>NC_133326.1:375788572-378315473 GCF_042186555.1 Aquarana catesbeiana | reverse complement strand
GCAGCCACTGTGCCCATAAATTGCCACCACTGTGCCCATTAAACGCAGCCACTGTGCCCATAAATTCCCACCACTGTGCCCATCAAACGCAGCCACTGTACCCATAAATTGCCACCACTGTGCCCATCAAACGCAGCCACTGTGCCCATCAAACGCAGCCACTGTAACCATCAATTGCCGCCAGTTTGCCCCATCAATTGCCACCAGTTTGCCCATCAAATCCTGCCAGTGTCCCCCCCGCCCGGCACTTACCTGTCTCAGGTCAGCGCGTTGCTCCACGCTCCCTCCGATAGGCATCCAATCACAGCGCCTGTCGTTTCAGCCAATCAGGTGACAGGTAACCAGACCCAGTGCACCCGATTGGCTGAGAGGCAAGTCAGTGTTAGGGAAGCGATTTATTTGATTTCCTAACACAGCACTGTGTAAGCAGCGAACGCACAGCAGTGTGCCCGCTGTTTACCAATTTGGAAGCCTATTAGAGCCGACGGCTCTAATCAGGCACTTCTAAAAACACCCCCGCCGCTGTAATTCAGATGCCCGATAAGGGGCTGGACACCTGAATAGGGGGCGGCAGCAGCGAAAATAGATAGATTCATGCAATGCATGAATCTGTCTATTGAAGATTGACGGGTGCAATGGACGCACCGCCACTGCCCAGTTGTATTTCCCCTGGGTGGGGAAATCCCACCATGTTTTACATTATACATTCCTATACACCGTGTGCCCTATAAAAAGGAGGTGGGCATTAAGGGACAGAGTGGTGTGCAGACAATTTTTTTATTTTTTGTGTGCATTACTGGGCACTTTCACCCCCTTCCTTCCCAGGCCGATTTTTAGCTTTCAGCGCTGTCACACTTTCAATGACAATTGCGCGGCCATGCAACGCTGTTCACACAAATAGAGCTTTCTTTTGGTGGTATTTATTCACGACTCAGTTTTTTATTTTTTGCGATATAAGCGGAAAAAAAGAGCGCAAATTTGGAAAAAAAAAACAATATTTTCTTCTTTCTATTTTAAAAGAAATCCAATACAATCTAATTTTGTCATAAATGTAAGCCAAAATGTATTCTGCTACATGTCTTTGGTAAAAAAAAATCCTGTTAAGTGTATTATAGTTGGTTTGTGTGATCACAGACATATGTAAGCAGATGATCATGTAGAGATGTGCGCAGGTGATCACGGACATGTGTGCAGGTGATCATTGGGACATATGATTTTACTGTTACATATGTGGGGGACAGGTGTTTTTACTGTGTGGGGACAGTGTTTTGGGGACTTTGTGTGTTTACATTGTGTTGGGACATGTGTGGGGACAGTAGGCTGGTGATCAATGTGTAAAAAGCAGCTCATACTTACTGATCACTGGCCGGCTGCAGAGATCCGCTCTCCTCTCCGAGAACTTCCGTGTGAGGAGAGGAGAGCCAATTGCCTAGAAAACGGCTCTCTATTTACATCACATGACGGCTGTGATTCGACACAGCCGTCATGTGATCAGGAGGGCCAATCACAGAGCCCTCCTGCCGATCGGAGATGCGCCGTGTCCAGGTGACACAAGAGCATCGGGATCGCGCTGCTGCGCGGGCACGCCGCGCACGATCCCCCTCCTTCTGAGGGACGTTCCTGAACGTCCACTCAGAAGGAGGAAGCGCCCACCCGGCCGTATATGTGCTGTGGCCGGGTGGGATGTGGGATTCCACTTTTGAATAAATAAATATATATATATATATATATATATATATATATATATATATATAGCCCTATGTGCTTTTATATGTGTCTTATCTATATATAATGCACTCTTTAAATGTGCTTTAAAATGCATGGTTTTCCATTTTATGAACAAGAAAATAATGACGTTATGCTGTTGGGCTGGTATAATAATGCTATGGGGCTGGTATGACATTTTTTCCAGGGCTGGTTTTCATCCCCAGTCCGGCCCTGTACGGTAGTGCTTTGCGAAGGTACTGAAGTTGGACCATGTCGCTGCCCGGCAGATCTGCTCCAGAGTTGCCCCTGCTTTCTCTGTGACCGAGGTTGCCCAGGCTCTGGTTGTGTGTGCTCTGATCCCGCCTGGTGGAGTGAGATTTTGTGCCTCATAGGTCATCTGTATGGCCATTCTTATGCATCTGCTGATGGTATTCTTGGATGCCCGTTTCCCTTTGTTGACTCCTGCATAGAAGACAAAAAGGGAGGTCGTTCTTCGCCAATCCTTCATTCTTTTGAAGTATGTTATGAGTGTGTTTCTTACATCGAGTTTGTTGTGTCTCATTTTTTTGCTGTCCATAGTTTTTGGAAGCGAAGAGATGATGATATTTTGGGTTCTATGGAACGTTAAAGAGACCTTGGGTAGAAAGGCTAGATCTGATGAGAGAATTATTTTGTCTAAATGTATTAGGCAGTATGGTTCCAATATAGACAGGGCTTGGATTTTACTCACTCATCTGGCTGATACTAGGGCCACAAGAAGTGCAGACTTTAGAGTGAGGTTTTTGTCTGAGCTATCTTCCATTGGTTCAAATGGAGGGGAAAGAAATCCTCTAAGCACTGTGGACATGTCCCAAGTTGGAGTTCTATTCATTTTGGCTGGTCTAGCTCTTTTAAGTGACATTAGGAATCATTTTATCAGCGGGTCTTCTGCGAGCCTGGTGTCCATGAACGAGGAGAGTGCTGCCACTTGTACCTTCAGCGTGCCTGGGGAGATTGTTTTGTCTGCTCCATCTTGTAGGAAATCCAGAATTGTTGGGATTATTCCTCTGTTGGAAATTGGTTTGTTTTTGTTCCAGGAGACAAACTTTTTCCTCCATCTCGTAGATTGCCCTAGTCACGGGCTTCCTGCTGTCTAGGATGGTATTGATCACCCTGTCTGACAGTCCTTTGTTCTGAAGTCTTACCCTTTCAGTAACCAAGCCGAAAGCTTCAGGATTCTGTTGTTCGGGTGGTTGACTGGACCCTGCGATAGGAGATCTGGCCGGTCCATCAGTTGAGGTTGGATGCTGAGGTTCTTCTAGTGGCTGAACCATGTCCTTTGGCGCCAGTGCGGTGCTATTAGTATCACCGTTGCTCTCTCTGCCTTTATTTTTTTGAATCACCCTTGGTATTATGGCAGTTGGAGGGAATGCATAGCACAGTTGCTATCCCCAGCTTTGGCTGAAGGCATCTACTCCGCTGTTGCCATCTGTGGGGTCCAGAGAGAAGAATGTTGGTGATTTTGCATTAGCTTTGGAGGCAAATAGATCTACCTTGTGTACCCCCCACTTTTGAGTGATTTGTGCGAAGGTCGTTTGGTTCAGTGACCACTCCGTCTGTTTTATGGTCTTCTGGGTCTCAGGAAGTCTGCCAGGGTATTGTCTGTTTCTTTCAGATGGATACCCGATATTGACTATGTTTGATTCTGCCCATAGTAGGATTGTCTCCATCAGCCTCATTAAGCTTCGGGACTTTGTCCCACCTTGCCTGTTTAGGTATGCCACAGTTGTGGCGTTGTCCAATTGTAACTTTATGTCTCTCCCCTGTATTGCTGGTTTGAACGCTTTTAATACTTCCCCCACAGCTTTTAGCTCTCTCATGTTTGAGGAGGCTTGGGACCATTTGGAGCTCCATTTTCCCTGTGAGTAGAGGCCCTCCCTGTGTGCCCCCCAGCCTAGGGCGCTGGCATCAGTGGTGACCCTGACTGGGTCGGATTGAGCCCATTTGCACCCTTCAATGTATCGAAGCAGATTGAGCCACCATTGGAGTGTTTGTTTGACTGTGGTCAGAACAGGAATGGACTTGTCTAGGGATGAGTGGCTGCTATCCCACCGGGACAGAATGTAATTCTGTAGAGGTCTCATGTGAATCTGTGCCCAGGTTGATAGCTGGAATAGAATACGTCATCAGCCCTAGTACGGCCATTCCTTGTCTGATTGTTATGGCGTTGGTCCCTCTTAGGGAGGTTACTGCCTGTGTGATTTTTTTCATTCTTTTCTTCTGTTAGGAAGGTTTTTGTTAGGCTGGAGTCTAGTACATAGCTCAAATATACCACTCTCTGGCTTGGGGGTCCATCCCAGCTTTTGCAGATAGGACATACTTGTGCGCAGGTTGTTCTCTAGGGCCTCTGCTGAATCTGCAAAGAACAGTAGATCGTCTAAGTATGGTATTATGCCAATGCCTTGTTCTTGTCTAAGACTTTTTAACACTTCTGCCATTATCTTTGAGAAGCTCCTGGGTGCCGAAGAGATCCCGAAAGGGAGAGCTGTATATTGCAGGTGCAGAGTAGTTGCTGGCCCTTGTATTGCGAACCTCAGGAATTTTTGAGGATCCTCCTTTATGGGGACATGTAGGTAGGCATCCTGTAGGTCTATTGTCACCATAAATGTCTCCCATGGTAGGGTGTTTCTGATCGAGTAAATAGACTCCCTTCTGAATTTTTTAATTTTATTCCTCGGTTGAGTGGTTTGAGGTTCAGTACGAGTCTTAGCTTGCCTGACGGTTTTTTCTTTGCAAAGATATGGGAATAAAACCCCCTTTGTTCCTCTTCTTGAGGTACATGGCGAATTACTTACTGATCCAGTAGGTTCTCCAGAGATTCTAAAATGGCCTTTGCTCGATCATGGTCCTTTGGTAGCATGGTTACTAGGTACTTGGTTGGGGGGGTGGAAAATTCTATTGCGTAGCCATCCGTTATGGTGCGTATGATGAATTTGTTTTTTGTTGCTTCCGTCCATTGGTGGGAAAAGGCTGCGAGTCTGCCCCCCACCTGGTGACAGTCATTGTTTTTTTCTTTTTTCTTCTTTGGGTTAGGAGGCTTGAGGATGAATTTACCCTTGCCTTTTTTGTTTTGATGTCCCTAGCGCTTCTGTGCTCCCGGCTTGTTGAATTTTTTGAATTGCCGAAAGGGCGCCTTTCCTGGTTTCTTTTTGGTTTGGGGAAAACCCTTGTTCTTTGCTGCGATCCTGTCTAGGACCGTTTCTAGTTCAGGCTCGAAAAGTAAGTCTCCAGTGAATGGAATCCCGCACAGTCTGTTCTTGGAAGAGATAACACCTCCCCAAAATTTCAGCCACAGGGCTCTTCCGGCTGAGTTGAGTAGCGATGTGGCCCTTGAAGATATCCTGACTGTTTCAGCTGAGGCATCTACTAGAAAAGCTGCCGCTCTGGTTAGTGTAGGGATGGTTTTTATTAATTCTTCCCTAGGCGTGTCACTCTACAGTAGTTCTTGAAGCTGGGTTAACCAGATTAGTAAAGTCCAGGCTGTGCAGGTGGAAGCTATTGCCGTATTCCGATACGCAGCCCCTGCTTCCCAGGCCCTCTTTAAAAGAGCTTCTATTTTCTTGTCCATGGGGTTGCTTAAAAGGTATCCGCGTCATCAAAGGCTAAGTCAGATTTATTTGTTACTTTTGCCAGAGAGGCATCCACTTTGGGGCATTTAGCCCAGGTTTTGGTGTCTGTCTCTGCAAACGGTTATCTGCGCTTTCACTGTGGCTGGTATGAAGAGTTTTTTCTCTGGGTCTTCCCACTCTTTTTTGATGATATCTTTAAGAGTTTGGTGTACAGGGAATGTTCTAGGTTTCCTGGGTTGTAGCCCTTTATACATCTTGTCATGTATTGTGAGCTCTGTGGCTTTTTGTTCTTTAATGCCTAGCGTGTCCACTATGGCTTTTAGAAGGCTATCCGTATTCTATGAGAGAAATAAGTTGCCCTCTGAAACCGCATTTTCCCCATCAGTGTCTGAGCAAAGTCCATCCTCCGATTCGGATTCATCAGAATCCTCTTCTTGTTCTGTCTGTTCCCTGAAGGAACGCGTGTCCCGCTGGTAGACAGGGTACTGGTCTGACTGGCACTTAATGGCGCTTCCAACTTTTAAATAGCTAAGCGTAGTGGTGCCATGGTGCTCTTTATTTCTTTCCTGAAGGAGCTGAGCAGATCTTTCAGATACCCTTGCGATTCTTTGGCCACCATTTTCTCTATACATTTTTGACATAGGGGTTTTTTCCATTCATTATGAGAGCCACTTTGAGAAATACCATGCATGTAGACAAGAAGTGGTTGCATGGGATAAGCAGCACTGAGATGCAACAACGCTTTAAAAAAAAAAAAAAAAAAAGGGAGTAAACCAAGTTAATTTAAAAACTGTGGCCATTATTTAACATATACAGTGTTCTAACAAACTAAAAGATTCACTGAGCCAAATATTCCATTGGTGTCTCACATGCTCCCCCTCTCGGACAATGCAGCATACAGCGGGAGAGTTTCAGCAACAGTGCTGCCAATCCAGAATGCAGTGAGCAGGAGTAGGTGTGAGCAGGTGCTGAATGGCAACTCTGCTCTGAATTTAGGAACAGTGCAGCATTGTTGCCACACTATCACAGGATGAATATGTAACTTTAAAGTATAGTAAAACTAAATGACAGTCTAAACAAGTGCCGAATCCAGTTACCATGAAATACACAAGCATCATAAAGCAAAACAAACATTCCCTTGCCTGCCCTGACTGAGGCAAATCCCTCATTTGTCTTAATAATGTCCTCCCTCCCAAAAACTTAAGCCCCGTACACACAGGCCGAATGTCCGGCAGCATCGGCTGGTTCAATAGAAACCGGCCGACATTTGGCCCGTGTGTACTGCAGCCGGTCCGACAGAACCCGGCTGTTCGGCTGGCTTCTGTCGAAGGGGCACAACCGAAAAAGGTCTGCCAACAACTCCCGATTAGCGGTCTCGGCACTGGCTGGAGTGTTCTGGCAGGGAGGCAGTCCCCCGTCAGAACACAATGGAACAGCAAGGGAGATCACTGTACTAATATCAGATTGTTAGTACAGTGGCTCCAACCCGCTGGGTTGAATGCAAAAAAAAAAAAAATACTAGGAGTGGGTACTTTCAGCAACAGAGGCAATAGTCAATCGAGATAGTGGACAGGCGCTAATTGACAACCTGCAAGCTTGTGAATCAGCTGTGACAATGCTGATAGCTGTGCCCCTTCAAGATATTTTTTCATCCCACCATAGTACAAGTACACACAGCCTATATAAGAGTGGAATTCAGAAGCAGTGCACCATTGTTACCTCACTATCACAGGAAGCTGCATTAGGTGGATGTTACTGGCAGGCTCAACAAGTATTTGTGAAAGTTTTGCAGGGGGACTAAGAGAAAAACCAATAGTGCAAATGCAACTACAGGGGGTCCCCAGGTTACAAACAAGATAGGGACTGTAGGTTTGTTCTTAAGTCGAATTTGTTTGTAAGTCGGAACAGTACCTTTAAGTGCAAATCCAGCTTGTCGTTTACTTTTTTGTTATTTTTGTATAACTTTCCTATTTTTAAAATTATTTTTCTTATTCTTTACTTTTTTAAATTACTTTGTTATTTTATTAATTCATTACTGTATTTCTTATTTTTTTTTATTCAATTTTTTTTCACTTAACTTTATTGCTATCACACAGGAGAAAACAATTCCCTGTTTGATAGCAATTGGAGGCGACAGGTTCTCTTTATTGACCCTGTCACCTCCAAAACAGGAGTCCTAGCACTGTGCTAGATTTCCTGTCACAGCTGAGAGGGGAGCAGCACAGCTCTCCCCTTTCACTGTTTACATCGGTGGCAGGGACAGGAGACAGCAGATGGATGGATGGTAAAAGCAGCAGTGTCTGCGATCCAAGTCCAGGCAGGCAGGATGACGAGGGGGGCCCCTTAACTTCGCAGTAAGGCCAGGAACGGCTCACTTCAGCAAGGAGAGGAAGATGGCGTCGGCCGGCAGTGACGTCACTCGGGCCACGATCGTAAGTTTGCAACTCGGATGTTCGTAAGTCGGGGACCCCCTGTAATTGCAATTTTTTTCTACAAAGAGGCTACAGTTTTTAAACCTTTTTTTTTTTTTTTTTTTTTTTTTTTACAGGTATTGGGGATATTATAAATAGTCCAATGGCACCATAGCTTATATCTTCACTCAGCTTAAAAGAAAGAAAAAAATAAAAAGCAAAACATCATACATTTATTAACCAAAAAGATTGATACAATGTGACATTAATCTTCATTGTGCTGGACAAGCCTGCAACACAGGGATGTTGCAAACTTTCTTATTTACAGACATGGCACTTTTTTGTTATACAATTCAGTTTTTCAATTTGATTAAGGCCCCTTTCACACTTATACGACTTGTCCCACGATTTTGTACTGCAAAATCGTATGACAAGTCATTCTCCATGATTTTCAATGACTACCATTCATATTGGCACGACTAAGTCGTGCCAACTTCAAAAGTAGTCTCTGCACTACTTTGATCCAACTTCCATGCGAGTTGTACTCCATAGACCTCGATGTTAAACCCTCAAGTAGCATGCAAATCGTACCTGAATATTATAGACACGATTTCAGTACGACTTTGTAAGCACAAGCCTCAAACCACTCAATGTATGTTTTCATTTGTTAATGCCAAAGTTGTGGCAAAGTCGTACAAAGTAGTACTGATCCCAAATCGTGACAAAATCGCGTAAATTCGCGCTAAAATCGCGCCTGCAAAATTGCGGTAAAATCGCGCGACTTTGAAGTCACACAAGTGTGAAAGGGGCCTAATTGCACAAAAAAATTAAAAGGAAAACAGATCATCACAGAAATATAAGAGCTGTCGTTGCTGCATTTTCTCTAAAATTGCTAATTATCAGCAATCTTCTACTTTAGTGCTTTCTAAATTCCGGCTTCCAGAAAAAAAAAAAAAAAAAAAAAAAACACAGCAAGTGAACGCAGAACAACTGATCTGCATACTTGTTCTGGGTCAGTGTTTGAAACCACTAAAGCCAAAGAATTACCATGACAGGGACACCACTAGCATTTATGCCCCATTCGCACCTGAGCGATTTTCTGCTTGAAGCCTGTAGCTCTAATACGCTCAACAAACCATTCCATTCATTTCAATATCCCCTGTTCACATCTGAGCATTTTTTTCGCATGTAGCAAAACTACTGTCGCTCAAAAAAGTACATGAGTTTTTTTTTTTTGTTTTTTTATTTTTTTTAGGCAGATTGGCCCCTAGGCTTCAAAGGGAACGCCTGAAAAATGTCCAACATGACCGTTTTAACAAGTATTTTGTTGCATGTTTTCTGACAAAATAGCAGCTCTCCACCCCGAATCTCCTCCCCCTATTGCTTTCTATTGGCTAGAATAAAAACACCTGAAGCTTGAATACACATGTAAAACGCTTCTAAAAAGCTCATAATACGATTGTAATACTCTGCTTAGTTGTGAACGGGGCCTTAAGGCCATCTACAATGGCAGTTCCTGTACTTCTATCCCAACAGGTTTACAAAAAAAATAAAATAAAACCAAACTATAATACTTAAAAAGTACTGGGCATATCACTCTATTCTCTTTTGTCATAAAAATAGAACACTATAGGCCACTCAGTTATTAATACACCCTGATATCACCCAATGTTTATTCAGATAAATCTTCCGTTATATACTCCTCTATAAAAATAACTCTCAAAAGCAGTATTATAGAAGTTGTTCGCTTTGAGAACATACATTTTACACCTTGTTATCTGTGCACTGTCACTCTATGGATATGATAAAATGAACACACACTACCTACATAATGCCTATTGAACTGTGTAGAAGACCTGGTTTCTCTATTACCCACTGCTATCCCAGGCAGGTTTCTAGCACACTACACTGTGCTACAGAAAGAAAATCTGACTTGTGAGCAAACATACAAACAGATTGGTTGTATACTCCCAAAGCCCCTTGTCTAAGCAGTGTCATATGCAAGAAACACTGCTTAAAAACAAAAGCACAAAAAGCATTGTGAAGTTTAGAAAAAAGCTCACATTTAGGCCATGAGGGTAACAGAGGTATTCAGCTCTCCCTTTTTTGGTCTCTTTGCATTGTGCAATAACCACTATCTAGCATGAATAAAATAACATCATACAGATTCTGCTCTCAGGCACACTTGTTGGTTTTCAATTAAATTTATACTTCGATGCAAAACCTCCTTAAAACCAAACTGAGGAGGGCTCACAATACCCATTAATCTCCTCCCCCCACAGATGCACTCCCAACCTCTTTTCTTTTTTGTACCCTCACCCCATACAAAAAAGTTTCCAGGCATCCTCGGTCTGATCACGTCACAGGACCTCTTCTTCCATTGGTAGCTGACAGATCCTCAATTCTGCAGAGAGGAGCACCACACACTGATGTGGTGCCATGGGGGGGGGGGCTGGGGGAGAGTCTATCATGTCCTGGGCTCACAAGAAATGGCTTGATTGATGGCCTTCATCATTCAACCCAGAAGAGGGACAGCGCACCATCAATGGATCCCAAGGGACCACACCAGAGGTTGGGTACTTTTTTTTTTTTTATTACTTTTAAAGCAGAGCTCCATCCAAAAGTGGAAGCTCAGCTTGTCCGTCTCCACCCCCAATCCACTGCATTTGGCACCCTTTTGGTGGAGGAATAGGCACCTGGCTTTGACAGGTACACACACCGACTTCCGGCTCAGTTTGCCGTCAGTTTCCCTTATTCAAGATGGCGGCGCCAACACCCGACAGCCAATTGAAGCTCGGGTGAGAACACTGCTGGATGCCTGGACAGGTAAGTGCCTAATATTAAAAGTCAGCAGCTACTATATTTGCCTGGAGCTCCTCTTTAAACATGCTGATGACTGTTGGTTTATTTATTTAGCAAAATATGGAGTTGGGCTTTAAGAACACCACCGATATACAAAAGCAAGATTTTTTTTTTCCTCTGGATAACAATAAGAACAGCCAAAGACAAGCAGATGTCTCAGTGAGAATGAGAGAGGATAGGATGTCTACCTGTCCTTGAATGACTTCCAAACTACCACAAACAATGATAACTTTCAACCCAATTGGATGATTGATGTTCCATAGAAAAGGGAATGGATTAACAGTCACATAGAGATATTCCATTCTGTGAAATGGTCGTTTCTGATGATCAGACATGCTTGTTGCCCAAACTCTACACAGTCAAATGAAAAATAAGTGGGGGTTTACCTATATCCGGCAGCATTCAGTTACAAATATTGCTTTCTGTAACCTAATAATAATGTAGATCAGAGTTTTCAGCCCTTTTTAAATTGGCACCACTTAAACGGTTTGCAGCTCGTCTGGCCTACAGGTCCCTAGGAATAGAATTCCTGACAAGACTCAACAGAATGAGAATCATATTTGATCATCTGGGGTACCTAAAACCAGTTGTGCAACCCCAAATAGCATTCAGATCCACAGGTGGCACACATTTGGAAAAGTATAGTTGCAAGACATATGCCATACATATAATCTGAAAGTATTTTTGGATCAAATTGTAAAACCTCTTTATGTTACCCTACATAGCAAATGGAGTGCAGAGATTATGTTAGAGTGTTGTTTTGAACGGTAAATATTTGGTCTTTCAAAGGGAAACAAAGTCACCATTAATTCTAGAAAGTAAAATACAGGAAAAATAGAAACTGATGTAAGCAATATTTCTAGTTTGAAATAAACATTCAGTAACAAAATCTAAGGATTGAAAACTTGTACAGGGTAGGACACCAAGTTCACCATTAAAACGGTATTTCTTTAAAGTATAGACTCCAAGAATAACGTCATTCCAATGTGGATGCCTTGAAAAAAACTGAGACAAATGCTGTCATCTAATGCTTTCTTTTCTTCTTAAGTGGCTCTTCATCTGAGCTACTGTCTTCTTCACTGCTGCTACTGGAGCTTGTATCACTGCTACTGGTAGTTTCTGACTCAGATTCAGACTCTGATTCAGACTCGGAGAAGCTGTCCTCTGATGAGGAGGAGGAACTGGAAGAGCTGTCCTCAGAGGATGAAGAGGAGCTGGAGCTATCCTCGCTGTCTGAAGAGGGATCACTGTCTGAGCTGTTGCTGCTTGAGCTTTCACTACTGGAGCTTGTTACACTCTTAGGCCTGAAAATGAGGGGAAAAAATAAAAAATGAATTCCTTTAGCTAGATATGTACATTTAAAGCAAACTTCTCACCTAATGTTTTTTTAAAGGCGAAGTTCACCCTTAAGAAAAACAACAAACCGCACATATTTTTGCTGGAAAAAAAAAAATGTGCATTTTGTTTTTCCACAGAAGCCTGCAAGGCATTGCACTTGCGATCAGTGGAGCATGGGTGCAATGTCAGGATCCTGCACTACACACTTCCTCTAGCTCTTTAGCCATACCTCTGTACTGGCTTTCAAAACAGAAAGGCAGAGGAAGTGGCAATGGACTAATTCCACTATGCAACATACAGTGTATAAAATATATTACATAACAATTATACACATTTTCTTTAATTTAATCATATTAGGGTCTATTAGTGCATGTAGTGCCTACATAATCACATGCCAAATTATATCTTTGACGTACCAAATGGTGTACAGCTTTCAAAAAGGAACTGAAGTCAACAGATGTCATTCTTGATATTTACATCCCCATTTCTACCGCCCTAACACCTAACAAGCAAGAAAAGAGCTTCATAATCGACTCAGGTATTCAACTAATAACAGATCTAAGCTTGGGCTAGTTGTTGTTCTATCTAGCAATAGTTAGGGAGACGCAATAATGCCACCATAATGCAGGAACTATGTTCAGGCAAATGCTCTGACTGGCTGTCCACCTAACCAAACAGTCAAAAGCTATGCCTAAACACAGTCCTCGGATAAAGATGGAGTATCTACCAGCAAGTCTTAAAGGGGTTGTAAAGGTATACATTTTTTCACCTTAATGCATTCTATGCATTAAGGTGAAAAAACTTTTGATAATACCGCCGCCCCCAGCCCCCCCGTTTTACTTACCTGACACCTCGAAACTCGGCCGCTCGTTCCCGACCTCCATTCAGCCGATCAGCCTGGTCGCTGATTGGCTATAGTGGATGGATTGAAAGCAGCGCAGCCATTGGCTTGCGCTGCTGTCAATCACATCCAATGACGCGGCGCTCCAGGGGGGGGGCCGAGTGATACAGCGAGCGGCTATAGCCGCCGGCTGTATCACGGGAGCGCACCCGCAATAACTAACCACCATGCGAGGGAGCTCGCATTAAGGTGGTTAGTTATTGCGGGGAGGAGCTGAGACAGCCGCCGAGGGACCCCAGAAGAGCAGGTTCGGGGCCACTCTGTGCAGAACGAGCTGCACAGTGAAGGTAAGTATAACATGTTTGTTATTTTTAAAGATAAAAAAAATTTACCTTTACAACCCCTTTAACTACAGCCAAGACCTGAAAGTCAGGAGTGGTTACCAAGCCAATTATAGCGTAACCATTTTTTCCTTTAACCACTTGCTACCCAAGGAAGCTCTTGTACATCCTTGAGATGCAGTGGTTATCCCGGGATAGAGCCGCACAATTAATCGTCAAGAATCGTTATCGCAATCTTGACTAAAGGGTTTCACAATTCTTTCTATGCAAAGAATTCTCTCTGCTCTTCTGAAGCCACAGCATCAAAAGAAAGAAAGAAAAAAAACTGGGCAGTCTGCCAAGAATCAAAACATTCTTTATCAGTTGAACTCAAGTATAAACATTGTACCAATTTGTCAATGGAATAGACTGTATGAAAGTGAAAAAAGTTTAACCACTTAAACACTAAACCTTTTTCTGACATTTGTTGGTTTCAAGTTGAAATCATTTTTTTTGCTAGAAAATTACTTAGAACCCCCAAATAATATATATTTATTATATATTATATAATTTTTTTTTTTTTTTAGTAGACACCCTAGAGAATAAAATGGTGGTTGTTGCAATATTTTATGTCACACTGTATTTGCGCAGCGGTCTTTCAAATGCAATTTTTTGGGAAAAAATGACTAAAAAAAAAAAAAACACTAACCAGTAAAGTTAGCCCATTTTTATTTTTGTACAATGTGAAAGATTTTACGTCACAAGAATTGTGAGAGAATCGTGATCTTTGTATTCTAAGCAAAAAAATCGTGGTTCTTATTTTGGCCAGAATCGTGCAGCTCTATACCGGGATGATGCCTGCAGGTTTTTTTTGGTCGGCAATGCTCTCTTTTGTAAAAGTAATCCTAGCGGCTAATAAGGCGCTGGATTGCTTTTACAGCCAATGGGAGGGGGTGCCCCCCTTCGCTACCTTCCTGGGCTCTCCTGTTCCACCAGGGAAGTTGGTATTGGGATTGCAGCTGCCACTTATGCTGGCTGACCATCGAGAACCAGAAGGTCCCCAATGATCCCTATGGTCTAAGAAACCGGAAGCAACGAGTATTTTGTCACTTCCGGCTTTGTGTTTACTGGCCGTTTGCTGCCAAATAAAGCAGCTGATCAGAATGATCGGTTGCTTCGGGGCCAGAGGAGAGGTCTGGGGTCTAATAGACCCCAGATCACTCCATAAGGTGTACCTGTCACAGCCTAATCATGTCACAAGGGATGTTTACATTCTTTGTGACAGCAATAAAAGTGATCACATTTTTTTTGTTAAAGAAACAGTGTAAAAATAAAAAATTGAAAAAAAAAAAAAATTTTCGTGTCCCTATTCCCCTGTGCAAAGGCGAGCACAAACGTAGGTGCGTACATACATATATATCTGACCAAGAACTGAGCAATCAGTAGTCATGCGATTGCCAGGGGACAGCTGCAGCATAACAATGATGCTGTAGTATGGAGGGGAGTGTTTTTTTTTTTTTTGTTTTTTTTTATACAAACCAAACGTTTTCTTTAAGATTAGGGACTAATGCAACAAGAGGGTTTTAAAAATAGCAAATATGTCCAGCGACTAGTTGATTGCACGTGGTTTCATTCAGGGGATGGCATCTTATGAGAACAAGCACTGTTTACTTTAGACAGAGGTGCTGTCTTTTGCAAATAGGTGTTCATGGATTTGAAAAGATACTTTTCAGGCATTGGCTAAATACAGTTTTCACTGAACCACTGCCCACAACTTATGAAATACGCTTTACATTGTTTATAGCCGAAAAAAGGCCATGGGCTATAGCCTTGCCCTAATTTTTTTTATTTAGAAAATTGTTACAACACATTTTAATAGCCTATGAACTTATAGTCTATGTAGACCTCCCATTAACTTTGGTATGCATTGGCCTGAGTTTAGAGGATCATTTACAGCAAGTTACAAGTCTGGTACACTGCCATTCATTGTGAATGGCACCCCAATTCAGAACAATGTTGTTAACTGTGGTAAGCAATACTAGCAAAAATGCAGAAGGTTTGATTTTTTTGTTTGTTATGGTGATGGGATAGGCTTTCCATTCAAATTAATTTGCTCCCTTAATGCAATGCACCTTAAAGTGGAACTGTATTCATTTCTCTACGGTCTTCTTTCCTGTCTCTGTCCAACAATATTTAGCCCAAATTCTGGCCTAGGCAAGGTTGATCTGACAACCCCCCGCATGCTCAGGTGCAGGTCTATGCCAGAACTCTGAAACAACAACGCAGAGTGTCTGTGCATGCACTACATCTTACAAAATGCCTCCTAGAATATGAGACACGACCTGATTTCAAGAGGCCACGTATGTACTGGCAGAGATCTGTAGTATATCTGTGTATGGGCATCTCTGCCAGGTCCCGTAGACCTGTTAGAAACTTGTGCCGTTAATGCATGTGTCAGATGTCGAGTAAAGATGGCAGCGCTGGAGAAAAGGGCTGAAAATTAAAAACTCTGCTTCAACGAAAACAATGCTGGATTTTAAATGCACCGCAACAGACTTTACTTGTGTGAATGGGCCCCAATTCCGCCCTGTAGTAATGTTGCTTTGTAGCTTATGAAGGTCCCTTTGGAATTTACCCAAAACAATAACCACACAACTCAAAAAAGTCCTAAAGAGACATACCTTTTCTTCTTCATCTTTGCTTCCGATATAGTGTTGCTGCTAATGCAAGAACAAAAGAAAATCTGAATAAATAAAAATGAAACAGATACTAGGTATGTGATAGAGGACACTACATTTTTGGCAATCAGCATAATGCCAGGCATAAATACAGACCACAAAAGACAGAAAATAATTCTTTAGTGACATGTATACGCTGCATTTTTTTTTAACTCCATAATATTTTTGAGATTTTTAAGTAGAAAACATGACAAATGAGAAGGAAAAGTGTGACATATATACTGCATTTTATTGAAACAGATTCTTAGACAAGCAAGCACACAACAGTCAAGCATGATGTAACCAGACTCTAAGGCTAAGTTCACACAGTAGTACTAATCAACATGTGAAAATGCACTACCCTGCAATGTGGTGTGCTGTGTTGGAAAAAAACAGCGCATGTAAATATTTTGGTGCATTAGACAGCCCATCCATATAAATGGGCTGCCTTAACGTATAGCATGCTAAGATGTGGCATAACACGCATTCGCTAGTGCACCTGAGCAGCATGGCCTAAATTCTTGCCCTCCTGTTTGCATGCATCTTACGAGACAGTAATGTCTATCCAGTTCTCCACTTGTGCAGCTATTGATACTACTCAACCACTGCCAGTTGCCTGAGCTAACAGAATGGGTAGCTACAAAAACGAAAAATGTAGTAACTAATAAGAATGGCAAAATGCAGTATTAGCTCCTCCCTGCACCAAGAATGAGGATTAGAACTCTCTGGTGCCTGAAAATGACTTCACTGCGAACTGGGATTAAAACCCCTGCATCATCCGGTCAGACGGGAACACAACCAAGCCACACACACCAACTCAGCTACCACGTGAGCCTCCACCACAAAGTGCTCTACACTGCAAGCAGCCAGACAGCTGAGCCTATGCTGCTAATGCTGGTCCCTGTCAATGGTGTGCCTCTTCCAGACATGGCCTTTACCAGGAGAAAAGAGAAAGAGAAAAAGGGAACCAAGCCACCTCCTTCCCATACAGAGTAGGGCAATCTTGCAGAGAATCCGAGCAGCTGCTCCCAGGGGAGCCAGGTAGGAAGAGGGGTGGGTAAAGAGAAGGAAAACCAGAGAAACAGAGGTCTCCCCCATCCAAGTTCCAAGTGTTGCATCTCCCCCAGCTGGAGGAAAAGCCAAAATTGACCGGCTCAGCTGGACTTCCTTTTAAAAAATATATTTGGTGATGTGCTTCCTGTTCCCATTGGAGGAGGTGCCTATATCTCATACAGTGCATCCGTAAAGTATTTGCAGCGCTTCACTTTTTCCACATTTTGTTATGTTACAGCCTTATTCCAAAAAGGATTTTTTTCCTGAAAATTCTACAAAACAATACCCTATAATAACAACGTGAAAGAAGTTTGAAATCTTTGCAAATTTTTCATTAAAAAAAAAAATATATATATGTGAAATCGCATGTGCACAAGTATTCATAGGCTTTGCTATGATACTCAAAATTGAGCTCAGGTGCATCGTGTATCCACTGATCATCCTTCAGATGTGTCTACAACTTGATTTGAGTCCACTTGTGGAAATTTCAGTTGGACAGGATTTGAAAGGCACACACCTGTCTATGAAAGCTCCTACAGTTAAAAGTGCATGTCAGAGCATGAAGTCAAGCCATGAAGTCTGAGGAATTCTCTGTAGACCTCAGACAGGATTGTATGGAGGCACAGATCTGGGGAAGGGTACAGAAAAAATTCCAGTGAGCACAGTGGTCTCCATCATCCGTAAATGGATGAAGTAGGGAACCACCAGTACTCTTCCTAGAGCGGGCCGCCTCGCCAAACAGGGGAGAAGGGCTTTAGTCAGGGAGGTGGCCAAGAACCGGATGGTCACTCTGACAAAGCTCCAGCGTTTCTCTGTGGAAAGAGGAGAACATTTCAGAAGGACAACCATCTCTGCAGTACTCCACCAATCCGGCCTGATGGTAGAGTGGCCAGACAGAAGCCACTGCTCAGTAAAAAGGCACATGGCAGCCCGCCTGGAATTTGCCAAAAGGCACCTGAAGGACTCTTAGACCATGAGAAACAAAATTCTCTGGTCTGATGAAACAAAGATTGAACTCTTTAGCCTGAATAGCAAGCATCAGGTCTGGAGGAAACCAGGCATTAGTCATCACCTGGCCAATACCATCCCTACAGTGAAGCATGGTGGTGGTGGCAGCATCATGCTGAAGGGATGCTTTTCAGCGCCAGGAACTTGGAGACTAGTCAGGATTGCGGGAAAGATAAATGCAGCAATGTACAGAGACATCTTTGATGAAAACCTGCTCCACAGCGCTCTGGACCTCAGACTTGGGCGAAGGTTCATCTTCCAACAGGACAACAAGCTCTAAGCACACAGCCAACATAACAAAAGAGTGGCTAAAGGGACAACTCTCAATGTCCTTGCGTGGCCCAGACTTGAACCCGATTGAACATCTCTAGACAGATCTGAAAATGGCTGTGCACCGACACTACCCATCCAACCTGATGGAGCTTGAGAGATCATACAAAAGAAGAATGGGAGAAACTGCCCAAAAATAGGTGTGCCAAGCTTGTAGCATCATACTCAAGGACTCAAGGAAATTTTGAGCAAAGGCTGTGAGTGAATACTTATGTACATGTGATTTCTTCCTTTTAATTTTGAAAAATTTGCAAAGAATTCAAACAACTTCTTTAACATTGTCATTTTGGGATATTTTGAATTAAATAGAATTTTGAAGAAAACAATGAATTGAATCCATTTTGGAATAAGGCCGTAACATAACAAAGTGGAAAAAGTGAAGCGCTGTGAATACTTTCCAGATGCACTGCATGCTGTCTTGGAAGATTTTTTGGGGGAAAAAAAAAAATTTGTGATCACAGATTAAACAGACTCCCCCTTTGTTTTTTTGTTCATACTTTTAGTAGTGAGAAAGAGTTAATGCAAAAGCTCTGTCAGGTCCTATTACTGCCTGTTCCCCTTTTGAGGAGCTTTCCCCTTAATACATAACGCACACAGAACAATTAACCCTTTCCCTCCCTATCCACTTACACTTTTTTTTTTTTTTTTTACGCAATTATAAACTACTACCCATAATGAATAGGAGACCCCATTAATAAAGTTTAACAGTCCACCTTAATTAGTTTTTATTCATTCAGTCGGGCACTGAACACCACTGGATCTGTGTTTTTCCTTATGGTTGAAGTAGTGAAATGCAAGAGATCTAAGCCCATATTCCACTGATCTGGTGGTTTTGCATGAGTTAAGGATTAGGAAATGCTCAAAAGATACCTGCTGTGCTTGCAGTATCTTTGTTAATGGCATCCCAAACATGCTAAGCAAGTACTGTCTCTTTATGCATACACAAGAATGTGTTAAAAAATGTGAGAAGCTCAAAAAGATGCACAAGCTTGTTGCACTATGCTAGTGAGAATGGAGGCTTGGGGAACTCACTTTATGTGATGAAAGTGAAAAAGAGAGCCGTGCTGTAAACACATTATTAAATGTGTGTTTTATACATAAAAATTGTAAAAAGTCCCAAGTGTGCATACTTTCCATCACAACCAATACATAAATCGGTTTCATCAATAGATTTCATCATTTCTATCCAACTTTTCAAAATGACATTAGTATTCAATACCACTAAACCAATAGCATAAAAACTGTGAGCATCTCACTGCTATAAAATACAAGACAATGTACAAGTCCGAAGGCAATATTTACCTTTGACCTAGAAGCATTCTGGTTTCTTTCTCTTTCAAGGTTCTCTTTAGCTCAGCTGTTCTGGAAGGTCTGTACAGATATTTTCTTTTCCCAGTACATTCATAGCTCCAATGGCCAATCTCTAGGCACTTCTGACAACGTACATTCTGCTTATTTGCTTCACTAGGATAGAAATGAATAGCACAGAAAAATATTTTTTTACTGCTGAATATATGATTTGACATAACTGAACAATAAATTTTGTAGTAAGGCTTTGAGTGCATACGCTTTTATTCTGCACTCCAAATCCACTAAAGACAAACTATTGGTTTGGAATCTCCATCAAAACCAGCAACGGGAGGCTAGTGCTGATTTTTCCAAAAAGATTGTGATGTCATCTGCTTGTCTCACATCCTCAATCAGAAGAAGCTTAATATTCATTCATAGAAAACAAAGCTTCACATCAATGGCTGAGTAGCGCTCAGGTCAACCCAATTTTGTTCTGGAGAAATAGGCTTTAAATAGAGAGAACTGATGGACCATGTAGCCTACATTTTATAAAATGGGAGTTAAAATGCAGGCTGTAGTGTCAAGCAATACAGCATTGTCCAGCATAAACCAGAAAGTCTTATCTGCTCCAAATATCTAAAAAGAGCCTTTAGTGCATACTTTGTCTGGGATAGTAATAAACCACTTGCTTCCCAAGCCTATTCTGACTCTTCTCTCCTAGATGTAAAAATCATATTTTTTTTTCTAGAAAATTAAGTTAGAACCCCAAAACATGATATGTGTTTTTAAACAGAGGCCCTGGAGAATAAAATGGTGGGTGTTGCAAATTTTTATGTCACAAGGTATTTGCACAGTGTTTTTTTTGGGGGGAAAAAATACACTTTAACGCACACAAACAAAATATCAGTTTTTTGGTAACGTAAAAGCGATGTTACACCAAGTAAATAAATGGCTAACATGTCACTCTTTAAAATTGCGTACACCGGTGGAACAGCGGCAAACTACAGCATCTAAAAATCTCCATAGGCGACAATTTAAATGCCTTTACAGGTTACCAGTTTAGAGTTACAGTAGAGGTGTGGTGCTAGAATTATTGCTCCCACTCTGATACAATACCTCCCATGTGTGGTGTGATCGCCGTTTATGTACATGCAGGACCAAGCGTTCACTTATTTTTTTTAACACTGTTTCTTTAAAAAGTTTTTAATCACTTTTATTGCTGTCACAAGGAATGTATACACTCCTTGTGACAGCAATAGGCAGTGACAGGTACTCTTTATGGAGAGATCAGGGGTCTCTTAGACCCCAGATGTCTGCTCTGCCCTTACAAGCATCTGATCACATGAAGATCGGCGTTTTCAGATGCTTTCCAAATTTAATAATGGCGCTGTTAACATCCGGGAAGCCAGAAGTGATGAAGATGCTCATTGCTTCCGGTCTTCTAAACCAGGGGTCTCCAAACTATGGTCCTCCAGTTGTTCAGGAACTACAATTCCCATCATACCAAGACATGTCTGTGAATGTCAGAGTTTTACAATGCCTCATGGGACGTGTAGTTCTGCAACAGCTAGAGGACCGTAGTTGGAAGATCCCTGTTCTAGACCATGGAGGTGATCGGAGATGATCCGGTGTCCAGACACCTATTTTAAGCCAGCACAAGCACCGGATCGAGTACTGGGCTCCCCGCTGGCGAAAAGCGAAGATCAGGGAAAGCAAAAAAGCTGCATTGCATTGCTGCATCAATCTACTACAAGGAATAAAATGTTTATATATGTTTAGGAGAATGAAGCCTAATACACGAGCCGAATGTTGGACGGCATCGGCCGGTTCAATAAAAAAATCAGCCGACATTCGGCCCATGTGTACTGCAGCCGGTTTGACAGAAGCCCGCTGTTCGCTCAGCTTCTGTTGAACGGGCATAACTGAAAAAGCCTTGTTGGATTGAACGAAAAAAAAAAAAAAAAAAAACTAGTAGTGTGTACTAGGCATTAGAAATGCAGTATTATTTATCTGATCCTCTGTGTTGTAAGTCTGGTTCCTGCAGCCCCTTCTCCCCTATGCTCCAGCGATCGCAGGTCCTTTGACATCGTTGTGCATTGCTGCAAAGTGTGTGATTTTGCATGTGTTCCCACAACACAGTGTGAACAAAGCCTTGGTCTACCTTCATTCAGAGAATGCTCTGCCTCTGGTAAAATATAACAAATCAAACTCAAGATCCGTGTTAGTATATCTAACATGGGGACCCTGACTTTTGACACCAAATAAGTAGGAGGGGAGGGCAGCTCTAGGGGAGGAGACATGAGAGAGCAGCTCTAGGGGAGGAGACATGGGAGGGCAGCTCTAGGGGAGGAGACATGGGAGGGCAGCTCTAGGGGAGGAGACATGGGAGGGCAGCTCTAGGGGAGGAGACATGGGAGGGCAGCTCTAGGGGAGGAGACATGGGAGGGTAGCTCTAGGGGGAGGAGACATGGGAGAACAGCTCTAGGGGGAGGAGGAGAGAACAGCTCTAGGGGGAGGAGGAGAGAACAGCTCTAGGGGGAGGAGACAGGGGAGGGCAGCTCTAGGGGAGGAGGAAAGAGCAGCTCTAGGGGAGGAGGGGAGGGCAGCTCTAGGGGAGGAGGGGAGGGCAGCTTTAGGGGAGGGCAGCTCTAGAGAAGGAGGGGATGTCATCAGGTTCAAACACATAATATGTGAAAGTGTCCTTCGCGCTAATGTGAGTAAATAGAATTGTATCTATGACCATGGTGTGGAAATAGAATGTGTAGGACCAGCATCAAAACCTAAAAGTGTTCACAATACACAAATTGAAAAAGGATAATAAAGTGATCTCGTGCAGTCTTGCAAAATCACCCAAAAATGGTAAACAATTCCTCCATGTGTGAATAATTAAAGTGTGCTTTCATCAGCAATGTGCATAATAAAATATATATGACACAGCAAAAAATAAACAACATGAAGCATAGTTTCCCAAAAGAAAGTTCAAGCTACAAAATGTGCAATAAATGTTGTGAATTAGCTCTCTACACACCCACAAAAAAAAAAAAAAAAAAAAACCCTTCAAAAGTACACAGTGCATGTGTTGTACATTCGGTTCTTCAGCCCTGCTGCCATTTCCCCCACCTGCTGGCAATGTCCAGCTCTTAAAAGGATAGGTTCACCATTAAAAAATAAATGCACTTTTTTGCAGTTAAGAAAATATGCCATTAGTTGTTTTTTTTTTTTTTTTTTTTCTGGAGGCTGTAAAAGCATTGGAGCTGCGATTGTGGGCACAACGTCAGGCTCCTGCAGACTGTCTGTGCAGCTGTCTACCCATACTTCTGATATTGGCAGGCAGTTACGGAATGACAGGAAGGATCAATGAACTACTTAGGCCCCTTTCACACTGAGGCGGTTTGCAGGCGGTATTGCGCTAAAAATACCGCCTGCAAACCGCCCCTAAACAGCCTCCGCTGTTTGTTCAGTGTGAAAGCCCGAGTGCTGGCAGGACGGTGAAAAAAGTCCTGCAAACCGCTTCTTAGGAGCGGTGTATTCACCGCTCCTAAACCGCTCCTGCCCATTGAAATCAATGGGACAGCGCGGCTATAGCCGTGCTGTACGAGGGATTTTAACCCTTTTTCGGCCGCCGAATACCGCTGCAAGAACGACGGTACAGCAGCGCTAAAAGTAGCGCTGTTGTACCGCCGACGCCCCCACCGCCCCAGTGTGAAAGGGGCCTTAGAGCGCTCATCAGCACCCTGGTAGTTCACGGAGACCACAAGCTGACAGTACTTGCAATTAATTCATAAACAGAACCCTGTGAAAGAATGACACGGAGCAGAACAAAACGGGCACATGCTAAACATCTTACACTCTAAATATGGGTGTAAAATATAAAATGTTCACAAAGGTGAACTGATACTTTAAAATAGAGCAAGAAGTTGCTATGTACATAGAGCAGCTCTAGCAGTTGCATCGGTCAAAAAATGTCTGCCTGACAGTGTTTATCAACACTGTTCAGACTGGAAATATAGATACACAAACATTACTTTTGTACCCTCTTAATTACATTTATTTAAAACATCAAAAGGGAGGAGCTTCATCTGCTGAGGATGTCAGTTGAAGCAATCTGACTAGAAAAAAAACACACACACCTACCTTTGTTTACCCTAACAAGCCCCAATTAAATCGTTAACCATCAATATTTAAAATTTTTCTCATTTTTGTTTTGTTCATTTTTAATTTTATGTCACATAAAGTGCAAAACTGAAAAAAATGCTGTATTCCAAGTGTAGATAACTTTGCAATGCTTTTCACCAGAATTATAATTTCAGTGTCCTTTCAAACAAATTATAGAATTAGGTTATTATTTATCTACCATGGCACCATTTTTTAAAGCAACACTATTCCCCCCCCCAAAAAAAAAAAAAAAAAAAAAAAAAAAAAAAAACACAAACACACGAACATTAGTTTTTTACTTTTATGTGTGAGGATTTAAAAAATAAAAGGGTGCAGCGCAATAATGAGTCAATACACATCCAGCTTATTATGTAATCCACCACGTGATATATTGGAATGAGCCAAATGCTATAGTCAATGTCCGCAATGTAGCTCCTCCCCCCATGTTACGTCCGCATTGGACGTAATGTATGTACAGGGGGGAGGAGCTACATTGCGGACGTCACCCACTGTTCGCCTGTGGATCTCATTGGTGGTTGTTACACCGCTGATCACTGTTGTCACTCATTGGCGGCCGGCACACCGCTGACCACTGCTGTGATACCGCTCTCACACCGCTGATCACTGCTATGGTACTGCTGTTACACTGCCGATGCAAGTTTTTGTTTTGGCTGATAGAATCCCATTATCAGTTTGTGCATGAGATACAGTACATTGTGCTTTGTTTTTTACTTTACCCCAATAAAAGACTTAAGTGTACACTTAGATTGTGTTCACTTTTTCATTTCTATATACCTCATCTATCCACCTGGGAAGTCCTCCGTCTATGCTGCTGGATCTACTCACCTTCTTCACCTAGTGGGTAACAAGTGTGTTTGATCATTTGTTCACTTAAATGGTCCATCTTATCGGGTAAGAGTACAATTTTACTGACGGTGGAAGATCTTTCACCAAGAACGTTGGCTATAGCATTTGGCTCATTCCAAAATATCACGCGGTGGATTACATAATATGCTGGATGTTTATGGACTTTCATCATTGTGCTGCACCTTTTTATTTTTTATATCTATTATTTTACATGTTGTGGTTTGCCTTTTGGTGTTCAGCTTGCAACTGTTATTTTAATTATATTTTCTTGTTTGTGTGCACTGATTGCCTCCATTTTATTATGTTTGAGGATTGCATAAAAAAAAAAATTTCAAGCTAGATTTACCGGTAACTTGTTTTCCAAAAGTCTTTCAGGACACCACCCGAGAGATCATGGCGCCTCCTCCCACAGGAAACACCTCAATCAAATCTTTAACAGGAGGCCTCCACGCTGCTTCCATCAGTTGTTTTTTTTTTTTTTTTTTTTTTTTTTTTTTTAGAGAACCTCCAGCCCCGGCTGCAACAAATAAGCAACAGTTATATCATAGTATTACAGCAACAGAATAAAATGGCGGGTTACTGCTGTCCTGAAAGACTATTGGAAAACAAGTTACCGGTAAATCTAACTTGAATTTTTCCAAAACGTCTTTCCGGACAGCACCAGAGAAAATAATCAAGACTTACCCCATTTAGGGTGGGACAACAGCCTGTAAGACTTTCCTTCCGAAAGCCTGGTCCCCAGCCGTCGGGAGGTCTAACATATAATGACGGGCAAAGGTCGTCAGACTCATCCATGTAGCTGCCTTACAGATTTGTTCGGGGGTGACACCAGCTTTTTCCGCCCAACTCACCGCCAAAGCTCTTGTAGAATAAGCCCGAATACCAACTGGACTCTCCTGGTCTGTAAGGGAATAGGCCTCTGAGCCATTCTCAACATCTGGCAATGGTTCCTCTGGTAGCTTGTCTTCCTTTTTTACTACCGGCAAATGAAACAAATAATGCGTCTGAAAGCCTAAAGACCTTAGTGGCTTCCAGGTAACTTAAGACTGCTCTTTTAACATCCAAGGTATGGAATTCTTCCTTCTTACCCAATGGATTAGAACAAAAACGTAGGATCATCTCCTGAGCTCGATTTTGGACCGAAGCAACCTTTGGTAAAAAATTAGGATCCTTCTTCAGAACAATTCGGTCTGAAAAAATAGAAAAAGAAATGGCTCCCTGATTGACAATGCTTGCAGCTCAATAATTCTTTAAGCTGTCGTTATAGCCACTAAAACATGTTTTCAAAGTAATCAGTTTCAGGGAGGTTGAATTAATGGGTTCAAAAGGTTCCCTGGTCAGGGCCTATAGAACAACTGATCAGTCCAACTTTGGACAGCTTCTGATTACTACTGGTCTGGACCGGGTGAGGGCTTTAAAGAATCTGATCACTAGGGGTTCTGATGAGATAGATTTTTCCAAAAATACCCCCAGTGCAGCAACTTGAACTTTGAGGGTACTGACAGCTAGGCCCTTGTCTGCTCCTTCTTGCAGGAACTCCAGGATAAAAGAAATCTCTTTTAAGGATCTGCCAGATGCTGTGCACCAGGAGTTGAAAACTTTCGAGAATTTGAAATAAATTGCTCTGGTAAAACTCTTTCTGCTAGATAGGAGGGTAGCAGCCAACCTATCCGAAAATCCTTTTCTCCTCAAAAGCTGCTCCTCAGAAGCCAAGCTGTGAGTTTTAGTTTTGCTACCTCTTGGTGAAGCAGGGGGCCTTGTATCAGCAGGTCTTGTCTCAACGGAAGGTGCCAATACAGTTCGAGTTGCATCTGTAGAAGGGATGAAACCCAAGCCCGCTTGGACCAGAAGGGAGTGATGAGGATTACTGTCGTATTCTCTTTACGGATTTGTGTTATAACCTGAGGTATAAGCTGAAAAGGCATAGCAGAGGTGAAATTTCCAACTGTGCGCCAGAGCATCTACCCCCAGGGATGACTCATTTCTGTTCAGGGAGAAGAAAAGACACCTGTGAATTTTCCTGAATCGCAAACAGATCCACTCTTGGCCGCCCCATTTCTTCATGATCATACACAAAAAGCAAAGATTTTTACTCTTGTGGGACTTTGAAAGGCAGGAGTCTTAAAGCAATATTCAATTCAAAAATATAAATTTATTATGAAAAGTTAAAACACGACAGTATTAAAAGAGATGGATGCAAATGAAGTCAGATGTTAGCATACAAAATGTGTGAATCTGATACAACATTGATAAAGAGACACCATACACGGCTGTCCAAGCAATGAGCTGGGACAGGAAGCCCAACGCGTTTCAAGGTTGTAAGTAGTTAGACCTCTTCTTCAGGGGCTGATGGTGAAGTATATGTTTGTCTGGAAATATTTTACAAAAATTACAAAGTAAGCAGACATAACTGATACAGAGCAATTAATGGTCATCTACACTAGACATACAAAACATCCAATTTAGTACATTTAAAGTATTCTAACCGTATCACTTTTGAGCCAACATCAGGATAGCATCCAGCTTCAAAGAAAAATTGGGGATAGTTTGCCGCCAGGGATCGGATCCGTGGGCCAGAGCTCCATATCAGGGTACGCACAGGACCAACACCAAGACTGAACACAGAGGGCGTCCTACCACTGAAGAATGTCACCTTGGATTCAAAAGACCCCTTACCCCTTGATCATCTAAGAAAGAAAAAGGGGGGATATGGGGGGGGGGGGGGAGCGTGGTAATTTACTCCAACAGGAAAAAAGGGGGAGGAAACAGCGGTAGAGTAAGCCTTGTAAAGGCCTGCTACTGTTAAGGTTTAGCCCAATATAGAAAATATAAGGGTGGCAATAGTGGGGATTAATAAATGATTAAATCTAACCCTTACATACCTGCTGATGCATAAAGGGATATCATATATCCATGAAGAATGCCTCAAAAGTATTATGTTAACAGCAATATTAGACCACAGATGGATCAATCCCAAAGGAAGGCCGTGGGGTCATAGAGATGACAAAAAACAGCTAAGGGAAGAAAGACAGGAGTACTCAGTGATTGATTCCAGTCACTACAGACCCCAAACACGTCCCAGACATATAGTGTAGGATGTGTAAATTAACCACATCCACTGTTGAGCATAATTAGTGAAAATTTGCACATATATCTTATATAGCTGTAACCCAATAGCTCTGCCATTACTAAACAATGTTCAAAAGATAGTACTATTGGTACTATACCTGGAGGAGTGAGACGACCACACGACAGTCCGTCCCCTCTCTCTGGAGGAGGTTACCTGGTGTGGGATCCAGGGGGCTGGCTTGCACGCCAGGGACTCGGAGGGCGAGCCCTCCCACTGCACCAATTACATCATCCAGCTGTTGGCACTTACTTCCAATCAGCTGGTTGATTTAAACACACACAGGGGGATGCTTAGGTGCATGCCGGCTCAGGCATCGGACTATCGTGTGGTCGTCTCACTCCTCAGGTATAGTGCCAACAGTACTAACTTTTGAACATTGTTTAGTAATGGCAGAGCTATTGGGTTACAGCTATTTTAGATATATGTGTGAATTTTCACTAATTATGCTCAACAGTGGATGTGGTTAATTTACACATCCTACACTATATGTCTGGGACGTGTTTGGGGTCTGTAGTGACTGGAATCAAAAATCACTGAGTACTCCTGTCTTTCTTCCCTTAGCTGTTTTTTGTCATCTCTATGACCCCACGGCCTTCCTTTGGGATTGATCCATCTGTGGTCTAATATTACTTGCTGTTAACATAATACTTTTGAGGAGTTCTTCATGGATATATGATATCCCTTTATGCATCAGCAGGTATGTAAGGGTTAGATTTAATCATTTATCCCAACTATTACCACCCTTATATTTTCTATATTGGGCTAAACCTTAACATTAGCAGGCCTTTACAAGGCTTACTCTACTGCTGTTTCCTACCCCTTTTTCCCTGTTGGAGTAAAGTACCACGCTTCCTCTCTTTTCTGACCCTCTCCCCTATATCCCCCCTTTTTCTTTCTTAGATGAACAAAGGGTTAGGGTTCTCTTGAATCCAAGGTGACATTCTTCAGTGGTAGGACGCCATGTGTTCAGTCTTGGTGTTGGTCCTGTGCGTTCCACTGATGTGAAGCTCTGGCCCACGGATCCGATCCCTGGTGGCAAACTATTTATCCCCAATTTTTCTTTGGAGCTGGATGCTATCCTGATGTTGGCTCAAAAGTGATACGGTTAGAATACTTTAAATGTACTAAATTGGATGCTTTGTATGTCTAGTGTATATGACCATTAATTGCTCTGTATCAGTTAAGTCAGCTCACTTTGTAATTTTTGTAAAATATTTCCAGACAAACATACTTCACCATCAGCTCCTGAAGAAGAGGTCTAACTACTTACAACCTTGAAATGCGTCGGGCTTCCTGTCCCAGCTCATTGCTTGGACAGCCGTGTATGGTGTCTCTTTATCAATGTTGTATCAGATTCACACATATTTTGTATGCCAACATCCGACTTCATTTGCATCCATCTCTGAATACTGTCATGTTTTAACTTTTCATAATAAATTTATATTTTTGAATTAAATATTGCTTTAAGACTCCTGCCTTTCAAAGTCCCACAAGAGGAAAAATCTTGACACTACCATACTCATGATCATATTTAAGACATCTGGGTTCAATCGCCACTCCGCTTCGTATACCTGGTTTCTGCTGAGGAAATCCACTACCCTGTTTAGAGTCCCCTTTAGGTGGACTGCGGACAAGGATGGAATATGGAGCTCTGCCCATCTTATAATGCTTCCTGCTAGGCACTGAAGAACTCTGCTTATGGTGCCCCCCTGTCTGTTTATGTAGGCCACCGCCGTGGTGTTGTCTGACAGGATCTGTATATGCAGTCCCTGAACTTCTTCGGCAAAACGTCATTAAGGCCATTTCTATTGCCTTTAGTTCGTTCCAATTTGAGGACCTTACTGCTTCTCTTGTGGACCACGAGCACTGAGCCCAGCAACTGCTCATGTGAGCCCCCCAACCCCAGGACCTGGCATCTGTTAATCTTACTTGGATTGGGAAGGATCATAACAGACCTGCTGAATACCTGGTCTGGTTCAGCCACCAAGACTCCTTTTCATCGTGGTCGGAACCTTTACTAGCGAGTCCAGTGAATCTTGCTGGTGACCAGAGGTTTTTAAACAAAACAAAAAAAAACAAAAAAAAAAAAAAAAAACTTTGTAGAGGTCTGAAGTTGAGCCTTGCCCACTGAAATGCCGGTATGGAAAAGGTCAGGGTTCCCAATGCTGACATGATCTTCCTTATGGACAGGAGCTGACTGCACTGTAATAACACCACTTCCACAAACTCATATGTTTTTCTTCTGGAAGAAAAACCTTTTGCTCCACTGAGTTGATACGGAAACCCAAGAATAACGCCTCCTGCGAGGGAACCAGATTCGACATTTGGAGGTTTAAGATCCATCCTATGGATTCTAGGTGAGCCCGAGCTCTGACCAAGTTCATCTGAAGCACTTCTCTGGTTTGAGCAAAAAACAGCAGGTTGTCCAGATAAGGAATCGTTGAGATTCCTTCTAAACGCAAAGGTGCCAACGCTTCGGCCATTACCTACATGAGCACTCTTGGGGAAGATGACAGGCCAAAAGGGAGTGCTCTGAACTGCAGGTGTGCCACCTTCTTCCCTACTTTCAATGCCAACCGCAGATATTTCTGGGACCTGGCAGCAATGGATACGTGGAGGAAGGCATCCTGTAAATCTATTGATGCCATGTAGCACCCTTGGTTTAGGTGTTTTTACTGAGAAAATGAAATCCATCCGAAATCTTCTGTACTCTACCAATCAATTTAGCATCTTGAGATTTAGGATGAGACGGAACTTTCCTGAGGGTTTCTGAACGAGGAATACATGCGAGTAGAAACCCTGGAAGAACTCCCCTGTAGGGACCAGAACAATGCCTCTCTGGGATTTCAGTTCCTGGATTAGGGACTTCATGGCGAGAGCCTTGGCTAGATCCCTTGGGGCGTTTGTCTCCAAGAATCTTTTTGGAGGTTCTTCCGTGAATTCAATCACGTATCCTGGGGAGAGCACGTTTACAATTAACTGGTTTTACGTAATGCCTCTCCACTGTGGAAGAAACTCCTGGAGTCTTCCCCCAACCGGGAGGGAGTAGTCACTGCAGCTTTCCGGAAGTCGCAGGAGGATTGAAGAGCACTCCACTCCTACCTTTGGGCTTCTGGAGAGACCATGGTTTTCTTTTGCTCTGCGTTTTTTCTCCCTGCTGTCCTTTTTGAGGCTGAAAAAAACCGCTTATGGGTCTGCACCCGCTTCTTCCTGTCCGGAAACAATTTCTTTTTATCAGCCGTTCGGTCAAGAATGGATTCTAATTCCGAACCAAACAGCAAATCCCCTGCAAAGGGAATGCTACACAGCCTGTTTTTTGATGCGGCATCCCCGGGCCAGGTTTTTAGCCATAAGGCGCTCCTAGCAGAGTTCGTTAACGCTGCGGACCTGGCTGACATGCGTATAGATTCTGCCGAGGCATCTGCAATATACGATACTGCTACAGATAAAGTTGTAAAGGAGTCCAAAATCTCCTGTTTCGGGGAATCCGCAGTAACATGGGCCTTCATCTGATTAATCCAGTGTTCCAAATTCCTAGCAACGCATGTTGCCATTGCTGGCTTCAGATTGTTCATTACCGATTGCCAGGCTCCTTTAAGAAGCAGGTCCATCCTCTTATCCATGGGCTCCTTTAGTGCGCCCATATCTTCAAAGGCGAGGTCAGTTGATTTTGAGACCTGTGAGAAAGCGGAATCCAGCTAGAGTCAAGATTTTCCTCAAAACGGGAATCTTCTCGTGACCCTGAGAAAAAAATGGCTTCTTCTCTGGTTCCAGCCATTCTTTTTTTATCATGTCTGATTATTGAATGGACCGGAAAAGTAAGGCCTTTTGAGTTTCCCAGACCTGCGTACATGCAGTTGTGCAGGGAGAGCTCCTTCTTTTCCTCCTCTATCCCCAAGGTAGCATGGATTACTTTCAAGAATCCTCCAACCTCATCTAGTGACAACCTGTACTTAGCGGCAGCATCTGCTTCATTTTCCTCCTCTGAATCTGTTCGATCTGGAGCAAGGGAAGCAGGTTCTTGGGAAGTATCCTGGGAGAACGGAACCCCTGCCAGAATTAGGGAACCCCCTTGGGATACTGAAGATGGCTGCGGAGCCCTAGGTTCCCCTGAGGGACCTGGTCCTTCTCTTAGGTTTGACCTAAAGGCTTGAAAGGTGGCACAGAGCTCATCCTTAATGGTTGTAACCAGATCACCACAAATGGATGGAGACTCCTCCCTGACTAAATCTGAGATGCAAATTGCAAAGAGATTTAGTCCAAGCTTCACTTAATTTTTCTTTGCAGACAGGGAACCTTCTCTTGACTGGTTGAACAGAGCTTTTGGCCTGAACAAAAAGAAAAAACAAAGGACCACGCTAAAAAAGGTGGCTGCACAACACTCAGGTGCACTAGGAAAGAAAAACTTCTTACTTCCCTGTGCCCAAGCAAGCCATTCAACACCTTTTGTGAAGTCTCCCCTACTGCTAGGCAGAAGTGCTAACCCACTAGCCACTGAACTACAATTTCCAGGGAGAGCTCACTGGACAGGAGGGGGGGGGGGGGGGGGGGAGGGGTGAGGTGAAAACGTCCCAGAGTAACAAAAAGGACACAGTCCCCTACCTTGGCCTTGCTGGTGCCATGGCTTGCCCCCTTTTCCGCTGCATTGTCCTCCATGGAAGAGTGCACTGCGGTCGCGTGCGGTAAGCCGGTGCCTGGATTCAAAAACACTGCAGCGCTGTTCCGGAGGTTTAAGAAGGCACCAGGTGACCCTGCCCTCTCCCCTGAGCTTGCGGCCGGAAATTACGCTGCACACCCGACCCAGAAGTGCTGCCTCTACTTGGAAACTGCACAGGATGTGGCCGAGGACTCTCCTCGGCCACCAGAACAATGGCGTCTACTCAGCCCTGCACCGCTGCCGTCCTGCGATCCACTGCAAACTGCCCATCAGCAAGAAAAAAAGGCAGCACTCCCAGCAGTACAGGCTCTCCCCAAGCACGGAAGTAGGAGCAAGAGGCAAGTGGGAGGATCACTCTCCTAGCAAAAAAAAAAAAAACTGACAGGTGAGAACCTTTCATCTCCCAGGAAAGCCCTGAGAGATCATGACCCCCACCAGAGGTGTTCCTCCGGCCGGAGGAAACACAAAAAAAAAAAAAAAAAAAAACTGATGGAAGCAACGTGGAGGCCTCCTGATAAAGATTTGATTGATGAGGCATTTCCTGTGGGAGGAGGAGCCATGATCTCTCGGGTGCTGTCCTGAAAGACGTTTTGGGAAATTCATGTTTGCAATACAATATCTCAAAAAGAAAACCTTGTTCATCCTTAAAAATGTGTATTGCTTGGTCATCTTATCTCATTTCAGACAGAGCAGAATTCCGCAAGCAGATCCGCCTACTCAGCGGGGAATCTTTCCACTGAGCAGGTGGATAACAGGTCCATGGACAAAGACACAGCCTGCTCTTCTCTTTGGGACGGTCAGTTGGAAACGGATTGCCTGTCTGTTTCCATCCAATCTGCCATCCGTCTGTTTTTTGCAGCCCGGATCGGATGTCCGCTGACATCCACCGCACCATAGAGGGCTATGGATGGAAGAAAAACTGACAGGTGGACCCGATCAGTCTGTCAGTGTGAAAGGGGCCTTAAAATGTAACTAAAGGAAAAACTTATTTTAGCTTTGGACAGAGTGGAGCGGGATCAGAACCCTTGTCGGGTTCTTACTGCTGTCTGTGTTCCGGTTAGGGAGATTTACTCTATTTGTCCTGTTTACCATTGTAACTGAAGGTTTAAAAAAAAAAAAAAAAAAAAAAAAAAAAAAAAAAAAAAAACCAGAACAGTAGATGGGAAATCTTCCACTGGGGACACTAGTTCTGGTGACAACAAAGGCCTTCCTACCTTTGAAGGTGTTTCCTTTAAACCTCCTGACTATGTGACAGGAAGTGAAATCTTATCTCTGCAAAGGGACACAGATCAAAATAATAAAAAAAAAACAAAAGGATAGAAGGTCACAGGGCTTGTAACCCTACCTTACTCTACCAAAAACAAAAAAAATAAAAATAAACTTTTGTTTTTTACTTTAACGTGGAACTATACTTGTCTTAACTCCAGCGTTGTGGTGCCTTAGAGCTTCCCCCTGGTCGCTAACATCTTTGGGCAGCAGGCTTCCGAGTACCAATCGCCTCCCACGTTCATTGGACAGGCCGAGTTGATGCCACTCCTGTGCATTCATCTCACCATCGCTGGAAATGTTCACTAAGCTGGGTGTGCAAAAATATATTGCAGAATAAACCGGTCCATAGCAAAAATGTCAAATTGCTGTGGTCTATAGTGGGTATACAGATATAAGAGGTGAACTGGTTCAATTCTTAAACATTCCATAACATTCTGCCTTTTAGTACATTCGCGGTGTGTATAACATTCAAGGCATGACTGGTGATAATTTACAGTTGACAGTCCTGCTTGTGACGGGAGTCACTTTTGGGTGCAGGGTGACCAAGAAAATAATGTACCCTGTATCTGCCATATTAGAAATAGTGACTGATTCATACTGTTGGGACACATACTGTGAGGAGATGCTGATGTCAATTCCAGCCACCTGTCTCTGTTGTCTTCTATAATGTAAATGAGTCTAGTGTGGCCTCTCTTTCAGCCATTGTTGTCTGGGCTAATTAACCGCAATTGCATGAAGGAGTCTGTATTTATACTAATGTGTGAAGCTCAGTGACAACAAGTCTGACCTGTAGTAAAATCCTGATTAATCATACAATGCCCAGGAGGGCACGAAGTCACATAGGCTTCTTGAAGGGATTAGTTAATGAGCTCATGTTAATTAGGTCTGGTCACAGGTGTATTTTCAAAGTAATATGAGCAGGAGGTATACACCTCCTCCTTTTACTGTATATAAGACTGTATTTGTTTCAATAAAAATTCATTCCTGTTTGACCCTCAAGACAGAGCCTTGTCTCGTATTTGGGGGGAGAGTTATTCGTATGGGTTTCTTGTTCGGCTGATCGGAGTGTTCGGTAGCTGCCTTTGTGTTCGGAAATGGAATGTCTTAAACGGCTTTAACCCCTTTCATACTTGGGGTGCCGTAACAGTGCTTATGTCAGCTCTCAGCCAACTTTTAAGGCTCATGCACATGAAAAAAAAAAAAAATACTGATCACCGAAGCAAGAGAGCGCCGGCAGATGTTTGCAGAAACATTTTGAGAGGAAACCCCCCCCCCCTCAAAAAAAAAACAAAACAAAAACACATTAGCTGGTCCTTACAGTGATTATGTTTATACACGTATAAACACTTAAATGTCTACTTGCCGTTATATGTGTGGAAAATCCCTCTTTCTCCTAGCTTTGTTTGAAAGCCAAGATTTAAAGTAGAATTCCAGGTTTTATGCCACTTCTATTACAAAAGGATGCATCTGCTGTGTGTGGTGCAAGTCTCCATTCACACATAGGAGTTTTGAATCGTGGGCAGAATCGATTTTAAAACGTACAACAGCATGTTCAGGTGCCATTCATTTGAATGACACCTAAAACGGGGTGTGATTCTACCACGTCTGTCATGCAAACCAAATCAGGCCACACTTGTCGCCCAAAAGTTCTGGGAATTTTTTGGGCGACATACATTGTGTGATTTTTCGTGCGACAATATCGCCCCTCATTTTTAGGTGTTATTCAAATGATTGGCTCCTGAACACGATGATGTGCGATTTGACATTTTATCAGAGTGTTTTGAAATCGCAGGCAGAGTTGCGGCAACTCAAACCCCTATGTGTGAATGGAGCCTTAAGCCCGGTTCACACTGATGCTAATCTGACGTGAACCGAATGCCATAGATTTGCATGAAATCTGAAAATACATTGTTTTCTATGAAGGCCGTTCACATCAATGCAATACCCATCAATGCAATACCCATCAGCAAGAAAAAAAGGCTAAATCCGGTTAAAAAAAGGGTCCTGTGCAAATTTAGTCTCCAGCTATGCCCAGTCCCCTCAAAAACTGCATTAAATTCGCACTGCATCAGTGTGAACCTGGACTTAAAGAGGAAGTAAAGTCTTCCTCTTTAATTGTACCTACAGGTAAGCCTATAGTAAGGCTTATCTGTAGGTACTGTAAATATCTCCTAAACCTGTACGGTTTAGGAGATATTTACTGTATACGCTGACGTCATCAGCGCATGCGCACTGAAGAAATGGCCTGCTCGTGCTTCAGAAACCGTGCCATCATCACGGCTCTGGCCAATTACAGCGCCAGAGCCCGCGAACCCGAATTTAACTCCAGAAAAGATGGTCGCCATGAGAGCGGAGTGCAGGAGGCACTGCAGAGCATCGTTCCAAGGTAAGTATTTTATAATAAGCTAGCATGAAATGTTTACTAGCTCATTATGCCTTTGTTTTGTAGGTTTTATTTATTTATTTATTTTTTTTCTGAGGTTTACAATCTCTTTAAAAAAATGACTGAAGTAGCATTAGCTACATACATTAAGCGGCATTGTGTTCCTGTAATATTTACAGGCAACTTCCTGTCTGCTGCCAGAATTAAGGACAGTCAGGCTGAGTGCTTCTCCACCATTCAAGAGCAGCCTTGTATTTTTATCAATGACATCATCCACTTGACTCTCCATCTTGGACAAACAGCCCTGTATTCATTGATAAAAATATGAATTGAGGAGGAGAAGCACTCAGACCGACTCTCTTTAAAGTGGTTTTAAAGGCACAAGGTGAAAAACCTTCGGTGTGCAGCAATCCCCCCCCAGCCCCCCTAATACTTACCTCCTTCTGGATCCAGCGATGTCCACGAGAGCCTTGGCTCTCCAGGGACTCGCACTCCTGACTGGCTTTTGGCAGCAGCAGGAGCCAATGTCATTCACAGCCAGTGAGCCAATCAGAAGATGATGAAGGGGTGGGGCCGAGACGCAGCTCCGTGTGTGAATACACAAGGTTAAACAAAATTAAATGGGGAACTTGACTTGAAGGACTCAGAAACATACACCAGATAACACCTGCAAGACAATTAGCATGCATTCACCCAAGCAGAGCGTATTCTTGGCGATTTTGAAGCATTTTTTTCCCCGGGCCTTTTTTCAGATATATTGCAGGCGTTTTACAAGCATTTTTTTTTTTAAATAACAAAACACACACACACACACACACACACACACACAAAGACTTTAATACCACTTTAATTTAAGCAGCAGAAGGGAAGTCATCTGTATCGCTGCAGAACACATAGCTGCTAAGTATATGTAGCCAATGCTATAACAGTCCATTACAGCACACACACAGCACACCCTTTGTTCAGTAAGGGAAATAATTTGTTTAGGCCAGTTTGGCCCAAGCAAACCTGGAATTCTACTTTAAATTTATGCAGGAAAAGCATGTACATATATTTGCATGAGTACACGCTTAAACTAGAGCCCTGAGAAGCAAATTTTACGATTAGGGTGCAACTCAAGTTTATGGATCTTTACGCAACTGTGCGCAAGGGCCTGTACAAAACAACAGACGCTCATTTAGCACCAGAAAGCAATGCAATACTGATAAAAATGCAACTATGTGCATAAGCCTTAAAGCCCTCCAATAGCTGGTGTCATAGCTGATCAAATGCCTGGCAACGCCAGATCTAGTCACCTTCAGCTGCAAAAAGAGAGAAGGGTTTAGTTCTGCTATAGGCCTCATGTACACTGGATTTCAAATGCACCAAAGGGTGTGTAAACCCAACATTTCATATGTGCCTGCTGTACCATGTACTTGTATGAGAAAGTATATTGTTCCCTGCAAAGATGGAAAAAAACAGCCAGATCTTTGTTCCTATGTACACAGAGTTCTGTAAAAAAAAAAAGTATATAATATTTACTGGTTTTACACCTTTTTTTTTTTCTTCTGTTACTTCCTGGTTTCCAGGCCTAGGAAAATGATGTCATACATCCCAGGAGTCTTCAGGAGGGGTTTTCTCAGCTAAGCATTCCTCCTACCTGCATGCCTGTGCTAAGGGTAGATGGATTACAGGAATTAAATGCTACAGAAATCATTGGCCCTTACTCGAGATGGCTGTGACTAGAAATCCTAGGGGAAGGTTTTCAAAGTGATTTCTCAGCAAAATAAAGCATGAAGACATGAATGGATGGGCATTTTGTTTTGAATGTTAAAAAAAGAGACTTAAAATGGCGTTTGTGGTGCTCAGATGCACTGTAGTTCTGCTTTAACCACCTCAGCTCCAGAATGTTTTACGCCCCTTAATGACCAGCTCTTTTTTGCTATTCAGCACTCTGCTCCTTTAACTAGCAATTGTATCATCATGCAACACTGTATCCAAATTAAATTTTTATTTTTTCACACAAACAGAGCTTTCTTCTGGTGGTATTTGATCAACACTGAGTTCTTTATGACAAACTTAAAAAGACAGAAAATCTTAGGAAAAAAAAAAAAAATCATTTTAACTCGGTTATAAAACATATCCAATACAAGAAAATTTCTTCATAAATTTAGGCAAAAATTTATTCTGCTACGTCTTTGGCAAAAAACGTACATCAATTGGTTGGTGTGAAAGTTACAGCACCTACAAACTAGGGGTCGATCTAGTTTTTTCAGAGCCCATACAGATTTTTCGTCTGCCTTTCAGGTCAATAGCCGATATCAGGCGCAAAAATTCTGTAGATTTCTTTTTTATTTTTGCACTGTCCATTTTTTTTTTTTATCATGGTTATTGCTGTCACAAGGAATGTAAACATGTCTTGTGACAGTAATGGGCAGCACAGGTACTCTTTATGGAGGGATCTGGGGTCTATAAGACCCCAAACCCCTCCTCTGCACTTGAAAGTATTCAAAAAATGTCAAGATCGTAGTTTTTTAATACTTTCTATTTTATTAAAACTGGCGCCTTTAGAATGTCAGTAATCTGGAAGTAATGTCATGACATCACTTCCAGGTTACTAGATCTGAGACCCGAACAAAGCCGATCAGCTTTGTTCAGGTCTTAGGCCAGGCGACAGACGTGGCGGCTGGCCGCTCAGGCCTCCCGATGGGAGGGTAGACATGAGCAGAGCCGTGGGAGGGGATGACCCCTCCCGCTGCTTGTAATAACAGCCAAAAGCCGACCGTCCGCTCTAAAAAACGGTAGCCTGTAGCTGCATGCCTGTAGCTGCATGCATCAACCCGGTACAACCCCTTGAAGCAATATCGGTAACATCAGTAAGTTTGTTACAGATACCGATGCTTCAAAAAGAAAAAAGTGAATACAGGCCGCTGATAATTGGCCGACCCCTACTACAAACGGTTATATAAAATTTGTAAATTGATCAATCCTGGTGTACTGATGGCCAATCTCATTTCTTGAGGTCCTTAAAACGCGAGGGCAGTACAAATATCTCCCAAATTATGCCCTTTTGGAAATTAAACATTTAGTAGGAGGCATGGCAAGTTTTCTGAAGTTACAATTTTGTGTCACAATATTTTGGAAAATGAAGAAATTATATAAAGGTTTTTTCACTTTTTTTTTCTTTTTACATACTGTAACCAGTGCAGTACGTCATCATATGACTGGCGTGTCAGTGATGCCGATTGGTGACAGTATGTTAAAAAAATTATTTCATTTGTTTTTTTAAACATTTCTATAGCATATTTCTTTTAATTTTTACCATTTTTTTTCAGGGATTTTTTTCTTCACTTTCCTGTTGCAATAATGTTTATAACAGCAATGTACTTAACTGACATGAATGGGATACATTCATGACAGCTGTGATTAACCTGTTGCCGTTCGCCCACCATCATAGGACAACGGAGCGGTGCGGCTCTCGTTCTGGGCCAACTTCATATGAGGGTGGCACATTCACACAGGGCATGCGCGCGGCGCTCAGCCCTGCACTGTCGGTGGCGGCGTGTCCAAGACACAGCACGTCACAGACAGGGGTGAAAAGCCATTGGACATGACTGTTTACCACTTGATCGGCCGCAATTACGTCACGGCCGATCATAAATGATATTCCCCTCCTAAGACAGCGCATGCGCGCGATTGGGAGCGTGTTCCCAGGAATACTGCTCGTCATCGACAAGGGTAAACAGCCAATAGCAGGCGGCTGTTTACCACAAAATCGGCTGTGATCCATTCACAGCCGACCACTTAATGTAAACACAGACCGGTTACTAGCTGTTACTGGCTCTTCTCTACTAACACACCGTTTCCAGCGTGAGGAGAGAAGAGCCAGGAGCAGTGAATTACCGATATATGTAGTGTCAGTACCAACACCACACAAAAAAAAAAAAAAGGGAAGAAGAAAGAAGAAGAGAACCTGTCACAACGCCCCCCCCCCCCCCATATTGCAGCTGTCACCCAACAGTCACCACAAAATGCCCACAAAGTGCACCTGTCACCCATCAGTGCCCACAAAGTGCATTTGTCATAGTCAAAGACTGCCATCAGCGATGCACCTGTCACCCATTCAGTGACCATCATCAGTGACCCTCAACCTGTCACCTATCAGTTCCATAAAGTGCACCAGTCACCAGAGACTGCCATCAGTGACTGTCACCTGTCACCCATCAGTGACCGTCACCTGTCGCCCATCACCTATCAGTGAACGTCACCTCCCACCCGTCTGTCACCTAGCCCATCAGTAACAGTTGCTTCTCTGCCTTTCGGCTAAGATCAAGTGTAGTATCTGTTCTTATCAGTTTCCAGGAGGTGGCGCTTGCTTCCGTCCCTGATCTATGGCAAAATAGTGAAGGGATGGTGGTTGCTATGCAAAGCCTGCTGGAGTAAAGGTGACCTGGAGCAGTTCGTAGCTGAAAGGGAAGCCTTCTGATGGGGATGGAGAACCACGGGGTCTGATCCGGAGGCTCGGGCCCCTGGCCTTCTGGCCTAGATTGGGGTAGCTCTAGCTCCAGCCAGTTTTTCTGGGAGAGAACGCTTACTCCTCCTTCGGGGGGGGGGGGGGGGGAAGTGGTCAGTATCTCCCGAATATAATTAGGCAGGAGGAACAGAACGACAGTGGAGCCTGATGGTAAAGGGCTCTCACCAAGTTTCCTGAACTCCAGGCCTTCCTGGTTGGGGTGGGGGCTGCTGTTGTCTGGGCTGTGTGTCAGGGTTGCTTTGGAAAGCCAGTGGTGAATGTGCCCCTGAAGTGGCAGTTCAGGGGTGCCGTATAGTCACTGTGTTTATGCACTTGATTTTATGGCACCATGGTCACTTCACCACTACACACGTTTTTTCACACCTGCCTCTTGGGACGAGCCTTTTGGCTAGGACCAGGGGACATTTTTATGCCTGGCTGGAGGGCCGGCCACTGTATTACACAATGGTCACTTTCACTCTCCCATCTTACTATCTCCCTCACTCTTTTATTCACCCCGTGTTTGTCACTTTTTTGTATTTTTTTGTTTGTAATGTATACACGTTGCGTCACTGTGTGGCGAGTAGGGTGTGGGTCCTCGGGCCTACTCTGAAAGTCTTGGGAAGGGGTGGACATAGGCCTTCTGGCTTGGTTCGCCCTCTCCTTTGGGGGTCTCCCTTCGGGGGAGCCCCACTTGTACTTGGGTTGGTCTGTTTCGGCAGACCTTCCAGTAAACGGGGGTCCGCCTGGTTTCGGCCAGATGGACCCATTGTCTGAGTACCTCAGTCCCTGTCTGGAGCCTAACGCCCCGGGGGATCAGGGTAAGGTCTTACCCTAGTGGAGGACTCTGAAAAGTGGATCGGCAAATGAATCAGAGGAAGAATGGATCCCTCCTAAAAGTGCACGGTGCTCTGGAAACCAGGCAGCCACCAGCAATATACCCCAGGATCAAATTCCCAGTACCAGCAATGCCGCCAGCGATAGACCCCAAAACCAAAGGCCCACTACCAGCGCCTCCACTAGCGAAAGACCACAAGAAATGCCCAGGCCAGGTACCAGCACTGCCGCAGCATCACGCCCAAATGCCAGTACAGGAACTTCAAATTCCCCAACTATCAGCAATGGAGTGCCACGTCCCCCAGGGCCACTACACATCTTCCAGCTGGTCTTGCCAATCCAACATGGCTGCCTTCCGACTTAGGATCAGCAAGAATTCCCCCTTTCACCGCACAGCCAGGTGTGCAGACCAATACCCAAAATTTTACTGAAATCAATTGTTTTTATTTATTTTTTCAACGACCAAATGTTTCAGCCCTATTTATCAATAAGGAGGTCCCGTTTCTGGTACAAGAAAGTAGCAATCTATTTAATTAATTTGGCCATTTATAATGCCTACATAATTCACACCAAATTCACGGAAAGCCCTGCCCACTTCCTAAAATTTATTGAAGAAGTTGTCACGTTCCTCATCTACCATCAAAGACCCCCCCCCCCACTCCCCCAGAAAACCTTCGCTCTGATGCTGTTAGCCGACTTCATGAGCGCCACTTCCCGGACAACATTCCACCATCTGAAGCAGGCCAAAAATGGCAAAAAAACGATGTTGAGTAGGCAGCAAAAGAGTATTTCGAATAGATACCAGCTACCATTGTCCCCAGTGTCCCTCCGAACTTGGCCTTTGCATTGGTAAATGCTTCCGACTATCACACATCCCAAAAATATTAGCCCATGTTCTTAACCATTTCCCCATTCTCATCATCTGTGCTGACCATTTCCCATGCCTCCTCAAATAACCATGCCGCTGCCTTCCACGTGAACTGACCCTGGCCTGTTTTCTGACTATGCCTCTGCCTTCCATTTGGACTGCTTCCACGTGAACTGACCCTGGCCTGTTTTATGGACTATGCTTTTGCCTACCGCTTGGACTGATCTGTTGCCCTGCTACTGTAGTACACAGAGGTATCACATGTGAGGGGCTCCAGAAATGTTTTTCAGGATGGAGAAAACTATTTTTTTTTGTCTCCAGGTTTCGTAATTTCCAAATTAGGGTCTGGAGTACAGAGGCTTCATAGAAATTTGGGTGGGTGAAGCCTCTACCTCTGTGCCCCTGTGCACAAGTCTTACCTGATTGCGGCCTTCAGCCTGCTGCTCACTTACTGCCATCATGCCTCTGCCTGCCGCATGAAAGGACCACACCTCTGCCTGCTACCTGGACTATGCAAATAATTAGCTGTAGCAAGAGGCAGTATGTTTATGAAAGGCTGGAGAGTGGTACAATAATGAGTGCTGGCAGGTAACGGTGTACCAGGACCAATAATATGGCTGTGCTGGCTGTCTCTGCCTGGACAATTTCTAGGTACAAATGCTGGCTGACAATATCCTTGTGCTGACTATAGACAATATTCCTGCCTGGATAATTACTATTGTTATTGCTAAGCACATCTCTGCCTGCTGCCTGGACCAATTCTCTCCTCTGGGAACACTACTAAAACCACAGGTAATACTTTTTTTTTTTTTTACCCTTTCCTCAATAGAATTTGAGTGTAATTTTTGGTATGTAAATGCTATATGTTATAAATATGAAGGGCCTTCAAAAGTGATAGGTTGTCAGGAAATTAGATGGGTAATTTATGCTTGTAGAACGCCTGAAGGTGCTACTTCAATGGTGGGCCTTTATATGTGGCCAGGCTGTGTAAAAGTCTCACACATGTGGTATCGCCATACTCAGGAGTAGCAGAATGCGTTTTGGTGTATAGTTGCAAACATGCATATGCTGTGTGAGAGAAATAACCTGTTAATATGACAATTTTGTAAAAGAAAAAAAAAAAAAAAGCAAACACAAATCTTCAGTTTGCAAAGAATTGTGGGAAAAAAATTACAACTTCAAAAAACTCACCATGCGACTTACTAAATACCTTGGGTCTACTTTTCAAAAAGGGCTCATTTTGGGGGTATTTGTAATTTCCTGGCTTGTTAGTGTCTCAGTGTTTTCAGTCTTTTTATTTATAGCACAAAAATAAAAAACCCACCAGTGAGTAAATACCACCAAAAGAAAGCTCTATTTGTGTGAAAAAAAGGACGCAAATTTAATTTGGGTACAGTGTTGCATGACCGAGTAATTTTGTCAAAGTGTGAGAGTGCTGAAAGCTGAAAATTGGTCTGAGCAGGAAGGGGGTGAAAGTGCCCTGTAGGCAAGTGGTTAACCACTTGCCGGCCGCCTCACGCATATATACGTGAGCAGAATGGCACAGGCAGGCAAAATCACGTACCCATACGTGATTGCCTTCCCGCGGGCGGGGGGTCCGATCGGACCCCCCCCCCGGTGCCAGCGGCGGTCGGCATTTGGCTAGGAGCGATGAGAGACGAGGGGGAGACCATCCGATCGTGGCCCCCCCCTCGCGATCGCTCCCAGCCAATGAGGAACATCCCCTGCCTGTGTATAGTACACACAGGCAGAGGATGTGATGTCATCTCTCCTCGGCTCGGCAGTTTCCGTTCTAGCGCCGAGGAGAGAAGACATGTAAGTGCACCAACACACACACAGTAGAACATGCCAGGCACACAAAACACCCCCGATCGCCCCCCGATCCCCCCCCAATCACCCCTCCCCCCTCCCTGTAACACTGACACCAAGCAGTATTTTTTTTTTTTTTCTGATTACTGCATTGGTGTCAGTTAGTGACAGTTACTGTGGTAGGACAGTGAGTGTTACCCCCCTTTAGGTCTAGGGTACCCCCTAACCCCCCCTAATAAAGTTTTAACCCCTTGATCACCCCCTGTCACCAGTGTCACTAAGCGATCATTTTTCTGATCACTGTATTAGTGTCGCTGGTGACGCTAGTTAGGAACGTAAATATTTAGGTTCGCCGTCAGGGACCCCCATATACTATCTAATAAATGTTTTAACCCCTTGATTGCCCCCTAGTTAACCCTTTCACCACTGATCACCGTATAACCGTTACGGGTGACGCTGGTTAGTTGGTTTACTTTTCATAGTGTCAGGGCACCCGCCGTTTATTACCGAATAAAGGTTTAGCCCCCTGATCGCCCGGCGGTGATATGCGTCGCCCCAGGCAGCGTCAGATTAGCGCCAGTACCGCTAACACCCACGCACGCAGCATACGCCTCCCTTAGTGGTATAGTATCTGAACGGATCAATATCTGATTTATTTATTTCTTTCTTTCAGGTACTTATATAGCGCTGTCAATTTACGCAGCGCTTTACATACATATATATATATATATATATATATATATATATATATATATATATATATATATTATATATATATATATATATATATATATATATATATATATATATATATATATATTATACATTCACATCAGTCCCTATACCCTCAAGGAGCTTACAATCTAAGGTCCCTATCTCACATTCATACCTACTAGGGCCAATTTAGACAGGATCCAATTAACCTACCAGCATGTCTTTGGAGTGTGGGGGGAAACCGGAGTACCCGGAGGAAACCCACGCAGACACAGGGAGAACATGCAAACTCCAGGCAGGTAGTGTCGTGATCGGGATTTGAACCAGCGACCCTTCTTACTGCTAGGTGAGAGTGCTACCCACTGCACCACTGTGTGATCCGATCAGATCTATACTGGCGTCCCCAGCAGTTTAGGGTTCCCAAAAACGCAGTGTTAGCAGGATCAGCCCAGATACCCGCTAGCACCTGCGTTTTGCCCCTCCGCCCGGCCCAACCCAGCCCACCCAAGTGCAGTATCGATCGATCACTGTCACTTACAAAACGCTAAATGCATAACTGCAGCGTTCGCAGAGTCAGGCCTGATCCCTGCGATCGCTAACAGTTTTTTTGGTAGCGTTTTGGTGAACTGGCAAGCACCAGCCCCAGGCAGCGTCAGGTTAGCGCCAGTCGCGCTAACACCCACGCACGCACCGTACACCTCCCTTAGTGGTATAGTATCTGATCAGATCAATACCTGATCCGATCAGATCTATACTAGCACCCCCAGCAGTTTAGGGTTCCCAAAAACGCAGTGTTAGTGGGATCAGCCCAGATACCTGCTAGCACCTACGTTTTGCCCCTCCGCCCAGCCCAGCCCACCCAAGTGCAGTATCGATCGATCACTGTCACTTACAAAACACTAAACGCATAACTGCAGCGTTCGCAGAGTCAGGCCTGATCCCTGCGATCGCTAACAGTTTTTTTGGTAGCGTTTTGGTGAACTGGCAAGCACCAGCGGCCTAGTACACCCCGGTCATAGTCAAACCAGCACTGCAGTAACACTTGGTGACGTGGCGAGTCCCATAAGTGCAGTTCAAGCTGGTGAGGTGGCAAGCACAAGTAGTGTCCCGCTGCCACCAAAAAGACAAACACAGGCCGTCGTGCCCATAATGCCCTTCCTGCTGCATTCGCCAATCCTAATTGGGAATCCACCACTTCTGCAGCGCCCGTACTTCCCCCATTCACATCCCCAACCAAATGCAGTCGGCTGCATGAGAGGCATTTTCTTTATGTCCTTCCGAGTAACCCTACCCAACGAACCCCCCCAAAAAAGATGTTGTGTCTGCAGCAAGCGCGGATATAGGCGTGACACCCGCTATTATTGTCCCTCCTGTCCTGACAATCCTGGTCTTTGCATTGGTGAATGTTTTGAACGCTACCATTCACTAGTTGAGTATTAGCGTAGGGTACAGCACTGCACAGACTAGACACACTTTCACAGGGTCTCCCAAGATGCCATCACATTTTGAGAGACCCGAACCTGGAACCGGTTACAGTTATAAAAGTTAGTTACAAAAAAAAGTGTAAAAAAAAAAAAAAAAACACATACAAAAATATAAAATAAAAAAAAATAGTTGTCGTTTTATTGTTCTCTCTCTCTCTATTCTCTCTCTATTGTTCTGCTCTTTTTTACTGTATTCTATTCTGCAATGTTTTATTGTTATTATGTTTTATCATGTTTGTTTTTCAGGTCTGCAATTTTTTATACTTTACCGTTTACTGTGCTTTATTGTTAACCATTTTTTTGTCTTCAGGTACGCCATTCACGACTGAGTGGTTATACCAGAATGATGCCTGCAGGTTTAGGTATCATCTTGGTATCATTCTTTTCAGCCAGCGGTCGGCTTTCATGTAAAAGCAATCCTAGCGGCTAATTAGCCTCTAGACTGCTTTTACAAGCAGTGGGAGGGAATGCCCCCCCCCCCCCGTCTTCCGTGTTTTTCTCTGGCTCACCTGTCCCAACAGGGAACCCGAGAATGCAGCCGGTGATTCAGCCAGCTGACCATAGAGCTGATCAGAGACCAGAGTGGCTCCAAACATCTCTATGGCCTAAGAAACCGGAAGCTACGAGCATTTTAGGACTTAGATTTTGCCGGATGTAAACAGCGCCATTGGGAAATTGGGAAAGCATTTTATCACACCGATCTTGGTGTGGTCAGATGCTTTGAGGGCAGAGGAGAAATCTAGGGTCTAATAGACCCCAATTTTTTCAAAAAAAGAGTACCTGTCACCACCTATTGCTATGATAGGGGATATTTACATTCCCTGAGATAACAATAAAAACGATTTCAAACAAAAAAAAAAAAAAATGAAAGGAACAGTTTAAAAATAAGATAAAAAAAAAAAAAAAAAAAAAAAAGCACCCCTGTCCCCCCTGCTCTCGCGCTAAGGCGAACGCAAGCGTCGGTCTGGCGTCAAATGTAAACAGCAATTGCACCATGCATGTGAGGTATCACCGCGAAGGTCAGATCGAGGGCAGTAATTTTAGCAGTAGACCTCCTCTGTAAATCTAAAGTGGTAACCTGTAAAGGCTTTTAAAAATGTATTTAGTTTGTCGCCACTGCACGTTTGTGCGCAATTTTAAAGCATGTCATGTTTGGTATCCATGTACTCGGCCTAAGATCATCTTTTTTATTTCATCAAACATTTGGGCAATATAGTGTGTTTTAGTGCATTAAAATTTTTAAAAAGTGTGTTTTTTCCCCAAAAAATGCGTTTGAAAAATCGCTGCGCAAATACTGTGTGAAAAAAAAAAATGAAACACCCACCATTTTAATCTGTAGGGCATTTGCTTTAAAAAAATATATAATGTGTGGGGGTTCAAAGTACCGTATTTATCGGCGTATAACACGCACTTTTTTCCCCTTAAAATCAGGGGAAAATCGCGGGTGCGTGTTATACGCCAATCCCCTGCGATCCTGACCTGTCAGAACTAAAAAAATCGCCGACCGCGATTTGAAAATGGCGCCACCGGCGCCGAAATACACAGTGCCGGTCCTCGGCTCTTCTCGGCCACTTTCGGTTTCACTCGAGCGCCGCCCGAACCTAGCCGAGTATACTCGGCTAGTTTCGGATAGCTCCGCTGACCGTCCGAGTGGAGCCGAAAGTGAACGAGAGCCGCCGACCGGCTCTGTGTATTTCAGCGCCGGCGGCGCCATTTTCAAATCGCGGTCGGCGATTTTGAAGCTCAGAGGCTTCAGCAAGGCTGGACTGGGGCAAGGCTGGACTGGGGCAAGGCTGCAATGGACACTGGGGAAGGCTGCACTGACATGGCTGCACTGACATGGCTGCACTAGCAAGGCTGCACTGGGGCAAGGCTGCACTGGGGCAAGGCTGCACTGAGAAGGCTGCGATGATGGGCATTTAAATGTAAGTTTTTTTCCCTTCAAGTTCCCTCCTAAAAGTTTTTTTTCCTTAAAATTCCCTCTTAAATTGGGGTGCGTGTTATACGCCGGTGCGTGTTATACGCCGATAAATACGGTAATTTTCTTGCAAAAAAAATTAATTTTTTCATGTAATCAAAAAGTGTCAGAAAGGGCTTTGTCTTCAAGTGGTTAGAAGAGTGGGTGATGTGTGACATAAGCTTCTAAATGTTGTGCATAAAATGCCAGGACAGTTCAAAACCCCCCCAAATGACCCCATTTTGGAAAGTAGACACCCCAAGCTATTTGCTGAGAGGCATGTCGAGTCCATGGAATATTTTATATTGTGACACAAGTTGCGGGAAAGAGACAATTTTTTTTTTTTTGCACAAAGTTGTCACTAAATGATATATTGCTCAAACATGCCATGGGAATATGTAAAATTACACCCCAAAATACATTCTGTTGCTTCTCCTGAGTACGGGGATACCACATGTGTGGGATTTTTGGGAGCCTAGCCGCGCACAGGACCCCGAAAACCAAGCACCGCCTTCAGGCTTTCTAAGGGCGTAAATTTTTGATTTCACTCTTCACTGCCTATCACAGTTTCGGAGGCCATGGAATGCCCAGGTGGCAACCCCCCCCCCCCCCCAAATGACCCCATTTTGGAAAGTAGACATCCCAAGCTATTTGCTGAGAGGCATAGTGAGTATTTTGCAGACCTCACTTTTTGTCACAAAGTTTTGAAAATTGAAAAAAGAAAAAAAATTTTTTTTTCTTGCCTTTCTTTATTTACAAAAACAAATGAGAGCTGCAAAATACTCACCATGCCTCTCAGCAAATAGCTTGGGGTGTCTACTTTCCAAAATGGGGTAATTTGGGGGGGGGTTGTGCCACCTGGGCATTCCATGGCCTCCGAAACTGTGATAGGCAGTGAAGAGTGAAATCAAAAATTCACGCCCTTAGAAATCCTTTTAGAAATACTTTGTGCAAAAAAAAAAAAAAAAATTGTCACTTTCCCGCAACTTGTGTCAAAATATAAAACATTCCATGGACTCAACATGCCTCAAAGCAAATAGCTTGGGGTGTCTACTTTCCAAAATGGGGTCATTTGTGGGGGTTTTGTACTGCCCTGCCATTTTAGCACCTCAAGAAACGACATAGGCAGTCATAAATTAAAGGCTGTGTAAATTCCAGAAAATGTACCCTAGTTTGTAGGCGCTATAACTTTTGCGCAAACCAATAAATATACACTTATTGACATTTTTTTTACCAAAGACATGTGGCCGAATACATTTTGGCCTAAATGTATGACTAAAATTGAGTTTATTGGATTTTTTTTTAGAACAAAAAGTAGAAAATATCAATTTTTTTCAAAATTTTTGGTCTTTTTCCGTGTATAGCACAAAAAATAAAAACGGCAGAGGTGATCAAATACCATCAAAAGAAAGCTCTATTTGTGGGAAGAAAAGGACGCAAATTTCGTTTGGGTACAGCATTGCATGACCGCGCAATTAGCAGTTAAAGCGACGCAGTGCCAAATTGTAAAAAGTGCTCTGGTCAGGAAGGGGGTAAATCCTTCCGGGGCTGAAGTGGTTAATAGTGATCTGTGATTGGCTACAGCTACATCACATGGTACAGGGTGCTGTGGTTGGCCCAGGTACCATGTGGTAGCTGTGGGCCAATCACAGATCACTCTGCAGGAAACACAGCTGTTATGAATGAGATTTATAACAGCTTTGCTGACATTGTGATCATATGATTGCATGGTGGACACAGCAGTCGTGGGAGCGGTGTGCAGTGCACCCCTAACCCGGATCAGGCTGGGTCACGTACAGAACCCGAAGAACCCAGCCCCAGTCCTACCTTCCCGATGCCCTGGCAAACCACTTGCCTGCCAACTCAGGATCCGCTATCATCCCCCCTTTCACCGCACAGCCAGGTGTGCAGTCCAACACTACTAATTTTTCTCAATTCGATTATTTTTGTTTATTTTTCCCACAAGATTTGCTGCAAAATATGGTGGATCAAACAAATCTGTATGCATCCCAATTTATTGCTGCCAACCCCAATTCTTCCTACGCCCGCATGTTCCAGTGGCGACGTCTTACACTGGATGAATTTAAATTGTTTTTGGGCCTTACGTTTAATATGGGGCTTACGAAAAAGAACGAAGTCCATGCATATTGGTCCACCAACCCCATCCAACACATGCCCATATATTCCGCTGTCATGTCCAGGACAAGATACGACATGATTAAGCATTTTCTCCACTTCAATGACAATTCACAGTGCCCTCCCCGAGATCATCCCAACCACGACAAATTGTACAAGATATGCCCCTAATCAATTCCTTTTCCCAGCGATTTAGAGACGTTTTTACCCCAGACCAAAAAATTTGTGTGGACGAGTCCCTCGTACATTTCACTGGTCGACTGCACTTCAAGCAGTATATACCAAGCAAGAGAGCCAGGTATGGGCTGAAATTAAATAAATGAGATTGAGCCACTGGATACGTCTTCACATTCCGGATCTACGAAGGCAAAGACTCCCAGCTCCAGCCCCGTGATTGCCCCACATATATTGGAACCAGTGGGAAAATTGTCTGGGAGCTGGCATACCCCCTGTTCGAAAAAGGATACCATTTATAAGTCGACAACTATTATACCAGCCTGCCCCTTTTCCGTCACCTTTACAGTAAAAATACCCCGGCCTGCGGTACCTTAAAAAAATAAATAAAAACACACAGGAAGGGATTCCCACAAAATTTGTTGTTAAAAAAAAATTGCAAAACGGAAAATCGGCATTCATGAGGAATGAGGAGGTGTTGGCCATTAAGTGGAGGGACTAGAAAGATGTCCACATCCTCTCTCCCATCCACAATGACACCATGGTGGAGATCCAAAGAAGACGCGGCCCCATTGTAAAGCCTGTGTCCACAAATGCAATATGTACATGGGGGTGGAATTAAACGATCAGATGCTATAGCCCTATTTATCAACCAGAAAGTCCTGTTATTGGTACAAGAAAGTTGCGTTTCACATGGCCTTTTTTAATTCGTTTGTCTGCTACCAAAAAGCAACTCAAACCAACAAATCACCTACCTCAAGTATATTGAAGATATTGTCACTGCCCTCATTTACCAACAAGGTCCTGTCCCAGGAAGCATTCACTCTGATGCTCGTGAAGTCGACTTCACGAGCAACACTTTTCCTAGAACATTCCCCCCCACAGAATCTGGAAGAAGACGCCAAAAGAAATGCAGTGTATGCAGCAGAGTAAGAAGAGATACCAGCTATTATTATCCCCATGTCCCTCCCAACCTGGCCTGTGCTTTGGAGATTGCTTCAAAAATTATCATACATACATCCAATATTAGTTCCCCTTATTAACAGACTGCCATTTCCCCATTTGCCTGCTACCATGTTACTACCTTCCATGTTAATTAACTGACCCTGGCCTGTTTACCGACGATGCCTCTGCCTGCCGATTTAAACCACGTTTCTGACTTCCACATGCACAGACCATGGTCTGTTACTTGACCATGTTTTTGCCTGCCACTTGGACTGATCTTTTGGCCATCTACTTTAGTACACAGGGGTCTCACATATGTGAGGGGCTTCAGAATAGCGTTCTAGAGAAAAACAGTTTTTCGTTTTCTGTGCTTCCAGAACTGGGTCTGGTTGCCCAGAGGCTTCAAAGCAATTTGGGTGGGAGAAGCCTCTACCCCTGTCCCCCTGGCCCTAAGCTTGATGGTCCTTCCTGCTGCCTGGACCAATACTTTGGCTGTGCTGACCATATTGCTGCCTGTAATGACCCATGACATTATGGACCATGTTTCTTCCTGCTGCTTGGACCAATACACTGGCTGTGTTGACCATATATCTGCCTGCTGCCTCTACTGACTTTGGACAGCATTTCTGCCGGGACACCTCTGCCTGCTACCTGGACCTGTGCTTTGGCTGTGCTGACAGTATCTTTGCCTGTACGAACTATGGACAGTATTCCTGCCTGCTGCCTGGATGATTGCCTTTACTGTCACTGACCTCATTCCTGCCTGCTGCCTGGACCGATGCTCTCCTCTGTGGACCACTGCACTTCTAAAATCACATGTAATCTTTTGTTATTTGGTATGTACCTGCTATGTGTTAGAAATATGAAGGGCCTTCAAAAATGTGATCGGTAGTCAGAAAATGATATGTGTAATTAATGCTGCTAGAATGCCTGGAGCTGCTACTTGGATGTTGGGCCTCTGTATGTGGCCAGGCTATGTAAAAGTCTCAAACATGTGGTATCGCCATACTCAGGAGGAGTAGCAGAATGTATTTTGGGGTGTCATTTTTGCTATGTACATGCTGTGTTAGGAATATCTTATAAATGGACAACTTTGTGTAAAAAAAAAAAAAAAGAACCGTTCAAGAGACTCATTATGCCTCAGATTATACATTCGGGTATTTGCTTTCCAAAATGGGGTCACTTTGTGGACAATTCCATTGTCCTGGTGCTCCAGGGCCTTCAAAAGTGTAATAGGTGGCTGAGAAAGGATATGTGCAATTTATGCTTGTAGAACACCTGAAGGTGCTACTTCAATGTTGGGCCTCTGTATGTGGCCAGGCTGTGTAAAAGTCTCACACGTGGTATCGCCATACTCAGGAGTAGCAGAATGTATTTCGAGGTGTAGTTGCAATTATGCATATACTGTGTGAGAGAAATGATCTGTTAATATCTCTCTCTCATATATATATATATATATATATATATATATATATATATATATATATATATATATATATATATATATATATATATATATAATCTATATCTCTATCTATATCATCATCTTAAATTTCCCAAGAATTGCAGGAAATAATTACAACTTCAAAAAGCTCACCATGCCTCTTAGTAAATACCTTGGACTGTCTACTTTCCAAAAAAGGGGTCATTTGGGGGGTATTTGTACTTCCTGGCTTGTTAGTGTCTCAAGAAATAAGATAGGCCTTCTGTACATCAGGTGTGATCAATTTTCAGTGATTGGCACCATAGTTTGTAGACTATAACTTTCACAAAGACCAAATAATATACACTAATTAGGGTTATTTTTACCAAAGATATGTAGCAGTATAAATTTTGGCATAAATTTGTGAAGAAAAATGACTTATTTGCAAATTTTTACAATAGAAAGCAAAAAAAACGTTTTTTCAAAATGTTCGCTGTTTTTTCGCTTATAATCGCAAAAAATAAAAAACTCAGTGGTAAATACCACCAAAAGAAAGCTCTATTAGTGAGAAGAAAATGATAAAAATTTTGTTTGGATACAGTGTAGCATGACTGAGTAATTGTCATATAAAGTGTGAGAGCGCTGAAAGCTGAAAATTGGTCTGGGCAGGAAGGTGCATAAGTGCCTGGTATTGAAGAGGATATTGGTTTGTGCGAAAGTTATTGCATCTACAAATGACGGTATACAGCGGGTAAAATAAGTATTGAACATGTCACCATTTTTCTAGGTAAATATATTTCTAAAAGGTGCCATTGACATAAAATTTTCACCACATGTTGCTAACCAATACATACAAAGAAATCAAAATAAACAAGTTCAGAAATGTAGTTATGTGTAATAAAGTGGAATGACACAGGGAAAAAGTATTGAACATGCTAACTTAAATTTCGTACAAATCTTTTGTTGGTAATGACAGCTTCAACACGCCTCCTGTATGGAGAAACCAGTCGCATGCATTGCTCAGGTGTGATTTTGGCCCATTCTTCCACATTAATGCCGCGTACACACGGTCGGACTTTTCGTCTACAAAAGTCCAACGGACGCCGACGGACTAAAGCTGGCTGGTAATCCGATCGTGTGTGGGCTTCCCTGGACTTTCAGCAGACTTTTTCAGCCTCAAATCCGACGGACTTTAGATTTGAAACATGCTTCAAATCTTTACGTCGTAACTACGACGGACCCCGAAATCCGCTCGTCTGTGTGCTAGTCCGACGGACAAAAACCCATGCTAGGGCAGCTATTGGCTACTGGCTATGAACTTCCTTATTTTAGTCCGGTGTACGTCATCACGTACGAATCCGTCGGACTTTTGTGTGGTCGTGTGTAGGCAAGTCCGTTCGTTAGAAAGTCTGCTGCAAGTCCGCCGAAAGTCCGCCGGAAGTCTGTCGGACAGGCTGTCGGACTTTTGTAGACGAAAAGTCCGACCGTGTGTACGCGGCATAACAGTCTTCAAATCTTGAAGGTTCCGTGGGCCTCCTCTATGAACGCTGATCTTTAGTTCTTTCCTTAGAATTTCTATTGGATTCAGGTCAGGTTATTGACTGGGCCATTCTAGTAGCTTTATTTTCTTTTGAAACCAAGAGTTTCCTTGGCTTTGTGTTTGGGATCATTGTCTTGCTTAAATGTCCACCCTCGTTTCATCTTCATAATTCTGGTAGATGGCAGCAGATTTTTATCAAGAATGTCTTGGTACATTTTTCCATTCATCCTTCCTTCAAACCATATGAAGTTTGCCAGTACCTTATGCTGAAAAACAGCCCCACACCATGATGTTCCCACCTCCAAACTTCTCTGTTGGTATGTGGGGGTGTTTCTGGGGTGATATGCAGTGCCATCTGACCTCCAAAGATGGTGTGTATTATGGCATCCAAAGAGTTCAATTTTGGTCTCATCTGACCAGACTGACCAGGCTTGTCTAAAGTGAGTCTTATGTGGTGAACGTGCGTACAGGCCATGGCTGTTGAGTGCATTACTTATTGTTTTCTTTGAAACAATAGTACCTGTTAATTCCAGGTCTTTCTGAAGCTCTCCACAGGTGGTCCTTGGCTCTTAGACAACTGGTCTGATAATTCTTTTCACTCCTCTGTCAGAAATCTTGGCCGGTTTATGATGAAATTATGTTCTTTTCACTTCCGGATTATGGCCCCAACAGTACTCATTGGAACATTCAGAGATTTAGAAATCCTTCTGTAACCAATGCCATCAGCATGTTTTGCAACAATAAGGTTGCAAAGTTCTTGAGAGCTCTTTGCTTTTACCCATCATGAGAAGTTTCCTGTGTGACACCTTGGTAATTTATAGGCCATCAGTTGAGACTGAACCAGCTGATATTAATTTGCATGACAAGGGGAAGGATTACTAATTACTGATAGATTTCATCTGGGGTCTTGGCTTTCCATCCTTTTTTGCACCTCCCTTTCTTCATGTGTTCAATACTTTTTCCCTGTGTCATTCCATTTTATTACACATAACTTATTTGGTTTTGGTTTATTTGTAGGTATGGATTGCATGGGTTGTTACCAACATGTGGGGAAAAATTGACAGTTACTTACCAGTAACTGCTTTTCTGGGATATCTTCCAGGACGGCAGGCCTGAGAGATAACTGGTCCACCTGACAGGAAACAACACAAGGTTAAAAGGCTCCTCCCTTCCCCCTGCACCTCAGTTCTACCAAAGTAATAGGTTATCTGGGTGCCAAAGAGACATTCTTCCCGTAGTACTTAAATCAAACCAGGGGTGCGAAGTAGGCCTGCCCTCCTGGAAGATATCCCAGAAAAGCAGTTATTGGTAAGTAACTGTCAATTTTCTCTAGTCATCTTCCAGGACGGCACACCTGGGAGGATGGACAAGAAGTTCAAGGCCTACCTTAGGGTGGGACCACCGCTTGTAAGACCTTCCTTTCAAATGTCAGATCCTGAGGCGATAGCAGTTCCACTCTATAGTACTTCAAGAAGGTGTCCTGCTTTGCCCATGTGGCTGTTCGAGATCTGTTATATTGAGGCCCCAGCTCTTTCTGCCCAAGAGGCCGCCAAAGATCTCGTTGGATGAGCTTTAAGGTTAACTGGTACTTGGAAATCTGTCTGCTCATAAGCCATTCCTATGGTTTGTCCGATCCACCTAGCCACGGTAGATCTAGATGACTGCCCTCCCTTACTAGGGCCGCTAAATAGAATCAAAAGGTGACTCGACTTCCTGAAATCTTTCACTCTAAGTATGTCAGCAAACACCTCCTGACATCTAATAACTTAAAATTTTTTTCTCTCCCTCGTTTTTTGGGTTTTCACAAAAGGAGGGCAAAATGATCTCTTGAGATCTATGAAACTGGGATGTAACCTTGGGAAGATATAGTGGGTCTGGTCTCAGCACCACTCTATCTTCCAGTACCAACAGAAAAGGCTCCTTAATCGACAGGGCCTGCAAGTCGCTTACCCTTCTGGCTGTAGTGATGGCCAATAAAAAGGCTATCTTAAGCGTCAAAAATTTTATTGAGATCTCCTAAGCTGGTTCGAAAGGCACTTTCGTCAACTCTTTCAGGACCAGCTTTAGATTCCATGGTTGGAATCTATACATTTTTACGGGGGTTAACCTCTCCCTTACTAGTAGAAGTCTCTTTTAATCAGGGGCTCTAGCACAAGCCTCAGGAAACAGACAGGGCTGCTAGCTGTAACTTCAGGGTGTTCGGGGCAATCCCCTGATCCACCCTAGCTTTTAAGAATTCAAGTACCACTGGTACCGAAGGATTAGAAATCTCTCTATCCTGGCATCAGTGTGTGAAGAAATTCTAGATTCTTGAGTAGATCTTCCTAGTCTCAATTACTCTATCGGAGCAGAGCCATGCCGTCAACTTGAAGAACCCCGGGTCGGGGTGAAGGACTGGCCCTTGTAGAAGGAGATCCTGCCTGGGCGAGAAACGGAGTGAAGGAGAAGCCGACCATTTTCTCTGAGAAGCAAACAATGTCCTCTTTGGCCACCATGGGGCTATCAGGATCAGCTTGCACTCTGAGTGGCCCAGCCTCTGTAGAACCCGAGGTATTAAGGCTAGTGGAGGGAAAGCATATGCTAGGTGGCAATCCCAGTCCTGAGATATAGCATCCACTCCCTGCGATCCCCCCGGGTAAGAGAAAAAAAACACTCCACCTTTCTGATCCCTCTGTGGGCAAAAAGGTCTAGCTATAGAAATCCAAACCTGTGACCTATCTGGAGGAATATATCCTGGTTTAATTCCCATTCCCCCTGGTGGATGGGCCGTAGGCTTAGGAAATCTGCCACCTCATTGGCGGTCCCCTTTATGTGGACCGTCGATATGGACTGAAGATTTCCTTCGGCCCAATTTAGAATATCCAAAGCCAGGTTCAGTAGTTTTCTGGACCTCGTGCAAACCTAACGGTTCGGATAAGAGACAGCTGTCATGTTGTCCGACAGGACTTGGACCTCTAGTCTCTGAATCCTGCCTCCGAAAGCCTTCAATGCCTGACCCACCGCAAGGAGCTCCCTGGTATTGGAGGAGGCCCTTTCTTGGATCGGGGTCCAGGATACCTGTGCTTTCAGGTCCCCCAAGTGAGCGGTCCAAGTGCTTGCATCGGTGGTAATCCTTATAGGGTTACATTGGGCCCAGGGACGACCCAGCCGACAATTTAGGAAGGCCATTACCCTTGCTGGAATGGACACCTTTCCGTCCAGCAACTCCCTCTTTCTGTCCCAGGAGGATAGTAGGAAAAACTGCAACTCCCTGGAATAAGGCTGATCCCAGGGAACCGCTGGATTCCAGGAGGTCATTAAGCCTAAGACCCTCATAACCTGTCTGCGAGAGCAGTCCCTGGGTTCCATTAGAGAGGAGACCGCTATTACCACTTTTAACCTTTTTTCCTCTGGGAGAAAAAAAGTTTCTGAGCCCCTGCATCCACCAAGTATCCTAGGAAGGTTTTTATTTGGGATGGTACGAGAGGATCTCTCCCGGTTCACCATCCAGCCCAAGTTGTCCAAAAGTGAGTATCACTCAGTCTACGTATGCTCTCACTTGTTCTAGAGACTGCCCATAGATCAGGAGGTCATCTAGATAGGGTATAAGGGATACCCCCTGTAGATGCAGGCAAGCTACAACCTCTGCCAGGACCTTTGTGAAAACTCTTGGGCTTGCAGATAATCCAAAGGGAAGAGCTTGGAATTGGCAGTGTTGTATCCCTTTGCTCGTAAGGACTGCGAACCTCAACGGGGATTGGTGTTCCCGGGCAATCGAGACATGGAAATACGCGTCCCTCAGATCTATTGTGGGCATAAAAGTATCCTTCAATAGATGCTTGTGCACAGTGTATATGCTCTCCATCCAAAAGCTCTTTTGTCGCAAAAACCTGTTCAGCTTTCTGAGGTTTAACATCAGGCGAAATTTCCCTGATGTTTTTGGAGTACAAAAACATGGGAGTAAAATCCCTGGTAGAGCTCTCCAGGTGGAACGGGGACAATCACCTCCTGGTTCGCCAATCCCTGCAAGTTGTCTATCAACCCTGCTGCACTCAAAAGATCCTTGGGGAGATTGGTCAGGATAAAGTTTTGAGGGAGAGGGGAAAGAAGTTCTAGGTGATAACCCTCTGTCAGAATCTGTAAGATATAGGGGCTTTCGGAGATCTTACTCCACTGAGGGACAAAGCGAGAAAGTCTCCCCCCCACCCTGACTGTTTGCTGGTGTCTTTAGGTCCAGAAAAGAGCAGGCCACCCTTCTGTAACAATATCATGTACGGGACATGAAAAGCTGTAGCTAGTTGCCATGTTGTGTGGAAGCGGCCATGACAGCTTGGCTAACCATGTACATTACAGAGAAATCTGAACTCCCTCCTCCCTTGTCTTAGGAATTCAAAGCTTAAGTTCAACAGAAAAGGTTATCTCAACAGAGAAAACAGAACCAGGCTAGGTCAGTAAAAAACAGCTTGTTGAAAGGGCAGAGTGTTCAGGCCTGTCGTAAAACTGTCACCCTCTCCATTCAGAGACCCAACAGGCCCCGGTTGTAAAATATCTGAATACACATCAAGCTTAAAACAGTGGAATAAGTATGAAATTTCAGCATGTTTCATAACTTCCGACTTAGTAATAGCACAGCCATAATATGGAAATACTTAGTTTCCTCAGATAATATGTAACGTTTCAAGTCCAGACACCCCTATGTCAGGGCATACGGGAAACCACTGGGACCACTTATTCCTCCTAAGCAGACTATACACTGGAGATATGGCATGTTTAGTTTTGTTTTGAAGGAAATCTCACGCTGAATAATAACAACATAACAGTAACAGAAGATAAGTAACCTTTAAGTGTATTTGTACTATTATAGACCATAGGCTGTTCAGTTTGCTAGGCATTTGTTGTTATAGATATCTGTCAGTCTTGTACTGTATTCCTAATATTGTAATAGTTTTTTGTAAGTACAGCATCTTTGTATAGTAAAGCACATTTACACACTGCAGAAATCTCAGCTTCCTTGCTTATACCACAGAGTAACCTTGCTAGATAGACGCAAGCAAAACAGATGAGAGAGGTGGGTGTCTCAGAGGAGATCCCCACTGCTGTGTTTTTGGGTTCTGATTTAGGTACCCTCGTACCCCCTGCTAAGAGCACCCAGGATGATCCCACGGAACTCTCTGGACCTACCAAGGTACCGTTTACAGATGTTGGGGTAATATCTGGGCAACCTGTAGATGGACAGAGGGAGGGGGAGGGTGGAGTTGAAGTGTAAGGTCCTCCTTTTTCAAAGACAGGAGAGGAGGCCCCCTTGCTAGTGAAGGTAACTGATGTATGTTCCAATGATTCTGAACTGATAAATGTTAAATGCGATGATGATGGTGATGCATTGCCAGTATTGGTGGTCACTCGCAGTGCTGCAAAGGCAGCCGAGGTGCAGGCCCTGATCGCAGAACAGCAGGAGGAGGTCTCTGGGCCCTCTCCCTGTTCTGACCCAGTGGACTCCACCTCTGAGCCTCAGCAGCCATCCTTGTTTGCCACAGGACTGCTGGCTGGGACCTATTGTTCCACCTTTGAAACAGCACTGCAGACAGACCAAACACTAGCACAGCTCAGGAGTCTAGCTGATCGCCCCCCTGCAGAGAATAACAAAAGGTCTATTGGGACAAAGGTAAACTGTACAGAGAATATATGCCTGCAGAGGGGAATGAGGCTGACCTAGGTAGCAGGCAGCTGGTTGTACCCAGTCAATTTAGGGGACAGCTGCTAAAAGTGGCTCATGAGAGTCCCTTGCAGGGCACTTGGGGATCACTAAGACCCAAGGGTGGTTGATACATAACTTTTATTGGCCTACGATGCTCGCTGACATAGCTGACTACTGTCGGTCCTGTGTTACCTGCTGGCGAGTTGGCAAGGTAGGTGATGTACACAGGGCTCCGCTAAAACCTTTGCCTGTGAGTGACAAACCTTTTAAGAGGGTGGCAGTGGATTTCGTTGGGCCTTTGGCCATCCCTAGCAGTTCAGGCAAACGTTATATCCTTACAGTTGTTGACTATGCCACGTGTTATCCAGAGGCAGTGGCTCTCTTCTGCCTCCAGACAGACAAAGTCACTGATGCTCTGCTGGGAATCTTCACAAGAGTGGGATTCCTGGCTGAGCTCATTAGCGATCAAGGCCCTCAGTTTGTGTCCGACTTGATGCAAGCTCTCTGTCGGAAAATACAGATGACGCATATCATGGCCAGTCCTCATCACCCACAAATTATAATTGGTATTGCTAAAATTACGAGTCTCCCCCAGCTCAGTCCTTTAAACGGGGGTGCTGGCAGTTAAAGGGTTAATTGTGTAATTAGCCCAGTGACAGTCACTCTCAGGCTGCTCGCACCTAGATTGTGTTCCCGCAAGCTGGAAAATCTTTGTGCTGGGCGCAGCTGAGAGTGGCATTGTTACGTAAGTGACAGCGTGGTGTGAGGTTGGCCGGTCCTTCGTTGCAAGTTAGCGAGGAGGGCAGGGATCTGACACCCGCGTTCGTCACACCTTCTGTCCGCCCTTTCCATTCCCCCACATTCTATTCGCATCCTTCTTGGCCTTGAATTGGCCCTGGTTGGGGGGGGGGGGGGGGGGCACAAAAACTTTTTGCCTTTCTCTCTCCTGGCTCTTACCGGGAACTTTTTCCCCTTCTCCGCCGATTGTGATAAGACCTGATCCAAGCCAGGCCCAAAAAGCTGGGTACCCTCAAAGGGCAACCCTCAGAGCCGTGACCTGGACATAGGGTCCCCTTCCCACGATTTAACCCACAGGGCCCTCCTAGCGGAGTTAGCTGTGGTCCTGACAGTTTCCACTGCCGCATCTGCTAAGTATGCCACAGCCTTGCTTATCTCTAGAGAGTCTGACTTCTTTGGAGCCACAATTGCGGGAAACAGATGCCCTCCAGCGGCCTGGACTCCAGCTGACCCTCCGACTCCTTCAGCCCCCATGCACGTGGTCTGGGTGGAAGGCAAGAGAGGAGGTATGTGCCCACAGGAGCTCAAGGATACCCCTCTGTGCCAGGAGGCTCCGTGCTGTAAATGTGGTGAGTACCTGGGTAAATTATTTTCTCTTTCCTGTAAAGTTGCTACAATATAGATGGAGATTTGACTTTGAGGTGACTTCAATTGAAATCTATGGATACAAGTCACCTTGAAGTAGTACAGGAACCTTTTCGAAGCAACTTCAGTAGTGTACATTAAGACAGCTCTCATTCACTCCTATGGCATTTCTTATGTCCAGCGACTTGGGGCAACTTGAGGACTTACAAGTCGGATCCCAAGTCACTAAGTGTTCAATACATCTCTCCTGTTTATACACTGGAATTTTCTTTTTTTATACTAGCAATGGGGGAGATCAGCAACTTATAGTTGGACTGTGATAGTGAGGAGGCCAATCTGACACTAATACAGTGATCGGTGCTAATAATATGCACAGTCACTGCACTGACGACACTGGGTAGAAAGGGGTTAACATCTGGGGCAATCAAAGGGTTAACTCTGTGCCTAGTAATGGGTATAGAGTTTACTGTGTGCTGATTTTACTGCAGAGACAAAGACCGGTACATGCCCGTCATCAATACACAGATCTCTCTCCTGTCATCCGCTCCGCTGATCGCCAGGACCCACTGATCAGCATGTGCTGGAGCCAGCGACACCACAGCCATGTGCTGCTATCATTAGTAAATGGATCAGAAAGTATATCATATTTGCTTGTTTTGAACTTTTTTTTCTTACATTTCCTCAGTTACTGCCTGGTTTCTTGCCTAGGCAAATGATGTCATACATCCCAGGAGCCTTCAGGAGAGGATGAGGTGTTTACTCAGCTAAACACACTCTCCTTCATGCATGCCTGAGCAAAGAGCAACAGTGGCGATTCTGCACAGCCAGTCCGCACTGTAGCGGTAAAATTCAGTGGGCAGTTGGCAAGCAGGTAATTAATTTTTATGGTTAAATCAGATTATTGATGACCTTGTTGCTGGCGGCTTTCTTCCTTTCCGCCAACTCACATATTTTACAAACTTCCCGATACCTAACTGGAATGTTCCCAGGACGTTGCTAAGTGAGGCCTAGTCATTACTGCTCACCTTCACCATCACAGAAGTGAGCTCTAAAAGTCTGAGCTCACAGCTACTGCATCAGGTAAGAGAAAGGGAATGTGAGGGGGTTTGAAATCAGAGAAAAACGCTCATTTCTGTGATGTTGAACAGTAATGATTAACCACTTATGGACCGCCCACCATTATAGGTCGGTACTTTGAAGAAAGGTATCGTTATGGCAGCAGCTAGCTACCACAACCCCAGTATCCTCTTCAGCAGGCGGTCCTCTTTCAGATAGAAGTGGTCTCTGCGGCAGATTCGCTGCGAGATCACTTTTTATCGGCGGCGGGAGAGGGCCCCCCACGCTCTGGTGCCCTCTGCCGCTTACAGGAGCCATCGGTAGCGACGGAGGGCACCGGAGGCGATCAGGTCCTGTGAGGTATGGAGACGAGTGAGGGGAAGATTGCCCCCACCAGTCTCCATACCATTGCAGGGCGGAAGCGACATCAAAACGTCACTTACGCCCATAGCTCTTTTTTATTGCATTTTAGTGTAGTCTTTTTGACCCCAGATCTCATATTTAAGATGTCCTGTCATGCTTTTTTTCTATTACAAGGGATGTTTACATTCCTTATAATACCAATAAAAGTGACACAATTTATTTATTTTTAAAGAACAGTGTAAAAAAATAAAAAAGTGTAAAATAAATAAGAAAAAAAATGTTTTTTTAAATGCACCCTGTCCCGCCGCTGAGCTCACGTGCAGAAGCAAACGCATACGTGAGCAGCGCCCGCATATGAAAACCGTGTCCAGACTAGAGGTCGATCGATATATCGGCCGATATTTGGTGTTTTTTACTTAATCGGCATCGGCCGATTGTGCTGATAAAAAAGGCAACTTCAGCACGACTTGCAAATGACTTCTGTAAGGCCCCTTTCACACTGGGGCGGTGGGGGCGTCGGCGGTACAACAGCGCTATTTTTAGCGCTGCTGTACAGTCGTTCTTGCAGTGGTATTCGGCCGCTAGCGGTGCGGTTTTAACCCCCGCTGGCGGCCGAAAAAGGGTTAAAATCCCTCGTACAGCGCGGCTATAGCCGCGGTATTGCCGCGCTGTCCCACTGATTTCAATGGGCAGGAGCGGTGAAGGAGCGGTGAATGCACCGCTCCTTCACCGCTCCAAAAAAGCGGTTTGCAGGACTTTTTTCACCGCCCTGCCTGTGCACCGCTTCAGTGTGAAAGCCCTGAACTCTGTGTGTAGACCTCAGTTTAACGACAATCTTTTCTGACATTTGTTGCTTACAAGTAAAAATCCTGTGTTTTCTGCTAGAAAATCACTTAGAAACCCCAAACATTATATATATTTTTTTAGCAGAGACCCTAGGGAATAAAATATTGGTTATTGCAATATTTTATGTCACGCGGTATTTGCGCAGCGGCCTTTCAAACGCAATTTTTTTATTAAAAATACACAAATAAATTTATAAAAAAAAAAAAAACTAAGCAGTAAAGTTAGCCCATTTTTTTTTGTCCAAAAGTTTTGATTTAAATGTAAAAAATTTTCTGTATCACTTAAGGTTGCTTTCACACTGGAGCGAGCATGCGTTGATGGTAAAATGCTGCTAGTTTTAGCGGCGCTTTACCGTCATTTTAGCGGCGCTATTCGGCTGCTAGCGGGGCACTTATAACCCAGCTAGCAGCCGAGGAAGGGGTTAAATGCTCTCCTGAAGCGCCGCTGCCGAAATGCTTTGCAGGCGCTTCGGCAGCGGTGCGCATTCGTTTCAATGGGCAGGAGTGGTGGTATACACCGCCCCAAAGATGCTGCTTGCAGGACTTTTTTTTAACATCCTGCCAGCGCATCGCCTCAGTGTGAGAGCACTCGGGCTTTCACACTGAGACTGCAGGGGAGCCGTTTTACAGGCACTTTACAGGCGCTATTTTTAGCCCAAAAGCGCCTGAAAAACCCCCCAGTGTGAAAGGGGTCTAACTGTTAGATTTTATGAGATGAAGGGAAATATATATATATATATATATATATATATATATATATATATATGCCTAATATATCGGCATCACATATCGGCCAACGCGATTTCTAAATATCGGCATCGGCCAGAGAAAAACCCATATCGGTCGACCTCTAGTCCAGACCACACGTGAGGTATCGACTCGATCGTTAGAGCGAGAGCAATAATTCTAGCCCTCCTCTGCAACTCAAAACATGCAACTTGTAGAATTTTTTAAACGTTGCCTATGGAGATTTTTAAGGGTAAACGCCTGTCGCCATTCCACGAGCGGGCGCAATTTTGAAGCGTGACATGTTGGGTATCAATTTACTCGGCGAAAGATTATCTTTTACAATATAAACAAAAAACAAAAAAACTGGGCTAAAATTAATTAAATTGTAGCGCTAAAAACACCTATATAAATGAACTCTGTGCACATAAACATAATGTCCCAATAGTGACGTGTTATTGAAGCAGCAAACAGTCCACAATCGATGTATATAATCCGTGTGGCAGTTTATTCAGCTTCTCAACGGTCAGCTCAGATATCTTCAAGATAAATGGATAGATAGAATACGCTTACCGGATAAGTTGGATTCTACTACCATGAGCATAGAATCAGTAAGGCTTTGTGCCACCACGGGCAAAGATGTGAAGTAATGGATGTCCCTCTCGGTCCACTAGAACTGGATCACACTGGTTCCCAAAGGTAAGTGGTTTCTCAATTCACCGGAACATATGGAAAAAAAGAGGGATGCTTCCACATAGTGTAACTCGGTAAATTTTTATTGCTAAAAAAACGCAATACATGGAGCATAAAACGTGATCACGAATAAAAGCAGTGTATGGGGTAAGTAAAAACGCCCTACGCGTTTCGATCCAAAGATCTTCAACAGGGGCATGTAGGACCCTCATAACACTGCCAATATTTATAAATTAATGTGTGCAATCAAACAAATTCAAAGACCAATGGGCTGCCACAACCAGGAAGTATCCAGGGTGCACGTGGAGGTTGCCCGGCAACGCTGCACGCTGAATGCGGAAAGCCTGCGAACACAAACCACGTGGTTTGTCACGTGACGGCCGCGAGAACACGTGGTTTGTGTTCGCGGGCTTTCCACATTCAGTGTGCAGCGTTGCCGGGCAACCTCCACGTGCGCCCTGGATACTTCCTGGCTGTGGCGTCACATGCGCAAGTCCCGCTCGGTTCCCGGGCTCACAGCATGTAGACGCCTCGAGTAAAATCTACCAATCCCAAGGAATCTTAAGGAGAAGATCTATCCCCATTTGTAGGAAGTTAATAGTTGATCCTGTTATAGATACATTGATTGTTTTCCAGGAGAAGGAGGGCCATATTCTATTAAATGACCTTCTCCTCCCCCTTGACCAATAAGATCCATCATTGTTCAAAATTTGACAGCCCATTGGTCTTTGAATTTGTTTGATTGCACACATTAATTTATAAATATTGGCAGTGTTATGAGGGTACTACATGCCCCTGTTGAAGATCTTTGGATCGAAACGCGTAGGGAGTTTTTACTTACCCCATACACTGCTTTTATTCGTGATCACGTTTTATGTTTTATGCTCCATGTATTGCGGTTTTTTAGCAATAAAAATTTACCGAGTTACACTATGTGGAAGCATCCCTCTTTTTTCCATATGTTCCGGTGAATTGAGAAACCACTTACCTTTGGGAACCAGTGTGATCCAGTTCTAGTGGACCGAGAGGGACATCCAGTGGACCAAGAGGGACAGATGCTCTACCCTTGCCTCCATTACTTCACATCTTTGCCCATGGTGGCACAAAGCCTTACTGATTCTATGCTCATGGCCGTAGAATCCAACTTATCCGGTAAGCGTATTCCATCTATCCATTTATCTTGAAGATATCTGAGCTGACCGTTGAGAAGCTGAATAAACTGCCACACGGATCATATACATCGATTGTGGACTGTTTGCTGCTTCAATAACACGTCACTATTGGGACATTATGTTTATGTGCACAGAGTTCATTTATATAGGTGTTTTTAGCGCTACAATTTAATTAATTTTGGTACACATTCTTGTCACATGGTTTGTAGCAGCTTAATTTTTCTTTTCTTTTTAGGGTAGCGCATTAACCATCCCCTTCCTTTTTTGTACTTCATAAAAAAACTGGGCTAACTTTACTGTTGTCTTATTTTAATTCAAAAAGGTGTATTTTTTCCAAAAAAAAGTGCGCTTGTAAGACCGCTGAGCAAATGCTGGGTGATAGAAAGTATTGCAATGACCGCCATTTTATTCTCTAGGGGTGTTAGAAAAGAAACATATAACGTTTGGGGGTTCTAAGTAATTCTCTAGCAAAAAAAAAATGATTTTAACTTGTAAACACCAAATCTCAGAAAGAGGCTCGGTCCTTAAAGATGGAGTCCCGCAAACATTTTTTTTTTTAAGTCAGCGGCTACAAATACTGCAGCTGCTGACTTTTGAAATAAGGACACTCAACTGTCCCAGGGTCCAGCGATGTCGGCACCCGAGACCGAACTGTCCCTCGGTAGCTGGCGCCGCCATTCTCTCTGAGGGAATCAGGAAGTGAAGCGTTGCGGCTTCACTTCCCGATTCCCTACTGCGCATGCGCGAGTCTCGCTGCGCTTCCTAATTGGTCCCCGCTATCTCCTGGGACCTGTGTGTGTCCCAGCAGACAGCGCAGGGGGAGGGGAAGAGGCATAGACTCCCGTGGGAGTCTATGCCGGAAGTGGGTGCAAATACCTGGATTAGACAGGTATCTGCACCCCCCTCCCCCAAGGTGCCAAATGTGACACCAGAGGGGGGGGAGGGGTCCAAAAAGCTGAGGTTCATTTTTTGGGTGAACCTCTGCTTTAAATGGTTAAGCCTCATTGAGCAACATCTCAGGAGTATTCTAGTCAGGCTACATGAGGTACGTAAATGGCCTACACCTATATTAATGGCAATTATTCAATTTTAGTCAAAGCTGTCCTGCTTGTTTTTTTTTTTTTTTTCATAGACACCCCTTATTTGCATAGGCAGTTTTTTGATAAACACACCCTTTCAAGAGGGTTCTGGATTCATAGGCTTGTATAGAAATACAAAACCAATTTGTAATGAACTGATAAAGGCCCATAGACATCTGTGCTGGTTCTGCCTTGAATAGCCCTGCTATGGGAGACCCCCAAATCAATGGGTTCAGTTCCTCTTAAAGTATGTAGAGTACACCACCATGGCAGCCTGTGCTTTGCCTGCCCTCATATCGCACACTAGCAGACGACACACTCTGCCAGCACCGCTACCATCCCGTACTAAGCTCCATCCACACCCACAGCACCGAAAATTCAGCCAGAGTCAGTCAATGGCCCACTTAGACCGCCCCGTATGACGCCATGACACCCCAGCGAGCCTTAAGCCGACGTCTCCCGGATATCCCCCACCCCACTGCGTCCTAATGGAAACTTACGCCTGCCTGCGAGCGATCAGCCGGTGCATGGGGGTAGCCATGTTGCTGAAGGCCAGACACTGCCCCCGTTGCATGCTGGGCATTGTCAGCTACTGGAGAGCGCGACACGGGGTACGTCGAGGCTCCGGCGGCCATATTTGACACGGGCAAGAGGTCAGGGCAGTCTGCATCTGTTATGTGGTGTGGTGTGGCTGTCTCTGAATCTTTTTTTTTTTTTTTTCGCTGGTCAAGATGAAACAGAGAAGTTAAAACACATATGTTTATTCATTGTGACTCAATAAAAGTAAACTGAACGTTAAGTCTGCATTTTATTAATGACCACATGATTCCATACATAGACCTCTTTCACACTGAGCCGCGGCTGTGCCAAAGCGCCACTCGTTTTAGTGGCGCTTTACCGCTGTTTAAGCAGCGCTTTTCGGCCGCTAGCGGGGAGCTTTTAACCCCAGAGAAGGGGTTAAAAACGCCCGTTTTGTGGCGCTTCGGAATCACTTTTTAAGCGCTTTGGAAGCACTGCCCAGTAATTGCAATGGGCGGGGGTGTTTGGGGAGCGCTAAATACACCACTCTCAAACCTCCCCAAAGATGCTACTTGCAGGACTTTTTTTTTTTTTAACGTCCCGCAAGTGTACCGCCCGGGTGTGAAAAGTCACACTGAAATGAATGTGAAACGCTTTTCAGGCACTATTTAGAGGCTATTTCTAGCTCTAAACTGCCTCAGTGTGAAAGGGGTTATAGGCTACTGTCACACTGGGGTCGCCTGAGCATTAGAGCTAGAGCGCTGCTTATTTAAGCGGCTCTTTTCGGCCTCTTGCTGGTCATTTTAACACCTGCTAGCGGCCAAAGAAGGAGTTAAAAGCGCCCGTGTTGTGGCACTTCTGAAGCGCTGCCCATTCATTTCAATGAGCAGGGTGTTTTGGGAGCAGTGTATACATCGCTCCCAAACCGTCCCAAAGATGCTGCCTGCAGGACTTTTTCTAACGTCCCGCAAGCACACCGCCCCAGTGTGAAAGCATTTGGCCTTTCACACTCGGGCAGCATGGGAGGCAGTTTTCAGGTGCTATTTCTAGCGCTAGAATGCCTGAAAACTGCCTCAGTGTGAAAGGGGTCTCAGGTCGGGTTACACTGGAACCGGCTGCAGATCGCACAGGAGCACTGTGCGTCCCTGTTCCCCGTTTCAGTGACGAATCAGGGCCGAATCTATGCCTGAATTCGGCCCTGAAACGGAGCCAAAGACGCACAGCGTTTCTGTGCAGTTTGCTCCGCAGCCGCAACGGAGATATATGAACCGGCTCCATAGGGAGCCAGTCACATTCTCCTGCTATGGGAATTGGATGCGGGGAAAGCAGCATCTAATTCGCATAGGTGTGAACCCGGCCTTAATGTTATGCCAGATCTGCAGGCTGCAGCTAGGGTAGCCAATGTTTCTTCCCAAGAATAAATATGTAATGGATTGCAGCTTGCCAGGCCTTGGAAGTGGAACTTTGCTCTCCCAATCAACATTAACCACTTCAGCCCTGGAAGGTTTTACCCCCTTCCTGACCAGGCCATTTTTTGCAAGTTTTTGCAGTGCGTTACTTTAACTGACAATTGCGTGGACGTGCAACGTTGTAAATAGCGTTTACCTGTGTGTAATTTATTCTCAGTATAAATACAGCTGTTCTGTGAAGCCCTCAGAGGTTTGTTATAGAACCTTAGTGAACAAACAGCATCATGAAGGCCAAGGAACACACCAGACAGGTCAGGGATAAAGTTGTGGAGAAGTTTAAAGCAGGGTTAGGTTATAAAAAAAAAAATCTGAATCTTTGAACATCTCACGGAGCACTGTTCAATCCATCATCCGAAAATGGAAAGAGTATGGCACAACTGCAAACCTACCAAGACATGGCCGTCCACCTAAACTAACAGCATACCTCCTAACGTTTTGAGATGGGAATGAGGGACACCTATCAGCAAAAGTATGAAGGCATAGGACACATCCCTTGCTACGCCCTCCTTAAAGGAGAATTGTACAAAAAAAAAAAAAGAGATTGGTTAACCCCACAAATGCTTTTTTTACCACTACTATTCCTTTATATTGGCATTTGGAATTTACAAATGCAGCAATTTAGAAATTAGATGAAAGGTTTAGCACTGGAAAACACTTTTTGATAGATAAAAAGTGCATTTTATATACATCTATATAGATCAGACCAAAATGAAGGACAAATGAGGAGGAATGAGGGACATTGCTCCAAATCAGGGACAGTCCCTTGAAATCAGGGACAGTTGGGAGCTATGTAACAGGCCGGGCAAGAAGAGCATTAATCAGAGAAGCAGCCAAGAGGCCCATGGTAACTCTGGAGGAGCTGCAAAGATCCACAGCTCAGGTGGGAGAATCTGACAAGACAACCATTAGTCGCGCACAAATCTGGCCTTTATGAAAGAGTGGCAAGAAGAAAGCCATTGTTGAAAGAAAGCCATAAGAAGTCCAGTTTGCAGTTTGCGAGAAGACATGTGGGGGACACAGCAAACATGTGGAAGAAGGGGCTCTGGTGAGATGAAAATTGAATTTTTTGGCATAAAAGCAAAATGCTAAGTGTTCTGTAAAACTAACACTGCATATCACCCTGAACACATCATCCCTATTCTGAAACATGCTGGAGGCATCATCATGTTGTGGGGTGCTTTTCTTCAGCAGGGACAGGGAAGCTGGTCAGAGTTGATGGGAAGATGGATGGAGCCAAATACAGGGTAGTCTAATGCCGCGTACACACGACCGGACTTTACGGCATACTTAGTCCTGTGGACTGGAGTCCGTCGGACAATTCGATCGTGTGTGGGCTCCAGCTGACTTTTTTTTTTCAGTTCGTTTCTGAACGGCCGTTCGTCAACCAGACGTGTTGCGGAAACGGAGGAGATAACATGTTATTTATTTATTATTGGCCTTGGAGTTATTGCCTTGACATTATATTTTTGGTTAAATAATGATTTGATTTTGTATATTTTCTATATTTTTGGATGCATAGAATGCACTTTTTGGTTAAGTTCCATTGGCAGATAACATGTATAATTTTATTTGTTTTCTTTTTTTAATGCACAATAAAAAAATTGTGTAGAATAATACTTGGCTATGTGTTTTGCTTAAAATGACAGTTTGGGAGTAGGCAGTTACATTTTATAAAATACAATGTAAAATTAACAAGGGACACCAACATAGTTGTATCTTTGATCCTAAAAACTACGGGATAATGGTGTTGTGTTGACTTGCCCAAAAAAAAAAAAAAAAAAAAGCATAATAATATTATAATAATAATAATAAAACAGAAGTACAGTCCACAGAATTTACTTGCCCCCAAGTGATGCAAGCTCCCTCGCTGACACTTTCATCTTCACCTAGTCTTCTTCTGGCTCTCTTGATTGGCTGGTCCAAGATAAAATAACTCCCACACATGCACACGGGTGTCAATTCATCCTGGCACCAAGGCAAGCTGATCTTGTACATCAACTGTGTATGTACAGCTCAGTGTACAATTAAATGCAGTTTTCTGCCAGGCAGGCTAAAAGCATGTATTGCAGAAGAAACATAGTGGGGTTTCATTTACTAAAATTGGGGTGTGCAAAATCTGGTGCAGCTCTGCAAAGAAACCAATAAGCTTCCAGGTTTTTTGTCAAAGCTTAAGGCTCGGTTCACATAGGGGCGACTTGTCAGGCGACCTAGTCGCCTGACAAGTCGCCTCCCGTTCTGTGCTACGGAACCGTTCTAATAGGAGCGACGCAAGTCGCTCCGACTTAGAAAAAGGTTCCTGTACTACTTTGGGGGCGACTTGGGGCGACTTGCATAGACTTCTATACAGAAGTCGTTTTGCAAGTCGCCTCAGAAGTCGTTTGCAGGTCGCCTCGCTGAGGCGACCTGCAAGTCGTGCCGCCCCTGTGTGAACCGGCACTAATTGAACAAGCTAAAGTTAGAAGTTGATTGGCTATTATGCACAGCTGCACCAGATTTTGCACGCTCCAGTTTCAATAAATCAATCCACGTTTGTCTTTTCTGCAATAAAAAGCCTTCCCACTAGCATTTTTTTTAAAATGCAGTTCTATTACCACTTAATACCCGGGCCACGTCTGACACTTTGCCCCTACATGTGAAAATCTACTTTTTCTTGCTAGAAAATTACTTTCAACCCCCAAACATTTTATATAGACTAAAATGGTGGGTGTTGAAATGTTTTATATCACACGGTATTTGCGCAGCGGTTTTTCAAACACAACTTTTTGGGGAAAAAAAAAACACTTTCATGAATTAAATTAAAAACAAAATATTAAGGTTAGCCCAATTTTTTTGTATAATATGAAAGATGATGTAACGCAGAGTAAATAGATACCTAACATGTCACGCCTTAAAATTGTATCTGCCCGTGGAATGGTGGCAAACTACAGTGCTTAAAATTCTCCATAGGCGACGCTTTAAACGCCTTTACAGGTTACCAGTTTAGAGTTGAATGGGAGGTCTGGTGCTAGAATTATTGCTCTCGCTCTGACATTCACAACAATACCTCACTTGTGTGGTGCGATCACCATTTACATATGCGTGCGGGAGTAACGTATGCCTTTGCACATAAGCACGGTGTAATAGTTGTACTAACGAACAACATCCCTTGTGACAGCATGGGCCATGACAGGTCCTCTCCTCTGGCCCCCCCATGCCGGCGATCAGACAGAGATCAGTCCAATTGGCTGCTTTCCTGGCCACTGGTCGCAAGGTAAACAAAGGGGTAGAACCGGAAGTGACAAACTACTTGTCGCTCCCCTCCTGGTTTCCAGAGTTACAGAGAGAGGGGAAAGATGTCAGTTTCTCTCTCTCTGTACAGGGCAGCCATCGCCGCCAGCTGCATCGCTCTCAGCCCCTGGGATGGGAAAGGAGAGCCTGGGAGAGGCGGCAGCAGGAGGGGGGTGGGGTGAACCCCCTTCTGCCACCCACAGAATTGATTGAGTAGCTAATTAGCCACTCAGATCACTTCTGCCTGAAAGAGAATCGACGGCTGAAAAGAATGATACCAGGATGATGCCTTTAGGTGCAGGCATCTTCCTGGTATAACCACTGAAACCCAAGGACCGTATGATGCCTTAAGTAGTCAAAGAGGATCAATTTCCTCCCTTTAAAAAAAAAAGACTAGATAAATATTGCTAAACAAGTACTTACATAAGTCCTTGTACTTTTTTTGTTTATTGTTGGCATTTTTTATGTTGCCTCAATGCTGCTTGTGCCCCTACGCTACCATTTTCAAAATAACGTCAGCTGGCTTTTTCCTTATTCCCTGTGCCAGCACATCATTTTTGCACTTTAGCTTGCAGTACTGTACTGAGCAAGCACGAGATGAAGTACATCTCCCTGAAGGTGCTGGTGACATTGCTTTCCCATCTGTGAGGCCCTGGTTACATCACCAGTGCCTAAGTAAAACCTGGACATGGAAACACAAAAGGAAGTAACAGCAAATTTTTTTTTTTCTTTTTTATGAAATGACTGTTAGAGGATTTCACATTAGAGCTGCATGCTGATGTGAATTTTAAAAAAGGAAAAGGTCCACTATAAAATGAACAGGGGACAGGGAGGACGAGTTGAAGAAAATTACTATACTCTTCTATTCAATTTTTAGCTGTTTTGGCCCAATTTTAATATATTCAGACCTCTTTAGAAACAGACTTATTTAGAAGGCAACCACATACTATGGGGGAGATTTACTATAATTAGGAGCACTTAGAACCTGGTGCAGTTGTGCATGGTAGCCAATCAGCTACTAACTTCAGCTTGTTCAATTAAGCTTTAACAATAAAACTTGGAAGCGGATTGGTTTCTATGCAGGGCTGCACCAGATTTTGCACTCTCCAGTCTTAGTAAATCTCCCCCTGTGTGTTGATGTAAATGATCAATATGGCCTATAGAAGAAATTAAATCTGTGCTAAAAACAAATACATTGAGTCTACACCTAGCTTACATTATTTTTAGAGGACCTCCAAAGTTTAAAACTCTGGAAATGATAATGCAATGTATTTTGCTACATATTAAATCCCCATGCTGTTTTTGAGTACTGGTGCACTTCAAGACGTTCTCTACATCTTCACTCTCCATAACTCAGTTTTAACAGTGCACACCTCCTTAAAAAGCTACAAGAAAAGAATGTTGATACTAAACTCTAAATATGGTGGCACATCTCCAAGCTTTCCTCAGGAATCATGGTTTTCTTTTCAGGACACAATTCTTCAGTTTGTAAGAAGCAGAACTTAAAAGGCTAGTTCACCTTTACAAAAAAAATGAAAAATGCAGGTAAGAGATGTTTGTAGATTAAAACAAACTGTGCAGCTCTGACTAAAAATGAATAATACCCTTACTATAGATATAGGTGTAGCGGTAAACCCGTAGGGGACTGCTGGTTTGTTCATCATCATTTTGTCAATCTCTCCGCTTCCGATCTCCCATACACACACATCAATACAAAGCTAGGGATGTATCGTGACACGAAGTGGCACCGTGGATACACCAAAAATATACCTGTGCCGCGTCCTTCAAATACGTATTCAAAAAACAAGCAGGAGGGACTTTTGGACTTTTTAGGCACAACTACAAAGATAGTCTATAAAAAAGTTACTTTATTTAATTAGAAAATTACATAACAACAAAATTTGATTAAAAACCACAAATCATGTATATATATGTTAGAGCGATAGCTATACAACACCATCTAAGTACATAATTCTTCTGACATCTGGATAACCACCCCAAGTAACAATCAGTCCGAGAAGATGGCTAGATAGCAAGTCCGCAATCGATTAATTCATATCATGTAGGTATTCGATGCTCGACATGTTTCGCGTGTCTTCACGCTTCTTCAAGAGCGAAACAGTATATATTGTGGCTATCAAAATACATAACATAACAAATACATGATTAATATATAAAACCATAAACCGGCATCTACAATTACACCGCATATTTTAGTCTCAGAAAAAATTCATTCACGCTTGTTCAGGCAGTGCAGTGATAGGTGCGCAAACCAAAGAGGTGATGAAAGGCTACCATGGGGGCGTGCACAACATAATCTAAAATAGTAATTTGGAAGATGTGACAAAATAAAGAGACTATGTAGAATATGTTATAATTCTATATATTCTCGGATCCCCAATGTCCTGGAGCAGGAAGGGAGAAAGGGGAGGCGGGGGGATAGGGGGGAAGGGAAAAGACAAAGAGAAAGGAAGGGGGGGGGGGGGGGAGGGAGGAAAAAAAGGGGGGGAGGAAGAAAAGGGGGGGGAGGAAGAAAAGGGGGGGAAAGGAAGAAAAGGGAAAGAAAGACGACAAGGGAAGAGGGGAAAGGGAAAGGAATAGGGAAAGAACAAGGGAACGGGGGAAAAAAAGGGGGGAAAAAAGAGGGAAAAAAAAGGAAGGGAGATGAAGGAAGGGAGAAGGAAAGGGAGGAGGAGAGGGAGAAAAAAGAAAGGGAGATAGAGAGGAAAAGGGAACCAAGGGGATATTGTATACACAGAAAATACTCACATCTTAAACATATCTAAAAACATGAAAAAACAGCCCACAGGTAAGGAAGAACCGGAGAAGCGGCAATGTGGTATATCCATGCACGTCGGGATGGATGTGAACTGGTACTATCTCCTACACAGACCCATTCCTAAAAAGAAAACAACTGACTTAAAAATCAATAATAATGATGCCTGAACAAGCGTGAATGAATTTTTTCTGAGACTAAAATATGCGGTGTAATTGTAGATGCAGGTTTATGGTTTTATATATTAATCATGTATTTGTTATGTTATGTATTTTGATAGCCACAATATATACTGTTTCGCTCTTGAAGAAGCGTGAAGACACGCGAAACATGTCGAGCATCGAATACCTACATGATATGAATTAATCGATTGCGGACTTGCTATCTAGCCATCTTCTCGGACTGATTGTTACTTGGGGTGGTTATCCAGATGTCCGAAGAATTATGTACTTAGATGGTGTTGTATAGCTATCGCTCTAACATATATATACATGATTTGTGGTTTTTATCCATACACACACATGACACCAAACAGTCAATGTTTAGTTTTTTTTACCTCTTTATTCGCAGAGTTAATTTGGGGTTGTTCATAGGTAAATATGAGATGCTCCGCCAAACCCCACTTGAAGAGGGTGTAATCCATAGCCGTAGCTTTTTGTCACTGGATTTCCCTAGTACCATCCTTTCCTGAGTCTAATGCTTCCTCTTGTACAGCACTCCAAAATTGAACAGAAAGTCATTACTCTGAATAATTCCCTCTGCTTGACTGATAGAATTCCTTTGGAGTATTAATGCTGAGTCATAGGCCATCACTGCCTATTTCCATGACCCACATACTAACGCTCCTCAGTCCTTGAAAGTTACTGTTCTTATGGCTCCTGCACTTGTTTCTCTGGGTTCTCACTGACCTGTTTCCTCCCGATCAACACTCCGTGTTTCACTCACGTAAGTCGATCACCCTCCACTTTACTTCTACTTCCTCCTCGCACGCCCAGCACATCCCCGCATGGGAATGCCCAGCTTTTCCCCAGAGTTACATGCTGGCTCCGCTGTACTCCAGTCGCCCACCTGGACCTCCTGGAACACTCCTCGATCTCCTTTCTCTCTCCCGGGCCCTCGACCCTCTCTCTCTCCCGGGCCCTCAGACCTCCTCTCTCTCCCCCGGGCCCTCGCCCCCCCTTATATGAGAGACCTCCTTTCGACCAAACAAATTAATGATTGGTCAGGACTCTCACATGAGCTTCCTTCCACTCAAGTCTCAGCCCATTCCCTCCTTCTGGAACAATTCACCGTCAGGCAGAGGAGGAATCTCTGAGCTCAAGTGAAGGTGGCCACACCCCCCACTATTCTGACACTCCCAACCCTGAATCAAAACAACCAGGCCTGGTAAAAGACCACAGGCCTGGCTAAATTTACCTATACTAACCCTATACTACCAAATCCTACACTATTACACCTACCCTAAGGTTGAGGGTGCTACATCCACCCCCCCACTAAAAATCACAACTGTCCTCAGTTGTGGAAAAAAAACTAATTGAAAAATGCCTCTTTGGTTTAAATTAGAGAGGGGATCGAGGCAGGGATGCCCTTTGTCTCCCATGATTTTTGCCCTAGCCATGGAGCCATTAGCCACAACAGTAAGACAAGATAGGAAAATAGTGGGGTTCCAGAGGGAAGATGGTGAGGAGCGGATCGCATTGTATGCGGACGACGTCCTCATATTCATTCGAGACACAGAGGGATCCCTGAATCAAGTAATGGATATATTATCAAGGTTTGGGAAAATTTCGGGATTATCCATAAATTGGGAAAAATCAGTTTTGTTGCCATTAGACCCTGATAGTATAGACACCCCCTCAAATAATAACAAGTTAGAAATAACAACGCTAACAAAATATCTAGGTATTAAGATAACCAAGGATCCAGAGAGTTACTTAGATAATAACTTAGCCCCGCTGTTAAAAAAATTTAAAGATAAGATCGAAATATGGAAAGGCCTCCCGCTTTCAACGGCGGGGAGGTGCAATTTCATTAAAATGCTATGGCTCCCCCAATTGTTGTATATAATGCAGAACTCGCCAATATGGATAAGCAGGAAATGGTTTGATAAAATAGAAACAATATTTAGAGACCTTATATGGAAGGGAGGATCTCCTAGGATAAGATTACAGACCTTACAACTACCCACGCGGGAAGGAGGGATGGCAATACCGCACCCACGTAGTTATTTTTTGGCAGCCCAGCTACAGTACTTGGGGAAAAATAGCAACGAGAGATTGACGATCACGGGTTCCCCCCATAGGACGGTGATAGAGACCTTGGAAGCAGACTCCTTTGTATATAAAACTCCTACGGTCAAATTAATAAAAAAAGTTTGGAGAAATGCCAAAGAACTGTTGGGAACGAGTGGCTGGACCAAACACACTCCCTTGTGGAACAATAAGAATCTACAAGAACTACAAGAAATAGGAACAATTAAAATATGGGAAAAAAGAGGAATAGAGAAATTAGTTCAGCTATATAATCAATCTTTACTTAAACCCTTTTCTGCATTAAAAAAAGAATTTGATATACCAGATAGTTCATTATATAATTATATTCAAGTCAAACACGCCCTTAAGTCACAGTTTGGGGACCAGGGTCCCGCCTGGAATGAGTCCACCGTGCTTCAGAAACTGGGTGACCAGGAGGGCCAACGTGGGTTTATAGCTGAAATATACCCACACATCTGTAAAAACAGCATAGAGGATCCGGGAAAACTTAAAAGTAGAGGTAAATGGGAGAGAGAGCTGGGAGTACTTTCAGATGGGCAGTGGAGGGAGATACTAGCTGGGGGACATCAGGTGTCGATTTCCCCTGCCCAGAAGACTTCACATTTAATGGTACTCCATAGGACATATTATACCCCCAAAAGGCTATTTGAGTTTGGGAGGAGAATGGATGCCAACTGCCCTAGATGTCAAGATGAAGGGGACTTGTTGCATATGCTATGGAAGTGCCCGAAACTATTTCGGTACTGGTCAGAGATTATAGAAACTTTAAATAAAGTTTTCTCACTAGAACTTAAAATGGACCCGAAATTATGTATCTTGGGAGTAGGGGAGGATATGGACATAGGATCTTGCAAAATTACAATAGTTCAGAGATGTCTCTTTCAGGCAAGAAAGCTAATTGCTCAAAGATGGCAGGCAAGAATCCCCCCACGGAAAGATGAGTGGTTTAAAGCAGTGACTGAAACAATGTGGAAGGAAAAGGCAGTATATATAAAAAGGAGGAACCTAAAAACTTTTAAAAAACTTTGGAGACCTTGGCTGGAGGAAGTGGGATATCCGTTATAGTGGAACATAGAGATAATGCCCGTACGAATAGGAATGTTAAAATGGGTTGGAATGTTGTGTATGGGGGAGGGTGGGTAGGGGAGGGAGAGGAGGGGGGTTATGGGGAGGGGGCGGAGTAGGGGGATAGGGTTATGGAAAAGGAGGGGGGAGGGGAGGAGAGGGAGGAGGGGTAAGGGGGAAAAGGGAAAAGGGGAATAAATAGAGCACTTTTTGCTATGGGTTTTTTTTATGTGCATCCAAGAGTGTAGGTTTGTTTGATTGGTAACATGTCACTGTAAGAATATTGTACACTGTGATGTATATTGTATGAATATAAATAAAAATGATTAAATTTAAAAAAAAATGCCTCTTTGTTTGAGTGGCAGTTCCTGTAAAACAGTCATTGGGAAAACCCACCCTAACCCATCTGTGGCTACTTAACTGTGGTCCCAACCACAGGTAGTACTGTGGGTCTGGCAATCTTCGACTGTCCCCTATTCCTCTCACAGAAATGGAGAAGGACCGAGTATGCTGTCCTTGTATATGGCTCTCCCGAGCTTCCACTCCTTGCGGATGTCCTGAAACCGGACCCAGACCTCACTATCCGGTGTCCACTTTGTCTTTGGGACATGGAGATAGTGGAGAACTCCTGGGAGAAGTGGGAGGATGACTTGGTCTGGGACTATCTCCATGACATGGTCTGGAACGTACGGGTAATCCAGACCCCACTCCTGTGCAACTCTCTTCTGCACATCACGCTAGAACCGTAAGAGCCGCGGCAATTCTTTGGGCCTTCCTCTCCCAGACAGAACACAGGAGTCTGTTGACTTGTTTACCCATTTGTTGTATGTTGGCACTCCCCCTGAAGAAATACTTGGGGAGCTGGAAAAATGCTTAGGGGTTTGGATGGGAGTAGGTGGTGAGCATAGTGGCTCCTCCAGCACTGCTGCTGTGGCTCCCGTGGATGAGAACTTTACGAAATCACACAGTTCATCCTCACTAGACGATTCTTCCCTGGGGTATGACCACTCGAATAAGTTCTCCATGGAACCGTATTGTTTAATATCTGTGGGGACCCCCAATTCACAGCCCGGCCCTTGCTCACCCGGTCTGGCTCACCCGAGGGATCCCCCTCCCGTGACTGCGGCTCCTTCCTGACTGGCACAACAAAGGTCTTAGAACCAGCCGGCTCCTCAGGGGTATCCTCCAGAGTCTACCCACTGACAATGACAACCTCCAGGTCCTTGGCCAGGCCACAGGCCTCCCCAGCGTTACCTTTTGACTTTGCCTCCAAGATCTCCGAGATAGACGATCCAGGGGACATCTCCCTCACCGCAGGGGTGGGCGACACGATCCTCTCCTTTCCAGGCCACCTGTGTCTGTGGTGGACAAAGTCTGGTAGTCGGGTTGACGGTATAGTATTGCGTCTCTCGCTGCACTGATCCCAGCTGGGTCAGCGGACTTCAACAATGGCCGCACCGGGCCCAGGCACGAACTCCAATAGTGGGCCGGTGGCATTCCGGACATAGCATGCACAGCCTCTCCACCCCAGCGATCACTCCCAGGGCTAGTCCTTCGGTAAACTCCAAAAGGATGCCAGTATCTACCAACACCCGATCCTGCTGTTCAGTCGACCACTGCATGGCAGATGCACTCTGAATACTCTCCGCCATCTTCCTTTGCCTCGTGTATGGGCGTTGCATGCTGAAATTTATTAGCTTCTCCTCTGGGGCGTGACTCCACCCTATACTTGTTGGTTCAGCGTGCAAGGAACTGCAGCTATACATTTTCAATGTGATTCCCAGCGACACCTGGCAGCAAACACTGTTGAATTGCTAGCTAACTGGCAGCAGTCTCTAATTACACAGGAAAATGTCTCCTTGTGATGTCCCACTGTAAGGGACCGACCCTCTGCAGTCCCCATCCAACGACACCCCCCTGTGTCTGTGTTTCCCAGGGCAACAGCGCCATCCACAAGCCTCTTCCACATTCTCAACTGTGTTAGCACGACAAATTTTGCAAACAGTGAATTGTTGTCCGCGCTGTACCCACGCCGGACATCTGTAATTCAATGTCACGATGCCGCTGTGATTGCTATGTATGACAGCACATATCACAGCCACTGAATGCTGGATTTCCTACCATAGCGAGTGTCCAATAATGCAACTGGGTGCAGGATGCGCGCAGACCGCTTAAATCCTGAAGGTTGCAACGACACTAGGTGACAAATCCGATTTGGTTGCTATGGGCAATGACACTAGGTGACAAATCCGATTTGGTTGCTATGGGCAATGGGCAGCGGGTTGGTAGTGAAGGCAAATCTCGGTGGGACCTCCAAGTGTAGCGGTACCCCCCTAGGTGCTGCTGGTTTGTTCATCATCATTTTGCAAATCACTCCGCTTCTGATCTCCCATACACGCACATGACACCAAACAGTAAATGTTTAGGTTTTATACCTCTTTACTCGTGGCGTTAATCTGGGGTTGTTCATAGGTAAATATGAGATGCTCCGCCAGACCCCACTTGAAGAGGGTGTAATCCATAGCCGTAGCTTTTTGTCACTGGATTTCCCTAGAACGATCCTTTTCCTTACCTATTAATGCTGAGTCACAGGCCATCACTGCCTATTTCCATGACCCACATACTAAAGTCCCTCAGTCCTTGGAAGTTACTGTTCTTATGGCTCCTGCACTTGTTTCTCTGGGTTTTCACTGACCTGTTTCCTCCCGATCAACACTCCATGTTACACTCAAAGAAAGTCGATCACCCAGTTCGCTTCCTCCGCTTTACTCCTATTTCCTCCTTACTCGCCCGGCACATCACCGCGTGGGAATATCCGGCTCTTCCCCAGTGTTACATGCTGGCTCCGCTGTACTCCAGTCGCCCACCTGGACCTCCTGGAACACTCCTCACTCTCCTTTCTCTCTCCCGGGCCCTCGACCCTCTCTCTCTCCCCCGGGCCCTCGGCCCTCCTCTCTTTCCCGGGCCCTTGGCCCTCTTCTCTCCCCCGGGCCCTCGGCCCTCCTCCTTCCGGAAGCATGTGACCCCCCCTTATATGAAAGACCTCCTTTCGACCAAACAAATTAATGATTGGTCAGGACTCTCACATGAGCTCCCTGCCACTCAAGTCTCAGCCCATTCCCTCCTTCTGGAACAATTCACCGTCAGGCAGAGGAGGAATCTCTGAGCCCAAGTGAAGGTGGCCACACACCCCCACTATTCTGACACTCCCAACCCTGAATCAAAACAACCAGGCCTGGTAAAAGACCACAGGCCTGGCTAAATTTACCTATATTAACCCTATGCTACCAAATCCTACACTATTACACCTACCCTAAGGTTGAGGGCGCTACATCCACCCCCCACTAAAAATCACAACTGTCCTCAGTTGTGGAAAAAAACAAATTGAAAAATGCCTGTTGAAAAAATTGAAAAATGACTGTTTGTTTGTAAGGCCTTACTTAGCAACGTCCTGGGAGGACTTAGCAACATCCTGGGAGTATTCAAGTCAGGCTTCATAAGGTATGTAAATGGCCTACATCTAGAGCAAGAGTATTATTCATGTTTAGTTAGAGCTACACAGTTTGTTTTTATCTGCAGATGCCCCTTATCTGCATAGGTAGTTTTGTGGTAAAGGTGAAAAATCCCTTTAACCACTTACGGACCGCCTGCCGTCCTTTTATGTCGCTAATTTGAAGAGGAATACCGTTGTTATGGTTGCAGCTATCTACCATAACCCTGGTATCCTCTTCTTCAGCGGGTGGTCCGCTTAAAGATAAAAGTGGTCTCGCCGTGAGATCACTTTTATCGGCGACAGGAGAGGGCCCTCCTCCCGCCACTCTCCGGTGCCCTCCGCTGTTTACAGGAGCCGTCGGTAGCGACGGAGGTGATCGGATCCTCTCCCTAGCCTGACATGGAGACGAGTGAGGGGAAGATGGCCCTCACCCATCTCCATATCATTGCAGGGCAGAAGCGACATCAAAGCATCACTTCCACCCACTGCTCTTAAAGGGACATTTTATTTATTTTTTTTGCATTTAAGTGTAAATATGAGATCTGAGGTCTTTTTGATCCCAGATCTCATATTTAAGAGGTCCTGTCATGCTTTATTTCTATTACAAGGGATGTTTGCATTCCTCGTAATAGGAATAAAAGTGACACAATTTTTTTTAAAAGAACAGTGTAAAAATCAAAAATAAAAAGGTAAAATAAAAAAAAAAAAAAAGTAAACTTGCCCCGTCCCACTGAGCGCGCGCGCAGAAGTGAACCCATATGTGAGCAGGTGTTCAAACCACACATGTGAGGTATCGCCGCGATCGTTAGAGCGAGAGCGATAATTCTAGCCCTAAACCTCCTCTGTAACTCAAAACATGCAACCTGTAGAATTTTTGAAGTTCACCTATGGAGATTTTTAAGGGTAAAAGTTTGTCGCCATTCCACGAGCAGGCGCAACTTTGAAGCGTGACATGTTGGGTATCAATTTACTTGGTGTAACATTATCTTCCACAATATAAAAATACAGTTGGGCTAACTTTACTGTTGTCTTATTTTTTAATTCAAAAAAGTGATTTTTTTCCAAAAAAAGTGCACTTGTAAAACCGCTGCGCAAATATGGTGTGACAAAAACTATTGCAACGAACGCCATTTTATTCTCTAGGGTTTTAGAAAAAATATATATATAATGTTTGGGGGTTCTAAGTAATTTTCTAGCAAAAAAAAACAGTTTTTAACTTGTAAACACCAAATCTCAGAAAGAGGCTCGGTCCTTAAGTGGTTAAAGTGGATGTTAACCCACTGATGAAGAAACAAAGAGAAAGCGCCTCTAAGTACAAGTGTTTAATACAGTATAAAAAGCACATATTAGCACTTACATCAAGGTATGTGGGTAACAGCTTCCAATGGGAACTATTTCCAGGTATAGTCGAAAATCCGTGTGTAGGGGGCTTTGATGTAAACCGAGCGGATGGCCGCGGACCTCCGCGCGGAGAAGCCGGCTGCAGTGCGGTAAGGCTGGATGGACACTTCCGCGTTCCAGCGAGACACACGTGAGTGTTGACGTCACCCGGACAGTTCAGATAGACGGGGATCTGAACTGTCTGGGTGACGTCAACACTCACGTGTGTCTCGCTGGAACGCGGAAGTGTCCATCCAGCCTTACCGCACTGCAGCCGGCTTCTCCGTGCGGAGGTCAGCGGCCATCCGCTCGGTTTACATCAAAGCCCCCTACACACGGATTTTTGACTATACCTGGAAATAGTTCCCATTGGAAGCTGTTACCCACATACCTTGATGTAAGTGCTAATATGTGCTTTTTATACTGTATTAAACATTTGTACTTAGAGGCGCTTTCTCTTTGTTTTTTCATGGTTGCTATGGAGAGCTGACTTCACTCAACAGGAAGCTGCCCTTAGTACTGTGTCTATCGAGATCCCCCTGGCTTTTATATCTATCTCCCATCACGAATTATCCATAGACTTTACAATAGACTTATATTTTATACGTCTCCACTATACAGCATTGGACTATCTTTTATATTAATGGACTTGAGCGCTGCTACATAATACACTTTGTTAACCCACTGATGACCCAAATAAAACTAAAGGCAAAGTATGAAGCTGTGTGTGTGTATGTGTAATATATTATATATATATATATATATATATATATATATATATATATATATATATATTCAGACCCTTTGCTCAGTATTTAGTAGAAGCACCCTTTTGATCTAATACAGCCATGAGTCTTTTTGGGAAAGATGCAACAAGTTTTTCACACCTGGATTTGGGGATCCGCTGCCATTCCTCCTTTGCAGATCCTAATCAGTTCTGTCAGGTTGGATGGTAAACATTGGTGGACAGCCATTTTTAGGTCTCTCCAGAGATGCTCAATTGGGTTTAAGTCAGGGCTCTGGCTGGGCCATTCAAGAACAGCCACGGAGTTGTTGTGAAGCCACTCCTTCGTTATTTTAGCTGTGTGCTTAGGGTCATTGTCTTGTTGGAAGGTAAACCTTCGGCCCAGTCTGAGGTCCTGAGCACTCTGGAGAAGGTTTTCGCCCAGGATATCCCTGTACTTGGCCGCATTCATCTTTGCCTTGATTGCAACCAGTCGTCCTGTCCCTGCAGCTGAAAAACACCCCCACAGCATGATGCTGCCACCACCATGCTTCACTGTTGGGACTGTACTGGACAGGTGATGAGCAGTGCCTGGTTTTCTCCACACATACCGCTTAGAATTAAGGCCAAAAAGTTCTATCCTGGTCTCATCAGACCAAAGAATCATTTTTCTCACCATCTTGGAGTCCTTCAGGTGTTTTTTAGCAAACTCCATGCAGGCTTTCATGTGTCTTGCACTGAGGCTTCCGTCGGGCCACTCTGCCACAAAGCCCCAACTGGTGGAGGGCTGCACCGATGGTTGACTCTACAACTTTCTCCCATCTCCTGACTGCATCCCTGGAGCTCAACCACAGTAATCTTTGGGTTCTTCTTTACCTCTCTCACCAAGGCTCTTCTCCCCCGATAGCTCAGTTTGGCCGGACGGCCAGCTCTAGGAAGGGTTATGGTCGTCCCAAACATCTTCCATTTAAGGTTTATGGAGGCCACTGTGCTCTCAGGAACCTTAAGTGCAGCAGAATTTTTTTTGTAACCTTGGCCAGATCTGTGCCTTGCCACAATACTGTCTCTGAGCTCTTCAGGCAGTTCCTTTGACCTCATGATTCTCATTTGCTCTGACATGCACTGTGAGCTGTAAGGTCTTATATAGACAGGTGTGTGGCTTTCCTAATCAAGTCCAATCAGTATAATCAAACACAGCTGGATTCAAATGAAGGTGTAGAACCATCTCAAGGGTGATCAGAAGAAATGGAAAGCACCTCAGTTAAATATATGAGTGTCACAGCAAAGGGTCTGAATACTTAGGACCATGTGATATTTCAGTTTTTCTTTTTTAATAAATCTGCAAAAATGTCAACAATTCTGTGTTTTTTTTTCTGTCAATATGGGGTGCTGTGTGTACATTAATGAGGAAAAAAAATGAACTTAAATGATTTTAGCAAATGGCTGCAATATAACAAAGAGTGAAAAATTTAAGGGGGTCTCAATACTTTCCGTCCCCACTGTATATATAAATATAAATATATATACCTTCTGCATGTATCCTTATCTTTCAAATCTTTTTTTTTTTTAATCAATAAAATTTTTATTAAGGAAAGGATGGTTTACAGAGTTCAAAGTGTACGTGAGTACAGTAAATCAGTACATTGAGCATAAACAGTCATGAACTTTTCAAGACAAGAAAGGAAAACATAACAATAAAAAAACAAACATATACAATGAAATGGTAGCTAGTCTCTAGCCGGACCCTGGCCTTGGATCACAGCAAGGCCTGCGACCTAATACTTTAGTCTTGTTGGCTTATCTGGGCCCTGGGTCAGTACGATGAGCTATACAAAAAAAAATTAAGGGTCTTCGATAAAAGGTCCTTGGTAAGAGAGCCTAATGACAGATTTGTCAATAGAGCGAATATGAAAATCGTTAGTGCCTATAAAAGAAACAATGACATCAATCTTCTACAGTGGTGAACTGTCAGTCAGTGTTCCAACCTACTAGAGGTGGTAAAGAGTAGTGATCCAAGCTACAATGATGATTTCAACCAGTATCAAGTTTTAAATATTGGTCTGAATACCGGAACACCACCCAGGAAGTCCATAGTTTGTTAAATTTTTCAAAGGATTCCCTGGCAATGGCTACTGTTTCCTCCATGTGATAAATGGAGTTAAGCCATTCAGAGATGGAAGGAATGTCCTTCGATTTCCAGTGCCTGGGAATCAGGATTTTTGCTGCATTCAGCAAGTGTCTTGTCAAAGACTTTTTGTAACGTCTCATGGAGCAATCCGCAATATGCAATATGCAGCACATGGGTGTGAGAGGGATTTTTGTGTCTCTGATGAGTTTAATCAGTTCACACACCTTATTCCAGAAGGGCCTCAATAGGGGACAGTCCCACCAGATGTGTAGTAACGTGCCCTGAGCTTGCTCACATCTCCAACAAGACTCCGAGGACAGTGGGTACCACTTTTTAACCTTAACCGGTGTGGCGTACCAATGTGTTAATAGCTTATAAGACATTTCTTGCAATCTTGTACAAATGGAACATTTGTGTGCGAAAATTGAGGCTTGTCGCCAATGTTTGTCAGTAAAGTTTGCTTCAAGAGCTTTTTCCTACTGTGCTCGTGCTCCATGGGTCTCGCCTCCTCTGTCCCCCTGAAGCCAAGAGTACATTAGGGAGGTAGATTTGGCTACCGGGGTTCCAGAGTGGCAGACCTGTTCAAAGGGGGTGGTGTGTCTGATTAGCTGTTGTTTGGCAGGAGAAGTGTGAATATAGTTGTGTACTTGGCGATAAGTCCAGTATGAGAAATAGTTTTGGGAGCCCAAGTCTTGCTTCAGAGAGGCAAAGGGTTTTAGCTTGTTAGCGTCAACACAGTGTGTTATTAAAAGGGGCACTTGTTGGTCAGAGGGTAAGGATAATCGTAAATCCATCCCGGGTGGGAAATCTGGTGAAGGGTGTGAGGGGGCCTGGGGATGAAGACAGTTTGAAGCGTCTTGTCATCGCGTAGAATGCTTTCAATGTTGCTCCCACAAGTGGGTGATGTTGCAGATTGTGCAGCAGTTTCTTCCAGGGAATCCAGGGGAGGAATCTCAGGTGCAGTGTAGACGATGCTTCCTCCAAGGAGACCCAGTCTTTCTGCCCCCTATGGCAATTCCAATCCAGGATTCTGGCTAAGTGTATCCCAAAGTGGTAAAGTTTGAGGTCAGGGAGTCCTATACCCCCCCCCTCCCTCTTCAATTTTGTAACGGTATCAAGTTTTATGCGTGATTTTTTTCCCCATCCAGATAAAGGTGGGTATGATAGCCTGGAGTCATTTAAAAAATTGACAGGGGACTGGTATGGGCAGGGTATGAAAATGGTGGAGAATTCTAGGCAGTATTACCATCTTAAGTATGGCAGCCCTGCCAAACCATGAAAGGGGTTTAAATGTTCAACCCTTAAGGTCCGTTTGTACGTTGTTTAACAATGGAGGAAAATTAGCATTATAGATGTCTACTAGGTTGTCCATAAGTTTTATTCCCAAATATGTGATGGATAAAAGGTACCCACTTAAAAGAGCAAGAGGTATGTGCTCTGGCTAGTATGTCAGGTGGTAGCGTAAGGTTGAGGGCTTCCGACTTGGTGTAATTTATTTTCATATTGGATATGTAGCCAAAAAGTTTAAAGGCCTTGATCAGGACTGAAACATGTGGCTGTGAAAGCGAGAATAGGAGATATGCGGCTACTTTATAGGTGCGGTCACTTATCTGGAACCCTCCTTTGTCTGGGTTTGCATTAATTAAACAAATAAAGGGCTCTAAGGACAAAATAAACAAAAGAGGGGATGGGGGCAACCCTGCCTCGTGCCATTGTTGATAGCTACTGCCTCCGAGAGGGTACCATTTATTTTAAGCCACGCCTGTGGTTTGTGATATAAAGCCGCTATCCATGCCATCATGTGCGATCCTAGGCCAATGTGTCTACAGGTAGCAAATAGTCCCAGGCCACACGGTTGAAGGCCTTCTCTGCGTCAGTTGACAGGAGAAGGCCTTCGATTCTCTTTGTGTGCGCGCAATGGATCAGGTTGAGGGTCTTTATGACATTGTCACGTGCTTCCCTTCATGAATCCCACCTGTTCCGGCCCAATAAGATTTGGGAGAAAGGATGTCAGCCTAGTGGCCAGAATTTTGACCAGAAGTTTTAGGTCTAGGTTCAATAGCGAGATTGGCCTATAGCTTGAACAGTCCGTGGGATCTTTAGCCGCTTTGGGAAGCAATGCGACATGTGCCGACGTGAAGGTATTTGATGTAGATGGTGAGGTCTTGAGGTGATTGAGGGTGCGGAGGAGGGGAGCCTTTAAGATGTCAGTAAAGGTTTTATAATAATGCGCCGTGAACCCGTCAGGGCCCGGGCTCGTACCCGTTTTTAGAACCTTAATAGCCAATAAAAGCTTGTCATCTGTGATAGGTGAGTCTAAGGATTCACACTCAGACGGGGTTAAAGTGGGCATTCCGCTCTCCTCAATATAATTACACAAAATGTGTTCTCTAGTGCCCTGGAAATCTGGGGGTTTGTGGGGCGAGGGCAGATTATAGAGCTTCGTATAGAAGGTGTGAAGTTGTGATGCGATTTGATCCATTTTGTGTAGTGCTTGACCTTCTGAGTTTTTAATGGATAAAATAGATTGAGCGTGGGTTATTTCTTTGAGCGCTTTTGCTGAAATTTGCCACATTTGTCTCTATGTTCATAATAGAAGCCTTTCCTAAAATAAAGAATGCGTTTTGCTTTAAGATTGAGCAATGAGTTTAATCGTTCCCTAGTTTCTAGTAATTCCAAAGAGGTGGCTTCTGCGTGAGATTGCTTATGTTGGGTTTTTAATAACGCAATTTTTTCTGCCAGCAATGCAATGTCTTTGTTGGCCTCCTTTTTCTTATGGGTGCCCAAGCGAATAAGTTTGCCACGTATGATGCACTTATAAGCTTCCTAAATTGTCATGGGTGACATGTCATCTGTTTCTTTAAGTTGGAAATACATTTTAAGCGCTGCAGCAATTTGTGGACAGGTGGTGGGGTCAGATAGAAGTGCAGGGTTCAGTCTCCAGCTACATGTTTTGTGGGGTTTGTCAGTCTGTGTCGGGGTGATCGACACATCGGGCAATGGTACGAGAATGTTTGTATGCCTATGTTGGCTGCATGTAGCAGGGGAAGGTCACGTTGAGTGATGAAAATATAATCAATACGAGAGCATTTTTTTATGTAAAGATGAGTAATATGTAAAGTCTTTACCTGTTGGGTTTACCAGGCGCCAAGCATCAACCAAGGTCAGAGAGTTCAGCAGAGTCTTAATTCTCTGTAAAATAGGATATGAGATACTAGATTTGCCATTGGAGGTATCCTGCAGAGAAGCAAAGTGATATTAAAATCCCCGCCCCGGTATGATACAACCAGGGAAAAAAAGGGGGGGGGGTTAGAGAACACAAGAAAGAAGGGAAGGAATGGGGGGGGGGTCCCCTGATTAAACAGGAGGATCTAGTACAAATGTAACAACGAGCACACGTCTACTAGCCGTAGAGGGGCTCTTCTAGTTGTGCCTACCTTAGGGCCCCACGGGTGGTAAGAAATGGGGGAGAAACTGGGCAAAAGGAGAAAAACACTGTGGAGGCACCAAAGGTAGGGCACAGTGTGGGGTACGTGGGAGAAACTGGTGGATTAATTAGGGAGTCAGTATGCCCCTCTCAAATCAAGCTTTGTGAAAACCGTTGCTCCCTTGAGGCGTTCAAATAACTCCATAATCAACGGAATGGGATAGGCATTCTTAATCGTGAAACGATTAAGACCCCTATAATCGACACAAGGTCTCAGCTCACCACTCTTCTTCACAAAAAAGAAACCAGCACCAGCAGGAGATGAGGATTTGCGGATGAAACCTCGAGAAAGTGCGTCTGCAACATACTCCTCCATGGCCTTATCCTCCAAGACCGACAAACGGTAAACCTGGCCACGAGGGGGTATGGCACCAGGTTGAAGGTCAGTTGCACATTCATACAGCCGGTGCGGAGGCAAAGTACCGGCTTGACCTTTGTCAAAGACATCGCTAAAATCGCGGTACTCATCCGGCAGGGTGGAGAGTGAAGAGGTGCACAGGACCTTGGCTACCTTCTGGAAGCATCTCTCACTGCACTGTGGCGACCAGGACAGAACCTCAGCACAGAGCTAATCAAAATAAGGGTTGTGCCTCTGTAACCAAAGATAACCAATAACCAGCGGAAACTTAGGTGAGGAAATAACTTGGAATTGGATTATCTCATGGTGAAGGGCCCCTACGGCCATGGACAACGGAACAGTCTCATGAGTCACATGGGCATGCTGTAGAGGTCTCCCGTCAAGAGCCTCAATGGCAAGTGGAGTGTCACGCAGCTGCAGCAGAATCGAGTGCTTCCATACAAAGGCAACATCAATGAACAGGCCTGCAGCCCCAGAGTCGATTAGAGCCTGTATCTCGACGGGTGACTCAGCCCAAGACAGGGTAACGGAAACCAGGGGCTTATCTTTCTGGGAAACTGGAGATGAAACAACGCCACCTAAGGTCTGTCCGTGACAGAACCTCAAGGTTTGGGCATTCCTTGGACGGGTAGGACAAGACTTCAAAAAGTGACCAGCCTGGCCACAATAAAGGCAAATCTCTCCCACCTCCTAAGGGCTCTCTCATCCGCAGAGAGACGCGTGAAGCCCAAGTGCATGAGTTTATCTTCACAGACCGACTCGGTACCAGGAGGCATGGGAGGTGAGGGAGGCAAGGGTGGGACTGCAAAGCTCGGAGACAAATGTACAGGAGGCTTGCGCCAGCGCTCCTTAAAAGAGAGTCTTTCTCTGAGTCTGGAGACAATGAGGATGGCAAATGTGATCAACCTCTCCAGCTCAGTGAGTATATCTTGGCCTGCTATCTCATCCTTGATGTTATCCGAGAAACCATGAGAGAAGGCAGCCACGAAGGCCTCATTGTTCCAGGCAACCTCTGCTGTCAGAGTACGGAATTCAACAGTTCTCGTACTCTGTTTGATGGACATGAGGCTCTTGGCAGCAGAAGCGGAGCATGCGGGAACGTCTAATACCCTTTTGAAGGAAGCCACAAATTCTGGGTAACTCAGGACCACGGTTTTTGCGTCTCCCATAGAGGGTTTGCCCAGGCCAAGGCTCTCTCAGAAAGCAAAGATATCATGAAACCTACTTTGCTTGGACTTCCGGCCGGATGTGATCGAGGCAGAGCGCGATCCTCTACTGCTCCGTCGCCCTATCATCATCCGACCATCTGGAGTGTCTCCAACTACTCCTAACCCATACCTCAGTGTAGGTGAAGGTGCCCTGAGTTCAGCGATGCCCTCATCGACCACTAAAAAGACCGCTAAGGCTAACACGGTCGCCCGGAATGCCCGCTCTGCAGGAGACGCTGGAAGAAGCTCCGCCCACGCCATCTTGTCTTCTTCCCCGAAAGATCAGAGCGCCAAAACGACGGCGGGTAAGATGACACAGGCACAGGGGACAGCGGTATGCATCCCGGAGGGGGATCCGGTCATGGCGGTGGATGCAGAGGCAATCACAGGACCCATTCTTGAAGCGATCAGCGCCAGTAAAGCAGAGCTAATGGGGAGGATAGATCATTTATCCTCAGAATGCACACTCATAAGGCATGATTTAGATAAGATGCGGAGCAGACTGACCACTGTGGAGACCAGAGTTTCAGATGTGGAGGATGTCTCTCATACACATGATGGCCGCATAACGGAACTCCGGGAGCAGGTAGAGGCACTACAACGCAGAGCAGATGACGCAGAAGACAGGCAGAGAAGGAATAACGTCCGAGTGGTCGGTCTGCCAGAGGGGGCTGAAGGTGACAAGACCACACAATTTGCTGAGCTTCTGTTTAAGCAGCTGCTGTCATTACAGGATCTCCCTCCTACATACGTGGTAGAGAGGGCACATAGAGTACCCACCGGTAGCAGACCCCCAGGTGCCTTCCCAAGACCTTTCTTGGTCCGATTCCTGAACTACCGAGATCGAGACATGATCCTGACACAGGCCAGGAAAATTCAAGACCTACGGTATGAAAATACAAAAATAATGATTTTCCCTGACTTTTCAGCTGCAACACAGCATAAACGCAGATCCTTTAATGAGATCCGCCGACGCCTGCGGGAAAAGGAAATAAGATACAGTATGCTATATCCTAGCAAACTCAGAATTCAATACAAGGGGTCGGTAAAATTTTTTGAAAACCCGGAAGATGCCTGCGAATGGATGGACAAGGAGTTCTAACAGCCAGTCAATTCCAAGTTTTAAGCCTGTAAAGGTAAATACTACCTGATGCTTTACACTTAAGCTCTTCTTTCACTTTGATTCCCCCCGTGATACATTCAGCACCTGGTTCAAGATGGCGCCATAGACAGAGGTTGTTGCCAAACACACGCACATGTACAATCCTGTGCATGTCTGAGGTACCACTTGGCCGAGAGAAGCTTACGTTATCAGCCATTGAAATGGAGAGAGGGGTCCAGGTACGCTGATCCGGGAAATTTATTGGCAGGGGGAAAAGTACTGTGTGATGTTATCAGCAAATTCTTTGGTATGGCAAAAAGCCATCTTTACCATCAAGGCTCCAGTTCTTGTTGTTAGGAGCAAACCATGAGGATACGGATTCGTCAACGGAAATGCCAGACTTTCGACCACGGCGGTGGGATTTCAACTCAAGTTTTTTGTTTTTTTGTTTCGGGATTAAGCTATGTGCTGGACTGAAAAGTTTAGTTTCTAGCATAATGGCAGGGGTGGGTTCTGATTATTTTTTTGTTGTTAGAGTCACAGCTCGATTTAAAATAGTAATAATGCTAATGGTATATACACCTGCTTTACTTTATAGTATATTTACTGGGAATGTCATAATGCAGTTTTTTTCATGGGGGCAAACAATTGACAAGTCAACTAAATATGGCTAGCAAAGTTAAAATAGTGTCTTGGAACGTTCGAGGCCTCAACCACAAGCTAAAAAGAGCCTTGGTGTTCCAATATCTTAGGCAACACAAGCCGCATATTGTTCTCTTGCAGGAGACACATCTGGATGGAGCCAGGATTCTCTCCCTCCGCAGGCCATGGATTCAAAGAGCTTTGCATTCAACCTACTCCACATTTGCGAGGGGAGTGACAATCCTAATTAGCAAATCCATTCCATGCACGATCCATCAGGTGCTGTCAGATCCGGGGGGTCGTTATGTGGCAGTAGTAATGGATGTATGTTTTAAGACAATAGTGGTGGTAAATGTATATGTGCCCCCTCCTTTCCAGGGTCAAATCTTATATGATCTAACAACTAGGTTGGCGCCTTTTTCTCACCTCCCTGTAGGGATAATGGGGGATTTCAATGCTGTGCTGGAGGGGGGGGGTTGGACTCCTCCAATCCAAATAGAGGGGTTTCCGCTGGTTTAGTGGGATGGGTGTCGGTGACAGGATATAAGGAATTATGGAGATGGAAACATCCCCTTGATAGAATTTATTCACATGTATCTCTGTCCCATGGATCCGCAGCTAGGATTGATATGGCCTTCGGAAATGACCTTATCTTACCATTTGTGACTGACATAGACTATTTGGCCGGGGGCCTGACTGACCATAACCCTCTTTCTCTTCTTCTGTCTTTTGAATCGGGGTTAAGGGGGGGAGGGTGGCGGCTTTCCCCTAGCTGGCTGCAGAATGATCAGGTTGTGGCACAGGTAGGGGAGGCTATGTCCACATATTGGTTGGTAAATCTTGACTCCGCGGATCCCCTGACGGTGTGGGATGCTTTTAAAGCAGTCACTAGAGGGGAATTTATCTCAGCCATTAAAACCGCAAGAGTACAGGATAATGAAGAAAATGTTAACCTACAGACAAAGGTGAAGGACAGTGAAGAAGCATATGCTAAATCTCCCTCAGGGGAAGTATATAAAACACTATTAGAGGCGCGTCGCTCCCTTTCCCTGCATATCACGGGTCAGGCCCGTTCTGAGTTCACTAGAAGGGCCCATACAGTTTTCGCAGAGGGAGATAAGAATGGGAGGCTCTTAGCGATGCTAGTCGCTGATTATCATCCCATTGTTAATATCCCGGTGATTAAAAATATAGGGGGAGATATGATTAGGGAACCCAAAATGATTATGCAAGAATTCGTTGAATTCTTTTCCTCCCTTTATGCTCCTATTCCACAGTATGACGAATTAGATTTAAACACCCTCCTGACGGACTTACCTTTACCAAAATTATCAGAAAACGATTTCAGTAAATTAGAGGCTAAAATCACGGTTAAAGAAATCCAGCAGGCGATTTTCGCATTTCCTCCGCATAAGGCCCCTGGGCCTGATGGTCTACCTGCGGACTTCTTTAAAATAAATGTAGAGACCCTAGCCCCTAGGATTAATACGCTACTAGAATACTGCCATGAGCATGCAACCCTACCAGACTCCATGCTAGAAGCATATATGGTCCTCATTTTGAAGCCAGACAAAGATCCCCTGGAATGTGCATCGTATCGGCCTATTGCCCTCCTGAACATGGATTTGAAAATCCTAACCAAAATACTAGCGACTAGATTGGCCACCATTATACCGTCCATTGTCAACATTGATCAGACAGGCTTTATGCTGGGTAAGTCAACAGACACCAATTTGAGGAGACTATTTACCCATCTACAGATTCAGAATAAATCCCCAAAAACCAGAGTAGTAGTCTCAATAGACTTTGAGAAAGCATACGATTCTGTCGACTGGGGGTACATGCTCAAGGTACTGGAGGTCATGGGATTTGGGCCGCGGTTCAGGAGATGGGTTTCCATGCTCTACAAGTCCCCAAAAGTAGCGGTTAGGTTAGGCACATGGATCTCAGACTTCTTCACAGTGGGGAGGGGGACAAGGCAGGGTTGCCCGATGTCCCCATTCCTATTCGCGCTCGCCTTGGAGCCACTGGCAGTGGCACTCAGGAAGTCAGAGAGGATAGCGGCGATTAAAGTAGGCACAATCACAGAAACTGTAGCGTTGTATGCTGATGATATGCTACTATTCCTTAGTGACCCGAGAGATTCCCTAAAGGTAGCTTTGGGAATCATAGACCATTTCACAACATTTTCAGGCCTGAAAGTGAATTGGGGCAAATCTTCTATACCACCTCTGGACCTGGAGGCTCGGGACATGGCAGACCCGGACCTCCCGCTTCAGTGGGTTACCTCCCTTAAATATTTAAGAGTTAAGATCACCCCTAACGTACAGGACTACATGCACCTTAATTTATTGCCATTGATAACGTTACTGAAGCAAAGAGTCCAGGCCTGGACGAATCTGCCTCTATCCCTAATAGGCAGAATAAGCTTGCTAAAAATGAAATTCCTCCCAGTGATTCTCTACTTCCTGAGAAATGCGCCAATATGGGTCCCAAAATCTTTTTTTTTTTTAAATCGATAGCATAGTGTCCTCTTTTCTTTGGGCTCCCAAGCCCCCAAGAATTGGTCTTAAAACGCTGCAGGAACCGAGTGATCAAGGGGGACTAGCACTACCGGACTGGCAAAAATATTACTTAGCTGGGCAAATGGTTTATGCACGTAGATGGTTAGTGGCGGATGATGGAGATGCGGCCACGGTGTTGGAGGCGGCACAGCTGGGATCATATGAAAGTCTTAGATTCGTCCTGTTTAGAGGAACCAGATCTGACCTACCATTGACGACTACAATGAAAGCGACAATTAAAGCCTGGGAGGTGGCGGTGAGACTGGCAAGTCCCAGTTACGGGGGGGTCTCACCGTCGGCCCCTATATGGATGAATCCGGCCCTGCCTCACTTCTATAACCTTCCAGACCCAGCGATATGGGCGATTAAGGGAATAAAAACATTAAAGGATATCACATGCTTTGGAGAACTGCTGACATTTCCTCAACTAAAATCAAGACATGACCTCCCAAACCAGTATCTGTTTAGATTCCTACAGCTCAGACATGCATTTCAGGTTCAGTTTAGAGAGTTGGGGGCGGAATCTCTGCCCTCATCCCTTGAGTCAATATTATCAAGTGAAGAGCTGGCAAAGCCCTTATCGGTATCCTATAAAGAATTTTTCAAAAGTACCCCGAAGGGAGTAGCTAGATGTCGGGAAAAATGGGAAGCAGAGATACAGGATGTGCAGGGGGAGGAATGGGACGACATGTGGACACAACCCTTTAAACATCTCGTATCCGCAAGGGATCGCTTGATTCACTTTAAATTTCTACACAGGAGTTATTATACTCCGGCAAGATTGGCTGGGATTTTTCCAGGTGTTCAAGCAGAATGTTGGCGATGTTCTTACTCTCTGGCAGATACTGGCCACATCTTTTGGAGTTGTATTCAGGTCCGGAAGTTTTGGTCAGATCTCACGTCATGTATAACTGATCTGTTGTCGGTACCTATACCGACAACTGTAAGGGTCTGTTTGCTGGGCCTGGTAGATGAAGTAGTGCCATCTCGCGCTCTACGAACCATGATTAACATCTTACTATTCTATGGTAGAAAAGCCATTTTGCTACACTGGAAAAAACCTGGAGCTCCAACAGTGGAATTCTGGAAGGGTTTGGTCAATGCTATGCTGCCCCACTACAAGCACACTTACGAGAGGTTGCTTGAATAAATTTGATAAAGTCTGGCACACTTGGTACAACTCCAGCACCACAGTGGGATAAGAGAGAACATGTATTACTTGTTATATGCACCAACAGAGACCCTTGATCATGTAGAGGGAGAGAGTTGGATGTAACCCCTGTTGGCCTATAGATGTTACACAATAACCATACATATGCCCTATTTGTTATGTTATGCCTATGGTGGAAAATAGCAGGAGAACAAACCGAAAGTTACTATGACTATTGAGAGAATTGCATGGATATAAGATGTGAATACATAAAGTCTAACTAAGATTCTTTTTCATTAATTATGCCTAAATCCATGTTATAACAAGCTGTGACTCAAGTTGGGGGATTTCAGTAGTGGGGTGGGAGGAGGGAGGGGGGGGGGAGTTCTAGGTTGTTATAATTTATTTATTTTTTATTTATTTCAGGTACTTATATAGCGCCGTCAATTTACGCAGCGCTTTACATATACATTGTACATTCACATCAGTCCCTACCCTCAAGGAGCTTACAATCTACGGTCCCTAACTCACATTCATACATACTAGGGACAATTTAGACAGGATCCAATTAACCAACCAGCATGTCTTTGGAGTGTGGGAGGAAACCGGAGTACCTGGAGGAAACCCACGCAGGCACTGGGAGAACATGCAAACTCCAGGCAGGTAGTGTCGTGGGTGGGATTCGAACCAGCGACCCTTCTTACTGCTAGGCGAAAGTGCTATCCACTGCACCACTGTGCCGCCCATAATACACTAGACAGCTGAAATATGTTAGTTAGGACAGGAACAGGCCATGTTGGCCATCCACGGAAGGTGTCCATTGGTCACCTTAATGTGCTGTTTTGTGTATTGTTACTTGTATTAAAAGAAAAACCAATAAATAGAATTTAAAAAAAAAAAAAAAAACCTACTTTGCTTCTGTCCGTGGCAAACGCCAGGGGCAGCATCTCAAAGTATATCTCAACTTGGTTGAGAAACCCTCTGCATTAAACTGGATCGCCCCCAAATCGCTGGGGAAGCGGAGCGGAACCAGACATGCCTCTTATAGAGGTAATACTCAAGACGGGTGCCTGCACAGAGACTGGAGCAGCAGCAGGGATGGCCTGCAACACAGGTTGTACTGGAGCAGCCATAGTGGAAGATTCCAGGTGAACCGTGCAACTCAGGAGCGTTTGTAACGCCAAGGCAAACTGATCCATGCCGTGATCCTGGTCATCCAATCTGGAAAAAATATTACCAACAAGTGGACTGACTGCATCTTCTGAATTCATGGCCTTCGCCTACTGTCAGAAACCATGAATCAGACCGAGACAGAAGTACAGTTTTTTTTTTTTTTTTCTTTTTTTGCCACGTCAGCTAAGTACTATTTGTGGGAGAATGTTGTTTCAACTTTCCAGTCAAACTTATCCCAGAAGACAGAAGTACAGTTAATCACACTTGTTTAATAATAATAAAACGGTAAATAGAGTAAGCGTAGTCAGTACATAGCCAGAGTTCAGTAACCAGATCGAGTAGTCAGCCAATGCCAATGTCAGAGAGCCAGAGATCAATGTAGTAGTACAGCAAGCAGGATCCAGAGGCAGAAGGGACGTCAGTTGAGCAAGTCTTCAACAGGAACGCAGGAGAAAGTCTTAGAGGTGTGACCAAAGGCGAAGGCAGAGATGAAGTGAGCTGGATGGCTTTAAGTAGCCAGGACTGATGAGCAGATCATCAACAGCTGAGTCACTGTGTGTCAGGTCACCTGAGACCAGGTGACAAATGCACTCCGTGGAAGTCAGGAGTGCACCGCTAAGGTAGTGGACCCTAGGACTGACTGCTGCGGATTGAACCCTGGGAGGTTCAGGTAGCAGATCTACTGGAACACTGACACAGATCCCACTGGGAGCTAGAGCATAGATTCCTCAGGGCGCGGAGTCTAAGAGCCAGCAGGTGTTCACCAAAGCCTCTAGTGGTGGCGCTGCAGTCTGGCCCCAGGTTTTCACAGCTAACGCTCACGGTAGACTACAGGAGAAGAGGTAGGAGGCAGCAGGCTAGAACAACAAGGAAAGTAAGGGATAAGACAAATGTTGGGGCGACTAGCAGACAAGGATAAACATAACACGCCAAAGGTCAGGGTCACAAGCAGACAGGGATAGTCAAGAACAGGCTGAGGTCGGTAACTGGAATCAGACATAGGAAACACAGCAAGTACACACGAAAGCTAACACACAATGGTTGATCAGCAAGGTTGGCTTGCAATGCCCAGGTTAATATAGTGTTCCTAATTAGAGACCAGGGTGGAGCTATGCTGAGAGAAGATTATTTAAACAGTCAGGTGAGGGTGGCTGGGCTCTAAAGGTGAACACAGAAGGAAAGGTGAGCTGACAGACACACATTACTGCATAACCATGACACTGTGGAGAGAAAGGAGCTGGCAATTAGCCGACAGCTGAGCGGCCAGCTCAGAGAAGGAAGGGCTGAGCCCAGCCCTGACACTGGAATAGTGTGATTTTTTGCTCATTAAAGGTGATCAGCTCATTTTGAAGTGCATGGGCTAAAATGTCCTCTTGAAGCTTATAGTTTGGAATACAACGTATTATGTCTCTAGGCTGTGCCGGTTTTCTCGGCTTGGGCCTGAGGGCCCGGTGTGATCGCTCAAAATCAATGGTAGTGTCCACAGGCCTCTCCAGCAGGTTGTTGAATATGGAGGTCAGAGCTGGGATAATTTGTTCAGGTGAGATTGTCTCCGGCACCCCCCTCACCCTGATGATGTGCCTCCTACCTCTATTGTCCAAATCTTCCAGGTGACGATTAACTGCTATTAGTTGGGCTGTATGGGCATCAGAGACAAATTCTAATCTGGCGATTGCTATATTCCTCTTTTGCCCTAGGCGTTCGGCATTATGAGCCCTTTCATTCAGGGCCAGCATATCTGCTTTTAGCTCCATAACAGCAGAGGAGAAGGTATTCTTTATGTCAGCAACAAATGCTGACATATCAGCGTATGTCAGGGGCTGGTCGGGAGGAGAGCAGTGTCTCACCATATCATCTGATGCTGCCTGTGAATCTTCGCTGTAATTGTCCTTGTGGTCGTCGTGCGCCATCTTGGAGGTGTCTGAGCCCCGAGCCGACTGATGCCGGGACCTGAAAAGGTCCAGTATGCCGTGCGATAGCAGGACCTCGGACGAGCTCCTGGCGGGTGTACCGAACTGAGACTGATTCGGTTTGCCCATGATCTGGATTTGAGCGGTCAGTGTGTGGCTGAAGGGCTGTCGGAAGAGCGGAGCTCCTTCTCTATGCTGCTATCCGCGTTGTGTGCCAAGTGACGCCCCTTATCTTTCAAATCTTGACCCCTTTTGCTGTAGGAGCCCCGCAAAACTCGGGTATCGTGGGCGGGTCTCTTTGCTGGTGCTCGGGGGCGGAGTCGTGATGTCACATGACTCCCCACCTCTACACTCCCCATTGCCAGGCAGCGTCGCAAGGCCAAACCTCGCTCCTGAAGAATAAAAAGTGCACGCAGATCAGTCCTACCTGCATGCACAGCACAAGCAGAGCGTGCTCACTGCCCCCACCATTGTGCGCATGTCACATCTACTCGGCCCTGGTGGAGGATTCCTGGCTAGTAGCTTTGTGAAGCTGGAATCAGACACATTCCCTCTGCTCTTATGCTTGCGCAATGTATTTTTTATTTTTATTATTTGTAAATGTATTTTTTTGGGATTTTATGTGATTGACCGACACAAAGTGTCACATAATTGTGAAGTGGAAGGAAAATTTAAAGTGGTATTCAAAATTTGTTACAAATAAATATGTGAAACATGTGGGGTGCATTTGTATTCAGCCCCTCTGAATCAATACTTTGTAGAACCACCTTTCGCTGCAATTACAGCTACAAGTCTTTTTGGGGATGTCTCTACCAGCTTTGCACATCTAGAGAGTGACATTTTTGCCCATTCTTCTTTGCAAAATAGTTCAAGCTCTGTCAGATTGCATGGAGAGCGTTTGTGAACAGCAAATTTCAAGTCTTGCCACAGATTCTCAATGGCATTTAGGTCTGGACTTTGACTGGGCCATTCTAACACATGAATATGCTTTGATCTAAACCATTCCATTGTAGCTGTGGCTGTATGTTTAGGATTGTTGTCCAGCTGGAAGGTGAACCTCCACCCCAGTCTCAAGTCTTTTGCTGACCCTTAACAGGTTTTCTTCTATTATTGCCCTGTATTTGGCTCCATCCATGTTCCCTTCGACTCTGACCTGCTTATCTGTCTCTGCTGAAGAAAAGCATCCCCACAACATGATGCTGCCACCATCATTTTTCACGGTGGGGGTGGTGTGTTTAGTGTTAGTTTTCCTCCACATATGGCGTTTTGCTTTTAGGCCAAAAAGTTCAATTTTGGTCTCATCTGACCAAAGCACCTTCTTCCACATGTTTGCTGTGTCCCCCACATGGCTTCTCGCAAACTGCCAAAGGGACTTCTTATGGCTTTCTTTCAACAATGGCTTTCTTCTTGCCACTCTTCTATAAAGGCCAGATTTGTGGAGTGCACGACTAATAGTTGTCTTGTGGACAGATTCTCCCACTTGAGCTGTGGATCTCTGCAGCTCCTCCAGAGTTACGAAGGGCCTCTTGGCTGCTTCTCTAATTAATGCTCTCCTTGCCCGGCCTGTCAGTTTAAGTGGACGGCCATGTCTTGGTAGGTTTGCAGTTGTGCCATACTCTTTCCATTTTCGGGTGACAGAGATGTTCAAAGCTTGGGATATTTTTTTTTATAACCTAACCCTGCTTTAAACTTCTCCACAACTTTATCCCTGACCTGTCTGGTGTGTTCCTTAGCCTTCATGATGCTGTTTGTTCACTAAAGTTCTATAAAAAACCTCTGAGGGCTTCACAGAACAGCTGTATTTATACTAAGAGTAAATTACACACAGGCGGACTCTATTTACTAATTAGGTGACTTCTGAAGGCAGTTGGTTCCACTAGATTTTAGTTAGGGGTATCAGAGTAAAGGGGGCTGTATACAAAAGCATGCCACACTTTTTACATATTTATTTGTAAATAATGTTAAAAACCATTTATCATTTTCCTTCCACTTCACAATTTTGTGCCACTTTGTGTTGGTCTATCACATAAAATCCCAATAAAATACATTTACATTTTTGGTTGTAACAACAAAATGTGGAAAATCTCAAAGGGGTATGAATATTTTTCAAGGCACTGTGACTAATAGGCAGGCTTGATCCACCCACTGGCTTGTATGCAATTTTTGGGCAATTGCTAGGCATTTTGCCAAGGCACCCCTGAAGACACCCTGGTAGAAATAGGTAGCTTTACTGAACCAGGTAGAAGGCTTCATTACATTTTTTTCAGGTTTACATCTACTTTAAAGGGTAACTCCACTTTTATGGGAAAAACAATTAGCAAATTTAAAAAAATATATAGCATATACAATTGCTACACAAGCCATTTTGTAAAAAGATATTAAACCTAAAACCAAAAACGGAAAATTGAATTCAAATACTTACCGTAATTTTCCTTTCCTGACAAGCTCCATGGCAGCACAGCTGGGTATAGGCTCCGCCACCCCCATGCCTCTAGGACTTGACTCATATAAATTTGAGCCCACCTACAGCCTCAGCGTTCTGTAACTAGTCCTACCAAGTTGGGGTGAGATCTGTGCTACCATGGAGCTTGTCAGGAAAGGAAAGTTATGGTAAGTATTTGAATTCAATTTGCCGTTTTCCCGACGGTTCCATGTCAGCACAGCTGAGAACTAACTAGCCAAAACAGGGGAGGGATAATGCTAGACACGCCTCAATTCTGACTAAAAAAACAGAAGCAAGGATGCCTCTGCCAAACTCAACTGTCATTAAGCCACGTAGCTGCCTTGCAGAAGGTTTCAGACACTAGGCCTGCTGCCACTCTCAAGGTCGAGACCCTTCTAGTGAAGGGTGCCATGATTCTCCTGGCACGACTAACCCTTTCAACCCGTAGGCTAAGTAGATGAGCTTTACCAACCAAGAGGCAATAATCTTGCTGGAAGCAATTATGTGTTCCACCTGGAAGGACAAACAGATGCTCCGACTTCCTGATGGCAGAAGTTGCCTTGATTAAACATTTTAAAGCTTGGCCTATATCCAATGGGAAAAAAGGAGATGCAGCTCACAAACACTCTTGCTCTGGAATGACACCGCCCTAGTAAGGACTGGTTCCAGGTGCTGGCTTTGCTGGTTTGCAGAGAGGTAGAAAGAAATCCTGGATAGCCGCACTCTGGGATAAGGACATCTTTATTTCAATAAAATCCAAACATACAGTCAAAAGCAGAGACGTACAGGGTGGTAGACTGCTAACGCGTTTCACATCATTTGGATGCTTATTCGTAGCGACTATCCAGGATTTCTTTCTACCTCTCTCCTATATCCAATGGGCTAATTTCTTGAGTACTCCCCAAAAGGAACGTAGGAGGACAACCTCTTGTGTGATAATGACTCTGAAGGTCAGTTCAGGCACAACATTCGAGCATTGCCATGAGTACCACCCTGTCTGGGAAGTACGCAAGTATGGGTTCTTTAAACCCCCAGGCCACCAATGCTGTCTCTCTTCTGGCTAATGTTATTGCCACCAGTAAAGCAGTTTTCAGTGATAGGTACCACAGGGTGATTGAAAGCATATGATGCAATAACGTCCAATGGCAATGGGAGATGCCATTTTGGAAATAATTTGAGGTTTCAACCAAATCGCATCTTGAAAAACAGTATAATTAGGTGTTGGATGCCCACTGTATGCCGGTGAAGGCAGAGATAGCTGAAATGTGTGCCTATAGCATACTTACGCATAGACCTAAATCCACGCCTGCAGGCATTTCAGAACAGACTTCTGAAGAGTCCAACGTAAAATCTTGATCAGCAATAATACTGGGAATTTATACAATCTTCACAGAGCATTCAAATCCATTAGCTTCTGCCTCTCTAGACCCAGGCCATCAGCCTGAGCCTGTCGGATGCTGGATGAATGGGACTTTGGAGAAGATTTGATCTTACATAAAAAGGGAGTCAATCCTTGACACTTATAAGGATGAGCAAAGGGTACCAAGGCCCCTTCGACCAATCTGGGATCATCACCAGAACTGTCACCTTCCCCCACCACAGCCTCAGCTGGAAGCTAAGAATCAGAGGGAGCAGCATAAAGGCATAAGCTGTCTTGGAGATCCACTCTGCAGTCAGCACCTCCACCCCGATTGCTTGTGGATTCTGGGCCCTGGAATGGAACTTCAGCAACTTGGTGTTGACTGCGGATGTGAGCGGTGTACCTCTGGAAGAAAAATAGCAAGCTCTGTTAGTTCTTGAAAGACTCGTAGTAGTCTGGACCATTCATTTTCATCCAGACTTGTCCTGGACAAATAGTTTGCCTGAAGATTCTTCTTACCAGGCACACAGGCCGCAGATAGCTGCCAAAGATTGACTTGGACCAATTCTAGAATTAGAGAAACCTCCTTCAGAAGGGAGAGACTGAGCCTTGTTTCCAGATGTAGGCCACAGTCGTTGTGCTGTCCAACTTTACCAGGACAGGCTTACCCCGGAACATTGCAGACGATTTAGTTTCTTCAACCAAAAGTTTAGGCCACTGGTCCAGAAACCCGACTTGAATGGGAGCGATAGTTAAACTGAGCCTACCTGAGCTGCTGGAGCGAAGTGATTTCTATGGCCCAGTCTGAGACATGAAGGATGAAAGATCTCCAAATATGGCCTAAAATGCTTGCCTTGATGGACTATGTGTCAATCACCAAAGCCGTACTTATGTCCACAGAGGAGCCACATAGTGCTCATAAGGCATGTATGGGTGACACAATCCCAAAATAACAGAAAGCATCCTGACGTGGAACTCTTTACTGACTTCAGTCAGAAATGCAGAAGCTAAGCTCTCTGGAGTGAGAGTGAGCATGGAAACTGACTCTTGAGTTTTTTCAGTCTCCTTTAACTCAGCAGACATTCATCTTGAGGCAGGAAGCCAAACTGACCACTATTAAATTTAGGCTTGACCTTCTAAGATTAATAAAAAATGCAGTGATAGCGTTTGTCCTTGAAGTCCACAACATCTTCTGATGGTAAGGTCATATGGCCAATCCCACAAGGGACACACACTGACCAGAGGGGTGAGCCCAACCCCTGGACATTTTTCAGTTCAAAAGAGCATAACTTTGACATCCTGCTGTGACAACATACTCCAATCTTGTAAAACGAGCACTTGATCCATCCAACATGACATTGTCAAGCTGTCCTCTGGAGGTACTTAAAATATTTCCAAAGCTTCACTTCTACTCAAAGGCATTTCATCAACCTTACCAATCTGGACAAAGGCCGTCCTCATCTTCCTGTTCAGAAGAGACTGAAGAGGATTAATTAGCTTGAGTAGGCCCTGAAGAGAAGACTGGACATTGCCAGAATAGATGGCCCTTGCAGAAGATGAATTCAGCAATTCCTTTAGAGTGTCCTGACCATATGCTGAATTGTGACAACTTGGTCACCATCATCTTAATCACAGCCTGCCTGAACAAAGTAGGAATCACGTTTATTCACCTCTACTTGGGAAGAAGCAGACAAGGGTTAATTTGTCTGAGGAGGTTCTGAGACTACTCATTGGCACCATATATGACCCCTTCACAGAGTGAGTGGAAAAGACTCCTTTAGAGTGTATTGACCACATGCTTAATGAATGTGACAACCAGTTAGGTGTTGTTGTCATCTTTATCCTAGGTTGCTTGAACAAGGTAACATTCTTGCAGTCATGTTCTTCTGTCTTCTCTTTGGAATAATCTGAAGCAGATTGTTTGCCTGGGAAGGCTTGGAGACTGCTTGGTAACTCTTTCACAGGGTGAGTGAAAACACTCCTTTAGAGAGTGTATTGACCACAGGCTTAATAAATGTGATAACCCATTAGGTGTCGTCATCTTTATCCTTGGTTGCTTGAACAAAGCAAAATTTATGCAGTCATGTCCATTCGGAAATTCAGAAAATGGGCTGTTTTGCCTGGTATAGCTAAGCAGCTTCTCATTGCCAGAACAGATAACCCTTTCAAAGGGTGAGCAGAAACCACTCCTTTAGAGTGTATTGACAATGTGTTTATTGAATGTGACATCCTATTAGGTGTCATCCTTATCCCTGGCTGCTTGAGCCAGTGGGACACATACTGTCATGCTCATCCGTGTATTCCTCTTCTAAAGTCTGAAGAGGGATGTTTGCTTGGGAAAGCTATGAGACTGCTCCTTGCCAAAGAATTTAACCCATTCACAGGGTAAGTGGGAATAACTCCTTTGAGTGTATTGGCCACTTGTTTAATAAATAAGACAACCTGTTAGGTATCATCATCCTCATATCTGGTTGCTTAATCAAAGCATGATTCACACAGTCATGTTCATCCACGTCTTCTTTATTGAAGAGCCTGAAGAGATCTGTTTTGTTCTGAGACTGATAATTACCAATAGATAACCTGATGACATCACTAAGGGAGCTAGGGAGGCGGTGGAATCCTTATGGGTAGAGCTCCAAAGGGATGAAGCTAAGGGGAAAATAATACTGGGAGTATGCAATAGGCCCCCTAACCTGAGGGACTAAGGAGAGACAGATCTCCTATCACAAATTGGATTAGCAGCAAGGATGGGAAGTGTTATCATAATGGGGGATTTTAATTATCCAGACATAGACTGGGCGGAGGGAACCACGCATTCATCTAAGACTCGCCAGTTCCTAAATGTCTTGCAGGACAATTTTATGGGTCAGATGGTAGATGCACCAACTAGAAATAAAGCATTACTGGATCTACTGATTACCAACAATATAGACCTGATCAGGGATGTGGAAATACGGGGCAATTTAGGTAACAGCAATCACAGGTCACAGGTCACAGGTCACAGGAATACAAAGACACTGAATTTCAAAAGAGCTAACTTCCCTAAACTATGAACCTTGCTTGAAGGCATAAATTGGGATAAAATCTTAGGAACAAAGAACTCGGAGGAGAGATGGGTTTGCTTTATGAGCATATTAAATAAGGGCATTCGCCAATGCACCCCATTGGGTAAAAAATTTAAAAGAGCGAACAAAAGTCCCAGGTGGCTTAAATCCAATGTAAAAGTGCATATAAAAGCAAAGGAGAAGACCTTCAAAAAATACAGGGTTGAGGGATCATCCTCAGCATTCAGACTAAAGTGCATAAAGAATGCAACAAGAAATGTAAGGGTGCAATAAGGACGGCTAAGATAGAACATGAAAGACACATAGCGGAGGAGAGCAAAAAAAATCCCAAGAAATTCTTTAAGTATGTAAACAGTAAAAAAGGGAGGACAGATCATATTGGCCCCATAAAGAATGAGGAAGGACATCTGGTTACAAAGGATGGGGAGATGGCGAAGGTATTGAATTTATTCTTCTCCTCAGTCTTCACGAGGGAATCGGGGGCTTCAGTAACCAAAACTGCAGTGTTTATCCTCATGACACATCACAGGAAGCACCTCTATGGTTAACAGAGGACAGAATTAAAATTAGACTTGGGAAAATTAACATTAATAAATCACTGGGACCAGAAGGCTTGCACCCGAGAGTACTTAGGGAACTCAGTCAAGTAATTGCCAGACCATTGTTCCTAATTTTTACTGATGGTCTACTGACTGGAATGGTACCAGCTGATTGGCTTTTCTCCAATGTAGCACCGATATTTAAAAAGGGCCCAAAATACATCCCTGGGAATTACAGACCAGTTAGCCTAACATTAATACTATGTAAACTCTTGGAGGAGAGGATAAGGGAGTATATACAAGATTTTAGTAATGAGAACGTTATCATTAGCAGTGATCAGCATGGATTCATGAAGAATCGTTCTTGCCAAACCAATCTATTAACCTTCTATGAGGAGGCGAGTTGCCAGCTAGATAAAGGAAGGCCCGTAGACGTGGTGTATCTGGATTTTGCAAAAGCATTTGATACAGTCCCCCATAAATGTTTTTTATTGTACAAAATAAGGTCCGTTGGCATGGACCATAGGGTGAGTACATGGATTGAAAACTGGCTTCAAGGGTGAGTTCAGAGGGTGGTGATAAATGGGGAGTACTCGGAATGGTCAGGGGTGGGTAGTGAGGTCCCCCAGGGTTCTGTGCTGGGACCAATCCTGTTTAATTTGTTCATAAACGACCAGGAGGATGGGGTAAACAGTTCAATCCCTGTATTTTACGGACGATACTAAGCTAAGCAGGGCAATAACTTCTCCGCAGGATGTGGAAATCTTGCAAAAAGATCTGAACAAATTAATGGGGTGGGCAACTACATGGCAAATGAGGTTCAATGTAGAAAAATGTAAAATAATGCATTTGGGTGGCAAAAATATGAATGCAATCTATACACTGGGGGGGAGAACCTTTGGGGGAATCTAGCATGGAAAAGGAGATGATAGGCTCAGCAATGGCATGCAATGCCAAGCTGCTGCTAACAAAGCAAACATAATATTGGCATGCATTAAAAAGGGGAATAATTCCAGAGATAAAACGATAATTCTCCCGCTCTACAAGACTCTGGTCCGGCCGCACTTAGAGTATGCTGTCCAGTTCTGGGCACCAGTCCTCAGGAAGGATGTACTTAAAATGGAGCAAGTACAAAGAAGGGCAACAAAGCTAATAAAGGGTCTGGAGGATATTAGTTATGAAGAAAGGTTGCAAGCACTGAACTTATTCTCTCTGAAGAAGAGACGCTTGAGAGGAGATATGATTTCAATTTACAAATACCATACTGGTGACCCCATAATAGGGATAAAACTATTTTGCTGAAGGGAGTTTAACAAGACTCGTGGCCACTCATTAAAATTAGAAGAAAAGAGGTTTAACCTTAAACTACGTAGAGGGTTCTTTACTGTAAGAGCGACAAGGATGTGGAATTCCCTTCCACAGACGGTGGTCTCAGCGGGGAGCATCGATAGTTTCAATAAACTATTAGATAAGCACCTGAACAACCACAACATACAGGGACATACAAGGTAATACTGACATATAATCACACACATAGGTTAGACTTGTGTCTTTTTTCAACCTCGCCTACTATGTAACTATGTAACCTTTCCGCAGGGTTTTGTGTGTCAATTAACAAACCAGCTGTAACGAGCCCCTTGCTCGCTCGGTTCCACTCTCCCGACACTCCTCTGCAGCTATTGAATCAGATTGCAACGTCTGATGGTTCGGTCATCCAATGCTCCGGGAGTAGAACTTCAGCTATGTGCGTTCTAACCCAGTTGTGATAGCTCAGAACACCAGGCAGGCTGTATGTAAGTTCTCTTTTATTGCAATATACAGGCTCTTTTATACACTAAAAGTGGAGGTGCATACCTCCGACTCATATTACTCTAACAATACAGCTGTAACCTAATTAACCTAATTAACATGAGCTAATTAACCACTTGCCGACCGCCTAACGCAGATATACGTCGGCAGAATGGCACGGGCAGGCAGAATCACGTACCTGTACGTGATCTGCCTCCCGCGGGCGGGGGGTCCGATCGGACCCCCCCCCGGTGCCAGCGGCGGTCGGCATTTCACTGGGAGCGTTGGGAGGCGAGGGGGAGACCATCCGATCGTGGCCCCCCCTTGCGATCGCTCCCAGCCAATCGGAATCCTCCCCTGCCTGTGTGTAGTTTCACACAGGCAGAGGATGTGATGTCATCTCTCCTCGGCTTGGCAGTTTCCGTTCCAGCGCCGAGGAGAGAAGACATGTAAGTGCACAAAACACAAACACACACAGTAGAACATGCCAGGCACATAAAACACCCCCGACCCCCCCCCGATCGCCCCCCGATCCCCCCCCAACCACCCCCCCCCGTCACAAACTGACACCAAGCAGTATTTTTTTTTTTTTTTTTTTCTGATTACTGATTGGTGTCAGTTTGTGACAGTTACAGTGTTAGGGCAGTGAGTGGTAGCCCCCTTTAGGTCTAGGGTACCCCCCTAACCCCCCCTAATAAAGTTTTAACCCCTTGATCACCCCCTGTCACCAGTGTCACTAAGCGATCATTTTTCTGATCGCTGTATTAGTGTCGCTGGTGACGGTAATTAGGGAGGTAAATATTTAGGTTCGCCGTCAGCGTTTTATAGCGTCAGGGACCCCCATATACTATCTAATAAATGTTTTAAACCCTTGATTGCCCCCTAGTTAACCCTTTCACCACTGATCACCGTATAACCGTTACGGGTGACGCTGGTTAGTTCGTTTATTTTTTATAGTGTCAGGGCACCCGCCGTTTATTACCGAATAAAGGTTTAGCCCCCTGATTGCCCGGCGGTGATATGCGTCGCCCCAGGCAGTGTCAGATTAGCGCCAGTACCGCTAACACCCAAGCACGCAGCATACGCCTCCCTTAGTGGTATAGTATCTGTACGGATCAATATCTGATCCGATCAGATCTATACTAGCATCCCCAGCAGCTTAGGGTTCCCAAAAACGCAGTGTTAGCGGGATCAGCCCAGATACCTGCTAGCACCTGCGTTTTTCCCCTCCGCCCGGCCCAGCCCAGCCCATCCAAGTGCAGTATCGATCGATCACTGTCACTTACAAAACACTAAACAAATAACTGCAGCATTCGCAGAGTCAGGCCTGATCCCTGCGATCGCTAACAGTTTTCTTGGTAGCGTTTTGGTGAACTGGCAAGCACCAGCCCCAGGCAGCGTCAGGTTAGCGCCAGTACCGCTAACACCCAAGCACGCACCGTACACCTCCCTTAGTGGTATAGTATCTGAACGGATCAATATCTGATCCGATCAGATCTATACTAGCGTCCCCAGCAGTTTAGGGTTCCCAAACACGCAGTGTTAGCGGGATCAGCCCAGATACCTGTTAGCACCTGCGTTTTGCCCCTCCGCCCGGCCCAGCCCACCCAAGTGCAGTATCAATCGATCACTGTCACTTACAAAACACTAAACGCATAACTGCAGCGTTCGCAGAGTCAGGCCTGATCCCTGCGATTGCTAACAGTTTTTTTTGTAGCGTTTTGGTGAACTGGCAAGCACCAGCGGCCTAGTACACCCCGGTCATAGTCAAACCAGCACTGCAGTAACACTTGGTGACGTGGCGAGTCCCATAAGTGCAGTTCAAGCTGGTGAGGTGGCAAGCACAAGTAGTGTCCCGCTGCCACCAAAAAGACAAACACAGGCCCGCCGTGCCCATAATGCCCTTCCTGCTGCATTCGCCAATCCTAATTGGGAACCCACCACTTCTGCAGCGCCCGTACTTCCCCCATTCACATCCCCAACCAAATGCAGTCGGCTGCATGAGAGGCATTTTCTTTATGTCCTCCCGAGTACCCCTACCCAACGAACCCCCCCAAAAAAGATGTCGTGTCTGCAGCAAGCGCGGATATAGGCGTGACACCCGCTATTATTGTCCCTCCTGTCCTGACAATCCTGGTCTTTGCATTGGTGAATGTTTTGAACGCTACCATTCACTAGTTGAGTATTAGCGTAGGGTACAGCATTGCACAGACTAGGCACACTTTCACAGGGTCTCCCAAGATGCCATCGCATTTTGAGAGACCCGAACCTGGAACCGGTTACAGTTATAAAAGTTAGTTACAAAAAAAAGTGTAAAAAAAAAAAAAAAAAAAACACAAAAATATAAAATAAAAAATAATAGTTGTCGTTTTATTGTTCTCTCTCTCTCTATTCTCTCTATTGTTCTGCTCTTTTTTACTGTATTCTATTCTGCAATGTTTTATTGTTATTATGTTTTATCATGTTTGCTTTTCAGGTCTGCAATTTTTTATACTTTACCGTTTACTGTGCTTTATTGTTAACCATTTTTTTGTCTTCAGGTACGCCATTCACGACTTTGAGTGGTTATACCAGAATGATGCCTGCAGGTTTAGGTATCATCTTGGTATCATTCTTTTCAGCCAGCGGTCGGCTTTCATGTAAAAGCAATCCTAGCAGCTAATTAGCCTCTAGACTGCTTTTACAAGCAGTGGGAGGGAATGCCCCCCCCCCAACGTCTTCCGTGTTTTTCTCTGGCTCTCCTGTCTCAACAGGGAACCTGAGAATGCAGCCGGTGATTCAGCCAGCTGACCATAGAGCTGATCAGAGACCAGAGTGGCTCCAAACATCTCTATGGCCTAAGAAACCGGAAGCTACGAGCATTTTATGAATTTTGCCGGATGTAAACAGCGCCATTGGGAAATTGGGAAAGCATTTTATCACACCGATCTTGGTGTGGTCAGATGCTTTGAGGGCAGAGGAGAAATCTAGGGTCTAATAGACCCCAATTTTTTCAAAAAAGAGTACCTGTCACCACCTATTGCTATGATAGGGGATATTTACATTCCCTGAGATAACAATAAAAATGATTTAAAAAAAAAAAAAAAATGAAAGGAACAGTTTAAAAATAAGATAAAAAAGGAAAAAAAAAAAAAAGCACCCCTGTCCCCCCTGCTCTCGCGCTAAGGCGAACGCAAGCGTCGGTCTGGCGTCAAATGTAAACAGCAATTGCACCATGCATGTGAGGTATCACCGCGAAGGTCAGATCGAGGGCAGTAATTTTAGCTGTAGACCTCCTCTGTAAATCTAAAGTGGTAACCTGTAAAGGCTTTTAAAGGCTTTTAAAAATGTATTTAGTTTGTCGCCACTGCACGTTTGTGCGCAATTTTAAAGCATGTCATGTTTGGTATCCATGTACTCGGCCTAAGATCATCTTTTTTATTTCATCAAACATTTGGGCAATATAGTGTGTTTTAGTGCATTAAAATTTAAAAAAGTGTGTTTTTTCCCCAAAAAATGCGTTTGAAAAATCGCTGCGCAAATACTGTGTGAAAAAAAAAAATTAAACACCCACCATTTTAATCTGTAGGGCATTTGCTTTAAAAAAATATATAATGTTTGGGGGTTCAAAGTAATTTTCTTGCAAAAAAAAATTATTTTTTTATGTAATCAAAAAGTGTCAGAAAGGGCTTTGTCTTCAAGTGGTTAGAAGAGTGGGTGATGTGTGACATAAGCTTCTAAATGTTGTGCATAAAATGCCAGGACAGTTCAAAACCCCCCCAAATTACCCCATTTTGGAAAGTAGACACCCCAAGCTATTTGCTGAGAGGCATGTCGAGTCCATGGAATATTTTATATTGTGACACAAGTTGCGGGAAAGAGACAATTTTTTATTTTTTTAATTTTTTTTTGCGCAAAGTTGTCACTAAATGATATATTGCTCAAACATGCCATGGGAATATGTGAAATTACACCCCAAAATACATTCTGTTGCTTCTCCTGAGTACGGGGATACCACATGTGTGAGACTTTTTGGGAGCCTAGCCGCGTACGGGACCCCGAAAACCAAGCACCGCCTTCAGGCTTTCTAAGGCCGTAAATTTTTGATTTCACTCTTCACTGCCTATCACAGTTTCGGAGGCCATGGAATGCCCAGGTCGCAAAAAACCCCCCCAAATGACCCCATTTTGGAAAGTAGACACCCCAAGCTATTTGATGAGAGGTATAGTGAGTATTTTGCAGACCTCACTTTTTGTCACAAAGTTTTGAAAATTGAAAAAAGAAAAAAAAAATGTTTTTTCTCGTCTTTCTTTATTTTCAAAAACAAATGAGAGCTGCAAAATACTCACCATGCCTCTCAGCAAATAGCTTGGGGTGTCTGCTTTCCAAAATGGGGTCATTTGGGGGGGGTTTGTGCCACCTGGGCATTCCATGGCCTCCGAAACTGTGATAGGCAGTGAAGAGTGAAATCAAAAATTTACACCCTTAGAAATCCTGAAGGCGGTGATTGGTTTTCGGGGCCCCGTACGCGGCTAGGCTCCCAAAAATTCCCACACATGTGGTATCCCCGTACTCAGGAGAAGTAGCTAAATGTATTTTGGGGTGCAATTCCACATATGCCCATGGCCTGTGTGAGCAATATATCATTTAGTGACAACTTTGTGCAAAAAAAAAAAAAAATTTGTCACTTTCCCGCAACTTGTGTCAAAATATAAAACATTCCATGGACTCAACATGCCTCAAAGCAAATAGCTTGGGGTGTCTACTTTCCAAAATGGGGTCATTTGGGGGGGGGGGGGTTATGCCATCTGGGCATTTTATGGCCTTCAAAACTGTGATAGGTAGTGAGGAGTAAAATCAAAAATGTACGCCCTTAGAAATCCTGAAGGCAGTGATTGGTTTTCGGGGCCCCGTATGCGGCTAGGCTCCCAAAAAGTCCCACACATGTGGTATCCCCATACTCAGAAGAAGCAGCTAAATGTATTTTGGGGTGCAATTCCACATATGCCCATGGCCTGTGTGAGCAATATATCATTTAGTGACAACTTTTTGTAATTTTTTTTTTTTTTTTTGTCATTATTCAATCACTTGGGACAAAAAAAATGAATATTCAATGGGCTCAACATGCCTCTCAGCAATTTCCTTGGGGTGTCTACTTTCCAAAATGGGGTCATTTGTGGGGGTTTTGTACTGCCCTGCCATTTTAGCACCTCAAGAAACGACATAGGCAGTCATAAATTAAAGGCTGTGTAAATTCCAGAAAATGTACCCTAGTTTGTAGGCGCTATAACTTTTGCGCAAACCAATAAATATACACTTATTGACATTTTTTTTACCAAAGACATGTGGCCGAATACATTTTGGCCTAAATGTATGACTAAAATTGAGTTTATTGGATTTTTTTTAGAACAAAAAGTAGAAAATATCATTTTTTTTCAAAATTTTCGGTCTTTTTCCGTGTATAGCGCAAAAAATAAAAACGGCAGAGGTGATCAAATACCATCAAAAGAAAGCTCTATTTGTGGGAAGAAAAGGATGCAAATTTCGTTTAGGTACAGCATTGCATGACCGCGCAATTAGCAGTTAAAGCGACGCAGTGCCGAATTGTAAAAAGTGCTCTGGTCAGGAAGGGGGTAAAACCTTCCGGGGCTGAAGTGGTTAACTAATCCCTTTAGACAGCCTAGATGACTCAGACATGACCTTTAGGCCAGACTGGCCGTCTTGTAGTTCAGAAAATCCAATCAATATTATCACAATAGCAGAGTTAATTAAACACAAACAACAATGGGATCTAATGACTCTTAGATCCCATACTAGAGACTTATTTACAATACACATTTTAGCAGACAACAGACAGGTAGCTGGAATTGATGACATTAGCATTTAACAGTAGGAGTCCCAACGGTATGAATCAGTCACTATTCCAATATGGCAAATCCAGGGTCCCCAGAGTCTGTGTGTCCTGGGGGACCAGGACCCGAATCCACAGTAATACCACCTCAAGGGTCCCCAGGCATACAGCTCACAAAGAGCACCGTTCCCCCAAATGTCAGGGCCCACGATCGATCGGCAAGAGGCTAGCATACAGTCCCCTCCAAAAGTCTCTCTCCCGGCTAGGTCTGTCACACCAGCCCATAAAAATAATTAAATGCAGTAAAATAGTTTGCTTAGTAACAAACCTTAAGGTGTTAACCACTGCTAGAGGGAGGCGGAAGCCTCCATCTACAGCCCTGATTCACCAGGTGGTTAATGAGCTAAACCTTGCCCTGAAAGGAATCAGGACATAATGAAAAAAATTGTTCAGAACATCAACAAAAAGGTAGGAATTTTCAACAGAATTACACTAATATTCTGCAATGTACACAAATCAAGGGAATTGTAGACCTCATAAACATGCTTCTCCCTTTTTTTCTGATGAAAAACTGGAGAGCACATAGAAATATAAAAGGATATCCCATACCTCAACAGGCCAAGCATAGGCGTGCGCAGCCTATTGCATTAGGGTGTGCACCCAAAAGCTCAAGCACACATACGTGTGTATATGTATGTATGTGTGTGTATGTATATATATATATATATATATATATATATATATATATATATATATATATATAGTCATAAGTATTGGGACACCTGCCTTTACACACACATGAACTTTAATGCCACCCCAGTCTTAGTCCATAGGGTTCAATATTGAGTTGGCCCACCCTTTGCAGCTATAAAAGCTTCAACTCTTCTGGGAAGGTTGTCCACAAGGTTTAGGAGTGTGTCTATGGGAATGTTTGACCATTCTTCCAGAAGGGCATTTGTGAGGTCAGGCACTGATGTTGGATGAGAATGCCTGGCTCGCTGTCTCCACTCTAATTCATCCCAAAAGGTGTTGAGGTCAGGACTCTGTGCAGGCCAGTCAAGTTCCTCCACCCCAAACTCGCTCATCCATGTCTTTATGGACCTTGCTTTGTGCACTGGTCCAAATCATTTGATGGAGGGGGGATTATGGTGCGGGGTTGTTTTTCGGGGGTTGGGCTTCGCCTCTTAGTTCCAGTGAATGGAACTCTTAAGGCATCAGCATACCAAGACATTTTGGACAATTTCATGCTTCTAACTTTGTGGGAACTGTTTGGGGATGGCCGCTTCCTGTTCCAACATGACTGTGCACCACTGCACAAAGCAAGGTCCATAAAGACGTGGACTTAGCAGGGGTGGTGGGAAATTAACTTCAAGTACAATAATTCACATTATAACCGTAACTAAAACATATACAATTAAGTGTAACACTCTAAAAAATAAAAATTCCAAAGTGCTATAATTGTGTGAACCTCCCAACTAAAAAGTTGCTGCACTTGAAGGTAGTTTGTATTGCAATTATCTGTAGAGGGGTTTCCACCATCCCTGCTAAGACAGCACTGATGGGCACTAATAGGCTGCACTGATTGGCAGCATTGATGGGCACTAATTGGTAGCACTGATGTGCACTGATAGGTGGCACTGATAGGCAGCACTTATTGGCACTGATAGGTGGCACTGATGGGTGGCACTGATTGTCAGCACTGATTGGCACTGATAGGCGGCACTGATATGCATTACTGATGGGCTCTGATTGGTAGCACTTATGGGCACTGATAGGCTCTAATAGGCAACACTGATGGGCACTATTTGTCAGCAATGATTGGCACTGATAGGCAGCACTGATGGGCGCTGATACGCAGCACTGATGGGCACTGATTGGCAGCACTGATGGGCAGCACTTATGGGCACTGATTGGCACTGATAGGCAGCACTGATGGGCATTGATATGCAGCACTGATAGGCAGCATTGGTTGGCACTGATTTACAGCATTGGTTGGCACTGATAGGCAGCTCTGACTGGCACTGGTTTTGCACTGATGGGCATCACTGGTTTGCACTGATAGGCAGCATTGGTTGGCACTGATAGGCAAAATTGGTTGGCACTGATAAGCAGCACTGGCATGGATAGGCAGTACTGGTTGGCACTGATAGGCAGAATTGCTTGGCACTGATAAGCAGCACTGGCACTGATAGGCAGCATTGGTTGGCACTGATAAGCAGCACTGGCACTGATGGGCAACATTGGTTGGCACTGATAAGCAGCATTGGTTGGCACTGATAAGCAGCACTGGCACTGATGGGCAACATTGGTTGGCACTGATAAGCAGCATTGGTTGGCACTGATAGGCAGCACTGGTTTGCACTGATAGGCAGCACTGGTTGGCACTGATAGGCAGAATTGGTTGGCACTGATAAGCAGTACTGGTTGGCACTGATTGGCAGCATTGGTTGGCACTGATAGGAGAGGGGGGGGGGGTTTCACATTCAGGAGATCGTGAGAATTGCCAGAGTTATTCAGTGTATGAAACTGTCAGATAATGACACTGCATGCAGGGAGAGACATCAGCTGTTAAAACTCAGCGATGATGTTGGTGGTGGGCAGGACTGAACAGTTACCAAACACCAGCCAATAGGATTTATCTGGCTCTGGCCCCTCTCTGAAGCAGCCCAATCATTGGCTGGTGTTGGCACTTGGTCCCGCCCACCCCGACATCGAGGCTGGGTTATGATGACTTACAACTCAGCCGCGATGTCGGCGGGTGGGTGGGACCAAGCGCTATAAACACCAGCCAATGTTTGAGCTGCTTCAGAGATGGGGCGGGGCCACATAACGGTAGCGGCCCGCCCAGACCCCATCCCATTGGCTGGTGTTTGATGGCCATTCGGCCCCGCCCACCCCCGACATCACCCCGACATTTTGACAGCTGATGTCTCTCCCTGCATGCAGTGTCATTGTCTGACAGTTTCATACACTGAACAGCTCTGGCAATTTTCACGATCTGCTGCCTGTGAAACTGTTTCACAGGCAGCGTGGGCCACACACTCTCTTGGGTGCAGCATTTTGGGGCAAATCTCTGGAGACATCACGGGGTAATTAGGGTGTGCCCAGGCACACCCGGCACACCCCGTGTGCACGCCTATGAGGCCATCGCTGGCCGAGTAGTCATCCACAGGTGACTCCTCTACCTTCTCTGGAAATGCTGGTCTTTTGAGGGGGTTGGCATAATGGCACAACAGTAAAGCAAACATGAGAAGCCACCAACAGGTTATTGCCATGTGTGAACAAAGTGTTACTTTGTGTACTTGTTTTGCAGAGTACTCCCTGTGGAGGAGCTCAGGCTATGCATAGTGGCTGCAGGGAGCAAGGCACAACAATACCCAGCATTGCAGCATTCATTTGGATACAAAGCATTTTTCAAATTTAGCTCACCCATCCTCCATCATCCGACCATAAACACTGGCACAGCGCAGGTGCGCGTGCATAGGGGAGACTCTGCCAACACCGCTGCCCATTTTACATGGACCCAGCAGACCCCACAGCCAGGTAGAAGAGCACACCTAGGTCCTTCGGTTAGGGCTCAAATTTATATGTGTTAAGTCCTGGAGGCGTGGGGGGGCGGAGCCTATACCCAGATGTGCTGACATGGAGCCGTCAGGAAAATGCAATATATTGCAGCTTACCAATCATTAGATGTGATGACTACATTCGTTTTCTTTTTTTAGGCTTTCTTCCCTCTGTTTTCACCTGGGTGGGGATCAGCTCAGTAACAAACCTACTGTATTAAGCCCCATACACACGATAGGATTTTGTACAAACTTTCCCTTGGATTTTTGTAAAAAGGGCGTTGGCTAGAAGTTTGTCTTGCATACAGACGACAAGACTTTTCCAGCCAACTTTCACCAAATCACGTGGTTTTTCAGCTCTTTACCACCACCCTTTGGTCAACTTCTGTATTGTTGTCTGATATTGTGTCAATCTCGCCACTTTTATTAGCGAGATTGACACCTTGTGAGCCGGGTTCACACTGTCAAAGCCAGTCACTGTGTTTGGTATGAATCTTGAGGGGGAACTCTACGCCAAATTTTAAATTAAAAAATGGCATGGGTTCCCCTCCAGGGGCATACCAGGCCCTTTGGTCTGGTATGGATTTTAAGGGCAACCCCTTACGCCGAAAAAAACGGCATGGGGGTTCTCCCCCAAATCCATACCAGACCCCTATCCAAGCATGCAGCCCGGCTAGTCAGGAAAGGGGGTGGGGATGAACGAGCGCCCCACCCCTCCTCAGCTGTACCAGTCCGCATGCCCTCAACATGGGGGGTGGGTGCTTTGGGGGAGGGGGGTGCCCTGCGGCCCCCCCCACCTCAAAGCACCTTGTCCCCATGTTGATGAGGACAAGGGCCTCTTCCCAACAACCCTGGCCGTTGGTTGTCGGGGTCTGCGAGCGGGGGGCTTATAGGAATCTGGGAGCCCCCTTTAATAAGGGGGCCCCCAGATCCCGGCCCCCTACCCTATGTGAATGTGTATGGGGTACAGCGTACCCCTACCCATTCACCTAGGCAAAAAAGTGTCAATCAATAAAACACACTACACAGGTTTTAAAATTAATTTATTAGGCAGCTCCAGGGTCTTCTTCTGACTTCGGGGGTCTTCTTCCGACTTCGGGGGTCTTTCCGGCGTCTTCCCCCTCTCTCCGGTGTCATCTCCGCGCTCTCTGGTTCTTCTCTGGTGCCTTCTTCCTTCTGCCGGGCATCTGGCTCGTCTTCTTCCCTCTTCTCTTCCAGAGATGTTGACACGACGCTTTCTCCGGCTGTAATGCTGTCTGTGCGCTCTGCTATGACTTATATAGGCGGTGACCCCGCCCCCCCATGACATCACAGTCCCGGGGCATGCTGGGACTGTGAGGTCATAAGGGGGCGTGGTCATGTCATCCTATGGCATGACCACGCCCCCTTATGGCGTAGGGGGTTCCCCTTAAAATCCATACCAGACCTAAGGGCCTGGTATGCCCCCAGAGGGGAATTCCCTCTCGCGCTTGCCGCAGTAGGAAAATGTATTTTTCCTATTGCAGCCAGCGCGAGATGTACAGTACCCTGTCGCCGAGAACCAGCACGATGGGTTCGCGCTGGAAACATTCTCGCGGCCGCGTACTGTAGTTTGTACAAAAGTCCGATGCTTTTGTGTACACACGATCGGACTTTGCTCCATCGGACTTTTGTTGCCGGAAGGTGAGCGCGTCTCCGCCGAGGCAACGAACGGGCTCAGCTGAGTAAAACGGGGGGGCTAGGGGGCCGGTCACTGGCAGAAGTTTTTTCACCCTAATGCATAGGATGCATTAGGGTGAAAAAACACAAGGGTTTACAACCCCTTTAATACTGATTTAATGTTGATAAAAATTAACTTTCCTTCTCAATCTGCCACTGCTGTAATTTTCTGTAAAATTCAATGCAATATGGCTACCTGAAGGCGATCTGTACACATTTGTTTTACAGAACACCCCCAGAGATGTCATTTCCTGCTTGTGTGATTGACTCACTAGATTTCCCAGACATCTGCACTATTTATTTTTATTTCAGGTACTTATATAGTTCCGTCAATTTAAACAGTGTTTTATATATTTATTATACATTCACATTAGTCCCCATCCTTAGGGCTAGTTCACAACACATGCAGTCCAGTGCGTTTTTTTTCTGCATCAAAAATGCATAAAAAGTAGGTTATATGGTTTTTAATGGCATACAGTTGTACTCATAAGTTTACATACCCTGGCAGAATTTATGATTTCTTGGCCATTTTTCAGAGAATATAAATGATAACACAAAAACTTTTCTTTCACTCATGGTTAGTGTTTGGCTGAAGCCATTTATTATCAATAAACTGTGTTTACTCTTTTTAAATCATAATGACAAACTACCCAAATGACCCTGATCAAACATTTACATACCCCAGTTCTTAATACCGTGTATTGCCCCCTTTAACATCAATGACTGCTTGAAGTCTTTTGTGGTATTTGTGGATGAGGCTCTTTATCTTCTCAGATGGTAAAGCTGCCCATTCCCCTTGGCAAAAACCCTCCAGTTAATGTAAATTCTTGAGCTGTCTTGCATGAACTGCAATGTTTGAGATCTCCCCAGAGTGGCTCAGTGATATTGAGGTCAGGAGACTGAAGTGGCCACTCCAGAACCTTCACTTTATTCTGCTGTAGCCAGTGACAGATCAACTATCCTTGTGTTTTGGATCATTGCATTGTCATGTTGGAATGTCCAAGTACGTCCCATGTGCAGCTTCCTGGCTGATGAATGCAAATGTTCCTCTAGTATTTTTTGATAACATACTGTATTCATCTTGCCATCAATTTTGACCAAATTTCCTGAGCCTTTGTAGCTCACACATCCCCAAAACATCAGCGATCCACCTCCGTGTTTCACAGTAGGAATAGTGTACCTTTCATCATAGGCCTTGTTGACTCCTCTCCAAATGTAGTATTTATGGTTGTGGCCATAAAGCTCAATTTTGGTCTCATCACTCCAAATGACTTTGTGCCAGAAGGTTTGAGGCTTGTCTCTGTGCTGTTTGGCGTATTGTAAGCGGGATACTTTGTGGCATTTGCGTAGTATTGGCCTTCTTCTGGCGACTCAACCATGTAGCCCATCTTTCTTCAAGTGCCTCCTTATTGTGCATCTTGAAACAGCCACACCACATGTTTTCAGGGAGTCCTGTATTTCACCTGAAGTTATTTGTGGGTTTTTCTTTGCATCCTGAACAATTTTCCTGGCAGTTGTGGCTGAAATTTTAGTTGGTCTATCTGACCGTGGTTTAGTTTCAACAGAACCCCTCATTTTCCACTTCTTGATTAGAGGTTGAACACTGCTGATTGGCATTCTCAATTCCTTGGATATCTTTTTATATCAAAATAGAAGAAATGGCAGGCACCCCGCAATCAATCAAAATTCTTTATTGGAACATCCCAAGTGCTAACAAGAACAGAGAGCTGGTAGACGCATTTCACACACTTCAAGTGTGCTTAATCATTACACAGAAATATCGTCATGATCATCCTTCTATAACCCCACCTAATTCTATAACAGGTGACACAGATCATTAATTTGCAGACTTCCTGTTGCATGTGATTCCCGTAAGAAACAGAAGACGAAAAACCCGTATAGAATATATATATATATATATATATATATATATATATATATATATAAAAATACAATGTTAAACTAGAAAACGCTAACACTAACCATAAAAGCATTGTTGTCACCACCATTGAATAAAATTGATCCGTGTCTCCTATATTCCAATATACTCTGATATATGTGCATAAATATGTACATTATGTTTCCCCATAATAAAATCATTCATCAACATATATGTAGTAACCATAGGGAAATCATCCAAAGTATAGTGTCCTCCATGATCTAAATGAAAAGGAGGAAGAAATATATAGCACAACTGAGACAAAAAAGACAAAAGACATATGGCCACATACGTAATAAAGATATAGGTACGGTTGGTAAAGACTGATATAATATTATCATATGCGGCCACAGGCTTATGACAGGTAAGATAGAATGGAACTAGTCAAAAATAAAATCTAGCCAAAAAAGAGGGAGAGAGAAACAAGGGCGGTAGAAATGAGGGCAAACATAAAACTACCCCCCCACCCCCACCCTTGTGAAAATCAATATAACAAAAAACGAATACCATAAACACCTCACCATGGTAAATTACTTATGCAATAGTAAATGTTCACATAGCTAGACATCTGTGGATGTATAGCCATGAGAATGCATCCAGCCTAAAAAGCAGGAGTAGTTCCCACATGTACAGCATATGTATATATAAGGACACAGTATATATATGTGAGCAAATCGGTTGTGCTATATATTTCTTCCTCCTTTTCTTTCAGATCATGGAGGACACTATACGTTGGATGATTTCCCTATGGTTAATTATATATATATATATATATATATATATATATATATATATATATATATATATATATATATACAGTGGGGATGGAAAGTATTCAGACCCCCTTAAATTTTTCATTTGTTATATTGTAGCCAATTGCTAAAATCATTTAAGTTCATTTTTTTTCCTCATGAATGTACACACAGCACCCCATATTGACAGAAAAACACAGAATTGTTGACATTTTTGCAGATTTATTAAAAAAAGAAAAACTAAAATATCACATGGTCCTAAGTATTCAGACCCTTTGCTGTGACACTCATATATTTAACTTAGGTGCTGTACATTTCTTCTGATCATCCTTGAGATGGTTCTAGACCTTCATTTGAGTCCAGCTGTGTTTGATTATACTGATTGGACTTGATTAGGAAAGCCACACACCTGTCTATATAAGACCTTACAGCTCACAGTGCATGTCAGAGCAAATGAGAATCATGAGGTCAAAGGAACTGCCTGAAGAGCTCAGAGACAGAATTGTGGCAAGGCAAAGATCTGGCCAAGGTTAAAAAATTCTGCTGCACTTGAGGTTCCTAAGAGCACAGTGGCCTCCATAATCCTTAAATGGAAGACGTTTGGGACGACCAGAATCCTTTCTAGAGCTGGCCGTCTGGCCAAACTGAGCTATCAGGGGAGAAGAGCCTTGGTGAGAGAGGTAAAGAAGAACCCAAAAATCACTGTGGCTGAGCTCCAGAGATGCAGTCGGGAGATGGGAGAAAGTTGTAGAAAGTCAGCCATCACTGCAGCCCTCACCAGTCGGGGCTTTATGGCAAAGTGGCCCGACAGAAGCCTCTCCTCAGTCCAAGACACGTGAAAGCCCGCATGGAGTTTGCTAAAAACACCTGAAGGACTCCAAGATGGTGAGAAATAAGATTCTCTGGTCTGATGAGACCAAGATAGAACTTTTTGGCCTTAATTCTAAGCAGTATGTGTGGAGAAAACCAGGCACTGCTCATCACCTGTCCAATACAGTCCCAACAGTGAAGCATGGTGGTGGCAGCATCATGCTGTGGGGGTGTTTTTCAGATGCAGGGACAGGAAGACTGCTTGCAATCAAGGGAAAGATGAATGCGGCCAAGTACAGGGATATCCTGAATGAAAACTTTCTCCAGAGTGCTCAGGACCTCAGACTGGGCCGAAGGTTTACCTTCCAACAAGACAATGACCCTAAGCACACAGCTAAAATAATGGAGTGGATTCACAACAACTACGTGAATGTTCTTGAATGGCCCTGACTTAAACTCATTTGAGCATCTCTGGAGAGACCTAAAAATGGCTGTCCACCAACGTTTACCATCCAACCTGACAGAACTGGAGAGGATCTGCAATGAGGAATGGCAGAGGATTCCCAAATCCAGGTGTGAAAAACTTGTTGCATCTTTCCCAAAAAGATTCATGGCTGTATTAAAGCAAAAGGGTGCTTCTACTAAATACTGAGCAAAGGGTCTGAATACTTAGGACCATGTGATATTTCAGTTTTTCTTTTTTAATAAATCTGCAAAAATGTCAACAATTCTGCAATTCTGTGTTTTTCTGTCAATATGTCTTTAGCAAATGGCTGCAATATAACAAAGAGTGAAAAATTTAAGGGGGTATGAATACTTTCTGTCCCGACTGTGTGTGTATATATATATATATATATATATATATATATATATATATATATATGTGTGTGTATATATTTTGATGAATGATTTTATTATGGGGAAACATAGAGTACATATTTATGCACATATATCAGAGTATATTGGAATATAGGAGACAGGGATCAATTTTAATCAATGGTGGTGACCGCAATGCTTTTATGGTTAGTGGGAAACCCGCATCCAATTTGCACTCGTGTGAACTCAGCCTTAAAAAAAAAATCCCTGCAATGTGGATTGATTAACCAGAGAGGTTTGTTTTTTTTGTTTTTTTTTAACAAAAGTGGAGCTACTTTTTAGCCATGTTGGATAATTTTGGGGCGATTGCTTTTGTGTTTGCAAGGATTTAGCTGTAAGTGACTGGGCCTATAACCATACCACGATTTCTTTAGTTATAAACATGCCCACCATGGCCGCTATGTACCTATCTATGAAAATATTCTCAGTATTGCATGTGGACATCTGATAGCCATCTAATGCCTGTAGCCAACTTTACTAAACAAACCCAGTTGTAACAGCAGCAACACTACGTGTTTAGTGTTAATGACTCTGCGATGTTCCGTAGAGTTGATTTTTTTTGTTTATAGAGAAAGGCTTAAAACAATATTTATGTTTTAGATGAAGCCTGATGAGCTCATGTTAACATTGCAGGCCAGTAACAATCTCCAGCTGTAAGGCTGGTTAACTGTTATATCAGATTGCCCTTTTTATTTGGTGCTATGATGCATGGCATGTAGCTGTGTAATGTTTCCATGGCAGCAGGTTATACCATTGTAACACTTTGAGCTGGAGAAACTTGTGTGGTGAATGTTCCCATTCTTGGCTTATTCTCGCACTGCTTTTTTTAGACAGGCATGCTCACATTTCGGATCATGTTATTGGTGAGGACATCTATGGAGAAGGAACACATTGCTCAGATCATAACAATGAAAATAATACGAAGCTGTAGGCTCGGGATTCAAAAAAATAGCATTCATGCAGACTGCCTTTGATAGAAGTTATGCTTCTTTCCTCTAAAGTTTCATCTGATCTGAACAGAATATATTATACAAAGTATATAGCAAAGATCTTTAGGGTAGGAATTTCAGGAAAAGACACCATTTTCAATATTCATAATCTGCCCAGATATTTTATTTATTTATTACAGGTACTTATGTAGCAGAATCTCTGACCTCTTCCAGCCTAATGAGAACCTTCAAGGCCAAAGATAGCTGACATCCTTCAATATGTGGTGGGTTGTGAGTAGGGATGAGCCGAACACCCCCCTGTTCGGTTCGCACCAGAACATGCGAACAGGAAAAAAATTCGTTCGAACACGCGAACACCGTTAAAGTCTATGGGACACGAACATGAATAATCAAAAGTGCTAATTTTAAAGGCTAATATGCAAGTTATTGTCAATAAAAGTGTTTGGGGACCTGGGTCCTGCCCCAGGGGACATGGATCAATGCAAAAAAAAGTTTTAAAAACGGCCGTTTTTTCAGGAGCAGTGATTTTAATAATGCTTAAAGTCAAACAATAAAAGTGTAATATCCCTTTAAATTTCATACCTGGGGGGTGTCTATAGTATGCCTGTAAAGGGGCGCATGTTTCCCGTGTTTAGAACAGTCTGACAGCAAAATGACATTTTGAAGGAAAAAACTCATTTAAAACTACCGCGGCTATTGCATTGCCGACAATACACATAGAAGTTCATTGATAAAAACGGCATGGGAATTCCCCACAGGGCAACCCCGAACCAAAATTAAAAAAAAAAAATGATGTGGGAGTCCCCCTAAATTCGATACAAGGCCCTTCAGGTCTGGTATGGATATTAAGGGGAACCCCAGCCAAAATTTAAAAAAAAAATTGACGTGGGGTTCCCCCTAAATTCCATACCAGACCCTTCAGGTCTGGTATGGATTTTAAGGGGAACCCCGCGCCAAAAAAAAAAAAAAAAAACGGCGTGGGGTCCCCCTAAAAATCCATACCAGACCCTTATCCGAGCACGCAACCTGGCAGGCCGCAGGAAAAGAGGGGGGGACGAGAGTGCGGCCCCCCCCCCCCTCCTGAACCGTACCAGGCCACATGCCCTCAACATTGGGAGGGTGCTTTGGGGTAGCCCCCCAAAGCACCTTGTCCCCATGTTGATGAAGACAAGGGCCTCATCCCCACAACCGTGGCCGGTGGTTGTGGGGGTCTGCGGGCGGGGGGCTTATCGGAATCTGGAAGCCCCCTTTACCAAGGGGACCCCCAGATCCCGGCCCCCCCCCTGTGTGAAATGGTAAGGGGTTACTTACCCCTACCATTTCACTAAAAAACTGTCAAAAATGTTAAAAATGACAAGAGACAGTTTTTGACAATTCCTTTATTTAAATGCTTCTTCTTTCTTCCTTCATCTTCTTCTTCTTCTGGTTCTTCTGGCTCTTCTGGTTCTTCCTCCGGCGTTCTCGTCCAGCATCTCCTCCGCGGCGTCTTCTATCTTCTTCTCCTCGGGCCGCTCCGCACCCATGGCATGAGGGGGGAGGCTCCCGCTCTTCTCTTCATCTTCTTCTTCATCTTCATCTTCTTCTTCATCTTCTTCTTCTTCTTCTTCTTCTCTTCTTCATCTCTTCTTCCTTCTTCATTTCTTCTGCGGGCCGCTCCGCATCCATGCATGGAGGGAGGCTCCCGCTGTGTGACGGCGTCTCTTCGTCTGACGGTTCTTAAATAACGGGGGGCGGGGCCCCCCGGTGACCCCGCCCCCCTCTGACGCACGGGACATGACGGGACTTCCCTGTGGCATTCCCCGTGACGTCACAGGGAAGTCCCGTCAATTCACCGTGCGTCAGAGGGGGGCGGGGTCACCGGATGGCCCCGCCCCCCGTTATTTAAGAACCGTCAGACGAAGAGACGCCGTCACACAGCGGGAGCCTCCCTCCATGCATGGATGCGGAGCGGCCCGCAGAAGAAATGAAGAAGGAAGAAGAGATGAAGAAGAGAAGAAGAAGAAGAAGAAGAAGATGAAGAAGAAGATGAAGATGAAGAAGAAGATGAAGAGAAGAGCGGGAGCCTCCCCCCTCATGCCATGGGTGCGGAGCGGCCCGAGGAGAAGAAGATAGAAGACGCCGCGGAGGAGATGCTGGACGAGAACGCCGGAGGAAGAACCAGAAGAGCCAGAAGAACCAGAAGAAGAAGAAGATGAAGGAAGAAAGAAGAAGCATTTAAATAAAGGAATTGTCAAAAACTGTCTCTTGTCATTTTTAACATTTTTGACAGTTTTTTAGTGAAATGGTAGGGGTAAGTAACCCCTTACCATTTCACACAGGGGGGGGGCCGGGATCTGGGGGTCCCCTTGGTAAAGGGGGCTTCCAGATTCCGATAAGCCCCCCGCCCGCAGACCCCCACAACCACCGGCCACGGTTGTGGGGATGAGGCCCTTGTCTTCATCAACATGGGGACAAGGTGCTTTGGGGGGCTACCCCAAAGCACCCTCCCAATGTTGAGGGCATGTGGCCTGGTACGGTTCAGGAGGGGGGGGGGGCCGCACTCTCGTCCCCCCCTCTTTTCCTGCGGCCTGCCAGGTTGCGTGCTCGGATAAGGGTCTGGTATGGATTTTTAGGGGGACCCCACGCTGTTTTTTTTTTTTTTTTTTTGGCGCGGGGTTCCCCTTAAAATCCATACCAGACCTGAAGGGTCTGGTATGGAATTTAGGGGGAACCCCACGTCAATTTTTTTTTAAAATTTTGGCTGGGGTTCCCCTTAATATCCATACCAGACCCGAAGGGCCTTGTATGGAATTTAGGGGGACCCCCACATCATTTTTTTTTTTTTATTTTGGTTCGGGGTTGCCCTGTGGGGAATTCCCATGCCGTTTTTATCAATGAACTTCTATGTGTATTGTCGGCAATGCAATAGCCGCGGGTAGTTTTAAATGAGTTTTTTCCTTCCAAATGTCATTTTGCTGTCAGACTGTTCTAAACACAGGAAACATGCGCCCCTTTACAGGCATACTATAGACACCCCCCAGGTACGAAATTTAAAGGGATATTACACTTTTATTGTTTGACTTTAAGCATTAATAAAATCACTGCTCCTGAAAAAACGTCCGTTTTTAAAACTTTTTTTTGCATTGATCCATGTCCCCTGGGGCAGGACCCGGGTCCCCAAACACTTTTTATGACAATAACTTGCATATAAGCCTTTAAAATTAGCACTTTTGATTTCTCCCATAGACTTTTAAAGGGTGTTCCGCGGCATTCGAATTTGCCGCGAACACCCCAAATTGTTCGCTGTTCGGCGAACTTGCGAACAGCCAATGTTCGAGTAGAACATGAGTTCGACTCGAACTCGAAGCTCATCCCTAGTTGTGAGGCATAGTGGGTGCAAAGGTGGTAAAAGCTATTGGGTGCCAGACACTTCTTAGATGTAAAAGAGGTTTTATGTCTTTGACAGTCCTTTTTATATTTTGTAGGGGAAAGAGGGTTAGGGCCAGGACACCCTTAAAGTGATTGTAAAGGCAATTTTTTTTTTTAAATAACAAAAATATCATACTTACATCCACTGTGCAGCTCGTTTTGCACAGTGGAGGTAAGTCGCCCCGAACCTCGTGTTCGGCGGTCCCCCGGCGGCTCTCGCAGCTCCTCCCCACATCTAATAACCCCCTCGGAGAAGCGCTTCTCCGAGGGGGTTACCTTGCGGGCGCGCTCCCGAGTCCAGCATTCGCCGTCCATAGAGGCCGAATGCAGGACTTGGCCCCGCCCCCCGGCGCTCACATCATTGGATTTGATTGACAGCAGCGGGAGCCAATGGCTGCGCTGCTATCAATCTATCCAATCAAGAGCTGAGGACCCTGGGCAGAGAGACAGCGCGTCCCCGCCAGGTCAAGTTCGAGGGTTCAAGTAAGTAAAACGGGGGGTTGGGGGGGCGGTCGCTGACAGGTGTTTTTTCACCTTAATGCATAGGATGCATTAAGATGAAAAAACACGAATGTTTACAACCCCTTTAAGTAGTTGCAATTTCAAATGGCAGACTCTGAGACCTCAATAGGAGAACAGCCATACAGGGAAAGGCCCCAGCAAGGTGCCACTTCTGCACATGCAGGATTGCTGTCTCCTATGCTAACAGTACTTAAACAGTTCCTAACTCAAAGTAACAGTTCTCTCTGCTGTACTACAACTCTGCTGTTCTTGTAGTTCTTCGGCCCCTTGAGCTCCTGGTCTCTCAGTGGACCCTCTGGTTCACTGACTCTGAATCCCATGAGCTCCTCAAGGCTTTGTGGTGGTATCTCCCTCAAGCGTCACCCACACTTCCCTGCTGGGTCCCTAGGCACTTCAGATACCTTCACGCTTCACCCCTGCTGACCGGCTCGGTCCCTAGCTTGGCACACAAGGCTGCTCTGAAAGAGTCACCTCCGCTGGTTGGGCCCCTGACTTGATCACACCTCAAGTTTCAAGATTCTCCACCTTGCCGTTCGGTGAGAATGCTGCTTCAGTACTTGCTTAAGTTACTCAATGTGGTCCCTGGTAAAGGCGATTGGTCCCTTTGTGGCTACAGCTTCCCTTCTATCACCGACCACTGACAGATTCTCCGGCCGGCAGAACCGTCACTTTTGGTTGGACTGCAAGCGACAGCCCCAACCTAGCACTGCCCTCTTACTTCTGGATAGGCCCTCAAACAGCCTGGCAACCTGATGCCCCCGGGATAGGCCCAATCTCTGGCCTAGCAGCCCAGGGCTGACACACGTCCACCCAGACGCCGGTCTGGGAGGCACACAAGAACCCGGATCACCTGACCTGACCCGAATGTAGCGCTGGTAGATTTTCATCTACCGCTTATAGGTAATTTTGGGTTATCTGTTTTATACATAGTCAGATTTAGCCTCTGTTCCAGTTTGGCTGTGTTGCATGTAGTTTCACACTGTGCCTGTGGGTGTCGTTGTCGCCATGGGCCGGTGTTGGAAAGGCAAAGCGCTGAAGAGTATGGGTGCTCTTCTGTCCCGAAGATAACTCGGTGGAGGTGGTCCTCCGAGTTGCATTCTGGGAGAGGGTATTTATGGGACAGACGCCATGCTTTAGGGGTTCTTTTCGTTCCACCTGCTGGCCCTCCTGGCCGACAGGTATGTGTTAGGAGTACTACCGGGAGGACCATGTTGCTGCAGCGTGTGGGTGGGCCCAGAAGCCTGTCTGGGGCCTACCACAGCAGCGAAGGAATGGTCCTGTGCTGTCTGTCCTACGGGAAGAAGCTGGACAACTGAGAAGATCCCAGGGGAGGACCCGTCATGGAAGGATCATGCAGAGTGCTGGTCTGGAGAGGGGCCTGGTGACTCAGTTGGAGGACGCATCCTAAAGTTAACCTACCGCATACTACTGCTGGGTCGGCTTAAAGGTTCTAGTGCTGTGTTTGCTGTCCATCGTAAACCATTACATCCTGCGGCAGAGGATCGTACGGGTTTCTATTCCATTCAAGTCTGTAGCAGAGACTTTTGTTCGTGTTGCGTGCCGGTTGCTAGGTTAGTGAGAGAAACCTATCCGGGCGGGAAAAGTTTCATCTCCAAAAGGAGAGTACATTCCAGATTCATAATTCTACATCAAGAAAAGGTATTTGAACTTCCATGCAACTCTTCTTCTACCTCTTTCCTGCTACTTCCTTCAGTTACTCTTTATTAAAGCATTGGAAAAGATACTCAAGTGTCTGGTGTCTACACTGTCTGGTATTAAACTCAACAGGACCCTAGACCCAGTTCTGGTGAAATTGAGGTAACAAAGGTGACGGTAACAGCCCGCTTTAAACCAGCAGCTCCACCGTGAGTTAGTGCTACACGAATATATAGGGTCTCCTAGCAGGCCAAGGCATTCAGCAAAATCCCTGCCCATTGGCACCATGATTGGGGTTTGAGCCAACAACCCCAGTGCTGCTAGGCGAAAGCAGATGTAAATGGGTATGCTAATATATGGCAATATTTGCATTTACCTTTGGCCCATCAGGGCAGAATGCAAATCAAAAGGCTTGTAAATAATGAAAACTGGGTGGTGAAAGATTTAAAATGTTCATATTTAGAACCAGTTCATTGCTAAAGCTTACCTCCCAACTTAAGGCGGAAGTAAAGTTCTGCTGCTGTTCACTGCAAGAAGGCAGGTTGTGTTTTTAGAGAGACATGCAATATATATACCACAATTCACATACCTACAAAATATTACTGAGAGTCTCAGTACAGAAATATGTAAAAATGAATGGAAGGAAAAAAACAACCCTGAAGCCTAGTACACACTATGAGTTTCAAAAAACTGTCAGCTCCGGTCGGAGCTGCTGTACTGACTATGCAAAGTTAGTCCAGCAATCTCCCCCACTGAGCTGTTGTGCTCTGACAAGGGGGACAGCCCCCCCCCCGCCAGAACATTCCGATCAGCGCTCTCTGTCTATGGAGTGCGCTGATCGGGAGTCAGTCGGCTGTTGGTTTTCCAGCATGCACGTCCGACAGAAGCCAGGCAAACAGCCAGCTTCTGTCGGACAGACCGAGATACACATGTGCAGAATGTCAGACAGTTTTTTCTTAACAGGCCGATGCCTCCCGACATTTGGCCCGTGCGTGTGTACCAGATTTAATATGAACCCACATTCCAAAATAGCAATACCAAAAAGAAATTGCTCCCCAGGGATTTTGTTGGTAAAAAGAGAATGTGTAACAAGAATATTAACCACGTCAGCCCCTTGAAAAATTTGCCCCCTTCCTGACCACAGCACTTTTTACAATTTGGCACTGCGCTGCTTTAACTGACAATTGCGTGGCAGTGCTATACCCAAACAAAATTTGTGTCCTTTTTTTCCCACAAATAGAGCTTTCTTTTGGTGGTATTTGATCACCTCTGCAGTTTTTATTTTTTGCGCTATAAACAAAAAAATAGTGACAATTTTGAAAAAAAGAAAAAAAAACAATATTTTTTACTTTTTGCTATAATAATTATCCCCAAAAATGTTTTTAAGAAACAAAGTTCTTCATCAGTTTAGGCCAATATATATTCTTCTACATCTACTTATATTTCTATGCAATAAGCGTATATTGATTGGTTTGCACAAACTATGGGAAAAATTTGTGGCATTTTTATTTCTTTCTTTACTAGTAATGGCGGTGATCTGCAATTTTTAGCGGTACTGCGACATCGCAGCGGACAGATCGGACACTTTTGACACTGTGAGGGGGTTAGCTCGGCAGCGTGTGTGTGTGACCCTCTGGATGGGTTCACCACACAAAATCAGGCACAGCAGACAGCGTTTATAGGTGAAAAAGAAACAAAGGTGCGGTTTATTTATACTATATGCAGTGAAAAATATAACAGCAAAACAAAAAGAAACATGAAAAGAAATCCTGGTCAGCTTGACAGCTTACTACACACGTAGATTCCCTATCTAACAACTAGGTACAGTCTGGTGCTGCCCCAGTCCCTATCTCCCTGTTTTAGAAGTTTACCACACAGGCGTTGACGGACAGGACAGGACAGGACAGGACAGGACAGGACAGGACAGGACAGGACAGGACAGGACAGGACAGATACCACACTCCCCAGTCTACACAAACAAAGAACTGGTTCCAGGATGGAGCATCTCCCTAAGCATGCTGGGGTTTTTTATAGAGGTCTTAATGAGCCCACTTACTTCAGCTGGGCTCATTAACTCTTCCCCTGCGGGACTCCCAGCACTCCCCCTAGTGGTATAAGTCGGCATAAAGCCTGAATCTAGGGCATACATATTTTCCATCCTGGATGCAACCAAGTGATTTTACCTGCCTGCTGTCACAACACATTTTTGGGACCATTGATATGTATACAGCGATCAGTGCTATAAAAATGCACTGAATACTGTGTAAATGTCACTGGTAGGGATGGGGTTAACGCTAGGGGCAATCAAGGGGTTAAATATGTGTTCCCTGGGTGTGTTCTAGCTGTATGGGGATAGGACTGACTTGGGGAGGAGACATATCGCTGTTCCTACTTACTAGGAACAAACTATATGTCTCCTCTCCCCTGACAGAACAGGGATTTGTGTGGATCGCGAGTGGCCAGCGGCAGTCTCGCCAGCCGTGCAGCGGGTGCACGCGCCTCCTGCGGCTCTTAAAGGGAACAATATACCAATACATTGTTTTGCCCAGCAGAGCCATTCTGCTGACGCATATCGGCGTGAGCCAGTCGGCAAGCGGTAGTAAAAGAGTAAAAAATATCCAATTTTATTAATCACATATAAAATCCAAAAATATAAAATAGCATAAAAACAATGCCTATAACATACAGCGATCATGTATCACCTGCCACCACATGGGGTGAACAAACTAGTGAAAGTCCCCCTAGGTTCTACGGAGTGTAGCACCCTCTAGGTTGCTAGATAGATGTCAATAGGGTTTTTGGCAGAGTAGGAAAATTTAGGCAGACCTAGCTGCTAGCCTGTTTGTTTTGATCTGGGTTGGGAGTTGCCCAGTGTAGAGCTGGTGACTCACAAGCAGCATCACTGAGACCTCCCACTTCTTTCCAGAATGTTCTGGTACTTTCTGGAAAGAGAGGTGTAGAGGGGAGTTGGAGCTGTTTGGGGTGTTCTAAGGAGCCCTGACCAATTCCCAACTTGGATTGGCAGGGGCAGGCCTCCTTAAATACCTAGGGTCAGCCCAGCTGGGGGAGGGATATTCGTGAGGAAGCTGCGGATGGTGTGCTAGGCTGTCAGTGGCCTTTGAGGGAGTTCTGCAGTCTGGGGAGGTGACCTTGGGCCTGAGCTCAGGCACAGACGGGACCCTCTGAGAACACGTGGAGGTGTCCTGAACTGGAGGCACAGGAGCAAGGTGAGGACAGTGGGAGAGAGCACTGTAAGGCAAGTCTTCAGGGAGGAAGAACAGGTCGCAGCCGGGAGGGCTGGTGAGTGATGCACAGTCAGGAGGACTGGGGAGGCACGCCTGAGAGGAGAGAGCAGTCTGAGATGGGTGCAGAACCAGAAGAATGGACTGTGGAAGTATGGGCAGGAGAGAGGCAGCAGCAGCCCTGAGGGCTGGCACGGCCTGAAGAGGTGGTGCTGAAGGCAGTAGCCATGTGTAGGACAACTAGCACCAAGGACTGTCATATTTTGATACACTGATCCTTGATCCTGGGAGTACAAGCAAGTGATGTGCTGAAGGTGTTGAGGAGGAATAGTCTGCAAGCAAGAGCATACTAGCCAAAAGTTCAGATTTTTCCAGGAGAATCCCGATTTTGGGACCCACATCCTGATCGAAGCTTGTCCCGATTAAAATCCCAGGATTTTGCTTTTGTCCCGGGAAATCTGGACTGTTTTTGGCAAAAACTGCAGAGGGCTACAAAAAGATTGCCGCCGCAGCCACCGTCAGGACTGTTTCCCCGAGTGGGCTGGCAGGGCCTGAAGAGGTGGTGCTGGGAGCAGTAGCCACGTGTAGGACAACTAGCACCAAGAACTGTCATATTTTTGCTACATCATAGGGATCCTTAATCCCTACCCGCAAAGGGAACCTGCAAGGCCTGGCTGAGTCAGTGTCAGGCTTAAACTTACTGTATGTGCTAGTTGATCCTGGGAGTACAAGCAAGTGATGCAAGCAGCCGTTGACCCTAGCGACCAAGTTGATCGAGCCAAGGGGAGCTGCACTTTGTCTCACCATTGAGGAATTGAACTTTGGAAAGGACTTGTGTGTTCTGCCTGCATTTAGTACTACAGTAACAAGTGCCATTGTCCATAGAAACCAGCGGGAGCTGCAATTGGGTTCAAGCTATTGTTGCCTGCTGCCTGCTGCCTTGTCGCCCCAATCGCGGCTGGGATGGACACTTGTGCTAATTCCTGCAACTCAGGAACTGTTTACCATGTGCTGTCACCCGTGGCAACCATGGCAGGCAAACACGCCCATGGATTACAAATATGTCCAGCAATCTGATAATGCTGGACATCTCCAGTTGGATTACAAATATGTCCAGCGATCTTCTAACACTGGACATTCTGAACTTTTGCTTCAAACTCCTGCTTTAAACAGTAAAGTGTGCCTGGAAGGGTCTACTGTTGCCCGGGATGATCGGGGGTAAGCCTGCGGGTGCCTGTGGGTGGGACTGTGCTGAAGGTGTTCCCTTCAGTGAGGCATGGGTCTAAAACTTTATTGTTGTGATAAGTGCAGTTTTCAACTTAACTGCTTCTAGTTTATATTGCTTTGCCAAATTTAGCTCTATTAAAGAAGTAAGACACAGAATCAGAAAGTTTCTGTATATCAACTCCGAGCCTTAAAGGTCCCGTACTATCAACTGAACTTGTCGGCTCTTTATTGGGGCTTTTTATAGACTGGTTACAGGATCGCATATTTCAGCAAATTTCCATATAAGGTAACAAGCAGTATAATTTCAACATACATGACGCTGGACACATCTGGAAAGACTTAAGCTACGTCTTACAACTGACACGCACATATTATACATAAAATGAAAAACAACTTAAGTAGAACTCCAACCTATTATTTCCAACCTTATCAATTTCCCCCTTTGACATCATCCCCTCCACGATTCTGGGTCCTTGCAAACAAGTGAACAGCCGATACTTCAAAGAGTGCTATCCCTGACCGCGGGTTGTCAGAGGAGGATAAGTCTTCTTTATTTACCCTCATCCCTCAAATCCATACCAGCATCTTATAAGCAAAGAGAATAGAAAAGGGGTGATGTCAAGTTACCCTTTTTGTCATTGGAGTTCCTAATACCTTTCTCTTTCCATTCTATCTGTTCGTGCCTTAATCTTCCTATATAAGCAACAGTTTATCACGGTAAGCAGTACAAAAACTAAAATTAGAATAAGTATCGGATTGAGCATCCAATTAAAAATTGCCGTAGCAGTGGGTGACCATCCAGCAAATACATCATACCAATGATGTGTTGTTTCATCTCTTATTTGTGAGGATAAATGTATTAATTTCCCTTTATCTATAACCGCAGATATTAGATTATTTTGAAGGGTATGTTCTTGTGTCTCTATGTGTTTTCTAAGTATTTCTGACTCATTTAAGATTTGCTGTAAGGGCTCTAATGATATTATAAAAGGAGTAGTATCAGTAAGATTATCTACCGTCCATTCTAGATTAAATATTCTATGTGCATCTGGTTCAAAAAGGAAAGTGTCATTTTGCCATTTAAGCATTTTAACATTCTTTACGCATCCTGAAAAAGGGGCCGTTTTATTTAAACTTTCCATAGTTTCCTGATCATTTGTGACTAAACAAATATGTTGTGGTCCTATCTCCATAAATCTGTTTCCTACACCTGCTGGTAATCTCTGAAACTTACATATGTTAGATTGATGTTTCAATAAGCAAGGTTCATAGACTGGAGAACTTCTTCCACAGACTATTCCCTTATTAGTTTTAGCACATAGACTTAGATCATGAGTCATGTTTTGTGTATCTACATAGTGTCCATAAATCTCAGGATACCAAAATTCAGGTAGATCCTTTCCTATCAGGAGTGGCATCACTATTAACTTACACATTACCTGGACCTCCTCCACTTTGTATACATCAAACCTTCCAGCACACCATCTTTCCTCACATTCAACTTCTTTTCCTGGTACTTCAAACCATGTACTTTCTAAATTTAAACCCTTGAAATAGTTCATCCAAGTGCGATAATTCCCTAATCGTAGCTCATCTCGAGCTCTATTAATTTGAATGTGATAAGATAGTGTAGAAAAAGCACATTGAGTAATGTTTATGAACTCCTGATTTTCTTTCCACAACTCCAGACTGGCTAGTGCTGTGTGATTAACCATAATATTGAGATATTTAGTTAATTGTACCTGGCTAATTTGTGTTTCGAATGTTGTAGGTAACCATTTGCTTGTAATTATTAAACTATCAGCTATGTGACTTCCTGCACGGTTCCACTTATTTTGTATCATTTCCATCTGTATCCCATTCATTATTCCCATTCCAGTTCCTGCAGCTCCCAGAACTGTATCATACCATTCTCGGCGATACCTACATTCTGGTAGCTGGGGAAAAGTTACATTAAATTTGATTTTTGTTTTCTGTTGTGATACCGAAACATTTATGCAAGATCTAGGAATAGGAGTTAATACAGAGGATTCGAAGATGGTGGGTAGAGCGTCTTCTATTTTTATATTGAAACCATAATGTTGCCATTGTATATATCCTCCTGTTGTGTTTTCCCATTTCCTTACTGGTACAAAATACCATGCTGTACAAATATAAGTTGCAGATTGATTGGTACTAAGAGGACCTATTAGATTGAATTGCCCACTTCCCCTTGCTGGTCTAGGACCTTTTCCCTTCTGTGCTATCTCGTATTCTTTTGAATTCGGAGTTCTAAGTAACTGTAGTAATTTGTCTTTTACTTCTCTCCATGTTTCAGATGGACCTAACTTATGACATTTATGTGGTGTGTTATTAAAGGGCCATGTTAAATTGTCCCTCCAATGGAAAGTTATGTTTACTTGTGCTTGTGATTTAGCTTTTATCCACACTACTGGTGATTCCATATTCTGCATCATATAAAAAGGACCCTCCTGTCCTGACACCGTGAAATTTCCTACCGTATACCATTCGTAGTAAGGATATTGTGTTATACTCTTATCCTGATTTACCCATCTAAGATCAGTACTATTTTCATGAACTGTTACATTGATACCCGGAGTCCATGTATAAACAAACATTTGAAAACATTCAAGCACTATTATCATAGTTAGAAGGATCTTCATTCTGTTTCTCTTGGTTCAAGACTCTTTTTGCAGTGTGATGCGTGGATCCAGGCTGCTTTTCCTTCCAATTTCACTGAAGTGGCTGTGGTCAAAAGCACTTGATAAGGACCTTCAAATCTAGGTTCCAATGTCTTTCTTGTGTGTTTCTTAACATATACATAATCTCCTGGTAGCAGTGTATGTGTACCTGCTATTGAGTTAGGGTCTGGAAGAGAAGAATACACACTTTTGTGGATCTTAGTTAGACGTTGTTGTAATTGTATCACATATGCAGTCAAACTATCACATTGCAATTGCATACTCTGTGGAAAGTATAGACCTAATCTAGGTGCATTCCCAAAAAGTATCTCATATGGGGATAATCCTGTTTTCCCTGTTGGAGTGTATCTTATAGAGAACAAAGCCAAAGGCAGGCATTCTGGCCATGGCTTGTTTAACTCTTGCATGGCTTTTTGTATTTTCAACTTTATTGTCCCATTTACTCTTTCCACTGATCCTGAACTCTGTGGATGATAAGGGGTGTGGAAACTTTGTTGAACTCCTAACATGGTCATCACATTCTGCATGATTTCTCCTGTAAAGTGTGTCCCCCTATCTGATTCTATAGTTTCAGGAAGACCAAACCTAGGTATTAACTCAGTGATCAGTTTCTTGGCTGTGGCTTTTGCTGTGGCTGATTTTACTGGATAGCTTTCGGGCCAACCCGAGAATAAATCGATACACACGAGGACAAATTCAAAGGGGCCGCTCTTAGGCATTTGTATGTAGTCAATTTGCAGTCTCTGGAAGGGGTATTGGGCCCGAACCTGGTGTTTCCGTGGGGTTTTTACTCTCTGTCCTGGGTTATTCAGGAGACAGATTTGGCAGGCTGCACAGTAGTTTCTTGCAGTACTACTGAATCCAGGGGCGAGCCATCCTTGGTTCACAATCCTATACATGGAATTGGAACTGACGTGTGTGGGTAGGTGAACTGCCGCTGCCATTGCTGGGTACAGAGAGGCAGGCAGGCATACTTTGCCTCCTTCCCTCCATACATTGTCAAGGTCTGGTGCTGCTCCCATTCTGACCCACTTATCTTTCTCGCTCTCCCCTACTTGCTCCTGTAATTTACTCAGCTGCTGCCATGTTGGTTCTGGGATACTCACCTCTACCGCTGCTAAGGTCTCAGGGCTTCCTTCCCCTAGAGCTGCCTGTTTTGCAGTCAAATCTGCAAATGCATTTTCTTTTGCCTCAATTGTTTTTGCGCTCGTGTGTGCCGCGATCTTCATAATGGCCACTCGTTTAACCTTTTGAAGATTGTTCAGGACTCTCTTAATCCCTTCTCCATGTTTTACAGGTGTACCTGCTGCTGTCAGATAACCTCTAGCCTTCCATATATGGCCATAATCGTGTGCTACGCCATAAACGTAGGCAGAGTCAGTGTAAATATTCCCTTCTCGTCCTTTTAAGTATTCTAGGGCTTGTTCTAAAGCTTTTAATTCTGCTTCTTGTGCTGACATGTGGGCTGGTAAGGGCTGTGCGTCAATCACCTGTGTATCAGTCACTACGGCATACCCTGTGTGATATTTACCCTTGTCATCAGCAAACCTGCTGCCATCTATGTACAAAGTGTGCTCAGCGTTTAAAATCGGTGTATCTGTAACATGTGGGAATCCCATTGTCTCCTGTTCCATGAGCTGAAAACAATCGTGCTCATCTATCTCTTTAAACAGAAGGGTGTCAGTTTCCTCATCTCCTTCCTTATTAGCACTATTATTCCCCCTTGCCAAATCTGGTGACTGAAGAGGCAAAAAGGTGGCCAAATTTAAGGTTGTACAGCGCTGAAAAGTGACATTTGGAGGTAAGAGTAAAGTACACTGTAACCTTAATTGCCTAGCCATGGAAATGTGTTTGGGCTGTACTTGAGACAAGATTGCATGTATGTCATGTGTGGTATGCACTACAACCGGATTGTCTAGAACAATCTCTGATGACTTATCTAGGATTATCGACACCGCTGCTACCGCCCGTACACAGGACGGTGAACCTCTGGACACTGGATCTAATGCTGCTGAAAAGTAAGCAACGGGTCTTTGTTTTACATGTGCCTGTGTCAAAACACCTGTGGCGTGTCCAGTGATTTCAGCAATGTACAAATGAAATGTCTTGGTGTAATCTGGAATACCAATAGCCGGGGCAGAAATCAATAACCTTTTCAAAGTGACAAACGACTCATAAGCTACTTCTGTAAGCATATACGGTACAATTTTCAAACAATCGTATAATGGCTGCATCAAAGCGCTAGCGTGTGGTATCCATTGTCTACAATATGACACAATACCTAAAAACATACGCAATTGTTTGAAATTCCGTGGGGGTAACATTCCCTTTATCACTTGAACCCTCTCCTCAGTGAGATGTCTTGTACCCTGTGATATACAATGTCCCAAAAAGATAACTTTTTTCTGACACACTTGCAACTTTTTCTTATTAACCTTGCAACCTTTTTCTGCCAAAAATCGCAACAAATTAAGGGTGATAGCCAAACAAGTTTCCTTGTCTGGGCAGCATAACAATAAATCATCCACATATTGTAACAACACACAGGAATCTGGTGGTACCCATTCTCCCAACACCGTTTGCAATGCTTGCGAATACAAGGTAGGTGAATGCGCCATACCCTGAGGTAGGCGTGTCCAGGTTAGTTGTCGATTTTTGAGGGAAAATGCGAACCATGGTTGGCATTCTTCCGCAAGCGGGACGGAAAAGAAAGCGTTGGCCAAATCTATAACCGTAAAGTACATACTGGTTGATGGTATTTGTGACAATAACGTATGTGGATTGGGTACTAAAGGTGTCATCGGGGCTAGTATTTTGTTGACTGCTCTGAGGTCTTGGACCATTCTGTACTTAACCGGACTACCGGCTACTGTTTTCTTTTTAACCGGATACAAAGGAGTATTCGCCGGTGATTTTACCTCTTTTAGAGCTCCACTTTTTAACAAGGATTGGACCTGCATTTCTATGGCTGCCTCTTGGGGTGCACTGAGTGGATACTGTTTTTGTTGGGGAAGCACTGCTCCTGGAATCAGCTGTAGGGTAACCGGAGGTATGGGCAAAAGTCCAACATCAGCTGGATGTTTCTCCCATAGTTCTTCCGGAAGGGATGACAAGATCTGATCCAAATCTGGAGGAGATGGACCGGACAGTTCCGATTCCTCCTCCAGGTATTGTATCAGGTTACACATCTCCATGTGTTCTTGATTATCCCCTATAGCTAAGGTGACAGTACCATCTGGGTGATAGGTAATGTTAGCTCCTATTTTCTGCAAAATGTCAGCTCCTAGCAAATTAGTGGGGGCTCCTCTAGATACCAGAAAACGTGAAAGGAACATGTGGTTCCCTATTTTAACTTTTAGAGGTTTTGTCAGCGGGGCGTCGGCTAAAATGCCATCATATCCAGTTATCAATATAGTGTCAGGTGATTCTTGCTCAGGGAGTAGTTCAGAATCAGAAAGTAACGAGCGTGAAGCTCCTGTGTCAACTAAACAAGAAATTTTCTTATTACCAACCGTTATAGTGGTCTTAAGCATCTTTGTTTTGGATCTTTCTAAAACCGGGGCGAGTCATGCCCGTGGATCATCTCCCTGTCGCCTTATGTCACCATTATTGTTGTTGCCCCTGGGCTGGTTTCTTCTCTGATTAACTGGAGAATCAACACCTTCATCTCCTTCATCCCTTATTCTTTTCCTGCAGTGGCGTCTGATGTGACCAATCTTGTTACAGTAGTAACAGATAAGGGGTTTGCGAGAGGAACCTCTACCTTGCTCTTGGGGACCCACAATCGCATTGATTGCATGATGTTTCCTCCCTTTGGTTTCTGCTAAGTCCGCCTCTATGCCTTGTGCCTTCTGTAACAACGACCCTCTATCTCTAATTGCCCTCCATTCTGGTGTGCAGGCTTTCAGTCTTTCACTTATCTGTGGATTTAATCCTTCCATAAACTGTCTATTGAAGGCTCGGATCGTGACTGGCAGAGCCAAATCCAATCCCTCATCTGCCATCATACTTTCCATAGATAAGTAAAATTCTGATACAGTCTGTCCTGGCATTTGTTTCATGGGTGATATGGACCCCCTCTCCTGTTGTTTTGTCTGACAGAAAGCTTCTAATCTAACAATAAAAGGGGCCCTTGAGTCTATGTGTCTGACATGTCCTGCCTCTAGATTGCCATCCCCGTCAGCTCGGTCTGCAGGTCGGTGCGGACCTATTTCAGTCATAAACTGGTTAAACAGGGTCAGAGTCATTTTGTGTCTGCATAAATCCTCCCCATCCTGCCAGGTTGCTTCATGTGTATTCATTAACTGTGTCACAAATCTACAGAAAGCAGCTGGCTTTGCTACCGGGTCTGGGGCACTCTGTATTAATGCCATAAGAGTGTCTGCTGACCAAGGCTTCCAAGTCCTTATTTGCATCCTACGAGTAATAGTAGGTGGGGCGTTTGGATGGGCTGCTTGTCCAAATTCTGGATTATTTACCTGTACAATGCGTGTATCAGTGCGTACGGGGGCTACAGTTTCTGAATGAGGTTTTTGTGCCCCACAATGCACACATTCTATTGCCCATTCTGGATTCTGTGTTCCACAAACCTGACAAACCCATCCTCTCCCCTCAAGTACAGGATATAACCCTGGCTTATGCGAATTTTGCTCTATGTCAGTATATGGGGGTGGGATGGTTGAACTAAGATTATTTAAAATTTCAACATTTTTTGTTCTTCTATCTTTCATATCCCAACCATCACAATCTGGATTATATTTCCACCCCTCTTCTTTCGCTCTATTTGAGACCTTAATTAAGCATTGAACCTGACGCATCCATTGCTTCTCTAACACCTCTCCTTGTCTGTCCCTTTTTATTTCACTCCATACATCCGGGTCTAAACCCGCTGCTCCTTTCACCTTAAATTTACGAAGGACATCCTTTAAGTCCCGCGCTTCATCTTTCCCATAGATGTTTTTAATTATCTGTGGTACCGTATAATGCGCCACAATTCCCTGACGGGGTTTCGTGTTCTGCTGGCCCATTCTGACAGTCCGTGCCTAGGTAGCGTGTGGGACACTTAGTGTACAATACAAAATACTAAAAAAGCTACACTAGTTCCTCGTTGCCTTCCTCCTAGGGTGCCAGAATACTAAAAACCTCTCCAGGATGAGATTTCTGAAATCGAATTACTTTATATGCTAGCCAACTGACAAATATTATGACCAGACTGACAGCTACAACATATACAAGCATTCCTTTAAGTGACCAGGTAACCGACTAGATCTCCGGGCTTATGGAGACCTCATTCCCCCTGTATCTGGGAATCCCTCTCATACACTCTTATCCCTGCTTTATGGAGCAGACAGGGCTTATACTCTCAACCCGTCTATGGTTTATGAATTAAATTGAATATCAAACTTAAGCGGCAGACCCCCAAAGTCCTCTTGCGAGGTTAAGGACGCATTCTACTGCTCATTGGGATGATATTCTTTCAATTCATACCAACCTAGGCAAGGCTCATTCACTTTCTCAACAAGACAGACAGAAAACAAAACAACAATTAATTCCAGCAATATAAACCACAATATGCAGTAATTCTAGACTCACCACTACAGAGGCTGGTGTTTTAAAACCAGGAGAACCGTAACTGACAGAACGGATAGGCACAAATCAGGGGAGCACAGAATATAAGAAAAATAAAGCTTTTTCTTACCTGGCCAGGTTTTTCAATCTGTGGTTCCCGGAATGCCTGTGCTTTTGTTCCGTCAGTCCAATTCATCCACCTCTTGAAGTTTCATCGGTGTGTCCCTACTTCCGGGCGCCAGAAATGATAAGTGCAGTTTTCAACTTAACTGCTTCTAGTTTATATTGCTTTGCCAAATTTAGCTCTATTAAAGAAGTAAGACACAGAATCAGAAAGTTTCTGTATATCAACTCCGAGCCTTAAAGGTCCCGTACTATCAACTGAACTTGTCGGCTCTTTATTGGGGCTTTTTATAGACTGGTTACAGGATCGCATATTTCAGCAAATTTCCATATAAGGTAACAAGCAGTATAATTTCAACATACATGACGCTGGACACATCTGGAAAGACTTAAGCTACGTCTTACAACTGACACGCACATATTATACATAAAATGAAAAACAACTTAAGTAGAACTCCAACCTATTATTTCCAACCTTATCAGTTGCTATCGGCAACCACTGGAAAAGTCAACGGTCATCTGCTCACAGTTGCCTGGGCACAGTCTGTGGCGAGCAACATGCCTAGGCAAGTTATGCTAGTTACAGTGTGCCTGCAAACTTCAGTTCGTGTAACAAGGGGTTACAGCAGCACGCCATGGGAGGGGCCTGCCTATCAGTTTCGCATACACCAGCCTGTCTGGAAGTGAGGGGGTGGTTCCATGCCCTAGAGGAGACCCAGCGTTCCCTGCTAGCAGACACCATGATGCAGAGGAGCAAAATTGCTGAGTGTGCTCGTGTGTTCCCAGTGCTGACCTGGTTGCTTGATCTGCAGGAGCGGACACTGGTCGACACTGGTGTTCGGTTGGAGCATCGCGAGGGATTCACCCTCGGGATGATTGAGGGGACGGAGCGATTATGCCTGCTATGTCAAGAATGCCGGATCCTGACCGCAGTGGTCAGTGCCTGGATCCTGTGCGGCCATTGTGGCGAACCAATCACCTGGCTTGCATCCAGCCAGCAGGAGCCACAGTATTATAACGTGGACCTGCATTTAGGACTGTGTTGCATGCAGTCGCGGAAGTCCCGGAAGGCCAGAGTGGGCCTGGAATCATCGCTGTGGAGTCTGAGCCTGGTGACTCCACCTCGCCTTTCAGCGATGGTTCCAGGCCCACTCTGGCCTTTCCGGGACTTCCGCGACTGCATGCAACACAGTCCTAAGTGCAGGTCCACGTTATAATACTGTGGCTCCTGCTGGCTGAATGGTTCGCCACAATGGCCGCACAGGATCCAGGTACTGACCACTGCGGTCAGGATCCGGCATTCTTGACACAGCAGGCATAATCGCTCCGTCCCCTCAATCATCCCGAGGGCGAATCCCCCGCGATGCGCCTGGACCTGGTGACTCCCCTGCGAACAATGGTGACATAAGGGAAGATGAGTCTGCCATGGCCTGCGGCCTGGTTGGGGACCTGTTAACTGTGAGTACTGCCCAGCAGGAACCAGATAATGTCCCTGAAATGCCGGTCGCCTCTGTGTATATTGCTATCCCCATCTGGAAGGAGCCAGTGCTGGAGGGGAGTGCGTCCTCAGGTGAGCCAGAAGGGGAATGCAAGGGTAGGGCCATAGTTTGGGGTTCCCCCAGACTGCAAGCTGAGTTTGGGTCCCTGGTGGAGTTAGCGGAGTGGTCATCCCACAGCAGCAGCTCGGAGGAGGAATGGGAGACAGAAGGCTCCCAGGTCCTGGAGGTTCAGTCCGAGTGAGGAGATGTGCCAGGTCCAGCTATGGGAACTGAAGAAGCTGCAGGAACCCCCATCAGCAGCCGACAACTCTTTTATAACAGACCTTCCACCAACCAGACCAGAGCAGCTGGATACAGGCAATGGGTTAAGAGGTCCCCTGATGCTTGTGTCCTGCCTGGAAAAGGAAAGCTGAAAGAACTGCCCAGGTTTTCTCGATTCCAGCAGGAAGTTCAGCGCAGAGTTGCTCTGGAGTGGGGTCTGGACTACCATTATGTTCCTCCTGACACTATGGACATCGTGGAGACCTCTGGGAAGAGTGGGAGGGTGACCTAGTGAGGGAGTATTTGCACATCCCCAAGCCTTTGTGGGTGCTAGAATGTGATGAGACATGGGTCCGTTTTGAGGACATTCGGAGGGAATGGAGGCTGGGGAGAACAATCTATAAAGACAGAGTGATGGTTGTGAAGGAGGGACGGCCTACGAGGAGTCCCTCTGTCTCCATCAGGGAGGAAGGGGGTGGCAGGAGGAAACTGCCTGACCCACATTTCTATGCGTGAAAGACTGTTGGCGTGTACAGCTCACCACTGAAATGGCCACATGGACTGCTGTGAAGATTGCAGAAAATGTGTTCTTTTCTCCCTGAATTTTGCAGGATCAGACCGGCCTGCCACCCTGTATTGTGCTTGATGGATGGATTTCCTTATCAATGAACGCTGGGTGAGGTCTGATTCTTTATCTAACTATTACAGGAGCCTAATAGTCCAGGGAGTGGCCCCTCCCACCAGGAACTCCAAAGGGAAAAAAAATGTTAACTTTCCATTTTGCTTTTCTGTCAGCAGGACAGTAATCCCCTGTTGACAGAACCTGATATAGGAAGTAATGGACAGAAATTAAAGCGGACCTTTAGTCATTTTTTTTTTTACATAAACTTTTTATTGAAGCGAGTAAAGTATACAATAGTACATTTTCACATATGTCGTCAAAAGAATATAGAGAAGAAAATTGGTAGAACAGAAATTCACATTAAATCACATGAAATAATCCAAAAATAAAATTGGCATACATAAGACGAGTAACATAATATGTTATGGGCTTGTCGTTTCTAGATTCAAGATAACATATATATGAGAACTGTTGTTTTACAATGGGTGAGGGTCGGTGGGGGTTGTGTCTGATCTTCTAACTATTTTGTGTTATGTGTTGCTCCATAGGGCAGTAGGTAAGGGGAGAGACAGATCAAAAAAAAGGGGGGGGAGATGGGTGGGGAAGGGGGGGGCTTCCCAAATTGTCTTTCGTATACGAATGAAGTTGATGATAATAAACGGTATGATTGGAGAGGTAGTACTTCTTCATAATGTGGGTAGATAGGATCCGTTGCCCTATGAGGACTGCTTTTAGGGATCTGGTTTGAGTCCGTCAGAAAGTATAGTATTCGGGATTTAGTTTTTAAGACATGAGATCATTACCCATTGTTCACAGAGTATGCGTCAGTGGATTTGAAATGTTGCCACTTGTACCATGTCGCTGTGAATTTGGGTAGTGTTTCATGAGAGATACTGATCAATTCTTCGATGTATTTGATGGTATTTAGTCTGTGGTACCACTCCTCTCTCGTTGGAGCAGATGGAGAGTGCCAATGGCAAGGGATACACTGTCGAGCTGCATTTATCATAAACATGTTGAGTGATTTCAGATATCGTCTTTTGGGGATTTTCATGTGGTGAAGGAGGTAGGTAGCCGGGGAAAAATCATTGTTATGGGATGTGACTGAAATGATGGTGTCGTGAACCGTCTTCCAAAAAGGTTGAATGACAGGGCACGACCACCAAACATGGAGCATGGTACCTTCTTCCCTGTCGCATCGCCAACACCTGTTTGAGTTAGAGTTCGAAAATTTATGGAGCAGTGAAGGGGTTCTGTACCATTTTGAAAGGATGCATTCTTGGGTAGCTACATTAAGGGAGCCTTTGTGGGCATATGTTCAGATATGTTTCCCATTCAGAATCTGTGATTTCGATATCAAGATCCTGCACCCAGGAAGAGAACGGCTTGCTGGAGAACACTGAAATGTCATTAAAGAAAGATGTATAGAGGGCAGATATGAGATGTCTTTGGGGAGTTTGTTTGGAACATAGTTCCTCTAGGGTTCTTAATTCTCTCGTTCAATGTTGTGTAAAAGTCTTGTTGGTCAGGAAGTGGTGCAGTTGTGTGTATGTCCAGCTCGGGATGTGATTGGGAGATAGATTGGTGTTTAGATCTTCTAGTGATAAGAAGGTTCCTCTTCTATTGAAAAATTGGTGTGCTCGTACTTCTTTGTGGGGCCAAATATGGATAAGGAAGTTATCGTTTGTTCCAGGGGGGAACTCAGGGTTTCCGCGTAGTGGAGTAAGAGGGCTCAGCCATGGAGTAGGAGTCGTTGCTCTGGTTGTTTTTTGGAATATTGTCAGTGCAGTGCCTATCAAAGGGTGTTGTTTAATTTGAGTTTGAATGTGATGTAGATTTATCCACGGTAGAGATCTTAAGAATTGCGAGGTAGTGGAATGCTCCAGCATAACCCACTGTTTTACATCTTGGTGGATATTCCAATCAATTATCCTAGTTAAGTGTGTCGCCCAGTAATATCGGCGTAGGTCAGGGAGAGCTATTTCACCCTTATTTTTTGGGAGGGTAGGACGGTCATATTTAATTCTTGCCGGTTTGTTTCTCCAAATAAAAGAGGAGCAGGCCTGTCTAAAGGAGCTAAAGAAGGATGTCGGGATTTGTATTGGGATTGTTTGTAATAGGTAGAGAAACCGTGGGAGAATCGTCATTTTGAGGAAGGAAGCCCTGCCAAACCTGGACGTTGATAGTGTTCCATCTTTTTAAATCTTCCCTGGTTTCTTTTTTTTTTTGTTTTCAAAGGATTTTTATTGAGAATAGTGAAAAAGAAAACAAGTACATAGAAAGTAGCATTAGGAACAATATCCTACAGTGAAGTATGATAACCTTAGGAGGTCCGATCAAGAATGTACATTTACAGTTAAGCCTATGAGCCATATATCATAGTGAAAATAAATTGAATTACATTCAGTATTGGTAGGATATCATAATTCAGCTAGATCATCATAATAAAACCAAAGGGGAGGGGTCCAGAAACAAATCGTAAAAGAAAAAGGATAAAAAACTGAGAAAAAGGAAAAAAATGTAGCTTAGTCAAACATAATGTTACATGGTCAGTCTTGAAGCCTGAAAAGGAACCAAGGGTTCCATTTAGCATCAAATATAGGTATGGAATCGTGTAAGGTGTGAAATATTTTCTCGGTTATCCTCATAGAATCTATACGAGAAATGATTTGTGCAAAAGGGATCGAAGAGGATTTCCAGTTAAGAGCTATACCCCAAAGCGTAGCAATGCATATTGAGTGAATTAACCTCATCAAGGGTTTGGTGATCTCAGGAATATCTTGAAATAGGATACAATGATGGAGACCAACGGGATTTCCTACTAACTTGTCAATTAATTTTAGTATTTCTTTCCAGGTGAGTTGCAATTTTTCACACTCCCAGAAGGTGTGTATGTATGTGCCTAAATGGGTGCAACCTCTGAAGCAATTGGGAGAGGACAGCGGGTAAATTTTTTGTATACGTGTGGGGGTATAATACCATCTTGTTATGAGTTTAATGGCTGTCTCTTTTATAGTAAGGGACTTTGAACATTTACATATGTTCAACCATCCCCTATCCCAGTCTATGACATCTTGGTCTAATGCTAGGTCCTGTTCCCATTGAGATCTGTAGTTCAGGGTCGGAGAGACCTCAACCGACACCAGGGAGCCGTGGATCTGTGAGATAAGGCCCCTTTGACGGGGGGCAGTATGACACAGGTCCTCATATAGTGTCGAGTGGTCAGAGTGGGGGGGGAGGTAATGGTGTTGAAAAAAATGTCTTATCTGAAGGAAATGATAGAATTCCCTATCAGGGATAAGAAAGCGGGATTTAAAGGTAGCAAATGAAGTAAATTTGGAATCTTCAAGGAAGTCCCCTAAAGTGATCAGGTCATGTTGGATCCACCCTTCAAATAGTTCAGGGTGAGGAAAGGCAGTTGGAAATCTAGGGTCACCAACATAGGAAGCACCCAGGGGGGGCTGAGAGAGGAGATTGTATTTTTTCTTATATGTATTCCAGAGTTTCATACTGACTGTGACTATTAAGTTTTTGTTAGAGATTTCTGTGAGGAGGGGACAGGAGGACCACATTAATCCAGGTAGATATAATGGGGCAATTGAGTCCTGCTCGAATTTGACCCATGGGACTTTGGAATCTCTGATGTTCCACTGGGCTTGTTGTGCAAATCTGCAAGCGATATAGTATAGCCAAATACGGGGGACCCCTAAGCCTCCTTTCTTAGGAGATCGATAGAGGACCTCCTTGGCAAATCTAGGGGGTTTATCTTGCCAGATAAATTTATTCATATGGGCCTGAAAGGCGAGGAGGTAAGATTTGGAAACTCTAATAGGGAGGGACCGAAAAAGGTACAACAATCTGGGAAGTATCACCATTTTAAGGGCTGTGACTCTTCCTAGAAAAGAGATATGAAGCTGAGACCATGATTGAAGTGTTTTCTTCAGTTTAAAGATCATGGGGGGGTAATTGTGGTCAAAAAATTTGCTAAAGTCTCCAGCCAGATCAATGCCCAGATATGATATACAGGTTTCCTTCCACACAAAGTGAAAGGTATTTTTGAGTTGTTGCACCTCCGCTGGAGAAAAGCCCAGCGGGAGGGCGATTGATTTTGAGACATTGATCTTAAGGCCGGAGACTCCCGCAAAATATGATAATGTTTGGAGGAGGTTTGGTAGGGAGATGTGTGGATTTGTTAGGAACAGAAGGACGTCGTCTGCGTACATACAGAACTTATAGGAAGAGAGGCCCTTGGTGTAACCTGATATATTTTGGTTGTTAAGAATCGCAATGGCCAGGGGTTCCAGGGCGAGGGCAAAAATTAGGGGGGAAAGTGGACATCCTTGCCGAGTGCCTCTCCCTATGGAGAAGAATTCGGAGCTACAGCCCGGGATTTTAATTCGAGTTTTAGGGTTTACATAAAGGGCACGAAACCCCTGTAGAAATTCCTCCCGAAATCCCATACGTTGTAGAAGGGTGTTTAAATAGCTCCAGGAGACGCTATCGAACGCCTTGTGTATGTCCAGACTAAGTAAAAAGAGTTTACGGGAGTTTAAGTTGGAGTCTTGGATAATGTTAGAGGCTAATCTAATGTTATCTGTTATAAATCTGTGGGGGATGAATCCTGACTGGAAAGGTGAGATAAGAGAGGAGATAATAGATGCCAACCTGTCCGCTAGGATTCTGCTGAAGATTTTCACATCATTATTCATGACTGAAATTGGCCTATAGTTTTGGGGGAGTAAGTGATTTTTGTTAGGTTTGGGGATCAGGGACATATTTGCCAGTAACATCTCCTCTGGAAAGTTACCTCCTTGTAGAATCCAATTAAATAATTGGACTAGGCCAGGGGAGAGTAAAGTGGCAAATTTTTTGTAGTAAATGGCTGAAAAGCCATCAGGGCCCGGGGCAGAGCCTGTCTTAAGGGCTTTAATGACATTGAGAACCTCCGAGGTGGTGATAGGGGCATTGAGCTTCTCAACTTGTGAAGTTGAGAGAGTGGGGATATGAATGTCCTGGAACCATGTGTCGTCCGCAGGGGTAGGAGAGTTAGGGTTCGGAGATAGGAGGGAGGAATAGAATTGTTCAAATATTTGAAGTACTTCCTTGGGATGGGAGGTGGGTAGACCCGTATTTGAGGAGAGTTTATATACATGTGTGGGGCGGGATGACTGATTTAGCTTTCTTGCAAATAAGGTGGAGGTGGCGTTGTTGTGTAATAAAATTTTGGCTTTGGACCAACGGAGGTCTTTTTCAATTTTAGAGGATAAAAGGGAGTCTAATTCAAGGCGCTTTTGGTCTATTACTTTTCTAGTTGAATCTAGGCCTAACAAATTAGTGTTTTTGTATATGCGGTCTAGATCAGTGGTAAGAGTCAAAATTTTTTGCCTGTGACTCTTATTGTGGGAAGAGGCTATGCTGATTAGTTTACCTCTAATGACTGCTTTATGGGCTGTCCATAAAAAAGGAGGGAGGAGTGTCGGGAAGGGCATTTAGGGAGAAGTATTCCTCTATCGATTTAGCTGTCTCGGATTCGACTACAACGTCCGACAGCAATGCTTCGTTCAGTCTCCATATGTATGGTGTTGGGGCCAACCCTATAAATTCAGTAGTGAAAGACGTCACCTGATGATCTGACCAAACATAGGGGTGGATCGCAGCCTTGGTGGAGTTTGCCAATATAATGGGGGTGGTATATATGTAATCCAACCTGGCGTAACTATCGTGGGGGTGAGAGTAAAAAGTGAATTCCTTGAGCCCCATATTGTGCGTTCTCCAGGTGTCCACCAGCTGGTGATCCAAAAGTCCTTGAGTAAGAGACCTGGGGAACGCTTTGGAGATCTTGGTGGAGGAGGATCTGTCAAGAGTAGGGTTAGCTACTAAGTTAAAATCTCCTCCTATTATGATATGAGGTGAGTTCAAGGAGGTCAATTTATCAAAGAAGGATTTGAAAAAGGAAGCAGGTGCATCATTGGGAGCGTAAACACTGGCAATTGTTATTTCTCTATTATGTAACACACCCTTGATGATCACAAATCTGCTATCCTTGTCTTTGAAACATTGTTTAACCTCTATAGGTAGAGAGGAATGCAAAAAAATGGCGGCACCCCTGCTTTTGGATGAGTAAAGGGAGTAAAACGATTGGGGGAAGTTTCTATGGAAGAATTTAGGGTGCGAGGAATGGGAAAAATGTGTCTCCTGTAACAGGAGAATTTTAGCACCTAGGTGCCCATACATGTCAAAGGCCTTACGTCTCTTTATAGGGGAATTGAATCCTTTCACATTATGTGAGATACACGTAATAACCATTTTCCGTTATTTGATTCCTATCGGGTGTGAGAAGGTTCAGAATAAACCATCCTTGTGGGTGAAAGTGTATTCTCAAGCTAAGATACAACACATCCAGCAGGGGTACCCCCATAGTCCCACCCGACAAACTGTAAACACTGAAAACATGTACAAGAAGGTGAAAGTATACAATGGTAGGCTTGGTAGTTTCATAAAAGTACCAAATGCTGGAAAAAATTTCAGGCTGTGAACTGGCTGACCAGCTAGAAGGGAAAAGCTATCAACACTTAAGAACCAAAAAAGCAAAAAAAAAACAACAGCAAAGAAAACAAAAAAAGGACATGGAGGACCACATCCAAACCGGGTCGGGTAAAGTAAAGGTAAAAAGAACTTTACCTGACACAAATAACAGTAACTCGCGAGACAGCTAGGTCTCGATCCCAGCAATTCTGTAAAAATAAACCTCTTTTTTGCTGGGAGGGGTGCACATAGCACAGCTCCAAGGGACAGCCGCATTTAAAAAGTGCAGAGCAGAGTAGGTGCAGGGTGACTTTACATTAGTGGTAGTCGGCAGTTTTTCAGCGTGGTGGAATGACGGGGTCCTCTCCGATATCATATCGAATTCTCCTTCTGTCTCTCCTGGGTGGTGGTGTTTGCCAGATGGGAGCCTGGCGGGGCGTAGAGGGGGGGCGTCGGATTGCAGATGCATCTAAGAGACCAAGTTTTACCAGAATCTCTTGACCCTCATGCAGGGTGGTGGCTGAGAGGGTGGTGCCATTATGTGGGACCTGTAATTTGAATGGAAATCCCCATCTGTAGCGAATATGTGCAGATTGGAGTGCAGTGGTGATTTCCTTCAGACTTCTTCTTCTGTCCAGGGTTGTTGGGGAGATATCCGGGTAGATCTGGATAAGATGATCATCAAGTGTTATCCGTGGCTTGTTCCGGGCAGCTCTTAGGATTTCCTCCTTGATGAGAAAGTCCTTCATGCAGAGGACGATATCCCTGGGGGGTTTATCATCAGGAGGTTTCGGGCGCAGTGCCCTGTGGATACGGTCACATTTAAAAGCTGCAGAATCCCGTTCTGGAAGAAGTGATTTAAACAGTCTGATCACGGTCGGGATTAAATCGGTTACGGTCTCGGGGATGCCTCTCAGACGCAAATTATTGCGCCTATTTCTATTGTCGAGATCTTCGACTTGTGTTTGAATAGCTGTCAGAGCCAAGGTCAGGGATTCATGTTCACGACTGAGGTCATTGTACGCCAGGGCCAGCTCGTCATGTTTCGTTTCAAGGAGCTCAGTACGTGAGCCTAAGGCCGCGATTTCCTGTGACAAAGTGTGAGATGTCTTATGCAGCTCTGTTTGAAATTTTGTGGCCAATCTGGTGTACATGGCCTCCAGGCTGACATCTAAATCCACTTTAGAGAGAGCGGTATGGTACTCACCCGCTGTACTTGCGGAAGGAGAGGGATTCGAGCGAGGCGGAGAGGCTGAAACAGGAGATTCTCCTTTCCCGGCGGCGCCATCTTGAGGCATGCTGAGCCGATCCCTCGTGCGAAGGAGATAGTGGGTCAGAGTGTTTTGAGAGGATCCTCTGGATTTCCTTCTCCTCGAAGGCATGCACCGAGCGTTGGTGGCTTGAGGGGTGCTAAAATAAAGACTTAAATCGCTGTTAATGGCCCTCCGGAAGCCGTTATAGTCCCGAGTGGAGCGGAGCTACTATCTCAAGCGTCCATCTTCCTCGACGCCGCGCATGCGCCCCACCCTGGTTTCTTTTAAGGCTGGAGTAAAGTTCTCTTGGAAAAGGTTTGAGAGTGATTTCGGTATTTTAATTCCTAGGTATGTGATTGATTTTTCAGCCCAGTTGAAAGGGAAGTTGGCTTGGCATTGTGAAACCATTTCTGGTGTTAATGTTACATTCAGAGCATTCGATTTAGAATAGTTAATTTTAGGATTGGAGATTGTTTGGAAAAGCTTTAAATCTTTTAGGAGATTTTGTATCGAAATGTGTGTTTTTTATTGTGATTTCTTTGATGTCAGGGTTGAGTCGTGTTTTATTGAGTAGGGGTTCTAGCGTAAGAACATAGAGTAGCGGCGAGAGGGGGCAGCCTTGTCTGGTACCATTGTGGAGCTGGAAGGCATTTGACATGTGGCCATTGACCCGGGCCCTAGCAGTAGGTGAGGTGTATAAAGCTCTTATGTATGACAGCAATATGTTTGGTATACCGATAGCGGAGAGGGCCGAGTCAATGTAATCCCAGGCCACCCTGTCAAATACCTTCTCAGCATCCAGAGATAGAAAGAACCCTTGTTTATTGTTTGAAGTGAGCCAGTGGTGGATGTTTAGTGCTTTGGTGGTTTTGTCCCTACCCTCTCTGCCAGGTATAAATCCTACCTGGTCTAAGGAGATCGGGGAGGGGAGTAGGGGTAGTAAGCGGTTTGCAAGAATTTTAGCATATATTTTTACGTCTACATTGATGAGCGAGATGGGGCGATAGTTCGTTACTAGGGAAGCATCTTTGCCATCTTTAGGTATAACCTCTATATGTGCTTCTAGCATTTGTGGGGGAGCCTGCGCGTTGGGTTCAAAGGATCGGAAAGCAGCGAGGAAATGGGGCTTAAGTATGGCTTTGAAGGTTTTAAAATATTGTAAAGAGAAGTCATCTGGGCCTGGGGTTTTCCCAACTTTCATGTCCTTTATGGCTTTTTCAAATTCCTCTTCAGAGAGTGGAGTGTCTAGTTTTTGGGCTGTTTCTGTGGAGATAGGTGTTGGGCTATATTTGGAAAGGAAATCTTTGATATTGAGTTTTCTTGTGTCCGAGTTGTGGGGGCTATTGGAATTGGGTGGTATGTTATATAGTGTCTGATAATATTTTTCAAATTAGTGGGCTATAGCCTCATTGGAGGTGTGTGCGGTTATGTGCCTATCAGTTATGTGGTGTATGGTGGCGCTATGTTTTTTGTTTTGAACTGCTTTGGCTAGTAAGCTACCAGCTTTGTTTCCCCATTCATAGAAAAGTTTGTGTCTCAATATAAATTGTCGTTTGGTTTTCATATTTAGTTCTTCCAAGAGAAGCTGCCTGGCTTGGGTCAGTTCTTGATATGTTTTGGAAGCTATATTCTGTTTGTGGGTAGCTTCTAGTGACCTTTATTGAGACATAAGTGCAGAGATTTTGGATTGTTGATCTTTTTTAATTTTGGAGGCCATTTTTATAAGTTCTCCCCGGACGACACACTTATGGGCTTCCCATTGTATTAGGGTAGGAGTTTCTGGAAGGTTGTTGATTGTGAAGTAGTCTTTAATGCAAGATGAGATGTTTGTTACGTTCACTGGGTCTTTAAGTAAAGAGGGGTTAAGTCTCCATGTTTTGGTCCTAGTATCAGTTTCTGGAAAGACTAGGAGAATGGTTATCGGGTGGTGATCGGAGATTGTCATGGGCTCTATTGTGGTTTTCTTAAGCAGAGGGATGTCGGGTTGAGAAATGAAGAAGTAGTCAATTCGTGAGTATTTTTGATGAAGGGGTGAAAAGTATGTGTAGTCTTTACCTTGAGGGTTCAGCGTTCTCCAGACATCATGCAACATGAGGCTTTGGAGTTGCAACTTTATTTGATTTAGAGCTCTGTATGGCATGGCAGAGGTACCAGAGGATATGTCCAGGAGTGGGTTGAGAGGGACATTGAAGTCCCCTCCAAGAATAAGGATACCTGTTAAGAAGGAAGATAAGAGGTTGCTAATATTTCGAAAAAATGCAACTTGCTTGGTATTATTATTATTATACAGGATTTATATAGCGCCAACAGTTTACGCAGCGCTTTACAATATAAAAGGGAGACAATACAGTTATAATACAATAAGATACAAGAGGATTAAGAGGGCCCTGCTCAGAAGAGCTTACAATCTAATAGGGTGAGGCAGGTGGTACAAAAGGTTGTAACTGTGGGGTATGAGCTGATAGAAGTGGTAAAAGATTAGTTAGAGACGTTATAGGCTTTCCTGAAGAGATGAGTTTTCAGGGATCACCTGAAGGTAGCAAGAGTAGGGGATAGCCGGACAGGTGGAGATAGCGAGTTCCAGAGGATGGGAGAGGCTCTGGAGAAATCCTGGAGACGAGCATGAGAGGAGGAGACGAGAGAGCTTGAGAGTAGGAGGTCTTGAGAAGAGCGGAGAGGATGGTTTGGGTGACATTTGGAGACAAGATTGGTGATGTAGCTCGGGGCAGAGTTGTGAATGGCTTTGTATGTTGTGGTTAGTATTTCGAATTTAATTCACTGGGTGATTGGGAGCCAGTGTTAGGATTGGAGGAGAGGGTTGGCAGACACTGAGCGGTTGGTAAGGTGGATAAGTCTGGCAGCAGCATTCATGATAGACTGAAGAGGGGATAGCCTATGGAGAGGCAGGCCAATGAGAAGGGAGTTGCAATAGTCAAGGCGAGAGATAACAAGGGAGTGAATGAGGAGCTTGGTGGTTTCATTTGTTAAAAAGGGGCGAATTTTAGAGATGTTACAGAGGTGAATTCTACAAACTTATGACAACGATTGGATTTGAGGCTGAAATGACAAGTCAGAGTCTAGGATTACACCTAGTACCCTGGCGTGAGGAGAAGGACTGATGGTTGCATTGTTGATTTTGATGGAAAAGTCGTGGAGGGGGGCACGGGCGGGGGGGAATATTAATAGCTCAATTTTAGAGGGATTTAGTTTAAGGAAGTGGTGCGACATCCATACTGATATGCCAGTTAGTAGGTTAGTAATGCGAGAGGAGACTGAAGGAGTGAGGTGAGGAGTAGACAGATAGATTTGGGTGTAATAGGCGTATAAGTGGTACTGGAAGCCGTGGGCGGTTATCAAGTGACCAAGGGAGGAGGTGTAGATAGAGAAGAGAAGGGGTCCAAGAACAGAGCCTTGGGGGACCCCCACAGAAAGGGGCAATGGAGAGGAGGAAACAAAGTTGTAGGTGACACTGAAGGAGCACTGTGATAAATAGGCAGAGAACCAGGATAGAGCAGAATCTCAGAGGCCAAGGGAACATAGTTTATTGAGAAGGAGCGGGTGGTCAACAGTATCAAAGGCTGCAGAGAGGTCAAGTAGTAGGAGTATGGAGTACTGGTTGTTGGTTTTAGCAGTTAGTAAACCGTTAGTGATTTTTAGTAAGGCAGTTTCTGTGGAGTGCTGTGAGTGAAAGTCAGACTGTAAAGGGTCAAGGAGGTTATTTTCACTGAGGTAGGAGCTAAGACGGTTGTAGACTAAGCGTTCTAGAAGTTTACAGGTGAATGGGAGCAATGAGATGAGTCTTAAGTTGTTCAGGTTGGTAGGGTCCAGTGAGGGCTTTTTAAGTATGGGCGTGATCTGCGCATGTTTTAGAGGGGAGGGGAAGGTGCCACTAGAGAGGGAGAGATTGAAGATGTGAGTGAGGGAGCATAGGATAGAAGAAGAGGGTGACCGTAGTAGTTGTGAGGGAACAGGATCCAGGACACAACTGGTTAAGTGGGCATCTGAGAAAAGTTTTGTAACCTCTTCAGTAATAGCCAATTCAAAAAAGGAGAGTGTTGAATGTGCTGTTAGGTAAGGTATGTTGGGTGGGGAAGATGTACGCACAGTAGAGATATCCTCACGGATTGCATCAATCTTGTCTTTGAAGTGATTGGCAATCTCTTGGGCAGTGAGTGAGTTAGTGGGTAGAGGGGGTGGGAGACGAAGCAGAGAGTTAAAGGTTGAGAAAAGCCGACAGGGACTGGATAACAAGGAATTAAAAAGAGAGACAAAGTAGGCTTGTTTGGCAGCATGGAGGCAGGAATTGTATTTTAGAAGGGCAGATTTATATAGGGTGAAGTCTTGCAGGCATTTGGTTTTACGCTACAGTCGTTCAAGAGCATGGCAATGTCTCTTGAGATTTCTAGTGTTGTCAGTTTGCCAGGGTTGTAACGGTCGGGGCCTGATTCTGCGTGTGGTTTATTGAGCAAGTGCATCTAGTGATGATGAGAGTGAACTGTTGTAGACAGAGGTGGCCAGGTCAGGACAGGACAGGGGAGAGATTATGTCATATAGGTGGTCAGTAGCAGAACAGAGAAGAGAAGGGTTAAAGTGGCAAAGGTTTCTACAAGTAATTGTTTGCTGCATGGAGGTATGAGTGGTTGGAGGCAAGGATACAGTGAAAATAATGAGGTTGTGATCAGAGAGAGGAAAGGGGGTGTTGGGGAGGTTGCCAGGGTTGCAGAGATGGGAGAATACAAGGTCAAGGGTATTACCATGGGAATGAGTGGAAGTATGTGTCCATTGGGTTAGGTCAAAAGATGAGGTTAAGTCAAGAAGCTTAGCTGTAGTTGGGCTGTTAACATTGACAGGAATGTTGAAGTCACCAAGAATGATAGTGGGTATTTCAGAGGAGAGAAAGTAGGGTAGCCAGGCAGCAAAGTCATGAAGAAAGTGCGATACCGGCCCAGGAGGCCAATAAATTACTGCAATCCTCAGCGAAAGGGGAGAAAACAGACGAATACAGTGCATCTCGAAAGAAGAGAGGGATAGAGAGGGAGGGACAGGAAGGATTTGGAAGGTGCTTTGTGGGGATAGAAGGAAGCCAACTCTACCTCCTTTCTGTATGTTGGGTCTGGGGGAGTGAGTCCAATGGAGACCACCATGGGAGAGGGCAGCAGGAGAAGCTGAGTCAAAATTTTGAAGCCAGGTTTCTGTTATGGTGAGTATGTTAAAGCCATGAGAGATGAAGAGGTCATGTACAGATGTTAGCTTGTTACAGATGGAGCGGGCGTTCCAAAGGGCACATGAGATTGGTGGGCTGCTTTGAGGAAGCAGAGGGATAGAAATTAAACTGAGTGGATTGTGGTGGTTGCCAGAGGGGGAGGGGTATTGGATATGTGGCTTGCAGTTGGAAAATGGCGGACCAGGATTAGGAGAAATGTCACCTGAGACTAGGAGAAGGCATAAACGTTGGCGATTGTGATAGGCTTAGATTTAATAGTTCCTTTTAAGAATAAGTATCTCCCCTCTTGGTCAGAGAGCGAGTCTGTTAGTTGGAAAGGTGTATTTTTGGAGATGAGGATGGATACCCCCTTTGTTTTAGATTGTTTATTTGTGGCGTGGAAGGCTTTAGGAAATTCTTTATCTAAAAGTTTAGGAGTTTTGTTAAAAAATGAGTTTCTTGAATACACACTATATTTGCTCGGAATTGGTGACATTGTCTGAGAATTTGGGATCTTTTCTCATTGATATTTAGACCTTTGGCGTTAATAGAGACCAATTTCAGTGAGAGTGGGGTGGAGTGTGAGGTTAATGAAGTCATTTTAGTTGGGTACAGTCAAAACGGTTATGATGTTTAGATAGGAGTGCGTCTGAGAAGTAGGAGACGGATAGATAAAGTGGAGGTAGGACAGGGGATTGGTGCTGAACTGAAGAACAGCTAAGCAAATGAGGACAGAGGAGGATCACAGGATAGGGTCGAAGGATCGGGGAAAGGATAAGGAAGGTTAGGTCTCTCAGTGGATCTAGTGGAGGAGCACTCAGGTAGAGGGTTAGAAGTAGAGAGTGTGTAAGCACTAGGTGATATCCGGCGATATTCAGCTCGCTATTTCGAGTGAGTTGTATACCTAAGACAAGGTATAGCCAGGGAGGTTCAGAGGTATTATGTGTGGATGTGGTTATTAATCTTGATGGATAGAGCTGGATAGCACTGTGTGGGAGGGAGCCTGCTACGTATATGTTAGTTGTATGTATGTTATGTATGTTAGTTGTAGTAGAAGAGGTGTGACCCGCTGAACAGAGGAGGTCATATGGAATAAGGTCAAGGAGGTGTTGTATGGGTGAAGTGAGGATGGTGTGGTATATTACCACTGTAGAGCCAGTTAATGATTGTTAGGGGTGTTACCTGTTGGGAGGGGATATGTGTCCTGGTACAGGATAGAACATAGCATGCTAAAGTAGGGATTCAGCCAGGGTCCCTTGCTAGCATAAGGCAGGGATCTGAAGATCTTATCTAAAACTTTTAGACAAAGCTCAGTCACCAGAGCAACATTTTACAAACTAGAAGAGAAAAAAAGAATACAGTAAAATTGTATAATAGCTAAACTTAGAACTGTAAAAACCATACAGAAATATAACAAGCAGTGTAGAGCATTCCATTATCACATTATGTTCGTTAATGTCGAAATCCCCCATTACCTGGGCTAAATTGGTGATGGTACCTAAGTGAGTAGGGGTCCTCTCGATTTTTGATCAGGAATTATGAGTCTGGTTAGGTAAAGTACTGGTATCAAGAGGGGAGAGAGTCTGTGACTCACTAGGTAGGATCATGTAATCCTGTTAGATGTATGGGCAGATGGTTGTGTTTAATGGTGTCTGTGGACTATTTGTTGTATCATTTAGTTCAAAGGGGGATACAGGACTGCTGGGTACGTCTACTCCTACTTTTGGCGAGACATGTATTAACTGTCCGTGAAGTAACCATCGTAGGGTGGGTGACTTTATAGGACGGATATATATCCCCTATATAGGGATATATATATAGGGTATACACACTGCCCTTATATAAGAGGGCTATTATTTCAGAGTTGAAGTTCCAAAAAGGAGCCCCTGTGGAGCAGTTGTAGTTTAAGGTCATATACATGTGTTATTTCACCAAAGATATGTTGTATGAGAAAGAGTACACTAATCTGGTAGAGGAGTTAGGGTTTACAAGGCCTTATATTTATTGCAATCTTTCCGTATCTAGGTAGGCCTTAGTATGCTATTGGTCATATCAACTATCCCTGCGGTATAGCAGGTTTGTTAACCCTCATAACTAGAGTCTAACCCCATATAAGACATTTAAACTACACATGTGATATGGATTCGGTATTTCCATCTTACTGGTAGGTTCAGAAGTAAAATAATTCTCAAGGGGGTGTCTTATATATTGGGTAGAGGATGTTCTGTCGGGGACCCCATCTCCAAACCTCAATGAAAAAGGCTTGTGGGTTGGGAGAGGTTCATATATTAGGAGTTGTCATTTGTATATATTATCCCTCTGCATATTTCGTGCATTACATTTTGGTTTACAGTGTGCCATAACGGATTTTGCGTATGTAGTACAGCGTAAGGCGACCCAGTATGTCTATTTGTGGTTACCTCCTGGAGGCGACTGGGCTAGGTTGGAGTGTCAGACCCATGCAGAACAACCCCTGAGCTAGGACCTCCCAGAGGAGCTGGGAAGGGTTTCCATTTTTATCGTACCAGACTATTATAGTCATCTATGCAAGCAAGAACATGGTAAGCAAGAGGGCAAAATAAAATAAAAAAAGTGGAAAAAATATGATGCATGTAGCTCTTTTAGTCACCATACTGTGGAGCTGTTGCTGCAGCTAGATTCCCAGAGTTAGGCGGTTGGAGTGACAAAGGGAGTGGGGTTAGGAGTCGCAGAGTAAATGAATGCCCAGAAGTAGAGTCTCGGATAGTTCCGGGTTCATGTCAAAATGTAGGGGTCCTCACTAAGAATGGAATGTCAAAAGGACAATGGAAAGGATAACTTGAGATGTGTATGGTGAAGAAAAAAGTTAGAAAACCTGGGAAACAAAAAAAACAAAAAAAACAACTTAGCTGAGCGGGGTTGGACCCTGTGTCGCCGGTCAGCGATCACGGCGAGCTCTTCTTGTGTGGGGACTGGAGCCTTCGTTGGGCTGGATCTGTGATTGGGTCCTGGTGCAATGTGATGAGATCTGTCTTCTGACGGTGAGCGTTGTCTACGGTTTCGGTGTTCTTGTGTTTCCATGGGTTCACTGCTGGGAGGTGAACATCTTGCAGCTTGGGGGTGAAACTCTGTGTACCATTCAGGTACATCAGTATACGGAATGTCCAACCTGCTGCAAAAGTGGCGCAGGTCTTCCGGGACCCTAAGCAATGCAGAGCGGCCCTGTGTGGAGGCTGAAAGACTGAAGGGGTATTTCCACCTGTATTGGATTCCTTTGGTGCGCAATATTTCCAGCAGAGGGTGGAGTTCTCTGCGCCGTTGAAGTGTGATGGTGGAAAGATCTTTTGAACAAACGAATATCCACATCCTTATACCTCAGCGTGTTAATGGTGCGTGCTTTCCTTAGGATGTCTTCCTTGAGTTGTTAGTCTATTATGCAACAGACTACATCTCTAGGAGGGTCTGAATCTCTGCCTCTCGGGCGGTGGGCGCGGTGGATACGTTCCATCCTTATAGGGGTTGTGGGGGGCCTGTCTAGGATGGCGTTAAAGAGGCCAACTACTTAATTCTGCAGGTTTTCTGTATCAAACGTTTCTGGGAGGCCACGTAAACGAAGATTGTGGCGTCTGCCACGGTTGTCTAATTCTTCCATATGATGGTTTTGTTCCCTCAGTTGTAGGGTGTGAGTGTCAAGTAACTGGCATGAAAGATGGAGCACATGTGATTGTTGTGCTGTGGTCTTCTCTATGTCCTGCACTCTGCCTGCGATCCCCTGTATGTCGATCCGGAGGTCAGAGATTGCTGCTGTCAGGGTTTCTTTGATGTCTACAGCCACAGACCGTAGATCATTGAGGCTGGGATGCAGCTGTTGTTGGCCTGAGATCGGAACATTTCAGGGTTGTTCTGACTCTCCCTGCTGGTCAAATCGCGAGGAGATCTGGAGCGGGATGCGGAGGAATTGCGGGATGATGTCCCCATGGTCTTGCGGATGGTGTGAAGCTGAATGAACCTCCGTTTTAGGCAGAAATTCCTCTGTATCAGCGGAAGCTCTCAAGCTAAGCTGCCATTCTCCTCAGAGGTCAGGCCACGCCCCCCCCCAGTCATTTTTTCATCTTTCCATCTATTAAATTTCCTGCCCTTGCTGTTTTAACTTTGGATAGTAAAACATTTTTTTTCTGCCAGTAAATACCTTATACAGCCCACTTCCTGTTTCATGTCTGGTCATTAACCTAGGCTTATGACATCATGCACAGCTCTCTCTCTCAATCTCGTGAGAGTTTGCCAGGAAGGGAGGGGGGATGAGTCATAAGAGGGCCAATGAGAGCTGCAGTGCTGCAGAGCTGGAAGTGTGCAGCATATTTGGCAAGTACAGATTCACAATATATATGAAATAATATGCAAATTGGTTGGTGGAAACTTCAGAATGGCAAAGATATTTTTATTACAAATTATGTGAGCAGACTGCAGTTCCTTTTTATTGATTATGTGCTCTATATTGGGTAAATCTCTTTCTGTCAGAAGGATGATAACCCCCTTCTGACGTAAAGTGTTGTGAAATATGTAGTTACCAGAGTAGGATGTTGTTGTGGTTTTTGTTTTTGCAGGACTTCTTTGGATAGGACGGCTGTCCATCCACCTCTGGCTGGAGCCAAGAAATCTGCAAGCACAGGATTTCCCTCTAGGGGATGATACTCTGGCCTAATGTACAGTGAATGTGATTGATGTTAGTAGTTGGGGGTTGTAGTTAGATGTGTAATATGATGTAAATTGTGTAGATACTCCACAAATTGCTATATTTTTATACGTATTTATTTGTGAATAGCCCTGTCCCAGTTTGTTCCCTTATCCCCTTCCAAAACTGAATTTTTATGGGATGCGCTTGCTCCTTGGCCTAGGAGCCATTTTTTTCTAAATTTCCCAGCTAAGGGACTAGATGGATTTTAGGGTGGGGTGAGTGTAGCACCCTCTAGGTTGCTAGACAGATGTCAATAGGGTTTTCGGCAGAGTAGGAAAATTTAGGCAGGCCTAGCTTAGCTATGCCTGTTTGTTTTGATCTGGTTTAGGAGTGGCCCAGTGTAGAGCTGGTGACTCACAAGCAGCATCATTGAGACCTCCCACTTCTTTCCAGAATGTTCTGGTACTTTCTGGAAAGAGAGATGGAGAGGGGAGGTGGAGCTGTTTGGGGTCTTCTAAAGAGCCCTGACCAATCCCCAACTTGGATTGGCAGGGGTCAGTCCTCCTTGAATACCTAGGGTCAGTCCAGCTGGGGGAGGGGAGTTCATGAGGAAGCTGGAGATGGAGTGCTAGGCTGTTGGTGGCCTTTGAGGGAGCTGCACAGTCTAGGGGGGTGACCATGGGCCTGAGCGTGGATGCGGACGGGACTCTCTGAGAACACGTGGAGGTGCCCTAAACTGGAGGCATGGGAGCAAGAAGAGGACATAGGGAGAGAGCACTGCCAGGCAAGTCTCAAGGGAGGAACAACAGGTCGCAGCCGGAAGGGCTGATGAGTGATGCACAGTCAGGAGGACTTGGAAGGCATGCCTGAGAGGACTGGGAGAGAGCAGTCTGGGATGGATGCAGAACCAGAAGAGTGGACTATGGAAGTATGGGCAGGAGAGAGAGGCAGCTGCAGCCATGAGAGCTGGCAGGGCCTGAAGAGGTGGTGCTGAGAACAGTAGCCATGTGTAGGACAACTAGCACCAAGGACTGTCATATTTTTTCTACACTGATCCTTGATCCTGGGAGTACAAGCAAGTGATGTGCTGAAGGTGTTGAGGAGGAATAGTCTGCAAACAAGAGCATACTTGCCAACCGTTCAGATTTTTCCAGGACAATCTCGATTTTGGGATCCTTGTCCCGATCAGAGCTCGTCCCAATTAAAATCCTGGGATTTTGCTTTTTGTCCCCGGAAATCAGGACTGTTTTTGGCAAAAACGGCTACAAAAAGATGGCCGCCGCAACCGCCGCAAGGACTGTTTCTGCATGTGGAGAGGGGAGGGGTAGACAATCGGCATCTCTCTTCAGTGTACAGATAGACAATTCTCTTGTACACTGAAGCTATTTGGCTGCATGGATCGGAGACCTCTCCCCTTTCCACTGAACACAAAGAAGAGATCTAAATGGAGCCACCGCCAACCCTCTGCCCCGTGTGTCCGACGAGCGGGGATAACACTGATGGAAGGACTGGGCTCTGCTGGGGACACTGATGTAAAGACTGGGCTCTGCTGGGGACACTGATGTAAGGGCTGGGGCTCCGCTGGGGACACTGATATAAGGACTGAGCTCCTCTGGGGACACTAATGTAAGGACTGGGGATCTGCTGGGGACACTGATATAAGGACTGGGCTCCGCTGGGAAGACTGATGTAAGGAGGGGCTCTGCTGGGGGCACCTGATGTAACAAGGTACTCTGCTGGGGGCACCTGATGTTACGAGGGACTCTGCTGGGGGCACCTGATGTAGGGACTTTGCTGGAGACACCTGATGTAAGGACTGACTTTGCTGGGGGCACCTGATGTAAGGATGGACTTTTCTGGGGGCACCTGATATAAGGACGGACTCTGCTGGGGGCACCTAATGTAAGGACGGACTCTGCTGGGGGCACCTGATGTAATGAGGGACTCCGCTGGAGGCACCTGATGGTATCTGGTGGCAGGCGATGTAGCAGGTGACACCCTCAGGGCTCCCACTGATTCTGAATTGGTGAATTGGATGATTTCATTTTATATTACAATGTAATAATAAAAATAATGCACTTCAATCATCCTGACACCATAACAACTATGGTGCCAGGATGATTGAAGCGCTAACACCAGGTGTTTGGAGTATCTTTATTTACTGATTGTTAAACTTTCGGGAATACACATATTTTTATTGTGGTGTAGGATCTGGGCCTGCTGTCCCTCCACCCATCTCTTTTTTTTCTCTCTCCCTCCCTCTTTCTCTTTTTCTTTCTCCCTCCATCCCTCGTTCATCTCAGACTCTAACCACACCCTTTGAGCCACGTCTCCTTTAAGCCACGCCCAACATTCCGCTTATACCACACCCATTATGTGCAGCGGCCTAATTATAATAAGACTCTGCCTACAGGCAAAAAAGTGTGCCTATAATTTTTTTTACAATGTTGGCAACTATGCAAGTGTGCTGGAGTGAAGACTGGAGTGTATATGCAAAAAGTGTAAAAGTTGGTCCAATGTAAATATTCTCCAATTCAGTGGGCATCCCATATTCCCTTATCCCATCCAAGTTAATTACCCTCAATAAAAAAAAACAAAAAAACAAAGTGCATGGACTGTTTTCTGTCTAAAGAGTGACTGGAAATTGTGTGCCTGGCTGGGCAGGATGACAGGTTGGACTACAACATTCAGCAGTCCTCTCAGGGGTACCACTACGGAAGTATGAAACCATATTGTCTCAAATAGATAATATAGGGAAATTCAATTTAACCACTTCAGCCCCGGAAGAATTGGCCCCTTAATGACGAGAGCACTTTTTTACAATTTGGCACTGCGCTGCTTTAACTGGTAATTGCGCGGTCATGTAATGCTGTACCCAAAAGAAATTTATGTCCTTTTTTTCCCACAAATAGAGCTTTCTTTTGATGGTATTTGATTGCCTCTGCCATTTTTATTTTTTGTAATATAAATGGAAAAAGACCGAAAATTATGAAAAAAAATGATATTTTCTACTTTTTGTTATAAAAAAAATCCAATAAACTCAATTTTAGTCATATATTTAGGCCAAAATGTATTCAGCCACATGTCTTTGGTAAAAAAAATGTCAATAAGCATATATATATTGGTTTGTGCAAAAGTTATTACAAACTAGGGTACATTTTCTGGAATTTACGCAGCTTTTAGTCTATGACTCTCATTTCTTGAGGTGCTAAAATGGCAGGGCAGTACAACCCCCCCCACCCCCCCCCCCCCCAAATGACCCCATTTTGGAAAGTAGACACCCCAAGCTATTTGCTATGAGGCATGTATTTTGCAGATCTCGCTTTTTGTCACAAAGTTTTGAAAATTGAAAAAAGAAAAAAAAACAATTTTTCCTTTTCTTTCTTCATTTTCAAAAACAAATCAGAGTAAAAAAGAGCACCTGACTGTCAGCGACTGCTTCAAATGCTACTAAAAAAACTGTTCGCAGGGATCAGGCCTGACTCTGTGAATGCTGTAGTTATGTATTTTATGTTTTGTAAGTGACAGTGATTGATTGATACTGCATTTGGGTGGGCTGGGTTGGGCTGGGCAGAGGGGCTAAACGCAAGTGCTAGCAGGTATCTGGGCTGAGACCGCTAACGCTGCGTTTTTGGGAACCCTAAACTACTGGGGACGCTAGTATAGATATGATCAGATCAAATATATTGATCTGTTTAGACACTATACTACTAAGGGAGGTATATGGTGCGTGCGTGGGTGTTAGCGCTACTGGCACTAATCTGATGCTGCTTGGAGCGACGCGGACCTCAACTGATGCTAAAACCCAATGGGTGATCAGGGGGTTAAACCTTTATTCAGCAATATATGTCGGGTAACCTGACACTATAAAAAAACCTGACAGTGACGGTAACTAGCTAACTGGCTAACTACACACTGGGTGATCAATTGATCACAGATGACACCAGTACAGTGATCAAAAAAAGATATGAAAACTGCACTTGGTGACACTGTGACAGGGAGTGAAGGGATTAACTGGGGGGGGGGGGGGGGGGCGATCGGGGGGGTGAAATCTGTGCATATGTGTACTGTGTCAGTGTAGTGTTGGTGCAACTCACGTTTAGATGTCCTCTCTCCTCTCTCTGGAACGGAAAAGAATTCCAGAGAGGGAGATGACATCACTTCCCCTGCCTATGTTTACACTTACAGGCAGGAGACAGTCTCCTATTTGCCAGAACCGATTACCAGGTCAAGGCCAGAAATCATTGGCCTGGGCCTGGAGACTGATCGGTTCTTAAGCAAATCCGATCGCCGTGGATGCACCAGGTGCGCGCGCTCGTCCGCTTGGTGGCCGCGCGCCCGACGTACAGCTACGACGCCTTGCCCAGGAGAGCCAACCTGCCACAGTATAACTGCGGCGGCTGGTCCGGAACCAGTTAAACATCCTGCATCCTCATACAATGGCATATGTGTGTCCAGCCAGTCACTAGGTAGGGCGGAGAATGAACCCCAAATCAGACTACACCACCTCAATAGAGGTCGAAGAGCCCTGAATCAAAACTCTCTCTGTGATTAATAAAATTGGATATTTTTTACTCTTTAATACTCTTTTTACACATTCTCTGTTTACCCACTAAATGCCTTTTGAGAATACAGACATAGGGCTACCTTAATGCACAATGCCAGGAGTTAGATAAAATCCAATCTTCCAGTGTCCCTCCCCCTCACTGCAAAAGTTAAAGCAGTAGAAAGCCCAATAACAAAAAAAATATATTTTTTTTTATTTCAACTTACTAATTCTTATATGTGGTTGCTGTGTTTTTAGACTTTTTTCCCTTTATTTTCACCTAGTAATTCGGTCAATAAGTTATTTTTCAACTTCCTTTATCAGACCAAGCTGTACAGCAAAAGGGACAGTTAGACGGTTGATACAAATCATTTACCACTGACAGGGGTACTTACAATAGTCAGCTGTTATTTACTTTTATTTACTTATAATTTACTTATTTACCTTTATCTCACATAAAACTGTTGCTGTAACTGCTGTAAGATATCGGGGTGATTCAACTCAAGTGGTGCATGCGATTTCAGGAACATGTGTCAGTCCACTGTATTTTAAAGGCTTGGCAGCCCACTTTTATTTAAAGGAAACAAAGTTCAAAGAAAATAACAGCAATTTCCCTTGCAGGGGGTTCCACCATTACTGTATAGTTCAAACCTTCAGCCTCCTGGCTTGCTCACTTGCAGCACTGCTGCTTCAGACCTTACGCCTAGGCCTTTGGGTTGCTCCTCAGAGCGTATGCTCACGCTGTCAGCTGCAGTCCTAGGGAACATGGGTGTCCTCCTGACACTCATACACAGACATTGTGTCTGTAGGGCACAGTTAGGGTTGCCACCTGCCCGGGATTCACCCGGACAGTATGGGTTTTGAATCATTTTGAACCATGTGTCTGGTTTTCAGTCTCCCTGGATCACGGACACATGATTCATTCAGATCGGACTGTGGAAGCTGAGGGCTGAGGAAGGAACAGAACTAGTTAAATCAGTCAGCAGAGCACTAAAACTCGTGCAGCGGCTCCCGACAATTAAACTTTATATTAAACTATTTTCCCGGTCCCCCTTGTGTATATCATTTCATATTTGATGATTTTCGGGCACAGGTGAAGTAATCCCTGTGCTGAGGTTCCCTGGCCGACGGATTGATAGAGAAGTGGAGGCCTGGAGGGTGACATAAAGATTGCTGCTGCCAGATAAGGATTAACTACTTCTGTTCTTTCCCCAGCCTGATCAGACTCATGTGTCCTGGTAACCTTGTTGTTAGATTAGGAGGTGAGGAGTTAATGGGGAGTCGTTGCCTTGCTTATGTCTGCTGGTAAGAGGAGGATGTGGGGGTGCATGGTGGATAAAAATCTGAACTCAGGGGCTGCTTGTGACTGTGTGTGGGCCACTGATGGTTATCCTCTGTATTACATATTACCTCTGCCATACTACTGACCTCCGCCTTCTGCTTTTTTTACATGCCCCGGCGGATTGTCGAGATTCTGATTTATTTATCGGAACCACTGCATTAAGGATTACTCCGCTGCTCCCTGATAAGCTTTAACTAGTCCTGCTAAGGTGCCTGAACAACTTCGGCATCTTAGAAAGTTTTAGGGAATGTCCGGTTCACTTTAGGCCGGGTTCACACCTATTCAAATTGGATGAGGGTTTCCCCACATTCAATTCGCATAGCAGGAGAAAGTACAGCCCGGAACTGAGCGCAGCATAGGTGTAGGGCTAGCATGACTAGGGTGGAGCTGTGAGGCGGAGATAGAGGGGTTAACTAGCCAGGCAGTGGGGGGAGTTTGGTATACTTTTAGGAGGGTGGAGCTTAGGGGCAGGGGTCAGTTGGGAAGAAGTAGGTAGTGAGGAAGGTGAATTTCGGCGGTGCAGGTTAGATAGTTAGCATGGGGGATGTGGAGCGTTTGTTGCAGCAGCTGCGGGAGGAGACGGCGGCTAGGGGGACCGAGTGGCTGCAATCCACCTTGGCATCCTTGCTTCAGGGTCCCAGCCAGGCATCCACTAGCACGCCCGCACAGCTCGCGGAACGGCCACGCGCTAGGAGGTCGCGACCTCCCGAGCGTTTTAGTCCTGCGGCCGACGGGGACAGGGGGAGGACTGGAGCCAGTGAGATAGAAGGGGAGCCGCCTGTGAAGAAGTCGTCGGCGGCGAGTACACGGTCACGGCGGGCGCGGGGGGGGAGCGCATCAGTGGGCCCTGCTCCCGCTCCTACAGCGGGGGAAGAGAGAAGGAGAACGGCGGCCTTGGCAGGCTCCCCGCCTGGTCGGAAGGCGGCTCGGCGGGGGAGAGAGGTCGCGATGGGTGACGGCTTGGCAGACAAGGCGGCCGGGGCCTGTATTCCAGAGAGGAGAGGCCGCAGCAGGCTGGCGGACGTTACAGGTGGAGTTCGGGGGGACCATGTCGCTTCACGGTCCAGGAACACGGCGAGGCGGGTTTCGCCAGCTCGGCCTGTAGCCCGGCAAGGCAGTGCCAGACCTCGTGTGGAGTTAGAGCGAACGGCGCAGGGTGATGACGTCACGCCTGGGCGCTCGGCGGCAACGGGGAATCCTGACCAGCGGCCTGGTGAGAGGGATCACGAGATGGCCGGGAGTTCCCAGGACAGCCTGTCTGAGGGTGAAATTGACGAGCGGCACACAGCAGAAGGACGGGAGACGACGCATAGAACTGGTGACACGGCTGGAAGTCCGGTGCAACGGAGGCAGCCAGGTGAGCGGGTTGTGGTACCTTTTTCCTCTATGGTTAGAAATGCTAGGCCCTCAAAGGGGGGGACAGTGGGGACAAATGATAGGGAGGCTGGGGAGGATCCCAGTGCGGGTATACAGTCCATGGGAACGGCTGGGGAACAGGCTGGGGGGATGGTGCAGGTGTTATTAGCAGGTCTCAGGGAGGTGCTTGCACGCTGTGAGGCTAGCGCACGGCCGGTGAGTGGCATTTCCCCTGTGGCTGCGTGGGCAGTGCCCGGCATCGTTATGGGTCAGGGAGCTGCGCTGGCAGCCCCAGGCCCGGTGGTAGCTCCAGGAGGTACGGTATCGGTGGGGGACACGAGTGTTGGGGGGATGGGGGCGGCCAGTACAGGGCCCCCACCGGCAGCGCCGGTGGTGGCGGCTGCAGCGACCACAGTGGCTGTGGATGCGGCTGCGGCCGGTAAAGGGTCGGCTGGTCTGGATGGGTTGCGTTTGGCGGATGCTGCCAAATGTGAAGTATACGTGTGTTTTGAAGGGCCGTTGGGAGCGCACTTAAAGGCAGAGATTAAGGAGCGCATTTGGAAGGGGGAATACGTTGAAATTTTCTCTCTGTTGCCTTTGGAGAAGTTTAACCTGGACAAGGTTAAGCCGGATGAGAGCAAGAAAGAGGAAGAGGAGAAGAGGCGCTATCGCTTGATTCCACGTACGTTTGCAAATTGGTTGCAGGCGTTCGCGATTCTGGCGAGTGTGATTGGGGAAAAGGCGCCGGAGAATTGCTCGCCGCTCTTCTGTTACCTCGATTCCATCGGGGAAGCACAAAGAGTGTATGGTGGGACTGCATGGCTGCGCTACGATGAGCAGTTCAGGCAGAAAAAAGCGGTTCGCCCTTCAATAAGGTGGGATCACAAAGACATTAGTCTTTGGATGAAGCTGATGTCTTCTCCAAGGGGTTCTTTGCCGCCCTTTCAGGGTGGGGCCGGGGGTTCGGGGTTGTCTGGACAACCGGCCGGAGGGCGAGCGGGTTTCTGTTGGCAATTTAATGCGGGAAGTTGCAAATTCGGAGCCAAGTGTCGGTTCCGACATGAGTGCTCTTCATGCGGGGGCTCCCATCCGCAGTCCAGATGCTTTAAACACGGACGTGGAAAGGGAGGGGATGTTGGAAAAAGGGAAGACGCCGGTGAGGGTAGAAAGGATGGTTCCCTTTCTAAAGCGGTATCCTGATAGGGATGTGGCCCGGCTGTTGGAATTGGGTTTCAGGGAGGGGTTTCAATTGAATAGTCAGCTCAGGGTGGTTCCGCCAGCAGCAAAAAATTTGAAATCGGCAGAGGAGCACGCTGAGGTAGTTACGAAAAAATTGTTAAAGGAGGTGGCGTTGGGCCGGATGGCCGGTCCGTTTAGGGCACCGCCGGTACAAGATTTGGTGATATCCCCGTTGGGAGTGGTGCCTAAGAAGGAGCCGAATCAGTTTCGGCTCATTCACCATTTGTCCCATCCTAGGGGGGGGTCGGTTAATGATTCCATTGATCCGGACCTCTGCACGGTGTCGTACACGTCTTTTGATGAAGCAGTGGCATGGGTGCAGCGCTTAGGCCAGGGGGCCTTACTGGCTAAGACGGATATTGAGGCGGCTTTTCGCCTCTTACCAGTTCATCCGAAGTGTTGCCGATTGTTGGGTTGCCGCTGGCGGGGAGAGTATTTTGTAGATAGGTGCTTACCCATGGGGTGTGCTATTTCATGTTCGTTGTTTGAGCAGTTTAGTTCGTTTTTGGAATGGGCAGTGCGGGATACCTCCGGCCTGCACTCTGTTATACATTATTTAGACGATTTTTTGTGTATGGGGCCGGCGGGGAGCAAGGTTTGTGCATCTTTGTTGGGCACAATCCAACATGTGTTCGCCAATTTTGGGGTGCCGTTGGCTGCGGACAAAACGGAAGGCCCGGTCACCGAGTTGTGTTTTTTAGGGATTGTAATTGATACCGTGGCCATGGAGTGCCGGTTGCCACTAGATAAATTGGAAGGTTTGAGGCAGGAGGTTGCTGAGGCCATCAAGGGGAAGAAGATTCAACTTCGGGGGTTGCAATCGCTGCTTGGGAAGTTGAATTTTGCCTGCAGGATTATGCCCATGGGGCGTGTGTTTTGCCGGCGTTTGGCGGCTGCCACGGCGGGGGTGCGGGCCCCACACCACTTTATCAGGTTAGGGTCGGAACTCAAGGAAGATTTGAGAGTTTGGGATTCTTTTCTAGCGTCCTATAATGGATGTTCACTGTGGTTGGAAAAGGCTGTTTCCAATTTTGAGATGGAATTATTTACGGACGCGGCTGGGTCCGGTGGTTTTGGGGCCTTTTTTTCAGGGTAGGTGGAGCGCCGGGGAGTGGCCGGAGCATTGGAAGGAGGAGGGTTTGGTACGTAATTTGGCGGCTTTAGAGCTTTTTCCCATCGTGTTAGCGATGGAGTTATGGGGCGAGGAGTTTCGGAATAGGCGGGTAAGGTTTCATTGTGATAATATGGGGGTAGTGCAGGCCATTAATAACAACACCGCGTCGTCGCCACCGGTGGTGCGCTTGCTGAGGCATTTGGTGTTGCTTTGTTTAAATAAGAACTGTTTTGTTACTGCTGTGCATGTTCCTGGGATTGAGAATACTGTAGCTGATGCATTATCTCGTTTCCAGTGGGACAGGTTTCGTCAACTGGTGCCGGACGCGGAAGTGCAGGGGAGTCCTTGCCCAGAGAGTTTGTGGAGCATCGTGTTACCACGGCACAATTGTTGATTCGTAGGTCTGTCTCGGCAACTACTTGGCAAGCATACAGTAAGGTGTGGTTGGAATGGGAGGCGTTAATGCGGGAAGTAGGTGATGATGTTGGTGGGGAGAGCAAGGTACAGTTACTCCTGTACTTTATAGGACGGAATTTTGAGCAGGGGGTATCGGCGGCATATATGGCTCGCAAGTTGGCTGGTTTGGCGTTTATGTTCCAAATGGCGGGTAAGCGGGATGTTACAAAGGATTTTAGGGTACGGCGTGCTATGCGCGGATATCGCGCTGGTCGAGCGGCTGCCGACACAAGACGCCCGGTTTCATTTGCCGTGTTAGGTGAAGTAGTTACGCAGTTGGAGAATGTTTGTCGGTCTAGGTTTGAGTATGTGCTGTTTAGGGCAGCATTTATATTGACTTTTTTCGGGGCGTTTCGGGTTGGGGAATTAGTGAGTAAGAATAAAAGGGGGGAAGGCGGTGTGGATGTACAAGATGTACAGCTGCGGGGTGATGCTTTAGGTGTCTTCCTCAAGAGGTCCAAGACAGACCAATTGGGAAAGGGGGCATGGGTGGAGTTGCGGTCGGTCCCAGGTTCCCCCTTGTGTCCGGTGACGGCTGTGGGGGAATTCTGTAGGGTTAGACCTGCCGGGGGAGGGACGTTTTTTCGTCATGAGGATGGTTCGGCCCTGTCCCGCTTTCAGTTTCAGGCTGTCTTTCGGCAATGTCTGCGGGCGACTGGGCGAAAAGCGGAGGAGTATTCTTCCCATTCGTTCCGCATTGGGGCGGCTACGGAAGCGGTTCGTTGGGGTTTGGAGGAGCAGGTAGTACAGCGTATTGGGCGTTGGGAATCGGCACGCTTTAGGCTGTATGTTCGCCCTACCTTGTTGTAGAATGGGAGAGGGGGAGATTGTTGGTTTGTTGGGAACTGTATTACAGAAAGAGTGTTATAATTGATTTGCTATATTTTTCTCTGTGTTTTGTCTCTTGTTTTTTCAGGTGCAGCAACCTGCCTAGTATGGATCTTTGGACACTCTTATGTCTATTGGGGTGCCAGAAGGGCAGATGTCAGGAAGGACGGCAGGTTGTTGGGTTTGGCGGGGGAGGAAGGGACGGTGCGGTGGATCGGTTTCCCGGGGATGTTATGGTCTAGGGTTGTTCCGGAAATGCATAAGTTTGCTGGTCTTGATCGCCCTCCGGATGTAGTGGTATTACATGTGGGAGGCAATGATTTGGGAGTGAGGTGTGCTCGGGAACTGATTAGGGATATAAAATTTGATCTGCTGCGCCTGCAATCCAGCTTTCCTGACACTATATTTGTGTGGTCGGATATGGTGGCCAGGACAGCTTGGCGTTTGGCGCGCTCTGTGGCAGGATTGAATAGAGCGCGTGTGAAAGTTAATAAAGCGGTAGCAAAATTTTTTGTGAGGAATGGAGGTTTGGCTGTTCGACACAGGGAGTTGGAGGAGGAGACGTGGCGCTTTCTGCGCTCGGATGGGGTACATCTGAACGCGATTGGCCTTGATTTGTGGCAGTTGGGATTACAAGATGGTGTGCAGAGAGCAGTTAGAGTTTGGAGGGCGACGCACACGTAAGGTTGTCACGTGTTCGTCCCGTGGCAGTAGGTATTGGGGGTCTTTGAAGGCGGTGATGAGTATAATTGTGGTTTAAAATGGGGGTTGGGCTCATACGGATGTATGGGCGTCCTTTCCCAAAAGAAAAATGGCAACATTGGTGGTAGGAAAATTGCATCTGGAAGGATTAATGTGCTTGTCCCTGAGCTTGCGTAATGCACGGCGTGGGGCCTTACATGGGGATACCGATGCAATGAGTTGGAAAAAGTTAGAGTTTGCCTTCAAAGACCTCCTAGAAAAATAAAAGTTGTTATGCTGTATAGTTGGTTTAATGTTATTTATAGATGTATTTATAAGCATTTAAGTAATATGTTGAAGAATGTTGATATTTCTGGTATTCTTTGTTATAATAAAAGGCTGCTATGGCCATTCGACTCCAAAAAGAGAAGTTTGTGTCGTCTGGTCATTTGGGTAAGGAGTAGATAGTGAATAAGCTGGGGTAATTAATGGAGCCTCACTATATGCCACATCCCATAGTCATGTGACCGGTTCTCTATGAAACCGGTTCACATATCTCCGGGGTAGCTGCGGAGCACACTGCACTGTGCGTCTTTGGCTCTGTTTCAGGGCCAAATTCAGGCATAGATTCATGACTGTTGTATAACAGATGTGATTTTCCCAATTACCTGAACCCCAACCTCTTAACCTTATTCTTAACAATTAAACCCAGACCAAGATTGGAGTAACAAAAGGCCGTAGCAGTCTACTTTATTAACAAAATATATATCTCTTCAAATGAACATAAAGAACATAACAAAAAACATCTGTTTTTCAACTCCTCTTCTATCTAGCGTTGGTCTTTGCAGGAAATTCGTAAACATCTGTAAAGGAACAATATTGCACTGCAGCCTTCCTCTTAATATAATAGGCCTCAAGCCGACAAGCTGGCTCAGAGACAACCACTGACTGCAGTGCCCCCATTAACACTTCCCGTCTAACCTCCGTTAGCCGGAAACCACCATCAGGACCCATACCAACGATAGTTCCTGAAATCCTCCTTGTGCCATATCTTCCTTTCCCTGTAAAGACAAAATGCCCACCACAGCACCCAAAGGTAACAACCTTACCCTTGGGTGCCCCTCCACACCCGAAGAGCTCTCTGGATACCGTCTTGCAAGCCCAAAGCCCACAGATCAATACCCACATCGTTCAGATGAACGCCATCTCTCCTCAGATACCTCCAAGTCTCGAACTCTAACTCCAAGTGCCTAATGGCCAACCCCTCATTCCTCACCATGAACTTACTCACTTCCCTATTAATCTTCCTCCGTGCCCTATTAACACCCTCCACCGATCTGGCCATCCTCCATGTTGTCCGAGCCACCATGTCCAACCAAACGATGACCATCTTCGGAAAATCCTGCATTAATCGGCAAACATCAAATTTGATGTCTCGCGAGACGTCTACCATAGATCTCACCCCCAAATCGTTGTCCCCTAAGTGCAAAACGAAGACATCTGGCGCACTGTCCCTATGTGCGTAACGATGCACCTCAGAAACCAACCTACCCCACAACATGCCCGGGACTCCGAACCACTTGATGCAGGCCTCCTGCCTAGTAAAACTCAACTTCCTACCTTCATATCTCACATCTCCCCTCCTGGCCCCCCAGCACACAAAGGAATGGCCCATTATCCAGACCAGACCTGCCTCCGAACCGGTAATTAGAAGATAACAAAACAATACCATGACACTAATATACTGTAACCTACCCATTCAAACTGAAAATTCCTCCCCAACTGAACCTTTTCACAGACCCACCACTAGGTGGGGCCTAACATATATCTGGAACCTACGTGATTCCCACCACCCAGTGCGTTTTACCGCCTCTGCATCCATCCCATTTCTAGCTGCCTCCATCGCAGCCCCTATCCAAAAAGAATGAGATGAAAATTCCCTCTCCGCCAAACCCAAGGCCCTTAAAAATTTTCTGAATACAGCCACAAATTGATAAAGCGATAAAGGGACCCCATCCACATGCACCAAAAAGGACCCCCCCACCTTCGGGCGGATACCCATAAACCCCTTAACTGCCTCCACTGGGCACAGCGGCGAGCCCGGCACCTGAAAAACATGCACCAACCTTCCTTCTCCCGTTTGATCAGTCTTCAATCCACGGAAAAATAACAACAAACCTTCACTTCCACACGTCACCTCCTGCTTCCCAATCCCCCCGTGCACTTTCTTGGACAGACTAACTAACTCCCCTATCCGAAATGCCCCAAAAAAGGCCAGCAAAAATGCCGCCTTGAACATGGTAAACTCGTAGTCCGAGGAACAACACCCCCCAACTGTGCTATAATACCCATCAAAATCTCAAAGGTTATCATTCTCCTGGCGTCCGTACAAACCACCGATCGCCGATAACCTTTCAGCACCTGCCGTACCCAGAAATCCTTTGTGAAGTCAGGTTGGCCTTGTAATTTGAACAGAAAAGCTAAACCCGCTAACTTCTTATGCAAAGCCGATGCGGACACTCCCTCCTCCATCAACCTTGCAATATAATACAACACCAGGAGCCCCACTGCACCACCAACCGACTCTTCACCCACCCCTTGCACAAACGCCAGCCACTCCCGCCATACTTTTGAGTATGCTGACCATGTCACCTCACTTACCGACTTCATGATCCATCCAGCGACGAGGCCAATGCTATCCCCCACAACCATTCGGGACAATGCACCCCTTGCTGCTCTGTTTTTCGGCGCCAACTCTTGGAACCTGTCCCACTGGAAGCGAGACAACGCATCAGCGATAACATTTTCGACACCCGGGAGGTGTACTGCATGAATGAAAGCATTCAGTTGCAAACATCTCAAAACCAAGTGTTGCAGCAACCTAATCACTGGCGGAGATGATGCAGTAATCCCATTGATCACTTGCACCACACCCAAATTGTCCCCATGAAAGCGCACCTTCCGGTCCCTAAACACCACTCCCCACAATTCCACCGCAAGCACCACCGGAAACAGTTCCAGCAGCACGAAGTTCTTTGTAAAACCCACTTCAATCCATGCCAGTGGCCATGGACCTGCGCTCCACTGCCCCTGAAAGAATGCCCCATAACCTGTGGAACCGGCACAGGTTCGTTCATCGGTAAAAAGTTCAATGTCAAAATTGCTAACCGGTCCTAAATCCATAGCGCCTGTCCGTCAAAGGACTCCAAGAAGGTATGCCATACCCTCAAGTCTTCCCTGTGCTCCTTCCCCAGTCGTACATAGTGTCTTGGGGACTTAATTCCAGCTGTACTTGCCGCAAGCCAGAACACCCTCTCCATTGGCAGAATTCGGCACGCAAAATTCAGCTTACCCAATAGCGATTGCAGCCCTCGAAGCTGAACTTTGCGCAATCCAATCATAGCTGCAATTTCCTTTTTTAGATCCGCCAACTTATCCTCTGGTAACCTGCATTACATTGCCACCGAGTCCAGGACAATGCCCAGGAACATGATGACCATGCTAGGTCCCTCCGTCCTCTCGGGCGCCAATGGAATGCCAAACCTATCCGCTATGTGCTCCAACGTTGCCAGGAGCACCGCGCAGACTCTGGAAGAAGCTGGTCCTATGCAAAGAAAATCGTCCAAATAATGAATGACCGAATTCATGCCTCACACATCCCGTACCACCCATTCAACAAAAGAGCTGAATTGCTCAAATAACGCACAAGATATGGAGCAACCCATCGGCAAACATTGGTCAACATAGAATTGGTCATTCCAATGGCATCCCAGCAACCAGAAACTATCCAGGTGAACTGGAAGCAGCCGAAAAGCTGACTCCACATCCTCCTTAGCCATCAATGCTCCCTTGCCGTAACGCCGCAACCACCCCACCACAGCACCAAACGATGTATAAGACACCGAGCAAGCTGCTTGATCAATTGCGTCATTAACTGATCCTCCCTTCGGAAAAGACAGGTGATGAATGAGCCTGAACTTGTTGTGCTCCTTCTTTGGCATCACCCCCAATGGGGATACGACCAAATCGGCAAAAGGAGGTGATGGGAACGGGCCCCTCATTCTCCCCAAAGCAACCTCCTTGTGTAGTTTCTCAGAAACCACCTCCGGATGTTGCATGACTGACCTCAAATTGGGCGGAACAGGGGGAATGACCTCCAAAGTACACGGAATCCTGAAACCCACCGTAAAATCCGAATCTAACAACTGCGCCGCCTCCCTGTCCGGATACCTACCGAGAAACGGCCACATTCTGTCCACCATCACTGGAGTCCTCCCTCTTGTTTCCAGCCTCCCCAGCGCGGCCTTTGCCTTGTTTAAAACATATGGACGCCGGATGAGACCCTCCACACCCAGAACACTCGTGCTTGTACCGGCACGTAACTCCAAACTTACAGGTCCCTGTATTGTACTGCCAACAAACTCCTTTTTTGTTTCTGGCTGATTGTCCCTGGGCCGAAGGTCCACTGGCCCCCCCTTAAAAAACTGGTTAGGTGCCCGCGCTGACGTCATCAGGCCCATCCACAGGCTGATGTCCTTGTGGTCCCATCTCAACTCCGGCCATACCGCTCTCCGTTGACGAAACTGCTCATCATAGCCATCCTGTACCACCGTAGACTCGGAATGCCTCCCCTATCGCGTCCTGGTAACAGAAGAGCGCCGAACAATGTTTGGGGCTCTTTTCCCCTATGACACTAGACATGATCGCAAATGCTTGCAACCAGTTAGTAAATGTCCCAAGGATCAACTGGTACCTTCTTTTTTCCTCATCCTCCTTCTTTGAATCATCCGGTTTAACCCTATCCAGGGTAAATTTTTCTAACGGCAGCAAGGAAAATATCTCAACGTACTCACCCTTCCACAGCTTTTCACGCACCTCCTGCTTCAGGTGAGCTCCCAATGGTCCCTCATAACAAACATAAACCTCTCATTTTGCAGCATCGCCCAACCTGATAATGTCCTGCCTCCCCTCGGCCCCTTTGGGGGTCCCCCTGCGGGGAACTACTCACCTTTGTCACCTCAGCGGGCAAAGGAACTGCAGTCGCAGCCGCCGGCACCACTGAGCGCCCTCCAGGCACACCGGCTTCCCCGGCACCCCCAACTGGCGAGACCCATGCCGATGCTGGCCCAGCGGCGACTCTTTCCGCATTTTCAAATTTATGTACCAATTCCTTTATTTTTTTTAATTCTTTATTTATATTTTATAAGTACAAAACTTAAGCCATACGATATTTAAAAGTATGTTTACAAAACATTGTCATGGAAAAATACAAAAATCTCCCTCTATAGTAAATACCCTCCCCCCCCCCCCTTCCTGCAGGTGGTTACAATAAAACTAACAATCCTCCATATATCCTTCCGTACTTTCCAGAAACCCGAACCCGTACGTTTAACTTATAATCTCCGCCAGGTAACTCCATGTACTCTTGAAGCTTCGCCACCCTACCCATTTATCTATTCCAGCATCCCCCTCGTCTGACTCCACTCCCGGACTGACCATATACTCTGTATTGTAGATTTCGTTTATATAAAGAAGCCAGTCACGGGTGTTTGGACTCTCAGGCTGCAACCATTTCTTTGAAATCTGCTTCTTAGCCGCATCCAATAATATAGGGACAATGGATGTTTGGTAATGCTTAATAGGCTTCTCAGTACCATGGAATAAACATATCCATGGGTCTTCTGCTAAGGATTCATTAGTTATTTCCTTGGTTAGTTGTATAATTTTCTTCCAATATGCTTTAATAACAGGGCACTCCCACCATATATGAGCCATCGTTCCTATGTTTGTACACCCTCTCCAACATCTATCCGTTTTATCCGGGTAAAGTTTGCTTAGTTTGTCCGGTGTGGCATACAATCTTACTAGACATTTAAAGTTAATCTCAGTCCGCATAATGTCAATTGAAGAACCGTGCAACATTTTCAAAATCTTCTCTAATGTGAATTTACTACACTGTGACCCTAACTCCCTTTCCCATTTCTTAATGTATGGAGGTTCATCTAGTTCTTCCTTCAAAGTCAGGATTTTATAGAGATGGGAGATAATATTACCCGGTTTATCTCTCAAGCGGCCTGTACTCATCCTCACCTCTGATTGGTTTCGGAAGTTTCTCAATAAAGAGCGACAACTGGGTGTACCTCCATGCATCAACCACCATAAGATCTGTCTCGGCTTTCAAGTCAAGATACGGGCGCAATTTCCCCTCTCTAATTATGTCTTTTAATTGTGTGCTACTATTTTTTTTCCAATTCCCTCCCACCTCCCTCATCCCTGGCTCAAAAAATTTATTGTCTTTGATATATATCGGGAGAGTTGTGACTCCATTTATTTTGTGCGTGTACCTGATCCCATAATTTAAGCGTGTTTCGCGTTTAAGACGCTGTCTGCGTGCTTAGTGTTCTATATTTTGGGGGGTTCCAAATAATGTGACCTAGATCTGTGCTACTTAAACTGTGTTCAATATTAACCCACCTCCTATCTGATACCTCCTTTGACCATTCTATAACCCGTGAAAGAATTACTGAGGTGTAATATTTACTGAAATCTGGAAGAGCAAGTCCTCCTTTTTTTTCTCTAATCTAATTTTCCTCTTTTTGCCACGCCAGACAAACCTTGCAATTAGGCCTCGTAAGGCTCTCAAATAATAGTGTGGTGGTTAGATTGGAAGCATCTGGAATTTATACAGTATTTTAGGGGTTAACATCATTTTAGCTGCATTAATGCGTCCAAACCAAGAAAGGGGCCGCATTGGCATGGTTCTTGTTTCCTGCCTAATTTCGTCCAGCAAGGGAATATAATTAATTAGATACATTTTTTTCGGTGTGTTAGCAAATTTAATTCCCAGATATTTAATTTCCTTCCTCCAGGGGAAGGGAAAGGCCTCCGTCAAACTCTCTTCTTCTTGTTTGCCCACGTTTATATTTAATACCTCTGATTTGCTCAGATTTATTTTAAAGTTTGAAATGTCTCCATACCTCCTCAAAATCTGTAGCAAATTCGGAATTATAATCCTAGGGTTTGTAATATAGAACATAACGTCGTCGGCGAATGCTGCTAGTTTGTGTTCTTCCAGCCCTATCATCATCCCTCTACAATCTGAATTATTAGGGATGGTTGCCAACAAGGGCTCTAAGGACAAAACAAATAAAAGAGGGGACAGGGGGCACCCCTGCCTAGTGCCATTCTCCATCCTAAACGTCCTGGATTAAACCCCATTCACCTTTACGGAAGCCGAAGGGTGATTATATAATATTTTCACCCAAGAAATAAACCTTGGGCCGACCCCCATCGCTTCCAATGTTTTAACCATGAACCCCCAGTCTACCCTGTCAAATGCTTTTTCAGCGTCCATTGACAGGAATAGAGCTGGGGGTCCCCCCGATTTAGTGGATTCTAGCAGGAGCAATAATCGCACTCCATTGTCCCTGCCCTGTCTACCCGGGACAAATACTACCTGGTCTGGGTGCACCAAGGTGTTCATTTTATCCTTCAATCTATTAGCCAGCACCTTTGCATAGAGTTTAACGTCCACATTTAACAACGCGATAGGTCTATAGCTAGAACAAAGCATGTTGTTTTTTCCTTCTTTTAAAATCAATGATATAGTTGCTGATAGGGCATCTCCCTCCATTATACAGTTGGAGCCCAGTTCATTCCAATAGTGGCAGAGCTTCGGCACCAGTGTATGTTTGTATTGTTTCAGATAAAGGGTGGTAAACCCATCGGGGCCCGGGCTTTTCCCCTTGGGTGAGTTATTCAACATTGCATGGATTTCATCTTCAGTTATGGGTCTATCCAGAACTAATTTGTCCTCTTCTGACAATCCAACCACCCCAGCCCCCTTCAGAAATTCTTCCACCTTCCTGTTCTCTGTTTGATCCACCACTCTCTTTTGTCTGGAATACAAAGCTTCCTAAAACTTCCTTTATACCCACCAAAAAACCCAATATCCCAGCAGCCCCCCCGGATGTTGACACATTCCCTGCACTTATGTCGGTCCCACCTAAGCTACCACCAACCCCTACAGAACCAGACACTCCCACAATAGGTATGGATAAAGGTAACTTACCTGGCTGCACAGGTATAGACCCATCAGCCGCCGTCCGTTCTCCTCCAACCGCACACTTCCAGTAAGTGGACCCGCCTCCTCTTCTGACCTGGACTGTTCTCCTGGGGACCGCAGCTCCATTCCCACCTCCTCCTCAGATAACAACCCACCAGGCGAGACAGTTGCCGCTAGAGCTGCCGACATCCGACCTTGCCTCCGCGCAGCATAGCCTGTTGCAGATTTCTGGACAGCCTTGCCAGGACCAGTGCATAAATCCTCAGTCCCGTCTGCCTCCGCTCTCCCGGGCGCCAATCCTGAATGCCGCCCACAGTCGATTCTCCCCCGGTCCCCTGCCGCTGTGTTAGAAAGTCCGGGAACCACCGCCATTTCCCTCTGTGCTGGATGTCCTGGCTCCTGTGACTTCCTCCTGGGGCCGGGGGCAGGGCCCACGCTCACACTTTCCCTTCGCCTCGTAGGCCGCGCCGTCGCCATTGGGCCCTGGTGCTGTGCCCTCAAAGATCCCCCTGCTGTTCTGGACATCTTACCAGGCTCCCCCTGGCCAATACAGCTGCCCATTTTGCGGCCGGACCCGCCAGGGTCCCAGCATCACTGCCACCCGCCCGCTGCTGCGGTCCCGCATGACGGTCCGTGGAGAACTGCTCCGGCGGGCTGGACCTCCATCCCCGCGTACCTGACAATGGCTCCCGGCCTTGTAGAACAGTCCCCAATGTGTCCTGCAGCCATGACGCCCCCCGCACCGCCGCCTCTTCCTGCAGCTGGGCCAAAATACTCTCTACATCAGCCATGCTGTACCGCTCTGCAACTTTCCCCCCACGCTTGTGATGACTCATCTGGGCGGGGACATTATTTAACATCTCTATGCCCCCTCCCCCTCGGCACCAACATACCACCCCTTCTCCTATTACCATCCCCCTGTTAACCCTGTCATATCAGCCCTACGCCTATGTATTTCTTACTTTTGTTCCGGGCTTTTCTTTCCCAATTTGTTCCTGAAATGGAGAACAGGGAGCACAGCGTTCCTCGGCAATCCTCAGGCGGCTCCAGGGTGAACCAAGCCTAAAGCCAGTGGCGGTATGTCCATAAAGGGCACAGGAGCGCCGCCACCTCTCTCATGCACCCCTCTATTACCAAGAGATAAATTAATGCATTGCATGAATCTATCTATGGTTGCCGCTGCCACCCCCTATTCAGGTGTCTGGCCCCTTGTCAGGTGCCAGGCATCTGAATTACAGTGGTGGGGTTGTTTTTGGAAGTGCCTGATTAGAGCCATAGGCTCTAATAGGCTTCCAAATTGGTAAACAGCGGGTGCAAGGCTGTGCGTTCGCTGTTTACACAGTGTTGTGTTAGGGAAGCGAATAAATCGCTTTGCTAACACTGACCCGCCTCTCAGCCAATCAGGATGCTCGGGTCTGGTTACCTGTCACCTGATTGGCTGAAGCGACAGGCACTGTGATTAAACGCCTATCAGGCGTCCAATCATAGCAGAGGACAGGAAGAGGATGGGAGAAGCCATCGAGGACTCGGAGGGAGCGTGGAGGACATCGCCGTGACCCAAGACAGGTAAGTGCCGGGCAGGGGGGGCACACTAGCAGCAATTGATGGGGCACAGTAGCGGCAATTGATGGGGCACAGTAGCGGCAGTTGATGGGCACAGTGGCAGCAATTGATGGGGCACAGTGGCAGCAATTGATGGGGCACAGTGGCAGCAATTGATGGGGCACAGTAGCGCCAATTGATGAACACAGTGCCAGCAATTGATGGGGCACACTGGCAGCAATTGATGGGCACAGTAGCGGCAATTGATGGGCACAGTGGCAGCAATTGATGGGTACAGTAGCTGCGTTTGATGGCACAGTGGCGGCAATTTATGGGTACAGTGGCTGCGTTTGATGGGCACAGTGGCTGCGCTTGATGGGCACGGTGGCTGCACTAGATGGGCACGGTGGCTGCGCTTGATGGGCACAGTGGCTGCGCCTGATAGGCAAATCAGCTGTGCTTGATGGGCAAACCGGCTGTGCTTGATGGGCACAGTGGCTGCGCTTGTTTGGGCACAGTGGCTGCGTTTGATGGGCACAGTGGCTGCAATTGATGTTTTTTTCCGTTTGTTTGCGCCCCCCTAAAAAATTTTGAGCACCAGCCGCCACTGCCTAAAGCCCAACTCCAGCTTCTTTTCCTCCCTGCCCTAATTTTCTTAAAGTCCACCTCCTGTAATGTGCTGTAAAAAACTGTTCAAGGAAGGCAAAGCACTAACAGCTGATGGCTACATTCACTTTGGCGGTTAGGGCTGGTGTGAATAGTAGCAGCAGGTATTAGAGATTCTTGTGGCAGCTGTTAGCGAGTAGGTGCAGCAGCAGGCCTCCTTCACTATAATGACATTTCACCAGGGGCCACAGCTATTCGTTCCTCTCTGAATGGCCAATGATTACCTGTGCTGATCGCTGCTGGACGCTGGACTGGCAAAATGTCAATATAGTGAAGGGGGCCAGCAGCCACACCTAGCTGCTGAGAGCCACATCAGGAACTGTTACAATTCGCACCAGCTCTAATCACCACTGTGAAAGTAGCCTAATGCCCTGTACACGGTAGGATCTTCCGATGGAAAAATGTGTGATAGGACCTTGTTGTCGGAAATTCCGACCGAGTGTAGGCTCCATCACACATTTTCCATAGGAATTTCTGACACACAAAGTTTGAGAGCAGGCTATAAAATTTTCCGACAACAAAATCCGATCGGTTAAATTCCGATCGTGTGTACACAAATCCAACGCACAAAGTGCCACGCATGCTCAGAATAAATTAAGAGATGAAAGCTATTGGCTACTGTCCCGTTTATAGTCCTAATGTATGATCGGATTTTCCGACAACTTTGTGTGACCGTGTGTATGCAAGACAAGTTTGAGCCAACATCCATCGGAAAAAATCCATGGATTTTGTTGTCAGAATGTCCAATCAATGTCCGATCGTGTGTACAGAGCATATGGCCCCTTTCACACTGATGCGTTTTTACTCTGCAATGGAACGATTTACACCACTGCGCTGTGGATGCAGTGCGTTTGGAAAAGTCCTGCATGCTACATATTTGGTGCGGTGTTGAAAAACCACACCAAAAAACGCAGCTTTTCATTCAAGTTTTTGGTGAGTTTTTGAGTCACGTGTCCATTTTTCACAGGTACAGGCAACCCAAAAACGCACCAGAAACGCACAGGAAACACATCTGAAACACTGAAGAATCTTGCTGCTTGCAGATTTTGCTGCAGAGTAGTGTGAAAGGGCCCCAAATAGTCCTGTTCCTTCCCCCAGCTAAGTAGATGGGGCCCAGGGAAGTTTTTTTTGTAACTACTGCAGACCATGAGGTTACTCAGCAATGTCCCAAAGTAAACATTAATAGTCCTGTTCCTGTGCCCAGTTATCTACTGAATTGACAGAAAATACTGGAATGGCTGAACAGACGTAGGGCTCATTTACACATGTGGTGCCCTCTGAAGAGCAATCCACATTTGGATTGATTTTCAGAAGGCATTTGACAGACACGGAGGAGGTGTTATATCACTTCCTCATTACATTCCTCATTACATTCGATTAAATGGAATGGGTTAAGCGAGCAGTAGTTAGGGTTGCCACCTGTCGGAGATTCACCCGGACAGTCCAGGTTTTCAATCGTGTCAACTCTCATACAGGTGCCGTCCACTACTCTACTTCTACCATCCTCTGTCCACTGTTTTGCTGACTGACACTGTCAACTTTTAAGGCAGGTTAAGTTCATATATTTACAGTGACATTTGTTTTTTAAATCTAAGAATATTTTATGAATACAAAAATGCTTTTGTTTTATTTACCCATGCCACTATAAGCCCCTCACACTGTTAATGCAATTTGGACACACCTACTGTTCACCATGGCGCGCATAGCATGCCGCATTACTACTCTCATTGGGACACCCAACAGTGCCCCAGGTCTTTTACAATCTTATAATGTATACTACAAAAAAAATTGCCGTACGACACTAAAATGTTCGGGTTTGGCTTGAAGAAAAGGTGGCAACCCCAGGCACAGTCCTCCTGACTCCTCGGCCAGACTTCCTGTCTGCCCTGGGTGGAGCTGTCTCTAAGTAGGAGTTCTGAGCTCTAATGCGGGGAAGAATATAAACCCAGCCTACAGGTGTGCAATCAGCATGTCTGTCTTTTTAAAAAACAGGCTGAAAATGCTAATATACACAGTGGCACAGGGTCGCCTCTCCACACTGGTTAAAAAAGTATTAAGGATCCTAAAGACCTGCACCACTCAGGAGAGAGCTGAAACTAAGGGCTGAAACACAAGATGAGACGCAGCGCTGGCCGAGATGACGTCACCAGCGTGCTCGCAACACGTTTTGGAGCATGCTCATTTGAGAGCTGGAAGAGATGCGCACTCCTTTGTCAAGCTAGTGAGAGGGAAGCCAAGATGTGCCTTATATGCACTGCCATCTAGTGGACTTCTTTTGCATGTTTGGAGATTGCTTCCTCTCCCCTTACAAGACTGGCCCTGGACTAATGGAGTACTACTAATCTGTTTTAGGATGACCCTGCATTATTAAGGGATTACTCTTAAGGACTTTTGTTGATGGACTTTTATTACTTAAAACAGAGTTACTTTTGCTATATATGTTTGTCTTTTTGTTTATTTTTGCACCCTTGCTTACTAGTAGTCCCTAACTGTGACCACTTCCCTCCAACAGTTTCACCCTTATTTGGCTTAACGATAAAGGTAACTTACAAATTGTAAGCTGTAGTTTGCCTTTAATTTGTTTGTCAAGTCCATCTACATCTGCTATCTAACATTACCCTCTCCCCAGATTGACAATGCTGTTGTCCAATTGTGTCTCTGTTGCTCCTTTTTCCACTGTGGAGACCAGTGTTAATTTTGATGTCAAATTATGATTTAGTTTCAGTCATAATCTTTTCACTGAATGCCATTTTAGTTTTAGTCGTATTTTAGTCTTAGTCGTATTTCAACTAAAACCTCTAGTACATTTTAGTTTCCTAAGATCTAATGGGTTTAGTTATGTTGTAATGCATTATTTAAGCATTTCTCAATAATTTCCAAACTCATTATATACTCCTAGAGTAAAAATCTAATAACATGTTATTATTTATGGTATTAAGGTTTGAACATGCATTACAGACACAGATGTAACCATTGTGATATATAATGTCTTTATAAATACAGTAAAATCAAGTTTCATAAATATACAAAAATATTGCTTTTTGACAAACAGAAGTGCAACTTTAAAATATAAAAAAAAATGGTAAAATCTATTGGCTGTAATGCTCATATTACCTGAATATGTTAACAACATTAATCATTAAGAGAAAAAGAAAAGCCTTTTTCTTAATCTTTTTTTTTTTTTTCAGCAACTTAGTAGATGCCCCCTACTTATTCTTATATAATAGCGCAATACATGTTTCAACTTTATGTGCTATTATTATAGGCTGGGGATGGAGTTGTGTTGCCGATTTAGAAAAGACACCAAAGGGATAGTGTGACTGAGTGTAATGTGTGGAACTGCATAGGAAAGGGAAAGGATTGATGGAAGCCTACGTCTCTCAGCCAATACAGCTTGCCAATAGAGTCAGGGGGCTGTTTTACAAGACAGGGAAAGCGGAAGTTCAGGTTGGTAAACGTCCCTCCCTCACAATTTTGTTCCGTTTTTGTTGACGAAAATTGAAATTGATTTTCGCCATAGTTTTCATCAATCAACTTAATTCAAATTTTATTTTCGTTTAGTTTTCGTTACTGAAAACATGAAGCTGATAAAAACTATGACAAACACAAGTCCATTATGGCCTCCACTTTTCAATCTCTTCTCATATTGTTGGGACGAAGGTACCAAATGTAAACATTTAATACTATTGTGGTACTCCTCCTTATCTATTTTTTGGGTGGATAACACGCCCTGAGGCAAACACAATTATAGTGCCTATTTACTTGAATTTTTACAATTTTCATTTTCATTTCTAAATACTGTTTTTTTTGTCTGTCTTTTTTGATCACTATCTGTTTTGAATTTTCTTTTCATATCATTATGGATCTTCATGGCACAGCATGGGCAGGCTTTATGTCCCAAATTGAAATTGAAAGAATAAAAAAAGTGATGACGATTTGGCAATGTATTTTAGTAAAATTAAAATCTTGCTTAAGCAGAAATTGCACCTATACTGGCACAATGAATAATTTTTGCTCTATATTAAAGAGGACATTAACCCATTGGGTTTATGCCTCCATACATTCCCTACAATGAAAAAGTCCTTCAGAGGATTTGGTATGGGAAGGTACCCTTACTAAATGCAGTAAGGAACTTATGACCCATCTATATACTAAAGATATGGAAGTTCTAGATCTTGAAAAAAAAACTTTAAATACCCAATAGAAACATGTTCAACAAACTCCCCACCAAATATCGATTTTTTAGATCCGGCTCTGGCTCTGACAGAAGCCAAAGTCCAGAGCAACTTAAATACCTTTGTGGTGAGAGCACTGCAAGTCTCATTGACACCAACTCCTCAGAGCTCAACATAATCAATCTTACCAAAACCCATTTGACTGAGACACAGGTATCTGTTCTTAGAATGGGTCTAGGTTTCTGTTCCTCCCATGAGATTGACATAATGGAAATGATTAAAGATCTTTACCTGTTCGCTTGTAACTTGACGTATAAGTATATGTTTGATTTGAAACGTAAAGTAAAGAAAACTGAAAGAGAGATATCTAAACAAGTCAAAGGTTTTACCATGAAAGATTTTTGAGCTCTGAGGGACTTGATGATGGGAGGATAGATCTTGACCCCCCTCACTCGAGGCGACAGATACTCTTGAATCTAGTATGCACAGGGTGAAAAGATTCAAGCCCAAGTCATGTCACTTTCCTGAACTATCCCTATGCCCTAATGTCTGAATGCTCCTTCAGAAGTCCATCAGGGACCTCAAGACTGCACAATAGCCATTCTTTTCTTCTGTTTCTTCTTTTAATCTTTCTGATGAACAACAGCTTGCATTGCAACAACTTAGAACACAAACACAAATAGTCACTAAACCATCAGACAAAAGGTGGGAACATCATATTGATGTCCCACCTACAATACCAACATATGTGTTATGATATACTAGACAATAGGGAGTGGTATTATCCTATTGATCTACAGTCTCATCATTTGAGAGTGATTTCCGAGAGCTCTGTACCCAGGCCCACATGAAAGGACTGATTGACAGAGACACTTTGGATTACCTAGTCAATCCATATCCATGGACCCCCACATTCTACACTTTACCCAAGGTCCACAAAAATTGAACTTGTCCACCAGGGAGACCTATTATCTCCGTATTGGATCTCTGTTTGAATGTGCAAGCAGATATGTGGACTAATTTCTTCTTCCACACGTAACAAGTCTCCCTTCCTTTATTAAAGACACACCTGACCTGCTCAGACATGTGGAGGGTACTCATGTCCCTCCGGGCACCCTGCTCGTTGCTATTGATACCGAATCTTTTGTATTCGAGTATCCAGCATGAGCAGAGTGTCAGAATGGCTGAGTCCTTCCTCATGGAGGAGGATAGACTTTCTTGGCCACTAAACCGTTTTGTCCTAGATCTGCTTACCTTTATCTTGACAAAAAACTATTTTATATTTATGGATCAATTGTTCTTGCAGGTACAGGGAGTTGCCACGAGCACATGTTGTGCTCCATCCTATGCTAATCTATATCTAGGGGGATGGGAGAGAGGTTTTTTCCAGTGATATATATGTGCCCTGGCTCCCCTGTAATCTGTGCTGGTTCAGATACATTGATGACCTTTTGGTCATTTGGACCGGTACAGAGAGGGACCTGTTTATGTTTATGGACCGACTGAATTCTAATTGTTACAACCTGAAATTCACCTATACGGTCATGAATACCCTTTCTTGATCTTAACATCTCCATTGAGACAGAGGGATATATACAATCAGGTTTAAAAATTACTGTGCTGTCATAAAAATTAATTATGTGAAAAAATCAGTGATTAAAGTGAAATTTAAATAAGTATGGAAAAGCAGCTGCAACTTCCTGTGAGGTACACACATTAATCAACAACTTCCAATATCAAGTTACACTAAATTTTCCATAAAAAGTGGATCTGTGCAATATGAATTAATCTTATTCAACCCTTATGAAGTGAATATCATGATAAAAATTGATCCATAAGCACACTATAAACAGTCCATTCAATTGGTGAATGGACTGGGACGACATCAATTGTGACAAACGTATAGGGAGGAGTGACGTGCTGATGTCACTGCGTTCACGCAAGTCCTGGAACAACAGGCTGCAATCGAGAGCTGGCCGGCTCGGAATTTTACTGCATTAATTTGTTTGTTTAAATGTAAGTGCAATACTTTTTATACTTAATAAAGTCACCCAAAGATTTTATGCTATGGAAGCTTTTATTTTTTCATGGGGATTATCTGGCAATGTGTACCTGTGAATATTAAACATCTGGGAAGACACTGTGACCTTTGCTGCATATTTAAAGGCCCGGGCTGGGTATTAAGCCAGAAGTGAATGTGATCCCTGTAATAAGAGATCAACAGGAGTCGGTAAGCGGCAGTGTGTGTGGAGGTGGAAGGCACATCTTTTCTCATCATTTTTCCTGGGTATATAGTGTGCTGATTTCACATTGGAGATCAACTATCAATTGAATTGACTGTTTATAGTGTGCTAATCAATTTTTATTTATGATAGTCACTTCATAAGGGTTGAATAAGATTAATTCATATTGCACAGATTCACTTTTTATGGAAAATATAGCGCAACTTGATATTGGAAATATATACAATTAGACCTCTACCGCAAGCCGAGTTCCGGCAATACATTACTCCATGCCAGTAGCTTGCATACTAGCTTGTTGATTCGGAGTATCCCGTATGCCCAATATCTCCAGTTGTAGAGGAATTGTACCTCCGATTTAGATTTCAAAATACAGGCAGGGTCTGGACTAAAACAAGAGGATTCTTACTGTACAATACCTTACCCAAACGAAGTCCCCAAACTATTGGCCTGGTTACAAAGTTCTCCACTCATGAACCGCAATTGCGAACCTTGATCGCAAAAAACTGGCATTTCCTTACTGAGGACTATACAATTTCTAAATATGTAAGATCTACCCCAGAATAAATTTTTGGACAAACTACTACATTAAGAGAACAACTTACCCCCAGCCATTATGTGCCATATAAAGACAGCAATCCTTCACCGTAGGGAACATACCGCTGTGGTAGTTGTCCACGCTGTCCCTGGGTTAAGGAAGGCCTTGGTACCAAATTACCCAATGACCAAGGGAACAGATCTAGAACCTTTGCAGATTGCTCTACAAGAGGAGTTATATACATTATGTATTGCCTATGTGCAGTATTCCACATCGGCAAGACTAAATGTGAATTTAGACAGAGAATCGGTGATCATACTTACTATTCAAGTGGAGGTAAAATTATTACACCCATCACCAGACATATAGGTTTATACCATAAATATCATACTGAAATGGTATCTTTTTTTTGTCCTTGAGGTAATCCCAATGAACCCCATAGGAGAGAACTGAGATAAACTCATACTCCAACGTAAGACGCTCTGGATAGAGTGTCTCAATGCTATGACTCTGTCTGGCTTGAACGAGGCTAACTCATACAAATCTTTTTTATAATATATGTACTCAATGCTTTTTCTTTATTCATCATTCCTTCCTCCTTCTCTTCATATTGCTCTGTAAGTTTAGGACTCTTAGCGGTCACTTTTTTGACATACTCTAATATACAAATATGTTTGTTAAAGCGGAGTTTCGCAAAAAAAAAAAATTTTTAGATGTCAGCAGCTGCAAATACTGCAGCTGCTGACTTTTAAAATAAGAACACTTACCTGTCCCGGGGTCCAGCGATGTCGGCACCCGAGACCGAACCGTCCCTCGCTCCTCGGGTGCTGCCGCCGCCATTCTCACTGAGGGAATCAGGAAGTGAAGCGTTGCGGCTTCACTGCCCGGTTCCCTACCGCGTATGTGCGAGTCGTGCTGCGCGTCTACACTGGTCCCCGTTGTGTTGTGGGAACTGTGTATTTCCCACAACACAACGGGGGTGGGCGGGGGTTTTGCGACTAGCTGCGGCTAGCTATTCCCAGACGTGGGTGCAGATACCTGTATTATACAGGTATCTGCACCCCCCTCCCCCCTGAAAGGTGCAAATTGTGACACCGGAGGGGGGGAGGAATCCGATGAGCGGAAGTTCCACTTTAGGGTGGAACTCCGCTTTTTTAATGACTTTTTATGTAATAATGTTTTTCTATTCTATTGTTATTGTTGTAATGATTCTCTGCTGTGGTGTATTTGCCCCCTTTTCCGGTCAATATTGATGTTCCCTGTGGAGCGTCCTGCCATCTTAATCCACTAGGGGGGCCTTCTGTTATTATCATCAAGGTCAGGGTATGCCATTTTCCAACATGGCTGCCCCTGATTTTTTGCCCTGGAATGTGGTGTTTGCATGGTGGCCTGGTTTTATGGCTTTCCTGGGGGATTTTCAGTCCTGGAGGGTGGCAGGGATGCATACAGTTTGCAGTACTCCCACCTCGCTGTCTTTCTGGCTATGCACCCACGGATGACATCTGTGGTGTGCAAATGCCGTTTTTAAGACATCGCTCATGCGCCAATCTGGCGCATGCATACTTCGGGTTCGGGTCCAGTGACTTCACACGCAATTGCGGCGGTGTGGGCGTCGCCAGACAGGAGCTAACAAATGCACAGGCACATAAATAGAGAAGCTGTAATATTCAGCCTCTCTGCTGTCACTGGGGCCATACCAGCATGTTTATGTGTCAAGGTAGGTTTACCGTATGTACGTTTTCCACTTTATTTCCCTAATTTCCCCAAGCCCTTTATATATCTTACCTTTGTCTATGTGTCTATTTTTACTTTAGGGGGTCCACTATTCATAGGAATATTGGCGGACACTTACATACACCCTCTCCATGGGTGCTTATCTTCTCTCATACCTTAATCCAATCTTTTAAGGTGAGATACATCTATTTGGTGTAACTGCTATATAGTGGCACATGTGGCTATTTTTGCTATATTCACCGATGTATTTATATTATGATATTCTGGTTTTGGTTTTAGACTGTCTTGAGAATATTCGAACAGAGTCCTAACTCCCACTTTTGTAAAGACATATCCATTTGTTACATATTGACGTTTTGAGGTATAGTATAGATAAATGTATACCCTTTATGCCCTTTATTGAATCTGTATGGGCTTGCTGATAGTCTCATGTAGTATTGAATATTGTATGCCTTCACCTTTCAGACCCCGTACCATTCTATATGGACCTAACCACCTGGAATTCTAAAGTCTTTCTGACTGAGTCAAATCTTTTTGGTATGACTAAATGCTACTATTGACCATTTATGTTACCTTCATTATGGTTAAATATATTATTTAAATAAATTTCATCATTCTTTGAATAGACTTCCACTCAGTGTCCTGTGCCTTGTTAGGGGTTCCCATGCCCTCTGGGACGGGCCATCCTCCCTTAGGCTGCCGGCATATCTGCTTTCTTGGTAAGATGTTCCATTTCGGGGGGTACCCACAGCAGATGTTCCTTATTATATCATATTATTTTATGCTACATGTGTATTGTTATATATTTTTTGACTAATGTATGTGCTCTTTATTTATAGTTATATGATAATCGCTCTATAATCCTTGTGTCTATGTACAATATAGCGCCAAAAGAAGCGGTAAACTTCATCCACGAAACATGTAGAGCAATCATTACACAGATGGTACCAATGTTCTAGATGCCACACCTTTGTGTGACTATAGAGCCAATGTTTTTTTGATTATCTTTGTTGGTTTTAAAACTTTATTGTATTATATTATTATATATTTTTGTAATAAAAAATGCATAAAATATCCTATCTAAGACTGTCCATTTCAATTGTTATACGGTACCACTAAAGGCCATTATAGCCTCCCCTTTTCAATCTCTTCACATATTGTCGGGACAAAGGTTCCAAATGTAAATATTTAATACTATTGTGGCACTCCTCCTTAAACACATTTCGTTGACGAAATTAACACCATAAGACAGTAAATATGTTAACCAGTTGAAAATAAAGTTAAAAAAAAGTTGAAAAAAATGCAGCCTTCATTTTTAGGGATTAGTAAGCTGCAATATATTACATTTTTGATTTTTGGTTTTAAAGCTTTATCTTGTCGCTCAGTCTAGGGCTCCAGTGATAAGGAGTATTAATTAATATATTTTTCACTCCAGCAGGGTCCCTCCAGCAGTGTGACTGGTCCCATGAAGGCCCTTCATCTAAATCATTCCTGGTTGCAGTCACACTTCAGCCTTTTCCATGTACAATATATATGATGAGGCTGAGGAACTGCTCACTGGCCAACTTTCTGACACACTGTAATCAGCAGTGGGTCAAATCGACGTTCAGTTTCGACCGCAGTGACAAGAAAATTTGAAGGAGCAGGAAGTATGTATATAATTCACAAATGCCTACCAGAATGGAAGTCTGGATGCAAATTGTGTCTTAGATATAATAATATAACACTCAAAAGTTTGGAGTGTATAAAGTAATGTATATTCAGTGAAAAAACAAAATAACATGTAACAAAGTGCAGTCATGCGACTATAACCAAGGTCCAAAATCACATATAATCACTAAAAATGTGAATTTCAAATGTGAATATATAAACATCCATGTACTTTGCTTGAATTGAGCATGTGTGACAAGGCGCAGCTGTAAGGAAGCAAAAAAATCTCTCACACTCAACAAACCAACAGTGTAACAAAAAATTTAATAAATTTGCTATATGTGAACCTTATAAAGGTAAGTGTAATCCACAGGGACCACGCAATGATATAATGTATAAGCAATCAGGAGTCGCACCAACTCGCATAGACCCCGAAAAGTGACAAGTGGTTAGGAGTAAAATGTCTGGGTTGTGATTCCACAACCTGTATAGTGTCTCTCCTAAATGAACACAAAGGGTGACTAAATAGCAAAATAGTTTAAATATAGCATAGGAACAATAAATGTTCTAATTAAGATCGTCTTAAGCAATATAGCATGGTGCCTATAGTTCCAGGTATGTGTTAGGAGGCGATAACACGCAAACTTAATATGCCATACACAAATACTATTAACACATAAATGTCCGTGTTAATATAGAAAAACAAGGCGTTCATACGGATAAATATGGAATAATTTCCTATAATATCTGGATCTCTATATTGCCTCTCAATGTATTCTAGGATTGAACCGACATTCTAGCTGGTGCCTTCAATTCTACAAGGTAAGGAAAGGGGTGAGGTACTCTTTCCAGCGGTGGTGGACTCACAGGCCGGTGGCGGTGAGTCAAACGAGCTTACACCGACATGCGGTGGATGTAGATCTGGTCCGGAAAATTGGAATATTCCAGTTTAATGGGAGACACAGGCCTGTACTCACCACAAACTTCCACCAGACATGAATGAGTATGTAGATGACTGGACTGCTCTATTCTCTCATTTATCGCTTAACCGAAGGTACTGCATACCGCAATCATCATCCTCAATCCTCTCAGTAATGGTGATGGTTTTTAAGATATAGAAAAAAAAGAAAGAGAGTGCTTCCACATGGTGTATTTTCCAAAACGGATAACCGAATTATTTCAAAAGTATATTTTCCAACATCCGATAAAAAGATTATTGCAATAAAATAGGTTCAATTGAAAGGATAAAATGCACAGTTGAAAAGTAGCTCAGCAAGCATATCTACCCTTTTTTTACGCATTTCGTCTTCATAGACTTCTACTGTGGTATATGCCAGCCTGCCACCACTGCGTTTATATACACAAATATGGGTAATATAAAAACATAAAACACCTGATCCGATCGTGTGGAGCTTGACTTCCGGGTTTGTCGGTGTGCGTGCCAATCGTGATCATGAGACTCAATGTTAAACCAATAAGGTGCGTAGTAATCATATACAGACTAAAACCAAGCCTCTATCTCGTTGTTCAATCAACTTGGCTCTCACCCGGTGACCAATTTAAACACCAGCAAGCAAATACGTAGGGCGCGAGCGACGACCACGTGATCATCACGTGACCTACGTCGCGTCATGACTCAAAGCGTGACCCAGGCGTGCGTATCACAGGACAAGAGAGGCTGGAAATAGCTCATGATATGGGTTGTAACACATATGCGTTTCAAGATGTATGATACAGTAAACAAGTGCATTGTGTAGCAATAATAGCGCCAAAAAGCGTGCACATAATCTATATTACACAGCTGAAAATTGTGTGGGGATAGTAAAGTGAATAAAATTTCTAAAAGTCAAGACCTACAAAATCAAGTGGTTTAGATCGATACAGTGCATTAGATTAGTAAACATGAAGTACAGATAAATCCAATCTTACATATAGGAAACATGATATTCCTATGGCAACCAAAACACTACTGAATGGTGAAATCATGTGTGTAATGAGAAAAGCTATCAGTGACACCAAATAATAAAATCCGAAACACCCATAGCTTCACTAAAACAAAATGTACCTACTGTCCATATATAAAGATATATGTATATCTCAAGATTAGTTAGTGGCATACCAATGAGAGAGACAGTATATATCCAAAGATGACATGGAGATATATAAAGAACAAAATGAAAAAATCAATGAGAAAGAAAAGAGCAAAATAAATATTTAAGAAAGAAATATAATAATTAATATATAAAGATATTTAATCTATATATCGGGAATAAAGGGATCCGATATAGATCCAAGGATGTTAATCTTGGGTATTGAGTATAATCCCAAGGATATTAATCAAATATTACATGTATAATAATGTGAAATAACGTGTCCCAATCAATGTTTAATCCATGGGGTGTAAAACATTTAAGTTGGTGTATCCAAAAAGTTTCAAGTTTGGACACGCCCCTCACACTGGACTCATTTCTCCAATGGGTGCCGAATGTATCTATTACTTGACACTTAGTCCCCATTGGATTCTGATTGTGACATTGAAGGTAATGCTTAGGGATGCTGTAATTAGTGTGTCCCTTTTAAATCCCGATTATGTGTTCGTTAACCCTTACAGCAAAAGTACGTATAGTACGACCCACGTACTGTTTCCCGTAAGGGCACGTAATCAGATACACAATGAACCTGGTGGAACAAGTCATGAAATGTTTCATTTGATATTCCTTTCCCGTGAAGGTGAACAACTATTATGCAAACATACACTGCATTTGCGACACGGGAAAAATCCTTTCATATTGTGGAAGAAAGAAGGAATGATGGGGGGATCTATTACGTTGGGTGCAATCTGTCCACTCTATAGATAACTCCCGCTTGTTCTGGGAGTATAGGGCCTAATATTTGAATTTTTTTTAAGGACCTTCCAGTGCCGATAAATGATATCCTTAATTTGTTAGTATTGGATGGAGAAGGTGGTGAGAAAAGACCATTTATGTTTTGTGTCCTGGACCTGTTTTGGTTGTTGAGATATTAAGAGGGTTCTATCTACCATTGTGATCCTGTTAATTTCTTCATCAATCTGGGAAGCGTTGTACCCTTTATCAACAAATCTCGACTTGAGGATCTCTGCTTGATGGAGAAAATCTGGAAGGTGGGAACAGTTGCGTCTAATCCGTATGTCCCAATCAATGTTTAACCCATGGGGTGTATAACATTTAAGTTGGTATATCCAAAAAGTTTCAAGTTTGGACACGCCCCTCACACTGGACTCACCTCTCCAATGGGGGATGAATTTATCTATTACTTGAAATTTTGTCCCTATTGGATTCTGATTGTGACATTGAAGGTAATGCTTAGGGACGCTGTGATTAGTGCGTCCTTTTTTAATCCCGATTATGTGTTCGTTAACCCTTACGGCAAAAGTACGTATAGTACGACTCATGTACTGTTTCCCGCAAGGGCACGTAGATATGCTTGCTGAGTCACTTTTCAACTGCGCATTTTATCCGTTCAATTGAACCTATTTTATTGCAATAATCTTTTTATCGGATGTTGGAAAATATACTTTTTAAATAAATCGGTTATCTGTTTTGGGATTCACACCATGTGAAGGCACTCTCTTTCCTTTTTTTCTATATCTTAAAAACCATCACCATTACTGAAAGGATTGAGGATGATGATCGCGGTATGCAGTACCTTCAGTTAAGCGGTAAATGAGGGAATCGAGCAGTCCGGTCATCTACATACTCATTCATGTCTGGTGCATGTTTGTGGTGAGTACAGGCCTGTGTCTCTCATCAAATTGGAATATTCCAACTTTCCGGACCAGATCTACATCCACCGCATGTCAGTGTAAGCTCGTTTGACTCACCGCCACCGGCCTGTAAGTCCACCACCACTGGAAACAGTACCTCACCCCCTTCCTTACCTTGTAGAATTGAAGGCACCATCTAGAATGTCGGTTCAATCCTAGAATACATTGAGAGGCAATATAGATATCCAGATATTATAGGAAATTATTCTATATTTATCAATAATTAGGTTCCTATGTTATATTTAAACTATTTTGCTATTTAGTCACCGTTTGTGTTCGTTTAGAGAGACACTATACAAGTTGTGGAATCACGACCCAGACATTTTACTCCTAACCACTTGTCACTTTTCAGGGTCTATGCGATTTGGTGCGACTCCTGATCGCTTATATATTATATCATTGCGTGGTCCCTGTGGATTGCACTTACCTTTATAAGGTTCACATATAGCATATTTATTCAGTTTTTTGTTACACTGTTGGTTTGTTGAGTGTGTGCGATTTTTTCGCTTCCTTACAGCTGCGCCTTGTCACACATGCTCAGTTCGTAGTACACGGATGTTTACATATTCACATTTGAAATTCACATTTTTAGTGATTATATGTGATTTTGGACCTAGGTTATAGTCGCATGACTGCACTTTGTTACATGTTATTTTGTTTTTTCATTGAATATACATTACTTTATACACTCCAAACTTTTGAGTGTTATATTATTGTATCTAAGACACAATTTGCATCCAGACTTCCATTCTGGTAGGCTTTTGTGAATTATATACATCATTAGCGCTAACGGTTTATTTTACATTTCATTACACAATTAGTCTGATTGTTGTGTTGGCTGCTCACCCCTTTGATTGGCGCGGTATTATCACTTTATTTCTCACTTTCATTTCTAACAGTGTATATGGTTTTTGTTTAGTAAAGTCTATTCATTTTCAAATCAAATGTTGAAAGCAAATGAAAACTTTCAAAACGACAAACAAATATTCTGAGAATTTGCATACCAATTCTCCTAAGACTGTTTATTCCAAATGTTATCCATCTATGGCCAACTTAAGCAGACTGCAGTGTTCCCTCACATGGAGGTGGTGAGTGACTGATTGAATAGGAAAGTAACCTTTCCATTCCGGTCTTGCCTTGAATTCTAATTAGATAAAAAGAGAGTTAGAGTAAAAAATACCACTAAAACCTCAGTTTTCAAAGAGAAATATTTGAAGTTTAAAGCTGAACTCCAGGAATTCAGCCACTTAGGCTGGATTACTAGCGGTGAAGTCCAACGAAGTGCATACCACCTCATGGACTTATCTTCCTGTAGCAATAACTCTCGGCAGAGCTGCTGGTTTAAAGCGGGCCTGTCCTCTTATCTCTTTACTCCTCTTAAATTGTTCAATCCCCTTGGCACAGCTGTAGTGCAGTGTTGTAATGATATGAGTATTGACTTTTGACTTTAACCCACAGTATACATTGACATTAATATTTACCTCTACCTGGGTGTCTGTAGCTCCACCTGCAGGAGAAATAACAACACTGCACAGAAACTTCAATAATAACCAGAAATAACTCCTTTCTTTGAATAAGTAGTATATTTAGATAAAGGGTTATTACAATGACTACACTATCACACCAACGTAGTGTAATAGTATAGTAAACAGTTATAACAATTGGCAACATACACAAATATACTTAACTGTAAATATCTATACCAGGGAGCTCCCCCTGCTCTAAACGGTAAAGTCACTATACTTAGTAAATAAATGCAGAGCCCTGCAATAAAAAGGATAGTCTTGACGTCTTCGGTCTTCGCTAGCTAAGAACTTGTAACTGTAATCCACAAAGGGGGTTCCTCTTGGATTGCGCAGTGTAAGGTAACACACTAAGGCAGTTATAATCCGGCAGACTGACTAAGTGTTCTCAAATGAAGAAGACAAACATCTAGCATCCGCTCTTGAATACTGAAGTCTATGCAGATGTACTATTTTCCAACTTAACTTGTTCGGTGGGACTATCAGTCCCAGCAACACTCTGTAACAGTTCTAAGTGTGTGTAGTATTAAACAAACTTCCGGGTGTTAACCCTCTCACCACATGGGATCCAGGCAGACGGATGTCTCAGTTTCAGCAGTTCTCAGTCCGTATGGAGGCACCACCACACCGTCACACTGTTCCTGTGAGGTACCTGGTAGTGAGCCTGACTGGTAGAAGGAGACCTCTCTTAAGCGCTGGTTCAGGAGCCGCTGGAAGTGGGAACAGTGGTCTCCTGAGCACAGTGGGTAGGAGGGCCTGATGCAGGTTCCAGCAGAAGCAGACACCGGAACTGGGAGGATGTCCCTCAGGGATGGCTGAGCTGTGGATGCAGGTAACTGGTGCAGGCTGGTAGGTAGGCTGGTAGCCGGATGCGAAGACAGCAGCTGGATGCAAACAGGCAGGCTGGAAGCAGCGTTACAGGACACAGGCAAGCAAGGTCAGACAGTCCGTATTTGGCAGGAGATCAGGCAGGGTATAAGCAGGAGGGATGATCCAAGGGTAGTCAAACAGGCAGGAGTTCGGCAACGGGTAGCAGAGTAAACAGGGTCAGACAAGCCGGGTCGGATGGGAGACTGGAGAATGGTCAAGCGTAGCCGGGTCAATAGCAAATAACAAGCAGGCAGATACAAGAACTTTCAGGTGCAGAGCTGCAGACGAACAGCAGCTAACATGAGCACCTGTCACCCTTTTAAAGGCCCCTTGGCTCCAAACGGCGCTAGCGCGAACGGGCGCGCGCACGGGCGCGCGCGCGCACCCGCGAACGTGCGAACGCGCGTACGGGCACCCGCGGGAGCGCGCCGGCGCCCCCTGGTGGGGATTTTGGCTGAATTCGCTGAGAAACACTCCTTGTGAACCTACGTGCACGCAGATTCACCCGACGACTGCTGACACGCCCCTGACAGTTCCATTCACTAATGACCAGGAGTCCTCGGTTACCTCCCCACGGGTCTCCAGAACGATCACTTCTACTGCTCCAGCACACTGTGATACGATGGCAGGATCCTTGCAGCTGCTCCGCTCCTTCTCAAAGTAGGCCGCAACCCTGTGGGACACACATACCCCCAGAGTCCTGCTGGCAGAAACCAGAGGCTAAGATGGCTACTCCCGGTCCTTTTATATCCGCCCACAATGCAGTTCAGTTCAACACTTGTCCAGGAGCATTGTGGGTAGGTCACGGCTAAAGTTCCGAAGTAAACAATCAATTACTTCCATGTCACTTCACTTAATCATGAAACGTAAAAGTATTGTACCTTTTTAATTATCCACAAGATGGCACTATAACAACTTATGTACTGCATAACACACATATGGCTAAAAACAACAGTTGACAGCGCTACATACTCCCCCTGCTTTAAATCTTTGGTCCCCAAAGATATGTAAGACTTGTTCCTGCTACACATCTTAGCTTCTAAACGAGTGCACAGGACCGACAGAGGAGCCTCCCACCAATTCTCAGGTGTTGGAAAGCTACTCTGTGTACCCACAACTGTTACCTTAGTATCAGGTACAGGTGTGCCAAGGGGTGAAACAGGGCTCTCATTGTCCAGATTAACTGAGGAGGAACAAGGCTCATCCACATTCCTTTTGCTGGTAACCTTTGTTGTTTCAGAACACTCGCCCAAAGTATTATAGGTTAGTCTCTTGGGTGGGCGAATGTTCCTCTTTCCCCTTTGTTCTTTTGGTGTGTCCTCTATTTCTGGATGGACACTATTCTCTTCTACTTCAGTGGGAGATAAACACTTCTCAGCTCTTTCAGACAATGGCACAAACTCTGAAGCTTCTGGCCTAAGGGCCTCACTACCCTCTTTGGTTGTTGGTGATGAAACACTCTCTTCAGCTTCGAGTATATTAGATGACCACAACCAGCTAACGTCCAGCTCTCCCTCCTCACTGTCTGCAGTTGTCAAAGGTCCAGACTGGGACCTAGTTACAGGCCGTTGTGCAACTTCTGATGTAGATGATAACTCCTCCTCGGAGATTATCCTGACTGCATCAGTAAGGGGCAAAAGGTGATTCCGATGCCAAGTCTTAATTGGTCCAGCACTTCCTTCTGGTCTGATTTTGAAGACTGGAAGTCCTGGGAACTGTTTACAAACAATGTATGGCTGTGACCTCCAGCGATTTGCCAGCTTGTGTTTCCCAGGAATGCCTAAATTCCTCAATAGGACTCGGTCACCAGGTTGTAGATCTTGAATCCTCACTTTGAGGTCAAAGTTTCTTTTATTTCTACTCCCTCTGCTGTCTGACATAGTCTGAGCCTTCTCATAAGCAATCTTCAGACTCTTCCTCAGCCTGTTTGCATATCCTCGGTGAGAGGTCTCTGAGGTGTGATCCACTGGTAATCTAGCCTCTCGCCCAAACATCAGCCGATAAGGTGAGTATCCTGCGACATCACTCTTGGTGCTGTTATATGCATGCACTAAAGCGGCAATATGCTTACTCCAGTTGGGCTTTTGCTCAGAGGTTAATGTCCCCAACATATTAAGAAGCGTTCTATTAAACCTTTCCGGCTGAGGGTCTCCTTGCGGAGGATAGGGTGTAGTTCTGGACTTTTGAATTCCCAATAGATCCAGCAATCTCCTGATGAGTGTACTCTCAAAATCCCTTCCTTGATCTGAGTGGATCCTCTGTGGTAAACCGTAATGGACGAAGAACTTCTCCACTAATGTCTTTGCCACTGTGACTGCCTTCTGATCTTTCGTGGAGAAAGCTTGAGCATATCTGGTAAAATGGTCTGTGACTACCAGGATATTTCCTTGCCCACTCAAGTCAGATTCTAAGCACAGGAAATCTATGCAAACTAGATCTATTGGACCTTGGCTTGATAAATGTCCCATTGGTGCTGCCCTTTGCGGCAGAGTCTTTCTCTGGATACACCTATGGCAGGAGTGACAGTAACTCTCCACTTCTTTCCTCATGTAAGGCCAGTAGAATCTATCTCTTATTAATTGAAAAGTTCTTTCTGACCCCAATTGTCCATGACAATAGTGTAGAGCGATTAACACTGTCTCTCTGTGCTTCTCTGGCAGAAACAGCTGCCACTTCTCCTCCGGATCTTCAGAGGGGCCCCTTTGGTAGACCACCCCTTGCAACAACTGCAACCGATCCCACTCTTTGTGCAACAACTGAGCTTCTTTTCAGGCGCTTCTCAAAAGCAAATCAGGGTGTTTACCCTCCAGAGCTTCCAATACCAAGCTGCAGAGTGGATCTTCTTGTTGATCTTTCCTAAGATCTTTCCTTGATAACTTGGGTAAACCCTCTGCAGCAATCTGGGAGACATTACAGTAATACCTGGGTACTGCGGTAGTCACTCCAATCTCTTCAGCTCTGGCTCCACCCTTCTCCCACTTAACTGCTCCCTCACAAAGGGCTCTTACCCCTTCGGGGGCAAGTTGAGTCCAATCCTCTTGGGAGCTCAGGGGACTGTGGGGTCTTCTTGACAGCGCATCCGCATCTCTGTTGCCTACTCCTGGTCGGTATTTCAGGCTGAAGGAGAATGTTGAGAGAGCAGCCAACCACCTATGGCCTGTGGCATCCAATTTTGCGGTGGTAAGTAAATATGTGAGGGGATTGTTATCTGTTTAACTACAAATTCGGCACCATACAGATAATCTCTCAGCTTGTCTACCACAACCCACTTCAAGGCCAGAAACTCAAGTTTATGAGTTGGGTAGTTCCTCTCAGCAGGAGACAGGCTCCGCCTCACATAAGCAACAGGCCTCAAATGTCCATTATGATCCTGATAGAGTACTCCGCCCAGCCCATCTCGGCTGGCATCCACATGCAGTTCATAGGGCTTGGTAGGATCCGCATAAGCTAACACTGGAGCAGTTGTAAGGCTTTTCTTCAACTGACTGAATGTCTCTTCACATTCTTGAGTCCACTGATCCAGGATAGATTCCCTTTTCTTCCGGGGCCCTTCTTTTTGTCTCCCAGGTTTCTCCGAATCCATATCAGCCTCTTCCTGATTCTTCAGTAGTTCTGTAAGTGGGTGGGCTATCTTTGTGAACCCCTCCACAAACCTCCGGTAGTAGGAGCAGAATCCTAGGAATGACCTGAGCTCAGTCACATTCGTGGGCCTTGGCCAAGAGGTAACAGCTTCCAATTTCTCAGGGTCAGTGGCTATCCCTTCTTCGGACACAATGTGCCCCAAATAGTTCACTGAAGATTGATAAAACTGACATTTCTCCATGGAGAGTTTCAAGCCCTCATCATGTAATCTCCTCAGAACCTTTTCCAGTCTCTCTTCAGGCTCTTCAAGAGTTCGACCAAAGACTATGATATCGTCTAAGTATACTAAGACCTCAATAAAGTTCATGTCGCCTACTGTCTTCTCCATGAGCCGCTGGAAAGTTGCTGGGGCCCCAGACAGACCTTGTGGCATCCGGTTGAATTCATAAAACCCCACGGGGGTGATGAAAGCAGTCTTCTCCTTATCCTCAGGACTCATGGGGATCTGATAATAGCCACTCTTCAAATCTAATACACTGAACCACTTCGCCCCTGATAGGCTCTGTAGGGCATCTTCTATACGGGGGATAGTGTATTGATCAGGAATGGTCCATCGGTTCAGAGTCCTGTAGTCGATACACAGCTGGAGTGACCCATTTTTCTTTCTCACCACCACTATCGGAGAGGCGTATGGACTCCTGGACTCCTTTATAATCCCAGTCCTTTTCAGCTCAGCCAGCTGTTCTCGGAGGTCTTCAAGATCTCCCAGTGGGATCCTCCTGACCCTTTCCCGAAAAGGTTTGTCTTCTTCCAGCCGGATCTTGTGCTCTGCACTCTTGGCATACCCCACATCAAACTCGCTCTTTGAGAAAACTTCTTTCCATCTCATGAGCTGGGCCTTGGCCCTCTCCATCCATGCAGGCATAAGGGAGGTGTTTTTCGGGTAAAAATTCTCTATGGGAATTTCCTCTTCTGGCCCCCTTTTCACATCTCTTGGCAAAACCAGGGTTGCTTGATTCACCTGCCCAAGTAGCAATCTTGCTGGTATCTTCACAGGCAGGGCTGTCATGTTCCAAACACTGACTGAGACTCTCCCCCTGCTTCTCTTAAAGTGCCTTAGTAGATAACACTTTTGGGAGTATCTCCAGACCCACATCTTCTTCCTGAGTGTCCGTCTCCAAGACAATGAAAGGCCCAGGTTGTCTCCAACTCAACTTGACAAAGGCTCTCATGCATACCACTTCACCCGATTGTAGCAGTTCTTCACCTCGGTCCAAACGCCAAACTTTCCCCACCCCTTCTGGTGGGGCCTTTTGTTCGTGTACTATGTTCTTGTACACTTGGGTTAGCATGGGATGCACCTTCATGGCCGGGGCACTTTCCTTCTGTACAAGCGGTGTCAGGAGTCTTCTGACCAGATCAGTATTCGTTCCGATGATAAGGGAACTTTTATGAGCCCCAGGGGGCCGAGGACACACAACCGCCAGGGTGTCAAAAGTCTCCACCTTACCGGCCACACTCAGGTCAAAGGTAAGTTTGATAGGGATATATCCCTCATAAGGAAAGTTCTGGGTACCTAGACCCCATATCTCCAATTCTTCCAATTTTTGCAGGGGCAGATGCTTGAGATGCTTCATGTAAAAATCTTTGTATAATAAGGTCACTTGAGCTCCAGTATCCAATAGTGCCTTAGCGTAGATTCCTTCTACCTGGATTGGGATAATCGGAGAGGGTCCCACTAAGTTGCGGGGAAATTCACCCTGAGCATTCAGCTTCTTCTGCCTACTAGATCGCATCTTGACTCCTCGCTTCCATGGACGCTTATTCAACTTCATTCCTCCTTTTACTCTCAAAACTTTGGGAACTTGGGTTTCGTTGGAGTTGACGACAGTTACAGGGCGCCCAGCTGACTCCTTCACTGGGGCCCTCAGAAGTTTTCCGTCGGCTTTTGACGTTGTACTGCTGCCCTTGGACTTGGGCACACGGTCCCAAAGTTGTTGTAATATGTTCACCGATTTATGTGGGACATTGTTGTGTGTATGTACACATGCAGTCAATGTTGACCGAATGGTTGATTTGTCCAACTGAATTTTAACAGCTGAAGACTCTTTGATGTGTTAATCTTATGCAAGTCTATTTGAACATTTCAAAGGGGATTCAGGTGGTATGTTAATCTAATCTAATTACATATATCTAAAGGGGACTTGTTGATGTTGATATGCGGGAATGTAGGTATTCCAAGGGCTCAAAAGGGTGTTCTGTTTATCTAATTAATATATCTAAAGGGGACTTGTTGATGTTGATAAGCGGGAGTGCAAATTGGGGTGGTTCACGGCTGTTCAAGTCCTAAATTGGAACGGCCAATCAAATTGCTCAGCCATTCAATATTTAGTGAATATAACACGGCATTCAGTCTATAGGTTTGGAAGTTAGGCTTGTCTGTGTGTAGGGGAGGCTTGTCTGTGCATGGCTGGGAAGACTGAATAATATGGGTCTCTGAATTATATTTCCTCTGTCGGATTTCTTTGTCATCTGTGGACTTTGGACTTTGTTCTGTGTTGGAAGTCAATAAAGTGCATCTCTCTGGAAGAATTGGGTTGCTGCGGAAGAGTACTAACATCATCATCATTATAATAACCCAATATAATATTAATATACTAAATCACTACATCTGGTGCCGTTCATGTGACCAGAAGAGCATTTTCGGACTTAGTAACAGAAGTCGGTGGTGACAACAATCCTGTGAGTTGGACAGAAGTCTGATGAAGAACCAAGAGCTGTGCTGTGACTCTATTGTCTGGTTGTGACATAAGAGAGTCTGGATTACAAAATTTAACAAGTTGGGAACCCCAGAATTATTCTCTGGAGACTGGAAACAACAAAAAAGGACTGTGTCGTGTACCAGAAGACCTGAAATGGAATCTGAAGGAGTAACTAATGCGGTGAGTAAAATATTTCCTTTTTTTTTAATTATTAGTAATATAGTCAAAATGCTTACTCAGTGTGAAGCTAGTGTCAGTTCTGATAAAGTTAACAGATGGGTATTAAAATGTATTAAGCGCCATGGCGGTCCTTATGAAATTCCAGAAAAATGTAAGCAGACGTGGACGATGATGAAGGAATTTTTAGAGAAAAATGTTTTTGATAGCAAAATTTCAGAAAGTAAAAGAAAAGGTTGCATTATACAGGGCTTGTTATCTTGCTGTCTAACAATGGAAAGTTCTTTGAATTATAAGGTTGAGGAAATTACCCAGTTACAGAAGGCAGTTGATAATAGCAACAATGTTTGTGAGAGGTTACAAAACCAATCAGACACCGAGACAGTAAATTTAAAATTGCATGCGGTTACGATTGGAGAAGCTTTACTTGAGAAATCTAAACATTGTGATGAATTATCAGAGGAAAATGAGAGATTAAAATTAAGAATTATGGAATTAGAGAAGAGATCTCAGGAATGCAGATATGCATCAAATCTTGGATTCAGCAATCTGCAGCAAACAGAACCTCATATTAAATCTGATAATTCATTACCAGCTGCCCCCACTGTGACTACCACAGTTTATAACAATAATAATAATACAGGTGAAGTTCAGCTTGTAATGAAGCCATTGAAACCAAAATTATTAGACGCAATTCTTAAAGAAATAGGAATGGTTCCATACCATGATTTAAACAGATTTTTAAAATGGTTTTGTGACGTGCAGCAAGTCAGAGATATGTACAATCTCAACCCATCTGACTTAGAAAGAGTTTTGCAACATTCTGTAGGAAGTGGTTTTTGGATGAGAATTAAACAAATCTGTATTCAGCCTCTGAGGACAAGGGACATATTACTGGAATTATTATGTGTTTTGTATGGTGTACGTTCTGATGTTACTATTCATGGGAAGATCCAACAAATGCAAAATGAATCTCCCTATGAATTGTCACACAGGATAGCAACTATTATGGAATTATTGGTCGGTAATAATCTTGCATTTGAGCGTGGGGGCTCGATACATATGAGTATGTTTCTAGATGCATTGCTTGAAGATATCAAACAAAATATCTTATTAGTTACCCCAAATCCTCATGATTTAAAAGACATATTGTTGAGAGCAGACCATTTGTGGAGAAAGTCAAATGAGCAGGCTGTCAAAATTGATTTAGCCACATTGTTTAGGACAAATACTGAACATAAAGATCAGAAGATAATATCCTATGATAATAGCCAGAGAGGAGACATCGGGTCAAACATAGGTGATATTAATATGAAAAACAGAGCTGACCAAAATAATAATAAGAAAAAGTCCAAGACTTGGATACCGTTTTCTCAGTTAAAACAGAAATATGACCACCTGAAAATTGAGTATGACAAGATGAGAGAGGAGCGTGATAAATTATTACAGCAGTTGAAGGGGGTACAGGGTGTCATGAATGTACAAGATGTATATTCTCCAGATCTGTTTTTGAATGCAGATGACACTTCTCTAGCAGTGGGGGTGAATTAGCTCCAAACTGTAAACGTGTAAATAGTGTTTTGTTTTAACTTCAAACAATGTTTAAGGACCTCGCTAATGAGTTTTGTTGGAGAGTTTTTTTGTCTTTCAGATATTGACATTTAAATGACGGTGAATAGCAGTCTGAAATTGCTGGCTGGTGAGGGAGAATTATGGGAGAAATGCTGAAAAGACAACAAGGAATTATAAAGCATTCATGGACTCTCTCGAAATTCATCAAGCAATGGACCTTTTTTCTTTTTTTTTCTTCAACGCCCTAATTTTTAATTTTTCTCCCTTTTCCTGATATATTTTGCTTTTCATTTTTTTTTAATTTTCTTTATGTTTTATTTCCTGAACTTTATCTTAAAACCAAAGAGAAGCATTTTAACCTAAAATAATTTTCATGACAACTGTACATATTACATAATGCATATTGATCAATATATTTACATCTAAGGTGAGATGCTGCACAATGGCTTGGCATAGCATAAATTTTAGTATGTTGGGTGGTTTTCCTAAATTTATAAGAGGGGTGAGTGAAATTCATCACTCTAGTCATGATTTGAAACTTTGTTGATTCAGTTGTTTATAATATGCTAAAGGCTATGACATATATGGATGAAAAAGACCTTTCTACCTTTCATGGTGAAGATACTGGCAAGAATTTCCACTGCCGCTTTGTCTGCATAGAAGATCTGATAAACACTGATGTCAAGCTGATTCTATCTGAACCATCGTGTGGGGGTATATGTATATGTTGGTATACCATTCAAGTGTAATTATGGACTGAATGATCCAAGTAACTGCTTTATTGAAGACAATGAGGGGTCGGCCTACAGCAAATTACAAAAGCAAATTGTGGCTGGCAATCAACAAATTCTGATACTTGACAGGTACACATCCCAGTCATCATTGTTCAAATAGGAAATGGAAAGAAGCAGATGTGAATTGTAAAATGCTTGCAAGATGGACTCATGAATGTCAAGTGCAAGAAAATAGTTTAAAGCACAGTTTTTACTGCCATATCCAAACCTTTTGACCTTGAAAGTGAGTGCTGGTACATTGATAGTTCTTCTTACTATAAAGATGAAAGTAGAGTGTTTGCGTAAAAGCATCTTTAAAAATGAAAAGCTTGAGCCTGGAGATGAGAGAATCCTGGACTTGTGGATTGGAGTTCCCAGAGCATACCAAGTTTACTTTCAGTGAGATGGTGAGAGATGTGATGAAGTCCGACCGAAGAATGGACTGTGACATCAGCTCGTCTTTGCGCAATATTCAAGATCTTGATGTGATATAAGGCCTAACAGCTATATGGGCCACTGATGTTTACCAAATCCTTTTCCAGTCATGGTCTAAAAGTTATATTATCTAATAACTGTTTCATGGGGATATTTTAGAGGCTGGCGAAGAGAGATGTAACCAGTTTCAACTTCATATTTTATATGAGCCATTGTAAAGCATCCAGTACCTTAAATCATACTGCTATTTTTTGTTGTTTGATTTATGGGTCAGTTCTAGTAGTTAGAACCGACCCAAGTGGGGGTATATGTTGTAATATGTTCACCGATTTATGTGGGACATTGTTGTGTGTATGTACACATGCAGTCAATGTTGACCGAATGGTTGATTTGTCCAACTGAATTTTAACAGCTGAAGACTCTTTGATGTGTTAATCTTATGCAAGTCTATTTGAACATTTCAAAGGGTATTCAGGTGGTATGTTAATCTAATCTAATTACATATATCTAAAGGGGACTTGTTGATGTTGATATGCGGGAATGTAGGTATTCCAAGGGCTCAAAAGGGTGTTCTGTTTATCTAATTAATATATCTAAAGGGGACTTGTTGATGTTGATAAGCGGGAGTGCAAATTGGGGTGGTTCACGGCTGTTCAAGTCCTAAATTGGAACGGCCAATCAAATTGCTCAGCCATTCAATATTTAGTGAATATAACACGGCATTCAGTCTATAGAGTTTTGGGAGAGGCTTGTCTGTGTATGCACAGAGACCTATGAACATGGGGTTCTGAATTATATCTACTCTGTCGGATTTCTTTGTCATCTGTGGACTTTGGACTTTGTTCTGTGTTGGAAGTCAATAAAGTGCATCTCTCTGGAAGAACTGGGTTGCTGCGGAAGAGTACTTACATCATCATCATCATAATACCTCAATATTAATTATCATACCCACTCTACATCATATCACACTATATCAACCCAATATAATATTAATATACTAAATCACTACAAAAGTGTCCAACCCCTCCACAGTTGAAACAAAGTCCAGATCGGCTCCTGAAGGTGGAGTCTGATACTCTCTTCAAGTTTTTCGTCCCTCCATTGGGCGGACTTGGGGGTCTCGTGGTCAGCAAAACTATCATTTCCATTAACTGAGCCACCTGAGTCTTAAGAAGCTCAATCTGGGGATCATCCTCCATTACACTAACTGTTTAGACCCCAACAGTGTGCTTTGGTTCTTGAATGTTCTCCTCTTTCCTTTCTAGAATAGCCTCTTCTTCCCTTACAATCCGAATTAGATCGGGGTACTTCAATATGCCTCCATCTTGGTGAGTTCTTAACTGGAGGGTGATGGGGTCCAAAGGCTGGGCACCCCTTAAGACTTGTTTGGCTCGAATTTCATCCACCTTACAAGGATCTAATCCCTTCTTCAGTAATATCTGGTGAATAACCTTGTCCAGTTGTCTTATATATTCCGACAACTTTTCTCCAGTTTCCTGATTTGTGTGTTCTAATTGTCAAATTAGGTCAGAAACCTTTTCAGTACGTCCAAACACATCTTGCAGGATATCTAAGTAGTCCTGTGCTACACAGTTCTGTTTGCTGAGCTTTACATTTCGAATGGCCTCGGAAGCAGGCACTTTGAGACTCTCAGCAATCCGCTGTTTCTTTTGTGTTTCAGGGATGTCCCACTCATCCAGCACCTGCGTGGTCTGTTCCAACCATTCTTCAAAGGTGTCTTCTCCTTTGGGTACAGGCCGTTGGCCTGAGAAAATGCCCAGTTTTCGGTACCCAGTCCCTGAATATGTTGGGTTCCCTTGTTGACATTGGGACACCAAATTTCCCAGGGCTGTGATGAGTTGTGGCTCAATTGCAGCCGGTGCTGACTGTGATGGAACCTTGATCTCCGCTGAACTTATCTGGGGGGAGGTGGCAGAAATCCGCCTTCTTCCCTTGGGTGGGTCAGGTAAAATTTGGTCTGGTCTTCGAGTTCAACACTTGTACCCTTGAAATTTTCCGGAACTCCCTTCCTCCACTCCAATAATGCATAGGTGCGGAATGCCTCATGATTGGGTCTTACTGCGACCACCTTGGCTCTTTGTTCTGGGGATAGTGTTTTTACCACTCGGTTAATGTGTTCTTTCTCCCAGATATCTCCCCAGAGTTCCATGGCCACGCTCGCTTCTGAGCGGGTGCCTTCCGCCTCACACCAGTGTGCCACAGTGGGGGGATCCATTCTAGGGTTCTTAAGGGGGTGCTTGATTTCAGAGTGACAGTTATCCCGGACGAGCCCCCACATGTAGCAATAGCTGCTGGTTTAAAGCGGGCCCGTCCTCTTATCTCTTTACCCCTCTTAAATTGTTCAATCCCCTTGGCACAGCTGTAGTGCAGTGTTGTAATGATATGAGTATTGACTTTAACCCACAGTATACATTTATATTTACCTCTACCTGGGTGTCTGTAGCTCCACCTGCAGGAGAAATAACAACACTGCACACAAACTTCAATAATAACCAGAAATAACTCCTTTCTTTGAATAAGTAGTATATTTAGATAAAGGGTTATTACAATGACTACACTATCACACCAACGTAGTGTAATAGTATAGTAAATAGTTATAACAATTGGCAACATACACAAATATACCTAACTGTATATATCCATACCAGGGAGCTCCCCCTGCTCTAAACGGTAAAGTCACTATACTTAGTAAATAAATGCAGAGCCCTGCAATAAAAAAGATAGTCTTGATGTCTTCGGTCTTCGCTAGCTAAGAACTTGTAACTGTAATCCACAAAGGGGGTTCCTCTTGGGTGTTGCGCAGTGTAAGGTAACACACTAAGGCAGTTATAATCCGGCAGACTGACTAAGTGTTCTCAAATGAAGAAGACGAACATCTAGCATCCGCTCTTGAATACTGAAATCTATGCAGATGTACTATTTTCCAACTTAACTTGTTTGGTGGGACTATCAGTCCCAGCAACACTCTGTAACAGTTCTAAGTGTGAGTGCAGTATTAAACAAACTTCCGGGTGTTAACCCTCTCACAACACTGGGTTCCAGGCAGATGGATGTCTCCGTTTCAGCAGTTCTCAGTCCGTATAGAGGCACCATCACACTGTCACACTGTTCCGTTCACTAACGACCAGGAGTCCTCGGTTACCTCCCCACGGGTCTCCGGAACGATCACTTCTGCTGCTCCAGCACACTGTGATACGACGGCAGGATCCTTGCAGCTGCTCCTCTCCTTCTCAAAGTAGGCCACAACCCTGTGGGACACACACACCCACAGAGTCCTGCTGGCAGGCCACGCGTCCCAGGAACAAGAGGCTAAGATGGCCGCTCCCGGTCCTTTTATATCCGCCCAAAATGCAGTTCAGTTCAACACTTGTCCAGGAGCATTGGGGGTAGGTCATGCTAAAGTTCCGAAGTAAACAATCAATCACTTCCATGTCACTTCACTTAATCATGAAACGTAAAAGTATTGTACCTTTTTAATTATCCACAAGATGGCACTATAACAACTTATGTACTGCATAACACACATATGGCTAAAAACAACAGTTGTCAGCGCTACATTCCTAATTTACAATTTGTCTTTTTACAGAGTGCTGGGAACATAGCTATCGTTATACTTCTGACACTCCTTTGCTGGACCTTCTGGTCTCAGCTACTGCAGCTGCAGAGTCGCATACAGCCACTGTGCCCACCCCTCCCCTCATCCTGCCTGATCATAGAACGCTTTGTATTATGTGAACTCAAAATAATAAAAAACCCTCTGATTAAATAGCGGAGTGGTGGGCAAAGCAGCTGCTGTATGAGACGGTAGTGTACCCTGGTAGTGTAGCAAAAGCTGTACTCCAGGAGTCTTGTAAAACTGTCAGATGTATAGTAAATAAAGGTGGCATGCAACTCATTGGACTTAACTCATAGCATGCCAGGTAATTTTAAAAAGTGGCTGAATTCCTGGAGTTTAGCTTTAAATATACAGTCAGTATAGTCCTGTGAGAGATGGATACAGGAGGTTATATAGACATGCAGAATGTGTTTTGAGTTGAATCTGTAATTGGTCTGTATTCAGGGTCACTCATTTCTCCTTAACTGCAGGTAACCACTGGTTGTGCCAATATACAAGAACAGTGAAAGCTCCTCTCAGGGTGTCATTGCTGTGTACAGGTCGAGCAAATGTTTGCATACACCTGTCCTCCCAGCCACAGGAATCTGCTGATTCTTGCCATTGGAATCTGGAGTATGCAGATCATCGCCCATGTGGAGGAGGCCCAAGTTCCCTCTAAATAGTAAAACTTGAGGCCTACTTTGGGGATGGAAAAGCACAACTCAAATGGAATAAATCAGCAAGCCCCTTTATTCTACTTCTTCACTATTTACTATGACCCTCCCCCTTCACCCCCCTTATAGCCCTAAGTTTTCTTTTTTAGCCATTACTGATAGAACTCATGTGCATATGTGTTGGTAGTACATTATCCCAACTCCATTCTCTGCATGTTGCAGATGCCCAAAGTGGATCAAGAGTGCACACTGCACTACAAATGTCCCATGGGCAATAAAAAACAAAAATTGCTAAGAGTAAGGGGAAGGAGTTTTTGGCAGAGGTCTTAAAAATGGACAGAGTTCATTAGTGTCACGTACCTTTTAGCGGAGTCCGAAATGACGAGAGTGGCCTCTTGCACGGTCCCGGTCCTAGCATCCCTGGAGGTTGAGACAGGGCTGCTAGGGCAGTGGAAGAGTGCAGGTGCCTGCTGGCAGGATCAGGAACACCGGAGCCTTCGTGGAGGAGGTGGGATGCTGATCACAGGATTGGTTTAGGAAAAGTCCAACAGGAACACTTGAAGAGTCAGGGGCAGGCAGGAGTTGGCAACGTGCTGGCAGTAAGGTACACAATCGGCAGGCAGCTCGTAGTTGGGGACTGGCGGTGGTTGGCAAAAGGCTGGCAGGAAAGTACAGGATCAGGAGACAGAGCCATAGTCAAGAGTCCAAGCTGGGGTCAGTACAGGAAGCAGAGGCAGGCAGAGATGCAGGGGTAATCCGAGAGAGTAGTCGTGGAAGCCAGAAGTTCAAGATCAAGGTCAGTCAAACAAGACAGCAGCAAGGATACAGGAACGAGCTGAGACAATCCAACACTGACACTAGTACACTGATCATTTAAATAGGGCGCCTTGCGCCGTGATTCATTGGTGTGCGAACATGCCCGCGCTGACGTGCACTCGTTTGTATGGGTGTGCCAACGTGTGTGCCTGGTCCGGGACTCGCTCGTTCTTGCCGTATGTTTGAGCGAAGACTGCTGGCTGGCGCACGGGAATGAGCATTTGTTGCGATGGTTCTCTGACAATTAGTAAGACTTCATCTGGAACATGCAGTTCAGTTTTGGGCATCACAAAAAGGATATCAGGGAACTGGAGAAAATGCAGAGAAGAGCAGCAAAACTGATAAGAGGCATGGAGGAGCTCAGCTATGAGGAAAGATTAGAGAAACTGAATTTATTCTCTCTTGAGAAGAGGAGATATGATTAACATGTATAAATACATAAGTGTTTTTTATTGTTTTTTTTTCCCTTTCATTGGTTGAACTAAATGGACTTGTGTCTTTTTTTAACCACACAAATGCCCCGTACACACGGTCGGATTTTCCGATGGACAATGTCCGATCGGAGCGTGTTGTCGGAAATTCCGACCGTGTGTGGGCTCCATTGGACATTTTCCATCGGATTTTCCGACACACAAAGTTGGACAGCAGGAGATAAAATTTTCCGACAACAAAATCCGATTGCGTCAATTCCGACCGTGTGTGGTCTGTTCCGACGCACAAAGTGCCACGCATGCTCAGAAGAAATTCCGACACGGGACAGCTCGTTCTGGTAAACATAGCGTTCGGAATGGATACAGCACTTTTGTCACGCTGCAATGTTCAAAATGGTTTAATACGGCGCACTCTCTTCTTCTTTATAATGTGACAAGAATTAAGTCGTTTTGATGCTCATATTCACACACACTTCTCACAAACTTCTTTCGTTATATTTATCGGGATTCCCTCAATATATTTAGATTTCTCACATCTGACAACAAAATTTTTTGTTATTTTTGGACTTTAATGTAGATTGTTTTTTTGTGTTTCTCTTTTTTTTTTTTTTTGTGATTTTGATTTGTATTCCCGAAAAAGTTTGTGTGTGTTTTTGGTGACAAGTTCCCACAACTCCACTAATATGTTGTTCTATTTAATCTGTAGGAGATTGTTTGGTGTTGTTGTCGCTTGTTAATTTCACATTGTACTTTAGAAATGTACCTGAATCCTCACCAACAAACTGTCCTTTTTGGATGAAAACACACACAGGAGAGTAGAATTTCCCTAAAAAATTTTTATTAAGGGCTCACAACTAAACAAAGAGGGAGGCAACGCTGGAGAAACTGCAGAAGTGGGTGAAGCCTGGGACCCCCAGGGCAGACATCAATTATTTCAAAGCAAAATTGGTGGCCTGAGGAGTCCTTATCTAAGGGAGGGCAGTCTGGTCCAGAAGTCCCAGAGATCCGGAAAGCAGCAGATGACATCTGTGTCCCCAGGCTGTGGTCATACGAGAGACTGCAGATTCTGTCAGACCAGACTGAACCCAGGGTCATCACTCTTTGGTCTTCCCTCCACGCTTCCTTCCAGGCTTTGGCTGTGGTGGTCTAGTTGTGGCAGCAGGAGGAGGAGGAGGAGGATCGTCCCTCTCCATGACATCCGTCTTGTGTGTCAGTTCCCCACTCAACCCCTTACGTAGGACTTTATAAATCAGGTCCTCAGAGATCTTGCGTTGGCCCTCCTGCATGCCCTGCAATTTGGTGGCAGCCATGCAGGCAAAGGCCTCTTCAGGACTGGGGAAGGCTCTGAGGGACGCCGAAGCCTCCTGGATCAGCCTGTATGCTGAATCCTGCACGGGACTCGGAGTGGCCTTCCTGGCCCTTTTGTATGGAAGGCGGAGGGGAGGAACCTGAGACTCAGTCAGGCTGCGACTTGTCCCAGGCTTCTCCTGGCTGCAACTTAGCCCCGCCTCCTCCTGGCTGCCACTAATCCCCGCCTCCTCCTGGCTGCCACATTCCACAACCTCCTCCTGGCTGAGGTCTTCCTGTGTATGAAAAAGGGACATAGTTTTAGTTTTTTATTCATCAATCACACACAATTTTCACCTCCTGACTGCTGCAAATTGAATGTTAACAAATATAACAGACTATCCTTCTGAGCCCAGCAGTTTTCATTGTTTTCCCAATTTTGGGTGCCCACTACTGTCTATTGATATGTAAAGCACTTTCAATCAGCAATTAGTGATCAATAATAACATCTAATAAACATCATTTATTTATTGACCAGAAATCTGTAGAAGAATGCTATACCTGACTCCAGCTGGGCTCCTCCACTTCTTCCTGGCTGGAAGGCCCAGGTTGGACATCGGAAGCCTCAGCTGGGATGGAAGGAAGCGTGGAAGGAAGAGTAGAGAGGGATTCCCTGACTTCAGTGTGGTCTGACAGAAATCGCAGTCTCTCGTAGTACCACAGCCTGGGGACATAAACGTCATCTGCTGCAGCTCTGGACCTCTGGGAATCTGTGACCTTCTTGCGCTCCCTAAGATAAGTGCTCCTCAGGCCACCAATTTTAGCTTTCAAATAAGGGATGGTTGCCGTGGGGACCACCGGCTTCACCAACTCCAGCAGTTTCTCCAGCGCTGCCTGCCTCTTTTGTTTGTGGTTATAGTGGGGGTGTCTCACTTGCCACAGACAGGGCAGCTCCCTGTACTTGTCTATGAACAGGGGCAGGAAATTGTGGTCGTTGAACCCATCCATTTTCTCTGTAAGACACAACACAAGACAAAGCCTAAGGTCAGGCCAAACTCCCCTAATCTTGTTACAATATAGGCTTCCATTTCGAAGCAGTATAGGCCCAAGTTTAGATCCTACCTTCGTTAGCACGATCGGCGTCTCCGATGCTCCTTCCTCCGCTCACAGATCGTACGTAAGACGCGCGCGTTACGATTTATACACACTGCGCATGCGTATAATTCCGCCGGCCCTTAAGTTCTTTCTAGTCTATTCCCCGCCCCTTTTCGTTTGGCGCAGTGGGGGAAGAGCACATGGCGGATAGACAGCAGGATCGTGCTAATTGTAGCAACGAGGAGGAGGAGGAGGAGGAAAGGCTGGAGCCTGAAACGTCCCGATCCAGAAGGAGATTAAAGGACTCAAATATGTCCTTTGGGGAGATGTTGGAGATGGTGGACATCCTGAAGAGGGCCGACTATGATGGAAAGTATGGGCCTTACCCCAACCCCAATGTCCGAAAGGCCAAGATCATGGCGAAAGTGGTCAGGAGTCTGCACCGGAAATTCGGGGTACGACGATCGAAAGATCAGCTCAGGAAGCGGTGGTCGGACCTGAAATTACGAGAACATGAGCAGTACAGAAAGATCCGGAGAGTGCTGCAAAAAAGTAAGTATTTGTGCTGTGTTCCTATTCTTTATGTTTATGACGTTCGGGCTGCTCCATGTGCTTTTATGAACTGTTGTACAGTTTAAAATGGCAACTTTCATGTTCATGGGCACATTATTTGTTCGGATCACACATTGTTATTTCGGACGATAAAATAACATTGTTTAGGCCATATGCATTTGGCCACCATTTTGACGCCCTATACTTGTCTTCAAAGAATTGGGTTGTGTAGATGGCTTTGTTACTAGAATGAAATGCAAACTAGATTGTGTGTAAGGAGAGGACACTCAGCAGCTGTTTTCACATCTGGACACTGGAGCACTAGTGTGGGACACAAGAACACCATTTTTATTAGGGGGGCCACACAGGTGCTCCAGTGTATACTATAGGGGGGTCTCCATCTGTGAAGCTTGTACCAAACAGGTAAAGTATTGCAGCTTGACAAAGGGCAATAAAAAATATACATCTTGGAACTCGGCTAAAATAGACAATTGTATCCTACTTCCAAGCAATGTTTCATCCTTATAGTTCTGACATTAAATATCTGTGTGCTAATTATACCATTTTTGTTTTACATAGGGGAGAAAAGACTCGGAGGACACCCCTCATCCGAGGAGACCAGAGCCCCCCCCCCCTCTGGAAGAAGGGGAAATCCACCCAACACAAGATGAGCAGGAGGAAGAAGACGTGGTGGAACTAGTCACCACAACAGGTGAGTGTCTGCAACCACAGGCTCCGATAAGAGATGGATGGCGGCATTTTTTTTAAACCTAATTTCTTTTGGGTTTCCTCTCTTTTTAGGTGATTGTGAGGTTGTGGATCCAGATCCTTTCACATCCGAAAGTGCCCAGATCCTGATCGGGGAGATCATGGGGTGTAATTTACAATTGGAAAACATCAAGCAAAACATCAATGATGTTATTCCAAAATATAAAAACATCATTGATGTTTTGGGGCGAGTTTAAAACCCCTCCAAATCACTTTCTTCTTTTGTGTGCTACAATGTGCGAAATGTTTTTGTGATTTTTCCCAAAGCCAAATTTGGAGGATGCACACAGTGTGCCAACACGTGCTATCTGCCATCACGGGAGATCAATGGACGCGTTTTGGGGGTGCAACCCCTTCCTCAATAATAAAGTAGCGGTGAGGAAGGGCTTTCTCCCCCAAAACATGTCCCTTGATCCCCCCTGATGGCAGATAGCACATGTTGACATTGTGAAATATGTGTGCATCTTCCAAATTTGGCTTTTCCAGGGGTGATTTCCCCCCATCTGAACGCAATATCAAACACAGTTCCTAAATACTCATGTCTGATATTGCCTTCCAGTTCTACCAAATGTGAACTTTGTAAGATCAAGATTTGTGTCTTTCTTGTGGGTTTTACACAGGCCTGTTTTCTATAAAATGCACATTTTGATTTTGGATAATGACACCACAAAAATTGGTATACAACAAACATGTTGGTTTGTCAGAAAAACCTTTGGTAAATGCACATGTGATTGTGCAGGTATTAAAAAGATTGCTCATCAAGAATGTGTGGATTATTGTCTCACGCTACAACACTTTTGGGGTGATGTAATTGTTGTTTTATGAGAAAATGGGGGTTATTTCCTAAGGGGAAATCCACTTTGCACTACAAGTGCAGTTTCAGTGCAGTTGCAAGTGCACTTGTAGTGAAAAGTGTCTTTGCATTTAGTTAATAACAGCCAACAGTGCTTTGTATAAGGTTATACAATCACGACATTTTCTGGACTCCACACATTTCTGTCAGGGTCAGCTAAAACAAACACAAGCAGTAAATGTCCACAAAGAAGAGCCTGGGGGGAGATGCCTGTCGAGAACTTGAGGTCCTGCAGGCCAAATACCGCAAGGTAGCAACCAACCTCTGCTCCGGAGTGATGGCTTGCCTCATGCAGGTATCCTGCCTGCTAATATAAGGGGTCAGCAAAGCCAACAAACTGTGAAACACGGGGTCCGTCATCCTGAGAAAGTTCCTGAAATCATCAGGATTATTCTCACGGATCTCACGGAGCAAAGGCATATGAGAGAACTGGTCACGCTGAAGCAACCAATTCTTGGTCCATGAACTCCTCCCCACCCTGTTCATGGACTGGACTTGTGTCAAGGTCAGGACCCCAACACCAAGCCCCCGCACAGCACGAACTCTACGGGGAGTACGCATACGAAACATGGCTAGAAAACGGTCGGCTGCTCAGAACGAAGTAACAGAACGCACTGAAGAACAGAAAGGCCTGTGAAGAGCGACCTGAAAAACAGCAACGAGCAGGCAAGATCACACAGAAAACTCCGATACGAACTGACTGCACGCACTGAAGAGCAGATACAAACCCACAAGCACAAACTGAACAGCAGAAAACGATCTGAAAGCCACGAGTCTGAAAAAGCGCGAATCGTCTCTCACCAAACATTTACTAACACGAGATTAGCAAAAGGAGCACAAAGGGTGCCGCGCTTGGTTCTGAACCGGCCTTTTCTAGTCTCGTCGTACGTGGTGTACGTCACCGCGTTGTTGGTGATCGGAAATTCCGACAACTTTGTGCGACCATGTGTAGGCAAAACAAGTTTGAGCCAACATCCGTCTGAAAAAATCCTAGGATTTTGTTGTCGGAATGTCCGAATAAAGTCCGACCATGTGTATGCCCTATAACTATGTAACTTTGTGTCGATATTGAAAAATTGGTACCTCATGCCAAAAAGCGAAATTAATTTAAATAAATTAACAGCTGCTCCCCTAGCTAAGGTAGGTGGATCTACTTTAGATCAGTGTTTCTCAACTCCAGTCCTCAAGGCGCCCCAACAGGTCATGTTTTCAGGCTTTCCAGGCTTTTGCACAGGTGATTTGATCAGTTTCAGTTGATCAGTTTCACTGCCTTAGTAATTACCACAGCTGTTTCAGCTGAGGGAAATCCTGAAAACATGACCTGTTGGGGCGCCTTGAGGACTGGAGTTGAGAAACACTGCTTTAGATGATAGTGAATAAGGTGTGAGGGGGCGCTCAAATGAGGACCATAGGTCCAATATAATGTGCAATAGTATTTACGTATTCTATAAAATAATACTTCTATATTCATAATAAAGTGCAATGTGCCATACTTGAATAAATACAATCCATATACATAATAATTGTAAACAAAAAAAAGTGAAAAGTTGATAAAGAATTAATGACAAACGTCCTAGTGAATATGACTCTTCTAAGTAGCATCAATAGTGAACAGTCCATCACCAACTGGAAATAATACAACCAATGTGCTCCATATGTGGGTTCAGCTTACCAGATAGAAGTGACCTCTTTAATTAAAAAGCAGGTCAAGTAACGCTTTTAGTAAGGTAAACATGCTCAATGAAGGAGACTGTTGAGGCAAAAATCCCTCCTCTGCAAGATCATGGATGGGGTATGTGAGAAAAAATATAAAAGGGAAACCAATAGTGTAATCCTGTTTAAAAAATCAAGTAAAAAACAAAGCCAAGTGACTGCTTACATTCATCGTGCCTTAGCCACTGAGGCGACTTGCGTGTGTCTGGATCTAATGGTGCCTCCCAGCTTGCACTCGCTGCTGGCGTGCATTCCACCGTCCAGCGCGAACAACCAAAGGGACCGGAAGTGACATGACCAAGAAGCGCCTCGACGTACGTTTCATATTGCTACGTCATCAGGAATCGTTTTGTAGCAATACGAAATGACAGTGGAACGCACGCTAGCAGCGAGTGCGAGCCGGGATGGATATTCTTTGTTTAAATTTCATATCTGAGGTTTACAACCACTTTAGGGTAAAAAAAAACCTCCCCACTAACCATTCCCCAACCCTAAAACACTTACCTGAGTCCTCAGTGATCCAGCACTGTCCTGAGTGCAGCTCTTCTCCTTTGATTTACTGGTCTCACGGGAGACACAGGCAAGCAGCAGGAGCCTGTCCGTCCAATCCTGTGAGTAGGGAGCGGGGGTGTGGCCGAGCTGTGCTGTGTGTGTCTATGAACACTCAGGTACTCAGCACACGGCTTGCTATGGGGGTACATGCAGAAAGAAGGAGCAGAGAGCGCCAGCTGGGGACTTTAGAGGAAGAGCTAGGGGACCGCTCTGTGCAATACCATAACTTCTTTTATTAAAAAAAAAAAAAAAATTGGCTTTATTATCACTTTAAAACAACATAGGCCACTGCAACCAAAACACAAATATGAGACATAGAAGTACAACCCTATATACCAGATAAATCTGGGCCAAGTGGGATTTGAAAAGCAAATAGTCTGAAAAAATGTTAGGTTCATTAAAGATGAGGGTCACAAGGTTCTGATGCATGTCTGAAGTCGTGTATTGGAGAATGGCCAGGGGACAATGTGTGAACGTCATATAAATAGCATGGAGCATCATGCTTTCTGTGACCCCGTGTGCTATTTTTAACACAAATGGGAATCTCCATGACTCAGGAACTATGTTAAAAAGTCTCTAAATCTGAAACACAAGTTTGCTAATACAGATGAGTTATTAATTGCAGCTACACTGTAAATAGATGGGGTAGAAGATTCAGGCACATATCAGTAGCATTTACTCATCTTCCATTTCCCCACAGCCCTGATCTACCGCCAAAATACCCAGCACTTCCGGGTGAGAGGAAATACCTCACATTTCCCTTGCCTTTTCATGCATGGGAGTGTGGGAATGTGGGGAGCAGGCAGGTCTTTGTAAAATTAATTTTGTTAAAAGACTTACACAGGAATCTCAAGCAGCCTTTTAGCAGATCACGGTGATGCAAGAGCATGGGGAAGGTAAGTGCATGGTCCTTAGGGTCCCTATATTAAAGTGGACTTGATACTTTGCCCAGCATTAATACTGGTTTACTTTAACCACTTCAGCCCCGGAAGATTTAGCTGCAGAATGACCGGGCCATTTTTTGAGAATCGGCACTGCGTCGCTTTAAATGACAATTGCGCGGTTGTGCGACACTGCACCCAAACAAAATTGAAGTCCTTATTTTCCCACAAATAGAGCTTTCTTTGGTAGTATTTGTTCGCCTCTGCGGTTATTTTTTGCGCTATAAACAAAAAAAGAGCGACAATTTTGAAAAAAACACAATATTTTGTACTTTTTGCTATAATAAATATCCCCATTTTAAAAAAAAAAAAAAGCTAATTTTTTCTCAGTTTAGGCCGATATGTATTCTTCTACATATTTTTGGTAAAAAAATCGCAATAAGCGTATATTGATTGGTTTGCGCAAAAGTTATAGCGTCTACAAAATAGGGGATAGATTTATAGCATTTTTTATTATTATTATTATTATTTTTTACTAGTAATGGCAGCGATCTGGGATTTTTATTGTGACTGCAACATTATAACGGACAATTTTGACACATTTTTGGGACCACTGGCATTTATACAGCAATCAGTGTTATAAAAATGCATTGATTACTGTAAAAACGTCACTGGCAGTGAAGGAGTTAACACTAGGGGGTGTTTAAGGGGTTAATTGTGTTCCCTGGGAGGTGATTCCAACTGAGGGGGGAGGGGGCTGACTAGAGGAAGTGACGGATCGTGGTTCCTAGCTAATAGGAACACACGATCTGTCACTCCTCTGAGAAAAGAACAGGGAAGTGTGTGTTTACACACACTCGTCCCTGTTCTGTGTCTCCTGCTCACGATCACTCGTGGCCGGTGGTCATCGTGAGCATGACGAGCATCGGCACCCCCGCTGTGCTGCACCCCCTCCGGCGGTGCGCACGCACGTGCCTGCAATCCTGATCCCGTGAGCCGACGTATAGCTAAGACGGTTCACGGGATCTTGCCGACCTGCCGCGGTTAAATGACGGCGGCTGGTCGGCAAGCGGTTAGGATTTATGGCAAATACTGCCTAATGATAGACTGAGCCACAAAGCTCAAAACTGACAAATCCCCAACCAATCGAGAATATTTGAAATTTAAAATCTGGTGTTGGATTTATGCTTGTTTGTGCTCCTATGTGCTTGTTGTTGTTCAGTCGTTTAGTTGTGTCCGACTCTTCGTGACCCCATGGACCATAGCCCGCCATGGACCATAGCCCGCCATCTTCTTGCCATCCAAGGGACTTTCAAGAGTCTTCTCCAACATCATAGTTCAAAAGCATAAATTCTTCAATGTTCAGCCTTTCTTATGGTCCAACTTTCACAGCCATAGGTTACTACTGGGAATACCATAGCTTTGACTATATGGCACTTTGTCAGTAGGGTGATGTCTCTGCTTTTTCTAATGTTGTCTAGGTTTGCCATTGCTTTCCTCCCAAGAAGCAAGCGTCTCTTAATTTCATGGCTACAGTCACCATCTGCCATTAACTTGGAGCCTAGGAAGATTGAATCTGTCACTGTTTCCATTTCTTCTCCTTATGGTACAACAAATTTCATATTTTTTGCCATCTGTGTCCCATTGGGGAGATTTCCCTTTACTTCCTGTTCCAAAATTGTACCCAAATGATTGTAACTTTTTTTTGGCAATTAATACAGCAGATCCAAAAATATCGGCCTTAAATCCAACAACCATATCTACTGTGCTTATCAGTGAAGAGCTTCACAGAATGTAAACTGCAGTGCTAGCTTACTCTCGCTAAATCTTCACAAAACTAAAACTTGCCACAATTTTGGACCTTGGACCTTTTTAAAGGAAGACAGTTTCTCTAGCATTTGTCCATTATTCAGCAAGATTGTGTTAGGCAACATCACTTTTCTAACTCCATGGTAGCATCTGAAAGGGTAGACTCTGCCCATTCGCATGTTGCCACAGGAATAGAAAATTATGTTAAGTATTTAATAACAATTTTCTGCTTTCCCAGTCCATTTTGCTATAAAAAATAAATCAAAGAATTGAATAAGATTTTCCACACTATCGGGTCATATGTCTCCACAACCAAGAGCTGTGAGCTTCAGGTTTAACTGCAACACCACACACTGAAGGATCTAAAATAACAGTGTGTCCAATGATTTACATAAATGTTCGATGATGCATGTTTTGGGTCCTGAAGAAATTCGATTCACTACTTGTGTAATTGGGATTGACACAATGCTCTTGTTGATATTTGCTGCAAGAGGGCCATGTGTGTTTCTTAAGGGAAGGCTCCAAGCCATCTTGCATAGTGTTAGTCTGAAGTTCCCTGTTTATAGTAGAAATAATGTTTTCCTTTAAGCATACAAAGGCAGCATTGTACATTCAAGTGGAACTGTAGGCAAAACTGTTCAGCTAGTCTTGTGATCCAGACACCCTAGCAAGACAATACAGCCAAGTCAGTAAACTCACTTTTCACTACTATGGTTAAGCTGTAAAGCTTGATGACTAACCCACCCAGCCTGTAAATGAATATCAAATGGGCAATATCTCACTGATAAAGTCACCCTTTGCCCCAAGAACTGTGAAAATGCCATAGAGACTTACAGTTTTGCTTCTTCCTCTCACAGCCTGAGTCTTGCAAGAGATTATAGGAGGCTAATACAAAGAGAGAGGATTTCCTTTAACAAATACTTAAAGTGATATTAAAACTAAAACCAAAAATGGAATATATTGTAGCTTACAAATCCTTAAATGTGGTGGTTGCATTTGTTTTCTTTTTTATGCTTTTTTCCTTTTCAACTTGGTGATCCTGCCAGGCCCCTTTCACACTGCCACGACTTGAAAGTCGTGCAATTTTATCGCGATTTTACGGCTGCGAATTTGTGGCTGCGATTTCAGGGAATGCCTGTGTAAACTTGAGGTCTATGGACCTCAACTCCCATAAAAGTCAGACCAAAGAAGTACAGGAACTACTTTGAAGTCGGTGCGACTTGAAGTCGCACAGATATGAATGGTACTCATTGGAAATCATGGGGTACGACTTGTCATGTGACGTTGCAGTCCCAAGTCGCAGGACAAGTCGCACAAGTGTGAAAGGGGCCTAAGACACGTCCTGTCTTAGGCCCCTTTCACACTTGTGCAACTTGTCCTGCGACTTGGGACTGCAAAGTCGCATGAAAAGTCGTACTCCATGATTTCCAATGAGTACCATTCAAAATCGTGTCAAAATAGCGGCCACAAAATCACAGTAAAATAGCGGCAAAATCACCTTAGGATGTCTCTACTCTCGATGCAGGAGCAATAGAGACACACCTATGGACAGCAGCATTGTCAGGCTGGGGAGAGGGTAGAGTTAGATGCACTAGCAGTTTTAGATGATCAAATTAAAGCCAAACTCCAGCTAACACTTTTTTAAGCAGTTACATCAACATTTTATTTCAGTAGTTTTAATTTTGACTATTATATTCTTTCTAATGTCATGTTGTTGCTGAAACCATTATACTCCACTGCACAAAAAACACCCCGCTTAACACCTCCCTAGAAAGACACTGGAACTAAGATGTTACTAAACCCAGGACACTGCACTCACTATATCTGGTCCCCCAGAGTACGCAGAACATGGACATGCAATTGTTTTATTAAATATAAACTACTGAACACCTTTTCTCATCAGCAGAATATAGCGGTCTTATGACTTCTATCAGTGTCCGGCCAAGCACTGGTTATAGCTTTTGGATGAGTTTTAATTCTCCTCTGACTATCCTATGAGGCTGCATGACCCCTGACCCATTGTCTGGACAGTTCTGATTGGCCCTGTGCTGATCACATGCACCCTCCTCAAAAAAATAGTAATAGTAATAGCAATACACACCAAACTGAGCATGTGCAGAATGCCTCCAAGGCTATGTACTATCAGTAGATGGATTGGGAACAGTAAAAGAAGGGGAGGATCAGAGCAGACAGGATCAAACAGCCTTTTTACACAATGCGAAGGATTAACCCCTTAGGTTCCTAGTGAGAATACCAAACATGCTTTACTGCATATAGAGACTGATTTTACTGTTGTAAACTAGGCAGCCACCTAGGGCGCAAGGCCGCTGGTTTCCCTACTCTCCGCCTTTTGCACACATCCCCTCTCTGAGTCTCGGCCACTACACTCATACGTGATTCCTATTCCAAGTCATGTGACCCCGCCGCCCGCTGCATCACCGCCATTCGTAGAGGCCGCTCTCCCTCCCGGCCTGTCCTGTACAGCGGCAGCGTGTGCTATAGCCTAAACGGATCGAAGTAGTGGGCACTCTGGGGCTAGTGACAGCTGGAGCTTGGAGGCACCAAGGCAGGGTTTGTTCCTGGCACTGGCAGGGTCTTCGGATGGATGAAGGGTCCCAGTGAGTGAAGAACACTGACATTGTATTAGTTACATAGTTACATAGTAGGTGAGGTTGAAAAAAGACACAAGTCCATCAAGTCCAACCTATGTGTGTGATTATGTGTCAGTATTACATTGTATATCCCTGTATGTTGTGGTCATTCAGGTGCTTATCTAATAGTTTCTTGAAGCTATCAATGCTCCCCGCTGAGACCACCGCCTGTGGAAGGGAATTCCACATCCTTGCCGCTCTTACAGTAAAGAACCCTCTACGTAGTTTAAGATTAAACCTCTTTTCTTCTAATTTTAATGAGTGGCCACGAGTCTTGGTAAACTCTCTTCTGCGAAAAAGTTTTATCCCTATTGAGGGGTCACCAGTCCGGTATTTGTAAATTGAAATCATATCCCCTCTCAAGCGTCTCCTCTCCAGAGAGAATAAGTTCAGTGCTCGCAACCTTTCCTCATAACTAAGATCCTCCAGACCCTTTATTAGCTTTGTTGCCCTTCTTTGAACTCGCTCCATTTCCAGTACATCCTTCCTGAGGACTGGTGCCCAGAACTGGACCGCATACTCTAGGTGCGGCCGGACCAGAGTCTTGTAGAGCGGGAGAATTATCGTTTTATCTCTGGAGTTGATCCCCCTTTTAATGCATGCCAATATTCTGTTTGCTTTGTTAGCAGCAGCTTGGCATTGCCTGCCATTGCTGAGCCTATCATCCACTAGGACCCCCAGGTCCTTTTCCATCCTAGATTCCCCCAGAGGTTCTCCCCCCAGCGTATAGAATGCATTCATATTTTTGCCACCCAAATGCATTATTTTACATTTTTCTACATTGAACCTCATTTGCCATGTAGTCGCCCACCCCATTAATTTGTTCAGGTCTTTTTGCAAGGTTTCCACGTCCTGCGGAGAAGTTATTGCCCTGCTTAGCTTAGTATCGTCTGCAAATACAGAGATTGAACTGTTTATCCCATCCTCCAGATCGTTTATGAACAAATTAAATAGGATTGGTCCCAGCACAGAACCCTGGGGCACCCCACTACCCACCCCTGACCATTCTGAGTACTCCCCATTTATCACCACCCTCTGAACTCGCCCTTGTAGCCAGTTTTCAATCCATGTACTCACCCTATGGTCCATGCCAACAGACCTTATTTTGTACAGTAAACGTTTATGGGGAACTGTGTCAAATGCTTTTGCAAAATCCAGATACACCACGTCTACAGGCCTTCCTTTATCTAGATGGCAACTCACCTCCTCATAGAAGGTTAATAGATTGGTTTGGCAAGAACGATTCTTCATGAATCCATGCTGATTACTGCTAATGATATCGTACGTATTACTAAAATCCTGTATATAGTCCCTTATCATCCCCTCCAAGAGTTTACATACTATCGATGTTAGGCTAACTGGTCTGTAATTCCCAGGGATGTATTTTGGGCCCTTTTTAAATATAGGTGCTACATTGGCTTTTCTCCAATCAGCTGGTACCATTCCAGTCAGTAGACTATCTGTAAAAATTAGGAACAACGGTCTGGCAATCACTTGACTGAGTTCCCTAAGTACCCTCGGATGCAAGCCATCTGGTCCCGGTGATTTATTAATGTTAAGTTTCTCAAGTCTAATTTTAATTCCGTCCTCTGTTAACCATGTAGGTGCTTCCTGTGTTGTGTCATGAGGATAAACACTGCAGTTTTGGTTACTGAAGCCCCCCGATTCACTCGTGAAGACTGAGGAGAAGAATAAATTCAATACCTTTGCCATCTCCCCATCCTTTGTAACCAGATGTCCTTCCTCATTCTTTATGGGGCCAATATGGTCTGTCCTCCCTTTTTTACTGTTTACATACTTAAAGAATTTCTTGGGATTTTTTTTGCTCTCCTCCGCTATGTGTCTTTCATGTTCTATCTTAGCTGTCCTAATTGCACGCTTACATTTCTTATTGCATTCTTTATAAAGTCTGAATGCTGAGGATGATTCCTCAACCTTGTATTTTTTGAAGGCCTTCTCCTTTGCTTTTATATGCATTTTTACATTGGAGTTAAGCCATCCAGGACTTTTGTTCGCTCTTTTAAATTTATTACCCAATGGGATACATTGGCTAATGCCCTTATTTAATATGCTCTTAAAGCAAACCCATCTCTCCTCCGTATTCTTTGTTTCTAATATTTTATCCCAGTTTATGCCTTTTAGCAAGGTTTGTAGTTTAGGGAAGTTGGCTCTTTTGAAATTCAGTGTCTTTGTATTCCCTTTATGTTTCCTATTTGTGTGATTTATACTGAAACTAATTGACCTGTGATCACTGTTACCTAAATTGCCCCGCATTTCCACATCCGTGATCAGGTCTGTATTGTTGGTAATCAGTAGATCCAGTAATGTTTTATTTCTAGTTGGTGCGTCTACCATCTGACCCATAAAATTGTCCTGCAAGACATTAAGGAACTGGCGAGCCTTAAATGAATGTGCGGTTCCCTCCGCCCAGTCTATGTCTGGATAATTAAAATCCCCCATTATGATAACACTTCCCATTCTTGCTGCTAATCCAATTTGTGATAGGAGATCCGTCTCCACTTCCTCCCTCAGGTTTGGGGGCCTATAGCATACTCCCAGTATTATTTTCCCCTTAGCTTTATCCCTTTGGAGCTCTACCCATAAGGATTCCACCTCCTCTCTAGCTCCCTCAGTGATGTCATCTCTCACATTCACTTGTACATTATTCTTGATATATAGGCATACCCCTCCCCCTTTTTTACCCTCTCTATCCTTGCGGTATAGGGTATACCCTTGAATGTTTGCCAGCCAATCATGAGAGCTGTTGAACCAGGTCTCTGAAATTCCCACAAAATCCAAATCCTCCTCGTACAACAGTATCTCTAGTTCACCCATCTTGTCCGCCATGCTCCTGGCATTGGTGAACATGCCACATAGTTTAGACCGGTCGCATATTGTCCTCGTATTGGGTGTTTCGAGATTGCAACTAGGACTTGCTACTATACTCACCTTGTGTTTTTGTGCTTTGGTTAACCTACCACTAATGCCCCCAATACTAGCCTCTGGAATATCTTCCGCGCTGGCTATCTCTGCCTCTGGACCCTCCCCCCCATCGCCTAGTTTAAAAACCCCTCTAACTTTTTGGCCATCTTCCTTCCCAGCAGATCTGCACCCTCCTCATTTAGGTGCAGTCCGTCCCTTCTATAGTACCGGTTACCAACTGAGAAGTCGGCCCAGTCCTCCAGGAACCCAAACCCCTCCTTACTACACCAGCTCTTCAGCCACTTGTTTACTTCCCTAATCTCCCTCTTCCTTTCTGGTGTGGCTCGATGTACCGGTAGTATTCCTGAGAATACTACCTTGGAGGTCCTTTTCCTCAATTTAGCTCCTAAGTCCCTAAAATCGTTCTTTAGGACACTCCATCTGCCTCTGACTTTGTCATTGGTGCCAACGTGCACCATGACAGCCGGGTCTTCCCCAGCCCCTCCCAGTAATCTGTCCACAAGATCCGTGATGTGCCGAACCCGAGCGCCCGGTAGACAACATACTGTTCGGCGCTTCAGGTCTTGGTTACAGATTGCCCTCTCTGTCCTTCTAAGAATTGAGTCCCCTACCACCAGAATCTGTCTTTCCTTTCCCTTTGCTGCCCCCCCACTCTCACTGGAGGAGTTCTTCCCCCGGCAGCTAGGAGAGTCCCTCATCTCCAGCAGTGCTGGTCCCTGACTGGTTTCACCAATGACACTCAAAGTAGCGTACTTATTGGGATGCTCCAGTCCTGGATCGGCCTCCCTGGCTTTTCCCCCTCTACCCCTCCTGACTGTCACCCATCTACTCTTTGCTAGTGCCAACACCTCTTTGTCTCCACCCGCCTCTGTGCTGGCCCCTGCCGGCACCTGCCGTGTACGTTCCTGGCTCTCATTTAGTATGGAGGGACTTCTCAGTGCTGACAGTTGCTTCCCCAGATTCAGAACATGGGCTTCCAGGGAAACAATGTGCTTACATTTTGCACAGCAGTATTCGCCCTCGATCTGATGATCAAGGAACGCATACATGCGGCAAGATGTACAAAGAGTCGCCTCTCCACACCCGCCGGGCATCGTACCTATTAAATTTAGTGAGGATTTGGGGATTTTACCCTGTCCAAATTACCTAACAGCTAGCTTCCTGGCACTAATACTCAAGACAATACACAGGTACACAACAAGACAATACACAGGTACACAACAAGACAATACACAGGTACTCACAGACCTACGTGCAATCGCAGAACAGTCGCAGACCTATGTACACTCGCAATACTCAAGTATACAATACACAATACACAAGTACTAACGATCCACACACACTACTCAGACAACACTCATGTACTCACACTACACAGGTACTATGACCCCTGTTATAATCTCCTGTTTTAAACTCTGGTTTTAACTCACCACTTAGAAAAGTTCCACTTGGTATAAGTTCCAGCAATCTCCCAATGAGCAGGCTCAGGATGAGTCCTACACACAGTTATATAGACTGCAGGCACCTGTGAGCAATCACCCCTCCCCCTACTTAATAGCCTGAAGGAACCAAAGAAGAAAAAAAAAAAAAAAAAAAAAGCTATTTAAAAAGTGACAGAAAAGGCTAATTGAAAAGCTAAAAGGAAAAGCCCCAAAAATGCTACCCAGCAAACAAAAAGTAAAACTTGTTCACTCTCCGTCTGGTTTTAACTCACCACTTAGAAAAGTTCCACTTGGTATAAGTTCCAGCAATCTCCCAATGAGCAGGCTCAGGATGAGTCCTACACACAGTTATATAGACTGCAGGCACCTGTGAGCAATCACCCCTCCCCCTACTTAATAGCCTGAAGGAACCAAAGAAGAAAAAAAAAAAAAAAAAAAAAGCTATTTAAAAAGTGACAGAAAAGGCTAATTGAAAAGCTAAAAGGAAAAGCCCCAAAAATGCTACCCAGCAAACAAAAAGTAAAACTTGTTCACTCTCCGTCTGGTTTTAACTCACCACTTAGAAAAGTTCCACTTGGTATAAGTTCCAGCAATCTCCCAATGAGCAGGCTCAGGATGAGTCCTACACACAGTTATATAGACTGCAGGCACCTGTGAGCAATCACCCCTCCCCCTACTTAATAGCCTGAAGGAACCAAAGAAGAAAAAAAAAAAAAAAAAAAAAAAAAAAAAAGCTATTTAAAAAGTGACAGAAAAGGCTAATTGAAAAGCTAAAAGGAAAAGCCCCAAAAATGCTACCCAGCAAACAAAAAGTAAAACTTGTTCACTCTCCGTCTGGTTTTAACTCACCACTTAGAAAAGTTCCACTTGGTATAAGTTCCAGCAATCTCCCAATGAGCAGGCTCAGGATGAGTCCTACACACAGTTATATAGACTGCAGGCACCTGTGAGCAATCACCCCTCCCCCTACTTAATAGCCTGAAGGAACCAAAGAAGAAAAAAAAAAAAAAAAAAAAAAAAAAAAAAGCTATTTAAAAAGTGACAGAAAAGGCTAATTGAAAAGCTAAAAGGAAAAGCCCCAAAAATGCTACCCAGCAAACAAAAAGTAAAACTTGTTCACTCTCCGTCTGGTTTTAACTCACCACTTAGAAAAGTTCCACTTGGTATAAGTTCCAGCAATCTCCCAATGAGCAGGCTCAGGATGAGTCCTACACACAGTTATATAGACTGCAGGCACCTGTGAGCAATCACCCCTCCCCCTACTTAATAGCCTGAAGGAACCAAAGAAGAAAAAAAAAAAAAAAAAAAAAAAAAAAAAAGCTATTTAAAAAGTGACAGAAAAGGCTAATTGAAAAGCTAAAAGGAAAAGCCCCAAAAATGCTACCCAGCAAACAAAAAGTAAAACTTGTTCACTCTCCGTCTGGTTTTAACTCACCACTTAGAAAAGTTCCACTTGGTATAAGTTCCAGCAATCTCCCAATGAGCAGGCTCAGGATGAGTCCTACACACAGTTATATAGACTGCAGGCACCTGTGAGCAATCACCCCTCCCCCTACTTAATAGCCTGAAGGAACCAAAGAAGAAAAAAAAAAAAAAAAAAAAAAAAAAAAAAGCTATTTAAAAAGTGACAGAAAAGGCTAATTGAAAAGCTAAAAGGAAAAGCCCCAAAAATGCTACCCAGCAAACAAAAAGTAAAACTTGTTCACTCTCCGTCTGGTTTTAACTCACCACTTAGAAAAGTTCCACTTGGTATAAGTTCCAGCAATCTCCCAATGAGCAGGCTCAGGATGAGTCCTACACACAGTTATATAGACTGCAGGCACCTGTGAGCAATCACCCCTCCCCCTACTTAATAGCCTGAAGGAACCAAAGAAGAAAAAAAAAAAAAAAAAAAAAAAAAAAAAAAGCTATTTAAAAAGTGACAGAAAAGGCTAATTGAAAAGCTAAAAGGAAAAGCCCCAAAAATGCTACCCAGCAAACAAAAAGTAAAACTTGTTCACTCTCCGTCTGGTTTTAACTCACCACTTAGAAAAGTTCCACTTGGTATAAGTTCCAGCAATCTCCCAATGAGCAGGCTCAGGATGAGTCCTACACACAGTTATATAGACTGCAGGCACCTGTGAGCAATCACCCCTCCCCCTACTTAATAGCCTGAAGGAACCAAAGAAGAAAAAAAAAAAAAAAAAAAAAAAAAAAAAAAAGCTATTTAAAAAGTGACAGAAAAGGCTAATTGAAAAGCTAAAAGGAAAAGCCCCAAAAATGCTACCCAGCAAACAAAAAGTAAAACTTGTTCACTCTCCGTCTGGTTTTAACTCACCACTTAGAAAAGTTCCACTTGGTATAAGTTCCAGCAATCTCCCAATGAGCAGGCTCAGGATGAGTCCTACACACAGTTATATAGACTGCAGGCACCTGTGAGCAATCACCCCTCCCCCTACTTAATAGCCTGAAGGAACCAAAGAAGAAAAAAAAAAAAAAAAAAAAAAAAAAAAAAGCTATTTAAAAAGTGACAGAAAAGGCTAATTGAAAAGCTAAAAGGAAAAGCCCCAAAAATGCTACCCAGCAAACAAAAAGTAAAACTTGTTCACTCTCCGTCTGGTTTTAACTCACCACTTAGAAAAGTTCCACTTGGTATAAGTTCCAGCAATCTCCCAATGAGCAGGCTCAGGATGAGTCCTACACACAGTTATATAGACTGCAGGCACCTGTGAGCAATCACCCCTCCCCCTACTTAATAGCCTGAAGGAACCAAAGAAGAAAAAAAAAAAAAAAAAAAAAAAAAAAAGCTATTTAAAAAGTGACAGAAAAGGCTAATTGAAAAGCTAAAAGGAAAAGCCCCAAAAATGCTACCCAGCAAACAAAAAGTAAAACTTGTTCACTCTCCGTCTGGTTTTAACTCACCACTTAGAAAAGTTCCACTTGGTATAAGTTCCAGCAATCTCCCAATGAGCAGGCTCAGGATGAGTCCTACACACAGTTATATAGACTGCAGGCACCTGTGAGCAATCACCCCTCCCCCTACTTAATAGCCTGAAGGAACCAAAGAAGAAAAAAAAAAAAAAAAAAAAAAAAAAAAAAGCTATTTAAAAAGTGACAGAAAAGGCTAATTGAAAAGCTAAAAGGAAAAGCCCCAAAAATGCTACCCAGCAAACAAAAAGTAAAACTTGTTCACTCTCCGTCTGGTTTTAACTCACCACTTAGAAAAGTTCCACTTGGTATAAGTTCCAGCAATCTCCCAATGAGCAGGCTCAGGATGAGTCCTACACACAGTTATATAGACTGCAGGCACCTGTGAGCAATCACCCCTCCCCCTACTTAATAGCCTGAAGGAACCAAAGAAGAAAAAAAAAAAAAAAAAAAAAAAAAAAAAAAGCTATTTAAAAAGTGACAGAAAAGGCTAATTGAAAAGCTAAAAGGAAAAGCCCCAAAAATGCTACCCAGCAAACAAAAAGTAAAACTTGTTCACTCTCCGTCTGGTTTTAACTCACCACTTAGAAAAGTTCCACTTGGTATAAGTTCCAGCAATCTCCCAATGAGCAGGCTCAGGATGAGTCCTACACACAGTTATATAGACTGCAGGCACCTGTGAGCAATCACCCCTCCCCCTACTTAATAGCCTGAAGGAACCAAAGAAGAAAAAAAAAAAAAAAAAAAAAAAAAAAGCTATTTAAAAAGTGACAGAAAAGGCTAATTGAAAAGCTAAAAGGAAAAGCCCCAAAAATGCTACCCAGCAAACAAAAAGTAAAACTTGTTCACTCTCCGTCTGGTTTTAACTCACCACTTAGAAAAGTTCCACTTGGTATAAGTTCCAGCAATCTCCCAATGAGCAAGCTCAGGATGAGTCCTACACACAGTTATATAGACTGCAGGCACCTGTGAGCAATCACCCCTCCCCCTACTTAATAGCCTGAAGGAACCAAAGAAGAAAAAAAAAAAAAAAAAAAAAAAAAAAGCTATTTAAAAAGTGACAGAAAAGGCTAATTGAAAAGCTAAAAGGAAAAGCCCCAAAAATGCTACCCAGCAAACAAAAAGTAAAACTTGTTCACTCTCCGTCTGGTTTTAACTCACCACTTAGAAAAGTTCCACTTGGTATAAGTTCCAGCAATCTCCCAATGAGCAGGCTCAGGATGAGTCCTACACACAGTTATATAGACTGCAGGCACCTGTGAGCAATCACCCCTCCCCCTACTTAATAGCCTGAAGGAACCAAAGAAGAAAAAAAAAAAAAAAAAAAAAAAAAAAAGCTATTTAAAAAGTGACAGAAAAGGCTAATTGAAAAGCTAAAAGGAAAAGCCCCAAAAATGCTACCCAGCAAACAAAAAGTAAAACTTGTTCACTCTCCGTCTGGTTTTAACTCACCACTTAGAAAAGTTCCACTTGGTATAAGTTCCAGCAATCTCCCAATGAGCAGGCTCAGGATGAGTCCTATCTGTCTCGCGTGTGTATAGACTGCAGGCACCTGTGAGCAATCACCCCTCCCCCTACTTAATAGCCTGAAGGAACCAAAGAAGAAAAAAAAAAAAAAAAAAAAAAAAAAAAGCTATTTAAAAAGTGACAGAAAAGGGCTAATTGAAAAGCTAAAAGGAAAAGCCCCAAAAATGCTACCCAGCAAACAAAAAGTAAAACTTGTTCACTCTCCGTCTGGTTTTAACTCACCACTTAGAAAAGTTCCACTTGGTATAAGTTCCAGCAATCTCCCGAATGAGCAGGCTCAGGATGAGTCCTTTGCAGGCACCTGTGAGCAATCACCCCTCCCCCTACTTAATAGCCTGAAGGAACCAAAGAAGAAAAAAAAAAAAAAAAAAAAAAAGCTATTTAAAAAGTGACAGAAAAGGCTAATTGAAAAGCTAAAAGGAAAAGCCCCAAAAATGCTACCCAGCAAACAAAAAGTAAAACTTGTTCACTCTCCGTCTGGTTTTAACTCACCACTTAGAAAAGTTCCACTTGGTATAAGTTCCAGCAATCTCCCAATGAGCAGGCTCAGGATGAGTCCTACACACAGTTATATAGACTGCAGGCACCTGTGAGCAATCACCCCTCCCCCTACTTAATAGCCTGAAGGAACCAAAGAAGAAAAAAAAAAAAAAAAAAAAAGCTATTTAAAAAGTGACAGAAAAGGCTAATTGAAAAGCTAAAAGGAAAAGCCCCAAAAATGCTACCCAGCAAACAAAAAGTAAAACTTGTTCACTCTCCGTCTGGTTTTAACTCACCACTTAGAAAAGTTCCACTTGGTATAAGTTCCAGCAATCTCCCAATGAGCAGGCTCAGGATGAGTCCTACACACAGTTATATAGACTGCAGGCACCTGTGAGCAATCACCCCTCCCCCTACTTAATAGCCTGAAGGAACCAAAGAAGAAAAAAAAAAAAAAAAAAAAAAAAAAAAGCTATTTAAAAAGTGACAGAAAAGGCTAATTGAAAAGCTAAAAGGAAAAGCCCCAAAAATGCTACCCAGCAAACAAAAAGTAAAACTTGTTCACTCTCCGTCTGGTTTTAACTCACCACTTAGAAAAGTTCCACTTGGTATAAGTTCCAGCAATCTCCCAATGAGCAGGCTCAGGATGAGTCCTACACACAGTTATATAGACTGCAGGCACCTGTGAGCAATCACCCCTCCCCCTACTTAATAGCCTGAAGGAACCAAAGAAGAAAAAAAAAAAAAAAAAAAAAGCTATTTAAAAAGTGACAGAAAAGGCTAATTGAAAAGCTAAAAGGAAAAGCCCCAAAAATGCTACCCAGCAAACAAAAAGTAAAACTTGTTCACTCTCCGTCTGGTTTTAACTCACCACTTAGAAAAGTTCCACTTGGTATAAGTTCCAGCAATCTCCCAATGAGCAGGCTCAGGATGAGTCCTACACACAGTTATATAGACTGCAGGCACCTGTGAGCAATCACCCCTCCCCCTACTTAATAGCCTGAAGGAACCAAAGAAGAAAAAAAAAAAAAAAAAAAAAAAAGCTATTTAAAAAGTGACAGAAAAGGCTAATTGAAAAGCTAAAAGGAAAAGCCCCAAAAATGCTACCCAGCAAACAAAAAGTAAAACTTGTTCACTCTCCGTCTGGTTTTAACTCACCACTTAGAAAAGTTCCACTTGGTATAAGTTCCAGCAATCTCCCAATGAGCAGGCTCAGGATGAGTCCTACACACAGTTATATAGACTGCAGGCACCTGTGAGCAATCACCCCTCCCCCTACTTAATAGCCTGAAGGAACCAAAGAAGAAAAAAAAAAAAAAAAAGAAAAAAAAAAGCTATTTAAAAAGTGACAGAAAAGGCTAATTGAAAAGCTAAAAGGAAAAGCCCCAAAAATGCTACCCAGCAAACAAAAAGTAAAACTTGTTCACTCTCCGTCTGGTTTTAACTCACCACTTAGAAAAGTTCCACTTGGTATAAGTTCCAGCAATCTCCCAATGAGCAGGCTCAGGATGAGTCCTACACACAGTTATATAGACTGCAGGCACCTGTGAGCAATCACCCCTCCCCCTACTTAATAGCCTGAAGGAACCAAAGAAGAAAAAAAAAAAAAAAAAAAAAAAAAAGCTATTTAAAAAGTGACAGAAAAGGCTAATTGAAAAGCTAAAAGGAAAAGCCCCAAAAATGCTACCCAGCAAACAAAAAGTAAAACTTGTTCACTCTCCGTCTGGTTTTAACTCACCACTTAGAAAAGTTCCACTTGGTATAAGTTCCAGCAATCTCCCAATGAGCAGGCTCAGGATGAGTCCTACACACAGTTATATAGACTGCAGGCACCTGTGAGCAATCACCCCTCCCCCTACTTAATAGCCTGAAGGAACCAAAGAAGAAAAAAAAAAAAAAAAAAAAAAAAAAAGCTATTTAAAAAGTGACAGAAAAGGCTAATTGAAAAGCTAAAAGGAAAAGCCCCAAAAATGCTACCCAGCAAACAAAAAGTAAAACTTGTTCACTCTCCGTCTGGTTTTAACTCACCACTTAGAAAAGTTCCACTTGGTATAAGTTCCAGCAATCTCCCAATGAGCAGGCTCAGGATGAGTCCTACACACAGTTATATAGACTGCAGGCACCTGTGAGCAATCACCCCTCCCCCTACTTAATAGCCTGAAGGAACCAAAGAAGAAAAAAAAAAAAAAAAAAAAAAAAAAAGCTATTTAAAAAGTGACAGAAAAGGCTAATTGAAAAGCTAAAAGGAAAAGCCCCAAAAATGCTACCCAGCAAACAAAAAGTAAAACTTGTTCACTCTCCGTCTGGTTTTAACTCACCACTTAGAAAAGTTCCACTTGGTATAAGTTCCAGCAATCTCCCAATGAGCAGGCTCAGGATGAGTCCTACACACAGTTATATAGACTGCAGGCACCTGTGAGCAATCACCCCTCCCCCTACTTAATAGCCTGAAGGAACCAAAGAAGAAAAAAAAAAAAAAAAAAAAAAAAAAAAGCTATTTAAAAAGTGACAGAAAAGGCTAATTGAAAAGCTAAAAGGAAAAGCCCCAAAAATGCTACCCAGCAAACAAAAAGTAAAACTTGTTCACTCTCCGTCTGGTTTTAACTCACCACTTAGAAAAGTTCCACTTGGTATAAGTTCCAGCAATCTCCCAATGAGCAGGCTCAGGATGAGTCCTACACACAGTTATATAGACTGCAGGCACCTGTGAGCAATCACCCCTCCCCCTACTTAATAGCCTGAAGGAACCAAAGAAGAAAAAAAAAAAAAAAAAAGGAATCAGGTAGGTCAGTGTAATGGTCAGGTAGGTCAGTGTAGAGGTCAGGTAGGTCAGTCAGTGTAAGGGTCAGGTAGGTCAGTGTAATGGTCAGATAGGTTAGTGTAGGGGTCAGGTAGGTCAGTGTCGGTGTCAGGTAGGTCAGTATAAAGGTCAGATAAGTCAGTGTAGTGGTCAGGTAGGTTAGTGTAGGTGTCAGGTAGGTCAGTGTAGGAGTCAGGAAGGTCAGTGTAGGGGTAGGTAGGTCAGTGTAGGGGTCAGGTAGGTCAGTGTAATAGTCAGATTGGTCACATGGGTTACATAGGCAGGGCAAAGGGGGTGGAGTCAGGGGCAGAGCCAAGGGGGTGGCAAAATGAGGTTTCGCCTAGGGTGTTAAAAGTTCTTGCACCAGCCCTGCATTAAGCAATTTTCTTGTTGCTGAAGGAAAGAAAATCCTCTATTCCCCCAATAACACATTCAGTGTTGATGGGAGAATCCCTTCTGCTGTGCTATAGGACTAGGGTTGCACCGATACTAGTATCGGTATCTGTGCCAATACAGAGTATTTGCACAAGTATCGGTACTCGTGCAAATGCACCGATACCTGAAACCGATACTTTCAGGCTCGGTTCTTTGGGCTGTCAATGGGGATGAATACATGTTCCTCTGTTCAACCCCTTATTAATCCTTAATTTACTCTAATCAGCCTTAATTAACTCCCTATTCTCCTCCATTTAATTATTATTTTCCTGCTTTTTTTTTGTTGTTCACGTCTATTTTATAAATGATAAACAATTAAAACTTTTTTTTTGTTTGCTTTGTTAATGAATATTTTCACACATATATATTAACATATATTTACACATTTCACATTAAAAAATGGCAAAATTACAAACAAAATCAATTTATTTAATTTGTAAATGACTTCAATGCTTTGTACCATTACTGACAGCTGAAGTGTAAACAAAACAGTTGCGGTAGGTATCGGTAATTGGTATTGGTGAGTACTAAAAAAAAAAAGTATCTGTACTCATACTCGTAAAAAAAATGGTATCGGTGCATCCCTATATAGGACCATACGCTGCACACTGCATCAAATTGGTCTGCATGGCTATCATCCCAGAAGAAAGCCTCTTGTAAAAATGATGCACAAGAAAGCCTGCAAACAGTTAGCTGAAGACAAGCAGTCTAAGGTAATGGATTACTGGAACCATGTCCTGTGGTCTAATGAGACCAAGATAAACTTTTTTGGTTCAGATGATGTCAAGTGTGTGTGGCGGCAACCACGTGAGGAGCACAAAGACAAGGGTGTCTTGCCTACAGTCAAGCATGGTGGTGGGAGTGCCATGGTCTGGGGCTGCATGAGTGCTGCCGTCACTTGGGAGCTACAGTTCATTGAGAGAACCACGAATGCCAACATGTACTGTGACATACTGAAGCAGAAATTAATGCCCTCCCTTTGGAGACTGGGCCGCAGGGCAGTATTCCAATATGATAACAACCCCAAACACACCTCCAAGACGACCACTACCTTGTTAAGAAGCTGAGGGTAAAGGTGATGGACTGGCCAAGCATGTCTCCAGACCTAAACCCTATAGAGCATCTGTGGGGCATCCTCAAATGGGAGATGGAGGAACGCAAGGTCTAACATCCACCAGCTCCGTGATGTATTCATAAAGGAGTGGAAGAGGACTCCAGTAGCAACCTGTGATGCTCTGGTGAACTCCATGCCCAAGAGGGTTAAGGCAGTTCTGGAAAATAATGGTGGCCACAAAAAATATTGACGCTTTGGGCCCAATTTGGCCATTTTCACTTAGGGGTGTACTCACTTTTGTTGCCAGCGGTTTAGACATTAATGGTTGTGTGTTATTTTGAGGGGACATCAAATTTACACTGTTATACAAGCTGTACATTGACTACTTTACAATGTAGCAAAGTGTAATTTCTTCAGTGTTGTCACATGAAAAGATATAATAAAATATTTACAGAAATGTGAGGGGTGTACTCACTTTTGTGAGATACTGTAAATATAATATTTAGGATAAGAGTGAAAATCCATGAGAAGAAATCTGTTGGAGGGATAGGTGATGTGATAGGTGATGTGATTTCACTAGAGGGAGATCTAGGACTACTCAGTAAACAGCATTAGTCTCTTAGATATAAGAAAAGTGACTTCTTAAATTAGCAAATCTTTCAATTATATCTAAATAGCTAGATTAACCAGTTCCGGACCAGCCGCAGCAGTTGTACTGCGGCAGGTTGGCTCGGCTGGGCAAAGCGACGTTACCTTACGGTGGCCGCGACAATCGGATTCGCTTCAAAACCAATCAGTCTCCAGTCCCAGGCCAATGATTTCCTGCCTGGACCTGGTGATCGGTTCTAGTGAATTAAATCCTTCCACTGCCTGTGTAAGTGTAAACACAGGCAGGGGACGTGATGTCATCTCTCCTCGAACTCTTTTCCGTTCCAGAGAGAGGAGAGAAGACATCTCAGAATAAGTTGCACCAACACTACACTGACACAGTAGCGTTTCAAGTAGTCGCTGACAGTCAGGTGCTTTTTTTTCCTGTGAGTCGCATCAGTGTACCAGTAAATTTAGAGGCAGGCCAAGATGTCCAATCAAAGGTACACTAGTGAAGAGACCTACACGTTTCTGAGCCTGACAGATGAGAGTGAAGAGGAAGTCACCCATCTGTCCGATTCAGGCTCAGAATACGAACCAGTAGACAGGAGCGGCACCCTGACAGATAGCTCTGACGACTGAGTTTTTCTGCTGTTGTTGAGGTGCAAGAACCGCAGGGCTCTCGTATGGAGCAGAGAGCCAGTACTAGTGCCGCTCATCCTTCTGGTAAACTGGCAAGCACCAGTGGCCTAGTACATCCTGGTCGTACATCCAGCACTGCAGTAACAATTGGTGACGTGGTGAGTCCCATAAGTGCAGTTCAAGCTAGTGAGGTGGCTAGCACAAGTAGAGTCCCGCAGCCACTACGAAGACAAACACAGGCCCATCGAGCCTATAGTGCCCTTCCTGCTGCATTTGCCAATCTGAATTGGGAGCCCACCACTTCTGCAGCACCCGTACTTCCCCCATTCACTTGCCAACCCGGAATTCAGGTGGAAACAGTTTATTTTTTGTCACTTGATTTTTATTCGCTGTTTTTCACGGAAGATCTCAATAGATCTGTTGTGGACCTAAGCAATTTGTATGCTGCTCAATTCATCGCTGCTAATCCCCAGCTGGTCCTTGCCAGAGATTGGAGACCTATTACAGTCTCTGAATTTAAGACCTTCCTGGGCCTATCCCTCCTCATGGGCATAGTTAAAAAAAAGTGAGTTGCGGTCATATTGGTCCACTGGCCCAATTTACCATATGCACGTGTTCTCTGCCTCCTTGACCAGGACACGATACGAGCAGGTCTTGCGATTCATGCATTTCAATGACAATGCACTCTGTCATCCTTGGGGTGACCCTGGATACGATCGGCTCCACAAAATTTTGCCCCTCGTAAACCACTTCAACCAACAGTTTGCAGCCTTGTTTACTCCCGATCAAGTTGTCTGCATTGATGAGTCCCTGATTACGTTTTCTGTCCGCTTGTCTATCAAACAGTATCTTCCCAGCAAGTATGCCAGATATAGGGTCAAGATACATAACCTCTGTGACAGGGCAACAGGCTATATACATAGACTACATAGGGAGAGCTGGTAAGATTGTCTGGGACTTGGTATCACCCTTATTCGGAAAGGGTTATAACTTGTACGTGGACAGTTATTACAGAAGCGTGCCACTTTTTAGTCACCTTTTTGATTGTGGAATTGGCGCATGTGACACCGTGTGATCTAATCGCCGGGGGTTCCCCCTAAGGCTTGTAGAATCCCGACTTAGACGGGGGGGAGAGTGCCTGCTTGAAATGTAATAATTTGTTAGCAGTGAAGTGGATCCCTTCATGCAGATACGACAGTCCAAATTCCTACGGCGACTGGTGTTGTGGAGAAACCCCTCTCTGTCCACGAACATAACCTTAACATGAAAGGGGTGGACCTCAACGACCATACCTAATTGCCCGTAAGGCCAGACACTGGTAAAAAAAAGCGTCTGTATATTTCCAATTGGCTCTGCTGAATGCTTATGTGCTATACAAAGCTTCAGGATGAACTGGTTCCTTCCTTAAATTCCAGGAAGAGATTATCACAACCCTTTTGTTTTCAGACGGTGCTGTAGCCCACCTTCCCAGCGCAAATGCAGTGAGCCGGCTGAGAGGCATTTTCCATGTGTCCTCCCTGGTACCCCTGCCCAAAGAACACCCCAAAGAAGATGCTGTGTCGGCAGAAAAAGCGGATTTAGGCGTGGCACCTGCTTTTATTGTCTCTCCTGACCTGACCAACCTGGTCTCTGCATCGGTGACTGTTTCAACCGCTACCACACACTAGTGGAGTATTTGCGTAGGGTACAGTACTACACAGTCCTAGGGCACACTTACACAGGGTCTCGAAAGATGAGATGGCCATCACATTTTGAGAGACCTTAATGTGGAACATTTCCAGTTTACAGTTTATATAAAAGTGCAAAAAAAAACAAAAAAACACACGAAAACATAAAAAAAAAAAAAATAAAAAAGCCAAAAATAGTTGTGGTTTTATTTTTCTTCTCTCTTTATTGTTCTCTCTCTTATGTCATCATTTGCTTAGAGGGTACTCCATTCAGCTGCAGCACGGGTTCATTTATTCTGACAGCAACAGTGTTTGCTCCCACGATACGTAAAGCTGTGACTCCAGCGCTGTAGGAGGTGATTTCACCACCACAGTTAAAAAAAAGAGCATATATGCTGAAGCATGGGGGCAGGGGTGGAGGAGCGATTTGCTCCTAACATTAGGGGCGGATTGCCCCCATGCTTCGGCATATATTTTTTAGGCACAGATTGTGTTAAAAAATCAAGTTGTTTTATTGAGTTAATGTTTTATTGTTACCATTGTTTGCTTTTCAGGTATGCCATTCAGTTACAGCACTGATTTATTTATCTTGATAGTAACAGCGTTTGCTCTCACGATATGTAAATCAGCGACTCCAGCGCTGTAGTAGGTGATTTCACCACCATAGCTGAAATTAAAAATGGTGCATGTATGCCCATCATTAGAAGTGGGTGGACGAAGGGTGGTATTCTAATGGTGGGCATACCCGCTGATCAAACTCTTTTTTTCGTTCAGCCCACAGGCTGCATGAAAAAAAGAACATTACAATATATGCCCAACAAGGACCAGTGACGTACTGGTATGTTGCTGGACTTTGAGTGGTTATACCAGAATTATGCCTGCAGGTTTAGGTATCATCTTTGGTCACATTTTTTTCAGTCAGCAGTCGGCTTTCATGTAAAAGCAATCCTAGTGGCTAATTAGCCTCTAGACTGCTTTTACAAGCAGTGGGAGGGAACCCCCCCCACCATCTTCCATGGTTTTCTCGGGCTCTCCTGTTTCAACATGAAACCCGAGAATGCAGCCGGTGGTTCCGCCAGCTGACCATAGAGCTGATGTGAGACCAGAATGGCTCCAATCATCTCTATGGCCTAAGAAACCTGAAGCTATGAGCATTTCATGACTTAGGTTTCGCCGGATATAAACAGCACCATTGGGAAATTGGGAAAGCATTTTATCACACCTATCTTGGTGTGATCAGATGCTTTGAGGGCAGAGGAGAGATCTAGGGTCTAATAGACCCCATTTTTTTCAAAAAAGAGTACCTGTCACTACCTATTGCTATCACAGGAGATATTCACATTTCCTGAGATAACAATAAAAATAATTAAAAAAAAAAAAAAATGAAAGGAACAATTTAAAAAAAAAAGGAAAATAAATAATAATAAAAAAACGATCTGGTGTCATATGTAAACAGCAATTGCACCATGCATGTGAAGTATCACAGCAAAAGTCAGATCGAGGGCAGTAATTTTAGCAGTAAACCTCCTCTGTAAATCTAGTGGTAGTGTGGTAACCTGTAAAGGATTTTAAAGACTTTTAAAAATGTATGTAGTTTGTCGCCGCTGCACATTTGTGTGTAATTTTAAAGCATGTCATGCTTGGTATCCATATACTCAACATAAGATCATCTTTTTTATTTCATCAAACATTTGGGCAATAAAGTGTGTTTTAGTGCATTAAAATTTAAAAAAGTGTTTTTTTTCCAAACAAGTTGTGTTTGAAAAATCGCTGCGCAAATACTGTGTGAAAAAAAAAAAATTGCAACACCCACCATTTTAATCTGTAGGGTCTTTGCTTTAAAAAAAAAAAAAAAAATAATGTTTGGGGGTTCAAAGTCATTTTCTAGCAAAAAAAAATGTTTTCATGTTTTCATGTAAACAAAAAGTGTCAGAAAGGACTTTGTCTTCAAGTGGTTAGAAAATGTGTGACGTGTGTGACATAAGCTTCTAATGTTGTACATAAAATGCCAGGAAAGTTAAAAAAAAAACAAGGGTCCAAATGACCCTTTTTTGGAAAGTAGACACCCCAAGCTATTTGCTGATAGGCATGTTGAGTCCATGGAATATTTTATATTTTGTCACAAATTTTGGGAAAATTACAACCTTTTTTTTTATTTGCACAAAGTTGTCACTAAATGATATATTGCTCAAACATATCATGGGCATATGTGGAATTTCACCCCAAAATACATTCTGCTGCTTCTCCTGAGTACGGGGATACCACATGTGTGAGACTTTTTGGGAGCCTAGCCGTGTACAGGACCCCCAAACGAATCACCGCCTTCAGGCTTTCTAAGGGCTTTCTAAGGGCGTAAAAACGGAAAATTTATCATCAATACTTGCCGTAATTTTCCTTTCCTGATGGACTCCATAGCAGACTACGTGTGGGTTAACCCGCCTCCTCTCCAATGCTATAGGACCCCACTCCCATAAATTTGAGCTCACCACTAAAGACTGCATTCCATTACTAGCCAACTCTTTGACCGATGGGTGGGAACTCTGTCTGCCATTGAGTCCATCAGGATAGGAAAAGTATGGTAAGCACTGATAATAAATTTTCCGTTTTCCTGACAGACTCCATGGCAGACTACCTGTGGGAAATAACTAGCAATCCACTCAGGTGGGTATGCTGATCAAAAGAAATGTAATTTAGCTCATCAACTGACAGGACTCTTAAACTAAAGTTCACAGAAGATAGAGACGCAGGCTCTATGCAATAATGTGACATAAATTTATTAATGGAGGCCCATGAGGTCGCTTTACAGATGACATCTGGAGCCACATGCCAGCTTCTGCCCACGACGCCGCCAAACCCCTGGTGGACTGTGCTGTCACCACCTCTGGAGGAGCCAAGCCCTTGGCCCTATAGGCTTGCTGGATGGACTGCCTGAGTGCACGATAAACAGGTAGACGGAGCGTCTAAAGGAGGAAATAACTTGCAGGTACTCCTTCAGTATTTTGCCTACATCCAGAGGATGAACTTCAGAGGACCCTGGGTTCCTGAATGTAGGTAGGACAATTTCTAGGTTCTCATGGAACACTGAAGTAACTTTCAGGTTTAAGCCGAGCATAGGGATGAGGACCACCCGGTCCGGAAAGAAAGTCAGGAAAGGTTCTTCATAACCCAAGGACCTGACCTCCGAAACCCTTTTGGCCGAAGTGATGGCAACTAGGAAGGCAACTTTTGCAGAAAAATCTTTGCAGGACTGCCCCCTGAGAAAGAAGATCCGGCCTGGTAGGAAGAGGCACCGGGTCCCGGAAGCTGAGCTGGGTCAGGAGGGGATACCATGGCCTGTTCGACCAGTAGGGTGCAATCACTACCACCTCGACTGCTTCTGCTTGGAGTCTCCGTAAGAACCTGAGGATGAACGGAAGCGGGGGAAAATCATATGCCCTGTTGAACCTCCACTGATCTGCCAGTGCATCTACTCCGAAGGCCTGGCTGCAACAGCCCCGAGTGTAATACTTCTTGATTTTGAAGTTGCAGGAGGATGCAAATAGGTCTACTTCAGGATTGACTCCCAAGGCCAGGGTCCATTTGAACGTCTGCACATGAAAAGACCACTCGTTGTCTAACTGTGTGCGAGACTGGAAGTCCGTTTGAACATTCTGGACTCCGGGGACAAAGACCGCTAAAATATTGGTCAGGTTTTTCTGAGCCCCGGACATCATGGGCTTGACTTCTTGGAGCAGTGTGGAGCTCCGAGTGCCCCCTTGCCTCTGCACATAAGAGACCGCTGTGGTGTTGTCCATTTTCAGTAAAACTGACTCCCCTTTCAGGAGATGAGTGAAAAATTGAAGGGCACACCAGGCTGCCCATAGTTCCGGGACGTTTGAGCCCGGGTTGTGAAGACGTGCATCCCACTTGCCTTGAGCAAGTTCTGACCCGCAAAGGGCTCCCCAACCAGCACCGATGGCATCGGTCAAGTCTGTGACCCATGAGAAGGGGGCAATGCAGTGGCAGGTGAGCAGATTTCTGCGCTGGAGCCACCAGAAGAGGTTGTTCCTCATCATTGAGGTTATGTGAATGGACTGATTGCCGTCCCCTGAGCTCCACTGATGGAGAAACCCTTCCTGGAAAGGGCATAGGGACCGTTTGACCATGGGGGTTGTAGAGACCATCGTGACGATAATTTTTAGGCACTGTGAGGCCTTTAGGCGTAAGGAGCTCAGAGCCTTTGAGATTCTCCCCCGGATGACTGGGACCTTCTCCACTGGGAGAGAGATGGTGCTTTCCACCGTGTTGAACTGGGCCCCTAGGTATACTAGGCGCTAAACTGGTTCCAGATGGCTTTTCTCTAAGTTTAGGAGCCAACCAAACTCGAGCAGTGTGGTGATAACCTGCTTTCTGTGGATCAAAAGCTGCTTCTTGTCTTGGGACAGTAGCAGGAGGTCTTCGAGATAGTGGTACAAGCGTATCCCTTTTGTTCTGATGAGGGCCACTACGGTCAGAAGAACTTTAAAAAAAACTTGTGGTGAGGTTGTCAACTCAAAAGGGAGGCAAGTGAACTGTAGATGCTCTTGTCCGACTCTGAACCAGAGGTATTTGCGGAATTCTTCTGCCACAGGCACATGAAAATAGGCATCTTTTAAGTCGATTGAGATTAGCCAATTGCCTGGCTGCACAGGTTATTGGATGGTAGATAAAGATTCCATTTAGAATCTTTCGTATTTTATAAACTTGTTTAGGTAAGTTAGGTCTATCACGGGGCAACATGAACTGTTTTTCTTCTGCACAAGAAAGAGAGGGGAGTATACCCCCTCAAACACTTTGTCTTTCGGGACAGGCACCGCAGCTCCTTGTACTATCAGTGAATCCTTGTAGGACAGTAACACCTGCTTCTTTTCTTCTGACCATGGAAGCAGGGTGGAGATAAATCTGGAGGGAGGAGTACTGGTGAAGGACCATGTGTGGCCTATGGAGACCGTCTTGATGGTCCAGTAGTCCAAGACCGAGGCCACCCAGACATGCCGGAAGAGAAGCAGACACTCTCCCACCCAACTCGCTCACGTCCACTGGACGCCTGGTTTTTAGCAGACTTTTGGAAGGATGTCTGACCTCTGTTCCAATTCCTTCTGAAATCTCGGCCAGGCCTGTAAGAGCATGCTTCCCTTTGAACACTCACTACTGCGTCTTTTGCGCTGGGGCTTCTTTTGACCAAACAGACACCTACCCTGGGGGAGGAAACCCGATTTCCCACCCGTGGCTCAGGCTATGTCGCTATCCAGCCTGTTACCAAACAATGAGGGTCCCTCAAAGGGGATCCTACACCAGGCCTGCTTAGAAGCTGGATCAGCCAAGGGCGCAACCATAGGGCCCACTAAGCTGTGACCGAGGATAGCATAGTCCGGGCCAACAGGTGGATCAGATAGATAGAAGCTTCCCCCAGGAAGGCCACTGCCGGTTTCAATACCTGGACTGCCGAGCCCCTGGCCAGATCTTCTGAAATGCCTTTGAGCACGAAGTCTACATTTTCTATCCAGGCTTCCATAGCCTTAGACGTAGTCGCGAGGGCCAAGGCGGGTTTGCAAGCCACACCGGCTAGCCCGTAAATTCTCTTGTGGTCTTGGTCTATTCTCCTCTCAAGCCCGCCCTTGAAGGATACAGTGTCCTCTAAAGAAAGAGTGACGTGTTTGGCCAGTCGCATCCATGCTGCATCTACAAGAGGCACATTTTCCAGATATTTCACTTCCTCTGCCTTGAAGGAGGTATAATCTGGGGTTTTGCTTGACATAGAAGTCTTCTTGCCTATCTTACGCCACTCCTCGTCAATGGTATCCTTCAATTCGGAAAGGAGCGGGAAGATGGAATGTTCCTTCCCCAGGTGCTTAAAGAACTTTCTTTGCTTAGACGGAGGAGTGGAAGAATCTTCCCACTTAAGGGCTTAATTAGTGGGGTAACAAGGGTGAAGCCGAAGTCACCGACAAAATCATCTCCCTCCAATTTGCTATTTGAAGAGCTGGGGGAGGCATTATAAGGCTGGAATGGGCCCAGATTCTCCTGGGCATCGTCAGCCAGGGACCCAGATAGAGTGGTGGTCTGGCTCCACGTGCGGGTTGTATCCCACTCCTTTAGGGATTGCTGCGTCACATGCCTAATAGGAGACTCCATTTGTTGGTTTTCCATCTCTTTTTCCCCGACCACCTGGGCTTAACATGAATCACACAGTGACTTGCCCTCCGGGACTCGTGACTCACATCCCCAGTAGGCTCTGTGATCAGAGCAGCTGTCACGGCGGTGGGTGCGGAGACTGGAGGAGGAATGGGAACATCTCCTCTGTCTGGGGGGAGGAATGGGAACATCTCATCTGCTTTATGGGTCCTAGACGGAGAGTCGTGTCTGGACCTGGATGAGGAAGGTTGACGTTGCGACCTGGCAAGGTCCCTGTCATTTTGGACAGTAAACTGATGGTCTGACCTGGAAGGGATAAAAGAAGGGCAAACAAAATATGATGTTCGGGGATATGTCCATACCAGCGTGGACCTGGCCCCCACTTCTCACACCTCATGTACCTAGAGCGTGAGAGTTGGCCGCACAGAGGCGGTGACCTGTCCATGGCAACCTAGCAGATGAATAGGTAAGGATCCTGCAGCTTTGTAGAAACACTCACTCGTCCTAGGAGAAAGGAATGCAAAATGCAGTGTAGCTTCCCCTTTAAGAGCCATCTTAGACAACCCCCTCTCCCTGCACCATAGCTCCAAGCTGGAGCTTACCTTCACCTAGAAGCCTGGTGCATGTAGGAGCTGTAGCAAGTTGCCCACAGGAATCCCCAATATTACAGGGGTTGACAGGGATTTAAATTCCCCGCCAAAATGACGTCACCGCCGTGCCCTGTCCGCGCCTGTGCAATGGTGACCTGCGGTAGAGCGCCTGCGGGACCGCCGGGTCCCCGGCCGCACAGCGCATGTGCAAAACCAAGCCTCGGTTTTGCCCAAGAATCGTGCATGCACAGAAGCGTAACCCAGAAGAGGGAGCCGTGTCCTGGAACACAGGTGTTCCAGGTGCCACAGAAGCAAAAAAGCAAAAGAAACAAAAATTGCAGGAAAGAGGAGACGTGAGGGGGAGACAGACGATCAAACTTTCTGCCATGGAGGAAAGATAAATCTTCAGACCTGCCAGCTGATCCACCGCTTCCTCGCCTGGGCATACGAAAGGCCGTCCCCACCACTGGACATAGGGGCCTGGAGCCGCTAGGACGTATGCCCGGCAACAACCTTGATTGATTTGGATGTCCAAAAAAGGTAAGTGCATTGTTTGTAGGTCCACAGAGGAGGACAAAAAAGGAACGCAGTCGCTAGTGGTGAGCTCAAATTTATGGGAGTGGGGTCCAATAGCATTGGAGAGGAGGCTGGGTTAACCCACACGTAGTCTGCCATGGAGTCTGTCAGGAAATGATGATTTCACTCCTCACTACCTACCTATTTCGGAGGCCATGAAATGTCAAGATTGCAAAAAACCCCCAAATTACCCCATTTTGGAAAGTAGACACTTCAAGCTATTTGCTGGGAGGCATGTTGTGTCCATGGAATATTTTATATTTCATAAACTTGTGGCATTTCATGGGCTCCGAAACTGTGATAGGTAGGCATGTGCAGTCAGTTCGTAACAAATCGAAATTCGGCCGAATTTTGCATCTTTCGGACATTCGGATTTCAACTAATACGAAAGAAATTATAGCGAATATAACAAATGAATTCGACATGATTCGGTAATTCGTTAAAGATCTAATAAAACAAAAGGTCAACTTGAAGTAAATCTTACAGTCCAATCAGCTGATTAATTTTGTGCTGGAGGTTGGATTACTGGCAAAGTACATTCCTGAGAACTGAGTGAGAAGGCTGTTGTATTGTATTTGAGCAGAGGAGAAGAGATATTGTCATTGTGTGTGTTAATAGATTCAATAAACAAACGACTTTCCAAACTACGAATCATTATCACGAATATATATACATACATAAATATCGAATTTCAACTAAAACAAATGAAATTATATATATATATATATATATATATATATATATAACGAATGAATTCGACATGATTTGAGATTCACTATGACGAATATCGACACTCTACGAATAATAACAAATTATCCGAAAACGAATTAACGTAACATAACAAATATAACAGAATGAAATTATGTATTTTACGAATGACCACGAACCGAAACTAAACGAAATTTCCCGTTGTGCACTAGTTATAGGTAGTGAGGAAGTGAAATCACCATTTTACACCATTAGAAAGCCTAAAAAGCGGTGATTGGTTTTCGGGGGCCTGTACGCGGCTAGCCTCCCAAAAAGTCTCACACGTGGTATCCCCGTACTCAGGAGAAGCAGCAGAAAGTATTTTGGGGTGTAATTTCACATATGCCCATTTTATGTTTGAGCAATATATCATTTAGTGACAACTTTGTGCAAATAAAAAAAATAAGAAAAAAATTAGTAGTTTTCCTGAAACGTGGCAAAACATTAAATATTCCATGGACTCAACATGCCTATCAGCAAATAGCTTGGGGTGTCTACTTTCCAAAAAGGGGTCATTTGGGGGGGTTTGAGCTGCCCTGGCATTTTATGAACAACATTAGAACAACATTAGAAACTTATGTCACACATTACCCACTCTTCTAACCACTTGAAGCCCTTTCTGACATTTTTTGTTTACATGAAAAAATATTTTTTTTTGCTAGAAAATTACTTTTTACCCCCAAACATTATATATATTTTTTAAAGCAAAGGCCCTACAGATTAAAATGGTGAGTGTTGCAATTTTTTTTTTCACACAGTATTTGCGCAGCGATTTTTCAAACACAATTTTTTTGGAAAAAAAACACTTTTTTAAAAATTTGAATGCACTAAAACACACTATATTACCTAAATGTTTGATGGAATAAAAAAGATGATCTCATGCCGAGAGACATAGATACCAAACACGACATGCTTTAAAATTGCGCACAAACATGCAGCTGCGACAAACATTTTTAAAAGCTTTTAAAATCCTTTACAGGTTACCACTTTAGATTTACAGTTGAAGTCTACTGCTAAAATTACTGCCCTCGATCTGACCCTCACGGCGATACCTCACATGCATGGCGCAATTGCTGTTTACATATGACACCAGACCGACGCATGCGTTCACCTTGGCGTGTGAGCATGGGGGGACAGGGGTGCTTTTTTTTTTAAATTATTTAATTTGCTTTTTAATTTTATTTTTTAACTGTTCCTTTCATTTTTTTTTAAATAATTTTTATTGTTATCTCAAGGAATGTAAATATCCCCTATGATAGCAATAGGTAGTGACAGGTGCTCTTTTTTGAAAAAATTGGGGTCTATTAGACCCTACATCTCTCCTCTGCCCTCAAAACATCTGACCACACCAAGATCGGTGTGATAAAACGCTTTCCCGATTTCCCAAAGTCACAAAATGCTCGTAGCTTCCGGTTTCTTAGGCCATTCTCGTCTCCGATCAGCTCTATGGTCAGCTGGTGGAACCACCGGCTGCATTCTCGGGTTCCCTGTTAGAACAGGAGAGCCCGAGAAAACCACAGAAGACGTAGGGGGGCGTTCTCTCCCACTGCTTGTAAATGCAGTCTAGAGGCTAATTAGCCGCTAGGATTGCTTTTACATGAAAGCCGACCACTGACTGAAAAGAATGATACCAAGATGATACCTAAACCTACAGGCATCATTCTGGTATAACCGCTCAAAGTCCAGCAACATACCAGTAAGTTGCTGGTCCTTGTTGAGCATATATTGTAATGTTCTTTTTTTCATGAAGCCTGTGGGCTGAACAAAAAAAAGAGATTGATCGGTGGGTATGCCCACCATTAGAATTCCGACCTTCATCCAACCCACTTCTAATGATAGGTATACATGCACCATTTTTTTTTCTATTGTGGTGGAGTCGCTGATTTACGTATTGTGAGAGCAAATGCTGTTGCTGTCAAGATAAATAAATCAGTGCTGCAGCTGAATGGCGTACCCGAAAAGCAAACAATGGTAACGATAAAATATTAACTCAATAAAACAACTTGATTTTTTTAACGCAATCTGTGCCTAAAAAATATATGCAATCCACCCCTAATGTTAGGAGCAAATCGCTCCTCCACCCCTGCCCCCATGCTTCGGCATATATGCTCTTTTTTTAAACTGTGGTGGTGAAAGCAACTCCTACAGCGCTGGAGTCACAGCTTTACGTATCGTGGGAGCAAACGCTGTTGCTGTCAGAATAAACCCATGCTGCAGCTTAATGGCGTACCTGCTAAGCAAATTATGGTTAACAATAAAACAAAGTAACATTACAGTATAACAGTAAGACATACCATACCTGCAAAGCAAATACAATAAAACATAATAAAAATAAAACAATACCGTTCTAAAATACAGTAACAATAGAGAGAGAACAATAGATATAGAACAATAGAGAGCGGACAATAGAGAGCGAACATAGGAGAAAGAACAATAGAGACATACGAAAAATAAAACCACAACTATTTTTGGCTTTTCTATTTGTTTATTTTTTTTGTGTTTTTTTCTTTTTGCACTTTTATATAAACTGTAAACTTTCCAGATTAGGGTCTCTCAAAATGTGATGGCTATCTCATCTTTCGAGACCCTGTGTAACTATGCCCTAGGACTGTGTAGTGCTGTACCCTACGCTAATACTCCACTAGTGTGTGTCAGTCACCGATGCAGAGACCAGGTTGGTCAGGCCAGGAGGGAAAATAAAAGCGGGTGTCACGCCTAAATCCGGGTTTTCTGCCAACATGACATCTTCTTTGGGGAGTTCTTTGGGCAGGGGTACCAGGGAGGACATATGGAAAATGCCTCTCATGCAGCCATCTCACTGCATTTGCGTTGGGAAGGTGGGCTACAATATAAACAAAAAAGTCAGTGCTACTACCCATACATCACATAGAAAGCAGAGATCCCAGGTGCTCGATCCACAGTCGCTGGCTGAGTAGGTAAATGAGGAAAAGATGATCCGCACTCCGGTGATTGCTCTTAAGAAGTATAATATTTATTGACAGGCCAGAGTGACCAAATGCAAATAAGAACAGTTGATGCGTTTCAGCCTATAAGGCCTTAGTCATAACCACGGTGGGCCAAGGTGGGCTACAGCACCGTCTGGAAACAGAAGATCTCTTCCTCGAATTTAAGGAAGGATCCAGTTCATCCTGAAGATTTGTATAGCACCTAAGCATTCAGCAGAGCCAATTGGAATAAATATACAGACACTTTTTTATACCAGTGTCTGGCCTTACGGGCAATTAGGTACGGCGCCAACAACTGGTCATTGAGGTCCATCCCTCCCATGTTAAGGTTGTATTCGTGGACACAGAGGGGTTTCTCCACAACACCAGTCGCCGTAGGAATTTGGACTGTCGTATCTGCGTGAAGGGAGGACAGAACGAAAACTTTGTGATTATCCCTCCACTTCACTGCTAACAAATTATTACATTTCAAGCAGGCTCTCTCCCCCTGTCTAAGTCGGGACTCTACAGGCCTTTGGGGGAAGCCCTGGCGATTAGATCACACAGTGTCACATGCGCCAATTCCACAATCAAAAAGGTGACTAAAAAGTGGCACGCTTGTGTAATAATTGTCCACATACAAGTGTACCCCTTTCCGAATAAGGGTGACACCAAGTCCCACACAATCTTACCAGCGCTCCCTATGTAGTCTGGGCAGTTCTCGGGCTCCACGTGACTATCTCTTCCCTCGCAAACCATAAAACTATATATAGCCTGTTGCCCTGTCGCAGAGCTTATACATCTTGACTCCATATCTGACATGCTTGCTGGGAAGATACTGTTTGATAGACAAGGGGCCAGAAAACTTTATCAGGGACTCAATGCAGACAACTTGATCGGGAGTAAACAAGGCTGCAAACTGTTGGTTGAAGTGGTTTACAAGGGGCTGAATTTTGTGGAGCTGGTCATATCCAGGGTCACCCCAAGGATGACAGAGTTCATTGTCATTGAAATGCATGAATCGCAAGATCTGCTCGTATCGTGTCCTGGTCATGGGGACATAGAACACGGGCATATGGTGAATTAGGTCAGGGGACCAATATGACTGCAACTCACTTTTTCTTGCCCATGAGGAGGGATAGGCCCAGGAAGGTCTTAAATTCTGAGACAGTAATAGGTCTCCAATATCTGGCAAGGGTCAAATGGGGATTAGTGGCAATGAATTGACCAGCATACAAATTGCTTTGGTCCACACAGATCTACTGAGATCTTCCGTGAAAAACAGCGAATAAAAATCAAGTGACATAAAATAAACTGTTTCCACCTGAATTCCGGGTTGGCCAGTGAATGGGGGAAGTACGGGTGCTTCAGAAGTGGTGGGCTCCCAATTTGGATTGGCAAATGCAGCAGGAAGGGCACTATGGGCCCGACGGGCCTGTGTTTGTTTTCTTGGTGGCTGCAGGACCAGCTTGAACTGCACTTATGGGACTCACCACGTCATCAAGTGTTACTGCAGTGCTGGATGTACGACCAGCATGTACTAGGTCACTGGTGCTTACCAGTTCACCAGAAGGATGAGCGGCACTAGTACTGGCTCTCTGCTCCATACAAGAGCCCTGCGGTTCTTGCACCTCCACAACAGCAGAAGAACGGGGTCGGGTACGCCTGACCTTAGCAGGGACCACTACGCTGTCATCAGAGCTATCTGTCAGGGTGCCGCTGCTGGCTACTGGTTCATATTCTGAGCCTGAATTGGACAGATGGGTGACTTCCTCTTCACTCTCATCTGTCACGCTCAGAAAAGTATAGGCCTCTTCACTAGTGTACCTTCGATTGGACATTTTGGCCCCTAAATTTACTGGTACGCTAGTGCGACTCACAGGAAAAAAGAACACTTGATTGTTAGCGACTGCTTCAAACGCTACCAAAAAACTGTTAGCATTTGCAGGGATCAGGCCTGACTCTGTGAATGCTGCAGTTATGTGTTTAGTGTTTTGTAAGTGGCAGTGATCGACTGATACTGCACTTGGGTGGGCTGGGCTGGGCGGAGGGGTTAAACGCAGGTGCTAGCAGGTATCTGGGCTGATTCCGCTAACGCTACATTTTTGGGAACCCCAAACTATTGGGGACGCTAATATAGTTCTGATCAGATCAAAGATATTGATCTGTTCAGACACTATACCACTAAGGGAGGTGTATGGTGCGTGTGTGGGTATTAGCGCGACTGGCACTAATCTGACGCTGCCTGGGGCGACGCAGACCCTAACTGACGCTAAAACCTAACTGATGTCACCTGCTGGGTGATGAAGGAGTTAAACCTTTAATTAGGTAATATACGGCGGGTACCCTGATGCTATAAAAAAATAACTAACCAACCAGCGTCACCCGTAATACTAATACGGTGATCACTGGTGACAGGGGGTGAAAGGGTTAACTGGGGGGTGATCAAGGGGTTAAACCTTTATTATCAGGGTTTAGGGGGGTCCCTAGACCTATCTGGGGCTACTACTAAGTATCCTAACACTGATTATTGTCACAAATGACACCAGTACAGTGATCAAAGAAAAATATGAACACTGCACTGGGTGACACTGTGACAGGGGTCGATCGGGGGGTGATCGGGGGGGTGACAAGTGTACCTACATGTACTGGTGTTAGTGTAGTGTTGGTGCAACTTACTGTCAGATGTCTTCTCTCCTCTCTCTGGAATGAAAAGAGTTCCACGAGGGGAGATGACATCACTTCCCCTGCCTGTGTTTACACTTACACAGGCAGGGGAAGGATTTCATTTGCCAGCACCGATCACCAGGTCCAGGCCAAAAACCATTGGCCTGGGCCGGGAGACTGAAGCGAATCCGATCGTCGCGGCCGCCGTACAGCTACGACGCTTCCCCCAGCCAAGCCAACCTGCCGCAATATAACTACGGGGGCTGGTCCAGAACTGGTTTATTGATCGTTCATTTGTTGTCACATACATGAACACAAATAAGCACCTATTCTTTTATTTAATTATATTCCCATCATCAGCATACACCGATCAGGCGGCACTGAGGAAAAACCCAACAAACTGGCTGTACAGAAGTAGGTAGGTCGACTTCTCTACGACCAGTCTGCCCATACATAGATCGAAATTTATCCGGTTCAGCAAGGACCATGTATTAAATCCATGTATTTAAATCTAAACAGCAGTGTTCACGTGCCGTGCAACAAGGCACCAAACTGACACCCCACTGCGCTTATGGACAAAAAAATTGATAATGGTGAATAGTGAAAATGACAGCTGCCAACTAGTGTAAAAATAATTATAAAGGGAACAGTCTTCAAAATAGAAGTAGTGGCGCTAAATCGCAAATAGGAATAACAGTGAATCTATAAACAGGGAAAGTGTTAACCTTCTCTTTGCTGATGAAGAAAAATATATGTAAATAAATGATATAAATAATATCAACCAAAATAAATAATATCGACCAAAATAAATATAAATGATGGTGATCAAATAAACCCTCCCCTTTGTAGGTGGGGAATACAGAAATCACATAGTGACGTACAAATGAACAATTAAAGATATGAATAGTGACAATAGTTCATAAAAAAATCAGTGATTAACAAAATAGAGCTAAACGAAGAATCAGTGAAACCAAGTTCATGTAAAAAATATTAGGTGCCAGTAAAGTGGATGAAAAAAACTTTTTCATGCAATGAATTATCTTCCACCACACCCTTCGTGACCGTGATCCACTCTAATGGAGCCGCACTCACCGGAAAGATATGCCTTGCACTCTCTTGCTCGGCAAATAAGCAGGAATATAACCCCCCAGGGGCTAATCAAACAAATGAGACTGTATTGCAGCAGAAGGTGTCCTTCAGTCAGCAGCGCTCATCCATCATAACCACATGAAAGAAATAATAATGCTTCCCATAGTGTGATAGCGTATAAACATTTATTAAAAGACTGCTAACAAATCCTCAATCATTGTACTCACATGATAAAATAAAAACCAAGCATGAACAAGTAGTGTTATGGCTGTGATGTTACTAAGTGGTCATGGCGGACCCGGGATGCAGAGTTAACCTCACCCTTGTCCCCTCATTGGATCCTCAGCAGCGCGAGGAGATCCTGCCGTCCCACGGATAACACTGACAAGCTCAGCGCAACACCTCGCAAGTGTCTCTAGGATGATAGTTTGCCGTACAGCCCCACCTCTGACATGTTTCGTCACGTTTGACTTCTTCACAGGATATCTTTAATTGTTCATTTGTATGTCACTATGTGATTTCTGTATTCCCCACCTACAAAGGGGAGGGTTTATTTGATCACCAATTTATTTATATTTATTTTGGTTGATATTATTTATATAATTTATTTACATATATTTTTCTTCATCAGCAAAGAGAAGGTTAACACTTTCCCTAGATCCATGTATTGCCAGCTTAATTCATTACTTAGTAGGTTGAATATGCTAAAGGTAAATAGCACAGGATTAACACAAAACGTACATTTCTGATGTGTATGTTTTCAGCTAAGACTAAGCTCAAGTGTTGAGGGGTGGGTAGTCTTATCTATAAACTTTACTCCATTGTATTGTTGGTAAGAACATCCATTCATTATTGTGTAAGGTAGAGTTAGTTGGAAATGGGGAGAAGAAAAGAAAAGTATAGAAGAAGAGACCAGTATAGGTGAACAGAAAAAAAAGTGGGGGGGGAATTAAGTTGGTGTCTTTACATGTCCTGGGAATGGGGGGGAGGGGGGGCGGCTAATGCTATCAAGTCTTTGCATGTCCTTAACCCCTTCCCGCCGACCGTACGCAGATATGCGTACTCGGCTTTCCGGGGTTATACCGGGATGATGCCCGCAGCTGCAGGCATCATCCCGGTACCGTTGTTTACAGCGGGCAATCGGCTACCCGTGTATAACAACCGATGCGGGGGGGGACATCCCCCCCCTCCCGCCGCCTCCCGCGGCTGTTACCGGGCCTCCCGTGTGATCGGGAGGCCCGGTGTCCATTCGGCTGCCTTCGGCGGCTGGGGGCGGGCTGGAACGAAGCTGCGAGCGGCTTCGTTCCAGCCTTCTCGTTGTAAACGTGGAAGCGACGTCATGACGTCACTTCCCGTTTACTCGGCTGCCAATGGCGCCGAATTTAAAAAAGTACACAGTATTCAGAATCGCCGTTTCGGTTTTCGACCCCCGATCCCTCCATAAAGAGTACCTGTCACCACCTATTACTGTCACAAGGGATGTTTACATTGCTTGTGACAGCAATAAAAGTAAAAAAAAAAAAAAAAATTTTAAAACACAATTTATAAAGTACAAAAATAAATAAAATAAATAAAAAAAAAATTTTTTTTAAAGTGCCCCTGTCCCCGCGAGCTCGCGCAGCGAAGAAAACGCATACGGAAGTCGCGCCCGCATATGTAAACGGTGTTCAAACCACACATGTGAGGTATCGCCGCGATCGTCAGAGCGAGAGCAATAATTCTAGCCCTCTCTGTAGCTCAAACCTGGTAACCGTAAAAAAATTTTTAAAGCGTCGCCTATGGAAATTCATAGGTACCATAGTTCGTCGCCATTCCACGAGTGCGTGCAATTATAAAGGGTGACATGTTTGGTATCTATTTACTCGGCGTAACATCATCTTTCACATTATACAAAAAAAATTGGGGTAACTTTACTGTTTGGATTTTTTAAAATTCATGAAAGTGTCACTTTTCCAAAAATTTGCTTTTAAAACACTGCTGCACAAATACCGTGTGATAAAAAATATTGCAACAATCGCCATTTTATTCTCTAGATTCTCTGCTAAAAAAATATATATAATGTTTGGGGGTTCTAAGTCATTTTCTAGCAACAAATACGGATTTTAACTTGTAAACACCAAATTTCAAAAATAGGCTTAGTCATGAAAGGGTTAACTTTCATCCATACTGTTTTCTGGGGAGAGTAGGGGCAAATGAATGGTGAGACCTCCCTTGTCCTTTCACAGAACTCCTTGTGTTCTGTGAATAGTATACAATATATTTTCTGTTTCAATTTATTAAATTTTCAGAATTACAGTTAAATGTTGTAATTTAATACAAAAGAGTGCAAAAGGGCTTTGACGACAGGAACAGTCAACAACAAGTCATCGATAGCATGTATTAAATCTAAGGGATTATGACCTAAATCCATGGAGATCTGCCATTGGGTATTAGAGACTGTAACATAGTGGTCAACTTATAAGTAAACTATTATTGAGAAACATATTCGTTTATATGTCATTAATAGGTCAAACAACCCGTGGGCCTTACATCAGCCCAACTTTGTGCATTCGGCAGGGATCAAGCAGGACAGCGCCCACCCACCCATCTACCAAGGCAACCTATAAGCATAATAATGAAATTATTACAACCATAGTGACCATTATGTCAGCTAACACTAAACGTAATTATCGTACCCCCCATAAAAAATATATAAGTATTGTATATGTAGAAAAATCAAATGTAGCAGTGACATATCCTTTGAGGGACATTGTTACATACAAAACCTAGACAGGAGTTGAGACAACGGGTCCAACCAGAGGGCTCATCTTGCACCTGAGTAAAGGAATGTAAGAAGCAAGTTAGAAAAAGAGAAGGAAGTGAGTCAGAAAAGAGAATGCAGAGGTGAGACCACAACTGTCTAGAAGTCCAAGCCAGCACCAATCCATTGTTAATCCCAAGTATTTGGTGCCTGCAGGTAAGAAAACCAAGGGGTCCACACTTTTTCAAACAGGGGTTGTTTGTCCCATAGGACGCTGACCAATTTTTAATGGAGTATGATCCAGGTTAGTTTTCGCTTCATTAAAGCTAACTCAAACACTGGACTTTTCCAAGCAGTAGCGATGGATATTTTGGCCGCCAAAAACATATAATAAATTAGAGTCTGTGTGTACCCTGGGATATTCTCCACAGGTTCATTAAGCAAGGCTATGCGAGGGTCTTTAGTAATGTTAACCAGAGTAACTGAATGAATTAAGGAATGAACCCTGTAACGAAACGTCCCACACTCCGATTGAGTGCTTTCGTAATATACCGCTTCCTCCAGTCTGAATATAGATATCAGATATTCCAAACCATTGACAACCACTAACTAGACAGTACTCGTTTGGCTGCTGAACATCAAACTGTTTATTAGAACACAGAATACCAGCTTTTAAACATTTGAGTAGGAGGTTCCCGTCTCCTGCTCATATTACTCTAACAATACACCTGTAACCAGTAACCTAAATTAACATGATCTAATTAATCATTTCCAGGCTAGGTGGCTCAGAGATATGACCTTTCAGGTCCTAGCCTTTTCATCTTTTAGCTCCCTAACTACAATACACAATATAGCAGGCAATCCAAGACAGGTGGCTGGCTGATGACATCAGCATCTGCTATAATTCTCAACAGTGTGAAGCAGGCACTATTTCCAATATGGCATATAGGCCCTATACAGGGTTCCCAGAGTCTGTGTGTCCTGGGGGGACATGGACTTGAATCCAAAGTAACATTCTTTCAAGGGTCCCCAGGCATACACCTCACAAAGAGTATTGCTCCCTTAAACCCCAGGGCCCATAATCAGTTGGTAAGAGGCTTGCTCCTATTCCAGTCTATTCAAGAAGCCCCTATCTTGGTTAGGTCTTTCACAAACCCGTATCCAGAAACGTCCGCCTTAGAATAAGTCCCGTAAGCAGGAGGGGGACGAATCCAGATACATCTTGGAGAGGAGTTCTGGTACAAGGTACCATTGCGCAATCATCCTGCTTCAATCAGGGCAACATTCATTATACCGTTATGAATGAGTGAAGTCCAGGATCGCTAGTCCTCTACCTCCAGGGCAATTCCCTCTCCCAAGCCATTTGATAAGGAAGTTTGGACGAGGGAGAAACAAAGGATTTATACAACATGGACAACTGTGTTTGCACTGTAAGATCGGAACCGTTCTTTTGTAAAGAACTTAAGAAGTGTCGTATTTGTTGTAAGCGGAGACTCTCAGAGGGGGCATCTGCAAATCCTGCACAAAATACGATGCGCTCATGTCCTCCTGACACGGCACAATTCCAATCGGCAGGAGGGCTCTGTGAATGGCCCTCCTGACCACATGATGGCTGTTTCCATTCGCAGCTATCATGTAATGTAAATAGAGAGTCGTTGCCAGGCGATCGGCTTTCCTTCTCCTCACATGGAGCCTGTCAGTGAGGAGAAGGAGAGCGGATCTATGCTGCGAGCCGGGGATCAGTGTGTATGAGCTGTTTTTACAGCTTTTTACATACCGATCACCCAGCTATTGCCCCCAAAACAGTGTCCTGTCCAGTGTCCTGTCACAGTGTCCCCACACAGTAAAAAACACCTGTCACACATAAGTAGACACACACAGTAAAATTATCTGTCCCGGTGAACATCTGTGCACATCTGTGTGTGATCATCTGCACACATCTGTCTGTGATCATCTGCGTAATCTGTCTGTGATCATCTGATACATCTGTCCGTGATCATCTGCTACATCTGTCCGTGATCATCTGCACACATCTGTCCGTGGTCATCTGCCACAACTGACCATGATCATCTGCCATATCTATCCGTGATCATCTGCCACATTTGTCCCAGTGCACATCTGCACACATCTGTCCATGATAATCTGCCACATCTGTCTCAGTGCACATCTGCACACATCTGTCCATGATAATCTGCAAACATTTGTCTCAGTGCACATCTGCACACATCTGTCCGTGATCATCTGCCACACCTGTCCCAGTGAACATCTGCGCACATCTGTCCATGATCATCTGCCACATCTGTCCATGATCATCTGCCACATCTGTCCCAGTGCACATCTGCACACATTTGTCTGTGATAATTTTCCACATCTGTCTCAGTGCACATCTGCACACATTTGTCCGTGATCATCTGCCACATCTGTCCCAGTGCACATCTGCACACATCTGTCCGTGATCATCTGCTACATCTCTCCCAGTGAACATCTGCACACATCTGTCCGTGATATCTGTTCCAGTGATCAACATCTGTCACACATCTGACACATCTGTCCAGTAATCTGTCAACATGGATAAAAAATTATTCAGCAGCGAGGAGACTTTCCATATACTCCAGAGTATACATATATATATATGTCGGACCAGAGTAGCGGAGAACTCTCTCCGTCAGACTCGGATAGCGAGTATGAGCCAGTAGAAAGAAGTGGCTCTGAAATGGAAACTGAGGAGGACAGAATCCTAATAAAGAGGCTCAGAAGCCTTCAAAAATGTGATTGGTAGTCAGGAAATGAAATGTGTAATTTATGCCTTTAGAACGCCTGATGGTGCTACTTGAGTGTTGGGCCTCTGTATGTGGCCAGGCTGTCGAAAAGTCTCACACATGTGGTATCACCATACTCAGGAGGAGTAGTGGAATGTATTTTAGGGTGTATTTTTTGCTATGTACATGCTATGTGTTAGAAATATCTTATAAATTGACAACTTTCTGTAGAAAAAAAATGCGTTTTCATTTTCTTTCCACATTTTCCAAAAACTTGTGGGGAAAAAATGACATGTTCAAAAGACTCATTATGCCTCAGAATATACATTGGAGTGTTTGCTTTCCAAAATGAGGTAATTTTGTGGACATTTCTATTGTCCTGGTGCTCCAAGGCCTTCGCAAATGTGATAGCTACTCAGGAAACTGTGTAATTTATGTTCCTAGAACACCTGACGATGCTCCCTGCATGTTGGGCCTCTGTATGTGGCCAGGCTGTGGAAAAGTCTCACCCATGTGGCATCGGCATACTCAGGAGGAGTAGCAGAATATATTTTGGGGTGTAATTGCTAGTTTACCTATGCCATGACTTTTTAATAAGACATTTTTGTGGGGAAAGAAAAAAAATCTTAATTTTTCCAAACAATTGCAACTTCAAAAAACTCACTATGCCTCTTACTAAATACCTTGGACTGTCATCTTTAAAAAAGGGGTAATTTGGGGGGTATTTGTACTGTCTGGACATTTTAGAGCCTCAAGAAATGAGATAGGCAGTTAGTACATCAGGATTGATCAATTTTCAGTGATATGTAGCATAGCTTGTAGACTCTATAACTTTTACACAAACGAATTATCATACACTTATCAGGATTTTTTTTACCAAAGACAAGTAACAGAATACATTCTGGCCTAAATTTATGACGAAATTTGATTTTATTGGATTTCTTTTACTCTTTTTATATTGCAAAAATAAAAAAAACCCAGTGGTGAATAAATACAACCAAAAGAAAGCTCTATTTGTGTGAACAAAATGATAAAAATTTCATTTGGGTACAGTGTAGCATGACTGAGTAATTGTCATTCAAAATGCGAGAGCACGGAAAGCTGAAAATTGGTCTGATAAGGAAGGGGGTAAAAGTGCTCAGTATTGAGGTAGTTAAAGAGCACCTGACATTTCAGATCCATCATGGCAGCGCCTGCTAGCAGGCATCCACTCACCTGCTGCTGCCATGTCCCTCACCTTGTTGTGTCATTGCTGCATCACCAGCTGTCCCATTAAAGTGAGTGGGACTGTCGTTGAGTCAACATCGGGTCAGAGGAGGAGCTGCTGCGGGACAGAGATTACCGTTGCTCTTTAAAAATTATGATTTAAATCAAGTTGATTTAAATCAAGCCTTTTTACTAGTGATTTAAATCATGGTTTAAATTGTGTTTTAAATCAACTTGATTTAAATCAAATACACTCTGCTTTACTAAGTAAAAAAGATAAGATTGAAAGATAAGAACTCCTAGGGAAGGTGGAGCCCAGAACCCTGGTCCTGACTCTACTATTAGCCCAGAACCCATCTGCACATCCTTATTCTAAAAATTACAACAAAGGTATCTATAAAAATGTTTAGTAATGGCAATCTACAATTATAGATGATTTCAGGCCTTTTTTTCTGTGTATACCTTATTTTGCTTTTCCTCCAAATTCTTCTTACTATGGCCATTTGCACAAAGGGCAGATAAATCCAACTCCATTTACTTCCTGGAAATCTGTGTCAGTCTCCTGGAAGGTGTGACAGTGCACATCATCTGAGGGGGAAGCAAGGTTATATCCAGGTAGTGGAAAAATGTTAATTGTAATTAAGAGCAAAAACTGTTTTTTAAATAATGAATGTGTAGACCTGCATGCTGATGTGATTTTAGTGAAAGGGGGAATGGTCTGCTTTTATACAGGAAAATATTAGGATTTGTATATAGCTTTATCTGCTGTAATGTTTGGGGTTAATTAGCTTTAGTGTAGAGCTTACCACTGAGAAGAGTCCATGCCAGTTCTGTCATTTAAGGGCTTGTTGGCCCACTTTTATTAAACAAAAATAAACAGTCCATCCAGGATTCCCACAAAGGGGTTTCAACTTTACACAACAACGTTAACAACAAAATGCCAAGCCACCTGGCACTCTGGTAAGCACCGCTGCTTAGGCTTTGGGCCTCAGTCCTCTTGACCATGTAATAGTGTCCCTGTTCCATACACACTCTGTCACACAGCTTCCTTGCTCCTCCAGCCAACAAGCTTAGGCCCTCTATCTGCTCTGTCAGACTGCACCATTCAGCCCTTTTGGTTCTCCCTTGCCAGGGCTTTTTTTCAGGGGGAACTGGGTGGAACTCAGTTCCACCAACTCTGGCTCAGACCCTTTGGTGCCTGCTCACCACAATGACTTGTAAACACAGAATTCTGGTTTCTGTGTTTACAAGTGACAGCTCTGCACTCTGTATGTAATGCAATCCTGGTATTTAATGCCCCTTTAAGACCCTCCTACTGTTTTCATAAAATTTGACTGAACATACTCACTAGTTGATGTGATTTGGAGGGGGTGTGTAGGGGGAGGGGTTTTGTGGGGCCGTGGTTAAGTTCCAGCACCTATTGTTTGAGAAAAAAAGCCCTGTCCCTTGCACACCTGAACTCCTAGGGAAGGTGGAGCCCAGAACCCTGGTCCTGCTCTACTATTAGCCCAGAACCCACCTGCGCAATCGATCTCCTGGCTATTCCCAAAACCTGGTCCCAGGATTGGAGATTTCATCCCACCCGGATACTACAAAATCTTCAGGCTCCAGATCCCAAACTAGATTCTACCAACCACAGAGGAAACAGCAAACAAACAAACAATCTATAAATTAAGCAATCATCCTGGAGCCCCTGACCCTGCCCTGTTGAGAATCCTCGATGACAAACACTATGACAGGGAACCGCACTGTCACACTGCCCATATCCCAGGATCAACTGAACTGGTTTGATTGGATTGATACACAGTACCCACTGAAGATAACCTCAGGTATAACGTGTTTTCATTATACACTCAGTCTGAGTTGCCCGTCTGACGGACCGCCTGGCACCCTGCCTGGGTGCTTCCACCAAATGGTGCCTCCTGCCCTCCAAACCCTTCCAGCAGACCGATAGAGGTAATACCAGCCCTTTACCCCAAACATCATACACAGGCAAGATGTTGAGGTAAAAAAAAACCAAAGGAATAATTTTACTGAAAAGAAATACAGGTTTTTATACACTTCAAAACTAGGGGCAGTCAATACATGAACAATAAAAACAAATATTACACATTGGGGTAAACATCCCACAATATTTAGGTAACAAGGTCAAGTTGACACAAGACTAATCACATCAAGAGGATTAGCAAACAGACAGAAACAATAGGTTACTCAATTAACAACAGGAATGCATACCTAGGAAGCACACAATGGGGAAATTACACAATGGGAGAAATACAGTTCATATCTTAACCACTTGCTTACTGAACACTTATACCCACTTCCTACCCAGGCCAATTTTCAGCTTTCAGGACTGTCGCACTTTGAAAGACAAATGTCATGCAACATTGCACCCAAACAAAAATGTTATCATTTTTTTCACACAAATTAAGCTTTCTTTTGGTGGTATTTGGTCACCACTGGGATTTTTATTTTTTGCTAAAGAAACAATAATGTGCGCTGATGAGGCTGCACTGATAGGCATTGATTAGGTGGCACTGATAGGCTGCACTGATAGGCATTGATTAGGTGGCACTGATGGGCACTGATGAGGCGGCACTGATGGGCACTGATGAGGCAGCATTAGTAGGCACTGATAAGGTGGCACTGGTGGGCTCTGATTGGCGGCACTGATGGGCACTGATTAGCAGCACTGGTGAGCACTAATTAGCAGCACTGCTGTGCACTGATAGGTGGCACTGGTTGGCACTGATTAGCAGCATTGATGGGCACATATTGGGACCAATGTCCCTGTAACAGAAGCTGGTTACCGGCTTTCTTGTTCTCTCCTCACGAGGAGAAAAAAGTCAATAACCGACTTCTATTTACTTCCGTGATCAGCTGCCCTTGGCTTACAGCTGATCACTTGGTAAAAGGCTGCTGTGATTGGCTCTTTACCCTGCTCTGTGATCAGCCAAATCTGAAGGACTCGATCACAGAGCATGCCGCAGCGCGATCACAGGAGGACATCTATGGACGGCCTCCCACCACTAGAAGCCCGTGCTGTAGCAGTCTTCTGGATATAGCGCAGAGCGGAAAGTGGTTAAAAAACAGATTACAAATAACAGCAGAAGACCCCAGCATCAGGTTGTTTTGAGCCGATTATAACCTTCTGCTTTAAGTCTCTGAGTCTAGGAGGGGGTTGAAGCAGTCAGTGCTGGTTTGGGCTGTTGATTCTATACCCCAACAAAACACAGAGGCCCCAAATCTGTATCTGGGTCCTCCAGTTTTTAAAGTATGTGTGTTTTAGGGAGACATGGACTTGAATCCGAAGTAAAACTACTCCAAAGGTCCCCCAGGCACACAACTCACAAGGAATAGAGCCCCCTCTACGCAAGGTCACATAGTCAGTAGGCAAGAGGCTAGCCTGCAGCCCACTCCAAAAGCGCCTGTCTCTCTTGGGTCTGTCACAGACCAGTTTTGTGACAAGTTTCCATTAATTTACATTCACATCTGTCAACAAACTTACAATATAATGAATTCATTTTATTGTGCAATGTGTATTTTTAATGTTACTGAGAATTTCAATTAATTTCTATTATTATTTCATTTTTTTTGCTTTTCTAACAGCTTCACAACATGCTGTAACTATCAGCAGCATCATGTTACATTTAACATTTTCTTACGGGCCTGTGCTGAAACACCATGCCAGGAATTTTCAAGTAAACACTGCAAAACTCTGCACAAAACACACAGTAATAAAACACAATCTTTCTCCCAAAGGGTTCCTTATAGCCCCCCTGCACTTAACAATGCCATGTTCTCATCAATCCAAAATGTGCCTGTTCTAAAAGCTGAGATACTCTGAATTATCATACAAAGAAAAGAAGAGAGGAACATAGCCTTACCATAATTCATAATCACACAGCAAATATGCATGCATACAAAAATGTTCCTGTTCTAAAAGTGGAGACATTATCAGACAAAGAAAAGAACAAGAAGAACATGTAATAAATCCTAATAACAGAGCAAATATACATTTGCGTGATATTTACATTGCAACATCCTAACTGTTCTCCTGTGCCCAATCTACTAAATAGTATTACAACCTGTACAAACTATTGTTTGCAGAAAAATGTCCTTATAGATTATTTAAAAGAACATGGCACCAGCTGGTGTGATATGGCGTGACTAAGCTCATGTGGTAGGTGCATTTGTAGTGAGATCACGTCAGTCTGAACTGGATTTTGAAAACCTTGGCAGCCCACTTTTTTTAAAGAAAGGCAAAGCAAAGTCCAACACAACGTACAGTTCACATAAAGTTTCCCACACAGGGATGTCTCTGAATGGCAGAAACTGCCCTGAGCTATTGTCAAGCTTGCCTTATAATGGCCCTGTAATGAGCCCCTGCTCGCTCAGTTCCACTCTCCGACACTCCTCTGCGGCTATTGAATCAGATTGCAGATCACAACGTCTGATGGTTCGTTCATCCGATGCGGCCGGGATTCGAACTACAGCTATGTGCCGTTAGAATCCAGTTGTGATAGCTCAGAACAAACACCAGGCAGGCTGTATGTAAGTTCAAACAGGAATCTCACTTTTATTGGATGCACACAACACACTTTTATACATAGCAGTTTGAACACCCCAACCCAACAATCACTTTCCTATTGGTCAATTGTAAAGTACACTAGTCCTCACTTAGGTCCTCTTGCCCATGCAAATGAGGACTTGAAACAGGGTCAGCAGGGATTGGTCCGAATAGCTTGAATAGGAGGACTAATATGTGTAATGACACAGAGAAGCCCCAGGGGCTAATTAAAGTACATAAACAAATGGTGAAATACAGAACAATGCCTTCCTTCCAGACCATGGAGCCGCCTGGAGGGGGTTAGCCTTAAGACAGGGCGGAAGACCCCCCCCACTGTATATTAGAATCAAAGGAGCAATACTTCCAAGGTTCATGACAGGCCCTGTACACCTATGTACTCACACAGGCTGTAGAAGTCCAGCAAAGCCTGGACACGGCATTGAAGATTCCATCTCACCCAAGACACTTTGGAACCCTCAAGCTCAAGGCCCCAATCCAGGACTACCAAACCTGGAGAAAGCTTATGCCGCGTACACACAAGCGGACTTTTCGGCATCAAAGGTCCAACAGAACGAATCCGTCGGACATTCCGATCGTGTATGGGCTTCATCGGACCTTTTCTGTCCAAAAATCTGACGGACTTTAGTAATAGAACCTGTTTCAAATCTTTCCGAAGGAACTCCGCTGGAACCAGTTCCTATTGAGAAATCCGCTCGTCTGTATGCTGTTCCAACGGACCAAAAACGACGCATGCTCTAAAGCAAGTACGAGACGGAAGCGCTCGGTCAGGTAAAATTAGTGTTTGTATTGGAGCTAGCACATTCCTCACGCTGCAAATTCTGTGATCGTTTAATGCAGCGCATTATTGTCTTCTTTATAATGCTAGAAGAATGGAGTTGTTTTGCTGCTCATATTCACACAGTTCTCACAAACTGGTTTCTGGATTATTTCTCCTCATCTCATGAATAATATTGTATTGTTTAAAAGCCCGATCTCCATAATAATGTTTACCAATTTTTTTTTTTGAGTCATCTTTTATTATTTTTGATTGTATCAAGATCTTTTTTTTAGGATTATTTTAAAATTATTTTCTAGTGATTTCCATATTTTTTTTTTTTTTGTGTGTGTCAAGTTACCACAATAACATTATAATTTTATTTTGTGTGTGTGTCAAGTTACCACAATAACATTATTAATGTTTTATTTTTTGTGTGTCAAGTTACCACAATAACATTACAATTTTTTTTTTGGAACCTCAAGGAGGTTGGTGTCCCTTGTTAATTTGACATTGTCTTTTATAGAAATGTATTTGAATAAAAATACATAGGCAAGTATTTTCAGGAAACTAAAATATCCATTTATTCTGGGTTAACAAAATAAAGATGAAGGCAATGCTGAGAAACTTTTGGAATTTGTGAACCCTTTTGGCCCCAGGCTTCAAGTCTGTGGAAAACAAAATTGGGATCTTGAGGAGTCCATATAATAGGGAGCACAATCTGGTCCAGGAATCCCAGAGATCAAGACCAGCAGCAGATGACATATATGTCCCCAGGCTGTGGTACTACACCAGCCTGCGTCTTCTGTCAGACCAAACTGAACCCAGGTCATCACTTTCTTCTCTTCGCTGCAGCCTTCCCTGCAGCCTTCCCTGCAGCCTTCCTTGGAGGCTGTGGCTCTGGTGGTGGACTTGTGGCAGGAGGAGGAGGAAGAGGAGGATGGGTGAGATCATATATGTGTCTGTTCTCAGTTATCTGGCCCCTCAGCCCCTTCTGAAGGGCCTCAGCAAAAAATCCCTCACAGAGGAGGCGTTGGCCCTTCTCCAATCGAGCAACCTGGTGGCTAAATAGCAGCCATAGTCCTCTTCAGCATCGGGGGGCTCCTCAGGACATCTGTTGCTTCCCTAATGAGGCGCAGTGATGCCTCCTACATCACCGTCCCCTTCCTGGGCCTTTTTGTTTGAAGGAAGAGGGGAGGCACCTGGGATTGTGTGAGGCTCCTACTGGGACCGGCCACCTCCTGGCTGACACTGGGCCTGCCCACCTCCTGGCTCTCACTGGGGATGGCCACCTCCTGGCTGTCACTGGGCCCAGGCCTCCTCCTGCCTGCCACTTTCCAGACCTTCCTCCTGGCTGAGCTCATCCTGTGTATAAAAAAGGGACATAGTTTTAGTTTTAGGTTCATCAATCACACACAATTTTCAGCTCATGATTAGCAAATTCAATGTTAATACATATAAAAGAGTATCATTCTGACCCCAGCATTTTTTCAAGCTGGTGACAAACATTTTTGGCCACTACTGTCAATTGATATGTATACATCATTTTTTAGATAAAATCCTTAATAGGTAATCAATTAGAACATCTAGTTAACATCATTAATATTAGGACAATAAATCTGTTGAAAAATAATATACCTGGCTCCAGCTGGGCGCATCCGGTTCTTCCAGGATTGAAGGCCTAGGTTGTTCCTCGTCAGCCTCTGCTGGGGTGAAGGGAAGGGTGGAGGGAAGGCTGCAGGGAAGGGTGGAGGGAAGGGTCAAAAGAGATTCCCTGGCTTCAGTCTGGTCATCAAGAAAACGCAGTTTTTGGAAATACCACAGCCTGGGTACATATACATCATGCTCCTCAGGCTGATGCTCCTGATCTCAGGGAAGTCTGGCTCTTCTTATGCTCCCTCCTATACATGTTCCTCAAGATCCCAATTCTATTTTCCAAAATCTTCATGGTTGCTTCTGGGATCCCTAAGTCTACACAAATTCCAGAAGTCTCTCCAGCGTTTCCTTCCTTACTTGTTTATTGTAATATAAACTGTGTTTGACCTCCCACAGATTCCTCATCTCCCTGTACTTGTCAATAAAATGGGACATAAATTCATGGTCCTTAAACTTATTCATGTTTTCTGTAGGACAATACACAAGACAAAAACACTAATGTTAGCCTAAACTCTCATAATGTTATCCCAATATAGGCCTCAATCTTTAAGCAGTATAGGCCACTGATGTTCCAAATTTAATAAAATTTACCTTTGTTTCGGACGCTCGCATCTTCCGCGTTCCTCTTTCCTCCGCGCAAAGAACGTACGTACGACACATGCATGTTAGCTTTATTTACACTGCGCATGCATGAAACTCCGCCCATGTCTCCCGCCCCTGATGTTCTTTTTCATGAATATTCCTCGCCCCTTCTCTCTATGGTGTGCAGTAGGAGCAACATGGCGGAGACACAGCAGGTTTTTGCAAATTCTTCCAGTAACGAGGAAAGCCCGGAGCTCGAAACGTCCCGATCCGGGAAGAGGAGATTTAAGACCTCCAATATGGCCTTTGAAGAGATGGTGGACATTTTGCGGAGGAACAATTATGATGGGAAGCATGGACCGTACACCCAGCCGAATTTGCGCAGGGCCAAAATCATGTCCAAAGTTGTGAAGACTCTGCAGCAGAATTTTGGGGTATGCCGCTTCAAAGACCAATTAAGGAAACGCTGGTCCGACCTTAAACTGAGGGAGCCGGATCAGTACAGAAGAATAAAGAAAGTGCTTCAAAAAAGTAAGTACTTGTCATGTGTTCCTATTCTGATTATTAACTTTGCATGCTGCTCCAAGTGCTTTTTTTTACTGTTGTACAATTTTAAATGGCTACTTTCATGTTCGTGGACACAGTAATCGTTCGTAGGAAACATCGTTCGTAGGAAACCTCGTTTGAAAATATATACAATGTGTTTAGTTGATACAGGGTTTTAACTACATTTTGGTCTTGCTAATTTGTCTTATTAAAAGAAGTTTAGGACATTGTTGTCTAGATGTCTTTGAAACTTGAATGAATTGCAAACTTGATTCAGTGGAATGTAAGGAGAGGACACTCAGCAGCTGTTTACACATCTGGACTCAGGAGCACTAGTGTGGGACACCAGAGCACATTTTTTAGGGTAACCCACACAGGTGCTCCGGTGAATACGTGGGGTGTCTCCATCTGTGAAACATGGCCAAAAATTTAATTATTCCAGCTTGGTAAAAAAGGGAATTTTAATCATGTCTTCAACTTGGATCTCTTCTTAAACAGACATTTATACACCACTTCAAAGCAATGTTTCATATTCCTATTTCTGGACTCAAATATCTGTGTGCTAAGTATACCTTTTGTTTCATTCTCATAGGGGAGAAAAGACTCAAACAGCAGTCAGAGGATACCAGGGACCCCCGACATCGCCAATCTGATTGGTAAATTAGCCCAAGCCCCCCCGAGGATCTTGAGGAAGGAGAGGTGGAGGAAGTGGGCGAGATGTGCACCCCACCAGGTGAGTGTCTGACACCCCAGCTTCAGGTAATCTATGTATGCTTGCATATTTCTAAATACATGTTTTTTCATCAATTTTAGGTGATGTGCTGGTTGTGGAAGGGGAAGCGGCAGAACCATTTTCAAGCGACAGCGCACAAAGACTCATTGGCCAGATCATGGCCTGGAATGGAGAGATTGATGAAATGCGCAATCACCTGGACATCATGTAGCAGGAAATGAAGAACATGATCAATGTTTTGGGGAGAATTCAATACCTTTTTTCCCTAAAACTAAATCGATCATGTTCATTTCCTTTTTAGATGACCACATTAAGTGTTTTTTTAAATTGTTTACAATTTTAAAACCCACATTTTGAAGATGCACACGGTGTGTCAACATGTGCTATCTGCCATCAGGGGATCTCAATGTACGCGTTTTGTGGGTGCAACCCCTTCCTCATAACGCTAGTAGGTGAGAGGAAGGGATTGCACCCACAAAACACGTCCATTGATCCCCCAGGATGGGAGATAGCATATGTTGACATTACCCATTTGGAATCCCAATTTGTGTGCATCTTCAAAATTTGGCTTTTACAGGGGTGACATCAACCTATCTGACTTTTGGCAATATCAAGACATTTTTGACACTATAATGTCTGATATTGCCCTCATTTTCTAGATGCTGAACTTTGTAAGTTCCAGAGTTGTGTGTATGTTATGTTTCAAAACATGCCTGTTTGTAAAAAAAAATAAAAATATATACATATATTATATAATATATATATATATATATATATATATATATATATATATATATATATATGTATATTTATATATATATTGTTTAAAAAAAGTATACATTTTCAAACAAAAAATTATAAACTGCGTACAGATTAAAAAGGTTGCTAATCAAAAATGTGTGGCTTCTTCTTTCAATACTTAATACCAGTTTTGTAAGTAATTTTGTGTTTGCTGTGACAATGGGGCTTATTTACTAAAGGAAAATCCACTTGGCACTACAAGTGCACTAGGAGAATCTAAGAGGCAGCCAAAAAGAAAAGCAAGCAATAAATACATTTTGAGATTTTTTCTGATTATTATTTTTTTATTAATAAAAATCAGACATTGTCTGGCATTGCAATGGCCCCCCTACCCGTAAAATAATTAACACATTTCTCCCTAACTTCATGGGCGCTTTGGGGGGGCCAAGTCAGTACGGCCAGTATCCAGGCCCGTCAGAGGATTGTCTGTAAGTTCGGCCTCAGGCCCAACTGATGCAATATAATTTCTTGCATTTTTTCTTAAAAAATTGTGCAGGATGCAGCATTCTAGGATAATATGATTAAGTTTGTAGTCCGCCGTATGGATTGCTGTCAGAAACAGGCGGAACCGGCTGGCCATTATCCCAAAGGCATTCTCCACAACTCTTCTTGCTCTGGCCAGCCGGTAGTTAAAAACCCTCCTCTCCGGGGTGAGGGTCCTTTGGGGGAATGGCCTCATCAGGTGCTCGCCCAGGCCGAAGGCTTCATCTGCAATGAAGACAAAGTGGAGTCCTGCCACATTATCTGCATCAGGTGGCAATCCCAGGCCACCACTCTGGAGATGCTGGTAGAACTCCGTCTGGGCGAAGACTCCTCCATCCGACATCCGGCCATTCTTCCCCACATCCACATACAGAAATTCATATTGTGCCGACACCACCGCCATGAAACCCCTTATAGTTAAAATAGTATGACCCCGAATGGGATGGTGGCACGATGTGGACGTGCTTCCCATCTATAGCCCCTCCACAGTTGGGAAAGTCCCAACGGGTGGCAAAATGGGATGCCACAGTCTGCTATTCCTGTGGCGTTGAAGGAAACTGGGGAGTGAAACAAGAAAAAAATATATAAGTACCGTACTTTTGCACATAACATTGCAAGCAGATTACACAAAAAACATTCTTGCCCATCATCAGTATAACATTTATTTTAATTATTATTTAAAGAATAAAATATAAGGTCCACTTATCAGATTCCTCACCCCCTCTGATGGCCCATTGATAACATTTAAGGGGGGGGCTTATAAATTCATTTAAGGACACACATACCATTTGGACACATTTTAAGGGGGGGGGGGGCTTATAAATTAATTTAAGGACACACATACCATTTGGACACTACAATGGAGCTGACAAAATACATTGTTAAGTGACTAGACTAGGTGGGTATGGGCCCAGGATAGCATGCTGGGGAGGTTAGTGAAGGCAAATATGCATGAAGGACAAAAAAGGAGCATTAACAGATTACAGCATGCATGAGGACAAAGGGGACATTCACAGCATATTGCAATCATGGTAATTAGGGATTGAGGAAAGAAATACAATACATTAGCAAACATTACATACAATAAAGTGTGATGTTAAAGGATAAATCTTACCTTAATATAGTCCTTCTGCAGGACCTGAATGATAGTAGAACAGGTCTCTGGGATAATGATCCCCAGAGCCTGGGGGGAGATGCCTGTCGAGAACTTGAGGTCCTGCAGGCTTCTCCCAGTCGCCAAGTACCGCAACATGTCAAGCATGGGAACTAATAAATTTGGACTTTGAGGGCACACAAGTAATTAAACTATGAAAAGTATGAAGAATAAAAAATAGTTTTATTTTATTCAGTTTAAATTTTAAAATTATATATATGATTGAATATTGTCGCTAATACAGTTTACATATAGAAAGGCTGTATAATAGATAAGTCCTATCCTGCATGCTGTTTAAACCCAACCATTATTATGTATATTCCAACATTCAAAATAGAGAAGGAAAAACAATTTCCCAAATATAGATTGCAGTTATGAATGTAGGAGACAATCTGGGTTGAGTTGCGGGTCAGGTAGGTTTTCTCCTTAATTGCTCGACATTTTGCTCGTTTATAACGTTTCTTCAGGAGCTGGAGATAATTCCCACATGATCAGGCCAAGTAGAAAAGTATAGGTGTAATGTTTGCTCTTGGTAGAGCAAGCAATCGCTAGATTGCGTTTAAGAAGCTGGTAACAAATGCCAAAATGCTGCGGAAGCAACCAAAGTAGCCCCAGTTTACCACGGTAAGGATAAGCGTAGAAAGGAAGTCTTTAGCAATGACTTGCAGAGACCAAAATTTCTGGATTTGAATGGGGAATTTGAGAGGTATGGTATGGCTTCCCTGGTGAGGCAGCGTCCAACATGGTGACTAGCCTATGCTCCGGAGTGATGGCTGGCCTCATGAAGGTATCCTGCCTGCTGATATAAGGGGTCAGCAAAGCCAAAAAATGGTGAAAAATGGGGTCCACCATCCTGAGAAGGTTCCTGAAATCGTCAGGATTATTCTCACGGATCTCACGAAGCAAAGGCATGTGAGAGAATTGGTCATGCTGGAGCAACCAATTCTTGGTCCATGAACTCCTCCCCACCCTGTTCATGGAATACGCTTGGGTCGAAGAATGAACTACAACACCAAGCCCAAGCAAAGCTCGAACTCTACGACGAGTACTTACACGCAACATGGCTTCAAGACGGTTGACTGGTCAGAACGAACTTAAATAGAACGCACTGAAGAACAGCAAGGCCTGTGAAGAGCGAGCTGAAAATCAGCAATGAGCGGACAAGAACGCACTGAATGAACAACTGCGAACTGACTACATGCACTGAAAAGCAGATAAAAACCCAACAAGCACAAACTGAACAACAGTTAAACGATCTGAAAAAACACAAGTCTGAAAAGCACGAATCGTCTCTCACCAAACTTCTACTAACACGAGGTAAACACGAGATTAGCAGAAGGAGCCCAAAGTGTGGCACTTTTGCTATTGCACTTCCGTTTTATAGTCCCGTCGTACCTAGTGTACGTCACCGCGTTCTAGACGGTCAGACTTTGGTGTGATCGTGTGTAGGCAAGTCCGTTTCAGCGGAACTCCGTCGGAACTCCGTTGAAAAGTCCTTCGGAGTTGAGTTCGACGAAAAGTCCGCTCGTGTGTTCACGGCATTAGAGTGATAAAAGCTTTTGATTTTTTTTACATTAAAATAATAAACATGTCATACTTACCTGCTTTGTGCAGTCGTTTTGTACAGAACAGCACCAATCCTCCTCTTCTTGGGTCCCACGCCGGTGCTCCTGGCCCCTGCCCCCAGAGCAAGCAGCTCCCGAGCCATTGCTCTGCATGTCCATTCACACACAGAGCTACGGCTCGGCCCTACCCCTCTCTCTTCTCATTGGCTTACTGGCTGTGATTGACAGCAGTGAGGGCCAATGGCTTCTGCTGCTGTTCCAGCCAAAGAGCTGGGTCCCTGGAGAGCTGAGGCTCTCGTGCACAGCGCTGGAGGAAGATCAAGCTCAGGTAAGTATTAAGGGGGCTGCTGCACAGAGGTTTTAAAAAACCTTGAGCATTTAGAATAGGGTGACCAGACGTCCCCAGTTTCTGGGGACAGTCCCCAGACTGAGGACTCTACCCCCGGAGGGAGTCTGTCCCCGGTTTTGTCCCCGGATTCAGGGCCAAACCTGGGTGGCTGCATCGTGAGCTGGGGAAGAGGGGAGGCCCCCAACGGTGGCCATACCATGGCTCCTGCTGGGCTGTCTCAAATGGTGGAGGGGAGGGGGGGTGACTATAGCTGCAGGATTTTACAGAGTGGGGATTTCCCACTTACCCAGCTGTCAGATGAAGTCACGCCTCCAGGGCCGGCTCCTATAATAGGCAGCAATCTGGTGACGTGTATCATTGGAGGCAGGACTTTGTCTGAGGACAGCGGCTGCGCGGGGTAAACAGGAGATCCCCACTCTGTATAATCGGTCTGCTCTCCTCGCTCTCTATGCACTGATCACAGGTAAGCATCAGTTGCTGGGCACTGAACAGGCTGCAATGAAGGGCACTGAACAGGCTGCATTGATGGGCACTGAACAGGCTGAGCTGATGGGCACTGAACAGGCTGCATGGATTGGCACCGAAGAGGCTGAGGGGCACTGAACAGGCTGCGTTAATCAGCACTGAAAAGGCTGAACTGCTTGGCACTAAACAGGCTATGCTGATAGGCACTCAACAGACTGCATTGATGGGCACTGAACAGGCTGCATTGATGGGCACTGAACAGGCTGAGCTGATGGGCTCTAAACAGGCTAAGCTGATGGGCACTGAACAGACTGTATTAATGGGCACTGAACAGGCTGAGCTCATGGGCACTAAACAGACTACATTGATGGGCACTGAACAGGTTGCATTGATGGGCACTGATCAGGCTGAGCTGATGGGCACTGAACAGGCTGAGCTTATGGGCACTGAACTGGCTGAGCTGATAGGCACTGAACAGGCTGCATTGATGGGCACTGAACAGGCTGCATTAATGGGGACTGAACAGGCTGAGCTGATGGTCACTAAACAGGCTGAGTTGATGGGTACTGAACAGGCTGCATTTATGGGCACTGAACAGGATGCATTGATGGGCACTGAACAGGTTGCATTGATGGGCACTGATCAGGCTGAGCTGATGGGCACTGAACAGGCTAAGCTGACAGGCACTGAACAGACTGCATTGATGGGCACTGAACAGGCTGCATTGATGGGCACTGAACAGGCTGAGCTGATGAGCAATGAACATGTTGCATTTACTGGCACTGAACAGACTAAGCTAATGGGCACTGAAAATTGATGGGCACTGAACAGGCTGAGCTGATGGGTACTGAACAGACTGCATTGATGGGCACTGAACAGGCTGCATTGATTGGTACTAAACAGGTTGCATTGATGGGCACTGAACAGGTTGCATTGATTGACACTGAACAGGCTGAGCTGATGGGTACGAAACAGGCTAAGCTGATGGGCACTGAACAGGCTGCATTGATGGGCACTGAACAGGCTGAGCTCATGGGTACTAAACAGACTGCATTGATGGGCACTGAACAGGTTGCATTGATGGGCACTGATCAGGCTGAACTCATGGGCACTGAACAGGCTGAACTTATAGACACTGAACAGGCTGAGCTTATGGGCACTGAACAGGCTGAGCTGATGGGCACTGAACAGACTAAGCTGATGGGCACTAAACAGGCTGAGCTGATGGGCACTGAACAGGCTGCGTTAATGGGCACTGAAAAGGCTGAACTGCTTGGCACTAAACAGGCTATGCTAATAGGCATTCAACAGACTGCATTGAGGGGCACTGAACAGGCTGCATTGATGGGCACTGAACAGGCTGAGCTGATGGGCTCTAAACAGGCTAAGCTGATGGGCACTGAACAGGCTGTATTAATGGGCACTGAACAGGCTGAGCTCATGGGCACTAAACAGACTACATTGATGGGCACTGAACAGTTTGCATTTATGGGCACTGATCAGGCTGAGCTGATGGGCACTGAACAGGCTAAGCTTATGGGCACTGAACTGGCTGAGCTGATAGGCACTGAACAGGCTGCATTGATGGGCACTGAACAGGCTGCATTAATGGGGACTGAACAGGCTGAGCTGATGGGCACTAAACAGGCTGAGCTGATGGGTACTGAACAGGCTGCATTTATGGGCACTGAACAGGATGCATTGATGGGCACTGAACAGGTTGCATTGATGGGCACTGATCAGGCTGAGCTGATGGGCACTGAACAGGCTAAGCTGACAGGCACTGAACAGACTGCATTGATGGGCACTGAACAGGCTGCATTGATGGGCACTGAACAGGCTGAGCTGATGAGCAATGAACATGTTGCATTTATGAGCACTGAACAGACTAAGCTAATGGGCACTGAACAGACTGCATTGATGGGCACTGAACAGGCTGAGCTGATGGGTACTGAACAGACTGCATTGATGGGCACTGAACAGGCTGCATTGATTGGCACTAAACAGGTTGCATTGACGGGCACTGAACAGGTTGCATTGATTGACACTGAACAGGCTGAGCTGATGGGTACTAAACAGGCTAAGCTGATGGGCACTGAACAGGCTGCATTGATGGGCACTGAACAGGCTAAGCTCATGGGCACTAAACAGACTGCATTGATGGGCACTGAGCAGGTTGCATTGATGGGCACTGATCAGGCTGAACTCATGGGCACTGAACAGGCTGAGCTTATGGACACTGAACAGGCTGAGCTTATGGGCACTGAACAGGCTGAGCTGATGGGCACTGAACAGGCTGAGCTGATGGGCACTAAACAGGCTGAGCTGATGGGTACTGAACAGGCTGTATTTATGGGCACTGAACAGGATGCATCGATGGGCACTGAACAGGTTGCATTGATGGGCACTGATCAGGCTGAGCTGATGGGCACTGAACAGGCTAAGCTGACAGGCACTGAACAGACTGCATTGATGGGCACTGAACAGGCTGCATTGATGGGCACTGAACACATTGCATTTATGGGCACTGATCAGGCTGAGCTGATGGGCACTGAACAGGCTGAGCTTATGGGCACTGAACAGGCTGAGCTCATGGGCACTAAACAGACTACATTGATGGGCACTGAACAGGTTGCATTGATGGGCACTGATCAGGCTGAGCTGATGGGCACTGAACAGGCTGAGCTTATGGGCACTGAACTGGCTGAGCTGATAGGCACTGAACAGGCTGCACTGATGGGCACTGAACAGGCTGCATTAATGGGCACTGAACAGGCTGCATTAATGGGCACTAAACAGGCTGAGCTGATGGGTACTGAACAGGCTGCATTTATAGGCACTGAACAGGATGCATTGATGGGCACTGAACAGGATGCATTGATGGGCACTGAACAGGTTGCATTGATGGGCACTGATCAGGCTGAGCTGATGGGCACTGAACAGGCTAAGCTGACAGGCACTGAACAGACTGCATTGATGGGCACTGAACAGGCTGCATTGATGGGCACTGAACAGGCTGAGCTGATGAGCACTGAACACGCTGCATTTATGGGCACTGAACAGACTAAGCTAATGGGCACTGAACAGACTGCATTGATGGGCACTGAACAGGCTGAGCTGATGGGTACTGAACAGACTGCATTGATGGGCACTAAACAGGTTGCATTGATTGACACTGAACAGGCTGAGCTGATGGGCACTAAACAGGCTAAGCTGATGGGCACTGAACAGGCTTCATTGATGGGCACTGAACAGGCTGAGCTCATGGGCACTAAACAGACTGCATTGATGGGCACTGAACAGGTTGCATTGATGGGCACTGATCAGGCTGAGCTCATGGGCACTGAACAGGCTGAGCTTATGGGCACTGAACAGGCTGAGCTTATGGGCACTGAACAGGCTGAGCTGATAGGCACTGAACAGGCTGCATTGATGGGCACTGAACAGGCTGCATTGATGGGCACTGAACAGGCTGAGCTGATGGGCACTAAACAGGCTGAGCTGATGGGTACTGAACAGGCTGCATTTATGGGCACTGAACAGGATGCATTGATGGGCACTGAACAGGATGCGTTGATGAGCACTGAACAGGTTGCATTGATGGGCACTGATCAGGCTGAGCTGATGGGCACTGAACAAACTGAATTGATGGGCATTGAACAGGCTTTATTGATGGGCACTGAACAGGCTGAACTGATGGGTACTGAACAGACTAAGCTGATGGGCACTGAAAAGGCTGCATTAATGGGCGCTGAACAGGCTGCATTGATGGGAACTATACAGACAGCATTGATGGGCACTGAACAGGCTGCATCGATGGGCACTGAACAGGCTGCATTGATGGGCACTGAACAGGTTGCATTGATGGGCACTGATCAGGCTGAGCTGATGGGCACTGAACAAACTGAATTGATGGGCATTGAACAGGCTTTATTGATGGGCACTGAACAGGCTGAACTGATGGGTACTGAACAGACTAAGCTGATGGGCACTGAAAAGGCTGCATTAATGGGCGCTGAACAGGCTGCATTGATGGGAACTATACAGACAGCATTGATGGGCACTGAACAGGCTGCATCGATGGGCACTGAACAGGCTGCATTGATGGGCACTGAACAGGTTGCATTGATTGACACTGAACAGGCTGAGCTGATGGGTACTAAACAGGCTAAGCTGATGGGCACTGAACAGGCTGCATTGATGGGCACTGAACAGGCTGAGCTCATGGGTACTAAACAGACTGCATTGATGGGCACTGAACAGGTTGCATTGATGGGCACTGATCAGGCTGAACTCATGGGCACTGAACAGGCTGAGCTTATAGACACTGAACAGGCTGAGCTTATGGGCACTGAACAGGCTGAGCTGATGGGCACTGAACAGACTAAGCTGATGGGCACTAAACAGGCTGAGCTGATGGGCACTGAACAGGCTGCGTTAATGGGCACTGAAAAGGCTGAACTGCTTGGCACTAAACAGGCTATGCTAATAGGCATTCAACAGTCTGCATTGAGGGGCACTGAACAGGCTGCATTGATGGGCACTGAACAGGCTGAGCTGATGGGCTCTAAACAGGCTAAGCTGATGGGCACTGAACAGGCTGTATTAGTGGGCACTGAACAGGCTGAGCTCATGGGCACTAAACAGACTACATTGATGGGCACTGAACAGTTTGCATTGATGGGCACTGATCAGGCTGAGCTGATGGGCACTGAACAGGCTGAGCTTATGGGCACTGAACTGGCTGAGCTGATAGGCACTGAACAGGCTGCATTGATGGGCACTGAACAGGCTGCATTAATGGGGACTGAGCAGGCTGAGCTGATGGGCACTAAACAGGCTGAGCTGATGGGTACTGAACAGGCTGCATTTATGGGCACTGAACAGGATGCATTGATGGGCACTGAACAGGTTGCATTGATGGGCACTGATCAGGCTGAGCTGATGGGCACTGAACAGGCTAAGCTGACAGGCACTGAACAGACTGCATTGATGGGCACTGAACAGGCTGCATTGATGGGCACTGAACAGGCTGAGCTGATGAGCAATGAACATGTTGCATTTATGAGCACTGAACAGACTAAGCTAATGGGCACTGAACAGACTGCATTGATGGGCACTGAACAGGCTGAGCTGATGGGTACTGAACAGACTGCATTGATGGGCACTGAACAGGCTGCATTGATTGGCACTAAACAGGTTGCATTGACGGGCACTGAACAGGTTGCATTGATTGACACTGAACAGGCTGAGCTGATGGGTACTAAACAGGCTAAGCTGATGGGCACTGAACAGGCTGCATTGATGGGCACTGAACAGGCTAAGCTCATGGGCACTAAACAGACTGCATTGATGGGCACTGAGCAGGTTGCATTGATGGGCACTGATCAGGCTGAACTCATGGGCACTGAACAGGCTGAGCTTATGGACACTGAACAGGCTGAGCATATGGGCACTGAACAGGCTGAGCTGATGGGCACTGAACAGGCTGAGCTGATGGGCACTAAACAGGCTGAGCTGATGGGTACTGAACAGGCTGTATTTATCCTGAACAGGATGCATTGATGGGCACTGAACAGGATGCGTTGATGAGCACTGAACAGGTTGCATTGATGGGCACTGATCAGGCTGAGCTGATGGGCACTGAACAAACTGAATTGATGGGCATTGAACAGGCTTTATTGATGGGCACTGAACAGGCTGAGCTGATGGGTACTGAACAGACTAAGCTGATGGGCACTGAAAATGTTGCATTAATGGGCGCTGAACAGGCTGCATTGATGGGAACTGAACAGGCTGCATTGATGGGCACTGAACAGGCTGCATTGATGGGCACTGAACAGGCTGCATTGATGGGCACTGAACAGGTGTCAGAAACCATGAAAACAGAAGTACAGTTAAATTACACTTGTTTAATAATAAAAGTAAAAATAACAAATGTAGTCAAAACATAGCCAAAGTTCAGTGACCGGAACAGATAGTCAGCCAAGCCAGCCAACAGGCTGCATTAATGGGCACTGAACAGGCTGCATTAATGGGCACTGAACAGGCTGCATTAATGGGCACTAAACAGGCTGAGCTGATGGGTACTGAACAGGCTGCATTTATGGGCACTGAACAGGATGCATTGATGGGCACTGAACAGGTTGCATTGATGGGCACTGATCAGGCTGAGCTGATGGGCACTGAACAGGCTAAGCTGACAGGCACTGAACAGACTGCATTGATGGGCACTGAACAGGCTGCATTGATGGGCACTGAACAGGCTGAGATGATGAGCACTGAACACGCTGCATTTATGGGCACTGAACAGACTAAGCTAATGGGCACTGAACAGACTGCATTGATGGGCACTGAACAGGCTGAGCTGATGGGTACTGAACAGACTGCATTGATGGGCACTAAACAGGCTGAGCTGATGGGTACTGAACAGGCTGAGCTGATGGGTACTGAACAGGCTGCATTTATGGGTACTGAACAGGATGCATTGATGGGCACTGAACAGGATGCGTTGATGGGCACTGATCAGGCTGAGCTGATGGGCACTGAACAGGCTAAGCTGACGTGCACTGAACAGACTGCATTGATGGGCACTGAACAGGCTGCATTGATGGGCACTGAACAGGCTGAGCTGATGGGTACTGAACAGACTAAGCTGATGGGCACTGAAAAGGCTGCATTAATGGGCGCTGAACAGGCTGCATTGATGGGAACTGAACAGGCTGCATTGATGGGCACTGAACATGCTGAGCTGATGGGCACTGAACAGGCTGCAGTGATGGGCACTGAACAGCCTGCATTGATGGGCACTGAACAGGTGTCAGAAACCATGAAAACAGAAGTACAGTTAAATTACACTTGTTTAATAATAAAAGTAAAAATAACAAACGTAGTCAAAACATAGCCAAAGTTCAGTGACCGGAACGGATAGTCAGCCAAGCCAGCCAACAGGCTGCATTAATGGGCACTGAACAGGCTGCATTAATGGGCACTAAACAGGCTGAGCTGATGGGTACTGAACAGGCTGCATTTATGGGCACTGAACAGGATGCATTGATGGGCACTGAACAGGTTGCATTGATGGGCACTGATCAGGCTGAGATGATGGGCACTGAACAGGCTAAGCTGACAGGCACTGAACAGACTGCATTGATGGGCACTGAACAGGCTGCATTGATGGGCACTGAACAGGCTGAGCTGATGAGCACTGAACACGCTGCATTTATGGGCACTGAACAGACTAAGCTAATGGGCACTGAACAGACTGCATTGATGGGCACTGAACAGGCTGAGCTGATGGGTACTGAACAGACTGCATTGATGGGCACTAAACAGGTTGCATTGATGGGCACTGAACAGGTTGCATTGATTGACACTGAACAGGCTGAGCTGATGGGCACTAAACAGGCTAAGCTGATGGGCACTGAACAGGCTGCATTGATGGGCACTGAACAGGCTAAGCTCATGGGCACTAAACAGACTGCATTGATGGGCACTGAACAGGTTGCATTGATGGGCACTGATCAGGCTGAGCTCATGGGCACTGAACAGGCTGAGCTTATGGGCACTGAACAGGCTGAGCTGATAGGCACTGAACAGGCTGCATTGATGGGCACTGAACAGGCTGCATTGATGGGCACTGAACAGGCTGAACTGATGGGCACTAAACAGGCTAAGCTGATGGGTACTGAACAGGCTGCATTTATGGGCACTGAACAGGATGCATTGATGGGCACTGAACAGGATGCGTTGATGGGCACTGAACAGGTTGCATTGATGGGCACTGATCAGGCTGAGCTGATGGGCACTGAACAGGCTAAGCTGACATGCACTGAACAGACTGCATTGATGGGCACTGAACAGGCTGCATTGATGGGCACTGAACAGGCTGAGCTGATGGGCACTGAACATGCTGCATTTATGGGCACTGAACAGATTAAGCTAATGGGCACTGAACAGACTGCATTGATGGGCACTGAACAGGCTGAGCTGATGGGCACTAAACAGACTACATTGATGGGCACTGAACAGGCTGAGCTGATGGGCACTGAACAAACTGAATTGATGGGCATTGAACAGGCTTTATTGATGGGCACTGAACAGGCTGAGCTGATGGGTACTGAACAGACTAAGCTGATGGGCACTGAAAAGGCTGCATTAATGGGCGCTGAACAGGCTGCATTGATGGGAACTGAACAGACTGCATTGATGGGCACTGAACAGGCTGAGCTGATGGGCACTAAACAGACTACATTGATGGGCACTGAACAGGCTGAGCTGATGGGCACTGAACAAACTGAATTGATGGGCATTGAACAGGCTTTATTGATGGTCACTGAACAGGCTGAGCTGATGGGTACTGAACAGACTAAGCTGATGGGCACTGAAAAGGCTGCATTAATGGGCGCTGAACAGGCTGCATTGATGGGAACTGAACAGGCTGCATTGATGGGCACTGAACATGCTGAGCTGATGGGCACTGAACAGGCTGCATTGATGGGCACTGAACAGGTGTCAGAAACCATGAAAACAGAAGTACAGTTAAATTACACTTGTTTAATAATAAAAGTAAAAATAACAAACGTAGTCAAAACATAGCCAAAGTTCAGTAACCGGAACGGATAGTCAGCCAAGCCAGAAGTCAAGGACCAAAGTAGTGGAACAGCATGCAGGATCCAGAGCCAGAAGGGATGTCAGCAAAGCTAGTCTTTAAACAGGAACACAGGAGATGTTTCTTGTGATGTTGACCAAGGCGAAAGGAGAGCTCCTCTGGACTGGACGGCTTACGTAGGCAGGACTGACAAGCAGGATATCAACAACAGCTGAGTAACTGTGGAGAGAGATGGGAGCTGGCAATTAGCCGACAGCTGGGTGGCCAGCTCAGAGAAGGAAGGGCTAAGCCCAGCCCTGACAGTACCATAGGGGAAAACGTCTATGGAAAGCACGGAGGAGGACAGGGGCATGAATGTCCGAGGATGAGACCCAAGAGCGTTCCTCCGGATCGTACCCTTTCCAAAGCACCAGGTACTGTATGCACCCACCGAACCTACGGGAGTGAACAATGGACTGTACTTCATACTCCTCATGGATCTCAACCTGTACAGGGTGAAGTCGTGGCACCAAGGTGGTAAAGTGGTTGCAGAACAAAGGTTTTAATAAGGAGACATGAAATACATTTGAAATATGCATATTAGAAGGAAGGTCTAATGCGTAAGCCACTGGGTTAATCCTGCGAAGAATATGGAAAGGCCCAATAAACTGAGGTGTGAACTTCAGTGAGGGAACACAGAGTCGGAGATTGCGAGATGACAGCCAGACCCTGTCCCCAACCTGGTAGGAAGGTGCAGACAGCATGGAGTCTGTACCTATCATTAGCATGACACCAAGCCACCTGGACTTGTGCCCAAGTGGAACGAAGACCACGGAGATGCTCCTCTTACGCAGGAATATTCTGCGGAAAAAACGAGTCAGGCAACATGGAAGGTTGGAAACCATGATTCGCCATAAACGGGAACAATCGGGAAGCAGAATTCAAGGCACTGTTGTGAGCAATATATATAGAAATATAGCAACGTAGAAATTGCTCCAAGGACTGATTGGCTCGTTCTGCGGACCCATTAGACTGCGGGTGATATGCAGAGGAAAAAGCAAGCTGAATTCCCAACTGTGCACAAAAGGCTCGCCAGAACCACGACACAAACTGACTACCCCTGTCCGAGACAATCACCTTGGGTAGCCCATGTAAGCGAAAGATCTCCCAAGCAAAAATGAAAGCCATTTCCTTAGACGTGGACAACTTCTTAAGTGGAATACAATGACACATCTTTGAGAACCAGTCAACCACCATAAGGATAACTGTATTGCCCTGGGAATTGGGTAACTTCACAATGAAATCCATAGACAAGTGGGTCCAGGGCCTCCCTCTATTGGGTATGGGTTGTAGGAGGCCCACTGGAAGGTGTCGTGGAGTCTTACTCTGAGCACACACGGAACAGGCGGCAGGCAGTTACATCAGCACATAGACTAGGCCACCAGAATTGTTGGCAATGGCCCAAACGAGTTGATTCTTTCCAGGGTGGCCAGCTGCCTTGGGAGAATGGTAAGTCTGGAGCAGAGAAGTCCGGAGACTCTCTGGGACAAAGCAGTGGTCACAAGGTTTCTCAGGAGGAGCATGGACCTGAGCAGCAAGAATTTTGGCACCGAAAGGAGAAGTGAGACTGGTGCAAACCGTAGCCAGAATACAATCAGGAGGAATCACAGGAACTGGAACAGATCACAACTTGGAAGTGGAGGAAAATTGTTGTGACAAGGCATCAGCCCTTACATTCTTAGTACCAGGTAAGAATGAGACAATGTAATTGAAACTTGACAAGGATAAGACAAGACATGACAAGAGCCAATCGCGCCCTTTGGGAGAGAGGCGTTTAGCCTCAGACAAGAATGTGAGATTCTTATGGTCAGTAAAAACGAGAACCGACACAGTGGTACCTTCGAGGAGATGTCTCCATTCTTTCAGGGCTAAAATGATCGCCAACAGCTCTCTCTCACCAATCTCGTAATTGCACTCCGCAGGTGACAATTTCTTGGAAAAGTAGCCACAAGGATGCATAGCGCTCTCAGAGGTAGGATGTTGAGACAGAAGGGCGCCAACACCAATCTCAGAAGCATCAACCTCAAGGATAAACGGTAATGTAGGATCAGGATGTGCCAACACAGGAGCAGAAACAAAGGCAGCCTTGAGACTCTCAAAGGCCTTAATGGACTCCGGAGACCAACTCTGTGGGTTACCGTCTTTTCTGGTCATATCAGTCAGGGGCTTGACCAGAGACGAGAAGTTACGAATAAACTTAGGATAATAGTTGGCAAAGCCCAGGAAACACTGCAGAGGACGTAAACCCACGGGTCGGGGCACTTCTCCAGTTTACAATAGAGATTGTTCTCTCTTAGCTTCTGAAGCACATGACAGACATCTCTGTGGTGGCTCTCCAGGGACTTGGAAAATATGAGGATATCATCAAGATAAACCACCAAACATACCTGCAACAAATCTCGGAGGACATCATTAATAAATTCCTGGAAAACTGCAGGGGCGTTACAAAGGCCAAAAGACATTACTAGGTACTCATAATGGCCTGTTCTGGTATTAAACGCAGTTTTCCACTCGTCGCCCTCCTTAATCGTCACAAAATTGTATGCCCCCTCTCAAATCAAGCTTCGTGAAAACCGTTAGTCCCTTGAGGCGGTCAAGGGACTAATGGTTGACATAGCCCAGGAATTTTACTAAGTATAAAATTGATGCGCTTTAAATAAATAGTGCACAATATGCTGCTGCGACTAAGCTTAAATCCAGGAATAAAAAATGCATACATGTGAATAAAATAAATTAATAATTATGGTGCTAATACATGTGTTAAAATTGCCAAAACAAATCTTCAAATTGGTGATGTGACGGTGATCCTTGAAAAAGTCACGTGTCAGTGATGTAACGCGTGGGAGGAGCTTAGGACGTTCAGTGCTGCAATACACCTAAAGGTTAACAGCAGCTGTTTCTCTATGGGAAACCTCGTCCACAGCGGCTGACTGCAATCTGCTTATTTTGCTTCTAATAGACCGGGAGTGTGTGAGTGTATCTCTTGTCCCTGTTTTGCTTATGTACTATCTAGTAAGTTCACTGCACAATGATCTATTTTTTTTGTTTGCTTTGCATAAAACCTTTATCCTGAGAGCCGAATCACCAGCAGTGTAATTGCTGAAGTGGGATGCAAGAAAAACTAAATATCCTGGTACAAACGATCTAACCCAGTGAGTCAATCAATCTGGATTAAGGGAAGGAACTGTTTAAAATTTTTTTTTTTTTTTTTTTTTTTACTTTCTCCCACTATTTATCTCTGCCTGGACATTGTACTCAGAGTGTCATTATTATTTTATTTATACTCACCGTCACATCACCAATTTGAAGATTTGTTTTGGCAATTTTAACACATGTATTAGCACCAAAATTATTAATTTATTTTATTCACATGTATGCATTTTTTATTCCTGGATTTAAGCTTAGTCGCAGCAGCATATTGTGCACTATTTATTTAAAGCGCATCAATTTTATACTTAGTACTATTTGTTTGGTTATCTGATCACCCTATATTGATAGCAGCTTTAATTTACTGATTTTTTCATAGCACTAACTATATTGGTATATATATATTTTTAAGCACAATTTATTTATATCACACATATCTGTCCACATCAGCGCTTGGTTTTTATTCATTTTATAGCCCAGGAATTTAACTTGTTCACGATGGAACTCTCACTTCTACAGTTTACAATAGAGATTGTTCTCTCTTAGTTTCTGAAGCACACGACAGACATATGTGTGGTGGCTCTCCAGGGACTTGGAAAATATGAGGATATCATCGAGATAAACCACCACACATACCTGCAACAAATCTCGGAGGTCATCTTAAATAAATTCCTGGAAAACTGCCGGGGCGTTACAGAGGCCAAAAGGCATTAAGAGGTACTAATAATGGCCTGTTCTGGTATTATACGCAGTTTTCCACTCGTCACCCTCCTTAATCCTCACAAGATTGTATGCCCCTCTCAAATCAAGCTTCGTGAAAACCGTTAGTCCCTTGAGGCGGTCAAATAACTCCATAATCAACGGAATCGGATAGGCATTCTTAAAACGTGAAACGATTCAGACCCCTATAATCAATACAAGGTCTCAGTTTACCACTCTTCTTCTTCACAAAGAAGAAACCAGCACCAGCAGGAGACAAGGATTTGCAGATGAAACCCCAAGAAAGTGCGTCTGCAACATACTCCTCTATGGCCTTATCCTCCAAGACCAACAAAGGGTAAACCCGGCCATGAGGGGGTATGGCACCAGGTTGAAGGTCAATTGCGGCTGGTGTGGAGGCAAACTACTGGCTCGGCCTTTGTCAAAGACATCACTAAAATCACGGTACTCCTCCGGCAGGGAGGAGAGTGAAGAAGTGCACAGGACCTTGGCTACCTTCTGGAAGCATGTCTTACTGCATTCTGGCAACCAGGAGAGAACATCAGCACAGAGCCAATCAAAAGAGGGGTTGTGCCTCTGTAACCAAGGATAATCAATAACCAATGGAAACTTAGGTGAGGAAATAACTTGGAACTGGACTATCTCATGGTGAAGAGCCCCTACAGCCATGGACAATGGAACCGTCTTATGAGTCGCATGGGCAGACTGTAGGGGTCTCCCATCAAGAGCCTCAATGGCAAGTGGAGTGTCACGCAGCTGCAGCGGAATCAAGTGCTTTTATACAAAGGCAGCGTCAATGAACCGGTCTGCAGCCCCAGATTCGATTAGAGCCTATATCTCGACAGACGACTCACCCCAAGAAAGGGTGACCGAAACCAGGGGCTTATCTTTCTGGATAGCTGGGGATGAAACAACGCCACCTAAGGTCTGTCCATGACAGGACCTCAAGGTTCGGGCGTTCACTGGATGGGTAGGAAAAGACTTCAAAAAGTGACCTGCCTGGCCACAATAGAGGCACAATCTCTCCCTCCTCCTAAAGGTTCTCTCATCTGAAGAGAGACGCGTGAAGCCCAAGTGCATGGGTTCATCTTCACTAGGGATGAGCTTCGTGTTCGAGTCGAACCCATGTTCGACTCGAACATCGGCTGTTCGATCGTTCGCCGAATTGCGAACGATATGGGCCGTTCGCGCCAAATTCGTGTGGCGCGTCACAGCCCATAATTCACTGCGGCATTGCAGTGCATTGCTGGCTGATGATTGGCCAAGCATGCACTATGACCCGAATGCTTGGCCAATCACAGCCACGGTGGCTTTGGCCAATTATGGCTCAGGGGGTTTAGAACACACCCCACACTATATAAGGCCGCCTGCACGGCGGCCCTGTGTAGTGTGTTCCGGCTTGACAGAGAGATAGACAGAGAGAGAGACAGTGTCATTTGATTTAAGTTAGATAGATTAGGCAGGACAGTCAGTCAGTTAGCTGCACTTACAGTGTATTGTGTATATATATGCATCCCAGGTGTTGTATATATATATATATATATATATATATATATATATATATATATATATATATATATACACACACGCTGTATTCAGTTTAGCTAGATCCATTCCTGTTATCTTCCTACTGACAGGCAGGCTTGTGTTGTAACAGTATTTACAGCTACCTGAAGAAAATTGCTGATGTTCTTTTGATCCTATTAGTACCACAGTCAGGCAGCTAGACTATTTACAGTTAGTGTAGTGCGTCCTCCTCACAGTGTTCAGCTAAAGCTACAAGTTAGTGTAGTGCACAGTGTTCAGCTAAAGCTACAAGTTAGTGTAGTGCGTCTTTCTCACAGTGTTCAGCTAAAGCTACAAGTTAGTTTAGTGTGACCTCCTCACAGTGTTCAGCTAAAACTACAAGTTAGTGTAGTGCGTCCTCTGAACAGTGTTCAGCTAAAGCTACAAGTTAGTGTAGTGCGACCTCTGCACAGTGTTCAGCTAAAGCTACAAGTTAGTGTAGTGCGTCCTCCTCACAGTGTTCAGCTAAAGCTACAAGTTAGTGTAGTGCGTCCTCCTCACAGTGTTCAGCTAAAGCTACAAGTTAGTGTAGTGCGTCCTCTGAACAGTGTTCAGCTAAAGCTACAAGTTAGTTTAGTGTGACCTTTGCACAGTGTTCAGCTAAAGCTACAAGTTAGTGTAGTGCGTCCTCCTCACAGTGTTCAGCTAAAGCTACAAGTTAGTGCAGTGCGTCCTCTGAACAGTGTTCAGCTAAAGCTACAAGTTAGTGTAGTGCGTCCTCTGAGCAGTGTTCAGCTAAAGCTACAAGTTAGTGTAGTGCGACCTCTGCACAGTGTTCAGCTAAAGCTACCTGTAGAAGGTTGGTGGTGTTTTCCTGATCCTATCACTACCGCAGGCAGCTAAATTATTTACACGTTAGTGTAGTGGGACCTCTGCACAGTGTTCAGCTAAAGCTACCTGTAGAAGGTTGGTGGTGTTTTCCTGATCCTATCACTACCGCAGACAGCTAAATTATTTACACGTTAGTGTAGTGCGACCTCTGCACAGTGTTCAGCTAAAGCTACCTGTAGAAGGTTGGTGATGTTTTTCTGATCCTATCACTACCGCAGGCAGCTAAATTATTTACACGTTAGTGTAGTGGGACCTCTGCACAGTGTTCAGCTAAAGCTACCTGTAGAAGGTTGGTGGTGTTTTCCTGATCCTATCACTACCGCAGGCAGCTAAATTATTTACACGTTATTGTAGTGCGACCTCTGCACAGTGTTCAGCTAAAGCTACCTGTAGAAGGTGGTGTTCTCATACTACAGGCAGGCAGTTGATTTTGCTAGCTGCAGTATCAGTATATATATATATATATATATATATATATATATATATATATATATATATATATCCCAGCTTAGTGCAGCTACAGGACATTAGTATGTCTGGAAGGCCAACAAGCAGAGGCAGACAGTCACAAGCCAATAAAAGAGGGCAAGCAGGCTCTGTGTCTAAAGGCAACAGTGCTGGTCGTGGAGACGGTGCATCCTCATCAGCACGTGGCCGTGGGACACATTTGGCCTTTTTTCGGCAGCTGGCCGCGTTGAGCCACAACATGCGGAAGACTTGGTCGAGTGGATGACCAAGCCGTCCTCATCCTCCTCATCCTCTCTCACCCATGCTCAGGGTACTTTGGCAAAGCAGCTGCCAACGCGGCCTCTTCCCTCGACTCAATGGCATCAGTGACTCCTTCCCTAGCCCCACCATGTCCTCCTGAGGAGTCCCTCGAACTGTTTGACCACAGTTTTGGGTACATGCTCCAGGAGGATGCCCAGCGTTTAGAAGGCTCTGATGATGATACTGAGCTAGATGAAGGCAGTTAACGTGAGCACGGACAGAGGGGGTGCCCAAGAAAGACAGCAGTCTGGCAGTCATGCTCCCCCTGCTGCAGCATACTGCCAGGTTTGCTTCAGTGATGAGGAAGGAGGGGATGATGAGGTCACTGACTCAACGTGGGTGCCTGATAGAAGAGAGGAGGAGGAGGCACATCACGAACAAAGCAGGATGCCCCCCAGGGGCCAGCCTAAGGGCAGCACACTGACTGCATCACACCGCAAAGCTCTGCATGTGCAGGGCGCTGCTGTCTCTGCGCGTTATTCTAAAAGTTCTTTGGTGTGGGCCTTTTTTGAGACGAGTGCATCAGATTGCACCACTGCTATTTGCAACATATGTCTCAAGCGTATCTCGCGTGGCCAAAACATCTCCCACTTGGGCACCACATGCTTGACCAGACATATGTTGACCTGCCATACAGTTCATTGGCAAGCGTATCTAAAAGACCCACACCAAAGAACAAAGAGGACCTCTCCTTGCTCCTCATCAGCTGAGATCTCCAACCCCACTATACCTTCAGTCCTCTCTGAGACCTGCACTGAGAGGAATGAAGGTGTAGAATTAGGTGTGTCACAGCCAAGTACTTGTGGGCAATCTGCTTTCGGTACACCGACGTCAGACTGTACCAGGCAAATTTCCCTGCCCCAGCTGCTGCACCGCCGAAAGAAGTTCGCTCCCAGCCATCCACATGCCCAGCGGTTGAATGCTAGCTTGGCAAAATTGCTAGCACTTCAACTGCTACCTTTTCAGTTGGTAGACTCTGCCCCCTTCCGTGAGTTTGTGGAATGTGCGGTTCCTCAGTGGCAGGTACCCAAACGCCACTTTCTCACGGAAGGCGATTCCGGCTCTCTACCGGCATGTGGAAGGCAATGTCTTGGCCTCGCTGGACAGGGCGGTCAGCGGTAAGGTGCATATTACCGCTGACTCATGGTCCAGCAGGCATGGACAGGGACGTTACCTAAGTTTCACGGCGCATTGGGTCACTCTGCTGGCAGCTGGGAAGGATGCAGGACAAGCTGCAGTAGTGTTGGAGGTTGTTCCGCCACCAAACCTCCAAAAGGCCACTACTAATGATTGTGACACACCTCTCTCCTCCACCCCCTCCTCTTCTTCCTCCATAGCCTCTTCCTGTGCTTTGTCCTCGGAACCAGCGGTGCTCTGTAGGCATTCAAGGGGCTACGCAAGTACGCAGGCCAAAAGATACCATGCGGTGCTTGAGCTGGTGTGCTTGGGGGACAGGAGCCACACTGGGGCAGAGGTTCTGTCAGCTCTGTAGGGACAGGTTCAGAGGTTGTTGATGCCACGTCAACTTAAGGCAGGAATGGTGGTTTGCGACAATGGCACCAACCTCCTCTCCGCCCTCCGACAGGGACAACTGACTCATGTGCCCTGTTTGGCTCACGTCCTTAACTTGGTGGTGCAGCGGTTCTTGGGCAGGTACCTGGGCTTACAAGATGTCCCGAGGCAGGCCAGGAAAGTCTGTGTGCATTTCCGCCGGTCATATAATGCCAGTGCTCAGCTGGCAGACCTCCAAAAGGAGTTTAACCTGCCCAAGAACCGCCTAATCTGTGACATGCCCACCAGGTGGAACTCAACGTTGGCCATGCTGCAGCGGCTGCACACGCAGCAGAGGGCCATCAATGAGTACATGTGTGACTATGGCACCAGGACAGGGTCAGGGGAGCTTGTTTTTTTTTCCCCACGCCAGTGGGCCATGATCAGGGATGCATGCACTGTCCTGTCACCATTTGAGGAGGCCACGAGGATGGTGAGCAGTGACAGTGCATGCATCAGTGACACTGTCCCCCTTGTCCACCTGTTGGAGCACACGCTGCGTGGAATAATGGACAGGGCACTTGAGGCAGAACAGAGGCAGGAAGAGGAGGACTTCCTTAGCTCTCAAGGCCCCCTTTATCCAGACATTGTTCCTGCGTGCCCGCCGATCACACAGGAAGAGAAGGAGGAGGAGGATTGTGTCAGTATGGAGCTGGAGCCTGGCACTCAGCATCAGCAGCAGTCTTTAAGGGATCAGTCCCAAGAAACACATGGACTTGAACATGGCTGGGAGGAGGTGGCTGCGGACCATGTCATCCTTGGTGACCCAGAGGACTCCGGACCGAATGCCTCAGCAAACCTACGCTGCATGGCCTCCCTGATCCTGCAAAGCCTGCGTAAGGATCCTCGTATTCGTGGTATCAAGGAGAAGGACCAATACTGGCTGGCAACCCTCCTTGATCCATGTTACATGGGTAAGGTTGCGGACCTTATCTTGCCGTCGCAGAGGGAGCAGAGGATGAAACATCTTCGGGAGGCCTTGCAGAAAGGTCTGTGCAACGTGTTCCTAGAGACTGGGAGGTTACAAACTCCTGTTTCTGGACAACGTGTTGCTGAGGCTTCAGTCAGTCAAAGAAGGAGCGGTGGAGAAGGTGGCCGTCTGACCGATGCGTTCAGACAATTTTTTAGTCCGCAGCCCCAAGGTATGATCGGTTCCAGCAACCATCGCCAGCGTCTGTTTTACATGGTGCAGGAAAACCTAGGGGCAAGATCTGACTTGGACACCTTTCCCACTGAAAATCCTCTGCGTTACTGGGTCTTGAGGATGGATCACTGGACAGAGCTTGCACAGTATGCAATTGAGCTACTGGCCTGTCCTGCATCCGGCGTTCTTTCGGAACACACATTCAGTGCTGCTGGAGGCTTTGTAACTGATCACAGGGTGCGTCTGTCCACCGACTCGGTCCAACGACTGACCTTTAAAATTGAATCAGTCTTGGATCATCACCAGCTACCAAGCACCTGATGCTGATGTAACCAAATAATTTTTTCTGAAATGTCAAATCCCTTCAAAGACTGCCTATGCTGATGCTGAGTGACTATCCCGTTATGCTGAGTAATTATCCTCTTTCTCCTCAATGATCATGCTGATAGCTTGTAAGAACATTTTTGGTTCTGGGTGCCTCCACCAGTGCCTAAGGCCCAATTTTTTAGCCCCTGTTTAACAGTGGCATGTAATTACAATTTTTGATGCAATTCTTTGCAGCAGGGCTAGTTCCTGCGCTCCAACTAGAATATCTGTGAGGGGTTGCAGTGTTCTGGCACCAGCACCACCACCAAAGGCCCAATTTTTCAGCCCCTGTTCAATAGGGGCATGTAATTACAATTCTTGATTGAATATTTCACAGCAGGGCCCGTTTCTGCGCCCACCAAGATTAACTGTGAGGACTTACAGTGTTGTGGTACCAGCACCACCACCACTATCACCAAAGGCCCAATTTTTCTGGCCCTGTTCGACAGGGGCATGTAATCACAATTCTTGATCTAATATTTCACAGCAGGGCCCTGTGAGGGCTTACAGTTAAGAGGCCACAACAACACCTAAGGCCCAAATTTCTGCTGAGTATATAGGGCAGGCCCCTACTTTCAAACATCCAACATAAAAATGACTCCTACTTGCAAACGGAAGGAGACAACAGGAAGTGAGATGAAATCTACCCCATAGGAAGGGAAATTCTCTCCTGTAAGAGTTAATATGGGAAAAACTTTTCTCCATTCCACTGATGCTTTATCACCAATCCTTGTTTCACTAAAAACCCCAAATTTTCAAAAAACATTTGTCATTGGGACAAAAAGTGAGGTGACATCTTCTGAAGAGGAGCACAGACAGCAAAACAAATGTCACAGGGGTGATAACCCTTCCCTATGTTTTCCAAAAAGCTTAAAAACTGATTTTTTGGCTGGAGCTACACTTTAAAAATGTAGCAGTTCAAAATTACAAACAGATTCTACTTAACAACAAACCTACAGTCCCTGTCTTGTTTGCACCGCCTGTATACTGCTGTTCAGAGTATATAGGGCCTGGGGGCCCCACGCCTTTCCTTTTTTAAATTTGGGTGCGGGGTTTCCCTTAATATCCATACATGACCCAAAGAGCCTGGTAATGGACTGGAGGGTACCCATGCCGTTTGTCTCACTGATTTTCATCCATATTGCCAGGACCCAACATTACATTAAAGCGGCAAGCAGTTTTAAATTACTTTTTTTCCTTTAAAAATGTCATTTTGTGCAGGGACTGTTCTAAGCATGGGAAACACGCGCCACTTTACAGGCATACTATAGACACCCCCCAGGTATGATATTTAAAGGAATATTTCACTTTTTTTTTTTTTTTTTACTTTAAGCATCATTAAAATCACTGCTCCCGAAAAAACGGCCTTTTTTAAAAGTTTTTTTTGCATTGATACATGTCCCCTGGGGCAGGACCCGGGTCCCCAAACCCTTTTTAGGACAATACCATGAAAATTAGCCTTTAAAATGAGCACTTTGGATTTTGAACGTTCGAGTCCCATAGACGTCAATGGGGTTCTAATGTTCGTGTGAATTTTCGGTCCGTTCGCAGGTTCTGGTGCAAACCTAACTGGGGGGTGTTCGGCTCATCCCTAATCTTCACTGACCGACTCAGTAACAGGAGGCATGGGAGGTGAGGGAGGTATGGGTGGGACTGCAAAGCTCGGAGGCAAATGTACAGGAGGCTTCCGCAAGCGCTCCTTCAAAGAGAGTCTTTCTCTGAGTCTGCAGTCAATGAGGATGGCAAACGTGATCAACTTCTCCAGCTCAGTGGGTATATCTCGGGCTGCTATCTCATCCTTGATGGTATCCAAGAGACCATGAGAAAAAGCAGCCATGAGGGTCTCATTGTTCCAAGCAACCTCTGCTGCCATAGTATGGAATTCAATGGCGTAGTCGGCAACAGTTCTCGTACTCTGTTCGATGGACATGAGGCACTTGGCAACAGAAGCAGAGCGTGCGGGAACCTCAAATACCCTTTTAAACAAAGCCACAAACTCAGGGTAACTCAAGACAACAGGTTTTTGCGTCTCCCATAGAGGGTTTGCCCAGGCCAAGGCTCTCTCAGAAAGCAAAAATATCACAAAACCTACTTTGCTTCTGTCAGTGGGAAACGCCTGGGGCAGCATCTCAAAGTATATCTGCATTGGACTGGATCGCCTCTAAATCACTGGGGAAGCGGAGCGGAACCAGACATACCTCTTATAGAGGTAATACTCAAGGCAGGTGCCTGCACAGAGATTGGAGCAGCAGCAGGGTCGGCCTGCAACATAGGTTGTATCAGGGCAGCCACATAGGTTGGACTTGATGGACTTGTGTTTTTTTTCAACCTCACCTACTATGTAACTATGTAACAGTGGGAGATTCCAGGTGAGCCGTGTGACTCAGGAGCGTTTGTAACAACATGGCGAACTGATCCATGCGGTGATCCAGTTCATCCAATCTGGAAAAAAATATTACCAACAAGTGGATTGACTGCATCTTCTGAATTCATGGTTTTCGCCTACTGTCAGAAACCATGAAATCAGACCGAGAGAGAAGTACAGTTAAATCACACTTGTTTAACAATAAAAGTAAAAAGAACAAACATAGTCAAAACATAGCCAAATTTCAGTAACCGGAACAGATAGTCAGCCAAGCCAGAAGTCAGGGACCAAAGTAGTGGAACAGCAAGCAGGATCCAAAGCCAGAAGGGATGTCAGCAAAGCTAGTCTTTAAACAGGAACGCAGGAGATGTTTCTTGTGATGTTGACCAAGGCGAAGGCAGAGCTCCTCTGGACTGGACGGCTTAAGTAGGCTGGACTGACAAGCAGGATATCAACAACAGCTTAGTAACTGTGGAGAGAGATGGGAGCTGGCAATTAGCCGACAGCTGAGCAGCCAGCTCAGAGAAGGAAGGGCTGAGCCCAACCCTGACAACAGGCTGAGCTGATGGGTACTGAACAGGCTGCATTTATGGGCACTGAACAGGCTGAGCTGATGGGCACCGAACAGGCTGCATTGATGGGCAATGAACAGGCTGAGCTAATGGGTACTGAACAGGCTACATTGATAAGCACTGAACAGGCTGCGCTGATGGGCACTGAATAGGCTGAGCTGATGGGCACTGAACAAGTTGCATTGATGGGTAATGAACAGATTGCATTGATGGGCACTGAACAGGCTGAGCTGATGGGCACTGAACAGGCTGAGCTGATGGGCACTAAACAGACTGCATTGATGGGCACTGAACAGACTGCATTGATGGGTACTGAACAGGCTGAGCTGATGGGCACTGAACAAACTGCATTGATGGCACTGAACAGGCTGCATTGATGGGCACTAAACAGGCTGAGCTGATGGGCACTGAACAGGCTGAGCTGATGGGCACTGAACAGGCTGCATTTAGGGGCACTGAACAGGCTGCATTGCTGGGCATTAAATAGGGTAAGCTGATGGGAACTGAACAGGCTGCATCGATGGTCACAGAACAAGCTGCATTGATGGGCACTGAACTCTCTATGTTCACTCCTACCAAAATCATATCATTCGCAGCTTTACGTTCTTCCCATGACATTCCCCTTAGGGAACACTATAGTTACATACAAATTCGACACTTCCTCCAATCCCTAATAAAATATCAACCAATCCCCTATACGTTAACTCCGTGCATTTGCAGATCGCGGCCCCAGTCCTGGGGTTTGATCTCTTTAATATATACGGCTATAATAGGCTCCAAGAGACCACCCCTGAGACCCTATCACCTTCAATGGGAGGCGGAGTTGGGGAGGAGATTGGACCCAGAGGACTGGCAGATCATGACCACCTCACTCTCCAAATGCTCCAAAAATGTACTCTTTTTTGAAAATGCCTATAAAGTACTTTATAGATGGTATTATACTCCAGCCAGACTGGCGAGTTTTATCCCAACATATTCCCCGCTATGCTTTCATGGGTGTTCCCATGAAGGTACAATGGCACACATCTGGTGGCAGTGCCCCAGGGTTTGTAGGCTATGGGTCAGAGTTTATGCATTGCTTCGTAACCTCTTCAATACTAATATAAAGAGGGATCCTTTTGAAGCTATATTGGGGAAACCGATAGCTAAATTATTAAGGCCAGAACGCCATTTGGCATCCCATATCTTTACTGCAACTAAAATTAACCATAGCAAGGGCCTGAAAGACCCCGGCTCTCAGTTTCGAGGCTGTCAAAAATCGAGTAAATGATATTATGATTAATGAGAAACTGACGGCCGTGGCATCAGATACACATGATAAATTCCTCAGAGTTTGGCAGCCGTGGGCAGTGTACTCCCATCCATCTCGGTTTGATTCCAATTTACTCTCTCTCTAGCACAGCTCCATCCTCCCCACCCCGTGGATTCCCCCCTTCTCCTTTTTTCTTCTTTTGCAACTACCTATATCTTTGCTTATAACCTATCCTTCTGTTTCATTCTCTCTCTGGTCCTTCCCCGTTACCTTTTCTTTTTTCCTTTCCCTTTACTCAGTTTCTATAGCCCACAAGATATGTTTTGTGGGCCATTGACACATATTGTGAGCCAACTTGGAAATATTTTTATTTAAATTTTTTTTTTTATTATAATTTGCTATATTTCAATCAAAATCATTTCTATTTATAGCTCTCACCACTATTATTATATAAAATTCGGCATTCAGTTTTATAACAGTGGCGGAATCCATTGTCTCACTATAGAAATATTCATTGTTGTTACCACAAGAAGCCAACTGTAGTCTGAAGATCTGATACAGATCCTAATGTCGTTCAATATTATGTCTGTGATGTCATAAGCTGTTTCAGTGTGTTCACATAATGTGTCTTTCATTTTTTACCTGTACTGATATTTTGATATTTCTGTTCAATAAACACATTTGTACAAGAAAAGGTTGCATTGATGGGCACTGAACAGGCTGAGCTGATGGGCACTAAACAGACGGCATTGATGGGAACTGAACAGACTGCATTGATGGGCATTGAACAGGCTGTGTTGATGGGCACTGAAAAGGCTGAGCTGTTGGGTACTGTACAGGCTGCATTGGTGGGCACTGAACAGGCTGCATTAATGGGCACTGAACAGACTGAGCTGGTGGGCACTGAACGGGCTGCATTGATGGGCACTGAACAGGCTGAGCTGATGGGCACTGAACAGGCTGAGCTGATGGGCACTAAACAGACTGCATTGATGGGCACTGAACAGACTGCATTGATGGGCACTGAACAGGCTGAGCTGATGGGCACTGAACAAACTGCATTGATGGGCACTGAACAGGCTGCATTGATGGGCACTAAACAGGCTGAGCTGATGGTCACTGAACAGGCAGCATTTAGGGGCACTGAACAGGCTGCATTGCTGGGCATTAAATAGGCTGAGCTAATGGAAACTGAACAGGCTGCATCGATGGTCACAGAACAAGCTGCATTGATGGGCACTGAACAGGCTGAGCTGATGGGCACTGAACAAACTGCATTGATGGGCACTGAACAGGCTGCATTGATGGGCACTGAACAGGCTGCATTGATGGGCACTGAACAGGCTGCATTTAGGGGCACTGAACAGGCTGCATTGCTGGGCATTAAATAGGCTGAGCTGATGGGCACTGAACAGGCTGTATTGATGGGCACTGAACAAGCTGCATTGATAGGCACTGAACAAGCTGCATTGATGGGCACTGAACAGGCTGCATTGATGGGCACTGAACAGGCTGCATTTAGGGGCACTGAAAAGGCTGCATTGCTGGGCATTAAATAGGCTGAGCTGATGGGCACTGAACAGGCTGTATTGATGGGCATTGAACAGGCGGCATTGATGTGTACTGAACAGGCTGAGCTGAAGGGCAGTAAACAGGCTGCATTGATGGGCACTAAACAGGCTGAGCTGATGGGAACTGAACAGGCTGCATTGATGGGCACTGAACAGGCTGCATTGATGGGCACCGAACAGGCTGAACTATTGGGCACTGAACAGGCTGCATTGATGGGCACTGAATAGGCTGAGCTGATGGGCAGTGAACAGTATTGATGGGTGCTTAACAGGCTGAGCTGATGGGCACTGAACAAACTGCATTCATGGGCACTGACCAGGCTGCATTGATGGGCACTGAACAGGCTGAGCTGGTGGGCACTGAACAGGCTGAGCTGGTGGGCACTGAACAGGCTACAGTGACTGGCACTGAACAGGCTACATTGATGGGCACTGAATATGCTGAGCTGATGGGCACTGAACAGGCTGCATTGAGGGGCATCGAACAGGCTGTGTTGATGGGCACTAAAAAGGCTGAGCTGTTGGGTACTGAACAGGCTACATTGATGGACACTGAACAGGCTGCATTGGTGGGCACTAAACAGGATGCATTTATGGGCACTGAACAGACTGAGCTGGTGGGCACTGAACAGGCTGCATTGATGGGCACTGAACAGGCTGCATTGATGGACACTGAACAGGCTGCATTTATGGGCACTGAACAGACTGAGCTGGTGGGCACTGAACAGACTGAGCTGGTGGGCATTGTAAAGGCTGCACTGATGGGCACTGAACAGGTTGCATTGATGGGCACTAATCAGGCTGAGCTGATGGGCACTGAACAGGCTGAGCTGATGGGCACTGAACAGGCTGCATTGATGGGCACTGAATAGGCTGCGCTGATAGGCACTGAACAGGCTGAGCTGATGGGCACCGAATAGGTTGCATAGATGGGCACTGAGCAGGCTGCATTGATGGGCAATGAACAGGCTGAGCTGATGGGCACTGAACAGCCTGCATTGATGGGCACTGAACAGACAACATTGTTGGGCAATGAACAGGCTGAGCTGATGGGCACTGGAAAGGCTACATCGATAAGCACTGAATAGGCTGAGCTGATGGGCACTGCACAAACAGCATTGATGGGTGCTTAACAGGTTGAGCTGATGGGCACTGAACAAACTGCATTCATGGGCACTGACCAGGCTGCATTGATGGGCACTGAACAGGCTGAGCTGGTGGGCACTGAACAGGCTGCATTGATGGGCACTGAATATGCTGAGCTGATGCGCACTGAACAGGCTGCATTGATGAGCACTGAACAGGCTGTGTTGATGGGCACTGAAAAGGCTGAGCTGTTGGGTACTGTACAGGCTACATTGATGGGCACTGAACAGGCTGCATTGGTGGGCACTGAACAGGCTGCATTAATGGGCACTGAACAGACTGAGTTGGTGGGCACTGAACGGGCTGCATCGATGGGCACTGAACAGGCTGAGCTGATGGGCACTGAACAGGCTGAGCTGATGGGCACTAAACAGACTGCATTGATGGGTACTGAACAGACTGCATTGATGGGCACTGAACAGGCTGAGCTGATGGGCACTGAACAGGCTGCATTTAGGGGCACTGAACAGGCTGCATTGCTGGGCATTAAATAGGCTGAGCTAATGGGAACTGAACAGGCTGCATCGATGGTCACAGAACAAGCTGCATTGATGGGCACTGAACAGGCTGAGCTGATGGGCACTGAACAAACTGCATTGATGGGCACTGAACAGGCTGCATTGATGGGCACTGAACAGGCTGAGCTGATGGGCACTGAACAGGCTGCATTTAGGGGCACTGAACAGGCTGTATTGCTGGGCATTAAATAGGATGAGCTGATGGGCACTGAACAGGCTGTATTGATGGGCACTGAACAAGCTGCATTGATGGGCAGTGAACAGGCTGAACTGATGGGCAGTGAACAGGCTGCATTGATGGGCACTGAACAGACTGAGCTGATGGGAACTGAACAGGCTGCATTGATGGGCACTGAACAGGCGGCATTGATGTGTACTGAACAGGCTGAGCTGAAGGGCAGTAAACAGGCTGCATTGATGGGCACTAAACAGGCTGCATTGATGGGCACTGAACAGGCTGAACTATTGGGCACTGAACAGGCTGCATTGATGAGCACTGAATAGGCTGAGCTGATGGGCAGTGAACAAACAGTATTGATGGGTGCTTAACAGGCTGAGCTGATGGGCACTGAACAAACTGCATTCATGGGCACTGACCAGGCTGCATTGTGGGGCACTGAACAGGCTGAGCTGGTTGGCACTGAACAGGCTGAGCTGGTGGGCACTGAACAGGCTACAGTGACTGGCACTGAACAGGCTACATTGATGGGCACTGAATATGCTGAGCTGATGGGCACTGAACAGGCTGCATTGAGGGGCATCGAACAGGCTGTGTTGATGGGCACTGAAAAGGCTGAGCTGTTGGGTACTGAACAGGCTACATTGATGGACACTGAACAAGCTGCATTGGTGGGCACTAAACAGGATGCATTTATGGGCACTGAACAGACTGAGCTGGTGGGCACTGAATGGGCTGCATTGATGGGCACTGAACAGGCTGCATTGATGGGCACTGAACAGGCTGCATTTATGGGCACTGAACAGGCTGCATTTATGGGCACTGAACAGACTGAGCTGGTGGGCACTGAACAGACTGAGCTGGTGGGCACTGTAAAGGCTGCACTGATGGGCACTGAACAGGTTGCATTGATGGGCACTAATCAGGCTGAGCTGATGGGCACTGAACAGGCTGAGCTGATGGGCACTGAACAGGCTGCATTGATGGGCACTGAATAGGATGCGCTGATAGGCACTGAACAGGCTGAGCTGATGGGCACTGAATAGGTTGCATAGATGGGCACTGAGCAGGCTGCATTGATGGGCAATGAACAGGCTGAGCTGATGGGCACTGAACAGCCTGCATTGATGGGCACTGAACAGAAAACATCGTTGGGCAATGAACAGGCTGAGCTGATGGGCACTGAAAAGGCTACATCGATAAGCACTGAATAGGCTGAGCTGATGGGCACTGAACAAACAGCATTGATGGGTGCTTAACAGGTTGAGCTGATGGGCACTGAACAAACTGCATTCATGGGCACTGACCAGGCTGCATTGATGGGCACTGAACAGGCTGAACTGGTGGGCACTGAACAGGCTGCATTGATGGGCACTGAATATGCTGAGCTGATGCGCACTGAACAGGCTGCATTGATGAGCACTGAACAGGCTGTGTTGATGGGCACTGAAAAGGCTGAGCTGTTGGGTACTGAACAGGCTACATTGATGGACACTGAACAGGCTGCATTGGTGGGCACTGAACAGGATGCATTTATAGGCACTGAACAGACTGAGCTGGTGGGCACTGAACGGGCTGCATTGATGAGGGCCTGATGCAGGTTCTTGGGGTAGCAAAGACGTCCCTCCGGGATGGCTGAGCTGTGGATGCAGGTAGGTTGAAGCGGATCAGAAGGCAGACAGGTGGATGATAAGGCAGCAGCAGAACCTGGAGCTTGGCAGAGCAGACTAGAGGCAGCGTCACAGGACACAGGCAAAGCAGAGTCAGACAGTCCGTTTGCCAGGAGATCAGGCAAGCATATGGCAGGAGGGATAATCAAAGAGTAGTCAGGCAGGCAGGAGTTCGGCAACAGGTCACAAGAGATGAGCAAGGTCAGGCAGGCCGGATCGGATTGGAGACAGGAGAATGGTCAGACGGAGCCGGGTCACTAGCAAATACAACAACAGGCAGGATACAGGAACTCAGGTGCAGAGTTGCAGACGAACAGCACCTGATGGAAGCATCTGACAGTCTTTTAAAGAGTCCTTGGCGCCAAACAGCGCTAGAGCGAACGGGCACGCGCACGCGCGAACGGGAGCGCGTGGGAGCGCTCCGGCGCCCCCTAGTGGGGATTTCAGCAGAACTGCCCTGGGAAAGGCCCTGACATTGCCCCCTCCCAACGGGTAGCCTCCGGATGCCCAGATAACTCTTCTTTTCAGGATGAGCAGAGAAATAGGCATGGATCAAACGTTTAGCATGAATATTACTGTCAGGTTCCCATGAGTTATTTTCCGGACCATACCCCTTCCATTTAATCAAAAACTGTACTTGCCCAGATCTCTTTCTGCAATCAAAGATGGCCTCCACTTCGTATTCCTCATTTCCGTCCACCAAGACAGGTTCAGGGACCCTGGTGCCCCTATCAGGAAAGGGATCATCTACAGCAGGCTTCAAAAGCGACACATGAAACACAGGGTGGATCTTAAGTGAGTCAGGTAAACACAGTTCATAGGATACCTCGTTGATTTTCCTTTTCACAGGGAAGGGCCCAATAAATTTAGGAGCAAGCTTTTTGGAAGGACAAGTCAACCTGATATTATTGGTAGACAGCCATACCTTATCACCAAGCTGAAGGTTTAGATCTCCTCTTCTTCTTTGATCGAAGATCCTCTTGCTGTCTGCTTGTGCCTTGGATACCGCTTCTTGTAACATCCGGTTATTATGACTGAGGAACTGTACTGTGTCCTGGACCGCTGGAACTGAGGACTCTGGAAGAAAATCTGGTAAAAAAGATACATGAAAACCATAATTGGGAAAGAAAGGAGATTGACCAGTGGCAGAGTGACTAGCATTATTATAAGCGAATTCCGCTAGGGGCAGCAGGGACACCCAATCATCTTGTACAAAAGATGTGAAACACCTAATGTATTGCTCCAGCGTCTGGTTTGTCCTTTCAGTTTGCCTATTCGTTTGGGGATGGTATGCTGCGGACAGGGCTAGTTCAATCTTCAAGATCTCACATAGGGCTTTCCAGAAGCGTGAAGTAAACTGCACCCCCCTATCGGACACTATATTTGCGGGGACTCCGTGCAGCCTAACAATCTCCTTGACGAACACACGGGCCGTTTCTACAGCAGATGGCATTCCCTTTAGGGTCACGAAATGGGCCATTTTAGACAGCCGGTTGACGACCACAAAGATCGCCGAACATCCTTCAGAGCATGGCAGTTCAACTATAAAGTCCATTGCTATCATCCTCCAAGGTCTATCTGGTATAGGCAACGGTCTCAACAGTCCCCAAGCTCTGTTCCTGGAAGTTTTATTCTGAATGCAAACAGATCAAGAGTTAACGTACTTTCTGCAAAATTCTTTCAGGTTAGGCCACCAGAATGTGCGTTGCACAAGCTCAAGGGTCTTGCGAACCCCAAAATGTCATGCAAGTGGATGATCATGCAATAATGTCAGCACCTTGACTCAGGTGCTCTCCGGTACGAATATTTGACTTCCTCTCCACAATAATCCATCTCGGGGTGTTAAAGAGGATCCCTGGAGACTTGAAGGTTCTGGTGATGCTTCTCTGATCATGGACAGGAGATCCATTTGAAGAAGTAGGAAGCTATTTGCCGGCAGAATGGTGTCAGGTACTGAAAGGTCTTTAGGGTTGTCAAACATGCGCGACAGCGCGTCTGGATTTACGTTTTTAGTTCCAGGCCGGTAAGCGATGTGGAAACAGAAACGTGTAAAGAATAGAGCCCATCGGGCCTGTCGGGGTTTCAGTCTCTTAGCAGATCTTAAGTATTCGAGATTTTTGTGGTCAGTATATATCAGCACCGGATGGACTGCACCCTCTAACAAGTACCTCCATTCTTCTAAAGCTGTCTTGATAGCAAGTAGTTCCCGGTCTCCCACATCGTAATTCCGCTCAGCCGGCGAGAGCTTCCTAGAGAAGAATCCTACGGGGTGCATCAGGTCCTTGTTGCCCTGCCGTTGAGAAATGACAGCACCCACGGCCACTTCGGAAGCATCAACCTCCAGGATAAAGGGTAAGGATGGGTCAGGATGGCTAAGGATCGGAGCTGAAGTGAAACGTCTCTTTAATTCTTCAAAGGCCCACTGAGCCTCCGGGCTCCAGTGGAAATGAGAGTTCTGCTTGGTTAGCTGCGTGATGGGGAGATAATGGCAGAAAACCCCCTAATGAACTTCCTATAAAAATTTGCAAATCCAATGAAGCGTTGCACGCCCTTCTTGTCCAGAGGAGCTGGCCAATCTAGCACAGCGGACACCTTCTGAGGGTCCATTTTGATGCCGGTTGGGGAGATCACTAACCCCAGAAACTGAATATCTTCTTGTTAGAATTCGCACTTCTCCGCTTTAGCATACAGTCCGTGCAAACGAAGACGGCCCAGGACCCTACGGACATGTTCCCTATGTTGATTAAGTGAACTGGAGAAGATTAAAATGTCATCCAAGTAGACGATTACAAAGATGTCCAGGAAATCTCTGAACATGTCGTTGACCAGATGCTGGAAAGTGGCAGGAGCATTGCATAGGCCGAAGGGCATGACCAGATACTCATAGTGTCCGAAACGGGTCCGGAAAGCCGTCTTCCATAAATCTCCGGCCCAAATGCGGACCAGGTTGTAGGCCCCTCTTAGATCCAGCTTGATGAAGATGATGGCAGACCTCAACTTCTGGAACAGTTCAGGTATCAGAGGTAATGGGTAGCGGTTTTTGACCGTAACCTTGTTTAACTCCCGATAGTCCACACATGGACGAAGAATCTGATCTTTTTTGGAGACGAAAAATATTCCGGCACCAGCTGGGGAAGTAGAAGGTCGAATAAAGCCCTTTTCGAGGTTTTCATTTATGTATATCTTAAGTGCTTCTTGTTCTTTTTCAGACAGCGGGAAGATGCGCCCGAAAGGAATCTCAGCCCCAGGGAGCAGCTCAATTGGGCAATCATAGGGACGATGGGGTGGCAGGGAGTCCGCTCCCTTCTTGCTGAATACATCCGCAAATTCCCGATAGGCCTCTGGTATGGCTTGGAGCAGGTCTTGGTCAATGTCCATACAAAGTAAGGTAGCAGCAGGCTTAGAGGGTTCAGGTAAGCAATGTTTTTGGCAGTAGGGTGACTAAAACTTGATTTCACCCGTAGACCAGTTAACGTGGGGGTTATGGGCCTGGAGCCAGGGCATGCCCAAGATGATTGGAAATAAAGGAGATGAGATAACGTCCAGAGTCAGGATCTCTTTATGTTGAGATAAACAGGTGGCAGGCAGAGGAAGGGTTTCTTGAGAGACCTGTCCCGATCTTATGTGGGACCCATCGGCCAGAAAAACTGAGAGTTTGTGTGTCTTGTCTTTTAGGGGAAGATTTTGTTGAGTAGCAAAAGCAGAGTCAATAAAGCAGCTACATGCCCCGGAATCAATAATGGCGTTGACCTGGATTGTTCTTCCCTGGAGCTGTAATGAGAGAGGGAGAGCAAGTTGAGTTGCATTGGCGGTTAAGGCGGATAAACTGGCCAGAGTAGAAGAAAAACACTTACGAGTCTTGACCGGACAGTTGTTCACGTAGTGGCCCGCCCCACCACAGTAGAGGCAGAGGTTTAGCTGGCGTCTGCGCGCCCGTTCTTCTGGGGGCAAGGTAGAACGCATAAGTCCCAGTTGCATTGACTCGGAAGCATCAGGTGTTTGGGTGACCGGACTTGGGCAGGCAGAAGGTAGATATCGGGATGCAGGAACCAGAACTCTTGCAGTCATCCACATAGGACGCGTTTGCTGGGAAGAGCATTCAGACCGGCGCTCACGAAGGCGTCGGTCAATCTGGATGGTTAGAGCAATGAGTTCTTCAAGGGTATCGGCCATTTCTACCCGAGCAAGCTCATCCTTTAGATTCTCAGATAACCCCATGCGGAACTGATGACGTAAAGCTGCGTTTTTCAATTGAGTGTCCGCGCTCCAGCGTCGGAAGTCCGTAACATAGTCCTCGGCCAGCCTGCGACCTTGCTGGAGCACGAACAAAGCTGACTCAGCGGTAGCAGTCCGCTGAGGGTCCTCATACAACTGGGCCATGGCTTCGAAAAAAGCGGGCAAAGACTGGATCTGTACAGAGTTGGTTTCAAGCAGGCGGTGGGCCCAGGTCTGGGGTTCCCCTTGTAGAAGAGATATGACAAATCCCACTTTGGTAGCCTCTAAGGAGAAAGTCCGTGGCTGCAGGGCGAAGTAGAGTTGACAGGCGCTGCGGAAAGCCAGAAACTTGGTTCGATCACCAGAAAACCTCTCAGGGATGGGGACCCTTGGTTCAGATGGAAGCATGACCACAGAGGGTGGTGCAGCAGCCTGTGCTGGAGCAGCTGCTGAGGCAGAGGCCACACCTCCAGGACCACTAAGGTTCAGAACTTGACCCTCCAGTCTGTTGTAGCTGTCTTGTAAAGTCTTTACTGCCTGGGTGAGTGCCGCTAAGTGCATACAGATCTCCTTGATGGGAGAGGTCTCTCCTGCGGGCTCAGTCATGGCTGTTCGTACTGTTAGGTACCTGGTAGTTGAGCCCGACTGGTAGGAGGAGACCTCTCTTAAGCGCTGGTTCAAGAGCCACTGGAAGTGGGAACAGTGGTCTCTTGAGCACAGTAGGTAGGAGGGCCTGATGCAGGTTCTTGCGGTAGCACACAGGAACTGGAAAGACGTCCCTCTGGGATGGTTGAGCTGCGGATGCAGGTAGGCTGAAGTGGATCAGAAGGCAGACAGGTGAATGATAAGGCAGCAGCAGAACCTGGAGCTTGGCAGAGCAGACTAGAGGCAGCGTCACAGGACACAGGCAAAGCAGAGTCAGACAGTCCGTTTGGCAGGAGATCAGGCAAGTATATGGCAGGAGGGATAATCAAAGAGTAGTCAGGCAGGCAGGAGTTCGGCAACAGGTCACAAGAGATGAGCAAGGTCAGGCAGGCCGGATCGGATTGGAGACAGGAGAATGGTCAGACGAAGCCGGGTCACTAGCAAATACAACAACAGGCAGGATACAGGAACTCAGGTGCAGAGCTGCAGACGAACAGCACCTGATGGAAGCATCTGACAGACTTTTAAAGAGTCCTTGGCGCCAAACAACGCTAGCGCGAACGGGCGCACGCGGGAGCGTTCCGACGCCCCCTAGTGGGGATTTCAGCAGAATTACCCTGGGAAAGGCCCTCATGCACCTGCGCGCACGCAGGTTCGCCCGACGGCCACTGATATGTCCCTGACAGATGGGCACTGAACAGGCTGCATTGATGGGCACTGAACAGGCTGCATTGATGGGCACTGAACAGACTGAGCTGGTGGGCACTCTAAAGGCTGCATTGATGGGCACTGAACAGGTTGCATTGATGGCCACTAATCAGGCTGAGCTGATGGGCACTGAACAGGCTGAGCTGATGGGCACTGAACAGGCTGCATTGATGGGCACTGAACAGGCTGCGCTGATAGGCACTGAACAGGCTGAGCTGATGGGCACTGAACAGGCTGCATTGATGGTCACTGAACAGGCTTCGCTGATAGGCACTGAACAGGCTGAGCTGATGGGCACTGAATAGGTTGCATAGATGGGCACTGAGCAGGCTGCATTGATGGGCAATGAACAAGCTGAGCTGATGGGCACTGAACAGCCTGCAATGATGGGCACTGAACAGGCTGCGCTGATGGGCACTGAACAGGCTACATTGATAAGCACTGAACAGGATGCGCTGATGGGCACTGAACAGGCTGAGCTGATGGGCACTGCACAGGCTGCATTGATGGTCACTGAACAGGCTGAGCTGATGGGCACTGAACAGGTTGCATTGATGGGCACTGAACAGGCTGAGCTGATGGGCACTGAACAGGCTGCAATGTTGGGCAATGAACAGGCTACATTGATAAGCACTGAACAGGATGCGCTGATGGGCACTGAACAGGCTGAGCTGATAAGCACTGAACAGGATGCGCTGATGGGCACTGAACAGGCTGAGCTGATGGGCACTGCACAGGCTGCATTGATGGTCACTGAACAGGCTGAGCTGATAGGCACTGAACAGGTTGCATTGATGGGCACTGAACAGGCTGAGCTGATGGGCAGTGAACAGGCTGCATTGATGGGCACTAATCAGGCTGAGCTGATGGGCACTAAACAGGCTGAGCTGATTGGCACTGAACAGACTGGATTGATGGGTACTGAACAGGCTGCATTGATGGGCACTGAACAGGCTGAGCTGATTGACACTGAACAGGCTGCATCGATGGGCACTGAACAGTCTGGATTGATGGGCACTGAACAGGTTGAGCTGATGGGAACTAAACAGACTGCATTGATGGGCACTGAACAGACTGCATTGATGGGCATTGAACAGGCTGAGCTGATGGGTACTGAAAAGACTGCACCGATGGGCACTGCACAGGCTGCATTGATGGGTACTGAACAGGCTGCATTGATGGGCACTGAACAGGCTGAGCTGATGGGTACTGAACAGGCTGCATTGATGGGCACTGAACAGGCTGCATTTATGGGCACTGAACAGACTGAGCTGATGGGCACTGAACAGGCTAAATTGATAAGCACTGAACAAGCTGCGCTGATGGGCACTGAACAGGCTAAGCTGATGGGCACTGAACAGGCTGCATTGATGGTCACTGAACAGGCTGCATTGATGGTCACTGAACAGGCTGCATTGATGGGCACTGAACATGCTGAGCTGATGGGCACTGAACGGGCTACATTGATGGGCACTGAACAGTCTGCATTGATGGGCACTGAACAGGCTGAGCTGATGGGCACTAAACAGGCTGATCTGATGGGCACTAAACAGGCTGCATTTATGGGCCCTGAACAGGCTGCGCTGATAGGCACCGAACAGGCTGAGCTGATGGGCATTGAACAGGCTGCATTGTCAGGGCAGGGCAGTTGTCAGGGCTTGACTTAGCCCTTCCTTCTCTGAGCTGGCCGCTCAGCTGTCGGCTAATTGCCAGCTTCTCTCCACAGGTACGCAGCTGTTGATGATTTTCTGGTTGTCAGTCCTGCCTACTTAAGCCGTCCAGCCCAGAGGCTCTCTGCCTTTGCCCTGGTCGCATCACAGAAACTATCTCCTGCGATCCTGTTCAAGACTTACTTTGCTGACATCCCTTCTGGCTCCAGATCCTGCTTGCTGTTCCACTACATTGATCCCTGGCTTCAGGCTTGGCTGACTAATAGGTTGCATAGATGGGCACTGAGCAGGCTGCATTGATGGGCAATGAACAAGCTGAGCTGATGGGCACGGAACAGCCTGCAATGATGGGCACTGAACAGGCTGCGCTGATGGGCACTGAACAGGCTACATTGATAAGCACTGAACAGGATGCGCTGATGGGCACTGAACAGGCTGAGCTGATGGGCACTGCACAGGCTGCATTGATGGTCACTGAACAGGCTGAGCTGATGGGCACTGAACAGGTTGCATTGATGGGCACTGAACAGGCTGAGCTGATGGGCACTGAACAGGCTGCAATGTTGGGCAATGAACAGGCTACATTGATAAGCACTGAACAGGATGCGCTGATGGGCACTTAACAGGCTGAGCTGATGGGCACTGCACAGGCTGCATTGATGGTCACTGAACAGGCTGAGCTGATAGGCACTGAACAGGTTGCATTGATGGGCACTGAACAGGCTGAGCTGATGGGCAGTGAACAGGCTGCATTGATGGGCACTAATCAGGCTGAGCTGATGGGCACTAAACAGGCTGAGCTGATTGGCACTGAACAGACTGGATTGATGGGTACTGAACAGGCTGCATTGATGGGCACTGAACAGGCTGAGCTGATTGACACTGAACAGGCTGCATCGATGGGCACTGAACAGTCTGGAATGATGGGTACTGAACAGGCTGAGCTGATGGGCACTGAACAGGCTGCATTGATGGGCATTGAACAGGCTGGATTGATGGGTACTGAATAGGCTGCATTGATGGGCACTGAACAGGCTGAGCTGATTGACACTGAACAGGCTGCATTGATGGGCACTGAACAGGCTGAGCTGATTGAAACTGAACAGGCTGCATTGATGGGCACTGAGCAGTCTGGATTGATGGGCACTGAACAGGTTGAGCTGATGGGAACTAAACAGACTGCATTGATGGGCACTGAACAGACTGCATTGATGGGCATTGAACAGGCTGAGCTGATGGGTACTGAAAAGACTGCACCGATGGGCACTGCACAGGCTGCATTGATGGGTACTGAACAGGCTGCATTGATGGGCACTGAACAGGCTGAGCTGATGGGTACTGAACAGGCTGCATTGATGGGCACTGAACAGGCTGCATTTATGGGCACTGAACAGGCTGAGCTGATGGGCACTGAACAGGCTAAATTGATAAGCACTGAACAAGCTGCGCTGATGGGCACTGAACAGGCTAAGCTGATGGGCACTGAACAGGCTGCATTGATGGTCACTGAACAGGCTGCATTGATGGTCACTGAACAGGCTGCATTGATGGGCACTGAACATGCTGAGCTGATGGGCACTGAACGGGCTACATTGATGGGCACTGAACAGTCTGCATTGATGGGCACTGAACAGGCTGAGCTGATGGGCACTAAACAGGCTGAGCTGATGGGCACTAAACAGGCTGAGCTGATGGGCACTAAACAGGCTGCATTTATGGGCCCTGAACAGGCTGCGCTGATAGGCACCGAACAGGCTGAGCTGATGGGCATTGAACAGGCTGCATTGTCAGGGCAGGGCAGTTGTCAGGGCTTGACTTAGCCCTTCCTTCTCTGAGCTGGCCGCTCAGCTGTCGGCTAATTGCCAGCTTCTCTCCACAGGTACGCAGCTGTTGATGATTTTCTGGTTGTCAGTCCTGCCTACTTAAGCCGTCCAGCCCAGAGGCTCTCTGCCTTTGCCCTGGTCGCATCACAGAAACTATCTCCTGCGATCCTGTTCAAGACTTACTTTGCTGACATCCCTTCTGGCTCCAGATCCTGCTTGCTGTTCCACTACATTGATCCCTGGCTTCGGGCTTGGCTGACTAATAGGTTGCATAGATGGGCACTGAGCAGGCTGCATTGATGGGCAATGAACAAGCTGAGCTGATGGGCACGGAACAGCCTGCAATGATGGGCACTGAACAGGCTGCGCTGATGGGCACTGAACAGGCTACATTGATAAGCACTGAACAGGATGCGCTGATGGGCACTGAACAGGCTGAGCTGATGGGCACTGCACAGGCTGCATTGATGGTCACTGAACAGGCTGAGCTGATGGGCACTGAACAGGTTGCATTGATGGGCACTGAACAGGCTGAGCTGATGGGCACTGAACAGGCTGCAATGTTGGGCAATGAACAGGCTGAGCTGATGGGCACTGAACAGGCAACATTGATAAGCACTGAACAGGATGCGCTGATGGGCACTGAACAGGCTGAGCTGATGGGCACTGCACAGGCTGCATTGATGGTCACTGAACAGGCTGAGCTGATAGGCACTGAACAGGTTGCATTGATGGGCACTGAACAGGCTGAGCTGATGGGCAGTGAACAGGCTGCATTGATGGGCACTAATCAGGCTGAGCTGATGGGTACTAAACAGGCTGAGCTGATTGGCACTGAACAGACTGGATTGATGGGTACTGAACAGGCTGCATTGATGGGCACTGAACAGGCTGAGCTGATTGACACTGAACAGGCTGCATCGATGGGCACTGAACAGTCTGGAATGATGGGTACTGAACAGGCTGAGCTGATGGAAACTAAACAGATTGCATTGATGGGCACTGAACAGGCTGAGCTGATGGGCAGTGACCAGGCTGCATTGATGGTCACTGAAAAGGTTGCATTGATGGGCACTGAACAGGCTGAGCTGATGGGCACTAAACAGACGGCATTGATAGGCACTGAACAGACTGCATTGATGGGCACTGAACAGGATGTGTTGATGGGCACTGAAAAGGCTGAGCTGTTGGGTACTCTACAGGCTACATTGATGGGCACTGAACAGGCTGCAATGGTGGCCATTGAACAGGCTGCATTTATGGGCACTGAACAGACTGAGCTGGTGGGCACTGAATGGGCTGCATTGATGGGCACTGAACAGGCTGCATTGTTGGGCACTGAACAGGCTGCATTTATGGGCACTGAACAGACTGAGCTGATGGACACTGAAAAGGCTGCATTGATGGGCACTGAACAGGTTGCATTGATGGGCACTAATCAGGCTGAGCTGATGGGCACTGAAGAGGCTGAGCTGATCGGCACTGAACAGGCTGCATTGATGGGCACTGAACAGGCTGAGCTGATGGACACTGAACAGGCTGAGCTGATGGGCACTGAATAGGTTGCATAGATGGGCACTGAGCAGGCTGCATTGATGGGCAATGAACAGCCTGAGCTGATGGGCACTGAACAGCCTGCATTGATGGGCACTGAACAGGCTGTGCTGATGGGCACTGAACAGGTTGGATTTATGGGCACTGAACAGAGTGCATTGATGGACACTGAAAAAGCTGCATTGATGGGCACTGAGCAGACTGAGCTGATGGGCACTGAGCAGACTGCGTTGATGGACAATGAACAGACTGCATTCATGGACACTGAACAGGCTGTGCTGATGAGTACTGAACAGGCTGCATTGATGGGCACTGAACAGGCTGCATCTATAGGCACTGAACAGACTGAGCTGATGGGCACTGAACAGGCTGCATTGATGGGCATTGAACAGGCTGGATTGATGGGTACTGAATAGGCTGCATTGATGGGCACTGAACAGGCTGAGCTGATTGACACTGAACAGGCTGCATTGATGGGCACTGAACAGGCTGAGCTGATTGAAACTGAACAGGCTGCATTGATGGGCACTGAGCAGTCTGGATTGATGGGCACTGAACAGGCTGAACTGATGGGAACTAAACAGACTGCATTGATGGGCACTGAACAGACTGCATTGATGGGCATTGAACAGGCTGAGCTGATGGGTACTGAAAAGACTGCACCGATGGGCACTGCACAGGCTGCATTGATGGGTACTGAACAGGCTGCATTGATGGGCACTGAACAGGCTGAGCTGATGGGTACTGAACAGGCTGAGCTGATGGGTACTGAACAGGCTGCATTGATGGGCACTGAACAGGCTGCATTTATGGGCACTGAACAGGCTGAACTGATGGGCACTGAACAGGCTAAGTTGATGGTCACTGAACAGGCTGCATTGATGGTCACTGAACAGGCTGCATTGATGGTCACTGAACAGGTTGCATTGATGGTCACTGAACAGGCTGCATTGATGGGCACTGAACATGCTGAGCTGATGGGCACTGAACGGGCTACATTGATGGGCACTGAACAGGCTGCATTGATGGGCACTGAACAGGCTGAGCTGATGGGCACTAAACAGGCTGAGCTGATGGGCACTAAACAGACTGAGCTGATGGGCACTAAACAGGCTGCATTTATGGGCCCTGAACAGGCTGCGCTGATAGGCACCGAACAGGCTGAGCTGATGGGCACTGAACAGGCTGCATTGTCAGGGCAGGGCAGTTGTCAGGGCTTGACTTAGCCCTTCCTTCTCTGAGCTGGCCGCTCAGCTGTCGGCTAATTGCCAGCTTCTCTCCACAGGTACGCAGCTGTTGATGATTTTCTGGTTGTCAGTCCTGCCTACTTAAGCCGTCCAGCCCAGAGGCTCTCTGCCTTTGCCCTGGTCGCATCACAGAAACTATCTCCTGCGATCCTGTTCAAGACTTACTTTGCTGACATCCCTTCTGGCTCCAGATCCTGCTTGCTGTTCCACTACATTGATCCCTGGCTTCAGGCTTGGCTGACTATCTGCTCCGGTTACTGAACTTTGGCTATGTTTTGACTACGTTTGTTCTTTTTACTTTTATTATTAAACAAGTGTGATTTAACTGTACACCTGTCTCGATCTGATTTCATGGTTTCTGACAGTAGGAGAAGGCCATGAATTCAGAATTCAGAAGATACAGTCAATCCACTTGTTAGTAATATTTTTTCCACAGTTTGCCATGGCGTTACAAACGCTCCTGAGTGGCACGGCTCTCCTGAAATCTCCCACTGTGGCTGTTCCAGTTCAACCTGAGTTGCAAGCCGTCCCTGCTGCTGCACCAGTCTCTGTGCAGGCACCTGCCTCAAGTATTACCTCTATAAGAGGTATGTCTGGTTCCGCTCTGCTTCCCCAGCGATTTGGGGGTGATCCAGTTCAATGCAGAGGGTTTCTCAACCAGGTTAAGATATACTTTGAGATACTGCCCCAGGCGTTTCCCACAGATAGAAGCAAAGTTGGTTTTGTGATATCTTTGCTTTCTGAGAGAGCCTTTGCCTGGGCAAACCCTCTATGGGAGACGCAAAAACCTGTTGTCTTGAGTTACCCTGAGTTTGCGGCCTCCTTTAAAAAAGTATTTTTACGTTTCCGCACGCTCTGCTTCTGCTGGCAAGTGCCTCATGTCCATCAAACAGAGTACGAGAACTGTTGCCGAATACGCCATTGAATTCCATACATAGGCAGCAGAGGTTGCTTGGAACAATGAGGCCCTTGTGGCTGCTTTTTCTCATGGTCTCTCGGATTCCATCAAGGATGAGATAGCAGCCCGAGATATACCCACTGAGCTGGAGAAGTTGATCACGTTTGCCATCCTCATTGACTCCAGACTCAGAGAGAGACTCTCTTTTAAGGAGCGCTTGCGGAAGCCTCCTGTACATTTGCCTCCGAGCTTTGTAGTCCCACCCGTGCCTCCCTCACCTTCCATGCCTCCTGGTACCAAGTCGGTCAGTGAAGATGAACCCATGCACTTGGGCTTCATGCATCTGTCTTCGGATGAAAGAACCTTTAGGAGGAGGGAGAGATTGTGCATTTATTGTGGCCAGGCACGTCACTTTTTGAAGTCTTGTCCTACCCGTCCAGGGAACGCCCAAACCTTGAGGTCCTGTCATGGACAGACCTTAGGTGGCGTTGTTTCATCCCCGGTTATCCAGAAGGATAAGCCCTTGGTTTCGGTCACCCTTTCTTGGGCTGAGTCGTTGGTCGAGATGTAGGCTCTAGTCGACTCTGGCGCTGCAGGCCTGTTCATTGATGCTGCCTTTATATCGAAGCACTCGATTCCGCTGCAAGCTGCGTGACACTCCACTTGCCATTGAGGCTCTTGATGAGAGACCCCTACAGCCTGCCCATGCGACTCATAAGACGGTTCCGTTGTCCATGGCCGTAGGGGCTCTTCACCATGAGATAATCCAGTTCCAAGTTATTTCCTCACCTTAGTTTCCGTTGGTTATTGGTTATCCTTGGTTACAGAGGCACAACCCCTCTTTTGATTGGCTCTGTTCGGAGGTTCTCTCCTGGTCACCAGAATGCAGTAAGACATGCTTCCAGAAGGTAGCCAAGGTCCTGTGCACCTATTCACTCTCCTCCCTGCTGGAGGAGTACAGCGATTTTAGCGATGTCTTTGACAAGGGTCAAGCCGGTAGTTTGCCTCCACACTGGCTGTATGATTGCACAATTGACCTTCAATCTGGTGCCATACCCCCTCGTGACCAGGTTTACGCTTTGTCGGTCTTGGAGGATAAGGCCATGGAGGAGTATGTTGCAGACGCACTTTCTCGAGATTTCATCCACAAATCCTCGTCCCCTGCTGGTGCTGGTTTCTTCTTCATGAAGAAGAAGAGTGGTGAACTGAGACCCTGTATTGATTATAGGGGACTCAATCGTTTCACGATTAATAATGCCTATCCGATTCCAGCGATTACGGGGTTATTTGACTGCCTCAAGGGAGCAACGGTTTTCACGAAGCTTGATTTGAGAGGGGCATACAATCTTGTGAGGATTAGGGAGGGCGACGAGTGGAAAACTGCGTTTAATACCAGAACAGGCCATTGTGAGTACCTCGTAATGCCTTTTGGCCTTTGTAACGCCCCGGCAGTTTTCCAGGAAGCCATTAACAATGTCCTTCGAGATTTGTTGCAGTTATGTGTGGTGATTTGTCTCGATGATATCCTCATATTTTCCAAGTCCCTGGAGAGCCACCACACAGATGTCTGCTGTGTGCTTCAGAAACTAAGAGAGAACAATCTCTATTGTAAATTGGAGAAGTGCGAGTTCCATCGTGAACAGGTTAAATTCATGGGCTATGTCATTTCCACTGCTGGTTTTATGAAGGACCCAGAGAAACTTTCAGCAGTCCTACAGTGGCCCCGACCCGTGGGTTTACGTCCTATGCAGCGTTTCCTGGGCTTTGTCAACTTTTATCGGAAGTTTATTCATAACTTCTCATCTCTGGTCAAGCCCCTGACTGATATGACCAGAAAGGACGGTAACCAACAGAGTTGGTCTCCGGAGTCAGTTAAGGCCTTTGAGAGTCTCAAGGCTGCCTTTGTTTCTGCTCCTGTGTTGGCACATCCTGATCCTACGTTACCTTTTATCCATGAGGTTGATGCTTCTGAGACTGGAGTTGGCGCCCTTCTGTCTCAACGTCCGAACTCTGAGAGCGCTTCGCATCCTTGTGGCTCCTTTTCCAAGAAATTATCACCTGCGGAGTGCAATTACGAAATTGGTGACAGAGAACTGTTAGCGATCATTTTAGCCCTGAAAAAACGGAGATATCTCCTTGAAGGTAGCATTGTCCCAGTTCTCATTCTTACTGACCATAAGAATCTCACATTCTTGTCTGAAGCTAAACGCCTCTCTCCCAGAAGGGCGCGATGGGCTCTTTCCTTGTCAAGTTTTAATTACATTGTCTCATTCTTACCCAGTACTAAGAATGTAAGGGCTGATGCCTTGTCACGACAATGTTCCTCCACTTCCAAGATGGAGTCGGTTCCGGTTCCTGTGATTCCTACTGATTGTATTCTGGCTACGGTTCGCACCAGTCTCACTTCTCCTTTGGGTGACAAATTTCTTGCTGCTCAGGTCCATGGTCCTCCTGAGAAACCTTGTGATCGCTGCTTTGTCCCAGAGAGTCTCCGTACTGCCGTGCTCCAGACCTACCATTCTCTAAAGGCTGCTGGCCACCCTGGGAAGAATCAGCTCTTTTGGGCCATTTCCCAACAATTCTGGTGGCCTAGTCTACGTACTGATGTAACCGCCTTCGTAGCTGGCTGTTCCGTGTATGCTCAGAGAAAGACTCCACAACATCTTCCAGTGGGCCTCCTACAACCCATACCCAATGGAGAGAGGCCCTGGACCCACCTGTCTATGGATTTCATTGTGGAGTTACCCAACTCCCTGGGTAACAGAGTTATCCTTATGGTGGTTGACCGGTTCTCAGAAATGTCTCATTGTATTCCACTTAAGAAGTTGCCCACTTCTAAGGAACTGGCTTCCATTTTTGCTCGGGAGATCTTTCGCTTATATGGGCTACCCAAGGTGATTGTCTTGGACAGGGGTAGTCAGTTTGTGTCCCGGTTCTGGCGAGCCTTTTGTGCACAGTAGGGAATTTAGCTTGCTTTTTCCTCTGCATATCACCCGCAGTCTAATGGGGCCACAGAACAAGCCAATCAGTTCTTGGAGCAATTCCTACGTTGCTATATTTCTGACCATCATAACAACTGGTCAGACCTATTATCATCGGCAGGGTTTGCTCACATTAGTGCCTTGAATTCTGCTTCCTGATTGTCCCGTTTATGGCGAACTATGGTTTCCAACCTTCCATCTCCGTGTTCTTCGTTCCACTTGGGCACAAGTCCAGGAGGCTTTGCGACATGCTAATGATAGGTACAGACTCCATGCTGACATGCCCTCGCGTTTATTGGGCCTTTCCACATTCTTCGCGGGATTAACCCAGTGGCTTACGCATTAGACCTTCCTTCTAACATGCATATTTCAAATTTATTTCATGTCTCCTTAATTAAACCTTATTAAAACCTTTGGTCTGCAACCGCTTTACCACCTCAGTGATACGTCCTCACCCTGTACAGGTTGAGAACCATGAGAAGTATGAAGTAAAGTCCATTGTTGACTCCCGTAGGTTCCGTGGGTGCATACAGCTCCTGGTGCATTGGAAGGGGTATGGTCTGGAGGAACACTCTTGGGTCTCATTTCCAAAGACGTTTTCCCCTCAAGCCTGGTGGTCCTTCGAGGGGGAGGGGTCGTTGAGGAGGGGGTACTCTCAGGGCTGGGCTCAGCCCTTCCTTCTCTGAGCTGGCCGCTCAGCTGTCGGCTAATTGCCAGCTCCTATCTCTCCACAGGTACCTAGCTGTTGATGATTTCCTGGTTGTCAGTCCTGCCTACTTAAGCCGTCCAGCCCAGAGGCTCTCTGCCTTCGCCCTGGTCACATCACAGAAACTATCGCCTGCAATCCTGTTCAAGACTTGCTTTGCTGACACCCCTTCTGGCTCCAGATCCTGCTTGCTGTTCCACTACATTGATCCCTGACTTCTGGCTTGGCTGACTATCTGTTCAGGTTACTGAACTTTGGCTATGTTTTGACTATGTTTGTTCTTTTTACTTTTATTATTAAACAAGTGTGATTTAACTGTGCTTATGTCTCGGTCTGATTTCATGGTTTCTGACAGCAATGAACAGGCTGCACTGATGGGCACTGAACAGGCTGAGCAGATGGGCACTGAACAGGCTGCATTGATGGGCACTGAAGAGACTGAGCTGATGGGCACTGAACAGGTTGCATTGATGGGCACTGAACAGGCTGCATTTTTGGGCACTAAACAGGCTGTATTTATGGGCACTGAACAGACTGAGATGATGGGAACTGAACAGGCTGCATTGATGGGCACTGAACAGGATGGATTGATGTGCACTGAACAGGCTGCATTGAAGGGCACTGAACAGGTTGAGCTGGTGGGCACTTAACAGGCTACATTGATGGGCAGTGAACAGGCTGAGCTGATGGGCACTGAACAGACTGCAATGTTGGGCACTGAACAGGCTGCATTGATGGACACTGGTGAGGCTGCATTGATGGGCACTGATCTGGCAGCATTGATGGGCAGTGATCAGGCGGCATTGATGGACACTGGTGAGGCTGCATTGGTGGGCACTGATGAGGCTGAGCTAATGGGCACTGGTCAGGCTGCATTGATGGGCACTGGTGAGGCTGCATTTATGGGCACTTATGAGGTTTAGATGATGGGCACTGGTGAGGCTGCATTGATGGGCACTGATGAGGCTGCACTGATAGGCACTGGCGAGGCTGCATTGATGGGCACTGATCAGGCTGCATTGATAGACACTGGTGAGGCTGCATTGATGGACACAGTGAGGCTGCATTGATGGGCACTGGTGAAGCTGCATTGATGAGCACTGGTGAGGCTGTATTGATGAGCACTGGTGAGGCTGCATTGATGGGCACTGGTGAGGCTGCATTGAAGGGAACTGATCAGGCTGCATTGATGGGCACTGGTGAGGCTGCATTGATGGGCACTGGTGAGGCTGCATTGATGGGCACTGGTGAGGCTGCATTGATGGGCACTGGTGAGGCTGCACTGATGGGCACTGATGAGGCTGAGCGGATGGGCACTAATGAGGCTGTGGTGATGGGCACTGATGAGGCTGCGCTGATGAGCACTGGTGAGTATAATACATTCTTAAAATGTGCCTTAAAATGCATGGTTTTCCATTTTATGAACAAGAAAATAATGACGTTCTGAGGTTGGGCTGGTATGAAATGATTTCCAGAAATAACGTATATATCATACAATCATTACATAAACACATACACTGCATAGAAGAAAGAAATGGCTGCACATCCAGAACCTTTTAATATGTTTCACAAAGATAACACCAAAGACACAAAACTATGGTCACGTAGACCACAGGGGGTCTGAATACTTTCTGTCCCCACTGTACATCTTGTGCTTAATCATTTGGTAATGATTAAGCACAAGATGTATGTGTGAAACGCGTCTACATGACCACAGTTTGGTGTCTTTGGTGTTATCTTCGTGAAACATAATAAAAGTCAATCAGAAGTTCTGGATGTGCAGCCATTTCTTTCTTCTTTCCAAGATTCCCACGGAGGCAGGCTGCGGCTAGCACTCCAAGATACTCCAATCAGCCTTATCTTTATACACCCGGAGCAGCGGCTCTTTTTCTTGTATACATACACTGCATATATCATTTGAAGAAAATATGCTTTTAAAATAGTTTACTATTTGCCAATAAAAAAATATGTCCTCGGATTTCATTTAAAAAATCTGGTCACCTTACTTTAGAACACTTTGTGATTTCTACCTTTATTGCCCAATCTTACATCATGGCAGGAATAACTTTGCTAAAACCCTGCACTTCCTCAAACCTAAATTATTCCCAAACAATTAGTGCAGTTTCAGCTGCCCCTCTTCTTGAGGATGTCATATAGACGAAAGGCATAGAGGTGGGACTTCTGCTCATCACTTCTGGTATCGCATAGTTGCCAACATTGTAAAAAAAATTTTTTGGGACACTTTTTTGGCTGCAGGCGGAGTCAGCCTATAATTAGGGGGCGGGGCATGCGTTAGTGGGCGTGACATAGGGAAATGAGAAATGGGTGTGGTTTACGTGAAATAGTGGGCGTGGCTTACATGGGTGTGGCTAAAATGGGGTGTGGTTAGAGTCTGAGATGAATGAGGGATGCAGAGGGAAAGGGGGAAAGGGGGGTAGAGGGAGAGGGATGGAAGGACAGCAGACCCAGATCCTACACCACAATAGAAATGTGTATTCCAGAGTTTAACCATCAGCAGATAAAGATACTCCAAACACCTGGTGTTGGCGCTTCAGTCATCCCGCCACCATGGTTGTTATGGTGTTGTCAGGATGATTGAAGCGCATTATTTCTATTATTACATTGTAATATAAAATGAAATCATTCAACTCACCATAATGCTGAATCAGTGGGACCACTGAGCGTGTCACCTGCTACGTCGCCTGCCACCAGATGCCTTTAGGTTCCCCCAGCAGAGTCTGTCCTTACATCAGGTGCCCCCAGCAGTCTGTCCTTACATCAGGTGCCCCCAGCAGAGTTCATCCTTACATCAGGTGCCCCCAGCAGAGTCCGTCCTTGCATCAGGTGCCCCAGCAGAGTGCCTCCTTCCATCAGGCATTCCCAGCGGAGTGCCTCCTTACATCATGTGTCCCCAGTGGAGTGCCTCTTACATCAGGTGTCCCCAGTACAGTACCTCTTACATCAGGTGTCCCCAGCGGAGTGCCTCTTACATCAGGTGTCCCCAGCGGAGTGTGGGCTGCAGATGGAGTGTTGGCTACAGTCTAGCCACATCTCCTCAAGAGTGGTGACAAGGGGAAAGAGGTGTGTGGGTGGAGGCATGGTGACTTGGGGTGTTACAGGCTGACTTGGGGAAGGGTGGAGACAGGGTGGTGACCTGGGGGGTGCAGGCATGATGGTGACCTGGCTGGTGCAGGCATGGTGGTGACTAAGCCGGAGGGGGTGCAGGCATGGTGGTGACTAGGCCGGAGGGGGTGCAGGCATGGTGGTGACTAGGCCGGAGGGCAGGCATGGTGATGACTTGGGGGGAGGGGGTGCAGGCATGGGGGGAGGGGGATGCATGCATGGTGTTGTCATGGGGGGAGGCGGGTGCAGGCATGGTGTTGACATGGGGGTGGGGGTGCAGGTATGGTGATGACATGGGGGAGGGAGGCAGGTATAGTGGTGACATGGGGGGAGGGGGCTGCAGGTATGGCGGTGATATGGGGGGAGGGGGTGCAGGTATAGTGGCGACATGGGGGAACAGGTATGGTGATGACATGGGGGAGGGGGGGCAGGTATGGTGGTGATATGGGGGGAGGGGGTGCAGGTATAGTGGCGACATGGGGGGAACAGGTATGGTGATGCCATGGGGGGGGAGGTATGGTGGTGATATGGGGGGAGGGGGCTGCAGGTATGCTGGTGATATGGGGGGAGGGGGCTGCAGGTATGGTGGTGATATGGGGGGGAGGGGGTTGCAGGTTATGGTGGTGACACAGGGGGGAGGGGGAAGCAGGTATGGTGGTGACACGGGGGGAGGGGGAAGCAGGTATGGTGGTAACATGGGGGGAGGGGGGTGCAGGTATGGTGGTGACATGGGGGGAGGGGGTTGCAGGTATGGTGGTGACACGGGGGGGTTGCAGGCATGGTGGTGACACAGGGGGAGGGGGAAATCAGGTATGGTGGTGACACAAGGGAGAGGGGGGTGCAGGTATGGTGGTGACACGGAGGGAGGGGGTTGCAGGTATGGTGGTGACACAGGGGGAGGGGGGAATCAGGTATGGTGGTGACATGGGGGAGAGGGGGGTGCAGGTATGGTGGTGACACAAGGGGAGGGGGGAAACAGGTATGGTGGTGACATGGGGGGACAGGGTGCAAGGGGGAGCCAGGACCATCAAGTGCACTGTCCCCAGCCAGCAGAGCCCCAGTCCTTCCATCAGTGTGACTGTATACCTGCTCATTGTAAGGGGGGAGCCAGGACCATTAGTGCACTGTCCCCAGCCAGCGAGCCCCGCTCCTTCCATCAGTGCCACTCTCGGACACTATCATACACGGGGCAGAGCGGAGGGTTGGTGGCCGCGACTGAACATTTCCTTGTGTTCAGTGGAGAGGGGGGAGGGGTCACCAATCCCTGTAGCCAATAGGCTTCAGTGTACAATAGAATTTTCTATTTGTACACTGAAAAGAGAAGTCGATTGGCTGTCCCTCTCCCCTGCACTGAACACAAGGGGAAACAACTCTGTGACTAACTAGTGGAGGCGACGGCGGCCATTTTTGTGGAGCCGTTGCCGTTTTTTGACAAAAACATTCACAATTTTCTCGGGACAAACCCAAAAATTCGGGAAAACAATCAGGACAAGATTAAATCGAGACAAGGGTACCAAAATCGGGATTGTCCTGGGAAAATCGGGACTGTTGGCAACTATGGTATCACTTATGTCAGTTCCAGTGACGCAAGTTCAGGCATTTGGAGCACACTCTGGCTCCGTGTTGCTTGTTCTGGTGCCAGTTACAGGGACAAATAAATGTGAGTGCTATTTATTATCTTTTAATGTGGGCATAATAATCAATAAAAGAGAAGCATTGGACACGCTTACTGTATGTAATTTAGTGAGAACATTGTGTGTAGCACTAGAACGTTTTCACTTCTAATTTATGTTATTATTTTTTCACTTAAAGTACAACTAAAGCATAGAGTGGAACTGGATTAGAACACCTCTCAGTTTTTATTGCTGTCTGTTCCCGTTATGGAAATTCACTCTCTCCATTTGTCCTGTTTACCATTATAATAAAAAGGGAAAGTAAAAGAAAATCCCAAATTTTGGGTTGTCCCTAGAAAAGTAATAGGGGGGAAATACTCTAACGGAGACACTAGTTTTCGTGGCCTAGGGGTTCCCAAGGGATTCCCTTAATTTGCAGGGATTTCCTCTCACTTCCTGTTTTGGCTATGGGACGGGAAGTGAAGGGAAATATCCCCAATGTGACACAGATGGAAAAAATAAATAGACAAAGGTTATGACCCTCCCTTACTATATCTAAAATGAAAATAAAAAGTTTTGCCTATAGATCTACTTTAATAATTTGTATGTGATTGTAATCATAAGAGTGTATAGCGCCTACTTTGTTTTGATTTATAGTTTACATCATGGCAGGGCTTTGCCCTGACACACTGGTTATTAAAATGGTACAATGGTATTAAACCCAAAAAATGGAAATGTTATATATTGCAACTTATCAGTTCTTAGATGTGGTGGCTACATTCATTTTTTAGGCTTTTTTTCCTTTATTTTCACCTGGCGATCTGGCCAGTAACACACTTCCTTTTTCAGGGTCCACTCTGCCATCTTGGTCCCTTTTTGATCTGCAATTGCCATGGTGCTGCACATGTGATCAGTTATGACACCAGCGGGTTTTGAAACATGTGTCCAGGTCTCTGGCTGCCTGAGACCCGGGCACATTATTCAGACCCACCGGTGGCTCCCTACACAGGCCTACACAGGCGGCCCTCTAATTGACTTCCCTGGTAAATCAGAGTAATGGAATGCCCCCAGCTTGTGCAGGGTATCTTTGTTCCCACAACCCCACCCCTGAGCTCCACTTTTTATGTCACGGCAGACCTGACATCTCTCCCTGCTGTCCCCAGCTGCAGGACACATACACAGTGCAGAGAGAGTGCTGTGGAGTGAACTGAACCCGCCCCTCCTCCTCCTGCTGTGTTGTTTTCCTGTGTACACAGAGGAGGAAGGGAGGAGAAGACTCACCAAGCTGCCAACAATGCTGGTGGACTGAGATCATCTGAACTAATCCACAGTGAGTCTTCCAGAGGTGGGGGGCATGAACAAGAGGGTGAGTGCCCTCTGTGAAAGTTATAGAGTCTACAAGCTATGGTGCAAATCATTGAAAATTGATCACATCTGATCACACCTGATGCACTGATGGTCTATCTCATTTCTTGAGGCACTGAAATGTCAGGGAAGTACAAATACCCCCCAAATGACCCTTTTTTGAAAAGTAGACAGTCAAGGGTATTTAGTAAGAGGCATGGTGAGTTTTTTGAAGTTGTAATTTTTTCCCACAATTCTTGGGAAAATGAAGAATTTTTTTTCCACACAAAATAGTCATAATAACAAATTATTTCTCACACACAGCATATGCATACTTCTAATTACACCCCAAAATACATTCTGCTACTCCTCCTGAGTATGGCGATACCACATGTGTGGGACTTTTACACAGCCTGGCCACACAGAGAGGTCCAACATGCAGGGAGCACCGTCAGGGGTTCTAATAGCATAAATTACACCTCTATTTTCCTTACGACCTATTACATTTGTGAAGGCCCTGGAGCACCAGGACAATGGAATTACCCACAAAATGACCCCATTTTGGAAGGCAAACATCCCAACGTCTATTCTATGAGGCATAATGAGTCTTTTGAATGGTTCATTTTTTCCACAAGTCTTCGGAAAACGTGGAAAGAATATTAAAACATATTTTTTTTTACACAAAGTGGTCAGTTTATAATATATTTCTAACTCAAAGCATGTATATAGCAAAAATTACACCCCAAAACACATTCTGCTACTCCTCCTGAGTATGACGATATCACATGTGTGTGACTTTTACACAGCCTGGCCACATACAAAGGCCCAACATGCAGGGAGCACCGTCAGGCGTTCTAGGAGCATAAGTTACACCTCTAATTTCCTAACGACCTATTACACTTTTGAAGGCCCTGGAGCACCAGGACAATGGAATTACCCACAAAATGACCCCATTTTGGAAAACAAACACCGCAACATATATTCTATGAAGCATTACGAGTCTTTTGAATGGTTAATTTTTTTACACAAGTCTTCAGAAAATGTGGAAAGAAAATGAAAATCTTTTTTTTTTTTATACACAAAGTTGTCAATTTATAAGATATTTCTAACACATATAATGTATATAGCAAAATTTACACCCCAAAACACATTCTGCTACTCTTCCTGAGTATGGCGATACAACATGTGTGAGACTTTTACACAGCCCGGCCACATACAGAGGCCCAACATTGAAGTAGTACCTTTAAGCGTTCTAGGAGCATAAATTACACATCTCAATTCATTCCTACCTATCACACTTTTGAAGGTCCTGGAGCACCAGGACAATGGAATTACCCACAAAATGACCCCATTTTGGAAAGCAAACACCCCAACGTATATTCTGTGAGGCATGGGCTGCAGATAGGTACTCGGGAATGCTGATGGGCTGCAGATAGGTACTCGGGTACTCTGATGGGCTGGTGACAGGTACTCTGGTACTCCGATGGGCTGGTGGCAGGTACTCGGGTACTCTGATGGCCTGGTGACAGGTACTCCGGTACTCTAATGGCTTGGTGACAGGTACTCGGGTACTCTGATGGGCTACAGATAGGTACTCGGGTACTCTGATGGGCTGGTGACAGGTACTCAGATGGTCTGTGACAGGTACTCAGGTACTCAGATGGGCTGTGACAGGTACTCAGATGGACTGTGACAGGTACTCAGATGAACTGTGACAGGTACTCAGGTACTCGGATACTCAGATGAACTGTGACAGGTACTCAGGTACTCAGATGGGCTGTGACAGGTACTCAGGTTGTTCAGATGGGCTGTGACAGGTACTCAGGTACTCAAATAATCAGATGGACTGTGACAGGTACTCAGGTACTCGGGTACTCAGATGAACTGTGACAGGTACTCAGGTACTCGGGTACTCAGATGGGCTGTGACAGGTACTCAGATGGACTGTGACAGGTACTCGGGTACTCAGATGAAATGTGACAGGTACTCGGGTACTCAGATGGACTGTGACAGGTACTCGGGTACTCGGGTACTCAGATGGACTGTGACAGGTACTCGGGTACTCAGATAGGCTGTGACAGGTACTCAGGAACTCAGGTACTCAGATGGACTGTGACAGGTACTCGGGTACTCAGATAAAATGTGACAGGTACTCGGGTACTCAGATGGACTGTGACAGGTACTCAGATGGACTGTGACAGGTACTTAGGTACTCGGGTACTCAGATGGGTTGTGACAGGTACTCAGGTACTTTGATGGCTGGTGACAGGTACTTTGATGGCTGGTGACAGGTGCTCTTTATTAGGGGGGCAATCAGTGTGATTGGTGTACACTAAGCGGTAACGAGATGTTACCGCAATCTCCTTCTCACACATAATCGGTAACATCTCGTTACCGCGGTTTGTTGACATTCTGCGACCGGCTGTGATTGGACACAGCCGGTCACATGGTAAAGAGCCAATTTCATTGGCTCTTTACACGGATCTGGGATGGGCTGTGTCCGAGGGACACACCTCATCCATGATCACCGCGCTGTGGGCCCCCGGGCCCAGGATGGGAGAACCCATCTGCGGACATCATATGACTATAGCCCGGTATTGAAGTGGTTAAATTCCAATCATCCTTTCCTGAAAGTGTAGCACAAAGACTCTTTTCGTGCGGGAGCCGGGAGAAAGCCGTTTTGCTATTTTGCCGCCCCCCTGCAAAGTGCCGGCCTAGGCCAAGATACAGTGCTGTACCCTGGGATGAAACAGAAAAAAATACGTTTTGCATGCTATGCACGCTGCTGCAATCAGTATGCATGACCAGATTTTGGATAACAGTGGGAGCGGTTTAAAGACAGATCATTAAATCGTAACTTATAACAGTCCTTGTACCCACAAAATATTCCTAATCAGAGCCCTTGCACACTGGGGCAGTTTGCAGGCGCTATTGCGCTAATAATAGCGCCTGCAAACCGCCCCGAAAGTGCCGCTGCATGTATTCCTGTGTGAAAGCCCCGAGGGCTTGCACACTGGAGCGACGCGCTGGCAGGACGGTAATAAAAGTCCTGCTAGCAGCATCTTCGGAGCGGTGAAGGAGCGGTGTGTATACGGCTCCTTTACCGCTCCTGCCCATTGAAATCAATGGGACGGCGCGGCTATACCGCCGGCAATGCGCCTCTGCAGAGGCGCTTTGCGGTGGTTTTTAACCCTTTCTCGGCCGCTAGCGGGGGGTAAATATTAATAGCGGCGTTTTACCGCCGACGCCGCCCCCGCCCCAGTGTGCAAGGGCTCTTACTGTACCACAACTGACAGCCTCAAAGACGCAAATACACCACAAGACAAAGAATCTTTTTTTTTTTTTTTATTTAATGTTTCCATGGCCTATGCATTCATGCATACAAAAAGGACTGACTGGTAGAGTCTATAAAAACCAAAAAACAATCAGCACAAACACAATATAAGAAAATAAAATAAGAATGAAAGCTGGACACTAAAGGCAATCACAAATACCCAGCAAATACCAATAAAACAGGGATAAGTGCAGCGGATAAAAAAAAAAAAGGAAAAAATATATATAAAATATATAAAGAAAAAAAGAGTCCAATCCGGATGAAAAACCAGCAATCACCAGACAGAAGAAATGACAAAAACCCTTGTGAGGAAAATAGGAGAGTCTTCCCAATGTTTTGTGACTAATCCTTAACCAGTTAAGGTCAAATACGCTTACCAGAGTTGATGGACCCCCTATCACAGAAGGTCAGAAGCGCATATATCCCCTCAGGGATGTAATGAAACTCCCATAAGAGCGATCTTCAATCCCAATCCGTGGGGCTCTTATCCAGCAGTGTGAACCAATGGCAAAGGGGAAGACCTCCAAACGGGGGTGTCAATGATAACAAAGAAAGTCCAAGAAGACAGAGGGGATAATCTAAGTGTACTCTGTTTATTAAAGTAAGGTTAAAACTTATAAAAGGGTATATATAATTATTCCTGTGCTATCATGTGTGTAAAAACAAGAGCTATAGAGAAAAGCTGCCTGCACCGAGTAGGGTACAACCAGACCCTATCAACAAATGAATAAAATAAATAAAGTGGTGCTGCGCTAATCCTAACAGGAACACAAATTATATTATTGGAATACTCCTAGTAGATGTGATGGAACACACTAGAGTAAAAGTAAATCTCAAATAACTAAATACACCAATAGTAGGTAGTAGTGGTCTCTTAAATATAAAAGGATCAACCACTGAAAGGAAGTGAACAATCAATAAATAGTAAATTATAAAGTAAACTAGTGCTATAATAATAACAGTGACTCTATGTAGCAAAATATCAATAAATACCAAAATAATAATAACAGATGTAGCAATAGCAACTCCTGTATAAAGTGCAAAAATCCAATATATAAGTGAATTCCAACGTGTAGCATACATGCAACACTCAAGATGACTATGTGCAAAAAAATTAAAGTTAAAATTAAAAAGCAACATCAACTTGACACTTAAAATAAACAGTTCAATCAAGGTGTTTCAGTATAAAAAATTTGGAATTCACTTATATATTGGATTTTTGCACTTTATACAGGAGTTGCTATTGCTATATCTGTTATTATTATTTTGGTATTTATTGATATTTTGCTACATAGATTCACTGTTATTATTATAGCACTATAGCACTAGTGCACGTTATAATTTACTATTTATTGATTGTTCACTTCCTTTCAGTGGTTGATCCTTTTATATTTAAGAGACCACTACTACCTACTATTGGTGTATTTAGTTATTTGAGATTTACTTTTACTCTAGTGTGTTCCATCACATCTACTAGGAGCAATCCAATAATATCATCTGTGTTCCTGTTAGGATTAGCGCAGCACCACTTTATTTATTTTATTTAAGGTTAAAACATACAGCGCTGTCAAGCGCAATGTTAAAAAGTGCAATGCTATGCTCCACAGATCAACAGCATAGAGGTGGCAGCAGGTGATGTCCGCGTTGTACGCTCCGCCCCCGGTACGCAGCGTTACATCCTGTTGGACTTCGTCAGTAAGGGGTGGAGCTAGGAGTCACCCAGCAAACTAATATAGGCACGCTGGGGTCAGCAAAGGAGGCCGTACGACCGGAAGTTAGGCTACTAATAAAACGAACGTTTAACCCAGCGAGGACATCAGCAAAAAAGGTTACAATTAACCAAAAAAACATATAAAAAATTATAAAAAAAGGTAATTGCCAAATAGCTATACCGAATAGATAAAAAATGGACCTAACGTACCCGCGGCCATCTCTTTAACAATTTAAAAACAAAATCATCAAACATAAAAAAAAAAAAAACAGTATATATAAAAAACAGTATGTATAAAAAAACAACAAGGAATACCAACATTATTTATCTGATATAAAACAGTTGAGGTCAAACTCAACATTTAACCCCCTGGGGACCCCAACCTTGGTTTCATGAATCCACAGGGATTCACGTTGGCTTAATTATCTGATAAAATTCCCTCCCCTCCAGTGCTTATTAACTTTTTACAATCTCCAAAATTGCAAACATCTGGGGTCCTGGTTATGGAAAGTTTTAAAGTGCTTAGAGACATTATGTGTCACAAGACCCTTTTTAATGGTATTAACATGTTCACCTATATGGACCCCCATGGGTCGCAAAAGTTCTCCCCACATATTGGAGACCGCAATCACACTGTAACATATACACAACTCCCACTGTGTCACGTGATGAGATTTTTAATAACATGTTTCTTATTGGTCGCTGTGGCAATAAATTCTTTCCTCCTTTTAAGGTTATGTTTACTCTTCTTGCAGGCTGGACATTTCCCACAAGCATAGAATCCAGATAAAAAGTTAAAAATTCTGTTTTCTTTAATCGTTGGAGGGTCTACCACACTGGGGGCCAGCATATCCCTCAGAGTAGGAGGTCTCCTATACACAAATCTCAGATGAGAGGGTAACACGGTACCTAATATTTGATCTCTTTTCAGAATTTCCCAGTGCTTCATAATTATCCTCTTGAATTTCTTATGTTCAATGTTGTAGTCTAGAATAATTTTAAACTCAAAAGAATCTTGCTTCTTCCTACTAGTACCTGACCCGGTGACCAGAGTTGATCGGTCAATGCTCCCAATGTTATTAATTTTACTGACTATCTGGTCTTGGGAATATCCCTTTTGTAAAAAACTTTCAGCAAGTACATTAGCCTTGGCAAAATAATCTGAGTCAAGTGTGCAACCAAGTTACGCCAAGAGGGCCAGAGATTCATACTCCTCGAGAGTGGCTGCAACTCCAGCAGCAAGACCCTGACATTGATCAGCTCATGAGATATTGGGACAGGAATCGGAAACCAGACTCACAGGAGCAAAGGAGGCTCTCGCCGAAGTTGTGTCAGCTTTTAAAACAGTGGGATAGGCTGGAAAGATAAAATGGACTCTTATGCCGCGTACACACGGTCGGACTTTTCAGCTACAAAAGTCCGACAGCCTGTCCGACAGACTTTCGACGGACTTGCGGCGGACTTGCGGCGGACTTTCTAACGAACAGACTTGCCTACACACGATCACACAAAAGTCCGTCAAATTCTTACGTGATGACGTACACCGGACTAAAATAAGGAAGTTGATAGCCAGTAGCCAATAGCTGCCCTAGCGTGGGTTTTTGTCCGTCAGACTAGCATACAGACGAGCGGATTTTTCGACCGGACTCGAGTCCGTCGGAAAGATTTGAAGCATGTTTCAAATCTAAAGTCCGTCGGATTTGAGGCTGAAAAAGTCAGTTGAAAGTCCGGAGAAGCCCACACACGATCGGATTACCAGCCAGCTTTAGTCCGTCAGCGTCCGTTGGACTTTTGTAGACGAAAAGTCCGACCGTGTGTACGCGGCATTATACCGAAAGGCACGGATTCCAGGGGAGCCGCGAGTTATTCATCAACTGATTATCCCTCAGAGGCCTTAGATGTTTGTCAAGTCTTTCACCATATTGGAGGACACTTCTCTGCGGAACGGACGGAGGCCTTTATTCGTAAGTACGTATTTTGTCCAGGGTTATCAAAGTGGGTACAGAAGGCATGTCAGGGGTGTAAGAGTTGTGCCATCCACAAAGGGAGAACAGAGAAAACTACCCCTTTAGTGGTGAGCACAGGAGAACCCTTTGAATTACTGACCATGGACTTTATGACAGTGGCTGACACCTCTTCAGGGTATCGCTACGCCTTGGTGTTTGTGGACCACTTCTCTAAGTTCGCCATCGTGGTGCCAACTAAAGATCAGACTGCCGCCACCATGGCTAAACTGTTCTGGTCCCATGTAGTCCAGCTCTACGGGTGCCCAAAACAGATTCTGTCCGACCAAGGGCCGAACTTTGAGTCTAGGGTGTCAGAAGTGTGCCGTGTTAGTGGTATTCGGAAGTCTCATACTACTCCTTAGCACCCCCAGGGAAATGGGGCCTGGTGAACGCTTTAATCGCACATTGTTGGGATTGATTCGCACATTAGAGCAAGAGCATCGAGAACGTTGGCCGCAGTATGTAGGAGATGTTGTTTGGGCTTACAATCAGACTGTGCATCGAGCCACTGGTTATACTCCCCATTTTCTGATGTTTGGGCGTCGTGGCCGTTTACCAGTGGATTTACTCTTGGAAACTCCAGAGCCTATCACGTCAAGGACCCCAGAGGAATGGGTCCAAGATCACTGGCACCGCCTGGATCAAGCCAAACAAATAGTACTGGGAAAGCACCAGGATTTAGCCGAGGAAAGTACTGTTCAATTGCTGCCACTTACACCGGGGGGACAGAGTCTTGGTGATGAATCCTAAATACCTGAGGGGCAGCAAGCTGGAGCCCAAGTGGGAGCCCTGTCCATATCGAGTCCAGCAACAACCTTTCCCTGGGCGGCCTGTGTATGATCTGGTTTCAGAGAAGCTGGATGGACCTCACAAGAGACTGCATCGTAATCCCCTTTGTCCCTGTGTGTTCAGTGCTGATTCACAAACGGATAATTCTATTCCTGTCTTCCCCCCCCCCCCCTGCTAGATGGGACAACAGCCAGGATGTCCTCAACAGTGACTGTGCAACCTGGTACCTGCCCCCTCTGCCGGCGGTAGAGACATCCCTTTCTAGGGGAGATACAGAGAACCAGGCTGCTACTACTGAATGGGACTTATCTGTGAAGGAGCCAGATGTGCACGGTGCCCCCACTCTGAAAGAGGATGAGCCTCTTGTGGAAGAAATAGCACCCACCGATCCTGTTGCCTCAGATAGAGATAGACATTTGGAAGACCCGGAGCCTCGCTTGCCCAAGCGTATTACCAGGGGACTGAAACTTGTCAAGTATTCTGACTATGTGACTTAAACTGTTATGTATTGCTTGTTTTCTTGCTTGCTATATTATTGCACTGTGTTAATTACCTTTCCCTAGGTGCATGCAAGGGATTGCAATTCTTAAAGGGGGGGTGTAGGCAGCTGTGGTGCAGAGCAGCCTAGCTGGCTGCAAGAGGTAGTGGGTTAACAAGTGTATATTCTCACTTCCAGCATCTTTGATATATGTTTACTATGTGTACATAGGTTCAGAGCTGTTTGGCCTCTATATTGTCTGCAGCGCCATTTTGGAGAAGTCTGGTGTCCTGATTGGACAAGCAAATCCCGAGAGATTTGGTCGGCCATTTTTGGGTGGATATCTTATATAGGAAAACCCAGCCATGTTCACATGTTTGCATAAGACAGGGAAAGAGACCCCCGCTTGTCAGGGATCTACTACCGTCTCTCCGGTAATAAACGTTGCCTGGTTTATAAAGTCAGTACGTGTGCTTCCCTCTGTGAAGCCACTACACCCTACACCCGCTTACATACAGGCTTCTGGGATGCCTACGTTGCCCTCTGAAGCAGTGTCCATCTTGGAATCCCAATTTAACACTGACAAATTTCTTGTGGCCCTTTCGGCCATGCAACCAGGTAAGGTTCTAGGGCCTGATGGGTTTACTCTTCGATATTATAAAATCTTCTCAGACAAACTGGCCCACAGATTTATTGTGGCCTTCAACTCTGTTAGAGATGGCCAGGCCCTCCCGGAAGTAATGGAAAGGACCCTGGCCTATACCCTAGTTACCATCCTATATCACTACTCAATGTGGATTTAAAAATCTTTAGGAAGATATTGGCATCCAGACTGCTGAATTACCTTTCAAGTCTGATACATCCTGATCAGTTGAGATTCACTCCCAATAGAGAATACTGTGACATCACACAACAGGTTTTGAATGCAATTTTTTTACTCCCAAACATATCACATGCCTAAGATGCTTCTCTCTGCTGATGCCGAGAAGGCATTTGATAGAGTGGCGTGGCCTTTTCTCCACGTCACTGTGGATCATATTGACTTGGGCACCGGGCTGAAGCATTGGATTTTTGCACTTTACTCTAACCCTTCGGCTCATGATAAGGCCAATGAAGTGCTTCAGACCCATTTCCCATAGATAACAGGACAAGGCAGGGGTGTCCTTTATTCCCTCTCATTTGTATTTTGACACTAGAACCGTTTTTACACACAATTCGTGCTTTTCTTGATATTAGAAAAAAACTTACGAAATGGGGGGGCATAAGGTAGCCGCATATGCAGATGATTTGATCTTCTTCGGAACCACCCCAGTAATCTCTCTGCTCTCCCTGCTGAGTGAACCCAGACTATGGATTTTTGTCAAACTTTAAAATAAATTATTCTACATTGGAGGCCATGGGGGCATTGAAGTCTCCCATTCACTGCAGCTTCAGGTTGTAAATCCGATTCATGAAATTTTACCTAGGCACATATACAGTATATGTAGTGTTTTCTTATCTCTCTTCAAAGCACTGAGTCCCATATCTTTCTGCTGTTTTGTTACTCTGTTATCATTATGATAACTTCTGACAAGTTCTCTGAGACGGGAGATAAAAGCAGCCTGAGATTTGTGTTGGGCGAGGTTTCTATAAATAGATTAGCAGAGAGCTTGTCTTGTCACAGCACAGCTCTGCAAGTCTCTGTCTATGTGGAGTGGAGGTGTGTGCCTTTCGTCCAATCAGCTGTCTTCTAGTGTCCCTATTGGCAGGAGGAGGAGAGCCAATGACAGGAGCAATTACAAGATCAAATGAAAAGGACTTTAACAAGCAGCAGCTGAAAAGGATTCTTGGATATGTAATCCCCAACTAAAACAGCCCCATAGCTTCCTATGGAGACAGAACTACAAGAGCCAGCCTGCTCTGGGGGAAAAGGAACTAGAGACTCCATCTTGCTGATGGAAGGAGATTTCTCTGCACCACGAGGCAGGAGAAGAGACTAGACTTAGGGGAGAGGTGCTGCCTCTCAGGTCAGTCCACCACATTGTTCCACAGCCGGTCAGGGACATCCAGCCTGAGAGAGGGGGATCCCAGGTGCACATCCAGGTGCACCTGCATCGACGGTGGTGAAGCATTCCAGTGTGAGGTGACCAGTTGGGTCACCAGAAGAGTCTGCCCATTTCCAGGATATTCGTTTGGGCCTGACCACAGCATCTGGTGAGAGGGCTTTTGCTCATTTGCAGCAACCAAGGACACTGCACACAGATAGAGTCTAATGGACACTGTATACAGACATCATTGCTGTTAGTCACCTTGCTGACTATTGTAGTGCCATAGGACACCAGGCCATTCAGATACAGAGACACTGTATACAGGCACCATTGTCCTTTTACCTTGCTGAGGAAATCCTGCATTCTTTACTTGATAATCCAGACCAGTTGTATTGTTTGGCTCTGCTATTCAGGAGTTTAAGTGCACCAATGAGAGTGGCTAGCTGAAGATACAAAGCCTAATCTTTCTTTAAAGGGACTGAAGCTACTAGTGCCATATGGGCCCGCACACATATACTCAGGGCTCTGTATATGTAGTGGGCATGCGGGACAGTTTATCTAGGAGGATAAGCTGTTTAATAGTGAATTGAATACAGTGTTTGTCCTTGGGCCTGTGGTGTTAGGAGACAGAAGAGAGAGGTCTGACATAAAGAAGGTCAGTCTTCTGCTCTCCTCCTGCCTGGACTCATAGAGTCAGATCTAAGTAGAAGTAACCAATCTGATAGAAAGTGACATATTGTGATTTATTTGCCATTTAAGTGTACCTCTGCTCTCGGGGTTATTTCACTTAAGGGAGTCCCCTGAAAGCAGACAAGTTGATCCTGGAGATTTCTCCAGTAACTTTTGCTCTTTGTTCTACCAATACATATTTGCTTATTACACAATATTACAGTGACTGTTGTTCCATTTTTCTTTAAGCAAGCTCAAGGTAAAATCACTCACTGTGTTCACTATAACCTGTGACCTTTTGCTGTGTTATTTACACTACATGATTACCATGTGTGCCAGTGCGGTTGAGTCTGTTCTTGGGGCTCAGCAGGCAGAGTAAGGAACCAGTAATATTCAAGCGGCTCTTGCTGGGGTAGCGCTACACTTATGTAGGGAGATTTGTTTCATCTCTGTGTATCATCTGAGGCTGTTCACTTCACTGGGTATATGTGAGGGTTTACATGCAATTTAAATGGACTTCCTCCCATATATGGTACTTGGGCACAAACATTCCTCTGAACTTAAGGAGGTCTTTTAAGCTCATCTTTGCACCCCTTGCTTTTAACTTAAATTGGGTCTACGGAGATGGGATAGAGACACCTTTTCTTGGTTTGGCCGCGTCAACATTCTGAAAATGAATGTTATGTTATGACTCATTTACTTACTCCAAACTCTACCGATAAAGCTCACTGAGATTCATGCAAAGCCTACAGTCCAGCTTCTTGCGATTTGTCTGGTTGGGTAAGCCTGCGCAGCTCTGGAGATTTATTCTCTCTGTACCCAAAGCACAAGGAAGCTGGGGATTTCCCAATCCAGTTAAGTACCATAAAGCCACCCACTTGGCGTGGGTGATTGACTGGTGCACAACCAATGGCAAGAAATTTTGGGTGCATTTAAAACAGGCAACTATTAACCTCCCCCTAGTGGGATTACCTTGGCACCTGAAAAAGGCACTCACTCTAGCCATTACACACCACCCACTCATGGGATCCATTTTACAGACTATCGGGCAGATGTTCAAAAGTACTTCCCTATCCCACCATCCGAGTCCACTCACTCCTATTTTGTGTTTCTTTGACTTTCTGCCAGGCGTTAGGGACCTGTGTTTCCTAGCTTTGCATCAGAAGGGGTCTTCGCAGCTCCTTCACTTCTGCATCAATTACTGCCTATCACTGCGTAAATAAAAAACTGTTGCGCCTCCCTATGCTTGTGAGTAATAAACCTCAAATAACAAAATTGGTATCAATTATAAAGTGCATACAGTGACATTAATTTATATTCTTCAATTATATACTGTGCATAAAATGCAAATATAGATAATCATATCCTTCCTAATCGGTGTAAAAAAAAGGCTCTGCTTATGTGCAACAAATAAACGTTGTGTGACAAAAAACATAACATTTTGTGACAAAGTCTGAGGGAACCCTGCTTCATATCTTTTGGGAGTGTCCTAAATTGAAAGAGTTCTGGACAATGGTAGAGTAGATGATCAAGACACTCACGAGGAGGTGTCTCTTAGAGGAAATCCAGCGCCTTTTCTGCTGCATGACACACCGCTTTTGTAATAAGCAATATGTAGCACCTTGGTGTTTCAGCAGGGTTGCTAACAAATTTAGTTTGCCAGGTAGTAATTGTCCTGGTTAATTGTTTGTAGATCCACTGATTCCCCTCTTATTCTGGAATTGCTGCACCTTTTCTCTTCTATCACTAGGTGGAACTGTGGCTGGTGACATTAGATTGACAAGGGCTTCACAAGGTCAGATTATGAATGGATGAGTATTTCAGCCAATTGGCAGGGGTTTCTTTAGTCCCTTGGCCTGCTGGGAGAGCCTATTTACTTAGGTGGAGTTAGATTCTGTGCCACCTGGACAGCTGCTAGGCCGGAAGTCTGAGGCCTATCCGGGGACACCTGGCAGCTAGGCTGCCTGAGGCCTATCCAGGAGCAGGAGAAGCAGCGTAGGGTTTGGAGAAAGGAAACAGAGGCGCCACTCTAAGTGCAATATTTGGCAAAAGGTTTAATAAAATCTTTAAAATTGGTACTCACAAAAGGTACAATATAAAACAGGCATGTAGGCAAGACTGTGATTATGCCGGATTCCCGGGAGTTTGGACTGCAGGATTGGAGTCCAACCGAGTTATGAAGGTTCAGCCGGACGGGGGAACTAGTTGTGGTCGGAGGTAAAAGGGAACGGGGTCGCCACTAAGGGACCATCCACCTTGTTACCGGAGACCACCTTAAGTAAGCTTGAGCAAGTACCAGAGCAGTCTTCTCACCAGCCATGGACAGTGAAGAAGTGGGAAAGCTTCAGTGAGTGCCAAGCCAGGGACCCAGCAGGTTAGCGGGGGTGATGCTTGAGGAGTGTACAGCGGGATAGCTGTGGAAGAGCTCAGGAGATCCAGTGACGATTGGATCTGGAAGTCTAGTGAGAGACTGGGAGCTCAGTGAGTGAAGATCTACAGTGGGATACTGTCAGATAAGAGAACTATTCTGTGTTACCAAGAGTTATGTGCAAATACCTTTAGTGACTGTTACCAGTTCAGTTGCCATAGGAAACAATGGTCCTACCTATACAGACGTGGCATCCGGCTGGAGGCCTTTCTCTGTATAGCTGTCTACCTATAGAGTCTCGGAGTCTGACAATTATCATTGCATCTACTCAAGGGTGTCCTGGCCCTAACCCGCTCTCCCACAGTTCTTGTTATGAGACAATAAATCTCATGTTCGCATTCAAAAAGTGACTGGTGCCCATCATTTCATCTTGCATTACACCCACCGTGCCTGTTAACCCACCCAAGGAAGGATGTCAGCTCTCCCTAACTCTTGAGGTCACCATTAGGCTTCTGGAGGCCCGGGACCTTGCTACAAATATATTAATTCATTGCTTAGGCATCTTCTCAATGCAGCGAAAGCTTGCATTCCTGCATTGTCAAAGAGCCCCAACCCACCTGACAAGGAGCAATAGCTCACCCGAATTTCAGAGATCCAGCAAATGGAGAACCTCACTATGATACTTAAAGAACAGGAAGAGAAACATTGGAAAATCTGGGCTCCATACTTTATCTATAAAGACCAAACACCTCTTATTTGCTCTGCTCCCCCCCACCCCAAAGCACCTTGTGCTCATGTTGATTGGGACAAGGACCTCATCCCCTCAGATGTGAATGAGTATCGGGTACATAGTACCCCTACCCATTCACCAAAAAAGTGTACAAATAGTAATATAAACACAGAGACAAGATTTTGACAAATGCTTTATTAAAAAATAAAAAAATAGTCCTCCTCAATGTAAATTCATTGTCAATCACGCCACCCCGAAAAATAAAAATAAAACCCCCCGAATGCCTCTTCTGCTCTTTGACAGTTCTTATATAGGTAGTGGGCGGGGCCACCTGGAAACATCACCTGGTGGCCCCCGCCCCTTGTCACATCCCAGGCCTAGCATGCACTGGTACATGATGTCAGAAGGGGGTGGGGCCTCTGGGTGACGAAGCCAGGTAGCCCCGCCCTTTACCCATATAGGCAATGTCAAAGCGCAGAAGAGGCATTCGGTGGGAGGCCATCCCAGAAGGCGGAGTTTTTTTTTTTTTTAGGTCGGCGGTGTGATTGATAATGGATTTAAATCGAGGGACACTATTTTTTTATTTTTGAATTAAGAATTTGTCAAAAACTTGTCTTTTGTTTTTATTACTTTTTGTATACTTTTTTGGTGAATTAGTAAGGGTACTATGTATCCGATACTCATTTTAATCAGGGGGCTGGGAGATTTGGGCCCCCTAGTTAAAGATTGCTTCCAGATTCCAATAAGACACCTGCCCGTAGACCCCCACACCCACCCACCATGTTGAGGGCATGTGGCCTGGTATGGTTCAGGAGGTGGGGCGCTCGCTCATCCTCCCCTTTCCTGACCTGCCAGGCTGCATGTCCGGATAGGACCTGGTCCTCGCACCAATCGGTACAGTGTGCAGGGAGAGGGGGGAGCCGGGTGCAGCAGCGCTGTGGGCTGCCTCTGGAGAGCCCACAGTGCTGATCTGTGCCCATCCATCCCTGGCTCATAAATGCTCCATCAGTGCCCATCCATGCTCCATCCATCCCTGGCTCATCCATGCTCCATCCGTGCTCCATCCGTGCTCCATCCACGCTCATCCATGCTCCATCTGTGCTCCATCCATGCTCATCCACGTTCCATCCGTGCTCCATCCATGCTCATCCATGCTCCATCCATGCTGCATCCATGGCTCATCCATGCTCCATCCGTACTCATCCATGGCTTATCCATGGCTCATCCATGCTCATCCACCACTCATTCATGCCTCATCTGTGCTCATCCGTGCCTCATCCATGCCACAGCAGTGCTCATCCTTGCCACAGCAGTGCTCATCCATGCCACAGCAGTGCTCATCCATGCCACAGCAGTGCTCATCAGTACTTATTCGTGCCACATCAGTCCTCATCCACGTTACATCCATGCTACATCAGTGCTCATTCGTACCACATCCATGGCACATCAGTGCTCACACATGCCACATCAGCTCTCATCCATGCCACATCAATACTCATCCGTGCCACATTAGTACTTATCCGTGCCACATCAGTTCTCATCCATGCCACATCCTTGCCATTACAGGGGCACTACAGTGCCCATCAGTGTCTCACAAAAGTGTAATAGGTAGTCAAATTAGATTTGAAATGTATGTTCAGGCCAGGCTGTGGAAAAGTCTCACACATGTGGCATTGCCATTGTGCTGCCCCAATGGGGCATACAATTTATATAGATTGTTCCTTAACCATTTTTTATGGAAGTTTTATATTTAGTTCACATGCTGCCATCTAGTGACCTTTTGTGGTAATGCACTTGTTTTCTTATGTTCTTTTTCCCTTATGTTATGACACACATCTTTGTGGATGGAATCTGTATTTGGTGAGTTCAAGCTATCTGATGAGGATTGTCCTCAGTGATTATATCTTATACAGGCCAGGCATAGAGGTCTCACAAGGGATAAATCGCTTCACAACAATCAGAGTCAGAATAGGCATACTCAGGAGGAGTAGCAGAATATATTTTGGGGTGTAATTTTTGCTATGTACATGCTATGTGTTAGAAATATCTTATATCTTATAAATGGACAACTTTGTGTAAAAAAAAATGCATTTTCATTTTCTTTCCACGTTTTCCAAAAAACTTGTGGAAAAAAATGACTCATTATGCCTCATAGAATATACGTTGGAGTGTTTACTTTCTAAAATGGGGTCATTTTGTGGACGTTTCCCTTGTCCTGGTGCTCCAGGGCCTTCAAAAGTGTAAGAGGTAGTCAAAAAATTAAATGTGTAATATATGTCCCTAGAAAGCCTGTTGGTGCTCCCTGCATGTTGGGCCTCTGTATGTGACCAGGCTGTGTAAAAGTCTCACACATGTGGTATCTCGGTATCTCTGTACTCAGGAGGAGTAGCAGAATGTATTTTGGGGTGTAATTTGTGGTAGGCATATGCTGTGTGAGAGAAATATCCTGTTAATATGACAATTCTGTAAAAAAAGAAAAGAAAAATCTTAATTTTGCAAAGAATTGTGGGAAAAAATGACAACTTCTAAAAACTTCCAGATTCCAATAAGACACCTCAACGTGTGAGCAAAGAATACCCTCTGGCTTTCCCTCCTTCCATTTTGAGCCACATGTGCCTGTATGCTGTGGATTTGATGTTAACCAACACTATTCAAAGATCTGACCAGGAGTTCTGATGGTTTTCCATACACGGTGTTTATCTCCATAAGCCTGTTTGACTTAAGAGGTTTAAGTCCATTACTTCCAGTAAGCCTTTATGCAATTGGGGGTGGTTAGGGATGAGCTTTATGTTCGGGTCGAACATGAGTTCGACTCGAACATTGGCTGTTTGCCAAACCGAACATTATGGGGCGTTTGCGCCAAATTTGAGCGCCACGTAATGCACTGCGGGAGCGTAGTGCATTGCTGTATGATGATTGGCCAAAGCATGCACCATGACCTGCATGCTTTGGCCAATCGCAGCGCCCTCAGCTAAGAGAGCCATAATTGGCCAAAGGCAGGGTGCCTTTGGCCAATCATGGCTCAGGGGGACTAAGTCCACGCCCCACACTATATAAGGCTGCCTGCACGTCGGCCCCGTGTAGTGTGTTGTTGGCGTGGACGGGGAGAGAGTGTCATTTAGATTGAGCAGGCAGGCAGGTTATTCAGTTAACTGCAGTGTATTTAAAATATATATGCACTTATATTTGCACTATTCAAAGATCTGACCAGGAGTTCTGATGGTTTTCCATACACAGTGTTTATCTCCATAAGCCTGTTTGACTTAAGAGGTTTAAGTCCATTACTTCCAGTAAGCCTTTATGCAATTGGGGGTGGTTAGGGATGAGCTTTATGTTCGGGTCGAACATGAGTTCGACTCGAACATTGGCTGTTTGCCAAACCGAACATTATGGGGCGTTTGCGCCAAATTTGAGCGCCACGTAATGCACTGCGGGAGCGTAGTGCATTGCTGTATGATGATTGGCCAAAGCATGCACCATGACCTGCATGCTTTGGCCAATCGCAGCGCCCTCAGCTAAGAGAGCCATAATTGGCCAAAGGCAGGGTGCCTTTGGCCAATCATGGCTCAGGGGGACTAAGTCCACGCCCCACACTATATAAGGCTGCCTGCACGTTGGCCCCGTGTAGTGTGTTGTTGGCGTGGACGGGGAGAGAGTGTCATTTAGATTGAGCAGGCAGGCAGGTTATTCAGTTAACTGCAGTGTATTTAAAATATATATATATATATATAAAACCACTGCATCCAGTTTAGCTATATCTGACTGCAGGCCATTCCTGGTGTACTTTTTCTAATATACTTCAGGCAGGCAGGTTATTCAGTTAGCTGCAGTGTATTTAATATATATATATATATATATATATATATATACACACACACAGACAGTCTTGTGTATATATATATATATTTATATATATATTTCCTGGACTTCCCCATGTCAGCCTACTATGTGTCAGCTCTGCTCCCTCTGACCCCTCCAGGACCACCTCTTTTCTAACCCATAAAAGGGTGGCTGTGTGCCCACACTAGTGTTCTTTTTTCGTCCTAGCTCCGGACGTCTTTTAAAGTTTTTTTTTTTTTTTCTTCCCTCTGCTCCATCCATCCATCCTGTTGGGTTCAGCTTCTCCCGGTTCAGAAGACCCCCCCATATAGGCTAGGTAAATCTCCTGAGGAGGTGGGTTCCCGTGGTGCTGGGATTGTATGGTACATTATAAATGACTGTGTATTACTGGCAAAGGTCACTGGCAGTATAAATGACTGTATATACCTTCGTTAGGCAGGTGCTGGCACTCTCTCCTTCCATGTTTTTGTGTGTTCAGGCAGTGGTTTGGCTTGCTGGGACTTGTAGTTCACCGCCTCCACATGTACTCCTTTCAAGAAGCTCAGAATTGAGCAGGTGAGGTCAGAGGTAGCTTCCTCTTTGGGTTGCCTAGCAAACACCAGAATGCTCACTGCTGATTTGCAGCAGCCTCTGTCCTCTAGGCTGATCTCAGTCTACAGCTGGTCAATCTGCTACTCTGCTCTGGTAAGCCTCCTTCCAGGTCTCTCATTACTTTCTGCTGTGTTACTTGTCCGTCAGAGTATTTTTATTATCCTGTACCTTCTAGGACTGGGGAATTTTGCCTGCCTAGCTGCCTTAGCACTGAAGATTTGGATGGAGAAGTTTATTTTAATTGTATTTATTTATTTTTGCTTTGAAAACAAAAAGAAAAACATTTTTGTTTATTTTTTAAAAGAGAGCACATCCTCTGTGTTTTACAGAGAGAAGGGCCCACTGCGAGATAAACTCCCGCAAAGAGGTTCCAAATCAGCATTCCAGCCTCAAAAGAGTAAAGAAGGGACTAGACATGACAAATCGCAGAGTCGCATGCAGCTGGATAGACGCCTGTTGTCACAGCATTCCAGATCTCCCTCGCTCTTACCTCACTTTAGTCGCTCGGACCCAAGCCAAGAGAGGTCAAGACATCAGACGGCTCAGGACAATGCTGCGAAAGCACGCCAGGTTAAATCCTATATTAACCACTCAGTCAAGGAAGGGTTAAAGAGTGTTTAAAGGAATCCTGCTCATCCTGCTGTATCTTCACCATCTGCAGATTCAGATCATTTGTTTTCGGTATCTAACATTTTGGAGTTTCTGCAGAGTAGTCTCCAAGGGTTAGCTTATAATTCCCTGAAGGGTCAAATCCCTGCCTTGTCGGCTATGTCGTGTACAAGATATGCTCTACATCCGTTGGTGATCTGATTTTTTTAGGGGCAACCATAGAAATCAGACCTCCTTTGAAATCGTTTTTTCCAAAAGAGGACTTAACACTAGTCTTGGGAACATTGCTGGTTCCTCCGTTTGATCAAGCTTTCTCTTGTTCATTATTTCTTTTAACAGTTTTTGTTTTTTACTAGCCGTGGCCTCGGCCAGAAGAGACTCCGAGGTGTGCGCCTTCTCATCTAACGAACCATATTTGTTTGGTGCTCCCAGAAAAGATAGTCCATAGGCCGATACCGAGCTTTCTACCTAAGGTGGCCACATAATTTCGTATGAACTGGGAGGTCATTCTCCCAGCCTTTCTGGCGGATACAACTGATGATGAGTGGAGTAGGTTAGACCTGGTCTCTGCGGTTTCAACCTACCTGAAATGGACTAAAAGCTTTGCAAAACAAGATCAGCTGTAGGTTTTCCCAATGGGGCCTAAAAAGGGTATGCCAGCAACATCCAGAGTTGTGTCTTCCTGGTTTGTCAAGACCATGTATATTGCATACAAAACGCTGGGCCTTTCTCCTCCTTCAGAGATCAAAGCACATTCGACGAGGGGTATGGCAGCATCCTGGGCATACGCGAAGGTCACCCCTGAGGTAGTTTGCAGAGCAGCAAGCTGGAGCGCGCCCAACACCTTTTATTAGGCATTACAGGCTTAATATGGCTTGTCCACCTGAGGAAACATTTGGCTCTACGGTTATTACGGCAGCTGTTGCCCATTAAAAATTTTGAGTAGCATTGCATTGAGGGTTTGGCTTATTTTTTATTTTTTGTCTTCCCTCCATTCTTAATATTGCTTGGTACATCCCATAGTTAGCTGAAATGGGGAGGTCCAGGAATAAGGACTCCCACCCAGTTTATCCGTCGCTAGGCGGGTTTTTTTGAACACTGGTTTGGGCAGACAGCCGCCCTTTTATGGGCTAGAAAAGAGGTGGCCCTGGAGGGGTCAGAGGGGGCGGAGCTGACCCATAGTAGGCTGACATGAGGAGGATCCAGAAAGGAAAATTACGGTAAGTATGGATAACAATTTTCCTTAATATATCCACTGCATCCAGTTTAGCTATATCTGACTGCAGGCCATTCCTGGTGTACTTTTTCTAATATACTTTAGGCGGTGGACACAGTACACAGTACCGTGCACCCATAGTGCAGTTGCTTCTATTTTTCTGATGGTGTACACAATACAGTACACCCATAGTTGTTATTACAGTTCTGTTGGTGTACACAGTACCGTGCACCCCTAGTGCAGTTGCTACTAATTTTCTGGTGGTGTACACAGTACACAATACATACAGTGCACCCATAGTTGCTATTAGACTTCTGGTGGTGTACACAATACCCTGCACCCCTAGTGCATTTGCTACTACGTTTCTGGTGGTGTACACAATACATACAGTACACCCATAGTTGCTATTAGACTTCCGGTCATGTACACAATACCGTTCACCCTTAGTGCAGTTGCTACTACTTTTCTGGTGCTGCACACAATACATACAGTTCACTTATATTTGTTATTACACTTCTGTTGGTCTACACACTGTACCATGCACCCCTAGTGCAGTTGCTACTACTTTTCTAGTGGTGTACACAGTACACAATACATACAGTGCACCCATAGTTGCTATTAGACTTCTGGTGGTGTACACAATACCGTGCACCCCTAGTTTAGTTGCTACTACTTTTCTGGTGGTGTACACAATACAATACAGTGTAGTGTGGTTTTGCTAAACAAAATTTACAGCATGTCCGGAAGGCCACCAAGGAGAGGCAGACGCTCACAGGCCAATAAAAGAGGGCAAGCAGGCTCTGTGTCTACAGTCAACAGTGCTGGTCATGGACACGGTGCATCCTCAGCACGTGGCCGTGGGGCACGCTTGTCTTTTTTTTCTGCAGCTGGCCGTGTTATTGAGCCACAACATGCAGAAGAGCTGGTGGAATGGATAACAAAGCCGTCCTCATCCTCCTCATCCTCTGTCATCCAGGCACAGAGTAGTTTGCCTGCCAATGCAGCTGCCAAAGCACCTATTCCATCAGCTCAATGTCAACAGTCACTCATTCCCTAGCCCCACCATCATGCACGGAGGAGTCCCCCGAACCATTCGACCACAGTGTCGGGTACATGCTGCAGGAGGATGCGCAGCAATTTGAAGGCTCTGATAATGGTACCCAGGTTGAGGAAGGGAGTAACGTGAGCCAAGAGAGAGGGGGTGCCCAAGAAGGTCAAGAAACTGGCAGTCATGTTCCCCCAGCTGCAGCATACTGCCAAGTTTGCTCCAGTGACGAGGAGGGAGGGGATGATGAAGTCACGGACTCTACTTGGGTGCCTGATAGAAGAGAAGAGGAGGCACATCTCCAACAAGGCAGGATGCCCTCCAGGGGGCAGCTTAAGGGCAGCCACCCTATTACATCACACCGCAGAGCTAAGCAGGTGCAGGGCGCTGCTGACTCCCCGCATATTTTGAAAAGTTCTTTGGTGTGGGCCTTTTTTTTTTTTTTTTTTTAATACAAACTTTTTTTGAGTAGAAAGAAAAGACACGTACAGTTTCTGTCGGGATGCAACCCAGGCGTTAACATATACAGTGTAGAAAGGTATAGTTTACAGCTTGTAACTATTAGTGCAAGAACCGCTGCAGTGGAAAATTTTGACATATGGTGCGTCCCATCAGCTTTTCCATTAAAACCAGAATACAGAAGAGAAAGGTAACAGAGAAAAATAAAAATAAAAACTAACAAAATCAGAACAGGGATAAACATTCCCAGCTCTGCGTGTCTATAGAGTTCAATCGAGTTAACTGGATTAGATAAGGAAAGTTGCCAAAATCACAGTTGCCTTAAGTTCAATTTGATCCGCCTCTTGAGCTATAATATCTTTACAGGTGGTGAAGCGCAAGGCCCTTAATGAGAAGGGAGATGAAAAGTGGATATAATGGGCCCCAGGTTATTGCAAAACCCTACACGAGGACCAGTTAGACCAGTTGTTGGTAAATATGTGCATAGTGTCCATAATCGTGTGGTGGATTCGTTCCATGAGACAGATGGTTTCCATCCTCTGAAGCACCTGGGGCCAAAGTACTGACTGAGAGCGCCAATTTAAGGCTATGGCCCACTGAATAGCACAAAACAGGGTGTTAACCAGTTTCTGGGTAAGGGGGGGGTATTTGTGGGATCTGTGTGAATAGTAGGCACATTGGTGCTGTCAGCGTAATTATGGGATTGGCAGTAAGTGTGTATAGTGATTCAAGAAACCATCTGTCTCATGGAACGAATCCACCACACGATTATGGACACTATGCACATATTTACCACTTTTTGAGTGAAGGAGTAGAATAGTGTGTCATGTGTAAGTGCTTTTAGTGTGGTAAGGGACTTTTGTTCCCACCAGAGAAACTTTCTGGGTGAATCAAAAGCTGGAGGGAATCTCATGTCTCCCATAAATGAAGTTGGGGGGGTCTACATGAACAGAGTTTGAATTTTTGGTGGTATAGGGACCATAAATGAATAGATTGGCCTACAATGTTGTTTAGTGCTCCAACCTCTCTAGGTTTAAGGCCTACCTGTCATAGAAGACCCGGGATATAAAATGGGCGGACAGAGGTTATCTCAAACTGAAGCCAGGGAATCCTATCTGAGGCAGCATGCCATTGGGCAGTTTGTGCTAATCTGGCTGATAAGTAATAGAACCATATATCGGGTAGACCAAGACCTCCCTGAGACATGGGCCTGTGTGTGAGTAGCATACCATATCTGGGGTGTTTGTTATTCCAGATAAATTTATTAATGTCTCGTTGGATCAGTACTAAGGTTTGGTGGGACACATAAAGGGGAAGGGCTCTGAAGAAGTACAACAATTTCGGGAATATAGACATTTTGATGGCTGTAACTCTTCCTAGCAATGAAATATGGAATGAGGACCAGAGTCGTAGCCATTGTTTAACCTTTGTGAAAGCTTGTGGGTAGTTGGCGTTGTACATTGCTCGGAGGGAGGGGGCCAAGCGCACTCCTAGGTATTGGAGGGTGTTATTTGAGAGGGAGAAGCCAAATGTGTCTTTAAGGCTAGAGGAGATATGTGAAGGGATGTTGATAGAAAGAGCAGAACATTTTACTAAATTAACGCATATAGAAAAATTGGTTGGAGATCAATACTCACTATTAGAAAAAACACAACACTGGGTGTTCAATATACCTGTGTGATGCCCCAAAATTTGCAGGCTCACCAATAATAATAAGTGCGGTCTCTGTGCCTAAAATACTATAGAGAGAAAAAAAAAATTTCAGGGGAAAGGGTCCCACTGAGAAGAGATACAGGCGGACCATGCTGCTTAACCACTTCAATACCAGGCACTTAGACACCTTCCCGCCGAGGCCAATTTTCAGCTTTCAGCGCTGTCGCAATTTGAATGACAATTGCACGGTCATGCTACACTGTACCCAAGCAAATTTTTTATCATTTTGTTCCCACAAATAGAGCTTTCTTTTGGTGGTATTTGATCACCTCTGCGGTTTTTATTTTTTGCGCAACAAATAAAAAAAGACCGAAAATTTCGAAAAAAAAACAAGTTTTTCTTTGTTTCTGTTAAAATTTTTTATAAATAAGTACGTTTTCTTCTTCAATGACGGGCACTGATATGACCGCACTGACGGGCACTGATATGGCGGCACTGATGGGCACCGATGAGGTGGCACTGATGAGGTGGCACTGATAGGTGGCACATACCTGGCCATCCACATGTTGCCCCTTCCCTGGTGGTCCTAGTGGCGATCCCTGGTGGTCCAGTGTGGTGATCTGAGGGGGGGCTGCGCTGATAAACAATCAGCGCAGACCCCCCCGCCAGGAGAACCGCCGATCGGCTCTCCTCTACTCGCGTCTGTCAGACACGAGTGAGGAAAAGCCGATCAACGGCTCTTCCCATTGACATCGTGATCAGCCGTGATTGGACACGGCTGATCACGTGGTAAAGAGCCTCCACCAATCGCCGCGATGCGCGCCCTTGTAGGCGCGCGGCGGCATGTTATCCTGCTGGACGTCATATGACGTCCAGTCAGGATAACGGAACCACTTCCCGGACGTCAATCCGCTATAGGGCGGGCGGGAAGTGGTTAATAAGGGATACATTTTATTAGAAAAATATATTTAATAAAAAAGGGGCCAAGACCAGGTACCCACCACCAACACCAAGATCATATTAAAAATAGACAACGTTGTCTGTTTAAGAGCAGCTGCATCACACTTCAACCATGCATGCACACACCTGTAACAAGGCTATTGTTAATGGGATGAAGTAATATTTGTGGATCAGACTAATGATTTCAGTGACATGCACCATACATAATAAAGTCCGTCCAGTCACTGTATTTAATTAGAAACCCTTTTAACAAAAGACCACTGTTTAGAGGGTAGTTGATTGAGTCAAGTTGCTAGTCCCACAGAGACAGCCTTAATTAGAGTTGTAACAAGACAAAGCTGTCAGTGTGGAGAGATGATTATAGTCCACAGTTAGTATCCAGTCCAAAGACACAGAAATACAGTTTCCCAGAATGGAAGTGCATGTATTCACAGGGTCTAACTGTTGGAAAAACAATAGCTCAATGACATTGTTTATGAAGTTGGCTAATACTGGCTGAGAAGTAACAAAAAGCAGGATGCAAAGTAAAAGGAGGCAGTTAAAGGACCTATGGTCAGCTCACCCGACCATTCATGGAGCGATATAATCACAGTTCTGTACTATCTTTCTCCGGTCCGGGGGGCTGTATGTGCCGTCCTGTATGCTCCGTTTGTTGAGCGGGGTCCGTGGGGCTCCAGTGAGCAGTTTGCTGTCAGCACTATGTAAGTGTCAAGTTCTCTGGGCCACCATCCGCTTGTATCAGCCAAAGTAGTCACCGCTGGCTTCAGGCAATCAACTGCACATGCACAGGCGTGATGAAATCTGTCATCCACGATGCATAGAGCGTCTCTGTCGTGATGATAAATCCGACATGTTTCACCAGGGACTCTGGTTTTTTCAAGGATCAGGATGCTAAATTAACGCCCAGACCTGAAAAGGTGTGGAATGATTTTAGTGTGGTGAGTAAGTTAGGGAGAGAAACTATTTGGTCTGGCAGGAACATAAGCACATTGTCAGCATATAAAATCAGCTTAAATTCCTCTTCGCCTTTTTCACATCCTTTGATGTCTGTGTTTGTGATGATTGCCCTGGCTAATGGTTCTATAGCCAGGGCAAAAACCAGTGGGGACAGGGGGCAACCCTGACGAGTGCCCCTGCTGAGAGAAAAGTACTCAGAGGAGCAGCCGGGTAGATTGATTCGAGTGTTATGGTATAGGGCTTTGAAGCCATTCACAAATTCCCCAGAGAATCCAAATTTAGTTAGCACTGCATCTATATATGGCCAGAGGACGCTATCAAAAGCTTTATGTATGTCTAAGCCAAGGATAAGGACCTTGCGGGAAAAAAGATCAGCATCCTGGATAATATTGGATGTCAGGCGAATATTATCTGTGATCTGTCTTGTGGGAATAAAGCCAGTCTGTTCAGGGCCTATCGGCCAATACTCTGCCTAAGATTTTAATATCGTTATTGAGAACCGAAATTGGTCTGTAATTTTGTGGTAGGGAGTGGTCCTTATTAGGTTTGGGGATAAGTGTCATGTTCACAAAGAGCATGTCATCTGGAAGTTTATGGCCTTGTAAAATGTGATTAATTACTTTAGTCAATTTAAGGGCTAACATGCCTGCAAATTTTTTATAATATAAGGAGGTGTATCCATCAGGGCCTGGAGCAGTGGATGTTTTCAATGATTTAATGATGGATAGGATTTCTTGTTCTGTGCATGTGGCATTTAGGCTATGCAATTGTTCCTCTGATAGTGATGGAAGGTGTAATGAATCAAGCCATGATTCTAATCCATCAGGGGGAGGCGACTCGGGGAGTGGAGGGATAAGAGGGATCCATAGAAAGGGGTAAAAATTTGGAGGACCTCTTTAGGGTGGGAAACTAGTTGGCCTGACCCATTCCTCAACTTGTAAACATGGGTAGATTGAAGTGAATTATGTAGTTTGCGTGTGAACATAGCTGATGCAGCGTTACTATGTAAGAGGAACCTCGCTTCAGACCAGCGGATACATTTCTCCGTCCGGTCAGAGAGGATCGTGTCTAATTCGACTCTCTTTTGATCAATTTGTTTTAGTATATCAGGAGTGAGTGAGTGAGTGAGTTTGAGTGTGTATGTGTTACAATTTATTTAGTTCTAGATTAAGGGCCTTGATTGTGGCTGTCTTTTGGCGTTTTTTAATAGTGGCTAATTCGATCAGGCAACCATGGAGTACAGCCTTGTGGGCTGCCCACAAGACCAGTAGGGATATATCTTCTATATCGTTCAGTCTGATGTATTCAATTAGTTGGACAGTCACTTGTGAGGTTATCTCAGGGTCAGCTAACAAGGAGTCATTTAGTCTATAGGAGGCTGTCATAGGGGAAAGTCCTATGTGGAATGTGTGAAAGGAGATCATTTGGTGGTCAGACCAGGGGCCAGGTGTTTATAATAGCCAAAGCTGAGTTGTTTAGTAGGATAGGTGAGCTGAAAATATAGTCGAGTCTGGCATAACTATCGTGCAGGCATGAATAGTGTGTGTACTCTCTTGCTCCTGTGTTTAGTGCCCTCCAAGTGTCAATGAGTTGGTGCGTGTCCAGGGATCTCGTGAGAGATTTAGGGAATGCGTTGGCTGAGTGTACTATTTTGCTTCTGTTCAATGATGAGTGGGCTACCAAGTTAAAATCACTGCCCTCTATCATATGGGAAGAAGGTGCTTTGCGCAGTATTGGGGGCATATACGTTTGCTATTGTTAGGGCTCTACCTTATACCTCACCCTATAGGATCATAAACCTGCTGGGGGATCTTTATATACATGTTTGACATCAAATAGTATGTTCTTGCTAATAAAAATAGCGACACTCCTAGTCTTGGACTCAAAGGTGGTAAAATAGTGTAGCTTATATGATTTCTCAAAGAAGTTAGGGTGGGACGCAGAAGAGAAATGAGTGTCCTGTAGTAGTATGACATCTGCCCCACCTGCTTATAACATTGGAAGGCTTTCCTCCTTTTTTGCGGGGAGTTAAATCCTCTCACATTGTGAGAAATTATGTGCAAACCCATTATAGATGTGTGCTATTTGAGGATTGTAGGTATAGTTTCAGTCTCCATTTAGGTCCAACACCAGGAGGATCAGCGAAAAGACCTTGAGTTCATATATTTGGCGGTAACATAGGCATTCCTCTACCAAGGAGAGAATCAGTGTGGAATAGGCAACCATGCATATCTTCGTAATAAAATAAAGAAAAACAGAATAAACAAAAACGTAACAATATGAACAAAACTAAACTCTATGGCAGGGATATGCCATTAGCGGACCTCCAGCTGTTGCACAACTACAAGTTTCATCATGCCTCTGCCTTTGGGTGTCATGCTTGTGGCTGTAAGAGTCTTGCTATGCCTCATGGGACTTGTAGTTCTGCAACAGCTGGAGGTCTGCTAATTGCATATCCCTGCTCTATGGGGTTGGGATGGAAAGACCGGACCTGCATATCTAAATACATATCTAAATACAGCAGACTATCAAGTCCAATCCTCTATGTGCTCTTGAGAACCCCCTAATTTGGGAGAAAGGGAAAAGAGAAAAAACAGGTCCCGTACCAGGCCTCTCACAATAAAAAATAGGGCGGGAGAGGGTTGTGAGTTTTGTTGAGGGCTAATGTGGAAGGGGGGATGAGCAGATGGGTGAGAAATGGCATTTGTCCGAGGGTGAGAGACCAAGGAGCTCAAATAACCGGGGAAGAACAAAAGTGGGGATATGTAGGAACAAGTGGCATAGTAAGTTCAGCAAAAAAAAAAAACATAAAAAAACAGATTTTTATCATACCACGTTGTTTCAATGCAAGCCAGTCTCTGTTGATGCAAAGGAACGAATCCCTCGCACCGCGATCAGGCCTCTGGATGATTAGGCTGTTGGCGAAATCTACGGTCCCGCTGGGGTGATGGGGTAGCCCAGAGCGGTGACGGACGAGGAGTAGAGGGGCGTCTCGGTACTTGTTGTTGTTCCATGAGGCCCAGTTTCCCCTGGATGTCTTAACCTTTGGCTACCATGGTGGCGGTGTAGGTGGTATCGTTGCGAGGGATTGTGAGTTTGAACAGGAAGCCCCATCAATAACAAATCTGCGGTGATTGAAGAACCGAGGTGATCTCCTTTATCCTCCTCCGCTTCTCTAGGGTTGCTGGAGATATGTCCGGATAGATTTGGAGCATGGCTCCATCCAGCTGTATGCGCGGGGTATTGCGGGAGGCACGGAGAATTTCTTCCTTCACAAGGTAGTCTTTAAGGCACATCACAATGTCCCTGGGGGGGTTTCTCAGGTGGAGGTTTAGGTCTCAGTTCTCTGTGGAGCCTGTCACAGACAAAAGAGTCCTCAGGCTGCTCCGGGAGAAGTGGAACAGTCTCCTAATGGCGTCAGACAGATCAGTGACTGTCTCAGGGACCTCACGCACCCTGATATTGTTTGTCCTGTTACAGTTATCCAAATCTTCCAGATGGTTTTTTAGTTGGAGTACCGTATCTGAGAGCAGTTTGTGGTCTTTATGGAGGTCCACGTATGCCAGGTGCAGTTCGTTGTGCTTGATTTCCAAGATCTGGTTTGTCCAACCTCCCAGCGTTGTGATCTCCTGGGACAGAGTGTTGGTTGATTTGTGGAGTTCTGCCTGAAATTTGCGTGCCAGCCTGTCATACATGGTGGATAGGCAGTCTTCTAGGTCTGCCTTGGTGAGTTGGGGTGAGTACTCACTTTGTTCTGCTGAGGCCGTAGGTGAAACCGCTGGGTCAGGGACTTCTGGCGTGGTGTGTTTCGGGTGGGCGCCATTTTGGGACATCTCTGTCTGTTCCCAGACCCGGAGCAGATAGTTTGTAAGAGGCCGCTGTGCGGACTTCTTTTTGTTCTTCTTTTCCGTCGGCATGCACAACAGGCCCCACAGGGGAGTAGAGCTGTCCAAGGAAATATTTGCGTGCTGAATAGCCCTGGGGAGTGCAATGAGATCTCCGTTACCCTTGGAGCTCCTTCACTTAGCTTCCTGCCATTTTCACGCCGCGCATGTGCCTCCTGGTGTGGGCCTTTTTTTGACATGTGTGCAGTAGATCGCACCGTTGTTGTTTACAACATATGTCTGAAGCGTATCAAGCGTGGCCAAAACAGCAGCTGCTTGAGCACCACATGCTTGACCAGACATATGACGACCTCCCATGCAGTCCGTTGGCAACAGCACTTAAAAGACCCACATCACAGAACAAGTCAGACCTCTCCTTGCTCCTCATCAGCTGGGATCTCCAACCCCACTATACCTCCAGTCCTCTCAGAAACCTGCACTGAGAGGAATGAAGGTATAGAAATAGGTGTCCCAAGTACTTGCGGCCAATCTGCTAGGGGTACACCAACATCCAATTTTAGCAGGCAAACTTCCCTACCCAAGTTGCTAAACTGTCGAAAGAAATTCGGTCCCAACCATCCACATGCTCAGCGTCTGAATGGCCAAATTGCTAGCACTGCAACTGCTGCCTTTTCACGTTACCTTTCTTTCACGGCGCACTGGGTAACTCTGCTGGCAGCTGGGAAGGATGCAGGACAGGGTTCAGTATTGTTGGAGCTTGTTCCGCCACCACGTCTCCAAAATGCTAGTAGTGGTGATTCTGCCACAGCTCTCTCCACCACTCTTCTTCTTCTTCTTCCTCTATGGCCTCTTCCTCTGCAGATTTGTCCTCTGAACCAGCGGTGCTCCGTAGGCGTTCAAGGGGCTAAAAAGATGCCATGCAGTGCTTGAGTTGGTTTGCTTAGGGGACAGGAGCCACACTGGGGCAGAGATTCTGGCAGCTCTGCAGGGGCAGGCTCAGAGGTGGTTGATGCCACGCCAGCTTCAGCCAGGAATGGTTGTATGCAACAATGGCACCAACCTCCTCTCCGCCCTCCGACAGGGACACTTGACCCATGTTCCCTGTTTGGCTCACGTCCTGAGTTTGGTGGTACAGCGGTTCTTGAGCAGGTACCCGTGCTTACAGGATCTCCTGAGGCAGGCCAGTAAAGTCTGTGGTCATTTCCGCTGGTCATATAATGGCAGTGCTCGGTTGGCTGACATTCAAAGAGAATGCAACCTGCCCAAGAACCGCCTCGTTTGTGACATGCCCACCAGGTGGAACTCAACGTTGGCAATGCTGCAGCGGCTGCACACGCAGCAGAGGGCCATCATTTAGTACCTGTGTGAGTATGACACCAGGACAGGGTCATGGGAGCTTGGCTTTTTTTTCGCCACGCCAGTGGCTACTGATCAAGGATGCATGCACTGTCCTGTCACCATTTGAGGAGGCCATGACGATGGTGAGCAGTGACAGTGCATGCATCAGTGATACTGTCGCTCTTGTCTTCCTGTTGGAGCACACGCTTCGTGAAATAATGGACAGGGCACTTGAGGCAAAACAGTGGGAGGAAGAGGAGGACTTCCTTACCTCTCAAGGCCCCCTTTATCCAGATAGTATTCCTGCAGGCCCGCCGATCACACAGGAAGAAGAAGAGGAGGAGGAGGATTGTGTCAGCAAGGAGGTGAAGGATAACACTCAGCATCAGCAGCAGTCTTCAAGGGATCGTTTTCAGTCCCCAGAAACCCATGGAGTTGTACGTGTAACCGCTGTGCCACTTCCAGAGGGTATCGTGCGCCCAGCTGCAAGGGGAGCCTCTCTCAGCAACTCCGCCTTGGTGAGTACCTGACAGTACAAACCAGCCATGAGTGAGGCCGACAGAGCTGGTTCTCCCCTTGAGGCACTCTGCCAGCAGGTTTCAGCCCTCACCCAGGCTGTTCAGAGACTCCAGGACGGCTATTTCCAGATTGAAGGCCGTCTTCAACACCTAACTACGTTTCCTAGCCCCTCGGACACCATGTCAGCATCTGCCAGTGGGACATCTTCCTCTCAGGATCAAGTTAACTCAGCTCCTGCAGTAGTAATGACCCTTCCTGAACCCAGGGTTCCCACTCGAACGATTTTCCGGGAACCGGAAGAAGTACAGGGCGTTCAAAAATGCTTGTCTACTTTACTTTGCCCTCCAACCCAGGACTTTTTATTCTGAATCTGTGAAAGTGGGGTTTATCATCTCTTTACTATCTGATGAACCGCAATCCTGGGCTCACAACCTTCTTGAACAGAAGAGCCCCCTCCTTGACTCGGCAGACAAATTTTTCGACTCCATGGCCCAGCTATATGATGACCCACAGCGCACGGCCACAGCCGAATCCATCCTGCATACCCTGACCCAGGGAAAAAGACCTGTGGAAGACTACACTGTGGAATTTCGAAAATGGTCTGGGGACACCAATTGGAATGAGGCTGCTCTTAAATATCAATATCGCCAAGGTCTCTCAGAAACCCTAAAAGACGAACTGGCTCGGGTAGATACCCCGGCCTCCCTGGAAGACCTGATCCAGCTCGCTACTAAACTTGACAGACGTTTACGGGAGCATCGCTCCGAGCATTTTCAGTCCCCAAGACCCACCTGGATGATGCCACGGGTGCCACCTGTTCCTGTACCTTCTGCGGCCTCTTCCTCATCCTCCAATGGTGAGCCCATGCAATTGGGTTTAGTTCAATCCCCACTCTCTCCTGAAGAAAGACTCCGCCGGCGCCAAGCCAACCTTTGCCTATACTGTGGGGAGGCCGGTCACTTCTTACGCAACTGTCCTGTTAGACCTAGTAAGTGCCGTCCACAGTCTGCCATGAACTTTCAAGTTGCTAGTTCAAGCCAATCTCACCTTGTCCTCCTGGTCTCATTACAGGTGGCGGAAGAGGAGTTCCGGTTGCCGGCCATCGTTGACTCAGGAGCCTGCAGTTGCTTCCTAGATGCATCTTTAGCCCAAAGCCTGCACACTCCTCTACAAGTCAAGGAGCAACGCCTGCAAATCCATCTGGCAGATGTCTCCCTACCCTACTCTGGGCCTGTTACTCAGGAAACTAAGCCTATCCTCACCTCCATGGACTCTGGTCATTCAGAATTTCTCCGCTTTGACATTATAAGCTCACCTATGTTTCCCATCATCCTGGGGTTTCCGTGGTTGCAGGCCCATGATCCTCAGATAAATTGGAGCAAGAAATAAATCCTTTTCTCCTCTACATACTGCTCCCAGCATTGTCTGTCGCCAAAATACGACAGAATGGCTCCTTGTCTAGCTCTACAACCAGTACCAGATAACCTTCAACATGTTCCCGCAGCATACCACAAATTTCTGGACATTTTTGACAAAAAGAAAGTAGACAGTCTGCCACCCCATCAACCTTATGATTGCCCTATTGATCTCCTACCTGGGTCCGAGATTCCTTTCGGCCGCATTTTTCCTCTATCAGAGATCGAACTAGAAGCCCTCCGCTCCAACATCGACGAGAATCTTGAAAAAGGATTCATCCGTTCTTCTTCCCCAGCTGGAGCAGGAATCTTTTTCGTCGAAAAGAAAGATGGATCCTTAAGGCCTTGTGTGGACTATAGGGAGCTTAATAAAATTACTATCAAGAACAGGTACCCGCTCCTTCTTATTCCTGAACTTTTCCAGCATCTCCGAACTGCTCAAGTATTTACCAAACTGGATCTCCGGGGAGCATACAATCTGGTTCAGATACGTGACGGAGAAGAATGGAAGACAGCCTTCAGGTCCAGATTTGGGCACTTCGAATATTTGGTGATGCCCTTTGGGCTCTGCAATGCCCCGGCTACTTTTCAACATTTAGTCAACGACATCTTCCGTGAGTATCTAGATAACTTTGTAATTGTTTATCTCGATGACATCTTGATCTTTTCCACCACTTTAGAAATACACCGTACCCATGTAAAGAAAATACTCTCAATCCTCAGAAGACATGGTCTATACTTAAAGGGGGAAAAATGTGACTTTGAAAAGGACACCATCCAGTTCCTCTGGCTCATTATCTCAGTAGGAGGGGTCGCAATGGACCCACAGAAAGTTAAGGCCATCCAGGAATGGCCAGCTCCCGTAGATAAGAAGGGAATTCAGCGATTTGTTGGCTTTGCCAATTTTTATCGCAGATTCATTAAATGATTCTCTTCCATCATCTCCCCTATCACTCAACTAACCCGCCAGCAGACTAGATTTCAATGGTCCCTCTCAGGAAGCTTTCAATGAACTAAAGAGACTTTTTATGTCGGCTCCTATTCTCCAACATCCCGATCCAGTTTTTCCCTATGTGCTTGAAGTGGATGCTTCGGAGTCAGCAATAGCGGCAATCCTGTCTCAAAGAAGTGGTCAAAAAGCTCTGCTCCACCCGGTGGCCTTTGCCTCTCGTAAACTCAGCCTTCCAGAGAAGAATTATGATGTTGGGGATCGAGAGTTACTAGCCATAAAATTTACCTTAGAAGAGTGGAGATATTTGCTGGAAGGGGCATCCCAACCCATCATGATCTTCACGGACCACCGTAACCTGGAGTATCTCCGAACAGCTAAACGCCTTAGACCTCGTCAGGCCCGTTGGGCCTTGTTCTTCTCCAGGTTCAACTTTCATATTAGTTACCGACCTGGCTCTAAAAACAGGAAGGCAGACACACTTTCCCGTATGTTCCCAGAAAGCAATGAATCAGAAGAACCTGGAACCATCCTATCTCCTCACAACTTCCTTAGTCTCATTCAGCCCAATCTCAGATCAGTTATTATGCAAGCCTCCAGTCAATGTACCGAACCCGAAGTATCCTCCCTGGAAAAGAAAGACGGTTTGTTGTGGGCCCAAAACAAGGTATTCGTTCCTCCCCCGGTAAGACTTCAGATTTTACAAACTTTTCATGACCACAAGCTGGCAGGACACTTTGGTATACAGAAGACCTCCGAACTAATTAATCGCTCTTTCTGGTGGCCGGGTTGGAGACAAAACTGCAAAAAGTATATACAATCTTGCATTACTTGCCAACGCAATAAGGGATCCAACGCCAAGACATGGGGACTTTCAAGATCTTTGTCCGTACCTGAACGTCCCTGGACAGAGGTCTCTATGGACTTTATCGTTGATCTGCCCCCTTCCAAGAAGTTTACTACCATCCTAGTGGTTGTCGACCGCCTTTCAAAGATGGCACATTTCCTGCCCTTAATAGGCACCCCTTCTGCTTCCACAACTGCAAAAATCTTTATAAAAGAAGTGGTAAGACTCCATGGTGTTCCTCACAACATTGTATCCGACAGAGGAATTCATTTCACTTCAAAATTTTGGAAGGATATGTGTAAATCTTTAGAAATCAAGACATCCCTCTCTTCCGCATATCATCCACAAAGCAATGGCCAGACAGAGAGGACGAACCAATCTCTAGAACAATACCTCCGGTGTTTCTGCTCCTGTTCCCAAGATGGCTGGTCTTCTCTTTTACCGTGTGCAGAGTTTGCCTACAACAATTCCATACATTCTGCCATCAACCAAACACCTTTCTGGGCAAACTATGGTTTTCACCCTTCCTTTCTCCCAGATTCCATTCCCGAAGTCGCAACTCCTGCAGTACAAGACCGAACACATTTTATCCAAACAAATTTCTTGCAGATTCAAGAAACTATGAAGAAAGCCCAAAAGAGCTATGAAGAGTACTATAACAGAGGAAGAAGTAACCCAAGTTTCAAGGTTGGAGATAAATTGTGGCTATCTGCCATCAATCTCAAACTACCTTGCCCATCACCCAAGCTAGGCCCAAAGTTCATTGGTCCTTTTGAAATTAAGAGGGTTGTAAACCCCGTGGCTTTCAAACTGACCTTGCCTAGCTCTTATAGGATACACCCGGTGTTCCATGCCTCTTTACTAAAGCCGGTCACCCCCAACTCTTTCCCAGGAAGAGGAGAACTACCTCCTCCACCAATCAGGGTTGAAGGAGAAGAGGAATTCGAAGTGGAGGCAATAGTAGACTGCAGAAAGAGGGGGGGACGGGAACAGTACTTAGTTAAATGGAAGGGGTATCCCCTGAAAGACAATTCTTGGGAGCCTGCTAGCAATGTCCATGCTCCTTGCTTAGTGCGAGAATTTCACAGAAGACATCCTGGGATCTGGGCTAGGTTGGGCATCCGGAGGTTGCCCCTTGGGGGGGGGCACTGTCAGAGGAATGGCAGAATCGGAGCCTGTCAGTATCGGCACTTCCCCATGCGCCTGCGTGGTAGAGTTGCACATCAGCGCATACCGTTACACGATCGGCGGGTACAAGCTCGTGTCCCGAATGGATTAGCTCACGTGGGTGCACGATGCAGCGCATCAGCACGAACGCGTGCGCGCACAGCGGGACGTCCCCCTGGCGGGCCTATATAAAGACAGCTATGTCCTGTGTTTGTTGCTGGTTTGTCTTTTCAGCTCCTGTAAACCTGTTCCTGAACCTGTGTACCTGTGCCTGCCTGTTGTGACTTGGATCAACCTTGACCTCGCCTTGAACCTCTCCTGTGTTTGACCCTCAGCCTGCTCCTGGACTTTGCTTCTGCCTCATCCCAGTGTTTGATCTTCAGTCTGCTTGACTACTCGTGTTTGACCCTCGGCCTGCTCTCGGACTTTGCCTCTGCCTCACTCCGTGTTGGAGCCTCTGCCTGATTACTACTGCCTGTCCTCTTTTGTGTTTGACCTCTGGCCTGTTCTTGGACTCTTGCCTTGTGTTTGACCCTCTGCATCCTCTAACCGGCTTCAGTCTTCATCTCCAGACTCCTGCCTAGCCAGTTCCGGTGAGGTGTCAGCCACCCAGACGGATCACTTCTCTACCTGAAGTACCTCCCAGCTATTCTACTACCTGCTGGCGACCCGTGCTTCTTCGTGCCCAATACCCGCTGTGCCACTTCTAGAGGGTATCATGCGCCCAGCTGCAAGGGGAGCCTCTCTCAGCAACTCGGCCTTGGTGAGTACCTGACACTTTGTAACCGTTCGCAGAGTGCACCTGTCCACAGACTCTGTTGATTGACTCACATTCATCAAAATGAATCAGTCTTGGATCACCAGCTACCAAGCACCTGATGTTAATGTAACCGATTGATTTTTCTATGGATGTGGGATCCCTTGAAGACTGCATATGCTGAGTGACTATCCTATTCCTCCTCAATCTTCATGATGATAGCTTCTAAGAATATTTTTGGTTCAGGGCACCACCACCACTGCCTAAGGCCCAATTTTTCTGCCCCTGTTTAACAGGGGTGTGTAATTACAATTTTTGATCAAATATTTAACAGCAGGGCTCATTCCTGCGCTCAACAAGAGTATCTGTGAGGCTTTACAGTGTTGTGCCACCACCACCATCGCCTAAGGCCCAATTTTTCTGCCCCTGTTTAACAGGGGAGCGTAATTACAATTTTTGTTCTAATTTTTCACAGCAGGGCCCATTCCTGTGCTCAACCCATGCTGTTTTCTCAATGATTTTCATCTATATTGCCGGGACCCGACATTACATTACATTTATTGTTTCACTTTAAGCATTATTAAAATAACTGCTCCTGAAAAAAACAACGTTTTAAAAACTTTTTTGCATTGATACATGTCCCCTGGGGCAGGACCCGGGTCCCCAAACACTTTTAATGACAATAACTTGCATATTAGCCTTTAAAATTAGCACTTTTGACTTTAATGGTGTTTGCGTGTTCGCACACATTTTTTGCCTGCTCGCATGTTCTGCCGCAAACCAAACCGGGGGGGGTGTTCGGCTCATCCCTAGTGGTGGTGTCTTCTACAAGCCTCTCCTCACCGAGACGCTTCACATTTGATGTCACTTACCTTATCAATGCTTTTTAGACGTTTATTTTTTTGCTATTATTCACTGATACCAGGACTTTTTGAATTTTATTATTCATCATTATTCATCTTTTTTTACTTGGTGGATATCATTTTACATTTATATTCACACCATTTTTTCACTTGGTGGACTATTTCTATATTTCAGTTTATGTTTTACTGGTCACAACATACATTGTCATTATTATATATTGCCATCTTTTATATATAGTACAACTGGGGGAATCCGTAGTGGAGAAGGATCTAGGGGTTTTGGTAGATCATAAGCTCAATAATAGCATGCAATGCCCATAGTTGCCAACATTGTAAAAAAATTTTTAGGGACACTTTTTTGTCTGTAGGCGGAGTCTTATTATAATTAGGGGGTGGTGCATGCATTTGTAGGCGTGGCATAGGGGGAAAGTAAAAATGTGGAGCGCAAAGAATGGGCGTGGTTTACGCAAAATAGTGGGCATGTCTTAAATGGGCGTGGCTCAAAGGGGGTGTGGTTAGCGTCTGAGATGAACGAGGGAGGGGGGGATGGAGGGACAGCAGCCCCAGATCCTACACAACAATAGAAATATGTGTATTCCAGAAAGTTTAACAATCAGCAGATAGATACTCCAAACACCTGGTGTTAGCACTTCAATCATCCCGGCACCATGGTTGTTATGGTGTCAGGATGATTGAAGTGCATTATTTCTATTATTACATTGTAATATAAAATGAAATCATTCAACTCACCATAATGCCAAATCAGTGGGATCCCTGAGCGTGTCACCTGCCATGTCGCCTGCCACCAGCCATCCGTCCTTGCATCAGGTGCCCCCAGCAGAGTCCATCCTTGCATCAGGTGTCCAGCGGTGCCCCCCCTTACATCAGGTGTCCCCAGCAGAGTCCGTCTTTACATCAGGTGCCCCCAGCAGAGTCCGTCCTTGCATCAGGTGTCCCAGCAGAGTCCGTCCTTGCATCAGGTGCCCCCAGCAGAGTCTGTCCTTGCATCAAGTGTCCCAGCAGAGTCCGTCCTTGCATCAGGGGTCCCCAGCAGAGTCCGTCCTTGCATCAGGTGCCCCCAGGAGAATCCGTCCTTGCATCAGGTGCCCCCAGCAGAGTCCGTCCTTGCATCAGGTGTCCCAGCAGAGTCCGTCCTTGCATCAGGTGTCCCAGCAGAGTCCGTCCTTGCATCAGGTGTCCCCAGCAGAGTCCGTCCTTGCATCAGGTGCCCCCAGGAGAGTCCGTCCTTGCATCAGGTGCCCCCAGGAGAGTCCGTCCTTGCATCAGGTGCCCCCAGCAGAGTCCGTCTTTGCATCAGGTGCCCCCAGCAGAGTCCGTCCTTGCATCAGGTGCCCCCAGCAGAGTCCGTCCTTGCATCAGGTGCCCCCAGCAGAGTCCGTCCTTGCATCAGGTGCCCCCAGCAGAGTCCGTCCTTGCATCAGGTGCCCCCAGCAGAGTCCGTCCTTGCATCAGATGTCCCCAGCGGAGCCCCCCTTACATCAGGTGTCCCCAGCGGAGCCCCCCCTTACATCAGGTGTGCCCAGCGGAGCCCCCCCTTACATCAGGTGTCCCCAGCGGAGCCCCCCCTTACATCAGGTGTCCCCAGCAGAGCCCCCCTTACATCAGATGTCCCCAGCGGTGCCCTCCTTACATCAGGTGTCCCCAGCGGTGACCCCCCTTACATCAGGTTTCCCCAGCGGAGCCCCCCTTACATCAGGTTTCCCCAGCAGAGCCCCTCCTTACAACAGGTTTCCTAGTAGGTCTCCGCCGGCCGCGTGGTTACAATAGAATGGGGCGGAGTGGGGCAGGGGGTGGTGGGAGCGAAGTGGGGCGGGGGGTAGGCGGGGCGGAGGGTGGGCGGTGACACAGGAGCTCCGTCTAGCCGCCCAGCGGTGTTCCTGGTCTTTTTAAAAATGGCGGCCAGCGGAGACAATGTCTCCGCCGGCCACGGACCTTTAGCGGCAGCAACGGAAAATCATGGAAAAAACCGGATTTCTCAGGACATTTACCGGGAAGCAATACATTCGGGCAATAGTCTAAATCCCGGAAATGTCCTGGCAAATTCGGGACAGTTGGTAAGTATGAGAGGGGGGGGCGGCTGACAGAGAGGAGGGGGGGCGGCTGACAGAGAGGAGGGGGGGCGGCTGACAGAGAGGGGGGGGCTGGAGGGGAGGGGCTGACGGAGAGGAGAGGGGGGGCGGCTGGAGGGGGGGGCTGACGGAGAGGAGAGGGGGGCGGCTGGAGGGGGGGCTGACGGAGAGGAGAGGGGGGCGGCTGACAGAGAGGAGAGGGGGGGCGGCTGACAGAGGAGAGGGGGGGCGGCTGGAGGGGGGGTGGCTGACAGAGGAGAGGGGGGGCGGTTGGAGGGGGGGCAGCTGACAGAGAGGAGGGGGCGGCTGAAGGGGGGCGGCTGACAAAGGAGAGGGGGGCGGCTTAAGGGGGGGGCTGACAGAGAGGAGAGGGGGGGCGGCTGACAGAGAGGAGAAGGGGGTGGCTGGAGGGGGGGCGGCTGACAGAGAGGAGAGGGGGCGGCTGACAGAGGAGAGGGGGGGCGGCTGGAGGGGGGGTGGCTGACAGAGAGGAGAGGGGGGGCGGTTGGAGGGGGGCAGCTGACAGAGAGGAGGGGGGCGGCTGAAGGGGGGCGGCTGACAGAGGAGAGAGGGGGCGGCTGGAGGCAGGGGCTGACAAAGAGGAGGGGGACGGCTGGAGGGGGGGGCGTCTGACAGAGGGGGGGCGGCTGGAGAGGGGACCGGCACACAGAGAGGAGAGGGGGGGCGGCTGTCAGAGAGGAGAGGGGGGGCGGCTGACAGAGAGGAGGGGGGCGGCTGACAGAGGAAAGGGGGGGCGGCTGGAGGGGGGGCGGCTAACAGAGAGGAGAGGGGGGGCGGCTGGAGGGGGGGCGGCTAACAGAGAGGAGAGGGGGGGCGCCTAACAGAGCAGATGAGACACACAGCGCTAGTATAGGACACTCCGGGAGCATGCAGGGCTGGCGCGATTACTCCAGCACTGCATCCACATGTGACCCGCTCTTCCAGACGAATCATGTCCTCCTCTGTCCGCACATGACCTGCTCGGCCAATCACAGGACACCCACCGCTGCCCATTCATGCTAAGCTCGGCTCAAACACAGAGCGCAGCGGCATGGATTTTGACATCGAACGGTCTTCTGGAAAATGGCGGCCGGCGGAGACATTATCTCCGCCAGACGCGGACTTCTACCAAAAAAAAAAAAAACGTGAAAAAAGGGATTTCCCGGGACATTTGCAGGGAAACTCTAAAATCGGGAAAGGGTCTAAATCCCGTGACTGTCCCGGGAAATTCTGGACTATTGGCACTTTTCTGCACTATGAATGCCAAGCTGCGGTTTCCAAAGCGAGCAAAGTCCTTTCTTGTATTAAGAGAGGTATGGACTCCAGAGAGAGAGATATAATTTCGCCCCTGTTCAAATCAATAGTAAGACCTCATCTGGAATATGCAGTTCAGTTTTGGGCACCAGTTCTCAAAAAGGATATCGGGGAACTGGAGAAAGTGCAGAGAAGGGCAACCAAACTGATAAGAGGCATGGAGGAGCTCAGCTATGAGGAAAGATTAGAGGAACTGAATTTATTCACTCTTGAGAAGAGGAGTATAAGGGGGGATATGATCAACATGTTCAAATATATAAGGGGTCCATATAGCAAACTTGGTGTTGAGTTATCCTCTTTACGGTCAACACAGAGGACACAGGGGCACTCTTTACGTCTAGAGGAAAAGAGATTTCATCTCCAAATACGGAAAGGTTTCTTCACAGTAAGAGCTGTGAAAATGTGGAATAGATTCCCTCCAGAGGTGGTTCTGGCCAGCTCAGTAGATTGCTTTAAGAAAGGCCTGGATACTTTCCTAAATGTACATAATATAACTGGGTACTAACATTTTATAGGTAAAGTTGATCCAGTGAAAATCCAATTGCCTCTTGGGGGATCAGGAAGGAATTTTTTCCCCTGCTGTAGCAAATTGGAGCATGCTCTGCTGGGTTTTTTTGCCTTCCTCTGGATCAACTATGGGTATAGAATTGGGTATATGGGATTGTACGATATTTTTTATTTTATTTATTTATTTATTTTTATGGTTGAACTGGATGGACTTTTTTTCAACCCGACTAACTATGTAACTATATATACGGTGTATGTATATGTATATATATATATATATATATATATATATATATATATATATATATATATATATGTGTATATATATATATATATATATATATATATATGTGTATATATATATATATATATATATATATATATATATATATATGCACTGCATTTTATTACATGATTTAACTTTTTGCTGTTGTCTCCGGCTGTGCTGGCTACTGTATATATATACCTTCTCTTATTTCACAGCGCGATAATCCCCCCCCCCCCCCCTTTTAACTTTAAAGAACTTACCATGCCTCTTACTAAATACCTTGGATTGTCTACTTTCCAAAAAGGGGTCATTTGGGGGGTAGTTGTACCGCCTGACTTGTTAGGATCTCAAGAAATGATCAATGATCAATTTTCAGCGATTAGCACCTTAGCTTAGACTGTATAACTAGACTAAATAATATACACGGATTTGCGTTATTTTTACCAAAGAAATGTAGCAGTATAAATGTTGGCCAAAATTTATGAAGAAAATTATTAATTTGCAAAATTTTATAACAGAAACTAAGAAAAATGCATTTTTTAAAAAAAAAATTCAGTCTTTTTTCATTTATAGCGCAAAAAATAAAAAACTCTGAAAATTGGTCTGGTTAGGAAGGGGGTTTGAGTGTCTAGTGGGCAAGTGGTTAAGGGGACCACCCAGGCACTATATTTAAAGGAATGTTTAATTTTTATTCTTGCACTTTAAGCATAATTAAAATCACTGCTCCTGGAAAAACAATAGTTTTTAAAAAATATTTTGCATTGATACATGTCCCCCAGGGCAGTACCCGGACCCCCATACCCCTTTTATGGCCAATTACTTGCGTATAAGCCTTCAAAATGGGCACTTTTTCTCCTGTTCGGCTCCAATTGACTTCAATGGGGTTCATCGTTCGGGTTAGAACTTTCCCCCTGTTCGGGATTTCTGCTGCGAACCGAACAGTGGGGTGTTTGGCCCATGTCTATTCACAAGCCATGCAGCTTTCAAACTGACAGCCCAGCTGTAGGGCTTGTCTGCAGAAGCCTGACATTGTACCCACAATCCACTGATCATGGGTACAGTGCTTTGCAGGCTCCTGCGGGAAAAAATAATAAATGCATATTTTTATTCTGCAAAAATGTGCGCATTTATTATTTTTTCACAAAAGGTGAACTTAGCCTTTAACCACCCCGGAAGGATTTACCCCCTTAATGACCAGGCCATTTTTTGCAATACGGTACTGCGTCGCTTTAACTGACAATTGCACGGTCATGCGACGTTGTTCCCAAACAAAATTGTTGTCTTTTTTTTTTCCCCGCAAATAGAGCTTTCTTTTGGTGGAATTTGATCACCTCTGCGGTTTTTATTTTTTGCGCTATAAACAAAAAAAGACAGACAATTTTGAAAAAATAATTATATTTTTTACTTTTTTGCAATAATAAATATTCAGTTTAGGCCAATATGTATTTTTCTACATATTTTTGATTAAAAAAATCAAGCATATATTGATGTATAGCATCTACAAAATAGGGGACAAATTTATGGCATCTTTATTATTAATTTTTTTTTTTTTTTTTTACTAGTAATGCCGGCGATCAGCGATTATTAGCGGGACTGTGACATTGCGGCGGACAGATTGGACACTTTTGACACTTTTTTGGGACAGGTGACATTACAGTGATTTGTGCTAAAAGTAGCCACCGATCACTGTATAAATGACACTGGCAGGGAAGGGGTTAACACTAGGGGGAGATCAAGGGATTAAGTGTTCCCTAGGGAGGTATTTCTAACTGTGGAGGGAGTGGACTGACTGGGAGTAGAGAGAGATCGCTGTTCCTGATCACTAGGAACAAAGGATCTCTCTCTACTCCTCTGTTAGAACTGGAATCTGCTTTGTTTACACTGGCAGATCCCTGTTCTGACTCTCTGTGGAGCGATCATGAGTGGCCAGAGGACAGCGGCCGCTGGCCATGCACATCGGCTCTGGCGACGTGCCACAGGCGCGGCTGCCTGCTATAGCTATTGCACGGAGTGCCATACCGGCGATTTGCGCAGTAGAGCCGCCCTGCCGCAGTATATCTGCGGCAGCTGATCGGCAAGTGGTTAAAGGATAAGTTCACCTTTGGAGCAGGTTACATGTTCCACCTGTGAAAGTGGGTGGGGGTTCGTCTACCCACACCCACTATAACAATTTAAAAACAGTGTGGCATTATTCACTCACAGAGTTCTGTGAATGAATGAACTATCGTTGACCCCTGCAGCCGACGGCTTGTAGTTCTCAATGTACTGTGAAAGCGCAGGCGAGCATCCTCGTAGTTCATTGACTCTTCCTCTAATTCAGTAACTGCCTGCCTATATCAGAGGTCCAGACAAACAGTGTACTGAGAGTCTGCAGGTATTGCACCTGCGATCTCCTGATTGCAGATGCGCAGATCGTGGGTGCAATACTATCTTATAGCGGAACTAAACCTTCCTACTTTACAGCCAAGGAAGCTGCCATCTTATCCTCTGTTTGATCTGCAGTTGCCATGGTGCTGCCCATGTAACCAGTTATGTCACCAGCCATTTGACAGCTTGACCGTTTGGTTGAAAGCACAAGCACTTTTAACAGGTATCATTCAAAGGCATGCCTTGAATGTAACTGTTTTGAAAACCTGTTAAATCAATGGGTTTAGTTCTACTTTAACTCTTTAAAATCTAAAGTATGTTGCGTTTCCACTGAACATATACTGTATGTTGAGTTAAAGCGGTATTAAACTCTAAAAATGAAAATTTATTATATTGCAGCTCACCAATTATTAGAGTGGTGGCTGCATTAGTATTCTTATTTTAAGTATTAAGTAGTATTCTTTTATTTTCACCTGGTGATCTGGCCAGTAAGTCTGTTTTGTTTTCAACTTCCTTTAACAGACCAAGCTGTCCAACAAAAGTGGGAGTTAGAGAATTGAGACAAACCATTTTACCCTGACAAGGGTGCTTACAATAATCAACTTTTATTTATTTATGTACAATCTTTATCCCAAAAGGAACAAAACTGTTTGCTGTAACATATAATGCATATAATGTTATCTAGAATTCAGCTACAAATTGTTAGTCAAGTCCATCTAAGTCCACCGGTGCGACTTGTGATGTGATAGTTTCAAATCGCATGACAAGTCGCACCCTATTGCCTGCAATGATAGCGGTCAAATCAGTATGACTCCAACTCCATTGGAGTCGCACTGATTTTAAAAGTAGTTCCTGCAATACTTTTTGCAAGTACAGGTGCGACTTGCATATACATCTTTTCTATGAAGTCGCATAGATGTTTTCCAAGTCACACCTGAAGTCGCACTGACATACTACTTTAAAATTGTGTGGCTTCAAGTGAAGTTGCACGATTTTAAAGTCGGATTTAATGTGACTGAAGACAAAATCTGCTTGTACATCTAACACTACCCTCCCCCCATGCTGACAATGCTGGTATCCAAAGGTGTCTGCTTTGCTACTTCATTCAGAATGCAGACACCCCAAGACAGAAAGCGTGTTACTGGCTGGATCCCCAAGTAAAATATAGGGGCACACATGGGCGTGCCCGGATGCTGAGGTGAGAGGCCACAGCAGGCCAGACCTCACACCCGCTCCCATGCTGGATACCTAGTAATGCGGTGTGTTGGGGGGAGGAGGAGGTGCTGAGCGGTGGAGCGGCTGGCCGGCTGGTCAGTAGGTGGAGTGAGCCTGGGTCCGTGCCTCGCTCCCCTGGTGCGTACCGGCGGTGTGCTCTCCCATGGTGTGTTCCAGCCGTGTGCTCTGCAGTGAGATGAGATAACGTACTTCCGGAATAGAGCCGTAGAAGGTGTCTGAATACACCAGGTGCGTCTTCCACTATGACCAGGAAGCAGGGAGCAGAGGAGGGGGCCGTGCAGCATAGCGTTGGCACACAAACACAGCGCATGCCAAAAGAAAAAGGGAACCAGGCAGCTGCTAAGCTGGAGAGGTTCGTCCATACACCGGGCCAGACACCCACGAAGGGTGGGCAGGCCGGGGGGGGGGGACAACAATCTTGTTCCTAGACCGGCCCCTCTGTGGGGAGGAAGAGCCAGGGCCCAGCAGCAGCAGCTCAGGAGAGGGAGCATGCAGCAAGTAAAATGACAGAGGGAGAAATATTGGTGCCAACCCCAGGAGTAGAGGAAAAGCCATCCTTGAAAGACATCTTTCACGCAATCAGCAACTGTAAGTCCTCATTATCTGAAATGTCTGACCAACTTAAATGTATAAAAGAAGATTTGTCACTATTAAGGCATGATGTACAAGAGGTATGTGAGCGGACATCCGCTTTAGAGGGGAGACTCGGCTTGATAAAAGATGATGTGAACCCAAAACAAGAGTTAAAATTAATCAGGGAACAACTGAATATGTGTATATATAAAATGGATGACATGGAAAATAGATTGCGCAGGAAAAATGTAAGGGTTCTGGGTCTCCCTGAGTGAAGTGAAGGCATCAACCCCCTATAGATTATATGGAGGAATGGCTTGAAGGGATTTTTGGCAAAGAATCTCTGTCAAATTTCTTTGCAATTGAGAGAGCACACAGAGTCCCTTTTAGGGCAACTCCACCGGGAGGCCAGCCGAGGCCCCTTCTTATTAAGCTCTTATATTATAAGGACAAAGTTATTGTTCTTCAAAAAGCAAGAGAGATGAAAAACATATTGTCTAATGGCGCAAGGATTTCTATATACCCAGACTTTTCCCTGGAGCTACAGAAACAAAGGGCTGGTTTATAGAAAGTAAACGCAGGTTGCAACAGCTCAAAATCAACTATGCAATGCTATACCCGGCACTACTGCGGATAACTTCCCTGGGGGAAACTACGTTTTTCAACACACCTATAGAAGTGACATTGTGGTTGGATACCAACGAAGGAAGACTATAGAAGGGGGAGGAAGTATCACAAGAACGGAGAGCAAACAGATCTATGTAACTGGAAGGAGAGAAGGGAGAGGAAGGGAAAGAGACTGTCTTTTGTCTTTAACGATCTCCTTCTTTTTTGGGGGTCTCTTTTTGTAAATTTTATTTTACTTTGGACAATTATAAAGAGTGATATTTGGGAGCGGGGGGGGGGGGATTGTAAAGGGTTAAAGGGATCAACAACACAGAATTCATTGTTTTCTTTGCACTTGGCTTTCTCTCCTAGTTCGGGGGAGTATTACACAGGAGAACTGGATCACAAAAGAATTTGCACATAGTACTTTGGTTAGAAGACATGGTTGCTTTAGAAGCCCTCACTATGGGCCCAAAGATGAGCAGGGAGAGGAAGAGGGGGATTGGATGGGGGAGGGGGGAAAGATTGGATTGTGTGAATGGATGAGTGAGAGCATGAAGAGGGGTGAGGGAAAGTTATATACATTTAGATGTTAGGCAGGAAGGGGAAGATCCACAAAGCTATGATTTTTTGATATTGCATATGAAATAGGGAAATTCACTTTAGGTTAGTAATAGGAGGAATAAGATTAGGATTATTTGTAAATGGGCAGAAGAATAGGAGAGAAAATTATAGTTACTAGAAAAAGGAGAGAAAAGTTCCTGAGGCAAACTAGAAGGCTAAAGATATGCTCTTGGAATGTTAGGGGGATGAGTGATCCGTCTAAAAGATTAGCAATTTTTTCTATGGCCGATGCGAGTAAGGTCAAAATACTCTGCCTGCAATTTGCACCTTGAAGCGTAGGAACTACCAGGTACAATACCACTCTGTTCACACCACCTATTCGAGTGGGGTGAGTATTTTGGTAGATTCTGGGGTGTTTTTCTCCTGCAGGCAGAGAAAGATAGATGAGTATGGACGATATGTTTTTCTTTTCTGCTGGGTAGAGGATAGGGTGTGCGCAGTGCTGGGACAAGGCCATTTGGTGCACAGGGCAAAGATGGCAAACTGCGCCCCCCCCCCCCTCGTTTTTAAAAAAGAATTAATGTTGTTTCAAAATAAGAATATACTTAAAACAATACAAATTCAATTAAGTTTAATGCAATAGAAACAGAGTTCACTCACACATTTTAATTATATGTATTTTTATTGGAGGCACTATGAAATAATAATGCAAAAAATGTGCTTGTAGAAAGGCCTGTTAACTATTTTTTCTGTCAAGGCCCATGTGAACATACTAAAGTTTTCAGTTTTGCATTATTTTGTGTGAGGTAGTGCCCCAATACCAAATATTCACATAAATAGGAAAAATGCAAAATCAAAAAAAATAACAAACTTCTCAACCAACATACATGGCCTTCAGCAAAAAAGAACCCTCAATACAAAATATTAACATATAAAAGTGCAAAATCAAGGGATTACACTATTTCTCACTGAAACATATAACATTCAACTGTAATCTTTCCTAAAGGTACTGGCTGGGAAGGGGTTAACATCTAGGGGGAATCAAGGGGTTAATTGTATCTAACAATGCGTAATGTGAGCTGCTTTTTACTACTGACTGATTTGTTTATTCTCCCTGCTTTGCACAGAAAAGAAGAAAAAAAAAGTGATTGTTCCCTCTGTACAGAGCGCTGTGTTGATTGTTAACACAGAGCTCTAGGCTGTGATTAGACACAGCCGATCAGCAGTTCCCAGCCACAAATAACAGACTCTCGCTGTGTACAATCACAGGGGAGTAGATGGGAGAAGCATGCACCCGAAACAGGCAGCGACATGTGGGTACGTCCTGGTGCCTGTAGCTGCCACCTGCGGTGGGTTAGCAAGTGGTTAATTAGCAATGGTATTGGTAATATGCAGCAGGAAGGGGGTTAATGCACTGTCACTGATGTATTAGTGGCCAGTGGCAGTTAATTAACCCCCTTGTGCTGTATTAGTGGTACCAGTGTCCGTGTTAATTAACCCACTGGTGCCACTAATGCAGCACAAAGGGGTTAATTAACCCCATTTAGAGTTAATTATGCCATCTGCAGATGGCAATCTGTTTACTTGAGGGATGATGCCCTGCTTGGTTCCGCCTTGATCGCACTCCCATTTTAATAGGTCCGGCGGGTGGCAGCACTCCATGCTCGTTTTCCATCCCGCCTCCTGGGCGGCCTCTCGGTGAAGTCCCGCCGGCCGGGACTAGGAATCGCCTGTTGGGCGCAGCGGCGACTAGGAACAATATATAGGGGGGGTACATAAGAGGCCACAGTCAAAACTTGGGGGGCACTAATAATTTATACCAGCAAATCATACCACCAAAAATAAACTAAATACACACACACGCACATATATATACTCATACACATATATATACATACACACAAAAGTTGAGAGTAATGTGGTATTTTTATTGTCTTATTGTGGAACCACACCAGCAATGTTAGAACTCATTAACACAAGTGGTGAGGGGGGCTGTTGAACCCTGCAGTTGAGCCAAGTTTTTACCCTCCCCCCACTGCTACTCCCGTTAGCTGCATAAAGGCAGTGGCTGTGAGTGTCTAATGCTTTCTAAAGAGTGATCTGCATGAGTGTGAATGAGCCCTAAGGCTTTAAGGTGAATCAGAGAGACAGAACACACAGACCTTGCATTCTTTTCTCCCAGGTAGAGATCTAATGAAATAAACAGGATTTCTGCTGGTTTAAAGGAATGCAAGTCTGTGTTCTGTCCCTCTGATGGTGAAGATCTTTCACAGCCCGGTGTCAGGATGAACAAACATGAACAAGACTGTTCCCCTCTCTCTCTGCTGCCTGCACTAAACAACCAACCTACCATGCTGCTGCCCCTCTCCCTATCACTATCCATACTGCTGCCCCTCTCCCTATCACTATCCATGCTGCTGCCCCTCTCCCTATCACTATCCATGCTGCTGCCCCTCTCCCTATCACTATCCATGCTGCTGCCCCTCTCCCTATCACTATCCATGCTGCTGTCCCTCTCCCTATCACTATCCATGCTGCTGCCCCTCTCCCTTTCACTATCCATGCTGCTGTCCCTCTCCCTATCACTATCCATGCTGCTGCCCCTCTCCCTTTCACTATCCATGCTGCTGTCCCTCTCTCTATCACTATCCATGCTGCTGCCCCTCTCCCTATCACTATCCATGCTGCTGCCCCTCTCCCTATCACTATCCATGCTGCTGCCTCTCTCCCTATCACTATCCATGCTGCTGCCCCTCTCCCTATCACTATCCATGCTGCTGCCCCTATCACTATCCATGCTGCTGCCCCTCTCCCTATCACTATCCATGCTGCTGCCCCTCTACCTATCACTATCCATGCTGCTGCCCCTCTCCCTATCACTATCCATGCTGCTGCCCCTCTCCCTATCACTATCCATGCTGCTGCCCCTCTCCCTATCACTATCCATGCTGCTGTCCCTCTCCCTATCACTATCCATGCTGCTGCCCCTCTCCCTATCACTATCCATGCTGCTGCCCCTCTCCCTATCACTATCCATGCTGCTGCCCCTCTCCCTATCACTATCCATGCTGCTGCCCCTCTCCCTTTCACTATCCATGCTGCTGTCCCTCTCCCTATCACTATCCATGCTGCTGCCCCTCTCCCTATCCATGCTGCTGCCCCTCTCCCTATCACTATCCATGCTGCTGCCCCTCTCCCTATCACTATTCATGCTGCTGCCCCTCTCCCTATCACTATCCATGCTGCTGCCCCTCTCCCTATCACTATCCATGCTGCTGCCCCTCTCCCTATCACTATCCATGCTGCTGCCCCTCTCCCTATCACTATCCATGCTGCTGCCCCTCTCCCTATCACTATTCATGCTGCTGCCCCTCTCCCTATCACTATCCATGCTGCTGCCCCTCTCCCTATCACTATCCATGCTGCTGCCCCTCTCCCTATCACTATCCATGCTGCTGCCCCTCTCCCTTTCACTATCCATGCTGCTGCCCCTCTCCCTTTCACTATCCATGCTGCTGCCCCTCTCCCTTTCACTATCCATGCTGCTGTCCCTCTCCCTATCACTATCCATGCTGCTGCTTTCTATTCCTGAAGCAAAGGAAAACAAAACTCACTGTGACTCAGAGGAGCAGAGGGGTTATTTAGCCACTTCCTCCTCTTCTGGAACTGCTGCTTAAAGTTATCCAAATCTGGCGGCAGGGGAAAGGGGAGGGGCTGGAGTAGCATGATTTGATAAGAATTGGCATGTGACTGCACAGATCATCCTGCATCTCCTTGCTGTGAGTTTTAGCTTTCTGAGCATACCAACAGGGGCGGGCTGGGGGTCGGGAACGCTTCTCGCTGGCTTCAGGAGCCGGGTCTGCTGCAGTCATTATGACAAGCAGGAGACCCGGTCTGCGCTGCAATTGGGGGAGCAGATGGGCGGCCTGGCTGTGCAAGCGCTACTCACATTAACACTGGAGTCACTGAGAGGGGGGAGAAATCACTGCAGGAGCTGACAGGCTTTCTCTCACTTGTGAGAAGTGCGGGGCGGGACTGGTCTTAGGCTTGTGCCGGGTGCAGGAGCGCACTCGGCACATGCTGTTGTTATTTATGTAGCGTGGCCAGTACACCAGCACTTCTACTGCGCCCCCCTTCCTCCAGTAAATGGTCCCGCCCAGGGCATCCGCCCCTTCCGCCCACCCCTTGTACCGGCCCTGGGTGTGTGTACTGGCTAATGTTTACATCACCCCACCATTTGGTATAGAAATCTTGAATGAAATAATTAAGTTTATTATGGACAAACCAGAGTACCTGTTATAGTGGCAGGTGATTTTAATATGACCATGGATAAAAGTCTGAATAGGTTTCCACCTGGAGCAATGCTTGGCATTTTACCTAGCAGCCCACTCCTCCAATTTTGTGGGGAGACAGGACTGGTGGATATCTGGAGGAAGTGGAAGCCAGAGGTAAGACAGTACTCCTGTTACTCTAAGACACATTCCACATTATCCAGAATTGACCTTGTGTTATGTAATGAAGAGGCTTTGAAAATGATAGAGGAGGTAAATTATGAATCGGGGGGTCTTTCAGACCACTCACCTGTGTTTTTTTTCAATAAAAATGTGGAGCAGTTATAGTAGGAGTGACTGGAAAATAAACTCCTTTTGGCTGGAACTGATGGAGGATTCAGAAAAAATAGCAGCCAGCCTAGAGGAGTTTGTAGAAGTAAATGCGGAGTCAGCCCCACTGGGGGGGGGGGCTGCCAATAGAAATATACAAGTGGTACGGAGGCATATTGCTCTTAAAAAACTACTGGAAGTACTTAATTGGGGCGGCCTGGGAGGGTAAATTACCTCCATCTATGACAGAAGCAACAATTATTGTATTGCCAAAGGAGGGGATAAATCCACTTGAAGTAGCATCTTATAGGCCAATATCCCTCTTATGTTCAGACGTAAAAATCTTAGCAAAGGTGTTAGCGGCAAGGTTAAATAGAATAATTTCAAAACTTATGGATCCGGATCAAACTGGATTTATACCGGATAGAGCTGCAAGTGTGAATATAAGGCAGGCATATTTAAACATCCAGTTACCAACGGAAAATGAGGGGATAAGGGCTGTCTTGTCATTAGAAGCGGTTAAGGCCTTTGACTACCTCTGGCAAGTATTAGCAGAATTTCAATTTGGCCCTAATTTTGTTTAATGGATTAGAATATTATATGGGGCACCTAGGGCCAAAGTGAGAATAAATGGAGAGTGTTCCGAGTGGTTCCAGTTGACGAGGGGGTCGAGACAGGGGTGCCCACTATCGCCCCTGCTCTTCGCCCTCACAATAGAGCCACTGGCCATTGCTTTAAGATCTTTATTGAACGTACAGGGATTCAGGAGGGCAATGGGAGAAGAGAAGGTCGTGTTATACGCAGACGATATGTTGCTGTTTTTGGGGGATACGCAGACCTCCCTGGGAGCAGCAATGAACATAGTTAGAGACTTTGGGCAACTTTCCGGGTTGGTAATTAGTTGGGAAAAATCTGTACTTTTGCCAATAGATCCTCTTGGAGAGCCCCTGCCGCAACAGATACCTCAAGAAAGGTTAGTAAATCAAATTAAGTACTTGGGCATTAGTATAACAAGAGACCCGAGACAATATATAGCTAGTAATATAGTTCCACTGACAAAATTAAAACAGAAATGTGGGGTATGGAGCCGGTTTCCTCTCTCGGTAGCTGGTCCTTGTAATTTAATTAAAATGGTTTAGATGCCACTGATTTTGTACTTGTTGCATAATTCCCCAGTTTGGGTTCCAAAGCACTGGTTTAAAAAAATGGATAGCATTTTCAGAGAGCTGATTTGGGAAAATGGTTCGGCCAGAATTCGCTTAGAGCATTGCAGCTGCCGAGACAGGAGGGAGGGCTAGCATTACCAAGCCCAAGAAATTATTTCTTGGCGGCACAAATGCAGCATATGAGAGGAAGTAACTTACCAGTAGGGGGGGATGTAATAGCGTTGGTAGATACCAGTCATGATACAATAGTGGAGGCAGATGAGGCGGACTCTTTTTGCTCCAGGTGTCCTACAGTACAACTGATGGTAAAAAGCTGGGAAACCGTTAAGGCCCTGTTGGGCTATAATGGGTTTTCTGAATTCTCCCCCTTTTGGGATAATAAAAAATTAAAGGAACTTAAGGTGATGGGGAAAACTGAGGAATGGGAACAAAGTAGTATTCACTGTTTGGCGCAATTGTATAGAGCAGGTTAACTGAAATCATTCCAAGAGATAAGGGAGGAATACGCCGTCCTAAACCAGTCTTTTTAGAGGAACCTGCAGGTCAGACATACCCTGGACACACAGTTTAGAGAGGGGACATTAGAGTGGAGTGAGATGCCCTCTCTCTGAAAGGTGGTCAATGCTAGGATCTCTAAGGAGCTGATTTCTGACATGTATGGATGTATAAGTAAGGCAGTTCTGGGGGGGGGGGGTGTAGGACTCCCTAACAGGGGCAAATGGGAGGAGGATGTTGGACAAAGAATTGAGGAGCAATGGAGATGAATACTGGCATTGGGGCCTATGGTCACATTATCTCCCTCACAGATTGTATCCCACCTATTTTTGGTACATAGATCATATTACAGGCCTCTGAAATTGTTTATGTTTAGAAGAAGACTAGGTGCGCAATGTCCAAGGTGTGGGGATGTACAGGGAGATATGGTGCATATGGTCTGGAAATGCACCAAATTACACAGATATTGGAGGGAAATAGTCAATAAAATAAATTATGTATTTGGGACATCTCTAGACATAGAGGCTAAGACATGTGTTTTGGGGCTTATAGAAAGGAATGGTTTTTCAGGAGATATACAGATTGCAATAGCTAGATGTCTATTTCAAGCAAGAAAGCTGATTGCACACAAGTGGCAATCAAAAGTCCCCCCGACGGTAGAAGAATGGATGAAAGTGATGAAGGATACGATATGGAAGGAAAAATGTACATATAGTAAGAGGGGAAATATTAAGAAATATGAGAGATTGTGGAAATTATGGTTAGAGGTGGAGTAATTCCAGTTATATGGAGAGGTGTGAAAGAGTAGGGGGATTGGGGAGGGGGAGGGACAGGGGGGAAAATGTATTGTATTTTTGTACTGTTGTATAAGATGGAAAAAAAAATTCAACAAAAAGTATTTGATTTAAAAAAAATTATATATATATATATATATATATATATATATATATATATATATATATATATATATATATATATATACACACACACACAGTGGGAACGGAAAGTATTCAGACCCCCTTAAATTTTTCACTCTTTGTTATATTGCAGCCATTTGCTAAAATCATTTTAGTTCATTTTTTTCCTCATTAATGTACACACAGCACCCCATATTGACAGAAAACACAGAATTGTTGACATTTTTGCAGATTTATTAAAAAAGAAAAACTGAAATATCACATGGTCCTAAGTATTCAAACCCATTGCTCAGTATTTAGTAGAAGCACCCTTTTGATCTTATACAGCCATGAGTCTTTTTGGGAAAGATGCAACAAGTTTTTCACACCTGGATTTGGGGATCCTCTGCCATTTCTCCTTGCAGATCCTCTACAGTTCTGTCAGGTTGGATAGATGGTAAACGTTGTTGGACAGACATTTTTAGGTCTCTCCAGAGATGCTCAATTGGGTTTAAGTCAGGGCTCTGGCTGGGCCATTCAAGAACAGTCACGGAGTTGTTGTGAAGCCACTCCTTCGTTATTTTAGCTGTGTGCTTAGGGTCATTGTCTTGTTGGAAGGTAAACCTTCGGCCCAGTCTGAGGTCCTGAGCACTCTGGAGAAGGTTTTCGTCCAGGATATCCCTGTACTTGGCCGCATTCATCTATCCCTCGATTGCAACCAGTTTTCCTGTCCCTGCAGCTGAAAAACACCCCCACAGCATGATGCTGCCAACACCATGCTTCACTGTTGGGACTGTATTGGACAGGTGATGAGCAGTGCCTGGTTTTCTCCACACATACCGCTTAGAAGGCCAAAAAGTTCTATCTTGGTCTCATCAGACCAAAGAATCTTATTTCTCACCATCTTGGAGTCCTTCACGTGTTTTTTAGCAAACTCCATGCAGGCTTTCATGTGTCTTACACTGAGGAGAGGCTTCCGTCGGGCCACTGTGTCATAAAGCCCCAACTGGTGGAGGGCTGCAGTGATGGTTGACTTTCTAGAACTCTCTCCCATCTCCCGTCTGCATCTCTGGAACTCGGCCACAGTGATCTTTGGGTTCTTCTTTACCTTTCTCACCAAGGCTCTTCTCCCCCGATAGCTCAGTTTGGCCGGATGGCCAGCTCTAGGAAGGGTTCTGGTCGTCCCAAACGTCTTCCATTTAAGGATTATGAAGGCCACTGTGCTCTTAGGAACCTTAAGTGCAGCAGAAATTTTTTTGTAACCTTGGCCAGATCTGTGCCTTGCCACAATTCTGTCTCTGAGCTCTTCAGGCAGTTCCTTTGACCTCATGATTCTCATTTGCTCTGACATGCACTGTGAGCTGTAAGGTCTTATATAGACAGGTGTCATGAACAGGTGTGAACAGAACCATGTGATCTGCGACAGAGGACACCAAAATGTATATAAGTGAAAATATAATCATTTATTAAAGTAAGTGAATAATATAGTACAACCACCTCCAATATGACACAGTGCAATAACCAACCAACAGTCAGAAACCCACAAATAACAACAGACAGATAAGTACAATAAATGGGAAATACCGGGATCATAAACAATAGCCAGGCCAGGGTCATACACAGCAGATGGACAGAGGATGTTCCAGAGACATAAACGTAAGCCAGGCCAAGGTCATACACAGGGAGATCAGCAGATGGGGTAAGGAACACAGGAAAGGGAGAGGATGGATGGATCAGACTGCAGGCAGGGATGCAAGGTAACAGGAGGGACAGGATAGGGATCGGGACAGGGAGACAGGATCAGATACACGGGTCACATGTTCAGGGCACAGGAACAGGTTCAGGATCAGGATCAGAAGCTAACAGGTCAGGGCGCAAGGAAGAAACCAAGGCAAACATGTGAGTGCTGCTTGCCGGGTATTTATAGGCCTATGATTGGCCTCAAGTGACACCTGATTGTAGGAGGTACTGTCTGCTCCACACTGCCAGGATCAATCCGCTGGTGGACGCCAGTACTGCGGCCCAAAGATGACTTAACATCAGCAGAGAAAAGCTCTCCTGACAGTTCCAAACTGCCAGGAGACACCTGCTGGTGGACCTCAGTACTGCATGCCAAATGACAGATATCACCAGCGGATGGAACATTTCCTGACAACAGGTGTGTGGCTTTCCTAATCAAGTCCAATCAGTATAATCAAACACAGCTGGACTCAAATGAAGGTGTAGAACCATCTCAAGGATGATCAGAAGAAATGGACAGCACCTGAGTTAAATATATGAGTGTCACAGCAAAGGGTCTGAATACTTAGGACCATGTGCATAGTTGGCAACTGTCCCGTATTTCCCGGGACATTCCCGGGATTTAGACTCCATTCCCGATTTTGTTGTTTCCCGGTAAATGTCCCGAGAAATCCGGTTCTTTGTGGATTTTCGCCGCCGCCTGCCGCTAGAGGTCCGTGGCCGGCAGAGACATTGTCTCCACCAGCCGCCATTTTTCAGAAGACCAGGAAGACGGATGGGGGGGCTAGACGGAGCTCCTGCATCGCCGCCCACCCTTCACCCCGCTCCGCCTCGCCCCGCCTACCCCGCGCCCCGCTGCCAGTCTGTTATGGAAAGGGGCGGGGTTCTAGCCATGCAGCCAGCGGAGGGAGACAGTATACACTGTCTACTACACTACTAGGACACCTGAGGTAGGGGGGGCGCACCGCTGGGGGAATCTGATGTAAGGGGGGCTCCACTGGGGACACTTGATGTGAGGGGGGCTGCACTGGGGACACCTGATGTGAGGGGGGCTCCACTGGGGACTCCTGGTGTGAGGGGGGCTCCGCTGGATTCTCCTGGTGTGAGGGGGGGCTCCGCTGGGGACTCCTGGTGTAAGGGGGGCTCTGCTGGGGACATCTGATGTAAGGGGGGGCTCCGCTGGGGACATCTGATGTAAGGGGGGGCTCCACTGGGGACATCTGATGTAAGGGGGGCTCCGCTGGGGGCACCTGATGCAAGGACAGACTCTGCTGGGGGCACCTGATGCAAGGATGGACTCTGCTGGGACATCTGACGCAAGGACGGACTCTGCTGGGGGCACCTGATGCAAGGACGGACGGCTGGTGGCAGGTGACACGCTCAGGGATCCCACTGATTCTGCATTATGGTGAGTTGAATGATTTCATTTTATATTACAATGTAATAATAGAAATAATGTACTTTAATCATCCTGACACCATAACAACCATGGTGTCGGGATCATTGAAGTGCTAACACCAGGTGTTTGGAGTATCTTTATCTGCTGATTGTTAAACTTTCTAGAATACACATATTTCCATTGTTGTGTAGGATCTGGAGCTGCTGTCCCTCCATCTCTCTCCCCCCCCTTTCCCTCTCCATCCCTCATTCATCTCAGACTCTAACCACACCCCCTTTGAGCCACACCCATTTAAGACACACCCACTATTTTGCGTAAACCACGCCCATTTTTCAAATGAAGGTGTAGAACCATCTCAAGGACTATCAGAAGAAATGGACAGCACCTGAGTTAAATATATGAGTGTCAGAGCAAAGGGTCTGAATACTTAGGACCATGTGCATAGTTGCCAACTGTCCCGTATTTCCCGGGATTTAGACTCCATTCCCGATTTTGTTGTTTTCCGGTAAATGTCCCAAGAAATCCGGTTCTTCACGGATTTTCGTGGCCGCCTGCCGCTAGAGGTCTGTGGCCGGCAGAGACATTGTCTCCGCCGGCCGCCATTTTTCAGAAGACCAGGAAGACGGCTGGGGGGGGCTAGATGGAGCTCCTGCATCGCTGCCCACCCTCCGCCCCGTTCCGCCTCGCCCAGCCTACCCTCCGCCCCACTGCCAGTCTGTTATGGAAAGGGGCGGGGTTGTAGCCATGCTGCCAGCGGAGGGAGACAGTATACACTGTCTACTACACTACTAGCACACCTGAGGTGGGGGGGGCGCACCGCTGGGGGAATCTGATGTAAGGGGGGCTGCACTGGGGACACCTGATGTGAGGGGGGGCTGCACTGGGGACACCTGATGTGAGGGGGCTGCACTGGGGACACCTAATGTGAGGGGGGGCTGCACTGGGGACACCTGATGTGAGGGGGGGCTGCACTGGGGACACCTGATGTGAGGAGGGGCTGCACTGGGGACACCTGATGTGAGGGGGGGCTCCACTGGGGACATCTAATGTGAGGGGGGCTGCACTGGGGACACCTGATGTGAGGGGGGCTGCACTGGGGACACCTGATGTGAGGGGGGCTGCACTGGGGACACCTGATCTGAGGGGGGCTCCACTGGGGACACCTGATGTGAGGGGGGGCTCCACTGGGGACACCTGATGTGAGGGGGGCTCTGTTGGGGACACCTGATGTGAGGGGGGCTGCACTGGGGACACCTGATGTGAGGGGGGCCCCACTGGGGACACCTGATGTGAGGGGGGCTGCACTGGGGACACCTGATGTGAGGGGGGCTCCGCTGGAGATTCCTGGTGTGAGGGGGGCTCCGCTGGAGACTCCTGATGTGAGGGGGGGCTCCGCTGGGGACTCCTGGTGTGAGGGGGGCTCCGCTGGGGACATCTGATGTAGGGGGGGCTCCGCTGGGGACATCTGATGTAAGAGGGGGCTCCGCTGGGGACATCTGATGTAAGGGGGGCTCCGCTGGGGGCACCTGATGCAAGGACGGACTCTGCTGGGATATCTGACACAAGGACGGACTCTGCTGGGGGCACCTGATACAAGGACGGATGGCTGGTGGCAAGCGACGTGGCAGGTGAAACGCTCAGGGATCCCACTGATTCTGCATTATGGTGAGTTGAATGATTTCATTTTATATTACAATGTAATAATAGAAATAATGCATTTTAATCATCCTGACACCATAACAACCATGGTGCCGGGATCATTGAAGTGCTAACACCAGGTGTTTGGAGTATCTTTATCTGCTGATTGTTAAACTTTCTAGAATACACATATTTCCATTGTTGTGTAGGATCTGGGGCTGCTGTCCCTCCATCTCCCCCCCTCCCTTTTCCTCTCCAGCCCTCATTCATCTCAGACTCTAACCACACCCCCTTTGAGACACACCAATTTAAGACACGCCCACTATTTTGCGTAAACCACGCCCGTTTTTCGCCGCCGCATTTTTGCTTTGGCCCTTTGTCACGTCCACAAATGCATGCCCCGCCCCCTAATTAAAGCAAGACTCCGCCTACAGCCAAAAAAGTGTCCCTAAAAATTTTTTTTCAATGTTGGCAACTATGCATGTGATATTTCAGTTTTTCTTTTTCAATAAATCTGCAAAAATGTCAACAATTCTATGTTCTTCTGTCAATATGGGGTGCTGTGTGTATATTAATGAGGAAAAAAATTAACTTAAATGATTTTAGCAAATGGCTGCAATATAACAAAGAGTGAAAAATTTAAGGGGGTCTGAATACTTTCCGTCCCCACTGTGTATATGTGTGTGTGTATATATATATATATATATATATATATATATATATATATATGGGAAAAATTCTAAAAAAGAATGCGGCCACTACATCTAAGGATTGGAAGGCTACAATATATTACATTTTTGTTTTTGGATTTAATACGACATTAAATATAAAGAATTAACGACTGTAGGGAACCCTGTAGTTGACTCAGCCTCATTTCTTAAAGACACTAAATGATATCAATTATTCTCAAAAAATAATCTATACACATCCACTACCTAATAGCCCTCTAATCTATTTTTCATAAATCATTTCCTACTGTGTTTTTCTACCACCTTGTAATGACCTCTGTCCTTTTCCTCCTCAATTCCGCTTGTTTGGATCAAGCAGTGCATATTAGTTGCATGTTAGAGCTGTAGCACTACACCCATAGGAGTCGCTGATGTCCAGGTCCCCACTGCTGAACAGCTAGTCACACAGCATTTCCTACATTCACTCAAACTCAGTAAACAGTCCTTGGCTTGTTTTTGTTGTTTTATTAGGGGATGATAACTTGGATGGGGTAGGGAATTATGGGATGCCCAACTTGAAAATGTCCAGAACACAGAACAAAAGGGGACACCTTCCTCCCTATTTACACAGAAATCCTCTTCTTCCCTCCTCCTGTACAAACTTGGTTCACTATGTACAGCACCTGCTGATCACTCCGGTGGAACAGTCTTTTGTCAATTCAGCAGCAGCCCATTACAGGCTGGAAACCATTGTGGAGTGAACAGCATCTCCTTCTGCCTCCCTGTAGTCACTAGGCCCAGCTCTATCACTGCAGAAAACTACCAGCGCACCTGGCTGCCACCTGCCCACCTGGCTGCTTGCTTTCCCCAGTCCTCGTGACAGGCACACAGACATGGAGCAATATTTTGGGAGGGGCGGCAAACAAACCCCCCTCACTTGCACCGCCATCAGCCCCGACACCCCCCCCCCACGCGGGTGACGGATAGGTGTGCGGCCTTACCTTAGGAGGTGACGAGGATCGAGGACGAGTGGTAGGGCTACTGCTCCTGGCTCCAGCCAAGGGAAAAGCCAGGGCTCCTCCTCCTGGCCGAACATACATTGCTTCTCCTCCCAGCCGAATAGGAAGTGGGTCCTGAGACCTGATTGGCCGGGAGTCCTAAGACTCCCTGGCCAGTTGGGTCTCAGGACCCACTTCCTGATTGGCCAGGAGGAGAATCAGGAAGACAAAAGGGAATATTAATTCGCTGTTGTTGAAAAACTGGGTGGGCGCCCCGAGCCTCGGGCTCTAATCATGTGCTTCCAAAAAAAAAAAAAACCCCATTGAAATCCATGCACCCAACGCCCTGCATGTAGATTAGGGGCCGAGTGCATGGATTGGGGGGGCGACGCCATATAGATGGACCGCCATTGACATGGAGATTCCCTAGGGCAATGTTATATGAAGACTTGGCACACCACTGTCTTCAAGAGAGCACTGTTACAGCTGACAGTCTGTCACCTTGTCTTGCCCCTGCACTGTGCTGATCTACTCACTGCCTTTGCTTGCTCTCTCCTGCTGCCTCTCTGGCATTCATCCCTAATCCCAAATGCCTCTTGTGGTGGGATCCTTCCAGGCCAAGGTAAAACCCCTCCCTGGCAGGGGTCCCTCAAGGGCCACCGACAGCCTCTCCTCAGCACTGCTTCTCCATCTTCCACCTGACTCCCTTACTGGTATGGCCCATGTCTATTTATTGGTTTCTCAGTCCCCTGCCAGGCCCATGCCTGGGGATTGGCTGGGGGCTCATAAATATTCATGGCAGCCCCTCTTTGCCTCCACCCACTAGTTTCAGAACATTTTCAATGTTCTAGAAACGGGGGGGGGGGGGGGCACCAGGTAGCCGCCAGGATGAGTCATACAGCCCTGGCCTCTAGGAACCCTCCTAACCCCTAGATTTGAAGGGGTCGTAAAATCAGAAGGGGTTTTTTTTTTTTTATCTTAATGCATCCTATGCATTAAGATAAAAAGCTTTCTGTGTGTAGCAGCCCCCCTCAGCCCCAATAAATACTTACCCAAGCCCATCCCTGTCCAGCGATGTCTAAAAGTGTCTCGGCCCTCCGAGACTCTCCCTCCTGATTGGCTGAGACACAGCAGTGGCGCCATTGGCCCCAAAGTCGGTTTGTCAATCAGGTGAGAGAGGGGGTGGGCTGGGCCGCAGATCCATGTCTGAATGGACACAGGGAGCTGTGACACAGCTCGGGTGCCCCTATAGCAAGCTACTTGCTGTGGGGGCTCGACAGTAGGGAGGGACCAGGTACACAGAAGAGGGAACCGAGAAGAGGAGGATCTGGGCTGCTCTGTGCAGTGGAGGTAAGTATAACTTGTATGTTATAGAAAAAAAAAACAAGACTTTACAATCACTTTAATGTCTCTAACCCAGAGCAAGCTATGTTTTTCCTGCTCTCTCTCACTACTAGTAGCACACACTAGAGGGTGCTACATAGCAATCTAAGGGACTTTTTGAGTTAAAGTGTTACTAAACCCACAACAGTAAAATCAGTCTCTATATGCCATAAAGCAGGGGTTTCAAACTCAAATTACCTGAGGGCCACTACAAATTTTCACATCCAATGGGGGCAGCATGTAAACTGTCCTTTCCCCCAGCACTGGTGTCAGCGGACGCAATATTAACCCCCAGCACTGGTGTCAGCGGACGCAATATTAACCCCCAGCACTGGTGTCAGCGGACGCAATATTAACCCCCAGCACTGGTGTCAGCGGATGCAGTATTAACCCCCAGCACTGGTGTCAGCGGATGCAATATTAACCCCCAGCACTGGTGTCAGCAGACGCATTATTAACCCCCAGCACTGGTGTCAGCGGACGCACTTTTAACCCCTAGCACTGGTGTCAGCGGACGCACTATTAACCCCCAGCACTGGTGTAAGTGGACGCAATATTAACCCCCAGCACTGGTGTAAGTGGACGCAATATTAACCCCCAGCACTGGTGTTAGCGAATGCACTATTAACCCCCAGCACTGGTTTCAGCGGACGCAATATTAACGTCCAGCACTGGTGTCTGCGGACGCAATATTAACCCCCAGCACTGGCGTCAGCAGACGCAATATTAACCCCCAGCACTGGTGTCAGCGGACGCAATATTAACCCCCAGCACTGGTGTCAGCGGATGCAATATTAACCCCCAGCACTGGTGTCAGCAGACGCACTATTAACCCCCAACACTAGTGTCAGCGGACGCACTTTTAACCCTTAGCACTGGTGTCAGCGGACGCACTATTAACCCCCAGCACTGGTGTCAGTGGACGCAATATTAACCCCCAGCACTGGTGTCAGCGGATGCACTATAAACCCCCAGAACTGGTGTTAGCGGATGCACTATTAGGCTGGATTCACACCTATGCACGTTTAGTGCATTTTGCAGATTTGCACTACAGCCCATTTAACCACTTGCCGACCGCCGCACGACTATATACGTCGGCAGAATGGCACGGGCAGGCAAAAGGACTTACAGGTACGGTCCGATCGGACCCCCCCCGGTGCCTGCGGCAGTCGGCAAATCTCCCCCGGCGATCGGTGGTGAGGGGGAGGCCATCCATTCGTGGCCCCCCCCTCGCGATCGCTCCCAGCCAATGGGATCATTTCCCTGCCTCTGTATTGTACACAGAGGCAGAGGAAATGATGTCATCTCTCCTCGGCTCGGTATTTTCCGTTCCGGGCCGAGGAGAGAAGACTGTAATGTGAGTGCACCAACACACTACACACACAGTAGAACATGCCAGGCACACAAAACACCCCGATCCCCCCCCCGATCGCCCCCCGATCCCCCCCCAATCACCCCCCCCCCCCGTCACAAACTGACACCAAGCAGGTTTTTTTTTTTTTTTTCTGATTACTGTATTGGTGTCAGTTTGTGACAGTTACAGTGTTAGGGCAGTGAGTGTTAGGTCCCCTTTAGGTCTAGGATACCCCCCTAACCCCCCCTAATAAAGTTTTAACCCCTTGATCACCCCCCCGTCACCAGTGTCGCTAAGCGATCATTTTTCTGATCGCTGTATTAGTGTCGCTGGTGACGCTAGTTAGGGACGTAAATATTTAGGTTCGCCGTCAGCGTTTTATAGCGACAGGGACCCCCATATACTATCTAATAAATGTTTTAACCCCTTGATTGCCCCCTAGTTAACCCTTTCACCACTGATCACCGTATAACCGTTACGAGTGACGCTGGTTAGTTCGTTTATTTTTTATAGTGTCAGGGCACCCGCCGTTTATTACCGAATAAAGGTTTAGCCCCCTGATCGCCCGGCGGTGATATGCGTCGCCCCAGGCAGCGTCAGATTAGCGCCAGTACCGCTAACACCCACGCACGCAGCATACGCCTCCCTTAGTGGTATAGTATCTGATCGGATCAATATCTGATCCGTTCAGATCTATACTAACGTCCCCAGCAGTTTAGGGTTCCCAAAAACGCAGTGTTAGCGGGATCAGCCCAGATACCTGCTAGCACCAGCGTTTTGCCCCTCCGCCCGGCCCAGCCCAGCCCACCCAAGTGCAGTATCGATCGATCACTGTCACTTACAAAACACTAAACGCATAACTGCAGCGTTCGCAGAGTCAGGCCTGATCCCTGCGATCGCTAACAGTTTTTTTGGTAGCGTTTTGGTGAACTGGCAAGCACCAGCCCCAGGCAGCGTCAGGTTAGTGCCAGTAGCGCTAACACCCACGCACGCACCGTACACCTCCCTTAGTGGTATAGTATCTGAACTGATCAATATCTGATCTGATCCGATCAGATCTATACTGGCGTCCCCAGCAGTTTAGGGTTCCCAAAAACGCAGTGTTAGTGGGATCAGCCCAGATACCTGCTAGCACCTGCGTTTTGCCCCTCCGCCCAGCCCAGCCCACCCAAGTGCAGTATCGATCGATCACTGTCACTTACAAAACACTAAACGCATAACTGCAGCGTTCGCAGAGTCAGGCCTGATCCCTGCGATCGTTAACAGTTTTTTTGGTAGCATTTTGGTGAACTGGCAAGTGCCAGCGGCCTAGTACACCCCGGTCGTAGTCAAACTAGCACTGCAGTAACACTTGGTGACGTGGCGAGTCCCATAAGTGCAGTTCAAGCTGGTGAGGTGGCAAGCACAAATAGTGTCCCGCTGCCACCAAAAAGACAAACAAAGGCCCGTCGTGCCCATAATGCCCTTCCTGCTGCATTCGCCAATCCTAATTGGGAACCCACCACTTCTGCAGCGCCCGTACTTCCCCCATTCACATCCCCAACCAAATGCAGTCGGCTGCATGAGAGGCATTTTTATGTCCTCCCGAGTACCCCTACCCAACGAACCCCCCCAAAAAAGATGTTGTGTCTGCAGCAAACGCGGATATAGGCGTGACACCCGCTATTATTGTCCCTCCTGTCAATCCTGGTCTTTGCATTGGTGAATGTTTTGAACACTACCATTCACTAGTTGAGTATTAGCGTAGGGTACAGCATTGCACAGACTAGGACACACTTTCACAGGGTCTCCCAAGATGCCATCGCATTTTGAGAGACCCGAACCTGGAAGCGGTTACAGTTATAAAAGTTACAGTTACAAAAAAAGTGTAAAAAAAAAAAAAAACACAAACAAAAATATAAAATAAAAAATAATAGTTGTCGTTTTATTGTTCTCTCTCTCTCTATTCTCTCTATTGTTCTGCTCTTTTTTACTGTATTCTATTCTGCAATGTTTTATTGTTATTATGTTTTATCATGTTTGCTTTTCAGGTATGCAATTTTTTATACTTTACCGTTTACTGTGCTTTATTGTTAACCATTTTTTTGTCTTCAGGTACACCATTCACGACGTTGAGTGGTTATACCAGAATGATGCTTGCAGGTTTAGGTATCATCTTGGTATCATTCTTTTCAGCCAGCGGTCGGCTTTCATGTAAAAGCAATCCTAGCGGCTAATTAGCCTCTAGACTGCTTTTACAAGCAGTGGGAGAGAATGCCCCCACCGTCTTCCGTGTTTTTCTCTGGCTCTCCTGTCTCAACAGGGAACCTGAGAATGCAGCCGGTGATTCAGCCAGCTGACCATAGAGCTGATCAGAGACCAGAGTGGCTCCAAACATCTCTATGGCCTAAGAAACCGGAAGCTACGAGCATTTTATGACTTAGATTTCGCCGGATGTAAATAGCGCCATTGGGAAATTGGGGAAGCATTTTATCACACCGATCTTGGTGTGGTCAGATGCTTTGAGGGCAGAGGAGAAATCTAGGGTCTAATAGACCCCAATTTTTTCAAAAAAGAGTACCTGTCACTACCTATTGCTATCATAGGGGATATTTACATTCCCTGAGATAACAATAAAAATGATTAAAAAAAAAAAAAAAATGAAAGAAACAGTTTTAAAATAAGATAAAAAAGCAAAAAAATAATAAAGAAAAAAAAAAAGCACCCCTGTCCCCCCTGCTCTCGCGCTAAGGCGAACGCAAGCGTCGGTCTGTTGTCAAATGTAAACAGCAATTGCACCATGCATGTGAGGTATCACCGCGACGGTCAGATCGAGGGCAGTAATTTTAGCAGTAGACCTCCTCTGTAAATCTAAAGTGGTAACCTGTAAAGGCTTTTAAAGGCTTTTAAAAATGTATTTATTTTGTTGCCACTGCACGTTTGTGCGCAATTGTAAAGCATGTCATGTTTGGTATCCATGTACTCGGCCTAAGATCATCTTTTTTATTTCATCAAACATTTGGGCAATATAGTGTGTTTTAGTGCATTAAAATGTAAAAAAGTGTGTTTTTTCCCCAAAAAATGCGTTTGAAAAATCGCTGCGCAAATACTGTGTGAAAAAAAAAAATTAAACACCCACCATTTTAATCTGTAGGGCATTTGCTTTAAAAAAATATATAATGTGTGGGGGTTCAAAGTAATTTTCTTGCAAAAAAAAATAATTTTTTCATGTAATCAAAAAGTGTCAGAAAGGGCTTTGTCTTCAAGTGGTTAGAAGAGTGGGTGATGTGTGACATAAGCTTCTAAATGTTGTGCATAAAATGCCAGGACAGTTCAAACCCCCCCCAAATGACCCCATTTTGGAAAGTAGACACCCCAAGCTATTTGCTGAGAGGCATGTCGAGTCCATGGAATATTTTATATTGTGACACAAGTTGCGGGAAAGAGACAAATTTTTTTTTTTTTTTTGCACAAAGTTGTCACTAAATGATATATTGCTCAAACATGCCATGGGAATATGTGAAATTACACCCCAAAATACATTCTGTTGCTTCTCCTGAGTACGGGGATACCACATGTGTGAGACTTTTTGGGAGCCTAGCCGCGTATGGGACCCCGAAAACCAAGCACCGCCTTCAGGCTTTCTAAGGGCGTAAATTTTTGATTTCACTCTTCACTGCCTATCACAGTCTCGGAGGCCATGGAATGCCCAGGTGGCACAAACCCCCCCCAAATGACCCCATTTTGGAAAGTAGACACCCAAAGCTGTTTGCTGAGCGGTATAGTGAGTATTTTGCAGACCTCACTTTTTGTCACAAAGTTTTGAAAATTAAAAAAAGAAAAAAATAATTTTTTTTTTTGTCTTTCTTCATTTTCAAAAACAAATGAGAGCTGCAAAATACTCACCATGCCTCTCAGCAAATAGTTTGGGGTGTCTACTTTCCAAAATGGGGTCATTTGGGGGGGGGTTGTGCCACCTGGGCATTCCATGACCTCCGAAACTGTGATAGGCAGTGAAGAGTGAAATCAAAAATGTACACCCTTAGAAATCCTGAAGGCGGTGATTGGTTTTCGGGGTCCCGTACGCGGCTAGGCTCCTAAAAAGTCCCACACATGTGGTATCCCCGTACTCAAGAGAAGCAGCAGAATGTATTTTGGGGCTGTAATTCCACATATGCCCATGACCTGTGTGAGCAATATATCATTTAGTGACAACTTTGTGCAAAAAAATAAATAAATAAATAAATAAATTGTCACTTTCCCGCAACTTGTGTCAAAATATAAAATATTCCATGGACTCAACATGCCTCTCAGCAAATAGCTTGGGGTGTCTACTTTCCAAAATGGGGTCATTTGGGGGGGTTTGTGCCATCTGGGCATTTTATGGCCTTCAAAACTGTGATAGGTAGTGAGGAGTAAAATCAAAAATGTACGCCCTTAGAAATCCTGAAGGCAGTGATTGGTTTTCGGGGCCCCGTATGCGGCTAGGCTCCCAAAAAGTCCCACACATGTGGTATCCCCATACTCAGGAGAAGCAGCTAAATGTATTTTGGGGTGCAATTCCACATATGCCCATGGCCTGTGTGAGCAATATATCATTTAGTGACAACTTTTTGTAATTTTTTTTTTTTTTTTTGTCATTATTCAATCACTTGGGACAAAAAAAATGAATATTCAATGGGCTCAACATGCCTCTCAGCAATTTCCTTGGGGTGTCTACTTTCCAAAATGGGGTCATTTGTGGGGGTTTTGTACTGCCCTGCCATTTTAGCACCTCAATAAACGACATAGGCAGTCATAAATTAAAGGCTGTGTAAATTCCAGAAAATGTACCTAGTTTGTAGGCGCTATAACTTTTGCGCAAACCAATAAATATACACTTATTGACATTTTTTTTACCAAAGACATGTGGCCAAATACATTTTGGCCTAAATGTATGACTAAAATTGAGTTTATTGGATTTTTTTTAGAACAAAAAGTAGAAAATATCATTTTTTTTCAAAATTTTCGGTCTTTTTCCGTGTATAGCGCAAAAAATAAAAACGGCAGAGGTGATCAAATACCATCAAAAGAAAGCTCTATTTGTGGGAAGAAAAGGATGCAAATTTCGTTTGGTTACAGCATTGCATGACCGCGCAATTAGCAGTTAAAGCGACGCAGTGCCAAATTGTAAAAAGTGCTCTGGTCAGGAAGGGGGTAAATCCTTCCGGGGCTGAAGTGGTTAACATGGTTTCCTATGGAACATGTTCTGTAGTGCAAATCTGCAAAATGCAAAAAGCACAAAAAATGCATAGGTTTGAATCCAGCCTTAACCCCCAGCACTGGTTTCAGCGGACGCACTATTAACCCCCAGCACTGGTGTCAGTGGGCGCAATATTAACTCTCAACACTGGTGTCAGCGGACGCAATATTAACCCCCAGCACTGGTGTCAGGGGACACAATATTAACCCCCAGCACTGGTGTCTGTGGACGCAATATTAACCCCCAGCACTGGTGTCAGCGGACGCACTATAAACCCCCAGAACTGATGTCAGCGGACGCACTATTAGGCTGGATTCACACCTATGCATGTTTAGTGCTTTTTGCATTTTGCAGATTTACACTACAGCCCATTTAACATGGTTTCCTATGGAACATGTTCTGTAGTGCATATCTGCAAAATGCAAAAAGCACAAAAAATGCATAGGTTTGAATCCAGCCTTAACCCCCAGCACTGGTTTCAGCGGACGCACTATTAACCCCCAGCACAGGTGTCAGTGGGCGCAATATTAATTCCCAACACTGGTGTCAGCGGACGCAATATTAACCCCCAGCAGTGGTGTCAGGGGACACAATATTAACCCCCAGCTCTGGTGTCTGTGGATGCAATATTAACCCCCAGCACTGGTGTCAGCAGACGCAATATTAACCCCCAGCACTGGTGTCAGCGGACGCAATATTAACTCCCAGCACTGGTGTCAGCGGACGCAATATTAAACCCCAGCATTACCCCCTACACTCCACAAATACCCCCCCCCCACACTCCACTTCACAAATATCCCCTCTTACACGCCACAAATACCAACCCCCCCCCACACACACATATACACACACTCCACAAATACCCCCTCTTCACAAATGTCAACCCAGTCACGCAACTGAGGACTTTGCTCAGCCTCTGTGATGGCTCATTACTTCTCCTGGCAGTCAGCTGGTGGCCTGATCTTCTGCCTCCCAAGTCCTCTCCTCCTGTCAGGTCCTGGCTTCATCACAGGCCTAGTGGCAGGGCACCCTGAAAATGCCATAATCTTCCACCCTGAGGTGGCAGCAGGACCCTGGGGCCGGTGTTCTGTCGAGAAGTGCCCGCTATCGAATAGTGCCCGGGATGAACTGCGCATGTGCCGTACGTAATAGCACGTCAGCTGATTTTACGATCAGCTATTGTGTTGGCGAGACGGCGCCTGCGCACAATAGCCGACTGAAGACATTTTTCAGTCAGATTGTGCCTCACACTGCCGAGGAGTGTTCATGTAGGTGAGGGGCAGAATTTAACATGAAGGGCGCGGTTGTTTTCAATGATGGCCAATGCTGCATAGATGGGGGCAGAATTTTTAACGATGCCCAAACAAATCTGCTAAACAAATCTTTATCTGCTATTCTTTGTTCGTTTAAAATTCTGCCCCCATCTTTGCAGCAGTGGCCATCCTTGAAAACATCCGCTCCCTTCATGTTAGATCAGCACTGGCGATCAATGAAAACATCCACCCCCTTTGTGTTAAACTCCGCCCCTCACCTACATGAACGTGCCTCGGCGCAATCTGACTGAAAAATGTCTTTAGTTGGCTATTGTGCGCATGCGCTGTCTCGCTGACACAACAATCGTAAAATCAGCTGTTGTGGTATTACGTATGGCGCATGTGCAGTACGTCCAGGTGTTCTATCGAGAAATGCCCCCCATCAAATAGTGCCTGGGCTGAAGGGTGCATGCGCAATGCATGCGCCGTACGTAACATAACAACAGCTGATTTTACCATCAGCTGTTGTGACAGGCGCACAATAGCTGACAGATTTTTTTTTTCTGTCAGATTGTGCCCCGCGCTCCTCCGTGCTCCCGTGGCGAGTTCATGTTCATGATGGGTGGATTTCTACATGTTGTGGGTGGATTTATGGGCACTTGGGGGCAGAATTACGTGGCCATGCTGCAAAACAAAACTTTGTGATGGGCGGATTTCTACACTTATTGTGGGCGGATTTATGGGTACTTTGGGGCGGAATATCACAAAGTTTATTTTTTTGCAGCACTGGCCATCTAATTCCGCCACAAAGTGCCCATAAATCCACCCACAAGAAATGTAGAAATCCGCCCATCACAAAGTTTTGCAGCACTGGCCTTGTAATTCCGCCCCGTGTAGAAATCCGCCCATCATGGACATGAATTTGCCACGGGAGCGCGGGTGAGAGCGGGGCACAATCTGACAGAAAAAAAAATTCTGTCGGCTACTGTGTACCTGCGCCGTCTCGCAGTCACAACAGCTGATGGTAAAATCAGCTGTTGTGATGTTACATACGGCGCATGCATTGCGCATGCGCCCTTCAGCCTGGGCACTATTCGATGGGGGCATTTCTCGACAGAACAGGTGGGCGGGGTGATGGGTGGATCCTCCCTCCGTTCTGCTCTCCTGTGCTCTGTGTGCTGGGCTGCAGCAGCATGCGTGGGAGAGGAGACAGAGAGAGAAAGCTCCCAGCCGCTGCCACCCGCCCAGGATTGGCCCTGCCTGCGGGCCACTTATAACCGGTCCGCGGGCCGGTACTTTGAGACCCCTGCCATAAAGCATGCTTGTTATACTCACTGTGGAACCTAGGGGGTTAATCCCCTGCATTGTGTAAAAAGGCTATTTGACTCTGTCTCCTCTGATCCTCTCCTCCTTCCACTGTTCCCAATATATTTCCTGATAATACAGAGGCATGGGACAGGCTGCGCATACTAAGTTTGGTGTGAATTGCTAGAGAGTTTGTTTTTTTTTCTTGAGAGGGTGCATGTGATCAGCACAGGGCCAATCAGCACTGTCCAGATAGAGGGGCAGGGTAAATATGCTAGATTTTACATTGCACAGGTTCAGATGTGAAAAAGACCTTTCAGTGAGGTGGTATACCAAAATGTCTATGTTATTTATAAGCTGTCCCCCCTTCAGTCTATCATACAGTGCCTTGATACTCATATTCATACCCCTTATTATTTTTCACATATTGTCATGTTACAACCAAAAACGTGAATGTATTTTATTGGCATTTTATGTGATAGACCAACACAAAGTGGCACATAATTGTTAAGTTGAAGGAAAATGATAAATGGTTTTCAAAAATTTTTACAACTAAATATCTGAAATGTGTGGTGTGCATTTGTATTCAGCCCCCTTTACTGTGATACCCCTAACTAAAATCTAGTGGAACCAATTGCCGTCAGAAGTCACCTAATTAGTAAATAAAGTCCACCTGTGTGTAATTTAATTTCAGTATAAATATAGCTGTTCTGTGAAGCCCTCATAGGTTTGTTAGAGAACCTTAGTGAACAAACAGCATCATGAAGGCCAAGGACCACACCAGACAGGTAATGGATAAAGTTGTGGGGAAGTTTAAGCCCGGGTTCAGACCTATGCGAATTGGATGCGGGTTTCCCCGCATCCAATTTGCATAACAGGAGAATGTGACTGGCTCCCTATGGAGCCAGTTCACATATCTCCGTTGCGGCTGCGGAGCGCACTGCACAGAAACGTGTACGTCTTTGGCTCAGTTTAAGGGCCGATTTCAGGCATAGATTCAGCCCTGATTCGTCCCTGAAATGGGGAACAGGGACGCACAGCGCTCCTGTGTGATCCGCAGCCGGTTCCAGTGTGAACCGAGCCTAAAGCAGGGTTAGGTTATAAATAAAAATATCCTAAGCTTTGAACATCTCACGGAGCACTGTTCAGTCCATCATCCAAAAATGGAGAGTATGGCACAACTGCAAACCTAACACATGGCCGTCCACCTAAACTGACAGGCCGGGCAAGGAGAGCATTAAACAGAGAAACAGCCAAGAGGCCCATGGTAACTCTAAAGGAGCTGCAGAGATCCACAGCTCAGGTGGGAGAACTATTAGCCGTGCACTCCAAAAATCTTTCCTTTTTGGAAAAGTGTCTCAATAAGAAAGCCATTGTTGAAAGAAAGCCACAAGAAGTCCCGTTTACAGTTTGAGAAAAGCCATGTGGGGGACACAGCAAAAATGTGGAAGAAGGTCCTCTGGTCAGATGAGACCAAATTTGACGTTTCTGGTCTAAAAGCAAAACGCTATATGTGGCGGAAAACTAACACTGCACGTCACCCTGAACACACCGCGAAATATGGTGGGGATGCTTTTCTTCAGCAGGGACAGGGAAGCTGATCACAGTTGATGGGTAGATGGATGAGCCATATACAGGGCAATCTTAGAAGAAAACCTATTATGCCCCGTATACACAATCGGAATTTCCGACGGGAAATGTTCAATGTCAGCCTATTGTTGGAAAGTCCGACCGCGTGTATGCTCCATCGGACATTTGCTGTCGGAAATTCAGAACAAAAATGTTTGAGAGCAGGTTCTCAAATTTTCCGACCAAAAACTTTGTTGTCGGAAATTACGAGACGGAACCGCTCGGTCTTGTAAAACTAGGGTTCGTAATGGAGATAGCACATTCGTCACACTGCAAATTTTTAAATCTTTCAATGCAGCGCATTCTCTTCTTCTTTAGCTAGAATAATGAAGTTGCTTTGCTGCTGATATTCACAGAGAGTTCTGACAAACGGATTTCTTATTATTTCCCGTGATCTCCTGAATAAACTGTAAATATTATTTTGGGGTTAGCAAAGTGTCTCAATGACCTAAAAAAAAAAAAAAAAAAAAGATTGGTCGCTGGACTCCCGCTTTAAAAAAGGGAAAAAATCATGTCTTCAGCTTGGAACTGCCAAAACAGACAATTGTACGTCACTTCCAAGCAATGTTTCATATTACTATTTCTACTCAAATATCTGTGTGCGAAGTATACTTTTTTTTATTCACATAGGGGAGAAAAGAATCGGGACATCTGAGGACACCAGGATCCCCACTACTACAGAAGAAGGGGAAATCCCCACACACCCTGAAGATGTGGCGGGAGGAGAGGATCAGGAATTGGGCAAAATAGTGACCACAACAGGTCAGTGTCTGAGACCACAGGTTCAGGTAATAGATGTATACATGCATATTTATAATACATGGTGTGTTTTTTTATTTTTAGGTGATGTGGATGTTGTGGAAGAAGAAACTCATTTCAACAGTGCACGTGCACAGATCCTCATCCAGGAGATCATGCTGTGCAATCGTGAATTAGAGAAGGTCAAGGAAAACATCAATGATGTTGAAAAAAGACTCAACATCATTGATGTTTTAGGCAGAATCTAAAACATACCAAAAATGTACCAGATTGTGGTTATATTTTTTATTTTTCATACATTTTTAAAGTAATTTGAAAGCCAAATTTTGAAGATGTACACAGTGTGTCAACATGTGCTATCTGCCATCACAGGATATTAATGTACGCGTTTTGAGGGTGCAACCCCTTCCTCGCAACTAAAATAGATTAGAGGAAGGGGTTGCACCCCCAGAAATGTCCATTGATCCCCCATGATGGGACCAAGCACATGTTGACATTAGGCATGTAATCAGTAGGTTAATCCACATTTTGACTCCCAATTTGTGTGCATCTTCAAAATTTGGCTTTTACAGGGGTGACATCACCCCATCTAATGAAGGCAAGATCAACACAGTTTTGACATACTAATGTCACATATTGCCTTCAATTTATCAAAGTTGAACTTTGTAAGTTCCTGAGTTGTGTATGTTTTATGGTTTTAAACATGCCTGTTTAACCCAAAAAAACGACAATATACTGTCACACATAAAATGTTGTACACCAAAGATGTTGGTTTGCTAAAAAACCCTTTTCTAACGCACATGTGAATGTGCACAGAGTAAAATGTTTTATACTCAACAATGTGTGGCTTCTTCTTTCAATGCTCAATACCAGTTTTTGGAGTAAGTTGTTGTAGTTTACAGTGACAATGGGAGGTATTTACTAAAGTCAAATCCACTTTGCACTACAAGTGCAGTTTCAGTGCACTTGTAGTGCAAAGTGGATTTGCCTTTAGTAAATAACCTCCACAGTGCTCTAAAATTTGCCACAATCAGGCCATTTTAGGGACTCAAAGCAATTAATTCATGGAGCTGAAAATGATGACTATTTTTTTCATTAATGCATTACATACATTAACAACAAAAACAATGTTTGTTTAGCAAACCCACAACATAATAGTTAGCTGAAGAAGAGTTAGTCACCTCATGTATCAAAGAAATTACGTTTGCACTATTGAAGAAAATGGCCAAAAATAAAAGCCCATTGGAGAAACTAGGAGACAGATAAGAAACACAAGCAGTAAATGAAATGAAATATGAGGTCAGTGTATAAAAAGTAAATTTATTTTAAAAATGTTTTACACATTGTCTGGCAAATCAATGGCCCCCCTACCCGCAAAGTACTCTTCATACTTTTGTCTTAGTTCGTGGGCGCTTTAGGGGGGCAAGCCAGGACGGCCAGCATTTTTCCTTAGGAAATTATGGAGTATGCAGCATGCAAGGACAATATGATTCCGTTTATATTTCGCCATGTTGATCGCTGTAAGAAATAGGTGGAACCGGCTGGCCATTATTCCAAACGCATTCTCCACCACTCTTCTGGCTCTGGCCAGCTGGTAATTAAAAACCCTCTGGTCCGGGGTGAGGGTCCTCATCGGGAACAGCTGCATGAGATGGACACCCAGCCCAAATGCTTCATCAGCCACGAAGACAAATGGGAGTCCTGCCACGTTGTCTTACGGAGGTGGCAAGCCCAAGACGCCATTCTGGAGACGTTTGAAGAACTCCGTCTGGGCGATGACTCCACCATCTGACATCTGGCCATTTTTCCCCACGTCCACATACAGGAACTCGTATGTCACTGACACCACAATACTATTAAACCCCTTATAATTGTAATAGTATGACCATAGGAGTGCGCACGGGGTGTGCCAGGTGTGCCTGGGCACACCCTAATCACCCCGTGCTGTCTCCAGGAATTTCCTCAAAATGCTGCATCCAAGAGAGTGTGTGGCCCACGCTGCCTGTGAAACAGTTTCACAGGCAGCAGATCATGAGAATTGCCAGAGCTGTTCAGTGTATGAAACTGTCAGACAATGACACTGCATACAGGGAGAGACACCAGCTATCAAAATGTCGGGGTAATGTTGGGGGTGGGCGGGACCGAATGGCCATCAAACACCAGCCAATGGGATAGGGTCTGGGCGGGCCGCTACATTTATGTGGCCCCACCCCCTCTCTGAAGCAGCTCAAACATTGGCTGGTGTTTATAGCGCTTGGTCCCGCCCACCCCCAACATGGCGGCTGAGTTGTAAGTTATCACAACTCAGCCGCGATGTCGGGAGTGGGCAGGACCAAGCGCCAACAGCAGCCAATGATTGGGCTGCTTCAAAGAGCGGGCGGAGCCAGAGAAATGTAGCGGCCTGCCCAGACCCATTCTATTGGCTGGAGTTTGGTAACTGTTCAGTCCCGCCCACCACCGACATCACCCATGACTTTTAACAGCTGGTCTCTCTCCCTGTATGCAGTCTCATTATCTGACAGTTTCATACACTGAACAGGTCTGGCAATTCTCACGATCTCCTGAATGTGAAACTCCCCCTCTCCCCTACCTGTGCCACCCAATGCTGCCTATCAGTGCCAACCAATGCTGCCAATCAGTGCCAACCAATGCTGCCTATCAGTGACATGCTGCTTATCAGTGCCAACCAGTGCTGCCTATCAGTGCCAACCAGTGCTGCCTATCAGTGCAAACCAGTGCTGCCTATCAGTGCCAACCAATGCTGCCTATCAGTTCCAGTGCTGCTTATTAGTGCCAACCAATGCTGCCTATCAGTGCCAGTGCTGCTTATCAGTGCCAACCAATGCTGCCTATCAGTGGCAACCAGTGCCAGTCAGTGCTGCCTATCAGTGCCAACCAATGCTGTAAATCAGTGCCAGCCAATGCTGTCAATCAGTGCCAACCAATGCTGCCTATCAGTGCTGCATATCAGTGCCCATAAGTGCTGCCAATCAGTGCCCATCAGTGCTGCATATCAGTGCCCATCAGTGCTGCCTATCAGTGCCAATCAGTGCTGACAATCAGTGCCCATCTGTGCTGCCTATCAGTGCCACCTATCAGTGCCAATCAGTGCTGCCAGTCAGTGCCCATCAGTGCTGCATATTAGTGCCCATCAGTGCAGCCTATCAGTGCCCATCAGTGCTGCTAATCAGTGCTGCGAATCAGAGCCTATCAGTGCCCATTAGTGCTACCAATCAGAGCCCATCAGTGATGCATATCAGTGCCCATCAGTGCTGCCTATCAGTGCCAATCAGTACCCATCAGTGCCACCTATCAGTGCTACCTATCAGTGCACATCAGTGCTACCAATTAGTGACCATCAACACTGCCAATCAGTGCTGCCAATCAGTGCAGCCTATTAGTGCCCATCAGTGCTGCCTATCAGTGCCCATCAGTCCTGCCTTAGCAGGGATGGTGGGAACCCCTCTACAGATAATTGCAACACAAATTACCTTCAAGTGCAACAACTTTTTTAGTTCACACCATTATAGCACTTTGGAATTTTTATTTTTTAGAGTGTTACACTTAATTGTATATGTTTTGGTTACAGTTATAATGTGAATTATTGCACTTGAAGTTAATTTTCCACCACCCCTGCTAAGTCCATGTCTTTATGGATTTTGCTTTGTGCACTGGTGCATAGTCATGTTGGAACAGGAAGGGGCCATCCCCAAACTGTTCCCACAAAGTTGGGAGCATGAAATTGTCCAAAATGTCTTGGTATGCTGACGCCTTAACCTCCCTAGCGGTAATCCCGAGTGTGGCTCAGAGTGAATTTTCATTACCAAAAGCGGTATCCCCGAGCCACACTCGGGATTGCATCGCAGGATCCCGGCAAAGTTTCTTAGCTTGTCCCCAGGATCCTGTGATGTCTCTGCGCTGTGTGCGAGCTGTGTCCCCCACTCCATCTATCATAGTGCCAGGCTCCGTTCCCTGCGAGCGATGCATGGGGACAAAGCCCGGCGCCAAATTCAAAAGGTGAAAAACACATATCACATACAGTACAATGTAATCTTACAGATTACGTTACTGTATCAAATTATTTCACATCCCTTTTGTCCCTAGTGCTTTGTCCAGTGCCCTGCATGCAGTTTTATATTATATATACTGTTCTTTCTGCATGGAAACTTGAGAATGTCCATACTCCATAGCAACCAAAAAGTGTCCCTTTATGTCAAAAGCGGTTCTATACCAGATAGAAAACAGCAATAATAAATTAGAATTACTCGCAGAATTAAGCGATAGTGATGCATGGGGAAATTCGTCATCAAACACTGAAAGTAACGACAGCGACAATTCTGCAACTGATCAAATTTCAGTGTTTTTGATTTGATTACATTATTGAATAAATGTTATTATTATATTATTATTTGTTTTATAATTATTTATAGTTATTTATTATATTATAATTTATGATTTCGTGTTTTAAAATTTATCATACCCGGGATGTCTACTAGACCCTTGTTTGGACAGATTTAAGTAAGTTATTCCTAAGAATTACAGGCCTACAATATAGAATGCCAAATTTCCATGTGAAACAATGTACCGCTTTGAGCATCAAAAATCTGACATAATCATACCGCCAAGGAGGTTAAGAGTTCCCTTCACTGGAACTAAGGGCCAAAGCCCAACCCCCAAAAAACAACCCCACACCATAATCCCCCCTCCACCAAATTCTTTGGATCAGTCGACAAAGCAAGGTCCATAAAAACATGGATGAGCGAGTTTGGGGTGGAGGAACTTGACTGACCTGCACAGAGCCCTGACCTCAACCCGATAGAGCACCTTTGGGATGAATTTGAGTGGAGACTGCGAGCCAGGCCTTCTTGTCCAACATCAGCGCCTGACCTCACAAATGCCCTTCTGGAAGAATGGTCAAACATTCCCATAGACACACTGCTAAACCTTGTGGACGGCCTTCCCAGAAGAGTTGAAGCTTTTATAGCTGGAAAGGGTGGGCCAACTCAATGTTGAACCCTATGGACTAAGACTGAGATGGCATTAAAGTTCATGTGCGTGTAAAGGTAGGTGTCCCAATACTTTTGACTATCTATCTATCTATACATATACACACGTATGTGTGCTTGAGCTTTCAGGTGCACACCCTAATGCAATAGGCTGCACACACCTATGAGTATGACCCCGAGTTGGGGGGTGGGACTATGTGGACGTGCTTCCCATTTATTGCCCCTCCACAGTTGGGGAAGTTCCCCTGCTGGGCAAACTGGGGGGCCACAGTCTGCTTTTCCTTTGGGCTTGAAGGAAACTGTGGAGTCAAACAAGAAAAAGAAAAATTACTACTTTTGCACATAACATTGCAAGCAGATTAGACACAAACATTCTTGGCCAACATAAGTATAACATTTATTTTAAGGAGTATTAAAGATAAAACTAGAAGGTCCACTTATCAGATTCCTCGCCCCTTCTGATGGCCCACTGTAAAAATTTTAGGGGGGAGGGGGGAGAGGGGAGAGAGATGTTCTGGACAGGTAACCTTCTCCACTTCATTGAGAGCTGAATGCCTAAATAATGTGTATTACTTTGGCCAGCCCCTACACTATTGGCAGCCCACTGGACAGGTAAGAAGTGTCATAATACAAAAATAGGAATACACACTGTACAAATTGAAGCACGTTTTTACATGACTGACGGATACCGATGTCATTATTCCCCTAATACCAAACCACGTCCATTCCTACCCCAATAACTCAAACCACACCGAGCTTGGAGTATAAAAGGCCGTAGTGGCCTAATTTTTATTTAACAAATAATTTTATATAAAAATATAACATATAAAACATTATCAATCATAAATAGAAAAACATCAACAACAAACAACAACATCTGTTAAAACAACCTGTTTGATCATCAAGCGTTGGTCTGAGCAATATCTTAAAAAATCCTCCGTGTCCATAACAGGACTAGCACTGCGGTCCCATCAAATCTATCAAAAATAGGCCTCAAGCCGACAAGCTGGCTCAGAGACTAGCAATGACCGCAGTGCCCCATTATCACTTCCCGGTTAACCTCCGTTAACCGGGAACCACAATCCTGAGCCATAGCAACGCTAGGCTCCCAAAAAAGACTCTTACTTTTACCATCCACCTTCTTTTGCCCAGACCAACGCCCGCCACAGCACCCAAGAATAACACCTTAATCTTGGGTGCCCCTCCACACCCGAAGTGCTCTCTGTATGCCATCTTGTAGCCCCAAGGCCCACAAATCAATTCCAACCTCGTTCAAATGCACTCCATCCGCTCTTAAATACCGCCATGTCTCGAACTCGAGTTCCAAATGCCTAACCGCCAGCCCACCGTTATTTACTACAAACTTGCTAACTTCCCTATTTATTTTTTTACGTGCCCTGTTGACCCCCTCAACTGATCTCGCCATCCTCCAGGAAGTCCGGGCCACCATGTCTGACCAAACAATCACCATTTTCGGAAAGGCTTCTCTCAACCGCAAAACATCCAACTTGATGTCGCGCTTCAGGTCCACCATAGATCTAATACCCAGGTCATTACCGCCAGCATGTATTACCAATACATCCGGCGGCCTATCGCGCTGTGCATAACGATGCACCTCCGGCACCAATCTGCCCCACAACATGCCTGGGATCCCCAGCCACTTTATGCACGCTTCCCTCCTGCCAAAACCCAATTGCCTACCCTCGTGTCGGGCGTCCCCTCTCCGAGCCCCCCACGCCACATAGGAATGACCCATGATCCAGACCATCCCAGGCAGCGAATCTGAAATAGACAAAAACACAGGAAACCATACTATAACCAACAACCCTATTAACACTTACCGAACCATACCCATATCTCTATTACACCACAAATAATTAACCTACAAACTAACCACCAAATTGGGCCGCACATAAGATTGAAACCTCTTGGATTCCCATCTACCAATCTTTTTTACCATCTCCTCCCCCAATCCATTCCTGGCTGCTTCCGTGGCTGCTCCTATCCTGAAGGAATGTGACGAGAAATCCTTCTCGGTCAGTCCTAAACCCCGGATACATTTTGCAAAAACTGCCCCAAATTGGAATCTGGATAAACATTCACCACCTGAATGTACCAAAAGGGGGCCCATTCCCGCCGGGCGCAAACTCAAAAACTCCCGCACTGTCCCAACTGGGCACAACACCGAACCCACAACCGGATACACCCTAACGATTCTGCCCCTTCCCAGTTGATCGGTCTTTGATTTTCTCAAATACAACTGCAAGGCTTCCGCCTCACACTTCACATCCTGATAATTCAGCCCTCCCTGTACCTTCTTGGAAGGGCTAACCAACTCCCCTATTCTAAAGGCCCCAAAAAACGCTAATAAAAAGGCTACCTTGAACAACAGCACTTCATAACCTGAAGAGCACACCCTCTCCAGTTGTGCTATAACACCCTGCAAAATCTCGAATGTCACCGGCCTTCTCACATCCTTCTTAACCCAAGCCTTTCTGTAACCCTTCATTGCCTGCCGGACCCAGAAGTCTTTCGTAAAATCCATCTGACCCTGCAACTTAAACAGAAAGGCCAACCCAGATACATTCTTATTCACTACAGCTGCAGACACACCCTCCTCCATCTTCCTGGCAATGTAGTATATCAAGAGCAACCGCACCTCTCCACCCACCGGCTCCTCCCCGATTTCATTCACAAAATCCATCCATTCCTGCCATACCCTGGTGTAAGCCGCCCACGTAGACCCACTTACCGAGTTCTTTATCCATCCGGCGATGAGGCCAATGCTATCCCCCACAGCCAGTCGGGACAAGGAACCCCGTGTTGCTCCGCCTCCGGCGCCAACTCCCGGAACCTTTCCCACTGGAAGCGAGACAACGCATCAGCTATAACATTTTCCACCCCTGGTAAATGGACCGCATGAATGAAAACATTCAGTTGCAAACAACGTAGTACCAGATGTTGTAATAGCCTAATCACTGGCGGAGATGATGCCGTGTTCCTATTAATTACCTGTACCACACCTAGGTTGTCCCCGTGGAAACGCACCTTCAGGTCCCTGAATGATGCTCCCCATAACTCCACCGCCAGCACCACCGGAAACAACTCCAGCAGCACCAGGTTTTTTGTAAATCCTGCTTCCAACCACGACTGAGGCCAAGGCCCAGCACTCCATTGTCCCTGAAAAAATGCCCCAAAACCGGTTGAACCTGCGGCATCAGTGAACAGTTCCAAGTCAAAATTGCTGACCGGACCAGCCATCCAGAAAGCCCTCCCGTTAAAAGCTTCCAAAAAGGTGTGCCACACCTTTAAGTCCGCTCTATGTGTTTCTTTTAATCGAACGAAATGCCTTGGCGATTTTACGCCGCTCGTGCTGGCCGACAACCTGCGACAGAAGACCCTCCCCATTGGTAATATGCGGCATGCAAAATTAAGCTTACCCAATACCGATTGTAGCGTCTTCAGTCGCACTTTCCGCAAACCCATGAGCCCCGCAATTTCCCTCTTCAGGTCCTCCAGTTTATCGCCCGGCAACCGGCATTCCATTGCTTCCGTGTCTAGCACAATGCCCAAGAACGTGATGACCGTACTCGGTCCCTCCGTTTTGTCAGCCGCCAATGGAATGCCGAATTTGTCTGCGATATGTTCCAGCGTAGCCAAAAGCACCGCGCAGATCCTTGAATCAGCTGGGCCCATGCAGAGAAAGTCATCCAGATAATGAATTATAGAATTCACAACTGACACCTCCCTAACTACCCATTCCACAAACGAGCTGAACTGCTCAAATATCGTGCACGATATAGAGCAGCCCATTGGTAAGCATTGGTCAACATAAAATTCGTTGTTCCAATGACATCCCAACAACCGAAAGCTGTCCAGGTGTACTGGCAGCAGTCGGAAAGCTGATTCCACATCTGCCTTTGCCATGAGAGCCCCCTTTCCATACCGTCGCACCCATCCCACTGCCGCATCAAATGATGTATAGGTCACGGAACACTCACCCTGGTCTATCGCATCATTGACCGACCCCCCTTTTGGGAAAGATAAATGATGGATTAGCCTGAATTTTCCTGGCTCCTTCTTTGGGACCACACCCAGCGGTGACACCACCAAATTATCCAACGGCGACACCGAAAAAGGACCTCCCATCCGACCCAATGCAACCTCCTTCCTTAGTTTCTCAGAAACTACCTCCGGGTGTTGCATGGCTGACTTTAAATTAGGCGACACAGGCGGGATAACCGACAGATTGCACGGTATCCTAAATCCCACTGAGAAACCTTCATCCAACAATTGCGCTGCTTTCTTGTCTGGGTACCTACCTAGAAACGGCCGCATCTTTTCCACTCTCACCGGGGTCCTCCCTTTTGTTTGCAGTTTTTCCTTGCCTACCCTTTCCTTGTTTGAAACACCTTGACCCCGGGTGGGACCCCCCACATCCTGAACACTCATGCTTGTACTTACATGAGGTTCCGAACCTGCAGGTCCCGGCGTTGTTTTGCCAACAAACCCCCTTTTTGTTTCCGACCGTATGTCCCTGGGTGGAAGGTCCACCGGTCCCTCCTGGAAAAAACTGGTTGGGGGCCCTCGTCGTCGTCGTCATCAATCTCATCCATAGGCTGATGTCCTTGTGATCCCAACGGAGCGCCGGTCTGATTGCCCTCCGTTGACGGAACTGTTCATCGTACCTCAGCCACGCCGTGCCCCCATAAACCCTGTACGCCTCTCCGATAGCATCTTGATAGCAAAATAGAGCTGAGCAATGCTCCGGGTGCTTCTCCCCTATCACACTTGCCATAATCGCAAAAGCCTGCAACCAGTTTGCAAATGTTCTAGGGATCAGCCTGTACCTCCTCTTCTCCTCGTCCTCCTTCTTTGAATCATCAGGTTTCACCCTATCCAGATTAAATTTCTCTAACGGCAGTAGGGAAAATATCTCAACATATTCACCCTTCCACAGTTTTTCCCGCACTTCTTGCTTCAGGTGCGCGCCTAACGGTCCCTCATAGCATACATACACCTCGCACCTGGCTGCATCATCCAATCTGGTTATATCCTGCCTACTTGTGGTCTCAGCTGTCTTGTCCGTCCCCTGCGCCCCTGTACTCCCGGGCGTTACCGGTGCAGGCGTGGCCACCGCCGCCGTGACCAAAGGCCCCGCCGTTGTCCCTCCCGTGAGTGCCACCGCCCCGGTGCCTCCTGCCGGCGGCGCCCACGCTGTTGCAGGGCCCGAGGGAACCGTCCCTGCTCCTTCAAAGCGCTGCAGGAGCTCCCTAATGCCTGCTAAAAACCCCCCCAATGCTGTAGCCCCCCCACTGCCTGACACCCCCGACCCACTGCTGCCCCCGCCCCCCACTGAAACCCCCGTCCCCCCCACTCTGGCCTGACTGGAATTAAGGGATAAAACATTGGACTCACCAGGCTGCACAGGCGTAGCCTCATCAGCCGGAACAGGGATCTCCACCGCTGCCGTTCGCTTTTGCTGGGGTACCGATTCTTCCTCCGACCCGGACCATCCACCTGTTCGATCGCCGCTTCTCTCTTCTTCTTCCTCTGACGAAGGCCCGCCCGGCCTGGCCGCCGGGGTTGCCGCCGTGACTGTGGCAGTATGCCCCCGCCTCCGCGTGTCACATCCGCCCGCTGACTTGCAGGTTGCCTTGCCCGGACCGGTGTGCCTGACCTCAGTCCTGCCGCCTGGTACATGTGGTGCCCCGCTGGGCCGACCCCTCTCGATCCTCCTGTGTGCCCTTGCCGTGGAACCGGACAGCCCAGGGCTTGCTGCACGTGTCCTCTCCCTTGATGCTGGCTGACTCCTGCAGGGGGCGGGGCTCACGCTCCTCACTCTGCCCGCTCTGCTGGGCCGCGCCGCCGCTTCCATCCCTTCCAGACGATCGCTCCGCCGGGTCCCGTCGGCGTTCGCTCTGCCGCCATCCGCTCCGGCCATTCTCTTTGGCGGTGGGCCCACCGCGAGACCCGAAGGAGTCCCGGGTTGCCGCTGTCCAGAAACCCGCTGGTTGGGGGAGAACCGCTCGGGCGGCCGGGACCGCCGCGTTCTGGCGCCGCTAGACCTACCCAGCGCCTCAGGCTGACTGGTCTGCAAAGCCGCAGCTATGGTCTCTTGCAGCCATGCTGCCCCACGAACCACGGCCTCCTTCCTGAGCTGCTCCATAAGTCCGTCCAGCTCCATCTTCAATGAACTTTCTCCAACCACTGTTACTCCCCTTTGGGCGGGGTTAACCTATAAAGCCCTGTTTGATACCTCCCCCTCGGTTACTTTTTTGTACCCACCCCTTAAACTATTAACTCCCCTGTTCCCACAGTCATGTATGCCCTCCGCTATGCATTACATGCTGTTGCTACGGGCTTCTCTTTCTGCAATTACCTATCAAGATAATAGGAGGACAAAACTTGAAACAGTACCATTTGAAAGTATTCAGGCAGGCCCTTGCACTACATGTTTTGGTGAATTCATCCATAAATCTGACCACAAAAGAGGTAGGTATAGTGTGTATGGGTTTGGCAAAGTCAGAGGTTGGGAGGGAGGGTTCCAAGTGAGTTTGGGTCCCCAAAAAAATAAAATAAAATCTTGCACTCTGCCTGAATTTAAGAACAACAATAACATTTGTACACATTTTAGGGGGTGTTTAGGGTAAGCGATACAATGAAGCTGACAAAATACATTAAGTGACTAGGCTAGGTGTGTATGGGCCCAGGATAGCATGCTGGGGAGGTTAGTGAAGGCAAATATGCATGAAGGACAAAAAAGGAGCAGTAAAAGCTTCAAAGAGGACATTCACTGCATATTACAATCATGGTAATTATGGAAAGATGAAATAAATACAATACATTAGCAAACATTAAATACATAGAATGTGATGTTAAAGGAGAAAATGTACCTTAATATAGTCCTTCTGCAGGACCCGAATTATGGCAGAACAGGTGTCTGGAATAATGATTCCCAGAGCCTGGGGGGAGATCCCAGTTGAGAAGTTGATGTCCTGCAGACTTTTCCCCATCGCCAAGTACCGCAAGGTGGCGACGAGCCTCTGCTCGGGAGTGATGGCTTGCTGCATGCAGGTGTCCTGCTTGGTAATATAAGGGGACAGCAAAGCCAACAGATGGTGAAAAACGGGTCCGTCATCCGGAGATAATTCCTGAAATCATCAGGATTATTCTCCCGGATCTCCCGCAACAAAGGCATATGAGAGAATTGGTCACGCTGGAGCAACCAATTCTTCGTCCATGAACTCCTCCTCGCCCTGTTCATGGACTGGACTTGGGTCAAAGCAAGAACTCCAACACCAAGCCCTTGCACAGCACAAAGTCTACGACAAGTACGTACACACATGGTTAGAAAACGGCCGGCTGGTTAGAACGAACTAACAGAACGCACTGAAAATCAGAACGAACCTGAGAAGAACGATATGAAAATCAGAAATGAGCGGACAAGAACGCACTGAAAAACAGATACGAGCTATTAAATAGAACGCACTGAAAGACAGGAACAAACTGACAACATGCACTGAAGAACAGATACCAACTCACAAGCACAAACTAACAAGCAGAAACGAACTGAAAAGCGCGAATCGTCTCTCACCAAACCTCTACTAACAGGAGATAAACATGAGATTAGCAGAAGGAGCCCAAAGGGTGGCACACTGGCTATTGAACTTCCTTTTTATAGGCCCGTCATACGTGTTGTACGTCACCGCGTTCTGGACGTTCGGAATTTCATTCATTTCATTCATTCAACATTTGTGTGACCGTGTGTATGCATGACAAGTTTGAGCCAAAATCCTTCGGAAAAAAAACCACGGTTTTGTTGTCAGAATGTCCGATCGTGTGTACAGGGCATAAGACTCTGCAAAAGACTTGAGACTGGGGGAGAGGTTCACCTTCCAGCAGGACAACAACCCTAAACATACAGCCAGAGCTACAATGGAATGGTTTAGACTAAAGCATATTCATGTATTAGAATGGCCCAATCAAAGTCCAGACCTAAATCCAATTGAGAATCTGTTTGTAAGACTTGAAAATTGCTGTTCACAGACGCTCTCCATCCAGTCTGACAGAGTTTGAGCTATTTTGCACAGAACAATGGGAAAATATTTCACTTTCAAGATGTGCAAAGCTGGTAGAGACATCCCCAAAAAAGATTTGCAGCTGTAATAGCAGTGAAAAGTGGTTCTACAAAGTATTGACTCAGGGGAGCTGAATACAAATTCACATCATACTTTTCAGATATTTATTTGAGAAAAATTTTGAAAACCATTTATCATTTTCCTTCCACTTCACAATTATGTGCCACTTTGTGTTGGTCTATCACATAAAATCCCAATAAAATAGGGATGGTCAGAAATACCCCCGGTTCGGTTGGCACCAGAACATCTCGAACAGGCAAAAAGTTCTAGCGAACATGCAAACTCTATTAAAGTCTATTGGACACGAACATGAAGAATCAAAAGTCCTAATTTTAAAGGCTTACATGCAAGTTATTGCCATAAAATAGTGTATGATGACCTGGGTACTGCCCTAGGGGACATGTATCAATGCAAAAAAACGTTTTTAAAATGATCGTTTTTAAAGGAGCAGTGATTTTAATGACACTTAAAGTGAAACAATAAAAATGAAATATTCATTTAAATATCGTGCCTGGGGGGAGGGGGTCCCCTTAGTCTACCTGTCAAGTGGTACATCTGTACAATGTATAGAACATGCCGCAGCAATAATGACATTTCTAAATAAAAAATGTCATTTAAACTTGCTCGTGGCTGTAATGGATTGGCGGCTCCTGGCAATACAGATTAAGAAAAATGAAAAAGACCGGTGGGTCCCCCCCTCTCAGTCCATACCAGGCCCTTCGGGTCTTGTGTGGATTTTGAGGGGAACCCTACGCCAAAATTTGTTAAAAATATTGCTATTTTTGGGGTCCGTCGGGCTGCGTGATTGATAGTGGATTTACATCACGGGATGCATTTCTTTTTTTTTTTAAGGATTTGTTGAAAACTTTCTCTTGTGGTTTTTACTTTTTGACACTTGTTTGGTGAATGGGTGGGGGGTGATGGGATCCTCGTCTGCTCTGCAGGGGGATTGTGGGAGAAATTATATAGGTATCTGCGGACCAGGCCTGCACTCTCTTTCTTCATGGATCTCACCATGTGAGCACCACTCCGCCGCTGTGTAAGACGATTGCGGCCTAGCATGTGACACACAGCCCACTGCTCCAGCCCCAGCAAGTCCAGCCGTCGCCCGCTGGCAGAAGGACGCCCTGCAGCAGCGCTGAACACCGTGGAACAGGTTCACTGAATTAGCAGACTTGCTTTTAAGAAAGTGTTGTTAGTACTCTTAAAGGGGACACTTTACTGGTCAATATAGTATACTATCTCTCATTAGGATAATGGTATTATAGGTCAACCTGGGGTTCTCCTTTAAAATAGACACATCTCCTTATATCCATTGATAGCTTTCCTACAATATCCCATAGTGATTGTGTATATTGTTGTCATTCATGTGTAATTGCTAATTGTTATTGCTGCAAGTGTTATTTCAACCTAGTCTTGGCCGAACCCAGGATTTGGCTGAATAATTCTCCTTTAAACCTCTCATCTCAAATAAGTAAAGACAGAGAGAATTGAAACTGTTTTGTGTCTGTGTGTCATTTAAAGGTATGCACAATAAGTCTGAACCTAGAGTGTCAGAGGGGCTGGAGAGTTCACAGGGTCATGGCCGCATAAGAGAACATGCATTATCAAGCAACCCCCGAGGGGGCAGTGCTACATTTGGTGGATGTTTTCTGCTGCAGGCCCTAGTTAGTCCAGACACAAGCCATCACGTAAGGGAGAGATGGACTCAGGTGCTGCAGTCGTCTGGGGGAGAGCACAAAGAGATCAGATGGAGCTGAGCAGTGTTCTGGAGATCTCAGGGAGTGAGTGCACTGATAAGGAGATCCGACAGGGGGTGAGAGCCCTAGTTCCAGGACAGAGGGCCTACATTCTGGATGTGGAAGTAGAGTTCACGCTGGACTGTGTTCAGGTGCTGGTGGAATAGAAGTGCCTCTAGCAGAAGGGATAGTTGCTTGAGTGATACCACTGCAGGTGAGGGAAGAGGACACAGGAGGGCAGCTGCCACCGCAAGCCAGTGCGGGAAACACGGGACGAGTTGGTGCCAATTTCTGTGGAGTTAATGCTCCTCCTGCCTTGTTCTACACGGACATGAGCCTGGTGAAGAATGGCTCCAATAATGCCAACCAAGGGTATAGGAGACTTCGGTTCTTCTCAGGGCAACTACCCGCCCCAAGTGGAGAGGAGGAAGTCTGTTGAAAAATGGAATGTCTCTGAGGCTGCGGTTGAGTGAGGGTCTTTTCGGGGACCCGCTGCAGAAGTGATTAGAAACCTACGCATGGGAAAAAAGGATTGTGTCGCTATGGATTACATAGATGCTCTGTATGCTGTCTTGGAGGAGTGGAAAAGACCCCTGATCTCCTGTACAAATTCAGTCACACTCATCAGGAAAGAGGAGAGAGACTCTCTGAGTATATCTCTAGAATAGAGCGAATACTTCATCAGATCATTCTTAAGAAGGGCATTGATCCAAAGACAGCTGATCAAGCTTGTTTAGATCGGGTCTTACAAGGGGCCCACCCAAACCATCCTATTGTTCTGAAATTGTTATTGAATGGAGCCCGAATGATCCCAACTTACCCAGGACTAATGAGAGAGAAGTTCGGGAGGAGGAAGCCCTGTTTTAAGAGAAAAGCTTGGGGACGAAAGAGCCGGCTGTGAATGCCGGAAGGAGGGAGAAGGTATCTGCCCTTGTTGCCCATGTTGAACCTAGCTTTTCAGATGAGGACAGTGAGGCAGAAACCAAGCACGAAGTGCCTAGCAGTCCTGACAATAAGAAGTCAACAGTTGAAACGGAATCGGCGGAATTGATGACCAGATCAGAGGTTGATGGAAAACACTGTGGGCGACATGAATCTGATAGAGGTACTTGTGTACCTAGATGATATCATCGTGTTTGGTAAAACATTAGAAGAATATGAGGCACGACTCAAGAAAGTTTTCCAGAGACTCCATGCGGAGGGGCTGAAACTGTCATTGGAGAAATGTCAATTCTACCAAACCTCAGTCACCTATTTAGGGCATGTGGTCTCAGCAAACAGAGTAGCCACAGACCCAGCTGTTACTGGAAGCTGTTACTTCCTGGCCTTGACCAAGGACAGTCATGGAGTTGAGATCCTTCTTAAGATTCTGCTCTTATAACAGAAGATTTGTGAAAAATTTCGCCCAAATTGCGAAGCCTCTGAATGAGTTATTGCAGAAGGAAGTGGATGAAGGTTCACAGAAGTCACATCCAGGGAAGTCCAGGCAGTTGGCTCCAAGGAGGGCACATGAGCCTATTCAGGATCAGTGGACTTCGAGGTGTGAAAAGGCTTTTTGGCGTTTGAAGGAGAGCCTTACTGAAGATTCCAGTTTTGGCCTATGCTGACCCTTCCAAGCCTTATGAGTTGCATGTGGACACTAGCTAAGATGGGTTAGGAGGAGTCCACTATCAAAAGATGGGAGGAAAACTTTGCCTGGTCGCCTATGTGAGTAAAAGCCTCAATCCTTCTGTGAAGAACTATCCAATGCACAAGTTGAAGTTTTTGGCCCTCAAATGGCCCATGGTGGATAAACTGCAAGATTATCTGTATGGAGCTACATTTGTAGTAAAAAACTACAAAAATCCCCTAATGTACTTGCTGTCTACTGCTAAACTAGATGCTACTGGCCATCAATGGTTGGCCACCCTATCGGAGTTTCAGTTCAGCCCGGGGCAGGAAACCGGGATGCTGATGCCCTGTCTCGAAGACCGCTCGTCTCCAGTGACAATGCTAGGAACTGGGTTTATCTACCCCTGAAGGAGTTCACGCTGTGTGTCAAGGAGTAGAACAACGTCATAAGGGAGCCACAGGAGATGAACCTGTGGGAGTCACCCCTGCAGGAGTGCCTCGGTATTATTGTGACCTGACGCAAGTACGTAGCCGAGAGCTGCTTCAGTTGACAAAAGAGGACTTGAGAAGGGATCAGCGGGAGGATCCAATGGGCAGCCTTGTTAAGAAAGCAATGATAGCTCGAGATCCTCATATACTGTTGAGGAGTTTTGTAGACGGTGCAAAAGTAGTTCACAAAGAGTGGGAGCGGATGCAACTGGAAGACGGTATCATATACAGAAAGAGTCCAACAGGAGAATCGGAAGGTGTTCAACAACTGTTTCTCCCAAAAAAGCACAGTTGTGTTAACAGCTGTTCGTGACGATCATGGGCACCTGGGGCCAGATAGGACTCTTAGGTTAGTTAGTGATCGGTTTTATTGGCCAAGTGAGTAAAGACAGAGAGAGTTGAAACTATTTGCTTTCTGTCTGTGTGTCATTTAAACGTATATACAATATGTCTGAACCTAGAGTGTCAGAGGGGCTGAAGAGTTCACAGGGTCATGGCGGCATAAGAGAACATGCATTATTAAGCAACCCCCGGGGGGTAGTGCTACATATCCACCTTTAGACAATCCCTGAAAATCCTTCTCTTTAAAGAAGCCTATCCTGCTTCCAACAATCACACTGTGTTTTTACTTTATCCATTAGCCCATCTCCCACAGTTATTACCTTTTGTATCATGTGACCTCCCCCCTCTTAGGTTGCAAGTTCTAACGAGCAGGGCCCTCTGATTCCTACTGTACCAAATTGTATGGTAACTGTAAAGTCTGCCTTCATTTTGTGAAGCGCTAGGCAGACTGGTGGTGCTATATAAATCCTGGAATATAATAATAATAATAATAATATTTCCTTGTGCACCTACAAGAAACATCATTTTAACCACTTACGGACCGCACGCCGTCATTATACGTTGGTACTTTGAAGAGGGATATCGTTGTTATGGCAGCAGCTAACGCATTCTCTTCTTCAGCGGCCAGTCCGCTTTCAGATAAAAGTGGTCTCTGCGGCAGATTCGCCACAAGATCACTTTTATCGGTGGCAGGAGAGGGCCCCCCCCGCCTCGCTCCAGCGCCCTACGCCGCTTACTGGAGCCGTCGGTAGCGGTGGAGGCGATCAGGTCCTGTCATGTCTGTGGTATGGAGAGGAGTGATGGGGAAGATGGCCCCCACCAGTCTCCATACCACTGCAGGGCGGAAGTGGTGTCAAAATGTCACTTCCGCCCATAGCTCTTGAAGGGACATTTTTATTTATTTATTTTTTGCAAATGACATTTAATTTTTTTTTTTTTTATTGTATTTTAGTGTAAATATGAGATCTGATGTCTTTTTGACCCCAGATCTCATATTTAGGAGGTCCTGTCATGCTTTTTTTCTATTACAAGGGATGTTTAATAGGAATAAAAGTGACACATTTTTTTTTTTTTTAAAGAACAGTGTAAATATAAAAAAATAAAAGGTAAAATAAATAAGAAAAAAAATGTTTTTTTTCTTTTCCCCGTCCCGCCGAGCTTGCATGCAGAAGCGAATGCATATGTGAGCAGCGCCCACACATGAAAACGGTGTTCAAACCACACATGTGAGCTATTGCCGTGATCGTTAGAGCGAGAGCAATAATTCTAGCCCAAGACCTCCTCTGTAACTCAAAACATGAAACCTGTAGAATTTTTTAAACGTCGCCTATGGAGATTTGTAAGGTGTAAAAGTTTGTTGCCGTTCCACGAGCAGGCGCAATTTTGAAGCGTGACATGTTGGGTATCAATGTACTCAGCGTAACATTATCTTTCACAATAAAAAAAAAAAATGGGCTAACTTTACTATTTTTCAAAAAAGTGCGCTTGTAAGACCGTCGCGCAAATACGGTGTGAGAAAGTATTGCAACAACCGCCATTTTTATTCTTAGGGGGTTAGGAAAAATATATATTTTTTGTTTGGGGGTTCTAAGAAATTTTCTAGCAAAAAAAAGTTTTTAACTTGTAAACATCAAATCTCAGAAAGAGCCTTGGTCCTTAAGTGGTTAATGCCAAATGATTAGGTAAAAGACACACCCATGGTATTCTTCCCAGATCAGAGTAATCCTTCATGAGCAAAAGATGCATTTTCCTTTATTTTCAGACACATACAACAGGCTGAATGTAAACCGAGCAATGCTTACATTGGTATAGGCGTATGATCACAGTCCTCAAATTAAAGGGAAAAAAGGTAGTGGTAAAAGGTTATGTTTGCAAAGCATTTCTGGATATAATAAAGCAAAAGGAAAAAGGTAAGGTAACAATCCTAGTTTTACTCATGCTGGAAAGTACCACCACCGCCGTACATCTGGTGCTTTGGTTATGAAAGCTGTAGCTCTCACAGAGTGAAGGGATCCAGTGGTTTACCCTCCCTTTCCTCTCCCTTTGTCCATTCACAAAACAACTTGTATACTATTCACACAATATAGTACTGTGATCAGGGAACATAGAAAGCAATTGTTTCCTATGTGCCATTGCCTTGAGCCTGCATTGATCTATGCAGATTAACACAGCTCAATGGAGATAATGTGCACAAGCCAAAAAGGAAAGTAAATGGAGGAAGGGTTTCCTCTTGGCTGCAGCAGACTGATGACATCATCTCAGCCTAGGCAAAAACACTGGCTGCACTTCACGAAGGCATTTTCATGTACACTGGACGTTGTTAGCACTGCTCTTGAGCTTCTGGCGTTTTTTATTTCTGTCTCTAAATGCCCCTGCATGTTAGCCTATGTGTCTATACACACATTTAGAGCATTTGGTGGAGTTTAGAGGCATGGGTATTTAAAGGCAGAAAAATAAACACTGCCAGCATGTTCAGGAGCAGCAGCATTTTGGCAGAAAAAATGCTTGATGCATGTGTAGCACCCTTTACCAATAGATTGGTGCTAGTAAGGGTTTACTATGATTTTCAGCACAGGCAAATGTAAGCAGGCCTATGCTGCAAGCTAGGCCTGTCTGTTTTGATCTGGGGCATAGTTGCCAACATTGGGAAAAAAAAATTCGGGACACTTTTTTTGGCTGTAGGCGGAGTCAGGCTATAATTAGGGGGCGTGGCATGCGATAGTAGGCGGGGCATAGGAAAAAGGAAAAATGCGGCGCGCGAAGCGCGCCGTGCAAAAAAATGGGCGTGGTTTACGTGAAATAGTGGGCGTGGCTTACATGGGCGTGGCTAAATGGGGTGTGGTTAGAGTCTGAGATGAATGAGGGATGCAGAGGGAAAGGGGGGTAGAGGGATGGAGGGACAGCAGACCCAGATCCTACACCATAATAGCAATGTGTATTCCAGAGTTTAATAATCAGCAGATAAAGATACTCCAAACACCTGGTGTTAGCACTTCAATCATCCCGGCACCATGGTTGTTATAATGTCAGGATGATTGAAGCGCATTATTACTATTATTACATTGTAATATAAATAATGAAATCATTCAACTCACCATAATGCAGAATCAGTGGGACCCCTGAGCGTGTCACCTGCCACGTCACCTGCCACCAGATGCCATCAGGTTCCCCTAGCAGAGTCTGTCCTTACATAAGGTGCCCCCAGCAGAGGGGGGAGAAGGGGGTGCAGGTATGTTGGTGACACAGGGGGGAGAGGGGGGTGCAGGTATGTTGGTGACACAGGGGGGAGAGGGGGGTGCAGGTATGGTGGTGACACAGGGGGGTGCAGGTATGGTGGTGACACAGGGGGGTGCAGGTATGGTGGTGACACAGGGGGGGAGAGGGGGGTGCAGGTATGGTGGTGACACAGGGGGGGGAGAGGGGGGTGCAGGTATGGTGGTGACACAGGGGGGGAGAGGGGGGTGCAGGTATGGTGGTGACACAGGGGGGGAGAGGGGGGTGCAGGTATGGTGGTGACACAGGGGGGGAGAGGGGGGTGCAGGTATGGTGGTGACACAGGGGGGGAGAGGGGGGTGCAGGTATGGTGGTGACACGGGGGGGGGGAGAGGGGGGGTGCAGGTATGGTGGTGACACGGGGGGGAGAGGGCGGTGCAGGTATGGTGGTGACACAGGGGGGGGAGAGGGGGGTGCAGGTATGGTGGTGACACAGGGGGGGAGAGGGGGGTGCAGGTATGGTGGTGACACAGGGGGGGAGAGGGGGGTGCAGGTATGGTGGTGACACAGGGGGGGAGAGGGGGGTGCAGGTATGGTGGTGACACGGGGGGGAGAGGGGGGTGCAGGTATGGTGGTGACACGGGGGGGGAGAGGGCGGGGCAGGTATGGTGGTGACACAGGGGGGGAGAGGGGGGTGCAGGTATGGTGGTGACACAGGGGGGGAGAGGGGGGTGCAGGTATGGTGGTGACACAGGGGGGAGGGGGGTGCAGGTATGGTGGTGACACAGGGGGGGAGAGGGGGGTGCAGGTATGGTGGTGACACGGGGGGGAGAGGGGGGTGCAGGTATGGTGGTGACACAGGGGGGGAGAGGGGGGTGCAGGTATGGTGGTGACACAGGGGGGGAGAGGGGGGTGCAGGTATGGTGGTGACACAGGGGGGGAGAGGGGGGTGCAGGTATGGTGGTGACACAGGGGGGGAGAGGGGGGTGCAGGTATGGTGGTGACACGGGGGGGAGAGGGGGGTGCAGGTATGGTGGTGACACGGGGGGGGGAGGGCGGGGCAGGTATGGTGGTGACACAGGGGGGGAGAGGGGGGTGCAGGTATGGTGGTGACACAGGGGGGGAGAGGGGGGTGCAGGTATGGTGGTGACACAGGGGGGAGGGGGGTGCAGGTATGGTGGTGACACAGGGGGGGAGAGGGGGGTGCAGGTATGGTGGTGACACGGGGGGGAGAGGGGGGTGCAGGTATGGTGGTGACACAGGGGGGGAGAGGGGGGTGCAGGTATGGTGGTGACACAGGGGGGGAGAGGGGGGTGCAGGTATGGTGGTGACACAGGGGGGGAGAGGGGGGTGCAGGTATGGTGGTGACACAGGGGGGAGGGGGGTGCAGGTATGGTGGTGACACGGGGGGGAGAGGGGGGTGCAGGTATGGTGGTGACACAGGGGGGGAGAGGGGGGTGCAGGTATGGTGGTGACACAGGGGGGGAGAGGGGGGTGCAGGTATGGTGGTGACACAGGGGGGAGAGGGGGGTGCAGGTATGGTGGTGACACAGGGGGGAGGGGGGTGCAGGTATGTTGGTGACACAGGGGGGAATCAGGTATGGTGGTGACACGGGGGGAGAGGGGTGCAGGTATGTTGGTGACACAGGGGGGAGGGGGGAATCAGGTATGGTGGTGACACGGGGGGAGAGGGGTGCAGGTATGGTGGTGACACAGGGGGGAGGGGGGAATCAGGTATGGTGGTGACACGGGGGGAGAGGGGTGCAGGTATGGTGGTGACATGGTGTGCAAGAGGGGAGCCAGGACCATCAATGTCCCCAGCCAGCGGAGCCCCAGTCCATCCATGCTGGACCTCAGCCTTTGAGAAGTGTACTGCAGGGAAAGCTCCAAGCCTCCCATACACTGAGTACACCCCCTCCCCCTATCTCTCTTCTCCCCCACTACACTGACAGGCCACTACTCACAGGTCAGACAACTCCTGAACAGCCAGATGAAAGCCTCCCTTCTTCCCTCCCGTCACTCCCACTATTCCTCAGAGCTCCGTTGGACACACGGGGGCGGAGGGTGATGGCAGTGGAGGCTGATCACGTCTTCCTTGTGTTCAGTGTAGAGCGGGGAGGGGTTGCCAATCCCTCCAGCCAATAGGCTTCAGTGTACAATAGAATTTTCTATTTGTACACTGAAGAGAGAAGCGGATTGGCTGCCCCTCCCCCCTGCACTGAACACAAGGGGAACTTTGTGACTGACTCGTGGAGGCAACGGCGGCCATTTTTGTGGAGCCGTTGCCGTTTTTTACAAAAACACTCACGATTTTCTTGGGACAAACCCCAAAAATTCGGGAAAACACCCGGGACAAAATTAAATCGGGACAAGGGTCCCAAAATCGGGATTGTCCCGGGAAAATCGGGACTGTTGGCAACTATGCTGGGGGCTGGGATTGGTCAGAGTAGCAGTGGGTGTGACCACCTGTGCTCTAGTACTGGGGCGCCTCCCCTGCTTCCAGGGAGAAGATTCTGGAAGAGGGGCCAGGCCTGGAACTGGAGTGGCAGGCAGCTCATATGGGAGCCCTGACCAATCCCCAATCGGTATTGGCAGGGGGCTGGCCTCCTATATAAGCTGAGGTGATATGCCACTGGGGGGGAGAAGTCGGATGAGTGAAGTGAGGAATGGAATGCTAGGCAGCAGCAGGAAGCCATCCCCATCTGGGGGGGGTGGTGCCGATCGCAGGGGGAGGCCCGGGAGAACTGTGAGGGAACATTGCCTCTACACGGTCATTGGTAATGTCTCTGTCACCACAAGGTCGGTGGCAGGGAGCTCCTGGAGCAGAGGGGCAGGTGAAGCTGTCGAAACGCATGGTCCGGTCAAGTTCCTCATCAAGGGCTCGGGCTGAGGAAGGTCGGTAAGTATTACCACAGTGGAGGGCTGGAGGTGCCAGGAAGTCTGTGAGGGAACTCTGCTTTTACACGGTCATTAGCAGAATCTTCATCAAACACACGGTGGATGATGTGGAGTCCTGGATCAGAGAAGAGACTGTGGGGATCTGTGTCAAGTCGATGTGGCTTGAGGGCACATGATTTGCAAATTGGGCTGGCTGAGAACAGTAGTCCACCACCTAATGTAATGTTTTACTACTAGGCCTCTGGGGAGAGGTTTTGCAGGCCTCAGGCCTAGTAGCAGCGAGCAGCCAGAGTCTGTAAAGGGACTTATTCAGAGTGGGCCCCTATTACCCATTAGAAGATGTGACATACTTCATTTCAGTAACTACAAGCGTGTGCAGGAGGAAACCAGTGTGGGTAGAAGGAAGCAAGTTTGTGCAGGAGGAGTAACAGTCTGCATGGAGATCCAGGAGGAGATTTACATTTAATGTCTATGCGCATCTAATCTTCTGGCTCTAGAATTGTGCTTTTGTGCTTAAATTATGAATATGATGGCAATGACAAATCCTATGGGCATCCCATATTCCTATGCAAGTTGTATCCCCTAATAAAAAAACAAAAACAAAACCAGCAAAAGACTGTTCATTGTCTTTGGAAGTGATATATGAAATCTGGCAGTGGGGTGATTTAGCGGATTGTTTGTTACTAGCTGCAACACCATGGCTACACATGTGTAGCACCCTGATGTTTAGGCAGGGTTGCTTGCTCGAAGCGTTTGGAGGGAGGGACCGGATATGAGGCTGTGCAGGAGCTGTGGCTGAGCCCGTGAAGCCCGCGATCCTTCCCCACAAGATGCCTAAGTAGGGCAAGGACGGCGTGCTCTCCTCCATTAGCCCGATCGGGATCCATCCCGCTGCATATGGCAGGCGTTCTTGCCGCCCCTCCACCACTGAATCGGAACACTCTGCCGTCCCGGGTGTAATAGACGGGAGGAGGATTCCCTCACTCCAGAATTACCCGCCCTTAACGCTAACAGCAAGAAGAGAGAGTGAGACGGCCGAGATACAGCTGACAGGTCACAGCATCTGCAGCGTGGAGCGCTTGGAAGCAAGAGAAAGCGAGGGAGGTTGGAGCGAGAAGGAAATCTCTCCACCCACAAAACCGCAAGTACTAGGGGTATTACCCACAGACTATGGGACCAGACTGTGGAATTATAGAAGCTGTTAAGAATTGCTAAAATATTGTTATTATAAGAAGCTATATGGTAACGAGTGACAAGAGGTGTTCCTGGTATGCTACTGGTTCATTTGTAGATGAACTAACGACTATAAGGCTCCCAGGTCAGATACATGCTGAGACATAGACTGCTGTTAAGTTGGGTGACCTCATTGGGGCTGTAAGCAGATGCGGTTGCAAAGACCTGTCGGAAACAGTAAATGAGTGGGGGATGGAGATAATATATGTTTAAATAAGATAACAAAAGATAACAAAATAAAAGAGGATTTTGTTTATATCAGAACTTCCAGAACACAGCACACACTTTGGAGGTTGTGTGGTTTTCAGTGTACAGGGCTGACGGCGGAGATTGGGGAGAGCGGTGGTGGTTAGGCTCTGCCAGGAGGAAGAAAGGAGGGCCAATCAGCTCTGGCTGAAAGCCCCAGGAGGATTTAGAACCCTTCCCCCGGATAGGAGAGTGTGATGGTGTCACCCAAATGAAATATTTCAGTGGGCAGGCTTGTTTGAACGAGAAATGAGAGGCAAAACCGGGAGAGGATCTGCAGTGAACCCATCCCACCCCACTACCCAGCCTGGGATAAGCGCAAGTCCAGGAACCATCAAAAAGTATATGCTGCAAGAAGGGAGCAGAGAAAACCCAAATAAACAGGGGATGAGTAAAAGTATAGTCACAGAGGGCACCCAAAAATCAGTGGTAAGAAAACAAGAAGCTACCGAAACCAACCAGGCGGGCGGTGACATGCTAGCGGCAGCAGAAGAGGAAGTTAAAATAGACTCTAAACAAAAAAAATTGCTTACAACCAAGAGCGAAATGGCAGAGATGTTTGCGAGGTTGGAAACATTCATAAAAGGAGAGATCGCAACTCTGCATGAAGATATGCACCATATAATAGCAAGAGTAGAGAACACCGAGGGCAGGTTGGACACGCAGGGGGAAGAGATAAAAAAACCTCAAGGCACAAGTAAATAAGATCCAAATGGATCAAGGGCACATACTATACAAAATTCAAGACCAAGAAAACCGTAATAGAAGGAAGAATCTTAGGATAAGAGGCTTGCAGGAGACTCAAGGAGAAAAGGAGGATCTGCAAGAAAAATTGAGGGCATTTTTGGTCACATGGTGAGAAGGGGGAGTAAAATCAGCAAAATTAAGTTTGAAAGAATACATCGGATTAGGAAACTCCCTGAGATCGCTGGGGACGTACCAAGAGACGTCATCGCCAGATTTCACAACTTCCAAGACAAAGAGCAGAACAGAGTATGCCTGAGAAACAACCAACCGGCGAAGTACGGAGAAACCACCTTGCAGATCTTCCCAGATCTGGCAGCTGAAACTTTAACCAGAAGAAGAATTTTACAACCCTTGCTGGTGCAACTCAAAAAATGTAATGCCCAATATCCTTGGGGATTCCCTGCATGCCTGACAGGACGCAAAGATGGACGCTCTGCTGTATTAAGATTCCCAGAAGACACACCAAACTTTTGTGAACGATTAAATATACCTATAATAGAGATCCCAGGATGGTGGGAGTGGACTAAGGATCCAGAGGGCCCTGAAGTAGTACAATCCTGGCAACCTGTTATTTACCCAAAAAGATCAACAGGAAGAAAGAAATAATATATAGGGGATTGTAAACTGGGAAAGAGAGTGGAGGGAAGTGTCTTTTTTTTTTTTTGTTTGTTCTCTTCTCCCTTTCTTTTCCCATTAGGGAATGATAAACAGTGCTTGCGGTGGGAGGGGCGCAGGTGGATGGGGGCTAGTGTTGGGGGGAAGCGGGATGGGGGGGAGGGGTACGGGCTGGGGTACCCCCCAAAAAAACACAGTGGGGGGAAAGACAGCTCAGATCACGGCCTGGCCGAGTTCAACCTCCAGGAGATTTACCGGGGGCTAAGGAGAAGTAGGTGGGGCCTCGGTTTGCTAGATCACGAAGAGATCTAATCATCCCGGGGGGAGGAGGGGAGGGGTTGGGGGAGTGGGAGGGGTGGGGGAGGGAGGGTGAGAAGGGGAAATAGGGTAGGATGGGGGTTTAGAACTATGACTCCTGCTCCCTTGTATGCTCTCTTAAAGAAGAAAGGAAAAGTAAGGAAAAGAAAAGAAAAAAAAGGAAACAACAATGTCTAGTGTAAAAATAATAACATATAATGTTAGAGGGCTGAATGCTCCCATTAAGCAGGCTAATATACTGCGAGAGCTGAAGTTTTTGAAGGCTGACGTAGCATTGCTACAGGAGACACACCTGTGGATGGGCAGCTATCAAAAAATCTACTCTAAAGAGTTTCCAGTTTGGTTTTATGGAGACTCCCCAACCAGGGGTGCAAAAGAGGTCACCATAGGGTTTGCCAAGGAAGTAAAATTCGAGCTTGAGACTAGATTGACTGACCCTGAGGGGCGATATCTTTTTTTGAGAGGGAAGTTAAACGGCTTTAAATGCTCATTGGCAAACATCTATGGACCAAATAAAAAGAAAAAAAGATTTGTAATGGGTGTTTTGGGGAAGTTTGAAGAATTTAAGAGGGGGGGGCTATATTCGCAGGGGATTTTAATTGCTGTTTGGACCCAGCAATAGATAGTATGTCCCATGCACGGGGGACAGGAGAAGGTTGGGTGAATAAATTAAAAAAGAAGCTACACCAATATCAATTGGTTGATGTCTGGAGGACGCAACAGGAGAATATACACTACCGTTCAAAAGTTTGGGGTCACATTGAAATGTCCTTATTTTTGAAGGAAAAGCACTGTACTTTTAAATGAAGCTAACTTTAAACTAGTCCTAACTTTAAACAAATATACTCTATACATTGCTAATGTGGTAAATGACTATTCTAACTGCAAATGTCTAGTTTTTGGTGCAATATCTACATAGGTGTATAGAGGCCCATTTCCAGCAACTATCACTCCAGTGTTCTAATGGTACAATGTGTTTGCTCATTGGCTCAGAAGGCTAATTGATGATTAGCAAACCCTTGTGCAATCATGTTCACACATCTAAAAACAGTCTAGCTCCTTCCAGAAGCTACAAAACTGACCTTCCTGTGAGCAGATTGAGTTTCTGGAGCATCACATTTGTGGGGTCAATTAAACGCTCAAAATGGCCAGAAAAAGAGAACTTTCATCTGAAACTCGACAGTCTATTCTTGTTCTTAGAAATTAAGGCTATTCCATGCGAGAAATTGCAAAGAAATTGAAGATTTCCTACAACGGTGTGTACTACTCCCTTCAGAGGACAGCACAAACAGGCTCTAACCAGAGTAGAAAAAGAAGTGGGAGGCCGCGTTGCACAACTAAGCAAGAAGATAAGCACATTAGAGTCTCTAGTTTGAGAAACAGACGCCTCACAGGTCCCCAACTGGCATCTTCATTAAATAGTACCCGCAAAACACCAGTGTCAACATCTACAGTGAAGAGGCGGCTGCGGGATTTTGGGCTTCAGGGCAGAGTGGCAAAGAAAAAGCCATATCTGAGACTGGCCAATAAAAGAAAAAGATTAAGATGGGCAAAAGAACACAGACATTGGACAGAGGAAGACTGGAAAAAAGTGTTGTGGACGGATGAATCCAAGTTTGAGGTGTTTGGATCACAAAGAAGAACGTTTGTGAGACGCAGAACAAATGAAAAGATGCTGGAAGAATGCCTGACGCCATCTGTTAAGCATGGTGGAGGTAATGTGATGGTCTGGGGTTGCTTTGGTGCTGGTAAGGTGGGAGCTTTGTACAGGGTAAAAGGGATTCTGAATAAGGAAGGCTATCACTCCATTTTGCAACACCATGCCATACCCAGTGGACAGCGCTTGATTGGAGCCAATTTCATCCTACAACAGGACAATGACCCTAAACACACCTCCAAATTGTGCAAGAACTATTTACAGCAGAAGCAGGCAGCTGGTATTCTATCGGTAATGGAGTGGCCAGCACAGTCACCAGATCTGAACCCCATTGAGCTGTTGTGGGAGCAGCTTGACCGTATGGTACGCCAGAAGTGCCCATCCAACCAATCCAACTTGTGGGAGCTGCTTCTAGAAGCGTGGGGTGCAATTTCTCCAGCTTACCTCAATAAATTAACAGCTAGAATGCCAAAGGTGTGCAATGCTGTAATTGCTGCAAAAGGAGGATTCTTTCATGAAAGCAAAGTTTGATGTAAAAACAATGTTATTTCAAATACAAATCATTATTTCTAACCTTGTCAATGTCTTGACTCTATTTTCTATTCATTTCACAACGTATGGTGGTGAATAAGTGTGACTTTTCATGGAAAACACAAAATTGTTTGGGTGACCCCAAACTTTTGAACGGTAGTGTATGTGATTACACATATTACTCCCCTGTGCATGCGACATACTCGAGGCTGGATTTTTTTCTGATGGACCATAGGTTACTGGAAATGGTCACCTGTACAAGTATTGGTACCGTGACCCTCTCAGACCACGCGCCGGTGAGCCTCCAGATAAAGATAGGGGAACAACAGAAACGGGGTAATAGCTGGATATTAAACGAAGATTTACTTCAAGACATAGACAAGAGAATAAGAGATGAACTAGAGTTGTACTTCAAAGTAAACGGGTCAGGGGAGGTAGCCGAGGCAACGGTCTGGGAGGCTCACAAAGCCTACATAAGGAGTATTATTATGATGGTGGGGGCAGAGAATAAGAGAAGAATGATGAAAGACAGGATAGCCCTGACAAAAGAAATCTATGAGTTAGAACAACAATATAAAAAATCGGGGGACAGGGCGGTGTTGGCATGTCTTCACAGGAAGAGAGAGAACATGAGGGACCTGGTAGAGCAATAGACACGCAAGGTCTTCAATCTAAGAAGAAAGAAAGATATATAAATGGTAACAAACCAGGCAAACGTCTAGCAAGGGTCCTGAGAAAAAAGAAATCTATTAACTTTATTGAAAAAATAAAGGCAAACTCAGGTGAACTTAGGTATAAAACCAGTGACATCACGAAAGTCTTTCAAAAGTACTATGGTGGGCTGTATGCGATAGATAGGAATGAGTCGCAAGAGGCTAAAGAAAGAAAAAAGGAGAGAATAAAAAACTATTTAAAAGAGGCTCGACTACATAAAATCACGGATAATGAAAATAATTTGTTAGAGACCCCTATTACCGAAGAGGAGCTTAGGAAATCATTGCAGGAAACCCCAGTAGGTAAAAGCCCAGGGCCCGATGGGTTGACCGTTGCTTACTATAAAAAATTCCAAGATTTACTTGTCCCCCGAATGTGTTCATATATGAATGGGATTGGGGACAAGTGGGCAATAAGGAGGGAAGCATTAGAAGCCAATATAGCCATCATTCTGAAAGAAGGTAAAGATAATACGTTATGCTCCAGTTATAACCCCATATCACTCCTAAACGTAGATATAAAGCTATTTGCCAAAATATTAGCAGAAAGAATGAAATCGATAATTAACGAGACTATTCACCCTGACCAGGTAGGTTTTGTACCAGGTAGAGAGGGGCGGGACAACGGTATTAAGACGTTATTAATGATCCAGGAGATTAAGAAAAGTGGAGCCCCAGGTCTACTACTGTCCATTGATGCTGAAAAAGCATTTGACAGGGTAGACTGGGGCTTCATGTGGAGTACTGTGGAGGAGATTGGGTTGGGAGAGATAACGCTTAACTGGATTAAAGCTTTATACTCCCATCCCACTGCGAAAGTAAAAGTAAAAGGCACCTACTCAGATACATTTGAAATGAACAACGGAACCAGGCAGGGATGCCCACTTTCCCCGCTATTGTTCGTGATAGCCCTGGAACCCCTGTTAAACAAGATAAGGAGATGCGCGGACATTGGCGGGGTTAAAGTGGGCAAAGAGGAGTACAAATTAGCCGTTTACGAGGATGACATATTGTTTTATGTCACCCGCCCAAGGACCACCCTGCCAAACCTGTTATCGGCCCTAAAAGAATTTGGGAAGCTCTCTAACTTCCGAGTCAACCCAGATAAATCCGAAACGCTGGAGATCAATAAGAATGGGGATACTTCATATCAAAAATATTTCCCCCTTAGGTGGGGAATAGAAGAACTAAATTATTTGGGAGTTAAAATTACCTCACCAATAGAGTCAATATTCCAGGCTAACTTTATCTCACTCCTTAATGAGATCAAGAGAGAACTAAGTAAAATTTCAAGAGGACAGCTTTCATGGGGTGGGAGAATAAACTTATATAAGATGATAATATTACCAAAGATCCTTTACAAAATGCAAATGCTTCCAATTGCACTGCCACTGGGTTACTTTAAAAGTTTGCGCACTATGTTAGTGAGGTTTGTCTGGAGAGGAAAAAAACCACGATTAAATTTCACACAATTAACTAAAGAGAAGACGAAAGGGGGATGGGGGCACCTGATATTAGGAAATATTACAAGGCAATTGCCTTATCACGTGTATTAGAATGGGTAAAAAATAATAGAGAAAAACATTGGGCGAAAACTGAGAATAGCAGGAGTGAAGTAGATTTGGGCAAGATTGTATGGATCCCACCACACTGTAGAAAATTGAGCACGGGAACAATGGAGAGCACTAGACACGTATTAAAAATATGGGATAATTTACATAAAAGGGAAAAATGGGAATTAAACTCCCCATTGATCCCACTTAAAGACACTGAATTTTTCACTCCAGGGAAGGAGGATATGTTTGGGAAGTGGATACTGAAGGAAGACGCCCAATTAAAAGATGTTATGAGACAGGGTAATATTTGTACATACCAAGAAGTAAAAGATAAAGACGCATGGTTTATTATAAATCCTTGGCGCTATAAACAACTGAAACACTTTATTGACTCACTCCCGCGGCCCATTGGTCGACAAGGAACTTGTTACCCCTGGAGAAAATCTGCACCGAGAAAAAAGGGAAAGGGGGGGTCTCGAAGATTTATAGAGTCTTAACGGACCTGGGGAGTGTAGAACCCCCTCCATTTTTGGCGAAGTGGGAGAATGAACTGGACTTCAAGCTTAATGTTTGGGAGTCAGGGCAGATCTTGAAAAGGGTAAACATCACCTCGGTGGATTGTAGGATAATGGAGATGAACTATAAATTATTGGTGAGAATGTATATTACACCTGATAGAGCACATAGGATTCGGGCGGGAACATCACAACTATGCTGGAGGGGATGTAACGACATTGGGACAATGGCACACATTTGGTGGTTGTGCCCGGAAATCAAGAAGTACTGGGATGAGATAAGGGGTATTATAGCGGAGATTACCGGTATCACCATCCCAGATGATCCCCGGGTATGCCTATTTCATGGGAGTGGAATACCCACGAAAATATATCTGAAATCGCTAGTGCCACACCTTATAAACGCGGCCAAAAGCCTTATCCCTCGACATTGGCAAGAGAAAAGAAGACCCTCAATACGGGAGTGGTTCAATACAGTCAATGCTATTCAATGCTATACTATTTAGAATACTTAAGGTATAGCGAAGGGTTGGGTTTGGAAGTCTTTGAAATGACATGGAGGAAGTGGGTAAAATATAGATACTCAATAAGAGCAGCAGAGGTGTGCGGTATTTAGATAGAGGCCCCATAATAATTAGAGAATACTAGACAGGTAAGATAATAGAAGATTATGTAGTAGAAGATCTGATAAGGGTCAAGGGAGAGTAGGGGAGCAGGAGAGAAGGTACGGAAGGAAGTAGGAAAAAGTAATGGGGGAGAATTAAAGGGGGGGCGGGATAATTGGAGGGTCGTGGTTTAGGGGGTAGGGGTGGGTAATAACATGGGATGGATAAATAAGGGGGGGTTAATTATGGTTGAAAGTAATGTAAACAGTTTGGTTTCTTGTCTTATTCTTTGAGAGGATGTTTAAAGCCACAATGATGTGATGATATAAGGGAATATACTGAACTGTAAAGTTGAAGTAACATCCCCCGGAAAACACTTCGCTGAAGTGGCAAAAAAAAAAAAAAAAAAGGCAGGGTTGCTATTAAATTTATTTGCCAAGTGATAGCTGCCTTGACCAATTGTTAGGAAGTCAATTGATTTCGCCCTAAGTGGAATTGCTGCACTTCTGGCCGGGTGTCTGGTGGCATTAGATAAGACAAGGGCATTGCAAGGACAGATTAGGAATGAATGGGGTATCTCAGCCAATGGATAGGGATTTTCTTGGGTCCCTTGGCCTGCTGGGAGAACCTATTTATTTTGGTGGAGTCGGGTGATCGGGTTCTGTGCAACCTGGACAGCTGTCTGGGTGGATGTGTGTTGTATTGCCCTGGGCTGCTAGGCCAGAAACCTGAGGCCTATCCCAGGGACATCTGGCTGCTAGGCTATCTGAGAGCCTATCCAGAAGTAGTGCAGGATTGGGACTGTGGACTCGTAGTCCAACCAGAAGTAACGGTTCCACCGGGCGCGGACCCATTCGTGGTTGGAGGTAGAGGGGAAGCTGTTGCCACAAAGTGACCATCCACCTTGCTACCAGAGACCATTCTGAGTAAGCTGAGGCCAGTACCAGAGCAGACTTCTCACCAGCCGGGGACGGTGAAGAAGTGGAAAAGCATCAGCAAGTGCCAAGTCAGGGGCCCAGCGGGACAGTAGAGGTGACGCTTTTGGAGTGCCAAGCCAGAGACCTAACGTGTCAGCAAGGGTGAAGCTTGAGGAGTATCTGAGTGCCAGGCCAGGGACCCAGCAGTGAAGCATGTGTGACGCTTGAGGAAGATAGTGAGTGGTACAGTGAAAGGGCTCAGGGGATCCAGTGGCTAGTGGATCTGAAGTCTAGTGAGAGAGACTGGGAGCTTGTGAAGACCCACAGTGAGTGGGTATGGGGTAAAGAGAACTGTTCGTGTTGCAGATAGTTGAATACCTTTACCATTAGTAACAGCTACAAGATTGTTGCCATAGGGGACAGCGGTCCTATCTGTACAGAAGTGGTGTCCGGCTGGAGGCCTTCACCTGTATAGCTGTCTACCTATAGAAGTCTCGGAGTCTGCCAATTAACATTGCATCTACCTAAGGGTGTCCTGGCCCTAATCCCCTCTCCCACAGTTCTGTTTAAGAGACAATAAATCTCTTTGCATTCAAAAAGTGTCTGGCGCCCACCTGTTCATCTTGCATTACACCCACCATGATTTGTATCCCACTCTACACTGAAGGATGTCAGCTGTCCCTAATGCTGGGGTACAACATTGGGCTTCAGGGGCCCTGGGACTGTGCTACACTTGTAAAAGCAGGTGTAGCTCCCCCCTGATTCCCAGCATAAAAATGGGCGCTAGTCACTTTTAGGCTGAACAAAAGTGAGTTTATTGCTCACAACAAAATAAGGGACAGAAGGTTATGGCACAGGACACCCTAGGACAGTAGGCAAACAGACCCGCAGACTCCAAAGACAAAAGCAGCCAGGTAGACAGCAATACAGAGCAAGGGCCTTAGGCCTGCACTCTACGTACTGTATGTACGTGGCAACAGCTGTCTCCTATAGCAGCCAAAGTCTCACAGCACCATGCAGGGTTTCCTTGGATGAGTCCATCTTGATGCTTTCCCAAGCTCTCCACAGTCCCCAGGTCATGGACCTCTAGTACTTCATCTTAGAACTCCATCCCTTTCCTCATGGCTCCAGGCAACAAACAGGCTCTCTATGGCAGAGCCTCAAGCACATGGCTAGGCCTTAGGCTTCGGGACTAACCCAACACAGCTGTTCCTCACACATCCACCCCAGTCCAAGGTCTGGGTGGGAGGACCCGGATCATTTGACCTCCCCAAATATTTATACTCTCTCCCAGCCTGCTCAGTGGCCATAAAACTCCTACTGATTGGCTGAGAAATTGTATGCATATTCATGACCTAGCTTTCCTGTAGCTCATCATACTAATGCCAAAAGTAACAGTGCCACCTACTGACAGAAGGGAGGAACCACAGCTACACAAGGCTTAGAAGAAAACCCAAATGATCATAAACACTACAAATTAGCCAGGTTAAGTACAACCCAGCGCAGCTAAATTGACTGGTAGCCCCTGTTTAAGACAAGAGTGCTACACATGTAAACACCTATTAACACTAGACTCGTTTAACACCTGAGTGTTAATTCATTTCAATGGCCAGAACAAATTGTTCTTCGTGTTGCACACGTTTACAAGCATCAAGAGTTTTTTCTGCCAAAACACCACTGCATAGCTCCCAACTGTCCCTGATTTGGAGCAATGTCCCTCTGTCCCTCTTTCCTCCTCATTTGTCCCTCATTTTGCTCTGATCTATATAGATGTATATAAAATGCACTTTTTATCTATCAAAAAGTGTTTCCCAGCGCTAAACCTGATCTGATTTCTAAATTGCTGCATTTGTTAATTCTAAAAGCCAATATAAAGGAATAGGAGTGGTAAAAAAAAGCACTTGTGGGTTTAACCAATCTTGTTTTTTTGTACAATTCTTTTAAAGTGGATGTAAACCCAAATTTTTTTTTTTTTTTATCATACTGTAGAGTATAAGATTTGCTATCATTTGAGCCCAGTCTTGCCACATAGAGTTAATCAATCTCTGAGCAATCCTCTTTTATTGTTCAGTGAGACAATTCTTGACAAACTGAGAAAAACTTTGTCAAATCCTCCCCCTTGCTGTGAGTGACAGGTGATTTACATCTCGTGCATTAGCCTAAGAGACATGCAGTATTTTTAAATTCCCTCCCCCACGCCTTTCTTCAGCAGCTCTGCAAGGATTGGCTATTCCACACCTCACCATGATTTGGCATGCTGAAGTCATGTGGTTACTTTCCTGTCTTTTCACTGGACGTTAGAGATCATAGCAGAAGTTCAGTGTTAGAAATACACAGAGAAAATGCATATTTATAAGGGGAGTGTAGAGGTGGGCGGGGAGTCTACTGACATCACAACTCCACCCACCGAGCTCCAGACAACAGACCCACCAACAGAATATGCAGTTTTTCGGGTCTAATAACAGACAGAGGGGAGACATTGACAGGTAAGGATACATGCAGGAGGCATGTATATCCTTATAGATAACCCCTATGGCAGTAGTTTAGAAAGGATGACATTGGGTTTACATCCACTTTAACCACTTCAGCCCCGGAAGGATTTACCCCCTTCCTGACCAGAGCACTTTTTACAATTTGGCACTGTGTTGCTTTAACTGCTAATTGCACGGTCATACAATGCTGTACCCAAACGAAATTTGCGTCCTTTTCTTCCCACAAATAGAGCTTTCTTTTGATGGTATTTGATCACCTCTGCCGTTTTTATTTTTTGCGCTATAAACGGAAAAATATATTTTCTACTTTTTGTTATAAAAAAAATCCAATAAACTCAATTTTAGTCATACATTTAGGCCAAAATGTATTCAGCCACATGTCTTTGGTAAAAAAAAAGTCAATAAGTGTATATTTATTGGTTTGCGCAAAAGTTATAGCGCCTACAAACTAGGGTACATTTTCTGGAATTTACACAGCTTTTAGTTTATGACTGCCTATGTCATTTATTGCGGTGCTAAAATGGCAGGGCAGTTTAAAACCCTCCCAAATTACCCCATTTTGGAAAGTAGACACCCCAAGGAAATTGCTGAGAGGCATGTTGAGCCCATTGAATATTAATTTTTTTTGTACCAAGTGATTGAATAATGACAAAAAAAAAAAAAAAAATTACAAACAGTTGTCACTAAATGATATATTGCTCACACAGGCCATGGGCATATGTAGAATTGCAAAAATAATTAAAAAAGACTGCGCTAGAAACAATGACATGTGATGTAACTAAACAAACATGATTGAGTATATGAATAAATGGTGAGTATTTTGCAGCTCTCATTTGTTTTTGAAAATGAAGAAAGACAAGAAAAAAACATTTTTTTTTCTTTTTTCAATTTTCAAAACTTTGTGACAAAAAGTGAGGTCTGCAAAATACTCACTATAACTCTCAGCAAATAGCTTGGGGCGTCTACTTTCCAAAATAGGATCATTTGGGGGGGTTTGCGCCACCTGGGCATTCCATGACCTCCAAAACTGTGATAGGCAATGAAGAGTGAAATCAAAAATTTACGCCCTTAGAAAGCCTGAAGGCGCTGCTTGGTTTTCGGGGTCCCGTACGCGGCTAGGCTCCCAAAAAGTCTCACATGTGGTATCCCCGTACCCAGGAGAAGCAACAGAATGTATTTTGGGGTGTAATTTCACATATTCCCATGGCATGTTTGAGCAATATATCATTTAGTGACAACTTTGTGCAAAAAAAAAAAATTTGTCTTTTTCCCGCAACTTGTGTCACAATACAAATATTCCATGGACTTGACATGCCTCTCAGCAAATAGCTTGGGGTGTCTACTTTCCAAAATGGGGTCATTTGGGGGGGGGGTTTGAACTGTCCTGGCATTTTATGCACAACATTTAGAAGCTTATGTCACACATCACCCACTCTTCTAACCACTTGAAGACAAAGCCCTTTCTGACACTTTTTGTTTACATGAAAAAATAATTTTTTTTGCAAGAAAATTACTTTGAACCCCCAAACATTATATATTTTTTTTAAAGCAAATGCCCTACAAATTAAAATGGTGGGTGTTTCATTTTTTTTTTCACACAGTATTTGCGCAGTGATTTTTCAAACGCATTTTTTGGGGAAAAAAACACACTTTTTAAAATTTTAATGCACTAAAACACACTATATTGCCCAAATGTTTGATGAAATAAAAAAGATGATCTTAGGCCGAGTACATGGATACCAAACATGACATGCTTTAAAATTGCTCACAAACGTGCAGTGGCGACAAACTAAATACATTTTTAACAGCCTTTAAAAGCCTTTACAGGTTACCACTTTAGATTTACAGAGGAGGTCTACTGCTAAAATTACTGCGCTCGACCTGACCTTCGCGGTGATACCTCACATACATGGTGCAATTGCTGTTTACATTTAACGCCAGATCGACGCTTGCGTTCGCCTTTGCGCGATAGCAGGGGGGGACGGGGTGCATTTTTTTTTTTTTCTTTATTATTTTTTTGCTTTTTTATCTTATTTTTAAACTGTTCCTTACATTTTTTTTTTTTTTATCATTTTTATTGTCATCTCAGGGAATGTAAATATCCCCTATGATAGCAGTAGGTAGTGACAGGTACTCTTTTTTTGAAAAAATTGGGGTCTATTAGACCCTAGATCTCTCCTCTGCCCTCAAAGCATCTGACCACACCAAGATTGGTGTGATAAAATGCCTTCCCAATTTCCCAATGGCGCTGTTTACATCCGGCGAAATCTAAGTCATGAAATGCTCGTAGCTTCCGGTTTCTTAGGCCATAGAGATGTTTGAAACCACTCTGGTCTCTGATGAGCTCTATGGTCAGCTGGCTGAATCACCGACTGCATTCTCAGGTTCCCTGTTGGGACAGGAGAGCCAGAGAAAAACATGGAAGACGGTGGGGGGGGGCATTCCCTCCCACTGCTTGTAAAAGCAGTCTAGAGGCTAATTAACCGATAGGATTGCTTTTACATGAAAGCCGACCGCGGGCTGAAAAGAATGATACCAAGATGATACCTAAACCTGCAGGCATCATTCTGGTATAACCACTCAAAGTCCAGCAACATACCAGTACGTATCTGGTCCTTGTTGGGCATATATTGTAATCTTTTTTTTCATGCAGCCTGTGGGCTGAACGAAAAAAAGAGATTGATTGGTGGGTATGCCCACCATTAGAATACGTCCCTTCATCCACCCACTTCTAATGATGGGCATACATGCACCATTTATATATGCCGAAGCAGGGGGGCACCCTCCCGCAAAAGGTAGGAGCAAATCACTCCTCCGCCCCTGCTGCCCCCACGCTTCGGCATATATCACCTGTAACTTTTGTAACTGTAACCGGTTCCAGGTTCGGGTCTCTCAAAATGCGATGGCATCTTGGGAGACCCTGTGTTTAGTGTGCATAGTCTGTGCAATGCTGTACCCTACGCTAATACTCAACTAGTGTATGGTAGCGTTCAAAACATTCACCAATGCAAAGACCAGGATTGTCAGGACAGGAGGGACAATAATACCGGGTGTCATGCCGATATCCGCGCTTGCTGCAGACACGACATCTTTTTGGGGGGGGTTTGTTGGGTAGGGGTACTCGGGAGGACATAAAGAAAATGCCTCTCATGCAGCCGACTGCATTTGGTTGGGGATGTGAATGGGGGAAGTACGGGCGCTGCAGAAGTGGTGGGTTCCCAATTATTAGGATTGGCGAATGCAGCAGGAAGGGCACTATGGGCACGACGGGCCTATGTTTGTCTTCTTTCTGGTGGCAGCGGGACACTACTTGTGCTTGCCACCTCACTAGCTTAAACTGCACTTATGGGACTCGCCACGTATTACTGCAGTGCTGGTTTGACTACGACCGGGGTGTACTAGGCCGCTGGTGCTTGCCAGTTCACCAAAACGCTACCAAAAAAACTGTTAGCGATCGCAGGGATCAGGCCTGACTCTGCGAACACTGCAGTTATGCGTTTAGTGTTTTGTAAGTGACAGTGATCGATCGATACTGCACTTGGGTGGGCTGGGCGGAGGGGCAAAAAGCAGGTGCTAGCAGGTATCTGGGCTGATCCCGCTAACACTGCGTTTTTGGGAACCCTAAACTGCTGGGGACGCTAGTATAGATCTGATCGGATCAGATATTGATCCGTTCAAATACTATACCACTAAGGGAGGTGTACGGTGCGTGCGTGGGTGTTAGCGGTACTGGCACTAACCTGACGCTGCCTGGGGCGACGTATATCACCGCCGGGCGATCAGGGGGCTAAACCTTTATTCAGTAATAAACGGCGGATGCCCTGACACTATAAAAAATAAACGAACTAACCAGCGTCACCCGTAACAGTTATACGGTGATCACTGGTGAAAGGGTTAACTAGGGGGCAATCAAGGGGTTAAAACAATTATTAGATAGTATATGGGGGTCCCTGACGCTATAAAACGCTGATGGCGAACCTAAATATTTACCTCCCTAACTAGCATCACCTGTGACACTAATACAGCGATCAGAAAAACGTTCGCTTAGTGAAACTGGCGATGGGGGGTGATCAAGGGGTTAAAACTTTATTAGGGGGTGTTAGGGGGGTATCCTAGACCTAAAGGAGGCTAACACTAACTGTCACAAACTGACACCAATGCAGTAATCAGAAAAAAAAAAAAATGCTTGGTGTCAGTGTGACGGGGGGGGGGGGGGTGATTGGGGGGTGATCAGGGGGGGATCAGGGGGTGATGGGGGGTGTTATGTATGCCTGGCATGTTCTACTGTAAGTGTATGTGTTTTACACTCACTCGGATGTCTTCTCTCCTCGGCGCCGGAACGGAAAATACCGAGCCGAGGAGTGATGACATCACTTCCTCTGCCTCTGTTTACTATACAGAAGCAGAGGAAGATTCTCATTGGCTGGGAGCGATCGCGAGGGGGGGCCATGAATGGATGGCCTCCCCCTCACGTCTGATTGCTGCCAGACAGAAGCCGACCGCCTCGGGCACCGGGGGGGTCTGATCGGACCCCCCACCCGCGGGAGGCAGATCACGTACAGGTACGTGATTCTGCCTGCCCGTGCCATTCTGCCGACGTATATCATCGTGAGGCGGTCGGCAAGTGGTTAAGGGGGCGTGGTAAGAGGTGTGTCCTATGCCTGCATACTTTTGCTGATAGGTGTCCCTCATTCTCATCTCAAAAAGTTGGGAGGTATGCCACTGCAAGGGGGAAAGGCATCTATGAGAGATGGCCAAAGCACCCAGTGTACATAAGGCCTTAGGCCCTGTTCACATCTAGTGATTGGGGATCGCTGGTGGAATCACCACAATTCTTCCTGCGATTCCAAATCTCACTGCAATGCTGGCAAAATGCAGTACGCTTGTCATTTTTAATGGCACCTAAATGTGGTGCGGTTTTGCCCTAATTGTCGCACGATTTATCACGTGGCAATAAACATCGTGCAAAGCTTATCGCCCACAAAGGAAAAGGAGCTTCATTTGGACAACAAGCTTTGCTTGTTGCAGTTTGCAGTGATTGCGGCACAATAAATTGTGCAACAATCGTGGCAGCTTTGGTGCAATTAAAAATTAATGGCACACAAATACGCGTGCTGTGTTTTGGCAGCATTGCAATGCGATTTGGAATCGCGGGCGGAATCGCCAGATGTGAACGGAGCCTTAATAATTATACCGCGTACACACGATTGGAATTTCCAACGAGAAATGTTCGATGTGAGCTTGTTGTCGGAAAGTCCAACCGTGTGTATGCTCCATCGAACATTTGCTATCGGAATTTCCGTACACAAATGTTTGAAAGCAGGCTCTCAAATTTTACGACAACAAAACTTGTTGTCGGCAAGTCCGATCGTGTGTACACAAGTCAGTCGCAAAAAAGTTCATGCATGCTCTGAATCAAGCAGAAGGAGCCACACTGGCTATTGAACTTCCTTTTTCTCGGCTCGTCGTACGTGTTGTACGTCACCACGTTCTTGACGTTCGGAATTTCCGACAACATTTGTGTGACCGTGTGTATGCAAGACAAGTTTGAGCCAACATCCTTCGGAAAAAAATCCACGGTTTTGTTGTTGGAATGTCTGATCGTGTGTACGCGGCATTAGGCTGCATGTACACTGATTTATTGTAAATGCTGTTTTTTCCTGACAGGAGAAAATCAGTGTTAAAAGCTCACCCAAGCTGCATTTTTTCAAAACAGTTTATCAGCATGTGGTGTTTGGTCGTTTATTCATTTCACTGGCCAGAATTTTTTTTCATACCACTATACTCTCTTGCTACTAAAAGTAGTGTGCATGGACACATAGGGGTTGATTTACTAAAGGCAAATAGACTGTGCATCCAATCATGTGCAAGCAAAAATTATTATTTTTTTTTTCCTTGCATGTGATTGGGTATTCTTTGCAAAGTGAAGCTTTGCCTCATTTACTAAAGTCTGGAGCAATTGCACTTGCAGAGTGCAACTGCACTTTGCAAGGTGCACAGTCTGTTTGCCTTTAGTAAATCAACCCCATAGGCTAAATGCAGTGGAGTTCAGAGGCAGGAAGAAAAACGCTGGATGCCCCTAAGAGCAGCTGTAAAAAAACGTCCAGTGTGCATGAGGGCTTAGAGCTGGAGCGCTTCTGAAAAATGATATTGTATGTTGTGATATATCAGAAATTTCCTTAGCCAGACTTGAAAAGTTATTGAAAGGTCCACTTTAGGGCTCATACACACAGGCACAAAATATAAATATACTGTGTTCAGATCTGAAATGCATCAATCTTTTATTTTTTTTATAGATCTGAATGTAGCCGTATGCTCTGCTGTGGTCCCGAGCTGTACACAATTCCTTAATCTGGAGATGTGTTCAGCTGTTTAGAAAAAAAAATACATTTACAGTCCTGCTTATGGATCCTATTTAACATTGTGCGCGTGTAAACGTTTTTGCTAAGGTTTACATACATACAACATTTAGAAAAAAAGACAGTATATGCTTTGGCCCTTAATAGCAAAGACCCTAGGTGGGAGGAGCTGTCTGCAGGCTAGCAACAGAGGATGCTATTTAGAAGGCATTGTTTGAGTCCAAGCAATCGAGGAAGCTTAATGGTAGGAGCCACCAGAGTCCAAGCAACTGGGGATGCTATATGGCAGGAGCCACCTGTGTCCTAGCAACTGAGGATGCTATGTGATAAGAGCAACCTGTGTCCTAGCAATCAAAGATTTTATGTGACAGAAGCTGTGTCGTAGAAATCAAAAATGCTATGTGGCAGGAACTGTCTGTGTCCTAGAAACTGAAGATGCTCTGCATCAGGAGCCCCCTGTGTCCTAGAGACCGAGGAGGTTATGTGGCAGAAGCTGCATGAGTCCTAGCGACCAAGGAAGCTATTTGGTAGGAACCTCCCAAGTCTTAGAAACCGAGGACACTATGTGGCAGAAGCTGCCTGTGTCCTAGAAGCCAAGGACTCTATCTGAAGGACCACCTGTATCCTAGCAGCTGAGGAAGTTATAAGGCAGGAGCCTCCTGAGTCCTAGCAACTAAAGACACTATCACCGAGGATGCTATAAGGCAGGCACTTCCTGAGTCTTAGCAACCGAAGACACTATCACCGAGGATGATTTAAGGCAGGAACTTCCTGAGTCCTAAATACCGAGGAAACTAAGTGCTAGGAAGCTCCTGACCTGAGTTTTAGGGCCTTTTCACACAGGCGTTCTATTCATCTCTTTCCATCTGTCCATGGAAAAAAGACAGCAATTCATTCTTATGGGCTTGCAGATTTAAACAGATAATCATCCATTTACATCCTCCTACATCTGTGTCCATTCAGGTCCATTTTTAAATGGCACAAGGCTGTGTTCTTTTCCATTTATACAGATCCTAAAAGATGTAAATGGATGTCCGTTTTTTTAGGCAAGAAACATATTTTTTGTTTGTACTTTTGTCACATATGATTAGTTTCTTCAACAGCAAAAATGAATGACCGGCTGCTATTCACTTCCCACTAGTTCCTGATTACCTGTAGCAACTGCTCACCATCTCCTTCCCCAAGTTTCCTCCTGTGTTAACCTTCCGTAGTGGCCTGGCTTCATACTCCATTGTGCTTTACAGGCTCTGTTCTTCTGATACACCATATTCTATTATGTACCCCTTGAATAACTTCAGACCAGGCTTAGAATGTTTTAAAACTTTTATCCCTTGTTCACATTGAATGCGGCTATGAAATCGTGCGACTTCATCTGAAATGGCACAATTTCAAAGCTGCATGTCAGTGCGACTTCAAGTGCGACTTTGAAGACATCTGCGCGACTTCATGCACAGATGTCTACGCAAGTCGTATCCGAAATCGCCAATAGAAGTGCAGGAACTACTTTTGCAATCGATGCGGCACGCAAAGTCAGTGTTGCATCAATTTGAACATGGCCATTGCCGACAATAGGGTGTGACTTGTCATGCATGACAAGTCGCTCCAATGTGAACGAGGGCTTACTGAGATCTTCTTGTCGCAAAGTCTATAACAGTGAACTATATTTTTAATCCTAACTACCTCAACTAAGGCTGCCCAGGCATACCGTGACATGGTGCAGCAGTCCCTCCTTTTAAATTACAGGGCTGGAAGGCAGGGCCCAAAAAGCCCGGGAAAGGAGTCCGAACCCAGTTAGCCCCTTCCCAGGATGAGCAGGCTAACTTACTTGCAATTACAAAACCCACATTGCAGGCAACATGCCTACAAACGCACACGCTGAAGTGTGAACCTAGTCTGAATTTTTTTTTTTATAGTGTGAAAGAAAAATGCTGAGTAAATTGATACCCAACATGTCATGCTTCAAAGTTGCGCCCGCTCGTCGAATGGAGGCAAACTTTTACACTTACATATGCGACGTTTAAAAAATTCTACAGGTTGCATGTTTTGAGTTACAGAGGAGGTCTAGGGTTAGAATTATTGCTCTCACTCTACCGATCGTGGCAATAACTCACATGTGTAGTTTGAACACCGTTTTTATATGCGGCTGCTACTCACGTATGCGTTCGCTTCTGCGTGCGAGCACGCAAACTCCCCGAGGAGGTTACCTTGCGGGCGAGCTCCCGAGTCCAGCATTCGGCGTCCATAGAGGCCCCCTGCGCTCGTGTCATTGGATTTGATTGACAGCAACGCTGCTATCAATCTATCCAATCAAGAGCCGAGAACCCCGGGCACAGAGTCAGCGGGTCCCCGTGGGTCAAGTTCGAGGGTTCAGGTAAGTAAAATGGGGAGCTGGGGGGCCGGTCACTGACAGGTGTTTTTTCACCTTAGGTGAAAAAAACACGTAGGTTTACAACCCCTTTAAGAGCTATGGGCAGAAGTGACGTTTTAACGCTGCTTCCGCCCTGCAATGGTATGGAGACGGGTGGGGGCCATCTTCCCCTCACGCAACTCCATACCGCAGACGGAAGCAGACGCGATCGCCTCCGCCGGCTCCGGTAAGCGGCGGAGGGCACTGTAGCACGGCAGGAGACCCTCTCCCGCCACCGATAAAAGTGATCTTGCGGCAAATCCGCTGCAAAGACCACTTTTATTTGAAAGCGGTCCACCTGCTGAAGAAGAGGACACCAGGGTTATGGCAGCTAGCTGCTCCCATAACAACAATATCCCTCTTCAAACAGCTGACGTATAACAACAACGGGTGGTTCCCTAAGTGGTTAACAATGGCTTGCTGCTGTGTCTCAGCCAATGAGGAGGCAGATACCCAGGAGAGCAGCTGCTCTTGTGTTGATCAGTGGATCAAGACTGGGCTCAGGAGTACTGGAATAGTCCCAGGACTTTCCCAAGTACTCCCAGGACGTTGCTAAGTGAGGCCTAGTTGTCACTGTTCACCTCTACCAGCACAGTAGTGAACTCTCAAATGCTGAGCTCAAAGCTACTGCATCAGGGGCAAGAAAAAGTATATGAGGGGGTTTGAATCGGAGAAAAAGCTCACTGTGATGGTGGAGGTGAACAGTAATGACTAGGTCTCAATTAGCAACATTCTGGGAGTACTTAGGAATGTCCTAGGAGTATTTCAGTCAGGCTTCATAAGGTATGGAAATGGCCTACACCTACAGCAAGGGAATTATTCATCTTTAGTCAGAGCTTCACAGTTTGTTTTAATCTACAAACATCAAACATCTATAGTGCTACCCCCGTGAGGGGGTATCTTGTTGAATCTGTACCCGACTGGTTGCCCTGACCCTGCAAGTCCTCTGACAGCCTGGGGTCAGACATTTTTAGCAGTAACCAAGACAATTAGAAACACACACACAAATCAGGTAAAACAGTTAAACAGTAAGAGGCAATTTTAAAGTTTAATGACATAAGCTTGTTACTTATAGTAGAACCTCTTAAAAAGTACTCCTGATGATAGAGACAATAATAGCAGCAGATAGTAATCGATGGCAGAATATATAGATCAATTAGACACCCTGTTTAGACATAAGAAAACCTATGGGAACAGGCAGGAGGGCAGAGAAATGACCTTTAGCTATGTCAGACCACTCCCTTCTGTATCTCAACTCACAGGTCCAGCTAAAAATGATATTGTATGCAATCCAACACAAATGGCTTAACCTGTAAAACTTTAACCTCCTCCTTTAAGAAGTAGGGTCCCAGGTAAAAAAAAGGCCTTTCTGGCACTACAAATATCAATCCCTTGTGAGGGGGGAGGTTAGGTGTAGACCCTTTCAAGAAAAAAAGCCCTTGAATCTTCAGCTAGCACTTAGGTGATTTTTGTCTGAAGATGTCCTGAATAGCAGAGTAAGGCAAATTAGGCTGGTGTATCCTGGCAAGCAGGGAATGCAAAGTGTGCCTGTGATATCCTGACACAGGATGAACACTGGAGCTGCTTGACAAGGTGTAAGTGTGGCACAGAGTTCTACAGGTGTAAGTAGAAAAAAAGACGTTGTTTGCATGCAGTGTCTCTTATCAAAAGAGAATGGGCAGGTCCCCGCACACCGATCCCTGTGACTGGTGGTGTCGAAGACAGGGTGTGAAGGCTCTGCAGCGACTCCCTCAGGGACCTGGCTCAGGGGATGGCGTCTGACCTCAGCTGGATCTGGTGTGGATGGAGTAGAAGTAGCCTGCAGGCTGCTGCCAAACAACCAGATAAGGCTGGCAATGGATGTGTCAAGACTGGGCTCTCAGCAGCTCTCTTCTCTGTGCTCAGGCTGCTAAGCCGTCGGATAATTGTCAGCATTAATGGTTTCCACAGTGGCTTACCTGGTGATCATTTCCTGCTCGTCAGTCCCGCCTACAGCCAGCCCCTTCTGGCCATTTAAACTGCCTTGTCCATTCCTTTTGTGTCTTCGCCTTGGTCAACATATCTGGAGATTCGCTGCTGTGTTACTGTGAAAGACGTCCCTTCTGGTTCCTGATTCTGTTCTTTTGCCTCTGACTATGCTGATCTCTGGTTTCCTGATTACTGGCTTGTCCAACTACCTACATTGGAGTCCGATCCCTGGCTATGTTTTGACTACATTACTGATCTGTACCATTTTTACCATTACAATAAAAGGTGTGATTTTTACTGCATTTTCTGTCTCAGTCTGATTCATGGTTCCTGACAGTAGGCGAAGGACATGAATTCAGAAGATGCAGGCAATCCACCAAGTGGTAGTATTTTTTCCAGATTAAATGAGCAGGACCACCACATGGATCAGTTTGCCATAGCGTTACAGATGCTCCTGATTCACACTGCTCACCGGGATCCTCTCACTGTGGCTGTTCTGGTACAACCAGTGTTGCGGGCCTTCCCTGCTGCTGCTCCACCTCCACCTCGAAAATTACCTCTGTAAGAGGTATGTCTGGTTCCGTTTCACTTCCCCAGCATTTTGGGGGCCTTGCAGTTCAATGTAGAGGGTTTTTCAACCAGGTTTGGATATACTTTGAGATGCTGCCCCAGGCGTTTCCCAGGGACAGAAGCAAAGTAGGCTTCATTATTTATTTGCTTTCTGATTACCCTCTATGGTAGATACAAAAACCCATTGTCCTGTATTACCCTGAGTTTGTGGCTTCCTTTAAAAGGGTATTTCACTTTCCAGCTTGCTTCAGTTCTGCTGCCAAGAGCCTCAGGTCCATCAAACAGAGTACGAGAACTGTTGCCGATTACGCCATTGAATTCTGTACTCTGGCAGCAGAGGTTGCTTGAAATAATGAGGCCTTCGCGGCTGCTTTTTCTCATGGTCTCTCGGATAACATTAAAGATGAGATAGCAGCCCGAGTCATACCTACGGATCTGGAGAAGTTAATCACGTTTGCCATTCTCATTGCCTCCAGACTCCAAGAGAGACCTTCCTTTAAGGAGCGCTTGCGGAAGCCTCCTGTATGTTTGGCTCCGAGCTTTGCATTCCCACCCTTGCCTCCCTCACCTCCCATGCCTCCTGTTACCGAGTCCGCCAGTGAAGTAGAACCCATGCAGTTGGGCTTCACACACCTCTCTGTGGAAGAGAGGGCCTTTGGGAGGAGGGAGAGATTGTGCCTTTATTGTGGCCAGGCAGGTCACTTTTTGAAGTCTTGTCCTACCCGTCCAGGAACCTCAACCCGCAGCTTGAGGTCCTGTAGGGGACAGACCTTAGGCGGCGTTGTTGCGTCCCCAGTTATCCTGAAGGATAAGCCTCTAATTCCGGTTACCCTTTCTTGGTCTGAGTCATATATCGATACACAGGCTCTAAGCAACTCTGGGACTGTAGGCCTGTTCATAGATAGTGCCTTTGTGTCTTCCGCTGCAGCTTTGAGTCACTCTACTTGCCGTTGAGGCTATTGATGGGAGACCTTTACAGCCTGCCCATGTGATTCATGAGACTGCTCTGTTGACCATAGTCGTAGGGGCTCTTCATCAAGAGATAATCCAATTTCAAGTCATTTCCTCACCTCATTACCCGGTGGTCATTGGTTATCCTTGGTTACAGAGGCACAACCTCTCTTTTGATAGGCATTGTGCTGAGGTTCTTTCCTGGTCGCCACAGTGCAGTGAAACATGTTTTCAGAAAGTGGTAAAGGTTTTGAGCACCTCTTCACTTTCCCCAATGCCAGAGGAGTGCCGCGAATTTAGCGATGTGTTTGACAAAAGGTCAAGCCGGTAGTTTGCCTCCACACTGGTCATATGATTGCGCAATTTAACTTCAAACTGGTGCCATGCCCCCTCGTGGCTGGGTCTATCCCTTGTCTGTCTCGGAGGATAAAGCCATGGAGGACTATGTTGCCGATTCACTTTCTCAAGGGTTCATCCGCATATCCTCGTCTCCTGCCGGTGCTGGCTTCTTCTGTGTGAAAAAGAAGAGTGGTGAACTGAGACACGATCAGGGCTTTTTTTCAGCTGAAACGCACCCGAACTGTGTTCCGGAACCTTTGGCAGCCCTCTCCAGCCTGTCATTTAATACTGAAGCCAGTAGAGGAAGTTTTCTGCACAGCTCACTTTCTCTACTGGCTTCTCTGTGCTAGCGTTGTGCACTCAGGGCTGCTGCCCTCGATCACTGGTGAGGTCCCAGGTCCCAACCTTCAGCTGCTGCAGCGATTCAGGAGGAAGCTTCCATCCCTGCTTGCCGCCGCTCCTCAGACTTTGTAGCACGAAGCCGAGGAGCCCTGAAACACCTCCTCAGTTCTGTGCTACAGTAGGGGGAGCTCTCCAGTCCACTGCACTGTGCAGAAAAAAAAACCTGCACATACCATGGAGAGTGGTGATGGCGGAAGAGGTGAGGGATCTGTCACTGTGAAAACGAGGGAGAACTTTGCATAGACTGAGTTCATTCAGAGAGCAGTACACTGCACTGTAAAAATGTGTGGGGGAGGGGGAATATTTGCAGAGAGGTAAAGTAGTTTGTGTGTGTTTAGCAGAGGGGAGAGCATTGTACACAGAGGAGAGCTTGTTCACAGAGGAAACCTGAGAAAGTATGTGTGTGTGTGTGTGTGTGGGGGGGGGGGACTTGTGATGAGAGGGGAACTGGGGGGATTTGTACAGAGAGGTGAGCTGGGGGGATTTGTACAGAGAGGGAAGCTAGGGGGATTTGTACAGACAGGGGAGCTGGGGGGATTTGTACAGACAGGGGAGCTGGGGGGATTTGGATTTGTGATGAGAGGAGAGCTGGGGGATTTGTGATGAGAGGAGAGCTAGGGGGGATTTGTGATGAGAGGAGAGCTAGGAGGGGATTTGTGATGGTAGGAGAGCTAGGGGGGATTTGTGATGAGGGGAGCTGGGGGGGTTTGTGATGAGGAGAGCTGGGGGGATTTGTGATGAGAGGAGAGCTGGGGGGGATTTGTGATGGGAGGGGAGCTGGGGGGATTTGTACAGTGAGGTGAGCTGAGGGGATTTGTACAGAGAGCTAAGCTGGGGGGATTTGTACATAGAGGGAATCTGGGGGGATTTCTACAGACAAGGGAGCTGGGGTGATTTGTACAGACAGGGGAGCTGGGGGGATTTGGATTTGTGATGAGAGAGAGCTTGGGGATTTGTGATGAGAGGAGAGCTAGGGGGGATTTGTGATTAGAGGAGAGCTAGGAGGGGATTTGAGATGAGAGGAGAGCTGGGGGGCTTTGTGATGAGAGCTGGGGGGGTTTGTGATGAGAGCTGGGGGGATTTGTGATGAGAGGAGAGCTGGGGGGGATTTGTGATGAGAAGGGAGCTGGGGGGGATTTGTGATGAGAGGAGAGCTGGGGGGATTTGTGATGAGAGGAGAGCTGGGGGGGATTTGTGATGAGAGGAGAGCGGGAGGGATTTTGGGGAATTTGCCTTATGTGATGCACAATTCTAAGCCTTAACTCATTACAATCTTTGGCACCGCTATAAGTCTCTCCTCTAAGAAAGGTGTGGCTGGGAGTATGGTTTGGATGTAATTGGGGCGGAGTTTGGGTGTGGTTGGAGCAGAGAGGTGGACAAAAAGGAGTTCCTGCACCTTTTTTACTGAGAAAAAAAGCCCTGGACATGATTAAGAACGCTTATACGATTCCATTGACCGCCTCAAGGGAGTAACGGTTTTCACTAAGCTCAATTTGAGAGGGGCATACAATCTCGTGAGTATTAAGGAGGGTGATGAATAGAATACCTCATAAATGCTCCTGCAGTTTTTCAGGAATTCATCAACGATGTCCTCTGAGATATGTTGCAGCAATGTGTTTTGGTTTATCTCAACGATATTCTCCTAGATTCAAAATCCCTGGAGAGCCATCACACAGATGTCTCCCGTGTGCTACAGGGGTTGAGAGATAATGACCTGTATTGTAAATTGGAAAAGTGCGAGTTCCATCGTGAACAGGTTAAATTTCTGGGTTATGTCATTTCTACTGCCGGTTTTTCGATGGACTCTATAGATAGAAATTATCTGCAGTTCTACAGTGGCCTCGACCCATAGGTCTACTTCCCCTACAACGTTTTCTTGGCTTTACCAATTATTATCGGAAATGTATTTGTAATTTATCTTCTCTGGTCAAACCCCAGACTGATATGACCAGGAAGGATGGTAACCCACAGAATTGGTCTTCGGATTCCCTTAAAGGAGAAGTCCAGCCAAAGCTCCTTTGGCTCGACTTCTCCTATGGATCACAGGAGTGCAATTCGTTTTGCACTTCTGTGACCCGTTTTCTGTGACCTGTGAACCGAAGTCTGCTCTCTGCTGACGTCACCTATGTCAGTCCAGGCACTGACACCCGTTTCAGCCTCTCAGCAAACCACTGAGAACCTGAGACGGCCGCTCCACCCCCTCCACAGCCCCGCACTCCAATGAGTGAGGAGGGAGAAGAGCAGAGAGCTGTGACTGACAGTCTGCAGCTCTCTGCTCACTGAGCTGCGAAAACCGAGCAATCGATGGTGTTTGATCACTTGGTTTTCAGTGTAGAGGCGTAGGGGGACAGATGCAGTATCGGACCGATGCTTCATCCAATTAGGTAAGTATAAATGGGGGGAAAAGAATGCCCATACTTCTCTTTAAAAGCCTTTGAGTCTCTCAAGGCTGCCTTTGTTTCAGCTCCTGTGTTGGGAATGGAGGCATCCCCTCGAGGGTACCACTGTGCCAGTCCTCATTTTGACTGACCATAAGAATTTCACATTCTTGTCTTAGGCAAAACGCTTATCTCCCAGAAGGGTGTGATGGGCTCTTTTTCTGTCAAGCTTTAATTACATAGTCTCATTCGTACCTGGTACTAAGAATGTAAGGGCTGTTGCATCGTCACGACAGTTTTCCTCCTCCTCCAAGATGGAGTTGGTTCCTACTCCAGATACCTTCCAATCGCATTCTAGCCACTATTCGCACTAGTCTCTCTTCACCTTTGGGTGACAGAATTCTTGCTGCTCAGATCCATTCTCCTCCTGAGAAACCTTGTGACGATTGCTTTGTCCATGAGAATCTCTGCACTGCTTTGCTCCAGACCTACCATGCTCCCAAAGGCAGCTGGTTACCCAGGGAAGAATCAACGCATCTGGTCTATTTCTCAACAATTCTGATGGCCTAGTCTCTGCACTGATGTAACCGCCTTTATAGCTGCTTGTTCCGTGTGTGCTCAGAGTAAAACACCACGACACCTTCTAGTGGGCCTCCTACAACCCATGCCCAATGGAGAGAGGCCTTGGACCCACTTGTCTATGGATTTTATTGTGGAGATACCCAACTTCCAGTGTGTCAGGAGAATAATTCCTCCAGGCGCTTCGGCCGTGTTCCTGCACGCATGCGCTGCGGAACGGCGCTCCGGCGCATGCGCATTCGCGATCCGGCGTGTGCGCACTGGTGCACTCCCAACGTGACCCTTTAGCTGGCCTATATAAAGGGCTTTGGTACTCAGACAAATTGCTGGTTCGTCTTCAGCTTCCTGTTTAAAACTTGATCTTGTCTCCTGTGCCTGTTTACCCGTTGTGACCCGGATTGCTACCCGACTACTCTGCTCTTCTCCTGGACATGACCTTGGCTTGCTTAAACGGATCTCCAGCTATCTCCTGTGTTTTACCCTGTGCCTGTGACCCAGATTTGTCTCCTGTCTCCTTGCCTTGACCTCCTGCCTGTAACCTGGACTTGCCTTGTGTCTTCCTGACACCATCCCACAACCTACAGTTGTATTGCTGATCCTGGTGTTTGACCCTCAACCTGGTTCTGGACTGTCTGTTGTTCTCTTCCAGCAAAGTACTTCTGTTACCAGTTCCTGCACAGCGGCTCTTCCCTTCAAGGACCTCCACGCAAGTTTTCTACGGTCCACTGGGTAGCCTGTGCCTCTTTGTGCCATTCACTCCCTGTACCACCTCCAGGGGGGCGGACTGTGCTTAGTTGCAAGGGTGAATCGCTCTCTGCATCTCGGCTTTGGCAAGTACTTTCCTGACAGTACGAACCAGCCATGTCAGAGGCCGACAGAGCGCGTTCCCCGCTTGAGATCCTGTGTCAGCACTCACCGATGCAGTTCAGAAGTTGCAAGAGGGCTATACCCAAATTGACAATCGTCTTCAGCAACTCTCTGGGGCACCCTCATTAGCAGCCGCAGCTCCTGCTCCTCCCAGTGGGGCCTCCTCTCAGATATCACCTAACCCTACAGTGATTATGGCTTCCCCCGAACCCAGGATTCCTATACCAGAGCGATTCGCTGGCGACCGCAAACAATTCAGAGCCTTCAAAAACGCCTGTTCTTTGTACTTAGCTCTGCAACCCAGGACTTTTTTCTTCTGAAGTAGTCAAGGTCGGCTTTGTCATCTCTCTCTTAGCCGATGAACCCCAAGCTTGGGCCCATAGCCTGATGGAACAGAGGAGCCCTGTGTTGAATTCAGTGGATACCTTTTTTGAAAGTATGGCACAACTCTACGATGATCTCCAACGCATGGCCACGGCTGAGGCAACGTTGCACAATTTATCCCAAGGGCGAAGGCCGGTAGAGGACTATACTGTTGAGTTCAGGAAATGGTCAGCTGATACCGGCTGGAATGAACCTGCCCTCAAGTACCAGTTCCATCAGGGGCTGTCTGAAACCCTGAAAGATGAGCTGGCCAGGATAGAGACCCCCGACACTCTGGAGGATTTGATCCAAGCAGCTACCAAATTGGATCGGCGTATGCGGGAGTGACGCTCAGAGCGCTTCCAGGTTCTTCGTCCCAGCTGGATGCTTCCCAAACCGACTCCCATCCATCCATCCTACTCGGCTCCTCCAGTCTCCACCACTCCTGAGGTTAAGCCTATGCAATTAGGACTGGTCCGTGCTCCTCTTACCCCGGAGGAAAGATTACGTAGGCGTCAGGGTAACCTGTGCCTTTACTGTGGGGGTTCTGGACATTTCCTTTGTTCCTGTCCTGTGAGACCTAGTAAGTCTCACCCTCGATCTGCCTTAAACTATCAAGTCTCCGGTATTTCACAGACTTATGTTACCCTCTTTGTCTCCTTACAGTTAACGGGAAAGGAAACTCGCCTGCCAGCCATAGTTGATTCTGGAGCATGCAGTTGCTTCCTGGATGCTTCATTAGCTACAAGACTACACATCCCTCTGTTGACAAAGAACCAAAGCCTCCAGGTACACCTAGCTGATGGGTCTCTTCCCCCGCTCTGGACTTATCATTCAGGAAACCAGACCCATCCTTACCACCACGGACTCCGGTCATCAGGAGTTCCTACGCTTTGACATTATTCCTTCCCCTATGTTTCCCATCATCTTGGGGCTCCCCTGGCTACAGGCTCATGAACCTCGGATTAATTGGAATAAAAAAGAAGTCTCCTTCTCCTCCCAATACTGTTGTCAACACTGCCTCCTTCCAGCACCAACCTCTTGCTCAACCATAGTACCAGTACCTGACAATCTTCAACATATACCCCCAGTCTATCAGGAATTCAAGGAAGTTTTTGATAAACAACAGGCCGACCGTCTACCACCTCATCGGTCTTATGACTGCCCTATAGACCTTATGCCCGGCTCTGAAATTCCTTTTGGCCGCATCTTCCCCTTGTCCGAGACAGAATTAAAGGCTCTCAAGTCCTACATTGATGAAAATCTTGAAAAAGGATTTATCCGTCCCTCCTCATCACCGGCTGGAGCCGGTATCTTCTTCGTAGAAAAGAAAGATGGCTCTCTCAGACCATGTATTGATTATAGGGAGCTAAACAAAATCACCATTAAAAACCGATACCCACTTCCTCTCATCCCAGGGTTGTTTCAACATTTCCGATCCACCTGGATTTTCCCCAAGTTAGACCTTCCTGGTGCCTACAACCTTATTCGAATTAGAGTTGGCGATGAGCTGGCGATACACCAGACACATGTCAAACAGGTCCTTGCAATCCTCAGGAGACACAAATTATACCTCAAAGCAGAAAAATTTGCATTTGAAAAAACAACTGTGCAATTCTTGGGATTCATTATCTCCACCAACGGGGTCGCAATGGACCCTCAGAAGGTCAAGGCAATCCAGGAGTGGCCGGCTCCTGTGGATAAAAAAGGGGTACAATGATTTATAGGATTCTCAAATTTTTACCAGAGGTTTATCGCTGGCTTCTCAGCTATTGTAGCCCCCATCACCCAACTCACACGCCAACATAACCGTTTTCAGAGGTCTTCAGAAGCACAGGAAGCTTTCATTAAATTAAAGGCCCCATTTTCATCTGCACCAGTCTTACGACATCCAGATCCAGCCCTGCCATTTATACTAGAAGTTGATGCTTTGGAAACAGCTACTGGGGCCATCCTTTCTCAAAGAAGGGGCCCCAAGGCCCTCCTGCATCCCATAGCCTTCGCATCCCGGAAATTAAGTTCACCTGAAAAGAATTATGACGTAGGCGATAGGGAGTTGTTGGCCATCAAGTTTGCTCTGGAAGAGTGGAGATACCTGCTAGAAGGAGAATCTCATCCTGTCATGATCTTCACCGATCATAACAATCTGGAGTATCTCAGGACAGCAAAATGTTTAAAACCCAGACAGGCCCGATGGGCCCTCTTCTTCTCCAAATTTAATTTCCATATTTCTTACAGACCCGGTTCAAAGAATGGAAAAGCGGACGCACTCTCCCGGATGTTCCACGAAACCTCTTAGGTAACTGAACCCAGTACCATCTTGTCTCCACAAAATTTTTTTCTGGTCACTCAAGCTGACCTAATAACCTCCAATAAATCAGCATCCAGTCAATGTTCTGATCCTGACATCTTCTCTTTGGAAAGACATGATGACTTACTCTGGTCCCACAGAAAAATTTTTGTCCCGCTGGAGTCAAGACCTATAGCTTTAAGGACCTTCCACGACCATAAACTGGCAGGCCACTTCGGGACACAAAAGACTATTGAATTAATTTCCCGTTCTTTTTGGTGGCCGGGTTGGAGACAGGACTGTAAGAATTATGTTGCCTCCTGCATCCCATGCCAACGCAGTAAGGGTCCAAATAATAAATCTTGGGGTCTACTAAAACCCTTGCCCATTCCTGAACGGCCGTGGGCAGAAATCTCCATGGATTTCATCGTGGACCTACCCCCCTCTGGGGGTTGACCACCATTCTTGTTATCGTTGACCGGCTTTCAAAGATGGCACACTTCCTGCCCATGGTGGGTACTCCCTCTGCTTCTGCTACAGCCAACGTGTTCTTTAAAGAAATTATTAGACTTCATGGTGTACCTGTGAGCATCACCTCGGACCGAGGTGTCCAATTCACTTCTAAATTTTTGAGAGAATTATGTAAATCCCTGGAAATAAAGGTCTGTCTCTCCTCTGCATACTATCCCCAAAGCAATGGCCAGACGGAGAGAACGAACCAAACCCTGGAACAGTATATCCGCTGTTTTTGTTCTGACTCCCAGGATGACTGGCCCACTCTTCTGCCGTACGCTGAGTTTGCGTATAACAATTCCATCCATACTGCCACGAATTAAACAACTTTTTGGTCTAACTTTGGTTTTCATCCCTCTTTCCTTCCAGATTCTATTCCTGAGTTGTCTGTCCCTGCGGTTCCATCCAGCTGAACTTCCGGAGAATTCAGGAAGCCATGCAGAAAGCCCAGGAGGATTACCAAAAGCACTATGAGAAGGGAAGGAAGGAGAATCCAGCCTTTAAGGTAGGCGAAGAAGTTTGGTTATCAACCTTCAGTCTCAGGTTGCCAATTCCCTCATGGAAATTAGGGCCAAAGTTCATAGGCCCCTTCAAAATCAAGAGGGTGGTCAATCCTGTGGCCTTTGAACTAGCCTTACCTAACTCTTACAAAGTGCATCCACTATTTCATGCATCTCTCTTGAAGCCTGTTGTTCCCAGCCCCTTTCCTGACAGGGAGGAACCACCTCCTCCACCAGTTATGATAGACGGGGAAAGTGAATTCGAAGTGGAAAGAATATTGAGTTGCAGGAAGAGGGGAAGGCAGCTCCAGTACTTGATTAAGTGGAAAGGGTATCCCCCTGAGGACAACTCCTAGGAACCTTCCAAAAATTTACATGCCTCACGTCTGGTCCAGGCCTATCATCAAGAACATCCAGAGTTAATGTCCAGTTTGGGTGTCCGGAGGCCACCCCTCGAGGGGGGGCACTGTCAGGAGAATAATTCCTCCAGGTGCTTTGGCCGTGTTCCTGCACATATGCGCGGCAGAACGGCATACTTGCCAACTGTACTGAATTTCCTGGGACATTCCCGGGATTTAGAACTTTGTCCTGGTCTTAGCGTTTCCCGGGAAATGTCCTGGGAAATCCGTGTTTTCCCATTTTTTCACCGCCGATGCTAGAGGTCTGCGGCCTGCATTAATTGTCTCCGCCGGCCGCCATTTTACAGAAGACCAGAAGTAACAGGTCTCTCGCCGAGGGGAACAAACAAGAGGCGGAGCCGGCTGGGCTGCTGCCAATAGAAATTGAGCTACCACCAACCCCCCCGCCCTGTGGTCTGCTGCCGGTCTGTGACCTGTTGTGGAAAAGGCCACGGGGCGGGGGGTTGGCGGCAGCTCAATTTCTATTGGCAGCCACCTGGCTGGCTTCACCTCTTGTTTGTTCCCCTCGGTGAGTGACCTGTTACTTCTGGCCTTCTGTAATGGTGGCGGAGACTCTGCTGCTGGGACACCTGATGTAAGTGGGGCTCCACTGGGGGACACCTGATGTAAGGGGGGCTCCACTGGGGGACACCTAATGTAAGCAGGGGCTCCACTGGGGGACACCTGATGTAAGGGGAGCTCCACTGGGGGACACCTGACGTAAGGGGGACACCACTGCTGGGACACCTGATGTAAGGGGGAGCTCCACTAGGGGGGGACCTGATGTAAGGGGGGCTCCACTGGGGGACACCTGATGTAAGGGGGACTCCACTGGGGGACACCTGATGTAAGGGGGACACCGCTGGGGGACACCTGATGTAAGGGGGCTCCACTGGGGACACTTGATGTAAGGAGGAGCTCCACTGGGGCACAGCTGATGTAAGGGGGACTTTGCTGGGAACAGCTGATGTAAGGGGGACACCACTGGGGGACACCTGATGTAAAGAGGGGCTCCACTGGGGGACACCTGATGTAAGGAGGGACACCGCTGGGGGTCACCTGATGTAAGAGGGACAGCTGATGTAAGGAGGACTCCGCTGGGGACACCTGATGTAAGGAGGGGCTCCACTGGGGGACACCTAAAGTAAGGAGGGGCTCAACTGGGGGACACCTGATGTAAGGGGGACACCTGATGTAAGGGGGACTCCGCTGAGGACACCTGATGTAAGGAGGGACACCACTGGGGGACACCTGATGTAAGAAGCGGCTCCACTGGGGGACACCTGATGTAAGGAGGAACACCTGATGTAAGGGGGAACCCTGATGTAACAGGGACTCTGCTGGGGACACCTGATGTAAGGGGGACACCACTGGGGGACACTTGATGTAAGGAGGGGCTCCACTGGGGGACACCTGATGTAAAGAGGGACACCGCTGGGGGACACCTGATGTAAGGGGGGACACCTGATATAAGGGGGACTCCACTGGGGGACACTTGTTGCAAGGGGGACTCCGCTGGAGACACCTGATGTAAGGAGGGGCTCCACTGGGGACACCTGATGTAAGAAGGGGCTCCACTGGGGACACCTGATGTAAGGAGGAACACCGCTGGGGGGACACCTGATGTAAGGGGGACTCCGCTGGGGACACCGGATGTAAGGGGGACACCACTGGGGGACACCTGATGTAAGGAAGGACTCCGCTGGGGGGCACCTAATGTAAGGAGGGACTCTGCTGGGGACACCTGATGTAAGGAGGGACTCCGCCGGGGACACCTGATGTAAGGAGGGACTCCTCTGGGGACACCTGGTATAAGGAGAGACTCTGCTGGGAATGCCTGGTGTATGGAGGGACTCTGTTGGGGACACCTGATGGCATCTGGTGGCAGGCGATGTGGCAAGTGACAAGCTCAGGCATCCTACTGATTCTGCATTTTGGTGAGTTGAACCATTTCATTTTATATTACAATGTAATAATAGAAAAAATGCACTTCAATCATCCTGACATCATAACAACCGTGGTGCTGGGATGATTGAAGCGCTAACACCAAGTATTTGGAGTATCTTTATCTGCTGATTGTTAACCACTTGAGCCCCGGACCATTATGCTGCCTAAGGACCAGAGGTCTTTTTCCAATTTGGCACTGCGTCGCTTTAACTGCTAATTGCGCGGTCATGCAATGCTGTACCCAAACAAAATTTGCGTCCTTTTCTTCCCACAAATAGAGCTTTCTTTTGATGGTATTTGATCACCTCTGCAGTTTTTATTTTTTGCGCTATAAATGGAAAAAGACCGAAAATTTTGAAAAAAAATGATATTTTCTACTTTTTGTTATAAAAAAAATCCAATAAACTAAATTTTAGTCATACATTTAGGCCAAAATGTATTCGGCCACATGTCTTTGGTAAAAAAAATGTCAATAAGCATATATTTATTGGTTTGCGCAAAAGTTATAGCGTCTACAAACTAGGGTACATTTTCTGTAATTTACACAGCTTTTAGTTTATGACTGCCTATGTCATTTCTTGAGGTGTTAAATGGCAGGGCAGTACAAAACCCCCAAAAATGACCCCATTTTGGAAAGTAGACACCCCAAGGAAATTGCTGAGAGGCATGTTGAACCCATTGAATATTTATTTTTTTTGTCCCAAGTGATTGAATAATGACAAAAAAAAAAAAATTTACAAAAAGTTGTCACTAAATGATATATTGCTCACACAGGCCATGGGCCTATGTGGAATTGCACCCCAAAATACATTCAGCTGCTTCTCCTGAGTATGGGGATACCACATGTGTGGGACTTTTTGGGAGCTTAGCCGCGTACGGGGCCCCGAAAACCAAGCACCGCCTTCAGGATTTCTAAGGGTGTAAATTTTTGATTTCACTCTTCACTGCCTATCACAGTTTCGGAGGCCATGGAATGCCCAGGTGGCACAAAACCCCCCCAAATGACCCCATTTTGGAAAGTAGACACCCCAAGCTATTTGTTGAGAGGCATATTGAGTCCATGGAATATTTTATATTTTGCCACAAGTTGCGGGAAAGTGACACTTTTTTTTTTTTTTTTTGCACAAAGTTGTCACTAAATGATATATTGCTCACACAGGCCATGGGCATATGTGGAATTGCACCCCAAAATACATTTAGCTGCTTCTCCTGAGTATGGGGATACCACATGTGTGGGACTTTTTGGGAGCCTAGCCGCGTACGGGGCCCCGAAAACCAAGCACCGCCTTCAGGATTTCTAAGGGTGAAAATTTTTTATTTCACTCTTCACTGCCTATCACAGTTTCGGAGGCCATGGAATGCCCAGGTGGCACAAAACCCCCCCAAATGACCCCATTTTGGAAAGTAGACACCCAAAGCTTTTCAAACGCATTTTTTGGGGAAAAAACACACTTTTTTAAATTTTAATGCACTAAAACACACTATATTGCCCAAATGTTTGATGAAATAAAAAAGATGATCTTAGGCCGAGTACATGGATACCAAACATGACATGCTTTAAAATTGCGCACAAACGTGCAGTGGCAACAAAATAAATACATTTTTAAAAGCCTTTAAAAGCCTTTACAGGTTACCACTTTAGATTTACAGAGGAGGTCTACTGCAAAAATTACTGCCCTCGATCTGACCTTCGCGGCGATACCTCACATGCATGGTGCAATTGCTGTTTACGTTTGACGACAAACTGCCACTTGCGTTCGCCTTAGCGCGAGAGCAGGGGGCGACAGGGGTGCTTTTTTTTTTTTTTTTTTTTTTTTTTTTTTGCTTTTTTATCTTATTTTTAAACTGTTCCTTTCATTTTTTTTTTTTAATCATTTTTCTTGTTATCTCGGGGAATGTAAATATCCCCTATGATAGCAATAGGTAGTGACAGGTACTCTTTTTTGAAAAAATTGGGGTCTATTAGACCCTAGATCTCTCCTCTGCCCTCAAAGCATCTGATGACACCAAGATCGGTGTGATAAAATGCTTCCCCAATTTCCCAATGGCGCTACATCCGGCGAAATCTAAGTCATAAAATGCTCGTAGCTTCCGGTTTCTTAGGCCATAGAGATGTTTGGAGCCACTCTGGTCTCTGATCAGCTCTATGGTCAGGTGGCTGAATCACCGGCTGCATTCTCAGGTTCCCTGTTGAGACAAGAGAGAGAGAATAGAGAGAGAGAGAGAACAATAAAACGACAACTATTTTTTTTTATTTTATATATTTTTTTTTTTTTTACACTTTTTTTGTAACTAACTTTTATAACGGTAACCGGTTCCAGGTTCGGGTCTCTCAAAATGCGATGGCATCTTGGGAGACCCTGTGAAAGTGTGCCTAGTCTGTGCAATGCTGTACCCTACGCTAATACTCAACTAATGAATGGTAGCGTTCAAAACATTCACCAATGCAAAGACCAGGATTGTCAGGACAGGAGGGACAATAATAGAGGGTGTCACGCCTATATCCGCGCTTGCTGCAGACACGACATCTTTTTTGGGGGTTCGTTGGGTAGGGATACTCGGGAGGACATAAAGAAAATGCCTCTCATGCAGCCGACTGCATTTGGTTGGGGATGTGAATGGGGGAAGTACGGGCGCTGCAGAAGTGGTGGGTTCCCAATTAGGATTGGCGAATGCAGCAGGAAGGGCACTATGGGCACGACGGGCCTGTGTTTGTCTTCTTGGTGGCAGCGCGACACTACTTGTGCTTGCCACCTCACCAGCTTGAACTGCACTTATGGGACTCGCCACGTCACCAAGTGTTACTGCAGTGCTGGTTTGACTACGACCGGGGTGTACTAGGCCGCTGGCGCTTGCCAGTTCAATAAAAAGCTACCAAAAAAACTGTTAGCGATCGCAGGGATCAGGCCTGACTCTGCGAATGCTGCAGTTATGCGTTAAGTGTTTTGTAAGTGACAGTGATCGATCGATACTGCACTTGGGTGGGCTGGGCCGGGCGGAGGGGCAAAATGCAGGTGCTAGCAGGTATCTGGGCTGATCCCGCTAACACTGCGTTTTTGGGAACCCTAAACTGCTGGGGACGCCAGTATAGATCTGATCGGATCAGATATTGATCCGTTCAGATACTATACCACTAAGGGAGGTGTACGGTGCGTGCGTGGGTGTTAGCGGTACTGGCGCTAATCTGACGCTGCTTGGGGCTGGTGCTTGCCAGTTCACCAAAATACTACCAAAAAAACTGTTAGCGATCGCAGGGATCAGGCCTGACTCTGCGAACGCTGCAGTTATGCATTTAGTGTTTTGTAAGTGTCAGTGATCGATCGATACTGCACTTGGGTGGGCTGGGCTGGGCCGGGCGGAGGGGCAAAACGCAGGTGCTAGCAGGTATCTGGGCTGATCCCGCTAACACTGCGTTTTTGGGAACCCTAAACTGCTGGGGACGCTAGTATAGATCTGATCGGATCAGATATTGATCCGATCAGATACTATACCACTAAGGGAGCTGTACGGTGCGTGCGTGGGTGTTAGCGCTACTGGCGCTAACCTGACGCTGCCTGGGGCTGGTGCTTGCCAGTTCACCAAAATGCTACCAAAAAAACTGTTAGCGATCGCAGGGATCAGGCCTGACTCTGCGAATGCTGCAGTTATGCGTTTAGTGTTTTGTAAGTGACAGTGATCGATCGATACTGCACTTGGGCTGGGCCGGGCGGAGGGGCAAAACGCAGGTGCTAGCAGGTATCTGGGCTGATCCCGCTAACACTGTGTTTTTGGGAACCCTAAACTGCTGGGGACGCTAGTATAGATCTGATCGGATCAGATATTGATCCGATCAGATACTATACCACTAAGGGACGCGTATGCTGCGTGCGTGGGTGTTAGCGGTACTGGCGCTAATCTGACGCTGCCTGGGGCGACGCATATCACCGCCGGGCGATCAGGGGGCTAAACCTTTATTCGGTAATAAACGGCGGGTGCCCTGACACTATAAAAAATAAACAAACTAACCAGCGTCACCCGTAACAATTATACGGTGATCAGTGGTGAAAGGGCTAACTAGGGGGCCATCAAGGGGTTAAAACATTTATTCGGTAGTATATGGGGGTCCCTGACGCTATAAAACGCTGACGGCGAACCTAAATATTTAGGTCCCTAACTAGCGTCACCAGCGACACTAATACAGCGATCAGAAAAATGATCGCTTAGCGACACTGGTGACAGGGGGTGATCAAGGGGTTAAAACTTTATTAGGGGGGTTAGGGGGGTATCCTAGACCTACAGGGGGGCAATACTAACTGTCCCAACACTGTAACTGTCACAAACTGACACCAATGCAGTAATCAGAAAAAAAAAAACAAAAAAACAAAAAAACTGCTGGTGTCAGTTTGTGACAGGGGGGGGGGGATCGGGGGGCGATCGGGGGGGGGATCGGGGTGTTTAGTGTGCCTGGCATGTTCTACTGTGTTGTGTAGTGTTGGTGCACTCACATACCTGTCTTCTCTCCTCGGGCCGGAACGGAAATTACCGAGCCGAGGAGAGATGACATCATTTCCTTTGCTGCTGTTTAGCATACAGCAGCAAAGGAATGATGTGATTGGCCAGCGGCGATCGCGAGGGGGGGGCCACGAACGGATGGCCTCCCCCTCATCTCCGATCGCCGTGGGACAAAAGACGACCGCCTCGGGCACCGGGGGGGGTCCGATAGGACCCCCCACCCGCGGAAGGCAAATCACGTATATGTACATGATTTTGCCTGTCCGTGCCACCTTGCCGACGTAAATCGGCGTGAGGCGGTCGTCAAGTGGTTAAACTTTCTGAAATACACATATTTCTATTGTGGTATAGGATCTGGACCTGCTGTCCCTCCATCCCTCTTTCTTTCCTTCCTTCTCTCTCTTTCTTTTTCCCTTCATCCCTCCTTCATCTCAGACTTTAACCACACCCCCTTTGAGTCACGCCCCCTTTAAGCCACACCCAATATTTAGTTTAAACAACGCTCATTTCTCTGCGCACCACATTTTTCTTTCCCTGCTACGTCACACCTACAAATGAATGCCCCGCCCCCTAATTATAATAAGACTCTGCCTACAGACAAAAAGTCTCCCTATAATTTGTTTTACAGTGTTGGCAACTATGTAAAGGTGAACTATCCTTTTAAACTGCGCTCCAGCCAAAATGTTTGATTTACTTTTAGACAGAGCGGGAAAGGGTTAGAGCCTCTCTCGGGTTTTCATTTCCCTCCTTGTCCCTATTGAGGTGTGTAGCAAAGTCTTTAGCCTCTTCCAGTCTAATGAGGACCTCCAAGGCCAAAGATAGCTGACATGCTTCAATATGTAGTGGGTTGTGAGGCATAGTGGGTGCAAAGATGGTGAAAATCATTGGGCACCAGACACTTTTTGGATGTAAAAGAGGTTTTATTTCTTTTAACAGTCCTTTTTGTATTTTGGGGGGAAAGAGGGTTAGGGCCAGGACACCCTTAAGTAATTGTAGATTCAATTGGTAGACTCTGAGACTTCAATAGGAGGACAGCCGTACAGGGAAAGGCACCAGAAAGGCGCCACTTCTGCACATGCAGGAATGCTGTCTCCTATGGCAACAGTCTTTAACAGTTCCTAACTCAAACGTAACAGTTCCTTCTGCTTCACTACAACTGCCTCTTGTAGTTCTTCAACACTGAGCTCCCGGTCTCTCTCTAGACCCTCTGATTCACTGACTCTGAATCCCTGGACCTCCTCCAATCTTTGTGGTGGTATCTCCCTCAAGCGTCACCCATGCTTCCCTGCTGGGTCCATAGCTTGTCACTCCAGATACTTCTCAAGCTTCACCCCTGCTGACTGGCTCAGTCCCTGGCTTGACACGCAAGGCTGCTCTGCAAGCGTCACCTCCGCTGGTTGGTTCCCTGAAATTTCCGTCTGAAATTTCCTGATTCTCCACCGTGCCTGTTCGGTGAGAATACTGCTCTATTACTTGCTTCAGTTATTCACTGTGGTCCCTGGTAAAGGTGGCTGGTCCCTTAGTGGCAACAGCTCCCCTTCTACCTCCGACCACAACAGGTTCTCTGGACGGCACAACCATCACTTTTGGCTGGAGTGCAAGCCGCAGTCCCAACCCTGCGCTACCCTCTTACTTATGGATAGGCCCTCACACAGCCTGGCAGCCAGATGCCCTTGGGATACGCCCAATCTCCAGCCTAGTAGCCCGGGGCGTTACGACACACGTCCACCCAGACAGCCGTCCGAGTGGCACAAAACATAGATCACCTGACTCCACCCGAATATATAGATGCTCCCTAGCAGGCCAAGGGATTCAAGAAAACCCCTGGCCATTGGCTGGGATATTTAAAATAAATTGTAGCGCTAAAAACACACAAAAAAATAATAATAAATATGAAGTTCAAAGTGCATATAAACGTAATGTCCCAGGAAAAGCAAGTGTGTGATCCAAAGGAACAAAAAGTCCACAGTGAAAATAAATGATCCGTATATCAATCCTGTCTGCTTCTCAACCTTCAGCTTGTATATCATCAATTTAAGCGAATAGATGGAATACGCTTACCAGAGAAGTTGGATTCTACTGCCATGAGCATAGAATCAATGGAGCTTAATGCCACCCAGGGCGAAGTGGTGAAGTGTTGGAGGCAAGGGTAGAGCCTCTACCAGGCCGGGACGTCCCCTCTCTACCCACCGAAGCAGAGCCAAAAATGGGTTCCAGAAGTGGTTTCTCAGTTTCCCAGGATATGTGGAAAAAAGAAGGAATGCTCCACATAGTGTAACTTCTGGGTGTTTTTATTCATAAAAAACCACGATACATAAAAATGTGATCACAAAGATGAAATAAAAAGCAGTGTATAGGGTCTATAAAAAGCCGCCCTACGCGTTTCGGTCCAATGACCTTCAACAGGGGCCCTGTTGAAGGTCATTGGACCGAAACGCGTAGGGCGGCTTTTATAGACCCTATACACTGCTTTTTATTTCATCTTTGTGACCACATTTTTATGTATCGTGGTTTTTTATGAATAAAAACACCCAGAAGTTACACTATGTGGGAGCATTCCTTCTTTTTTCCACATATCCTGGGAAACTGAGAAACCACTTCTGGAACCCATTTTTGGCTCTGCTTCGGTGGGTAGAGAGGGGACGTCCCGGCCTGGTAGAGGCTCTCCCCCTGCCTCCAACACTTCACCACTTCGCCCTGGGTGGCATTAAGCTCCATTGATTCTATGCTCATGGCAGTAGAATCCAACTTCTCTGGTAAGCGTATTCCATCTATTCGCTTAAATTGATGATATACAAGCTGAAGGTTGAGAAGCAGACAGGATTGATATACGGATCATTTATTTTCACTGTGGACTTTTTGTTTCTTTGGATCACACACTTGCTTTTCCTGGGACATTACGTTTATATGCACTTTGAACTTCATATTTATTATTATTTTTTTGTGTGTTTTTAGCGCTACAATTTATTTTAAATTTGTTTTCCTTTTGTCACATGGTTTTGTAGCAGCTGTTTTTATTTCTTTTGGGTAGCGCATTAATCATCCCCTTTTTCACTGCCATTGGCTGGGATACCCCATATACCTATAACCTGACCTTGGGTTGCCCTTCTCACATCTAGTACCACCAAGTACCCGGCCACCTAGTGGTAAAAGAGAAAAGTGCAACAAGGCCAAACTTAGGGAGAAATCAATGGATTTCTATCAATCAACCAGGATAACTACTCCTGGCAAGTATATTTGTGAGGAGCTCCATGCCTAAGGGTCCTTTCACACTGGAGCGGTTTGCAGGCGCTATTATGCTAATAATAGCGCCTGCAAACCAACCCGAAAGTGCCGCTGCCTTCATTCCAGTGTGAAAGCCCCGAGGGCTTTCACACTGGAGCGATGCGATGGCAAGATGGTAAAAAAAGTCCTGCTAGCAGAATTTTCGGAGCGGTGAAGCAGTGGAGTGTATACCGCTCCTTCACCGCTCCTGCCCATTGAAATCAATGGGACGGCGCGGCTATACCACCGGCAAAGCGCCTCTGCAGAGGCAATTTGCGGTGGTTTTTAACCATTTCTCGGCCGCTAGCAGGGGGGTAAAACCGCCCCTGCTAGCGGCCCCATACCGACGGTAAGGTGCCACTTACAATAGCGGCGCTTTACCGCCGACGCCCGCCCCGTGTGAAAGGGCCCTAAGCTACAGGTGACTCACCTTCACTTCCTGTCACGGCAGGAAGTGACAGGAGTGATGGGTAATCTCCCCACATTTTTTTTAACAGGGATCTTTTATTTTTAACAAATACTGTCCACACTTTTATTCAAGGAAGGGCTAAAACTCCTGATAAGTTTTTTTTTTTAATACTGCTTGCGCCCCAAATTACTAGTAAGCATACCTCCCAACATTTTGAGATGGGAATGAGGGACACCGACTAGCAAATGTATGTAGGCATAGGACACACCCCCTTAAAGGAGAATTAACCAAAAAAAGGTTAATTAAACCCACAAGTGTTTTTTTTTTACCACTACTATTTCTTTATATTGGCTTTTAAAACTTACAAATGCAGCAATTTAGAAATTGGATGAAAGGTTTAGCACTGGGAAACACTATTTCAAAGCTAAAAAGTGCATTTTATATACAACTATATAGGTCAAAATCAGGGACAGATGAGGAGGAATGAGAGACAGAGGGCCATTGCTCCAAATCAGGGACAGTTGGGAACTATGAGTAAGGGATATGAGAAAAAAACTCCCCTCTGTTGGCCAGAAATAACACTGTATCCTTCCCACTCTATTTTGGCTGGCGTTAGACTTTATCACAAAGACAATTAAAAACCAGCAGAGCCATCTTCATTAGAGAACACCGTTTATTTATAGCGCATCTAACGTCAGGCCTAGAGGGGGGAGACAGACCATCCTCCCCTACATTGCAGTATCCGTAGCAACTGCATCAACGTACGTATGACGCAGCCCTCAGCGGCGTGGCCCCACCCCCTCCCCTTGAAAGGGAAATCGCAACGTGAGGAGGGAATTCGTCACCTAACGCCCTCCTCCTTGCTCTGGTGATGCGCTAACCCCTTCACCCTTTTCATTGGCCAGACGCAGGCGCAGGGAGTAGCGGATTGGCCCTGTAAACCTGAGGCTATGACGTTTCCATTTATCGCGAGATTCTCCGGCGCTTGCCTCTTGCTTTTCCTCCTCCTGTGACAGCGAGATCTTTCGAGATCTTCCAGGGTTTCCATTCATCTCCCCGTGCAGGAGTGTAGTGCGGCTGCTCTGCCGTCTTCCCCTCCCCGTGTTGTGAGCTACCGGTGTCCCCAGCTGCAGTCATGTCTGTGGTGGGCTTCGACCTGGGCTTCCAGAGCTGCTACGTCGCGGTGGCGAGAGCCGGAGGGATCGAGACTGTGGCCAATGAGTACAGCGACCGCAGTACCCCGTGAGTAGAGCCGGCGCCGCCATGCTGCCTGCTCCTTGTCATTGCCTCTTCTCGTGTGTGAGGGGAGGTGTGCATGAGGCAAAGCACCCCACTATGGCAGGCTTCCTACCTTCTCCTCATCACATCTAATCCCCTAGACATTCATTATATACGATATCTTTTATTCTACATCCACATTGCCTCATCCCCACCATAGGCTTTCATTCATGTATGGGAGGGAAGCTCAGTGACTCAGGGTTACTTCTCCCCTGCTTAACAAATGGCAGATAAAACACAAAAATGAAAGTACTATTAAACCCAAAAATGTATTCTATTGTAGCTTACCAGTCTTTACATGTGGTGGCTACGTTCGTTTTCTTTTTTTTTTTTTTTTTTTTTTTTTTTTTTTTTTATTTCTTTGTGTTTTTTTTTTTTTTTTTTTCCCCACCTTTTTGTTTTCTGGCCTGTAACACACCTGTATTAGTGAGACACAAATCTGGAGGAATGAGCACAGGAGGCACAGCGGCCTTGTCAGTCTGGGGGGAAGGGGAGTGTTAAATGTATTAGATTTACAGCCACTAACAAATTGAAGCTAATCTCCCAGCTCACACGTTTTGACCATTTCGGCAATGGAAGTCTTTATCCTCTTAATAACCAGGCCTTTTTTTTTTTTTTTTTTTTGCAGTTTGGCACTGCGCTACTTCAGCCGCGGATGATTCGATACGGCACTGCGTCGCGTTAACTGTCAATTACGCGGTCGTGCGACGTTGTACCCAAACAAAATTGAGGACGACCCCCCACAAATGGAGCTTTCTTTTGGTGGTATTTGATCACCACTGCGTTTTTTTAATATTTTGCGCTATAAACAAAAAAGGCAACACTTTTGAAGGGGGGAAAAATTTTTTTTTTTTTTTTTTACTTTCTGCTATAAAACGTTTCCACAGAAAAAAAGTAAAACAAATGTATTTGTCAGTTTAGGCCAATATGTATTCTTAGGTAATAAGGAAAGCCGGCAAAACTGTAATCCTTGAAGTGTCTTTTTTTTTTTTTTTTGGTACATCAGAGTGACAATTATCTGACGCGTTTCGGCAATAGCCTTAGTCGTAGCTAGTTTGATCCCGCCGTAAATTAAATTCCCCCTCCCTTTTTTTTTTTTTTTTTCCTTTTTCTTTTGATCCTGCCATTAATCTTGACTTTACATTTTGTTGCTACCAAAAGTATTTTTTATTTTAACATTTTTCCCTTCTTTTAAGGAATATATTTCTCCCTTGGAGTAATAAGGTCCTAATATCTCATGTAGCATTTTTTCCACACGCTTCTTTTTGGCTCAACAAAATAACTTTTTATATTGCCTTTCTTTCCCCTCTCTCTTTTCATGCTGGCTAAAAAACAGGTGTAGTCACTAACCACTTGAATAATTGGTGGTATCAATCAAATATATACATTTTCTGTGACACTAACCTGATAGGCCAATTTTGTAGAGATGGAGTTTGTGTGTGTGTGTGTGTGTGTGTGTATATATATATATATGTATGTATATATATATATATATATATATATATATATATATATATATATATATATATATATATATATATATATATATATTATTAATTTTTTTTTTTTGCCATATCTGTCTCAAACTTGCTACGACTAAGGCTATTGCCAAAATGCGTCAAATTTATTGTCACTCTGATGTACCAATAAACACTTCAAGGATTACAGTTTTGCCGATTCTCCTTATTACTGTTGCATTGGAGTGTTTTGGGACACATCGAGCCTCGGCACCTGTGAGCGGACCTGGTGTATGGATTGAGTTGTCCCTGCAGAGAGCGCTGTGACCTTTTCTTCTTTTCCATGCTCAATATGTATTCTGCTACATATTTAAAAAAATAACCAATAACCGTATATTGATTAGAGCTGCGACTTTATTTTACTTATTTTTTTTATTTATTTTTTTTTTTTCTTAGAGGATAGATCACGATTCTCGCAGCGTAACATGATCTTTCACATTAAAACAAAAAAACAATTATGCTAACTTTACTGTTTTTATTTTTTTTTTTCTTTGTCTATTGAAGTGTATTTTCCAAAAGATTGCAAGACCGCTGGGCAAATACAGTGTGACAAAATTTTGCAGCAATTGCCATTTTATTTCCTAGGGTGTGTGTATGTATATGTGTATGTATGTATGTGTGTATATGTATATATATATATATATATATATAATATATATTATAATTTTTTTTTTTTTTTTAAGCAAAAAATATTGATTTTAACTTGAAGTGTCAGAGAAAGATTTAGACTTTAAGTGGTTAAACTTGCTGCATTTACAGGTTGTTTAAAACTTGGCAGACTGCCTGCATTATTTATTTACACAGAAGTTCTATCCCTTTGATCAAAGATGGAAGTTAGTTACAATGTTTCAAGTTCTAAACTTGGCAGACTGCCTGATGCTTTCTTTTGACAGCTGAGTGAGCAGATAATCTCTCCACTTCTTTATATGAAAGAATTGGCAAACTCAGCAGGACAGAGGGGGTCAGAGGGGGTGAATCAAGATCATGATTTTTTTAACGATTAATTGTGCAGCTCTAATATTGATTTGCTCAAAAGTTATTGCGTCTACAAAATGGGGGATAGATTTATGGCACCAGTGACATTATTACAGTAATCAGTGCTAAAAATATGCACCGTTATTGTACTAATGACACTGGCAGGGAAGGGGTTAACATCAGGGGTGATCAAGGGGTTAAATGTGTTCCCTGCAGGTGTGTACTAACTGTATGGGTGACTGGAGAAACACACAGATCCGTCTTCCTGCTTGGCAGAAAGACAGGATCTGTGTAATCTACCTTGTCAAAACGGAGCAGTATGACGGCGGCTGGTGGGCAAGCAGTTAAAGGGGTTGCAAACCCTCGCGCTTTTTCACCTTAATGCTTTAAGGTGAAAAACCTTCTGTAGTACAGCAGCCCCCCCTTTTATTTACCTGACCCCGATCGTTCCAGCTGCTGTTTCGGGTCCTCATTGGCTAGATTGATAGCACTGGGAGCCATTGGCTGCTGTCAATCAAATCCAGTGACATGGGGCTGAGTCCTGCTGTCTGTGTCAATGGATGCAGCAGCAGGATTCAGGAGAGTGCCCCCTTGGAATGCAGGTCTCCGCAGGGGCACTCGAGAATAGGAGGAGCCAGGAGCGCCATTGAGGGACCCCAGAAGAGGATTGGAGCCGCTGTATGCAAAACCCTTGCACAGAGGAGGTAAGTATACAATGTTTAAAAAAAAAAAAAAAAAAAAAAATATGAACCTTTACAACCCCTTTAACTGACGATTGCACGGTCATGCAACGCTGTACCCGAACAAAGTTTAGGTCATATTATTTTTTTTTCATGCAACTAGTGCTTTCTTTTGGTGGTATTTGATCACCACTGGGGTTTTTTCTTTTTTGCAGTATAAACGAAAAAAAGTCAATACATTTTTATAGCAGAGAGTAAATGATATCTGTTTTAAAAAAAAAAAAAAAAAATTCTTCATAAATCTTGGCTAAAATGTATCCCGATACATTTTTTTGCTAAAAAAAAGTTATTGGGAAAAGTGGCTTCCACCCCAGGCAAGGATGATTCCGCAATTCTGGCAAAACCAAGGATTCCAATTTTACCGAGAAGACCGCCATCTCACAGGATTAGGGTTACTTGGTATTCCCTGGATCTAAAATGCAGCCCTTGCATTTGGGTGCACAATGCACTTTAAAGAGACTGTCAGCTTAGTAATTTAGGGCAAAGTGACTGTCTTTGCAACCCCTCCACTGATGCTCACCTTGCTAGTTCTTCCTGCCAAGCTTCTCCATAGCAGATGGCAATAATACCCAGTTATGGTGGAGGATGTGACCAATTGCTAGGCCTCAGCACTGTCACATAAAGATAAGAGCGAATATCACCACTACCCTAGAGTCAGATACCAGTTGACCATGGGGATTTTAGTGCTACAACAGGGAAAGGAGTACTGGACGATGGCAAGGTAAGTATCAGGTCAAGGAGGCCTCTTTGCACACGCAGTCATTTTGCCTGAGCACAGAGCAGGAAGAATAACATGTTTTATAGTTTTAAAGGAGGGGGAACAAACGTTTACTATCACCTAAAGCTCTAGCAGAGCAAACTTGCAGGAATTCTGTATGTATGTCATGTTAGTTCAATTCTTTTCATTCAGGAACCCAGACATAACTTTTTTAAACTTTAGGTTTAGGGTTCACACTTATGGATGCAAAGAGATATCATTTTGCCCCATTACAAATCATTACTAAGACCTCATCTGGAATACGCTGTTCAGATTTTGGCACCAGTTCTCAAAAAGGATATCGGGGAACTGGAAAAAGTGCAGAGAAGGGCAACCAAACTGATGAGAGGCATGGAGGAGCTCAGCTATGAGGAAAGATTAGAGGAACTGAATTTATTCCCTCTTGAGAAGAGGAGATTAAGGGGGGATATGATTAACCTGTATAAATATATAAGGGGTCCATATAGTGAACTTGGTGTTGAGTTATTCACTTTATGGTCAACACTGAGGACAAGGGGGCACTCTTTACGTCTAGAGGAAGAGATTTCATTTCCAAATACGGAAAGGTTTCTTCACAGTAAGATGTGAAATAGACTCCCTCCAGAGGGTGTTCATTCCTAAATGTACATAATATAACTGGGTACTAACATTTTAGATCAAGTTGATCCAGGGAAAATCCTATTGCCTCTCGGGGGGATCAGGAAGTATTTTTTTTTCCCCCCTGCTGTAGCAGATTGGATCCTGCTTTTCTTGTTTTTTTTTCGCCTTCCTCTGGATCAGCTGTGGGTATGGGATTGTGTGTGTGTGTGTGTGTGTGTGTGTGTGTGTGTGTGTGGTTTTTTTTTTTTCCCCAAACTAACTATGATGCGGGTTTCCCCCTCATCCAATTCGCATGACAGGAGACTGTGACTGGTTCACACATCTCCTGGCTGGCTGCGGAGCAGATTGCACAACTGTCCTGTGCGTCTTTGGCTCCGTTTCAGATTTGCATTCAGGCAAAAATTCGGGCCTCATTCTTCCCTGCAATGGATAACAGGGGCGCACCGGACCCCTGCTGTGAGCCACATCCAAATCAGTGTAAACCAGCCTTACAAACTAATGGTATCAATACTTTTATCCCTGCCTTAAAGCAGGAATCCTTTATATTTAAAAGGTTTACTTCAAATGATGAAATCTTCATTTTTTGAAGATTTGAACAACAGAAATAGCATTATTTATTTATTTATTTTTAATATTGCAGTGCCCTAGTAACTGATACAAGACTTGAGTCACAAAGCTGGCACACCAGGATTAGAATCCTTCTTCTTTTCACAGGTGACAGTTATTTTCAATGGCGCTCAATAAGGTGAGTGCTTTACCACTTGCCGACCACTATACGCCGATATATACGTCAGCGCGGTGGGCAAGTGGGTGTACCTGTACGTCCTCTTTAAGAGGCGGGATTAGCAGGCACGCGCTGTGTACAGCGGGACCGGCGGACTTTGTCTCCTGGCGATCATGTCAGGGAGCCGCAGAACGGGGAGATGCCTATATAAACAAGGCATTTCCCCGTTCTGCCTTGTGTCATGACAGAGATCACTGCTCCCTGTCATCGGGAGCAGTGAGCGCTGTCATGTGAGTTGAAGCCCATCCCTCCATAGTTAGAATCACTCCCTAGGACACACTTAACCCCTTTATCGCCCCCTAGTGGTTAACCCCTTCCCTGCCAGTGTAATTTACACAGTAATCGGTGCATTTTTATAGCCGCAATTGCTAATATAAAATAATAAAAAATGCCATAAAACTATTTTGTAGACGCTATAACTTTTGCACAAACCAATCAATATACGCTTCTTGTGTGGGGTTTTTTTCCCCAAAAATATGTAGAATATATATCGACCTAAACTGAGGGGACAATTTTTTATTTTATATATATATATATATATATATATATATATATATATATATATTTTTTTTGGGGGGATATTTATTATAGTAAAAATTATTGCTTGGTGTGTTTTTTTTTTTTTTTTTGTGCAAAAAATAAAAACTGCAGAGGTGATCAAATACCACCATCAGTTGAAGCGAAGCATTCTCGAATCGCAAAAAGTGCTCTGGTCAGGAAGGGGGTAAAATCTTCCGGGGCTGAAGCTGTTAAAATAGCTGAGCACACCCTGATGTACAGAGGGCTCAGCAATCTCTTACTTGGCCTTCTATATGTGCCTTTTTTCCTTGTTTAGGAATAGTTTACTATGACTGTTTGGACTCAGATTCCAAGAGAAAAAAGACTCATCATTCCTTTATATTGAAAACTACAGCTCTGCTCTAGTGAATGCTAAACCTGCCTGAACTGTTAGGCCCCTTTCACACGGGACGGATCCGTGTTGATCCGCCCCGTGTTTATCCGCTGCTCAGCGGGGATCGCTCCGTTTTCCCCAGCTGAGCAGGCAGATGACAGGGCGGGACCCGCACACTGTGCAGGGACCGCCCTGTCAGATCTCCGCTCTCCCCTATGGGGGATCGGAGGAACACGGACCGTCTGTCCGTGTTCCTCCGATCCGCTCTGCAGACGGATAGAAAAATAGGATTTTCTTCCGTCCGCAGAATCGGACGAGAGCGGAGCCGGACAACATCGGGTGTTGGCGGATGTACATCCGCTGACACCCGCTATCCCATAGGGATGCATGTATGCCCGTATTTCATCCGAAAACGGATGGATGAAATACGGACATACTGTCCGCATGTGTGAAAGGGGCCTAAAATACTTGTTTTGTTTGTGTTAAAAAAAAAAAAAACTGAAATGATAGAGTAGATTCAGTAATAAACATGTAATAGGAGTAGCAGTGTAATTGTGTTATGCTTAGCCCATTCAGGACTACCTGTTCCATTGTGGTGCATAAGTGTGCCTTATGTTGCACCACTACAGACCTGAAATTGGAACTGTGCTATTCTTTCTAACACATCACATTGCACGGTGATGTGATATTTATTGTAATGCAGTTTCATCTGGATGCTATTCAAACTGAATGGCACTGCGGTCTGTGATAAACATTGTACTAGGGCTACAACTAACGATTATTTTAATAATCAATTAGTTGGCCGATTGTTTCAATTGAAAAAAGTTTGGTATATAATATGTAAAGTTTAAAAAAAGACAATTTATTCTTGAAAAGCTGTATGCATGGTAAATAGGAATAACAGAGAAAATGAGAGAATATATTGGACTCTGAGTTCAAATTTTTTTATTCAAAAAAACAAAGTAAAAATACTGTTCTGTATGTGTTCTATATTTTGCAGATTTTCAGACAATTTTTTTGGCCAGCATAAGACATTTAGTAGCAGCAGCATGCTTTATCACTTGTCACGATGAGGTTAAAAAAAAAACTAAAACTAGCCCTACGTAGTTTAAAAACAGAAATCGGTACTATAAGAGGTTAATTTATACTGTGAAACAGTGAAAGCAAGAATATACCGTATTTATCGGCGTATAACACACTATTCCCCCCCGAAAATAGGGGGCAAATCACAGGTGTGTTATACGCCAATAGTGTACCTCAGAGGGGGACGAGCGCTGCCGAAATTCACTGAGCTGTCATCTCATCATGTTTACTCGGCTTTCACATCACACACAGTCCCGCATCCGCCACAGGCATTGGACCAGTGTTCTGTCTCACAGGAGCTGGTCCAATGCTGATGGCGGAGGCATGTATGTGTTGCTGACTGAGAGCCGAGTAAACAGAAGAAGACTGCTAGGTGATTTCTTGCACTGCATTGATGAGAGATGGTGAGGCTGCAGATCGGCATTGATGGCAGATGGGCGCTGAGCATTATTTTGCTTCAAAGTGGTCTATTTGGAAAAAAAAAATTCCTGAAACTTCCCTCCTAAATTGAGAGTGTGTGTTATACGCCGATAAATACAGTATATAATAAATATACCCAGAAGTAGGATATACAGAGTGTAACGAGCCCCTTGCTCGCTCGGTTCTACTCTCCCGACACTCCTCTGCAGCTATTGAATCAGATTGCAACGTCTGATGGTTCAGTCATTCGATGCTCCGGGATTAGAACTACAGCTCTGTGCTGTTCTAACCCAGTTGTGATAGCTCAGAACAAACACCAGGCAGGCTGTATGTTAGTTCAAACAGGAATCTATATTTATTGACAGGAATATAGTCTTATTTATACAATAAAAGAGGAGGTGCAGACCTCCTGCTCATATGACTCTAACAATACAGCTGTAACCTAATTAACCTAATTAACATGAGCTAATTAACTAATCCCTTTAGACAGCCTAGATGACTCCGACATGTCCTTTAGGCCAGACTGGCCGTCTTGTAGTTCAGAACATCCAATCAACATTCTCACAATAGTTAATTAACACAAACAACAATGGGGATCTAATGACTCTTAGATCCCATACTAGAGACTTATTTACAATACACATTTTAGCAGACAACAGACAGACAGGTGCTGGAATTTACATCAGCATCTCCTAACAGTATCTGTCCCAGCATTCTGAATCTGCCACTATTCCAATATGGCAAATCCAGGGTCCCCAGAGTCTGTGTGTCCTGGGGGACCAGGACCCGAATCCACAGTAGTACCACCTCAAGGGTCCCCAGGCATACAGCTCACAAAGAGCACCGTTCCCCCAAATGCCAGGGCCCACGATCGATCGGCAAGAGGCTAGCATACAGTCCCCTCCAAAAGTCTCTCTCCCGGCTAGGTCTGTCACACAGAGTATTTTTAACTGGGAGTCAGAACTGAAGCTACATGAAGGGGGTGGGGGGGTGTATATAAATCTTGTACATTAGAGTAGTACTAAAGGCTGAGACATTTGCATGGTTATAATCTTTCAAATATAATGCATCATGCTGGTAAATTTGTACTTTAAATTGGAGGTGCACCAAATGGACATTTTGGTACCGAACATGTAGGATGCACTTAGCTGAAAATGACAGTTTTTTTTTTTTTAATATATTTTTATATATAATTGTATTCGACTTTTTAATTGATATCGTCAATTCAAATTAATATGAGTTTATTGTTGGCACCTTTTTTTTAGTGCAAGAAAAACGCAGTCTCTAACCATCTCTTATATCATGTCTGCAATCTCTTGCTTAAACTCAAATACATTGCTAATAGTATTAGCAAAATTTCCATTTGGTGCACCTGTAGCAGACATGATGCAGGAGGCGGTCAGAGGTAGCAGACATGATGCAGGAGGCGGTCAGACACTGCAGACATGATGCAGGAGATCAATGCAGCCTCTCCAGTGTCTGGTAGTGCGATCTCTCGAAGCTGGATTTGAATCGCCGGGCAGCTGCTGTAACAAAGACCCGCCTCCTAGACCTGCCATGCGTCGCTCTGATTTAATTTTCAGCGTTACAGCGGCCATCTGTCGATTCAAATCCAGCTCCGTGACATAGCGTAAAAACTCTGCTCTACATGACTCTCACATGGAGGGGAGGACTCTGACAGGGGCATGCCAGGGTGACAAATATGTGGTACCTGGGGCGGACCGCTCGCTCCTTGGTTCCATTATCTGCACCTCTTTCTGCCGCTTGCCGAAAACACCATTTTCGGTAGCCGAAATTTTGGTGCACCTCTACATTGTAATGCCTTATATTGCCTCCAGCTTCTCTGGGCCATCTTCCCCGCACAGAGCCATTAAAGTGATTTGTAAACATTGGATTATTATATATATATATATTTTTATTTATTTACCAAACATGTTATGCTTACCTGCTCTGATCAGTGGTTTGCACAGAGCAGCCCTGATCCTCTTCTTCCGGGGTCCCCGCCAGCGCTTTTGCGCTTCCCCTGCTTTCAGAGCCCCTTTTCACCTATGGTTCATATACTTATTATGGTGCAAGATCACTGTACATTATATATGCCCCTATAGCAAGCCACAAGGTATAGTATAGAGTGCCCCTATAGCAAGGTAAAAATAATTTCTGCCTTTAGAATGGGTTCCTTCTCCTTCCCTGGACTACATGTCCCATAAGGCATTGCTTCTCACATATTCGTAAGTTTTCAGGCACTTACTGGCGTGCATGGATGGTGTACTGAGCTTTATGTGTGCTGCACTGTCTTCTGACATGTATGAATGATGTACTGAGCTGTAAAAGTGTTGCACTGTATTTTCTGATATGTAAACAAATCGTGCATTCTGTATGCAGGCCAACTATTTGGCTTACCAACTAATTGATTATGGAAATAGTTGACAACTATTTTCGAAATCGATTAAGTTGATTCAGCCCTACATTGTAATACATTTGTGCTCAGTGCTGGGTGCCTGGTAATCTGCACATATTAGCCGTTGCACATATATTGCCATCCATTAGTTGCCTCATTCCCCTTGAGTTACATAATACTCTGCTGCAGTAAAGAACAAATGGATTTGTATTGTCACAATTGTTGCTCCTTTTTAGTTTTTAAAGTGTATCTGAACCCAAAAACTGTATATATTGCAACTACCAATCCTTCCTTCATTATGGTGTGTGTGTGTGTGTGTGTGTGTGTGTGTGTGTGTGTGTTTTTTGTTTTTTTTTTTTTTTTTTGTTTTTTTTTTCTTCTTATCATTTATTTTCATCTGGTGATCTCACCAGTAACATATTTCTGTCTAATGGTCTCTCTATGGAGGAGCAGCTTGCCACCCCTGGAAAGCAGCATTGTCAACTTGTAGAAAGGGTAGTGTTGGATGGACTTTACTAACAAGTAATGAGTTTACATACTGTATATGTATAAACTGACCATTGTAAGCACCCTGTCAGTGGTAAATGGTTTAGTCAACCCTCTATCTGCCACTTTTGCTGGACCGTTCTGTTAAAGCAGTACTAAAGTCACTACACCTATCAGAAGTTGTCAAAGGGTCCCTCGCTGGCATCTTCATTGGCCAGCATGGGACCACCTAACTCCTAGACATGTGTAGGAGTTGGGTCATCCCAGTACACATTCCCACAAGCACAGTTTATTATCCTACTAAAGACTGTGCATAGGTGTATTTTTATTGCAGAGGAGAGAACGCATTAAAGCAGCCCCTTCATTTGAATGGACTGCCTGATTCACCCAAATGAGTGCATACACTGTTTTTGTAATGCAGTACACAATGCATTGTGGTTTATTGCAATGCAGATATGTTGGTTAAGCATAAATGGCAATGCAGCACACCAACAGGCAGCAGTAGGTCACTAATGGCAACCAATATCTTTCTCCAATGACTGGTTTCCCATGTGTGTTTTGCAGAGCAAATCATCTCCCACTGTCATATGTCTACAATGCTTTGCCAACTGCAGCAATCCCTTCTATTGTGTATTAAGACTAGCAATGATGGCCTCTGTTTCTCTCATGACGTGTACTATCAGTGTGTACAATGTGCACTTACTTATCTGTACCCAGACAGGGCTGGACAAATCCCAAGAGCTGAGTAATGAAGCTGCAGTTGGCAGGTTAGGTGTTGTATAGTTCTTGAACACACCTTTCTTTCCCTGTTTCTTAAAATCAGTTCCAGGTCTTGTTTCCTAACACTCATAACACAATATAACTTCAGTAAAACCTAAGATTCCCTGAAACACAAATTAAAATATTGCATAGCATGCTATGGCATGTTAAGGTTTATTTAATTGCCATTAACATCCAGTAGTCAAGTAGTTTTAAAAGCCGACTCCAAGCATTTTTTTCCTTTTCAACCCCCCCCCCCCTTCTTTCCACTCTAACCTCTTTAGGGCTGCAACTAACGATTATTTTCATAATCGATTAGTTGGCCGATTTATTGTTTCGATTAATTGGTTAATAAGCTTAAAACAAAAAAAAGTGTGGTGTATAATTTAGTTAATATGTAAAGGGTTTTTTTTTTGTTTTTTTTTTAAAAAAAGGCAATTTATTCTTAAATATCTCTATGCAGTGGTAAATATAAATAATTATATGGTTAGGGAGCAAAATATATAATCCACTCTGAGAATAACAGACAGAAGAGATATACTATTAGGAGATGTACTGTATATACTATTAGAGGAGAGATATGCTATTGGAGGATATATACTATTAAAGGGTGAATCTGGTAAATATCATCAGACTCAGAGATCAAATTTTTTTTATTTAAAAAAACAATGTCTTCCTTCAAACAAAAAAAATGGCATTTTAAGAACGTTAGTTTGATTTTCTAATCGTTAGTGGGGTCAAATTGACATTCATTTTCAACCATGGTGACAATTTTGAAATGATAGAAAATTTCTTGGTCAAAGGAATTTTTAGACAGTGTATGTGGTTTTCCTTCATTTTAAAAACAGAATGTTAAAAGCAAATGAAAATTTCAAACGTTCTTTCATTCAGCAAATGTACAAAGATTTTCCGTCTGAATATTCTTGTCTGAAAATTGTTCCATGTTGCCAGCATAAGGCTCAGTACACACTAGGGCTGCAACTAACGATTATTTTCATAATCGATTAGTTGGTCGATTATTGTTTCGATTAATCGATTAATCGGTTAATAACCTTAAAAAAAAAAAAAAGTGTGGTGTATAATTTAGTTAATATGTTAAGTTTAAAAAAAAAAGCAATTTATTCTTAAATATCTCTATGCAGTGGTAAATATAAACAACCAACTATATGGTTAGGGAGCAAAATATTGAATCCACTCTGAGAATAACAGACAGAAGAGTATATACACTATTAGAGGAGATATACTGTATACACGATTAGAAGAGAAATACCGTTTTTTGGCCAATTTGTTGTTGGGCAGATTAAAAAATACAAATTGCTGCAAAAACGCATTACATGCTTTTTTGCAGCTTCTCCACTAAAGTATATTGAACCAAAAAAGCACCGTTTTGCGTTAAAAAAAAAGTCATTGACCCTTTCTAAATACGCAGCGGCTGAAAAAAAGCATAGATGTGAACGTGTCCCATAGAAAACCATGTTAAATGAACTGTAGTGTGTTTCTGCAAAAAGCACCAAAAAACACAAAGATGTGAACCAGGTCTAAGACGTTTAGTAACATAATGGGGTTAAAAAAACTAAAATGAGCCCTTTATAGTACAAAAAAAGCAAATAATTGCTACTGTAAGGGGTTCATTTTTTTTTTACTGTAGAATGGTGAAAGTAATATTTACAGTAGCGATTATTTGCTTTTTTTGTACTATAAAGGACTAATTTTATTATTTTTAACCCCATTATGTTACTGGCCAATTAATCGATTATGAAAATAGTAATCGATTAATTTCACAATCGATTAGTTGTCGATTAATCGATTAGTTGTTTCAGCCCTAGTACACACCTATGCAGTTTGCTTTTGATCTGTTTCTGCAGTGCTTTTTGCTGTGCATTTTGATTTTTGCACATGTGATTTTGCTGCGATTTGCGTTTTTTACATTTTTTTTTTTTTTTTTTTGGCCAACTTGTTGGGCAGATTAAAAAACACAAATTTCTGCAAAAGCGCATTACATGCTTTTCTGCAGCTTCTCCATTGAAGTATATTGAACCAAAAAAGCACCGTTTTGCGTTATAAAAAAAAAAAAAAAAAAGTCCCTGACCCTTTCCAAATACGCAGCGGCTAAAAAAAAAAAAGCATAGATTTGAATGCGTCCCATAGGAAACCATGAACTGTAGTGCAACCAGGTCTAAGACGTTTAGTAACATAACGGGGTTAAAAAAAAAAACTAAAATTAGCCCTTTATAGTACAATAAAAGCAGATAATCACTACTGTAAGGGGTTCATTTTTTTTTTTTTTTTTTTTTACTGTAGAACTGTGAAAGTAATATTCACAGTAGTGATTATTTGCTCTTTTTGTACTATAAAGGGCTCATTTTAGTTTTTCTTAACCCCATTATGTTACTGGCCGATTAATCGATTATGAAAACAGTAATAAATTTCATAATCGTTTCGTTGTCGAATAATCGATTAGTTGTTTCAGCCCTAAACCTCTTCTTCTAGGTGTTAAAGGAGCAGTCCAGCCTGAGCTCATTTGGCCTATGGGTCCTGTGACCTGTTTCCAGCAGCGAGCAGTCTGAAGTCTGCTGACGTCACACAGATCAGTCCAGGCACTGTGTCATCCCGACTCTGGAAGTCCTGGATCCGCCAGGTGCCTGGACTGATGGCTGTCTCAGCGAGTTGCTGAGACAGCCGCTCCCCGCTCCTCCACAGCTCAGCCCTCCAATGAGCGTGGAGGAGCAGAGCTGGAGATGCTGGCTGACAGTCAGCAGCTCTCCTCTTGGAGTTGTGAGAACCGAGGCATCGGCGATGTTTGTTTGGCTTGGTTCTCAGTGCAGATGCTGCATCCACCTAGGTAAGTATAATGGGGGGGACCCCAAACCCATACTTCTCCTTTAAGCTTTACTTACCATGTAAAGATATTTATACTCGCTTAAGTTTCCAGATCCCATGCTGACAGTTTCCGCCTGGGGGGGGGGGGCGGCAACTAGACCTGTGCCACGTTTTAACCTAGGGATTGACCGATTTTATATATAATTTTTTTTTTTTTCATGCCGATACAATACTGATATTTCAACCACCTCTCAGGCCGAAGCTCATATGTACATTAAAAAAAAAAAAATATTGCTGTCACAAGAAATGTAAACTTCCCTCGTGACAGGTACTCCTTTATGGGAGGATCAGGGGTCTATTGGACCCCAAACCCCTCCCCTGCACGTAAAAGTATTCAAAATGTCAAGATCAGTGTTTTTTGAATGCTTTCTATTTTTTACAACTGGTGCCTTTTTAAGATGGCCGTAATCAGATCTAGATACTAGATCAGAGATTAGCAAAGCATCGGCTTTGTTTGGGTCTTCGGCAGCCGGATTGTGGCTCAGGTCTCCTCCTGGTGGGATGGGAGAGCTTGAGTGAGCAGTAGGAGGTTTGTGTGTCGTGGTTTCCCCTCCCCACCCCCTGCTGCTTGTAATAACAGCTAAGCCACAAAAAGGCCAACCATCCACTCTAAAGAACAGTACTGGGCTGATGCCTGCAGCTGCAAGCGTCACCCCGGTACAACCCCTTGAAGCAATATCGGTAAGTCTTTTGTGACCGATGCTTCAAAAAAGTGAATGTAGGCTGCACCGTTAATCGGTCGATCCCAATTTTAACCCTCAGCCGTTGGTCCCCCTTTATGTCCCTCAGTCTGATGTCTGTCATCTACTCGATCCTAGGAAAACCACTCCACGGCCAGTCAATGGAAAATTTCCACGTTGCACAGGCAATGGTATAGACACCTGGAACAAGAACCCATCTAGGAAATAAACAGGAAGGAGACAGACCCTCATCTGTCTAGGATCATTCTTCTTTCCCCTAACAACAGGTACTGCTGGTTGTGCACATACATGGGAACAGCAATGTCTTCTCTTGGCCTGCAATTACTGTGTACAGGCTTTATACTATTTACACACACACACCTGTCATCCCAGTTACAAGAATATGCAGGAATCTGGTGTATGCTTGTAAGCCTGCATTCACACCAATGCAGTTTTAGTGCTTTTTTGCATTTTGCAGGTTTGCACTACAGTCCATGTTTTCCTATGGAACACATTTTGTAGTGCAAATCTGCAAAATGTAAAAAGCACTAAAACTGCATAGGTGTGAATCCCAGCCTAAATGCCCATGTGAAGACCTTTTTTGCACCTGATGATTTGGCCAGTAACGCTTCCTGTCCTAAGATAACAACAACCCTGCACTTTAGTGTGTCTATTACCCTAAAACAGTCAGAAAGCCAAAACACCCCTCCCTCTCCATCTCCATAACATAGTAGTAATGTGTTCTATAGTTCAGAGGAAACATTGGCAAGGCTGCTTATACTGCTCGAGACAAGACTACAGAGTGCGAAGGGCGGAACTGGTTTTCTGGAAAAATCAACAGCTATTTTATGAACTTACTGAGCAAGTATAACTACACATTTTCATTGCGAAAAAGTACTCCCTATTATGTTGTGTGTGTGTGTTTGTTTTTTTTTTTTTTTTTTAATAAAAGCAGCTGTCTGCAATACTCGCCCAAACTCTGGTAAGTGCTTACCCCTACAGGCTCGCCAATCCATCAATACTGCTGGATAGTCATTATCACTATAGTGTACATGCAATGTCCAGTCTGTTATGTTAGGTCATGGGTAGGCAACCTTTTGAGTACAGTGTGCTGAAAAATGTTTTTAAAGAAATTGAGCGTGCTGATTATAACAAAAAATGTTAACTCGACACTAAATCGCAAAGGATTTTTTTTATAAAGTTAATGCTGTAAATTACTTGAGTAATAGTGACTAACATCCTGCACTCTCATGTCTTAGATTAGCCCCAATTCATGCACCTTCACACCTATACTCCCTGCAAATCTGCTCCACCACTGTACCACCCTGCTCTTCTGTCCCACCACTGTAAACCCCCTGCTTATCTGCGCCAAAAATGTACACCCTTTCTCATCTGCCCCACCACTGTATCTCCCTGCACATCTGCTCCACTGCTGTACCCCCATGCGTTTCTGTCTCACCGCTGAACTACCTTCTCCTTTGTCCTAACACAGAATCCATCTGCCCCACCACTGTAACCCCCTGCTCTTCTGCCCCACCACTGTAACCCCCTGCTCTTCTGCCCCACCACTGTAACCCCCTGCTCTTCTGCCCCACCACTGTAACCCCCTGCTCTTCTGCCCCACCACTGTAACCCCCTGCTCTTCTGCCCCACCAACACGCCTCCTTTCTCCTCTGCCTCACCTCCTAAACCTCTGCTCATCTGACCCACTAATGCACCTCGCTTTCACTTCTGTCCCATCACTGACCCCCCGCCCCCCCTGCTCATCTGTCCCATCACATCACTGTGCTTCTGTCTCACCGCTGAACCCCCTTTTCATCTCTCCCACCACTGTACTCCTGCTGCCCCACCACTGCACCCCACTGCTCTTCTGCCCCACCACTGTAACCCCCTGCACATCTGTCCCATGATGTACCTCCTTTCTCCTCTGCCCTGCCACTGTACCCCCTGCTCTTCTGCCCCACTAGTGTAACCCACTTATCTGTTCCACCACTATAACCCCCTTCTCACCTGGTCCATCACTGAACCCCCCCCCCCCTGCTCCTCTGTCCTACCACCACTTTAACCCTTTACTCATATGCCCCATCACTGTAACCCCCTGTACATATGCCCCACTACTGAACCCCCCTGCTCTTCTGTTCCACCGCTGTACCCTCTTCTCATCTATGATCTGTGATATGCAGAGTGGTGAAAAGAAGCAGAGAGAAGACACATCTACCTGTCCTGGCACACTCATCCTGCTGATCCAACTCTCGCATCCAGCCCACATGCTTGTATGGGATGTATGTGATGTCACACACAAGCATTTGGAATAGATGCGCAATGATGAGCTCAGGTCGGGCATTTTCTGAAAGCAGTGGGTCTGTGTGCAAGATTGGGGCCCCCGCAGCTGAGACAAAGTGCGGTGCCGAGCGCCGCAGTAAAATTGGGTGTGATTTATTTATTTTATTCATTTATTTTTTTTTCATTGCGATGAATACTGGCAGGGGCTTAAAGCGACAAAGTGCAGGGGTTCATCAGTAAATGTCTCAAAATTCAGGGCTTGTGTGCAGGTGATGTAGAGGTTGGTGGTAGTAGATGATGCAGAGCTGAGGGGTCAGTAGTAAGAGAGAGATAGATATATGCATATTTCAAGAGGCTTCCCAGAAGCTCAACAGTAATTGCACAAACTCTCACCTGATTGGGGTTTTCAAAAATTACAGTAAAATCCCTTCTTTCTGAGATTGGTAATTGCAAACGAGAATCATCTTCCTCCAGATGGTGGACGGGACTGTGATTGGCCACTGCCAAAGCCAATCAGTCCTCCTCCTGGAAACAGGGACCGCCCCCTAGCAGAACTGCACCCAATCTATACCCCATCACAACGACCGCACGACGATCGCAGCTACAACAAAGTTAGATAACAATCAATATTTCCCATTGTTTACAATGTGTGGGGGGGCTTAGTGCAGGTGCGGCATGAGGAATTGTGAAATATATATATCTATAATCTCTCCCCCCAAAGTGAGTACACCCCTCACATTTTTGTAAATATTTTATTATCTTTTCATGTGACAACACTGAAGAAATGGCACTTTGCTACAATGTAAAGTAGTGAGTGTACAGCTTGTATAATAGTGTAAATTTGCTGTCCCCTCAGAATAACTCCACACAGCCGTTAATGTCTAAACCGCTGGCAACAAAATTGAGTACGCCCCTAAGTGAAAATGTTCAATTGAAACTCCATGACGACATCACAGGGCTGGTGGATGTTGGAAACCTTGTGCTCCTCCATCTTCCGTTGGAGGGTGCCCCACAGATCCTCAATAGGGTTTAGGTCTGGAGACAAGCTTGGTCAGTCCATCACCTTTATCCTCAGCTTCTTTAGCAAGACAGTGGTCGCCTTGGAGTTGTGTTTGGGGTCGTTATGTTGGAATACTGCCCTGCGGCCCAGTCTCCGAAGGGAGGGGATCATGCTTTGCTTCAGTATGTCACAGTGCATGTTGGCATTCGTGGTTCCCTCAATGAACTGTAGCTCCCTAGTGTCTGCAACACTCATGTGGCCCCAGACCATGACACTCCCACCACCATGCTTGCCTGTAGGCAAGACACACTTGTCTTTGTACTCCTCACCTGGTTGTCACCACACATGCTTGATACTATCTGAACCACATATGTTTATCTTGGTCTCATCGAACCACAGGACATGGTTCCAGTAATCCATGTCCTTAGTCTGCTTGTCTTCAGCAAACTGTTTGCAGGCTTTCTTGTGCAACATCTTTAGAAGAGGCTTCCTTCTGGGATGACAGCCATGCAGACCTATTTGATGCAGTGTGTGGTGTATGGTCTAAGCACTGACAGGCTGACCCGCCACCCCTTTTAAACTCTGCAGCAATGCTGGCAACACTCATACGTCTATTTCCCAAAGACAGCCTCTGGATATGATGCTGAGCACATGCACTCAACTTCTTTGGTCGACCATGGCGAGGCCTGTTTTGAGTGGAACATGTCCTGTTAAACCGCTGTATGGTCTTGGCCACTGTGCTGCAGCTCAGTTTCAGGGTCTTGACAATCTTGTTATAGCCTAGGCCATCTTTATGTAGAGCAACAATTCTTTTTTTTTTTCAGATCCTCAGAGAGTTCTTTGCCATGAGGTGCCATGTTGAACTTCCAGTGACCAGTATGAGAGAGTGAGAGCGATAACGCCAAATTTAACACACCTGCTCCCCATTCACACCTGAGACCTTGTAACACTAACGAGTCACATGACATCGGGGGGTGAAAATGGGTAATTGGGCCCAATTGGTGGCTGTGTTGAGTTATTTTGAGGGGACAGCAAATTTACACTGTTATACAAGCTGTACACTCACTACTTTACATTGTAGCAAAGTGTAATTTTGTTCCATGTTGTCACATGAAAAGATATAATGGTTACAAAAATGTGAGGGGTGTACTCACTTTTGTGAGATTCTGTATAACTGTACTATATTCAACTTTGATCGTGAATTTAAAGTGGGGTTCCACTCAAATTTTTAACTTAATCTTACCCCCTTCAGTTAATTGCATAGATGTTCAAATGCCACATGAAAAAATTTTTATCGCTGTAATTACCTTTTTATATTGTACTTTATTGTGGCACTTCCTGTCTCTCCTTCCATGGGAGTAGGCGTGTTTATTGCCTTTCCCCGGCGCCGCACGGTCTCCTGGGAGCTTAGTGTCGGGCTTCCCAAGATTCAGTGTGGAAACAATGATCATGCGCGTGAACAAGCTGTGAATGAACAGCATTCACTGCATTCCGGAAATCAATGCTTGTGGGCTTCACATACCCACAAGCAAGATGGAAACAGCCAGCATCACATTTTTTAAGTTATTCTTCAGTACGAAAACAGAGGCGGAAATATTACACCCAAACTGTGAGTATGATTTTGGGATTAGCAAAGTGTCTCAAAAGAAAAAAAAAAAATTTGGTTGCCGGACTCCCGCTTTAAACTAATGTGAGTTTGTCGGCCATTATTGGCACCTTTAGTGCAACAAAAATATATCCCTTTAAATTTTATGTATGTCTTCACACTGGCTCGTCATGCTTCCGTTGTGTTGCTTGCTGCGTTTTTGGTCAGTTAAAAAAAAAAAAAAACGCACCAAAAAAACCACCTCCCTGTAGAAATGCATTAAAAAAAAAAAACAAGAATGCACCCATGTGTTATGTTTTTGATGCAGTTTTTGAGTCACATGACCTATGAAAAATGCACAGTAACATCGTGGCAAATTCGTATGCGTTTTCTGTGCCATTATGAACACATTTTTCTGTATCAGCAAAATGCCAAAAACACAATTTTCGACTGATGTTTTGGTTCATCTCTAAACAAAATAAATCGGTATCCCACATGTAGAGAGGGAGAAATATTAAAGCGGTTGTATACCCTCAAAAAAAAATTTAAAAAGAGGGAAAAAAAAAAAAACCTTGTAAGGCAAAGGCATAATGAGCTATTATGCACCTTAGAATGAGGTCCCTGTATCGGAGGCTGGTCCATGACGAGGGCTGTGAGTGGCCGGAGCCGCGATTCTTCCCGGCAAGGTCCGGCAGAGCCGGGCATTCACAGCGCTTGCGTCGCTGATGTCAGCGGCTGCATGCAAAGTGAATATCTCCTAAACGTACAGGTTTAGGAGATATTAATTTTACCTAAAGGTAAGCCTTATTGTAGGCTTACCTGTAGGTAAAAAATGGGTATACAACCACTTTAAGTCAAAAGGCCTAAATACACAGGACACATCACACCAACCCTACTGTAATTGAGTGAGATTATCTTTTACCAGTAAATTGATGAAACAATCTTGTCTACACTTGTCTGTTACAGTGTGCCAGTAATGTCAGGTGCTGTGACAGCTGTAATGAATGTATTGGACATTACAGCATTTCTCTACATTATGATTATTTTCCAGCTGCAGGTGAAGGAAAGGCATTAAAGTGGTTGTAAAGGCAGAAGGTTTTTTTTTAATCTTAATGCATTGTATGCATTAAGATGAAAACTCTTCTGTGTGCAGCAGCCTCCTCATACTTACCTGAGCTCCATCTCGATTCAGGGAGACACTAAGCTGTCCGGGACATTGGCTGAGACAGCTCCTGCTGCTGTCAATCAAAATCAGTGAGCCAATGCGGAGAAAGAGGGGCCGGGTCACGGCTCCGTGTCTGAATGGACACAGAGCTGCGGCTTTGTTCGGGTGCCCCCATAGCTAGCTGCTTGCTGTGGGGCCATTTAACAGGAGGGAGGGACCTGAGAAGAGGAGGATCTGGGTTGCTCTGAGGAAAACTATTCCACAGACCAAGTATGACATGTTTGTTATTTAAAAAAAAAAAAAAAAAAAACTTTATTATCATTTTAAAACAAATTTAATTGTTATGGAGCCCACACTTGGCTAACAAAAGATCCTCTATTTAGACATCCATTCATATGGACCTGCTTTACTAGGGTTCTGTGGAACCGTAACAACTAGGCGATGAAAAGCTGGCCACACACAAAGCAAATTTTGGACGGTTCTTAATTAACCTGCCAAAATTCGTTCCTGCCCAACATCTCTTGATTGAAAAATCAAAGGAGTTAGTCAGAAAACTATCAGCTGAACAGGTCCTGTATCCAAACAGATGCAGTCATGTTCTATTATTTCCACAGCCAGTGGGGTTGGCTATCAAAATAGAATGTACGCAGTGGGCTATTCACACTGTATAGCGTGGATGGTGGAATCTAAGATTTATAAAGGCTGTATGAGAAAAATCTCTGTATGGGCAGTTTAACCCCTTCCCGCCGAGCGTACGCAGATGAGCGCACTCGGCTTTCCGGGGTTATACCGGGATAATGCCTGCAGCTGCAGGCATTATCACAGTACTGTCTTTTAGAGCCGGCGATTGGCTATCCAGATATAACAACCGATGCGGCTAACATCGGACTCCCGATGCCTCCATAAAGAGTACCTGTCACCACAAAGAGTACCTGTCACCACCTATTACTGTCACAAGGGATGTTTACATTCCTTGTGACAGCAATAAAAGTGATCAAAAAAAAATGTTTTTTTTTTTAAAACACAATAAATATAAAATTAAAACAAATAAGAAATTTTTTTTAAAGTGCCCCCGTCCCTGCGAGCTCGCGCAGCAAAGAAAATGCATACAGAAGTCGCGCCCGCATATGTAAACGGTGTTCAAATCACACGTGAGGTATAGCCACCATCGTCAGAGTGAGAGCAATAATTCTAGCACTAGACCTCCACTAACTCTAACCTGGTAACAGTAAAAAAAAAATTAAAGCGTCGCCTATGGAGATTTTTAGGTACCGTAGTTTGTCGCCATTCCACGAGTGCATGCAATAATAAAGCGTGACATGTTTGGTATCTATTTACTCGGCGTAACATCATCTTTCACATTATACAAAAAAATTGGGGTAACTTTTTACTGTTTGTTTTTTTTTTTTAAAATTCGTGAAAGTGTCCCTTTTCCCAAAAAGTTGCGTTTAAAACACCGCTGCACCAATACCGTGTGACATAAAATATTGCAACAATCGCCATCTTATTCTCTAGATTCTCTGCTAAAAAAATATATACAACGTTTAGGGTCTCTAATAATTTTCTAGCAAAAAATACGGATTTTAACTTGTAAACATCAAATTTCAAAAATAGGCTTAGTCATGAAAGGGTTAAGGGACATTCTACTACTGACTGCTAGCGTATCACTGACGACTAATAAGTCTGCAGTGCACTGCTGTTTTCATTGTCTGCCTTTCTTTTCTGGTCATTATTTGTTTTATTTTATTACTGTAAATTTTTTTTTTTTTTTTTTTTTTTTTTTTTTGAGCCATTAGCAAATATGCCAAGTATGCCACATTACTTATTCTTTTATTTATATATTTTATTCCAGCCTATTTACACTAGTATACCAGGAGCCTTGGCTATAATAAGGGTTTTCTGAGACCTGAAATCTATTTCAAGGATTCGTCCATGCTAGACAGGTTGAAAGGCTGTAGATGGTATTGCATTCCAGACAAATGCAGCATTTGTTGCTGCATATTGCCCAAAAGCTAGCAGGAGGTGTAATAGTATGTTACATATTTACCTTTTGTCAACACAAGCTACAATGTCTTCTAAAGGATTTGTATGTGCAAACAAATTTTGGCTTTTGTAAGCCATTTAATGGCATCGATAAAGCAGGCGGGAAATGTAAAAGGTCAGTTTTTCCATAAATAATCTAGTCAAATTCTTTGCAGCCATAAATGTTAAAGCCCTACTCCAGATAAAACAAACTTTTTTTTTTTTTTTTTTTTTTTTTTTTTTAAATTCTAAGCCAACAACACTCGCCCTAAGGTCCCTTTCCATTGCTGGGCTCATGTAAGGAACAGTTACTCAAGCACCACCATGGTGCCCCCAAGACCATCGGTCCCACACTGTCCCCTTGTGATATCGTCAGTCCTTTTCTCTCTCCTGAAGACTGCTGGAAGCCACCATACAGGAAGAGTCCATGACACACAGGCCGTTGCGTGGGCAACCAAAGGAGCAACCTGAGCAGGAAGTAAACAAGAGGGAAAGACTCAAGGATGCGAGAGTGGCTCAGTGTCTGTGTCTCTAATGCAATAAAATACTTGCCTGCCTGTTCGCAATCCCTTGTAGAATGTACAATGTGCTGGGGTTGCGCAGCTCTTTTTACCTTGTGGCACACTGCACTGTTCATGTGTCTGATGCCATCCCGTGCTGGCCAGTCAAAACGTATGAAGACCTGGAGGAATCTAGGGAGAAGATGCGTTCATTCGGGTTATGTCACTGCTGTGATTGTCACAGCAGTCACATGATTAGAAAGCTCCCTATCGCAAGTATGCATCAGCTTTCCAGTCCCCACTGGTAACTGCTGGTAGTGCGCAGGGTGCGAACATTCAGCACAGAAAGTGTTAAAGCCCACCCTCCAAGTGGCCACATATATGCGTACCATCAGCGAGAAGGGGTTAAAAGGACTGTCTGCTGCTTTGTTCCTCTGCTATCGGCATGAATCGCTTTTCCTGAGACCAAGAGAAAAATTGTGATAGAAGAGGAACCTCCAGCTTGGTTCCTGTGTGCTTTCTGAATTGACGTGTGTCTATTCCCTCCTATCTTATTTGAGCCTGTGTGTACAGGCAGATTGTAAACAATGGGCTGCATTTTTTTAGTTCTATTTAGAAGCTTGAAAAAAGTTTGGACGTGCACAATTTTTTTTTTTTTTTTTTTTTTTTCTTTCTGATGCAATGCCCAATGCATCACCTTGCATAGCCGTGAGCTACAGCACACGTGCGTCAAATGTGAGGTTATGCAATGCACTGGAGAAGTATGAATAGGCCCTAGGGTCTGTCTCACCCCTTCTTTTTTTTTTTTTTTTTTTTTTTTTCCATTTCATGATTATACAAGCTCAGTTGATAAACTTGTGTATATTAATGTAATTCAATATAATGTAAAGATACTTGGGTTACTAAGGTTTTCAATGTTGATAAGGTACATGCTTGAAATCTTTTAGGGAGAACACATTAGGTTCCTATGGCAGTTGGTATTGTGCTTGGTCCTAGTTTCCTGAAACAACAATAATATAATTCTAAAAAAATGATCTAGCACCAACAGTTTGCGCAGCAGTTTACAATATAATGGAGCACAGTTCTCTGGAGAAGGAATAGGAGGGCCCCGCTCCTGGAACTTACAATTTAAGGGGGGGGGGGTGCTAAAAAAGGTAAATGGATGCCAAGTACAGTGTTTGTGTTTTTTTTTTTTTGGGGGGGGGGTTAGGATTTCCTGAATAAATTTTATTTTTTTTCAAGGATAGCCTAAAGATGAACAGGGTAGGAGCTGGCCGGTCATACTGGGGTTGGGAGTTCCAGAGGATGGGAGAGGTTATGGAAAAGTCCTGGAGGAAAGCATGGGAAGAGGGAACCAGAGAGCAAGGTGTCTGGGAGGACCGGAGAGGAAAATTTGAGCGATATCTCTCTCTAGATGAGGTTGGTTATGTAGCTGGGTGCTTTATTGCGTTTTAGTACTTTTTTTATTTCAGCTGTATAAAAAATAAAAAAAATATGTGAACCCTTTTGGAATGATATGGATTTCTGCACAAATTGGTCATAAAATGTGATCTGATCTTCATCTATGTCACAGCAATAGACAATCACAGTCTGCTTAAACTAATAACACACAGAATTAAATGTTACCATGTTTTTATTGAACACACCATGTAAACATTCACAGTGCAGGTGGAAAAAGTATGTGAACCCTTGGATTTAATAACTGGTTGAACCTCCTTTGGCAGCAATAACTTCAACCAAACGTTTCCTGTAGTTGCAGACGTGCACAACGGTCAGGAGTAATTCTTGACCGAATTCCTCTTTACAGAACTGTTTCAGTTCAGCAATATTCTTAGGATGTCTGGTGTAAATCGCTTTCTTGAGGTCATGCCACAGCATCTCAATCGGCTTGAGGTCAGGACTCTGGGCCACTCCAGAAGGCGTATTTTCTTCTGTTTAAGCCATTCTGTTTTACTTCTAAGCTTTGGGTCGTTGTCCTGTAACAACACCCATCTTCTGTTGAGCTTCAGCTGGTGGACAGATGGCCTTAAGTTCTCCTGCAAAATGTCTTGATAAACTTGGGAATTCATTTTTCCTTTGATAGCAATCCGTCCAGGCCCTGACGCAGCAAAGCAGCCCCAAACCATGATGCCCCCACCACCGTACTTCACAGTTGGGATGAGGTTTTGATGTTGGTGTGCTGTGCCTCTTTTTCTCCACACCTAGTGTTGTGTGTTTCTTCCAAACAACTCAACTTTGGTTTCATCTGTCTACAGAATATTTTGCCAGTACTGCTGTGGAACATCCAGGTGCTCTTGTGCAAACTGTAAACGTGCAGCAATGTTTTTTTTGGACAGCAGTGGCTTCCTCTGTGGTATCCTCCCATGAAATCCATTCTTGTTTAGTGTTTTACGTATCGTAGATTCGCTAACAGGGATGTTGGCATATGCCAGAGACTTTTGTAAGTCTTTAGCTGACACTGTAGGATTCTTCTTCACCTCATTGAGCAGTCTGCGCTGTGCTCTTGCAGTCATCTTTACAGGACGCCCACTCCTAGGGAGAGTAGCAGCAGTGCTGAACTTTCTCCATTTATAGACAATTTGTCTTACCGTGGACTGATGAACCGCAAGGCTTTTGGGGATACTTTTATAACCCTTTCCAGCTTTATGCAAGTCAACAATTCTTAATCGTAGGTCTTCTGAGAGTTCTTTTGTGTGAGGCATTATTCATATCAGGCAATGCTTCTTGTGAAAAGCAAACCCAGAACTAGTGTGTGTTTTTGTTTGTTTGTGTTTTTTTTTTTTTTTTTTTTTTGGAAGGGCAGCTGTAACCAACACCTCCAATCTCATCGATTGGACTCCAGTTGGCTGACACCTCACTCTAATTAGCTCTTGGAGATCTCATTAGTCTAGAGGTTCACATACTTTTTTTCCACCTGCACTGTAAATGTTTACATGGTGTGTTCAATAAAAACATGGTAACATTTAATTCTTTGTGTGTTTTATTAGTTTAAGCAGACTGTGATTATCTGTATTGTTGTGACTTAGATGAAGATCAGATCACATGTTGTTATGACCAATTTGCAGAAATCCATATCATTCCAAAAGGGTTCACATACTTTTTATTGCAACTGTATGTTGGGTTAGTGGAAGCCGGTAAATGGATTGGCAGAGAGGGGCAGCAGTCATGGATCAGTTGGTAAGGTGTATAGGTCTAGCACTTGTTTTGATGGCCTGCTTGGTATTCTCAGAAATTGCACATTCAGACCTGTAAAGTTCTAGAACATTAAAAAAAAAAAAAAAAAAAAAGTTGATCGTTTGGCAGCCCATTATCATTTTGATTTGATGTTTTTTTTTTACTTTTATTAAATCATGTATGATAACATATACAACAATCTGTACAGCCTCTCTCGTCTCAATGTCTCAGGGTAACTATAAGATTTTAAAACGAGTACAAAGTGGTAATGATGAAAGCCTGTAATTGGGTGCACCCACCAGGGTAGATGATGATAGATTGATATAGCGCCTACAGTTTGCGCAGCGCTTTACGATATAAGGGGAGACCATACACCAACAGTACAATTTAGAACACTTCCATTGTACTCCCTGGGTATATTATATCTGTATTACTTCAATGTTTTACCTAGTTGGAAATTGCTTATACAGTAAAAAATATGAAAGAAATAAGTAAAAAGTGGTCATATTAAAAAACAAATGGCATATGTGGGGTAAATCGGAGACCTTGATCTTAAGTAATAGGTGTGTGGGCAGATCTAACCCATGTGCCCCATACTTTTTCAAAGATGTGGTGTTTTGTTTTTTTTCTAGGTTTGTAAGCAAGATTTAAATTTTAGTAATATGGTAACATTTAAAAAGCAGATTGCAGTATTAAATGCTATGGCAATGCATTCAGTGTCCTTTATATTGTGCTTTATCTTATTCTGTGTTTTTCTATCTCATAGGTCATGCATTTCATTCGGTCCTAAAAACCGATCTGTTGGAGCAGCCGCAAAAAGCCAAGTAAGCTCTGTTGTTTATAAAGACTGTTTTGGTGTGTTGTGGGTGTTTGTTTTTTTTTTGTTTTTGTTTTTGTTTGTTTTTTTGTTTTGTTTTTTCTCTCCCTCTCCCTCTCTCCCATATGGCTATAAAACGAGAACTGCACTGTAGCTTATGGCAATCATTCAGATTGTTTCTGTCGTTTAACTTGGGTAAACTAAAATATTGATCACATCTGTGGACAAAAACCATTTATCCGACAAGTGTTCTAAATTGGCCCCTTGTTTCTAAAACTTGATTGTGAAAACATTGCATATTCAAGTTCACTAAAGTAGTATTCTGACACTGGATGATCCCAATTAGGGTTTATAGTAATATAAAAATGTATGCAATACATTCAGCCAGGTCTCCCCTAAGCTAATGGTTTTTGTCTTTTTTTTTTTTTTTTTTTTTTTTTTTTTGCCTTGTTCATTTCCTATCATTGGTACAAAACTGTACTTTTATTTCCTCTTGCTTATGTCAGCTTAAAACATGCTGATTAACTTTGGCCTTGTTTTCTCTAGGTCATTTCCAATGCAAAGAATACACTGCAAGGATTTAAAAGGTTTCATGGGCGAGCCTACACAGACCCATTTGTGCAGGCTGAGAAGCCTGGTTTGGCCTACGAACTTGTTGAACTGCCGATGGGCACCACTGGAATCAAGGTAAATGAAATGCTTAAAAGTGCTCTTTCATAAGTAGGGGTTGTCTGGTTTCAGTGGCAATTCTTCATGGCTTTTATTCAGGGTTAGTACTCAATTTTAACTTGTGTGCTTTTTACATAATTTGTATCTGAGGTTTTCATCAAGATGTTGGTACTGTATATAAAATTTATTCTGCACGTCTGAAGGTTCCCATTCTATGATTTTGTTTGGGGCTTGTGTGGTTAAATGATCTGAGAACTATACCAGCGTTGGCATAATAGTTAGTAGGTTATCCATGCCATGAGAGCCTTCAGCAAAAATAATGTATATCCTAATCGGAGTGTAAGGATTGAAGGACCATAGGAGTTGGCCAATATGGGAAATGCTATACTGGTATGAAGATTTGCCTTACAGCACCCATTTAACATGGCTTTGTTAAAATTCCATTGGACAGTCGGCAGCACCAAATGTTGAGACGCTCTTACAGTTTTGGTTGATATCTATACACTCGCTTTGGGGATCCAGTCAAGAAAAGACTACCATTTTCTAGATGCCCCCCCCCCCCCCCCATTCCAGAACTCAAACTAATTTTTTTTTTTTTTCTTTTGCCACCTCAGAAAGTTTTGGAGAGACCTAAATCAGCTTAGCCGTTCATAAATGTCTCTTCTCATCTTTACATCACCGTGGCTATTCATCGTTTCAAAAAAAAAAAAAGGGGGGGTACACTAGGAGAAAAACACTCTATCAACCCAACCGAACCAAGCCTTATTACCCCCCCCCCCCCCCTATAAAACTATAAAATTCTTTATTACAATATCTCTCAGTTTTACTACCCATGTATATGAGTATAAACCCCCCCTTCCCCAGCCCTTGTGCAAGACTAAATCCTATTTTTTTTCTGCATAACGCCATGATTTTTTTTTTAAACTCCTTCCAACACTTCCATTTGTCCTTTTTCCACCTCCCTCTTTTCTTCCTTGTTATAATACATCCAGGCCATGATATAAGTCTCCTCCACGGCATTTATCCAAGCCCATATCTGGGGGCTTTCTTTTACCAACCAATTTTTAGGAATTAACCTTTTTGCTGCATTTAGTAAATGTGGGACCAGGGAGGCTCTATACTGTTTCACATTCCCTTCAATGCCGTGGAAGAGTACCGTCCATGGAGCCTCCTTTACCTCAGTTTTAGTAATTTCTTTAATAATTGCTAAAATCTTTTCCCAAAACTTTCTGATAATCGGACAGTTCCACCATAAGTGGGCCATTGTGCCCACGTCTTTGCATCCCCGTCAGCAATCAGCCGACTTCCCTTCTTGTCTGGTGTTGCATACCACCTTGCTAAGCATTTATAATTCATCTCAGCTGTTTTTATATCCACTGCTGAGCTATGGGTCTAACATTTTTCTAATAGTGCTTAAATCTTTCTGTGTCCCCAGTTCCCTTTCCCATTTTTTTTGATGAATGTAGGTACTTCTGCTTCTTCCTCTGTCATTAACAATTTGTATAACTTTGATATAGTATTTTTTGTGTTTTTTGAGATACACATCTTTTCTAAAGCCATCAATTCATCTCCTGATCTTATCGGTTGAGGTAGTTTCTTCACGAAAAGATCTAATTGCACGTACCTCCATGCATCAATCACCCAAACATCTGTGTTTTGTTTTAACTCTTGAAATGTGACTATTTTTTTCCTTTTTTTTTTAATATCTCTCTAAGTTGTACCTTATCTTTTTTTTTATCCCATTCCCTCCTATGCTTTTCCCTGGTGCAAAATATTCATTGCTTTTTAATTCTATTAAGGGTGAATTATATGCCTTTATTTAGTTGCTTATACATTGCATCCCATGTCACTAATTTTTTTTTTTTTTTTTTTTTTTTAGGTAATGTATTTGGAGGAGGAGAGAAGCTTTACTACTGAGCAGGTGGCTGCCATGCTACTGACCAAACTTAAAGAAACAGCAGAAAGTGCATTGAAGAAGCCCGTAGTAGACTGTGTTGTTGCAGTAAGTACAATTTTTTTTATAAGGCTTAATGTTTATGGTTTATGGTCAGTGAGCACATCTGACAAATTTATGGGAAATGAATCAAGTTAATAAGTAGTTCTGCCAATATATGATGATGTTTTATTGTCTGATAAGTCAGGTCTTCCTGTTTCCTGCTTCTTGGCTGCCTAGAGTGGACTGTACCCCATGGACATGCTCATGGAGTGTCGTTAATGTGAAGGAATTATTCCTTTCCAAGGATGTGTCATGTGTAGCAAAGAGTGCAAGAATTTTTTGGTATAAAGAGCTTGGCTTAATTAGGAATGCATGTCCTTCCAACCTCCTTTTTTATATTGTATATTTACATTCTCCATGTTCTTATATTTGGGTGTTGATTGAACCCGCACATCGTATTTATTTTTTTCATTTATGAGATAGCAGTGTTTTACGGGAGGGGAAAAAAGGAGTTGCCTTTAATGACCACCTGAAAATACTGATTGTTTGCGGTCTCTGGCACCCATACTTTAGAAGTCTGGATCATGTGATTAGCATGAGTTCCCAATCTGACTTCAGTACTTTAAGTCCCGGTTTACACTGATGTGGTGCGGATTCCACAGCGCATCCAAATTGCACCCCATTCATGCGAACCGATGCGGGTGTGTATGTTAACGACACCCCAAAATCAATTCGCAAAACAGTGTAATTTGCAGAATCAGATCACATGGGTGTGAACGCCCATGTGATCTGATTCTAGTGCGGCCAAAAAAAAGGGTCCTGCACGTTTTTGGTGCGGATTAGTTGCAATTTAAACCATACAAAATAATGGCTCAAATCGCACTGCTGAAGACACTCGCATGTGATTGGAACAGGAATGCAGTGCAATTCCTGTTCAGATTCGCATGCTGTTCCCCCACCGCATAGTGTGCACCGGCACGGTGTCACATAGCATATACACAGGTAGCTAGCACTATAGGATGGAGAATTCTGCCATGGCAGCTTACATTTGTGTGTGGGTATATAACCAGAAAACTGTTGGTAGAACTTAATGACAGGTTTGAGAAGCAGAAAGTTGAAGATCTTTGTTTTTGTTTTTTTTTTTGTGAGGAATATAAATGGGACTGAAATTTGAATCTGAACACTGAGACACCTATAGTGTTAATCATTTTTCATTCTAATGGCTTGTGGCATATGCAAGCCATATAACTAAGTGTCATTTTATCTGGAGCTCTGTAGTCTCACATGTCTGTAAGAAAGTGTAATGTGATGTGTAGTCCGGTGTTCTCTTTATTCCAGGTTCCGTGCTTCTTTACTGATGCGGAGAGGAGGTCTGTAATGGATGCCACACAGATCGCTGGGCTCAACTGTCTACGACTAATTAATGAAACTACTGCAGGTAACAGATGGCAGAAAAAAATGATAATAAAGAAGCTGAGTATTTTCAGACTGATTTCATAACAAGCAATCCCTTTCTATGTAATTACAGAAGGTTTTTTTTTTTTTTTTTTTTGCAGGGAGGCTATCTTTTCCTAGCTAATAGGTCCTAAAACTTGTGTTGCTGTAATTACATTTTCCCTGCTAAAGTGATTTGTAAAGGCAGTAGGCTTTTTATCTTAATGCATTCTGTGCATTAAGATAAAAAACCTTCTATGTGCAGCAGCCTCCCGCTGCTGTCAAAGTCAGTTAGCCAATCTGGAGAGAGAGGGGACGGGGTCTGAATGGACACGCGGAGCTGCAGCTCGGTTCGGGTGCCCCCATAGGAAGCTGCTTGCTATGGGGGCACGTGACAAATGGGAGGGGCCAAGAGCACCGACGAGGGACCCGAGAAGAGGAGGATCCAGGCTGCCCTGTGCAAAAGTATGTTTGTTTGTTTTTTTAAATGAGACTTTACAAACAATCACTTTAAATAAAACATGTTATACTTGCTTGCTCTGTGCAATGGTTTTGCACAGAGCAGCCCTAAACCTCCTTCTCAGGTCCTCCATCAGCGCTCCTGGCTCCTTCTCTTCTTGATGTGTCACTATAGGAAGCTGCTTCCTTTGGTGGCATAGCTGCAGGCTCGATCCTGAGTCATGCTGCCGGAGTCCATAGACAGTGAGGCTCAGCCCTAGCCCCCCTGTAATGGCTGTGCCGCAGTCACGCACAGCGTCTCAGTAGCGCACTTTACATGCACATTGCTGCTCACCAATGGGGTCCTTAATTTGCACCAATGTCACCAAGCTCTCCTCTGTTCCTGCTTAACTCCATGCCTCGTGGCAGCTCTGCCCCTGCTATGCCAATGCTCCCAACGTCCAGCGCATGCCTCCCACAGCATCCAGCCTATGCAACTATTAACTTACCCTTTGCTCATTTGGTGTTGGAAGTTGCAGCTTTACAATAACTATATACAGATCTTCTAGATCTTAGATGGTTATCAATCCTGATGATTTTTCAGTAGTTACCATTTTGTGGGTTATGTTGGACCTCCTCAGCCACATAAAACTTAGAAAGGGGGATGTCTGACATCCGGGTTGGGTTTTGTAGCTAAGATTATTCTTGCTGTTTGACAAATTTTTTTGAGAGTGTCTGCAGTTTTTATTTTTTGATTTTGTATATGTTTATATAGATAGACATATGGCTAGTGTATGCCCTGAGCTAAATACATTTCTTTTTCATACATCATGGGACACAGGCTGATATTCATTACCTACTGGGTTATACGCCATCTCTAGGTGAATGGACACTGGTAGACAAAGTCTTAGACAGGAAGTGATCCCCCTATACAACCCCTCCCATACAGAAAGTACATCAGCTTTTTTTACCAGTGTCTGCAAGGTGGATGGGCACGTTTTTGTTTGAGCTCTCTGAGCTCCAGGTCTCTAGCCCCACAAACAGTTCTTAAAATGAATCAAGAGATTGACTGATCAGATCCATTTGACACTGGCTCTATATGCTTAGATAAATGGTACCCGAGCCTCGCAAAGACACAATATCCGGGCGCTGGACCCTGCGTGCCCCGTTTGTGTCTGGCTGTTTTTTACCTGTATGATGATGCAAGACGGTGTGCTATTTCGCCTCTTGGTTCGCTGTGGTGCACATGCATTCGTAAGAGCGCTGCTGTGCTCAGCAGTTTGTTTGGCAGCCATGGCGCACGTGGCTTCGCCATAGGCATGCGCAGTCGAAGCCACACGTGCCATAGCCTAATCTGGGCTGCACGAAGATTCGCATCATATGTGAATACAGCCATGCCGGGTCTGTGTGCTGAACTTTCTGGCGCACAGCCAGCTTATTTAAACTGTGTATGCCAAGCATGCAGTGCTTCCAGAAGGCAGCTGTGGGACACAGAGCAGGCTCTGTTCCAGGCATTTGCAGCGGTTCATTTCTCTTTACATGGGTCGCGTGAGTCACCAGGTGTTGCTTGGCAGGCTAAGGTGCTTAGCAGGCTTGTTGCATAGGTGCTTGGTGAGTCCTATTAAAGGGTTTCTCTTCTGAGGTGTGTTAATACTACACCCAGGTACTCTTTTTGTGGCTTGTAAATGTCTTCAAAAAAGAAGAGCAGGACTAACACTAAAGGGAAGGGCACACCTAAGTTGACAGTAGCTCCTGATGAACCTAATCGTATCCCTAGGGTTGCGGCTCAGAGGCTTTCGGGCAATCTGAGCCGCTGCGCCTCTCTGGTATGGTGCTTACAGTAAACGCTGCTGCTTCACCCTTTATCACCAAGGATGAACTGTCCTCAGCCCTAGCCGGGTTAGAGCACAGGATTGCTGGCATGATTGCCTCCATCCCACAGGGTGGCAAGAAGCATGACAGATACACCTCCCTAGTTTGGAGCAGGAATGGGTTGAGGATGGGGAAGAACTAAAAGCTCAGGATTCTGTGAAGGGCCTGGCGGATGAGTCTGCTTCTGGACATGAAGACATCCAGTTGGTGTCTGCCTCTGTCGCAGTTTTTTATCCAGACTTACTGAGATGATTCGTTCTGCCTTTTTAAGTTGCCTCTTGCAGAGGTTACTGAGCCCTCTTGGTGCTCTTTGGGGTCCCTGAGGCCTCTTTAGGCTGCACAGGCTTTCCCCTTATACCCACTGTTGGAACCAGCGGTGTATTCTAATTGGGAATATCCTGACAGAATTTTTGTTCCTCCTAAGAGGTTTTCCCTTTCTTTATATCCCATGGATGAAAAGTTCATAAAAAAATGGAGTATGCCAGCTGTAGATGCAGCAGTCTCTTCCTTGAACAAGAACTTAACTTGTCCAGTGGATAATGCACAGGGTTTGAAAGACCCCGTTGACAAGAAACTGGAGTCATTGTTATTAAAGGCTTCCTTTGGCCAGTTCAGCTATTCAGCCAGCTGTTGCAGCAATTGGTACCTGCCAGTCCGTAAAGGATCAGGTCAGACAGCCTGACGGGCCTAACCAGGAGGATGATCTTGCTGAAAATAAGACAGATATTCCTCAAGCGCTGTGTTTTGCTATTGATGCCTTAAAGGATTCAATACACCAGGTTTCTCATTTTGGCACTTTTGTCTGTACATATGCGCAGACTTTTGTTGTTTAAGAACTGGGGGTTCGGGGTCCCCCTCAGGGGTTTCTAAAATCCAGCGCTCCCTTGGTTCCTCCAAAAATGTACTGTTTCAGGCACTACATCATTTAGTGCATCAAGGAGTGATTGTACAGGTTCCTGTAGCCGAAAGAGGCGCACGGTTTTATTCATACCTGTTTACGGTTCAAGAACCAAACTGGGACACAAGGCCCATTTTAGATATGAGATCCTACTACTAATTACTAATCCAGTCCTTTCGCATGGAGTCTGTTCGCTCAGTTGTAGCTTTGCTCCAGATGGGAGATTTTCTATCCTCCATCAAACATAAAGGACGCTTATTTACATGTACCTATCTTTCAGCCTCATCAGAGGTTCCTGCAATTTGCAGTAGAGGAACGTCATTTTTAGTTTGTGGCTCTACCCTTCGGGCTTGCCACAGCTCCCCGGGTGTCAACAAAGGTCCTAACACCAGTGCTGGGTCTCTTTAGGGTCCTGTTGCTCGGGTATCTGGTTGACCTCCTGCTCAGAGATCACTCACTACAAGCTCTAGAACAGAGCATAAGCTGCACAGTGCGGTATTTGGAAAGCTTAGGCTGGGTCATAATTACCGAAAAGTCAGCCTTGAGACCAGCTCAAAGTTTGAAGTATTTAGGTCTGATCCTAGATACGGTCCAAACAAGAGTATTTTTGCCATCCGTAAAGGATCTGTGCCCTGAAGGATCAGGTACGTCAGATGAGGTGCACCAGGCAACCCTCCATTCGGCTCTGTATGAGTCTTCTAGGAAGGATGGTGTTCTCCTTCGAGGCAGTGCCCTATGCCCAGTTCCATTCCAGACCTATATAACAAGACATCTTGTTGGCTTGGAACAGAAGAGAACAAACCCTGGATTATCCAATCTTCTTATCTCCTCGGGCACGCTTAAACCTAAACTAGTGGTTGCAGGATCAGAACCTGCAAAGCGAAAGGGAAGATCCCTCCTCCCGGTAACTTGGGAGAATACTGACCGCAGATGCCAGTCTCTCAAACTGGAGAGTGACCCTAGAGGGGCTCACAGCTCAGGAGAAATGGTCAAGGACAGAACAGATCCTGCCATCAACATCCTGGAGTTATGGGCAGTAGGTCTGGCCCTACGGTCCTGGACGATGGAGCTTCAGGACTGCCCTATCAGGGTTTAGTCCGACAATGCCACTGCAGTTGCCTATATAAACCACCAAGGCGGTACCAGGAGCCGTTCAGCTCAGAAGGAGGTGAACCACATACTAGCCTGGGCAGAGGGACATGTGCCGGTTCCATCGGCAGTCTATATCCCGGGAGTAGAGAACTGGGAGGCAGATTATCTCAGCCACCAGCAGATCTGGCCAGCGGAATGGTCCCTACACCCAGGAGTGTTCCAGGAAATTTGCCTGCGTTGGGTTTGGCCAGAGGTCGACCTATTGGCATCCAGGTTCAACAACAAGCTACAGCAAATTTTATCACAAACAAGGGATCCTCTGGTAGTTCATGGAGCCAGTACTCCCTGGTTTATGCTTTCCCTTCGATCCCTCTCCTTCCACATTTGTTGTGGAGTATTCGGAGAGAGGGGGTTCCAGTCATTCTGGTGGCACCAGCCTGGCCCAGAAGGCCCTGGTTCCTGGAGATTGTGAGACTGACAACAGATGGGCTGTAGATGCATCCACTTTGCCCTGATCTACTGTCTCAAGGTCCTATATTCCTCCCCAATTTACAGTTTCTAAATTTGATGGCATGGCTATTGAAGCCAGGGTGTTTGAAGGACCGTGGCATCTCGGGACCAGTGGTGTCTACCCTAGTGAATGCTAGTAAAGCTGTCACTAGGAAGATCTATCATAAGGTCTGGAAGACTTGTATTGCTTGGTGTGAGGCCATAAAATGGCATCCTCGGAAATAGGTGATTGAGAGATTTCTTTTTTATACTGTCAGCTGTAGAAATCAGATTCAGGTCAGATTTCGGCCCTGTCAGTATTCTTCCAAAGGCCTTTAGCCTCCCATTCGCTTTATGTAGGGGGCAACTAGTTTGCTCCCCCACCCCCATTAGGTCACCTATGTGTCCTTGGGACTTGAACTTTATGCTGTCTGTGTTACAGAAACAACCATTTGAGCCTATCAAGGAAATTTCCATTTGACTTGCTGTCAGGCAAGCTAGCCTTCCTGATGGCCATCACCTCGGCTAGAAGGGTGTCTGAGTTGGCGGCCCTTTCGTGCAGGGAACCATACCTGATCCTCGTGTTACGACCTGTTTCATCCTTTTTGCCAAAAGTGGTGTCAGCCTTTCATTTAAATAAGGACGTAATTTTGCCTTTTTTCTCTCCGCCTCGTTCGGCGGAAAAGAGATGACTGCATTCTTTGGACGTTGTCCGGGAAGTCCAGGTTTATTTGTCCGAGGATCAGACTCCTTTTTTGTTTTACCAAAAGGACCCAAGAAGGGGCAGGCAGCTTAGCTTCCAAGGCTTCCATTGCCAATTGGGTCTGTCAGTCATTCAGGCCTATGGTCTGAAACATAAAGCTCCTCCCTTTAGTGTGAGAGCTCATTTTACCAGAGGTATAGGAACCTCATTTTCGCCATCAGGTATCTGTGGCTCAGATTGGTAAGGCTGCCACCTGGTCTTCAGTGCATACGTTCACAAAATTTTATCAAGTAGATGTTCGAGCAGCCGAGGAATCGGCTTTCGGATGTAGTGTACTGCGGGGCTGCCGTATAAGTAATGCTATTGTTTGGCAGGGTGTCTCCCTCCCCTCAAGGCTATTTCTCTGGGACGTCCCAGTAGGTAATGAATATTGGCCTAGCACTGGATTTTTTTGTCATACTTACCTGTAAAATCCTTTTTTCTTTGAGTACATCATGGGACACAGATTCCTCCCCTCTTTTTTGAGGATTCAGTGCTTGCTACAAAACTGATGTACTTCATGTATGGGAGGGGTTATATAGAGGATCACTTCCTGTCTAAGACTTTGTCTACCAGTGTCTATTCACCTAGAGATGGCGTATAACCCAGTAGGTAATGAATATTAGCCTAACTCTGTGTCCCATGATGTACTCAAAGAAAAGGATTTTACAGGTAAGTATGATGAGAAAATCCTGAATACAGAATTGTTTTTTCAATTCTGTAAACATTTTATTAGCAGTTTTTATACTTACAAAATAGTGATAGAAGGACAGCAGAACACATCAAGACCTAGCCATTGGTACATAAATCATTGTTTAGTCTGTAAGAAATCACTGAGAGGTGGAAGCAAATTCTCACTGGTCAATGCTGGTAAGGGGAACCTGAGCTAAAACCTAACAAATCTGCTCTGGAAGTGCACAATAGCTTGAATTGTGACAAGTAAGGATACCACTATCTCAGAAGGTTCCTCCAAGCCAAAGAGACTTTGGCTAACATTTCTCCATTTGGGGACAAAGAAGGAAAACACAAAAAGGAGGGACCGTGAGAGCAGGGGGTGAATGAAAGAAGGGCACGAGAACAGCAATCATGCAGCCTATTAACAGGAGAAAAGCAAACCCACTGAAGAGGGGTGTCAAGGCACATTGTCTGCACGAGTGCGCAGTAGGTTCTGTTTAAACCACTTGCAGACCGGAAGATTTGTGCTACAGCGATGCTTCGCTTTAACTGACCATTGCACGGTCGTGCGACATTGTACGCAAACAAATTCACGTCCTTTCCCCCCCCCCCACAAATAGAGCTTTCTTTTGGTGGTATTTGATCACCTCTGCGGTTTTTATTTTCTGCTCTATAAACTAAAAAAAGCGAAAAGTGTGTGTGTGTATGTGTATATATATGTATGTATATATGTGTGTGTATGTGTGTGTGTGTGTGTGTATGTATGTGTATATATATATATATATATATATATATATATATATATATATATATATATATATATATATATATATATATATATATATATATATATATATATATATATATATATATATATATATATATTTAAAAAAAAATCACAATAAGTGTATATTGATTGGTCTGCGCAAAATAATTTATGGCATTTTTAATTTTTTTTATTCCCCCCCCCCGACATTGAGGCGGACAGATCGGACACCTTTTAAACCATTGTTTGGGACCATTGACATTTTATACAGCGATCAGTGCTATAAAAATTCACTGATTACTCTGTAAATGTCACTGGCAGGGAAGGGGTTAACACTAGAGGGTGATCAAGGGGTTAAATGTGTTCCCTAGTTAGTGTTTCTAACTGTATGGGGATAGGACTGACTGGGGAGGAGACATATCGTTGTTCCTACTTAGTTTCCTCTCCCCTGATGGAACAGGGATTTGTGTGTTTACACACACAAATCCCCGTTCCTGATCTCGTGCACGTGATCGCGGGTGGCCGGTGGTGATCGCGCCCGCCGGCAACTCGAATCTGGTTTCCTGCTGTGCAGCGGGTGTGTGCCTGTTATCATCCTTAAAGGTACAAGCGTACCCATATGGCGATAACGAACCACTTTGTCGATGTATGTTGGCTTGAGCTGGTCGGCAAGTGGTTAACTGCGAATGTCAACCATGCCACTGGGCGGGCCTATAGAGCTACTATTTATGTCCAATTAATTATTGTCTTTTTTATTTGGTGGTAGATTTTTAATGTGTAACCAACAAGCTCAAGTCTCGGTGATGAAATGTGTGAATCTGTCATTGGCTATGGTGATTAACTTCTCCATCGTCTCTGTTTTTATTGATGTGAATGAACCACTTGGCAATCATGGGCAGCTGGGTTGCCCGCCGCAACACACATTCTGGCTGCGTTCACCATATGCATCAACAAAGATGTGAAATATGCACGTTTTGGGCATGCTTGAATGGTGCGGTAGGAACTGAGCAGGGGAAAGTCAGAGGTTATAAGTGCAGGATTTTAATGAGACAGAGCACTGAATTTGAAAACCACACTGCAGCCCTGACCAGGTTGGGTAGTGTAAAACTTAATTTCTCACAATCCTTAACACATACCCTTGCTTCCTAAACAGTCTTACCTTGGGGGTCTGTTTATAAAGCAGTAGTATGGTCATAGAATATTTCCCATGCATCGCTACAAATGAAACGAAACAAATGTAAAATGCTATTAAACAAAGTTTTATTGTCAGTGTTTGTTTTTTTTTTTTTTTTTTTTTTGTTTTGTTTTTTTTTTTACACCAATACAGTGGCACTTGCATATGGAATCTATAAACAAGATCTACCTGCACCAGAAGAAAAGCCAAGGATTGTGGTTTTTGTGGACCTGGGACATTCTGCATATCAAGTCTCTGTGTGTGCTTTTAACAAAGGAAAACTTAAAGTAAGGTCAAATTTTTATGTTTTCTAGAAGATCAATGCTGAGCACATAGTGTTGTTAAAGCGGTTTTTAAGTAGTTTCTTGAAAAATTAAGTCAGCAGCTACAAAAACTGTAGTTTCTGACTTTTAATAAACAGTTGCTCACCTGTCCATGGATCCAGTGCTGTTCTCACCCTGGTCTTCAGTCCCTGGTCCTGGCATGTTAACTGTGGAAAGCTGGTTACGACTCCTTGCGGCTTCACAGCAGGCTGACCACTGCATGTGGTGAGCCACACTGCACGTTGTGATCCACACAAGGTGGGGGATGATGAGAACTTCCACTTCGATTGCCTAGGTGATCCGAGTGGGTACCTGTTGAAACTAGGTACCCGCACCCCCCCAGAGAGTAGGAATAGTGGAACTTCCCCTTTTGGGTGAAGTTTGCTTTAAGGAGATTATTTTTTGTATATTGGCTGAAGAAGTGATGAGGTGCCAGGTGAACACTGTTTATGAATGTTAATTTTTATATGGCTGAGTTTTTACTTTTCTTCCTAGCTTAATCATGTGAGCTACATATCACATGGACTGGGTTCTAGGCTTTTCTGCCCTACATCAAGCATTAAAGTGGAGTTCCACCCAACTTTACTACTTGGTCTTAAAAAAAAAAAAAAAAAAAAAAAAAAAAGACCACCCCTCCACCGCACGTATTTGGATATCCGTTTTTTTTCTAGTAAACAGGTGAACTTCCGTCCCAGCCTCACCACAAGGTACGTCATTTCCTCTTCTGGTTCTGCCCTTCCTCTATCCCCCTAACCTGTGTGTCTCCCAAAAGACGGGGCCTTTCGAAAAGTGAGGCGTGACTCGCGCATGAGCAGTAGGAAACTGCTGTGAAGCCTGAAGGCACCACTGCCGGTTCCCCTTAGTTACAGTGGCGCCGCCTGCACCTGATCCGATGGACAGAACTGCCTCGGAGGGGCTGGGGGAAGAGAGCGAGAGAGACAGGTAAGCGTCCTTATTAACCGCTTGCCGATCAGCTGCCGCAGTTGTACTGCGGCAACACGGCTCGGCTGCACGAATCACCGTTGCTCCCTCTGGTGGCCACTAGGGGCGCGCGTGCCGCCAGAGGCACTAGCGCCTGCAGCTCGCCCACAGAGCTGATGCGACTCTCCGGCAGTCTCTGACTGCTGGGCTCCCGCGATAGCTTGTAACACGGCAAGAACCGGGATCTCTGTGTAATCAGAGATCCCGGTTCTCTGAGGGGAGAAGTGACAGATCATCTGTTCATACAAAGGTATGAGCAGCGATCTGTCATCTACCCTAGTAAGTCCCCTCCCCTCCTTCAGTTAGAACACACACTAGGTTGTTCCTTGATTGCCCCCTAGTGTTAACCCCTACACTGCCAGTGACATGTTTACAGTAATCAATGCATTTTTATAGCATTGATCGCTGTATTAATGCCAATGGTCCCAAAAAATATGTCCGCCATAATGTCGCAGTCTTGCTAAAAATCACAGATCGCCACCACCGCCAATAAAAATGCTATACATCTATCCCCTATTTTGTAGACGCTATAACTTTTGCGCAAACCAATCAATATACGCTATATTGCGATTTTTACCAAAAATATGTAGAATACATATCGGCCTAAACTGAGGAAAAAAGTTGTTTTTTTTTTTTTTTTTTTTTATATTTTTGGGGGCTAATTATAGCAAAAAGTTAAAAAAAAAATGCGTTTTTTGTTTTTTCAAAATTGTCGCTCCTTTTTTGTTTATAGCGCAAAAAATAAAAACCGCAGAGGTGATCAAATGCCACCAAAAGAAAGCTCTATATTTGTGGGGAAGAAAAGGTTGTCAATTTTGTTTGGGTGCCAGACCGCGCAATTGTAAGTTAAAGCGACGCAGTGCCGAATCGCAAAAAGTGCTCTGGTCAGGAAGGGTATAAAATCTTCCGGGGCTGAAGCGGTTAAAAGTCAGCAGCTACAGTGTTTGTAGTTGCTGACTTAAAAAAAATAAAACTAAAAAAACTTTTTTGAGGGTGAAACCCTGCTTCATTTAATAAAATGTTTAATGTAATAACGCTACTTTTGTGTCCAGTGACTCATGGGGCTATAATATATAGTTGTACAGTGTTCTTTTCCAAGGTTGTACAACTAATAATTTTGTAGTGTGGAAATCCATGATGGATGGAAGGTTTGGGACCAAAGTAGAACGGCATATATGGATCAAAATGTATATTTAATAAATCTTGTTCAATTTTAATTAAAAGCAAAGCCTGCATACAAGGTAATAAATAAGGATAGAAATAGTTGCTTAGTATGCTGGCATTGGAAGAACTGTGACTGAATATTTTCCCTAGATTTCGATAGGGACAAAGACAACTGTAAAAACCTGACAGACATTCTAACCATTCCCCTACTAGGAGTTTCATCCTCACGGTTTGTCATAGTGACTATTTTGTCACTGGAACGTTAAGGCTCCATTCACATCAATGCATTTTTTCATGCTTTTTGCAGAAATGCAGGACCTTTTTAACCACTTGAGCCCCGGACCATTATGCTGCCTAAGGACCAGAGGTCTTTTTCCAATTTGGCACTGCGTCGCTTTAACTGCTAATTGCGCGGTCATGCAATGCTGTACCCAAACGAAATTTGCGTCCTTTTCTTCCCACAAATAGAGCTTTCTTTTGATGGTATTTGATCACCTCTGCGGTTTTTATTTTTTGCGCTATAAACGGAAAAAGACCGAAAATTTTGAAAAAAAATGATATTTTCTACTTTTTGTTATAAAAAAAATCCAATAAACTAAATTTTAGTCATACATTTAGGCCAAAATGTATTCGGCCACATGTCTTTGGTAAAAAAAATGTCAATAAGCGTATATTTATTGGTTTGCGCAAAAGTTATAGCGTCTACAAACTAGGGTACATTTTCTGGAATTTACACAGCTTTTAGTTTATGACTGCCTATCTCATTTCTTGAGGTGCTAAAATGGCAGGGCAGTACAAAACCCCCCCAAATGACCCCATTTTGGAAAGTAGACACCCCAAGGAAATTGCTGAGAGGCATGTTGAACCCATTGAATATTTATTTTTTTTGTCCCAAGTGATTGAAAAATGACAAAAAAAAAAAAAAAAAAAAATATTTACAAAAAGTCGTCACTAAATGATATATTGCTCACACAGGCCATGGGCCTATGTGGAATTGCACCCCAAAATACATTTAGCTGCTTCTCCTGAGTATGGGGATACCACATGTGTGGGACTTTTTGGGAGCCTAGCCGCGTACGGGGCCCCGAAAACCAATCACCGCCTTCAGGATTTCTAAGGGTGTAAATTTTTGCTTTCACTCTTCACTGCCTATCACAGTTTCGGAGGCCATGGAATGCCCAGGTGGCACAAAACCCCCCAAAATGACCCCATTTTGGAAAGTAGACACCCCAAGCTATTTGCTGAGAGGCATATTGAGTCCATGGAATATTTTATATTTTGACACAAGTTGCGGGAAAGTGACACTTTTTTTTTTTTTTTTTTTTTTTTTTCATAAAGTTGTCACTAAATGATATATTGCTCACACAGGCCATGGGCATATGTGGAATTGCACCCCAAAATACATTTAGCTGCTTCTCCTGAGTATGGGGATACCACATGTGTGGGACTTTTTGGGAGCCTAGCCGCGTACTGGACCCCGAAAACCAATCACTGCCTTCAGGATTTCTAAGGGTGAAAATTTTTGATTTCACTCTTTACTGCCTATCACAGTTTCGGAGGCCATGGAATGCCCAGGTGGCACAAAACCCCCCCAAATGACCCCATTTTGGAAAGTAGACACCCCAAGCTATTTGCTGAAAGGCATGGTGAGTATTTTGCAGCTCTCATTTGTTTTTGAAAATGAAGAAAGACAAGAAAAAACATTTTTTTTTTTTCTTTTTTCAATTTTCAAAACTTTGTGACAAAAAGTGAGGTCTGCAAAATACTCACTATACCTCTCAGCAAATAGCTTGGGGTGTCTACTTTCCAAAATGGGGTCATTTGGGGGGGTTTTGTGCCACCTGGGCATTCCATGGCCTCCGAAACTGTGATAGGCAGTGAAGAGTGAAATCAAAAATTCACGCCCTTAGAAAGCCTGAAGGCGGTGCTTGGTTTTCGGGGTCCCGTACGCGGCTAGGCTCCCAAAAAGTCTCACACATGTGGTATCCCCGTACTCAGGAGAAGCAGCAGAATGTATTTTGGGGTGTAATTTCACATATTTCCATGGCATGTTTGAGCAATATATCATTTAGTGACAACTTTGTGCAAAAAAAAAAAAAAAAAAAAAAAAAATTTGTCTCTTTCCCGCAACTTGTGTCGCAATATAAAATATTCCATGGACTCGACATGCCTCTCAGCAAATAGCTTGGGGTGTCTACTTTCCAAAATGGGGTCATTTGGGGGGGTTTTGAACTGTCCTGGCATTTTATGCACAACATTTAGAAGCTTATGTCACACATCACCCACTCTTCTAACCACTTGAAGACAAAGCCCTTTCTGACACTTATTGTTTACATGAAAAAGTTTTTTTTTTTTGCAAAAAAATTACTTTGAACCCCCAAACATTATATATTTTTTTAAAGCAAATGCCCTACAGATTAAAATGGTGGGTGTTTCATTTTTTTTTTTCACACAGTAATTGCGCAGCGATTTTTCAAACGCATTTTTTGGGGAAAAAACACACTTTTTTTAATTTTAATGCACTAAAACACGCTATATTGCCCAAATGTTTGATGAAATAAAAAAGATGATCTTAGGCCGAGTACATGGATACCAAACATGACATGCTTTAAAATTGCGCACAAACGTGCAGTGGCAACAAAATAAATACATGTTTAAAAGCCTTCAAAAGCCTTTACAGGTTACCACTTTAGATTTACAGAGGAGGTCTACTGGAAAAATTACTGCACTCGATCTGGCCTTCGCGGTGATACCTCACATGCATGGTGCAATTGCTGTTTATGTTTGACGACAGACCGCCGCTTGCGTTCGCCTTAGCGCGAGAGCAGGGGGCGACAGGTGTTTTTTTTTTTTGTTTTTTTTTTCTTTATTATTTTTTTGCTTTTTTAATCTTACTTTTAAACTGTTCCTTTCATATTTTTTTTTTTAATCATTTTTATTGTTATCTCGGGGAATGTAAATATCCCCTATGATAGCAATAGGTAGTGACAGGTACTCTTTTTTGAAAAAATTGTGGTCTATTAGACCCTAGATCTCTCCTCTGCCCTCAAAGCATCTGACCACACCAAGATTGGTGTGATAAAATGCTTCCCCAATTTCCCAATGGCGCTATTTACATCTGGCGAAATCTAAGTCATGAAATACTCGTAGCTTCCGGTTTCTTAGGCCATAGAGATGTTTGGAGCCACTCTGGTCTCTGATCAGCTCTATGGTCAGCTGGCTGAATCACCGGCTGCATTCTCAGGTTCCCTGTTGAGACAGGAGAGCCAGAGAAAAACACGGAAGACGGTGGGGGGGGGGGGGGGGGCATTCCCTCCCACGGCTTGTAAAAGCAGTCTAGAGGCTAATTAGCCGCTAGGATTGCTTTTACATGAAAGCCGACCGCTGGCTGAAAAGAATGATACCAAGATGATACCTAAACCTGCAGGCATCATTCTGGTATAACCACTCAAAGTCGTGAATGGCGTACCTGAAGACAAAAAAATGGTTAACAATGGTTAACAATAAAGCACAGTAAACAGTAAAGTATAAATAATTACATACCTGAAAAACAAACATGATAAAACATAATAACAATAACAATAACAATAAAACATTGCAGAATAGAATACAGTAAAAAAGAGCAGAACAATAGAGAGAGAGAATAGAGAGAGAGAGAACAATAAAACAACAACTATTTATTTTTTTTTATTTCATATTTTTTTTTTTTTTTTACACTTTTTTTGTAACTAACTTTTATAACGGTAACCGGTTCCAGGTTCGGGTCTCTCAAAATGCGATGGCATCTTGGGAGACCCTGTGAAAGTGTGCCTAGTCTGTGCAATGCTGTACCCTACACTAATACTCAACTAGTGAATGGTAGCGTTCAAAACATTCACCAATGCAAAGACCAGGATTGTCAGGACAGGAGGGACAATAATAGCGGGTGTCACGCCTATATCCGCGCTTGCTGCAGACACGACATCTTTTTTGGGGGGTTCGTTGGGTAGGGGTACTCGGGAGGACATAAAAATGCCTCTCATGCAGCCGACTGCATTTGGTTGGGGATGTGAATGGGGGAAGTACGGGCGCTGCAGAAGCGGTGGGTTCCCAATTAGGATTGGCGAATGCAGCAGGAAGGGCACTATGGGCACGATGGGCCTGTGTTTGTCTTTTTGGTGGCAGCGGGACACTACTTGTGCTTGCCACCTCACCAGCTTGAACTGCACTTATGGGACTCGCCACGTCACCAAGTGTTACTGCAGTGCTGGTTTGACTACGACCGGGGTGTACTAGGCCGCTGGCACTTGCCAGTTCACCAAAACGCTACCAAAAAACGTTAGCGATCGCAGGGATCAGGCCTGACTCTGCGAACGCTGCAGTTATGCGTTTAGTGTTTTGTAAGTGTCAGTGATCGATCGATACTGCACTTGGGTGGGCTGGGCCGGGCCGGGCGGAGGGGCAAAACGCAGGTGCTAGCAGGTATCTGGGCTGATCCCGCTAACACTGCGTTTTTGGGAACCCTAAACTGCTGGTGACGCTAGTATAGATCTGATCGGATCAGATATTGATCCGTTCAGATACTATACCACTAAGGGAGGCGTATGCTGCTTGCGTGGGTGTTAGTGGTACTGGCGCTAACCTGACGCTGCCTGGGGCTGGTGCTTGCCAGTTCACCAAAACGCTACAAAAAAAACTGTTAGCGATCGCAGGGATCAGGCCTGACTCTGCGAACGCTGCAGTTATGCGTTTAGTGTTTTGTAAGTGTCAGTGATCGATCGATACTGCACTTGGGTGGGCTGGGCTGGGCCGGGCGGAGGGGCAAAACGCAGGTGCTAGCAGGTATCTGGGCTGATCCCGCTAACACTGCGTTTTTGGGAACCCTAAACTGCTGGGGACGCTAGTATAGATCTGATCGGATCAGATATTGATCCGATCAGATACTATACCACTAAGGGAGGCGTATGCTGCATGCGTGGGTGTTAGCGGTACTGGCGCTAATCTGACGCTGCCTGGGGCGACGCATATCACCGCCGGGCGATCAGGGGGCTAAACCTTTATTCGGTAATAAACGGCGGGTGCCCTGACACTATAAAAAATAAACGAACTAACCAGCGTCATCCGTAACGGTTATACGGTGATCAGTGGTGAAAGGGTTAACTAGGGGGCAATCAAGGGGTTAAAACCTTTATTAGATAGTATATGGGGGTCCCTGACGCTATAAAACGCTGACGGCGAACCTAAATATTTACCTCACTAACTAGCGTCACCAGCGACACTAATACAGCGATCAGAAAAATGATCGCTTAGTGACACTGGTGACAGGGGGTGATCAAGGGGTTAAAACTTTATTAGGGGGGGTTAGGGGGGTACCCTAGACCTAAAGGGGGGTAATACTCACTGTCCCAACACTGTAACTGTCACAAACTGACACTATGCAGTAATCAGAAAAAAAAAACAAAAAAAACTGCTGGTGTCAGTTTGTGACAGGGGGGGGGGGGGGTGATTGGGGGGGGATCGGGGGGCGATCGGGGGGGGGATCGGGGTGTTTTGTGTGCCTGGCATGTTCTACTGTGTGTGTGTGTGTGTGTTGGTGCACTCACATAGATGTCTTCTCTCCTCGGGCCGGAACGGAAAATACCGACCCGAGGGGAGATGACATCACTTCCTTTGCTGCTGTTTAGCATACAGCAGCAAAGGAGTGTTTTCATTGGCCGGCGGCGATCGCGAGGGGGGGGCCACGAACGGATGGTCTCCCCCTCATCACCGATCGCCGCTGGACAAAAGACGACCGCCTCGGGCACCGGGGGGGGGTCCGATCGGACCCCCCACCCGCGGAAGGCAAATCACGTACCCTGTACGTGATTTTGCCTGTCCGTGCCACTTTGCCGACGTACATCGGCGTGAGGCGGTCGTCAAGTGGTTAACATGGGTTCCTATGGAACACGTTCCCATCAATGCATTTTTGTGTGTCTGCGTTTTTGGAAGAAAGGGTCAGGGACTTTTTTAACCACTTCTTCAAGACCAGACACTTTTGCCCCTTTCTGCCTAGGACAATTTTGAAGCTTTCAGAGCTGTCACACTTTGACAATTGCGGGGTCATGCAACACTGTACCCAAACTAAATTTTTATAATTTTCTTCCCACAAATAGAGCTTTCTTTTGGTGGTATTTGATCACCACTGGAGGCTTTTTTTTTATTTTTTTTTCTGCTAAACAAACTAGACGGAAAAAAAAGATGGAAATTTTTGAAAAAATGTTTTTCTTTGTTATAAAATTTTGTTTTCTCCTTCACTGACGGGCACTGATGATGAGGCACTGATATGTAGAATTGATGGGCACTGACGGGCAGCGCTGGTGGGCACTGTTATGGGCATTGTTGTGGCACCTCTCTTGGAGGCTGCACTGATAATCAAATAATCAATGTGCTGATTATCAGCGCAGGCCTCCCTGTCAGCGCGAACTGAGGAAAGCCGTTTACCGGCACTTCCTGGTTCACGTTGTGCACAGCTGTGATTGGTCACAGCTGATCACATGTTAAGGAGCCTCTGCTAGAGGCTCCTTGCCACGATTGGAGATGCGGTGTGTCAGAGTGACACACAGCACCACTGATTGCCGCGCTGCGTGCCCCTGCCGGAATGTTTTCCTGCTGGATGTCATATGACGCCCAGTCAGGATAACTGAACCACCGCCCAGCCGTCATTCTGCTATAGGCTGGGCGGGAAGTGGTTAAACGCAAAACGGTGCTTTTTTTTTTTTTTTTTTATTCATTCAATGGAGGAGCTGCAGAAAAGCATGTAGTGTGTTTTTGCCAGGATTTGCGTTTTGTATTTTTAAGTCTACCCAACAAATTTTCCAAAAAAAAGCATAACAAACACAAAAATTGTGGTAAAATCCCTGTAGAATGCACTGCAGAAACTCTCAAAAGCATCATGCAAAGATGTGAATCGAGGCTTCGTGAGAAGAAACCCCAAATTTACTCCTATTCCACTGACAGCAGTAGAAGGATGACAACTGCCCGATTTCTTTCTTTTAAAGAGGAAGTAAACCCTGTGATGGGTTTTACTTCCTCTTTGCCTCCCTGCAAAGGTAAAGCATAACTGGCTACTATGCATCACATAGTAGCCCATTTTGTGTCACTTACCTGAAACCAAAGCCTGCAATGTTACCACTGTCCCCTCTTCCATGAAGCATCCATCTTCCTTCCGGGTATCGCGGTTCCGACACTGTGATTGGCCGGAGCCACGATGAGGTCACTCCTGCGCATGCACGCGGGAGCCGCAATTCACGGCACGATCTCCTTTAGAAACGGCACGTTCCCCGTTTCTAAAGGAGTCTAAAGCGCGCCTGCGCCGTTGACATCAGCGATCGCCTTTTTTGTAATTATCTCCCCAAACCGGGGAGGTTTGGGAGATATTTCAAGCACCTACAGGTAAGCCTTAATCTAGGCTTACCTGTAGGTACAAGTGGTTGTAACGGATTTTCCACTCCCTTTCTGTCTATGAAACCAGAAGTTAGGAAGATCCCAGAAAAAAGGGACACAAACGACGTTAAAAAAAAACTGCTAGAGAATATTTGGCTGGAGTTCTGCTTGAATAGGAAACTCATGAGACTTAATTGAAATTGAACATCCAACAGGTTTTATTAGCTGGCTTCACTACACTTTACTTTTTACAACATCCTTGGAGTTTGTTATAGCTTGGTTTTGATATTTTACTGTATTCCAACATTTATACAGCGATCAGTGCGATTAAAAATGCATTGATTACTGTGTAAATGTGACTGCCAGTGAAGGGGTTAACCGGGGGTTAACCCTGTAGGGGTTATGTGTGTTCCTAGGGATGTGTTCTAATCGTGGGGGGGGGGGGGGATAGGCTACGTATGACATGACACTGATCACCGCTCCCGATTTACAGGGAGCGGTGATCAGTGTCACTAGGCAGAACGGGGATATGATTGTTTACATCAGCATTTCCCCGTTCTTCCTCTCCGTGAGACGAACGCGGGTATACCCACGGACATGGAGTTCTGCTGACGTATAACGGCGTGAGCCAGTCGTCAAGCGGTTAAGAGGTTGACCCTCCAATCTTTTAGAGATTGTACAGATTTTCCCCCTGAAGAGCACTCTGCAGTGGATTGCTCTTCAGAAGGCAGTTGAAAGGCATTTAGGAGACGTTTTGTGGCCTGTTTTTATCGTTTTCAAATTTATTACATTACTTGCTTTGCAGTGGGCTTTACAACTATCCCTCCGGGGTTATGCGCTGCTGGGCAGTTTTCCTGCTCCTTGCTTTTTGTTTGTCTTATTGAACATGGCCTGAAGAGTATTAACATTTTTTTTTTCCTTTCAAAATGTTGAATAGGGACGTTCCTCCGCCCCCCCCCCCCCCCCCCCCCACGCCAAAATGTAAAAAAAAGGAGTGGGGTCCCCCCCCAAAATCCATACCAGACCCTTATCCGAGCATGCAGGTCAGGAAAGGGAGGGGCCACATCAATCCCAGACCCAAGGGCCTGGTATGGACCTGGGGGGAGGGGGGACCCCAAGCTGGTTGGTTTCTTCTTCCTTCCTTTTTTTTTTTTTTTTTCTTTTCCATTCAGCGGTGAAGCCCGCTGACAGCTGACCCATCGGTTGATATGGATGCGTCGGCCAGCTTCCCGGTCCCCTCCTTGGCAACCAGCTATATACAGTGTAAAAAAAAAAAAACACAAATTGCGGTAAAAATGCATGTCCAAAAATGCAGAAACGCTCAAAAGCAACATGCATAGATTAACCACTTAAGGACCAGCCTCGCTTTGGATTTTAGGTGTTTACATGTTTAAAACAGGTTTTTCTGCTAGAAAATTACTTAGAACCCCCAAACATTATATATGGTTTTTCTTCTAACACCCTAGAGAATACAATGGCGGTAATTGCAATACTTTTTTTTGCACCGTATTTGCGCAGCGGTCTTATAAGCGCACTTTTTTTGGAAAAAATTCACTTTTTTGAATAAAAAAATAAAACAACAGTAAAGTTATCCCATTTTTTTTTTATATTGTGAATGTATAATGTTACGCCAAGTAAACTGATACCCAACATGTCATGCTTGAAAATTGCGCCCACTCTTGGAATGGCGTCCAACTTTTACCCTCAAAAATCTCCATAGGCGACGTTTAAAAAATTCTACAGGTTGCATATTTTGCGCTACAGAGGAGTTCTAGGGCTAGAATTATTGCTCTCGCTCTACCGGTCGCGGCGATACCTCACATGTGTGGTTTGACCACCGTTTTCATATGCGGGCGCTACTCGCGTATGCATTCGCTTCTGCGCGCGAGCTCGTCGGGACAGGGGGGTTTTAAAAATTTTTTTTTTTTATTATTTATTTTACAATATTTTATTTATTTTTACACTGTTTAAAAAAAAAAAAAAAAAATTGTGTCACTTTTATTCCTATTACAAGGGATGTAAACATCCCTTGTAATAGAAAAAAGCATGGCAGGACCTCTTAAATATGGGATCTGGGGTCAAAAAGACCTCAGATCTCATATTTAAACTAAAATGCAATAAAAAAAAAAAAGTCATTTAGAAAAATGACATTTGAAAAAATATATGCCTTTTAAGAGGCGTGGACGGAAGTGACGTTTTGACGTCGCTTCCGCCCAGCAGTGTCATGGAAACGAGTGAGCGCCATCTTGGCCTCACTCGTCTCCAGACAAACCACTGAGCAGGACGCGATCGCCTCCGCTGCTACCGACGGCTCCGGTAAGCGGCGGAGGGCACCGGATCGAGGGGGGGGTGGCCCCTCTCCTGCCACCGATAAAAGTGATCTCGCGGCGAATCCGCCGCAGGGACCACTTTTATCTAAAAGCCGGCCGCCGCACGAAAACGGGGATACCGGGGTTATGGCAGCTAACTGCTGCCATAACAACGATATCCCCGTTCAAAATTAGGACGTACATAGTTGTGCGGCGGTCGGGAAGTGGTTAAAGGGAGTACTCCTAATCTCAGTTTGTTACCTGTATAAAAGACACCTGTCCACAGAAGCAATCGATCAACTAGCTTCCAATCTCTCCACCATGGCCAAGACTAAAGAGCTGTCCAAGGATGTCAGGGACAGGATTGTAGACCTACACAAGTCTGGAATGGACTACAAGACTTCGCCACACAGCCTTGTGAGAGGGTGACAACAGTTGGCGCGATTATTCGCAAATGGAATAAACAGAAAATAACTCCATCTCCCTCGGTCTGGGGCTCCATGCAAGATCTCGCCTCGTGGAGTTTCAATGATCGTGAGAACAGTGAGTAATCGGCTCAGAACTACACGGGAGAACCTTTTTGCTCTCAAGGCTGCTCGGACCATAGTCTTCTAGAAAACAATTGGTAACACACTTGGCGTGAAGGACTGAAATCCTGTAGCGCCCGCAAGGTCCCCCTGCTCAAGAAAGCACATGTACAGGCCCGTCTGAAGTTTTCTAATGAACATCTCGATGATTCTGAGAACTGGGTGAAAGTATTGTGGTCAGATGAGACCAAAATCGAGCTCTTTGGCCTCAACATGCTGTGTTTGAAGGAGGAGGAGGAATGCTGCCCAGGAACACCACCCACACCGTCAAACAAAAAGGTGGAAACATTATGCTCTGGGAGTGTTTTTCTGCTTGGGACAGGACAACTTCACTGCATCAAAGGGACGATGGACGGGGCCATGTACCATCAAATCTTGGGTGAGAACCTCCTTCACTCAGCTAAGGCATTGAAAATGAGTCGTGGATGGGATCAGCATGACAATGACTCCAAACACAAGTGGTGGCTCAAGAAGAAGTCTATTAAGGTCCTGAAGTGGCCTTGCCATTCTCCAGACCTTAATCCTATAAAATATATATATGGAAGGAGCTGAAGGTTCAAGTTACCAAACACCTTGAAACCTTAATGACTTGGAGAGGATCTGCAAAGAGGAGTGTGACAAAATCATTCCTGTTGTGTGCAAACCTGGTGGCCAACTACAAGAAATGTCTGACCTCTGATTGCCAACAGGGATTTTACCACCAAGTACTAAGTCACGTTTTGCAAAGGGGTCAAATACTTATTTCACTCATTTTAAAATGCAAATCAATTTTACAACTTTTTTGAAATGCGTTTTTTCTGGATTTGTTTGTTCTGTTTCTCACTGTTAAAATAAACCTACCATTTAAAATTGGACTGATCATTTTTGTCAGTACAGTACAGAATCAGCAGGGGGTCAAATACACTTTTTTTTTTTTTTTTCCCCTCACAGTATATATGCGGTGCAGCAGTAGTGCGAATTCGCTGCAGATTATACGAGTCCTGTGCTTTTTTTCTGAGCACTGCGGTGTAGTTCAGATGCGAATTCCCGGCTATTGCCTTTTATGGGAATGCATCTGAATCACACGTCATCAGTTTTTTTGTACACGAATTCCATCCGGGCAAAAAAACTGTTGGGGTCTCTTCCCCCAATCCATACCAGGCCCTTTTGGGTCTGGTACGATTTTTAAGGGAAACCCCATGCTAAAAATTCTTTAAAAATGGCATGGGTTCCCCCCCAAATCCATACCAGACCCTTTAGGGGATTTTGAGGGGAACCCCCGCACCCAAAATTAAAAATAAGTGGCGTGGAGTCCACACCCCAAAATCCATACCAGGCCCTTATCTGAGCACGCAGAGCAATGCCCCGTCCTCAACCATTCCAGGCCACATGCTCTCAAATGCTTGAAATCTAGTGTGTGTGTGTGTGTGTGTGTGTGTGTGTATGTATGTATGTGTGTGTGTGTGTGTGTGTGTATATGTATATATATATATTTTATATATATATATATATATATATATTCACACACGGGACGGAAAGTATTCAGACCCCCTTAAATTTTTCACTCTGTTATATTGCAGCCATTTGCTAAAATCATTTAAGTTAATTTTTTTTTTTCCCTCATTAATGTACACACAGCACCCCATATTGACAGAAAAACACGGAATTGTTGACATTTTTGCAGATTTATTAAAAAAGAAAACATATAAGGATAAAGTGAGTGCTGAGCCCAACACAGTGTAAACCCCTAGCCCTATTGCTCCCAACGGGGAACTAGTGAATAAAACAATACAATGAAAAGGAAAATAAGAGTTTATAAATGGCTATGGCTTTAATAATGTCCATATGGGCTATGGTAATGTCCATAAAGGTTCATGAGATGATAGCAACTTAAGAAGGCAGCCCCGTTGAGGGAAAGAAGCAATCCTTTGGACAATCTGGAGATGAAACAAAGGCGCCACTCTAAGTGCAGTAAAACACATGGAGTTTAATAAACTGTAAGAGAGGTACTCACAAAGGTACACTGTAAACAAGCATGTTGGCAAAAAACTGCCAGAGATCCTGGAAGTGGGTCTGCGGTGGTCTCCGGAGGACAGGCTGCGCCGATGGATGCCAAAACTTCCTGTCGTTGGAATGCACGCTGTCAACCAAGGGGACGAGGTCACTTCTGGAATTGGGAACGCTTTAAACGGCACTAGGGTTGTTGGTTCATGGCAGTTCATGGGGCTTTATGGCAGAGTGGCCCGATGGAAGCCTCTCCTCCATGCAAGACACATGAAAGCCTGCATGGAGTTTGCTAAAAAAAAAAAGCACCTGAAGGACTCCAAGATGGTGAGAAATAAGATTCTTTGGTCTGATGAGACCAAGATAGAACATTTTGGCCTTAATTCTAAGTGGTATGTGTGGAGAAAACCAGACAATGCTCATCACCTGTACAATACAGTCCCAACAGTGAAGCATGGTGGTGGCAGCACCATGCTGTGGGGTGTTTTTCAGCTGCAGGGACAGAACGACTGGTTGCAATTGAGGGAAAGATGCGGCCAAGTGCAGGGATATCCTGGACGAAAACCTTCTCCAGAGTGCTCAGATAAAATAACGAAGGAGTGGCTTCACAACAACTCCGTGATTGTTCTTGAATGGCCCAGCCAGAGCCCTGACTTAAACCCAATTGAGCATCTCTGGAGAGACCTAAAAATGGCTGTCCACCAACATTTACCATCCAACCTGACAGAACTGGAGAGGATCTGCAAGGAGGAATGGCAGAGGATCCCCAAATCCAGGTGTGAAAAACTTGTTGCATCTTTCCCAAAAAGACTCATGGCTGTATTAGATCAAAAGGGTGCTTCTACTAAATACTGAGCAAAGGGTCTGAATACTTGGGACCATGTGATATATCAGTTTTTCTTTTTTAATAAATCTGCAAAAATGTCAACAATTCTGTATTTTTCTGTCAATATGGGGTGCTGTGTGTACATTAATGAGGAAAAAAAATATAAAATTTATTTTGGAGCGACATGTATATTCCTGTGTTTTAAAGCAAAACTCCAGACGAATTGTTATTTTAATTACATGTTTAATTTTTATCTTTAAAAAATGTGTAATTCTGTTCTTGTATTTCACAATGCACAAAGCCAATAGGTGACTTGAGCAGTAGTTCCAAATTCAGAGTTAATGGTCCTGTTCGTTGTTCCTGCACTGCTAATGCTGATTGCAAAAGTTCATACAGTGTCACATGTCAAAGTATAGGGGTTAACCTAATTGTCTTTTTAAAATCTATTTCAGGTGCTAGCTACTGCCTTTGACCCGTATGTTGGTGGAAGGAAATTTGATGATGTTCTGGTTGGCTATTTCTGTGAAGAATTTGGCAAGAAATATAAACTGGATATCAAGTCTAATATTAGGCCTTTACTGCGACTCGCTCAGGAGTGCGAAAAGCTCAAGAAATTGATGAGTGCAAATGCTTCAGATCTGCCTCTAAATATTGAATGTTTTATGAATGATATTGATGTCTCCGGAACAATGAACAGGTGTTTATCAGTGTGCATATTTCTCAAGCTTAGCCCCTTTTATTGGCATTAGTTTTCAAATCAAAGCTCTTGTTTAAAAGAGTTGTATGGGAATTTTTTTTTTTTTTTTTCTCCTTCTCGGTCTGATGCTGCATCTGTCCCCTGGTGCCTCCTAAGACTAAGAATCGAGTAATCTAACAGCATTGATTTGATCGCTCGGTTCTCAAAGCTCCCCGAGCAAAGAGCTGGTGACTGTAAGTGTATAGGCTGTACAATGGATAGATCAACCCGAGATAGTTGGAACAAGGCACCACATCCCAAATAATAAGAAATAAAATTGGGAGAGAGGGGACTTTTGAGGTGCCAAAACAAATGGAACTATAACATGTATAATAAAAAAGGTTTTATTGTACATAGGTTAAAGTATAGCAATCCTAGTGATGAACATTTAAGATCCAGACCAAATTACTCAAGGATATAATGTATTGCTGTACAAAAACGTTATTCTTGACCTGTTTCGCTAGAGTATACAGCTTCTTCAGGAGATTAGTCATTGCCTGTGTACAGAGTAATCGCTGCAATATATTAAAAGATGTACACAAGACAAAATAACAGGTCCTGCATAGAAACTGAATAATACCAACAATATATTAAAAAAAAAAAATATATATATATATATATATATATATATATATATATATATATATATATATATATATATATATATATATATATATATATATATATATATATATACACAAAATAGTTTTGGATCAGCCTTAGCTACTTCTTACTGACTTCAGGTCAGTATGTGAACACACCAGGACAACCGCACTGCCAAATAAGATATCAGTGTGTCATAAGAGAACTATTAAGCCCATTTGCGAATCTAGAAATGTCAAAATATAAACCCGTAATATATACTCATTGAAAAGAACACCAATATAGACTCCCACTGACATCTGCAATGTGAACAGATTGGTTAAAAGGTGATTACCTAGATTGCATACAAAACTTATTTGAAAGACTTGGAAGCTGTTGATTTCCTTTCTCAACCACTAGAGGGAGCCAGGACATTGAAGACAACAAAGCTGCGAGTATAACAAAAAAAAACAAAACCCTTTTATTAAGTCTCGTGGCTCACATCTGCATCCAGTCTATCGGTGAAAATATGCAACTCTACATACTGGCTCTTACCTTCTAGCTAAATTGAGCCAAAAAAAACCAGACAGCCTACAGAGAGAAATCATGTGGTGTTCGTCATCAAAGGCATCAGATGTAATGGCTCCAAATTCAATAGGTCTGCAAGGCATAACAAAGTTTGCCAGAGCAAAATAGCCAAGAAAATTATATAATACAAAATAGAAAGCTTCAATTTATTACCTTGGAGACTGCAGAGGTTAGTACAGAGCTCCTGGATGGACACATGGAAGGTGATCTTTGCAAATTAAGCCACCTCCATGTTAGGCCTTTTATAGTCCTCCCACTTGTTAGCAGATGAATCTGCCAATCAGGTGCGGACGTCTTGAGGTGCCAATTGATGCCCTGTCGGCTATTTTGGAAAGTCTGAAATCATATCCGTGAATACAGCGTTGCCCACACTTGACAATAACATTGAGGCAATACAGAAAAAAAAAGCTGAAAACCACCTGTATCCCACATCTAACTCGCAAAGAGAGGGGAAAACTGAAAAAGGCAACAAACCTTTTATCCACCAAGGCCCAATACAGACAACAATATGGCAGCATAATTAAAGGGCCAGTGTCGAATTTAATAAAAAAATAAAAGGATCAAAAAGGAAATCAAAGAGATATGAGAACATTCTCAATAAAGAGCCAATGTAATCAGTTTAAGCCTCCACATTCACTGTTACAGGGTATTTATCAAAGGGCTAGATGGTATATAGGGGCAAATCGGCACACTGCGTTGGGGCAGCCCTAGAAGAACCAATGATTCTTCCCAACACAACCCCCCGGGTGTCCATATGACTTCCCATCCAAATTTGGCAATTACAGCCATACCTGGTGGTCCCAAGCATACAAAGAGTAAGCTGAAATTCTGAAACAATTTACTGGGGAGGGGACGGGCAGCTCTCAGGCATTCAATGGCTCGCTGAGAGGCTGAGCCGGGTGTCGGTTCAGGCATGTGGGCGAATCCCGACTCCATTGTTGTGATGTTGCCCGGCTCTGGCATTAGACCGCAGACTTCAGCTGAACGAACTGCACTCCTGTGATCCACAGGAGAAGTACAGCCAAACGAGCTTTGGCTGTACTTCTCCTTTTTAAGCGTACATTTAAGGATATCATTATGAAATAATATCCACCCCTAAAACTACCTTTTTAGTTAACTTGACTAGATAATATGTATAACCATACTTTTAACCACTTCAATACTGGGCACTTTTTTACCCTCTCCCTGCCCAGGGCAAATTTTCAGATTTCAGTGCTGTCACACTTTGAGAATTGCGCGGTCATGTAACACTGCACCCATATGAATTTTTATATCAATTTTTTTGAGCCAAATAGAGCTTTCTTTTGGTGGTATTTAACCACCACTGGGTTTTTTTTTTTTTTTTGTTTTTTTTTTGTTTTTTTTTTTTTTTTTTTGCTAAACGACTGAAAATTTTGGGGAAAAAAGTGCACTGATCTTTGTAAATGTGTGCTCTCAAAATTGCCAGATACCGACTCTCTTCTAGTCACCCTGTGACAGCACGTGAGGAAAGGAATGCTGATAGTTTTGTTGACATGTGATCAGCTGTGATTGGGCATGGTAAAGAGCTGCTGTGATTGACCCTTTAAAGTGATCTGTGATCAGCTGTGTCCAAAAAAAATACACCCTTTTCCTTTCACAGGGTAGTTAGAATAGGGATGGGAGCAGGTTTAGGTTTAGTTGGGATTAGAATGAACTTCTTTAATAAAAAATAGTTTAGCAATGCAGTTGGAAACAACTCCACAAACTGCACAAGGACATAGATAGGATAAGAGGCTGATGCAAAATAAAGTAAACCTGGCCAATTCTTTTTACATAGTCTGGTTGGAAAAAAGACACAAGTCTTTCAAAGTTATTAAATTCTGAGCTGTAGGGCAGATATAAGAAGCTGAAGATATGTAACTCTCAACTTGTCTTGTTAAAGCTTAGCTTGGTGCCACACTCTTTTGAGCTTGTCTGTCACATTAAAAGACCAGTAGGGATGCTCGGGGAAGAGGCAGAGCTCAACCTAAACTTTAGAAAAATCAAGATTTGTGTTTTGAAGTAGAATTTCAAAAAATGTGATCAGGCTAGTTTTTAAATGCAGAAGAGTCAAACTACTGTCTGTCTCTTGTGCATTAAAGTTTCTTACCTGCAGCTTGGTGTACAATTTCAGTATCTGCCAAGATGAATGAACTCCCATGCGGGAGTAATGTTCTCTAAGCCCAGCCAATCAAAACTGCTGATGATACCACAGCACTGGAGTGAAAAAGGGATATACAGTAGCGCTGCTTATAAAGTAGTATTAAACACAAAACCAAAAATTGTATGAGACAAACCACTACAGCTTACCAATCATTCGACTTGGTGGTGCATCAGTTTTCAAGCAGTTTTTTTCATTTTGTATGAACAATGTTTGTTTTTTGTTTTTTTCTTCTTAATTTTTAAAGGGGTCACTTTGAAGAGATGTGTGATAGCCTTTTGTCACGAATTGAAGGCCCTCTGCGCAGCATCTTAGAGCAAACCAGTAAGTAATAAACTGTGGAAGCATAGTTTACTCCTTAGCTAGCCTCTGAACAAGTTTAGTTTTATATAGGAGAAAAAGTTAATGAAAATTATGCCTTTTGATTGTACCCTTTAATGCCGCAAAATGTTTTTTGGTATTTGAATTGAGGTAAAGAACATACAAAAGAGTTTGTACCATAAGGCAGGCACAGCAACTTGGACAAATCTAATTATACATGTGTCATACCTGGCTGATCCTCCTTGGGATTGGGAAATCACCAATAGGCACAACTACTAGCTTCCTGGTTCCATGCCGTTTAGCACAGGACCAGTAAGCTAGCAGTGATCACTGTGCCTTTTACAGTGATTTCCAGCTTCCCTGGGGATCAGCCAGGTATGGCACATGCATACCTAATTTGCTCTAAGCTGGACCAATGAAACTTTACAAAATACTCAATATCTAAGGTTCAGCTTTAAATCTGACAAGAAGTGAGCATAACTAGACATTTATACTGTCCTTTGGGGTGATGAACCCTATGATTTAGCCATTTTCTTTCACCTCCTTTTTATGTCTCCATAGAGCTCAAGAAAGAAGATATTTATGCAGTAGAGATAGTTGGAGGTGCTACACGTATCCCAGCTGTTAAAGAACGAATAATACGATTCTTTGGCAAAGAAGTCAGCACAACATTGAATGCTGATGAAGCTGTAGCCAGGGGCTGTGCATTACAGGTAAGTCATTGCTATGTGTATTGTAGACTGAGGAGATATAATACATTTTATAGATTGTCCTTTTTGAAAGTGTATTTGATATCTAATATTTCTTAAAATACTGCATGTGACCATGCATGCTTACACTACAGGGCGAGACCTAGCCTGCCTGATCTTTGGGTGCAGAAAAAAAAGGCCAGGGGGGCATACTGTCAACACCTAGGTTTTATACTCTCCCAGCGCTCCCCACTGGCCCTGGCTGTGTGTGGTTCGCTAACAGTTTGTCACAATATGATGGAGATGCGGGGAACCCATATTCCCTTGTCACCCGGTGCACATCTGTACCACAATTCACAACCTGGAAGTAACACATGGTATTACTTCTGGGTAGCGCAGGAGTAAACAGAGAATGCTAATTCCCCAAGTCTCTTGATGGCTGCAATGAAAAGCGCATGTATTAGGCCAGCAATTCTCAACTATTTTCAGTCACGGCACCCTTTTAAAAGTATGCACAATCACAAGGCATCTTGGTTCTGAACTGTATTTATTACACTGAATGGACACTTGACATCGGCGCTGGATGATGCCACCCTCTCTTGGGCACCACATGGGATGGGGTCAGAGTTCCCCTTTTACATCAGAGTCCCATTATCACATAGGAGTCAGCCCCTTCACATTTGGGTCAACCCCCATCCTTCACATTTGGGTCGAGCAGGACTTCCATCTTCTTAAAAATCCCCACTCTGAATCAGTGTCCTCTGTTTCCGTGGTGCAGTCAGCTCAGCCGCAAGCACCTTAACAAATGACATGGTGTTTCCTGGTCTGCCCTCTTGCACCATAAAAACCAATAGGAGCATGTCACTGTGCAGCCATACCAACATGGCCTTATCTAGGCTGCACACTGTTCCCTGCCCCCCACTTCCTGAGACCGTCACTGGTCTTGGGGGAGGCACAACTATAATCTGGGGGGACATAGCCCACCCCAGCACCCCCCTAGATCTGGCCCTTTTGCACTAAATAATTTGAGTGGTTGCATGGTTTACTAACAGACAAATAGAAAATGATGTAAGTTTGTGCCTGTTGGCTGTAATTCAGTTAATGAAGTCAATGCTGAGTGTTCTGTTAGAAGGTACTGATTTGCTGACTTTACCACTCTCGTTGTAGTGTGCCATTCTATCCCCAGCCTTTAAAGTTCGAGAGTTTTCCATTACTGATCTTGTACCGTACCCAATATCACTGAAATGGAATTCTCCAGCAGAGGAAGGTCTTAGGTAAGGGTTCTCTTTACACTTTGTCCACTTATTTGTAAAAATGCATGTGGCTCTGCTCATGTTCTTATGTTCCCTTTTTTTTTTTTTTTTTGTTTTTTTTGTTTTTTGCAGTGATTGTGAGGTGTTTCCCAAGAACCACGCAGCTCCCTTCTCCAAAGTGCTAACCTTTTACAGAAAAGAACCTTTCACTTTGGATGCTTACTATAGTGCACCCAAAGAACTGCCCTATCCAGACCCCTCCTTAGGTAAAAAATGAAAGTACAATATTTCTTGGGTTCAGATGATACAAGTGCTGGACTTTATAAGAGAGGTCTATGATCCTTATGTGCATGTTTTCTAAAGCAGGTGTTTAATGGGGGTAGGCATGTTTTTTTTCTATATTGTATATTCTGTGAAGCAGCTGCATGTGTTGCAATCACTCTAAGGTCCCCTGCTGCCCCAGTTCACATCCAGAGCCGTCCAAATTCCTTGCTGTATCCTGCACTGGGCTTAGTATGTGCCACTCTGCTACACTTGTCAGGAAAACTAGGTGCTGAATTGCAAAGAGGCAAGGGTGGTATCGGGCTTACCTAGTATTTCTCTGGCTCTGATAGGGGGTCTCTAAAGTGTCAGCAAGAGCTAATAACTTTTGATGCCTGCTAAAAATGCTGCTGCTACAAAGTACAGGTTTATTTTACGGATGCAGCCTTTTTCCATGTTGTTGGTTTTTGGCAGGTCAGTTCCATGTACAGAAGGTTATTCCTCAAGCTGATGGCTCCAGTTCCAAAGTGAAGGTGAAAGTCCGTGTAAACGTCCATGGTATATTTAGTGTTTCTAGTGCGTCTCTTGTTGAAGTCCATAAAACAGATGATTCTGAGGAACCTATGGAAACTGACCAGACTGCAAAAGAGGAGGAGGTATTGCTGCATATTTTGTTCCTTTTCCTGTACTAGAGTACTTGAATTTTGTTCAGGAGCAAGTCGTGCATATACTTATTACATGTTTCTGCACGTTCTTTTCCAGAAAATGCAAGTTGATCTAGAGGAACCCAAACAAGAAGAAGCTCAGCCCACACAAGCAGAAACCAAATCTAATCCTGAAGAAATGGAGGTGCTTAAAATAATTAGTTTGGTTGTAGTTGCTCTGCAGATCAGCCAGAGTGGAGCTCTGGTTATGTTTATCATGATTGCAGTATTTTTGAGTTACTGGTAACTTCTTAGGTTTTTAAGATTACCAAGTTGATCAGTTTGGGTAGGGGTAGAGGCCTAGGGGTTTATTTACTGAAGTTGGAGAGTGCAAAATCAGGCTCATGTCTGCATAGGAACCAATCTGCTTCTAACCTCAGCTTGTTTAATTAGGATTTGGCAATAAAATCTGGAAGCTGATTGGTTTCTATGCAGAAGTGAGCCTAATTTAAACTCTCCGGCTTTAGTAAAAGCTCTTGGAGTAGGTTTTTTTTGTAACCTACCCCTGACTTGTGCACTTGGGAAAAATACTTTTTTATTTTAATGCAAACAAACCCAATACATAACCCATTTTTTTTTGGTGTAAAATCTAAAATGTGAGTCCCCTCCTGCTGCTTGTGATAGCAATCGAGTGGCTAGCAAGCCCCTCTGTTTTCAATCTTAGTTTATTTTCAAAAGTAAGAACACAAAGAATATAACAGAAAAGTACCATTCTTTACAGTTTGGCAACACATATAGTATACATAGAATAGTGAGGTGTACTTTACCCATGTATAAACAGGAGTGATCATTTTAACATACAGCTTTCGGTGAACTACTGGTATATCATATTGTATATTGAAATCTTTATTCTAAGAGAGGAATAATATACGGGTGGGGGCCAACATATAATGAACCTTGTAGTTTCGCGGGTTGGTGTTATCTGAGGGTTCCCTCTCAACGAATTAGACTGCTGTAGAAGTCTTTTATTCACCTATTATAGATAATCAAGTCATTTAGCTAGTCCAAAGATATGATCTTTAACTATATATGTGAGTGGTCGGTTCAGTACTTAACAAAGAGGAGACAGAAAAAGTCAGAAATAAGAACGTGAGTAGAAGTGTGGGATGGTACCTGAGGCACCAGGCACTCCAGCATGGCTAATCGGCGGGTAAGGGTGGGGTATCTCTGACCCAAAGGGAAAACTCATCAGAATAGCGAAACATGGACCATGAGGTCCAGGTGGCGGTAAACTGCTCCTCCTTTCCCACTTCCTCCGCCAACAGGCGCTCCAGATCTCTTATCTGGTCCACTTCAACCACCCATTCTCCCAAGGAAGGCACATCTGTCGTTTTCCAATGTCGGGGGATCACTGTCCTAACTGCTGCCAGAAAGTGGCGCAGTACATCTTTTTTAATCGACTTGAGGGGGCCTGGGAGTATAGATAATAGGGCTATCTCTGGTGTGGGTTTGATTGATGTCGCCATCAGCCTGCTGTAAAGATCAAAGACCTTTTGCCATAGTTTCCAGATTGGAGGGCAAGCCCACCAGATGTGAAGCATTGTCCCGCTAGAGGACAGGCATCTCCAACACACGTCTGTCAAAGAGGGGTTAAACTTTTTAATATCTACTGGGCATCTGTACCACCTCGTTAATAATTTAAACCCTTTTTCTTGGTTCTTGGTTGCCAGGGAAATCCTATGCGTTAGGATAAAGCTTTTTTGCCAATCAGTGGGGGAGATGGAGTGTTGCAGCTCCGCTTCCCATTTCTGTGTATATGTTGGAAGGTCAGGGGCATATTCGTTCAGTAGTAGGGAATACAACAGTGATACTACATGTATTGGTGGGTCTGGTTGTAAAAGCAGTTCGTCAAAGTCTGATGGGTCGGCCAGTATCTCTGAGATGGATGAGAAAGTGCGTATGTATGACGTTATTTGACCCCTTTGTAACCACATTGTTGAGGTCCCTAATTCCGTCCGAGAGGGTATGTCCGTTCTCAAGGATGGGTCAGCGCGTAAGACCTGTGCTAAACGTCTATGGCTATCCCTACTCCAGGGTCCAAATCTTAACTTGTTCGCTGCTGGGGGGAAAGCCGGAGTCCCGAAGAGAGGGGTCATTGGGCCCTGGATTTTAGACAATTTACTCGCTGAGATCATGCGGTCCCAAATCTGGAGAGTTTGGCGAGTAAGAGCAGTGGAGAATAAGCCGTCCCCACGCCCAGCCATAGGGGTCCATGGCAGGGCGCAAAGATCAGCCTCATTAAGATATTTCTCTAGTTGAACCCAAAGTTTGGAGGAAGAGTGGTGGAACCAATCCACTATACGCACGAGTACCGCTGCCTTATGGTATATAGAGGCATCTGGGACCCCCGCACCCCCCCTGACTTTCGGGAGAATCATTGTGTCATGTTTTATCCTGGGGCGACGTCCCTGCCATATAAATTTAGAGAAGATCTGACGGAGCCTTTTGAAGAACGAGGTGGGGATATAGATAGGAATGGTCTGGAAAAGGTATAAGAATCGAGGGAGAACATCCATCTTCAAGACATTCACCCTACCCAGCCAGGAGAGCTGTTTAGAGGCATATGTGGTCAGATCCGCTTGAGTTCTGGTAAGTAAAGGGGTGAAGTTGCTGGAGAATAGTTGGGATGAGACTGTTGGAATATGGATTCCTAGATAGCGGATAGATGTGGAGCTTGTCTTAAAAGGGAAGGAAGTCGTAAGCTGTTGTAGAACCGCTGTTGGGAGTGAAATGTTGAGGATTTCTGACTTATTTAGATTAACTTTAAAATTACTAACCTCTCCATACCTCTGAAACTCCTGCATAATGGAGGGTAGAGAAATTTGTGGTTGGGTTACAAATATGAGTAGATCATCAGCAAATAGGGCAATTTTAGTGTGTAGTGGGCCTACTCTAACGCCATTTATGGCCGGATTGTTTCTAAGGGCAATGGCTAGGTGTTCCATGACAATTACATAAAGAATGGGGGACAAGGGGCACCCCTGCCGCGTTCCGTTGTGTATAGTAAACTTAGGGGATAGGGAGCCGTTTAGTCTAATCCTAGCGGAAGGAGATGTGTAGAGGGACATTATTCTGGAGATCATGTTTTGGCCTAGACCTAGTTGTTGTAATGATAAGCGGAGAAATTGCCAGTCGACACGGTCGAAGGCTTTTTCCGCATCGACTGTGAGAAGGCACAATGGGATATTGTGGGCCCGAGCATAATCAGCAATGAGGAGTGTTTTTAGGGTGTTGTCACGCGCCTCCCTTCCACTCACAAAGCCAACCTGATCTAGGTGTATTAAACGGGGTAACAATGGTTGCAACCTATTAGCTAAAATTTTTGCGTACACCTTTAGATCTACTCCTATTAGCGAAATAGGTCGGTAATTAGCGCAAACATTCAGGTCTTTGTCTGGTTTGTGGATGAGGGTAATATGTGCCTCTAAGGTTTGTGCTGGGAACACTGATCGTTCAGAGATGGAGTTAAATACTTTTGTCAAGAAGGGAGTAAGAAGGGTAGCAAATTGTTTATAGAATTTCGGAGTAAAGCCATCAGGACCCGGGCTTTTACCAGATGGGGTAGAAGTAATGGCGCGGGCAACCTCGTCTTCCGAAATCGGGGCCTCAAGGTCCTCTATCGTCTCGCCATCTAGAGTGGGTAATGCAGTTTGCTCGATGTATAAGGCTTGTGTTTCCGCTGTAGTGAGGGGAGGATCAGTGGAGCTCGCTGCAGGTATATTATATAGGGATTGATAAAAGTCCCGGAACACCTGTCCCATCTCGGAAGGTGATGAGACAGTTTTCCCAGAGCTGTCCCGTATATGAGGTATAAAGGAGTTAGGTTGTTTGGTGTGGAGGGTGCGAACCAGGGATCTACCACATTTATCTCTAAATTTATATTGATGAAAAGCTAGTTTGTTCGCAAACGTGCGGGCTGATGCCTCATATAACTCTCTAAGCTGGGTGCGAGCAGAAGAAACCTCCGTAAGCAGTTCAACCGTCGGGGAGCGTTTATGAGTAGTTTCTAGTGTCCTTAGCTTATGTACTGCCGTAACTATCGCAGTTGAACGTTCTTTTTTTCATGCGAGCACCCATCTGAATAAACCTACCCCGTAATACCGCCTTCAATGCTTCCCATTTCATGGGTGGTGAGGTGTCATCAGATGTGTGATCTGTGAAAAAGTTTGATATCGTCTCTGCTATCTGTGTTTCAAACCCTGGTTCAGTCAAGAGAGAGTCATTTAACCTCCATGTCCATTCTTTTATTGGTGTAGAGGGGATTGTAAGCGTCAGGAATATGGGTGAGTGGTCGGACCAAACCATAGGGTCTATTTCACAATTGGGGGACCAATCTAAGCAGCCGTGCTCGACTAAAAAATAATCTATACGACTGTATGATTGGTGGATGTTGGAGAAGTGTGTGTAGTTTCGTGAGTCCGGGTACAGTATTCGCCATACGTCTATGAGATGCATATTGTAGATGGTACGTTTTAGGGCCCGTATTTTTGGAAAGGATATAGACGAACGGGATGTCGATGAATCCAAAAGTGGATCCAGGGGAGTATTGAAGTCCCCTCCGAGTATGAGCTTGCCCTCCGTGAAACCCGCCAAAATCTTTAGGTATTGCAAGGCTGATGGGACTTGGTGTGTGTTAGGCAAGTATACGTTGGCAATTGTAAATTTAGTCCCCCATAATAAAATTTTTACAAAGACATACCTGCCTTGGGGGTCCGTCACCTGATCAAGCAGCTCAATAGGGAGTGTTTTATGAAACGCAATAGATACTCCTTTAGATTTTTGTGTCGGGTTGGTACTGTGTATCCATCTATTGAAATATCTATTGGAGCAGGAAGGAGTGGAGTCAGAATGGAAGTGGGTCTCCTGCAGCAAGAGTATGCTGACCTGTCTTTTGTGCATCTGATATAGAATTTGCCCACGTTTCGACGCTATGTTAAGTCCGTTTACATTATACGAACAAAGTTTCAGGTGTGGGCGCAAAGTCACCGTGTGAGCCATGCTGGAGTGCCAAAAGCTGTAAAAGGGAGAAAGTATTAAGATATGGAGGAAAGGTATAGGGAGCAGGAAAGAAAAAGAAAGAAGAGATGAAGAAAAAGATAAACAGACAAAGGAGGGGAAGAGAGGGAGGGGAGGAAGAAAAATGAAAGGAGCGTGAGGATAATGGAAGAAATACGATATAAATGAAAAGACACCTAAAAAGATGTGTCTGGAAAACTAATGTGTCCGCGAACGCAGAACACTGCGTGAAAATTCACGTTTTAGGCACAAACCGTGCCTGTCCTATTGTGGGGGAAAAGTCGAGATGAATGGGTCTGAGCCGTGTTCCCGACAGCATATCAGGCATGCAAGTAGTATGTGTGGCACACTTGATATTTAAAACGGGTGTGGGGCATAAGGCAGCTTAACCACAACAAATGATAACAATCAACCAAGTGTGTGCATTGGATTTAAATAAGTAACCCTGAGGTATATATAAAACTATTGCATTGTCTCATGTATATAAAGAAAGTTATTGCGCCAAGACAATTGGGTGGGTATATGGAGGGCAGGGAGAGTGGGGGATCCCTCCATGGGGGTAATCCTCTGCTCCATGTGTAACGTCCTTTAAACCCTATATTCTCTGTAGCAGAGACCGAGTAAAACCGGGTACCAAACCCCCCTCCGAGGAAGGTATCCCCCCACTCCCGCTACACCTCCCCCACTGCATATATCATCATGGGAAGGTGAGAGGAATCAATCTGAGACAATGCAAAACATCTTTAGAAAAACGTCAGATAAAAAGGAAAAAAGAAAAACACAAAAACATAGCATTGGTAGACATTCGCATTACCTGACGCTCTTCATAATGAGAGGCATAAGATTGACTCCAATCTATGTTCTCACCCGAACCCCAGCCAAATTGTAAATTGGCAAAGAGCAGGGAAAGAACCAGTGGAGACAAAACAAGCCATCAGTCTCTAATTAACTGTTGAGTTAATCTTCTGGGGAAATAGGTCTTCTTATCCCTGGGCCAGAGGAAACTGATCTGGACCTAGGACGTCTGCGGCGCTGTGGAAGTGGACCAAGTCCCACCTGGCCTGATCTATCCTCTGGAGGGTCTAACCAGTTCAAAACTTCCACTGGATCTTGTTCGATAAAGAGGAAAAAGTCGGGCAGTTGGTCTGGATCAGAGAGCGTAAACCTGTTGCCGCCCCGTGTCACCTTGATGCTGAAGGGGTGACCCCATGTATAGGTAGCTCCAGCTTGCCGTATAAGGTCAAGTAGAGGGCGCACCACTCTACGCATATACAGCGTATTGCGAGATAAGTCAGGGTATAGGTGAATAGGGGCACCAAAGAAGTCAACAGGACCCAAGTTCCATGCCTTTCGCATGATCTCTTCTTTTAAAGTGTAATAGTGGACCCGACATAGAACATCGCGGGGGCGACCATCTCGGGCCCCCCCTGGTCCTCCTACTCTGTGAACACGATCCAGTTCAATTGGTGATGTTGCCTCTCTTCCCAGTGCTTTATTGAGGATAGTTATGACAGTGGGTTTCAATTCTGCTCCAGATGTTGCCTCCGGTATGCCTTGCAGTCTAATGTTATTTCTGCGACTGCGATTTTCGCTGTCTTCTATGCGGAGTTGCTGGTGACGTATGCGCCTAAGATGTGTCGCGGATGAGGATTCAAGGGCTGTTATACGTGCCTCGTGGTCATCCTGAGCCGTGGTTAAGACCGATACTGCTTCCTCGTTAGCTGTGACTTGTTGCCTCAGGGCGTTCAGCTCCACGTGGAGGGAATCTTCCATTTTGCTTGCCCAGGATTCGAAATCCATTCTGAAGGCAGAGAGGAGGGCAGCAGCTTCCGATCTAATGGGTTCTCCTGATAGGGGATGCGTAGCAGACTGGGATTCCCCGGTGCCTGTGTCGGACGATGAGACTGACCTTGTGGAGGAGGCTGAGGGCTCTCCCGTAGAATTCTGAAGTCTCTCATTATTGTCCTCTGCCGTGTGAGCTGCTGCTGAGGCGGGAGGCTTGGTCTTCCCCGGGTTGCGGCCGGGTGCCATCTTGTCTTTGGGAGTTCGGGGATCAATCGGCGTAGTTCTAAGTAGATACCTCTGTATGGTGCCTTGTTGGGGGTCGGTAAGCTCCGTGGAGTGTGAGCTAGCTGCCGCCATGTATTATGTGGGTGTGCTATGCTATGTAAATAGCCTGTAGCTGTCGGGATAGCACGGGACTCAGGGGTGCGGGTCTTCAGCCATCCATAGTTAGTCTCTCTCCATCAAAACCTATCTTCCACGGAGATGAGGGGGACTGGGGAGGGTGACCAGGCCTGCGGGAGCAGCGGTGTCACCCTATTAACATGGGCGCAAGGCTGGGACACCGTATGGGTTCAAGGGGGAGAGCACCGTCCAGCCAGGGCACAGTTTCTGATAGTGCGGGCCCGTCTTGTAAGCTAGGCCGCAAGATGATAAGATGGCGGCCGTCACTGGAAGTCTCTAGTGTTACCGGGGTCAGCGATGGGTCTGAGCTGGCTATAAACTTGTCAGATATGCCCAGGGGGGGCCACTTTAAGTGAGGGTGAATTATATGACCCCCTTACCTCCGGTCGTGGCGCCAAGATGCGGTGATGCTGGGGGCCTCACAGGCCTCGGGCCTGCCGCAAGCATCCAGTGCCTGCTTTCTCTGCCTTGTCTGGTGTCCCCTCCGCTCCGGATACAGCCCTCCCGGCCCCAGGGCCCCCGATCGCCCTCCGCAGCACCCGAGACCGGGGATTCTGTGTGTCTCGTAGGCCGCAAGATGGCGGCCGGCGTCTGTGGAGTGAGGCCGGCCGCGGCCCGAAAACAAGCAATCCGTCAGCCAATCTACTTAAATATTCTCAGGGAAGGACTCCTCCAGTGCCCAGTGGCTACCAGGTAGGCTTTGGGGCAGCTTTTGATGTCTGTGGAGGCCGGATGGCTGTAGATTGTAGAAGGCCGGCCGCGGCCTGAAAACAAAGTAGTCCGCCGGCTAATCTGCTCCAATGTCCTCAGTAAAAGGCTCTCCTAGTGCCCAGTGGTTATTAGATAGGCTTTGGGGCAGCTTTTGATGTCTGTGGAGGCCGGATGGCTGTAGATTGTAGAAGGCCGGCCGCGGCCTGAAAACAAAGTAGTCCGCCGGCTAATCTGCTCCAATGTCCTCAGTAAAAGGCTCTCCTAGTGCCCAGTGGTTATTAGATAGGCTTTGGGGCAGTTTTTGATGTTTGTGGATGCCGGATGGCTGTAGATGGTAGAAGGCCGGCCGCGGCCTGAAAACAAAGTAGTCCGCCGGCTAATCTGCTCCAATGTCCTCAGTAAAAGGCTCTCCTAGTGCCCAGTGGTTATTAGATAGGCTTTGGGGCAGTTTTTGATGTTTGTGGATGCCGGATGGCAGTGGATTGCAGAGGGCTAGACAGAGCTCCTCTGCAGTGCGTCCATTCACCTCGCCATTCGGACACGCCCCCCCTAGCAAGCCCCTCTGAATGCTATTACAAGGGAGCCAACCGCTGGCTCTAAAAAAAAAAAAAAAATACCAGGGTACATCGCTAGATGGGAAGTGGTTAATGTGCAACCATACCCACATGCTGTCCAGTTACAGAAACAGCCTATTGTTACTGTTGTGGGTCTGCTACACATATAACTTGTTCTGGATGATTTGCTGAGACTATCACTTTAGTTTGGCATACTCTGCACATAAAGCAATGCTTCTTAAAGGTTCTACCTAACTAGATGGCACCATAATTGTATATCTGCTGGACCTACAGTGCCTTGCACAACCTGTAATTAACATGGATTGAGGATTTGCATCATTTAATTTATAGAACATACCCACAACTTTGAAGATTTTTTTTAATTGTAAAGCAAACAACAAATAGGACAAAATAACAGAAAAAGTCAATGTGCATAACTATTCACCCCCCTAAAGTCAATACACTATAGAGCCACCTTTTGCAGCTATCACAGCTCCAAGTTGCTTTGGATAAGTCTCTATGAGCTTGCCATATCTTACCACTGGGATTTTTGCCCATTTCTCCTTGCAAAACTGCTCCAGCTCCTTAAGTCTGACCACAGATTTTCTATTGAATTGAGGTCTGGGCTTTTATTAGGCCATTCCAACACATTTACATGTTTTCCCTTAAACCACTCAAGTGTTGCTTTAGCAGTGTGTTTGGGGTCATTGTCCTGTTGGAAGGTGAACCTCCGTCCTAGCCTCAAATCGCACACAGAGTGGTACAGGTTTTGCTCAAGCATATCCCTGTATTTAACACCATCCATCTTTCCCTCAACCCTGACCAGTTTTCCAGTCTCGACTGCTGAAAAACATCCCCACAGCATGATTCTGCCACAACCATGTTTCACTGTGGGGATGGTGTTCTTTGGGTGATGTGTTGGGTTTGCGCCAGATATTGTGTTTTCTTTGACTAAAAAGTTAAATTTTAGTCTCATCAGACCGGAATATCTTCCTCCATACATTTTGGTAGTCTCCCACATGCCTTTTCGCAAACTCAAAACGTGCCATTTTGTTTTTTTGCTGAAAGTAATGGCTTTCTTCTGGTCACTCTGCCATAAAGCCCAACTCTATGGAGCGTACGGCTTATTGTCGTCCTATGTACAGATACTCCAGTCTCTGCTGTGGAACTCTTCAGCTCCTCCAGGGTTACCTTAGGTCTCTGTGCTGCCTCTCTGATTAATGCCCTCCTTGCCCGGTCCGTGAGTTTTTGTGTGCGGCCGTCTCTTGGCAGGTTTACTGTTGTGCCATGTTCTTTCCATTTGGTTATGATAGATTTGATGGTGCTCCTAGGGATCATCAGAGATTTGGATATTTTTTTTTTATAAACTAACCCTGACTTGTACTTCTCAACAACATTGTCCCTTACTTGTTTGGAGAGTTCCTTGGTCTTCATGGCAGTGTTTGGTTAGTGGTGCCTCTTGCTTAGGTGTTGCAGCCTCTGGGGCCTTTCAAAAAGGTGTGTATATGTAATGACAGATCATGTGACACTTAGATTGCACACAGGTGGACATCATTTCACTAATTATGTGACTTCTGAAGGTAATTGGTTGCACCAGAGCTTTTTATGGGCTTCATAACAAAAGGGGTGAATACATACGCACATGCCAATTATCAGTTTATTTCTGAAAAATAGTTTTATGTATATATTTTTCTAATTTTACGTCACCAACTTAGACTATTGTGTTCTGATCCATCACATATAATTCAGATTAAAAAAAACATTGAACTAAAGGCTGTACTGTAACAAAATAGGTAAAAAACCAAGGTGGGTGAATACTTTTGCAAGGCACTGTATGGGCAGATTCCTTTTAAAACCAAATAGCTTGTTTTGGGTATCTGATAGCTATCTGACAATTCTTGCACAGTCCATGGTGAAAGCATTTATAAGTGTCACAGGACGAGCATACAGGCCTGAGGCTAGTAGCAATGCATACTACTTGCAAGTAAATCTAGTATGCTTTGACTCCATTAGCAGAAGCACAGTAACAATGTGTGCAGATGATACCCCATGTTTAAAAGCAATCATTTGAGGCTCTAATTTTGTCATAGTGTGTGGTTTTTTTTTTTTTTTTTTTTATTTATTTATTTATATTTTGGCTTCAAGTTGGGAGTATTGTTTTAGGTCATTTAGTTTTGAATTTGTGATTTTATAGAGGGTGAATAGGATGAGAAAGCAGCCTTTATAAAGAAGACATTGCAGACCAATATTAGCAATTTAACATTGTAGGGATGATACGAAGCACAACAATAAACTGGCTTAAAGGAGATCTGTGGCCACAGCCTTTGCTTCTATTTCATAACAATAGCATTATAATCACAATACAAACAAGTTATTAACCCAATATAAGTTTACTTAAATCTACCTTCATGTGAGATCTGCCTGTCTACTGGCTATCTCTTTAAACAACTTCCTGGATTTCCTTCATGGTTTGTAACTTCTCCGCTGCCGTTTACTTTGTTTCTGAGGACTGCATATCACTGTGATTCCTGTACTGCTTCTACCTCCTAAAACACATCCTCTCAGCATCTCTGTAGTTCAGAAGACAGGCTCTGAAAATTCTGTGTCACAGCAGTGCCTTCCCACAGCGCATAGCAAATGTGTCACAAAATTTTAGGAAGTAAATGTGTGGGTACCGTTTAAAGTTTCAAAGTACATTTCAGACTTCAAATTCCATTCAGATTAATAGGCTAGAAATATTTAAAATTGTGGAAATGAATACCGTAATACGATTTTACATTTTTGACCATAGAGAGTTTTTAAGAGCTTCTTAACATTGAGTTTGTGCAAAGCAGACAAATTACTAGTAGCACTAGAGTGTGTAGAAAATCACATAATGTGAGCCTTCAAAGAATATAGTGCAAAATCACACCCCTAATTAGACATGGCATCAAAGTACTTTTAGTTAAGAATTTATTCCACATTTCTTGGGTTGTCTGTGAAATAGTTTTTGTTTTACTTCTTACTTTTAGACTGCACAAGCAACACCTAAAGACAAGAAGATGGATCAACCTCCACAAGCCAAAAAGGCTAAAGTGAAAACTAGCACAATTGAATTGCCTATTGATCACTACCCTCCATGGCAGATAGGACGGGATACGTTGAACTTGTTTCTGGAAAATGAGGTTTGTAAACTGTGTATTACAGTATTGACTAACAGATGTTGGGAAGTGGGGGCATGGTGCTTGCAAGGAGGCTGATATCCCAGGCTGGCAGATGGCGAAGGGTTTGGAGGAAGGCAGATATGTTGAGTTTTTCTAACCAGTAACCCTAGTCATCTAATGTAATGCCTTTTTGTAAGGTTGTCTGCTACATGTATTGATATTTGTGACACCAGTGCACATATTTATGTAACAGGTTCGAAGATGAGCTATTAACAAGTAGGTAGGATTGTGCATACTTTTTATCTGTAGCCAGTTAAGGGCCTATTCACACCTATTGCGGTGCAGGAATGCATGTTGAAGCATGGATTTTCCCGCATAACACAAGTACACGCTGCCAAATGCAGACACGCGTGGGTGCCATTAATTCATAATGACATCCCCATGCATTTTGCAAATGATGGGGCGTATGCTGCCATCAAAATGCATAGTACCGCAGTATTTTAAAAGGCATGACCTGTTGTACTTTTGTTCTTTCCTGTGTATTTGGAAGCCTACTGAAATGACTAGGCTGTCAAAAACGCGCTGGGTACGTACATAAATGCGCATGCATTTGCACATGTGATGTTAACTGCCCCTTAATCTCATAATTACTGTTTTTAACACATGCCCAGTGTAAGCTGCTGAGAATTGACCTTTAGTTGCCATGCTATTTATGCAGTGTTAAGCACACACCAATCCTTTTTGGCCATTTACATGTGAAAATTACCTGGTCCTGCAGGTTTCGCTGTTAATAACATTTTAAACGTATTTGGTGTCATCTAGCAAACATATTAAAAATAGATCTGGAGCATCTGCAAGTAGAGATTTGTCTTTGGATGAAATATTAAATGCTATGTGTAATGCAGGGTACTGAAATAAATTGTATAACTGTTAACTATTTAACCCTCTTCCTCAGGGAAAGATGGTCATGCAGGATAAACTTGAGAAGGAGCGAATTGATGCCAAAAATGCAGTTGAAGAATATGTATATGAAATGAGGGACAAGCTGTGTGGCATTTATGAGAAATTTGTCAATGAAGATGTAAGTGGTGCTCCATTCACCTTTTATTTGATTCTGGGATTTTCACTCCCCTTAAAATGTTAAACCACACTTCTTATTTAGTAATAATTCTTTAATTGCTTCCGCTTGGCCACTGTACATGCATGGCCGGCCAGGACAAGCGTCGTTCTGGGAGGACGTATGGGTATGTTCTCTCAGAAGCACACCTTGTGCACGCCCCCAAGGGGGTGTGCAACGAATGAATCTGTAAATACTGTGTCCGATCACCAATCGGTGTACGGGGCTGCTGTGCTTTGCCCTGGTACCATGTGGTGGCTGTAACAAATTACAGCCATCGCATGTCCAGTAGTAAACAATTACTGTCATTTATGATGCCGTTGCTTACTACTGTAATCTCTGTACTTGGCCGTAGTGATCACATGGTACAGGGCCAATTACAGCAGCTCTGTAGAATGTAATAGTTGTGACCTATCACACAGTAGTAAACAATGGCACTAGGAATAGATGCCAAACACAATCAGTGTTAAAAAAAAGTAGTACAGCGTCACTATGGAACGTATGTAAAAAAAAATAAAAACTAAATTAAAATTATTTTACGGTCATCAGACAAGTCCAGTATCATGGTGACATCGTACTGCTGTGGTGGTGATCATGTACAATGGCTGGCTGCTTTGAATGTAATCAATGTCGCAAAAGTTATAAAAGTAACGTGTAAAAACACAATCTCTGTCAGTCTGTCATTCATTTCTTTTCGTAACACTCTAATTATGTTATAATAGACACCGTTCCATTCCAACTTTGCTTATAAAAGTTTGTTCGTGGTTTAGTGATGGATAAATGCATAATCGTGTCTGGAATGTTGAAAGAGAAACTGTTAAATAGGAAGCAAAAGTACAAAGAAGATTACAATCGCATCGATCTGATTTGCTCTCGAAAGCAGGCACATCCTTCACATTAAATATACATATGTAAAAATAAGTTCTTCACCACAAAAATTATGACATCTTTTCAGGTGTGCCGTGAAAATTTTTATCTTTTTGGTGCGCCGCAAGACAAAGTTTGAGAAACACTGATCTTGGCTGTGATAGTCTCACTCACACATACAGTTGTGCTCCTAAGTTTACATGACCTGGCAGAATTTGATTTCTTGGCCATTTTTCAGAGAATATGAATGATAACCCTAATCTTTTCTTTCACTCGTGGTTAATGTTTGGCTGAAGCCATTTATTATCGATCATCTGTGTTTACTCTCTTTAAATCATAATTGCAACAGAAACTACCCAAATGACCCTGATCAAAAGTTTATATACCCTGGAGATTTTAGCCTGACAACATGCACACAAGTTGACACAAAGGGGTTTGAATGGCCATTAAAGGTAACCATCCTCACCTGTGATCTGTTTGCTTGTAATTAGTGTGTGTGTATATAAAAAAGGTCAGTGAGTATCTGGACTCCTGACAGACCTTTGCATATTTCATTCAGTGTTGCACTGACGTTTCTGAAATCTGAGTCATGGGGGAAAGCAAAAGAATTGTCAAAGGATCTGCAGGAAAAGGTAGTTGAACTGTATAATACAGGAAATGGGTATAAAAAGATATCCAAGGAATTGAGAATGCCATTCAGCAGTGTTCAGACTCTAATCAAAATTAAGCTTTTGGACTTCCAGTTCCGGCGCCGCATGGTGAGGAGGTAAGCAGAGCAAGCTCCCGCTGCACACCTCTCCAAAATCAGCCTGCTAACCACCTTGGCCCCCCCCCCATCTCCAGTACCGGATGTGACCCTCATGGATCGGTTTGTGGAGCGCTCCCACAACCGAACCCCCTCTGATAATATGCAGCCTCCAGCTGAAACAGCGGCAGCCTCAGCTAAGATGGCGCCCGCTCCCAGCCCCACAGAGACGCTGCAGTTTCACACAGGCACAACGGGCGATCACACATCCCCTACAGACATAGCCCAGGCGGTAGTGGCCCTCCTGACACCCACTCTGTCAGCCACAATGGATGCTGCAGCCCAGAAAGCAATGGAACAGCTGCATATGGAGCTCCAGGGACGCATCTCACATACGATGGAACGAATCTCCTCACTGGAGGATGACCCCACCGCTCATGCTGCTATGCTTGCACGCCTCACACACTCCAACAGAGAACTCTGGGATAAATTAGATGATTTGGAGAATCGTTCGCAAAGAAATAATCTCAGGATTATCGGATTACCAGAATCATTCTCTAACGTGCAACTCACGGACTTATGTACCCACACTATCCCTGAACAGCTGGGCCTCCGCACGCCATGCACCATCAAGCGTGCTCACCGCATAGGCCAACACGCTGAACACCGCACTAAGCCCAGAGCAGTCATTGTCAGGTACCTAAACTACGCTGACAAGAACGCCATCTTGCAGAAATTCCGCAGCAAGCGAGCCCTCTCTATTGACGGCACAGACCTGCTACTATTCGCTGATTACTCCGTGGAGGTGATGAAACAGCGCAAAGCATTCTCATCCGTCTGCTCCACTTTATTCAATAACCATGTCAAATTCACCTTGGCCTACCCAGCTGTTCTCCATGTCATATCTTCTACGGGTGAACGTCATACTTTTTCATCCCCAGCTGAAGTGGAACGCTACATCAACCACCCCACAGACATGGATACGACACACGACAACTCCGCGGACAACTCTCCCTCCAGAGGCGTCAAAAATTCCTGGATCCCACGCCAGAACCAAACCAGCCCTGAAAACCCCCCGTACAAACTCAGTCGCTCCGCCAAACTAACTCATCGCTCAGAAGCTCGCTGAAGCAGACAGGATGACTTCTGCACTCCTAGACTTAACTGGGGACTGATAACTTAACTTACTACTTAATTGGTATTTTTCTTTGCTCTGTTATAAATAATACGTCCTATATTCTACTTGTTGCAATTATACGCTGACTTCGCTGCACTTAGTTTATTTAGCTCAAGGTGTAGCCACATCAATCCCAGCTGCTCCTTTTTTTTCTCCTGTGGGCTTGAACGCTTCACCTTGACCAAACGCCCCTGGTCAGGCTGCTCACGCCCGCTAACAACGGGTCTCCCCATCCCTCCTCTCTCCTCTTCACCTCTCCCCTACCTATGATAGTTGTCTTGCTAACCCCCTTCCCCTCCCCCCTCCCCCCCCGAGGTTTCAATTCTACCCCCGAGAGAGGAAGGAGCGCTTAGCGGGAGCTCTGCGTGGGTATAGGTCCCCATGTGGAAAAAGGTGAAGTCAGTATTGCCTACTGGGTGGCGTTTCCACCTGGCTTTGTTGTTTTTGATTTGTTGCTTTTTTTATTTTATTTTGTTCTCTTGAGTTTTTTTTTACCTGTTTACCCTCGGAAGCTCTCCGACATATGTACCTCTAACTATGTTAGTGAATTAACTGTCATGGGCTTAGCTGTCATATTTATGTTTACTCAAACCCCTATACAATGCTCTCCATACTGACAGGGATCACCTAAAAGTCATTTCCTGGAACGTTAAGGGGCTTTGTTCTCCCAACAAATGTATGCAAATCCTTAGACATCTAAAACTCGTCCGTGCTGATATAGTCCTCCTCCAGGAGACCCACCTTTCCGCTGATGACTTCCCACGTCTGCGTAAGCTATGGGTTGGAGATGTGTATGGTTCCCCTGCGGTAGGCTGTAAAGCCGGGGTGACTATTCTGCTACATAAAAATCTGAGGCACACGATTCACGATATCCAGGCTGACTCGACTGGCCGCAAGGTGACGCTGCGTCTTTCCTTAGCATCTAGAGACATAGCTATTACCAACATTTATGCCCCTAACTTTCCTGATAGTAGTTTCTTTCAAAACATGATGTCTTGGATAATGGCCGCTCCTGAGGTTCTCCACCTGGTCGGAGGGGACTTCAACTCTGTCATGCATCCATCAGAAGATCGTGCAGGTCATATACCCCAGCGAACACGAAACCCCATCTCTTTGACTGATAACACGACGCTGCTTGCTCAGACCATTTCATCTATCAATTTTATAGACTTCTGGCGCCTAACACACCCGACTGACCGTGATTTTACTTTTTTTTTTTTTTTTCACCCCCCACAATTCTTTTTCGCGAATAGATTATTTTTTTGCATCTCCAGCCTTGCTGTCAACAAGCCAAATGGGGATCGGTGATGCAGTGATCTCAGATCACAGTCCCGTTATTTGACCAACCGCAAACCGTCAGCGCCCTCACTCACTTGGCGATTCCCCTCATACCTAGCCAAAAACGAGGATTTTAAACACATGCTCCATGTCTCTTGGGAGGACTATACCGCTACTAATGGCGCGCACCTCACTGACCCAAACCTTTTTTGGGAGGCGGGTAAAGCCTTCCTTAGAGGAAAGATTATCTCCTACACAGCACAATTTAAAAAACACTCATGACAACAATATGTACAGGCTAGTGAGAAGTTACGAGCCGCGCACTCTACTCTCACACGTGCTCGCACCATGGATAACATTAAAGCCTGACAACTTGCCAAACGAAACTTTGATCTATGGGCTGAACAACAAGAAGCAGCTAAAACTTCATACTTTACGCTTCGTTTGCACAGATTTGTTAACAAGGCGGGCAAACTTCTGTCCCGACTGTGCACGGGCTCTAAACGGCCTACTTATATCTCCGCTTTAAAAAACTACTTACTGATTATTATACATCCCTCTACTCTGAGGACCCGATCGATCAAGCTATGGCGGAGTCTGTTATCCAGGGTGCGACTACCTCAACTTACCACCACTCACTTACAGTCCCTTAATGCTCCCATTACAATAGAAGATATCCAAGCGACGGTGAAATCTCTATCTTCCTCGAAGGCCCCATGCCCTGACGGCTATACGGATGAGTTTTACAAACTGACTAGTGATTTCATTCCTGACACTTTGAAACATGTATTTTCCGCCATATGGGAAAGGGGCCCGTACCTTCCCACTGGAACCCAAGCACACATTAAACTCCTTTCCAAAAAAGGAAAAGACCCATTACACTCAGGCTCATACAGACCAATCTTGATAAATATGGACGTACAAATTCTTTCTAAAATAGTCGCCTCTCGTCTAGCTACTCTACTCCCCTCTTTACTTCATCCAGTTCAGTCGGGCTTTGTCTCGGGACGATCAGCGACCTTGAACATCCGCAAAGTCTTGATGGCATTAGAGTATGCCAAACTACACCCGGAGCGAGACACTGCTATTATATCACTTGACGCCAAAAAGGCTTTCGATAATATTAGTTTTAATTGGCTATTTAGGGTAATGACGGCATTGGGCTTTTTGGGTCCGATTGTACACTTCTTACACCAGATGTATTCATCCCCTACGGCCCGCTTAGTTACTCCGGACCTTATCTCCGAAACCATACCTCTTACTAAGGGTACTAGGCAGGGCTGTCCCCTCTCCCCCTTACTCTTCAACCTAGCAATTGAATCATTGTCCAGAATCCTTAACTCACCTGCAGGTATCAGCGGTATTAACATAGGCGACCAAACTGTTCGTTCAGCACTATTTGCAGATGATATTCTGCTTTTCTCATCTAACCCCCTATCAGATTTCGATATGTTGCGTGACCTGTTTGCGACCTTTCGACTCCGCTCCGGATTTAGGATTAATTTTGACAAAAGTGAAGTACTAGCACTAAATTCCCGATTGTCTACTAAATGGCAATTATCCTCGCCATTCACTCTAGCCACCCGCTATATTACATACTTGGGGATACATATAGGTCGAGAACAGTCTTCCTTGTACACTCTTAATTACCCACCTTTTAATAATAAAAATTGTAAAGGAGTTGGAAGCTTGGGCGACCCTCCCCCTCTCACTCTTTGGGAGATGTCATCTATTTAAAATGGTGTCCTTTGCACGGCTACTTTTATCAGATGCAGACTATTCCACTTTTACTGAAACACTCAGATGTGCAGAAGATACACAAGGCTGTGAATGCCTTCCTATGGGCTAACAAAAAGCCGCGTATAGCTCTCTAAAAGCTCTGTCTCCCTACGTTTACGTTATTTATAACATCTCTTGCCTTCTTAGACAGGGTCTAGATTGGTTGTCGGGTAAGTCCCGATACTCAAATCATAGGCTTGAGGGAGCCTTAGTGTCCCTGTACACCCTTTCTACCGTCCTCCAATATAAAAGCTTTACCCATTCATCTTAAATCTAATGTCCTCATTAGAGACACGGTGATTGCCTGGAGGGAGGTGCGGAGATTGCTAGGGCTACCCTCAAGTATATCTAACTATTTAACCATTCAGGGAAACCCTATGTTTCTTCCCTCCATTATCCATCCAGCTTTTAACCTCTGGAGCACACGAGGTCTCACTGCTATTACTCCTTTTATATGGTGATAAACCGGGACAATTCAGATCATACCAGGATATCTCACGAGAATACTCACTACCACCATCTCATGCTTTTCACCATCATCAGCTACTCAGCTACCTGCGAGCTTGCCATGGTCCTCACAAAGATCCTCTGCAAAAATCCTACTTGGATGTTGTGCTTCAGAATGATGATTATTCCATTTCCAGCCTCTACTCCCACCTTATTGATCATCAAGCGGATAAATATCATCTTACCCCTTTCCGGAAGTGGTCCTCAATATTCAAGGACACAGAACTGCCAGAAAAGGTCCTACAAAGCTATCGACACATCCACAAACTCGTCGTGTCAGAAACCCACTTCAAAATCATTCACAGGGCATACTACCCCTTCAGCAATTCGGAACCTGCCCAAGCTCACCGCCCTTGGTGCTTTTTCTCCCGCCCTAACTTATTGCATCGCCTATGGGAATGCCCCGCAATCTCCACTTTCTGGGACTCGGTGCTTAAATATATATTCAAAGTAAACAATACACAGCTGATTAAAGATCCGCTCTTATGCCTATTTGGCTGCGATCCACCAGCCTCCCCATGAACACCGCTGAGATCACCAACTCTCACACAGTGGACTCATATATGCCTATTGGCAGCCCGCAGAACGATCAAGTCCCACTGGATCAAACCATCTCCACCCTCCTTGCAAGCCGTAAAGCAAACATTACGGTCATTGTTTCATATCGAGAGACTGGACATCATGATGTTGAACTGCCGCTCCCTTACCCGTTTCTTTACCCGATGGAAACACCACTGATGCGTTATCCTACATCATATATCCATTTCGGTACACTGACTGTTACCTGAAACGCGATCTCACCAATACCCTGGGAAAGCTCAAAATAAAGGATCGGCCCAATTCATCTAACCCCCTTTCGCCCAGATCTCCTCACAGGATGACAGCTTTGCAAAATTATTCATTCACCACAAGCCCCTAGTCTGGGAATAAAACCTCTAGTCATTATCGTTATGTGTTTTGTTTATAGACTTGAACTATATATGAAAGTCTCCACTGTAGTACAAATTAGGAAGCTTCCACTCCTCCAGGTTACCTGACACGCAATTTGATATGTATCTTTCATGACGGAATCAGGTCACCATTACTTCATATACAGGTGATTATACTCATATATTCCTTTCCCCCACCCTCTCCCCTTCCCCTTTTACTCATTCCCCCCCTACCCCTTTTTATTACCTTTCCTTTGCATTGAACTGCTACTGTGTTTCGAAATTAATCGATTGTATACTCTTCATTGTCTGTTAACTTCTACTCTGTATCGCAATAATCCAATAAAAATATTACAAAAAAAAAAAAAAGCTTTTTGGCCACAACCATAAACTCTACATTTGGAGAGGAGTCAACTGAAAGGTACACCATTCCTGCTGTGAAACAGAGGTGGATCGCTGATGTTTTGGGAATGTGCGAGCTACAAAGGCACAGGAAATTTGGTCAAAATAGATGGTAAGATGAATGCAGTATGTTATCAAAAAAATGCTGGAGGAACATTTGCATTCATCAACCAGGAAGCTGCGCATGGGACGTACTTGGACATTCCAACATGACAATGTTTCAAAACACAAGACCAAGTCGACCTGTCATTGGCTACAGCAGAATAAAGTGAAGGTTCTAGAGTGGCAATCTCAGTCTCCTGACCTCAATTTCATTGAGCCACTCTGGGGAGATCTCAAACGTGCAGTTCATGCAAGACAGCCCAAGAATTTACAGGAACTGGAGGCTTTTTGCCAAGAGGAATGGACAGCGTTACCATCTGAAAAGATAAAGGGCCTCATTCACAAATACAAAAGACTTCAAGCTGTCATTAAAGGGGGCAATACATGGTATTAAGAACTAGGGTATGTAAACGTTTGATCAGGGTGATTTGGGTAGTTTTATTTTATGATTTAAAATGAGTAAACATGGTCTATTGATTATAAATGGCTTCAGCCAAACACTAACCATGAGTGAAAAAAAGTTTGTGTTGTCATTCATATTCTCTGAAAAATGGCCAAGAAATCATAAATTCTGCCAGGGTATGTAAACTTATGAGCACAACTGTACCCAGGAGGCATAGCAGAATGTGTTTTGGGGTGTAATTAAAAGTATGCTTTTTCTGTGTGTGAGAAATAACTTCTTAAAATGGCAACTTTTTCTACAAAAAAACACAAACAAACATTTTATTTGATTTCTTTATTTTTTGTCACATTTTCTTGGAAAATACAACTTCAAAAAATTCACCATGTCTCTTACTACTTACCTTGGCCTGCCTAATTTCCAAAAGGGGGTAATTTGGGGGATATTTGCACTGTTCTGGCATTTTAGGGCCTCAAGAAATAAAATGGGCAATCAGAACTGATCTATATATACAGTATCTTACAAAAGTGGGTACACCCCTCAAATTTTTGGAAATATTTTATTATATCTTTTCATGTGACAACGCTGAAGAAATGACACTTTGCTACAATGTAAAGTAGTGAGTGTAATAACAGTGTAAATTTGCTGTCCCCTCAAAATAACTCAACCCACAGCCATTAATGTGTAAACCACTGGCAACAAAAGTGAGTACACCCCTAAGTTGAAATGTCCAAATTGGCCCCAATTAGCCATTTTCCCTCCCCGGTTTTATGTGACTCGTTAGTGTTACAAGGTCTCAGGTGGGAATGGGGGGCAGATGTTAAATTTGGTGTTATCGCTCTCTCTCTTACTGGTCACTGGAAGTTCAACATGGCACCTCATGGAAAGAACTCTGAGGATCTGAAAAGAATTGTTTCTCTACATAAAGATGGCCTAGGCTATAAGAAGATTGCCAAGACCCGGAAACAGAGCTGCAGCACGGTGGCCAAGACCATAAAGCGGTTTAACAGGACAGGTTTCACTCAGAACAGGCCTCGCCATGGTCAACCAGAGTAGTTGAGTGCACGTGCAGCGTCATATTGTCTTTGGGAAATAGACGTATGAGTGCTGCCAGCATTGCTGCAGAGGTTGAAGAGGTGTGGGGTCAGCCTGTCAGTGCTCAGACTATACGCTGCACACTGCATCAAATTGGTCTGCATGGCTGTCATCCCAGAAGGAAGCCTCTTCTAAAGATGATGCACAAGAAAGCCTGCTAACCATTTGCTAAAGACAAGCAGACTAAGGACATGGATTACCGAAACCGTGTTCTGTGGTTTGATGAGACCAAGATAAACTTATTTGGTTCAGATGGTGTCAATTGTGTGTGGCGACAACCATCCCAGGAGTACAAAGACAAGTGTCTTGCCTACAGTCAAGCATGGTGGGAGTGTCATGGTCTGGGGATGAATGAGTGCTGCCGGCATTGGGGCGCTACAGTTCATTGGGGGAACCATGAATGCCAACATGTACTGTGACATACTGAAGCAGAGCATGATCCCCCTTCCTTCGGAGCTGGGTTCGCAGGGCAATATTCCAACATAACAACCTCAAACGCACCTGCAAGGCTACCGCTGCCTTGCTAAAGAAGCTGAGGGTGAAGGTGATGGACTGACCAAGCATGTCTCTACACCCATACCCTATTGAGCATCTGTGGAACATCCGCAAACGGAAGGCGGAGGAGCGTAAGGTCTCTAACATCCACCAGCTCTGTGATGTCGTTCAGTGGCAACCTGTGAAGTTCTGGTGAACTCCATGCTAAAGTTAATAAATGCAGTGCTGGAAAATAATGGTGGCCACACACAATATTGACACTTTGGGCCCAATTTGGAAATTTTCACTTAGGGGTGTACTCACTTTTTTGTAGCGGTTTATACATTAACCGCTTCAGCCCCAGAAGATTTTACCCGCTTCCTGACCAGAGCGTTTTTTGCGATTCGGCACTGCGTCGCTTTAACTGACAATTGCGCAGGCGTGCGACGTGGCTCCCAAACAAAATTGCCGTCCTTTTTTTTTTTTTTTTTTTTTTTTTTTTTTTTTTTTCCCCACAAATGGCTTTCTTTTGGTGGTATTTGATCGCCTCTGCGATTTTTATTTTTTGCGCTATAAACAATATAAGAGCGACAATTTTGAAAAAAAACGCATTATTTTTTACATTTTGCTATAATAAATATCCCCCAAAAATATATAAAAAATTTTTTTTCCTCCAGTTTAGGCCGATCGTATTCTTCTACATATTTTTGGTTAAAAAAATCGCAATAAGCGTTGATTGATTGGTTTGCACAAAAGTTATAGCGTTTATTAAATAGGGGATAGTTTTATAGCATTTTTATTAAAAAATTTTTTTTTTACTAGAAATGGCGGCAATCAGCGATTTTATTGTGACTGCGACGTTATGGCGGACATGTTGGACATTTTTGGGACCATTGTCATTTATACAGCGATCAGTGCGATTAAAAATGCATTGATTACTGTGTAAATGACACTGGCAGTGAAGGGGTTAACCACTAGGGGGTGGGGAGGGGTTAAGTGTGTCCTAGGGGAGTGATTTCTAACTGTCAGGGGGATGGGCTGGTGTGTGACGTCACTGATCTCTGCTCTCTATGACGGAGCAGAGATCGAGTGACACTTGTCACTAGGCAGAACAGGGAGATGCTGTTTACAACGGCATCTCCCCATTCGTCCTCTCCGTGAGGCGATCGCAGGTATCCCCGCGGCGATCGAGTCCCATTTGCCCAGCCGTGCCATTCTGCCAACGTGCATCGGCGTGTGCCGGTCGGGAACCGGTTAATGGCTGTGTGGAGTTATTTTGAAGGGACAGCAAATTTACACTGTTATACAAGCTGTACACTCACTACTTTACATTGTAGCAAAGTGTCATTTCTTCAGTGTTGTCACATGAAAAAATATAATAAAATATTTATTTACAAAAATGTGAGGGGTGTACTCACTTTTGTGAGATACTGTATATAGATGGATATCTATCATTTTGTTTTCACACAGATTAAATAATGTACACTGATTTGGGTTATTTTTACCAAAGAAATGTAGCTGAATACATTTTGGCCAAAATATATGAAGAAAGAGATTTATTTGCAAAATTTTACAGATTTTAATTGTGTTGCTGCTTGTGGTATAATTGGATTTCATAAAGACATATACATTTATTTAGGTAATCTTTTCTGACTTCTGTGAACATAATGTTTTAGGACAGAAACAGTTTCATCCTGAAGCTTGAAGATACAGAGAATTGGCTGTATGAAGATGGAGAGGATCAGCCAAAACAAGTGTATATAGACAAGTTAACAGACTTAAAGGTAGGTTAACATTGGATGTGGTTGATTTCTTGACGGTTTCCCTTGTGTAACTCTGTCAAAGCTTATCAAAATTTTTAGCTTCTAGTAATGTTCTTTTGAATCATGTGCATTTAAATTGTGTCTTTTGCCTAGCTTGTGACATATCAAGTCACATTGGATGAATGTAGGTTGAAGGGCGGACTGGCATAGTTTCTTAACTTTTTATAAGGTACCCACTGGGAAGGCCACTCTTGGAGCATCCTAGAACCCCTGTATCTATTCAGTCTATAAATCTTTGGGATAACAGCTGCAGGGACATTGTGGTTTATGGCACTAGAGGGCCATTCTCTTGCCCGAGGTTTCATTTGGGAATGCAGAAGAGAAAAGCACATTATAGCTGCATACACAGAGTTGCAGATACTTTGACAGGAAACTACATCAAGAAGAGACTGTGAGGTGGAGAAAAAAAATTCTAGGGGGACAGGAGGTGGACAGAAATTAGTACCAGATACACTTCTGCATCACTGTGAGGTACTTCAACGATTTTTATTGTATGGCATTAGTAGTAGGTTTGAAAGATATTTTTGCTTGAGAATGACTTAAAACATAAGTATGGCCTTTTTTTTTTTTTTTTTTTTTTTTTTTTTTGTTTTTGATTAACACTTTTAACTATGTGGATGCAGCATCAGACCGATGTTGCATCTGTCCCCAGCCGTCTCTGTGCTGAGAACCAAGCGATCAAACATCGCCGATGGCTCGGTTTTCACAGATCCCCAAGAAGAGAGCTGCTGATTGTCAGTCAGCGTGTCTCTTCTGCTTCTCCACACTCACTGGAGTGCTGAGTTGTGGAGGGGCTGGCAGCAGCCAGCTCAATGGCTCACTGAGACTATCAATCAAGGCAGCTAGCGGATCCAGACTTGGGAAGTCGGGATGACGCGCTGCCTTGACCGATGGCGGTGACGTCAGCGGAGCGCCGACTTCAGACCGCTCTCTGCTGAAAACGGGTCACAGGAGTGCAAAACTAATTGCACTCCTGTGACCCAGAGGAGAAGCCCAGCCTAAAAAGCTCAGGCTGGACTTCCCCTTTTTAATACAGCTTACAAATACTTTAGAGCAAACTCATCCATAAGAGAAATATTGATTTGTCTGTTCTATTTGTACTTTTTTTTTTTTTTTTTTTTTTTTTTTTGGGGACTCTGAAGTCTAATGTCTAAAGTAACGAAGTTATCACTCATCTGTATTAATTGCTTCGGCAAAACTATTCCCCAATGCAATAAAGTGTTTACTGTTTGCTTAATACAGTCGTTGACAAACTCTTGTGCCTTGCACCCAGAGTATTCAGCAAAGTGTTTTCTTTGTACTAGGAGTTATCGTATAAACAAATTTTGATGGAGGACGTTGAAAGAATACAGTTTCAAAATGGTTATAAACGCTGACGTTTTTTATTTATTTAATTTTTATTGCATTTCCTGCCTTCCACTGCGTGTTCATTGCCACCCTCTTCCCTAAACACTTACCTGGGCCCTCTATCGATCCAGAGCTGTGCCTGGCTACAGTTTTTCTCTTCCCTTTCCTGCTCTCACAGGCTGCACTGATGGCATTGGGAGCCATTAGCTCCTGCTGCTGTCAATCAAATTCTGTGAGGAGGGGGCCAAGCCGTGCTGTGTCTTTGGGCGCACATAGCCTATTTTAGGAATATGCCCCCATCGCACATGACTTTCTATGGGGGCACACACAGAAGAGGAGAAAACGGCGCTGGCAGGAGACCCCAGAAGAGGAGGTAAGGGACCGCTCTGGGCAATACCATTGTACAGAGCAGGTAAGTTTAACATCTTTATTCTTAAACGGAGGGTTTACAAACACTTTAAATGTTTTTCATTGCAGCCAAGTAAAAATAAATTGGGATGAGATTAGAAAGTTTTTTGTTTTCATTTCACTTTTCTTCTCTTCAGAACTTGGGCCACCCTATTCAAGCGCGTTACCTAGAGTTTGAAGAAAGACCAAAGGCCTTTGATGAGCTTGGGAAACAAATTCAGCTTTATATGAAAGTTATTCATGCTTTCAAAAACAAGGTATTTTTTTTTTTTTTTTGCCTTTTATCAGATGAATATTAAGTATTCTTTGGAGGCAGCTGGAAAGTGTGCTGCTGCAATAGGATTTTGCCTTGGGAGAACACCAGATATGAGTTAACTGATATCCGTTTCCATGTCTGTCCAGCTTTCTCCTAAGCCCGCTTTAACACTGAGGCGATTTACAGGAGCTATAGCGCTAAAAATAGCGCCTGTAAAGAGCCTCTCCTCAGTGCTTTCACACTGGATCGGTGCACTTGCAGGACGATAAAAAAAAAAAATTCCTGCAAGCAGCATCTTTGCAGCGCTGTAAGAGTGGTGTATACACCTTTCCTAAAGCGCCCCTGCCTATTGAAATCAATGGGTGGGTTTTAACCCTTTTTCGGCTGCTAGCGGGGGTTAAAATATCCCCGCTAGCGGCCGAACAGCGCTGTTAAAAATAGCGACGCTTTACCACCGACACCCCCAACACCTCAGTGTGAAAGCACACTAAAGGAAAAATGTCACTAGAATTACTATTTTTCAACCATATGCAGTATGTGACTTTTGTTTCTGTGCTTTATTCCTTGGCAAGAATATACAACTTTTTAATAACCAAAATCTTGTCTTCAGTCTGTTTTCTTATCCAGTCTTTTTATTGCCTGTAATGAATTAACGCTACAATTGTGTCCATCTGTACCTTCCTTAGGCCCCTTTCATACTGGGGCGGGGGCGGTGTCGGCGGTTAAGCGGCGCTTAACGGCGCTTTACCGTCGGTATTCGGCCGCTAGCGGGGCGGTTTTACCCACTGCTAGCGGCCGAGAAAGGGTTAAAAACCACCGCAAAGCGCCTCTGCAGTTGATTTCAATGGGCGGGAGCGGTGTATACAACCTCTGGATATGACGCTCAGCATGTGCACTCAACTTCTTTGGTTGACCAACAGAAGCCTGTTCTGAGTGGAACCTGTCCTGTTAAACCGCTGTATGGTCCTGGCCACCGTGTTGCAGCTCATTTTCAGGGTCTTGGCAATCTTTTTATAGCCTAGGCCATCTTTATGTAGAGCAAAAATCCTTTTTTTTTTTTTTTTTTTTTTTTTTTGAGTGAGAGTGATAACCAAATTTAACACCCCTGCTCCCCATTCACACCTGAGACCTTGTAACACTAACAAGTCACATGACACCGGGGAGGGAAAATGGCTAGTTGGGCCCAATTTTGGGCATTTTCACTTAGGGCTGTACTCACTTTTGTTGGCAGTGGTTTAGACATGAATGGCTGTGTGTTGAGTTATTTTGAGGGGACAGCTAATTTACACTGCTACAATGTAAAGTAGTGAGTGTACAGCTTGTATAACAAAGTGTTATTTCTTCAGTGTTGTCACATGAAAAGATATAATAAAATATTTACAAAAATGAGAGGGGTGTACTCAGCTTTGTGACTGTATGTAAGCGAAGTTGCTTTAGTGCATTGACAGAGTTATGGACTTGTAGTGCCAATTTAAAGTCATGGGGGTGTGACAAAGGAAACTGCATTAATGAACCAGGCAGTGTCACCTGTTTGGCTGTGCAGGGTGGTAAGTTCGTACATCTAAAGATTTCCTCTAAGGCCTACTTTCACACTGAGGCGCTTTACAGGCGCTAAAAATAGTGCCTGTAAAGAGCCTCTCCTATCTCTCCAGTGTGAAAACCCGAGTGCTTTCACACTGGAGCAGTGCGCTTGCAGGATGCTAAACTCATGCAAGCAACATCTTTGCAGCGCTGTAGGAGTGGTGTATACACCGCTGCTAAAGCGCACCTGCCCATTGAAATCAATTGGGCAGCACCGGCAAACCACCGCTGCAGCGGTGCTTTGCGGGTGGTTTTAACCCTTTTACGGCTGCTAGCGGGGTTAAAGCTCCCCACTAGCGGCCGAATAACGCAGCTAAAACACCAAAAATAGTGGCACTTTGACGCTACTGATGCCTCTGTGTGAAAGTATCCTTAGAGGTGTGTGTTTGGTTGTATTTGCACACAGTGTCATCCCTTATGAGAAGTGTTTGCTTTTTATCAGCTCCAGTGAAAAATCCGCCCCAAAAAAACAAGATTTAAAATGACTTTAAATTGGAAAGAACTGGATTAATCTGACTTTTCCATATAGGAAGAGGCATATGACCATCTGGACCCCACTGATGTGGACAAAGTTGAAAAGAGTATAAACGAAGCCATGGAGTGGATGAACAACAAAATGAATCTACAGATGAAGCAGAATCTTACTGCAGATCCTGTAGTTAAAACAAAGGATATTCAAACTAAAACAAAAGTGAGTTCTTTTAATCTTCTTTTTTTTTTTTTTTTTTTTTTTTTCAATCGTGTGTGTGTGTGTGTGTGTGTGTGTGCGTTTTAAAAGGTTCCTACTCCTTAGAGCAGGAGTCAGCAACATTTTTCCACTTAAGGGCCAGATTCAATGTATGTGAATGCACGGAGGGAGCCGCATTCATTTGCTAATAAATGAAGATAATAATCCTAACAGTATAGGTTTACCTCACTTTACGGTGCTTCATTTATACAAAGTCAGTTGACTGGCTGCGGGGGGATACAGAGGTTGCTATGGGAGGGGGATTCGGAGGTGGGGGGCTAATACAGAGGTGGATGGGAGGGGGATTCGGAGGTGGGGGGGGGATACAGAGGTGGTGCTGGATGGGAGGGGGGATTTGGAGGTGTCTGGGGGGGAGAATACGGAGGGGGGATACAGAGGTGGCTGTGGATGGGTGGGAGGGGGATTTGGAGGTGGGGGGGGGAATACAGAGGTTGCTCTGGATGGGAGGGGGGATTCGGAGGTGTCTGGGGGGGAGAATACGGAGGGGGATTCGGAGGTGGGAGGGAGATTCGGAGGTGGCTGAGGATGGGAGGGGGATTTGGAGTTGGCTGGGGGGCGGGACAGAGGTGGCTGTGGACGGGAGCGGGATACAGAGGTGGGGGGGGGGGATACAGAGGTGGCACTGGATGGGAGGGGGATTCAGAGGTGGCTGGGGGGAGAGTATGGAGGTGGCTGTGGACGAGAGGGGGATTCGCAGGTGGCTGTGGCTGTTGATGGGAGGGGGATTCGATTCAGAGGTGGCTGTTGGGGGGCAATACAAAGGTGGCTGTTGGGTGGGAGAGAGAAATACAGAGGTAGCTGTGGATGGGAGTGGGATACAGAGGTAGCTGTGGATGGAGGCTACAAGAAAATGCTTGCATTTTAATAATGTCATCTGCAAAAGTGTCTGTGTTTTTATAATAAAATTGCAGCTATATACCTCATTAAGAGTACTGCTCACATGACCCTCCGCCTTTCTCTTTGTTTTGCCCATTAATCACGGGCACTGGCAGGCCGGAGATTTAGCGGTGGCGGGCCGGCTTGCCCACCCCTGCCCTAGAGTTTATCTCATTATGTTTGTCACTTTTAGGGATACACGTACATAAAACTACATAGATATATAGATATATTTTTTTTTCTATGAATTTGGGAAATATCTGTATCTGTTGCTCAGAAAAAGCATAACTATGTAGATGGAAGTCTGGTTGCCAGATACATGTACAGTTCACACTTATGACACTTTGTATGGGGGTTGATTCACTAAAACTGGAGAGTGCAACATCTGGTGCAGCTCTGCATTGAAACCAATTGAATCAGCTTCCAGTGTTTTTTTTTTTTTTTTTGTTTTTTTTTTTGAAAAAGCTTAATTGAACACGGTTGTTTAATTGAACAAGTTGAAGTTAGACGCTGATTGGGTACCATGCACAGCTGCACCAGATTTTGCATTCTCCAGTTTTAGTAAATCGGCCCTAAGGTGTCTGTTTATTATACATCCTGCCCACGTGATGTAAAAACAGTAAGAGCATGTCTTTATACCGAAAAAAATGCCTGAAAAAGAGACCAGTGCCACGCAATAATTAGAATACTACAGATTTGTTGGCATTATGTACTAGTACACACCCATACACTATGGTTATCTGGCATACATACTGCATAACCTAGACAGCTTCAGTTTAAATTCTGCATACGGTATGTGAATTTCTGAACCACAGTGCCCAGTCCCCAAATTGTCATTTGGTGACATTCGTCATTTGCAGGGCACTTGGCACAGGTCGTAGCCCAATCATAGGTGCATGTTTAGTTGAGCTATTTAGAGAGATGTAAGAAAAGGATAACCCACCAGCTCCCTTTCCTTATTCAGGAAATCAATGTCTCTGTTTGAAATTTCATATACAGAATTAAATATTTCAATTGTTGTTTTCCAGGAATTGATGAGCACGTGTAACCCCATAGTCTCCAAACCGAAACCCAAGGTGGAGCCCCCGAAAGAGGAGCAGCAAGCAGGAGAGCAGAATGGACCAGTAGAAAATAACACAAATGGCCAAGGGCCACAGGCTACAGAGCAGAGTTCAGATTCAGCTGCCTCTGAGGCAGAAAAAAAGCTCCCAGAGATGGACATTGAATAAATTCCATGATCTATTTCTATTATAAAACAGTATAACAAAGCTTTAAGTTGTTACCTTCATACAGCTCAAAATACCGATCAGAGAAAAGTGATGACTGCAAATTACTTGTAGTTTCTTAGTCCGCCCCTGTATTTCCTGCATTTTCTACACCCTTTAACATATATGTATTGTTTTGGTGTCCATTTCTTTTTTTTAAATGTTGTTACTTTGCAGCAATTCCTCATTGTTGCAGTTTTAGCAATGGCTGTAACTTGCACAATTAACCTAGTAGGCTTTTGTCTGGAGTTAAGCCAGGTCTATAGCTTACTTGAGTAGTATTCAAGGTCTACAAATGTCTAAATTGCTTGGAAAAAGCACTTACCCCAATTATAGCAACATCTTTTGTGTTTCTTAGCAGATTTTGAAGTCTTGATTTGCATCTTTTTCTGTGCACTGCATTTCCGCCCCACTGGCAGCTGGTTATTGGTAAGAAGCTCATCCTTTTTGCATGGAAGCCTGGTTGCTTCATGGGGCTACCAAGAAATAGGAGTGTTAAAACCCAGCACTAGCCACTGTCTTTATTTTTCCTAAAGCGCTGGACTAGCTTTATCCATTGGATATTCTGTTTTCCATACTTTTGTGTAAAGATATAACCTATGTAAGTCTAGAAGCAGTATACTATCCATGATGGAGCGCTAATGAATCCAGTAAGGCAATGGTTAGCTTTCCATCATATCAGAAAATTGAGCTTTTACAGAAGGTCCTTATTTGAAAATTTAAATACCACACAAGGCCAAGAACCCTCCTTTGTAGTACTGTTGAATCTCCAAGAACTCTGTGCATTACCTACCCCATCTTGCCTATAAAAAAGCCTGGAGTCGATTGCTGTGGAACTGGGAGCTAATGTTAATGTTCATCACTTGATGGGTGCAGGTGGACTCATTTGCACCAAGATGCAATGCAGCTTGTATGTCAATCATCCTTCATGTTATTTTAAACATGAGACAATTGTTCAGTATTTGTTTTGTGATATTCATTTCTAGAAACCATACTGATCCCAGAAGAAAACTGGATTCTCTTCTCAGCACATGCTAATTGTGCTGTAATGTTATACACAAGGCATCCCAGACTATTTGGAATTCTTGTGTACAATACTATAGCATAATTGAAGTTAATGAGAGTTCATATCGCATAGAAAACACTTTTTTTTTTTTTTTTTTTCTTTTTATTGTGTTATAACCAGAACTCTTGACACCTATAGCAGTTTCTGTCTGACAATAAAATTGCTGGGTTGCAACATGTATTTTTTTGTATTTCTCTTTATTAAATTTGCACCAGCCACATCATTTGTTTTCTGGGCAGTCAGTTACTGTCCCTTTTGAATGTTGTTGCAGATCACTTAGTAGATGCTATGTATAATTATTTAACTACTGTACTATTGCATTTCGTTTGTCCTGTTACCAAAGGCATGTTTTATAAAAGTAGGTGGACTGAGCACTTCTCGCAGCTATGAATGTAATATGAAAAACAAATCTTAACCACTGCAGCCCCGGAAGGATTAACACCCTTCCTGACCAGAGCACTTTTTGCGATCCGGCACTGCGTCGCTTTAACTAACAATTGCGCTGTTGTGCGACGTTGCACTCAAACAAAATTGATGTCCTTTTTCCCCACAAATGGAGCTTTATTTTGGTGCTATTTGATCACCTCTGCGGTTTTAAGTTTTTGCATTATAAACAAAAAAAGCGACAATTTTGAAAAAAAGCCATTTTTTTTTTACTTTTTGCTATAATAAATATCCCCCAAAATTATATAAAAAAAAAACACATTTTTTTCCTCAGTTTAGGCTGATATGTATTCTACATATTTTTGGTAAAAAAAAATCGCAATAAGCATATATTGATTGGTTTGTGCAAAAGTTATAGTGACTACAAAATAGGGGTTAGTTTTATGGCATTTTTATTATTACTTTTTTTTTTTTTTTAATTAGTAATGCGGCGATCTGATTTTTATCGTGACTGCGACATTATGGTGGACACTTTTGACACTATTTTGGGACCATTGTCATTTATACAGCGATCAATGGTATAAAAATGCACTGATTTACTGTGTAAATGGCACTGGCAAAGAGAAGGGGTTAAACACTAGGGGGCGATCAAGGGGTTAAGTGTTTCCTAGGGAGTGATTCTAACTGTGGGGGGGGGGGGGGGGCTTACTAGTCACATGACAGCGATCACTGCTCCCGATGACAGGGAGCAGTGATCTCTGTCATGTCACTAGGCAGAACGGGGAAATGCCTTGTTTACAAAGGCATCTCCCTGTTCTTCCACGCTGTGACACGATCACGGGCACCCATGGTCACTGAGCACGCAGCGCGCGCGCGCAACGCCGCATCTTAAAGGGGACGTACATGTACGCCCATTTGCCCAGCCGTGCCATTGTGCCGACTTATATCGCTGTGCGCTGGTCGGCATGTGGTTAATCTTACAGTAGAGGACACAAGCGCAGAGTATTCATACACCGTGGGTTATAGGCATGTATTTTTAAAGTGATTGAACACTGGCAAAGCTTTAGAAGGGCCCCTTCCCAGGCACCTTCCCTATAACCCTACCCTGCTCTGTGAGTCCTCAGGTTTGTGCTAGGTGCTGGATTTTTTTCTCCTTCACTAAGAAAACTGCCCTTAGCTTAATTAGTTTGTTTTTCCTTTATTTTATCTTCAGTTTCTTTATTCAAACCCTTACAATCTTCTAATACTAGATTAGAAACCGTGTATCCAGATTGGAGCAACATTGGTAATACCTTGGGAGCCAAACCTGAACTCTGCGCTATGGAAATGACCTGTAATGTTGTCTTGAGCACTGGATCCTACATAGGTGCTCATCTTGGCACTTGGTGTAACACGTTGAGTTAGCAGCAGGGTGCTATACAGGTCCAGGGCAATGGTCCATTGCTATGGAACCCAGCCCCTGATGCCCTCATCAGGGGTTAAACCCACTGTGAGCCTGGACTTTATTTACAGTGCAGTGTGGTGGACAGGTAAAGAATGTCACCCTGAATCTCTGACCATTGCTGTAAAAGTCAGGGCTGTGTTTGGATTGCATTCACCTTGCAGTGTAAACATTTCAAACTTGGCACTAAAATTCAGGTGGATCACCAGGTTCTCTATATCACCCCGCTGGTCGCATGCTTTAACCACTTGCCTATTGTGATACTTCTCTCCTACATGTAAAAATCTGCTTTTTTTTTTTCCTAGAAAATTACTTAGAACCCGCAAAAATTTTAAGCAGAGGCCCTAGGGAATAAAATGGAGGGTTTTAAATGCAATTTTTTTGAGGGAAAAAATGCACTTTTAGTTATAATGCAGAAAAACACAATACCCAATTGTTTGGTAAAATATAAAAGTTATGCCAAGTAACTAGAGACCTAACAGGTAGGTCATGATTTAGCCCAAGCTCCATGGGTTCCGTACCCATATAGAGGGCTGTTTAAAACTGCCTCTCTTCTTACTACCCACACCTTGAAGCTCCGGGATTCAGTTAACAAACCATCTCTAGCTAAAAAAAAAAATCTCCACTACTACCGTTAGGGGGTTTCTGCTGGTCTCTCCTGGTGGAGTTTTATATATATATATATATATATATATATATATATATATATATATATATATATATATATATATATATATATAAAAAAATCTTGGGCTATGGATGGAGACACTAGCTGTCTTAAGTTTATGCGGAACGGGAGATTACGCCCGCTGGGGGACTTTAGAGAGGAATACAGTGAGTTTCCAATGGATACCTGGAGGTATCAATTACAGCATTTTTGTACTGCCCACCTAAAGGAGAATGGAAAGGTGGAATCTCTCTGATTTCTAATCTCTCTGGCATAAACAGCCAGGGGATGGTGGCTTGCTCTCTGTCGCACGGACTGTTGAACAGAAGTGGTGTCACCACAGGCCTTAGATTTTTTGGGGGGAGTGGGAATCTGAGTTAGGCTGCCATTTCACAGACTTGCAGAAAAGGAATATGTTAAGACTAGTACATACATCTTCTATAAATATTAAAACCCAGGAAACAAATTTATAAACATTTGTCCTGGTGTTACAGGGTCCCAAAGATGCTGGCCATTGCCTACCTCTCAGCCTCGGCTAGATGTTAGCAGGGCTGCGGGCAACAAGGATACCATATTCAGGGCTTATTCTGTCTATTGGGAAAAAAGCAGCAAGTACCTCCTACTATAGAACAATGGGCGAGACAGGTTAACAAAATTATGAAAGACAAGAAATGGGTTTGTACTAATAGTAATAGACTGGAAGAGTTCCACGCGAAATTGGAACCATGGGTTAATTATAGCACAGTGAACAGGAGTACATAGTTTATTTCCCATGAAGGGAGAGGACATTAAATCCCCCCCCCCCCCCTTGAATTTTTTTTTTATTTTAAATAAAAAAAAAAAAAAAAACTTTCCTTTGTTAATGAGAAATGTTATTGCTATAACAAGGGTTGAACAACATTCCTTGTGTTAGCATTGATTGTGACAGGTCCACGATATTAGACCTCAGATCATTCCTCCTGGCCTCCAAAGCACAAATCCTTCTGATCGGCTGCTTCACAGTAAACACAATACCAAAAGCGGTAGAGACAGCATACTCGTCTTTTTCGGTTTCTTAGACCATGGAGAACCCCCCCCCCCCTCCGCCACCTGGAAAAGCTGAAAAGGAATCTCTTTTCCAAAAAAGAGCATCGTTGGCCCAAAAAATAAAAATTACTTAGATGATGTCTGTAGCTGCAGGCATCATCCGTGTATACCCACTGCAACTCAAGTACGTACAGGGATGACTTTAGGCAGCAAGTAGTTAATAACACTTCCAGCTTGAGCCCTTTAAAATGTATTCTGGTGCTACATCCTGCCCTTTGCCCATGAGGTTTTGTTACAGGACATTTTACACCTGGGCTCTCTCCAGACAGTTACTCCGCCACCTATTTCGTGAGTACCCCACAGGGGCATACCACACTTGTAGCTTTGGCAAAGAGCAGGAAGAATCCTATGGCTAAACGCTTGGACCGCTAAAGCGGTCTGCAAAAGGCGCCTCACAAATATACTCTCCCAAAGATGTCTGTCTGGTAAAACACTTGACCAATCCATCATAGAGGTCACAGGTGAGAAGGGGGTTTTACTTCCACAGTGGAAGGTTCCAAAAGACCCCCCTCTGGAAACCCTAGCTCCTCTAAACGCACAACTGTCTGCTCTAACCAGGCTTCAAAATCTAAGTTCAGCCCTTCCTTTTGATGCAAGACTTTGCCCACCACGCCTTCCCCAAAGCCTTCTTCACAATGAAGGGGGTGCCCTCACTCCTAAGAGATGTCCCAGATCTGCGGGTTCAATTGGTGGTTGCAAAGGGGTACAAAAAAGAGTTCCAAACTTGGTCTCACTGCTTTCCTTTTCTAAATCAACCAAAAACTGCCCATGTACAGTTAGTTGCACCACCGCATGTCCCAGGCAATCGTGCCAGTACCACCACAAGACATGTTCAAAGAATTACACTCAGACATGTTCATGGCACCAAAGCCCAACTGGGGTGTCTGTCCTGTTCTGGATTTAAAATCCTTTATCAAATTCCCAAATTTCACATGAAATTTGCAAGGTCTGTAATTGCCTCTCTTGGTTAAGGCAAATGCATTGCACCTCTGAGCATTCTTACGTGTTCTCTTTTACCCACTTTACCAGCACTTTCTGTGCTTCACATTTGAAGACAAACTTCCTGTGTGGGAGCAGAGGATAAGCCAAAAGGGCATTATGACCATGTTGAAAAAACATCTTGGTACCTCTGCTTGCCTTTCTCAGGACTAGATGACCACCTTCTGAAGGACTTGTCTCCCTTCCTGCTAACAGAAAATGTCCACAGGACAATTCAGATACTCCAGCTGGGTGATCAATTTCAACAAATCTACTTTCCAGCCCAGAGATAGGAAGGCCTGAGGAAAATATGGGGGGGGGGGGGGGGGGGGGGGGGAGAGGAGAGTGGAATATTCTTTTACAATTATACAAAATATATCTGTGACCTGGTATTCAAACTATACAACACGGAGAGCCTAATGAAAGATATCAGAATTTATGTAAAGTCTTAATTTACTGCAAGTAGGGTTGTACCGATAAGAGTATCAATGTCGGTGCCGATACATGCATGAGTTTCGGTACTTGTGCAAATGCCCCGATACCTTCGGGCTTGGTACTTTCATCTGTTAGCAGGAAGTTCCCACTCACAGTTGAAATGTAAAGAAAAAAATGCTGGCAATTATTGGTTGTTAAGGAACGGGGCCGCTGCGTCCTTAACAACCAATCCCATGTCCTCGGGGTTTCCCTCCCTCCCTGCCTCCTCCCCTCTCGCCAGCTGTCATCAGGCTCAGGGCCACGTGTCCGTGTAAACTGCCTGCATTAGAGGTGAGCAAGCCCAGCCCCCCCCCTCCATCCCACTGTCCTCCCCCTCCTGCTGGGTGCAGCTCTCACAGTTATCTCTGCTCATTGCCGCTCTGCTATCTCTGTCAGTCTAGCCAGGAGCAGGAGTAAGTCTCGTGTGGGCCCCCTCACAGATCTGTCCTTTCCTTGGCAGCTGCACAGCTCTGCACATAGCGAGGCTTCTCCCTGTGTGTCTGTGCTCAGCCTGGTGGAACCCCCCTCTTCCCCTCTCCCTCTCTCCAGCAAAGACACACGGCCAGCACCACTACAGCAGGTCAGTGTGTGATTAGATCCCCCCCCCCCCCCCTGCAAAGTGAGGGTGACCTGGGCTCCCTGGAGAATAGAGAATAGTATATACTGTGCTGATGTGTCAAATACACTATAATAAATATATATATATATATATTATTATTAACCTGAAACTGACATAGAAAAGTGAACTCCAACATCGATGCCTAAATATATCTTGGTGTGTTATAATCTGAAAATTATCATCTATAGGGGGTTATTTACGAAAGGCAAATCCACTTTGCACTACGAGTGCAAACTACAACTGAAGTGCAGTCACTCTAAATCTGAGGGGTAGATCTGAAATGAGGGGAACCTCTGCTGATTTTATCATCCAATCATATGCAAGCCAAAATGCTGTTTTTTATTCTCCTTTCATGTCCCCCTCGGATCTACAGCGACTGCACTTCCAAGTGCAATTTCAAGTGTTGTAGTGCAAAGTGGATTTGCCTTTAGTAAATAACCCCCATGGTGTCCATGTAGTTTCAGCAAATAGGACTGTTTGCACTGAAGTTTTGGTTTCACCACCCAGTGGGAAGTTGGGATTCAAACAATATGTATGATTTTTTTTTTTTTTTTTTTTATGCATGGACACTATATATGCTAATTATTAATATGCCAAGATATACTTGGGCATCAATATTGGAGTTCACCTTTCTTTGCCAGTAATTTTTGTTAACACGATGGGGTTGATTTACTAAAACTGGAGAGTGCAAGATCTGGTGCAACTATGCATAGAATCCAATCGGCTCCCAGGTTTTGTTGTCAAAGCTTAATTGAACAAGGTGAAGTTAGAAGCTCATTGGCGACCATCTACAGCTGCATATAAGAAAAAAAAATAAAGGGCAAGGCCTTCCAATAGGGGTCTCAGTAACTGAACACTATGGTTGAATTTGATTACATTTTATTTAGAAAAATCACACCATAATATCAAATGACAAAATACCAAAAATAATGGTCTGAGTGTATAACCTTCCAAAACATTTTAAAAAGACAACATTGTTTTTTAAAAAGAGGGATCGCAGCTGCACATACATACACACAGCTCAAAAGATGGGAGTTGATTGAAGTATTGTTGATCAATATATTGCATATACTATCATTCTCCTTCCTAATTAGGTAGTGGATTGTGGTCATCCCAAACAGGATATGTAGCTGTAAACTGATTGGGAGGTGGATGCGCATAAACAAACAAGTAGATATATCATGGGCTGTCCTAAGTCATTAGTACACAAATTCAACTGTGGCACCTAGGATTAGGTGCTCTCATTTGTCTATTGGAGGCACAGGTGGCTTAATTGTATAGGCTGCAGTTTCCAGTAAGTAAGGCTGCGGGGGTAAATTTAAAAGTACACTGATCCATCACAAGTAGGTTTGGGGAGGGAGGAACACAACAGGGGGAATTGGTGTTGTCAGGCCACAGCTAATCAGCAAGTTCAACTGAATGATAGCAATATAAGAAACTTTCACCTACTTCTGTGTCTCCTCATACCTCCACTCTTGCTTTCTGAGCCGAGCTCCACTCCTGAAGTCAACGGATTATCCCCTTGGGAAGTTGATCTAGGTGTTGCATCCAGTGTAATCGCCGCCTTCAGCAAGCTCTCAGCTGTTCCATCGCCACTGCCTCAATACACTGTTTTTGTTAGTGCTATGACCCCTCCGTCATCCGGCTGACATGTTTCGTTAGCCGATGAAAGCTGACTTCTTCAGAGCAAGGAGGAGCTGAAGATGCTGGCTTAAATAGCCGAATATTTGACTGCAATATTTTGCTTCGGCCACTCAATGTCATCTAAATGCTCACTGTCACGGAACGTCCCATACTCCGCTTGAGTGCTTCTGTCAGTATACCGCTTCCTAAGTTCTGGAACACGAGTCCAATGGATCTGGCTATAGGAACTCCCAAGAACTAGACAACACCAGTCTTGGAGTACATCAGGACTAACTCTTTATTTGAGATCTCACACAAATTTATACAGCAGGATGACTCAACGCTAACCTAATTAACATGAGCTAATTATCTAATCCTTTATACAGCCTAGGTGACTGAGACATGACTTTTTGCCCAGACTTGTGGTCACCGAGCTTCACACAGTAACAGAGTTAATGAACACAAACAACAATGGGTGAAAAGACTCTTGGAGCCACACTAGACTTATTTACAATGTACACATTATAGCAGACAACAGACAGGTAGCTGGAATTGATGACATTAGCATTTAACAGTAGGAGTCCCAACAGTATGAATCAGTCACTATTCTAATATGGCAAATAAAGGGTTCCCAGAGTCTTGTGTCTTGGGGGACATGGAGCTGAATCCAAAGTAACACCAACCCCAGGGTTCCCAGGCATACAGCTCACAGAGAGCACCATTCCCCCAAATAACAGGGCCCATAATCGGCGGGCAAGAGGCTTGCGTTCAGTCCCCTCTAATAGCCTCTGTCCCGGGTGAGTCTGTCACACTCACTTCCATTCAACTTTCAACACAGGAAGACAAATTAACACATCAATGAGTGCATTTGGCACGTTTCAAACGGGATGGGGAGAAAAGCGAAAAATGATGAAAGGTGAAAAAGGAAAAAATAAAAATAAGAAACTAACAAAATCAACAAAAATTTATAAGTGATATCAAAAAGGGAAAATAATAGTAATGGTGGGTGATAACCCCATCATCCTCATTTATTAAATTCAAAATTATTTTTCCAAAAACGGTTGCAAATTGCATTCATTGTTAAGGCCACGTGGAAATAAATAATTTAAATAATATAGCCACATCTTCTCTTTTTGTAAGATCACTGTCAGTCGCCTCTTCTCATAGGCAGATTAAGTACATATACACCCTTCACTTTTAACCCCTTTGGGTCCCCCCCATGGAACTGTGCGAAATGCAACGATAGTGATCGATCGTCATCTTTTTTCTTGATGCTTCCGATGTGTTTGCCAACTCTGAGCCGGAGCTGTCTTTGTTTTTCCAACATAAAGCTTATTGCATGGGCAACTTAACATGTACACTACTCTAGTTGTAGAGCAGTTAACAAATTGTTTGATCTTAAATTCTTTCGTCCCATCAGAGTTGGCGAACATATCGGTTTTGTGCACATATTTGCAGATCCTACAGTGACCACATGCAAACATCCCCACAATTTGTTTGAAATTACTCAACCAATTTTTATTCTGAGTCCCTCTGATACTCAGAATGTACTAGTATATCATTCAGATTTCGAGCCCTTCTTGCCGACATAAGAGGTCTCAACCCTACGATATCAGCAATCACAGGGGTCGAAATCAGAATGCGCCAATGTTTTGCTAGCGTGTCTCTGACCTGATTCTATTGTGTCCCCAAATTTGGTAATAATCCTCGGGTAAGTTTTTTTGGCCTTTTTTTAGTTGTTTTCACGATTTTGTAGGAGTTTCTCACGTTTACACTTTGTGGCTATGTTCCTAGCTTTCCCTAAGAGGTTTATGGGGGTATCCTCTCTCTCTGAAACACCTGTACATATCGCCAGGTTTTCTGAGAGAAGCGAAGATCTTCGGAGGCAATTCCTCCTGATCCTTAGGAACTGTCCCATAGAGATTCCATGGGACCAGTGATTTAGGATGAAGACTTTGTGCTAGTAGTAAAGTATTCGCTGCAGTTTCTTTTCGATATGTTCGTTGTGGTAATCTTATTACCAATTCTGGTAAGTTGTAAGTCGAGGAAGGGCAATGTTGTCCTCGTGGTATGTATAGGTAAAGACTAATATTCCTATTGTTGGCGTTAAGCTGTGACAGAAAATCTGTCAATTGTTCTGCAGTACCATTCCACACCACTAGGACATCATCGATGTACCTCAGCCACAACAGACAGTGGCTGGGGTTGATTTATTGAAACTGGAGAGTGCAAGATCTGGTGCAACTATGCATAGAATCCAATCAGGCTTCCAGGTTTTTATTGTCAAAGCTTAATTGAACAATGTGAAGTTAGAAGCTGATTGGCTACCATGTACAGCTGCGCCAGATTTTCCCCTCTCCAGGTTTAGTAAATAAAACCCCTATATAGATAATTAGAATTTGAGACAGCAGAGCACGACATATATTTATACTTATTTTTTGGTGGGAAACATTGGGTGTTTGCACCAGCTAAATGTATTCAATCATGTTTATTTAAGTGGCAGCACATACTTTTTTTGTTTTTGTTTTATTTGATTAGACAGCAGTAGCCTGGATTGTGACTCCCCTCCCCACTTTATCAACCCTCCTTTTTTTCTCATTTAGTATATCTTCACCCCAGCCTCACCCAATTCCCCCCACCTCACAAACCCACCCCTTTACCTACTCTTCCATAGGTATCGGCAAGTACTTAAAAAAAAAAAAAAGTATCGGTACTTATACTCGGTTCTCTCTGCAAGTTCTCTCTGAAGACTAGCAAAATCCTGGAATACAATTCAAGTAACACTGTACTTCTCAAACAAGCATTTCTGCCACTAAGGTGCACTGTGCGGGAAAAGATCCAGTTTAGTTTGCTTGTAGGCTCCATCTTTGTACCTCCTACAGTTAGGTGATTGTTGGAATACAGGAGATAGTTTCTGTCCTCGCAGGCCCATAATTGACAGGTAAGAGGGTAAAATTTGTGTGACAAATTAGTTTATTCGTTTTAACCTTTTAAATGATTCTAATCAAAGTCTTATCAAACATGTCATACTTAACTGCTCTGTGCAATACTTTTGCACAGAGCAGCCCCGATCCTCAACTTCTGGGGTCCCCCGCCAGTGCGCCAGGCCCCTCCTCTTCAGCGGGTGCCCCCAGGGAAAGCTGATGGCTCCCGCTGCCTATTAATCTTCCCAATGAGGAGCGAGACAGCTAGATTGGCTCGGGTAAGTAAAAGAGGGGGGCAGGGGGAAGCCTCAGCACAGGAGGTTTTTCACCTTAATGTATAGAATGCATTAACTGGTTCCGGACCAGCCACCACAATTATACTGCGGCATGCCTCTCCTGGGCGAGGCATCGTAGCTGTACGTCGGGTGCATGGCCGCAGCGATCGGATTCGCTTCAGAACTGATCAGTCCTCCAGGGCAATGATTTCTGGCCTGGACCTGGTGATCGGTTCTGGCAAATGGGAGACTGTCCCCTGCCTGTAAGTGTAAACATAGGCAGGGGAAGTGATGTCATCTCCCTCTGGAATTCTTTTCTATTCCAGAGAGAGGAGAGGGGACATCCAAACGTGAGTTGCACCAACAGTACACATAGGCACACATTTCACCCCCCAGTTAACCTCTTCACTCCCTGTCAGTGTCACCAAGTGCAGTTGTCATATTTTTATTTGATCACTGTACTGGTGTCATTTTGTGACACTAATCAGTGTTAAGGTACTTAGTAGTAGGCCCAGATAGTTCTAGGGACCCCCCAAAAAAGGTTTACCGTATATACTCGAGTATAAGTCAAGATTTTCAGCCCTTTTTTTAGGCTGAAAGTTCCCACCTTGACTTACACTCAAGTCACCGCCGTCTGGCCTACATGATCATCGTGTCATGCAGACAGACGGCGGCCATTCCACTGTTCAAAAGCCGCGCCTCCTCCTAGTCTGAGATAGGCAGAACACTCAATTTCCCAGCAGTCAGTGTACAGCCTATCACGGACATTCTCTCATCCTCGTCCGTGGTATGAGGATGAGAGAATGTCCGTGATAGGCTGGACTGCTGGGAAAAATGGAGTGTTCTGCTCTATCACAGACGAGGAGGAGGCGCGGCTTTTGAACAGTGGAATGGCTGCCAAATGTTATTATCACACGTTGATCGGTGGATGCAGAGCAGCACACGAAGGATGCAGATCGCCATATGGAGGCTGCAGATCGGCACACGGAGGCATGCACAGGACACAGGTAGGCTGCACAGGGACACAGGGACACATGCACAGGACACAGGTAGGCTGCACAAGACACATGCACAGGACACAGGTAGGCATGCAGCTGCAGATGGGCATTGTTGACCCTCTTTTCCACTTACAGTAGCTGCTGCATTTCTCACCCTCGACTTATACTCGGGTCAATAACTTTTTCCCAGTTTTTTGTGGTAAATTAGGGGCCTCGGCCTTATTTCAGAATGATCTATACTCGAGTATATACGGTAACCCCTTAATTACCCCATCAGTGTATAGTTAGCTAGTTACTGTCACCGTTAGGTTTTTATAGCATCAGGGCACCCGCCCATATATTTGCTGAATAAAGGTTTAACCCTCTGATCGCCTGGCGGGTGACATCAGTTCGGTTTTAGTGTCAGTTAGGGTCTGCGTCGCCCCAGGCAGCATCAGATTAGTGCCAGTAGAGCTAACACCCACGCACGCACCATACACCTCCCTTAGTATGGTGTCTGAACGGATCAATATATTTGATCTGATCAGAACTATATTAGCATCCCCAGTGGTTTAAGGTTCCCAAAAACGCAGTGTTAGCGGGATCAGCCCAGATACCTGCTAGCAACCTGCGTTTAGCCTCTCCACCCAGCCCACCCAAGTGCAGTATCAATTGATCACGGTCACTTACAATACACATAACTGCAGCGTTCGCAGGAGTCAGGCTGTTCCCTGCGAACGCTAACAGGTTTTTTTGGTAGCGTTTAAAGCAGTTGCCGACAATCAGGTGCTCTTTTTTCCTGTGAGTTTCACTAGTTGTACCAGTAAATTTAGAGGCCACAATATCCAATCAAAGGTACAGTAATGAAGAGGCCGACATGTTTCTGAGCATGACGGATGAGAGTGAAGAGGAAGACGCCCATCTGTCAGATTCAGGATCAGAATATGAACCGGCAGACAGCAGCGGCACCCTGACAGATAGCTCTGACGACGGCGTAGTGGTCCCTGCCGTATCTGACCCCGTTCTTCTGCTGTTATTGTGCAAGAACCGCAGGGCTCTCGTGTGGAGCAGAGAGCCAGTACTAGTGCCGCTCATCCTTCTGGTGAATTGGCAAGCACCAGCAGCCTAGTACATTCAGCACTGCAGTAACACTTGGTGACATGGCGAGTCCCATAAGTACAGTTAAAGTACTGTCCTGCAGCCACCAATAGACAAACGCAGGATTTTACGTCAATTGATTTTTATTTGCTGTTTTTCACGGAACATCTCTATTGATCTATTGTGGACCAAATCGTCTGTGTTGGTTGAGTCCCTGATTATGTTTTCTGGCTGCTTGTCTATTAAACAGTATCTTCCCAGCAAGCATGCCAGATATGGGGTCAAGGTGTAGAAGCTCTGTGACAGGGCAACAAGCTATACATATAAAAATATATATATAAACTGCGCTAAACAAAGGTTATGTGTATTGAGGTGGATAAATATTGTGATCTATCACACAAAACAAAAAAGTAAAAATTTGTCAAAATACACAAATCAAAAATGAATAAAGTCCAAATTTCCCACGTGGTAAGTATTCAGTATAAATGTGAAATGCTGATCCAAATGAGCTATGATTGCTCTTACCAGATCTCCAAAGAAATGTGCGGATGGCAAAAAAACCCTTGCCGGGGCCTCTGGGGTGTTAGACCAATCAGCACCGTCCGTGGTTAGATCAAAATCCCCTCAATGGATACAGGATAAAAGCAAACACAAGAAAAAAAGAAGACTGGCCATAGTGTAGTATATTAAATACTGGACATGGACATACGAACATACCAATCACCCAGGTGTGCACATATAAACAACCAAAAAAACAGGGGGGGAGGGAAGTGAATAACCCCACCACCGTGGCTGTAGATTGTGCTTACCGACTCACGGTGATACACAGGCTTTTAATAGGATGGGAGCTGACATATAGCTGGCAAGAAGCACCTTGATAAGTCCTCATTACACGAAGTCCACAACGTCAGTATACCACCCAGAATAGAATAATAAACTCTCCATGGTGAAGTACGTTTTAAAAGAAAATTTAATAAACAAAGTATTGCACTTACATATTAAAAGCACTTAATATCGCATCAGTAAATATCGCCGGCCGGCATACAAGCATGGAAGCGAAGCTCGTCCTACTTCCTGGTCTCGTGGTAGCGTCGCTGCGTGCGTACCCAGTACGCACGCAGCGACGCTACCACGAGACCAGGAAGTAGGACGAGCTTCGCTTCCATGCTTGTATGCCGGCCGGCGATATTTACTGATGCGATATTAAGTGCTTTTAATATGTAAGTGCAATACTTTGTTTATTAAATTTTCTTTTAAAACGTACTTCACCATGGAGAGTTTATTATTCTATTCTGGGTGGTATACTGACGTTGTGGACTTCGTGTAATGAGGACTTATCAAGGTGCTTCTTGCCAGCTATATGTCAGCTCCCATCCTATTAAAAGCCTGTGTATCACCGTGAGTCGGTAAGCACAATCTACAGCCACGGTGGTGGGGTTATTCACTTCCCTCCCCCCCTGTTTTTTTGGTTGTTTATATGTGCACACCTGGGTGATTGGTATGTTCGTATGTCCATGTCCAGTATTTAATATACTACACTATGGCCAGTCTTCTTTTTTTCTTGTGTTTGCTTTTATCCTGTATCCATTGAGGGGATTTTGATCTAACCACGGACGGTGCTGATTGGTCTAACACCCCAGAGGCCCCGGCAAGGGTTTTTTTGCCATCCGCACATTTCTTTGGAGATCTGGTAAGAGCAATCATAGCTCATTTGGATCAGCATTTCACATTTATACTGAATACTTACCACGTGGGAAATTTGGACTTTATTCATTTTTGATTTGTGTATTTTGACAAATTTTTACTTTTTTGTTTTGTGTGATAGATCACAATATTTATCCACCTCAATACACATAACCTTTGTTTAGCGCAGTTTATATATATATTTTTTTCTGCTTTTGGTGTTGTCGCACTGTTTACTGCTGCTTATCCTTTTGTGCTTCTAGCGCGGAACTTTTTTTTGCTTACAAGCTATACATATAGTTTTATGGTTTACGAGGGAAGATATAATCACGTGGAGCCAGAGAATTGCGCAGACTACATAGGGAGCGCTGGTAAGATTGTGTGGGACATGGTGTCACCCTTATTCGGAGAGGGGTACCGCTTGTACGTGGACAGTTATTACACAAGTGTGCCACTTTTTAGTCACCTTTTTGATTGTGGAATTGGCACATGTGGCACTGTGCGATCTAATGGCCGGGGCTTCCCCCAACGGCTTGTAGAGTCCCAACTTAGTTGGGGTTAGAGAGCCTGCTAGAAATGTAATAATTTGCTCGTAGTGAAGTGGAAGGATTCACTGAATGTTTTCGTTCTGTCCTCCCTTCACGTAGATACGACAGTCTAAATTCCAATGGCAACTGGTGTTGTGGAGAAACCCCTCTGTGTCCACGAATACAACCTTAACATGGGAGGGGTGGACCTCAACGATCAGATGTTGGCTCCGTACTTAATTGCCCATAAATCCAGGCGCTTGTACAAAAAAGTTTCTGTATATTTATTCCAATTGGCTCTGCTGAACGCTTATGTGCTATACAAAGCTTCAGGACAAACTGGGTCTTTACTAAAATTCCAGGAAGAGATCATCCACAGCCCTTCTGTTTCCAGGTGCTGTGGCCCAACTTCCCAACGCAAATGCAGTGAGCTTGGCTGCATGAGAGGCATTTTCCGTATGTCCTCCCTGATACCCCTGCCCAAAGAAGATGTCGTGTCTGCAGAAAACGCGGACTGTTTCAAACGCTACCACACTAGTGGAGTATTAGCGTAGGGTACAGCACTATACAGTCCTAGGGCACACTTATACAAGAAAAAGAACCGCTGCTCCAGGTGTATAAAGATAAGGCTGATTGGAGTATTTTGCAGAGTGCTAGCCCCGGCCCGCCTCCGTGGGAAACTTGGAAAGAAGAAATAAATGGCTGCACATCCAGAACTTCTGATTGGGGTCTTTGCCTTTTATTTTGTTTCACAAAGATAAGACCAAACTGTGGTCACGTACGTGACCACAGTTTGGTGTCTTTGGTGTTAGCTTTGTGAAACAAAATAAAAGGCAATCGGAAGCTCTGGATGTGCAGCCATTTCTTTCTTCTTTCCTAGGGCACACTTACACAGAGTCTCGAAAGATGAGATGGCCATCACATTTTGAGAGACCCTAATCTGGAACGTTTATATAAAAGTGCAAAAAAAAAAAAGCTAAAAAGAATTGTCTTTTTTTTTTTCTTCTCTCTCTATTGTTCTCTCTCTTATGTTCGCTCTCTATTGATCGCTAGGTATTGTTACTGTATTTTAGAACTGTAATGTTTTATTTTTACTGTGTTTTATAAGATTTGCTTTGCAGGTATGATATGTCTTACTGTTATACTGTAATGTTACTTTGCTTTATTGTTAACCATCATTTGCTTAGCAGGTACGCCATTCAGCTGCAGCACGGGTTTATTTATTCTGACAGCAACAGCGTTTGCTCCCACGATACTTAAAGCTGTGACTCCAGCACTGTAGGAGGTGATTTCACCAACGCAGTTTAAAAAAAAAATGGTGCGTGTATGCCCATCTTTAGAAGTGGGTGGATGAAGGGCGATATTCTAATGGTGGGCATACTCACCGATCAATCTTTTTTTTCGTTCAGCCCACAGAACAGAACATTACAAAAAAAGAACAGAAAAGAACATTACAATATATTCCCAACAAGGACCAGCAATGGTCGGCTTTCATGTAAAAGCAATCCTAGCGGCTAATTAGCCTCTAGGCTGCTTTTACAAGAAGTGGGAGGGAACGACCCCCCCCATCCGCCGTCTTCCATGGTTTTCTCGGGCTCTCCTGTCCCACCAGGGAACCTGAGAATACAGCTGGTGGTTCCGCCAGCTGACCATAGAGCTGATCGGAGACCAGAACGGCTCCAATTATCTCTATGGCCTAAGAAACCGGAAGCTACGAGCATTTCATGACTTAGGTTTCGCCGGATATAAACAGCACCATTGGGAAATTGGGAAAGCATTTTATCACACTGATCTTGGTGTGGTCAGATGCTTTGAGGGCAGAAGAGAGATCTAGGGTCTAATAGACCCCATTTTTTTTAAAAAAGAGTACCTGTCACTACCTATTGTTATCATAGGAGATATTTACATTCCCTGAGATAATGTAAAAAATGAAAGGAACAGTTTAAAAATAAAATAAAAAAGCAAAATAATTAAAAAGAAAAAGTCCCCCTATGCTCACGCGCAAAGACGAACGCAAGCGTCAGTCTCGTGTCGTATGTAAACAGCAATTTCACCATGCATGTGAGGTATCACCGCGAACGTCAGATCGAGGGCAGTAATTTTAGCAGTAGACCTCCTCTGTAAATCTAAAGTGGTAACCTATAAAGGCTTTTAAAAATATATGTAGTTTGTTGCTGCTGCACGTTTGTGAATTTTAAAGCATGTCGTGTTTAGTATCCATGTACTCGGCCTAAGATCATCTTTTTTATTTCATCAAACATTTGGGCAATATAGTGTGTTTTAGTGCATTAAAATGTAAAGTGTTTTTTTTCCAAAAAAATTGCATTTGAAAAATTGCTGTGCAAATATTGTGTGGAAAAAAAATCGCAACACCCACCATTTTAATCTGCTGGGCCTTTGCTTTGAAAAAAATATATAATGTTTGGGGGTTCAAAGTAATTTTCTAGCAAAAGAAATATATTTTTTTTTTCATGTGAACAAAAAGCGTCAGAAAAGGCTTTATCTTCAAGTGGTTAGAAGAGTAGGTAATGTGTGACATAAGCTTCTAATGTTGTGCATAAAATGCCAGGATGGTTCAAATCCCCCCCCCCCCCCCCCCCCCCCCCCAAGTGAACGACGGAAAGTAGACACCCAAAGCTATTTGCTGATAGGCATGGTGAGTCCATGGAATATTTTATAATTTGCCACAAGTTTCAGGAAAATTACAAACTTTGTTTTTTGGTTTTTTTTGCACAAAGTTGTCACTAAATGATATATTGCTCAAACATGCCATGGGCATATTTGAAACACCCCAAAATACATTATGCTGCTTCTCCTGATACAGGGATACCACATCTGTGAGTCTTTTTGGGAGCCTAGCTGTGTACAGGACCCCGAAAACCAATCACTGCCTTCAGGCTTTCTAAGGGCATAAAATGGTGATTTCACTTCCTCACTGCCTATCACAGTTATGCAGGCCTTGTCAAGATAACACAACCCCCCCCCCCCCCCCAAATGAACCCATTTTGGAAAGTAGACACCCCAAGGTATTTGCTAAGAGGCATGGTGAGTATTTTGCAGCTCTCATTTGTTTCTGAAAATTAAGAAAGAAAAGGAAAATGTATTTTTTTTATTCTTTTTAAAATTTTCAAAACTTTGTGACAAAAAGTGAGATCTGCAAAATACTCAACATGCCTCTCAGCAAATAGCTTGGGGTGTATACTTTCCAAAATGGGGTCATTTGGGGGGTTTTGTGCTATCTTGACATTTTATGGCCTATGATAGGTAGTAAGGAGTGAAATCAAACATTTACGCCCTTAGAAAGCCTGAAGGTGGTGATAGGTTTTTGGGGTCCTGTACATGGCTAGGCTCCCAAAAAGTCTCACACATGTGATATCCCCATACTCAGGACAAGCAGCAGCAGAATGTATTTTGGGGTGTAATTCCACATTTAACTATGGCATGTGTAAGCAATATATCATTTAGTGAGAACATTGTATTAAATTTTATTTTTTTTTTTTTTTTGTAATTTTTCAATCACTTGACAAAAAAATAACATATTCATTGGGCTCAAAATTACTCTCAGCAATTTCTTTGGGGTGTCTACTCTCCAAAAAGGGGTAATTTGTGGGGGGGGGGGGGTTGTACTACCCTGCCAAAAACTAAAATCTGTGTAAATTCCAGAAAATTTACCCTAGTTTGTAGACGCTATAACTTTTGCGCAAACCAATAAATATACGCTTATTGACATTTTTTTTTTTTTTTTTACCAAAGACATGTGGCTGAATACATTTTGGCCTAAATCTATGACTAAAATTGAGTTTATTGGTTTTTTTTATAACAAAAAGTAGAAAATATCTTTTTTTTTTCAAAATTTTCGGTCTTTTTCCATTTATATCGCAAAAAATAAAAATCGCGGCGGCAACCAAATACCATCAAAAGAAAGCTCTATTTGTGGGAAAAAAGGACGCAAATTTTGTTTGGGTACAGCATTGCATGACCATGCAATTACCAGGTAAAGCAGCGCAGTACCAAATTGTAAAAAGTGCTCTGGTCATTAAGGGGCCAATTCTTCCGGAGCTGAAGTGGTTAAGGTGAAAGACCTTAAGGCTTTAGAACCACTTTAATGTTTTCCACCATCACACCATAATGTTTACCTATAGTCTGGTCAGTAAATAGTTTTTTCTTTTCCTCCTCTCCCTAAAATGGTGAGACCAACATCTAGATATTATTTTTCAAATACTGCAAGGATGACAAAACACATCTTTGCATGCCAGAGGTGCCCTAAAGACATCAAAAATACTTTATGGAATGAAATGATGAAGATAATAATGAAAAGTACAAGTAGCTTTTCCCTCCAGAGTTCTCATTCCAGAAACATTTTCTGCTGCTTCTGGGTCCTCACAAACTTCAAAAATCAAGTTGAGTTTATTTACTGAATAAGCTGTACTTTTATTTCGAGCATAATACTTTAATATATATTTTTTTCTTAATTCTAGCAGTGACCTGAAAGAAGAAAATGGCAATCGTTGCAGTTTATTTTATGTCACACAGTATTTGCACAGCAGTTAAGTGGAAAAATACACTATAATTGTAATGAATTTTAATGCAAAAAAGCAATATATTATTAAAATCTTGCGAGCAACTGATGTAATATGCCAATGAGTTGTAATTCAGGACCAAGCGAACAGCATGTAACACACTCCCAACATTAATGTGTAAAACTGTAGATGAAAATAAATTATGCTGTGCTATGTGATATAAAATCTTATCGTAACCTCAACATAATATCCATTTTGTGAATAATATTCCTTCATAAACAGTGTAATAAAGTGCTTGACATATATGTGTGCTCAAATTGGCAAGTAATGTGCTTAACAGTGCAAATAATTGTACTACAAATGAATAACACATTTCTCTAAAAATATGAACAGTCAAAAATTCATTAATCATTAAGTGCTCCAGTGCAAAGTGGTGTCTTTTAAACTTCCTTGTATCTTCACATTTTATGCATGCGCCCAAGTGCTCCCCCATTAGGTGTGTGCTCACCTTAGAATGTAAACTCACACTTAAGTTTGGTGAAACAAAGCTTTTTAGTCTCCCAGAAATAATTGAACGTATAGTCTCTCTCCAGCCCTGTCAGTGTATATCTCCCATGGGGATCCTCTGCCATTCCCCCTTGCAGATCCTCTCCAGTTCTGTCAGGTTGGATGGTAAACGTTGGTGGACAGCTATTTTTAGGTCTCTCCAGAGATGCTCAATTGGGTTTAAGTCCGGGCCCTGGCTGGGCCATTCAAGAACAGTCACGGAGTTGTTGTGAAGCCACCCCTTTCTTTATTTTAGCTGTGTGCCTAGGGTCTTTGTCTTTTTGGAAGGTAAACAGCCCAGTCTGAGGTCCTGAGCACTCTGGAGAAGGTTTTCGTCCAGGATATCCCTGTACTTGGCCGCATTCATCTTTCCCTCGATTGCAACCAGTCGTCCTGTCCCTGCAGCTGAAAAACATCCCCACAGCATGATGCTGCCACCACCATGCTTCACTGTTGGGACTGTATTGGACAGGTGATGAGCAGTGAGTGGTTTTGTCCACACATACCGCTTAGAATTAAGACCAAAAAGTTCTATCTTGGTCTCATCGGACCAGAGAATATTATTTCTCACCATCTTGGAGTCCTTCAGGTGTTTTTTTAGCAAACTCCATGCAGGCTTTTATGTGTCTTGCACTGAGGAGAGGCTTCCGTCGGGCCACTCTGCCATAAAGCCCCGACTGGTGGAGGGCTGCAGTGATGGTTGACTTTCTACAACTTTTTCCCATCTCCCGACTGCATCTCTGAAGCTTAGCCACAGTGATCTTTGGGATCTTCTTTACCTCTCTCACCAAGGCTCTTCTCCCCCGATAGCTCAGTTTGGCCGGACGGCCAGCTCTAGGAAGGGTTCTGGTCTTCCCAAACGTCTTTCATTTAAGGATTATGGAGACCACTGTGCTCTTAAGAACCTTACGTGCAGCAGAAATTTTTTGTAACCTTGGCCAGATCTGTGCCTTGCCACAATTCTGTCTCTGAGCTTTTCAGGCAGTTCCTTTGACCTCATGATTCTCATTTGCTCTGACATGCACTGTGAGCTGTAAGGTCTTATTATAGACAGGTGTGTGGCTTTCCTAATCAAGTCCAATCAGTATAATCAAACACAGCTGGACTCAAATGAAGGTGTAGAACCATCGCAAGGATGATCAGAAGAAATGGACAGCACCTGAGTTAAATATTTGAGTGTCACAGCAAAGGGTCTGAATACTTAGGACCATGTGATATTTCAGTTTTTCTTTTTTAATAAATCTGCAAAAATGTCAACAATTCTGTGTTTTTCTGTCAATATGGGGTGCTGTGTGTACGTTAATGAGGAAAAAAAATGAACTTAAATGATTTTAGCAAATGGCTGCAATATAACAAAGAGTGAAAAATTTAAGGGGGTCTTTTAAGGGGGGCGTCCCCAATATATATATATATATATATATATATATATATATATATATATATTATAAAATAGTCACTATCCATAAAATTGTATCAATACAATACTGGTATTTCATCCTATACTATGCAATCCATACATATATTTAACATTTGCTAAAAAAAAAACACCCTTGTTGTTTAACCCGTTCGGTGCCAATACATATAATTCATGGATCCACCATGATTACCTCTTACTAAGCTCTCTGATGCCATTTTGGCCTCTCCAGTATTTTTTTAGGGCTTCAATGGCCCAAAATTGCAACCCCCTATGATCTATCTATTGTACAATAGTGATGCACCACTCAGAAAGGCGAAAGGACCGGGGACCCCTTTTCTTTTTTTTTTTTTTTTTTTTTTTAGACAGGAGGTAGGAGGGACCCACCAACAACGACTGTCAGAGAACTCACAGTGCTAATGCCCGTCTCCGTGCAGCAGTGGTTAATTCCCATTCCGCTAATGCCAACGGGCATTGTCAGAGAACTCACAGTGCTAATGCTTGTCTCCATGCAGCAGTGGCTAATTCCCATTCTGCTAATGCTAATAGGCATGCGCAATGCCTCCGACAGAGGCGAACGAGTTCCGGAACGAACGTGCACACTTGCACACCCATACGAACGTGTACACGCATTCGCTCACCCACGCGAACGTGTGTGCGCACTCGCGCATTTGCATCCGCTAATCCTGGCGCATGGCGCCCTATATATATATATATAACAGAGTCTCTGCCTGATACCAGTGCTGGATTGTCTTCAGCTTGTTTCTGAGTTTCTGGTTGCTGTTTGACCTGTTACCTTGCTCCTGACAAACCCGGCTTCCTTGACCATTCTCCTGGATCACCCCTGCCTGTTATCTACCTCTACAGATTACACAGACCTCAGCTTGGATTTTCTACTACAGCTCCACTTCCTGATTCTGTACCTCGCTGCCAGCCTGTTGCCAACCTCTGCCTGTCCTTGACTACGAACTTGCCTTCCGTTTATGTACCTTGTTGCTAGCCAGTTGTCAACCTTTGCCTGTTCCTGATGTTGCAGTTATTCATGAATCCATACTCACCTGCCTGGCTCCCGCTGAACAGTTCTTGTGATCAGTCTTCACGCCTTCCTCCGGGAGGATCCTGTATCTCCAAGCTCCAGCCTTCAGCCTGCAGGCACCTGCACCCTTTCGTTGCCCCAGCACTCCCTGTCCCCACTACCAGGGGTGTTGGGGCTGGAATCGTGCAAGAGGCCACCCTCAGCATTTCGGACTCCGCTGTAAGGTATGTGACAGTACGATCCAGCCAAAATGAAGTCCGAAAAGGGGGGCCTCACCTTTGAAAGCTCTGTGCCAGCAGATTGCGGTCCTTACCCAGGCAGGCCAGGGCCTGCAAGATGGCTATCGTCAACTTGAGCAAAGAGTGGAGTCATTGTCTCCAAGCACCTCAACTCATCAGGCGGCCACAGCATCTCGGCCCTCCGGCCCAGCAGCCTCAGCATCAGCACCCGCAGTAGTGGTGCCACCCCCAGAGCCTCAAGTTCCCACTCCTGAGAGGTTTTCAGGGGATTGTAGCAAGTTCCGTGCCTTCAGGAATGCCTGCCAGCTGTACTTCCTGCTACAACCCCGTACCTTCTCTTTGGAGAGCACTAAGGTGAGGTTCATTGTCTCACTACTCCAGGGGGGGCCCCAAACTTGGACTCACCGCTTATTGTAACAGGCCAGCCCTCTGTTGGACACTATGGACTCTTTCCTGAATGAAATGGCCAAATTGTATGACGACCCTCAGCGTGCCACAACCACGGAGGCCAGTCTCCATGCCCTCCAGCAGGTTAGTAGGCCAGTGGAGCACTACGTAACAGACTTTAGGCAGTGGAGTTCCGATACACTATGGAACGATGCCGCCCTCCGTTATCAGTTCCGCATTGGACTCTCTGAGGCACTGAAAGATGAGTTGGCTCGTGTTGGAATTCCCAGTTCTTTGGAGGACCTGATCCAATTGTCCATCCAGATAGATTGTCGTCTAAGAGAGCGGAGATCTGAGAGAACCAGCCAAATTCGTCGTACATGGATGTTGCCTAAAGTTCCTAGCAATCCTCCTATTCCTGCCTCCCATGTACCTGCTGCCACCTCTGAGGCTCCAGAGTCAATACAGATAGGCCTGCTTCGTTCACCACTGTCACCAGAAGAAAAGCAGCGCCGGCGCCAGAACAACCTCTGTCTCTATTGTGGGGAAGCCGGCCACTATGCAAATATGTGCCCAAATAAGGCCCGTAAGTTTAACTCTTTGCCTCATGAACCTTGTGCATTGACTTTAACTAAATCTGCTCACATTGCTTTCCCTGTCTCACTACAGCTTAGAGAAGGAACAGTCCGCGTCCAGGCTATAATTGATTCTGGTGCCTGCAGCTGCTTCGTTGACCATGCCTTCGTCCTGCAACACAACATTCCATTAACACCCAAGCAACAACGACTCTCCATACACCAGCAGATGAGTCAAACATCAAATCCGGGCCTATTACTCATGAAACCCAACCACTATCCGCCAACATACTACCCGACCATCAGGAACTACTATGCCTGGACGTCATCTCCTCACCACTATTTCCAATCATTCTGGGGATGCCATGGCTGCAAGCCCATAACCCTCAAATTAATTGGGTTACCGGTGAGGTGGTCTTCCAGTCTACCTACTGTCTCCAGAACTGCCTCAAGGCCTTCCACCATATGGTCCCAGTTGTTGGCTGCTTAAAATCTGTATCTGAATCCCAAAAACTGGTCCCATCTGTATACGATAGCTTCCTGGATGTATTTGATAAACAGAAGGCGGACACTCTCCCCCCCACCGGGTTTATGATTGCCCAATCAAATTATTACCAGGGGCATTCCTTTTGGAAGGATATTTCCTCTGTCAGAGCCCGAATGTCATGGTTATGCAATAGAGTTTTGTCTGTCAGCTTACCTGTCTCCATGTGTTCATCTCTAGAGACCAGCTGACTCTCACCTGACTGCTTTTATAATCTCTCCTCTAGCATGGCTCCACCCCAGCTTCTATCAGAGAACTCTATATTAACCTCTGCACTGCAGGCCAGCCCTGCTCATCAACCTTTGTGTGTTTGGCTTCCTGTTTCCTGCCTGCCGTGTGCTCTACGTTTGTTTCTGTTACCGACCTTGGCGTGTTCTCAACTATTCCTGTCTGCTCGTGACCCTGACCTTTGGCGTATCCCTGACTATCCCTGTTTGCCTGTGACCCTGAACCTTTGGCGTGAACTCTGTAGTCCTTGTCCGCTTGTGGCCCCGACCTTGGCTTATTCCCTTACTACCAGTTGCAGCCCAGTCCATCCTCACCACTAGAGGCTCTGGTGAACACCTGCTGGCTCTTAGACTCCGTGCCCTAGGGAATCTTATGCTCTAACCCTGGTGGGATCCGTGTTGGTGTTCCAGCGGCCCTACCTTCCTTACCACCCTGACTCCCATCCGCAGCAGTCAGCCGTAGGGTCCACTACCTTGCGGTGCACTCCTGATCCCAACGGTGTGCATTTGTCACCTAGCCTCAAGGTGACCCGACACCAAACTCTTGGTCCTTAAGGAGTACATTGACGAGAACCTCAGAAAGGGGTTCATTAAACACTCATCTTCTCCAGCTGGTGCCGGAATATTCTTCGTCGAGAAGAAGGATCATTCCCTCCGTCCATGTGTGGACTACAGGGACTTAAATAAAATAACAGTTAAAAACCGCTATCCTCTCCCACTGATCCCAGAACTGTTTCAGAGATTTCGTTCGGCGAAGATATTCACAAAGCTGGATTTACGAGGTGCCTACAATTTAATCAGAATCTGTGAGGGGGATGAGTGGAAGACGGCTTTCCGGACATGCTTTGGCCACTTTGAGTACCTGGTTATGCCATTTGGACTCTGTAACGCACCGGCTACCTTCCAACATTTTGGAAACAATATTTTCAGAGACTTTTTGGACTTATTCGTGATTGTCTACTTGGATGACATTTTGATATTCTTGACCTCCCTAGAAGCACATCTTGACCATGTGAAACAAGTTCTTCACAGATTGAGACAAAACGGACTTTACGCTAAAGCCGAGAAATGTGAGTTTGAGCACCAGACCATTCACTTTCTCGGCCTGGTAATATCAACTGGGGGTGTGGCAATGGATCCTGAGAAGGTCTCAGCCATTATGTCCTGGCCACCCCCAACCGATAAAAAAGGAGTACAACGTTTTATTGGGTTCTCCAATTTCTACAGAGAATTTATCAAAAACTTCTCCAGTATCATAGCACCTATCATGCAGCTCACAAGGAAGCAAACCCGTTTTCAATGGACTGCAGCATCTCAAGCTGCATTTGACAAATTAAAAGGGTTATCTACCTCCGCCCCAGTGCTAAAACATCCTGATCCTGCCTTGCCTTATACCCTGGAGGTGGATGCATCGGAAAGTGCTGTGGGGGCCATCCTGTCCCAACGCCAAGGACCTAAGTCCTTAATGCACCCTGTGGCTTTCTTCTCCAAAAAATTAGGTTTATCGGAAAGAAATTATGACATAGGGGACTGAGAACTCTTGGCGATAAAATCAGCCTTGGAAGAATGGCGGTACCTCCTGGAGGGAGCAGCACACCCAATATTGATCTTCACAGAGCATAAAAATTTAGAATATCTCAGGACTGCCAAGCGCCTCAGACCCAGACAGGCAAATGAGCTCTTTTCTTTTCTCGTTTTAATTTTCATATTACCTACCGGCCAGGGTCTAAGAACATCAAACCCGATGCGTTATCCCGCATGTTCACAGAAGCTGAGGTTTCATCCCCATTAGATACTATCCTGCAAGCTGGGAATTTCTAACTAACTCAGTCTAGTTTTGTGTCACAAATCCGTCAGGCATCCCTAAAACATCACTGCCCCCAGGTACAAACCTCCAAGAAAAAATGGGCTCTTCTGGCAAGGAAATAAAATTTTTGTCCCTCAAATTCTGCGCACTACCACCCTACAGGTCTGCCATGACTATCCCTTGGCAGGTCACTTTGGGGGTCACAAGACTATGGACCTAGTTCAAAGGCACTTCTGGTGGCCCAATCTTGCAAAGGACTGCAGGAACTACGTTAATTCTTGCCTGACCTGCCTCAGGAATAAGAACAGTAAAAATAAAGCATGGGGACTATTGAGACCACTGCCCATCCCTGAAAGGCCATGGGATAAGATCGCAATGGACTTCATTGTCGAGCTCCCTCCCTCTGAAGGGTTTTCATTAATCTTCGTGGTAGTTGATTGCTTTTCTAAAATGGCACATTTTATCCCCATGAAAGGGACGCCGTCAGCAACCGAGACTGCCAGAATGTTTATTAACCACTTGACCACTGGGCACTTAAACCCCCTTCCTAACCAGACCAATTTTCAGCTTTCGGTGCTCTCACACTTTGAATGACAATTACTCAGTCATACAACACTTTACCCATATGAAATTTTTGTCCTTTTTTTCACACAAATAGAGCTTTTTTTTGGTGGTATTTAGTCACCGTTGGGTTTTTTATTTTTTGCGCTATAAAAGAAAAAAGACTGAAAATTTGGTAAAAAAATGAATTTTTCTTTGTTTCTGTTATAAAATTTAGCAAATTAGTAATTTTTCTTTGGAAATTTTGGCCAAAATTTATACTGATACATATCTTTGGTAAAAATAAGTACAACTTGGTGTATATTATTTGGTCTTTGTGAATGTTAGAGAGTCCAAAAGCTATGGTGCGAATGTCTGAAAATTGATCACACCTGAAGTACTGACGGCCTATCAAATTTCTTGAGACCCTAACATGCCAGAAAAGTACAAATACCCCCCAAATGACCCCTATTTGGAAATAAGACATTCCAAGGTATTTGAAAAGATGCATGGTGAGTTTTTTTGAAATTGTCATCTTTTCCCACAATTCTTTGCAAAATCAAGATTTTTTTTTTTCTTTTTTTTTTTTCACAAAATTGTCATATTAGAAGGTTATTTCTCACACACAGCATATGCATACAACAAATGACACCCCAAAACACATTCTGCTATTACTCCCGAGTATGGCGATACCACATGTGTGAGACTTTTACACAGCCAGACCACATACAGAGGCCCAACATGCAGGGGAGCACCTTCAGGCGTTCTGGAGCACCCAGGCCAATTCTGACATTTCTCTCCTACATGTAAAAATCATCATTTATTTGCTAGAAAATTACATAGAACCCCAAAACATTATATATATTTTTTTAGCAAAGACCCTAGAGAATACAATGGCGGTTGTTGCAACTTTTTATCTCACACGGTATTTGCGCAGCAATTTTTCGAACGCGTTTTTTGGGGAAAAAAAACAGTTTTTTGCTTTAAAAAAAAACAAAACAGTAAAGTTAGCCCAATGTTTTTGCATAATGTGAAAGATGAAGTTACGCCGAGTAAATAGATACCTAACATGTCACCCTTCAAAATTGCACACGCTCGTGGAATGGTGCCAAACGTCGCTACTTAAAAATCTCCATAGGTGACGCTTTAAAATTTTTTACTGGTTACATGTTTTGAGTTACAGAGGAGGTCTAGGGCCAAAATTATTGCTCTCGCTCCAACGTTCGCAGTGATACCTCATATGTGTGGTTTGAACACTGTTTTCATATGTGGGCGGGACTTACGTAAGTGTTCGCTTCTGCATGCGAGCACACGGACAGGGGCGCTTTAAAATTTTTTTTTTTTTTTATTGTTTATTTTACTTTATTTATTTTAGTTTGACACTTTTTTCCCCCAAAAAAATTTTTTGATCACTTTTATTTCTATTACAAGGAATGTAAACATCCTTGTAATAGGAATATGGCATGACAGGTCCTCTTTACAGTGAGATATGGGGTCAATAAGACCTCACATCTCACCTCTAGGCTGGGAAGCCTGAAAAAAAAACCAAAAAAAAAAAACGATCTTGGCTTCGATCTAGCGGTGAGTCGGTAGAAGCACCGGAGGGTGGCGGGAAGGGGGGGGTGTCCCCTCTCGCCTCCCATAAGAACGATCAAGCAGTGGAACAGCTGCTATGATCATTCTTATGGTGTAGGAAATCGCCGGCTGAAAAAGCTGATATCTGAATGGTGCCTGTAGCTGCACCCATCATTCAGATATCCCCGCTCAAAGTCAAGGACGTCATATGACTGTGGGCGGGAACTGGTTAAAAATTGCAGAGTATTGCAGAGTATTGCAGGGTATATTGCAGAGTAGTGCCGGGTATATTGCAGAGTAGTGCGGGGTATTATGCAGAGTATTGCAGGGTATTATGCAGAGTATTGCAGGGTATTATGCAGGCTATTATGCAGAGTATTGCAGGCTATTATGCAGAGTATTGCAGGCTATTATGCAGAGTATTATGCAGAGTATTATGCAGAGTATTGCAGGGTATTATGCAGGGTATTATGCAGAGTATTATGCAGAGTATTGCAGGGTATTATGCAGAGTATTATGCAGAGTATTGCAGGCTATTATGCAGAGTATTGCAGGCTATTATGCAGAGTATTGCAGGGTATTATGCAGAGTATTATGCAGAGTATTGCAGGCTATTATGCAGAGTATTGCAGGGTATTATGCAGAGTATTGCAGGCTATTATGCAGAGTATTGCAGGGTATTATGCAGAGTATTATGCAGAGTATTGCAGGGTATTATGCAGAGTATTATGCAGAATATTGCAGGGTATTATGCAGAGTATTATGCAGAGTATTGCAGGGATGGCTGAGCATGGAGGGATGGAGGGATGTGACAGCAATTGTCACTGAGCACCGCTGTGGGCACTACACATGCAGCCCACAGCGGTGCTGCCATCCGATCCCTCCCCCTCTCCTCTCACACTGTACCGATCGGTACACAGAGGGGAGGGAGGAACCGGCGTCATGACATGACGCCGGTCTGTTGACATGTGATCGCTCCGTCATTTGACGGAGCGATTACATGGTAAACGGCCGCGATTAGCGGCCGTTTACCGTGATCCGTGATGCGCCGGGTCCTATGGACCCGGCGGTCACGGAAGTTCTCGGGTGCGCGCCCCAGGGGGCGCGCGAGAGCAGTATTCTGGGAGGACGTCCATGGACGTCCACCCAGAACTAGCCGACCGCGCTGCAGACGTCTTTCGACTATGGCCCGGTCGGCAAGTGGTTAAAGAAATTGTTAGGCTCCACGGAATCCCCAGTGACATTGTTTCTGATCGTGGAGTACAGTTCACATCAAAATTTAGGAAATCATTATGTGAAGCACTAGGCATCAAACTCAGTTTTTCCTCAGCCTATCACCCCCAGACCAACTGGCAGACTGAACGTACTAATCAAACGTTGGAGCAGTACCTACGTTGCTTCTCCTTTTATCCTCAGGAAGATTGGGCCTCATTACTGCCTTTGGCAGAATTCGCATTCAACAACTCTACTCACTCTGCCACAAATCAGTCACCGTTCTTCTACAATTACGGATTTCATCCCTCCTTTTTGCCAACGCTTCTAACCAGACTCTCCTGTACCAGCTGTCCAGGATAGATTGAATTTCTTTGTCACTAACAATCGGGTGCTTTGAGAAACTATCTCTAAGGCACAGGAAGATAATAAAAGATTCTTCAACAAGAGATGAAGGGGGGAATTGGACTTAAAAGTTGGTGACCGTGTATGGCTTTCAACTACAAACCTGAAACTGGCATGCCCTTCCAAGAAACTGGGACCCAGATACTTGGGGCCCTTCCCAGTTAAGAAGAAGATCAATTCGGTAGCCTATGAACTTGAAGTCCCCGACTCATTTAGGATCCACCCTGTATTTCATGCTTCACTACTTAAGCCTGATGTACCAAATTCCTTTCCGGATCATGAGGTAGGACCTCCAGAAGCTATAATGGTGGATGGGGAGAAGGATTTTGAGATTGAAGCCATTTTGGATTATAGGAAACGACAAGGGCAGAACCAGTATTTAATCAAATGGAGAGTCTTTGGCCCAGAAGAAAATTCCTGGGAGCCCGAAACAAATCTCCATGCCCAGAGACTCATACAGGCCTTTCATCGCTCCCTCCCAGAGGGTTCGTTTCGAAGAGGCATCCGGAGGCTGCCCTTAAGGAGGGGGCAGTGTCAGAGAACTCACAGTGCTAATGCCCATCTCCGTGCAGCAGTGGCTAATTCCCATTCCGCTAATGCCAATGGGCATTGTCAGAGAACACACTGTGTTAATGCCCGTCTCCATGCAGCAGTGGCTAATTCCCATTCTGCTAATGCCAATAGGCATGAACGGTGTCTCTGACAGAGGCAAACAAGTTCCGGAATGAATGTGCGCACTCGCGCACCCATACGAACGTGTATGCACACTCGCGAACCCATGGCGCCCTATATAAACAGAGTCTCTGCCTGATACCAGTCCTGGATCGTCTTCAGCTTGTTCCCGAGTTCATGATTGCTGTTTGACCTGTTACCTTGCTCCTGACAAACCTGGCTTCCTTGACCATTCTCCTGAATCACCCCTGCCTGTTATCTACCTCTACGAATTACACAGACCTCAGCTTGGATTTTCTACTACGGCTTCCTGATTCTGTATCTCCCTGCCAGCACGATGCCAACCTCTGCCTGTCCTTGACTACGAACTTGCCTTCCGTTTATGTACCTTGTTGCCAACCAGTTGCCAGCCTTTGCCTGTTCCTGAGGTTGCAGTTGTTCCTGAATCCATACTTACCTGCCTGGCTCCCGCTGAACAGTTCTAGTGATCGCTCTTCACGCCTTCCTCCGAGAGGATCCTGTATCTCCAAGCTCCAGCCTTCAGCCTACAGGCACCTGCACTCTTTCGTTGCCCCAGCACTCCCTGTCCCCACTACCAGGGGTATTGGGACCGTAACCATGCAAGAGGCCACCCTCAGCATTTCGGACTCCACTGTAAGGTACATGACAACAACATACAAATACCAAGAGGGGGTGCAGAGCAGGAAGAAGAATACAACAAAAAAAGAAGGGAAGATTAGGGGAAGGCATCTATAATATTAGTGGGATCCCTCTGAGCAAAGAGGAAATAGGGGTACTGGAAAAGGGGATCAAATTTGCACCCAAGAAAGCAATGAATAAGTTTAATACGTATGTAGGGATTCATCAACTGGTAAGAAAATTAACTATTAAAAAGTACAATTAATCCCATTGAAAGAAATACACAAAATAATGAAAACAGAAAACACACTATGCTAAAGAATAATTCTATGTTTAAACTATTTCGAATAGTTATTCGAATTATTATTCCGAATAATAAATGTGTAGATATTTTTTTTAAAAACTTGTTTGTAATGATTTGGAAAAATTACCTGTCAAGAAAGTATATGAATTGCAGGATACAACGTAAGTCATTAAAAGCAAGGAAGGATGTAGATATCTGCCCGGCGGACAAGGTGGGGAAATGTTATCTTGTCCAAGTAACAATATGGAAGAGAAATTATTAGATTGTTAGAAGATAGAAAAACGTATCAAATACTAGGAAATTATCCCATTTTATCATATAAAAAGGAACTGGAAGAACTGATTCAATATGGGGTCATACGAAGAATATTAAATAAAAAGGAAGAAAAGTATTTAGTACCATCTGTTTGTAGACTACCTATTATTTATAGTGTTCCGAAAATACACAAAGATAAGTTCAACCCACCATTATTAATGGAATACACTCCCTAACAGCCCGCTTATATATATATTAGGGTTACTGAAATTAATTGCAGCGTCGATGCATCGCGATTCAAGTGTCCCCGATGCAGCATCGATCCATATGACCGGAAAAATCAATTGACAGTTGACGTCATCCCGACTTGCCCTGTCCCTCCCAGGAGAGCGCACTGAGCATATACAGTAATTGTTAAAATAACTGTGTTTTAATAAATCCCATGTTACAATCCATTAAGTGTCCCACTGTATGTGTTTTTTAAAAAATATGGAGCTACATACCGCATTTCTCAGTGTGTGTACACGCCGCTCATGTGACTGCCCGGCCCGCCTCTCTCCTCTCTCATTTCTCCTGATGTCAGTGGGGAATTCTCAGCCCTGCCCACCTCTCTTCTGATCTGATAACTACAGTCAGCGGGTGGAGCTGAGAATTCCCCGTTGACATCAGGAGAGATGTGAGAGGAGAGAGGAGGGCCGGGCAGTCACATGAGCGGCGTGTACACACACACTAAGAAATGCGGTATGTAGCTCCATATTTTTTTAAAAAGCACATAAAGTGGGGCACTTAACAGCAATAAGTAGAGAACATATGAGTTTGTACTCTACTTACACCTCGTACGCACTCCATGCTGACAGTTTCCCGGCTTTCCCGTTTGCACATTCCACTGTGTTAACTTCTAGTGTGCTAGAAGGTGCAAACGGGGAAGCCCAGGGGAACTGTCAGCACAGGGAACTTCACAGGGCTGTTTGTCAGCTGTGGATTCTAATCCCTCCTGACCTCCCAGCAGCAGTGTGTGTGAATGCCTGTACCCTGTAGTGCACCGGATTAGTGCACTTTTTAAGTCAGTGAAATTATTTTTCATCCAAAGTAGAGTTCCAGTCGATTTTTTGTTTATTAAAAGTCAACAGCTACAAAAAGTATGTAAGTAAGTAAGTGGCATGTAAGGGGGTCAGGACTCCTTAAAGTGGAAGTTTCACTTTTGGGTGGAATTCCACTTTAATAAAATATGTTTATACAGAAAGCACTATGACATCCCCAACCCTGGACTCCAGGAGTAGACCATCACACCCCCCCCCCCCCCATCCCTGCCATGTACACAGCACAGGGGATCCTCTACCTCTGATATTCCTCACCTGCAGTACGCCATGATGACCATCTTAACACCCTCCCTTTGATTCTTCCATACTTCAGCCCCCCCTCACCACTACCATTTTTATCTTTCAACTCTTCCATCCTTCTGTTCCTATCCATGGATTCCTCGATCTCCATACTATTCTATCCTTCAGTTCCTATCTCCAGACTCCTCTGACCTTCCATTCTCTATCCATGGATTCCTCCATCCCCATCTTTCAGTTCCTATCTCGACTCCTCTGGGCCTTCCATTCTCTATCCTTTTCCATCCTTCAGTTCCTATCTCCAAACTCCCCCAGGCCTTCCATTCTCTATCCGTGTATTCCTCCATCCCCAGACTCTTCCATCCTTCCTTTCTTATTCATGGATTCTTCCATCCTTCAGTTCCTACCCCTCCCTCATATGCAGGGAGTGTACTCCTTTTTTCTTTTTCTTTTTTAAAGCAGATAAAATTAAAAAAATTAAGTCCTAAATGCTTGAATTTTTTGTTTATGGAAACCATCGTCAGTAATTGTGATGTATCGCGGAATCGAAACGTTGACCAGATAATCGTAATCAGAGCGATATATATATATATGTATATGTGTGTATATATATATATATATATATATATATATATATATATATATATATACACACATATATACATATATACACACACACAGTATCTCCCAAAACTGAGTACACCCCTCACATTTTTTAAAATATTTCATTATATCTTTTCATGTGACAACACTGAAGAAATCACACTTTGCTACAGTGACCGACCTAGCCGGGACAGAGGCTTTTGGAGGGGACTGAATGCTAGCCTCTTGCCAACCGATTATGGGCCCTGGCATTTGGGGGAACAGTGCTCTTTGTGAGCTGTATGCCTGGGGACCTTTGAGATGGCGTTACTTTAGATTCAGGTCCATATCCCCCCAAGAGACACAGACTCTGGGGACCCTGTATTTGCCATATTACAAATAGTGACTGATTCATACTGTTGGGACACATACTGTGAGGAGATATTGATGTCAATTCCAGCCACCTGTCTCTGTCTGTGTCTGCTATAATGTAAATTAGTCTAGTATGACTCGTCACAGCTTCTAAAGAGTCTTTTCATCCAGTGTGCTAATTAACCCTGCAATTGTATTGAGATTATTATTATTATTATTATACAGGATTTATATAGCGCCAACAGTTTACGTAGTGCTTTACAACTTGAGGGTAGACAGTACAAATACAATACACTTTGATACAGTAGGAATCAGAGGGCCCTGCTCCTTAGAGCTTACAATCTAAGAGGGAAGGTCAAAAGATACAAGAGGTAATAACTGTGGGTGATGTGCTGATTGAGAAGATAAATGTACAGTTGTTAGGTGGGGGCTAGATAGGCTTCTCTGAAGAGATGAGTTTTCAGGGATCGTCTGAAAGTGGATAAAGTAGGAGAAAATCGGACGGATTGGGGTAGAGCATTCCAGAGGATGGAGGAGGCTCTGGAGAAGTCCTGAAGGCGAGCATGGGATGAGGTGACAAGGGAGTTTGAGAGCAGGAGGTCTTGGGAGTAGCGAAGAGAACGATTAGGTTGGTATTTTGTGACTAGGTTAGAGATGTAGCTGGGGGCCAGGTTGTGTATGGCTTTGTAAGTTATAGTTAGTATCTTGAATTTAATTCGGTGACTGAGTGGCAGCCAATGGAGGGATTGGCAGAGGGGTGTAGCAGACACTGAGCGGTTTGTGTGGTGGATGAGCCTGGCAGCAGCGTTCATGATGGACTGAAGTGGGGATAGCCTATTTAGAGGTAAACCAATGAGGAGGGAGTTGCAGTAGTCGAGGCGGGAGATGACCAGGGAGTGGATTAGAAGCTTTGTGGTGACATTGGTTAGGAAGGGGCGTATCTTGGAGATGTTGCGGAGATTGAGGCGGCAAGCTTTGGATAGTGATAGAATGTGGGGTCGAAAGGTTAGTTCAGAGTCCAGGATTACACCTAGGACCCTGGCGTGGGGAGATGGGTTGATAGTTGAGCCGTTGATATTGACAGGGAAAGCAGGGGAAGTGGCACCTGAGGGAGGAAATATCATGAGCTCGGTTTTGGATAGGTTGAGTTTGAGGAAGTGATGTGACATCCAGGCTGATATGTCTGCTAGTAAGTTGGTAATGCGTGAGGAGACAGATGGAGAGAGCTGGGGGGTGGAGAGATAGATTTGGGTGTCATCAGCGTAGAGATGATATTGAAAGCCATGGGAGGCAATCAACTGACCCAAGGAGGTGGTGTAGATTGAGAAAAGGAGAGGTCCAAGAACAGAACCTTGGGGGACCCCAACGGAAAAAGGAAGAGGAGAGGAGGAAGTAGAGTTGTAAGTGACACTGAAGGAGCGGTGTGATAGGTAGGATGAGAACCAGCGAAGAGTACAGTCGAGTGGAGTTTTTTGAGGAGGAGGGGGTGGTCCACTGTGTCAAAGGCAGCAGAGAGATCCAGGAGAAGTAGTACAGAATAGTGTCCATTGGCTTTAGCCATTAGTAGGTCATTTGAGAGTTTAAGGAGAGCAGTTTCCGTGGAGTGTTGAGGGCGAAAACCGGACTGGAGGGGATCTAGAAGTTTATTCATGGTCAGATGGTCGCTTAGTCGGTTGTAGACCAGTCTTTCAAGAAGTTTGGAGGAGAAGGAGAGTAAGGAGATTGGACGTAAGTTGTTGAGATTGGTGGGATCCAGTGAGGGCTTTTTTAGAATGGGGATGACTAGCGCATGTTTTAGAGAGTTTGGGAAGATGCCACAGGAGAGGGAGAGGTTGAAAATGTGAGTTAGAGAGTGTAGAATCGAGTCAGAGGGTGAGCGTAGCATTTGCGAGGGAATAGGATCCAGGGGGCAAGTGGTTAGATGGGTGCTAGATAAAAGTTTAGCAACCTCAGTAATAGTAACAGGGTTGAAGGGAAGTAATGATTGTATCTGTGGACATGGGGTGTTGCATGGGGGAGGTTTTTGCGCATTGGCGATCTCCTCATGAATTGTATCAATCTTAGTTTTGAAGTGATTGGCAATCTCCTGGGCAGTGAGTGAGTTGGTGGGTGGAGGCAGTGGAGCACAGAGTAGAGTATTGAAGGTAGAGAAGAGTTGACATGGACTGGATGAGAAGGTGTTAATGAGTGTGATAAAGTAGGTCTGTTTGGCAGTGTGAAGGCAGGAGTAGTATTTTAGGAGGGCAGATTTATATTGTGTGAAGTCTTCCTGGGTCTTAGTCTTATGCCACAGGCGCTCAAGAGCGCGGCTATGTTTTCTGAGACTTCTGGTGTCATCTGTTTGCCAGGGTTGTAGCAGTCGGGGCCTAATTCTGCGTGTAGTGAGGGGGGCAAGCTTGTCTAGGGAGGAAGACAGTGAGCTGTTGTAGATGAAAGTAGCTTGGTTGGGGCAGGACAGAGGTGAGATTTTGTCATAGAGGTGATCAGTAGCAGAGTAGAGAAGAGAAGGGTTGAGGTGGCGAAGGTTTCTACGGGTAACCGTTAGGCGGTTGGAGGGAGAAGAGGTGGAAGACAAGGAGAGAGCAAAACTAATAAGGTGGTGATCAGAGAGCGGGAGTGGATTGTTGGAAAGGTTGCATGGAGTGCACAGATAGGAGAAGGCAAGGTCAAGGGTGTTGCCGTTGGAGTGGGTAGGAGCCTGTATCCATTGCTTCAGGTCAAGCGATGAGGTGAGACTGAGAAGTTTAGAAGTAATAGTAGTGTTAGTGTTTTTTTTTTTAAACAAGATTTTTATTGAGCATATTGACATGTTACATCACATTCTGTAAACAGTAGGTCGCTTTACATCTCATTGAAGATAACATGTTACCTCTACACATATAACACATCCAGTTTCACATGTTCTGCAGTTATCTCTTTCAATATTAAAACAACCTTCTACCTCATTCAACCTGATTGTTTTGCTCTTTTTTTTTTTTTTTTTTCTTTTTCTTTTTTTTTCTCTTTCCTTTTATATATATATTTTTTTTCCTTAAGTAAGTCTTTATTTATATGTATATCATATTTTACTAGAAAACCGCTCAGAAAGAAGAGCGCCTGGACAGTCAACATAAACATTGGAACTTTAGTTTCAGACAGAGAAAAAACAAACTCTCACAAGACCCCCTCCCTGTATGGACTCCCTCCCCTCCCTTCCCACCCCCCCTCATTATTTATATGCCCCTAATATTGTATGCATCCATTCTTTCGACACTCTACTGTCCACCCTCATCATTGCCTAGATTCTTTCTTCTCTATTGCTCTCCTCCTCTTCTACCGATAAGGTATTTTTGGACTCAGTCCACCTACACCACACTTTCCTAAATTTTTTGGGGGCTCCTCTCGCCTCGTATGTCATTCTATACATAAGTACATCATCATTTATTATTTTTATCCACATTCCCAGGGTGAGTTGTTCACCATGTATCCATCGTCGAGCGATCAGTTTTCTCACCCCAAAATAGAGAAGTCTAAGGAACAGTTTAGTATTTATATTCATCTCTTCCTGATCAAAGATCCCCAGCAGGCACCTCATAGGAGAGCATATGTTTGGAAGACCAAAGTGGTCAGATATGAACTCAGTCACCTGAGACCATAGAGGTCTTACCTTAGGGCAATCCCACACCATATGAAGGAAAGTTCCCTCATCTCCCCTACATTTATGGCATTCTGGGTTGTCCCTTCTGTGCATTTTAAATAGTCTAGTTGGAGTGTAGTACATCTGGTGTAAATATCGAAGCTGTATCATTCTATCCGTGGAGGAAATCACCGATACGAAATATGTATCAAGTACCTCCTGCCACAATTCCTCAGTCAGTTCCGGACTGAAAGTCGTCCACCTACTTCTGGTCCTAGCAGTCAGGTCAGGTCCTCCCAATCTAATCTCCTTGTAGTATCTGGATATACGCTTAGTCGGTTCCGGGTCAATCAGGACCTTTTCCAAGGCTGTGTTTTGTACCTTCACCTCCCCCCTCCCGAACTGGGCTGTCGCTGCGTGCTGCAGTTGGGTATATCTGAACTGCCACGTCCTAGGTACACCAAACTGCTCCCTCAGTTGTGCGAAGGATGTTAGCCTGCCATCCTGGTATATGTGATGTAGATATTTTATCCCAAATTTGGCCCATCCATGCCCATCCTCTATTTTGCAGAACTCTTTTAGAGATTTATTATACCAGAGGGGACAATTAGGTGACAACCATAGCGGGTCATCCATTATTTTCTGCGCACAAAGATGGAATACCCTACCTGGTAGTGCCATAACAGATCCCATCCCTCTCCCTGGTATCTCTTTTCTAAACAGAATGTTCAGTAATGTTTCCTGTGATGTGGCAACAGCCGCCTCCAGTAGAGTAGTGGCATTAGGTATCTGGGGGAAACATCGCCAATGCAAGAATGTCATTTGGGATGCAAAGAAATAGGATCTCATGTCCGGCATAGCCAACCCCCCCCGAGTTATTGGTAGTTTCAGGATTGCTAGGGATAACCTGGGAGCCTTGGTTCCCCACAAGAAATCCACCACAATGGAGTCTATGCGTTTAAACGTTTTCACCGAGACATATACAGGCAAGTTCGACAGAACGTACAACAGCTTTGGCAGGATAATCATTTTAAATAGGTTTATACGACCCATCACTGTCAATGGCATATTCCTCCACCGCTGCACCTTCTCACGAAGAGCCTCCACTACCGGTCTCAAATTAAGGTCTATATACCCCGAAATGGGAAGTTGAATCACAACTCCCAGATACTTAAAGGATTGGGACAGTTGAATGGGGGATTCCGCCGGGACCGTCACTGTGTCATCTATAGCAAACAGGGATGATTTGCTCCAATTGATACGGAACCCAGAGTAGTCTCCGAATTCCTGTATCAACCGGAAGGCCGTAGATAACGAAGCACCCGGATCTTGGAGATACAAAAGCATGTCGTCCGCATAAAGGGAGACTCGCTCCTCAATCCCCCCCACCCGAAGTCCATTCAGATGGGGAGTATCCCTTATCTTTGCCGCAAGTGGCTCTACGGCCAAAGCAAAAAGAAGGGGGGATAGCGGGCATCCCTACCTGGTCCCCCGGAGGACAGAGAAGGGCTCAGATATAATGCCATTCACCCTCACCCTGATCAATGGGTCAGTGTATAAAAGCTTCACCCAGGATATAAATATAGGCCCGAATCCCAATATCTCCAGGAGACCAAACAGATAGGCCCACTCGACCGAATCAAAGGCCTTCTTGGTGTCCAAAGAGGCCACCACTCTCTCCCCGGAATTGTCATGGTCTGTCTGTAGGTTAATAAATAACCTTCTAACGTTCATTTGTGCACAGCGCCCTTGTATAAAGCCTGTCTGATCTGGGTTAACTAGTTTTAAGATTACCGACTGCAGTCTCCCCGCCAATATTTTCGCTAGTATCTTGGTGTCGACATTCATCAATGAGATGGGTCTATAGGATTCACATTCTTTAGGATTTTTTCCCCCTTTATGTATCAGGACCACCAGGGCCTCTCTCATAGAGGGGGGAAGTTTCCCTTCCCGCCGCGCAGTCAGGAACACTTGCAATAGTCGGGGCGCCAATCCACCCCTAAAGGTAGTATAGCATTCCGAGGGTATACCATCTAGGCCCGGAGATTTCCTAGGGGCAAAAGAAGCTATCGCCCCCGCAACCTCCTCCACAGATATGTCAGCCTCCAGCTCTGCACGGTCTAGATTTGTTAACTTAGGAAGATCAATATCATTCAGATAATTTTCTAGAGTCTTACCTCCCGGTGGGATGCATGACTTGTAAAGTTCTTTGTAGAATTGAACAAAGACCTGCAGTATACCCTCGGAATCACTCACCTCTACTCCACCCTGACCATAAATACTCATTATACAGATGGGTGTGTATTCTGGTCGTGCCAAATATGCCAACAGTCTACTATTCTTGTCCCCAAATTCAAAGATACGTCTACGTTGCGCAAGTCCGAGTTTGGTAGTCTGGTCAGTCAGTATTTCCTTGTATGCCCGTGTCTTATCCTGGAGAGTATACAAACCCTCTCTAGTTGGTCGCCTAACGTATTCTGCCTCAGCTAGGGATACCTCACGTTCCCTATCCATTATTGAGGAGGCTAGTTGCTTCTTGAAGCCACCCACCTCCGCCATGAACACCCCTCGTAGAGTAGCTTTGAATGCCTCCCACTTTATTAGATCTGAGCCAACTTCCTTATTTTCCTTCCAGAACCGCTGAATAGTCTCATTACATTTAATTTTAACATATTCCTCCTGCAACCAACTAGCCTCCATCCTCCAGTGTCTGATACCCTGTCTCTGTCCCACTACAATATCCACCAGTATGGGTGAATGGTCCGAGTGCACTCTAGGTAAGTACCTCGCCCCAGCCACCAGTTGCAGTCCCTCAGGTTCAACCAATACCGTGTCTATCCTAGACAGTGTTTTATGTGTCTCAGAGTAGCAAGAATATTCCCTGATCTCTGGGTGTCTCACCCGCCATGCATCACAGAAGCCGTGGGCTGACATCCACTTTGCAAGCGGTGTTGGCGTTCTCGGCGGTGCATCCAACTTGTCCATTGTCGGATCCACCACCGCATTCAAGTCCCCCAAAATGAAAATCCTCCCCTCTGCTATCTCAAAAGTCGCTTGAAGCATATCATCCAGATGAGACAAGGAGAAGGGATGCGGGACATACAAGTTCACAAAGGTCATGAACCTGTTATGTACCTTTATCACTGTAATAACATATCTACCCTTTATATCCGTTTTTATTGCATGAATACATATGGGTAGGGATTTAGCCATTAGTGTGGACACTCCCCTAGCAAATGAAGAGTAACTTGCATGGTAAGCCCCAGCAATATGCGCCCTTTTTAAAGAGAGAGTCCTGGAGCCCTGCAGATGTGTCTCCTGCAACATTATTAAGTGCGGTTTATATTTTTTTAGATAATCAAAGACCAGCGATCTTTTAAATTTGGAGTTAAGGCCTCTAACGTTCCAGGAGATCACTCTAAGGTTCACAGCCATAGTGGATAAAGCAAGAATCTCCCCCCCTCCCCCTCCTCCTCACTCCCAGCGTTCAGGTAGGGCATCCTCCAGGGCTCCAGCACCTCCCCTCCCCATCCTGGTGAGCAGCAACATATAAGGCAGACAGCAGATATCAAAAAAGAGCTTGAAATCATGAGCATACACAAAGCATAATGATAGTTTTCTCTGATACTTCCCCCCTCCCCCCCCCTTGTCCCCCTCCCCCCACCCTGTACCCGCCCCCAACTTGCAAGGCACTTCATTCCCAAAACCTTTAACCTAAAAGAGGTTATAACGGATGTGTGTTTTCAAAAGAAACACACAGGCTCCAGCACTGTGAGGAGTGAGTTCAATTGTGAGAGGAAAAAACCCCCCACAGAAAATAAAAAACCTGCAACACAGAAATAAAAAAATATATAAGTGTTTAGGGAGAAGAGGAAGACTTCTTGTTCCACTCCTCAGGTCTCAAGTGAAAATAGGTAAACAACAAAAAACCTCTGTTTCCGAAAGGAGAAAGAAACCTACAGATTCCTTCGGTGTTAAAAGTATTCTTGAGCATTTGAAAGCAGCAAACATATATCTTCTGTAGTCCTCCGAACTGCCGGGTGCATAAGGCCAAATTTGAGGGCTCCATTCAGTGCCTCCCTACACCTTATAAAGAGGGTTGTGGGGGAAAAAAAAAGGGGGGGGCGGTAAAAGAGCAGCTCAGCGTCCGCCATATTTCCTTCTCCTGACATCCCTTATCCCCCAACATCTTCATCTGTATGTAGTAGTTTAAGGTGATCTTGGAGAGCCCCCTCTTCTCGATCGTCCCCTCGCATCCAGCCATTCAGCAGCCTCCGTGGGGGTGGTAAAAAAATGTGTTTTACCATTATCCACAATGCGTAGTTTTGCTGGGTATAGCATACTGTACATCAGATTCAGTTCTCTAAGCCGTTTCTTTATCGGATAGAAGGAAGCCCTCTGTTTTTGCGTGGTGGCAGAGAAATCAGGATAGATAGATATCCGATAATTATGACACTTCAGCTCAGGGCCTGTCCTGGCTCCTTTTAGGATATTTTCTCTGTCCCTGAAGTGCAGAATCTTTGCTATCATGGGTCTGGGGATTGCTCCCTTTGGTGGTGGTTTACCTGGTACACGGTGTGCCCTCTCTATAGCAAACATAGCAGTGAAAGTTCCAGGGGCCATATTCTCCTTCAGCCATTCCTCCAGGAATTCCTCAGGATGACAACCTTCCACTCCTTCAGGGAACCCCACCAGCCTTATGTTATTTCTTCTCATGCGGTCCTCCATGTCGGCCATTTTAAGAGTGTGCTCAGAGAGGGTCTTTTTAATGACTTGGTTATCAGTGGTCATAGGTCTAACAGTGTCCTCCAGAGCAGCAATGCGATGATCAGTAGCCTGGGCTTTTTCTCTAAGCTTCTGCATATCATGTTTCATAAAGGAGAATTCCATTTGCAGTTCCCCAAAGTGGTCTAGCAGCTTAGCCTGACACCCCTGTATGGCAGCCATTATTTGCTTAAGGAACGGTTCTCCCTCCTCCTCCAGGGCTCTGTCTGTATCATGTATGGGCCCCTCGTCCCTGTCCAGTGATCTCCCCCTGCGCATAGTACGGTCCCTCTGTATTCTGGGACTCACCCGACCAGAGGAAGCAGGCTGTGGTCTTTCTGTGTCCTCATGCTGCTGCTGGAGCGGTGGCCATTCCTCATTCTCCTCTCTGCCCGGCGCCGCGGCGCCATCTTGAGAGCCCCAGGCATAACGGGCCAGTCTCTCCCCCGGTGTTTTTGGCCACGGAGGCCCGTATTTCACCATCCCCTGAGGCTCTCCGGAGGGTCCGCTACTCATACCCCAGCAGTCCAGGGCAAAACGCCGGCTTTAGCTCACAGGATTAGGTCAGGATGTGGAATCTGCAGGGAGAGCTCCTCTCAAGACGTCCTCACATGCTGCGCGCCGGCTCCGCCCCCCAGTAGTGTTAGTGTTAACAGGGATGTTGAAGTCCCCAAGAATGATTGTGGGGATTTCAGCAGAGAGAAAGTAGGGTAGCCAGGCAGAGAAGTCATCAAGAAAGGCAGATACTGGTCCAGGGGCCGGTAGATGACAGCAATTCTTAGTGTTAGGTACCCGGTAGTTGAGCCCGACTGGTGGAAGGAGACCTCTCTTAAACGCTGGTTCAGGAGCCGCTGGAAGTGGGAACAGTGGTCTCCTGAGCGCAGTGGGTAGGAGGGCCTGATGCAGGTTCCAGCAGAAGCAGATACCGGAACTGGAAGGATGTATCTCAGGGATGGTTGAGCTGCGGATGCAGGCAGGCTGATGCAGGCCGGGAGGCAGGCAGACAGATGCGAGGACAGCAGCTGGATGCAAAACAAGCAGGCAGAGAACAACATCACCGGACACAGGCAGGGAAGGTCAGACAGTCCGTTTTGGCAGGAGATCAGGCAGGTATAAACAAGAGGGATGATCCAAGGAATAGTCAGGCAGGCAGGAGTTCGGCAACAGGTAACAGAATAAGCAAGGTCAGGCAAGCCGGGTCGGATAGGAGACTGGAGAATGGTCAGACGTAGCCGGGTCACTAGCAAAATAACAGATAGGCAGATACAGGAACTTCAGGTGCAGAGCTGCAGACGAACAGCACCTGACATGAGCACCTGTCATCCTTTTAAAGGGACCTTGGCGCCAAAACAGCGCTAGCGCGAACGGGCGCGCGCACCCGCGGACGCGCGAACGCGCGTACGGGCACACGCGGGCGCGCTCCGGTGCCCCCTGGTGGGGAATTTAGCTGAATTGCCCTAGAACGACTCCTCGTGCCCCTGCGAGCACGCAGATTCACCCGACGGCTACTGACATGCCCCTGACATTGCCCCCCCCAACGGGCAGCCTCCGGATGCCCAAATAACTCTTCTTTTCAGGATGAGCAGAGAAATAGGCATGAATCAAACATTTGGCATGAATATTACAGTCAGGTTCCCATGAGTTGTTTTCCGGACCATACCCCTTCCACTTAATTAAAAACTGTACTTGCCCAGACCTCTTTCTGCAGTCAAGGATGGCTTCCACTTCATACTCCTCATTGCCGTCCACCAGAACTGGTTCAGGGGCCCTGGTGCCCCTATCAGGAAAAGGATCATCTACAGCAGGCTTCAAGAGTGACACGTGAAACACAGGGTGTATCTTAAATGAGTCAGGTAAGCATAATTCATAAGACACCTCGTTAATTTTCCTTTTCACAGGGAAAGGCCCAATAAATTGAGGGGCAAGCTTCTTGGATGGACATGCTAAGAACCTCTTATTGTCCGCTTGCGCCTTGGATACCGCTTCCTGCAAGATCCGGTTATTATGACTGAGGAACTGCACTGTGTCCTGGACCGCTGGAACTGAGGATTCTGAAAGAAAATCTGGTAAAAAAGATGCATGAAACCCATAACTGGCAAAGAAAGGGGATTGACCGGTGGCAGAGTGACTGGCATTATTGTAAGCAAATTCCGCTAGGGGCAACAAGGACACCCAATCATCTTGCACAAAAGATGTAAAACACCTAATGTATTGCTCCAGAGTCTGATTTGTCCTTTCAGTTTGCCCATTTGTTTGGGGATGGTATGCTGAAGACAGGGCTAGTTCAATTTTCAGATTTTCACAAAGGGCTCTCCAAAAGCGTGAAGTAAACTGTACCCCCCTATCGGACACTATATTTGCGGGGATTCCGTGTAACCTGACAATTTCCCTAATGAACACACGGGCCGTCTCCACAGCAGAAGGTGTTCCTTTTAGGGGCACAAAGTGGGCCATTTTGGATAGCCGGTCAACGACCACAAGGATCGCCGAACATCCCTCAGAACATGGTAATTCAACTATAAAGTCCATTGCAATCATCCTGCAGGGCCTATCTGGTATAGGCAATGGTCTCAGTAGTCCCCAAGCTCTGTTCCTGGGAGTTTTATTCTGGATGCAGACAGAACAGGAGTTGACATATTTTCTGCAGAATTCCTTCAGGTTAGGCCACCAAAAGGTGCGCTGCATCAGCTCAAGGGTCTTACGGACCCCAAAATGTCCTGCAAGTGGATGGTCATGCAAAAGTGTCAGCACCTTGACTCGGTTGTTCTCTGGTACAAAGATTTGACTTCCCCTCCATAATAGTCCATCTCGAGATGTTAAAGAGGACCCCTGGAGACTTGAAGGTTCTGGGGACGCTTCTCTGATCATGGATAGAAGATCTGTTTGAAGGAGAAGGAAACTATTTGCCGGCAGAATAGTGTCAGGTGCAGAACAGTCTTTAGGATTATCAAACATACGCGACAGCGCGTCTGGCTTTACATTTTTGGACCCCGGCCGGTAGGTGATATGGAAACAAAGAATGTGTAAAGAATAGAGCCCAACGGGCCTGTCTGAGTTTTAGTCTTTTAGCAGATCTTAAATATTCAAGATTCTTGTGGTCTGTATAAATCAGTACCGGGTGAACTGCGCCTTCAAGCAAATACCTCCATTCCTCCAAAGCTGTCTTGATAGCAAGTAGCTCCCGGTCCCCCACATCATAGTTCCGCTCAGCCGGTGAAAGTTTCCTAGAAAAGAACCCTACGGGATGCATCAGGTCTTTGTTGCCTTGTCGTTGGGAAATAATAGCACCCATGGCTACTTCAGAAGCATCAACCTCCAGGATAAAGGGCAAGGATGGGTCAGGATGGCTAAGAATCGGAGCTGACGTGAAACGTCTCTTTAACTCTTCAAAGGCCCTCTGAGCCTCCGGGTTCCAGTGGAAACGAAGATTCTGCTTAGTTAGCTGCGTGATGGGGGAGATGATGGCAGAGAACCCCCTGATAAACTTCCTATAAAAGTTTGCAAACCCAATGAAGCGTTGTACCCCCTTCTTGTCCATGGGTGCTGGCCATTCTAACACAGCAGACACCTTCTGAGGATCCATTTTGATGCCGGTTGGGGAGATCACTAACCCCAGGAACTGAATCTCCTTTTGTTCAAATTCACACTTCTCCGCCTTAGCATACAATTTGTGCAGGCAGAGTCGGGCCAGGACTTTACGGACATGTTCCCTATGTTGCTCGAGTGAACTGGAGAAGATTAGAATATCGTCCAAGTAGACGATTAGAAAAATGTCCAGGAAATCTTTAAACACATCATTGACCAGATGCTGAAACGTGGCAGGAGCATTGCAAAGGCCGAAGGGCATGACTAGGTATTCATAGTGTCCGAAACGGGTCCGGAAGGCCGTCTTCCATTCATCCCCGGCCCGAATGCGGACCAGATTGTAGGCCCCTCTCAGATCTAATTTGGTAAAGATGGTGGCAGACCTTCATTTTTGGAACAGTTCAGGTATTAGGGGCAACGGATAACGGTTTTTGACCGTAATTTTGTTTAGCTCCCGATAGTCCACACAAGGGCGAAGCGTTTGATCTTTCTTGGAGACAAAAAATATTCCTGCACCAGCTGGTGAAGTGGACTGTCGGATGAAGCCTTTTTCAAGATTTTCGTTTATGTAAACCTTAAGTGCCTCTTGTTCTTTTTCAGATAGCGGAAAGATGCGCCCGAAAGGAATCTCAGCTCCAGGAAGCAACTCAATTGGACAATCATAGGGACGGTGGGGTGGCAGAGAGTCTGCTCCCTTCTTGCTGAACACATCTGCAAATTCCTGATAGACCTCTGGTATGTCTTGAAGTAGATCTGGGTCAATGTTCATACAAAGTAAGGTAGCAGCAGAATTAACAGGTTCAGGAAAACAATGTCTTTGGCAATAGGGTGACTGAAACTTGATCTCGCCCGTGGCCCAGTTAACAAGAGGATTGTGGGCCTGAAGCCAGGGCATACCCAAAATGACGGGGAAAAGAGGTGATGAAATAACGTCCAGGACAAGGATTTCTCAGTGCTGAGATGAGCAGGTAGCAGACAGAGGAAGGGTTTCTTGAGAGACTTGTCCAGATCTTATATGGGACCCATCGGCCAGAAAAACTGAAAGTCTGTGTGTTTTATTCTTTAAGGGAAGTTTTTGTTGGGTAGCAAAAACAGAGTCAGGGGTCAGCGTAGTACGCATAAGTCCCAATTGCATAGGTTCAGGAGCATCAGTTGTTTGGTTGACTGGACTTGGGCCGGCAGAAGGTAGATACCGGGAGGCAGGCAGCGGAGCTCTTGCGGTCATCCACATAGGCCGCGTTTGTTGAGAAGATCGTTCAGACCGGCACTCACGAAGGCGTCGATCAATTTGGATAGTAATAGCAATGAGCTCCTCCAAGGTATCAGGCATTCCCACCCGAGCAAGTTCATCCTTAAGACCCTCAGATAGCCCCATGCGGAACTGGTGGCGTAAGGCTGCGTTGTTCCATTGAGTGTCCGCGCTCCAGCGTCGAAAGTCCATAACATAGTCCTCGGCCGGCCTACGGCCTTGCTGGAGCGCGAACAAAGCTGCCTCAGCGGTGGCAGTCCGCTGGGGGTCATCATATAGTTGGGCCATGGCTTCAAAAAAGGCAGGTAAAGACTGAATCTGTATAGCATTGGTTTCAAGCAGGCGGTGGGCCCAGGTTTGGGGTTCCCCCTGAAGGAGGGATATGAAAAATCCCACTTTGGTAGCTTCCAAGGAGAAAGTCCGTGGCTGTAGGCCGAAATAAAGTTGACAAGCGCTGCGGAAAGCCAGAAACTTGGTTCGGTCACCAGAAAACTTTTCAGGAACAGGGACTCTTGGCTCTGGTGGAAGCACGACCACCGAGGGTGGTGCAGCAGCCTGTACTGGAGCGGCTGCGGAAGCAGGAGCCACACCACCGGGACCACTGAGGTTTAACACTTGACCCTCCAGTCTGTTGTAACTGTCTTGTAAGGTCTTTACAGCTTGGGTGAGGGCTGCTAGATGCGTACAGATCTCCTTGATGGGAGAGGTCTCTCCTGCAGGCTCAGTCATGGCTGTTCGTACTGTTAGGTACCTGGTAGTTGAGCCCGACTGGTGGAAGGAGACCTCTCCTAAACGCTGGTTCAGGGGCCGCTGGAAGTGGGAACAGTGGTCTCCTGAGCGCAGTGGGTAGGAGGGCCTGATGCAGGTTCCAGCAGAAGCAGATACCGGAACTGGAAGGATGTCCCTCAGGGATGGTTGAGCTGCGGATGCAGGCAGGCTGATGCAGGCCGGGAGGCAGGCAGACAGATGCGAGGACAGCAGCTGGATGCAAAACAAGCAGGCAGAGAACAACGTCACAGGACACAGGCAGGCAAGGTCAGACAGTCCGTTTTGGCAGGAGATCAGGCAGGTATAAACAAGAGGGATGATCCAAGGAATAGTCAGGCAGGCAGGAGTTCGGCAACAGGTAACAGAATAAGCAAGGTCAGGCAAGCTGGGTCGGATAGGAGACTGGAGAATGGTCAGACGTAGCCGGGTCACTAGCAAAATAACAGATAGGCAGATACAGGAACTTCAGGTGCAGAGCTGCAGACGAACAGCACCTGACATGAGCACCTGTCAACCTTTTAAAGGGACCTTGGCGCCAAAACAGCGCTAGCGCGAACGGGCGCGCACGCGCACCCGCGAACGCACGTACAGGCACACGCGGGCACGCTCCGGCGCCCCCTGGTGGGGAATTAAGCTGAATTGCCCTAGAACGACTCCTCGTGCCCCTGCGAGCACGCAGATTCACCCGACGGCTACTGACATGCCCCTGACACTTAGAGAAATGGGAGAGAATAGACGAATGCAATGTGCCTCAAAAGAGGAGAGTGTCAGAGAGGGAGGTGGGTGGAGTACCTGATAGGTGCTGCATGGGGCTAGAAGGATTCCCACTCCACCTCCCTTCCGTCCACTTGGTCTGGGGGAGTGAGTCCAGAGAAGGCCCCCATGGGAGAGGGAAGCAGGAGAAATAGTGTCCGATTCATGAAGCCAGGTTTCAGTAATGGCAAGTAGGTTAAAGGAATTTGTGATAAAGAGGTCGTGAAGGGCGGTGAGTTTGTTGCAGACAGAACGTGCATTCCACAGGGCACAGGAAAAGGGGTGGCTGGTTTTGGAAAGAGGAATAGAGACCAAGTTCTGTGGGTTACGGCTCCTGCCAGAGGGTGTAGGGGGATGGGAGCGATGGGCAAAGACAGATGATGGTGGCCCAGGGTTTGGGGATATGTCACCAGAGATTAGGAGAAGCAGGAGGGTGAGGGAGGTAATGTGGGAATGTGATTTATGTGAAGGGGCATGTCTCAGAGTACTGGAGGTTTTATCAGTGTATGGATGTAGAATGAGCAAGAGTTGGTAGGAGCAGTAGTAGGGAGAAGACAGAAGGCAGGGTGATATGTATAAGGAGGCGGGTGGAGAGGGGGGGTGAAGGTAAGAGAGTTTGAGGAGAGAGGATAGGAGTGTCAGAAGCAGTGGTAGAGAGTGCATGTTACAGAGTGGAATGAGAGCTTATTAGAGAGACGGGTCACCTGCAGTCTGTTAGGTGCTTTCCAGTGCAGATTGCTGTATTTGTTTGCTTTGTGCAATCGCTGAAGTGCAGAGATTGAAGTGCATATCACTTGTAGAAAGAATCACTTAGAGAAAGAAGCCATTGCAATGTGCACCCCGAGCAATGTGCTCACCCCTTAAGGATGCTCAAATATATACTGTTATAAGGGTGGGGTTGAAGTTCGTTAATTAATCATGAGTGACTATAAGAATGCCTAACAATCAAAAGTGGACTTTTTGCTTCTAAAGTCAGGAAAGCAAAAGGCCAGAGGCCAAGATAAGATCAACACATAAAACTTAGGTAAGACAGTCCAGAGCTACAAATAATGTCATGGTTGTGCACACAGGGCAATAGATAGAGAAGGCCACATACCAACACATACACACGGAGACAGCAAGCAGATCCCAATTTCAGTTAACGGTGGAAGATGTGGTTTAGCTGACACATACCTGTAAAGAGACAGAGAAGGAATGATCAGGTGAGGCAGAACTTAATGCAGAGATTGAAGTGCATATCACTTGTAGAAAGAATCACTTAGAGAAAGAAGCCATTGCAATGTGCACCCCGAGCAATGTGCTCACCCCTTAAGGATGCTCAAATATATACTGTTATAAGGGTGGGGTCGAAGTTCGTTAATTAATCATGAGTGACTATAAGAATGCCTAACAATCAAAAGTGGACTTTTTGCTTCTAAAGTCAGGAAAGCAAAAGGCCAGAGGCCAAGATAAGATCAACACATAAAACTTAGGTAAGACAGTCCAGAGCTACAAATAATGTCATGGTTGTGCACACAGGGCAATAGATAGAGAAGGCCACATACCAACACATACACACGGAAACAGAAAGCAGATCCCAATTTCAGTTAACGGTGGAAGATGTGGTTTAGTTGACACATACCTGTAAAGAGACAGAGAAGGAATGATCAGGTGAGGCAGAACTTAATGCAGAGATTGAAGTGCATATCACTTGTAGAAAGAATCACTTAGAGAAAGAAGCCATTGCAATGTGCACCCCGAGCAATGTGCTCACCCCTTAAGGATGCTCAAATATATACTGTTATAAGGGTGGGGTTGAAGTTCGTTAATTAATCATGAGTGACTATAAGAATGCCTAACAATCAAAAGTGGACTTTTTGCTTCTAAAGTCAGGAAAGCAAAAGGCCAGAGGCCAAGATAAGATCAACACATAAAACTTAGGTAAGACAGTCCAGAGCTACAAATAATGTCATGGTTGTGCACACAGGGCAATAGATAGAGAAGGCCACATACCAACACATACACACGGAGACAGCAAGCAGATCCCAATTTCAGTTAACGGTGGAAGATGTGGTTTAGCTGACACATACCTGTAAAGAGACAGAGAAGGAATGATCAGGTGAGGCAGAACTTAATGCAGAGATTGAAGTGCATATCACTTGTAGAAAGAATCACTTAGAGAAAGAAGCCATTGCAATGTGCATCTTAAGGATGCTCAAATATATACTGTTATAAGGGTGGGGTTGAAGTTCGTTAATTAATCATGAGTGACTATAAGAATGCCTAACAATCAAAAGTGGACTTTTTGTTTCTAAAGTCAGGAAAGCAAAAGGCCAGAGGCCAAGATAAGATCAACACATAAAACTTAGGTAAGACAGTCCAGAGCTACAAATAATGTCATGGTTGTGCACACAGGGCAATAGATAGAGAAGGCCACATACCAACACATACACACGGAGACAGCAAGCAGATCCCAATTTCAGTTAACGGTGGAAGATGTGGTTTAGCTGACACATACCAACACATACACACAGAGACAGCAAGCAGATCCCAATTTCAGTTAACGGTGGAAGATGTGGTTTAGCTGACACATACCTGTAAAGAGACAGAGAAGGAATGATCAGGTGAGGCAGAACTTAATGCAGAGATTGAAGTGCATATCACTTGTAGAAAGAATCACTTAGAGAAAGAAGCCATTGCAATGTGCACCCCGAGCAATGTGCTCACCCCTTAAGGATGCTCAAATATATACTGTTATAAGGGTGGGGTTGAAGTTCGTTAATTAATCATGAGTGACTATAAGAATGCCTAACAATCAAAAGTGGACTTTTTGCTTCTAAAGTCAGGAAAGCAAAAGGCCAGAGGCCAAGATAAGATCAACACATAAAACTTAGGTAAGACAGTCCAGAGCTACAAATAATGTCATGGTTGTGCACACAGGGCAATAGATAGAGAAGGCCACATACCAACACATACACACGGAGACAGCAAGCAGATCCCAATTTCAGTTAACGGTGGAAGATGTGGTTTAGTTGACACATACCTGTAAAGAGACAGAGAAGGAATGATCAGGTGAGGCAGAACTTAACGCAGAGACTGAAGTGCATATCACTTGTAGAAAGAATCACTTAGAGAAAGAAGCCATTGCAATGTGTACCAAGAAGCAATGTGCTCACCCCTTAAGGATGCTCAAATATATACTGTTATAAGGGTGGGGTTGAAGTTCGTTAATTAATCATGAGTGACTATAAGAATGCCTAACAATCAAAAGTGGACTTTTTGCTTCTAAAGTCAGGAAAGCAAAAGGCCAGAGGCCAAGATAAGATCAACACATAAAACAGGTAAGACAGTCCAGAGCTACAAATAATGTCATGGTTGTGCACACAGGGCAATAGATAGAGAAGGCCACATACCAACACATACACACGGAGACAGCAAGCAGATCCCAATTTCAGTTAACGGTGGAAGATGTGGTTTAGCTGACACATACCTGTAAAGAGACAGAGAAGGAATGATCAGGTGAGGCAGAACTTAATGCAGAGATTGAAGTGCATATCACTTGTAGAAAGAATCACTTAGAGAAAGAAGCCATTGCAATGTGCACCCCGAGCAATGTGCTCACCCCTTAAGGATGCTCAAATATATACTGTTATAAGGGTGGGGTTGAAGTTCGTTAATTAATCATGAGTGACTATAAGAATGCCTAACAATCAAAAGTGGACTTTTTGCTTCTAAAGTCAGGAAAGCAAAAGGCCAGAGGCCAAGATAAGATCAACACATAAAACTTAGGTAAGACAGTCCAGAGCTACAAATAATGTCATGGTTGTGCACACAGGGCAATAGATAGAGAAGGCCACATACCAACACATACACACGGAAACAGCAAGCAGATCCCAATTTCAGTTAACGGTGGAAGATGTGGTTTAGTTGACACATACCTGTAAAGAGACAGAGAAGGAATGATCAGGTGAGGCAGAACTTAATGCAGAGATTGAAGTGCATATCACTTGTAGAAAGAATCACTTAGAGAAAGAAGCCATTGCAATGTGCACCCCGAGCAATGTGCTCACCCCTTAAGGATGCTCAAATATATACTGTTATAAGGGTGGGGTTGAAGTTCGTTAATTAATCATGAGTGACTATAAGAATGCCTAACAATCAAAAGTGGACTTTTTGCTTCTAAAGTCAGGAAAGCAAAAGGCCAGAGGCCAAGATAAGATCAACACATAAAACTTAGGTAAGACAGTCCAGAGCTACAAATAATGTCATGGTTGTGCACACAGGGCAATAGATAGAGAAGGCCACATACCAACACATACACACGGAGACAGCAAGCAGATCCCAAATTCAGTTAACGGTGGAAGATGTGGTTTAGCTGACACATACCTGTAAAGAGACAGAGAAGGAATGATCAGGTGAGGCAGAACTTAATGCAGAGATTGAAGTGCATATCACTTGTAGAAAGAATCACTTAGAGAAAGAAGCCATTGCAATGTGCATCTTAAGGATGCTCAAATATATACTGTTATAAGGGTGGGGTTGAAGTTCGTTAATTAATCATGAGTGACTATAAGAATGCCTAACAATCAAAAGTGGACTTTTTGCTTCTAAAGTCAGGAAAGCAAAAGGCCAGAGGCCAAGATAAGATCAACACATAAAACTTAGGTAAGACAGTCCAGAGCTACAAATAATGTCATGGTTGTGCACACAGGGCAATAGATAGAGAAGGCCACATACCAACACATACACACGGAGACAGCAAGCAGATCCCAATTTCAGTTAACGGTGGAAGATGTGGTTTAGCTGACACATACCTGTAAAGAGACAGAGAAGGAATGATCAGGTGAGGCAGAACTTAATGCAGAGATTGAAGTGCATATCACTTGTAGAAAGAATCACTTAGAGAAAGAAGCCATTGCAATGTGCACCCCGACCAATGTGCTCACCCCTTAAGGATGCTCAAATATATACTGTTATAAGGGTGGGGTTGAAGTTTGTTAATTAATCATGAGTGACTATAAGAATGCCTAACAATCAAAAGTGGACTTTTTGCTTCTAAAGTCAGGAAAGCATAAGGCCAGAGGCCAAGATAAGATCAACACATAAAACTTAGGTAAGACAGTCCAGAGCTACAAATAATGTCATGGTTGTGCACACAGGGCAATAGATAGAGAAGGCCACATACCAACACATACACACGGAGACAGCAAGCAGATCCCAATTTCAGTTAACGGTGGAAGATGTGGTTTAGCTGACACATACCTGTAAAGAGACAGAGAAGGAATGATCAGGTGAGGCAGAACTTAATGCAGAGATTGAAGTGCATATCACTTGTAGAAAGAATCACTTAGAGAAAGAAGCCATTGTAATGTGCACCCCGAGCAATGTGCTCACCCCTTAAGGATGCTCAAATATATACTGTTATAAGGGTGGGGTTGAATTTCGTTAATTAATCATGAGTGACTATAAGAATGCCTAACAATCAAAAGTGGACTTTTTGCTTCTAAAGTCAGGAAAGCAAAAGGCCAGAGGCCAAGATAAGATCAACACATAAAACTTAGGTAAGACAGTCCAGAGCTACAAATAATGTCATGGTTGTGCACACAGGGCAATAGATAGAGAAGGCCACATACCAACACATACACACGGAGACAGCAAGCAGATCCCAATTTCAGTTAACAGTGGAAGATGTGGTTTAGTTGACACATACCTGTAAAGAGACAGAGAAGGAATGATCAGGTGAGGCAGAACTTAACGCAGAGACTGAAGTGCATATCACTTGTAGAAAGAATCACTTAGAGAAAGAAGCCATTGCAATGTGCACCAAGAAGCAATGTGCTCACCCCTTAAGGATGCTCAAATATATACTGTTATAAGGGTGGGGTTGAAGTTCGTTAATTAATCATGAGTGACTATAAGAATGCCTAACAATCAAAAGTGGACTTTTTGCTTCTAAAGTCAGGAAAGCAAAAGGCCAGAGGCCAAGATAAGATCAACACATAAAACTTAGGTAAGACAATCCAGAGCTACAAATAATGTCATGGTTGTGCACACAGGGCAATAGATAGAGAAGGCCACATACCAACACATACACACGGAGACAGCAAGCAGATCCCAATTTCAGTTAACGGTGGAAGATGTGGTTTAGCTCACACATACCAACACATACACACGGAGACAGCAAGCAGATCCCAATTTCAGTTAACGGTGGAAGATGTGGTTTAGCTGACACATACCTGTAAAGAGACAGAGAAGGAATGATCAGGTGAGGCAGAACTTAATGCAGAGATTGAAGTGCATATCACTTGTAGAAAGAATCACTTAGAGAAAGAAGCCATTGCAATGTGCACCCCGAGCAATGTGCTCACCCCTTAAGGATGCTCAAATATATACTGTTATAAGGGTGGGGTTGAAGTTCGTTAATTAATCATGAGTGACTATAAGAATGCCTAACAATCAAAAGTGGACTTTTTGCTTCTAAAGTCAGGAAAGCAAAAGGCCAGAGGCCAAGATAAGATCAACACATAAAACTTAGGTAAGACAGTCCAGAGCTACAAATAATGTCATGGTTGTGCACACAGGGCAATAGATAGAGAAGGCCACATACCAACACATACACACGGAGACAGCAAGCAGATCCCAATTTCAGTTAACGGTGGAAGATGTGGTTTAGCTGACACATACCTGTAAAGAGACAGAGAAGGAATGATCAGGTGAGGCAGAACTTAATGCAGAGATTGAAGTGCATATCACTTGTAGAAAGAATCACTTAGAGAAAGAAGCCATTGCAATGTGCATCTTAAGGATGCTCAAATATATACTGTTGTAAGGGTGGGGTTGAAGTTCGTTAATTAATCATGAGTGACTATAAGAATGCCTAACAATCAAAAGTGGACTTTTTGTTTCTAAAGTCAGGAAAGCAAAAGGCCAGAGGCCAAGATAAGATCAACACATAAAACTTAGGTAAGACAGTCCAGAGCTACAAATAATGTCATGGTTGTGCACACAGGGCAATAGATAGAGAAGGCCACATACCAACACATACACACGGAGACAGCAAGCAGATCCCAATTTCAGTTAACGGTGGAAGATGTGGTTTAGCTGACACATACCTGTAAAGAGACAGAGAAGGAATGATCAGGTGAGGCAGAACTTAATGCAGAGATTGAAGTGCATATCACTTGTAGAAAGAATCACTTAGAGAAAGAAGCCATTGCAATGTGCACCCCGAGCAATGTGCTCACCCCTTAAGGATGCTCAAATATATACTGTTATAAGGGTGGGGTTGAAGTTCGTTAATTAATCATGAGTGACTATAAGAATGCCTAACAATCAAAAGTGGACTTTTTGCTTCTAAAGTCAGGAAAGCAAAAGGCCAGAGGCCAAGATAAGATCAACACATAAAACTTAGGTAAGACAGTCCAGAGCTACAAATAATGTCATGGTTGTGCACACAGGGCAATAGATAGAGAAGGCCACATACCAACACATACACACGGAGACAGCAAGCAGATCCCAATTTCAGTTAACGGTGGAAGATGTGGTTTAGTTGACACATACCTGTAAAGAGACAGAGAAGGAATGATCAGGTGAGGCAGAACTTAACGCAGAGACTGAAGTGCATATCACTTGTAGAAAGAATCACTTAGAGAAAGAAGCCATTGCAATGTGTACCAAGAAGCAATGTGCTCACCCCTTAAGGATGCTCAAATATATACTGTTATAAGGGTGGGGTTGAAGTTCGTTAATTAATCATGAGTGACTATAAGAATGCCTAACAATCAAAAGTGGACTTTTTGCTTCTAAAGTCAGGAAAGCAAAAGGCCAGAGGCCAAGATAAGATCAACACATAAAACTTAGGTAAGACAGTCCAGAGCTACAAATAATGTCATGGTTGTGCACACAGGGCAATAGATAGAGAAGGCCACATACCAACACATACACACGGAGACAGCAAGCAGATCCCAATTTCAGTTAACGGTGGAAGATGTGGTTTAGCTGACACATACCTGTAAAGAGACAGAGAAGGAATGATCAGGTGAGGCAGAACTTAATGCAGAGATTGAAGTGCATATCACTTGTAGAAAGAATCACTTAGAGAAAGAAGCCATTGCAATGTGCACCCCGAGCAATGTGCTCACCCCTTAAGGATGCTCAAATATATACTGTTATAAGGGTGGGGTTGAAGTTCGTTAATTAATCATGAGTGACTATAAGAATGCCTAACAATCAAAAGTGGACTTTTTGCTTCTAAAGTCAGGAAAGCAAAAGGCCAGAGGCCAAGATAAGATCAACACATAAAACTTAGGTAAGACAGTCCAGAGCTACAAATAATGTCATGGTTGTGCACACAGGGCAATAGCTAGAGAAGGCCACATACCAACACATACACACGGAGACAGCAAGCAGATCCCAATTTCAGTTAACGGTGGAAGATGTGGTTTAGTTGACACATACCTGTAAAGAGACAGAGAAGGAATGATCAGGTGAGGCAGAACTTAATGCAGAGATTGAAGTGCATATCACTTGTAGAAAGAATCACTTAGAGAAAGAAGCCATTGCAATGTGCACCCCGAGCAATGTGCTCACCCCTTAAGGATGCTCAAATATATACTGTTATAAGGGTGGGGTTGAAGTTCGTTAATTAATCATGAGTGACTATAAGAATGCCTAACAATCAAAAGTGGACTTTTTGCTTCTAAAGTCAGGAAAGCAAAAGGCCAGAGGCCAAGATAAGATCAACACATAAAACTTAGGTAAGACAGTCCAGAGCTACAAATAATGTCATGGTTGTGCACACAGGGCAATAGATAGAGAAGGCCACATACCAACACATACACACGGAGACAGCAAGCAGATCCCAAATTCAGTTAACGGTGGAAGATGTGGTTTAGCTGACACATACCTGTAAAGAGACAGAGAAGGAATGATCAGGTGAGGCAGAACTTAATGCAGAGATTGAAGTGCATATCACTTGTAGAAAGAATCACTTAGAGAAAGAAGCCATTGCAATGTGCACCCCGACCAATGTGCTCACCCCTTAAGGATGCTCAAATATATACTGTTATAAGGGTGGGGTTGAAGTTTGTTAATTAATCATGAGTGACTATAAGAATGCCTAACAATCAAAAGTGGACTTTTTGCTTCTAAAGTCAGGAAAGCATAAGGCCAGAGGCCAAGATAAGATCAACACATAAAACTTAGGAAAGACAGTCCAGAGCTACAAATAATGTCATGGTTGTGCACACAGGGCAATAGATAGAGAAGGCCACATACCAACACATACACACGGAGACAGCAAGCAGATCCCAATTTCAGTTAACGGTGGAAGATGTGGTTTAGCTGACACATACCTGTAAAGAGACAGAGAAGGAATGATCAGGTGAGGCAGAAATTAATGCAGAGATTGAAGTGCATATCACTTGTAGAAAGAATCACTTAGAGAAAGAAGCCATTGTAATTTTCCCCCCCCGAGCAATGTGCTCACCCCTTAAGGATGCTCAAATATATACTGTTATAAGGGTGGGGTTGAATTTCGTTAATTAATCATGAGTGACTATAAGAATGCCTAACAATCAAAAGTGGACTTTTTGCTTCTAAAGTCAGGAAAGCAAAAGGCCAGAGGCCAAGATAAGATCAACACATAAAACTTAGGTAAGACAATCCAGAGCTACAAATAATGTCATGGTTGTGCACACAGGGCAATAGATAGAGAAGGCCACATACCAACACATACACACGGAGACAGCAAGCAGATCCCAATTTCAGTTAACGGTGGAAGATGTGGTTTAGGTGACACATACCTGTAAAGAGACAGAGAAGGAATGATCAGGTGAGGCAGAACTTAATGCAGAGATTGAAGTGCATATCACTTGTAGAAAGAATCACTTAGAGAAAGAAGCCATTGCAATGTGCACCCCGAGCAATGTGCTCACCCCTTAAGGATGCTCAAATATATACTGTTATAAGAGTGGGGTTGAAGTTCGTTAATTAATCATGAGTGAATATAAGAATGCCTAACAATCAAAAGTGGACTTTTTGCTTCTAAAGTCAGGAAAGCAAAAGGCCAGAGGCCAAGATAAGATCAACACATAAAACTTAGGTAAGACAGTCCAGAGCTACAAATAATGTCATGGTTGTGCACACAGGGCAATAGATAGAGAAGGCCACATACCAACACATACACACGGAGACAGCAAGCAGATCCCAATTTCAGTTAACGGTGGAAGATGTGGTTTAGCTCACACATACCAACACATACACACGGAGACAGCAAGCAGATCCCAATTTCAGTTAACGGTGGAAGATGTGGTTTAGCTGACACATACCTGTAAAGAGACAGAGAAGGAATGATCAGGTGAGGCAGAACTTAATGCAGAGATTGAAGTGCATATCACTTGTAGAAAGAATCACTTAGAGAAAGAAGCCATTGCAATGTGCACCCCGAGCAATGTGCTCACCCCTTAAGGATGCTCAAATATATACTGTTATAAGGGTGGGGTTGAAGTTCGTTAATTAATCATGAGTGACTATAAGAATGCCTAACAATCAAAAGTGGACTTTTTGCTTCTAAAGTCAGGAAAGCAAAAGGCCAGAGGCCAAGATAAGATCAACACATAAAACTTAGGTAAGACAGTCCAGAGCTACAAATAATGTCATGGTTGTGCACACAGGGCAATAGATAGAGAAGGCCACATACCAACACATACACACGGAGACAGCAAGCAGATCCCAATTTCAGTTAACGGTGGAAGATGTGGTTTAGCTGACACATACCTGTAAAGAGACAGAGAAGGAATGATCAGGTGAGGCAGAACTTAATGCAGAGATTGAAGTGCATATCACTTGTAGAAAGAATCACTTAGAGAAAGAAGCCATTGCAATGTGCACCCCGAGCAATGTGCTCACCCCTTAAGGATGCTCAAATATATACTGTTATAAGGGTGGGGTTGAAGTTCGTTAATTAATCATGAGTGACTATAAGAATGCCTAACAATCAAAAGTGGACTTTTTGCTTCTAAAGTCAGGAAAGCAAAAGGCCAGAGGCCAAGATAAGATCAACACATAAAACTTAGGTAAGACAGTCCAGAGCTACAAATAATGTCATGGTTGTGCACACAGGGCAATAGATAGAGAAGGCCACATACCAACACATACACACGGAGACAGCAAGCAGATCCCAATTTCAGTTAACGGTGGAAGATGTGGTTTAGCTCACACATACCAACATATACACACAGAGACAGCAAGCAGATCCCAATTTCAGTTAACGGTGGAAGATGTGGTTTAGCTGACACATACCTGTAAAGAGACAGAGAAGGAATGATCAGGTGAGGCAGAACTTAATGCAGAGATTGAAGTGCATATCACTTGTAGAAAGAATCACTTAGAGAAAGAAGCCATTGCAATGTGCACCCCGAGCAATGTGCTCACCCCTTAAGGATGCTCAAATATATACTATTATAAGGGTGGGGTTGAAGTTCGTTAATTAATCATGAGTGACTATAAGAATGCCTAACAATCAAAAGTGGACTTTTTGCTTCTAAAGTCAGGAAAGCAAAAGGCCAGAGGCCAAGATAAGATCAACACATAAAACTTAGGTAAGACAGTCCAGAGCTACAAATAATGTCATGGTTGTGCACACAGGGCAATAGATAGAGAAGGCCACATACCAACACATACACACGGAGACAGCAAGCAGATCCCAATTTCAGTTAACGGTGGAAGATGTGGTTTAGCTGACACATACCAACACATACACACAGAGACAGCAAGCAGATCCCAATTTCAGTTAACGGTGGAAGATGTGGTTTAGCTGACACATACCTGTAAAGAGACAGAGAAGGAATGATCAGGTGAGGCAGAACTTAATGCAGAGATTGAAGTGCATATCACTTGTAGAAAGAATCACTTAGAGAAAGAAGCCATTGCAATGTGCACCCCGAGCAATGTGCTCACCCCTTAAGGATGCTCAAATATATACTGTTATAAGGGTGGGGTTGAAGTTCGTTAATTAATCATGAGTGACTATAAGAATGCCTAACAATCAAAAGTGGACTTTTTGCTTCTAAAGTCAGGAAAGCAAAAGGCCAGAGGCCAAGATAAGATCAACACATAAATCTTAGGTAAGACAGTCCAGAGCTACAAATAATGTCATGGTTGTGCACACAGGGCAATAGATAGAGAAGGCCACATACCAACACATACACACGGAGACAGCAAGCAGATCCCAATTTCAGTTAACGGTGGAAGATGTGGTTTAGCTGACACATACCTGTAAAGAGACAGAGAAGGAATGATCAGGTGAGGCAGAACTTAATGCAGAGATTGAAGTGCATATCACTTGTAGAAAGAATCACTTAGAGAAAGAAGCCATTGCAATGTGCACCCCGAGCAATGTGCTCACCCCTTAAGGATGCTCAAATATATACTGTTATAAGGGTGGGGTTGAAGTTCGTTAATTAATCATGAGTGACTATAAGAATGCCTAACAATCAAAAGTGGACTTTTTGCTTCTAAAGTCAGGAAAGCAAAAGGCCAGAGGCCAAGATAAGATCAACACATAAAACTTAGGTAAGACAGTCCAGAGCTACAAATAATGTCATGGTTGTGCACACAGGGCAATAGATAGAGAAGGCCACATACCAACACATACACACGGAGACAGCAAGCAGATCCCAATTTCAGTTAACGGTGGAAGATGTGGTTTAGCTGACACATACCTGTAAAGAGACAGAGAAGGAATGATCAGGTGAGGCAGAACTTAATGCAGAGATTGAAGTGCATATCACTTGTAGAAAGAATCACTTAGAGAAAGAAGCCATTGCAATGTGCACCCCGAGCAATGTGCTCACCCCTTAAGGATGCTCAAATATATACTGTTATAAGGGTGGGGTTGAAGTTCGTTAATTAATCATGAGTGACTATAAGAATGCCTAACAATCAAAAGTGGACTTTTTGCTTCTAAAGTCAGGAAAGCAAAAGGCCAGAGGCCAAGATAAGATCAACACATAAAACTTAGGTAAGACAGTCCAGAGCTACAAATAATGTCATGGTTGTGCACACAGGGCAATAGATAGAGAAGGCCACATACCAACACATACACACGGAGACAGCAAGCAGATCCCAATTTCAGTTAACGGTGGAAGATGTGGTTTAGCTGACACATACCAACACATACACACAGAGACAGCAAGCAGATCCCAATTTCAGTTAACGGTGGAAGATGTGGTTTAGCTGACACATACCTGTAAAGAGACAGAGAAGGAATGATCAGGTGAGGCAGAACTTAATGCAGAGATTGAAGTGCATATCACTTGTAGAAAGAATCACTTAGAGAAAGAAGCCATTGCAATGTGCACCCCGAGCAATGTGCTCACCCCTTAAGGATGCTCAAATATATACTGTTATAAGGGTGGGGTTGAAGTTCGTTAATTAATCATGAGTGACTATAAGAATGCCTAACAATCAAAAGTGGACTTTTTGCTTCTAAAGTCAGGAAAGCAAAAGGCCAGAGGCCAAGATAAGATCAACACATAAAACTTAGGTAAGACAGTCCAGAGCTACAAATAATGTCATGGTTGTGCACACAGGGCAATAGATAGAGAAGGCCACATACCAACACATACACACGGAGACAGCAAGCAGATCCCAATTTCAGTTAACGGTGGAAGATGTGGTTTAGCTGACACATACCTGTAAAGAGACAGAGAAGGAATGATCAGGTGAGGCAGAACTTAATGCAGAGATTGAAGTGCATATCACTTGTAGAAAGAATCACTTAGAGAAAGAAGCCATTGCAATGTGCACCCCGAGCAATGTGCTCACCCCTTAAGGATGCTCAAATATATACTGTTATAAGGGTGGGGTTGAAGTTCGTTAATTAATCATGAGTGACTATAAGAATGCCTAGCAATCAAAAGTGGACTTTTTGCTTCTAAAGTCAGGAAAGCAAAAGGCCAGAGGCCAAGATAAGATCAACACATAAAACTTAGGTAAGACAGTCCAGAGCTACAAATAATGTCATGGTTGTGCACACAGGGCAATAGATAGAGAAGGCCACATACCAACACATACACACGGAGACAGCAAGCAGATCCCAATTTCAGTTAACGGTGGAAGATGTGGTTTAGCTGACACATACCAACACATACACACAGAGACAGCAAGCAGATCCCAATTTCAGTTAACGGTGGAAGATGTGGTTTAGCTGACACATACCTGTAAAGAGACAGAGAAGGAATGATCAGGTAAGGCAGAACTTAATGCAGAGATTGAAGTGCATATCACTTGTAGAAAGAATCACTTAGAGAAAGAAGCCATTGCAATGTGCACCCCGAGCAATGTGCTCACCCCTTAAGGATGCTCAAATATATACTGTTATAAGGGTGGGGTTGAAGTTCGTTAATTAATCATGAGTGACTATAAGAATGCCTAACAATCAAAAGTGGATTTTTTGCTTCTAAAGTCAGCAAAGCAAAAGGCCAGAGGCCAAGATAAGATCAACACATAAAACTTAGGTAAGACAGTCCAGAGCTACAAATAATGTCATGGTTGTGCACACAGGGCAATAGATAGAGAAGGCCACATACCAACACATACACACGGAGACAGCAAGCAGATCCCAATTTCAGTTAACGGTGGAAGATGTGGTTTAGCTGACACATACCTGTAAAGAGACAGAGAAGGAATGATCAGGTGAGGCAGAACTTAATGCAGAGATTGAAGTGCATATCACTTGTAGAAAGAATCACTTAGAGAAAGAAGCCATTGCAATGTGCACCCCGAGCAATGTGCTCACCCCTTAAGGATGCTCAAATATATACTGTTATAAGGGTGGGGTTGAAGTTCGTTAATTAATCATGAGTGACTATAAGAATGCCTAACAATCAAAAGTGGACTTTTTGCTTCTAAAGTCAGGAAAGCAAAAGGCCAGAGGCCAAGATAAGATCAACACATAAAACTTAGGTAAGACAGTCCAGAGCTACAAATAATGTCATGGTTGTGCACACAGGGCAATAGATAGAGAAGGCCACATACCAGCACATACACACGGAGACAGCAAGCAGATCCCAATTTCAGTTACCGGTGGAAGATGTGGTTTAGCTGACACATACCAACACATACACACAGAGACAGCAAGCAGATCCCAATTTCAGTTAACGGTGGAAGATGTGGTTTAGCTGACACATACCTGTAAAGAGACAGAGAAGGAATGATCAGGTGAGGCAGAACTTAATGCAGAGATTGAAGTGCATATCACTTGTAGAAAGAATCACTTAGAGAAAGAAGCCATTGCAATGTGCACCCCGAGCAATGTGCTCACCCCTTAAGGATGCTCAAATATATACTGTTATAAGGGTGGGGTTGAAGTTCGTTAATTAATCATGAGTGACTATAAGAATGCCTAACAATCAAAAGTGGACTTTTTGCTTCTAAAGTCAGGAAAGCAAAAGGCCAGAGGCCAAGATAAGATCAACACATAAAACTTAGGTAAGACAGTCCAGAGCTACAAATAATGTCATGGTTGTGCACACAGGGCAATAGATAGAGAAGGCCACATACCAACACATACACACGGAGACAGCAAGCAGATCCCAATTTCAGTTAGCGGTGGAAGATGTGGTTTAGCTGACACATACCTGTAAAGAGACAGAGAAGGAATGATCAGGTGAGGCAGAACTTAATGCAGAGATTGAAGTGCATATCACTTGTAGAAAGAATCACTTAGAGAAAGAAGTCATTGCAATGTGCACCGCGAGCAATGTGCTCACCCCTTAAGGATGCTCAAATATATACTGTTATAAGGGTGGGGTTGAAGGTCGTTAATTAATCATGAGTGAATATAAGAATGCCTAACAATCAAAAGTGGACTTTTTGCTTCTAAAGTCAGGAAAGCAAAAGGCCAGAGGCCAAGATAAGATCAACACATAAAACTTAGGTAAGACAGTCCAGAGCTACAAATAATGTCATGGTTGTGCACACAGGGCAATAGATAGAGAAGGCCACATACCAACACATACACACGGAGACAGCAAGCAGATCCCAATTTCAGTTAACGGTGGAAGATGTGGTTTAGCTGACACATACCAACACATACACACAGAGACAGCAAGCAGATCCCAATTTCAGTTAACGGTGGAAGATGTGGTTTAGCTGACACATACCTGTAAAGAGACAGAGAAGGAATGATCAGGTGAGGCAGAACTTAATGCAGAGATTGAAGTGCATATCACTTGTAGAAAGAATCACTTAGAGAAAGAAGCCATTGCAATGTGCACCCCGAGCAATGTGCTCACCCCTTAAGGATGCTCAAATATATACTGTTATAAGGGTGGGGTTGAAGTTCGTTAATTAATCATGAGTGACTATAAGAATGCCTAACAATCAAAAGTGGACTTTTTGCTTCTAAAGTCAGGAAAGCAAAAGGCCAGAGGCCAAGATAAGATCAACACATAAAACTTAGGTAAGACAGTCCAGAGCTACAAATAATGTCATGGTTGTGCACACAGGGCAATAGATAGAGAAGGCCACATACCAACACATACACACGGAGACAGCAAGCAGATCCCAATTTCAGTTAACGGTGGAAGATGTGGTTTAGCTGACACATACCTGTAAAGAGACAGAGAAGGAATGATCAGGTGAGGCAGAACTTAATGCAGAGATTGAAGTGCATATCACTTGTAGAAAGAATCACTTAGAGAAAGAAGCCATTGCAATGTGCACCCCGAGCAATGTGCTCACCCCTTAAGGATGCTCAAATATATACTGTTATAAGGGTGGGGTTGAAGGTCGTTAATTAATCATGAGTGAATATAAGAATGCCTAACAATCAAAAGTGGACTTTTTGCTTCTAAAGTCAGGAAAGCAAAAGGCCAGAGGCCAAGATAAGATCAACACATAAAACTTAGGTAAGACAGTCCAGAGCTACAAATAATGTCATGGTTGTGCACACAGGGCAATAGATAGAGAAGGCCACATACCAACACATACACACGGAGACAGCAAGCAGATCCCAATTTCAGTTAACGGTGGAAGATGTGGTTTAGCTGACACATACCAACACATACACACAGAGACAGCAAGCAGATCCCAATTTCAGTTAACGGTGGAAGATGTGGTTTAGCTGACACATACCTGTAAAGAGACAGAGAAGGAATGATCAGGTGAGGCAGAACTTAATGCAGAGATTGAAGTGCATATCACTTGTAGAAAGAATCACTTAGAGAAAGAAGCCATTGCAATGTGCACCCCGAGCAATGTGCTCACCCCTTAAGGATGCTCAAATATATACTGTTATAAGGGTGGGGTTGAAGTCCGTTAATTAATCATGAGTGACTATAAGAATGCCTAACAATCAAAAGTGGACTTTTTGCTTCTAAAGTCAGGAAAGCAAAAGGCCAGAGGCCAAGATAAGATCAACACATAAAACTTAGGTAAGACAGTCCAGAGCTACAAATAATGTCATGGTTGTGCACACAGGGCAATAGATAGAGAAGGCCACATACCAACACATACACACGGAGACAGCAAGCAGATCCCAATTTCAGTTAACGGTGGAAGATGTGGTTTAGCTGACACATACCTGTAAAGAGACAGAGAAGGAATGATCAGGTGAGGCAGAACTTAATGCAGAGATTGAAGTGCATATCACTTGTAGAAAGAATCACTTAGAGAAAGAAGCCATTGCAATGTGCACCCCGAGCAATGTGCTCACCCCTTAAGGATGCTCAAATATATACTGTTATAAGGGTGGGGTTGAAGTTTGTTAATTAATCATGAGTGAATATAAGAATGCCTAACAATCAAAAGTGGACTTTTTGCTTCTAAAGTCAGGAAAGCAAAAGGCCAGAGGCCAAGATAAGATCAACACATAAAACTTAGGTAAGACAGTCCAGAGCTACAAATAATGTCATGGTTGTGCACACAGGGCAATAGATAGAGAAGGCCACATACCAACACATACACACGGAGACAGCAAGCAGATCCCAATTTCAGTTAACGGTGGAAGATGTGGTTTAGCTGACACATACCAACACATACACACAGAGACAGCAAGCAGATCCCAATTTCAGTTAACGGTGGAAGATGTGGTTTAGCTGACACATACCTGTAAAGAGACAGAGAAGGAATGATCAGGTGAGGCAGAACTTAATGCAGAGATTGAAGTGCATATCACTTGTAGAAAGAATCACTTAGAGAAAGAAGCCATTGCAATGTGCACCCCGAGCAATGTGCTCACCCCTTAAGGATGCTCAAATATATACTGTTATAAGGGTGGGGTTGAAGTTCGTTAATTAATCATGAGTGACTATAAGAATGCCTAACAATCAAAAGTGGACTTTTTGCTTCTAAAGTCAGGAAAGCAAAAGGCCAGAGGCCAAGATAAGATCAACACATAAAACTTAGGTAAGACAGTCCAGAGCTACAAATAATGTCATGGTTGTGCACACAGGGCAATAGATAGAGAAGGCCACATACCAACACATACACACGGAGACAGCAAGCAGATCCCAATTTCAGTTAACGGTGGAAGATGTGGTTTAGCTGACACATACCTGTAAAGAGACAGAGAAGGAATGATCAGGTGAGGCAGAACTTAATGCAGAGATTGAAGTGCATATCACTTGTAGAAAGAATCACTTAGAGAAAGAAGCCATTGCAATGTGCACCTCGAGCAATGTGCTCACCCCTTAAGGATGCTCAAATATATACTGTTATAAGGGTGGGGTTGAAGTTCGTTAATTAATCATGAGTGACTATAAGAATGCCTAACAATCAAAAGTGGACTTTTTGCTTCTAAAGTCAGGAGAGCAAAAGGCCAGAGGCCAAGATAAGATCAACACATAAAACTTAGGTAAGACAGTCCAGAGCTACAAATAATGTCATGGTTGTGCACACAGGGCAATAGATAGAGAAGGCCACATACCAACACATACACACGGAGACAGCAAGCAGATCCCAATTTCAGTTAGCGGTGGAAGATGTGGTTTAGCTGACACATACCTGTAAAGAGACAGAGAAGGAATGATCAGGTGAGGCAGAACTTAATGCAGAGATTGAAGTGCATATCACTTGTAGAAAGAATCACTTAGAGAAAGAAGCCATTGCAATGTGCACCGCGAGCAATGTGCTCACCCCTTAAGGATGCTCAAATATATACTGTTATAAGGGTGGGGTTGAAGGTCGTTAATTAATCATGAGTGAATATAAGAATGCCTAACAATCAAAAGTGGACTTTTTGCTTCTAAAGTCAGGAAAGCAAAAGGCCAGAGGCCAAGATAAGATCAACACATAAAACTTAGGTAAGACAGTCCAGAGCTACAAATAATGTCATGGTTGTGCACACAGGGCAATAGATAGAGAAGGCCACATACCAACACATGCACACGGAGACAGCAAACAGATCCCAATTTCAGTTAACGGTGGAAGATGTGGTTTAGCTGACACATACCAACACATACACACAGAGACAGCAAGCAGATCCCAATTTCAGTTAACGGTGGAAGATGTGGTTTAGCTGACACATACCTGTAAAGAGACAGAGAAGGAATGATCAGGTGAGGCAGAACTTAATGCAGAGATTGAAGTGCATATCACTTGTAGAAAGAATCACTTAGAGAAAGAAGCCATTGCAATGTGCACCCCGAGCAATGTGCTCACCCCTTAAGGATGCTCAAATATATACTGTTATAAGGGTGGGGTTGAAGTTCGTTAATTAATCATGAGTGACTATAAGAATGCCTAACAATCAAAAGTGGACTTTTTGCTTCTAAAGTCAGGAAAGCAAAAGGCCAGAGGCCAAGATAAGATCAACACATAAAACTTAGGTAAGACAGTCCAGAGCTACAAATAATGTCATGGTTGTGCACACAGGGCAATAGATAGAGAAGGCCACATACCAACACATACACACGGAGACAGCAAGCAGATCCCAATTTCAGTTAACGGTGGAAGATGTGGTTTAGCTGACACATACCTGTAAAGAGACAGAGAAGGAATGATCAGGTGAGGCAGAACTTAATGCAGAGATTGAAGTGCATATCACTTGTAGAAAGAATCACTTAGAGAAAGAAGCCATTGCAATGTGCACCCCGAGCAATGTGCTCACCCCTTAAGGATGCTCAAATATATACTGTTATAAGGGTGGGGTTGAAGTTCGTTAATTAATCATGAGTGAATATAAGAATGCCTAACAATCAAAAGTGGACTTTTTGCTTCTAAAGTCAGGAAAGCAAAAGGCCAGAGGCCAAGATAACATCAACACATAAAACTTAGGTAAGACAGTCCAGAGCTACAAATAATGTCATGGTTGTGCACACAGGGCAATAGATAGAGAAGGCCACATACCAACACATACACACGGAGACAGCAAGCAGATCCCAATTTCAGTTAACGGTGGAAGATGTGGTTTAGCTGACACATACCAACACATACACACAGAGACAGCAAGCAGATCCCAATTTCAGTTAACGGTGGAAGATGTGGTTTAGCTGACACATACCTGTAAAGAGACAGAGAAGGAATGATCAGGTGAGGCAGAACTTAATGCAGAGATTGAAGTGCATATCACTTGTAGAAAGAATCACTTAGAGAAAGAAGCCATTGCAATGTGCACCCCGAGCAATGTGCTCACCCCTTAAGGATGCTCAAATATATACTGTTATAAGGGTGGGGTTGAAGTTCGTTAATTAATCATGAGTGACTATAAGAATGCCTAACAATCAAAAGTGGACTTTTTGCTTCTAAAGTCAGGAAAGCAAAAGGCCAGAGGCCAAGATAAGATCAACACATAAAACTTAGGTAAGACAGTCCAGAGCTACAAATAATGTCATGGTTGTGCACACAGGGCAATAGATAGAGAAGGCCACATACCAACACATACACACGGAGACAGCAAGCAGATCCCAATTTCAGTTAACGGTGGAAGATGTGGTTTAGCTGACACATACCTGTAAAGAGACAGAGAAGGAATGATCAGGTGAGGCAGAACTTAATGCAGAGATTGAAGTGCATATCACTTGTAGAAAGAATCACTTAGAGAAAGAAGCCATTGCAATGTGCACCCCGAGCAATGTGCTCACCCCTTAAGGATGCTCAAATATATACTGTTATAAGGGTGGGGTTGAAGTTCGTTAATTAATCATGAGTGACTATAAGAATGCCTAACAATCAAAAGTGGACTTTTTGCTTCTAAAGTCAGGAAAGCAAAAGGCCAGAGGCCAAGATAAGATCAACACATAAAACTTAGGTAAGACAGTCCAGAGCTACAAATAATGTCATGGTTGTGCACAAAGGGCAATAGATAGAGAAGGCCACATACCAACACATACACACGGAGACAGCAAGCAGATCCCAATTTCAGTTAACGGTGGAAGATGTGGTTTAGCTGACACATACCTGTAAAGAGACAGAGAAGGAATGATCAGGTGAGGCAGAACTTAATGCAGAGATTGAAGTGCATATCACTTGTAGAAAGAATCACTTAGAGAAAGAAGCCATTGCAATGTGCACCCCGAGCAATGTGCTCACCCCTTAAGGATGCTCAAATATATACTGTTATAAGGGCGGGGTTGAAGTTCGTTAATTAATCATGAGTGACTATAAGAATGCCTAACAATCAAAAGTGGACTTTTTGCTTCTAAAGTCAGGAAAGCAAAAGGCCAGAGGCCAAGATAAGATCAACACATAAAACTTAGGTAAGACAGTCCAGAGCTACAAATAATGTCATGGTTGTGCACACAGGGCAATAGATAGAGAAGGCCACATACCAACACATACACACGGAGACAGCAAGCAGATCCCAATTTCAGTTAACGGTGGAAGATGTGGTTTAGCTGACACATACCAACACATACACACAGAGACAGCAAGCAGATCCCAATTTCAGTTAACGGTGGAAGATGTGGTTTAGCTGACACATACCTGTAAAGAGACAGAGAAGGAATGATCAGGTGAGGCAGAACTTAATGCAGAGATTGAAGTGCATATCACTTGTAGAAAGAATCACTTAGAGAAAGAAGCCATTGCAATGTGCACCCCGAGCAATGTGCTCACCCCTTAAGGATGCTCAAATATATACTGTTATAAGGGTGGGGTTGAAGTTCGTTAATTAATCATGAGTGAATATAAGAATGCCTAACAATCAAAAGTGGACTTTTTGCTTCTAAAGTCAGGAAAGCAAAAGGCCAGAGGCCAAGATAAGATCAACACATAAAACTTAGGTAAGACAGTCCAGAGCTACAAATAATGTCATGGTTGTGCACACAGGGCAATAGATAGAGAAGGCCACATACCAACACATACACACGGAGACAGCAAGCAGATCCCAATTTCAGTTAACGGTGGAAGATGTGGTTTAGCTGACACATACCAACACATACACACAGAGACAGCAAGCAGATCCCAATTTCAGTTAACGGTGGAAGATGTGGTTTAGCTGACACATACCTGTAAAGAGACAGAGAAGGAATGATCAGGTGAGGCAGAACTTAATGCAGAGATTGAAGTGCATATCACTTGTAGAAAGAATCACTTAGAGAAAGAAGCCATTGCAATGTGCACCCCGAGCAATGTGCTCACCCCTTAAGGATGCTCAAATATATACTGTTATAAGGGTGGGGTTGAAGTTCGTTAATTAATCATGAGTGACTATAAGAATGCCTAACAATCAAAAGTGGACTTTTTGCTTCTAAAGTCAGGAAAGCAAAAGGCCAGAGGCCAAGATAAGATCAACACATAAAACTTAGGTAAGACAGTCCAGAGCTACAAATAATGTCATGGTTGTGCACACAGGGAAATAGATAGAGAAGGCCACATACCAACACATACACACGGAGACAGCAAGCAGATCCCAATTTCAGTTAACGGTGGAAGATGTGGTTTAGCTGACACATACCTGTAAAGAGACAGAGAAGGAATGATCAGGTGAGGCAGAACTTAATGCAGAGATTGAAGTGCATATCACTTGTAGAAAGAATCACTTAGAGAAAGAAGCCATTGCAATGTGCACCCCGAGCAATGTACTCACCCCTTAAGGATGCTCAAATATATACTGTTATAAGGGTGGGGTTGAAGTTCGTTAATTAATCATGAGTGACTATAAGAATGCCTAACAATCAAAAGTGGACTTTTTGCTTCTAAAGTCAGGAAAGCAAAAGGCCAGAGGCCAAGATAAGATCAACACATAAAACTTAGGTAAGACAGTCCAGAGCTACAAATAATGTCATGGTTGTGCACACAGGGCAATAGATAGAGAAGGCCACATACCAACACATACACACGGAGACAGCAAGCAGATCCCAATTTCAGTTAACGGTGGAAGATGTGGTTTAGCTGACACATACCAACACATACACACAGAGACAGCAAGCAGATCCCAATTTCAGTTAACGGTGGAAGATGTGGTTTAGCTGACACATACCTGTAAAGAGACAGAGAAGGAATGATCAGGTGAGGCAGAACTTAATGCAGAGATTGAAGTGCATATCACTTGTAGAAAGAATCACTTAGAGAAAGAAGCCATTGCAATGTGCACCCCGAGCAATGTGCTCACCCCTTAAGGATGCTCAAATATATACTGTTATAAGGGTGGGGTTGAAGTTCGTTAATTAATCATGAGTGACTATAAGAATGCCTAACAATCAAAAGTGGACTTTTTGCTTCTAAAGTCAGGAAAGCAAAAGGCCAGAGGCCAAGATAAGATCAACACATAAAACTTAGGTAAGACAGTCCAGAGCTACAAATAATGTCATGGTTGTGCACACAGGGGAATAGATAGAGAAGGCCACATACCAACACATACACACGGAGACAGCAAGCAGATCCCAATTTCGGTTAACGGTGGAAGATGTGGTTTAGCTGACACATACCAACATATACACACAGAGACAGCAAGCAGATCCCAATTTCAGTTAACGGTGGAAGATGTGGTTTAGCTGACACATACCTGTAAAGAGACAGAGAAGGAATGATCAGGTGAGGCAGAACTTAATGCAGAGATTGAAGTGCATATCACTTGTAGAAAGAATCACTTAGAGAAAGAAGCCATTGCAATGTGCACCCCGAGCAATGTGCTCACCCCTTAAGGATTCTCAAATATATACTGTTATAAGGGTGGGGTTGAAGTTCGTTAATTAATCATGAGTGACTATAAGAGTGCCTAACAATCAAAAGTGGACTTTTTGCTTCTAAAGTCAGGAAAGCAAAAGGCCAGAGGCCAAGATAAGATCAACACATAAAACTTAGGTAAGACAGTCCAGAGCTACAAATAATGTCATGGTTGTGCACACAGGGCAATAGATAGAGAAGGCCACATACCAACACATACACATGGAGACAGCAAGCAGATCCCAATTTCAGTTAACGGTGGAAGATGTGGTTTAGCTGACACATACCAACACATACACAAGGAGACAGCAAGCAGATCCCAATTTCAGTTAACGGTGGAAGATGTGGTTTAGCTGACACATACCTGTAAAGAGACAGAGAAGGAATGATCAGGTGAGGCAGAACTTAATGCAGAGATTGAAGTGCATATCACTTGTAGAAAGAATCACTTAGAGAAAGAAGCCATTGCAATGTGCACCCCGAGCAATGTGCTCACCCCTTAAGGATGCTCAAATATATACTGTTATAAGGGTGGGGTTGAAGTTCGTTAATTAATGATGAGTGACTATAAGAATGCCTAACAATCAAAAGTGGACTTTTTGCTTCTAAAGTCAGGAAAGCATAAGGCCAGAGGCCAAGATAAGATCAACACATAAAACTTAGGTAAGACAGTCCAGAGCTACAAATAATGTCATGGTTGTGCACACAGGGTAATAGATAGAGAAGGCCACATACCAACACATACACACGGAGACAGCAAGCAGATCCCAATTTCAGTTAACGGTGGAAGATGTGGTTTAGCTGACACATACCTGTAAAGAGACAGAGAAGGAATGATCAGGTGAGGCGGAACTTAATGCAGAGATTGAAGTGCATATCACTTGTAGAAAGAATCACTTAGAGAAAGAAGCCATTGCAATGTGCACCCCGAGCAATGTGCTCACCCCTTAAGGATGCTCAAATATATACTGTTATAAGGGTGGGGTTGAAGTTCGTTAATTAATCATGAGTGACTATAAGAATGCCTAACAATCAAAAGTGGACTTTTTGCTTCTAAAGTCAGGAAAGCAAAAGGCCAGAGGCCAAGATAAGATCAACACATAAAACTTAGGTAAGACAGTCCAGAGCTACAAATAATGTCATGGTTGTGCACACAGGGCAATAGATAGAGAAGGCCACATACCAACACATACACACGGAGACAGCAAGCAGATCCCAATTTCAGTTAACGGTGGAAGATGTGGTTTAGCTGACACATACCAACACATACACACAGAGACAGCAAGCAGATCCCAATTTCAGTTAACGGTGGAAGATATGGTTTAGCTGACACATACCTGTAAAGAGACAGAGAAGGAATGATCAGGTGAGGCAGAACTTAATGCAGAGATTGAAGTTCATATCACTTGTAGAAAGAATCACTTAGAGAAAGAAGCCATTGCAATGTGCTCCCCGAGCAATGTGCTCACCCCTTAAGGATGCTCAAATATATACTGTTATAAGGGTGGGGTTGAAGTTCATTAATTAATCATGAGTGACTATAAGAATGCCTAACAATCAAAAGTGGACTTTTTGCTTCTAAAGTCAGGAAAGCAAAAGGCCAGAGGCCAAGATAAGATCAACACATAAAACTTAGGTAAGACAGTCCAGAGCTACAAATAATGTCATGGTTGTGCACACAGGGCAATAGATAGAGAAGGCCACATACCAACACATACACACAGAGACAGAAAGCAGATCCCAATTTCAGTTAACGGTGGAAGATGTGGTTTAGCTGACACATACCAACACATAAACACAGAGACAGCAAGCAGATCCCAATTTCAGTTAACGGTGGAAGATGTGGTTTAGCTGACACATACCTGTAAAGAGACAGAGAAGGAATAATCAGGTGAGGCAGAACTTAATGCAGAGATTGACGTGCATATCACTTGAAGAAAGAATCACTTAGAGAAAGAAGCCATTGCAATGTGCACCCCGAGCAATGTGCTCACCCCATGCTCAAATATATACTGTTATAAGGGTGGGGTTGAAGTTCGTTAATTAATCATGAGTGACTATAAGAATGCCTAACAATCAAAAGTGGACTTTTTGCTTCTAAAGTCAGGAAAGCAAAAGGCCAGAGGCCAAGATAAGATCAACACATAAAACTTAGGTAAGACAGTCCAGAGCTACAAATAATGTCATGGTTGTGCACACAGGGCAATAGATAGAGAAGGCCACATACCAACACATACTTACAGAGACAGCAAGCAGATCCCAATTTCAGTTAACGGTGGAAGATGCGGTTTAGCTGACACATACCAACACATACACACAGAGACAGCAAGCAGATCCCAATTTCAGTTAACGGTGGAAGATGTGGTTTAGCTGACACATACCTGTAAAGAGACAGAGAAGGAATGATCAGGTGAGGTAGAACTTAATGCAGAGATTGAAGTGCATATCACTTGTAGAAAGAATCACTTAGAGAAAGAAGCCATTGCAATGTGCACCCCGAGCAATGGATGTATGATAATGTGTATTGTATAGTCGGTGAGCTAGGAGACTTGAAGTCTGGCCTAAAGGTCATGTCTGTGAGTCACCTAGGCTGTCTAAAGGATTAGATAATTAGCTCATGTTAATTAGGCATCTGCTTACAGGTTGTATTTTCATCCAGCGGTATATATTTGTGTGAGATCTCAAAATAAAGATTCGTTCCTGTTTGAACCTCAAGACAGAGCCTCGTCTCATACTTGGGGGAGAATTATTCGTATGGGTTTCTTGTTCGGCTGATCGGAGTGTTTGGTAGCTGCCTTTGTGTTCGGAAATAGAATGTCTTAAACGGCTTTAACCCCTTTCATACTCGGGGTGTCATTACAGCTACAATGTAAAGTAGTGAGTGTACAGCTTGTATAACAGTGTAAATGATCTGTCCATTTAAAATAAATCAACACACAGCCATTAATGTCTAAACCTCTGGGAACAAAAGTGAGTACACCCCTAAGTGAAAAAGTCCAAATTGGGCTCAATTAGCCTTTTTCCCTCCCCGGTGTTATTTGACTCGTTAGTGTTACAAGGTCTCAGGTGTGAATGGGGAGCAGGTGTGTTAAATTTGGTGGTATCACTCTCACTCTCTCATACTGGTCACTGGAAGTTCAACATGGCACTTCATGGAACTCTGAGGATCTGAAAAAAAGAATTCTTGCTTTACATAAAGATGGCCTAGGATATAAGATTGCCAAGACCCTGAAACTGAGCTGCAGCATGGTGGCCAAGACCATACAGCGATTTAACAGGACAGGTTCCAGTCAGAACAGGCCTCGCCATGGTTGACCAAAGAAGTTAAGAGCACGTGCTCAGAGGTTGTCTTTGGGAAATAGACATATGAGTGCTGCCAGCATTGCTGCAGGGGTTGAAGGGATGGGGGGGTCAGCCTGTCAGTGCTTAGATCATATGCCGCACACTGCATCAAATTGGTCTGCATAGTTGTCATCCCAGAAGGAAGCCTCTTCTAAAGTTGATGCACAAGAAAGCCCAAGTTTGCTGAAGACAAGCAGACTAAGGACATGGATTTCTGGAACCATGTCCTGTGGTCTGATGAGACCAAGATAAACTTATTTGGTTCAGATGGTGTCAAGCGTGTGTGGCTGCAACCAGGTGAGGAGTACAAAGACAAGTGTGTCTTGCTTACAGTCAAGCATGGTGCTGGGAATGTTATGGTCTGGGGCTGTATAAGTGCTGCCGACACTGGGGAGTTACAGTTCATTGAGGGAACCATGAATGCCAGCATGTACTGTGACATACTGAAGCCGAGAATGATCCCCTCCCTTCGGAGACTGGGCTGCAGGGCAGTATTCCAACATAACGACCCCAAACACACCTCCAAGATGATCACTGCCTTGCTAAAGAATCTGAGGGTAAAGGTGATGGACTGGCCAAGCATGTCTACAGACCTAAACCTTATTGAGCATCTGTGGGGCATCCTCAAACAGAAGGTGGAGGAGCACAATGTCTCTGACATCCACTAGCTCCGTGATGTCATCATGGAGGAGTGGAAGAGGACTCCAGTGGTGTCAGAAACCATGAATCAGACTAAGACAGAAGTACAGTTTTTTTTATAATCTTTATTTAGGTTTTTTTACATACAAAATAGCCAAACATCCAAAACATCAATAATAAAAACACAATATTATAACAACCAATTCTTATCCCCCTCCCTGTCAACCCCTCCCACCCTCCACCCGCCCCACTCTTGCAGTTTTCTAGGAAGGCATAGATTTCAACTACTCAGTATCCCAATCTCATCTCCATTACCATTAACGGATAACCTCCTCAACATATCTCCATGTTTTTTTAAATACTTGCCACTTTCCCCATTAACCCTTTTGCTCCGACTTTTCTTCTGGTTCCACTCCCCTATAATCCAAACTCTCTATGTTATAAATTTCATTCACACACAAAATCCAATCCCGGATTTTAGGGCTTTCCTTTTCCTGCCATTTTTTTGGTATCTGGCATAATGCCGCGTTCAACAGGATCGGAACTATAGACATTTTATATTGTTTAACTGATTAGGCTGCTCCATGGAACATACAAGCCCACGGGTCTACCGGGATCTCTTTATTAGTGATTTCCTTTATTAACTGTAATATTCCTTTCCAAAATTCTATAATGATGGGGCAATCCAACCATATATGGGCCATTGTTCCTATGGCTTTACATCCTCTCCAACAGTCTGCTGATTTTTCCGGCTGAGATTTACTTAACCTATCTGGCGTCGCGTACCACCTGGCTAAACACTTATAATTTGTCTCAATCATCTTAGAGTCTACTGCAGTGCTGTGTGTCAATTTCCAAATTTTTGCTAAAGTGTGATTACTACACTGTGATCCTAATTCCTTTTACCATTTTGTAATGTAAGGCGGCACCTCCAGCTCTTCTCTATGCATTTGTATTTTATATAGACGTGAGATGTTATTTTTTGAGTTTTCTCTAATGGCCTATAATCTTCCTCACTTCTAATAGGCTTTGATAATTTTGCAACAAAATGAGCGAGCTAAGTGTACCGCCATGCATCAATCGTCATTAAAGTGGGGTTCCACCCAAAAAATAAAAATACCTGTAAAAATTCTAAAAAAAAAAACAAAAAAACGTTTGGATATTTTTTTTTTTTTCACTTACCTCTAAATGCCTGTTGCTAGGTGGTCCCTCGTAGTCTGCCTGTTCCTTTGCCGGGGCTGGTGACATCACTTCCCCCCAGGCACAGGAAGGGCTCCGCTCTGCTCCCTCCCTCCTGTCAATCATCTGGGACCCAATACAGGTCCCAGGTGATTGAGCGGCCAAACACGGCGCGCGGCGCCGCTCGCGCATGCGCAGTGGGTGCCAGGCTGTGAAGCCACAGCCCGGCGCCCACAGTTGAAATGCCGGCGCCGACGAGCGGAGGGGGGGGGACGAGCGGGGCTTCGATCCCCCGCATCGCTGGACCCAGGGACAGGTAAGTGTCCAATTAAAAGTCAGCAGCTGCAGTATTTGTAGCTGCTGACTTTTAATTTTTTTTTTTTGACGGCCCCCCTGGGTGGAACTCCTCTTTAAATCAGTTTCCAATCTTAGCTCGTGATAAGTGTTTATTTTACCCCTCTTAATTATGTCTTTCAATTGTGCGTTCCCTTTTTTAATACAATTCCCACCCACCTCCCTCATCCCCGGTTTAAAATATTCATTATCCTTCAAGTATATCAAAGGTGAGTTAAAGTCCCAACTATTTTGCATGTGAATCTTGTCCCAAATTTTTTGTGTCGTTTGTGTTAACTCCAATGTATTTTGACTCAATATTCTATGTGATGGTGGATTCCATACTATATGACCTAACTGTGTGTTACTCATACTATTTTTGATATTCACCCATCTCTTGTCTGAAACATGCCTTACCCATTCCATTACCCGTGATAGTGCCACTGCATTATGATCATTTTTAAAATTCGGGATTGCTAAGCCTCCCTGTTTTTTCCCCCTACTCAATGTTGTGAAAGCTATTCGCGTTTTTTTGCCACACCAGACAAACTTCATTATTATACTTCTTAAGACTCTCATATAGGACTGTGGGAGAGCAATTGGAAGTATCTGTAACTTATAAAGAATCTTAGGAGCCAACACCATTTTCACAGAATTAATTCGCCCGATCCAAGAGAGAGGACGTGTAGAGATTATTTTAGTTTCTTTCTTAATCTCATCAAGTAGAGGAATATAATTTCTTAAGTATATTTTCCTCAGGGAATTTGTCAAGTTTACTCCTAGGTATTTTATGTCCTTTCTCCATGGGAAATAAAATTGCCTATGGAGTTTGTCTTCCTCCTGTTTGGGTAAATTTATATTTAAGATTTCAGATTTGTTGAGATTAATTTTAAAGTTTGAGATGTCGCCATACTTTTTAATTGCTCTAGCAAATTTGGAATTGTAATCCTTGGGTTGGTAATATAGAAGTGCACATCGTCGGCAAACGCTGCTAACTTGTGCTCCTCAGTCCCAATCTTAATCCCATTTATATCCGGATTATTTCGAACTGACGCCAATAGGGGTTCCAAAGTCAACACGAACAAAAGAGGAGACAACGGACATCCCTGTCTGGTTCCATTTTCCATTTTAAATGGCAAAGACACAACCACATTTACCTTCACAGATGCCGATGGATAGTTATATAAAACTTTTATCCAGTTAATCAGTCTTGGTCCTAATCTCATTTTTTCCAATGTTTTTATCATGAGTCCCCAGTCTACCCTGTTGAATGCTTTTTCGGCATCCACCGACAGGAATAGTCCTGGGAACGCATTGGAATTTATAGCTTCCACTAGGAGTAATGATCTTACACCATTGTCCCTCCCCTCTCTACCTGGTATAAACCCCGCCTGGTCCGGGTGGATCAAAATGGTCATTTTTCCTTTCAACCTCCTAGCTAGGACCTTGGCATACAACTTAGTGTCTGCATTTAATAGGGCAATAGGCCTATAGCTGGAACAAAGCGTACTATTCTTACCTTCTTTTAAGATCACCGTTATTGTTGCCAACAGTGCTTCTCCTCCCATCTCCCAGTTAGTACCTAAGCCATTCCAATACTGGCACAGCTTCGGCACCAAAAGGTTCTTAAATTTTTTGAGATAGTACGTAGTGAACCCATCCGGTCCTGGGTTTTTTCCCAGGGCAGAGTCTTTTAATGCAGAGTATATTTCTTCCACGGATATAGGTCTATCCAAGTCTACTCTGTCACTTTCAGTCAGAACAGGTAACCCCCGCTTTATCTAGGAACTCTTCCACTTTCCCTTCATTTCCTTGTCCCTGTTGTCCCTTCCGTCTTACTGTATATAGGGCTTTGTAGTATTTCCTGAATTCTTCCGCTATACCCTTAGATGAATAGACTACCTCTTCCCTTTTATTTTGGATTCTATCGATGAAATTCACTGCTCTTTTCTTTTTCAACAACCTGGCTAAATGCTTACTTGATTTATTTCCCCATACTGTGGATACCTGTCTCTAGCTAATACATTAAGGGACCTTCTAGTGTCTTGTTCTAAACTTTCTTTGAGTTCCTCCCTCATATTTATCAGTTGATGAAAGCTCTCCTGATCCTGTCCATTGTGTTTTTTATGTTCTTGCTCTAATTTATATATTCCTTCAATAAGGTTTTTCCCTTTTTTTTAACCTCTCTTTTTTTTTTCCTGCACCAATAGACATAAGAACCCCCCTAATATAAGATTTGTGGACTTCCCAGAGAGTGGAACCCAATATCTCCCCTGTGTCATTGGTCTTGAAGAAAAATTCTATTTCTTCCTGTATTTTACCAGCTACTTTGTCATCTCTTAGTAGATTTTCATTTAGCCTCCATGTAAAAGGCTGTCTTTGGATCCCCGGGATCCTCATCTGCATTAAGATCGCAGCGTGGTCAAACAGCGTAGTGATTCCAATTTTCATCTCCCTCACTAGGTCCAACAGACTATGATCCACCATCATATAGTCCAATCTGGAGTACGTCCCGTGCACTGGGGAGAAAAATGTAAAGTCCTGAACCTTTGCGTGCTGCAACCTCCACACGTCCATAATTTGACATTGATGCAGCTTGCACCCAATCATTTTTAATGAGGCTCCATTAATCCTCTGTGCGCGGGACGTACTATCTACAGAAGGATTCAGACAGAAGTTAAAGTCCCCCGCCAATACCACCTCCCCCATCTTGAAATCCATCAACCTACCCAGTACTTGTTTTAGAAATCCGATCGGGTTTTTATTAGGGCAATATACGTTTGCCAGGGTAAGCATTTTGTCACCTATACAGCCCTTCAGAAAAAGGTATCGACCCTCCGGGTCGGTCATTCCATTGGTCAGGGAAAATATACACGTCTTTACGAACCCTATTTTGAACCCCTTTAGCTCTCTTTTTAGGGGAGTCACCATAAAACCAGGTCAGGAGATTAGTAGAGTATAGTTTGATATTTGTTTCTAATGCTAGATGGGTCTCCTGTAAGAACATCACATCTGCTCGATATTGTTGAAGTTCTTTTAATATTTTATGTCTCTTAGTAGGGGAGTTCAAGCCCCTTACATTATAAGACAAAAAATTAACCTCTGTCATTTACTTTAAGCCAGTTAGAGATTTATTATCAATACCGTAACCTGCCATCTAGAAAAAAATTGTTATTTGTCTCTGCAAGATTACACTCCCCCGGCCGCACCCCCCCCCCCCACTCCCTACCCCCTTTACAGAAATCCTGCAAGTCCTCTAGGAACTTTAATCTGACTGTTCTTCCATCTCTCAGCACTATTAATGATGCTGGGAATCCCCAACTATATTTTATATTAGCTGTCCTAAGTTCTTCTAAAAGGGGTTTTAATTGACGTCTCTGGGCCAGGGTTCCTGCTGATAAATCTGAGAATATCTGTAATTCTGCGTTTTCATATTGCACTGGATGAGCTCCTCTAAGCTTACTCCAAATTTTAGCTTTATCTTCAAAAAGGTGAAACTTGATAATAATGTCCCTAGGAATTTCCTCTCTCAGTCCTCAGTAAGTCCTCTTCTGGCCTCCTGTCCAGCAATGGGTTAAATATTTTTTTCATTTTTAGCATCAAATCTTCTCCTTGCTGTTCCGGGAAGGATCTAATTCTGAGATTTTGGCAACGACTTTGGTTTTCTTGTTATTCCAGCTTATATACCATATTTATAGGCGGGAAAATCGTGGGTGCGTGTTATACGCCGATCCCCGCTCTTTTGTGATCTATCGGAGCGATCGCCGCGATCGCCGCCGACATTCACATAGCGTGTATTTTTAAATGTGGCGCCGCGGAGTTCAGAGGGACTCGGCGGCGCTCGTTCAGCTGAACGAGCGCCGCCGAGAACACAGTGACTGGGCGGAGCCGAGATACACATAGCCGAGGGTTCTCGGCTCTTCTCTGCGCCGTTCACAGTCCCGCCCAGTCCCGCCATTGGACCTCTGTTATGTCCATCATAGGGACTGGGCGTGACTGTGAACGGCGCCGAGAAGAGCCGAGAACCCTCGGCTATGTGTATCTTGGCTCCGCCCAGTCACTGTGTTCTCGGCGGCGCTCGTTCAGCTGAACGAGCGCCGCCGAGTCCCTCCGAACTCCGCGGCGCCATATTTAAAAATAAACACTAAACTTGTGTATGTCGGCGGCGATCATGTACACTGGGGACAAGGCTGCACTGACCACTGGGGACAAGGCTGCACTGACCACTGGGGACAAGGCTGCACTTGGGCAAGGCTGCACTTGGGCAAGGCTGCACTGGGGCAAAGCTGCACTGACAAGACTGCACTGGGGCAAAGCTGCACTGACAATTCTGCACTGGGGCAAAGCTGCACTGACAAGGCTGCACTGGGGCAAAGCTGCACTGACAAGGCTGCACTGGGGCAAAGCTGCACTGACAAGGCTGCACTGGGGCAAAGCTGCACTGACAAGGCTGCACTGGGGCAAAGCTGCACTGACAAGGCTGCACTGGACACTGGGGCAAGGCTGCACTGACAAGGCTGCAGATGGACACGATAACGCTGCATTGATGGGCATTTAAATGTAAGTTTTTTTTCCTTAAACTTCCCTCCTAAAAGTTTTTTTCCTTAAAATTCCCTCCTAAACTTGGGGTGCGTGTTATACGCCGGCGCGTGTTATACGCCGATAAATACGGTAATATATCTCGATGTTCGGTTTTCATTTTACTCATTTGGAGTTTTAGATCGCTTATCTCTTGGGCTTGTTTTCCTGTGAGTTCCTCCGCTTCTTCAACTCTCTTTAATAAATGCCCCATATCTGTCCTGACGTTTGAAATCTGTTTTAATTGAGTTTTCTAATTTTGCAAACATTTCAAGCATTTCTGTTTTCGTTGGAATTGGGGCCATATTTCTTTGATCTTCAGCTCTGCTGGGTTCAAACTCTCCCTCCAAATCCAACTCTTCCCTAGATTTTTCTTCCTGATCCCCTCTATGTTTCACCTGTTCTTTCTTCTTTTCTTTAGCCCCCGATTGCTTCTTTTCTAGGCCCGGGCTTTTTAGACTTGCTTCCTTAAGATATTTCTGAATCGTACTTGTATTCAGACTTTCTTTTGGGGTCTTTGGGTCTGTTGTTTTTTGTGACCTCCCTCTCATGATCTCTATTTGCAGTTTTCTACCTCCCCTTCCAAATCTGTGTTTTCTAAATATCTAAGAAGTCCACTTTCCAATAAAAGCAGAGAGGGTTAGGAGATATGAGAAGGAGCAAAAGGTCCTCGTCACTCCCCTACACAGGAGGGGTCAATAAGCATTATAGGATTATAGCACACAGTACCTAAGTTGCTTCTGCTTGCGGGGTGAAGCTGCCTTTATAATACATATAACAATAACACCATCAAAGACCTTAAACGGAGGAAGTGAAAAAAAAAGGGGGAGAGGAAAGTTGTAGGGGTGGGGGGGAGCAGCCAGCAGTTACGTATTTATGAGCGTTTTCAGTCTGTGTTCTCTATTCCGTTTCTTTTTATTGCTAACAATTTAGCTCTGTTTCCCAGCTGCCTGGGCAGAGCTAAACCGAGGACAAGTTTTATCAGAGCCTCAAAAACACACTGCATGACTAAAAAAAACAACACGCCTTACAGCCATATGTTTTGCAAGGTATTCTGTGCCGTCTAGTACCCAATTCGTAAATTGTCCTGGTAGAGATATATGTATATAATATAGTATACAGTAATAGGTATGCAGTACCTTTTCCCAGAAATTTTCCATTGGAAAGCACAACAGTTCCAAAATAGCTTCAAAATGAATCATGAGACTTCCAGCCTTCTTCTGGGTATATAAATCTTTTAACCAGGGCAAGATACCTCTCAGGCTTTTTACCCTTTCCAGCCATTTATCACTCAGTTCAGACTGCTTGAAAAGAAATAACTTCAGATTCCCTTGCAGAGTCTCCAGGCAGAATCAACAGTCAATAGCTCTACTTATAAAAGGCTTAGTTCATACCTGGGGAGGGTTACATCTTGCTGAGATTTTGCAATATTACCCTCCAAGTTGATAATACTCTGACAGTATAACATGGAAGTCTGCACTGCAGCCGTCCTCCAATGATGTCCTATTCCGTCAGTTGCTTTCAACTTTTAAATGCATGTCCGCTGCTGCCCTTTTCTCCTCCAGGCTAACCGAGTTGGATTAGAAGGCCCAGTAAGGGAGAGCAACAAGTGTGGAGCGAGGAGGGGGAGGCAGTGGCAAAAACGGGGAGCCTCCGGTCTCTCAAAGCCAGTCTCCGCAGGCCTACTTGCTTCTCCTTTTTTGCCCTGGTTGGCCATCTGCCGTTTTAGTCTTCCTGGCTTAGCCTGCTGAGACCGGAGCCAAATCCGGTGCCGCCAATCATCACAGCTAGTGCGAGGGGGTTTCATTCATCGGAGTGACAGCGGTCTCTCACCCCGCTCTGCTCCGATCGGTTCATCCGTCCGCCCCCGTCCGCCCCCGTCCGCTCTCACCACAGGCAGGCCCCTCCCCTAGCTCAAATGCGTCACGTACACATCCTCCAGCACTTGCAGTGACAGAAGTACAGTTAAATCACACTTGTTAATAATAATAAAAAAAGGTAAACAGAGTAAACGTAGTCAAAATATAGCCAGAGTTCAGGAACCGGAACGGATAGTCAGACAAGCCAAAACGGCAGGGAGCCAGAAATGAGCGTAGTAGAACAGCAAGCAGGATCTGGAGCCAGAAGGAATGTCAGCCAAGCAAGTCTTTAACAGGAACACAGGAGAGCGTCTCTAGAGATGTGATCAAGGTGATAGCAGAGATCATCTGGACTGGACAGCTTAAGTAGGCAGGACTGACCTGCAGGATATCATGTTGTCACATGAAAAGATATAATAAAATAGAAGCCTGTTTTTTTACACAAACAAAGACAATGCATTCCATATAGAATAGATACTAGATCAGGACAAACATAATACAAATATGATATAGAGTGTGCTCTCCTGGGGTTGGTGTACCCCGATACCCGACGCATTTCCGGTATATTGATACCTTCATCAGGGGTTTAGGAGTTGCAAGTATTTTTACAAGTGTGTGGATTCGGTGGAATGACTTTGTGTTTAGGCAGCACCTACAACCCCCAGGGTTAAATAGCGTATTTGTTCATGAATGTCAGGCCCAAGACCTATAATGGTAGTATACATACTGGATTACCAGTGTCCATTGTTAAATGAGCCAGAGGGGGATAGGTGTACATTAAGACCTATCTTAAGCCGGCTGTATGCCAGGTGGATAAATATCCAATCAGGTCCCACTCTATATCCGGCTCCTGGGATAAACCCTTGGTGTGTCTTGATCCTGTGGGGGGTGCCTTCAGCTGGTGGCGCTCACGGGTGAGTGAGAGAGAAGAATTTCAGCAGTACTATTCTACCCTATATAATCTAACCCCTTGGGTTATACCTTCCTCCCCTCAGACTGATGAAAAACCACAAGATTTACCCTCTTATGTCCAAGAAACTGCCCTTCCAACCATCCCAAAACCAGACGCTGAAGATCTAGAGTCTTTCCTATCAGAAACTGACTTCCTACAAGCTATTAAAGGCCTCCAAAATGGCAAGAGTGCCTGCTCAGATGGGTTTTCATCACATTTCTATAAAATTTTCGCTCCGTTACTGGCCCCACTATTAGCAAAAGCATTTAATACCATAGATGAGACTCACCCCCCCCTCCTCCCCCCTCCTACAAGCCCAGATTGTGGTCATCACTAAACCGGGCAAGGACCCTTCTTTGAGTTCTAATTACAGACCTATATCCCCTCTAAACATAGATTTGAAATTATTTTCTAAAATCCTGGCAAATCGCCTCTCACCCCTACTACCAGCACTGATCCATAAAGATCAGGTGGGCTTTGTCCCTGGACAAGAAGCCACGAACAATACCACCAAGACCCTACACCTCATTGCTTATGCCCAATGTAACCACTTCCGACTTGCCTTCTCTCCTGTGATGTGGAGAAGGCCTTCAACGGGGTCAGCTGGTCTTTCCTCCAGAGCACCCTTTCCCAGAAAGGTCTAGGCCCCAAAATGCTCTCACGTATCATGTCCCTCTATTCCAGACCCTCGGCCACAGTCTTAGCGAATGAAACCCAAGTGGAGACACTAAATATCACCAATGGCCCTAGACAGGGCTGCCCTCTTTCCCCACTCTTATTCGCCCTGGTCATTGAACACCTTGCCCATGCCATCAGACCGAATCCAATCATATACGGAGTACAGACCCCCTTGTTGCATTGCAAACTCTCCCTGTATGCGGATGACCTTCTCCTATATCTTTTTTTTTTTAATTCCTTTATTTATTTATTTTATGGCAAAGTTCCATGAAAAAGATCAAGTCATGTCATTTTCTTACATAAAGGTACAATTGGTCAATATTCCATGAGACAAAAGATATAACTAAGCGTACAAAAAAAACTTTGTGGACATTTTGAATGTTTCTTTGCCAATACTATATCACTTATATAGAAGAAAACCAGGAGGCCTCAAAGAGCCTCCCTATACAATTATCAATCTAGTCAAAAACATGAAGCATCAAACTTTGAAATGAATTATTCAAATAAAATAAAAAGTATATTGCTAGCATACACTTCTTACTCGATATGTAACTTCCTGTCGCTATGATTGAATTACAGCCGTCTCTACGGCTACAGTAACGAGCAAAATTTTGAAGAGGATAGGCGAGATAGAAAGAGAAGAGGCAGAATAGAAGGGGAAGGGGGAACAGAGGGGAGGAAGGGGGAAAAAAAAAAAGGGGGGGGAAGGAAGAGAGAGGGAAGGGGGGGGATCTGGGCTGCAGCAGCGCAACCCTCCGGAAAGGCAAGAACTCTCACTCCTATACAGTGTATAGGCGGACGTCTCAAAATGATATTCGATAAATTATTGCATTATGTCTCTTGGGTATAAGCGTTGCGATCTCCTGCAGGTACATGTTTGTATCAGTGAAGTATCTCCAGGGCTTCCACTTGTCTCGGAATTGTTCCTCCGTATTGTGTAAAGTAGCAGTTAATCCCTTCATATGGAGGATACAGTTGATTTTAGAATACCACAGGACCTTGGTTGGTGGAAGGGGTTGCTGCCACAATGCGGGGATACACGCCCTCGCCGTGTTGAGGAGTTGCATTGTCAGGGTCTTTTTATACTTTCGAATGGGTCTCCCTGTCAGGTGTAGAAGGCACACGGCCGGGTTATCTTTCAGTTCCACTGAGGTCAAGCTTCGGATGGTTGTTGTCACCCCCTCCCAGAACAGTCTCAAAACCGGGCATGTCCAGAAGATGTGTACAATAGTTCCAACTTCTGCATTACACCTACAGCATTTATCAAATATCGTTTGGTCCATCTTGTGGAGTAAGTAAGGGACTCTATACCACTGAGTTACAATTTTGTACCCGGATTCTTGGTAATGGTTCGCGATGGAGGATTTATGTGCTAGGAGAAGGATTTTTTCAGTTTGTTGTGGGGAAAACTGAATTCACAAGTCCTTTTCCCATTTGTGTATAAATGCCGGGGTCAGTTCCTCATTCTGGGATGTTAAAAGGCTGTATAATAGCGAAAGTGTGTGTCACGCTGGTTCCCCAGTTTTGCATAGCGACTCAAAGGGGGTGAGATCCCGTGAGGTGTATGGAGTTTTCTGCAGTCTGTAAGAAATGTCTGAGTTGCAAGGTGCTAAGGTTATCCAACGGTGGGTCTGTGAGTCCAGAGATGGTTGACAATGAGGGGAGCTCCGTCCGCGGCCAAACATCCCCCAGACAGTGTTTCCCGCGTACGGTCAATTGTCTCATCCTTCTGCTAGTGAGACAGCGAGTGAAGTCAGGGTTTCCTATGATGGGTGTCATAGGAGAAGGGAAGGTAATGGTGACAGATCAGTGTTGCGAAAAATCCTCTTTGCTATTGTGAGAGTGGTACCTATCAGGGGGTGGACTTTCAAGTCTTCCGGTGGGGGGGTGGAAAGCCACGGAGACGTTAGTAGAGGGATGGAGGCATCCTTAATCTCCATCCTTACCCACTGTTTGGAGTCTTTATTACAGTGCCAATCCACAATACTCGCGAGGTGCACTGCCTGGTAATACCTAAGGATGTCGGGGAGGCCAATGCCTCCCTTCTCCTTTGGTCTAGATAATCTTTTCATTTTTGTCCTAGGCGACCTATGCGCCCAGATGAAGTCCCTAATGATCATCTGCAATTGTTTGAAAAATATGAGAGGAACCCGAATCGGCAACGTTTGGAGTACGTACAAAACCCTTGGTAGGGCCGTCATCTTCAGGGCGTTACACCACCCAAACCATGTCAATGTTAAGGTATGCCAGGTACGAATACCACCTCCCCCATCTTGAAATCCATCAACCTACCCAGTACTTGTTTTAGAAATCCGATCGGGTTTTTATTAGGGCAATATACGTTTGCCAGGGTAAGCATTTTGTCACCTATACAGCCCTTCAGAAAAAGATATCGACCCTCCGGGTCGGTCATTCCATTGGTCAGGGAAAATATACACGTCTTTGCGAACCCTATTTTCAACCCCTTTAGCTCTCTTTTTAGGGGAGTCACCATAAAACCAGGCCGGGAGATTAGTAGAAAAACCACAAGATTTACCCTCTTATGTCCAAGAAACTGCCCTTCCAACCATCCCAAAACCAGACTCTGAAGATCTAGTGTCTTTCCTATCAGAAACTGACTTCCTACAAGCTATTAAAGGCCTCCAAAATGGCAAGAGTGCCTGCTCAGATGGGTTTTCATCACATTTCTATAAAATGTTCGCTCCGTTACTGGCCCCACTATTAGCGAAAGCATTTAATACCACAGATGAGACTCACCTCCCCCCCTCCTCCCCCCTCCTACAAGCCCAGATTGTGGTCATCCCTAAACCAGGCAAGGACCCTTCTTTGAGTTCTAATTACAGACCTATATCCCCTCTAAACATAGATTTGAAATTATTTTCTAAAATCCTGGCAAATCGCCTCTCACCCCTACTACCAGCACTGATCCACAAAGATCAGGTGGGCTTTGTCCCTGGACAAGAAGCCACGAACAATACCACCAAGACCCTACACCTCATTGCTTATGCCCAATGTAACCACTTCCGACTTGCCTTCTCTCCTGTGATGTGGAGAAGGCCTTCAACGGGGTCAGCTGGTCTTTCCTCCAGAGCACCCTTTCCCAGAAAGGTCTAGGCCCCAAAATGCTCTCACGTATCATGTCCCTCTATTCCAGACCCTTGGCCACAGTCTTAGCGAATGAAACCCAAGTGGAGACACTAAATATCACCAATGGCCCTAGACAGGGCTGCCCTCTTTCCCCACTCTTATTCGCCCTGGTCATTGAACACCTTGCCCAAGCCATCAGACCGAATCCAAGCATATACGGAGTACAGACCCCCTTGTTGCATTGCAAACTCTCTCTGTATGTGGATGACCTTCTCCTATATCTTTTTTTTTTAATTCCTTTATTTATTTATTTTATGGCAAAGTTCCATGAAAAAGATCAAGTCATGTCATTTTCTTACATAAAGGTACAATTGGTCAACATATTCCATGAGACAAAAGATATAACCAAGCGTACAAAAAACTTTGTGGACATTTTGAATGTTTCTTTGCCAATACTATATCACTTATATAGAAGAAAACCAGGAGGCCTCAAAGAGCCTCCCTATACAATTATCAATCTAGTCAAAAACATGAAGCGTCAAACTTTGAAATGAATTATTCAAATAAAATAAAAAGTATATTGCTAGCATACACTTCTTACTCGATATGTAACTTCCTGTCGCTATGATTGAATTACAGCCGTCTCTACGGCTACAGTAACGAGCAAAATTTTGAAGAGGATAGGCGAGATAGAAAGAGAAGAGGCAGAATAGAAGGGGAAGGGGGAACAGAGGGGAGGAAGGGGGAAAAAAAAAAAAGGGGGAAGGAAGAGAGAGGGAAGTGGGGGGTATCTGGGCTGCAGCAGCGCCCCCCTCCGGAAAGGCAAGAACTACCACTCCTATACAGTGTATAGGCGGACGTCTCAAAATGATATTCGATAAATTATTGCATTATGTCTCTTGGGTATAAGCGTGGCGATCTCCTGCAGGTACATGTTTGTATCAGTGAAGTATCTCCAGGGCTTCCACTTGTCTCGGAATTGTTCCTCCGTATTGTGTAAAGTAGCAGTTAATCCCTTCATATGGAGGATACAGTTGATTTTAGAATACCACAGGACCTTGGTTGGTGGAAGGGGTTGCTGCCACAATGCGGGGATACACGCCCTCGCCGCGTTGAGGAGTTGCATTGTCAGGGTCTTTTTATACTTTTGAATGGGTCTCCCTGTCAGGTGTAGAAGGCACACGGCCGGGTTATCTTTCAGTTCCACTGAGGTCAAGCTTCGGATGGTTGTTGTCACCCCCTCCCAGAACGGTCTCAAAACCGGGCATGTCCAGAAGATGTGTACAATAGTTCCAACTTCTGCATTACACCTACAGCATTTATCAGATATCATTTGGTCCATCTTGTGGAGTAAGTAAGGGACTCTATACCATTGAGTTACAATTTTGTACCCGGATTCTTGGTAATGGTTCGCGATGGAGGATTTATGTGCTAGGAGGAGGATTTTTTCAGTTTGTTGTGGGGAAAACTGAATTCACAAGTCCTTTTCCCATTTGTGTATAAATGCCGGGGTCGGTTCCTCATTCTGGGATGTTAAAAGGCTGTATAATAGCGAAAGTGTGTGTCACGCTGGTTCCCCAGTTTTGCATAGTGACTCAAAGGGGGTGAGATCCTGTGGGGTGTATGGAGTTTTCTGCAGTCTGTAGGAAATGTCTGAGTTGCAAGGTGCTAAGGTTATCCGACGGTGGGTCTGTGAGTCCAGAGATGGTTGACAATGAGGGGAGCTCCCCCCACGGCCAAACATCCCCCAGACAGTGTTTCCCGCGTACGGTCAATTGTCTCATCCTTCTGCTAGTGAGACAGGGAGTGAAGTCAGGGTTTCCTATGATGGGTGTCATAGGAGAAGGGAAGGTAATGGTGACAGATCCATGTTGCGAAAAATCCTCTTCGCTATTGTGAGAGTGGTACCTATCAGGGGGTGGACTTTCAAGTCTTCCAGTGGGGGGGTGGAAAGCCACGGAGACGTTAGTAGAGGGATGGAGGCATCCTTAATCTCCATCCTTACCCACTGTTTGGAGTCTTTATTACAGTGCCAATCCACAATACTCGCGAGGTGCACTGCCCGGTAATACCTAAGGATGTCGGGGAGGCCAATGCCTCCCTTCTCCTTTGGTCTAGATAATTTTTTCATTTTTGTCCTAGGCGACCTATGTGCCCAGATGAAGTCCCTAATGATCGTCTGCAATTGTTTGAAAAATATGAGAGGAACCCGAATCGGCAACGTTTGGAGTACGTACAAAACCCTTGGTAGGGCCGTCATCTTCAGGGCGTTACACCACCCAAACCATGTCAATGTTAAGGTATGCCAGGTACGAAGGTCTGTTTTAAGTTTGTGTAGTAGGGGTAAATAGTTATGAGAGTACAAGTGTGCCAAGTCCGGGGTAATATCTATGCCCAAGTATCGTATGGATTTGTCTGCCCACTGAAACGCAAAGGACTTGCGCATGATGTGTGCTTCTGAATCTGGTACCGTGATATTTAACACTGCGGACTTGGCACAGTTGACCTTAAAGTTTGACACTTCTCCGTAGGACCGTATAGCTGCTAATATGTTAGGGAGTGAAACCCGCGGATTGGATACGAAGAAGATTAGATCATCGGCGAAAGCCGCAATTTTGTGGTGCCCCGAGGGCTTCAGAACACCTGTGATGTTGGGATCTCCTCTTATAGTACACAAAAACGGCTCAAGGGTCAGAATAAAAATAAGTGGGGACAGGGGACAACCCTGCCTCGTCCCGTTTGCTATTGTGAAGAAATCAGATTGCCACTCATTCACCCGCACAGCCGCCGACGGATTAGAATAGAGAGACAAAACCCATCCAAGCATATTGGGGTCTAAACCAATGTGGTCCAGGGTGGCCCGCATAAAGTGCCAGGCCACCCTGTCAAAAGCCTTTTCTGCGTCCGTTGAGAGCAAGAGAAAAGGCTTTTTAGTACAACGAACCGCATGGATAAGGTTAATGACCCTAACGGTATTGTCTCTCGCCTCTCTCAACGGCACGAAACCCGCCTGGTCAAGGTGTATTAATTTTGGGATGTGCGGTAGAAGTCTGTTTGACAGTATTTTGGAAAAAAGTTTCAAGTCTACATTGAGTAGCGCAATCGAGCGATAGTTTCCGCACTGAGACTGGTCTTTCCCTTCTTTGGGTATTAGGGAACCTTCTCCTATATCTAACCCAACCTCACATCAGCATTCCCTCCATACTGTCCAAGATCCACAGGTTTGGTCTATTCAGCAACTATGAACTAAATCTCTCCAAAACGGAAGCCCTGAACCTCTCCCTGCCACAACCCACTCTCTCCTCAGTCCAGACCAACTTTTCGTTTTAGTGGCAATCCAAATCAATCTCATACTTAGTCACCGCAATCCCGGCTCATATACCGGATGTATATGCCCTGAACTTTAGTCCACTGCTTACAAAACTTAGACACCTCACAGAGAGCAGGTTTGATCCCCCTGTATCATGGTTTGGACACATGAACGTCTTAAAAATGGACATACTTCCCAAACGGCTTTACTTATTTCAGGCAATACCGATAACACTGCCGTCTGCATTTTTCCACACCCTCCATTCCATGGCTATTCGTTTTGTCTGGCACGGGAACCATCCTAGACTAAAACATAAACTCCTATGCTCTTTAAAAACTAATGGCGGGGTAAGCTTACCAGACTTTGAGCTCTGTCATACCTCCGCAGTAGTCTCCCACATCTTAGAATGGTTCCCCCGCCCCGCTGACCAAAGCCTCCACTTCGGTGGAGCAGGATATGTCCCCGGTCAACCTTCGTGCCTTGTTATGGGGCTACAACCTGGCCCACAAACCTCTACCAACTTTGTCCCCTCTAACAATTGATGCACTGCACATTTTGTACCATAGGAGAGACGGATACTGGTTGTCCACTAAACCTAGCCCGCTTACTCCCTTATTCGACAACCCAGCCCTACCAGAGGGCAGAGCTTCCCCAACCATAGACACCTAATAGATCCTCATGGCCCACGGGCCAAACAATTAGTTCATAGCAATCATGGATCATATGTGGTGAGCCCGACCACCTCAACTTCCAACATATCATGGTTAACGCAATTATATTTATCCTCCTACTGCAAACTACTATATGACTCAAAACAAATACATAGACCTCTAACGGGCTTCGAGCAATTATGTACACTCCCCGAAGTCCCTCGCCACACTTTATCAATGATTTATAGACTGATCCTTGACCATACACATGGTACCCTACCTAAGTTTACCAAGATCTGGTCAGAGGAGCTGGGGATAGACATATCTGATGAGGACTGGCACAAAACCTTTCTATTCACTCACAAGTCATCTATCTCAAGTTACACCCAGGAAAAAAATTACAAGCTGGTATCCAGGTGGTATCGAGTCCCAACCAATATTAAGGTCATGTTCCCCTCTGCCACCGAAGTCTGCTGGAGATGTCACTCGGAGAAAGGCACCTACCTCCATACTTGGTGGGAATGCACAGGGATTCGCCCGTTCTGGTTATACATTTTTCAGATTTTCACCGAAATATATGATGAACCGTTAACGCCTTCACACTCCATTGCCCTGTAATCCCTACTCCCAGGCTCAAAAAACCCCCCCAGAAGGCCAGCCTTTTGAAATTCCTTCTCAGTGCAGGTAGGCAATTAATTCCTAGATACTGGAAAAACACCTCCCCTCCAACCCCCTAATGCCCCGTACACACGTTTGGATTTTCCGGCAGAAAATGTTTGATGGCTATTGAACTTCATTTTTCTTGGCTCGTCGTACGTGTTGTATGTCACCGCGTTCTTGACGTTCGGAATTTCCAACCAACTTTGTGTGACCGTGTATATGCAAGACAAGTTTGAGCCAACATCCGTCGGAAAAAAAACATGGATTTTGTTGTCGGAATGTCCGATCGTGTGTACGAGGCATTAGAATGGGTAAGTGAGATCAATGATATCATGCTTATGGAGGAAATGCAGGCCAAAGCCCTGAATAAATGGGGCAAATTCTCTACCTGGAGCATCTGAAGGCATTACTCCGCGTCAGAGAAATTGATTCATAGAATCTCTTTGACAGGAATCCCCCCCCGTGACCCCCACCAAAACCACATTTAGAAACCCTGCTCGTGCCTTCCCAATTTAAAGCCCCACTTGAACAGTGCTTGCTGCCTCTCCCTTTTCTAAATACTCTTTTTTTTTTTTTTTTTTTTTTATGTCTTTCCCTCTTCCTATCTATCTCTTTCATATCTACACCTTTACCTCGTATGAACGTTATTTCCTTTTGAACTATCAGTGTTCTAGTTCCTTACATCCGAACATCTGTACTACTTAATCCCATTCAAAATTGTCATAAATGTACACCTCTATTTGTACACCCAGAAGTCCTAGATTCTATTATCCACATACTTCCCTAACATTGCGTTGATGACAAAACTTACACTAGCGTAAACGACAATTAATGCTGTGCCCCCAGCCCATAAGACACAGTCTGCTCCCAATGGGGTGTCCGGGCTGGCGGGAGCCGCATATGGAACGCAATAAGATCTATACACTGAATTAAATGGTACTGACTTGTCTTTCACGCATTCATGTATATTATATGGAATACATTGTTGACAATTATACCACCCAAACTCATTATACCAGTGTGCCTACTGGTTCACACCTTGTTACATATTTGCTTATTTTGTGTTGATAAGAAAAAAAAAATATTGAACATAAAATTAACCTGGGAGATGAGCACTACAAACATACCTTTTTGGACTTGGTAATAGAAAAAAAGAACAATAGTTTGGTTACAAAAACTTTCTTAAACCACTTGCCGACCAGCTCATGCCGATATATGTCGGCAGAAGGGCACATACAGGCAGAATAACGTACCTGTACGTTGCCCTTTAAGAAGCGGTTTGCGTGCGCGCCCACCGTGACCCATGTGAGTGTGGTCACGTGTCCCGCGGACTCGATGTCCGCGGGGATACCTGCGATTGTCTCACGGAGAGGAAGAATGGGGAAATGCTGATGTAAACAAGCATTTCCCCGTTCTACCTAGTGACAGGACACTGATCACCGCTCCCTGTAATCAGGAGCGGTGATCAGTGTTGTGTAACACATAGCCACGTCCCCCCACAGTTAGAATCACTCCCTAGGACACACTTAACCCCTTCACTGCACCTAGTGGTTAACCCCTTCACTGCCAGTGTCATTTACACAGGAATCAATGCATTTGTATAGCACTGATTGCTGTATAAATGACAATGGTCCCAAAAATGTGTCAAAAATGTCCGATGTGTCCGCCATAATGTCGCAGTCCTGATAAAAATCGCAGATCGCCACCACTACTAGTAAAAAAAAGAAAAATAAAAAAGCCATAAAACTATCCCCTATTTTGTAGATGCTATAACTTTTGTGCAAACCAATCAATAAACGCTTACTGCGATTTTTTTTTACCAAAAACATGTAGAAGAATACGTATCGGCCTAAACTGAGGAAAAAAAGTGTTTGTTTATATTTTTTGGGGATATTTATTATAGCAAAAAGTAAAAAATAAAGTGCTTTTTTTCAAAATTTTCACTATTTTTAGTTTATAATGCAAAAAATAAAAACCGCAGAGGTGATCAAATACCACCAAAAGAAAGCTCTATTTGTGGGGAAAAAAGGACGTCAATTTTGTTTGGGAGCCACGTCGCACTACCACGCATTTGTCAGTTAAAGCGACGCAGTGCAGAATCGCAAAAAATACTCTGGTCTTTTGCCAGCCAAATGGTCCGGGGCTTAAGTGGTTAAGGAAACGGACAGAAATTCATATATACCTATTAATAGTTGTCATCATAGAACCTGGCTAACAAATATCCCTAGAGGCCTGTATATGCGGATTAAGAGAAACTGTACTAAAGAAGATTTTCATATTCAATCAGAAACACTAACAAATATGTTCTTCAATAAGGGCTATGAAAAAGTATTCCTGCAAAGAGATGTTCGAAAGTCAAATACTTACTAAGAGAAGAATATATAAGGGACAAAGTAACGCAAGGAGTAGCCGAAAATGAAAAGACGGGAGGCACTGTTGTGTTGGATTATAATATCTAACACAGGGCTGTTGAGAAAATCATAAGTACACATTGGCAAATATTGAAACAAGATAAACATTAAGGCTCTTCACTCCCTGTGTCATAAACCAGATGTGACCAGAACTGTGTGACTGCAACAGAGTGAACCAGACATAAATAGGTGAAAGTAAGTTTATTTAAGGAAAATGCATATACATGTGAACACACCACCAATACAGAGTGAACAACCAAACAATCAGTGATATAAAACCAACCAGCATATGTAGCAAGAGGGAGTACCAGAATCGTAGTCAAGCCAGGCCGGGGTCATAAACACGGAATCAGTAGCTGGGAAGGGAGATAAACAGGACAAGAGAGGATGGATGGATACAGGAGGGATGGGTCAGAGTCCAGAGTTCAGGTAACGGACAGGAAACAGGATCAACAGGTTCCAGGAATCAGGAATCAGGAATCAGGGTTCAGGTTCGGGTTCGGGTTCAGGTTACAGGATCAGGCTACAGGATCAGGCTACAGGATCAGGCTACAGGATCAGGGTAACAGGATGCAGATCAGGGCTAAGGACAATACCAGGGCAACATAAGTGTGCAATTGCCGGGTATTTATACTGCAGCTCTGCTAATTAACGTCAGGTGACACCTGTCTGCAGAGGGGAATACCTGCTCCATACTGCCAGGATCCATCCGCTGGTGGACGCCAGTACTGCGGCCCAAAGATGACATAACATTAACAGGGAAAAGCTCTCCTGACAGTTCCAAACTGCCAGGAGACACCTGCTGGTGGACCTCAGTACTGCATGCCTAATAACAGATATTACCAGCCCCTAACCTTAGAGATTTGGTAGTAAAAAATGTAGTACAACCACCAACACACAAAAAAAAATGTTCTGGGATATGAAAGGATTTTATGGATGTGGCAGATGTCACAGTTGTATAAAGTGTCCTAAAATTACCAGGAAAGGGAAGTTTATTAAACCCATCAACCAAAAATATTGTAATCTTAATAAGGATTTTATATCATGTGACACCAAGGGGGTTGTATATGCCCTCAAATGCCCTTGTGACCTGATCTATATAGGTAGAAATAAAAAAAAAAAAACACTTAAATCGCTTGTATGCCTGCGGGAGTCCTCTTTCCGGCAGCATCCGCTGGACCTTCAGAATGTATGCGCTGCTGACGTCAGCGGCTGCATGCAAGGTGAACATCTCCTAAAACGTACAGGTTTAGGAGATATTCATTTTATCTACAGGTAAGCCTTATTATAGGCTTACCTGTAGTTTAAAGAAAATTGGACAGATTGAGCGGACTTTACTGGTACCAGAGAAGGACAATCACTATATAATATTACTAAATCTCTTTATTACAAAAAATTAATTAAAAAATGTTTACACATTCTATAAAAACAGCAAGGATAATAGAGCTCTAGTCAATTTGATCACTTATTTGATATCATAAAGATCTCTGTTGCTACTAGGTCAGAGAGGTCGACGCGTTTCACTTTTTGCTTCCTCAGGATCTTATTTATTTGACTATAGATAGAGACCCTGTGCAAAAGAAAAGGAGGAAAACATCACATTTTTTGATCAGATGAAAAGTGCAGCATAACATTTTGCAAAAATAATCCTCATATAAATATATAGAGATGCAATGTGCAGAGAGTGCCACTTACATATACAGAGGATCCCTCATAAAAGCGACGTGCCAAGCATCATCTGAAAGCAGCCCAACAAACAATGTCCTCTATGAATAAATCAACAGACTGAGAGACAAAAATTGATCAAATGGTCCTATTCTGAAAAATAGTAATAGGCACAACACTATTATTAGATAACCGTGGAGGATGCAGAAGATGCTAGCTTAAAGTGTAAGTAAACCCCCACTATCATGTTCAGCCAAGGAAGCTGCCATCTTTGCCTCTGTTTAATCTACAACTGCTATGATGCTGCACATGTGATCAGTTATGACACCAGCCATTGGATGGTTTGACTGTTTGGTTAAGAGCACAACCAATAGGAGTGTTGCATTTCTGGCACATGCTGTAAATGAAACTGTTTCATGGATGGGTTTACTTCCGCTTTAAGTAAATGGCTGCAATGATGTAATACTTACTGGGCCCTGGATCCCAAGCGGGAACGAAAGGAAAGGAATCAGCCACCAATTCTCAATATATTTGATGACTGGTTTCTGAGCATGACCCCTAAGAGATCTAAATATAAAACATAATCAGTATTCCAGATACTGAGTCCATTCTCCTAGTTTTGCTTTCACCAAACAAAATGGGACAAACAGATATACCTTAATGGAATTGGATTGGTGATCATTAGTAGTATTAGATACAGAAACTTGATGTCCCCTTTAACAAAATCTTCCAGTAAAGTCTAGACATAATATAAGGATAATAGTATATAGTCATCAGATAATTCTGATTACTCAGCTATCATGCAGATTCAAATAGGGAAAAAAAATCCCAATAAAGATGATAAACTGCAGGCTTACCAACAAACTGATATCCAGAAATCTATATGGATTTGAAAATCTTGTGTGACAACCCTCTTTACATCCAATTTCTACTGCTCAACCCGAGAATCTATAGAAAGATAACCAATGGACTGCAATCAAAAACTCCACAAACTATCTTCAAAGTCAGGTAATTCACACTTACCTCCGTCAGCTTCCCCCAAACAACGCAGCTGCTCTCGTCCAAACCAGTGTTAATAAAGCCTAGCTTTTTCAAGTTTTTCACACCTGTATTTGGGGATCCTCTGCCATTCCTCCTTGCAGATCCTCTCCAGTTCTGTCAGGTTGGATGGTAAACGTTGGTGGACAGCCATTTTTAGGTCTCTCCAGAGATACTCAATTCGGTTTAAGTCAGGGCTCTGGCTGGGCCATTCAAGAACAGTCACGGAGTTGTTGTGAAGCCACTCCTTCATTATTTTAGCTGTGTGCTTAGGGTCATTGTCTTGTTGGAAGGTAAACCTTCAGCCCAGTCTGAGGTCCTGAGCACTCTGGAGAAGGTTTTTGGTCCAGGATATCCCTGTACTTAGCCGCATTCATCTTTCCCTCGATTGCAACCAGTCGTCCTGTCCCTGCAGCTGAAAAACACCCCCACAGCATGATGCTGCCACCACCATGCTTCACTGTTGGGACTGTATTGGACAGGTGATGAGCAGTGCCTGGTTTTCTCCACACATACCACTTAGCATTAAGGCCAAAATGTTCTATCTTGGTCTCATCAGACCAGAGAATCTTATTTCTCACCATCTTGGAGTCCTTCTGGTGTTTTTTGCAAACTCCATGCAGGCTTTCATGTGTCTTGCACTGAGGAGAGGCTTCCATCGGTCCACTCTGCCATAAAGCCCCGACTGGTGGAGGGCTGCAGTGATGGTTGACTTTCTACAACTTTCTCCCATCTCCCGACTACATCTCTGGAGCTCATCCAGTGATCTTTGGGTTCTTCTTTATGTCTCTCACCAAGGCTCTTCTCCCCCAATAGCTCAGTTTGGCCAGACGGCCAGCTCTAGGAAGGGTTCTGGTCTTCCCAAACATCTTCCATTTAAGGATTATGGAGGCCACTGTGCTCTTAGGAACCTTAAGTACAGCAGAAATGTTTTTGTAACCTTGGCCAGATCTGTGCCTTGCCACAATTCTCTGAGCCCTTCAGGCAGTTCCTTTGACCTCATGATTCTCATTTGCTCTGACATGCACTGTGAGCTGTGAGGTCTTATATAGACAGGTGTGTGGCTTTCCTAATCAAGTCCAATCAGTATAATCAAACACAGCTGGACTCAAATGAAGGTGTAGAACCATCTCAAGGATGTTCAGAAGAAATGGACAGCACTTGAGTTAAATATATGAATGTCACAGCAAAGGGTCTGAATACTTAGGACCATGTGATATTTCAGTTTTTCTTTTTTAATAAATCTGCAAAAATGTCAACAATTTTGTGTTTTTCTGTCAATATGGGGTGCTGCGTGTACATTAATGAGGGAAAAAAATGAACTTAAATGATTTTAGCAAATGGCTGCAATATAACAAAGAGTGAAAAATGTAAGGGGGTCTAAATAATTTCCGTCCCCACTGTATATATATATATATATATATATATATATATATATACATACACACATTCATGCAGTATAGATATGTGATCTGATGGAATTATGTAATTTTTCGTGATTGTTTATATATTGTAAGCCATCGCACAGCCACAACATCGGGAAACTATGTTAAAATACCCCACATACATAAGAAAATTCGGCAACTGGGTTGATTAACCATGATAAATTCCAGGTGGGACGATGTCAATCATGAGCAGTGGTATGCACTCCGTATTGTTGGCTAATAGGAATCCCCTTTAGGAAGTCACGTGACCCTATGACGTAACACATAGGGGAGGGGCGGATGGTGTGACGAGACAATGAGGCACTTATCAGGGCAGCACGAAGTTGTTGCAGTGCTTTGGATTTTAAAAACACGCTGTATATAGCTGGTGCACTGAAGCACCTATCAAATGTGAGTGTGATACATATATCTTTTAATAACCATACGATTTTAAAGGTTTAGGCACTATTTGGAGCTCCTTTTCTCTTGCATACAGTGCCTTGAAAAAGTATTCATACCCCTTGAAATTTTCCGCATTTTGTTATGTTACAATCAAAAAAATAAATGCATGTTATTGGGATTTTATGTGATAGACCCACTCAAAGTGGCACATACATGTGAAGTGGAAGGAAAATGATAAATGGTTTTCCTTGTCAAAAGAAGTTTATTGAGTATACAATGTTATAAAGATACATAAAGTAAGTTTACAAGGATCTATAAAGTAAGCTCATTGTTTTACAGTAGGGTTTATATAGGTAAATATCATGAAATTTCAAATATTAAACATTGGGTTCACGTAAACCTAAATTAAAGATATATATCATTTCCTTAGTTACTTTTGTAGGTATTTAAATGATTTATACCTACTATACATATTGTTTACAAGTAGAGTGTATATAGGTCAAATAAATTCTGATAATGGGCTTTAATCGTAAGGTGGAGAAAAGGAAAGAGAAAGAAGAAAAAGGGTTGAAAGGTAGAGGTATGGTCCACAAGGTTGTCCCGCTCGTCAGTTTATTATTCTTTTTAGTTCTCTTTGAAGCCTTAGAATGGGTGTCTCTGTAAGTCATTTAATCTGTTACCATGGCAACAGGACAGAGTCATTGAAGTTTGACAGGAACTGTTGTTTTATCCAAGGATGCCAAAGTTTTTCAAATTTTGGAATTTGATTTTGATCGATGGCTACCATCTTAGCATGGGACATTGTATTATTCATTCTGTGAATTGTTTCTGCTAGTACCAATGTAGGAGATTTCCATGCCTTGGCCACTGTTTGTTTTGCAGCCGTTATTAGTTGGATCATAAGTTTGAATTGAGAGAGTGTTAACCATTCCGGTTTTAGATTAAGTAAAGTTAAATATGGATCTGGTTGTATTATTTTTTTTAATATTTTAGATGCAATCACGAAGACTTCCTTCCAGAAGGTTTGGATTACTGGGCACGTCCACCATATGTGTAAATGTGTGCCTATTTCTGGGCATCCTCGAAAACAAAGAGCTGAGGTATTAGGTGAATATTTTGCCACTCTAGCGGGTACAAGGTACCAGCGAGTTAGGACTTTATAATTTGTCTCCAGTGCTAAGATGTTGGGTGAAAATGACTTAGATGTGAGCCATATGTTAGACCAGTCCGTGTCTTCTAAAGTTCGTCCCAGGTCCTCCTCCCACCTCTGAACGTAAGAGGGTCTATTAAGATTTGCTACTCCATATAATTGATTATAAAGTGATGAAATTGTACCTTTAGCAAATGGATCTTTTGTACAGATTGATTCAAAAATGGATAATTGGGATAATGGTGTATCCCCCTTTAGGAATGGTGTATAGAAATTTTTGATTTGGAGATATCTAAATATCTCAGAGTTTGGTAGATCATATTTTTCTCTAAGCGATGGGAATGAAAGGAATGATTTAGATGCTATGAAGTCATTTAGTGTCTGAATGCCTGATGTTGTCCAAGCTTTAAGAGAATTTGGGTAGATCCATGCCGGATAAAAGGCCGGATTTCTGATAAAAGAAAGGAGAGGATTGTGTGGAGATTGTAACTGATATTTGGTTTTTAGTTTATCCCAGAGAGATAAGAAGTGTTTAGTAATGGGATTATGAATTTTAAAGCGGTCTTTAGGATCAAGCCATAATAAATTTGATATTAATAGAGGGTCATTTTCTGAAGCCTCTATAAATACCCATAATGGGATTTCCTGTTTTGCATGGTATTTGGACAGACTGGCCAAATGTGCTGCTCTGTAGTAGTTAGTAAAATTAGGGTATCCCAGGCCTCCTTTATTTTTGGGAAGATGTAGTGTGTGTATAGGTATACGTGGTTTAGAAGAGCCCCATATAAACGAAGTTGCTCTTTTTTGTACTATTCTCAAAAAATAGGAAGGAATTGGAATAGGGAGGACTCTGAATAGATAAAGCAATTTGGGTAGAATAGTCATTTTGATTGCATTAATCTTCCCTATCCAGGATAAAGGAAGTTGCGACCATTGTTTTATTAGATTTGTGATCTGTCTTAATACAGGAGGATAATTGGTTGAAAATAAGTCAGAATGAGATGCTGTTAAATGAATTCCAAGATATGGGATTGATTTTTCTGCCCATGTGAATGGGAGTGCAGCCCTAGCCGGGATCAATTCCATGTTTGTGAGTGAAATATTAAGCACTAGGCATTTCTTAGGATTAATCATAAGGCCGGATAGGGCTGCAAATCCATCAAGAGCTGGTATTAAGTTAGGACCAGAGACCTGTGGTGATGATAGAAAAAGTAATATATCGTCTGCAAATATACATAATTTGTGTGTAATACCTCCTACTTCAATGCCAGTTATAGTTTGGTTTGTTCTGATGTATTGGGCCATGGGTTCGAGTATAAGGGCAAATAATAAGGGAGATAGTGGGCAACCCTGTCGGGTACCTCTTTCGATATTAAAGGCTTCAGATTTGTATCCAGCATATTTTATATAGGCTTTGGGTTTATTATATAATGCTTTGATCCATGTTAAAAAGTGGGGTCCAAAACCCCATTTTTGTAATGAATATTGCATATATTGCCAGGATACTGTGTCAAATGCCCTCTTAATATCGAGAGATAGAAAACATAAAGGGATTTTCCGTTTTTTAGCAATATGTGCCAATAACACTGCCCTGCGTATATTATCGCCTGCCTGTCTATTTGGCATGAAGCCTACTTGATCTCTATGTATTAATTTTCCTATAATGCTATTGAGGCGTTTTGCTATTATTTTTGCTAATAATTTAATATCAAAGTTTAACAGAGAGATAGGCCGATAATTCACACAGGAAGTATCATCAGAAAGGGGTTTTGGGATCATACAAACAATTGCCATTAGTGTTTCTTGCCGAAAAGAATGTCCATCTAGAAGTTTGTTAGAAGTTTCAGTGAGAATGGGAGAGAGTATTTCTGAGAATGTTTTATAGTATAAAGCCGAGTAGCCGTCTGGGCCTGGTCTTTTGTTAAGTTTTAGGTCTTTTATGGCATTAGCAACTTCATCTATAGTTATAGGCTCATCCAAACTGCTTTTTTGATTCTGAGATAACTCAGGTAAGGTTATTTTTGAGAAGAAGGATTCAGCCTCTGTAGGATTAAATTCATTGTTTGTCTTGTATAAAGTTGCGAGATGTGAGTGAAATTTATGGACTATTTTAACTGGATTACAAGTGTAAACATTTTTTGATAATTTCAAACGTATTGGTTTGAAAGATTTGTTAGTTGAATTTAATGCCCGAGCCAAATATGTACCTGGTTTGTTTGTATTCATGTAGAAATTGTGTTTGGAGCGTTTGAGGGATTTATCAACTGACTCAGTGAGAAATAGATCGTATTCCAATCTAGATTTTTCTAGATGAGATTTTGTACTCTGAGATGGATTATCTTGAAATGATATGTAGGCTGCATTAAAATTGAGTTCTAGTTTTTTTGCTAGATTTTTGCGTTCCCGTTTAAATAGTGCCATTTGTCTTTGTATTGTACCACGCAAGACAGGCTTATGAGCTTCCCACAGTGTTATTGGGGAGATGTCTGTTGTATTATTAATTGATATGTATTCCTTTAAAGCTTGTTTAATGGCCATCTGATGTAGTGGGTGTTTGAGCATTATGTCCGGTAAGTACCACGTTGGGTCATGCGCTTTTGGTATGGCTGAGGCTATAGTAGTGTATACTGCATTATGGTCAGACCACGGAATCGGAATTATATCTGATGCAATAATTTCTGGTATCATTCCTATTGTTAGAAAAATATGATCTATTCTGGTGAAGGTTTGATGAGGGTGCGAGAAATAAGTGAATTTCTTTTTCATTGGGTTACTTTCTCTCCATGAATCTACCAGATTGTATTTGGAAAGAAGTTGAGAAAAAGGTAATCTAGAGGTCATTTTGGATGGTGTAAAAGGTGATTTATCTAGAAATGGGAGGAGGACCTGGTTCGAATCCCCACACATTATCACTGTTCCTATTTTGTGTGTATTAATCACTTGTAATATATGTGAGAGGAATGGTGTAGGTTGTTTGTTAGGAGCGTAGTAAGAAATCACAGTGATTGCTATATCCATTATATAACCCATGAGTATCAGGTATCTACCTTGTGGGTCTTTAATTTCTGGTGATAAGGTGAATGGTGTGGATCGGTGAAATGCAATTAGAGTTCCCCTTTGCTTGGTACAGGCAGAAGCCGTGTAAATTTGTTGATAAAAAGGAGAAATATATTTTGGAGTAGAATCTTTGGTGAAGTGTGTTTCTTGGAGGCATACTATGTGAGCCTTCTTGTTATGGAAAGTACGGAAGGCTTTGGTCCTTTTTTGAGGGACATTTATTCCCTGAACATTCAGGGAAAGTATATTCAGTGGTGCCATGGCAATAGATCAAATAGTTTTGACTTACTTTTTGTTATGCAGAGCTGACTGCGCAGATCAACCTGTGTGGACTGAAGAGATGAATAGATAGAAAAGAAACCAGTGAATTCTGGAGTAAAGAGTAAACAAAAAACATATGAGATTAGATGATACATTGTATAAATTATTTTTTGCAAGTAATCACAATTTACCCGTGAAAGAGAATAAATATCTCTCTCAGGGGAATAAGTGCCTTCGTCACACTCCCACATAATATGGTTGGGAGAATGAGGAGGGCTAATGGGGGTACACGGATCTTCCGCTTACAGGAGAGAAGTGCTATGTCAAAAGACATCAAAATGATGTTTCATTAATTGGAGTGCAGAATATAGTTTTTGTTGAAATTATTTATTCCAGGGTGGTTGTATATGGTTAGTCTTGCCCTAGGCTAAATAATTCAGTTAGAAAGGTACTGTTAATAACTTTGGTATTGATGAAGATAGTTTGAATTATTTTGGGATTTTAACCCTTTTAGAGTAAACAATTACATATTTTATTCATATGTAACTGTTTAGATATGTTAACTCATAAAATTGAGGTTGTATTGCTTCAGATTAGAATAAACAAAAACATAATTCTAGGAACTAGTTAGGTAATAATATATTTGTTTTAAGAAAAGAAAGAAAAAGCTTCCATTACTTCTGGATTATTGAACATATTTGTCCTAAAAAGTAATAAATCTATTGTTATTACCTGATAATATATAACTGAACATGAATTTCCTTATTTCACTTATATATTCTAAGGCTATATGAATCAGAAGTAATAAGAAATATAACTGGAATGTAACATGATGTGTTGCTGCTTGTGGGTTCTGTCAGATTTAATTTTAAAAGGGTTTGTTGTAGTTCATCTGCTGATCTGCTTCTGTAAATTGTACCTTGGTAGTTAAATCTGACTGAAAAGGGGAAGCCCCATTGATACATAATGTTGTGGCGTTGCAGTTCCATTAGTTGGGGTTTCATGGATCGTCTTTTAGTAATAGTAAGTTGGGATAGGTCAGCAAAAATTTGATAATTGTGTCCTTGAAAATTAAGTTCCTTTTTTTCTCTTGCAGCAATTAGTATTTGTTCTTTCGTTCTGTAATAATGAAATTTTGTGATTATATCACGTGGGGGTCCATCTTTCTTTTTGGCTGTGAGGGCTCTGTGTACTCTGTCCAGTTCTAAACGTTCAACAGGGATATCTGGCTTTAGTTCTTGTAATAGAGCAGTAATAGTAGATTGCAGGTCTGTCACAGTTTCAGGTATTCCCCTTATGCGCAAGTTTGAACGTCTGGCTCTATTTTCGTAATCTTCGAGCTTAGTTTGAAGTATTAAATTCTCTTTTTTTAATTGTTCCAATTCTGTTATATTTACTTGGGTTGTAATTTCAATTTCATCCATTTTTATTTCTAAGGCTGCGGTGCGGTTTCCCAGCTCTCTTATTTCTTTGGTTAGGCTTTTTGTTATTTGGTCTGAGGTTTGTTTTAAAGCCTTATGAAGCATCTTTTCAAATTGTAATAATATTACTGGGGATACTGAGGAGGCTTGTGGAGAAGTTTGTGAGAGGATTTGTTCTGTATCTGACTCAAATGGAGAGTCTTGCTGTGACATTTTCTGTCTGTGAGAGCGCCCTGATGCTGTATCTTGTGAGGTGACTGGAGCTGCTTCAGCTGCAGTGAGTGCCTGTGAGCTCTTTGTGAGGTGATTTTTATTTCTGCCACGGTTTCCTCCCAGTACCATATTTCCTGCCCAAACTTTCACAGTTTGTTCCCTGGGGCAAAAAGGTTCAAATGGATACCTTTTGAGCCTGCAGGCTCCGCTTTGTCCTTCTCTTCTCTCCTCAGCGGTGTGGAGCTCTAACAATGCATGTCTGCTCCGCTAGGCTCCGCCTCCTGCCCCCCATGATAAATGGTTTTCAAGACTTTTTACTTTTTTTAACTAAATATCTGAAAAGTGTGGCATGCATTTGTATTCAGCCCCCCTGAGTCAATACTTTGTAGAACCACCTTTCACCGCAATTATAGCTGCAAGTCTTTTTGGGTATGTCTCTACCAGCTTTGCACATCTAGAGAGTGACATTTTTTCCCATTCTTCTTTGCAAAATAGCTCAAGTTCAGATTGGACAGGGAGCGTCTGTGAACAGCAATTTTCAAGTCTTGCCACAGATTCTCAATTGGATTTAGGTCTGGATTTTGACTGGGCCACTCTAACACATGAATATGCTTTGTTCTAAACCATTCCATTGTAGCTCTGGCTGTATGTTTAGATTTGTTGTCCTTCTGGAAGGTGAACCTCCGCCCCAGTTTCAAGTCTTTTGCAGACTCTAATGCCCCGTACACACGGTCGGATTTTCCGATGGAAAATGTACGATCGGAGCGTGTTGTCGGAAATTCCGACCGTGTGTGGGCTCCATCGGACATTTTCCATCGGATTTTCCGACACACAAAGTTGGAGAGCAGGAGATAAAATTTTCCGACAACAAAATCCGATCGCGTCAATTCCGACCGTGTGTGGCCTGTTCCGACGCACAAAGTGCCACTCATGCTCAGAAGAAATTCCAAGACGGAACAGCTCGTTCTGGTAAACTTAGCGTTCGCAATGGATACAGCACTTTCGTCACGCTGCAATGTTAAAAATGGTTTAATACAGCGCACTCTCTTCTTCTTTATAATGTGACAAGAATTAAGTCGTTTTGCTGCTCATATTAACACACACACTTCTCACAAAGTTTTATTTTTGTTTTTTTATTGGGATTCCCTGAATATATTGTTATTAGTTGTCACATCTGACAGAATTTTTTTTTTTATTTAATTTTTTTGGGGATTTTAAGCCTTTTTTTTTTAATGTTTGAATTTTTTCAAAGGCTGATCTTTATTCAATGTTATTTTTATTTTTACTCCAGAATATTTTTGTGTGTGTTTTGTGTGTCAAGTTACCCCAACACCATTGATATCTTTTATTATTTAATCTCAAGGAGATTGTTTGGTGTTGGTGTCCCTTGTTCATTTCACATTGTATATTTGAAATGTACCTGAATCCTCACAAACCAACTGTCCTTTTTGAAGTAAAACACATAGGAGAGTATAATTCAAAACAAAAATCCTTTATTAAGGGCTCAGAACCAAACAAAGAGGAAGGCAACACTGGATCAACATGAGAAATTAGCGAAGCCTGGGGCCCCCACGGCAGACATCAATTCTTGAACATCAAAATTGGTGGCCTGAGGAGTCCATATGTAAGGGAGGGCAGTCTGGTCCAGAATTCGCAGAGATCCGGATAGCAGCAGATGACATGTGTGTCCCCAGGCTGTGGTACCACAAGAGGCTGCATTTTTTGGCCGACCAGACTGGATCCAGGGTCCTCACTTTCTGGTCTTCCTTTCACGCTTCATTCCGGGCTGTGGCTGTGCAGTTGGAGATGTGGCAGGAGGAGGAGTAGGACCTGGAGGAGGACTGGGAGGACCTGGAGGAGAAGGAGGAGGAGGAGGAGGACCTGCAGGAGGAGGAGGAGGACCATCGCAAAGGTGTGTCTGAGCTGTCATTTGGCCCCTCATACCTTTGTTAAGAGCCTCCAATATGAGCGCCTCACACATGGCTTGTTGGCCCTCCTCCATCCTCTGCATTTTATATGCAATGACGGCAGCAATGTCCTCCTCCACGGTCTGTCGTGCTCCCAGGACCTCTGTAGCCCTCCAAAAGAGTCCTCCGGTAGCCTCCTCTAGGGCACTCCTCCTCCTGCCACTTTCTCTTTTCAGGGGGGGTGGAGGGACCTGCAGATCAGCCAGCCGGCTCGGCCCGGCCACCTCCTGGCTGAGACTTCCCTGTGTATGAAAAAGGGACATGGTTGTAATGTTTTGCTTCATCAATCACAATCCTAAATTAGTACTCCAAACTAACATCTAGTTAACATCATTGATTGGACAAGCAGAAATATTTAGAGGAATGCTATACCTGGCTCAATCTTGGCTCCTCCACATGTTGCCTGGAAGGCCCAGGTTGGGCGTCAGAAGCCTCAGCCGGGGGGGAAGGAAGCGTGGAAGGAAGACTGGAGAGGGATGGCCTGGGTTCAGTCTGGCCTGCCAGAAAATGCAGCCTGTCATAGTACAACATCCTGGGGACATAGATGTCATCTGCTGCTCCGGATCTCTGTGAATCCAGGACTTTCTTGCGCTCCCATAGATATGTGCTCCTCAGGCCACCAATTAAGATCTTTAAATAGGTGATGTCTGCTGTGGGGATCACCTGCTTCACAATTTCACACAATTGCACCAGTGCTGCCTTCCTCTTTGCTTGGTTCTTGAAATGGGGGTGTTTAATCTCCCACAGACATGGCAGCTCCCTTAAGATATCTATGAATACTGACATGAAGTCATTGTCTTTCACTAAGATATCCATGTTCACTGCAAGACACAACACAAGACAAAGCCTAATGTCAGACAAAACTCTCCTAATCTTGTTACAATATAGGCTTCAATGTAGAAGCAGTATAGGCACAAGTTTGTCTCTTACCTTCGTTCTTACGATCGGCGCGTCCAATGCTCCTTCCTCCGCTCACAGATCGTACGTAATACGCACGCGTGTTACGCTTTATACACACTGCGCATGCGTGTAACTCCGCCCGCCCCTGACGTTCTTTCTAGTCTATTCCCTGCCCCTTTTCGTTCGGCGCAGTGGGGGAAGAGCACATGGCGGAGTCACAGCAGGTGCGTGCTAATTGCAGGAACAAAGAGGAGGAGGAGGAAAGCCCAGATCCGGACACGTCCCGATCCAAAAGGAGACGTTTTAAGGCCACAAATATGTCCTTTGGGGAGATGTTGGAGATGGTCGACATCATGAAGAAGTCCGACTATGACAGAAAGTATGGGCCTTACCCCAACCCCAATATCAGAAAGGCCAAGATCATGGCGAAAGTGATCAAAAGTCTGCAGAAGAATTTCGGGGTACGACGATCAAAAGATCAGCTCAGGAAGCGGTGGTCGGACCTGAAATTGAGAGAGCTCGAGCAGTACCGAAAGATCCAGAGAGTGCTGCAAAAAAGTAAGTAGTTGTGCTGTGTTCCTATTCTTTCTGTCTTTATTGCATTCGTGCTGCTCCATATGCTTTTCTTAATTGTACAGTTTAAAAGGGCAACTTTAATGTTCATGGGCCCATTATTCGTTCGTATCAAACATTTTTCTTTCGGCCTCTAAAACACCATTGTTTAGGCCATATGCATTTTCCCACATTTTTTTTGGGCCTACTTGGATGCCAAATAGTTGTTTGTGTAGATGGGTTTGTTACTAGAATATAATGCCAACTAGATTGTGTGTAAGGAGAGGACACTGAGCAGCTGTTTTCACATCTGGACACTGGAGCACTAGTGTGGGACACAAGAACACCATTTTTATTAGGGGGCCACACAGGTGCTCCAGTGTATACTATAGGGGGGTCTCCATCTGTGAAGCTTGTACTAAACAGGTAAAGTATTGCAGCTTGACAAAGGCCAATAAAAAAATACATCTTGGAACTCGGCTAAAATAGACAATTGTACCCCACTTCCAAGCAATGTTTCCTATTTCTAGTTCTGCCATCAAATATCTGTGTGCTAATTATACCATTTTTGTTTTACATAGGGGAGAAAAGACTTGGAGGACACCCCTCATCCGAGGAGACCATAGACCCTCCACCTCTGGAAGAAGGGGAACTAACACCAACCCAAGAAGAGCAGGAGGAAGAAGAAGATGTGGTGGAGATTGGCACCACAACAGGTGAGTGTCTGCGACCACAGGCTCAGGTAAAAGAGATGGATGGTGGCAGATTTTTGAGACCTGTTTTTGTTTTCTTTCTCTCTTTTTAGGTGATCGTGATGTTGTGGATCCAGAACGTTTCATATCAGAAAGTGCCCAGATCCTGATCGGGGAGATCATGGGGTGTAATGTCGAACTGCAAAACATACAGCAAAAAATCAATGATGTTATTAAAAAAAATAATAACATCATTGATGTTTTGGGGCGAATTTAAAACCCCACAAAATCACTTTTTGGATTGTAGTCCAATCTTTTAAATATTTTTGCAATGTTTTGAAAAGCCAAATTTGGAGGATGCACACAGTGTGCCAACATGTGCTATCTGCCATCACAGGAGATCAATGGACGCGTTTTGGGGGTGCAACCCCTTCCTCAATTATAAAGTAGCGTTGAGGAAGGGCTTGCTCCCCCAAAACACGTCCCTTGATCCCCCCTGATGGCAGATAGCACATGTTGACATTAGTAAATTGGTGTGCATCTTCCAAATTTGGCTTTTCCAGGGGTGATTTCCCCCCATCTGAACGCTATATCAAACTCAGTTCCTAAATACTGATGTCTGATATAGCCTTCAGGTTTTACCTAATGTGAACTTTGTAAGTTCAAGTTTTTTGGCTTTCTTGTTGGTTTTACACAGGCCTGTTTTATCTGAAATGGACATTTCGATTTTTGATAATGCTACTGCAAAAATTGTTATACAACAAACATGTTGGTTTGTTTTAAAAACCTTTGGTAAATGCACATGTGATTGTGCAGGTATAAAAAAGTTGCTTACTCAAGAATGTGTGGATTATTGTCTCAACACTACAATACAACACTTTTGGGGTGATGTAATTGCTGTTTTCTGCAAAAATTGGTGTTATTTCCTAAGGGCAAATCCTCTTTGCACTACAAGTGCAGTTTCAGTGCAGTTGCAAGTGCACTTGTAGTGAAATGTGTTTTTGCATTTAGGAAATAACAGCCAACAGTGCTTTGTATAAGGTTACACAATCACAACATTTTCTGGACTCAACACATTTCTGTCAGGGTCAGCTAAAACAAACACAAGCAGTAAATGTCCACCAAGAATTTCTTTTTTTTTATTATAAAAAGGCTTCACAGATTGTCTGGCATATTGATAGCCCCCCTACCCGCAAAGAACTCCAGGTAGCGTAACCGGACATCACGGGCACTCAGGGAGGGCAAGCCAGGACGGCCACTTTCAAGCGCCGTCAGTGTGGTTTGATGTAGGATTCCGGCCTCAGGCCCAACTGAGCCAGCATAGTTGGCCGAATGTTTCCTTAAAAAGTTATGGAGAACACAGCACGCCAGTATAATATGGTTCAGTTTATACTCCGCCATTTGGATGGGTGTCAGAAATAGTCGGAACCGGCTGGCCAGGATTCCAAATGTGTTCTCCACCACTCTTCGGGCTCTGGCCAGCCGGTAATTAAAAACCCTCTGTTCCGGGGTGAGGGTCCTCATTGGGAATGGCCGCATCAGGTGGTCCCCCAGCGCAAACGCTTCATCAGCAACGAACACAAATGGGAGTCCTTCAACATTGTCCTCTGGAGCTGGCAAGTCCAAGCTGCCATTCTGGAGATGCCTGTAAAACTCCGTCTGGGCGATGACTCCACCATCGGACATCCGGCCATTCTTCCCCACGTCCACATACAGGAAGTCGTAATTAGCCCCTCCGCAGTTAGGAAAGTCCCACCGCTGGGCAAAGTGGGAGGCCACAGTCTGCCATTCCTGTGGCGTGGAAGGAAACTGTTGAGGAAAAACTACATGCTTTGGGCAATTCATCCATAAATCTGACCAGTAAAGAGGTGGGTATAGTGTGTATGGGTTTGGCAAAGTCAGCAGATAGATGATTGAGGATACATAGAGAATTGGGATCAGCTGACTTAGCAGTTGGGGGAGGGAGGGTTACAAAAAATTATTTGGGGACACCAACAAAAAAAAGCCTCTGGCACTCTGCCAGAATTTAAATCAAAAATAACATTTCCAAACATTTTAGGGGGTGTTTGGGGTAAAGCACTACTATAGAGCTGATAAAATACATTGTTAAGTGACTACATGAGGTAAATATAGGCCAGGAGACACCATGCTGGGGAGGTTATTGAAGGGCAAATATGTATGAAGGACCTAAAATAATAATTACATAAAAATCCAGCATGCATGAGAACAAAGGGGACATTCACAGCATATTACAATCATGGTAATTAGGGAATGAGGAAAGAAATACAATATATTAGCAAACATTAAATACTATAAAATGTGATATAAAAGGATAAAAATCTTACCTTCATATACTCCTTCTGCAGGACCTGGATGATGGCAGAACAGGTTTCTGGGATGATGATACCCAGAGCCTGGGGGGAGATGCCTGTCGAGAACTTCAAGTCCTGCAGGCTTCTCCCTGTCGCCAAATACCGCAGGGTAGCGACCAACCTCTGCTCCGGAGTGATGGCTTGCCTCATGCAGGTATCCTGCCTGCTGATATAGGGGGTCAGCGAAGCCAACAAACGGTGAAAAACGGGGTCCGTCATCCTGAGAAAGTTCCTGAAATCATCAGGATTATTCTCACGGATTTCACGGAGCAAAGGCATATGAGAGAACTGGTCACGCTGAAGCAACCAATTCTTGGTCCATGAACTCCTCCCCACCCTGTTCATGGACTGGACTTGTGTCAAGGTCAGGACCCCAACACCAAGCCCCCGCACAGCACGAACTCTACGAGGAGTACGCATACGAAACATGGCTAGAAAACGGTCGGCTGCTCAGAACGAAGTAACAGAACGCACTGAAGAACAGCAAGGCCTGTGAAGAGCGACCTGAAAACCAGTAACGAACGAACAAGAATACAATGACTACTTAAAGTCACACGGAACTTGCTTGCACGCACTGAAGAGCAGATACAAACCCACAAGCACAAACTGAACGGCAGAAAACGATCTGAAAGCCACGAGTCTGAAAAAGCGCGAATCGTCTCTCACCAAACTTTTACTAACACGAGATTAGCAAAAGGAGCCCAAAGGGTGCCGCGCTTGGTTCTGAACCGGCCTTTTCTAGTCTCGTCGTATGTGGTGTACGTGACCGCGTGGTTGGCGATCGGAAATTCCGACAACTTTGTGCAACCGTGTGTAGACAAAAAAAGTTTGAGCCAACATCCGTCGGAAAAAATCCTAGGATTTTGTTGTCGGAATGTCCGAACAAAGTCCGACCGTGTGTACGCCCTATAACAGGTTTTCTTCTAAGATTGCCCTGTATTTGGCTCCATCCATCTTCTCATTAATGTAAAAAAGGGGGAGTTTTATTTGGGACTTTAATGAAGCCAAAGCCTGGTAAGGCCCTCTATTTCCAACCCTGGGACTTTGGGTGAAACCATGGCCTGGTAGGGTCATGTGTTTCCATCCCTATGAGTTCAAAAAGAGGAGAGCAGGGGGGTAGGACTTTACATGAAGCACGTGGTAGCAAAAGAGTAAATGGTGAACATGTAGGAATTTTATTGATTATTATAGTAATACATACAAATAGTAATGATATATAATGGTAAAAATAATAACAATGACCAGGGTAATAACATTGGTATCTCAAAGTAAAACCGCAATAATATTCCAAGGTTCACCAAGAAAAATGATAAAAAGCATTTCCAAATTGATGCCTGCAGGATCTATGGCCTCACTGAACCTGTATGTATGGGTAGTGCATAGTAGCTTGGGAGTCTGGGTAGATATTGGTAGAAACACGGTATTTGGTAGCCACCCCCATGCTATCCTCTTTTTGAACATGTTAACTCTGATCAGCTTCCCTGTCCCCGCTGAAGAAAAGCATCCCCATAACATAATGTTGCCACCACTATGTTTCACGGTGGGGATGGTGTGTTCAGGGTGATGTGCAGTGTTAATTTTGTGCCGCACATAGCATTTTGCTTTAAGGCCAAAAAGTTAAATTTTGGCCTCATCTGACCAGAGCACCTTCTTCCAAATGTTTTCTGTGTCCCCCACATGGCTTCTCGCAAACTGCAAACAGGACTTCTTATGACTTTCTTTTTGCCACTCTTCCATAAAGGCCAGATTTGTGGAGTGCACGACTAATAGTTTTCCTGTAGACAGATTCTCCCACCTGAGTTGTGGGTCTCTGCAGCTCCTCCGGAGTTACCATGGGCCTCTTGGTTGCTTCTCTGATTAATGCTCTCCTTGCCTGGCCTGTCAGGTTAGGTGGACGGCCATGTCTTGGTAGGTTTGCAGTTGTGCCATACTCTTTCCATTTTCAGATGATGGGTTGAACAGTGCTCCATGAGATGTTCAAAACTTGAGATATTTTTTTATAACCTAACCCTGCTTTAAACTTCTCCACAACTCGTGTTCCTTGGCCTTCATGATGCTGTTTGTTCACTAAGGTTCTCTAACAAACCTCTGAGGGCTTCACAGTACAGCTGTATTTATACTTATATTAAATTACACACAGGTGGACTCTATTTACTAATCAGGTGACTTCTGAAAGCAATTGGTCCCACTAGATTTTAGTTAGAGTTATAGGAGTAAAGGGGGTTGAATACAAATGCACGCCACACTTTTTAGAAATGTATTTGTAAAAATTTTTGAAACCATTTATCATTTTCCTTCAACTTCACAATTATCTGCCACTTTGTGTTGGTCTATCACATAAAATTCCAATAAAATACATTTACATTTTTGGTTGTAACATGACAAAATGTGGAAAAGTTCAAGGAGTACGAATACTTTTTCAAGGCACTGTATATACATCGAGCAAACGCTGCCCTTGGGGATATACAGTGACAGGACTGGAAGGAAACAATACATTCAATTAGTCCTGGGAGACTAAAAAGCTTTGTTTGGCCTGAACTTAAGTGTGAAGTCACATTGTCTGAGGTGAGCACACACCTAATGGGGGAGCACTTGGGCGCATGGTTAGGCACATGCATGAAATGTGAAGATACAAGGAAGCTTAAAAGACTTTGCACTGGAGCATTTAAAGTGATTGTAAAGGGTTTTTTTTTTTTTTTTTATAACAAACATGTTATACTTACCTCCTCCAAGGGTTTTTCACAAAGAGGCCCCGATCCTGCTTTTATGGGGTCCCCCCCACTGGTTCCTCCTCTTCTTGAGTGCCCCCTCGGAGAGCCGCTTTCCAAGGGGGTGCGCTCCTGAGTCCTGCTGCTGCTGCGTCCATTGACACAGACAGCAGGACTCGGCCCGTCTCCTGTGTCACTGAATTTGATTGACAGCAGCGGGTGCCAACAGCTCCTGCTGCTATCAATCTATCCAATGAGGACCCAAGACAGTGGCTGGAGCTGCTGTGCTCGTCCCCGTCTCTGGAACGATCGGCTCAAGTAAGAAATGGGGGGGGGGGTCTGGGTGGGTGCTGCAGCACAAAAGGTTTTGCACCTTAATGTATAGAATGCATTAAGGTGAAAAACCCCGAGGGTTTACAACCCCTTTAATGATTAATGAATTGGACTGTTCATATTTTTAGAGAAATGTGTTATTAGTTTGTAGTACAGTTATTTGCACTGTTAAGCACTTTACTTGCCAATTTGAGCACACATACAGTATCTCAGAAAAGTGAGTGCACCCCTCACATTTTTGTAAATATTTTATTATATCTTTTCATATGACAACCCTGAAGAAATGACACTTTGCTACGATGTAAAGTAGTGAGTGTACAGCTTGTATAACGGTGTGAATTTGCTGTCCCCTCAAAATAACTTAACACACAGCCATTAATGTCTAGACTGCTGGCAACAAAAGTGTGAGTACACCCTTAAGTGAAAATGTCCAAATTGGGCCCAAACAATCAATATTTTGTGTGGCCACCATTATTTTCCAGCACTGCCTTAACCTTCTTGGGCATGGTGTTCACCAGAGCTTCACAGGTTGCCAATGGAGTCCTCTTCCACTCCTCCATGATGACATCACGGAGCTGGTGGATGTTAGAGACCTTGCGCTCCTCCACCTTCCATTTCAGGATGCCCCACAGATGCTCAAAAGAATTTAGGTTTGGAGAAATGCTTGGCCAGTCCATCACCTTTACCCTCAGCTTCATTAGCAAGCCAGTGGTCATCTTGGAGGTCAGTTTGGGGTCGTTAACATGTTGGAATATTGCCCTGCGGCCCAGTCTCCGAAGGGAGGGGATCCTGCTCTGCTTCAGTACAGGGCCGATCCTAAGCAGGTGCGCGGGGTGCAGTTCACCCCGGCGCCACAGAGGTGGGGAAGCTCAAGCGCCAGAGTGCTCCCCTCCGTCCGCCTCCTCACCTTGTTGGTATCCAGAGGCCGCTCTCTCTGCCGCTGTGTTTCCTGCCCAAGTCTGTCCCCCCTCCTGTCAGAGGAGATCGAAGCGGCTGTCTCTGTTTGGAGAGAGACCTGCGCAGTGACATCATTGCGGGGCGGGGCGGTCCGTGCCGTACAGTGCCTGTCGTGTTCTTCTACTCCTCTCTGCCATGATCTTCTCCACCCGGGCGGCGCGGATGCACACTGTTCTCTCCTCTCCAGCTGCCACCCAGGTGGGGTTTGTACTAAGGGGGGTCTCTACTAATGGAGGGGAGTGGTTTGTGGGGGTGGTCTGTACTAATGGAGGGGGTTGTTTTTGGGGGGGTCTGTACTAATGGAGGGGGGTGGTTTATGGGGGGGTCTGTACTAATGGAGGGGGGTTGTTTGTGGGGGGGGTCTGTACTAATGGGGGGGTCTGTACTAATGGAGGAGGGGTGGTTTGTGGGGGGGGCTGTACTAATGGAGGGGGGTGGTTTGTGGGGGGGTCTGTACTTTTTGGGTGGGGTGGTTTGTGTGGGGGGTCTGTACTAATGGCAAAGGGGTGGTTTGTGGGGGGGTCTGTACTAATGGAGAAGGGGTGGTTTGTGGGGGGGTCTGTACTAATGGAGGGGGGTGGTTTGTGGGGGGGTCTGTACTAATGGAGGGGGGTCTGTACTAATGGAGGGGGGTGGTTTGTGGGGGGATCTGTACTAATGGAGGGGGGCTCTGTACTAATGGTGGGGTGGATTGTGGGGTGTCTGTACTAATGAGGGTGGGTGGTTTGTCCAGGGGGTCTGTACTAATGGAAGGGGGGTCTCTATTAATGGGGGGTGGTTTGTCCTGAGGGGGGTCTGTACTAATTGAGGGGGGTGGTTTGTCAGGGCGGTCTGTACTAATTGAGGGGGGTGGTTTGTCAGGGAGGTCTGTACTAATGGAGGGGGGGTGGTTTGTCCTGGGGGGGTCTGCACTAATGGAGGGGGGGTCTGTACTGAGGGAGGGGCTTATACTTAGTGGGGAGTCTGCACTGACAGAAGGGGGTCTATACTTAGTGGAGGGGGGGTCTGTACTAACGGAGGGGGGTCTGTACTGAGGGAGGGGTTTATACTTAGTGGAGGAATCTGCACAGATGGAGGGGGATTTATATTTAATGGAGGGGGTCTGTACTGAGGGGTGATTATAGTTGATGGAGGGGGGGTGACACCAACCCTAGTGATGCCACTGCAGCCGCGGGCTCTTTTTTGCCCCCTCCCTCTCCTTGCGCTGCTGTACTAGTGAGCAGCGCTTGCCAGCACAGCCGCCCACTATGTTTCTTCCCCCGCCTTCAAATCAGCCAGGGAAGAAATAGTATAAGAAAATGAGCAGAGAAGAGGATTGTGGGACATGTAGTCCCGAGGATTGGCAGCCCCACTGTAACACGGAAACTGCAGCCCACACAGCATGCCCAGCTGAATGGGAGAGACACAAGTCACGTAGCTCCATTGACATCCAGGGTACATCCAATATCTGGCTGCAAATGTGGAGTGTGTCCTTTGACTCAACCACCTTGGCTACCAGTTTCTATTGCAATTTTGAGTCCATCATTGGAGTGAGGAGCTCTGGGTAATGAGAAGTAATTTTCCGTGGTTACCATCCAAAAACGCTATGCTATTTAACCCACCTGCTGACGGTAAGGGTCAGTGTGTTTGGGTGATGGTGATGGGCTTCTTCTACCTCTATATCTAGAGAGACCTACTATGAATTGATTTTGACCACTTCAATTAACTTTTTTGATCTATGGACTCTTTAATTATGTTATTCCTATAACGCTACACCTATATTCCATATATTTTCTATTGTATCCAACAATATTGTGTCAGCTTCTTATCCTATTGTTTCTGTTATAGCGCAACAAGTCTAATTTGTATATCTCTGTGTTTGAGTCGTTGCCATAGAAACATGTGTAAAGGGGAGGAGTTTGTAAGATGATCACGCCCATGTGGGGGCACCAGAAATATTTCTGCACCCAAGCGTCTGTGACCCTAGGATTGGCCCTGCTTCAGTATGTCACAGTACATGTTGGCATTCATGGTTCCCTCAATGAACTGTAGCTCCCCAGTTCCGGCAGCACTCATGCAGCCCCAGACCATGACACTCCCACCACCATGCTTGACTGTAGGCAAGACACACTTGTCTTTGTACTCCTCACCTGGTTGCCGCGACACACGCTTGACACCATCTGAACCAAATAAGTTTATCTTGGTCTCATCAGACCACAGGACATGGTTCCAGTAATTCATGTCCTTAGTCTGCTTGTCTTCAGCAAACTGCTTGTACTTTCGTGTGCATCATCTTTAGAAGAGGCTTCCTTCTGGGATGACAGCCATGCAGACCAATTTGATGCAGTGTGCAGCATATGGTCTGAGCACTGACAGGCTGACCCCCCACCCCTTCAACCTCTGAAGCAATGCTGGCAGCGCTCATACGTCAATTTCCCAAAGACAACCTCTGAATATGACGCTGAGTACGTGCACTCAACTTCTTTGGTCGACCATGGCGAGGCCTGTTTTGAGTGGAACCTGTCCTGTTAAACTGTTGTATGGTCTTGGCCACTGTGCTGCAGCTCAGTTTCAGGGTCTTGACAATCTTCTTATTCTTTCCCTTTTTTTTTTTTTTTTTTTTTTTATAAGTTATTACATTTTCACTGTTCTCAGCTGCATAAGAGCTGGGGGAGGAGAAACAACATCACAGTGAACTTCCCAGTGAAAAGATTTGCAGGGGAGGCATGTCAAGACAAGTCTGATCATTGGAGGAAAGCAGGCTGAGTTCCCAGCACAGCTAGAGAAATGCCCATGCTGTGTTTTCCTGCTTTGTGTGATCAATTTTTCATAGCAAAGCAGAGGGACTGGCAGGATCACCAGGGCTTTCACACAAAGGAAACAATACAAAAAGAGCAGGTGACTTTTTCATACAAGTACATGGTACAGCAGACACATATCAGGAATAGGAAATGTTGGCTTGATATACTCTTTAAGAAGACAGAGGGGGGAAGGGGAATAGGGGAATGTTGGGACTTTGTGTGAAGTACACCACCAGAACCAATTTAATCAATTAATATTTATTATTTAATGGTGCACATGGATGCACGTGGGACAATAAATACATATATACAATATATAACAAAAAAATACACACACACACACGTTCCTACATAGTACATGGTGAACATCTTTAAAGCGGGGGTCAGCAACCCGTAGATTGCGACCTACCAGTATATCGCGGTCAGGTGACTGGTAGATCGTGGTATGAGCTTGCTGACCCCCCATCCCAGAGCATCAATAACAGTACAATGTACAAGTACACAGTACAATGCCAAGGGACTACTTGTAAAGTTGGAGCTGTAGTAGGGAGGAAGAGCTGCAAAAGCCAATGCCTCCTTTGTAGTGCTGGCTCCTGTCCCATGTTAAGTAATACCAACTGCAATCCATCTCTTATTCTGGCTAGTGGTCTCAAGAATAGTGCCAGCAGCAGGAAAGAAGAGATCTTCAGGTCAGTGTGAAGCAATACACTGGGCATAATAGTACTGTATAAGGCTGCTTTCATGCTGATTCTCTGCGGTTTACCCACACCATGGGTGCAGTGTACCGGCAGCTTTCCTGGGTTTGCTGGGCTTAGCCATAGACTTCAATTCTATCCTGCAGGTTTGGTGCGCTTTCAGAAAGTGCGCCACACCTTCAGGATATAATAGAAGTCTATGGCAAAGAGCAGCTAACCCAGGAAAGTTGAAGATGCACTGCACCCACGGTGCAGGTAAATGTCAGCACATCAGTGTGAAAGCAGCCTTATAGGGGGCTCAAAACAGTTAAAGGTTCATTGTAGTCAGTGTCTTCAAGTAAGAAAGCGATAACCCTAACAACCAAGGCCTGAGGTGTGCCTTGGCCTATGCATGAAAAGAGGGCATACCCTGAATGTAAGAGTAAGAAAAAGGTACAATGAGTATGAGTAAGTAAGAAGGCTGGGGGAAACGGGTGGGTGGGAACCCTGAAAGAGACGTCAACACTGGACCCGATAGGGGAGGAGGATTAAGTACCCTCAGACTCCTCCCACAAACACAGGCTAGCCTCCGGGCAGCCTTACACTTGTAGTCAGAGTCTTCAAGTAAGAAAGCGGTAACCCTAACAACCAAGGCCTGAGGTGTGCCTTGGCCTAGCTGGACAGTATGCCTGAAAAGAGGGCAAAAGACACATGTTTAGGTGAAGAAGGGTAGGTACCCATCCGTCAAGTGGAGTAGCGTGCGCCCGGATGACAACAGTATATGTATCTGGTAAGTGTCCGCTACGACAGGAGAAACCCACCGACTCATGACTTGTGATAGCAGGAACCCCCTATTGAACGTGTGAAGCAGCCCAGAACTCAACTAAACGTCCCGTGAAAGATTGGATTGAGCCTGATGCCTGAGCCAAAAGTAACAAACGATAATGGAACTTGCAACTAGGCACCTTGGAGACCCGGCCTCCCCCACCTTCAGAATGAAGGTAAAGAACCAGACCAAGCACCCCTGGAAGTCGCTGCCTCCAGTAACCTGATTGGTAATGAAAGCATGACTGACTGTCCAAGCCAAGATACTTAACAAAACCTGATGATATAGTGATGAGGCCCGCGCGCAGGCCTGGAAATACTTCCAGCAGGGCTGTCTGAGGACCGGGGATGGGAGATACAAACACCACCCCTGACAAGGAACATACTTGGCCCAGAACTATAAACCAGAAGGCCTGAAAGACGGACCAAGGGGATGCTGACCTAGCCTGCAGGAATGGAAGAAGAGCAGGAGCTGGGGGTGCGCAGACACCCTGCCTCTGACTGCGTGAGCTTCAATCACCTCCATATTGACTTGCAACCATACCAGGTTGTGGAGAGCATGCTTAGCCCCCATGAAACTGCATTCAAGCATGATACCTAGCACATGTACCCTGCTGGTAGATGAGAGTCGCTAAGATGAAATTGGAAACAACCCGAAGCGGACCACAGTCCCCTGTGCCAAAAATTAGCCGAGAGCTGAATTATGGACTGACTCCTTAAGACGGGGTGCTGTCCTGCTCTAAACCCCCCCCCCCCCTGTGGTTGAAAGGATGAATGTGAACTAGTCGTTACAGGAACATGCGGCAAGCCTAACCTAAAGAAGCACAATATAGAGAAAATGACAGACAACCAGACATGAGAACAAAAACGCTCCTCTGGCCTACCTAAGTATGAGAACCTGAGCAGAAATGTCAAGACCACCATGCATGAATGAACCTGATGGTGCCCCCCACCCTCGTGTAAGTAGTAAGTGAGCCCGAGTAACCTGCAGCGCAGAGACAGACACTTAAAGTGATTGTATAGTGTTTTTTGTAACTTTTACCTACAGGTAAGCCTATAATAAGGCTTACCTGTAGGTAAAAAAAATATCTCCTAAACCTGTACGGTTTAGGAGATATTCCCCTCGCTATGTGCCGCTGACTGCAGCGGCGCATGCGCACAGGGGATTCTTGGCTGAAGGCCCGGCAACTGCCGGACCTTGCCGGGTAAGAAATCTCCCACGCGCATGCGCGGGAGTGATGACATCGCGGCTCCAGCCACTCACAGCGCTGGAACCGCAATACCTGGAAGACACGCCGAGGCAACATGACAGCTCCCTCGGCGTGGACCAGGTAAGATACCGACGCCTCGTTCTAAGGTAAGTATTTCATAATGAGCTAGTATGCGGAGCATACTAGCTCATTATGCCTTTTGCTTTACAGGGGTAAAAAAAAAAAAAAAATTTGCGGGTATACAACCGCTTTAAACTGAACACTCAGGACTAGTGTACCCACAGGCGGTGGTGGGTGGTCGTATAGGTGTAATGAATGAACGTGCATCGTATGACGTATGGTATACGGGCGAGAAGATTGTGGTCAACAATCAATTAACAAACAAAACCTCAGCCCGTATGGATCTGTAGACATGACAGATCCCGAGATGTGAGCCCTAGCTAACTAACCCAGGTACAAACATGAACGAAGATACAATGAGACATGGCAACAAACGAAGATGAAAACAGCTACTGAAGTATGTGTGTGACTACGTGGCACTGAAATGCTATAACAGCCCACGCTGACAGAACCCCCCCGCTATGACAGAACCCCCGCTAAAGGCAGAAATGCTGAAACTGAACGCTGAGGCAGAAACGTAGTGACAGAACTCCTGGGGCAGAAACGAAAGGACAGAAACGCTATGATAGAAGACGCTATGACAGAAATGCTGAGACTGATCATGAGGCAGAAATGAAAGGACAGCAAAGCTATGACAGAAAATGCTAAAACAGAAATGCTGAGACTGATCATGAGGCAGAAACGCAACGACAGAAATCCTGGGGCAGAGACGCTATGACCGAAATCCTGGGGCAGAGACGCTGTGACCGAAATCCTGGGGCAGAGACGCTGCGACCGAAATCCTGGGACAGAAAATGCTACGACTGAAATCCTGGGGCAGAAAACGCAGCGTCAGACATCCTGGGGCAGAAAACGCAGCGACAGAAATCCTGGGGCAGAAAACGCAGCAACAGAAATCCTGGGGCAGAAAACGCAGCAACAGAAATCCTGGGGCAGAAAACGATACGACAGAAGTCCTGTTGCAGAAAACGCTACAACAGAAATCCTGGGGCAGAAAACGTTACGACAGAAATCCTGGGGCAGAAAATGCTACAACAGAAATCCTGGGGCAGAAAAACGCTACGACAGAACTCCTGGGGCAGAAAAACACTACGACAGAACTCCTGGAGCAGAAAAACGCTACGACAGAAATCCTGCGGCAGAAAAATGATTCGACAGAAATGCCGGGGCGAAACGCTGAGACTGAACCACTGAGACTGAACCACTGAGACTGAACCGCTGAGGCAGAATGCAACGACAGAAACTTGGGCGGTGAGTGGCTCCCCCTCCCCCTGATGCGTGAACACCGAGTGAAGTAGGCAGGCGGGCGGGCGCCCCCCCCCATGATGCCCGGTGTGAGCACCGGGAGGGGGACCGCCACGAAACTCCAGCAGCCAACCTGCCGCTCTGCAACGCAACCCGGAAGTGACGCAGTCCCCCTGCCAACCCGGAAATGACGTTAACCCTGAAAGAGACGCCAACACTGGACCCGACAGGGGAGGAGGATTAAGTACCCTCAGACTCCTCCCACAAACACAGGCTAGCCTCCGGCCAGCCTTACACTTTGCATTTGTAATTTGGGGGATGGTAAAATCCCATAGTTAAGATGTGTTTTTACCACCCCTGCCACCCCCTTTTAGCTGCAGTGGCCAGGGGTGTACGCATGTAGCAGCCGCAGCAGGAGTTATATGCCCTGTCATGGTGGGTGTGTGTAGCAACTGCCAAGCATGACCCATTCAAGTAAATGAGGCCGCTCTGCAAATGCCCTGCAACCTTGTGTAGTACAAGTGGGCAGCATTGTGTTGCTTTCTCACCTTATGCTTGGACCCCACAGAAGCATGCAGTTGCGGGGCGCTTGTGGAGTGGCCCTATTTACTTGAATAGGTTGTGATTGGCAGGCGGTAGCACCCACCAAAAGCAACACAGGGTTTAATTCCAGCTGCGGCATGTGTACACCTTTGGCCTCAGCAGCTAAAGAAGGTAATGATTGGGGGAGGTAAAAAAGTGACTCAACTGCCGGGCTGTACACCCCCCCCCCCAACTTTATGTCTAAACGAGCCCTAAGGGTGCCGCTGCTGAATACTACTAAGGCCTCATTCACAAGTGCAGTAGGCACTGCTGCTCTTCTGAAAAGCGATCCGTGTTTGACAGGTGGTGAGGAGGTGAGATCGCCTCCTCGCCACCTGATTTAAACCAATGATTGCCATGCAATGCACACGATTGGGACATGGTAATATGGCAATTAGAGGTTTAAATCAGGAGTGAGTGTTCTTTGACTTCTCCCATATTCATGTAGATCTCCACCTTTTTAACCACTTCCCGCCCAGCCTATAGCAGAATGACGGCCGGGCGGTGGTTCAGTTATCCTGACTGGGCCTCATATGACGTCCAGCAGGACAACATGCCGGCGCGCGCAGCGTGGTGATCAGTGGTGCTGTGTGTCATCTCCGATCGCGGTAAAGAGCCTCTGATGGAGGCTCCTTACCACGTGATCAGCTGATCACAGCGTGAACCAGGAAGTGTCCATAAATGGCTTTCCTTGGTTCGCACTGACAAGGAGAGCCGATTGGCGGCTCTCCCTGTCAGAGGCAGGGGGCTGCACTGATAATTAGCACATTGATTATTAGCACAGCCCCCAGGAGAGGTGCCACAACAATGCCAATCAGTGCCCATCAGCTGCCAGTCAGTGCCCATCAGAAATGCCTGTCAGGGCCCATAGCAGTGTCCATCACAGTGCTGATCACATTGCCAGTCAGTGCCCATCAGTAATACCTGTCAGTACCTCATCATCAGTGCTGCCCATCAGTGCCATCTATTAGTGTCCATCAGTGCCAATCAGTGCCGCCTGTCAATGCCCATCAGTGCCACCTATTGGTGCCCATAAATGCTGCCCATCAGTGCTGCATATCCATGCCACCTATCAATGCCCATCAATTCTACACACCAGTACCTCCTCATCAGTGCCTATCAGTGCCTCCTCATCAGTGTCCGTCAGTGAAGGAGAAAACAAAATTTTATAACAGAAATGAAGAAAACATTTTTTTTTCCAAAAATTTCGGTCTTCTTTAGTTTGTTTATCGAAAAATAAAAACCCCGCTGGTGATCAAATACCACCAAAAGAAAGCTCTATTTTAAAATTTAGTTTGGGTACAGTGTTGTATGACCGCGCAATTGTCATTCAAAGTGCGACAGTGCTGAAAGCTGAAAATTGTCCTGGGCAGAAAGGGGGGAAAGTGCCTGGTATTGAAGTGGTAAAGGTTGCCTACCCCTGCTTTAAAGCATTAAACACACTATACATTCACTCAAGATGGCCATGCACTGATCAAAATTTGCCCAGTCCAACATGGATCATTTGACTTCTGTCGAAAGGACATGTTCGAAAATTCTTCTTAACTACTTCAGCCCTGGAAGAATTTACCCTCTTAATGACCAGGCCATTTTTTGCGATACGGCACTGCTGACAATTGCGCAGTCCTGTGATGTTATACCCAAACAAAATTGATCTCCTTTTTTCCACACAAATAGAACTTTCTTTTGGTGGTATTTGATCACCTCTGCATTTTTTATTTTTTGCGCTATAAACAAAGGGCAACAATTTTGAAAAAAAAAACAATATTTTTTACATTCTGCTATAAAACATATCCAATAAAAATGTGTAAAAAATCAAATGTCTTCATCAGTTTAGGCCAATTTGTATTCTGCTACATATTTTTGGTAAAAAAAATCCCAATTAGATGGTTGGTTTGCACAAAAGTTATAGCGTCTACAAACTAATGCCGCGTACACACGACCGGACTTTACGGCATACTTGGTTCGGCGGACCGGAGTTAGCCGGACAATCCGATCGTGTGTAGGCTCCCGCGGACTTTTTTTTCCCAAAAGTCCGGCGGACCTAGAAATGAAACATGTTGCAAATCTTTCCTTCGTAACTCCGCCGGACTCAGTTCCTGACGGAAAGCCCGTTCGTCTGTATGCTGGTCTGACGGACCAGATGCGATGCAAGGGCAGGCTACTGGATCTCGCACTCGCTGCAATAGGAAAAACAAATGTTTGCGGAGAGCGCGGGGCATACCAGGCCCTTAGGGCTGGTATGGATTTTAAGGGGAACCCCCTACGCTGAAAAAATGGCGTGGGGGTCCCCTCCAAAATCCATACCAGACCCCTGATCCGAGTACGCAGCCCAGCCGGTCAGGAAAGGGGGTGGGGACAAGCGAGCGTCCCCCCCTCCTGAACCGTACCAGGCCGCATGCCCTCAACATGGGGGGGTGGGTGCTTTGGGGCAGGGGGGCGCCCTGCGGCCCCCACCACCCCAAAGCACCTTGTCCCCATGTTGATGAGGACAAGGGCCTCTTCCCGACAACCCTGGCCGTTGGTTGTCGGGGTCTGTGGGCGGGGGGCTTATCGGAATCCGGGAGCCCCCTTAAATAAGAGGACCCTCAGATAACGGCCCCCCCACCCTATGTGAATGAGTATGGGGTACATGGTACCCCTACCCATTCACCTAGGGAAAAAGTGTCAATAAAAAAACACACTACACAAGTTTTTAAAGTAATTTATTAGACAGCTTCAGGGGTCTTCTTCCGGCTTCAGGGGTCTCTCCGGTTCTTCTCCGCTGTCTCCGGCCTCTTCTCCTGTTGTTCGACCTCTTCACCGTGTTCTCTGGGTCTTCTGCCGGGCTCCTCAGCTATCTTCTGCTCTTTTGCCACTCTTTTGCTAGCGGTGGCCCGGACTTCTGTCTTCTTGTCTTCTCCCCTCTTCTCTTCTTCCGATGTTGACACAACGCTCTCTCTGGCTGGAATGCTCTCTGAGCGCTTCGATGTGTCTTATATAGGCGGTGACCCCGACGAAAGTCCGTCGGAAGGACCGGCGGACCTAGTCTGCTGGAAAGTCCGGTCGTGTATAGGCAAGTCCGTCCGTTCAGAAAGTCCGGCGGTAGTCCGCTGGAACTCCGGTGGGAAGAACGTCGGACTTAGTTTCCCAGAAAGTCTGGTCGTGTGTACGCGGCATAAGGGATGGATTTAGGGACTTTTTATTTTTTTCAATTTTTTTTTTTTACTAGTAATGGCGGCGATCAGCGATTTTCAGCAGGACTGCGACATTGAGGTGGACAAATTGGACACTAAGTGACACTTTTTAGGAACCTGTGACATCAATACAGTGATCAGTGCTAAAAAAAAAAAATGCACTGTATAAATTACACTGGCAGGGAAGGGGTTAACATCAGTCAATCAAAGGGTTAAATGTGTCCCTAGGGAGTGCTTTCTAACTGGGGGTGATAAATGCACTAGACAAATATAGAGATCTGTGTTCCTGATTAGTAGGAACACAAGATCTCTCTCTTTGTGACAGAATGAGGGTCTGGCTTGTTTACATAGGCAGACCGCCATTCTGTCATTTCCCTGAACAATCGAGGGTGGCCCGCTGATTGGCTCCAAATACAGCGGGAGCAGGTCACATCCCAGACCAGAGAGCGAGGACAACGTACAGGCACATTGTTTTACGCAGCTGGGCCACCCTGCCGCAGTATATGTGCAGTGGGCGGTCCGGAACTGGTTAATCAGCAGCTGCAGGCACTGATCGGTGCATTCAGCTGAAGGTTAATGTTTCCATACTGTGGAAAAGGTCACCTATATCTACCTGCTTGATTTGTATTTCTCAGTTGACAAGTCGATACCAAGAGTTAGGGATTTAGCATCATTCTTTGGCTAATGTGAAATAGTTAAATGGAGGAATGTGCCTATGTACATGTCTTAATCCTACAGTAGAGTACACAGGCACCATATACCTTCGGGAGATTGGACACTGGCAAGCTTGAGGTCATGCTTCCCTGGGGTGACCCTAGCCGACTCTGAGTGCTCAGTTTTTCTCTAGTGTCTGAAGGTAATGGAACTCTTTGCCCCCGTTCACATCGATGCGATTTGCAGGTCAAATCGCATGTCAAATCGGAGCCTATTGACGGCAATAGGAGCGTCCCAAGCGGTGCGACGCCGCACCGATTTACAAAAGTAGTTCCTGCGCTACTTTTGGCGACTTCGGGGGTGATTTCAATAGACATCTCTGCATGAACCCGCACAGTTGTCTTTCAAATCGCCCCTGAAGTCTGACTGAAATGTGGCTTTGAAATCGTGCGAGTTCATTTCAAAGCCGTGTTCAGTGTGAACGAGGGCTTCAGTTTGTGAACACAAAAGCAGTGTATTTGGATTGGTAAAAAAATTGGGAGCCATACTCAAACACCACACTGTAGGGATGGCCTGTAACGTTATTCTGGGCACTGGATGGGTGCTCACCTTGGCACTTGGTGCAACATGTTGAGTCAGCCGCGGGTGCTATACAGTTCAGGGCTATGGTCCCTTGCTAAAAAACCCTGCCCCTAAATACCCCTTTGGGGGGGGGGTGTTCCCACTGTGACAAGCAATATCTGGACAATATACTGTATACAGTCCAGCGTCTTGGACAGGTAAGATCACCTGTGATGGTTTGGGGTATTTTAGATTGTTGGTTTCAGGTGGATGACCAGGGGCTGCATCACACCACTGGTCACATAGTTTAACACCACTTCCGCCTAGAACCCTTATACAATGCTGTGAAAAAGTATTTGCCCCCTCTCTGATTTTTTTTTTTTTTCATATTTGTCACACTTAAATGACTCAGATCATCAAACAAATTTTATTATTACACAAAGATAACCCGGGTAAATACAAAATGTAGTTTTTAAATGATGGTTTCATTTATTAAGGCAAAAAAGCTGTCCAAACCTACCTGGCTTTGTGTGAAAAAGTAATTGCCCCCTAAACCTAATAACTGGTTGGGCCACCCTTGGCAGCAACAACTGCAATCAACCAGTTGCGATAACTGGAAATTAGTCTTTCACATTGCTGTAGAGCAATTGTGGCCCACTCTTCTTTGCAGAATTGTTTTAATTCAGCCACATTGGAGGGTTTTCCAGCATGAACGGCCTATGTAAGGTCATGACATAGCATCTCAATTGGATTTCAGTACGGGCTTTGACTAGGCCACTCCAAAATTTTGCTTTGTTTGAACCATTTGGAGGTGGACTTGCTGTTGTGTTTTAGATCATTGTCTTGCTGCATAACCCAAGTGCACTTGAGCTTAAAGCGGAGTTCCACCCAAAAATGGAACTTCCGCTTTAAGTGAAGGTGACCCCTTGACGAACCACATTTGGCATGTCATTTTTTTTGGGGGGTGGAGCGGATACCCTCTTTTTAGGGGCATCCAGCCCCCACTTCTGGGGCTCTGCAGAGCCGGAAGATCACCTCTCCCCCCTTCCTCCGTGCAATCTTCTGGGACCTGTAACGTGTTCCAGAAGATTGCCCGGCCAATCACAGCGTGCAGCGCGGCTCGCGCATGCGCAGTGCGTGCCCACAGTCACAATGCCGGCACAGAGGAGAGGAGGGGGGGAGGAGCGGAGCTTCGTACGCCCGCATCGCTGGACTGTGGGACAGGTGAGTGTCGGTTATTAAAAGTCAGCAGCTACACTTTTTTTTATCAAGTTGTTATGAGTAAAGTTCTGCTTTAAGGGGGCAATGCTATACACATTTTAAAGTGGTCATACTTTAAAAATACAAGGGGTAAAGTTCCCATTTAAATGGTTTGCCTTATCCATGTAAATTGATATGTTCTGTTAGAGAGCTGAAAAAGCTGTGCTTTTGAAAAACAACAGACTTGCTGGCTGGTTCACCAAATGAAGAGAAAAAAGGGAGCCTACAAAAAAATCCAGCCACCACAGCTAAAAAGCTGCAATATAATATACGCTATAGGTGATATGGTATAGAGAAGAGGCCCAACCCAAATGCTTAAATGTTAACTCCACTTTTGTGAGGAAAAAAAATGGCAAATAAAGAAAAAATAATATAGTGTATACAACTGCGACATAAGTCATATTGCAACTGGATGTTATTAAAAATTACATTTCCTTTTTGATCTGCAGCTGCTGTCATTTTCTGAAAATGTAATGCAATCTGGCAACCTGGAGGTGTTCTGTACACAGAATGTGTACTGACCACCCCCAGAAACATAATTTCCTGCTTGTGTGATTGGCTCACTGATTTTCCCAGAAGTCTACACTAAGATACAAGTCAGATTTCAGGCATCCCCTGCAACTAAAATGTCATTTTTGGTGAGATACTTCCAATATGAAATCACATCAAAAGGGATGCAGGTCCTGCAGCTTTTCTCATTAGTACCCTGCAGGTGCCACAGCTGATTGATAATTATAAAACCACTCCGATTAGTTTCATTTTCCCACATGGGCACAGAGAAACACACAGAAATGTCTTCAGAATAACAAAAGGTAGGAATCTGCAACAAAGGTTGTTATAATCCTTGTAATGTACATAGATCACAGGGAGAGGGAGTTTTTTTTCTCAACAAAAGTGGAGTTATGCTTTAACCACTTTGTGACGGAACGTCCCACACTCCGCTTGAGTACTTCCGTCAGTATACCACTTCCTCCCAGTCTGAATCTAGATATCAGATATTACAACCGCTCACAAGCACAAAACAAGACAACACTTGTTTAGCTGCTAACATGGATTGTTTTATTTGAGATGACACACAAATATATACAGCAGGCTTACAATAAAACTTTACCCAGAAACCTAATTAACATGAGCTAGTTATCTAATCATTTATACAGACTAGGTGACTCAGAGACATAATCTTTAGGACAGACTTGTTGTCACCGAGCTTCACACATTAGTATACACACAGGAAACCTCACAATAGCAGGAGCTAATTACAATTAACAATACAAACAGTGATCTCCCCCCTCCTCATCCTAGTGGGCAACAAACTATAGTAGGAGTAGACTGTCCGGCTCCTACCCAGTTCTAGAGGCCAATGTGATCATCTCTCTCAACTAACATGTTGAGTTCAGAATCAAACAAACCAAGAATAGTCTTTACATATATCCTGGGAGATATTGTGGATAAATATTACTGTCCCATTTTAAGCAATCCAAGACATACCCTCCCAGTCACCATTTCCCATATGGCACACACAGGGTTCCCAGAGTCTGTGTGTCCTGGAGGACAAGGACCTGAATCCAAAGTAACACCACCTCAAGGGTCCCCAGTCATACAGCTCACAAAGAGCACCATTCCCCCAAATGCCAGGGCCCATAATCGGTAGGCAAGAGGCTGGCATTCAGTCCCCTCCAAAAGCCTCTTTTCCCGGGTGAGTCTGTTATGGAAATGATTAAGAGCTCCAATCGAGCCCAAGGTTATCTGCTGCTGTCTCTAATTTGAAAAGTGTTGATATGCATGCATATAAAAGTAAACACTCTGAGACACGCTCAGCAGCATTACTGTTACACTTCTAATTTATTCAAGGCGGTGTTAATGTTTTATACACACAAATACGTCATTGCTATGTTAGTCTAATAGGTACATCTCATTGGTTAAGAAGATAAAGAAGATGGAGAATTTTCATAACGAGGTTTGGCTGTCTTTGGTCTTATCTTCAGTTCCGCGTTCTTCTGATGTGTGGGATGTAGGGGGTACCCGCCATCTTGAGAAAATATAGGAACAGAGCAAACCTGTATACTTATATAATGAGTAAGGAGAAAAATATGTATGCACATAAGAAAATAGACATTTTCAGATTACTATTATTATCTACATCACATTCCTTCACAATCCCCCCTAAAATGACTATTTTCTCTTTTCTGTCCCTAATACTAAAAGTCCCACTTTGGCCTGGCCCTTCTCCTCAGCAACTCTTTTAGGCTGTATATAGAATTGGGCAGCAACTGTTCACTTCCCTCCTCGATACAGCTGGAGAGGTGCAGTCAGGCGCTATCTATCCCTATAACCCTATAGGATTGTGAGATTTTGGACAGGCAGTGACTGTAGAGGAGTGAACGGTTTGTCATCTTCCATCATAAGGAGGTCCTCTTCTTCTTGGTGGAGAAATGTAGGTGTGCTATTGTCTACAGCCTTGCTCATTAACTTCTTTACAAAAGGTAGCATACAGCATACAATCAGGGCTAAAAGAACCAGGATTATTAATACCGTTACCCGTATCTGGGTGAGCACCTTCTGCCACCCACTCATCCAGCTAAAATATTGGTCCCATGGGTCTGTGATACCTGAGTTCTTCTTCAACTCCAGTGACAGATCTTCTAATTTCTTTATAGCTAGAGTAACCTTACCATTTGGCCCAGTATTATCAGGAATGTATGTACAACAGGTTCCCGTTTTTTCCTATGATTTTACAAAACACCTCCTTTCCCAACTAGCACCATGTCTAAGGCCATCAGGTCCTGGAATGTCATGTAGGAAGTGGGGGCTAACTGGTCAGCAATTCCCTGGAGGGCATCTTTAGTGTAATTTACAAATCTCTGTTGGTTATAATATGTGTAGTGTCAGGTCACCTAGAGGCTGGGTGACAGATGCACACCGTTGGGATCAGGAATGCACCGCAAGGTAGTGGTCCCTATGGCTGACTGCTGCGGATTGTACCCTGGGAGGTTCAGGAATCAGGTCTACTGGATCACTGACACAGATCCCACTGGGAGCTAGAGCATAGATTCCCCAGGGCGCCGAGTCTAAGAGCCAGCAGGTGTTCACCAGAGCCTCTAGTGGTGAGGATGGACTGCGCTGCAGTCTGGCTCCAGGTCGCGGCCCCCGGGGTCTCACAGCTCACGCTCACACTACAGGAGAAGAGGAAGGAGGCAGCAGACTGGAACAACAAGGAAAGTAAGGTACAAGCCAAGGTCGGTAACCGGAATCAGATGTAGGAAACACAGCAAGTACACACAGAGGCTAACACACAGTGGTTGATCAGCACTGCTGGCTTGCAGTGCACAGGTTAATATAGGGTTCCCTGATAGGGCCTGGGGTGGGGCCATGCTTAGAGGAGAGGTTACAAAAGCAGTCAGGTGAGGGTCAGCTGGTCTCTAGAGATGAACACATGGAGACAGGTATGCTGATCGACAAACTCTATTGCATAACCATGACATGTAGTTAATCCAATCTACATTCTTGCTGACAGTTGTTATGGGGATCAAAGACTCAAAACCAGCTTTTACCAGATCCCTGGCTTTAAACTCATCAGGGGCCCCCCTTGTAACCCCTATGACATGTATGTATACATGAGGATCAAAGCTTCCGGAGAGAGCTGTTCGCTTCCTCCTCTGACTGTGTGGCATACATATATGTCCTTACCGTCAGGGATATCACTGTACCAATGGCATCACCATGAAGGGTCAAACGGACAAGGTACTATGTCACAGTAATCTAAGGTAAAGGTGGTCACATGTGTACCTGAAGAGTTACACTAAAACGTAATTATGTTATCATTTTTGTGATGGCCACTTCCTGGGCCCCTCCCCCCTAGATCAAACAGAAAAAGGATATGCAGCACCCGAAAGCACGCTCTCCTGCAGTGATAAGCGTGCATTCAGGTGTTCTTCCTGGCCAACTTGACTGAGGTAGCTGTGGTCAGCAAAACTTGGAATGGACCATCATAACTTGGCTCAAGGATCTCCAGACAGTAGTTGGTGTGTTCCTGTATCTAATTCAGGATCTGGAATGGAAGAAAACACCTGGACATGCATTCAGGTTAATTCTCGTGATAAAATGGTTACATAATTAGTCAACACATCAGACTGTAACTGTAACTGTTGTGGAAAGTAACAACCAAGTCTGGGGGCTGAACCAAACAAAATTTCATAAGGGGATAGGGCATGTTTCCCCCAGGGGTGTGTCTGACACTGAACAGGGCAATGGGCTAACTGTCTGGCCAACTCATGTTAGTCTCTTGGGCCATCTTTAACATCCTGTTTTTATTGTCCCATTCATCCTTTCTACCTTCCCGCTACTTTGAGGGTGGTATGGGATGTGTAGTGCCAACTGAACCCCCAGTGCTGCCCAAATCTCTTTTGTAAGGGTTGTTGTTAGGGCTGGTCCCTGATCTCTCAATATCACCTCTGGGACCCCAAATCTACATACTATCTCACTCAGTAGTTTCTTAGCTGTGGTCCTGGCAGTCATGACCACTTCCACTAGGGCGTTTTCAAATCTGTCACTTCTTGGCACTTGAGAATGATCAATTTGCATCCTCTGGAATGGGGTATAGGGCTTTTGCCAGGTGTTTCTTCTGTGCTTCTTCTGTGCATCCTGGGTTACATTTGGTGCAGATAATGCATGATCTGCAGAAGCTGTCGGTCAGTGGAGTAACTCTTGGTGCAACACTTGTTGATAAGAGAGTTCATAAAAGTCTTTGTCAAGTGGGCAGCTCCATGTGCCCATTGCACCACGGCTGGGTACATACTCCTGGGTAGACAAGGCTTCTTGTTGCACTCGAATAGTCCATTTCTGAGAGTTGCTCCTCTCCGTTTCCAGCTTTCCTTCTTATCCGGACTTGTTGTTTCCTGTAGTTCTTTTAGATAAACTCTGTCCACTGGGAAAGTCTGTAGGGTAAGCACGGGGTGGTCTTCTTCTACCACCCTGCTGTCCACTTCCCGTGGACCACCAGCTGTCTGTTTGGCAGCTGTATTGGCTCGATGATTGCCTTAAGCTTCCTTTGAGTTCATTTTGTCGTGTGCTTTACTCAGAATAGTCACTTGGGTTGTGAGAAGCAAGGCATCAATCAAGTTTTCACAGGTGTTCCTGCAGCCATCAGGAATCCTCTGTTCTAGATAACACCATAATCATGGGCAATGCTGAAAGCATATCTTGAGTCCATATGAATGTTGGCTCTTTTTCCCTCTGCCCATTTACGTGCTGTAGTAAGTGCTTACAGCTATGCCTCCTGTGCAGACATCACCGGTGGTAAGACTTCAGCTTGTAGAACAGTGTTTTCAGTGGTGACCGCGTGTCCTGTGTGGTCATGGGGTAACAAGTCAAGACTCTACTCCTCCTCCTTTCCCCCCTCGAGAAGTGGAAGAAGGGTGGTAGGGTTCAGTGTTTGACAACTTAATAGAGTAATGCTGTCCAGTAGGAGGGAACACAGGAGTCTCAAGTGTCTGGTAGTGGACAAATGTTTCGGCTGGATCTTGGTTGAATATGGCAACAACGTCATGGGGAGCAAGCAGAACGAGGCAGTGTCCGAGGACCAAGTTCAAAGTTTTGTCAAGCAAGGCTTGTGTAGCAAATCCAGCTCGCAGACACAATAGGCCTCCTCTTGCTACCGCATCCAGCCGACAGGAATAATATCCTATGGGGCGTAGGCTGATGCCGTGTGATTGGGTGAGTACACCTGCAGCATGTCCCAGACGTTCAGATACAAAGAGCTTGAGCGTTTTGTCGTAGGCTGGGAGCCCTAGCGCCTGAGATGGCACACTTGAGGGCCTCAAACTTAGATATTTCTTCAGGAGACATCTGGAAGGGGTCTGATTGCAGAGCATCAGTAGGAAGGCTTCTGGAATCCATGCTCTGCACTAGGAAATTAGTCCAAGGAAAATGACAGGTGTTGAGCACCACTGCAATTTGGGCTTTGAGGCTCTGCACCCCTGGTTGGCAAGATAGCACAACAGGCTTTCTGAGGTGACTTCAACAGGGGGTAAGTCAGCTGCACAAAGGAGAAGGTCATCAACATGTTGGAAGAGAATCACTTCCGGGTGCTCCTCTTGTCATGTGTCAAGGATGATAGCCATAGCTTTTGCAAACTGGCTTGGAAAGTTCTGTGCCCCTTGTGGCACAACTGTTTAGGTATGTTGCCGTTTCTTTCCGTGGATGAATGCAAAAAGGTACCAGCAGGAGGGGTGAGGGTGGACACTGAAGAAAACGTTTGTAAGGTCCACCTCTGTGAGGTATTTTGCAGTCAAAGGCATCCACAGTAGGTACCTGGTTCTCTTTTTAGGATTCTCTTCTTGGGGTTATTGTGTGGTTTCCGGGGCAATGATGCGCCCTCTTTTAGCTTGACTGAAACTGGTGGCACCTTTAAGTGACCGTTGTCTTCCGGTCCTGTGGACCATAGGCACGCAGGGATTCTGTTAAGTACTTCCTGCAGTATTGAACTTGAAGTTTTTTTTCTTCATTAAGTGTCATCAGGAGAGGCAGAGAACACAAAGCAGATTAGTCTTCTAAAGTTAGGGGAGTATGTAACTTCATCCCCCCCTTCAGGCGTGTCCTGATTGAGGCCTGTAGTCTGGACAACACATCAGCTCCTAGTAGATTCAAGGGACATGTAGAGGACACCACAAATCTGGCAAGCAAATCAGGAAGTGGAAAGGAAAGAATTATTAGGCAGGTTCACCGCCCTCAACACACTTTTGGCTGCACCCCTGTCAATGAGGAAAGTGGTAGGTTTTTCGTCTGGGACATCTTGGGGCTCTGCATTCTTTTCTGAAGTGACCCCGTTTCCCACAGTTGTAACAGGTGATCCTTTCCCTGGTATTGAGCAGTGGTGGTGGACTAGTGTAGGCGGGATCTTCGTCATGGGTTACCATGAGGGGCGTTGTTTTTTTACCTTTTTGATTTTCTATACCTCTGGTTACCAACAATAAATCAGACATTTTCATTGAATGGTATTCAGGGCGGGCCACCATCAGGCCTTTTCTGATATCCTCTCTGAGCCCTGAAACAAAAGCAGTTGATAACATGTGTGTGTGTGCCTTTATGAGTCTAGCATGATACTTCTTCACAGACTCCCCTTTATCTTGGGTAATATCTTGGATTGTGGTCTTCTGATCCGTCAACTTCTCCTTTGCCCAGTCGTGGAGTTGTGCACAGAACTCCACGCCTGAGGTGTAGGAAGTGGCACTTGTCAGGCAGGCATCATTGAAGGCCATCTGCAAGACTGGCCAAAAGACATATCCTGCTTTGATTTGGCATAGGCTGATCAAGTCTCTCCAGGCAGCTGAGTAAGTTTCTTGTATCTGCACTATCCTGTGGTAGAAGGGAATTGGCTGCTTCTCTGGGTCAGGCAGACTTGTCACTAAGGCCGCTGTTTGTGATAGAGTAAAAGCGACATACATCACTGGTGCCCCTTCTGGTAACCGAGACTGTTGTTGGGGCAGGGTCTGGCAAGAGGCACTGTTCCTTACGGTTGCCAGCATGTGTTTAAGATCCTCTCGGAACTGAGAGTCTGGAGCCGGATTGGGGGTTAAATCAGTGGGTGGCCTTGCTGCCTGCTGTCGGGCTTCCCACTCAGATGCTTCTTCATCATTAACATATCCGGCTTGGGAATGTGATGCTCCCGTATTGGGGAAGACAGGTGTGTGGTATGAACCATCTTGGTTTAAAACAGGGAGGGCTGGGTACAGGCTGTTTAAGCTTACTGGGTGTACCAAGATGGCCGCCGGCAGGAAGTGCACTGGACTGGGTAGAAAGTGAAGGCATGGGTGCACTAAGATGGCCGCCGGGCTGAGTTGTCACAGTGGGTTGTGCTTGGGTGGTGAGAAAGGAGTGGTTGTTAGACGGAGGGCAGTGCTGTCCCTCCCCTCCTTTGTTTAAAGTTCCAACATATCATCAGCTCTGTGATACACATACATAATACAATCGCCATCTTTCTTAACTTCCTTTATCCAATTTTCTTTATCACACAGGATTTTTCTCCCTGTTTTCTTCAGCAACATAACTTTCGCCACTTCTTTCAACTTTGTTAACTATTTCAACATCTTCTTTGCAATATCACTTTTTTTACAATATCACTTTCTTTCCTCTCGTACAACCAAGGGGTTAATATTTTTCTCAGCGTTCTTATCAGCAAATTCCTTTCTCTGGTTTAGAGTTGTTCTGACCCATCTCCCCCTCCTCTCTCAGGGCCTCCTAAGACGTAACCAAGGTCTCTAACTCTGTTTTGTTCGTCTGCCGCAGTCTCGGCTGACGGTTTGAAGGGGGAATGAGGACAACTAATGGTTTGATGACCCTCCTCTCTGGCTCTCTGTTCTATCACTTCGAGGGTCTGCCCAAACCCCCCTGTCACCGGGTAATGTACGTTTAATCTCAGTACAAGCACGTCAGGGGTAGTAGGGAGCAACGGCTTGTGACCCAACAGATCCTTCGGGTAGCCTCCTTCTCTGACTTTCACCAGTCCCCACCCCCTCTCATGTATAGCAAACAATAAACCACAAATACAATCACGACAGGACATTACACCTGCCACTCTTCGAACTGCAAAATTTCAGCAGGCTAAAATAACCACAAGGGCAGACCATCCTGCAAAATAAACCCGTTTATAGACGTTTGCTACAAGGGAAACACTCTCATCTCAAGTCTGTCACACACTTCAACCCCAGAAGGTTTTACCCCCTTATTGACAAGGCCATTTTTTGCGATACAGCACTGGGATACTTTAACTGACAGTTGCGTGGTCATGCAACGCTGTGCCCAAATAAAATGTATATCCTTTTTTTTCCCCACAAATAGAGCTTTCTTTTGGTGGTTTTTGATCACCACTGCGGTTTTTATTTTTTGCACTGTAAACAAAAAAATGAGTGACAATTTTGAAAAAAAACAATATTTTTTACTTTCTGCTATAATAAATATCCAATAAAAAATAAAAAAAATTAAATTTCTTCATCAATTTATGCCAAAATGTATTCTGATATATATTTTTGGTAAAAAAAATCCCAATTAGCATATGTTGATTGGTTTGCACAAAAGTTTTCGCACCTACAAACTATGGATACGTTTATGCCATTTTATGATTTTTAGCGGCACTGCGACTTTGGACACTAAGTGACACCTTTTGGGAACCAGTGACACTAATACAGTGATCAGTGCTAAAAAATGCACTGTCACTGTATAAATGACACTGTCAGGGAAGGGGTTAACATCAGGGGCGATCAAATGGTTAAGTGTGCTCCTAGGGAGTGATTTCTAACTGGGGGGGGGTGGACTGAATTGAGGAAGAGAGACACCGATTAGCAGGAACACAAGATCCCTCTCTCTCTCTCTGTGACAGAACGACAGTTTGCCTTGTTTACATAGGCAGACCGCCGTTCTGTCTCTCCTACGAATGAACGGCAGGTCCCGGCAGCCATCTGACCAGCTGATTGGCTTCCACTGTGTCCAATTAAAGCGGGAGCGTGGCTCGCTTGCCCCCCCCAGAGCCGACATCAGGAAGAAATGTACAGGCACGTTGTTTCACGCACCTGGGACACCCTGCCACAGTATATGTGCGGTGGGCGGTCCGGAAGTGGTTAAACAGCCTAATATTGAGAGAGCACCAACCCGGTAGTCAAAAAGCAGGAAAGTACATAAAAGGTGGGTGTTTGACGGCGGTCTCTGGATATATATTCTAACATCAAATGTACACAAACATATCAAAAATAGAAGATTAATTGGTCCAAAAAAATGGTTGCTAAAACAAGAAATACATCCATAGGGCATCAAGAAGCCCACATATATAAAAACAAATATATGAGAAGCAGTCAGGTGTAACGTGGAGCTTGCCAAAAAGAAGAAGTGGCCTGTACCACGAAACACGTAGGCAAGCTCCACGTTACACCTGACTGCTTCCCATATATTTGTTTTTCTATATGTGGGCTTCTTGATGCCCTATGGATGTATTTCTTGTTTTTGCAACCTTTTTTTTTGGCCAATAATCTTCTATTTTTGATATATCTGTGTACATTTGATGTTAGAATATAATATCCAGAGACCACCGTCAAACGCCCACCTTTTATGTACTTTCTTGCAATATAAAATATGTTTGCTTTTGGGTTTTATACAGCTTTATTAGTGCCATCGTATAACACGAGGCTTTCACACAAAGGCAATGTGCTGCTCCGACATGAAACGGCTCCCAGTCACTGTCCCGCACTCAGGAGGAAACGCTCTGAGTCCTCTGGGCCGCTACATGGCGCTGTGGCCGGTTTGTATCCGATTGTAACTTCCTGATCTGCACGTTCCTGTGTGGCCGTGAAGATAGATTGTCTGTTCTTGTCAGGTTGGTGCTCGTGTAGTTGTCAGGTTGTGTGTGTGGATTGGTTTCTATAGAACGGCTCAGTGCTCAGGCAGAGTCCTGTGTGCTGGTATAGACAGGCCGGCTGTTTTATACGATCCCTGAGTGTCCGGGGATAGCAGTGTGATGTGTAATGATTACTTCCTATAGGAGATAGAGCCGGTGGACTGTCCTGTGTGAGTCATTCGTGCTCTATACAGGAGCTTTAATACACACAACATCTCTTCTAAATTCTATGCTAACCATTGGCCATTGCTTCCCTCTTCTCTGAAACATTTAAATAAAACAAAATCCCAACTTTAGTATGCTAATAGCTTCAATTTTTTAACCCCTTTTAGGCACATAGGTCTGTACACCATAAAAATGCCCCCGGGGGTCCCAGATCTTGTGTACCAACCTCCAGCACAAATCAATGACGGGCAGCGACTCTACGCTGATCACCGCACATCCCATCATTTACATACATACAGGTGTGGATGTGCCATGAACTCTGTTTCCAGGGTTGTTCATCCATATCTGTATGTATGTAAACGATCGGATGTGCCATGATTTTTGTGCCCAGGGATGTTCATCCGTACTTGTATGTATGTATGTATGTATGTATGTAAACGATCGGATGTGCCATGAACTTTGTGCCCAGGGTTGTTCATCCGTACTTGTATGTATGTATGTATGTATGTAAACGATCGGATGTGCCATGAACTCTGTTTCCAGGGTTGTTCATCCATATCTGTATGTATGTAAATGATCGGATGTGCCATGAACTTTGTGTCCAGGGTTGTTCATCCGTACTTGTATGTATGTATGTATGTAAACGATCGGATGTGCCATGAACTCTGTTTCCAGGGTTGTTCATCCATATCTGTATGTATGTAAACGATCGGATGTGCCATGATTTTTGTGCCCAGGGATGTTCATCCGTACTTGTATGTATGTATTTATGTATGTTAACGATCAGATGTGCCATGAACTTTGTGTCCAGGGTTGTTCATCCATATCTGTATGTATGTATGTATGTATGTTAACGATCGGATGTGCCATGAACTTTGTGTCTAGGCTTGTTCATCCGTACTTGTATGTATGTATTTATGTATGTTAACAATCAGATGTGCCATGAACTTTGTGTCCAGGGTTGTTCATCTGTACCTGTATGTAAACGATCGGATGTGTGATGAACGTTGTATCCAGGGTTGTTCATCCGTACCTGTATGTATGTGTGTAAATAATCAGATGTGCGGTTACCAGCATAAATCATTTCCATTTTTTTTTTTTTTACTTTATTGCCATCAATTATTGATTTTAGAGCAGTGTTTCTCAACTCCAGTCCTCAGGTACCCCCCAACAGGTCATGTTTTCAGGCGTCTCATTATTTTGCACAGGTGATTTGATCATTTTCATTGCTAGCGATTACAACAGCCGTTTCATCTGAGGGAAATCCTGAAAACATGACCTGTTGGGGGTACTTGAGGACTGGAGTTGAAAAACTCTGATTGATATAGAGGACATGGTGCTGCACCTTTTTAACCACTTGACCTCCAGAAGATTTACCCCCCCATATGACCAGGCCACTTTTTGCGATACAGCACTGCATTACTTTAACCACTTAAGGACCAGAAGGATTTACCCCCTTAATGACCAGGCCATTTTTTACTATACGGCACTGTGTCGCTTTAACTGACGATTGCACGGTCGTGCAACGTTTTACCCAAACAAAATGAACATCCTTTTTTTCCCACAAATAGAGCTTTCTTCTGGTGGTATTTGATCACCTCTGCGGTTTTTACTTTTTGCGCTATGTGTGATCTCCCCTGTTAGAATGGAGATTTGCCTTTTTTACACAGGCATATCCCCATTCTGTCACTGCAAGGAACGATCGCAGGTGGCCGGCAGACTTCGAGTCCACCCCACCTGCTGATTGGCTCTCCTGATGGCCAGTGGGTTCACATGGGCCCACAAAATAAAGTTCCCGAGCCGACGTACAATGACGGCGATTCATGCGAACGCGCCGACCTGCCGCAGTACAGCCGATCAGCCGCTTGAAAAGCACTTCAGAAGCGCCGCAATACGGGCGTTTTTAACCCCTTCGACCGCTAACGGGGGTTAAAAGCGCCCCGCTAGCAGGCGAAAAGTGCCGCTTAGCTACTTCCCGCCCGGCCTAAAGCAGAATGATGGCCGGGCAGTGCTTCAGTTATCCTGACCGGGCGCCATATGACGTCCAGCAGGATAACTGCCGGCCAGCTCCCGATCGGCAGTGCGGCGTGTCAGTCTGACACACCGCTACACCAATCTCGGTAAGAAGCCTATGACGGAGGCTTTTTACCATGTGATCAGCTGTGTCCAATCACGGCTGATCACAGTGTAAACAGGAAGAGCCGTAAGACGCAAGTAGAGGAGATCCGATTGGCGGCTCTCCTGACGGGGAGTCTGCGCTGATTGTTTTTTAGCGCAGCCCCCCTGCGAATGCCCACACTGGACCACCAGGGATGCCCACCACACATGGCCACCAGGAATATCACACGGTGCCCAAAATCTGCCAATCGGTGCCCACCAATTGTGCCAGTCAGTGCCCACTACTAATGCCTGCCAGATGTCTCTTCATCAGTGATGCCCCGCAGTGCCATCTATCAGTGCCACCCAGAAGTGCCCATCAGTGCTGCATACCAGTGCCACCTCATTGGTGCCACCTTATCAGTGCCCGTTAGTGAAGGCGAAAACTTACTTATTTACAAAATTGTATAACAGAAACAAAAAAAACCCTTTTTTTTTTCCTAATTTCTCTGTCTTTTTTTTATTTGTTGTGCAAAAAATAAAAACCCCAGCAGTGATCAAATACCACCAAAAGAAAGCTCTATTTGTGGAAACAAAATGATAAAAAATTTACGTGGGTAGAGTGTAGCATGACCGCGCAATTGTCATTCAAAGTGCGACAGCGCTGAAAGCTGGCCTGGGCAGGAAGGGGTTGTAAGTGCCTGGTACTGAAGTGGTTAAACAGCGCTAAAGTGCTGCTAAAACGACCACGGTCCCAGTGTGAAACTGGTCTAAACAGGGATATTCTTTGTTCATATTTCATGCCTAAGGTTTACAACCACTTTAAAATGTAGAAATAAGCCAACACAGATATAGACAGAACACACAAACCGCAAACTGTTAAACGTACATATTGTGTTGATCTTTATCCTCTTTTCTTTATATATTGGAATGCACAAGTGAAAATACTAAGTGGAAAGATCTATCTTTGATACAATTACACAATAGGGCCAAGACTTTTAAAAAAGAAACATTTTACACAAGTTTAACCAACTTTTCATGCTAGGATGGCAAGACATCAAACTGGAACTGATAAAAAAACATTGTCCGCAGAACACAATTGAGATGTAAAATTTAGTTTTCTCTTTCTGGGAGCCTTTGTTCTTGTGACCACTGTCCAAGCTAGGTGTTATCCTCATTTTGGGGAGATTTCCTCTCTTTTCCTGTTTGTGTCTCTGAAACTGTAAGTGCTTTCAAATAGGACATAAACAGCAATAAAAACCTGACATAGGTTCTCCACTAAATCTAGAAGAAAATGTTTTGCCTGAAGTTCTCTTTTTATAACTCAAACTCAAGACAAAGAGCAGCAATGATGTGGAAAAAGCATAATCCCTAGCAACCAATTTTCTCCTACTTTTTATCAGATTTGGGAGTATGGAGCAAAGAAAAACATATTCCTGGTTATGACCTTTAAAACCTGTTTTGAAAATGAATAGTGTTGTTAATGAAGATGAATTCTGATTGGTTACTATACTTTGCAGCACACTGGCCTTTATCATACTAAACAAGCAAACGGCATTAATATTTGCTGTAGATTTAAAAGTGTGATGCATATTTGTTATAGGCCTATGAGCATAACTAACTGATTGTCTTTGCATTACTGTCACTAGATCCAGAATGGCTTTGTGTTTCTCTCAACTTTATGAAGAATTTCTCTAGTCCGTCCTCAATATCCTTTTCAGTCTTACATCTACATCACCGAGGTATGTTTTGTACATTTAAAGGTAATGAGAGCTCTAGATTGTTGTGAATCATTTTGGAAGGCTTTCTATTTGTTTTGTTTTTTTTTTCTTAAAGCGGAGTTCCAGTCATTTGTGTGTTTATTAAAAGGCAGCAGCTACAAAAAATTGTAGCTGCTGACTTTTAATAAACACACACTTACCTGTCCCACAGTCCAGCAATGCACTCGCCCCAGCAGTTTTCTTCCTGTCTCCTCCCTCGGCGGCGCGGGCATCATTACTATGGGCACTCAGCTGTGACAGCTTGTGGCTTCATAACCAGGTGCCCACTGCGCATGCCCGAGCGGCTCTGTGATTGGTCCTGAAGTCTTCTGGGACCTGTCCTGTGTCCCAGAAGACTTCGGGAGGGAGGGGGAAGGATAACTTCCACTTCCGATCGCCTTAGGCGACTGCGGGTACCTGTCAAAATCGGAACCCCCCCCCCTCAAAACCTCAGTTTCACCATCAGGAGCTGGGGAGGAGGTATTAAAACAGAAGTTCCACTTTTGGGTGGAACTCCGCTTTAAACCTGTTATTACAATTTACAAGTTTTTATTTATTATTGAACTTGCACATATAGCGTTTGTTAACCCCCCCCAAAAAATGGATCCTGCTCCTTTAACCACCTCATTACAGGGCACTTTCACCCCCTTCCTGCCCAGGCCATTTTTAAGCTTTCAGCGCTGTCACACTTTGAATGACAATTGCGTGGTCACCCAAATGAATTTTTTATAATTTTCTTCACACAAAAAGTTTTCTTTTGATGGTATTTTAATCACTGCTTTTTTTTTGTATCTTTCATCTTTAAAAAAAAAAAAAAAAAAGTTTTCTTAGTTTCTGTCAGTAAATTTTGTAAATAAGTAATTTTTCTCCTTCACTCATGTGCGCTGAGAAGGCGGCACTGATGAGGCACTATTATGCCGTACTTTTATGTGGAACTGATAGGTGGCACTGATGGACACCGATAGATGGCACTGGTGGGTACTGATGGGCAGCACGGATAGGCGGCACTATTTGAATTGATGGGCAGCACTGATGGGTACAAAAAGGCAGCACTGACTGGCACCAGTAATGGGCACTGATTTGTGTCACTGATGGACACTCATGACCACTGATGGCACTCATGGGCATTGATTGGTGGCACTTCTGGGGCTTTAATGTAATTGGGGCAATGATCATTAGTGCCCTGATTACATGCCCTGTACTCCCCTGTGAGGAGATGCCGCTGATCGGCTCTCCTCACCGCACATTTTGTCAGTGTGAGGCAATGAGAGCCGATTACCGACACTTCCTGTATTTACATGTGACCGACTGTGATTAGACACAGCCAATCACATGGTTCAGGAGCCACATTAGGGGCTCTTTACAGAGAGCCCCTAACTGTGCACCCCTGCCTGTGCACTGTGCACCCCTGCCTGCGTGTGAGCGGTCGTTCAGGTGCGCCGTCATATGACGTCCACCAAGAACGAAGGGCATATTAGCACATTATGACATTAATCTGCAGAAGGACCAGTTTATTTTTTTGTTTGCTCTTTTTAATAGCATTTCATGTACATTTCATTTAACAAGGAGGCCCCACAAGATGTTCCTTAAGCCCGCAATTTGAAATCGGTGCTGCAAACAGAAGAGAGTTCCCCCCTGCATTAGTAAAAAATTAGCATTTTTTAATTTTCAAGTGGCCATAAAGCGGTACTAAACCCAAACATTTGTTATTATGCAGCTTACTAATTTGTAGATTTGAAGGCTGCATTTGTTTTTCTTTTTTAAGCTTTCTTTCTTTTATTTTCACCTGGTGATCCTGTCAGTAAGTCCCTTCTTTTTCAACAAAACAAGCTATCCTGCAGCTGTAGTAGTTACAGATTTGGGACAAACCATTTAACACTGACAGGGGTGTATACAATGATCAGCTTATGTTTTATTTATGTAAAACCTTTATCCTAAAAAGTACAAAACAGTTGCTGTAACTGCTTAAAAAGTGTGAGCTGGAGTTTGGCTTCAATTTGTTTAGTATATTTAAATCTGCTAGTACATCACATCCACTACTCTCTTAGATTGACAGTGCTGCTGGCCAAAGGTGCCTCTATTGCTCCTTCATCCAGAGATTAGTCAGGGTAATACAGGAGGTGCGTTATTGCCCAGATCATCAGGTGAAAACAGAAGGAAAAAACTAAAAAAAAGAAAACTAATGCAGCCACAACATCTAAGGATTGGTATGCTGCAATGTAATACATTTTTGATTTTGGGTTTATTATTGCTTTAAGTGTACCTGTGGGGTAAAATAGAATGTGTCCTGGCTGGATTCGCACTGTTCTGTGTGTGCTGCAGTGTATGAGAGCCCATATAGTTTCCCCTTCAAGAAAATCGAAGCTACGTGGTATGGATGTGATCCAGTCACATAAAAAACAATGGGATTTGTACTTAATGCAGTTTCATGTGGCACAATTCTTGAGTTTCTGCTGCATGAAAACAAACAGGTGTGAATAGGGCATAAATTGGAAAAGCAGGCACACTACTTCAGATCCTCAGAATAAAACCACAAATACTTTGTAATAGAAATACCCAAGAGCCATCTTTGTGTTCTGGGTTAAAGTGGTACTCAAGGCAAAATCAAAAAATTACACCTCTGACGAAGGAGCGAATCACTTATGCGCCGAAACGCGTTACCACTCCCGTCTGATGTCAATTCTGGTTCCAGCGTGGTCCCAGAAGCTGGATACGGCTGCTGTTCAGCTCTCTCCCCAGAGGCAAAAGGACTGGGCAAAAATTTACCATGCTGACTAACATGCATATTTTATCTTGGATCTTGTAACTGTTTTTAACCATTGTTTATAAATAAACACTGTGGAATGCTCCACTTAGAAGCGCCTTTCTGTTTCTTTTTCTGTCTATTAAGAAAGCAGTCTGTTTTTCTGAGTCCCTCTTGAAACTTATTTTTTTCCTATTGTTTTTTTCTCCCCCTTCAATTCACAGACCAAGCTTTGCAGCAAAAGTGGAATGTAGAGAGTTGCACTGACAGAAAATGTTTATTCACCCCCTAACCCCCCCCCCCGAACCACTTGTATAAATGCTCAAAACTTGATAGCAGGGGTTCAGCTTTAAATGCGTTAGTCACTTATGTAATGTCCTACCTGCTAGTCGACCTGATACCTTCTGCTGACAATGCTGCTGTCCAAGGGTGTTTCCGTTGCTCCTCCATACATAGAGGAGCCACCCTAACACAGGAAATGGGTTACTCGCTGGATTACCAGGTGGAAGTAAATATAAAAAAAAGTAAAAACTGAAAATTAATGCAGCCACAACATCTAAACTAAAATACCGTATATAACATTTTTGTTTTCAGGTCTGGATAGGCTTTAAACGATTTGCGCAGAGCGCAGACAAATATGCAGGCTCTCGGCAGCTTTTTACGCCGAGCGGTCACATATTTGCATGCGATAGAGCTGAAAGAGCTGTGCCGAGAGCGTGCTCCTGGCACAGTTACCGGCAGCTATCTGAAAGCTCCAATTCATGTGACAGCCAATCACGGCGGTCATGTGGCCTTAATACCCGCCAGGCCTCACGGCATTCTAAAGCCCCTCTGTAGACCAGATTTGTAGAACCCTCCCTTGAGGCTAAATTCCTACATGAAATAGTAACCAAAATTCTGAAACATTTTGTGCTACACACTAAAACCAATTCCACAAAAAAGAAACACTCTGCTAAATCCCCAGCAGATACATTGAAATATGCCAACCCCTCTTGATACAAATGTGTAATATATAAATAACTAATGTAGCGCTTTTCTATATAAGTAAATCTACACACGCTACCACCACCAGTGATATGAAGTGCATATGATAAATGATTAAATATAATGTACAAACTTTAACAACAAAAATAATAATAAAAAAAGCGTGTATATATATATATATATATATATATAATATATATCTATCTATCTATATCCCAGAATTATTTTTTTAATCAGAAGATACAGACTAGTATCTAGTGCAAGATTAGTAACAGGTGTTGCAATGAGAGAGTCAGACAAAAAAAACGATCTCTGTCCAGTCTAAAATAGTTCTTTTTAAAGAGAAACTGCAGTCTGCCCACATAATTTGTAATAAAAACATCTTTGTCATTCTGAAGCTTCCCTCCAACCACTTTGCATATTATTTTATATATATATACTGTGATTCTGTACTCGCCAAATATGCTGCAGAAATCTACCTCCACTGAGACTGGCTGCAACCATTTTAACTGTGGGCATCTGAAGTTTCTGCCTGATCACTTCCTGGATTTACACAGACACACAGAGGCTCACCTCCAGCTCTGCAGCTCTTATTGGCCCTCTTATGACTAATCCCCTCTCCCTTCCTGGCAAACTCTCAAAAGAGTGAGAGAGCTGTGCAGAATGTCATAAGCCTAGGCTTTTTACCAGACAGGAAATGGGCTGTATAATGTATTTACTGGCAGACAAAAATTGTTTTACTATCCAAAGTTAAAACAACAAGGGCAGAGGATTTAATAGATGGTAAGTTGAAAAAAATGACTGAAGGTCCACTTTAATTCAGTGAATCTTCAATAAATACATTCTTGACTTTACTCTATTTAAAGGCAAACATCACCTTTTTGAAATAAATAAATGAATGCACACATTTTTGCAGGGGACAAAAATGTACATTACATTTTTTTTTTTCGATGAGCCTGCAGAGCATTGCTGTAATGTCAAGCTTCTGCAGACGCTGCCTCCAGTTTTCAAAAGAACTAAAAAGAAGGCACACCAGGCTAGCGCATTACCTTTTTATAAACCATTTATTCGTAGAAATTCAAATAGATGTATACTCACAAAAAACTTTTTTGTCATAAGCTCATCATAATATTCCAGACTGATATCGGAGCTGCTGCACATACTCCTTATCTCGGAAGAAGCTACTCAGGTCAATATGTCTGATGCATTACAAGGATGCTCCCTTCTTCATCAGAGGCAAATCGGCACTGCCTCCAGCTTTCCTGCCAATACCTACGTACAGGCAAACCGTTACAAAGTTGCAGGAAGTATCAATGAACTAGGAGGGCACTCATCCGCGGTGGGGGATGGGGCTTGTAGTTTTATCATTCAAAGATTCATTTACAGATTCCTGTGAATGAATGATGCAGCTGTACCTGCAGAGCCGCGCACAGCTATGCCGTTTTTTCAAATGTGACTGCATGTACGGGAAGAAAATTCCCCCCGCCCCCTTTGTAATAGGGTGGGATTGAGGGGTGCAGGGGGCAGACCTGGGATATGTTACACCCTAAATATGGGTGTAACATTTAACATGCTCTAAAAGATGAGCTTATGCTGTAAGTGAATTCATACCTCCAACTATCCTGACATATGTTACTACTGAATGGGGGTGCGTTTACCTGCACACCAATGGCCACCAAGGTAAAACATAACCTTTATTAGGATTTATTTAAAAATTATGTATAAGGAACTGTGTGCATACTTGTTTAATTATGGGGAAGGACCTAAAGACTCTCTATCTGGGATACCTCTCCCAGGTTGGTGGTGACTAAATCTCTTACCATTGTCCAGAAAAAGATATACAGTATATGAATATATGTATCAAAACTACCCAACTGCAGATCATTCAAAAGAATTCCCAACAATCTGCAGTATGAGATCTTCAAAAGGAGGATCTATATCCTCATACAAATTTTGGGTAGAAACATTTGTAATTTAAATCAGGGGAGGAAATCACCTCTCCTATATACCAGATTCCCCCCCCTGTACACTGTAAAATAAATAAATATATATCACAAAAGTGAGTACACCCCTCACATTTTTGTAAATATTATACCTTGCATGCAGATTACTTTTCAGGCCCCTTTCACATGAGTGGTCCGATCGGGGCCTCCTGTCCGTTTGAGGCAAACCCGATCGGACCGCCCATTGTTATCTATGGATCGACAGATTTAAATGGAAATTTGTCCGTTTACACCTGTCTACCTTCGATCTGATCTGGCCAAAAGAAAAGATGGAAGGCATCCATTCCCCTCCGTCTGGCCAGATCAGAGGGCAGTTGGGTGTAAACGGACAGCATGAGTGTACACAGACCTGTCAGTTGCTCGCTCAGCTCAGCAAGGGATCCGCGGACAGATCCTCTGCTGAGAAAAACTGGATCGGCCCCTGTAAAGATTGCAGCTAGAGTGCAGATAAGGCCGGCCATAGACGGTTTGAATCTCGGTCTGTTTAGCAGAGACTCGCTGAGATTCAAACTATGTATGGGCAGGCTGAATGTACCCAAGTTAATCGATCAACTTGAGTACAACCAGCCTGTCAGATTTTACATACAATTATCGCTAGCAGCTCTTGTAGCCACTAGCAATAATCACTGTGTTCTCCTGGCGGGGGCGGTTTTCCTGCCCACTCCAGGAAAATAGAATGGCTCCGCAGCAGGGATTCCCCCATCAACACTGTCTGTGTTGATGGGGGAATCAAGCAATTTTTTACCTGCAACCTGTTGGACACAGATGGGGAAAAAAAACAAATGGGGTTTTAACTCTTTCATAATTTGGCCAAAATGGGGAAAAAGGTGCTTACATATGAATGTACATATATACATTCCCCTCACTTTCTGTCTTGATGTCACCAGAATAGGAAGTGAGGGAATCTACCTGTGGGAATATAACCAGCAATTGTTTCTATATATATATATATATATATATATATATATATATAATTTGGACATTATAAGGCAACAATTGCAAGCTATTTCCCCACAGTGAGATTCCCTAACTAAGACAGGAAGTGAGGGGAAATCTCATGCAATGATATAACCCTATTAGATGTTCTAGTTATGTATAAAAAGTATATATAAAGCGAGCACTTTTTTTTCAATTTTGGCTAAATTATGGAAGAGTTATGTAACGAGCCCCTTGCTCGCTCGGTTTTACTCTCCCGACACTCCTTTGCGGCTATAGAATCAGACTGCAGATCGCAACATCTGATGGTTCGGTCGTCCGATGCTCCGGGACTAGAACTACAGCTATGTGCTGTTCTAATCCAGTTGTGTAGCTCAGAACAAACACCAGGCAGGCTGTATGTAAGTTTAACCAGGAATCTCTTTTAATGAGGAATACAGGCTCTTTTATACAGTAAAAGAGGAGGTGCATATCTCCTGCTCATATTACTCTGAACATGCACCTGTGACCAGAAACCTAATTCACATGGGCTAATTAACTAATCCCTTTAGACAGCCTAGATGACTCAGACATGACCTTTAGGCCAGACTGGCCATCTTGTAGCTCAGAAAACCCAATCAACAATCAACATTATCACAATCAACATTATCACAAATCCACACCGAACTCTTCTTCACACAATAGCAGAGTTAATTAACACAAACAACAATGGGGATCTAATGACTCTAGACTTATTTACAATACACATTCTAGCAGGCAGAGTCTGTGTGTCCTGGGGGACCAGGACCCGAAGCCACAGTAATACCACCTCAAGGGTCCCCAGGCATACAGCTCACAAAGAGCACCGTTCCCCCAAATGCCAGGGCCCACGATCGATCGGCAGGAGGCTAGCATTCAGTCCCCTCTAAAAGTCTCTCTCCCGGCTAGGTCTAACACAGGAGGAGACCCCAGACGGGTTGACTCCGAAGTTAGTCAGTAGTTCCAGTCCTCTAATGCCTGTACCCACACAGTACCCCAAACAAATTGTTCCAAACAAACCATTACTCACCTAGCCAACCTCTGCCTCTCTCAGAGAACATATCTGCTGCTGGGGAGAGGCCTGGACTGGCCCTTCTCCCTGGAGTCCTTTCTGCCACTGGAGAGAAGACCGGGTGTCTGGGCTCACTCCGTCTTGCTGTTGGGGATCTGGGCCGACTGCCCAGCATCCCTGGGGTATACAGGTGGAGACTGAAGTCCCATCCACCTTCACAGGAAATCCATCCTCTGTTAGTTGAGGGCAGAGTCCAGCAGTACTCGGCCCTGTTGCCAGCCCTTCTGTTGGAAACCCCACACCAGCTTCTCTGGCTAACTGTTGGGGAGGGAGGCCGACTGCCCCGCTTCCCTGGAACTCTGTAGTTGTTGCCGGTGCTGGGCAGAGGTTGGTAGCACTCTGCCCTTTTGCCAGCACTTCTGCTGGGGACTCCGCATCCTCTGCTCCAGCTAACCGTTGGGGCAGGAGGCTGGCTTCCTCCACTCCCAAACTGTGTAGCTGCCATTGGGGAGGTGAGCTGGCTGCTTCCTTTTCCATTCCCTCATCTGGATGTTGGGACGATATGTCTGTGGTACTGTCTCCCAGGTGCACGGATCTTTGCTGGGGAGGAAAGACCACTTCCTCCACCCTGGCCAACTGTTGGGGAGGGACGACGAACACCTCCTCTCCCTTCTCCCCCTGTATCCTGATCTGCTGCTGGGAAGTGACCACCTCCTTCTCACCCTGAGCCTCCGGAACTGCCACAGGTGTAGGGCAGAGATCTTGGACCCTCTGTCCGGTTGCCAGCACTTCAGCTGGGGAAGTTCCTTGTAACTTCACAGATACTTCTGTTGGTGCTGGGCAGAGCACAGTGAAGTTTGGCCCTAATAACAGCTCTTCTTCTACTGGAGGCTCACCAGGTTGTTCTTCCTCAGCAGAAAAGTCTATCAAATCCCCTGTCTCTGCAACTGGTGTCTGGGGATAAAGGTTCACCATCTCCTCTCCGTGGAACCCAGAAGATGCTATCAGTGCTGGGCAGAGGTTAGCAGAGCTCTGCCCTGTTGTCAGCACTTCAGGTTTGGGGACGGCAATCTTCAGATTTTCCACTGCCGATTCTCTGGCATGCTGCTGGACAGGCACATTCCTCCATCCAAGATCATCCAATGCAGAAACAGGTTCATCAAGGTCAGTCAGCACTTGCTGCATCCGCCATAAGACCTCCGCCTCCATAGCTGCGGGGGCAGGTTGGCAAAGCACACTGTTACTCTGCCACATTGTCAACTCTTCAGCCAGGATTTCAGAGTTGTCAACTGGTATTTCCTGATAGTCCCAGGCAAAGGGAGCCCCACCCTGCTGCTGAGCAGAGTCTAGCAGCTGTCTGTAGGCCATCTCAATCTCCCATTCCTGAACGGCCAGAAACTCCAAATCTTCCTGTGCCCAGTGCACTTCCGAGACATTCAGTCTTCGCTCTCTGTGCTCCATTATTTCTTCCAAATGCCACTCCCGATCACGCCCAAAGTCAGGGTCCCTGGACAGCCTCCAGTACAACAATCCCAGGCCATCGTAGTCAAAGCCTTCCGTGGGGCTGTCATCCGCTGTCCACGGGCACACTTGGGCTACATACCACTGGAGGGCTCTGTAGCTCTCGTCCAACCGCATTTCTGCCCTGATCACCCTGCTTAACTCAGCTGTCCACTCCTGGTTCGGCTGTTCCCCCAATAACAGCATTCGCACTTCATACTGCGACCAGTACCTTACATGGATGGAGGGGAGAACTTTTCCCTGGTTTCGCTGCTCACGGGCTAGCGCTTCCTTCCAGAGTTCGCAGCGGATAGAATTAAACCATCCTAGCAGTACCTGCTCTGATACTGGTCCTCTGTGCTGTATCGCCATCTCTCGCAACCTCCTTCTGAATTCCTCTTCCATGGTGGCTGGTATCTGTACCTCTCCTCTCCTGCTATCTGGACCTTGGATCCAGGTGATAGTTTGGATGTGTTCACGGCAAGGAAGCACGATCCCACCATTCCCTCCACGGCCCTTGAGTGAATCTTTCAGCATGGCTCTCCTGCAGGCTGGTTTGGAGTGTCCCAGTAACTGGAGAGCAAATCCCACCGCTGCCAACCAATGTAACGAGCCCCTTGCTCGCTCGGTTCAACTCTCCTGACACTCCTCTGTGGCTATAGAATAGGTCATCCAATACTCCGGGACTAGAACTACAGCTATGTGCCATTCTAATCCAGTTGTGTAGCTCAGAACAAACACCAGGCAGGCTGTATGTAAGTTCAACCAGGAATCTCTTTTATTGAGGAATACAGGCTCTTTTATACAGTAAAAGAGGAGGTGCATATCTCCTGCTCTGAACATACACCTGTGACCAGAAACCTAATTAACATGGGCTAATTAACTAATCCCTTTAGACAGCCTAGATGACTCAGACATGACCTTTAGGCCAGACTGGCCATCTTGTAGCTCAGAAAACCCAATCAACATTATCACAAATCCACACCGAACTCTTCTTCACACAATAGCAGAGTTAATTAACACAAACAACAATGGGGATCTAATGACTCTAGACTTAGTTACAATACACATTCTAGCAGACAACAGACAGACAGGTGGCTGGAATTGACATCAGCATCTCCTAACAGTATTTGTCCCAGCATTATGAATCAGCCACTATTTCTAATATGGCAAATCCAGGGTCCCCAGAGTCCGTGTGTCCTGGGGGACCAGGACCCGAATCCACAGTAATACCACCTCAAGGGTCCCCAGGCATACAGCTCACAAAGAGCACCGTTCCCCCAAATGCCAGGGCCCACGATCGATCGGCAAAAGGCTAGCATTCAGTCCCCTCCAAAAGTCTCTCTCCCGGCTAGGTCTGTCACAAGTTAAAACCACATTCTTTTTTTTTTTTTTTTTTTTTTTTTTTTTACCATCTGTGTCCCATTGTGAGGTCCATAGACACAACAGGTAGTGAGAGAGAAATGCCCTTGAAGACAGTTGCCACCAGAACCGGAGTCCCAGGATGGAGGAGATGGAACTGGAGGAGAATAAGGACATGGGATGGAGGAGATGGGACTGGAGAAGGATGACATATGATGGAAGAGATGGGACTGGAGGAGGAGAAGAAGGACATGGGATCGGGGAGATGAGAATGGAAGAGGAGGACATGGTATGGGACTCGGTGGGACTGCCAGTGGGCGGGCCCTGGGGAATGTTGATGGTCAGGTCCGGGGATGGGGGGGGGGCCCAGGCCTAAAACTGTAAGGGTCCCCTGAATTTCTGATGGCGGCCCTGATTATAAAAGGAATTGATTTTAATCACTTGTCTGTCCTTCAGATGTACTAATTCCTTCACCATTGGTATATAGCAGGGATATGCAATTAGCGGACCTCCAGCTGTTGCAGAACTACAAGTCCCATGAGGCATAGCAAGACTCTGACAGCCACAAGCATGACACCCAGAGGCAGAAGCATGATGGGACTTGTAGTTTTGCAACAGCTGGAGGTCTGCTAATTGCATATCCCTGGTATGTAGGCTTTGCAATGTCCACGTCAAAAGCTTCCTGATGGTTTCTCTGGTAGCCAGGTGGGAATTTAATGTACCACTGAATTATTTTTCAGATGACTGTGTACCAATAAATATCTCAAGTTTTTTCCCCTCCTGTAAGTGATTATGGGGTTTATTGGAAGCACTGCAGACATATCTTTATCTGAATGAAGGACATTCCAATACCTTCTTATTATACTGGAAATCTACTCAGATTGTCTGGAATATGTACCTGTAATGCACATCCCAACTTGAGTGTTGTAATTTCTCTCCTTGGGGCCCAGCAGGGATCCCCTGTGAATGTCCTTCACCTTGTTATAAGATTTTATTAGGTCCCACATCTTGTAACCCCTCCTCCTGAATTGTTCAATCAATTGATTACTCTCAGCTCTGAATGCTGCCTCAGTTGAACAATTTCTTTTGGCACGCATCAACTATCAAACGAGAACCCCCCTTTTCAGTGATATTGGGTGGTGGCTTTCCCAGTGGAGCAAGGTGTTAGTGGAGGTGGGTTTGCTGTATATACAGTAGTTGTACTAATGGCCCCACTTTTTTCTCTCACAATTTTAAGATCTAAAAAAATTAATGTGATCATATTGTATTTCATTGGTGAAGAACATGCCAATGTTATTTGTATTTAGATTTATGACAAACTGATTGAATCTCTCTCAGGCCCTGTCATAAGATGATTGACATTGATATTATCAATGTAACGCACCCATAAAACAAATACCAGGGTGCTCTCCCACCACCCCAAGAAGAGATTTGCATAGGTGGGGGCACATGCTGTCTCCATAGTCGTCTCTCTCTTTTGTTTGTAAATTTTTCCATCAAACAACAAGAAGTTATGCTCCAATACAAATCTCAGGAGTTTCAAAACAAATTCCGTATGTGTCTGGAAGACTACAACTTGGGTTTTGAAAAAATATTCACAGGCCCCCAGGCCCAAATTGTGCCCAGAGTAGCTCTATAGGGCCCCTATGTCTAGGTTTGCCAGCCATTTTCATTCATTACTGTGTCGGACAACTTACTGACAAAAGTCAGGAGAGTCCTCATTATATGATGACAGATAAACATATGGTCTCGAAATACATTGCCTTGAAAAAGTGTTCATACCCCTTGAAACTTTCCACATTTTGTCATGTTACAACCAAAAACGTAAATCTATTTTATTGGGATTTTATGTGATAGACCAACGCAAAGTGGCACATAATTGTGAAGTGGAAGGAAAATGATAAATGGTTTTCAATTTTTTTTTTACAAATAAATATCTGAAAAGTGTGGCGTGCATTTGTATTCAGCCCCCCTGAGTCAATACTTTGTAGAACCACTTTTCGCTGCAATTACAGCTGCAAATCTTTTTGGGGATGTCTCTACCAGCTTTGCACATCTCGAGAGTGACATTTTTGCCTATTCTTTGCAAAATAGCTCAAGCTCTGTCAGATTGGATGGAGAGCATCTTTGAAGAGCAATTTTCAAGTCTTGCCACTGATTCTCACTTGGATTTAGGTCTGGACATTGACTGGGCCATTCTAACGCATGAATATGCTTTGATCTAAACCATTCTATTATAGCTCTGGCTGTATGTTTAGAATCGTTGTCCTGCTGGAAGGTGAATCTCCGCCCCAGATTCAAGTCTTTTGTAGACTCGAACAGGTTTTCTTCTAAGATTGCCCTTTTTTTGGCTCCATCCATCTTTCCATGAACTCTGACCAGCTTCCCTGTCCCTGCTGAAGAAAAGCATCTCCACAACATGATGCTGCCACCACCATATTTCATGGTGGGGATAGTGTCTTCAGGGTGATGTGCAGTGTTATTCCACGTACACACGAGCGGAATGTCTGACAGAAAAAGTCAGACGGAAGCTTTTTATCGTATATACCGATCGTGTGTAGGCCTCATCGGACTTTTTATTTTTTGAAAAATCTGACGGACCTAGAAATGGAACATGTTCTAAATCTTTCTGACGGACCCAATTCCTATCAGGAAAACCGATCGCCTGTATGCTGGTCCGACAGACCAAAAAAGACACATGCTCTGAAGCAAGTACGAGACGGAAGCTATTGGCTACTGGCTATTGAACTTCCTTTTTCTAGTCCCATCATAAGTGTTTGCCACACAAAGCGTTTATGCTTTTAGGCAAAAAAGTAAAATTTTGGTCTCATCTGACCAGAGCACCTTCTTCCACATGCCATGCAATGCCTGTATCTATGGACCTCAAGTCGCATCAAAGTGGGACCAAAGTAGTGCAGGGACTACTTTGAAGTCGCTGCGACTTGAAGTCGCACAGATATGAACGGTACTCATTGGAAATCATGGGAAACAATTTGTCATGCGACTTTTCAGTCCCAAGTCGCATGAAAAGTCGCACTAGTGGAAACAGAGCCTAATAGTTGTCCTGTAAACAGATTCTCCCACCTGAGCTATGGATCTCTGCAGCTCCTCCATAGTTACCATGGGCTTCTTGTCTGCTTCTCTGATTAATGCTCTTCTTGCTCGGCCTTTCAGTTTAGGTGGATGGCCATGTCTTGATAGGGTTGCAGTTGTGCAATACTCTTTCCATTTTAGGATTATGGGTTGAACAATGCTCCTGTGAGATGTTGAAAGCTAGGGATATTTTTTTTATAACCTAACCCAGCTTTAAACTTCTCCACAACTTTATCCCTGACCTGTCTGGTGTGTTCCTCAGCCTTTATGATGCTGTTTGTTCACTAAGGAATAGGGGCGCCTCTGAGTATATATCGTAAAACAATTCATTAAAACAATAATATCCACTCACATGAAGGAAAGAGGAGTAGTATTCAGGTCCATAATCTGGGCTGAGAAGATGATGATGTGGGACTGTAGGTCACAGCAGTTCTAGTATGGCTGACACTCCATCAGATCCAGGCAGGCAGGAGTGGAGATGACTGAGCACAACACAATCTAATGTAATTCAGTACTTGCTGGCGCCCTCGGTTGAGTTTTGGTTGCCTGAGACTATTGGGCGACTGGGGGCTGTTTTTTGTGTTTGTACACAAACACACAAAAAACACTCTCCGATCGCCCAATAGTCCCAGGCAAGTTTGACAACCAAAACTTAACCGAGGGCGCCAGCAAATATACTGACTTAATCTTAAAACTAATATGTTTGGATCTGTCATCATATATTGAGGTTAAAGTTTTATCCTAATGGCCATTGGTGGGCGGCTAAACTCACCTCCGTTCTGTAGTAACGTGAATTTGCCACATATGAAGGGAGTTGTATATAGACATATATTAAAGTGTAGGCTTTTTGTGAGTTAAAACTGAAATGTGACTCGCAAGATGATTTTACCTTTGTTTTCAGAAAAGGTAAGTAGCATTTTTTAGGACAGCTGTAGCAATAATTCTCCAGTAGAATCTGCTCCACCTTTAATTGCTTTCTGATATCCTGACCCTTGGTTATCAAGAAGGATACAAAAAAATTAAAGGGTCAGTTAACCCAAAATTGATAATTCCATTTTGGTAGATGCTGAAGAACTAGAGTGGTTGAAGTAGCACATCGAGGGAGGTACCTCCCTCCCCTTTAATGGGGATCTACTTTTTGGCCCTGACTTAGAGGCCATTTTAGATCACAGACAAGAAAAAGGCTTTTCCGGCAGAAGAAGAAGACGCCTTTTAATCAAAAAGAATTTTCGTCCTCTTCAGCAAACCCAGGCCCCCAAGGAAATGGGAAATATGAAGCCCTGGGGTACACCGAGGAGAAGAGGTAGCTCGGCTGTTCTGTTCAGACATCCCGAACAGCCAGCTAAAAGCCAGTGACGGTGGTCCTGCTGTAGGAGGGAGACTTCTAGCCTTCTTCCCTCAGTGGCGGGCAGTAACCTCCAGTCCATTTGTCCTGAATGTCATCTCCCAGGGGTACGGGCTGGAGTTTTCAGAGAGACCTTCAAACCGCTTCTTTGTGACCCAGATCCCCAGAGCACAGGACAAAGCCCTAGCCCTGATATCCCATTTAGAAGAGCTGAGGCATCAGGGAGTATTTTATTCCAGTACCTCAGGAGGAGGAAGGTCTAGGGTTTTATTCTCACATTTTTGTAATAAAAAATACCTTGGGAAAATTTCTCTTAATTTTGAACCTGAAACTCCTGAATCGGTCCATTAATTACAAAGGGATCCGCATGGATACGATCTACTCCGTAAGGAAACTACTTACGGTGGGGGGGGTTTATGGCTTCCATCGACCTCAGGGATGCTTACCTGCACATTCAAATAGCGGTAGCATCCCAGAAATTCTTGCGTCTGGCAATCAGCTCAGAGGGCAGGATAGCCCATCTGCAGTTCAGAGCCCTGCCTTTTTGGTCTATCCTCTGTTCCAAGAATCTTCACCAAGGTCATGGCGGAAGCCTTGGCGCCTCTTTAGGATCCAGGGGATCGTGATAGTTCCACACCTGGACTATCTGCTTCTATTCGCCAGCTCAAAAGATCAGCTGCTTGTGAATCTGAACAGAACAAAATACCACTTGCAAGACCTAGGTTGGATCCTGAACGAGGAGAAGTCAAACTTAGTCCCTTCCCAAGTGATAACATTTTTGGGGTACAGCATCAACTCTGTCCAACAAAGGATCTTCTTGCCAGAAGAGGAAATGGATCCTGGGGGCATTAAAACAGATCCAGATAAGCTCGCCTGTAACAGTGCGGTCAGCAATATCGACTCTGGGTCTTCTAACATCCTCCATTCCGGCTGTTCAATGGGCCCGTCTTCACTCAAGGAATCTGCAGCAAGTGATTCTCCAAAATTGGAGGCACAAAGAACCCTTGGAAAAGAGGTTTATGATTCCCGTGCAAGTGAGGAGAAAGTTATGGTGGTGGAGGAACCAGTTAAACCTAAGCGAGGGCCTACTTTGGGTATTTCCTACCTCAAAAAGGTTAACGACAAATGCAAGCTCCTGGGGGTGGGGGGCTCATCTGGAAGATCATTTTGCCCAGGGTATCTGGAAAAGTTCAGATACAAAAAGATCATCCAATTGGAGGGAGCTGAAAGCAATTTGGATTGGGGCTTCTCTGGTTTCAGGAAGAGATCAGGGGTCAATACGTTCAGGTCTTGTGCGACAATGCCATGACCGTTGCCTACGTAGCAAAGCAGGGAGGTACCAGGTCCTTGGCTCGGGAGATCTTAATCTGGGCAGAGAAGAACATTGGGGTCCCTGTCAGCCATACACCTGAAAGGAAGCTTAAACCTGATGGCCGACTTTCTGAGCAGGAAAACTGTTTCGGAATCAGAGTAGAGTCTAAACTCTGAAGTTTTCCAGATGGTGATAAGCAGGTGGGGCAGTCCTCAGATCGACCTGTTTACGACCCACTCAAACGCAAAACTCCCAACTTATTTTTCCCTGAGCAGACAGGATCAGACAAGAGGTTTGGATGCTCTGGCTCAGCCGTGGGACTTCCATTTGTACTATGCTTTTCCCCCCTTCCCGTTAATACCGTTAGTCCTCAAAAAATTTCAGGAAGAGTCCACAAATCTAATACTGGTGGCTCCCTTTTGGCCCAAGAGGATTTGGTTCTCAACACTCCTGAACCCAGCAACGGAACCCCATTGGATGTTACCCCTATGGGACAGTCTTCTGAGCCAGGGACCCATCTGGCATCCAGACGTAAGCCAGCTCAAGTTAGCAGCCTGGTTTCTGAGGAACAGACGGACAAATTTGTTTCTATGCTGTTAAACAGCAGGAAAAAAGTCAAAAGAGATATTTATTTCAAGGTTTGGAAATGCTACAACTCCTGGTGCGGGACAAAAGTATTTGCCACAGGAGACAATTTCCATCCTGGAATTTCTTCATGAAAGAAATCACTCCTTGAAGACACAGGTGGCTTTATCAGTTTTTATCATTATCAGTTTTTTTGGAGGTGCAGTTATCAAGAGATCCATTAGTTATCAGGTTCTTTAAGAAAAATTGGCTTAGTCAAGACCAGCACCTAAAAATTTTTTTTCAAAGTTGGGACTTGTCAGTGGTCCTGCAGGGGCTATTGGGAAATCCTTTCAAACCTCTAGAGGAGGCGACAGTAAAAAAAATTGGACTCTGAAAACGGCCTTATTAGTAGCAGTAACCTCCGCCAGGAGAGTCGGTGAGCTGCAAGCTTTTCCATAATAGAACCTTTCCTAACAGTCTTTCCAGATCGGATAATCCTAAAGGTGGACCCAGGCTTTCTTCCTAAAGTCTCCTCCGCCTTTCATCGTTCTCAGGAGGTGATTCTACCAACATTTTGCACATCCCCAGCCAATTCTAAAGATGAAAAATTCCATACGCTGGATGTGAAGAGATGACTACTGCATTATCTGCAATTTCTGCAATCTGCAATTTAGCTAGTCAAATTCCCTTTTTGTGTTGTTCTCAGGGGCACATAAAGGACAGCATGCTTCCAAGAAAGATGGCTCAGAACAGCCATTAAGGAAGCCTACAAAGTCTCAGGGCAAATGCCGCCAGAGGGTATCCAAGCACACTCAACGAGGGCAGTGGCAACATCTTGGGCTGAGAGGGCTGGTGCCTTTCCCGACTAAATCTGTAAAGCCGCAACGTGGACAAGTTTCACTATGTTCATCCGGCATTATAGATTAGATCTAATGTCAGCCTCAGAGCAGTCCTCCGGCCGGAAGGTCCTACAGGCGGTGGTCCCACCCTAGAGTGAGTTTCTCACTTATCCTCTCCAGGTGCTGTCCTGAAAGACGCTTTGAGAAAACCGGTGACGGTATTTCTGGAAGTCTTTTAGGACAGCAGCTATTGCCCTCCCTAGTGGTTTCCAATATGACTTGCACTTTTTTATTATGTGTATATTTTGTTGTTTTGTTTTAAAATTCTGTTTTTGAGCATGGTTGGAGGTTTCTCGTTTATGACTGAGGCCATGGTGAAAGGGGGCTGCCTTAAAAGGAATTATTCGCAGTGTTTCCTGGAAAGTTGGTTGGAGCTACGCTCTCTCCAGGTGCTGTTCTGAAAGACTTCTAGAAATACCGTCACCGGTAAGTCTAACTAAGGTTTTTTTATTTTATTTTTTACAAAGACTGCAACGGGTGGAACCAACAGTGGTTGGCAGGAACACCCAAAACTTTCAGCTTGACAGGAAAAGTATCAGGAATTTAGGCTGGGAGTTTTTGCTTTTGGGGTATCCAAGTCATAATAAACCAGGGTTTGACATTAGGCAACCAGGTTTCACTTGTAACTAAAGAGGACTTTTAAAGAAAAATTCTACTTACATGTAACTAGTTTTGTGTGAAGAGGAACTCTATTGCCTTGATTGGGAAATTATAATAAGTATATACAGTTTAGTATTGAAAACAGAAATGCATCACTCTAAAGTTCTTAAACTTGTTATTACAAGTTTTATTGTGAAATTGACAGTAATTTAGATTTTTTTTTTTAAACTGACATTTGGTTTTTAAACTTAATAATGAACTTATTTTATTCTGTGTGTTTATACTTTATAGTAATTGCAACTTCACTAAATTAACATACTCTGTGTGTTGACCTTCACAGATAACCAATGTCCTCTGAAAATCAGGAGGCCCAGGAGGATGAACTGCTAGCTCTCAGTAGTATATACTCTGAAGATGAGTTTAAGAGAGCCGACACTGCTCCAGGAGGGGAAATCCAAGTGTGTCTGGAACTTCCTCCAAATTTTAAAATATCTGTTAAATGTAAGTCGGATAAAATGCACCTAAAGTCCATTATATCACTGACTCAAAATGTTGTATTCTTTCTCTTAAAATATTTTTTCTTACTTTGAAAATTTGATCATATCCCCAGTCCATCCCTGTAGCTCCAGTTTAAGCATTTCCAGCTCTTTATAACAGTAAGTGGGGGTGGAGAATAAATGGTCTCCTTGCTGATTGCAAAACAACATCTCCCATGGTTCCTTCCAGTATTTCCAGTTACTGAGCAAAAGAACACTGGGCACCCATTTTATATGTGCATGTTCCAGGGATATATACATGGCCACTGGTTGGTGTAGACTTCAGCTGTGCAGTCAGCCCATCAGTTGCTTGATTACATTCTATAAGGCCTGCTTTTGGAACAGCAATCAAGGGAATGATCGGCACAGCACAGCTAAACGCTGTACTATCCAGTGGCCAGTAGGGAGAAAAAGGCATGTCAATGGGGATGTGTTCTTTCACTCTGGCCTGTCATTTCTCATTACTTACACTTGCTATCTCTGCTCTCAGTGCATCTAAATGCTTGGCTACAAAAGGGGAATTTTGAGAGCAGAATTAACTGTAGAAAATTGGATATAGGAAATTAATGCAAATGAAAATCTCTGAACGATTTATGGGGACTATATGTGCACATCATTTTTTAGAAACTGGATGAAACAATTGAGAATTGAACTTTGAAGCATGAAAGTAAAGTGGACCATGCCAAGATGGTGCTAATTATTAATCCTGTCCAGCTGCTATCAAATTGAGGGACCTCGATGAAAGATAGAAAAGTGAAAAATGACAGCGCTGTGTTCAAGTGTATATAAAATATCAATAAATGTGTTAATCTCCAATATATAACAAACAAGTGATAATTACTGTAAATATTAGTACCTAGTTATTCTTCAGTGATAATAGCATGTGAAAAAAATAAAAAAAATATGAACCTTAATATGGTACAACAAATAAACATATAATCCAAAAGGACCAAACAAAAAAAAGCGTGTGTACATGTCAAAAATCTCCTAAAAATGGGGAAAAAAAACAAATTGTCAACGAACAGGCATTTCCTTCTACAGGGTGCAATGCTCCTTAATGGCAGGTTTCCACACTCCTCCACTCTCAGTACTCTGTATCGTTATAGTGATCAGCAGGCAGGCATACTTTCAGGGCGCAATGCTCTGTGGATCATCCCAGCGATCCTCCGATATTACCGATCAGTATCTCCAGGAAAGTGCAACTATATGGAAAAGATGCGCAGCATAGCATAAAATCCTTTTTAAAATCCTTCATTTATTAAAATCACAGTACACTCTCATATGGAAGTGTCTACCGACACAGGAATATAAGCGTTGATAATATATATATTTGGAATTTTGAGTTGAGTTTTTCAGGTTGGATCACTAGCACTTTAAATTTTGTGATATACAGTATCTCACAAAAGTGAGTACACCCCTCACATTTTTGTTTATATTTTTTTATATCTGTTCATGTGACAATACTGAAAGTGACCAGTATGAGAGAGTGAGAGCGATAACGCCAAATTTAACACGCCTGCTCCCCATTCACACCTGATACCTAGTAGCACTAACGAGTCACATGACACCGGGGAGGGAAAATGGCTACTTGGGCCCAATTTGGACATTTTCACTTAGGGGTGTACTCACTTTTGTTGCCAGTGGTTTAGACATTAATGGCTGTGTTTTGAGTTATTTTGAGGGGACAGCAAATTTACACTGTTATACAAGTTGTACACTCACTACTTTACATTGTAGCAAAGTGTCATTTCTTCAGTGTTGTCACATGAAAAGATATAAAATATTTACAAAAATGTGAGGGGTGTACTCACTTGTGAGATACTGTAATTGTCAATAATGTATCATTTATTTGTTTGATTGTGGATTAAGAGTTTTTAGTTATCATAAGGTTGGAGTCTTATGCCCCGTACACACGGTCGGACTTTGTTCGGACATTCCGACAACAAAATCCTAGGATTTTTTCCGACGGATGTTGGCTCAAACTTGTCTTGCATACACACGGTCACACAAAGTTGTCGGAAAATCCGATCGTTCTGAACGCGGTGACGTAAAACACGTACGTCGGGACTGTAAACGGGGCAGTGGCCAATAGCTTTCATCTCTTTATTTATTCTGAGCATGCGTGGCACTTTGTCTGTCGGATTTGTGTACACACGATCGGAATTTCCGACAACGGATTTTGTTGTCGGAAAATTTTATCTCCTGCTCTCCAACTTTGTGTGTCGGAAAATCCGATGGAAAATGTCCGATGGAGCCCACACACGGTCGGAATTTCCGACAACACGCTCCGATCGGACATTTTCCATCGGAAAATCCGATCGTGTGTACGGAGCATAAGAGTTAATTCATTGATTTTAACTAATCATGAGTAAATAATTAGTGTATTTAAATGATGCGTGATGACGAACATTCCACTGCCCCGTGAACATGTCTAAGGACGAAGCGTACGTAGGGTGTGCTGCTTGGAGGTATCGTCACCACGCTACATCGGGTGTCTGCGGCATTGATAGATCCGGAGCGAGCCCGTATATATATATCTATGCTTATATGCCTGTGTTGGTAAACACCTCCATATGTGTGTGTACTATGATTTTAATAAATTAAGGATAAAATCATTTAAATACACTAATTATTTAGTCATGATTACTTAAAACAAATTAACTCTAAGACTCCAACCTTTATGATAACTAAAAACTCCTAATCCACAATCAAACAAATAAATGATACGTTATTGACAAAAAAAACTCTACTTTAAAATTCCAAATATATAGCTATCGATATCAAGAAAAGTAATTTGCGCCCCTAACCCACGGACATTTAGCGCTCCCTGAGTCCCTTCCACTCGTACAGTATTAAACCCCTTATGGTACATTTTAGGATGTACCACTCTTTCTCTTTGTACTCCTTTCTTTCCCTTTTACCTCTCTCTCCCATTTTCTTCTTTGTTTTCCCCATCCCTCTCTCTAGCCATCTTTCTTGTTCTTTCTCACCCTTTTTCTTTGTTCCTCCCCCTTTCATGTATTCTCTATTTTTATTCCTTCTCTTACTCCTTGGTGGGGGGAGTTGGGATGAGTGGCGGTGCTGGGGGGGAGTTGGGATGAGTGGCAGTGCTGGGGGGGGAGTTGGGATGTGTGTCAATGCTGGGGGGAGTTCTGATCAGCCAACTTAGGTGCTCTTGATCAAGGTCATCTGCTGATCTGAGAACTGTAGTGGGGACTTTTAAGGGCAACTCTAATCACAGGTAGTGTTACTGTGTCGCCAGCTCTGTGGTGTCTTGTAGCAGTGACACCTATGCCGTAATCAGGAGATAGGGTCTCCTCCAGCCCCTCCCACTTCCCATTCCTCACCAGTCAGCTGACCTCCAGTCTCTGCCCCCCACCCATGCCGTGAACTGAATGGGCGGCTGCGAAGAGGCTGAGTGGGTGGCCGCGGGCTCCAGGAACAGCCCTGCTGGGTGGCCACAGGCTCTAGGGACAGCCCTGCTGGGCGGCCGCGAAGAGACTGGGAGAGCGGCGTGGGCTTCAGGCACAGCCCAGGATTCGGTGACCCCTGGCAAATTGTCATTTGACCCCCGAGGAGGTCCCGACCCCCAGGTTGAGAACCACTGCTGTAGCAGGAAATACCTGTTTGCTGGTCTATCAAATACCAGCCACTGAACATCAGTGAGTGATCTCGATCATAAGCAGTGGAGGATTAGTCACCAGATGCGGTGTTAGTAATAATATGAAGGATTACACTGTTATTTGCCACACTTGGATATATACGGATTGGAGAATCATAGTGTGGATTTTTAGATAAACACATTTTTTGGACATGTGATTTTATTTGCTATTAGAACACTTCATTGATATATATATATATTTTTTTTTTTCGTTTTTAGGAGATTTGACACGTACACACGTGTTGTTTTTTTTTTTTTTTTTTTTTGTTTGGTCCTTTTGGATTATATGTTTACTTGTATTATATTAAGTTTCATCTTTTTTTTTTTTTTTTTTTTTTTTTTTTACATGCTATTATCACTGGGTACTAATATTTAGAGTAATTATCACTTGTTTGTTTTATATTGGAGATCAACACATTTATTGACATTTTATTTACACCTGAGCACAGTGCTGTTGTTTTTTCTTTTGAACTTTGAATCACATGTGTTTTGTTTTTTTTAAAACAAGTATTCTTTTAAAAACATTTTACATGTTAACAGTGTAAAAAACAAACAGTGCCCATACAATCTTCCCTTGGCACTTTGCTAAAGGTAAGAAAGCACTCAATTACAGTAGAGAGACTTCCACCCATCCAATAATGCATAATGAGTCAAAAATGTTACTGTAATGTAGTCATTGTGACTGTTACAGTCATAGGCTAGGTACACACTTAAAGTTTCTTTTTCCGCTTAACTCAGCGGGCTGAATGACAAAGAAAAATGAGAGGTCACTATACTACCTAAGCGGTGTTAGTGCAGTGACCTCTGCCGCTGTGCTATTGTGTTTTGACAGAGGGACTGCCCCTGTGACAGAACACACTGAGCCATTGGCTGCCAGCGCTGATCGGTTGGTGGAGGGATGCTGGTTTCTCAGCAAGGCTGTTCAACAGAAACCAGTCGTGAGACCAGCTTCTGTCAGACGGGTAGCTGTACACACTGTCTGAATGTTCAGATCATGTGTACCCAGGCTTAGTAAAGCCTAAGATTAAAGATAAAATAAGTGAGCATACAGTAGTCTATACATAATGACAGGCAATCATGTACACATGCATAAACTGTATTCAGATAACCCGTGTAACCAATAATTGCATTTGTTTCACAAAAAATCGACAGATGCTACACTGACTACCCTTTGTATTGGGGAACTTCTTTACTTTCCAGCAGTTTGAAGGGACACTACACTGACCACCAGTTTATGGGTGCATTTCTCCACTGACAACCAATGTATGGGGGCACTACTCTACCTGCCACACAAGGGAGCACTACACTTATCACTATTGTCAAAGGGCTCCTTTTATTTTGATCACCAATATAAAAGTGCACTTTTCCATTGGCCATCAGTCTCAAAAGGGCACTAGACTGATCACCAATGTAAGGGGGCAATACACTAACCCCAAATGTAAGACGGCACTCCGCTAATTACCTCTGTAAGGAGGCACTGCAATAACCACCAATGTAAGGGGGCACTTCTACACTGACCAGCAATGTGGGGATGCACTACACTGACGAGCAATGTAAAGGGGCACTTCTCTACTGACCACCAATGTAAGGGGGCACTACACTGACCACCAATGTAAGGGGGCACTAACATGAAATAATAAATAAAGCAGCATTTTTATGTACAAGCATACTCCATCTTGTTAGAGTTCAGAGCTTTTGTTGTAAATTGTTTTGGGTGTAATGAAATTTTAGGTCAAATACATTGTCAAGGTGATAGTATTCTTTCCATTACAATCTTTTTATATAACATAGACTTTAGGAGGTAAACACCCAGTAGCCCTGTGATGTGCTCTAGGTTTTTGCTGCAGCGAATTAAACAGAGCTCAGATTAACCACTTCCAGACTGCCCGCCCGCAATGTACTGTGGATGGATGGCCCGTACAGGAACAGCGACGTACTGGTACATTGCTGTCTGTTTTAATCCCCCCCCCAAACCCGCTGTGGGCTCTGTACAGAGGAAAAGATTTTCTCAGGTAGACGGAACAGAGATATTTAATAAAAACGATCCTCATTCATTACACAAATTAACACTTGTTAGACACACATTTAACCTTTTGACTACACAAGATGTTAATCTATTCCCAACCAGTGTCATTAGTACAGTGATAGTGTATAGTATGATCTCTGTATTAGTGTCACTGGTGATGTCAGTGGCAGTTCCCAGTTAGTATCAGCTTGCCCCCTGCACTATCGCAGTCCCATTGTAAGTCGCTGATCACCGCCATTACTAGTATAAAAAAAATATATATATAGATTTTTATATATATATATATATATATATCTATATATATATATATATATATATATATATAGATATATATATATATATATATAGATATATAGATATATAGATCAGTGGTTCTCAACTCCTGTCCTCAGGACCCACTAACAGGCCAGATTTTAAGTATTACCTTGGGGAGATTAAGACTAGAATACTGCAATCACTGAGCAGAAAATTATATCACCTGTGATGTATTTCAGTTATCTTGCAAATCTGGGCTGTTGGTGGGTCCTGAGGACAGGAGTTGAGAACCACTGATATAGATAGATAGATATATAGATTATATATATATATATATATATATATATATATATATATATATATATATATATATATATATATATATATATATATATATATACATATACATTATATATATAATATATATATACATACATACATACATACAGTGGGGACGGAAAGTATTCAAACCCCCTTAAATTTTTTACTCTTTGTTATATTGCAGCCATTTGCTAAAATCATTTAAGTTAATTTTTCTTCCTCATTAATATACACACAGCACCCCATATTGACAGAAAAACACAGAATTGTTGACATTTTTGCAGATTTATTAAAAAAGAAAAACTGAAATATCACATGGTCCTAAGTATTCAGACCCTTTGCTCAGTATTTAGTAGAAGCACCCTTTTGATCTAATACAGCCATGAGTCTTTTTGGGAAAGATGCAACAAGTTTTTCACACCTGGATTTGGGGATCCTCTGCCATTCCTCCTTGCAGATCCTCTCCAGTTCTGTCAGGTTGGATGGTAAATATTGGTGGACAGCCATTTTTAGGTCTCTCCAGAGATGCTCAATTGGGTTTAAGTCAGGGCTCTGGCTGGGCCATTGAAGAACAGTCACGGAGTTGTTGTGAAACCACTCCTTCGTTATTTTAGCTGTGTGCTTAGGGTCATTGTCTTGTTGGAAGGTAAACCTTCGGCCCAGTCTGAGGTCCTGAGCACTCTGGAGAAGGTTTTCAACCAGGATATCCCTGGCCGCATTCATCTTTCCCTCAATTGCAACCAGTCGTCCTGTTCCTGCAGCTGAAAAACACCCCCACAGCATGATGCTGCCACCACCATGCTTCACTGTTGGGACTGTATTGGATAGTTGATGAGCAGTGCCTGGTTTTCTCCACACATACCGCTTAGAATTAAGGCCAAAAAGTTCTATTTTGGTCTCATCAGACCAGAGAATCTTATTTCTCACCATCTTGGGGTCCTTCAGGTGTTTTTTTATCAAACTCCATGCAGGCTTTCATGTGTCTTGCACTGAGGAGAGGATTCCGTCGGGCCACTCTGCCATAAAGCCCCGACTGGTTTAGGGCTGCAGTGATGGTTGACTTTCTATAACTTTCTCCCATCTCCCGACTGCATCTCTGGAGCTCAGCCACAGTGATCTTTGGGTTCTTCTTTACCTCTCTCACCAAGGCTCTTCTCTCCCGATAGCTCAGTTTGGCCAGACGGCCAGCTCTAGGAAGGTTTCTGGTCATCCCAAACGTCTTCCATTTAAGGATTATGGAGGCCACTGTGCTCTTAGGAACCTTAAGTGCAGCAGAAATTTTTTGTAACCTTGGCCAGATCTGTGCCTTGCCACAATTCTGTCTCTGGGCTCTTCAGGCAGTTCCTTTGACCTCATGATTCTCATTTTCTCTGACATGCACTGTGAGCTGTAAGGTCTTATGTAGACAGGTGTGTGGCTTTCCTGATCAAGTCCAATCAGTATAATCAAAACACAGCTGGACTCAAATGAAGGTGTAGAACCATCTCAAGGATGATCAGAAGAAATGGACAGCACCTGAGTTAAATATATGAGTGTCACAGCAAAGGGTCTGAATACTTAGGACCATGTGATATTTCAGTTTTTCTTTTTTAATAAATCTGCAAAAATGTCAACAATTCTGTGTTTTTCTGTCAATATGGGGCGCTGTGTACATTACTGAGGAAAAAATGAACTTAAATTTAAGGGGGTCTGAATACTTTCCGTCCCCACTGTATATATATATCATAGTTTGTAAATACTATAACTTTCATGCAAACCTAACAATATAAACTTATTGTTTTATAGCAGAAAGTAAGAAATATTTTTCACAATTGTATGTCTTTTTTTATTTATATGATAAAAATAACCTAGTGGTGATCAAATACTACCTAAAGAAAGCTCTGTGTGAAAAAAAAAAAACATGATGTAAATTTCGGTTATGTACAGTGTTGCATGACCGCGCAATTACCAGTTAAAGTAGCGTGGGGCTAAAAAGCAAAAAATGGCCTGGTCATGAAGGAAGTAAAACCTTTCGGAGCAAGGGTGGTTAAGGTAAATTTGGTTGATGTTCTGACTTTAGCAAATAGCAGGGTGTTTTCTGGATAGCATTAATATACATATACAGAATAATTTAAAGTTCTAGGGCCTAAACATTTTGTACCTTAATTCCTTGCATTAAGGTAAAAAATGTTTAGGCATCAGGATCCCCCCTCACCCCCACCCAGAGGCTGCAAAGCATTTAGAAAGTTGTGGAAAGAGATGGCCAGCATCTCACAACATGAAAGTAGATTTTTCAAGTAAGCTTATATTAGATTGTCAGATATAACTATTGTTTTTTCATTGATATTGAAATGCTGATATTATAAAATGAAAGTGTTTGCTGTATGCTTACATATATTTCATTTAGGTTCACAAGGGTTAGGGCTGGGGGAAATAAGTTAAAGGGACTCTGTCACCATGGGTCCTCCTCACAGTCACTCCATCACTACAGCACGCAGCAGCTTTTGGAAAGAACCATGGTGGTTCACTTGTTGCCTGTCTGAGAGGTAAGTATTTATCTTATTCTATTGCAGGGGGCAGCTAGATGGGGTGTCAGGGCCGGGATCTGAACCTGGGACCTCTGCAGTGTCTGAGTGTAGCTCTTCTCGCTGTGCTACCTGAAATGTCAGACAGCTTCCTGCCTTATCCCTTGGACAACCTTGCCTTGTATCTTGCTCCAGGTGAACCTTGAACTCTTTGCCTCTTCTTCCCATGAACTTCCCTATTTAAGCCATGTCTCTGCACCTCCTGTTTGTCAGATTTTTGTGCTGTCTCCAGCTGATATCTTGCTCCTTTGCATACCTGCTGCAGTCCATATCTGTGTTACCACTCGTTATTGACCCTTGGCTTGCTTGTTGACTATGCTTCTATCTGATCCCACCCAGCTACTCGTGACACCTTGGGTGAGCCTCGCTAAGCGAGTCTGTATGTGTATCAGTCCAGCTGACTACTCGTTAATCTCTCAACAGCTACAGCCACTGGCCTCTGAGCCTGACTCCAGACTGGCAGGGGGTTTGTTATACTGTATGTTATACACATTGCATGATTTTTGGCAAACCTCATTTCCAGCTTTTACTTCCTGCTGCTTGAAAAGAGTTGTTGAAAAAGTTGTAAACCAATCCCACAAGCAGGATGTTGCAACCCTGGAAGATTTCTATACGTATACAGCTTTAAGAACACCCCACTTCCCTTGTGTATAAGGTAGTGACAGTTATTCAGCGTCACAAAGGCTAAGAAGTGTACTCTGAGGCTAGGTACAAACATACTGAAAATCAGCTGGTTCCGCAGAAACTTCATGGCTTTCGTTCTGTGTATACTCCTCTCTGTTCTACAGAAGCCAGTCTAAAGACCAGCTCTTGTGGAATGGTCATGTTTGAAAACCGGCATTCAATCATCGCTTGCAGCCCATAGCTGCAGCACTGATCTGTGTAATCTGACAGGAATGAGGGAGTCCCCACTGCCAGAATACAATAGTGTTGCAAGGGAGTTCCCTGCATCCACATGCTTGTGTGGATGCAGGGATCTGTCATTTTGTTTTCGTTTAGCCTGCTGGTTGTATGAAAAATGAGCTGCGCAAGTATACCCTGCAACATGTGGAAGGAAGTGATTTGGCTGGCTCATAATGAACAATGGTCAGCCTTCCCCTTGTGACACAGCTAATCACGCTGGAAGATGTAGAACTGTAATGACACTGTATAGGCCTGGTACCTAGAAGAGGGATTTCTGCTGCGGTCGGATAACCATTTGTGAGTATATTGATAATTTGACAGTATATTATCTGCTTATTATAGACTTGCATTTTTTACCTTAGAAACAGTAACCCTAATATATTGTTATAAAAATACCTGTATAAATATGTTTCATGGTGACAAGTAAAAGTTCTTTTTTTCCCACTAGACAGACTTACACCCAATCAAGAAAATCCTGCATATTTATTTATTTTTTTTGCCTTTAGCCAACTCTGCGGCAAACAGCATAGTGGAGAGCTTTGAAGGAACGGTTTTATTTCTACCACCAATCGTTTTGAACTTTGAACTTCCTCCAGGATATCCCTCCACTACCTGCCCCATATTCACACTCAGCTGCAAGTGGCTTTCATCAAAACAGGTACCGTTTATACTCGAGTATAAGTCGATCCGAGTATAAGTCGAGGCCCTAATTTACCACAAAAAAACTGGGAAAAACGTAGTGACCCGAGTATAAGACGAGGGTGAGAAATGCAGAGGGTCAACAATGCCCATCTGCAGCTGCATGCCTCCCTGTGTCCTGTGCAGCCTACCTGTACATGTGCATGTGTCCTGTACATGTGTATGTGTCCCTGTGTCCTGTACATGTGCATGTGTCCTGTACATGTGTATGTGTCCATGTGTCCTGTACATGTGTATGTGTCCTGTACATGTCCTGTGTGCATGTGCAGCCTACCTGTGTCCTGTGCAGCCTCCCTGTGGCGATCTCCATCCTCCCTGTGGCGATCTCCATCCTCCCTGTGGCGATCTCCATCCTCAGACGGCGGCCGGCGTGTGATAATACTGTTTGGCAGCCGTTCCACTGTTCAAAAGCTGCGCCTCCTCCTCATCTGTGATAGGCAGTCAGCGGTCAGCCTATCACGGACATTCTCTCATTCTCATACCACGGACGAGGATGAAAGAATGTCCGTGATAGGCTGTACACTGACAGCTGTTCAGCCTATCACAGACGAGCAGGAGGCGCGGCTTTTGAAAGCTGGAATAGCCTCCGAACAGTATCATCACACGCCGGCCGCAGTCTGCCTGCATGACACGCTGATCATGCAGACAGACGGCGGTGACTCGAGTATAAGTCGAAGGGGGCACTTTCAGCCCAAAAAAAAGGGCTGAAAAATTAGACTTATACTCGAGTATATACGGTAATACATTTACTTTTACTTTTGTTTCCTTTTAGCAAAATCGGACATTAGGAGTATCTTGGATTTAATAATTATGTAGCACATCCTGTAATTGGTTAGATGTTGAGAACATAAAGAATCTGTCCAACTTTGTAATGGAAAATGTATTGTAAAAATAAATATATATTACCTATATCTCTGAAATACATGCACATTTCCCCATGTTTTAATCCCGTTAAACCTGCTACAAGTACAGAAATGTTACTGTTGATGTGCCAGAAATATAATGTTTTTCTACCTTGCTCTTTGACATGATATCATAGTGTATTTTAGGCTCTAAATTCCAAAGCATGTGTTAGTCCTGCCTACTTCATTTCTGATACATTTTCAAAGAACAAGGACCTCTTCCTCATCTTCATAGCCCCTCCTTGTTTACAGCCAAAGAGCAAATTATTAGCTCACACGATTTCTGCAAAATCAACAGGTATTTTTTGAACTTATCAGGTATGACAAAAAAAAACTTTCAATGGTATATTTAGCAGACCAAGAGGTAAAAATTAAGAGGGTTAGGGTTTACATACACCTTAAAGTACACTTATTCTTCCTGTCCTGCGTCTGTTCAAAAGTATCTCACGTTCCCCCACCAATGGGAGGGGGGGGGCAGGGCTGGTTATTTTAAAAACAAATTTTTTTTCCCTTTTATGATCACTTTAAACTTGTATCTGGGATCAGTTTGAAATCTGAGATGCTATTTTGGTCCTTCACAGGCGCTTCTGACTTAGGCTGAATTAGGTTGTTTTGTATTCCCATTCCTCAAACTCCAAAGCTGGCCTTAGACTTAAAATTGCAGGGTTGTAGGCACAGTATTTTGCAGAACAAACATATAGCATGCATTTAGCAACCAAGCATCTCTATATTTTTTTATTTATTTTTATAGTACACATTACAAAACTAAGGATGATGGCCATTTGTTTATCATGGATAACAGTCCTATTTAACTTTTTAAGAGTTGTTGCAGGTCAGCACTGTTTAATCATGTGGTAATATTGGTTCTCTGTGCCTAGACTTTTCTCATTTAGTACACTAAATATTCTTAATAAGTAGGTCAACCACTTTAACCACTTCAAAACCGGGCCAATTCTAACATTTCTCACATACATGTAAAAATCTGTATTTTTCTGCTAGGAACCCTGAACATTATATATTTTTCTAATACAGAGGCCCTGGAGAATAAAATGCTGCTGTTACATTTTTTATGTCGCACCATATTTGTTCAGCAGTTTATCAAATGCAAATTTTTAGTAAAAATTACACTTAAATTACACTTTAAAGATTAAGTTCACATTTTCTTCCAGTTAAAAAAATGTGCATTTATTTTGTTATTTTTTTTTTTGTATGAGCCTGGAAAGCATTGCACCCACAATCAGCAAATCGCGGGTCCTATGCAGGACTCCTACAGACTGTCAGTGTAAGCTGTCTGCCCATACATCATACAGGCAGGCAGTTTCACAAAGACAGGAAGAATCAATGCACTACCACAGCGCTCAACAGTGCCCTGGTAGTTCATTGAGAACTACAAACTGACAGCTGCAAAGGCTGTCGCTCCTTATAGTTCATTAATTCACAGAACTCTGTGAATGAATGATGTGGCTGTGTGGATGCAGCCCCGCACAACTGCGCTCTTTTCAAATAGGGACAGCAGGTATGGGGAGAAGACTTCCTGGCTGCTGTCACAGGGAGTACAGGGATCGGGGAGTGGCTGCAGGTTTGGAAACAGGTTTGGAGCAGGTTTGGAAACATGGTACATGTTCCAACCTAAAAACGGGTGGAACATGTAACCTGTTCCCGAAGGTGAACTTATCTTTTAATGAAATCCATGTCCCTTCTGGTTTCTGACATTGCAAAGGACAAACGTTGCAAAGGACGAACTACAGAAGTTCTTCTAACTCTTTGGACAGCAGCCGATGCCACTGGTCGGATCATTCTCGGGCTCCGCGGGGGAGAGCAGAGAAGATCCACACTAAGTGCTAAGGACTGAGGCATATACACACTATGTGAGGATATGCTTTGTTCATTTTTTATTTCAGAGGTTTACAACCACTTTAATGTCCATAGTATGGGCACAGCACACTATACTTATACACTTACAGTTGTGCTCAAAAGTTACCATTACCTTGTAACAGAGTAATGGAACTTTATAAAGATGGAAAAGGATATAACAAAAGCCTTAAATTTGCCAGTAAATACTATTCAATCACTTATTAAAAAGTGGAAAATTAAATTTCCATCCAAGCCAAGTTCAGGTAGATCAAGAAAGATTTCAGCCACAACTGCCAGAAGAATTGTTTGGGATACAAAGAAAAACCCACAGGTAATAGCAAGAGAAATGCGGGCTGCTCTGGCAAAAGACGGTGTGGTTGTTTTAAAGGAGCACAATATGATGATACTTAAACAAAAATGATCTGCTTGGTCGAATAGCCAGAAAGAAGCTTTTACTGCACCAATGCCACAGAAAAGCCCAGTAAGGAACGTCAAGGTGTTGTCGGGCATATTATAACCGGGCTTTTTTGTGGCATTGGCATTGTAAAGGCTTCTTTCCAGCTACTCGACCATGTAGATTATTTTTGTTCGAGTATCGTCGCATTGTGCTCCTTAAAAACAACCATACAGTTTTCTTTCCAGAGCAGCCTGTATTTCTCCTGAGGTTACTTGTGTTTTTTTCTTTGTATCACAAACAATTCCTCTGGCAGTTGTGGCTGCAATTTTTCTTGGTTGACCTGACCTGGCTTGGTGTGAATAGATCCCTGAAGTTTTCACTTCTTAATAAGCGATTAAACAGTACTTGCTCTCAATTTTAAGGCTTTGGATATCTTTTTATATCCTTTTCCATCTTTATAAAGTTCCATTACTTTTGTTACACAGGTCTTTTGACAGTTCTTTCTTTTCTGCTCCCCATGGCTCAGTAGCCAGTCTGCTCAGTGCATTTACATGAGCGCTAACAAACTGATTGACTATTAAGGCTGGGTTCACACTGTTGGGAATTGGAATGTGGGTTTCCCCCCCATCCAATTCGCATAGCAGGAGATTGTGACCAGCTCTCTATGGAGCTGGTTCACACATCTCCGCAGCGGCTCTGGTGCGAATTGCACAGGAGCCCTGTGTGTCTTTTGGTCCATTTCAAGTCCGAATTCAGCCCAAAATTGGGGCTGAAATCTGACCTGATACGATGAATGGGGATGCATCGGACTCCTGCTGTGAGCCAGAGCGTGCTGCAGTGTGAACCCAGCCTCATACACAAACACTAATTGCAATTTAAAAAGCCATAGAAATTAACCTTTTAATTGGCATTTTAACCTGTGTGTGTCACCTTGTGCATCTGTACCAAGGCCAAACATTCCAGGGTATGTAAGCTATTGATCAGGACCATTTGGGTGATTTCTGTTATCATTATGATTTAAAAAGGAGCCAAATAACTGTGGTAATAAATGGCTTCATATGATCACTATGCTTAAATAAGAGTTTTTTTTTTTTTTGGCATGATTAGTCATATTTTCAATATCAATGCCAAAATGTCACGATTTCTGCCAGGGTATGCAAATTTTTGAGCTCAACTGTATACTGCTGTATATACTGCTTGTTACACTTACTTATACTGCTATAAAATAAAAGAATGTTCTAATCCTTTTGTACTCAATATTTCAGCTTACGCTTTTGTGCCAGCATTTAGACGATTTATGGGAAGAAAACGGAGGATGTGTCGTTTTGTTTGCGTGGATGCAGTTTCTTAAGGAGGAGACTCTTGAGTACTTGAACATAAAATCACCTTATGATATTCAACTTCACAATAATGGAACACACACCTTGATGAAGACCCATGAAAAATCAAGTCACTGCATAGCCACACCTGAAGAGGGAGCAGTTGACAGACGTGCTATCCAAGATGTCCAATCAGTGTCTGCCCTTATCAAACACATATTGAATTTTAACGAGAATCAACAAAAGAAATGTTTTGACAGCAAACCTTTCTTATGCAATATCTGTTTCTCTGAGAAGCTAGGCAGTGAGTGTACGTATTTTAAGGACTGCAGTCATGTTTACTGTAATAGCTGTCTTAGAGACTACTTTGAAATTCAAATCCGGGATGGAGAGGTCCATGCACTTAATTGTCCTGAGCCCAAGTGCACATCAGTCGCTACACCTGCCCAGGTAACCTGTTGTTTATTTTACTTACTTAGCCATCAGTTCCTTGTGCTTGACCTTGGGATCTACGGTGACATGGTCAAAGATATGGGATGCACAGAGAACTGTCACTGTATCAAGCATCCTGCAACTTCCTTGTGCAGCTCTGCAATAGAGAATCAAGCATTTCTATGCTCAGCGCACTCTGCACATACATTCACTGCTGGTGGTGGGGTCCAGTCAAGCCTTAGTTCACATAAATGCTAGTGCCCAGTTGTGATCCATTCTGACCACACTTTGAATGCTTTAGGCTAGGCTAATGAAATCAGTGGAATGGAGCTGCCTAAATGTGAATGTTCTGGTCACTACTATGGAGTGCAAGAACGTTGAAGTGCATACTGAATTTTTTAAGTCATTAACAGTCCATTGCTTATTTTCCTTTGTCCACTGTGTACATTCTTTGCAATTTACCATCAATAGGATAGGAATGTGCATAGTTGTCCATTGCTCTGCCCAATACAGCCAAGAAAGCTGTTCTTTGTATTATTAGTCATCACTTCCCACTACTTTAATAATTGCTGTATTGTGGACTGTATCAAAAGCTTACAGCTTGCAAATTTGTCTAGTCGGAGGAAACCTTTAGGCCTCATCCATGCTGGGGCTATTCAAAACTTTTTTCTCCTGGCATCAAAAACGGTCCTAAGCTGCATTTTTTTAATCATGTTTAGGCGTGGCTATTCATTTCATTGGCAAGAATATTAATTTATTCTGGCCATTGAAAGTCAACATAGGTCAACATGTTTAGAAGCAGAGGAAAAAAAAAAGCTCAAACTTCTGTAAAAGCAGCATTTTTGAGCTCAAGTGTACATGAGGCCTTACTGGGAGAAATGTGGAGACCACCATTGCTGCTTTTCATCTGATAATGCTTATAGCCTAAGTGTTATGATGAATCTCTGGCTTCAGCACTGTGTATTTTTCTCATAGCAACATAGAAGCACGTTTTTGTACTCAGAACTCAGACATGAAGCCATTTGATTCCTGTCTAAAGACTTAGACTTTGTCACACAATGCCTGCTTAATTAAAACATTACCAAGTCTGCATTCTGATCCTCACCTTCAGAATAGATCATATAACCAAGAGCCTAGACCAGTGTTTCTCAACAGGGGTTCCGCTAGAGGTCCCCAGGAGTTCTGCCACAATTTGCCGTTCATCACAAGCAGATGAATGGTGGATCACATCCCCAAACATCTCACAGACTGTGGAGGAAACTGATATCACTGTCCTGCGCCTGTCACAGGCAGCCCTCCCCTCCCATCCATCCCAGGAGCCTCTGTGTGGGTGTGACATCACTTGGGAGGGACGGGAGAGGAGGGAGGAACCAGAATGGGCGCGTGAGACACCATTGCGATCCAGCAGCTTCCCTGAGCTACTCTGCATGAGGTAAACCACTACAGATGCCAGCATTGTACCCTCCAGCTTCCTCCTTTCCACCCCCCACTCATAACTATACTTTTCTTTACTGGCCGCCCTGTATTATTCTCTCCTGGACCCCATTACTATTCTCTCCTGCCCCCCCCCTATACTATTCTCTCCTGGCCCCCTAATACTATTCTCTCCTGGCCCTCCCTATACTATTCTCTCCTGGACCCCATTACTATTCTGTCCTGCCCCCCCCCCCGACCTTCAGACTTAAGCCCAGCACTGAAAGGAGACTAAATGAGCTTTTTTTCCCTAGAAAATGACGAATATTTAGCTCTCCCTTACTGGTTCTTTTTCCACCACAGGAAATGTTAATGTTGAATACAGACCCACTTTAATAGTGCTTGTGTAATTTTATAACAGTACACTGATAGGTGTTTAGATGTGTGAGTTGGAAGTCAGTGCATAAATATTTTTCATAAATTTTTCTCCGTGTTATCCTGTGTCCATGCACATTAGGACATTTAGAGGAATATTTTAAGCTCCGTGTTTAGAGGCAGGAAAAAAAACCCTTCTGGTTTACATTTTTGATTGGAGCTTTCTGGCGGAAAAAAAACGCTAAACACTCCTAAACTCGATTAAACATGTTTACAAAAATGCTGTGTATGAGCGTTTTTTGTTTTTTTTTGTAAGCCCAGTGTGCATGGAGCCTAAACCTCAACCTGACATAAAATAACTCCAAGAAGTGTACCTGTAACAAAAAATAAAATAAAAATATTCTCAATACTTACCTTTGCCGATGTGAACGTGGCCAGAACGCTCTCTGTAAGGTGGTAATAGTCTGCCATAAAGAAACAGACACTTCTGGGAGTATCGATCCCTAGGTCCCCCACAATTTTCACTTGTTTCTTCTACTGACCTTGTTTTCACTCCTATATCCTGTAATGGATCCTGGCCTCTAAATAGCTGGTGGAAGGTCTGAGCTCAGTTTGCAATAAATAAACATGCAAAATCAGGAGGCAGAGTGCTGGAAAATGGAAAGGGGACAGAGCTAAGTTCTGGCTTCACCTCCCCCCATAGGTATGCAAACATTTTTGGCTTCAGAGGGGTGGAGCTACAGCTACAAAAAGATATTTTATATTTAAAGGATAAGATTATTGATTGTAAAATGATACCTGTTACACCCATATTTAGGGTGTAACATGTAACATATTACTATACAGCACCTGCCGTACCATGATTTCCCCCTCCCCTCCCTCCAACACACACACTCACTGATCGTGGGTGCAGTGTAAAAAAATAATAAATACACATTTTTTACCTGCAAAATCATGTGCATTTATTTATTTTTTTTTTTTTTTACAAAAGGTGAATTTAGCCTATAATCCACAGTTTGAACAGGGACAAGTGCTACATGCACAAAGAGATTTAATACCCCCTTTTAATTTCCGGTGATAGATCTTCCTTAAAGCAGTAATAAACCGCAACTTACAAAAAAAAAACCCTGTAAGACAATGACATAATGTGCTAGTATGTATCGCAGGTTCGAGTGCTCCGGCCGTCTGATTGGCCGATGACGTCACTCCTGCATGTGTGCGCTGGATTCATGGCCGCGGCATGGAGCTCTGAAGGGACAGCATGCGTATGCCATCCCTTCAGATCACATGCGCCTGTCACGTCACCGGCTGCATGCAGTGTGAATACCTCCTAAACAGTGCAAGTTTAGGAAATATTCACTGTTACCTACAGGTGAGCCCTATTATAGGCTTACCTGTGGGTACAAGTCAAAGAAAAGACTTTACCACCACCTTAAAATGCTCTTAGCATTTCAGTATAAACACAGGTTCTGCATTTCATCAAAATGGATGCATTATGTGGAGACAGTTGTATTGACAGCTTCTAAATGGTACAGGTAGCAAGGCAGATAGGTAAATTAAACTATATAGCTAATCCTAACGCCACCGTACATTACAATATCCAATTTTTCAGAATAAAGTTCAATTGAAGTTGTATTCACTATACAATTGAAACCGTCTGCAAACCTAATTTTAGTAAATTGTATTGTGATATACCCAGAGTATAAACAGCCTTTATAAAGGAATGAAATATGTACAAATGGTTAACCTGCCATTAGTAAAGATATAGTGCATATTAGACATTAAAGCTGAACTCTGGCCACAGAAACCCTAAATATATACCTCAAAAGTCACAAAAGAGTTTAATCCAATTTGTGTGCCAAATTGCCTTTGCCAGCCCAGGTATTCCCTTGTAAAAGTAGCAGTGACATCATCGCTATGTTACACTTTGCCTGTGCAACACAGCAGGTCCACCACTACAAGCTGACTACAGAAAATGATAGAAGGGTGGATACTAGACCAGTCAAACTGCATATAGAGAGAGCAGCAGTGACCGATTCTAGGAAATTTTGTGAAGAAGTTTTAAATATACATGGCTCTTATACTGAGACAATATTTGTTCATCCCAGATAGAGGGTCCATGCACACTGGGCATAAAAATTGCTGTTTTCACAGGAGTTTTGCCTGTAGAAGCAACTCAGTGTTACCCTATGTGTCCATGCACATTAGGACATTTAGAGGCAGAAAAAACCCCTTCTGGTTTACATTTTTTGAGAGGAGTTTTCTGGCATAAAAAAATGATAAATGTACGTGCCTAAACGCGTGTAAAAAATCGCTCTATATGAGCATTTGTTTTTTCTGCCTAGAAAACTGGCAGTTTTTTAAGCCCAGTGTGCATGGACCCTTAATGTTCTGTGATTATTGTAAATGCAGAATCTCAACACAGTTGACATTATTACTCCATAAAAGTGTAAATGTGTGTACTTTGCAGGTAAAGATGCTGGTGGGAGAACAATTGTTCAGTCGCTATGATCGTCTCCTCTTGCAATCTACTTTGGACTTAATGAGTGATGTTGTTTATTGTCCTCGCCCAAGCTGTGAGACCCCTGTAATGCAAGAGCCAGGGGATCCGATGGGTATTTGCACAAGCTGTCAGTATGCTTTTTGTACCCTTTGTAAGATGACCTACCATGGAGTCTCCCCATGCAAGTTAACAGCAGGTAGGTCTATGTTGGTTTTGAAACAAAATTAGGATATCTTTAAGGAAGGGTATGACAAAATATTTATCTATTACCCTTATATGTAGCATAGTTCCAGAACAAGCATAAGGGCTTTTTGATTGCCTTCTTACAATCATGTCTTCGTGCACAGATTTATGCATCTCTGTTAGAAAAATGACAGTGACGGGTGTAGATTATTTGTGTAGACCGGGGGGGTTGTTGCAGGCTACACTTACTTTTAAATAGTTGATTCAGGTTATTTAGCCTCTGTTTTGGCAGTGCCATCTTAGCATAGGTTCTTCCCTGGCTGCTAGCCAGTTGGAATGTTACTTGTACTACTCAAAACAACCATCTATTTACACAGACCCCCTTCTCGATTCCTGCAGCTACTCCTAAATGTCCCATCTTCCCTGCAATATATTTTGTTCTTCTCCCATGTTTTTGGTGGTTCTTGGTAAGGATGTGGTTCTCCTATTTGTCTCTCTACTTCATATATTTTAGTAGCTATGCTCTTATTTTCTCATTTTTATGGTTGAGGTTATCCTATCCCTGTTCTCTCAGTATGCTCAGGCGCTTACTTCTGTGGTCTGTCCCCTGCTATCCACTGTAATATTCAAGTTTAAATTAAATGTTATACCTTGTACACACGAGCGGACTGTCCGTCAGAAAAAGTGTGATGGGAGCTTTTCATCGTATATTCCAGCCGTGTGTATGCCCCATCGGACTTTTTCCGTCGAAAATTCAGATGGACTTAGATAAAGAACATGTTCTAAATTTTTCCGACGGAACTAATTACTATCGGGAAACCCGCTTGTCTGTATGCTGTTCCGACGTACCAAAAACGACGCATGCTGTGACGCAAGTACGAGACGGAAGCTATTGGCTACTGGCTATTGCACTTCCTTTTTCTAGTCCCGTCGTACTTGTTGCACGTCACCGCGTTCTTGTCGGTCGGACTTTGGTGTGACCGTGTGCAGGCAAGACCGCTTGAGCAGAATTCCGTTGGAGAAACCTTCAGAGTTTACACCGGCAAAACCGCTCGCGTGTGCGTGGCATTAGAACCTCTCTTGGGTTGATATTGTTGTCTGTTGCTGTTTGGTAATTGCCTTTTTTCCCCCTGTCCTGGAAAGATAACAAGGGGACTGTTCCTAGACAGCTATCACCAGAACTGTTCCAGTGCCAGCTGTAAATTTTGCATTTCTATAGTTCTCTGTCCAAGTGATAGTGGTCACTGAGGCAAATAAAGAGGGATAATCTTCCCAGGGGTACACAGACAGTACTGAAAAACTGACGGGTCCTAATTCTTCTCCACTCTATCCAAAATGAAACCGTTTAGAACAGCTTTAGGCCCCTTTTACACAGGCAGACAATCAGGTCTGCCTGACAGTTTTTTTTAGGTGTACCCGATCGGACCATCCATTGCCCTCTATGGAGCAGCGGGTATCAACGAACATGTGTCCTTTGACACCCACCGACATCTGATACGATCCTGTCTACAAAAAAGTAGACGGATGGGGATCTGTTCCCCATTCGTCTATCGGATTGGATGGCCATCGGGTGTAAACAGACAGGTGTTCCATTTATATTTGATTGCCCATAGAGGACTGTGGGCTGTGTCCACTCCGCATAAGCAGAGTGGACATGGACAAGCCATCCACTAGCTCAGCGGGGTTCACCAGACAAGGTTCCATGCTGAGCCGGCAAAGTCCTCCGCACCATGTGAAAGGGACCTTAGATATACTTTCCCAGGTTTTTTTTCCCCAGTTTACCTGTTGTCTGGCAACCCTCTCACTACACTTCCTGCTCATCGCCCACTGTCATCTAGCCCCCTGTAGCCTTGTGCTGCTCCCACATTCAATGTCCCATTTCTTCTCTGATGATCTCTTTGCCCTTACAGTAGTGCACCGCTGCTCCGATCTTCTTTCTTTTCTAAGTGCCATCTCATCCTCCAGTACATTGCCCACGCAGCACAGCAAGCGAACTTGTGGAGGAGAAAGCTAACTGTGAGAAAAGAAAATTAAGTGCAGAAGTACTAGAAGTGCTGGGGGGAAGATAAGAATCCTACAGTTGCACCCAAAACCTTTGACCCCAAATCTGCCACCCACCTGAGAGAAGTGCTAATCATCAGAGATAAAATGTTTGGGTAGATTTACAGGATAAAAATGGGGTTTCTGTGTAAATGACTTTTTGTATGATACAAGGGTCCTTCTTTTATGGTTAAGAGCGCTAAGATGTCAAGGATGGACAGAGAAAGTAAGTTATGCACTAGGCACCTAGATGCTTATATAGTTACATAGTTGGTGAGGTTGAAAAAAGACACAAGTCCATCAAGTCCAATCCGTGCATGCGCTTTTATGTCAATATTACATTGTATATACCTGTATGTTGTGGTCATTTAAGTGCCTATCTAATAGTTTTTTTAAATGATCTATGCTCCTTGCTGAAACCACTGATTGTGGAAGAGAATTCTTCATCCTTACCGCTCTTACAGTAAAGAACCCTCTACGCAGTTTAAGGTTAAACAGCTATTCTTCTAATTTTAGTGAATGGCTGCGAGTCTTTTCAAATTCCCTTACGCAGAAAAGTTTTATCCCTATTGTGGGTTCACCATTACGGTACAATAAAACAGACAATAAGTTCAGTGCTTGTAATCTTCCTCATAACTAAGGTCCTCCAGTCCCTTTATTAACTTTGTTGCCCTTCTCTGGACTCTCTCCAGTTCCAGCACATACTTCCTGAAGACTGGTGCCCAGAACTGGACGGCATACTCCAGGGGCAGCCGGGCCAGAGTCTTGTAGAGTGGGAGAATTATCGTTTTATCTCTGGAGTTAATTCCCTTTTTAATGCATGCCAATATTCTATTGGCTTTGCTTGCAGCAGCTTGGCATTGCATGCTATTGCTGAGCCTGTCATCTACTAGGACCCCCAGGTCCTTTTCCATCCTAGATTCCCCCAAAGGTTCTCCCCCTAGTGAGTAGATTGCATTCATGTTTTTGCCACCCAAATGCATTATTTTACATTTTTCTACATTAAACCTCATTTGCCATGTAGTTGCCCACCCCATTAATTAGTTTAGATCTTCTTGCAAGGCTTCTACATCCTGCGGAGAAGCTATTGCCCTGCTTAACTTACTATCGTCCATAAATATTGAGACTGAGCCATCCCATTCTCCAGATCATTTATGAATAAATTAAATAGGATTGGTCCCAGGACAGAACCCTGGGGGACCCCACTTTCCACGGCGGACCATTCTGGGTATTCCCCATTTATTACTACCCTCTGAACTCACCCCGTAGCCAGTATTCAATCCATGTGCTCACCCTAATGTCCATGTCGACAGACCTTAGTTTGTACAGTAAACGTTTATGGGGAACCGTATCGAATGCCTTTGCAAAATCCAGATACACCACATCTACGGGCCTTCCTTTATCTGGATGGCAGCTCACCTCCTCATCGAAGGTTAATAGATTGGTTTGGCAAGAACGATTTTTCATGAATCCATGCTGATTTCTGCTAATGATACTGTTTTCATTATTAAAATCTTGTATATAGTCCCTTATCACCCCCTCCAATAACTTGCATACTATTGATGTTAGGCTAACTGGTCTGTAGTTCCCAGGGATATATCTTGGTACTTTTTAAATATTGGTGGTACATTGGCTTTTCTCCAATCAGCTGGTACCATACCAGTCAGTAGACTGTTCGTAAAAATTAGGAACAATGGTCTGGCAATTACTTGACTGAGTTCCTTAAGGACCCTCGGGTGCAAGCCATCTGGTCCTGGTGACTTATTTGTGTTAAATTTTTCAAGTCTATTCTTAATTCTATCCTCTGTTAGCCATGAGGGGGCTTCCTGTGACGTGTCATGAGGATAAACCTTGCAGTTTTGGTTACTGAAGCACCCGTTTCCCTCGTGAAGACTGAGGAGAAGAATACATTCAAAACCTTTGCCATCTCGCCATCTTTTGTAACCAGATTCCCTTCATCATTCTTTATGGGGCCAATATGATCTGTCCTCCCTCTTTTACTATTTATGTACTTAAAGAATTTATTTGGATTTTTTCTACTCTCCTCCACTATGTGCCTATCCTAAACAAACATCATTAATCCTACTGAACGTGTTACTTTTTTCAAAGATTCTGCAGATAGAAAATTTGAGACCCTCCTAAAAGCTCTCTTTAATCTTGCATGTCCAGCCCTAGAGCTAGAACAGTGAACAACCAACATGACCCTGTATTTTAGTATTGTGCTGTTACAGAGCAATCACAGCAGTTGCCTTCAGCCCTGCTTTTTGTGTGGATGTCCTAGAATATGTTCTGAGACAAATTTTCATAATGGCTCTAATCTCCATTCACATGAAAGAATCTTATGGCTAAAAGCTTGGATAGTTGAAGCTGCCTGCAAAAGGCCCCTCAGGTGTTAGCTTTTCCAAGGAAGATGTCTGTTAAAGCACTTCACCAGTCTATCAAAGAGGTCACAGGTGGGATGGTTTGACTTCCACAACTAAAGGTCCCAAGCACATCTAAAGGCTGAGCACCTCTCTGCTCTTACCCGGTTTCAACTTCCTTTCGGCACAAGGCGTGGCCTACAAAGGCCACCATACCTTCTTCACAATGAAAGGATGTCCTCACTCCTTAGATTGTGTGGGGGGCGCGTCTGTTACAGTTTGCCTTTCTGGTTCACAGACATCCCAGACCAATGGGTTCATTTGGTGGTTATAAGGGGTACAAAATAGAGTTCAAAACTCACTGCTTTCTTCTTTGAAATCAACCACAAGCTTCCCAAGGACAGCTAGATTTGAAGAGTGCCCTGAACTACCTCCTATCCCAGGGAGTCCTTGTGCCAGTATAGCCACAAGACAGGTTCAAGGGATTATACTTAAACCTGTTCACAGTACGAAAGCCAATCGGGGGTATTCATCCTATTCTGGACTTAAAATCCCTCAACAAATTTCTTCACATTCCAAAATTTCTTGTGGAATCTACAATGTTGGTAATTCTGTCTCTGAGACAAGGGGAATACATAGCATCTGTGGACATCCAAAATGCTTATCTGCTTGTTCCCATTTACCCACCTCATCAACGCTTTCTGCGCTTTGCATTGGTGGACAACCACTTCTAGTTTGTGACACTGTCTTTTTTTTACCTATTCTCTGCTCCTAGAGTGTTCACAAAGGTCTGAGCATCTCTACTTGCCCTTCTCAAAATGAAGGGAATCCAAGTCACATGCATCTAGATGACCTTCTTCTGAAAGACTCCTTCCTTTTGCAGCTATCCAAAATAGTTCACAAGATAGTTCAAATGTTCCAGACTTTTCAACAAATCTGCTCCCCAGCCTTTTCTTCACCTTGGAATACTTGGGTCAGGTCCTGGACACATCCCAAGCAAAAGTACTTCTCCCAAAAAATAGTTTTTCTTCCCTAAGAGCACATGCTTGAGAGTTTAGATCCAACAGGCATATTTTGAGGTTCTTCATGAGAGTTCTAGGCTTAAAGGTAGCCTCCTTCAAAGTAGTATTCACCCAATTTAATTCAAGAACTCCTACAAAACATCTTGTCGACCTGGAAAAAGCAGGTTCCTTCTCTTGATTTTACCCATGCTCAGTGGCGGCGCCAGGTGGGTGCTTGGGTGTGCTGAAGCTCCCCCAAAAAATCTTCAAGCACCCTCATAGCACCCCCAAAATTTCCACAGAGGTATTTTCTCCCAAAGGTGATTTCAACATTCCACCACAACGAGGACATTGTCCTCCCCTTCTTATGCCCTTCTCCTAAGTATCCAAAGGAAATCTCTCTACATTGTCTGGACATAGTCAGAGCCATTAGTGTATACGTCACAGCTACTCCTCCGATCAAACGAATGGATTCCTTATTTGTTATGTCCTCGGGACCTCGCAAGGGACACTCTGCTTCAAAGTCGACCACGATGGAAAAGAAATCTGATCGCGAATGTTTACATTCTAAAGGAGAAATCTCCTCCTGCATTTTCACGCGCTCATTCCTCCAGATTGGTCGGAGTTTCCTGAGATTTTATTGAAACAAGCCTCAGTTGTTTACGGCTGGCACCTGTTGTTTTTTTGTTCATAAATCCATTTTAAAGTTTTATCAGGTGGATGTGCAATTTTTGCTGATTTCTGCTCACAACGGCACTCTGTGCTAACTGTGTTAGCATAGTTCTATTTGCCTCATTGTTGCCCACCCTTCTAATTCATTGCTTGAGGATATCCCGTGGTGTATTAATACTCTGCCAGTGTCCTGTACTGTATGATTAAGATCAGAGGAATTCTCACTTACCTGTAAATTCCATGATACATTACAAGACACAGACCACCCTCTCTTCCATTCCTTGGTTTACTCTCCATTGCTTGCTATAAAACAGGACTCACTGTATGGGGCAAGGTTATAAGGGAGGCTCCCAGGGGGTTTATCGTCTACAGCTTTGTCAGTGTCAAATCGCCTGAAGATGTCTTTTAACCTATGGTGTATGAATATTCTGCTTGTGTCCTTACTGTACTTTAAAATATGGAACCTGTAGAAAAGTAGAAATTCCTCTTTTTAGCATGCTAAATGTCACCCACTTTGGGTTTATATCTACTTTAATATGTTAACAAAAAAAATACATTCTTTTATCCTAACATTACAAAGCTAATTAATAACATATTTAAATTAAAATATATTGTGCTTACCCAAAAAATTAGTGAAAGAAAATAGTGAAATCAAGTGTTATAGGTGCGGCAACTTCTGAAAAAATCGAAATACACTCAATTCAACATATATATATATATATATATATATATATATATATATATATATATATATATATATATATATATATACATATACACAGTGGGGACGGAAAGTTTTCAGACCCCCTTAAATTTTTCACTCTCTGTTATATTGCAGCCATTTGCTAAAATCATTTAAGTTCATTTTTTCATATTGACAGAAAAACACAGAATTGTTGACATTTTTGCAGATGTATTAAAAAAAGAAAAACTGAAATATCACATGGTCCTAAGTATTCAGACCCTTTGCTCCAGTATTTAGTAGAAGCACCCTTTTGATCTAATACAGCCATGAGTTTTTTTGGAAAAGATGCAACAAGTTTTTCACACCTGGATTTGGGGATCCTCTGCCATTCCTCCTTGCAGATCCTCTCCAGTTCTGTCAGGTTGGATGGTAAACGTTGGTGAACAGCCATTTTTAGGTCTCTCCAGAGATGCTCAATTGGGTTTAAGTCAGGGCTCTGACTGGGCCATTCAAGAACAGTCACAGAGTTGTTGTGAAGCCACTCCTTTGTTATTTTAGCTGTGTTGGAAGGTAAACCTTTGGCCCAGTCTGAGGTCCTGAGCACTCTGGAGAAGGTTTTTGGCCAGGCTATCCCTGTACTTGGCCGCATTCATCTTTCCCTCTATTGCAACCACTCGTCCTGTCCCTGCAGCTGAAAAACACCCCCACAGCATGATGCCACCACCATGCTTCACTGTTGGGACTGTATTGGACAGGTGATGAGCAGTGCCTGGTTTTCTCCAACATACCGCTTAGAATTGGGGCCAAAAAGTTCTATCTTGGTCTCACCAGACCAGAGAATCTTATTTCTCACCATCTTGGAGTCCTTCAGGTGTTTTTTAGCAAACTCCATGCAGGCTTTCATGTGTCTTGCACTGAGGAGAGGCTTCCGTCGGGCCACTCTGCCATAAAGCCCCGACTGGTGGAGGGCTGCAGTGAGGGTTAACTTTCTACAACTTTCTCCCATCTGCATCTCTGGAGCTCAGCCACAGTGATCTTTGGGTTCTTCTTTACCTCTCTTGCCAAGGCTCTTCTCCCCCGATAGCTCAGTTTGGCCGGATGGCCAGCTCTAGGAAGGGTTCTGGTCTTCCGAAACATCTTCCATTTAAGGATTATGGGGGCCACTGTGCTCTTAGGAACCCTAAGTGCAGCAGAAATTTTTTTGTAACCTTGGCCAGATCTGTGCCTTGCCACAATTCTGTCTCCGAGCTCTTCAGGCAGTTCCTTTGACCTCATGATTCTCATTTGCTCTGACATGCACTGTGAGCTGTAAGGTCTTATATAGACAGGTGTGTGGCTTTCCTAATCAAGTCCAATCAGTATAATCAAACACAGCTGGACTCAAATGAAGGTGTAGAACCATCTCAAGGATGATCAGAAGAAATGGACAGCACCTGCGTAAAATATGAGTGTCACAGCAAAGGGTCTGAATACTTAGGACCATGTGATATTTCAGTTTTTCTTTTTTAATAAATCTGTGTTTTTCTGTTAATATGGAGTGCTGTGTGTACATTAATGAGGAAAAAAAAATGAACTTAAATGATTTTAGCAAATGGCTGCAATATAACAAAGTGTGAAAAATTTAAGGGGGTCTGAATACTTTCCGTCCCCACTGTATATATGTGTATGTATATATATATATATATATAAGTGTACAAAACTGTGAAAGTTATCTTGTATCATAAAGTCCACACAATGATGATAAAAAATATTGAATGTTTTTTATATTCCAAAGCACAAAGTGGATAGCTGTATATTCAGCAGTGTGTTCTTATTATTTCATAAGGGAAAAAAGGAAGAAGCTTGGTCTCTTACCAGACAGGATGGATCCCAAATTATAGGAATCAAAGGTGCTTATTATCAGGTAACCACCTGCAGTATTCCACACTGTCGGCTCCCAGGTGAACAAGACCTCCTCCCGCTGTAATGATCGATCCAATAGTGATCACGGAATAATGTGCCAATTCTTCCCAATCCTTCAATAGGTCAGCTCAGTTGCTCAAACATATGTGGAATTCAAAGAAGCATCACAGATGCGTTTTCCTGTAAGACGCATCGTCTGGGAACGGAGATTCTGCGTTCCTAGTCGATGCTTCTTACAGGGAAACGCGTTGGGTAGAGTAATAATCTGTGACATCACCACGCACCAGCCTGCAGGGTGAATTCCACGGCTGTGTTTTACATGGATTTCTTCATTTGTTCATGGATGTGTAAAAATTTGGAATAAACACAAGTATTTTCTGCTACGCCATGAAATTTCTCCATCTTTGAATTCCACATATGCTGGAGAGCAACTGAGCTGACCTGTCGAAGGATTGGGAAGTATTTGCACATTATTCTTTGATCAGTGGTGGACCAATCATTACAGCAGGAGGAGGTCTCGTTCACCTGAGAGCGGACAGTGTGAAATACTGCAGGTGGTTACCTGATAATAAGCGCCTTTGATCCCTATAATTTGAGATCCATCCTGTCTGGTAAGAGGCCAATCTTCTTCCTTTTTTCCTCTATGAAATAATAAGAACACACCACTGAATATACGGATATCCACTTTGTGCTTTGGAATATATATATATATAGACATTAAATATATATATATATATATATATATATATATATATATATATATATATATATATATATATATATATATATATATATATAATTTTTTTTTTTTCAATTCTTTTATTTAAACAGAGGCCAAAGACAGGATTCATAACATCAAAGCAGTAAGGATACAGTACATGTTGGGTACAATGTCGCAAAATAACGTTGCCAGGTATAGAAGGGCGTTGCAGAGACCCCACACATAACTGGAATCGGTACCATACCCTGCACCCCTGGCCTGCATCTATAAATAATAAGCATTGTATGTCTATGAAGGTATAGGGATGCCGATTTTGCAGAACCGTAAGTCAACAAGATAAGATTCCGCAAATCCTATCTCAACCAATTTTCTCTTCTCCTCAAAACTAGAAAAGGAAGAAGGCGAAAGGAGGGGCTGTAGATGCCCTGAAAGTAGATTGAAAGGTGGGGGGGGGAGGCGGAAGGGGGGAAAAAAGGGGGAGGGAAGAGAAGAGAAGGGAAGCAGAGGGGTTACGGATGTACAGAGTGTCTGAGAATTATGAGATGGACTGATTTATTCAATGGCCATTGAAAGTCACAAATGACTCGCAAGAGATGTATTTTGAGATTAGTCGGCTGTATCGCGTTTGAACAAGGCCTTTCCATCATCAGAGTAGACGTACATGTTCCACAGAGTCCAAGTTTTGGAGTGTCGTTCATGCTGGTGTCTTGATGAAAGGACAAGGCCAATAGTCGGTGGACGCAGGGATTTCCAATTGAGCGTCGCACAGCTTGGCAGCGTCAAGGAGGCGGAGATTAATGGATTTCTTGTAGACTTTTTCTGGGATATTGGAGGCATGGAGAAGACAGATGCTGGGTCATCTGGGATTGGTCTTTCCGTTAATTTTTGTATAGTGTGACGGACCGTTTTCCAGAAGTGCTCTAGTTTGGTGCAAGAACAAAAAATGTGTAGGAGTGTTCCTTTTTCTCTCTGGCATCTCCAGCAGTGGTCTGATGTTGAGGGAGAAAACGTATGCAACAGTGATGGTGTGCGGTACCACCTGGACAGTATTTTAAAGTTAGTCTCTTGCAGTTTGGTACATATGGAGGATTTGTTTGTGAACTGTAGAATATTGTGTCTCTGGTTCGGAGTAAAAGTGCGGTTCAAATCCTTTTCCCAGGCAGTTAAACTGGGGAGCTGATGATTGTCTGGGGGTGTAATCGGTATATTATAATTGATAGAGAGGGCGTGTGGCAGAGATCCGGTGTAGGAACAATACTCTTCAAAAATATTGAGAGATTGGTCAAAGTTCTTAGTTGGAAAGTTGGAAAGCTCTCCAGAAGTTCAGTTAAAATGGGCCAGCAGGGTCTGTGAGGGCAGATGACGACGGCCAGTGTCCTGCTGTAAGGAAGTGAGTGACTTGGAACCTTCCTGACTTCACTAAATTCCAGAAAGTTAGGTCGGAGCATCCCTGTGAGAATAGTGGGTTTCCCAGAATCGGGAATAACGGCGAGTTTGAAGAAGAGAGAGACGTACGGAGGAATAGATGTGCACAGACACATGTAGTGGGTCCAATAAGGGAATGGCGTTTCAGGGCTCTGGGCAGCAATTGGTAGTACCAAGGTGCCCTCAAGAGAGATATGTCGCTTTGGGCTTGTTCTACTTGGGTCCACAGTTTTGTGTTTTGGTATCCACACCAATCAACGAGTTTACTCAGATGGGTTGCATGGTAGTATGTCTGCAAGTCCGGCACCACTAGACCCCCACACAATTTAGGTAGTGGCAGTAGTTTCCTGTATATTTGCGGCCTTTTATGGGCCCACATAAAATCAATAAACATACTCTGTGCTTGTTTAAAATAGCTGGTAGGGATGGAGATTGGTAGAGCTTGGAAGAGGTAAAAAAATTTAGGGAGGATGCTCATTTTGATAATATTGCAGCGGCCAAACCACGGCTGCAGTCTGGTCTGCCACGTAGTTAGGAGCGTTCTGACAGTCTTCAGGAGTGGAGGGAAATTCAGGTCGAAGAGTTGTGAGGGTTTTGAGGGTATAAAAGTCTCCAAGTATTTTAATGCAGATTTTGTCCATTTCAGGTTAAAGCTCGTTTGTAGATGAGATGGAAGTTGCTGCGATAAACCCACCCCCATTGCTTCGAACTTGGCAAAATTAATTTTCAGGTTTGATAATGCACCATAAATGTCAAATTCGTGTAGGAGGTTAGACAATGAAATTAGAGGGTTCGAAAGGGAAAACAGCATGTCATCTGCGTAGGCCAACACCTTGTGTTGGGAGTGACCTATGGTCACTCCGGTGATATCTGGGTTCAGACGTATAGTACATAGGGACAGGGCGAAAGTACCATGGTACTTTCCCTGAGACCATGATCGAGACACCTTTGTGATTTTGTCACCGGGTAGGTAGAATGGTATGTCGTAGGAAAGTACTTGTTCTTGAGGATAGGTAATTTGTCGTCCCTGAAGTGGGTTTCTTGGACAAAAGCGATATCCGCCTGGAGTTGGCGTAAGTCTTGTGAGAGCATCCGTCGCTTCTCAGGGAAATTAGGTCCTTTAGCATTAATTGAGATCACTCTGATAGTATCCATGGTTCAGTCTTCAGGAGGGAGGGGGTGGGGGGGAAACAAATATAGTTGGGATGGAACAGAAGGGATCAAAAAGATAGGAAGAGCGGGGGGGAGTAGATGAACAGAAAATTCGAGACACAGAAATAATAGAAGGAAGTAAGGGTGAAAGAAATGCAGGAGGCCACAAGTAGGGAGGTAACCTCTATATACAGTGGGGCAAAAAAGTATTTAGTCAGCCACCAATTGTGCAAGTTCTCCCACTTAAAAAGATGAGAGAGACCTGTAATTGTCATCATAGGTATACCGTATACCTCAACTATGAGAGACAAAATGTGGGAAAAAAATCCAGACAATCACATTGTCTGATTTTTGAAAGAATTTATTTGCAAATTATGGTGGAAAATAAGTATTTGGTCAATATCAAAAGTTCATCTCAATACTTTGTTATATATCCTTTGTTGGCAATGACAGAGGTCAAACGTTTTCTGTAAGTCTTCACAAGGTTGTCACACACTGTTGCTGGTATGTTGGCCCATTCCTCCATGCAGATCTTCTCTAGAGCAGTGATGTTTTGGGGCTGTCGCTGGACAACACGGACTTTCAACTCCCTCCAAAGGTTTTCTATGGGGTTGAGATCTGGAGACTGGCTAGGCCACTCCAGGACCTTAAAATGCTTCTTACGAAGCCACTCCTTCGTTGCCCGGGCGGTGTGTTTGGGATCATTGTCATGCTGAAAGACCCACGTTTCATCTTCAATGCCCTTGCTGATGGGAGGAGGTTTGCACTCAAAATCTCACGATACATGGCCCCATTCATTCTTTCATGTACACAGATCAGTCGTCCTGTTCCCTTTGCAGAGAAACAGCCCCAAAGCATGATGTTGCCACCCCCATGCTTCACAGTAGGTATGGTGTTCTTTGGTTTCAACTCAGCATTCTCTCTCCTCCAAACACGACGAGTTGTGTTTCTACCAAACAGTTCTACTTTGGTTTCATCTGACCATATGACATTCTCCCAATCCTCTTCTGGATCATCCAAATGCTTTCCAGCAAACCTCAGACGGGCCCGGACATGTACTGCCTTAAGCAGGGGAACACATCTGGCACTGCAGGATCTGAGTCCCTGGCGGCATAGTGTGTTACTGATGGTAGCCTTTGTTACGTTGGTCTCAGCTCTCTGCAGGTCATTCACTAGGTCTCCCCGTGTGGTTCTGGGATTTTTACTCACCGTTCTTGTGATCATTTTGACCCCACAGGGTGAGATCTTGCGGGGAGCCCCAGATCGATGGAGATTATCAGTGGTCTTGTATGTCTTCCATTTTCTAATTGTTGCTCCCACAGTTGATTTCTTCACACCAAGCTGCTTGCCTATTGCAGATTCAGTCTTCCCAGCCTGGTGCAGTTCTACAATTTTTTTTCTGGTGTTCTTCGACAGCTCTTTGGTTTTCACCATAGTGGAGTTTGGAGTGTGGCTGTTTAAGGTTGTGGACAGGTGTCTTTTATACTGATAATAAGTTCAAACAGGTGCCATTAATACAGGTAATGAGTGGAGGACAGAGGAGTCTGTTAAAGAAGAAGATACAGGTCTGTGAGAGCCAGAAATCTTGCTTGTTTGTAGGTGACCAAATACTTATTTTCCACCATAATTTGCAAATAAATTCTTTCAAAAATCAGATTGTCTGTGATTGTCTGGATTTCGCTGTGAGGTTCGCTGTGAGGGTGGACACAAACGAGGATCTGCAGCATTGTGCTCTCTGATTGACCAGATCAATCCCTTGATCGTTATCGGGCTTTACCAAAGTTCCCTGATATACCTGTCTGCACAGCTCTCAACAAGCAGGTCCTCGTTCGTCCTCGTTCGTCAGTTATTTCCTCTGTTCCATCTTTCCCCTTGGTTTCTTTCTGGCAAGCTAGGGGTACACTTCGGAGGGCCAACCCGGGGTGTCCTTTGTGTGGGACTTTGTTCTCTTTCCCCCTCCTGCTGCCGTTGGACCTACCTTCCTGTGTCGGTGTATTGACCCACCCCGCCGAGCCGGGGGCCTCGCAGGCTGACAGCTGCAACACATTCTGTTTTTAAACGATAAATTCTGGATAGGAAACTAGTTCAAGAGCCACACAGTTTGCACGACGTTTGTACGTTCTGCGACAATATCGCATACACCCCTGATGAAGAAATAGTCATTTTGAAACGCGTTGTTTTTTTTTCTGTTGTGTTCATTATCAACCTAACAGATTTTTGCGATTACCAGTTGTCCTTATTGAACTGTCACTGTATGACCAGTTTTGTCCAGAATCTGATTGTGACTTTGATATGTGTATTGTTCATACGTCCTCATTATTTTAAAAAATGTTTCTCAATAAAATCATATGTATTTTTTACATATCTTTTTCATACTTCATTGTGCTATCTGCCCTTTTCTAAAGTCCCACCTAGAGGAAATTTGATTTTTTCAATGTAATATGGACTCTATCTAGCTCCAGAGTTGGGTAATTTTGTGAATGATGGCCGTGACAGTTGCTGGCAGGTCTTCAGCGCCCGTGGCCTTCGGGAGACCCCAGAGCTGCAGGTTGTTACAGGGCTAGGAAATGAAGGTTGAGCCTGTAAGGTTTGAGCCTCCAGCACGTGTCCTTGTGGAGCCGCCACTGTGGCGCCTGGGGCAAGTCTCTGTAACCTCACAAAGAAACAGTGTAATTCACCCTGTGGAGTGTTGGAATTGTTTCCCCCGGGTGGACGATCTGGTTCTGTGTCTTTTGGCCGATAGCATTTCTGTAAAAAACGGGGTGAGAAGCCAGGATGGGCAGGGGGTAACCGGGAGCTCGCAGAACACGCGTCCTCACACAGCCATGTCCAGGCCACGCCCTCAATATATTTTTTATCGTCGTTGTGTGGACTTTATGATACAAGATAACTTTCACAGTTTTGTTAGGTTTGTACACTTTATTTTATATATAATTAATAACATGTCTCGTTTTTAGAAAGCTAATTAAATATTCTATAGCTCTTCTTAATCACTCTTTAATCCAGTGTTTTTTCTATGAATTGTTTTCAGAGAAGTTACTTGCATTGCGTGATGAATATGTGGCTGCAGATGAGGATGGTAAGAAATTTCTGGAGAAAAGATATGGGAAGCGAGTACTCCAGAAGGCAGTGGAAGAACTGGAGAGTGTGGAGTGGCTAGAGCAGAACTCCAAGCCCTGTCCTCGCTGTGGAACCTACATTCAGGCAAGTTTCTGCAATCTGAAAAAGGCATACAGAGCAGACTGGAGAAGTCATATATCCATCTTGTAAATTTCCTTATATTTGTTCTCTATCCAGCTTCTAGACAACAAATCAACTAACTTGTAAACTTAGACCACGCGAAGAAGCAGGAAAGAGCAACCTCTGTGTAGCAGCATGAACAAGGACTAAATACAGTGGTTATAAAAGTCTACAAACCCCTGTTACAATGTCATGTTTCTGTGGTGTAAAAAAAATAAATGAGACAAAGGTAAATCATTTCCGAACTTTTTCCACCTTTAATGTGACCTATAAACTGTACAACTCAGTTGAACAACAAACTGAAATCTTTGGGAGGGGGGGAGTAAAAAGAAAAAACTGAAATAATGTGGTTGCATAAGTGTGCACACTCTCTTATAACTGGAGGTGTAGCTGTGTTCAGATTTAAGAAAATGCATTCAAACTCATGTTAAATAGGAGTCAGTACACACCTGCCATCATTTAAAGTGCCTCTGATTAACCCCAAATAAAGTTCAGGTGTTCTAGTAGGCCTTTCCTGACATTTTCTTAGTCGCAGCTTACAGCAAAAGCCATGGTCCGCAGAGAGCTTCCAAATCATCAGCGGGATCTCATTGTTAAAAGGTATCGGTCAGGAAAAGGGTACAAAAGAATTTCCAAGGCATTAGATATACCATGGAACACAGTGAAGACAGTCATCATCAAGTGGGGAAAATATGGCACAATAGTGACATTACCAAGAACTGGACGTCCCTCCAAAATGGATGAAAACACGAGAAGATAATGGTCAGGGAGGCTGCCAAGAGGCCTACAGCAACATTAAAGAAGCTGCAGGAGTAGCTGGCAAGTACTGGCTGTGTGCTACATGTGACAACAATCTCCCGTATTCTTCATATATCTGGGCTATGGGGTAGAGTGGCAAGACTGAAGCCTTTTCTTACAAAGAAAAACATCCAAGCCAGGCTAAATTTTGCAAAAACACACATGAAGTCTCCCAAAAGCATGTGGGAAAATGTGTTGTGGTCTGATTAAACCAAGGTTGAAATTTTGGGCCTTAATTCCAAAAGATATGTTTGGCGCAAAAACAACACTGCACATCACCAAAAGAACACCATACCCACAGTGAAGCATGGTGGTGGCAGCATCATGCTTTGGGGCTGTTTTTCTTTGGCTGGAACAGGGGACTTAGTCAAGGTAGAGGGATTTATGAACAGTTCCAAGTACCAGTCATAATTGGCAGAAAACCTTCAGGCTTCTGCTAGGAAGCTGAATACGAAGAGGAACTTCATCTTTCAGCATGACAATGATCCCAAGCATATATCCAAATCAACAAGGAATGGCTTCACCAGAAGAAGATTAAAGTTTTGGAATAGCCCAGCCAGAGCCCAGACTTGAATCCGATTGAAAATCTGTGGGGTGATCTGAAGAGGGCTGTGGACAGGAGATGTCCTCGCAATCTGACTGATTTGGAGTGTTTTGCAAAGAAGAGTGGGCAAATATTACCAAGTCATGATGTGCCATGGGATAGACTCATACCCAAAAAGACTGAGTGCTATAAAAAGGTGCTTCAAGAAAGTATTAGTTGAAGGGTGTGCATACTTATGCAACCATATTATTTTATTTTTTTATTTTTACTTCCCTCCACCTAAAAGATTTCAGTTTGCTGTTCAACTGAGTTGTACAGTTTATAGGTCACATTAAAGGTGGAAAAAGTTCTGAAATTATTTATCTTTTGTCTCATTTTTTTTACATCACAGAAACCTGACATTTTAACAGGGGTGTGTAGACTTTTTATATCCACTGTAAGTAATGAGCAAATATGGCTGCACACACTGTACACAGATAATGTCTGACCTTACACAGAAACAAGGTTTCTAAATTAGTAGCACAGAATAATATATTTACATAAAACATGCCAAGCTATAATGAAACAGTGGGCAAAAATTGGGAGGACTTAATCTTTAGGGGGGTCGCTTTTATGACTACTGATGGCCACAACTACCTCATTGCAGAAAGAGATTATGGTGCTTTGGAATTTAAGATATAGTAAATATTGTAATTTACAATATTTAAAGAAAAAGTATGAAAAAAGCAATTTTCCCCTTCCCCCCCCTGTAGGTCAGGTGTGCACTTAGTTCTGTACCCCTGTGACCCAGATTTAGCTGACAGCAGTCTAAAGCCCGCTGTCGGCTGATGTCACAGTACTGTTCCAGGCTCTGCAGGTATCCTGACAATAATGTCAGAATCTGCCAAGATGCCTGACCTGCAGCTGGCTCAGCTCGCTGCTGAGAGCCTGGACCAGTCACTCCCACCTTCTCCACAGCCCAGCCCTCCATTGAGCTCTGGAGGGGCAGATCAGAGAACCAGTCATTGGCTCTGTGCTCACTGAAGACTGAGAACTAAGCGTTTAGCGGTGGTTGTTCGTTCAGTTCTCAGTGTAGAGCTGACCCGATGCTGCAGCCATCTGGGTGAGTATGTATGTTTTTTTTTTTTTTGTTGAATCAGTTTTTTTTTTTAATCCCAGAGAGAGCAGGTATAAACATTTCCTGACGTATTTAGCTGCCAAGGTATGTAAAGGAGCGTAATTTATCAACTGGAGAATAGCCACATTCATTTTTTTTCTCTTAAACTAAAAGTGGGTCTCTACCCAAAAGGGGAAGGTCCGCTTGTTTGCACCCTTCCCCTCTCCACTAACACATTTGGCACTTTTGGGGGGAGCGAGTATCTGGTTTTGACAGGTACCAGCTCCCACTTCTGGCTCAGATCTCCGCTGCAAACTGAGCCGTAAGTTCGCCCCCCCTCTTTCCCCTGCAGTCTTCTGGGACACATTACAGGTCCCAGAAAACTACAGGATCATTCACAAGGCACAGCGCAACTCGCACATGCACAGTAGGAAACAGGCTGTGAAGCCGCAATGCTTCACTTCCTGTTTGCCTTACTAGAGGTGCCAGCACCTGCACCCGAAGCCGATTAAAGAATTAGTTCGGGCAAGGACATAGTGGGATCCATGGACAGGTAAGCATCCTTATATTAAAAGTCAGCAGCTACAGCATTTTTAGCTGCTGACTTTAAATTTTTCTGAAGGAGCTCCTCTTTAACCAGTTGTAGACTTAGGGCATGTGTAGCGTGACCAAAAAAATGAATCCAGGTACACAAAGTATGTTTAATACAAATAACATTGTATGTCAGGTCAAGCAACCTGAAACGGTTTATTAAATGTATCTTCATTGTACATTTCAGGGCAAAGAAGTTGATTCTTAGACCATGGGTTATGTGCCTACCTTTTAGATGGTTGATCACTGGCAAAAGCTTTGTTGGGAACCACTCCCCTCAGTGTACCCATATAACCCTGCCTACTCTGTAAGGCTCCAGTCTTTTGCTAGTGTCCTTAGGTGATGTCTCCTTTTTCTGTTGAAGAAGACTTTTTTTTCCCCTATTTTTCATTAGTTTTCCTCCTTGCTTCAATTGACGCTTCTATCAAGATTCAACTGCTTATCACCTCATGGCTCACTAGCAGTTTTTGGGTCGGTTGTTGCTGGTTCTTAGGCATGGTGGGTGTGGACATTTGCATAAAAGATGGGCGCCAGTCACTTTTAGAATACACAAAGTGAGTTTATTGCTCACAACAGAAAAAAATGTGGGAGGGTTAGGGCACAGGACACCCTAGGACAATATACAAAAGGAGATCAGCTGACTTCAAAAAAAGCAAACCGCACAAGTAGACAGCAATACAGAACAAGGGCCTTAGGCCTGCAACCAATGCTCCGTACCTACCTAGCCACAGCTGTCTCCAATAGCAACAAAACTCACATCAAAGTGCAGAGTTTCCTTAGATTAGTTCCTCTTGATGATTTCCCAGGCTCTGCACAGTCCCCGAGTCACCTCTGGTACTTCATCTCAGAACTCCATCCTTCTCCACGTACCCCCAGGTAACAAGAGGTTCTTGCTCTCTGGCAGATCCTCCCCATGCCCTCAGGCAGTGAACAGGTTCTCTCTGGCAGAGCACCCCGAGCACATGGCTAGGCCTCAGGCCTACCTAGCAGCAACTGTTCCTCACACACCCACCCCAGACTGCAGTCTGGGTAGGAGGGCCCTGATCACTTGATCTTTCCAAAAATGTACACTCTTTCCCAGCATGCTTAATAGGACCCCTACTGAGGAAGTCCACACCCAGGACGCAACGTGTGGGAGGAGGAGCCTGATCGCTTCTGTCATCCCGGGGCCAACCTTAGCTACACAGCATCTAGCTGATACGAGTTGTAATAAGGGCTTAAATTCTGTGTTACATTTATTCATAGGTTCATTCATATTTACCCTTTCAGATATGTGGTCAGTAAATGCAAGGATTAAAACACACAACACACAAAGAATGTAATAAAGGAGATTTACTTAGCTTTGATTAAAGATGTATTACAGATGATACAATACAGGATAAATTCAGCATTTAATCCAGGGAACCCCTCAACTTCTGAAATCGTTAGAAAGTTCTGGAAGTCGACAGTCTCTTCAATGTCCATGCGCATTCAGGTCCTGGAAGAAGTTCGCCGCTATTCTCTATTGTCTAACCTTTTAAAGGCTTGAAAGAAAGCGCGAAGAAGCTGGTTTTATCTGGTACTAACAAAAGACTAGCCATAATGGTCCTGAGACAATGTGACCATTTGTGAGCTCAGAAAGATCAATGTATGCAGAAACATACATATTTACATATATAGAAGTAATCACCTTAAAACTATCATATTTAATAACTCATAATACCAAGTTCTTTGTAAATCAGTTATGAATATAGACCCGTACTACATTCCACCCCTTGATTCACAAGGAACTCAGGTCATAGACATAATCTACAGACTTACGTATAGATAAAGCCTCAATAGTAGATGTTGTACATTTACTAATACAGACAAAAATAATCTTCACTATAATAAAAATTCCTAATGCTAATAAAATAAACCATGCAAGCAAATATTCTATCATTAGAGATAGAATGAAGTTTACCAATAGCTTTTCAGGCCTCTGTTAATTCTGACTCAATGTTTTCAGTACTATCTGTAATATAGGAGCAACATTCATCCCTAGTTAGAGCACATACCCCTCTCTTGGCAGCAAGAAGAGCAGCTCTTTTTTTGTAGTACCACCAATCTCATTTGCCTAACCTCTTCTGTAAGAGCATCAATACTATCAAATGTTTTGTTGAACGCATATTCTATGATTTTAGACATTCTCTTCAGCATTTGCACTGTCCGAGCCACTCCATACTGAGGAAGAATAATCATAGCCAATCTATCTCCTTCAGTGACATCCCACCCCTCGGGTATATCTTGTATTTCTGAGGAACCTATGCTCCTTTTCCAATTCCTTACCCTCTCAGGTGGATTATTAAAAACTATATGGACTTTTGGTACTATATGTCCAATATAGCAGCTCCCTAACCAATTTGGTGGTAGCCATTTATAAGCGTTCAGACCACATATAAAATAGAATTGATAAGGCAATGGAGTACAAGTAGCTTGGTGAATCCAGTACTGCCAAAACATATCTGCTCGTGTTTGATTTTTAGACAGATTTACACAGCTAATTAGGGCACTATCTTTGGCCACACACACATGTGTATCATTTTTAAATGCAGATCCTCCTATGCGGTACCCATCTACTTCAAAATGAAATACTTCTCCTCTCCCCACTACCTGCACCATATTCCAATGATCTGTTACTACATAATCACAGTTACTATTTCCCAATTCTATGGAATATGAGTCATTGGTACTAGGTCTTTGTACACACAATACACCAGTGGCTTTACAAGATAACTTTATAGAATATTCCTCTGGGCCAAAATTAGTTGGTATGTTTTTTGATTTTGAGGGGGACCCCCACAACATTTTTTTTTTTAATTTTGGGGCGGGGTTCCCCTTAATATCCATACAAGACCTGAAGGGCCTGGTATGGAATTTAGGGGGACCCCCACGCCATTTTTTTTTTTTTTTAATTTTGGTTCGGGGTTCCCCTGTGGGGAAATCCCATGCCGTTTTTATCAATTAACTTTTATGTGTATTGTTGGACCGACAATTCATTAATAGCTGCAAGTAGTTTTAAATGACTTTGCTTCCTTTGAAATGTCATTTTGCTGTCAGACTGTTCTAAACACGGGAAACATGCGCCCCTTTACAGGCATACTATAGACACCCCCCAGGTACGAAATTTAAAGGAATATTACACTTTTATTGTTTCACTTTAAGCATTATTAAAATCACTGCTCCCGAAAAAACGGCCGTTTTTAAAACTTTTTTTTGCATTGATCCATGTCCCCTGGGGCAGGACCCAGGTCCCCAAACACTTTTTATGACAATAACTTGCATATAAGCCTTTAAAATTAGCACTTTTGATTATTCATGTTCGAGTCCCATAGACTTTAACGGTGTTCGTGTGTTCGAACAAATTTTTTGCCTGTTCGCATGTTCTGGTGTGAACCGAACAGGGGGGTGTTCGGCTCATCCCTAGCCACCACCATCTGGACCAAGAAATATTGTATTACATATGCAGTATATTATGCCAAATGAAGATGATTCTGGAAGTACTCACCCTAATCCCCAGTTGCCACAACAAGTGAACTTTCATGGTTCTAATTCTATGAATTCTCTTATTTTAGCCTTGGATATTCTAACTATTCCCTGCTCTAAGTTCCGGCCACTCAAGTCTTTCCTCCACTCGGCATTCTGCTTCCCTTCTCTATTATCTAGCGTGGGAGAGGAATACAGTGCTCTCAGATACCTCATTGGTCCAGAACATCTGGGTACGGGAACATCCTCAGGCTTCTTACAGAAGACCCCTGACCTCTTCCCATTTGCCTCACTATTCTTCAGGCACCTTTCACACTTGTGTGGCTTGGCCTGCGGCTTGGGACTGCAAAGTCGCATAACAAGTCGTGCCCCATAATTTCCAATGAGTACCGTTCATATCTGTGCGACTTCAAAATAGTCCCTGCAGTACTTTGGTCCGACTTTGATGCGACTTTAGGTCCATAGACCTCAAAATTGCACAGGCATTGCTTCTAGTCGCGTGCAACTTTCAGGTCCTACAAGTGTGAAAGGGACCTAAGAGCTGCTGAAACCCAGATCCAACTGAATAGAAGGATCTCTGATTCTGTTACGCCCTGCTCCTAAGCATCCTAAGGACATTCCTCTACATCCTTTCACTGTTGTCAGAATTATTAGAGCATACCTTAAAGCGGAGCTCCACCCAAAAGGGTAAGTTTTGCTTTGCGTACTCCTCCCCTGCCACATTTGGCATGTCGTTTTCTTTGGGGGGGGGCAGGTACCCGCTCCCACTTCCGCTCGAACCACCTAGGCAATCTGAGCGGAAGTTCTTCTCTCCTCCTCCCTCCCTGCAGTCTTCTGGGACACGTCACAGGTCCCAGAAGACTGCCGGACAATTTAGGAGGCACAGCCCAGCTTGCGCATGCACAGTGGGCACCTGGCTGTAAAGCTGCAAGCTGTCAAACCTGGGTGTCCACAATTGAAATGCCAGCACCGGGGAGAGAAGCCCGTGGGAAGGAACAGCTTGGGTGAGCATATCGTTGGATCTGGAGACAGGTGAGTGTGTGCTTATTAAAAGTCAGCAGCTACAGTTTTTGCAGCTGCTGACTTTTAATAAACACAAAAATGGCTGGCGCTCCTCTTTTAAAGATATCTCTTCTTCCAAAAAAACACAATTCTCTTTATTTCCATCAGCCATGACGAAGGTCATTCTATTTCTAAACCCACCAGGTGTGCTTGTACTTGGCGGAGACAAGGGGGGGTGAGCAAGTAACCTGTTTTTAGAGGCACCCAGCTCCCACTTCCTCCCCTGGCGCCGGAAGGAAGATCGCCTCTCCCCCTCCCTCCCTTCAATCTTCTGGGACATGTCACAGGTCCTAGAAGATTGCCCGGCCATTCACAGTGTGGCTCGCGCATGCGCAATGTGCGTCTGGCTGTGAAGCCACAGCCGGGCGCCCACAGTTAAAATGCCGACGCCGCGGAGAGGAGGGGGAGAGGAGTGAGGCTTTGTGCGCCCGCATGGCTGGACTGTGGGACAGGTGAGTGTCTGATTGTTAAAAGTCAGCAGCTACATTTTTTGTAGCTGCTGACTTTTAAATGGGTGGAGCTCCGCTTTAACATAGACAGTAGGGGAGTCACCGGTAAAATATCAATAAATTAACCGACGAAAAGAACAATAAAAATATAACTGAAACACCCACTGTATACACAAAAATACTAAACTTTAACCAATATGAGATTGCGGGAGAGCTGGGGGTGTACTGGGAACACAATATAGGTACAATCACCCCACCGATGCTTTGGGATGCTTATAAGGCGTACACTCGGGGTCAATACCAAAGGGTTATTCGCAAAGTTAGAGAGGACACAGGGCTAGTATTGAAAGAAGCAGAACAGAAAGCTCAGGCTCTGGAATTCAGTTATGTACAAAACAAAGATGCAGCGACATATGACGCTAAGCAATCCTTGTAAAGGGAAATCTCAATACTACATGCTACTGCCAGTAGAAAGCTCATTCTAAATCAAATTTAGAGGATTTTTGAACAGGGAGAGAGAATGGGTAGACTGCTGGCATTGTTTGTTAGGGAGCGCTCCACATTATTACATATTGCTAATATTAGAGATGACAATGGATATTTACAGTCTGACCCTCTGCGGATCAATGCCCGATTTGCCTTTAGTGTCCCATAAGAGAACAATGTTCATAAGTGGTGGATACAATTATAGCAGCACAGAAGCACTTCCAGCACAGTATCATTCTCTAGATATACATAGAGGTCAAATATCCCAAATATGAAGCATAATGTCACGTGCAATCACCAAACAAAATTGTATCCACAACACTGGGCTAGCCATAGTCCAAAATGAAGGTAATTTTGTATACTTTTCAAGGTCCATGGATATTCTGATCCAGATGGGGAGCCAACACCTAAGAGAGGGGGTGTGGTCATGACACACTACCTGACCAGTTTCACCGGTATAACACCAGCTACATCAGAAGCAGCAAGTGATACTTACTCCAAAACTGGAAATCCTAAATAGGACACTGGAAAATGCTGTCTCGCCCTCCCTCCCACAGCAGGCAGAATTGGCATAGTGATGTAATTATGGCAAAGAGCATATACATGCCATACATGATTGTGTCATTGCACACTTTTGGGAGATTATGTCACTATGCTGTTTCCGCCCGTTGTGGGAGAGCGTGTGGAATGACATTTTCCAGCAGAAACAATAAGTTGCAAGCAATTTTATATGCTATAAAAATAATTTCTTAATATAATGGAATTTTATTTTAAACAGCTGAAGGCCATAGAGAAGGAGCAAGAGTGTTGCATGCCTTTACATCAGGTTGATCTATGTATATCAAGTGGAAACTTTATTGAATTGGTTCCAGTGTCTGCTTTTGGAGAGAACCTGACTGGTTACACAATTATATGCAGTACATTAGAGGAGCATACTGAAAGGGTAAAGCATATCTAAACCCAAAAGCTAAAATGTAATCTATTGCAGCTTGCCAAAAGTGGAGCTAAATTTAAACTGTGATGTCTCTTCTGCAAAAAAAACAAAGTTGCCTACCTCTTTGTAGTCTTCTTTAGAATGTACACTAAGCTGCACATGTGCAGCTCATGCCGCGTACACACGACCGGACTTTCCGTCAGAGTAGACTCTGACAGTCTTTCCGATGGAGTTTCGCTGAAACGGACTTGCCTACACAAGATCACACCAAAGTCCGTTCGTTTAGAACGCGATGACGGGACTAGAAAAAGGAAGTTCAATAGCCAGTAGCCAATAGCTGCCCTTGCATCGTTTTTTTGGTCCGTCGGACTAGCATACAGACGAACGGGTTTCCCGATAGGAATTGAGTCCGTCAGAAAGATTTGAAACATGTTCTATTTCTAGGTCCGTCAGAACTTTAGAAAGAAAAAGTCCGATGAAGCCCACACACAATCGGAATGTCCGACAGAATGATTCCATCTGACCTTTTCTGCCGGAAAGTCTGGTCGTGTGTACGCGGCATCAGTGTACACTCTCAGCACACCTCGGTGTCAGAATGATGTAACTGCCATTAGCATGTGTGGGATATACTCCATCCCCTGTTGGCCATTCAAGAAAGCCTAAGACCAAGCAACCAGAGGAATTTGGGAAGAAGGTGTTGGCACCGCATTGCTGGAGCAGAAGTGAGTTCCTGCAGAGCTTTAGTTTTGCTTTAAATTTGGTTACTGCATTTTTTCTCTTTTTTTTTTTTCTTTTTTTAAGCTTTTTTCCTTTTATTTTCGCCTGGTGATTCAGCCAGTAAATCAGTTTCTTTGCTAGGTTTTTTTAATAGACCAAGCTATTCAGCAAAAGTGTCAGTTAGAGGGTTGATACAAACCATTTGACACTGACATGGGTGCTTACAATGGTCAGCTTTTATTTATTTATGTAAAATCTGCTTTTATTTATGTAAACTTTTGCTGTAACTGCTTAAAAGAGAAGTATGGCATTTTTTTATTTTTTTATTTTTTTTTTAAATCATACTTACCCAGGTGGATGCAGCATTGGTCCGATACTGCATCTTTCCCCCCGCTTGTTCTAAGACTGAGAACCGAGCGATAAAACACCATGAGCTCTAAGAGCACAAAGCTGGTGACTAACATTGGATTAATCTACATGAGCTATTTTGTGAAACTATTATATACATTTTTTGGGATCACTTTTGGTGTTTAATGCCTCAAAGTTTTTGACACCTTAATATAACATTTGTGATTTATACAGTTCACCATTGTTATTCATACAGTTTGATTCTTTTGCATTATTTTCATTTATACTATTTTTTTATTTTCCACATGATTTGATTTATTGCACTGCTTTTGCAGCTTCCCTATTTTCAGATATGGGGACTCTGCCTTAGTTTTCCATTCTCTTATTCACGTTTTCACTACTTCTGAATATTTGAAATAGAATTATATTCATTTTTTTTTTGGTTCCTTCACTTTTGGATCAACACATTGCTACTTAGCGCTGCACCTACCCCATGTTTTTCACTAATTTGAGTTTTGTATTTAGGACTTTTGGTGCCGGTAGCTTTACTCATCTTTTTATCTTAAATTTTCTAAATAGATTGTTTTTAAGCGCAGCGTTAACCGTTCGGTTCTTTTATCACAAAGCTGGTGACTGTCAGCTGGTGACTGTGGCCTTAGAAAGACTTAAAAAGAACGCAACCACTACATTTAAGAATTGGTAAGCTGTAATATATAACATTTTTGCTTTTGGGTTAGATAGGCTTTAAAGCAGAGATATGCAATTAGCAGACCTTCAGCTGTTGCAGAACTACAAGTCCCATGAGTCATAGCAAGACTCATGGGACTTGAGCATGACACCCAGAGGTAGAGACATGATGGGACTTGTAGTTTTGCAACAGCTGGAGGTCCGCTAATTGCATATCCCTGCTTTAAAGTGTAACTAAATGCAAAACTTTTTTTTTTTTTTTCTAGTTTTGGACAGAGTGGAGAGGGATTAGAACCTCTGTCACTTTCTATTGCTGTCTGTGCTTCAGTTAGGGAAGTTTACCCTTTCTATTTGTCCTGTTCACCAATATAACCGAAAGTGAAAGTAAAAGAAAGTCCAACATTTTGGGTTGACATAAAAACACTAAAAGAACACTAATAGAGGAGAAATCTTCCAGTGGGGGTGTTTCGTCACATTTTTGGCGACCCATCACACTTGGTTAGCCGCTGGAGTGCGCATGCGCTCCGCCGCCATATGCGTTCCAAAACGTATAAAACGTTTGTCACTTTTAACGCTTGAAACAAAGTTTCAAAAGTGTTGGAACGCATATGGAGGCAGCTCGCATGCGCGCTCCAGTGGGTAGCCAGATGTAATGGGTCGCCATATGTGACGAAACAGGGGCACAAGTTCTGGTGACACACTGGGATTCCCTCACTTTGGAGGGATTTCTACTCCCTGATTTGGCTATGGGACACAAAGTGAAATCTGCCCAATGGGACACAGATGGCAAAAAAAAACTGAAGGGGAGTGTTAAGCCTCCCTTACTCTACTCTATTCAAAATTTAAAAAAAGAAACATTTTTCCTTTTAGTTACACTTTACTCTTTAGAGTGAACTTTAGTTCACTCTAAAGGTAAAACATTTTTTTACCTTAATGCATTCCCTGCATTAAGGTAAAAAAACGTTAAAAAACTTGCTGTGCTCCCCCACCTCCCTATATACTTATCCAAGTCCTTAATTGATCCAGTGCTATGCAGGGCTGCAATTCTTCCCTCCCCTTCTACTTACAGTGACCTAGGCTTCTGCTGCTGTCAATCAAATGTTGTGAGGAGGGAGCAGAGGGCCAAGCCATGCTGTGTGTGTGTCTATAGGCGCACACAGCCCGGCGCGGGATGGAGCCCACACGTCTGCCCCCATAGCAAGGGGCTTGCTATGGTGGCAGACACAGAAGAGGAGGAGCCAAGATTGCCAGTGTGGACACCAGAAGAGGAAGTTCAGGGTCGCTCTGTGCATGTGTCTTAAGGAACACTTAAAGCACTCACTGAGCTTCTTAAGGAAATTACAGTTCTGACCTCATGTTTTCCCCTGTTGTCATTGCTGAACCAGTAGGGCTGACCTCCCCCACCTATTATAGCCAGGCTGTGACAAGCATTTTTAGTAAAGTTTACTGTTCTTTGTATGGGTGTCTTCTAAATTTCTGAATGGTTATGTGATACAAATCCAGGTCAACATTCTGGAGAAGGTTGCAGACATTTTCACACATCTGTGGCTGCCTATGCTTATATATTTTTCTTACAATTTTACGCTGTCTTCTTGAACAGCAATATACAGTATCTAGCTTGGGTAATGGTCATATGTGAGCGACTCCATCTTTCTAATGTGGCCTTATTGCAAGTAGACTCATAGTGTATGGTTATATTTTAGGTAATTTTGTGTGTTTGTCCAAGATGACGAAGTGTAATATGTGTTTATTTTTTCCTACAGAAAATTGATGGGTGCAACAAAATGACATGCACTGGGTGTAAACAATACTTCTGCTGGCTGTGTATGAACATGTTGTCCAGAGGAACTCCATACGACCACTTTAATAACCCTTCTTCAGGCTGTTTTAATCTGTATGTATATATCTTCAGTTTAAGTTGCTTGGGAATAATATACAATGCTAGTAGTTTTTTTTCCCTACCATGTCTAAATGTTAACTGCACACCAGACTTAAAGAGGAATTGAACTCTAGAAGTTGTGCCCAATAAAGGAAAAGCAAAGGGCTAGTCACTAGTATTGTCTTTCTCCCTGCAGTTGATCTTTATCCATTACTGAATTGCATGTCTTGTTCTGTACTGTATGTATGTGGGGCGGCCATTCTGGTAGAGGCATGGCTTTGCTTCCTCCAGTTAGAGCCTTAAGCAAGCACAACAGTGAGCAGCACTGTAGTTACATCACCAAATCTCACGCCATATTTTGTGAAACTAGCAGTCAAAGATAGCAGCATATTAATATCACACTATAGATATACAGCTACGAGGCTGTGGACACAGAAGTACCTATTTTGTCTGGAGGAATTCTGGACAAAGTGAACGTTTTTCGGTTTACTGCTTAGGCACAACTAACATTTCTATAAAATCCCCTACCCATAGTAAATCTTCGTTTTTGAGCTCAGTTTTAATTTCAAGTTTGTCTAAAGCGGGGTGGATATAAATCGATGAATCTTTAAAAAAAAATCAGAAATATCAGATTTTTTTGATTTTTATCAAATTTATTTTAATAACATGCTTTTGGAGTAAAAATCTATCCAAAGATAGTTTTCTATTTAAGATACATTAATAGTTTAGTTTATTCAGCATGAAATGGAGCTTAGTTATGTAGCATGAGGCTGTATATTCTGCAATATTTCCATTTTTGATAAACTTATTCAGAGAATCCAAGCTCTGCAAGCTGAAATGACATGCACTGCATTGATGCATTCACACAATGTCACAGTAACCATGAGATAAATCAAAGTTCATGAAAATTCTTTTATTCCATTTTCACTAAAGAGTACACTTTGTGCACATAAATACTGTATAATAACTTTTTTTTTGGTAATCTATAAAAGATGAGTTTGTGTCAAGTAAAAAGATACCAAATATGTCAAGCCTCAAAATTGCATGAAAGCAGGACACTATGGCATGCAAAATTGTCCATAGGCAAGGCTTTAAAAGCTTTTACAGCTCATCAGTTTAGAGTTAAAAGTGATTGCTGGCCCTAGAATTATTGCTCTCACTCTGGCATGACAGGCGATACCTAACAATGGCCGTTTGATTGCGATTTTGCACCCAAATTGCTAATTTGTGCTTGTATGTGCGTGAGGTTTTTTTTTTTTTAATTAGTTTTATTAATTGATCAGCCTATTCCCTGGCCGTAGAAGCTGAGATTTGGCAGCTCTATACCTGAAAGTGCTCAAATCGGAACTCTTCCAGGTTCATACTTCAAATAAGAAATCAACAAATTAATGATTTCTTATTTCCCACTGCTTTCAACTCTGACACAGCCCATGATGTTCCTGAGGGACAGGTAACCGATGATGTTCCTGAGGGACAGGTAAGCCCAGGACACATGACATGGGGGGGGGGGGGGAGTCAGACAGCAGGTACCCCACAATGTAGAAATGTTTGGAAGGCTGTAAAGAATCCCTTCTAATACATAGCTGGCAGAGAAAAGGTGAACAATCTTCTGGCTGAGAGTTTGTTTACACACCGGTTTAATGTTTAGGTCAGCAGCAGCCACAGGGTCAAAACAGGCCTAAATCAATAAACCATTTTTCTTTCTCATCCATTGAGAATCTTTAACCAGGTTATACTGCAAAAAACAGTCACTTCCAGCGCTAATAGGTCTTCCAAGGTGTGGAGTAACAGATGTCAGATAAAATGGTGGTGTGAAAGGTATATATGGTATCTCAGAACTAGGTGAATGCTGCCTTGATCAGATGGGGTAATCCAAAAGGAACTACAAGAAACACAGAAATGGAAGGCGCGCACACCTAGTGCATTACCAGAGATAATTTAATAAGAAATGTTTGTATAAAAGTGGGTACTCTCAAAAGGCCATAAACACAGTGCATGGACATGCACAGAACACGGGGTACAGCTTCGTAGATACTGGTATCCCCAAGGAGTCTGGATGCTTCAGCTAAGTAGTCGAGTCTATCTTGTATGACAAGACTATCCCCCTTATCTGCCTGTCTAATGATCACTTCATACAAGATAGACTTGACTACTTAGCTGAAGCATCCAGACTCCTTGGGGACACCAGTGCCTACAAAGCTGTACCCTGTGTTCTGTGCATGTCCATGCACTGTGTTTATGGCCTTTTGTCAGTTGCATTTTGTGAGTACCCACTTTTATACAAAAATTTCTTATTATTAAATTATCTCCAGAAATGCACTAGGTGTGCACGCATTTCTGTTTTTCTTGTAGTTCCTTTCGGATTACCCCATCTGAGGAAGGCAGCATCCACCTAGTTTTGGGATACCATATAAACCTTTCAAACCACCATTTTATCTAACATCTGTTACTCCACACCTTGGAAGACCTATTAGCGCTAAAGGGGCTGTGTTTTTGTATCTTTACTGTTTGGGGACATCTAGCAGCTCAAGGTTTCCTGGTCTGGTAAACAGTCCTAGTGTGCATTTTTTGTACAATCAGTTGTAATTTTGATCGCATTTTCGAACTGCAACTTATTTATCTATTTGTTCATATTGGTTAAACCTGTGGAAGAAAGACTCATCAGGAGAGACTTTCTGGCCAAAGGTTTCAGCAATTGTGTAGATTCACTTGAAAATCCTAATACCTTAGTGACCATTTCAATGGAGAACAATGAGTCTGGCACAGTGCCCCTTACTAGAGACAAGCAACTTGAAGAAAACATGATTTCTAAATTCTATGCATTGAAGCAATTGCTTGAAAATGAAATGTCACAGTGGTGGTATATTGTGCCTTTACGCAAATACTTGGATGTTAAAAGAGCACCCAGAGGTCTTAGATTGACCAAAAGGTGCAGTTTTTTGGATGATGACCTTAGGGATCAGTGGTATGAGCACTCCAGGGACTGCAGTAGAAAATGGATGAGCCTCATCATTTCCCAACGTGAGAGGAAACGTTGCCCACATTTGTTCTGAGATTGAGGCTGCCAAAGACAAGCTCAATCCCTTTACTTATTTGGCTGCATTTTCTTTATGGGATGATCGTATCAATGACCAAATCATCGAATTTGTGGTCGACCTCAGTAGTAAGAAGTCCGGGCAAATTCAAAAGGGATAGGGAAGATTTTTTGCAGGGTCATGAACATTGGCGGAAAAGAACAAGACAACCAGGGGCCCCGGATAGGCCATCATGTCACGATAGGCCACCAAGCCCTAATAATGGTCCAGGTTCTGCCACCCCCAGGGGTTGCCCCCAGCAGCAATATAGAGGCGTCATCCATTCACACTCTAGGAACAGACCTCCACCAAATAGTTCCCAATATCCTCCTGCTCACTCATCTACCTGTGGTCTTGGACCGGCACCCACCAGGTGTTCCAATGGGTCGCAGTGGCCTATAGTAAGTTTAAAACCTCAGCATCTGGTTGGAGCGATGCATCCGGTGGCTGACTGAAAAATGGGGGGACTCAGAAGAAAGGCAGTGAGCCAGGTCCATCTAACATAATGCCTACAACAGTGCCTTTATTATTTTTCAATCCATCAGTCTCCCAATGGTGTCACCTTTGCTGAGGCAATGGAGAAACCCCATTTGAGGGCTCCAGCGTTGTAGGGGGTAGTACAGAAATGGTATTGTCCACTAATCACCCTGAATGTACACCACCCAGTGGCCCGGTACCTATCCATCCATATGATCAACCCATTTCTGCAAACTCCTCTTTACCCTTTCCCCTTCTTTTTTATTGAAGGGTACACCCACAGGGCGGGGGTCAATCGGAGAAAAAGGTCGGTAGAAAAACTAGACGAGGCAAGCGTGGAGGAAAGAAAACCAAAAAAAGGAAAGAAATAAGATCCAGCTATGATACCATAAAAATCTTTCATTTCTCCTCCGTAACTTTTAGTGAATCAGAACTTGGGTTACTATGTAAAGGCCTTAACTTTGCCCCGCCCAATCCCCTGGACCTGTTTGAGTTATTTATAGATTTAACTAGATTTACACGCAACCTTACCCTCAAACTTTTTTTTTTTTCTATCAAAAAGCATAGGAAGGAGCCTGGAAATACCACTTATTCCACTGTAACTCCAGAGCATATCAGCATTGACCATGACTATGAGACATTGCATAAGCTAGAGGAATTGTGCTCTGAAGGAGCTCAGTGTACTGACTTGTCGGCAGCTGAAATTCCATCCAGTTATGCCAGTTTGGCTCCCATGGCTCATACTCATTTCAGGCCAAGATCTGTTTTCTATCCCTACTGGGCCAAAGGCAAGTACATTCCTACCTTTTATGACGTGGTTTTCTCTGAATTGGTACAATTTTGTCATGGGGCCAAAAAGGATTATTCTTCCTCCATGTCTTTGTCTGATAAAAGAGTTTTGCACTTTTTAAAGAACAATGATGAAGTGATCATTACACAGGCAGATAAGGGGGGTAGTCTTGTCATACAAGATAGACTTGACTACTTAGCTGAAGCATCCAGACTCCTTGGGGATACCAGTATCTATGAAGCTGTACCCCGTGTTCTGTGCTTGACCATGCACTGTGTTTATGGCCTTTTGACAGTTGCATTTTATGAGTGCCCACTTTTATACAAAAATGTCTTATTAAATTATCTCTGGTAATGCACTAGGTGTGCGTGCCTTCCATTTCTGTTTTTCTTGCAGGTTATACTGCAGCCTACAGGAGGATTGGACACTGGCAAACAAAATTGTTGGCCAAACCAGGATAACCCCTCCTACTTCCAGAATGTCTGTTTTTTGCTAGTGTCCTAGGAGGATTTTCTTTTCCTGAGCTCTGTCTTGTGAAAGACTAACCTGTTTTTATCCTAGCATTTTTTCTATTCTGGGTTTTCTTTTTCTCAATCCAGACTCCTCTTTACAAAGCTGTTGGAGTGTTCTCTTTTGTAGCAGTTATCTGGAGCAGTTTGGCCCCATTTACATAGAACACAGAGCTACCTCATTTGCCTGAGTCATGGGGCGCCATTATTCCTGGTTTCCCATTGTCACACGGAAGGGATCATTGCTGTGGGACTGAGCACTGATGTCATCTGCTGGGTGGAGTGTCACACTTCATGCTCTTTCCTGCCATACAGAGTGAAGAAGGAGCATCTCCCCACTGCTGCTATTGTTTTCAAATAGTTACATAAAAATTTGATCTTCGTTTGCAGCCTGGAGTCAAGTTGACCTATGCTCTTAAAGTCTATTCTCTCCTTGAATTTTTCTTTAGCTCCGTGGGGTGTGGTTGGATCCTATGCCCTTTTTTTTTAAAATGGTCATGGAAGATTTTGTGATACAAATCGCCCAGTTTGCTGACTTTGAATGCAGTGGCCACAAGTATACCCCCACGCCTGTACCTGATTTGCCCACAGCCCTAGTGGATTCTATTCTATTGGCAGCAGTGACTCTTGACTGATGAGCTTGCCCTTCGAGGAGTTAGTCTACAGCTGTTACTCTGAAATTAATAGAGACCATTTTGACTCCTAATGGCAAGAGCACCCATCTTCCTCAGTGGATAAAGCCAAATAAATGCTAAATGTCCCTTTTCGGGGGCGTGTCTAAGATGGCTCAGGGAGCGGACATATAATCGTGCAGCTCTGCTGACCGGCCTATGAATCCTACAGTTGGATAGGTGCAGGAGTGAAATTCGGTGTCTCTCTCTCTTCTTAACACCGTGGGTCTGGTGGGTATGCGCAGGGGTCGCAGCACTGGTTCTGTTTGCCTGTACAAAGGCTCTAATAAGAAACCTGAAGTGAAGTGAACCTCCTCTGCCATTACAACCAGCATCATGGCTTCGCAGACGGGGGAGAGAGGGCACTGCGGCTGAGGACTTAGCAGACTACCAAGCTTTCATGCAGGCAATTAATGCCTGTCATGCTACAGTGACTGAAAAGATGGATCATGTCTATTTGGAGCTGGGCTATATCCACAGGGATATGGATACCTTTCGGGGATGCTTGACAGAGGCGGAGCAGTGGATCTTGGTGACAGAGGATGCGCAGAGGGATCATTCAGGGGACATACATACCCTCAAGGTAAAGGTGAAGCATCTTGAATCCTGTGCAGAGGATGCCGAAAATCACAATCGGCGTAAAACAACCTGCGCATCCTGGGCTTACCAGAGGTGTCAGAGGGTGCAAACTCTACAATTTTTACTGAGAATCTCCTGCGATAGCTTCTGCTTAATGCTCAATTTTCCTCCCACTTTGCTGTGAAACAAGCTCATCACATCCCACCCAACAGGGGACCCCCCTGGGGCATCTACTTATACATTTATTTTTAAGTTGCTGAACTTTCATGATCAAGATATGGTACTTAAGGAGGCCCGGACCTCTGGAGAGCTGCGATACGAGAATGCTAAACTTATGGTGTTTCCAGACTCAGAGACCCAGCACCTCAGGAAGACCTTTGATAATGTTTGCTCCCGGCTGCGAGACAAAAACATTAAGTACAGTATGCTATTCCCAGCAAGGCTCAGAGTCCAAGATGGTGGGCAAGTGAGGTTCTTCACCTTGCCGGTGGAAGCAGCCAATTGGTTGCATACGGTTCGAAGAGCTTGAAAAGGTTCCGGTCATTTTCCTGTAACTTTGTGATTATCAACGCCCGGATGTCTTCTGTCTGTCCCCCTGCCAGCTGAGGGATCTCTTTTCGACACTGGGTAAAGTACATTATGAGGTTCTTGCTTTTTGGAGCTGGACCCTCTCTTCCCTCTATACACCCCCCTTTTTTTTTGACAGACCTCTGAGACACTCGGATACACTGATAACTTCTTTGTTTGTAACAATACCTGTTCCTTCAAGCCTTCTACCCCCAGTAATGCTGAGTGACCTGCACCTTATTTGGATTACTGGATGTGCCTTTTTAAAGACTCCTTATCCTTTTTGTTTTGTTTTAAGTTTGTCTTTTCTCATTTTGGCAACGGACCCTTTGCCTCTTGAGCACATTGCTCCAGAGGGGTGAAGTTTCACCATGAACAGTTTGGGGATTTGGGCCTCCCTCAGTTTTAAGGGGGTTGGCGGGGAGTGGGGAAATCTTTCTGGCATTTTGGACTTTTGTGTTACCTGTTTTTATTGTTTTTCTTGAAAATGCACATTTCAGCTGATGCTTTGATGCACAATGTATTATTGGTATTAAGGTTTGGGCGCTGCCGCTCCATCTGCGTACGTAAGTACACTGAGCTCATAGGCAATAATTCTTATCTCTTGCTTTTATGGCTAATTTGAACATAGTATCATAGTATCATGGAACAAACGGCTGGTGTTGGCGCTTCAATCATCCCGGCACCATGGTTGTTACGGTGTCAGATTGATTGAAGCGCATTATTTCTATAATTACATTGTAATATAAAATAAAATAGTTCAACTCACCATAATGCAGAATCAGTGGGAGCCCTGAGTGTGTCACTTGTCACGTCACCTGCCACACATTACGAATTGTCACTTGCCACGTCGCCTGCCACACCTTATGGATTGTCACTTGCCACGTCACCTGCCACACCTTGTGGCTTGTCACTTGCCACACCTTGCGGATTGTCACTTGCCTGCCACCAGATGCAGATTGTCACTTGCCATGTCACCTGCCACACCTTGAGGATTGCCACGTCACCTGCCACACTTGCGGCTTGTCACTTGCCTGCTAAAGTAGTGTTTTGGTTGTCTCTTGCTGTGCTGTGTCTTGCTGCCTGCACAGTGAGGACGGAAGTTACTACAGGGATGCAGGGCTGGCGGTGAGAGATGATCTCATCTCTCTGCTCCCCCGCCCCTGGCTAACTGATTGGCCAGCTGCCACACTCACTCTCACCTGCCAACACACTGAGCCACCTGGCAGCGCGGCCCTCCCACAAACCGGTCCGCCCGCTATCTCACTCGCCCGCGGAGCCGCCCGCTATCTCATTTTTCTCGGGCTGGCAATTGCCCCATTGCCCCCCCCCTGGATCCGCCCCTGACCCAGATGGACAGTACGTGCTGGTACATGCTGTGATTGTTGACCTGGAGTCTACCACTGTACAAATTAACTTATGAGAGCAGAAATTGTCTCAAGAAGTTTGACAAGGTCTGGTCCACCTGGATTGATGCTCATGGACTTGCGTATACACCAAGATCCTGGCCCCCCAGTATTATCCCTACAGTGCTTTGTTGGTATTCCTCTTATAGGATACTTATATGACTTGTTAAGGGAACAGTCAGTGAGAGCTCTGTTGGACAACATGTATCTGACTGTTCAGATGTTAACAGCAGTTCAGGTGGTCCTGAAGCTTTTAGAAATCATTGCTGGAACTGACATATTGCTAGGAGTATCTGTTTCTAGACCTGAACATATTTCAAACCAGAAAGCTCCTTCTCCAAGGGAAACTTGAGCCTCTCCTATCTATAACTCTTGGTTCAACCTATCCAGTCCAGAAGCTGTCTGACTTTGCATGGGGTCTTGGGCCTGATGGGAGCCTCCTTCCAGCCCGTTCCTTTTGCCTATTTCCTCCCCATATATCTGCAACACAGAATTCTGACTTTGTGAGACAAATCTAAGATTTTGCCAAGGACATCCCTGGCTGAGTAGCTCAGATATCCAATTCTGAAGTTGGGAAAGTTCACCCTTCCTGTTTTTTTGGAAGATCCTCACAATGAACACCAGCCTATTGGGCTGCAAAGAAGTCCTGTGATAATAGGAGGAATCTTGTCTCCTGATAAACATCCTGGAGCATTGGCAATTGGCTTTCTCTGCAGCATTGGACCATCCTACTGGAGGGTTATCTAAGGGATTGCTGTAGAAAGAGACGTAGTTCAGTTCATTTTGTGAGCGTAATTTCAAGTTCCAACCTTGTCAGCCATGTACGTTCCAGAGGCAGACAGTTGGCAGGCAGATTTCCTCAACTGGACCCAGGTGAGTGGCCCCTACACCTGGAGGTGTTCGAGGTGGGGGATGCCAGATGTGTACCTCCTGGCCTCCAGGCTCAGCAACAAACTAGATAGATAGGTTTGTATCCAGGCACAGGGATCCTCTAGCAGAAGCAGTAGATGCTCTAGTGTCTCCATGGGATCAGTACATCCTGATCTATGCATTTTCTCCCCTAAAACTTCTTCCTCGGCTGCCCTGTAGGATCAGGATGGAGGGCATTGTGGTGATCCTTATTGTTCCAAATTGGCACAAGCTGAGGGGGCAAGACTCCTGGCAGATGCTCTGTGGACACTGGCATATTATCGGGATCATCTGTCTCTAGGGCTGATTTGTGCTACTTGGTTGTTGATTTTATATGTGTGGCTGTTGAAGTCCAGGTTCTGAATTCTATTGGAACTGTCCTCCTCTATGTCATGGGTTTCCTCATGGCAATATATGTTTTTGATTATTGTCTCAAAATATGTATTACTAAACTTTTTAGATGGGCTATTGAACCATACCAGCACCTCCAGGATCAACATCTGGGTAAGCCATACATGGCTTTAACAGTTACCAAAGGTAACTGTGATGTGGAACGACCACGCAGGGACAGTGGAGCAGAAACTGATACACTGTCAATGGTCACAGGCCCAAGTGTGTGGATTGCTTGAGATAGCAGTGATATGTTTCCAGAACTCCAGTGTAGGAACGGACCGTTTTTTGTGGCAAGTATATTGCCAACAGGAGGGACTGAAGAACAAGAGGAAACAGCCATTTTAGGTATAAATAAATTATATATAATACATATCATTCAAGCTTATGGTCTCAAGGATCAGGTTCCATCCTTTCCTGCTTAGGCGCACTCTACTAGAGCTGTGCAACCAACTGTCTCCCAGATTTGCAGGGCTGCCACCCTGTCTTCTGTTTGCATGTTCTCTAAGTTTTTTCCAGCTGGATGTTTTGGCCACATCTGATGCCAGCTCCAGTTCTATAGGCAGATTTTTGAGCTGCAGGCAGTCACCAGTTTTCTGCTGTTTCCTTGGGCCTGCTAGGGCTTGTTTACATGAGCAGTATTCTCTAAAAAGCGATCTGCAGTGGATCAATTTTCAGGTAGGTTTAGGAGCAGTGGCTGCCAATACTGCTTCCTCTCAAATGCCTGTTTTTTTAAAACATTTTTTTGCAGCCAAATGGGCATTTTGAATGGGAATATAGTGCTGCTGTTTGGCTCACAATTGCGGTGTGGCCCTATTCACTTGAAGAGGTCATATTTGACGGTTGTATTGCTGCCAAACACGACCTGTTGTAATAATGATGCCACAGTTCAGACGATGACCATGTTAACTTGTGGCTGAACAGTAAGGAGGCAATAAAAAAGTGGCTCAACTACCTATTTTTACTTCCCCCAGGCACCGCCCATGTAAACAAGGCCTCAGTGTTTCTTTGCTGTGTTTCCCACCCCTCATTTGGACTGCTTTTGCATGTCCCAAAGGTTAAAGACTTCCTGTGCAACTCAATGGACAAGAAAGCACAAAAGGATTTTTGTACTTACCGTTAAATTCCTTTTCCCAAGTCCATTGGGAGACACATGTCCCACCACTCTGTGTTTATGATCATACTCTTGCTATTGCTTTGCTACAAACCTGAGGCATGCTGGTTGTAGGAGGGCTTATCCTGGGCTGATCTACAGTTTGCAAGTGTTCAATCCCCATTTGGCAGCTGTATAATCCAAAGGTTAAACACTTTGTGTCCCTCAATAGACTCAAAGAAAATAATTTTACAGTAAGTATAAAAATCCTTTTTTTTTTTAAACATACATCACAGGAAAAAAGACAAGAATATCTGCTCAGGCATAACCCCTCCAAGCTCATCTAAGCCTCAGTTTTTAGCTAGTGTCTTTAGGTAATGCTTTCTCTGAAGATCTCGATTGTGTACTCTGTTACCATGATTTCTATCTTGTTCCTTACACCCCTTCTAGAGCAAAGATAGGCTTTATCTAGGTCTGTTGCTACCACCAGCTGGCCTAGAGGAACCGGACTCTGCATACAAGAGCAGGGACAGTGTGCAATGTCTGTGGGGTGGATCCTGTGGGCAGAGATCTCCAGTGTACAGTGTATCTGGTGACCTTGCTGGCAGATGGCTATACAGGTTCAGGCTAGTGATCTCCCTGAAGGGAAGTAAAGTCCCAGAAGGCCCTGCGCCTCTATAATGAGAGAAGACTGGGTCTGCTGTCCCTGTGTCAGTTCCTTGGGCAATGTTTCCTTGTATTAAGGCATTTCCAGACAGTTTTAAAGGATTGACATATTGTAGTGGTGGAGTGCACATGCATAATTATGTCCCTTTTTGAGGGAGAATGCAGCATTGGGGGAAATTCCTCAGGATGAGGAAGAGGTGGAAGCTGTGGAATCCCCTGTAGACCTAGAAGGGGAGTGCTGCTCAGTACAGGGACCAAACCTCAGTAAGAATGCTTAGTTGTTTATAAGACCAGATCTATTTATGTTTTTCACAGTTAAATGATGACTGACACGTGTATAATATAGAATGGGGACATGTGAGGTACTGGGAATATTATTACCCCTATTGTGAACTGGTTAGTGATTGATGAGATTTAGTCGGTAACAAAAGCATAGAGGGTAGTTATGTTTGTAGGCATTATATATGTAGGTACAGTGCAAGTTTCTCATTGTGGGAAGATAGTCATTTGGCTCCTTAGCAATAGGTAATATACATCGAACAACAATAGTAGGAATGAAACTGGGACTAAACTTTGTTCCTTTGCAGTCAGTGTCCACTACCAGTTTGTATTTGCAGCCTGTATCCACCTCTTCTCAAATCTTTCTCTCGTCACTAAACTTTGGTCACTCATCACCCTTTGGCCAGCATAGACAGACTCATCTTTTGAATTCAAACTATCATCCACATACTAGATAAATATAAACTACCCTGGATGTATTTTAAAATGATTAAACTTGGATGTTCTGGGTAAAGCATTTTTAAGATGCTTGCTGACAGTTCTGAGGCTTAAAAAGAGAATTGTGTGATCTGAAAAAAAAAAAACACTCGTACCTATATAACTGCCAACCTGCAGTTGTGTCCTGGCGGCTCTACACTGAGAACTGAGCAATCAAAGATCGCTGTTCACTCACTTCTCGGGTCCACTCTAAGCACAGAGTGGTAAGTGTCAGTCACCACTCTCTGCTTTGCCCCTCCAGCGCTCACTTGAGGATGGGGAGGGGGCAGGAGTGGCTGGCTCAGGCTCTCATCAGCGCACTGAGAGGCTGAGCCAGCTGCCAGCCCAGACATCTGGATGGATCTGGCTGAGTGGGCCAAAGTGCACTTCTCTGATCCCCAGGAGAAGTACAGCCAAAAGAGCTTTGGCCATACTTCTCCTTTTAGCTGAGTACACTATCTGTATTAGTGTAGCATCATTGCAGAGTGGTATCCAACTTAGACTGTAATTCAAACCTACTAATGTCAAAGTCTGAATAATGGAAGATGATAACTGATTACTTCTATGTATATTTCAGCTTGTTTCGTGGAGTTAACATGGATCAGGATTTTTTTGACGAACAAGAAGACTGACGTGCAGGAGATTCAACCAAAAAGTCACTTTATTTGCACAGAAAAGAATGTAGCTCATATATATTATTTTCACATGAATAAAAATGTTATTATAATGGTCCGAATTAGTCTAAAGAAAAAAAAAAAACACTGGAATAATCTGATAAATGTAGAAGTTTTCCTTTGTCTTAAAAATGTGTCCTGATGACTTTAGAAGATTTTGGCCTTTTTTTTCAAAACAAAGTTAACCAATGGCAGACAGTCAGAATTATGTATTTAATGTTCTAAATCAAGGATTAAAAGTGATATTGGTTGCACTTAAAGGAAAGACAAGCAAACAAAAAATCATTAAACACCACACTTTATTGTTGCAAGTGTCTGAATAAAAATACTGTTTTGCCAACAGAATTCACTTTCCCTTTCATATTTCTTTTGCCAATAGTAAACTTTAGGGGATGAGCTTACAGGGCAATGCATTTCTCCTTTACTGCCTTTTGATTGCAAAAGTCTAAAAGAATGGAAAGTATACATATAGTCCTCATCCCTCATATGAAGCTAAAGTACAGACATTATACTTTTTCACTTTGTTTGCCTCTGCCTGTCAACAGTGTTAATTTTGTCGACTAAAACATTTTAGCCGACTAACTTAATGCCATTTTAGTCGACTAAAACAATTGACATGACTAAAATACGACTAAAACTAAAATGCCATTTTAGTCAAAAGACTAAAGTGGGACTCAAAATAAAATGCCATTTTAGTCAAAAGACTAATGCCCTGTACACACGGTCGGACATTGATCGGACATTCCGACAACAAAATCCATGGATTTTTTCCGACGGATGTTGGCTCAAACTTGTCTTGCATACACACAGTCACACAAAGTTATCGGAAAATCCGATCGTTCTGAACGCGGTGACGTAAAACATGTACGTCGGGACTATAAACGGGGCAGTAGCCAATAGCTTTCATCTCTTGATTTATTCTGAGCATGCGTGGCACTTTGTGCGTCGGATTTGTGTACACACGATCGGAATTTCTGACAACGGATTTTGTTGTCAGAAAATTTTATAGCAAGGTCTCAAACTTTGTGTGTCGGAAATTCCGATGAAAAATGTGTGATGGAACCCACACACGGTTGGAATTTCCGACAACAAGAACCTATCACACATTTTCCGTCGGAAAATCCAACCGTGTGTAAGGGGCATTAGACTAAAACTAAATTGAAATTTAACATCAAAATGAACACTGGTCTGTAGTATGTTCATACCTCAATACCATAACTAATAACATATTAGATTTTTCACACCAGCAGTATATAACGAGTTTGGAAATTGTAGAGAAATGCTTAAATAATGCATTACAATTTAACTCCATTAGATTTTAGATGCCTAAAATGAGTTTGTTGACTAAAATGTACTGGAGATTTAGTCAACTAAATACGACTAAAACAATTGCAGAAGACTAAAATTGGACTAAAACTAAAATGCCATTTTAGTCCTAAGACTAACGAAACGAAATCGAAATTTGCTGCCAAAATTAACACTGCCTGTCAAGTGCCTTTTCAATGTAAAAAAAAGCCTTTTACAATTGAATTTGGCTTTGTCATACTGGTGCAGATTGTTTTGTAGTTTCTCCTTCTTGAGAAATCTTGTTTCTGCCCTGGTTTTTACTATTTATATTACTAAAGCATATCAGTAATAATCATCGTGCTCTTACCCTACTACTAAATTAGGGATGGAAAGCAAGTCATTTTGTCAGTATAGAGCCCAATGTGGGAATTGTGTGACTTCTATAATAGCACATTTTTGTTAAATGCAGCTGCCGCTTAGGCAAACCTGTTAATATCAAACCTATACTGACATTGGGGGTTATTTACTAAAGGCAAATCCACTTTGCACTATAAGTGCAAAGTGCACTTGGAAGTGCAGTCGCTGTAGATCCGAGGGGGACATGCAAGGAAAATAAAAAAAACAGCATTTTAGCTTGCACATGATTGGATAATAAAATCAGCAGAGCTTCCCCTCATTTCAGATCTACCCCTCAGATCTACAGGGACTGCACTTCCAAGTGCAATTTCAAGTGTAGTTTGCACTTGTAGTGCAAAGTGGATTTGCCTTTTGTAAATAACCCCCACTGTCTCTATAATATCAGCAGCAGAGGTGCCCAGGTCTATACAGGCTGTGAAAATTGCCAAGTGCAGAAGATGCTGTGGCAGTGTACAGTGCATCCACGCTGCATCTATCGTGTATGTACAGGGTATTTTTTATAAGTAGAGGGGAATCTGCCATATCTTGAAGTGAAAATATAACTAAATTTTAAATGTAATTCTGAGCTATGCTTTGCCACAGCTCTGCCACCCTACAAACCTATAGGAGCATCGTTACTGATAGCTTAGGCACTTTCATTGTTTTGTGGTGCAGCGTGAGATTACTGTATATATTTTCAGCTACTGACATATTTGAATCTACATATCATTTTCACTTTCTGTTTTGCCTGAAGCTAACCTCTGTTTTCAAGTTGTTCATCACATGCCCCGTTCAACAGGTAAACAGACTGAGAGGTTTTACTCACCTCTTCAGTTTGAGCCCATTCATACAGGGGCAACTTTGGATCCGACTTCAAGTCGCCCCAAGTCGCGCTACATGAAAAAAATCAATGTAAGTGAATGGATCCGTCTTAATGCACACTACTGCAGTCACTCTGACTTCAGAAAAGGTTCCTGTACTACTTCAATCCGACTAAAAGGCGACTTGTACCCATTGATTTCAATGGAAGTTGCCTCCAAGTCTGATCACTGTTCATACTGAGGCAACTTTACAGGAAGCAGAAAGGAAACAGAAAGTAATTTACTCCACTAAACAGCCAGCCCCCTCTTTCTCACACACAGCTGATAAGCTCTGATTGGCCACTTGTAAAGTTCCCTGTCCTGGAGGTGACTTCAAGTTGTGTTGTAAGTTGCCCCAAGTCGTGTTGTGATTCATACTCAAGTCGTGTTTCCTCCCAAAGTCATGCTGGAAGTCGTGTTGCCCCTGTGTGAATGGGCTCTTTAGCTTCTTTTGTATTTGCTTTCCTCAACATTATTGATCTGCAACTCAATAAAACAGAATGGGTGAAGAAACGCTTGTTTTTTAGTTTTCTAGTTAGTTCCACATTATGCTGTCAACTGTAAATTTTCCTTTTGTTGAAAACCATCAGCCCTTCAGAAAATGTAACATTTTGTCACTTGATGTTAGGCTGCAAAAGGAATCAAAATGATCTAGATGGTTTCGGGATGGGTTAGGTGTCTGGTATAAAGAAAAAAGATCCTATATTTCCGTTGTTTCTTCCTAACCAAGGCAAAATAAAACTACTTTTAAAACAAACTCATAGTGGTATGTTCTCAATTCTTTTATCCACATCTAAATAAATGCATAGCTCTTTGTGGTAAGGAATCAGGATTACACTATTTATTTGGAAATGTTTGGCTATGAAGCAGGCTACATAAGAAGGGAGGCTGTATATGTGATTTTAAAGCCCAGCAGACGATCAGGTAAGTAACATGGTTTCTCCCCTCCCATAAACAAAATAAGAGCTATTAACTCTTGCAGTGTAGGCACAGCACTGCAAGGGATGATTTTTTCTTTGTCCAGGGCTGGGCTTTACAGTGACCAGGCAACATATTGCTTTACATTTTGCAGAAATATGCATGCCTGAATTGCTAAAGAACACATGTTCACGTCTCTAGCTGGTTACCCTAGCAGGCTGTGGTGAATTCCCTACATGGCAAATTACATGTCTATGCACTGAAAATGCTGTGTACAATGAGCTGTGATGCAGGTAAATAGCAATGCCTCATTCTGTACAGCATTTTGCTGCCAGGTAGTATGCAGCAAGTGCCCCCCCCCCCCCCCCAGTCCAAATTGAGGTGAATACACTTACTGTAAAGTGTGTACATGAGCCCGCCACTATGATCTGATGGAATTTACCTGACTTTAGTAGAAAAAAAAGTGTGAAATGCAGAAATAATTACATTTGAAAATTTTCTACCTCATATAAATAACAAAAGGGCACAATAAATGCAGTTGCAATTAAACTATAAGCATATCTCAAGGCAAAAAAAAAAAATACATATTTAGTTCAGCTCTAAGATGGATGGCATTTACCCATGTTTTATCCTTTTTATTTACGCTGTAAGTACAGAAAAAAAAATGATGTGCTAAAAATGAAGTTTGCTCCACCTTCCTTTTTTAACAAGACAACAAAGCTCTACAAAAGGGTTATCAGTCCTACCTACTCCATTTTTGATGCATTACAAAATAACACAGGCCTCTCCTCATCTCCATAACTCCCCTTGTGCACAGGAAATTATCACCACACAAGATTTCTGGCAAAATCAAGTGGTATTTCATGGAGAGGGAGCATTAGCGGTTTTAAATATTGTACGCGTTTCAGCCTCCTAATGCAAGGTGCAACCCTTGCACCTGCACAGCCTTAGATTACCCAGCCCTGTTATGCATGTGCGCACCATTTTTCTTCATCTTGCTGTACTACGTACAGTCAGCAACACTGCTCACAGCTCCCACAGACACCACAGTAATCCTTGGACAATCCTGAGTTTCAGTAGCCCACAGTGCCTAACACACAAAGCTTCACTCTTCCATGTCTGTAGCAGGGAAGGCTGTGAGTTCCCCTTTAGGGACACCTAACACCGCACATGACAGATCATAGATACAAAGAAAAGGGGTAAGAGGGCCTTGCCAGCTCAGACTCTGCTATAGACCTGGGAGAGGGGTGTCGGGTCACCTGAGGCCATTGGGGCCAGGAGTGCACCGCTAAGATAGTGGACCCTATGGCTGACTGTTGTGGATGGAACTCTGGGTGGTTCAGGAAAGTAGGTCCACTATAGCACCAACACGGATCCCACTGGGAGCTAGAGCATAAGATTCCTCAGGGCACAGAGTCTAAGAGCCAGCAGGTATTCACCAGAGCCTCTAGTGGTGAGGATGGACTGCGCTGCAACTGGCTCCAGGTCACAGCCCCCAGGGTCTCCCAGCTCACGGTTGACTACAGGAGGACAGAAAGGAAGCAGCAGCCCAGGACAACAAGGGGTAGGAGATAAACCAAAGGTCTATCTCTATCTATTAGACAAAGAACAAGTCAAAGGTCAGGGTAAGAAGCAGGCAGGGATAGTCAAAGAACAAGAAAAGATCAGTAACAGAAACAGACTTGGAGCACACGGCAAGCAGGAGACAGAAAACCAAACACACAATATTGCCCGGGCAAGGCAGGCTTGGACAGCACAGTATTAAATAGTGTATCCTGTAGAGGCTAGGGTGGAGCTACGCTGAGGGAAGATTACTTAACCATGCAGATGTGAGAGTGCAGGCCCAAGGCTGATACACAGACCAGAGGTAAGCAGACAGACAGGGCATGAAGGTATTACTGGCAATTCATGACAGTACCCCCTCTAATGAGGTCTCCCCCTCCCCTGCTTAGGACCAGGCTTGAAGGAGAACTTCAAATGGAACTTACTCAGAAGACAAGGTGCGAAGATTTCAGATGCAGGAATCCAAGACCTCTCCTCAGGACCAAAACCTTTCCAATCTACGAGATGTTGAACAACTTTACAGAAGCGAGAATCCAAAATTTGACTAACCTCATACTCCTGATCATCCTCAGAGATTGGAGCCAAGAGAGGGAGAGGACGGGAGAACTTATTGAGAACTAAAGGTTTCAGAAGGGATACATGAAAGGAGTTTGAGATCCTGAGGCTTTTGTGGATCTGGAGTTTAAAACACACAGGATTCAGCTTTGAAATTATATTGGAAGGACCAATAAATCTCAGGGCAAATTTCAGAGAAGGAACCTGGAGTCTGATGTTTCTGGTGGAAAGCCAGACTTTGCCTTCTGGCTGTAAAGGAGGTGGCTTACGCCTGCGACAGTCAGCAAAACCCTTGAATTTGTTGGCAGCTGTCTGGAGGGAATCCTGAACGTCAACCTACATAGAACTGAATGATTCCTGAACGGTAGCCAAAGCTGGGTCAGGAGAACAGGTCATAGGAAGAGGGAGCTGAGGATGTCTTCCATAAACTGTGTCAAAGGGTTTCTTCTGAGAACTGGCGTTGACATGATTATCGTGAGAGAACTCTGCCCATGGGAGTAGTGATGCCCAATCATTGTGATGAGCCGAGACCAAGGTACGGAGAAAGACCTCTAATTCCTGATTAACCCTCTCAGTCTGACCATTGGATTGAGGATGGTAAGAAGAGGTAAAATCCAAGGTAATGTTGAGGGATTTGCAAAAGGCTCTCCAAAAGCGAGAAGAAAACTGAACACCCCTGTCCGAAACAACATGGGAAGGGATTCCATGAAGGCGGAAAATCTCTCAAACAAAAGTGTGGGAACCAAGGCAGGAGTAGAAGGGAGACCAGGAAGAGAAACAAAATGGGTTATCTTGGAGAATCGATTAATTACCACCCAAATGACTGTATTCTTCTCAGAAGGTGGAAGATCGGTGATGAAGTGCATGGCAATGTGAGACCAAGGCTCCTTAGAAATGGGCAAAGGCATGAGAAGACCAGCAGGAGCTTGTGTGGAGGACTTAGACTGGGTACAGATATGACAAGCCTTAACGTAGTCTTTAACATCAGAACAAAGAGTAGGCCACCAGTAGTGGCAGCTGATGTTTCAAGTCATGAAACGCAGAGACAGCTTCAGGGGGCCACTCCTTCGCATTCGCACCCTTCTTGATCATGGCGATAATAGGCGCAGCAATGGAAGAGTAATACCTAATGAACTGCCTGTAATAATTGGTGAACCCAAGAAAGAGCTGTGTGGCCTAAGGTTTGCAGGAAGAGGCCAGTTGGTAATGGCCAAGACCTTTCCAGGATCCATACAAAGACCAAAGCTAGATACAAAGCATCCCAAAAACAGAACCTCGGAACATTTGAAAGAGCATTTCTCCAGCTTGGCAAACAGATTTTTTTCTTGAAGGCGCTGAAGTACAATCATGGTTTCTGTGAACAAGCAGATTTTCCGAAAAGAAGAGAATGTCATCCAGATAGATGACAACATACTGATAAAGCAGATACCTGAAGATCTCGTTAACAAAGCTTTGGAACACAGCTGGGGCATTACACAGACCAAAGGTCATAACCAAGTATTCATAATGCCCATCTCTAGTGTTAAATGCTGTTTTCCATTCATCACCCCTCCGTATCTATCCAAGGGTAGATAATAAAGTACCTTATCAGAGTAAATACAGTGGTAATGAATAGAAGGATCCATGGACGGATGGAGGACCGTCTGGAAAGGTTGCCGTGATATAAGGCTATCTACCATTTGTGTGCCTTTGCTATTGGGACTTGTAAATAATTCACCAATGCTACCTTTTTCTCTAGATGTTTTGGAACTGATACCTGTAAACCTACTGTGCTGTTCTATTACAAATCTATACTATATTATCATTTGTTGGTGGTCCACTATAGATACAATCCTCTACCTCTATACAGTATATGCATACGATTTATTATTAAAAGGTGAGACTATCCTGTTAATACTACCTATCAACCCCTTGGATAGATCGTTTATAATGAGACTATACTTATTATTACCATTTATATACGTTACAGGTGGCGGTGTTTACCGCTAAAAAACAGTTCCACTTCTTAGCATAAAGCTTATGTCTATACAACATTTATCCAGGCCCATGCCAATTATGTTTCCCTATTAAGGTAGGCTGGTTAGGATTTGATGCCTAACTGCACCCCTTTATTCCCTCCATGGCGCAAGCTTTTTTATCTACTTTATCTAAGTTGTTGTGGGTCTTTTGCCTATTTCCCACCAGGCTCTGGATACTTACCTTATTTCTGGTGCTATTATTGTCTACACACTCAGACTATTCTACTAGGCACGTCCCCACATGTGATCCGCTGCACTTCTTGCATGCCCAGGTTTGAGCCCTCCTTTGAGTGCCTTTTTGGTATTCCCTGCAAACTCTCAAGACTTTTTACCAAGATTATAAATGTTATTGATTGCCTTTTTTCTCTCCTTTAAAATAATTAACAAGCTCCTGAAGAAGCGATTTCTCGCAAAACATGTAGAGCTTTCTTGCATGTCATAATTCAATACAGGGATACATGTCTGTATTGACATGGTTTTCATTACTACGATCCATATTGGAGAGGTTTAGCTATTGTTTGCATTTTATTTGCAATGTTTTAAATGTTTTTTCTTGTATTATGTATTTAATAAAGTTTATGTATATTTTTCTATAATTGGTGCCTGGAAAGTCCATTTTTCTATTTAACTATTGACATTTAGGATGTGGCACTGCGCTACTTTAAACTCCCACAGCTCCATCCTGTGTTGGAGTTTGGTAAACTCTTTGATCTGCAGAATTGTAGTTGAGGGCATTTTGGTGATCCTCGTGGCACCAAACTAGCCCAGAAGAACATGGTACTTGGACAAACTCAGACTTCTAGCAGACTCTCTGTGGGCCTTACTGGATCCCCCAGTCCTTCTGTCCTATGGACTGTCCACCATTCTCCTTCTTAGTGGCTGGCCTGAATTGCAGGTTAAAGCCCAGGCTGCAAGTGACAGAGGCCTATTGCAGTCAGTCTTCCCTATGCTCCAAAAAGTCTGGAAGGCAACAAAGTCCACTACTGCACCAGAAAGGCCTACTTTGTGTGGTGCAAGACCAGGAAATTCTATTAGGTATTCCCTGGGATGCATCCTGGCTTTTCTCCATTCTGGTTTCAACCAGCATCTGGCTTTGAGTACCATCAAATGGCAAATCTCATCCCTGGTGGTTCTGTTTCAAAGCCTGTTGGACTCTCATTCCTTAATTAAAGTGTTACTAAACCCAGGACCTTGCATTCACTATACCTGGTCTCCCACAGTGCACAGAACATGGAAATGCATTTATTTTAGTAAAAATACCTAGTATATAGCAGTGTTGTGACTTCTATCAGTGTCTGGTGTAAGCTTGTAGGAGGAGTTTCCACTCTACTCTGACTGTCCTATGAGGCTTCAGGACCCCTGACCCTCTGTCTGGACAGTGCTGATAGGCCCTATGCTGATCACATGCACCCTTCCAAAAAAAAAAAAAAAAAAAACTCTCTAGCAATACACACCAAACTGAGCATTTGCAGGGTGACTCCAAAGGCTCTGTCTTATCAGGAGATAGATTGGGGACAGTAAAAGAAGGGGTTTATCAGAAAAGACAGGATCAAACAGCCTATTTACACAATGCGGAGGCGTAATCCCTTAAGTTCCACAGTGAGTATAACAAGCATGCTTTACTTCATATACAGACTGATTTTACTGCTGTGGGTTTAGTAACACTTTAAGACCTTTAGGCAGGGTGTCATACACATAGGTCTCCTTGTGCATTTTCCCATGACACTGTGGGATATTATACTGTTTTTTTTTTTTTTTCAGCCCTTCAGAGACTGCCCTTGTAACCCATTCAGAATATTCCCTTGTCGGTGACCTCACTTTGGCCTAACATTGGTTTGCTGTTTTTCCCACCACTCAGTTGGACTGCTTCTGGATGTTTCATGATTAACCTTTTTAATGCCACTGCCTTATGTCTTGCGATGGTGGCAGCGGAGGTTACATACTGTATACTGTACAGCTGACTTATCACTTTTAGTGACCTCCGCCATTCTAGGCAGGAGTTGCCTGCATGGCAGGGGTTGCTGGGTGGAGACGGGGAGACCAGCGATGATCCATTTGCAGGTCTCCCCTAGCTATAATGAACCCAGAAATTAGGTGAAAAAACTACCAGTTTTCCGCTGTCACTTTCCCTGGCAACAAAGGGATCTGCACTCTGTTAGCTTCAATGGAAGGCAGGTGAGACATCGGGGGGGTCTAAAAAAAAAAAAAAAAAAAAAAAAAAAAGCTTATGTCTCATTAACCTCCCTGGCGGTTTTCCCGAGTGTGGCTCGGGGTTAAAATTCAGTCCCATTAGCGGTAACCCCGAGCCACACTCGGGATTACATCTCAGGATCCTGGTGCGGCGTTACTTACCTTGTCCCCAGGATCCTGCGATGTCCCCCGCAGTGTCCGTGGGCTCGGTCTCCTCCGAAGCCTCTCCTTGCCAGGCTCCATTCCCTGCGAGCGTCGTGACGCACGGGGGTGGAGCCTGGCGGCAAATTCAAAATATTGTAAAAATCATACCACATACAGTACTGTAATCTTACAGATTACAGTACTGTATGAAATCATTTCACATCCCTTCTGTCCCCAGTGCTTTGTCCAATGCCCTGCATGCAGTTTTAGATTATATATACTGTTCTTTCTGCCTGGAAACTGGAGATTGTCCATAGCAACCAAAAAGTGTCCCTTTACGTCAAAAGTGGCTTTAGACCAGCTAGAAAACAGCGATAGTAAATTAGAACACTTGCAGAATTGAGCGATAGTGAATCGTGGGGAAATTTATTTTATTATTATTATTATATATATATTTTTTTAAATTATTTATTTTTATTTATTATATTATAATGTATGATTTTGTGTTTCAAACTTTATCATACCCGGGATATCTACTAGACTCTTGTTTGGACAGATTTAAGTGTGTTATTGTTAAGAATTACAGGCCTACAATATAAAACGCCAAATTTCCATGCAAAATAATTGTACCGCTTTCAGCACCTAAAATCCGAAATAATCATACCGCCAGGGAGGTTAAAGAGAACCTGTCTTAAAAATATATCATAAAGGAGACTTTTTGATGTCCCCTACATGATGTAATTAAAATTTTAGTGAAAGTGAAAAAAAGTAAAGAAATAAAGTTACACTCACCCCCATGTATGCACACATGAACGTAAACACTTGTGATACATATGTTATAACATGTAACATGCCAGAGTGAGAGCAATGCTTCAAGTTTCATTATACATCCTTAAGTCTTAACTGATGACCTGTAGGGGCTTATAAAGCATCACCTATGGAAAATATAGGGCACCAATGTTTGTTGTTGTTTTGCGGGCACAAAGCTTTTGTATTTTACCAGAACATTGGTAAACGTAAAAAAATAAAAGAAAGTGTTAAAACATTTTAAATATAATAAAATAACAAAACAATTAAAAGCACCTTCATACATACATACATACATGTACGCACGTATGTAAACGATTGCACCACAAATGTTCTATATTGCTGTGCATGCCAGAGTGAAACCAATAATTCTAGGTCCCTCATTTATGGTTTGCGCTAAACTGAGGAGCTATAAAGGCGTCTAAAGGGTCACCTACTGATAATGTTGAGTCCTGTAATTTTTTGCCATTTTACAGGTGCACACAGTTTTGAGACTTGATGTATTTGATATCTATATACTCGACATCTTCATCTTCTCTTCTTTTTTTTTTAACTTTATTTCAAGGTCAATGAATCGTACAAAACCATTATCAAAAAGCATAAACAGTTGCAAAGATAGTACAAGAAACATCCCAGCATAGTCAGTATTCAAATGTTAAGCACTGAAATACTAACATTCTCAGCTATAAGCCCCATATTGTAATTCTGGATGCTTAATCAAAGGTCTTGGTGAATTCCCCAAACCATTTTCTTTTAAACTATTTAGGATAGCAAAGTAAGAGAGCAGCCTAAACGACCGGTCCCATTAAGGAAAAAGATGAAAAAGAGCAGGGTAATAAGGCAAGTGTGAGGAGAGAGAAGAAGAAAAAAAAAAAAAAAAAAGGCGGTTAGGGGGGACTTCATTGACCCGTTCACTCCACAGGATGCTCCACTGACAGTGTCTGGTCCTCATAGAAGAAATAGAGAGACCAGATCTTCCTGTATTTGTCTTGCTCCTTCAAAGTCATGGTAAGACTCTCCATAACTTGGATATCTGCGATTCTTGTCTTCCAATATGAAATTGTAGGGGAACACGTACCTTTCCACAGAGCCGGAATACAGTCCCTAGCATCTGTAAGCAAATGCCTCAGTAACGAGTTCTTAAATTTCTTGTTTGACATTGGGGTATCATTCAATAGGTAGGCTGCCGGATTCCCACCGAGTGACATCTGTTCAAAAACTATTCAATTTTGGGCACTCCCAGAAAATGTGTAGAAGGGTCCCCACAGATTCCCCACAATGCCAACATGTATTCGGGACCTGCGGGTACATTCTATGCAATTTGGCTGTAGTTCTGTACCACCGTGTGAGGAACTTGTAACCTTCCTCCTGGTATCTACTAGCCAAGGAGGCTTTGTGAGCGAAAAGTATGATCTTATCTTTCTGACGCTGAGAAAAAGTAGGGCAGTTTCCCATTGTTGTAGAAAGGTTAAGTCGGATATCTCTACCTGGTTCGTCAGAAATCCGTAAAAATGTGAGTGAATGAGGGAGCTGATCGCCATCTATGCAAATCTGCTCCAGTGGTGTGAGCTGACGTAGAGTTTGGTGATCTGCTGGGAGTGACCGAAGGTGAGATGAGTTGTACTCATCATAGAAAATCCAGCTCATTGTGAAATCGAATTTCGACTTCACAGCTGGACAGAAGCCTATTATTCACTGCGAAATAAATGCGTCGGAAAATGTTCTGCCTCCGAAGTAAGTGGAATTTTGAGTCTGTTAGGCCTGGCGAAAAAACATATGATCCCAATATCGGGGTGAGAGGGCTCGGTTCTAGAGAAAAAGAAGGCATGGTCCTGAAAAGGTGTTTTGCTACCCGTAAATTCACTCCAACCGTCGGCTGTAAAGTAATCGTCGTGGGGCAGCCATGTCAAGGAGAGCAAGGTATACCTGCTTGTTCTAGATCAACCCACAGTTTGGGTTCCAATCACACACACCATTCCATTAATCTGGTTAAATGGTAAGCTTCATAATGTCTCACTGGGTCAGGAAAGCCTATACCCCCCTCTTATTGTAGGTAATATCAAGATAGATCTACGCAATTGCGGCCTTTCACCCACCCAGACAAAAAGTGTAAACCTCCTCAACTCATTCAAGTAACACCTTGGGAGTTTAACGGGCAGTGTTTGAAAAAGATAACCAACTCATCTTTTATTTTGCACAAAAAAATTGGGGTTTAAATTGTGTTTGTGTGCACTAGATATAGCTTTGACAAACAGTTGCAGAAATATTGTGTGGCATAAAAAAAATTCAGCTATCATCTTTGTATCCTACAGGGCCTCTGCGTTCAGAAAATATATAATGTTCTGGGGTTCTTAACCAATTCCTGCCCGGCTGGACATTCGTCGTTCCCGGGTGGAAGCCATATGATGCTGTGCTGTCGGTACCATGTGACCACAGCAGATCACATGAAAATTGTAAACAATGGATGGCTTCTATTAATTGTGTACAGTTGTGTTGCTAGCTGTGATTGGTCACAGCCCATCTGTACCATATGATTAGCTGTGGCCAATCACAGCTAATCATAACAATACACACTGAATGAATCTACACTATATTGTCAAAAGTATTGTGACCCCTGCCTTTACACGCACATAAACTTTAATGACATCCCAGTCTTAGTCTGTAGGGTTCAATACTGAGTTGGCCCACTCTTTGCAGCTATAACAGCTTCAACTCTTCTGGGAAAGCTGTCCGCAAGGTTTAGGAGTGTGTCTATAGGAATGTTTGACCATTCTTCCAGAAGCGCATTTGTGAGGTCAGGCACTGATGTTGGACGAGAAGGCCTGGCTTGCCGTCTCTGCTCTAATTCTTCCCAAAAGTGTTCTTGGATTGAGGTCAGACAATCCCACAAATGTAATGCTCCCACAAAGTTGGGAGCATTAAATTGTCCAAAATGTCTTGGTATGCTGAAGCCTTAAGAGTTCCTTTCATTAGAACTAAGGGGCCAAGCCCAACCCCTGAAAAACAACCCCACATCATAATCCCCCCCTCTACCAAATGACTAGGACCAGTGCACAAAGCAAGGTCCATAAAGACATGGATGAGTGAGTTTGGGGTGGAGGAACTTGACTGGCCTGCACAGAGTCCTGACCTCAACCCGATAGAACACCTTTGGGATTAATTAGAGTGCAGACTACGAGCCAGGCCTTCTCGTCCACATCAGTACCTGAGCCTGATCTCACAAATGCGCTTCTGGAAGAATGATCAAACATTCCCATAGACACACTCCTAAACCTTGTGGACAGCCTTCCCAGAAGAGTTGAAGCTGTAAAGAGTAGGCCAACTCAATATTAAACCCTACGGATGAAGACTGGCATGCCAATAAAGTTCATGTGCGTGTAAAGGCAGGTGTTACAATACTTTTGACAATCTAGTATATTTCATTCAGTAAAAAAGGTTGCTTATAACAGTGAAATTCACTGGTATAAGCAATCATAATGCGTTTAAAAAAAAGAAAAAAAAAAAAGGATCACTTCCACAGAGTAGTGCAATGTTATTAACCCCCCTGGCGGTATTCCCGAGTCTGGCTCGGGGTGAGATTTTAGTACCAAAAGCGGTAACCCCGAGCCAGACTCGGGATCGCATCGCTGGATCCTGGAAGATGCGACTCACCTTGTCTCCGGGATCCCGCGATGTTCTCCCGCTGTGTTCGGCGGCCGGATCTTCCGCCCGATCCACTGTGTGCCCTGGCTTCCGTTCCCTGCGAGCGTAGCGACGCAGGGGGTGGAACCGGCAGCAAATTCAAATGTATACACAAACACACTGATACATTGTAATCCTATTGGATTACATTACTAAATATAATAAAATTGACCTCAGATTGCCCCCCAGTGCTTTGTCCAGTGCCCCTGCCTGCAGTTTTACTGTACTTTGTGTCTGGAAACTGCAGAGCGACCATGGCATCCAAAAAGCGCGCTTCCACCTCAAAAGCGACATATGACCTGCTGGAAAACAGCGACAGCGAGACAGAATCGCTTGCAGATGTGAGTGATAGCGAATCATGGGGAAGTTCGTCATCAGGCACGGAAAGCGATTTCAGCGATGATCCTGCGACTTTGCCCAGCAATGTGCGGACTTGGTGCTCGATTGATTGCGGTACGGAGCACACAGCACCCCCAAGATTCCCGTTTACCGGAGCGCCTGGTATCAAAGTGGAGGTTGAAGATGACAGCCCCTTGGGATACCTCCAACTCTTTTTGACTGATGAAGTCATAGAAAGAATTGTTACAGAGACCAATCGGTACCAGGAACAACAAGCTGCTATACCTCAGAGGTTTTCAAGGAGCAGAAAATGGGAACCAGTGACCAAGGAGGACATCTGGAAGTTTCTGGGCCTAATTATTCTCCAGGGAGTGGTGGGGAAACCCCTGCAGAAATGGTACTGGACAACCAACAAAATACTAGCCACTCCTTTTTTTGGCACCATAATGTCGGAATACAAATTTTCACTCATAATGAAATATCTGCATTTTCAAAATAATGACGAATTTGATGAGACTTCTCATCCAGCTCCAAAACTGAAAAAAATTTGGGACTTATATCAAAGTATTCAGAAAAATTTCCAGCAGACCTATATACCAGACAGAGACGTCAGTATCGACGAAAGTCTTATGGCCTACAAAGGAAGACTTAGCTGGATACAGTACATCGCGTCTAAGAGAGCGCGATTCGGCATAAAATCATTCATGCTCTGTGAAGCCAGCACTGGTTATATATGAATTCGGTCCTTTACACCGGGAAAGGGACCAAATTCAACGACAGATTCAGTCAATATGGAATGGCAACCGCTTCTGTTCTCACTTTGATTGAGCCATTGTTGAATCAGGGGTACTGTGTAACCACAGATAATTTTTATACTTCTCCAGAACTCTATGAGTTCCTTCTACAACACAAGACGGATGCATACGGGACTGTTAGAGCTAACTGGCGTGACATGCCGCCAACCTTTGCCAAAAAAAAGCTCACTGCAGGAGAAATAGTTGCCTGGCAAAAAGGCAAAATGATGGCACTAAGATGGCGAGATAAAAAAGATGTGTGCCTAATGAGTACCATTCACAACACCTCTACTCTCATGGTACATACAAAAGGTGGAAAAGATGTTATGAAACCTCAACTCGTAATGGACTACAACAACACAATGGGAGGTGTTGACAGAGCTGACCAGGCCATGACTTTTTACCCTGCTATGAGAAAGCAACAAAAAAAATATTATAAAAAAATCTTCAGGCATCTTCTTGAACAGTGCCTGTGGAACGCTTTCATTCTTCTAAAAAAAAAGAGTGACAGGCCTGTGATTCATGCAGACTTCGTTTGAAAAGTTGCAGAACTCATATTTCTGAAGCACCAAACACCAACCACTGTAAATCGATCTGGACGTCGTGCTGCTGGTGTTGTGAACCCGGAACGTCTGACAGGTCGACACTTTATGGACCACATTCCACCAACGGAAAAGAAGGCAGCACCCACAAGGATGTGTGTGGTTTGCTGCTCTAAACGTGACGACACAGGAAGGAAAGTCAGAAAAGAAACCCGGTTCTACTGTCCTGACTGTGACGTCGGACTTTGAGCTGTACCCTGTTTTAAAATTTACCATACCCGAGACGTTTACTAAAGCAATATGACTACTAATATTGCACTCTTGTTTGGCCAAAAAAATATGTCAGTGTTTTTGATTTATATTATTTACTAAAATTTATTGAATAAAAAGTATTATTACTATTATATTATTTTTTGTTATTATTTATAGTTATTTATTATATTATAATTTATGATTTTGTGTTTCAAACTTTATCATACCCAGGATGTCTACTAGACTCTTGTTTGGACAGATTTCAGTGAGTTATTCCTAAGAATTACAGGCCTACAATATAAAACGCCACATTTCCATGCAAAAATAATGGTACCGCTTTCAGCACCTAAAATCTAAAATAATCATACCGCCAGGGAGGTTAAGGTAACATTGTATTGCTCCAGTCACAATGTGATAAAAAAAAAACACACATTATATATATATATATATAGATATATATATATATATATCTATATATATATAGATATATATATATATAAACTGTCACCAGTCAGTGTCGCTGATCACCACCATACGAGTTATATGATGACACTGTACTGCACTGGTGACAGTATGTAAAAGAAAACATTTTGAATTTTTTTTTTTTTTTTATTTCTTAATTTTCCCAAAAATTACAACTTCAAAAAACTCACCACACCTTTTCCTAAACACCTTGTACTGCTATTTGAGGGATATTTGTACTGTCCTGGTGTTTTTGGGCCTAAAGAAATGAGATAGGCTGTCAGTACATCAGGACTGATCAATTTTCCAATACTGTATACAACAAGCCTTGGTGATAAAGCATCAGTGGAGACACCTTTTTCCCATAATAACTCTTAGGGCTCTTTCACACGAGGGATCCGTATGTCCGTTTTTCATCCTTCCGTTTTCGGATGAAAAACGGACATACATGTATCCCTATGGAGCGTCGGATGTCAGCGGTGACATGTCCGCTGACATCCGACGCCGCTCCGATCCGAAAAGTGTAACGGAGGAAAAACCTACTTTTCCAACCGTTTTCGGATCGGATCGGGTGACGACGGACACTACGGTCCGTCATCATCCGATCCCCCATAGGGGAGAGCGGCGCTCTGACAGGTCCGTAGCTGCACAGCGTGCAGCGATGGACCTGTCATCTTTCTGCTCAGCGGGGATCGGCGGAGCGATCCCCGCTGAGCCAGCGGGTGTTCACGGGGCGGATCATCACTGATCCGCCCCGTGTGAAAGAGCCCTTACAGGAGTGAATTTCCCTTCCTAGGGCTAGATTTCCTCTCCCTTCTTGTTGTCTCCCTCCGTTTGTAAGTAGGAGTCGTTTCTAAGTTGGATGTTTGTAACTAGGGGACCCCCTGTATATACCATAGTTTGTGGACTCTATAACTTTCCTACAGACTAAATAATAAACACTGATTTGGGTTATTTTCACCAAAAAAATGTAGCAGAATACAGTTTGCCCTAAATTTATGAAGATCGATTATTTGCAAAACAGAAAAATTTCAGGTTTTTTTAAAATTTATTTAACAAAAAATAAAAGACCCAGTGGCAATTAAATACCATCAAAAGAAAGATCTATTTGGGTGAAAAAAAAAAAGATAAAAAAACTGTCATTCAAAATGTGACAGCACTGAAAGCTAAAAATTGGCCTGGGCAGGAAGGGGGTGAAAGTGCCCAGTATTGAGGTGGTTAAAGTATAACTTAAAGTTATTTTTTTTTTTACACATTTAGATAAAATGGAGATGGATTAAAGCACCCGTCAGGTTTTTATTACGGTCTGTGAAATCCTCCTCCCCCCGTCATCAGGGAGATTTGCCCTCTCTATTGATCCTAGTCCTGGACTGTTATCATCCAGAGTGAAAATTTTCAGTTGAAGCAAGAACAGGGGACACTAGTTCTGGGGATCCTGGTCACAACCAGAAATAAAGCGTTACTGGATCTACTGATTACCAACAATACAGATCTGCTCATGGATGTGGAAATACGGGGCAATTTAGGTAGCAGCGATCACAGGTCAATTGGCTTCAGTATAAATCACACAAATAGGAAACATAAGGGGAATACAAAGACACCGAATTTCATAAGAGCCAACTTCTCTAAACTACACACCTTGCTAGAAGGCATAAATTGGGATAAAATCTTAGGAACAAAGAACACGAAGGAGAGATGGGTTTGCTTTAAGAGAATATTAAATAAGGGCATTAGACAATGAATCCCATTGGGTAATAAATTTAAAAGAGCGAACAAAAGTCCTGGATGGCTTAACTCCAATGTAAAAATGCATATAAAAGCAAAGGAGAAGGCCCTCAAAAAATACAAGGTTGAGGGATCATCATTAGCATTCAGACTTTATAAATAATGCAACAAGAAATGTAAGGGTGCAATAAGGACGGCTAAGATAGAACATGAAAGACACACAGCGGAGGAGAGCAAATAAAATCCCAAGAAATTCTTAATGGTACTTAATGAACTCAGTCAAGTAATTGCCAGACCATTGTTCCTAATTTTTACTGACAGTCTACTGACTGGAATGGTACCAGCTGATTGGAGAAAAGCCAATGTAACACCAATATTTAAAAAAGGGCCAAAATACATCCCTGGGAATTACAGACCAGTTAGCCTAACATCAATAGTATGTAAACTCTTGGAGGGGATGATAAGGGACTATATACAAGATTTTAGTAATAAGAACGGTATCATTAGCAGTAATCAGCATGGATTCATGAAGAATCGTTCTTGCCAAACCAATCTATTAACCTTCTATGAGGAGGTGAGTTGCCATCTAGATAAAGGAAGGCCCGTAGATGTGGTGTATCTGGATTTTGAAAAAGCATTTGACACAGTTCCCCATAAATGTTTACTGTACAAAATAAGGTCTGTTGGCATGGACCATAGGGTAAGTACATGGATCGAAAACTGGCTACAAGGGTGAGTTCAGAGGGTGGTGGTAAATAGGGAGTACTCGGAATGGACAGGGGTGGGTAGTGGGGTCCCCCAGGGTTCTGTGCTGGCATGAATCCTGTTTATTTTGTTCATAAATGACCTGGAGGATGGGGTAAACAGTTCAATCTCTGTATTAGTGGATGATACTAAGCTAAGCAGGGCAATAACTTCTCCACAGGATGTGGAAACCTTGCAAAAAGATCTGAACAAATGAATGGGGTGGGCAACTACATAGCAAATGAGGTTCAATATAGAAAAATGTAAAATAATGCATGTGGGTGGCAAAAATATGAATGCAATCTATACCCGGGGGGTGGGAGAACGCAATGCCAAGCTGCTGCTAACAAAGCAAACAGAATATTGGCATGCATTAAAAAGGGGATTAATTCCAGAGATAAAACAATAATTCTCCCGCTCTACAAGACTCTGGTCCGGCCGCACCTGGAGTATGCTGTCTAGTTCTGGGCACCAGTCCTCAGGAAGGATGTACTGGAAATGGAGCGAGTACAAACAAGGACAACAAAGCTAATAAAGGGTCTGGAGGATATTAGTTATGAGGAAAGGTTGCAAGCACTGAACTTATTCTCTCTGAAGAAGAGACGCCTGAGAGGGGATATGATCTCAATTTAGAAATACCGTACTGGTGACCCCACAATAGTTATAAAACTTTTTCGTGGAAGAGAGTTTAACAAGACTTGTGGCCACTCATTAAAATTAGAAGAAAAGAGGTTTAACCTTAAACTACATAGAGGGTTCTTTACTGTAAGAGTGGCAAGGATGTGGAATTCCCTTCCACAGGCGGTGGTCTCAGCTGGGAGCATCAATAGTTTCAAGAAACTATTAGATAATCACCTGAACAACCACAACATACAGGGATATACAATGTAATACTGACATATAATCACACACATAGGTTGGACTTGATGGACTTGTATCTTTTTTCAACCTCACCTACTATGTAACTATGTAACTATTTAACCACAGAATCCCTTTAATTTGCTGTTTTGGTTATGTTACAACCCTCTCTGTCCCAAATGAAAAGTTTGCCTTTTATTTTACTTTAAAGTGCCACTAAATTCTAATTTAAAAAAAGAAAATTGTATTCAAGTTACATAGTTAGTCTGATTGAAAAAAGACACAAGTCCATCCAGTTCACCCCACAAAGAAAAAAACACACAAATGGAGAACCCCCATATACACTATATACACTAATTTTTTGCAGCGGGGGAAAAAATGATTTCCTGATCCTCCAAGAGGCAATCGGATATTATTCCCTGGATCAATTTTACCTATAAACAAAGTATTGTATTCTTGAATTAGAAAAGTCTCTTCTATTGCTCTCAATTTCCTTCAAATCTCTGAATCTTTTTTTTTTTTTTGCACTGCTTATTACAAACAAATAGAATTCACAGGCAAAAGGAAACTTTTGGTAGCTTATAGGGCCATTAAGCAGTGGATGTGTATGGATTATTTTTTTGATAATAAGAATATTGTTTAGTGTCACTTTAAAACCACATGCCGATCGCAATACATATATATATTGCGGTTTGCAAGTGGTTTACCAGGAGATATCAGCCATAACCCCAGTATTGTTTTTTTGTGGCTGGCTTTCTCATGAAAACGTTCCGAGCAGCTCATGAGCCACTGGAACGCTTTCCAAAGCAGTGGAAGGGGATAAAGCCCCCCCCCAGGGATGCCCCAACCCCCCCACTGGTCGCCGGTGTCTCTCAGACTTACCGTTTCCGTTGGTTCGCCCGCGAAAAAAATCCACCAGTGCAGCCAGCTGCTCCCATAGGCGATCAAAGAGTAGATATTCTTTGATCGCCTCTATGGCCTTGGAGGACCAGAGCAATGTCATGATGTCACTTCTGGCCCACGCTGGAAGTAAATAATTTTTTGTTTTTTAAAGCAAAAGATCAAAAATGTTTTTGTTTTTTTAGATCTTTTGCTTATAAAAGGTAAATAAGAGATTTGGGTCTTTTTAAGGGACCTGTCATCCTTATTTGTGTTTCAATAGTTTTTATTGTTTTTGGAAAACAAGTAAAAAAAAAAAAGAATCAATTATTGGAGCAGCGAACAATCCTCGCCTGCTCCAAATATGTAACGGGGAAACATACACATGCAAGGTTTGGTAGAAACCGATGAGAACCATAGCACATAGGTAAGGTTTGTCGTGGGGCCCTCTAACATACGTTATCAATCTGCGAACATTCTACGAGGAAGTGAGCTGCCATCTAGATAGGGGGAGGCCTGTGGATGTGGTGTATCCAGACTTTGCAAAAGCATTTGATACCGTCCCCCATAAACGCTTAATCTACAAACTGAGGTCTGCAGGCTTGGACCATAGAGTTTGTGCTTGGGTAAGAAACTGGTTACAGGGACGGGTCCAAAGGGTGGTGATAAATAATATGTACTCAGACTGGTCTGGAGTGGTAAGTGGGGTACCCCAGGGCTCTGTCCTTGGACCAATTCTATTCAACATATTCATAAATGATATAGGAGTATGGGATAACTAGTTCAGTCCCAGTTTTTGTGGCTGACACATAGATAAGCAGAGTAATAAACTCTCAGCAGGACATTTTGCAGAATGACCTGAATAAAATCAAGGAGTGGGCAGATAAATGGCAAATGAGGTTTAATGTGGAGAAATGTAAAGTAATGCACTTGGGGTCAAAAGACATAGATTAAAAATATTCACTAGGTTGAGAACAGCTGGAAGAATCAAGGATAGAGAAGGATCTGGGGGTGCTAATAGATGACAGATTGATCAACAGCATGCAGTGCCAAGCTGCAGCTACCAAAGCAGGCAGAATATTAGCATGCATAAAAAAAGGGATATACTCCAGGGACAAAACTATAATCCTGCCACTTTATAAAACTCTGAATAGGCCTCATCTGGAGTTTTCCATCCAGTTCTGGTCACCAGTCCTCCAAAGAGATGTGCTGGAGCTGGAGAGAGTCCAAAAAAAGGGCAATGAAACTAATAAGGGGGCTGGAGGACCTCAATTACGAGGAACCACTGCAAACACTAAATTGATTCTCGCTGGAGATGAGATGCTTAACCACTTCCCACCCAGCCACTGCACATATACGGCCGGGTGGGAGCTCCCTCCTTCTGACTGGACGTTCCCGAACGTCCTTCAGAAGGAGCGGGATCACGCGGGCGCGCTCCCACGCAGCCGCGCGATCCCGATGCGCGCGTGTCACTCGGACGCGCCGCATCTCGGAGCGGCAGGAGGGCAATGTGATTTGCCCTCCTGATCCGCACGATAGCTGTGTGTAATCACAGCCATCGTATAGTAAACAAGAGGGAGGGGGTGGCAGTTGACAGGAGATCGCGCCGCCACGTGCCCGCGCAGCGGCGCAATCCCGATCTGCCTGTGTCCCCCAGAGACAGCACAACACAGGAGGGCCCTGTGATTGGCCCTCCTGATCACATGACGACTGTGTCCAATCACAGTCGTCATGTAATGTAAATAGAGAGCGTAGTAACTGCTCTCATCTCTTCCTCTCCTCACACAGAGCCTGTCAGTGAGGAGAGGAAGAGAGATCTGTGCTGCAGCCGGGAGATCAGTGAGTAATAAAGCTGTTTGTCTGCTGTTTACCCACTGATCACCCAGCTAGTGCCCCCAAAACACAGTGTCCCCAAAACACAGTGTAAACACCTGTCAGTGAACATCTGCCCGTCAACAACTGGCACATCTGTCCGCCAACAGCGGGCACATCTGTCCGCCAACAGCGGGCACATCAACCCGTCATCATCAGGCACATCTGTCCGTCTGCCATCAGGCACATCTGCCCGCCTGCCATCAGGCACATCTGCCCGCCAGTCATCAAGCACATCTGCCCGCCAGTCATCAGGCACATCTGCCCGCCAGTCATCAGGCACATCTGCCGCCCGCCATCAGGCACATCTGCCGCCCGCCATCAGGCACATCTGCCGCCCACCATCTGACACCGTCAACAGCTAACACATCAGCCCATCATCAGCTGACACATCAGCCCGTCAACAGCTGACACATCAGCCGCCCACCATCATCAGGCACATCTGCCCGCCCGCCATCAGACACATCTGCCACCCGCCATCTGCCCACGATCAGGCACATCTGCCCGCCAACATCAGGCACATCTAGCCACCCACCATCTGGCACAGCCGCCCACCATCTGGCACATCTGCCGCCTGCCATCTGACACATCTGCCCGCCAACATGACAAAAAGGTCTTACAGCGCAGAGGAGGCTCTCCAAATACTCCAGAGTATGTCGGACGAGAGTAGCGGGGAATTCTCTCCATCAGACTCGGATAGCGACTATGAGCCAGTGGAAAGCAGTGGCTCCGAGTTGGAAACAGAGGAAGATAGGATCCTAACAAGGAGAATCAGGAGACATGAGCAGGAGGAGGCATTCACCAGCAGCGCAGCACTCCAGGGCATCCACCAGCAGGCATCCACCAGCAGCGCTGCACTCCAGGATGATATGCAGGCATCCACCAGCAGCCCAGCACTCCAGGATGATATGCAGGCATCCACCAGTAGCGCAGCACTCCAGGGCATCCACCAGCAGGCATCCACCAGCAGCGCAGCACTCCGGGATAGGCACGCATCCACCAGCAGTTCTGCAACCTTCCTAGAAGATAGGCCAGATGCTAGCAATGGATCCCATCAAGGAGGCAGTACCCATACTAGCCTCCCAGATGTTCTACTGTATCCAACATGGCTGCCCGATACATCAATAGAACCTGTAATACCCCTTTTCACAGCCCAGCCAGGCCCTCAGATGCAGACGGAAAATGTAACCCCACTTTATTATTTTCATTTATTTTTTACCAATGATCTCCTAACCTACATTGTGGAGCAATGTAATCTATACGCCAGCCAACATATAGCCAACAATCCCAGTTCCTCATATGCCCGTCCTTTTGTTTGGAAACCCCTCACCGTAGAAGAATTTAAAATTTTCCTTGGCCTAACCCTCAACATGGGGCTGACAAAAAAAAATGAACTCCATTCCTACTGGTCTACCCAACCTATCCACCACATGCCGGTCTATTCGTCATTGATGCCCAGAACCCGTTATGAGATGATCATGAGATTTTTACACTTCAATAACAATGCCCAATGCCTCCCTCGAAATCATCCCAGTTACGATAAGTTATTCAAAATTCGGCCCCTAATCAATTTTTTTTGCGCCAGCTTCAAAGAGATGTTTACCCCTGATAGAAACATATGTGTGGATGAATCCCTGGTGCACTTCACCGGAAGACTGGGAATAAAACAATACCTCCCTAGTAAAAGAGCCAGACGTGGGGTAAAATTTTATAAGGTGTGTGACAGGGCCACGGGTTACACATATGATTTTATCATTTATGAGGGAAAAGACAGACAGCTAAACCCCCCTGGATGCCCTACCTACATGGGAACAAGTGGCAAAATTGTCTGGCAGCTGATCCAACCATTACTTGGGAAAGGTTACCACCTTTACGTAGACAATTTCTACACTAGTCTCCCACTTTTCCGCCATTTGTACCTAAAGAACACTGTGGCCTGTGGGACAGCACGGACCAACCGCAAAGGCTTCCCACAAAGATTGGTCACCAAGAAATTGAAGCAGGGTGAAATGGCCAGTATGTGAACTGAAGAAGTACTAGCGGTGAAGTGGAGAGATAAAAAAAGAGATGTCTACATCCTTTCAACAATACATGACGACACCTTGGTGGAACTTCAGAGAAGAGGAGGCCCCATACAGAAGCCAAAATGTGTGCATGAGTACAACCTATACATGGGGGGGGGGTGGATATGAACGACCAGATGATGCAGCCCTACTTGGCCACCAGGAGATCACTATTTTGGTACAAGAAAGTCGCCATTTATTTGATGCAACTTGCCCTATTTAATTCCTATATCATTTTTTCTAAGTGCACCCAAAGTTCCCTACCCTAGCTAAAATTCCAAGAAGACGTTGTCACAGCCCTTCTCTATCCCCAAGGCCAAGCCCCTCAACTAATTCGCTCCGATTCGTTAGCCAGACTCCATGAAAGGCACTTTCCTCCCTCTTACCCAAACAGGGCGCAAACCCCCAAAAAAATGTCGTGTATGTGCAAGTAGAGGAATTCGCCGTGACACCCGATACTACTGTCCCCAATGTCCCTCCCAGCCAGGCCTCTGTATTGGAACGTGCTATCAGAGCTATCATACTTCACTACACTATTAGTACAGTGAAGATGATTTTTTTCCACTATCTGTTAACGACTATGCTTCTGCCAAACATCTTTCTGCCTTCAACGTAAATTGACCCGGACTGTTAACGACTATGCCTCTGCCAAACATCTTTCTGCCTTCAACGTGAATTGACCCGGACTGTTAAATGACCATGCTTTTTGTCTGCCTCCTGAACTGATCATTTGCCCTGCCACTGTACGGTACAGGGGTCTCACATATGTGAGGGGCTCCAGAAAAGGTTTTCCGAGTGGAGAAAACATTTTTCTCCGGGTTTTTCGTTTTCTCGGATTAGGGTCTGGAGACTCGGAGGCTTCATAGAGATTTGGGTGGGAAGAAGCCTCTACCCCTGTCCTCAGGTCTTACCTGACCAAGGCCCAATGTACAAAGTGCTGCCTGCTGCCACCTGAACTGGTCATGCCTCTGCCTGCCACCTGAACTGGCCATGGCTTTGCCTGCCACATGACCTTGCCATGCCTTTGCCTGCCACCTGGACTGGCCATGCCTATGCCTGTTACCTGAACTGCCTGCTAAACCTTGCACTGTACTGAACCATGTTCATACTTTTCCATATCTGTCTGCTGCCTGGACAATTCCTGGACATTTCCTTTGGCTGTCTGGACAAATGCTTTGGCTGCTCTGGAACGGTATTCCTGCCTGCTACAACCACAGGTGAGCTTTTTTTTTACCTTTTGCTCAGCAGAATGTATTTTGGGGTGTAATTCTTGGTGTGTACATGCTATGTGTTAGAAGCCTGGAGGTGCTACTTGCATGTTGGGCCTCTGTATGTGGCCAGGTAGTGGAAAAGTCTCACACATGGGGTATTGCCATACTCAGGACGAGTAGCAGAATGTATTTTGGGGTGTCATTTTGGCTATGTGCATGCTATGTGTTAGAAAGATCTTCTAAATTGACAACTTTGTGAGAAAAAAATAGGTTTTCATTTTCTTTCCACATTTTCCAAAAACTTGTGGAAAGAAATGACATGTTCAAAAGATTCATTATGCCTCATAGAATATACATTGGGTTGTTTTCTTTCCAAAATGGGGTCATTTTGTGGGTAATTCCATTGTCCTGGTGCTCCAGGGCCTTCAAAAATGTGACAGGTACTCAGGAAATGAAATGTGTAATTTATGCCTTTAGAACGCCTGATGGTGCTATATGGATGTTGGGCCTCTGTATGTGGTCAGGCTGTGGAAAAGTCTCACACATGGGGTATCGCCATACTCAGGACGAATAGCAGAATGTATTTTGGGGTGTCATTTTGGCTATGTACATGCTATGTGTTAGAAAGATCTTCTAAATTGACAACTTTGTGAGAAAAAAATAGGTTTTCATTTTCTTTCCACATTTTCCAAAAACTTGTGGAAAGAAATGACATGTTCAAAAGACTCAGTATGCCTCATAGAATATACATTGGGTTGTTTTCTTTCCAAAATGGGGTCATTTTGTGGGTAATTCCATTGTGCTGGTGCTCCAGGGCCTTAAAAAATGTGATAGGTACTCAGAAAATGAAATGTGTAATTATGCCTTTAGAACGCCTGATGGTGCTATATGAATGTTAAATTTCGACAAAATTTAATTTTTTTGGTTTCTTTTAAAAGAGAAAGTAGAGAATGTTGGGTTTTTTCAAAATATTTGCTCTTTTTTCGCTTATATCACAAAAAATAAAAAATGAAGTGGTGAATAAATACCACCAAAAGAAAGCTCTATTTGTGTGAACAAAATTATAAAAATTTCATTTGGGTACAGTGTAGCATGACTGAGTAATTGTCATTCAAAGTGAGAGAGCACTGAAAGCTGAAAATTGGTCTGGGAAGGAAGGGGGTGAAAGTGCCCAGTATTGAGGTGGTTAAGAGGGAATGTGATAGCGATCTTCAAATATCTCAATGGGGATCCCAGCATAGGAAATAAACTATTCAGTCATAGGGATTGTAAAAGGACACGGGGGCACACAATGAGAATGGAGGAGAAGCGGTTTAACCTTAAACTGTGTAGGGGTTCTTCACTGTTAGGTCAATAAGGATGTGGAACTTTCTTCCACAATTGGTAGTGGCTGCGGGGAGGATGGTTATTTTAAAAAGACTCTTAGATGTACATTTCAACCGCTTCCCGACCAGCCGCCGCAGTTGTACTGCAGCAGAATGGCACAGGCAGGCGAATCGCTGTTATTTTACATCGGGCGCGCGCCCCTTTGGCGGCTGCGGTGATCAGATTTGATCCAGAACCGATCAATTCCCAGGCCCAGGCCATTGAAATCTGGCCTGGACCTGGTGATCACTCCTGGCGAATGAGATCCTTTCCCTGCATGTGTAAACACAGAAGGGGAAGTGATGTCATCTCTCCTCATGTTGGTCTTTTCCATTCCAGACCGAGGAGAGAGAGCATCTCAGAGTAAGTGCACCAACACTACACTGACACCAGTTCACGTAGGTACACTTGCCACCCCCCCCATCACCCCCCCCCATCACCCCCCCCCAGTTAACCCCTTTACCCCTTGTCACTGTGTCAGATTTTTTTTTTGATCACTGTACTGGTGTCATTAGTGACACTAATCAGTGTTATGCCGCGTACACACGGTCGGACTTTCTATCCTACTTGGTCCGGCACACTTTCCGACAGACTTTGTCCGCCAGGTGCGCCGGACTTTAAAACGGACGGACTTGCCCACACACGACCGGACTTTCCGGCGGGCTAAGTCCGCCCGTCTTTCCGACGGACTTTCGCCGGAGTTACGGCGGACTTTCAGAATGAACGGACTTGCCCACACACGGACAAGTCCGTTCATTTTGAACGTGACTCAGGTGCGACGGGACTAGAAAAGGATGTCAATCTTGCCGCTTTTATCGGCGAGATTGACACCTTGCGAGCCCCGTTGCGGGGCATACCAGGCCCTTAGGTCTGGTATGGATTATAAAGGGAACCCCCTACGCCGAAAAAACGGCGTGGGGTCCCCCCTAAAATCCATACCAGACCCCGATCCGAGCACGCAGCCTGGCCGGTCAGGAAAGGGGGTGGGGACGAGCGAGCGCCCCCCCCCCTCCTGAACCGTACCAGGCCGCATGCCCTCAACATGGGGGGTGGGTGCTTTGGGGGAGGGGGGCGCCCTGCGGGGCCCCCCACCCCAAAGCACCTTGTCCCCATGTTGATGAGGACAAGGGCCTCTTCCCGACAACCCTGGCCGTTGGTTGTCGGGGTCTGCGGGCGGGGGCTTATCGGAATCTGGGAGCCCCCTTTAATAAGGGGGCCCCCAGATCCCGGCCCCCCACCCTATGTGAATGAGTATGGGGTACATGGTACCCCTACCCATTCACCTAGGGAAAAAGTGTAATAAAACACACTACACAGGTTTTTAAAATATTTTATTAAACAGCTCCGGGGGGGGAGATCTTCCTCCGGCTTCGGGGGTCTTCTTCCGGCTTCGGGGGTCCCTGCGCTTCATCTTCTCCCGGCGTCCGGTTGGTTCTTCTCCCGGTGTTCCAGTTCTTCGGCCGGCTCCTCTGCTGTCTTCAGGTAGCTCTCTTGCCAGCAGAGGTCCGGACTCCTGGGCTTCTGGGCTTCTTCTCTTCTCTTCTCCAGATGTTGACACGACGCTCTCTCCGGCTGGACTGCTCTCCGAGGGCTGCGTTGTGACTTATATAGGCGGAGACCCCGCCCCCTTTTGATGTCACAGTCCCTGGGCATGCTGGGACTGTGACGTTTTAGGGGGCGTGGTCACTGGGTGATGTTGACCACGCCCCCTAAAACGTCACAGTCCCAGCATGCCCAGGGACTGTGACGCTCGCTCGTCCCCACCCCCTTTCCTGACCGGCCAGGCTGCGTGCTCGGATCGGGGTCTGGTATTGATTTTAGGGGGGACCCCACGCCGTTTTTTCGGCGTAGGGGGTTCCCTTTATAATCCATACCAGACCTAAGGGCCTGGTATGACCCGCGCTCGCCGCAATAGGAAAATTTGTTTTTCCTATTGCAGCGAGCGCGAGATGCAATACCCTGCCCTCGTGTCGTATCTGGTCCGTCGGACCAGCATACACACGAGCGGGCTTTCCGTCGGACCAGCACACACACGAGCGGACTTTCCGCCCGAAACTGAGTCCGGCGGAAAGATTTAAAACTTTTTTCAAATCTAGGTCCGGCGGGCTTTTGGAAAAAAGTCCGCCGGAAAAGTCCGCCGGCGCCTACACACGGGCGGATTGTCCGGCACACTCTGGTCCGCCGGACCAAGTATGCCGGAAAGTCCGACCGTGTGTACGCGGCATTAGGGTAATTAGTGGTAGGCCCAGATAGGTCTAGGGACCCCCCTAATAAAGGTTTAACCCCTTGATCACCCCCTGTCACCAGTGATCACTGTATTAGTGTCACGGGTGACGCTGGTTAGCTAGATTTTTTTTTTTAAAGCGTCAGGGCACCCGCCGTATATTACCCAATAAAGGCTTAACCCCCTGATCAGCCGGCGGGTGAAATCAGTTAGGTTTTAGAGTCAGTCAGGGTCTGCGTCGCCCCAGGCAGCATCAGGTTAGTGCCAGTAGTGCTAACACCCACGCACGCACCATACACCTCCCTTAGTAGTATAGTGTCTAAACAGATCAATATCTGATCTGATCAGAACTATATTAGCATCCCCAGCAGTTTAGGGTTCCCAAAAACGCAGTGTTAGCGGGATCAGCCCAGATACCTGCTAGCATATAAACAAAAAAGTCAGTGCTACTACCCATACATCACATAGAATGCAGAGATCCCAGGTGCTCGATCCACAGTCGCTGGCTGAGTAGGTAAATGAGGAAAAGATGATCCGCACTCCGGTGATTGCTCTTAAGAAGTATAATATTTATTGACAAGCCACAGTGACCAAACGCAAATAAGAACAGTTGATGCGTTTCAGCCTATAAGGCCTTAGTCATAACCACCTACCTGCTAGTACCTGCGTTTAGCCCCTCCGCTTAGCCCAGCCCACCCAAGTGCAGTATCAATCAACCACTGTCACTTAAAAAACACAACACACATAACTGCAGCGTTTGCAGAGTCAAGCCTGATCCCTGCGAAAGCTAACAGTTTTTTTGGTAGCGTTTGATTTAGTCGCTGACAGTCAGGTCAGAGCCGGAGAACTGCCCAGACTACACAGGGAGCACTGGTAAGGTTGTGCGGGACTTGGTGTCACCCTTATTCAGGAAAGGGGTACCACTTGTATGTGGATAATTATTACACAAACGTGCCACTTTTTAGTCACTTGTTTGATCACCAAATTGGCGCATGTGGCACCGTGTGTTCTAATCGCCGGGGCTTACCCCAGTGGCTTGTAGATTCCCGTCTTAGGCTGGGGGAGAGAGCCTGCTTGAGATGTAATAATTTGCTCACTGTGAAGTGGAGGGATAATAAGAATGTTTTCGTTCTGTCCTCCCTTCACGCAGACATGACGGTCCAAATTCCCACGGCGACTGGTTTTGTGGAGAAACCCCTCCGTGTTCACGAATATAACCTTAATATGGGAGGGGTGGACCTCAACGACCAGTTGTTGGCGCCATACCTAATTGCCCGTAAGGCCAGACGCTGGTAAAAAAAAGTGTCTGTATACTTATTTCAATTGGCTCTGCTGAATGCTTATATGCTTCAGGACGAACTGGATCATCCTTCCTTAAATTCCAGGAAGAGATCATCACAGCTTTTCTGTTTCCACACAGTGCTGTGGCCCAACTTCCCAATCCAAATGCAGTAAGCCGGCTGCATGAGAGGCATTTTCCACATGTCCTCTCTGGTACCCCTATCCAAAGAAACACCGAAAGAAGATGTTGTGTCTGTAGAAAGCGCGGATATAGGTGTGACATCCGCTTTTATTGTCCCTCTTGTCCTGACCAACCTGGTCTTTGCATTGGTGACTGTTTTGAACGCTACCACACACTAGTTGAGTATTAGTGTAGGGTACAGCACTACACAGTCCTAGGCACATGTACACAGGGTCTCGAAAGATGTGATGGCCATTACATTTTGAGAGACCCTAATCTGCAACGTTCAGTTTACAGTTTTTTACAGTGAAAAAAGTGAAAAAAATAAAAAGACACACAAAAACACAAAAAAAAATAAAATAAATAAAAAATAAAAAATAGTTGTGGTTTTATTTTTCTTCTCTCTCTCTATTGTTCTCTCTCTTATGTTCGCTCTCTACTGTCCACTCTACTGTTCGCTCACTATTGTTCTATATCTATCTTTTTCTCTCTCTGTTTTATTTTTACTATGTTTTATTGTATTTGCTTTGCAGGTATGGTATGTTATACTGTAATGTTTGTTTTATTGTTAACCATCATTTGCTTAGCAGGTACGCCATTCAGCTGCAGCACGGGTTTATTTTTTCTGACAGCAACAGCGTTTGCTCCCACAATACATAAAGCCGTGACTCCAACGCTGTAGGAGGTGATTTCACCACCACAGTTAAAAAAAAAGAGCATATATGCCGAAGCATGGGGGCATGGTGGAGGAGTGATTTTCTCCTAACATTAGGGGTGGATTGCCCCCATGCTTCGGCATATATTTTTTAGGCACAGATTGCGTTAAAAAATGTTTTATTTTGACTATGTTTTATTGTATTTGCTTTGCAGGTATGATAAGTCTTACTGTTATACTGTAATGTTACTTTATTTTATTGTTAACCATCATTTGTTTAGCAGGTACGCCATTCAGCTGCAGCACTGATTTATTTATCTTGACAGCAACAGCGTTTGCTCCCACGATACATAAATCAGCGACTCCAGCACTGTAGGAGGTGTTTTCCCCACCACAGTTAAAATAAAATGAAGCATGGATGCCCATCATTAGAAGTGGGTGGATGAAGGGTGGTATTCTAATGGTGGGCATACCCACCGATCAATCACTTTTTTTCGTTCAGCCCACAGGCTGTATGAAAAAAAGAACATTACAATGTATGCCCAACAAGGACCAGCAACGTACTGGTATGTTGCTGGACTTTGAGTGGTTATACCAGAATGATCATCTTACTATCATTCTTTTCAGCCAACGGTCAGGTTTCATGTAATAGCAATCCTAGCGGCTAATTAGCCTCTTGACTGCTATTACAAGCAGTGGGAGGGAACACCCCCCCACAGTCTTCCATGGTTTTCTCTGGCTCTCCTGTCCCAACAGGGAACCTGAGAATGCAGCCGATGGTTCTGCCAGCTGACCATAGAGCTGATCGGAGACCAGAATGGCTCCAATCATCTCTATGGCCTAAGAAACCGGAAGCTACAAGCATTTCATGACTTAGGTTTCGCCGGATATAAACAGCGCCATTGGGAGATTGGGAAAGCATTTAATCACACCGATCTTGGTGTGGTCAGATGCTTTGAGGGCAGAGGAGAGATCTAGGGTCTAATAGACCCCAATTTTTTCAAAAAAAGAGTACCTGTCACTACTATTGCTATCATAGGGGATATTTACATTCCCTGAAATAACAATAAAAATTATTAAAAAAAAAATCAAAAATCAAAGGAACAGTTAAAAAATAAAACAAAATAAATAATTAAAAAAAAAAAAAAAAATCACCCCTGTCCCCCTGTGCTCGGTCTGGTGTCATATGTAAAAAGCAATCGCACCATGCATGTGAGGTATCACCGCGAAGGTCAGATCGAGGGCAGTAATATTAGCAGTAGACCCCCTCTGTAAATCTAAAGTGGTAACCTGTAAAGGTTTTTAAAGGCTTTTAAAAAATGTATGTAGTTTGTCGCCGCTGCACGTTTGTGCACAATTTTAAAGCATGTCGTGTTTGGTATCCATGTACTCGGCATAAGATCATCTTTTTTATTTCATCAAACATTTGGGCAATATAGTGTGGTTTAGTGCATTAACCACTTAAGGACCAGCCTCGTTTTGGATTTTAGGTGTTTACATGTTTAAAACAGGTTTTTCTGCTAGAAAATTACTTAGAACCCCCAAACATTATATATGGTTTTTCTTTTAACACCCTAGAGAATAAAATGGCGGTCATTGCAATACTTTTTTTTGCACTGTATTTGCGCAGCGGTCTTAAAAGCGCACTTTTTTTGGAAAAAATTCACTTTTTTGAATAAAAAAATAAGACAACAGTAAATGTGTGTTAAAATTGGGGTTGTGACCTGTCCACTTATTTTTGTATATATGCACCAACATGCCTCCATCCCATATTGTGCAAAAAAATTGGAGATAGAAAGCAGGACTTTGTGTGAGGCATGTTGGTGAATGGGTCCACATGACAAGAAATGTTGGGAGGGAATATCTGAGGTAGATCCTATATTGAGTGATGATACCCACAACATATATTACAAGAAAAATGATATATATTTTAATAAAAACAAATGAAAGACAAATTACAATGTAAAAAGAGTACATTTGAGCTACAATGAGGCATGTTAGCATACGTCAGTTTACAGACATAATTGGAATAGTAATTGTACATATACATGTCACAATGAGATGGTATATAATACAGTAGATAAAAGTATGCATCAATAGATGTTAACTCTACGCGTTTCTTGGCTTGGAACCAATCGTCAGGAGTCTGATGCAGTATAGCTACATTGAAGAAATGACTGTGTGTCAATAAAAGTGTGGAAAAATGGACACCAAAAAATGCAAATATGTTTTGATATACTCACAAAAAATGCATGGGTGGATGATATCCCATACATTGTGGTGCAATGTTGGCCCGGGTACACTGACTCTCCCCCGGGGTTGAGGCAGAGAGCACGCTCCATAAGACCATCGGCCCCGACCGACAAAATGGCCGGAGCACCTGCAAGGGCCACCAAGAGGGAAGGTGACGAGGCCCTGGGAATGGGAAACACACTGGGAATGAAAAAGGGGATATATGAGTGTCAGTGGCATAAGTGAGAGGTAAGTAGTGAAGGTGGAAAGAAGGACAGGGGATAGGACCCAAAGTGTGCATGGATGTGGAAATGTGAGAAACCCAAGACCAGGGGGAGGGGTGTGTGGGGCAGAAGGTGAATGTGCAAAGTGGGAAGGCAATGTAGGTGTCAGTGGAAGATTGTGAGAGTGTACAGGGGGAGTTACCTGTAGTGAGACTGCCGGGCCAGGTGACGTGCCCCAAGGAGACATGATGAGCGCTTGAGGTGCCCGGCCAATGACGGCCGTTTTAAAGCCGAGGGCTAGGGGCGCGCTCACGCCAACGTCATGAGCAGGCGTGATGACGTGAGGGGGGCGGGAAGCCAGAGACATCGTACGACCAGCCTCCCAACCCCGCAACGCCAAAGCCATGGATGGTGATTCACCAAAGAGGCTCCGCCTCTGGCAGCCAGAGGCGGGACCTGGGAGTCATGACGCCGATGCGTCGAGGCCAGGGCCAGGGCCCGCCCCCGTCAAGGTTATCTACTGTATTATATACCATCTCATTGTGACATGTATATGTACAATTACTATTCCAATTATGTCTGTAAACTGACGTATGCTAACATGCCTCATTGTAGCTCAAATGTACTCTTTTTACATTGTAATTTGTCTTTCATTTGTTTTTATTAAAATATATATCATTTTTCTTGTAATATATGTTGTGGGTATCATCACTCAATATAGGATCTACCTCAGATATTCCCTCCCAACATTTCTTGTCATGTGGACCCATTCACCAACATGCCTCACACAAAGTCCTGCTTTCTATCTCCAATTTTTAAGACAACAGTAAAGTTAGCCCAATTTTTTTTTATATTGTGAAATATAATGTTACGCCAAGTAAATTGATACCCAACATGTCACGCTTGAAAATTGCACCCGCTCGTGGAATGGCGTCAAACTTTTACCCTCAAAAATCTCCATAGGCGACGTTTAAAAAATTCTACAGGTTGCATATTTTGCGGTACAGAGGAGGTCTAGGGCTAGAATTATTGCTCTCGCTCTACCGCTGCGATACCTCACATGTGTGGTTTGACCACCATTTTCATATGCGGGCGCTACTCGCGTATGCGTTCGCTTCTGCGTGCGAGCTCGTCAGGACAGGGGGGTTTTAAAAATTTTTTAAACATTTTTATTATTTATTTTACAATATTTTATTTATTTTTACACTGTTTTAAAAAAAAATGGTGTCACTTTTATTCCTATTACAAGGAATGTAAACATCCCTTGTAATAGAAAAAAGCATGGCAGGACCTCTTAAATATGAGATCTGGGGTCAAAAAGACCTCAGATCTCATATTTACACTAAAATGCAATAAAAAAAAAAAAAAAATGTCATTTAGAAAAATGACATTTGAAAAAATGTGCCTTTAAGAGGCGTGGACGGAAGTGAAGTTTTGACGTCGCTTCCACCCAGCAGTGTCATGGAGACGAGTGAGCGCCATCTTGGCCTCACTCGTCTCCAGACAAACCACGGAGGAGGACGCGATCGCCTCCGCCGCTACCGACAGCTCCGGTAAGCGGCGGAGGGCACCGGATCGCGGCGGGAGGGGGGGGGCCCTCTCACGCCACCGATAAGAGTGATCTCGCGGCGAATCCGCTGCAGGGACCACTTTTATCTGACAGCCGGCCGCCGCATGAAAACGGGGATACCGGGGTTATGGCAGCTAGCTGCTGCCATAACAACGATATCCCCGTTCAAAGTTTGGACGTACATCGTCGTGCGGCGGTCTTGAAGTGGTTAAAATTTAAAAAAGTGTTTTTTTTCCAAAAAAAAAAGCGTTTGAAAAATCGCTGTGCAAATACTGTGAGAAAAAAAAAGTTGCAACACCCACCATTTTAATCTGTAGGGCCTTTGCTTTAAAAAAATATATAATGTTTGGGGGTTCAAAGTAATTTTCTAGCAAAAAAAAAATGTTTTCATTAAAACAAAAAGTGTCAGAAAGGGCTTTGTCTTGAAGTGGTTAGAAGGGCGGGTGATGTGTGACATAAGCTTCTAATGTTGTGCATAAAATGCCAAACCCCCCCAAATGACCCCTTTTTGGAAAGTAGACACCCCAAGCTATTTGCTGATAGGCGTGTTGAGTCCATAGAATATTTTATATTTTGCCACAAGTTTCGGGAAAATGACAAACTTTTTTTTTTTCTTTTTTTTTTTTTTTTTGGCACAAAGTTGTCACTAAATTAAATATTGTTCAAACATGCCATGGGCATATGTGGAATTACACCCCAAAATACATTCTGCTGGTGATGGTGATTTCACTTCCTCACTACCTATCACAGTTTCGGAGGCCCTGAAATGTAAAGATAACACAAAACCCCCCCAAATGACCCCATTTTGGAAAAAAGACACTTCAAGCTTTTTGCTGAGAGGCATTTTGAGTTCATGGAATATTTGATATTTTGCCAAAAGTTTCGGGAAAATTACAATTTTTTTTTTCTTTACACAAAGTTGTCACTAAATGATATATTGTTCAAACATGGCATGGTTTTGGCTCATTTGTGTGGATTTGTTCCCTAGGTGTCTGCCTTCATGTGCAAATGTGGAACTACCAATTTTGGACTTCTGCCTGATTTCTTGACTATGCTTCCATCTGACGATTCTGCTTTCCTCTGCCATACCATATGACCTCTGCTGGCCCGTGACTATTCTTCTGGATCTTGATTTTGTGCCTTTCTGTCAGATTTGTTGCTGACCCGGCCTGCCTAAACATACACCTCTACCCTCTGCCTAAGCTTCACTTCGGACTTTACAACAGTTTTACGCTATGTGGGCTCCCTTTTTCTCTTTCCATAATGGAATCTCGCCATAGCCAACAATAAAGACGGAGGTATCCCATACTGCTACACAGTGGCATATACTGTGGATGTGTGAGACCCCAAGAGGGGGTGGAGGATCTGGTGAGTGCAGTCACTATAGGAGCACGAATAAGGCACGCACAGAGTGTTTATTTGATAAGCCCACCAGAGTCAAAACGGATTCCTTTACTGGCACAACATCACTTTTATTGCATTATCAGTCACATGTTCACTTGTTTATTCACACCAGCACTTTGTATATTCATTTAATTGTTTGAACATATTGTATTTATGGTCATTTTAATTAATAATGATTTACTGCATTTAATTTATTTATTATATAAACAAGTGGTATATTACACATTGCACTTTATTTAGCGAGGCACACAGCCTGACACACATTTCACATAAGAGTTCCCACCTATTTTTTACTATTTTTTAATTTTAATTTTATTTTTATTTTTATTTCAATTATACTTTATCTCTATAATGAGCACATAGGCACAGTGCATCTGACATTTTTTTGGGTGTAGATACTCATCTAACAGACACTATTTAATTCATATTTTTTCTCCCCACCTATAACTCCTTCCTCCCTCTTTGGGGAGTAGAACACACCTGAACCCTATCAGGTTTAGAACAGCGCCATATCTACTCCTTTCTTTTTTCAGCGCTATACTCCACCTAGTGGAAGTAATTGGTAGAGGCAGCAGTTCTAGATAACATCTCCAGAGTAATATTCCACTGCGCGGGGACCCTTTTTTCTCCTTTATATGTGGAATTACACCTCAAAATACATTCTGCTGCTTCTCCTGAGTACGGGGATACCACATGCGTGAGACTTTTTTGGGAGCCTAGCCGCGTACAGGACCCCAAAAACCAATCACCGCCTTCAGGCTTTCTAAAGGCAAAAAATTGTGATTTTACTCCTCACTGCCTATCACAGTTTCAGAGGCCCTGAAATGTCCAGATAGCACAAAACCCCCCAAATGACCCCATTTTGGAAAGTAGACACCCCAAGGTATTTTCTAAGAGGCATGTTGAGTATTTTGCAGCTCTCATTTATTTTTGAAAAAGAAGAAAGAAATGAAAAATGTATTTTTGTTTTATTTTTTCAATTTTCAAAACTTTGTGACAAAAAGCGAGATCTGCAAAATACTAAACATGCCTCTCAGCAAATAGCTTGGGGTGTATACTTTCCAAAATGGGGTCATTTGGGGGGGGGGGGTTGTGCTTCTTGGGCATTTCATAGCCTCTGAAACTGTGATAGGCAGTGAGGAGTGAAATCAAAAATTTACGCCCTTAGAAATCCTGAAGGCGGTGATTGGTTTTGGGATCCTGTACAGTGGCGGCCCATCCATAGGGTCGCCGCCCCCCCCCCCCCCCCCCTTAGCTAGTCACAAAAAAAAGGTTCCTTAAAAAAAAAGAAAATGTCCCTTTAGAAAAAAAAAGTCCTTTAAGTGCACTGTGTATTGTGTTCGGGCACCGGACACAGTGCACTATGGAAGCGTCATGCCAATGCAATCCCGTGATTGCAAGCAAGACGCTTAATTTGCAGGGTTTTGAGAGGCTTTGAGGCGCACTGAACAGCGTCTCTACACTCTCATTGGTCATTCTCCTTCATATCTTTCTGTGGATTGGCACCGCCATAGGACATGGGTGGTGCTTTCCCCGGGCAGCAACGTCGCTTCTAGTTTCTGTGCCAGCGTGGAAATCAGCTCCCTGATCGTGAATGAATGAAGGAAGCATTGAGCAAGGTACTGTGATCTGAGCAGTGAGTGTGTTACCCTGTCAGTGTCTGTCCAGTGTCCACTATACAGCAGCACCTTGTACTGTGATCTGTGATCGGACTGCAGGTGGAGGGAGGAAGGGGGAGGGTGACCTGCTTCTTCTGTGCCGCGGGAATCAACCTTCAGTCATTCGCCCGAAAATGTGCTCATTACACATCATCTCCCGACTGTATACCACATGAGGGGTCCCAGCACTGTGTCCTGCTACAGCCATGGTTTACAGACAGTATATCCGCACCTTAACCAGGTCTTTTTATCTCTATCTATCTATCTATCTATCTATCTATCTATCTATCTATCTATCTATCTATCTATCTATCTAACTGTCTCTGTATGTTTCGGTCTGTCTTTCTATCTATCTATATCTACAGTATCTATCTGTATCTATTGATCTGTCTGTAGGCCCTATCATGGGCGAGTGACAGGGGGGTGAGGGCCGGGGGTTGGTTGGGGCTTTGTTTGCGCCCCCCCCCCAAAAAAAAATGGAGCACCAGCCGCCACTAGTCCTGTACGCAGTTAGACTGCCAAAAGGACCTACACGTGGTATCCCCACAAAAAGTTTGTCATTTTCCCGAAACTTGTGGCAAAATATAAAATATTCCATGGACTCAACATGCCTATCAGCAAATAGCTTGGGGTGTCCACTTTCCAAAAAGGGGTCATTTGGGGGGTTTTGAACTGTCCTGGCATTTTATGCACAACATTTAGAAGCTTATGTCACACATCACCCACTCTTCTAACCTAACTTTGTGTAATTTTTTTTTTTTTTTTAGTCATTTTTCAATCACTTGTGACAAAAAAATAAAATGTTCAATGGGCTCAACATCCCTCTCAGCAATTTCCTTGGGGTGTCTACTTTCCAAAATGGGGTCATGGGGGGGTGGGTACTGCCCTGCCATTTTAGCACCTCAAGAAATGACATAGGCAATCATAAACTAAAAGCTGCGTAAATTCCAGAAAATGTACCCTAGTTTGTAGACGCCATAACTTTTGCGCAAACCAATAATTTTTTTCAAAATTTTCGGTCTTTTTACGTTTATATCCCAAAAAAAAAAAAAAAAAAGCAGAGGCAATCAAATACCATCAAAAGAAAGCTCTATTTGTGGGGACAAAAAGGATGCAAATTTTGTTTGGGTACAGCATTGCATGACTGCACAATTACCAGTTAAAGCAGTGCCAAATTGTAAAAAGTGCTCTGGTCATTGAGCAGCCAAATCCTCCAGGGCTGAAATTGTTAAAGAACACAACATACAGGGATATGGGAAATAATTACAGACACTGATACACATAAACCTACACAGGTGGAACTGGACGGAAAACTGTCTTATTTCAGACTTACCAACTATGTAACTGTGGTTACCATCAGGTTATATATATATATATATATTATATATATACACATACAAAAGTACTGTCATCCTGTCATTTCTATTACAATGGATGTGTACATTCCTTGTAATAAAAAGTAAAATAAAGGGACAGTGTAAACATAAAAGAAATAATAATAAAAAATAATGTAAAGCGCCCCCATCGCTCCCTGCTTGCGTGCTGAAGCGAACGCATATGTAAACAGTATTCACACCACACATGTGAGGTATCGCCACGAATGTTAGTGCAAGAGCAATAATTCTAGGTAGGGAACCTCCTCTGTAATTCTAAACAGGTAACCTGTAAAGGCGTTTAAAGCGTCACCTATGGAGATTTTTAAGTACCGTAGTTTGTCGCAATTCCACGAGCGTGCACATTTTTAAAGCGTGACATGTTCTATGTATCTATTTACATCTTTCACATTATACAAAAAACTGGGGTAAATATTGTGGGTTGTTTTTAAATCATTACCGATTGCTGACCGCCCGTAGCTGTACGGCGGGCGCTTTAAGGAGTATAGGGCGCAGCGTGATATAGGAGCCCATGCGCCTTGTCGGCAGCTTCTCAGGAGCTACCCGTGGTTGCTCCTGAGAAGGGGAGAAAGGAGATCTGTCAATGTAAACAGACAGATCTCAGGATCTCCGTTCTGTCAGGGGTGAGTAGAGCGAACTGATGTTCCTACTGCTTAGGAACAACGATCGCTCTCCTCCCCGAGGCAGTCTCATCCCCCCACAGTTAGAATCACTCCCAAGGACACACATTTAACCCCTTGATTGCCCCCTAGCGTTATGTCAAATGTCAATGGTCCCAAAATAGTGTGAAAAGTTTCCAATCTGTCCGCTGCAATGTCGCAGTCCCAATAAAAATAGCAGATTGCCGACCATTACTAGTAAAAAAAAAAAAATGCCATAAATCTATCCTTTTGTGCAAACCAATCAATATACGCTTATTGCGATTTTTTTTTTTTACCAAAAATACGTAGAAGAATTAATATCGGCCTAAACTGATGAAAAAATTTGGTTTTTTTTATATATTTTTTGGGGATATTTATTATAGCAAAAAGTAAAAAATATTGTTTTTTTTTTTTTTCAAAATAGTCGTCCTTTTTCTGTTTATAGTGCAAAAAATTAAAAACGCAGGAGGTGATCAAATACCACCAAAAGAAAATTTTAACATTTTGTGGGAAAAAAAGGATGTCAATATTGTTTGGGTACAGCATTGAACGACCGCACAATTGTCAGTTAAAGCGACGTGGTGCCATATCGCAAAGAATGGCCTGGTCAAGAAGGGGGTAAATCCTTCCAGGGCTGAAGTGGTTAAAGTGTTCATTTTATTAAAAAAAAAAAAAATGCGTTTGCCAAACCACTGCGCAAATACCGTGTGGCATAAAAAATTGCAATGATTGCCATTTTATTCCCTAGGGTCTCTGCTAATAAAAGAATGTATAATGTTTGGGGGTTATACGTAATTTTCTAGCAAAAAATACTGATTTGAAAGGCCTGGTTCAAGTGGTTAAGCTATTAATAGGCAAAAATGTTAACGTGTGCGAAAAATTTTAAAAAATTGCTCTAGAAGGGCTTTCTTGGTCAATCTTAAGTCTTGACTTCTATGATGCAAGGTTCTGAGAGCAGTTACAATGTACCTCTGGTGTGTGTGCAGGGTTTGTGTGAGACCATTCATAGTCCTGCTGACTCAGCTGCCTGCTCACGTGGTCTGAAGTCATATGACTCATTGCTAGCAGACACATCCTTCCTGATCTGATCTACTGCAAAACAAGAGGACTTCTACAGAGATCAGGTGAGTGGTGGAGGCAGAGCTGGGAGCTGTACTCAGGGGTCTGAGAACTATAGGATTACTCCTAGGTGTTAGTTCATGCATTTTGCTGTCAGGGCTCAGCTTCTCTATCATCCACTACCTTGGAATCAGCATTCATTGTTACTTAGCAAAGGTAATAGGAAGTGATCATAGCAAGGGGCAACAGGAACAATCAAATCACCAGTGCGATTACTATGGCAGCTGGCAAGATAGTTATGTAGTACTTTTAGGTACATTCCCACACCTGGAAGACTGCTTTGTTGTCAGTGTGGTAATAGTTATGTCTTTTATTTACTTATTTTGTCAATATAGACAGCTTGGGATCTAAATCATTGATGTTTGGTATCACAGAGGCTTTGTACTGAAGAAATTCTCTCCCTCATAATGTTTAACTCCTTGCTAACCACTTGTGTGCCAGGGGAATTTTTAGATTTGGTAACATCTGCATTTTTATTTTAACAAACCCCCAAGCACATATATTTTCTGAAAGCAAAGACCCTGGAGAACAAAATGGTTGCATTTTTTTTTTTTTTTTTTTTTTTTTTTATGTCGCACGATATTGGAGCAACTGTTTATCGAACACATATTTTCATTAACAAAATACACTAAAATGGGTTTAAGTGCACAAAGACACAATACCAATACTTTTTTTACTTGACACAACCCTATCTTTTATATTTCACCAAAAAAAAAAAAAAAAGATACCCAGCATGTCAAGTTTTTAAGTTGTGCGTTCCTGTGAGATGACAAAAAACGATGGTGTCCAAAAAATCTTCAAACACAATGCTTCCCCCTTTTTTTTTTTTTTTTAATTTAAAATATAACAAACATGTTATACTTACCTGCTCTGTGCAGTCATATTGCACAGAGTGGCCCCGATCCTCCTCTTCTGGGGTCCCCAGCGGTGATCTTGGCTCCTCCTCTTCTTTGTATGTCCACCATAGCCAGCCGCTTGCTATAGGGAGAAACGTGGTCTCCGCGATGCCGACCTGTGTGTGTATTAAGGATGAGCTCCGATGTTGTTCGCAGAGCCCATGTGCAGAGCCCGCCAGGAAGTCGGCGCTGCGCTAATTACAGGCAGTGAGACATTTCCCGATCTCTGCAGCCGCGCATCGGGACAATGTCTCACTGCCTGTGATTAGTGCAGTGCCGACTTCCTGGGGGACATCACCCCCCCCCCCTTTCGCAGCTCTCTCATTCCACCAGGAGCCCCGAGCAACCAGCAGGCGCACCAAACAGAGCCAGGATCGGCTCTGATCGGCTATTCGTTTGACATGACATCACTTCCGGTTCACTCTGAAACTATCAGCGCCAGTTATTGAAAATCAAAAGCATTCAAAAACACAGATCTTGGTGTTTTGAATGCTTTTAAGTCTTCTAGACTCCATAAAAAGTACCTATTGCTGTCACAAAGTTTACATTCCTTGTGACAGCAATAAAAGTGATTAAAAAAAATAAATAAAAAATTAAGAGAACAGTGTAAAAGTAAAGTGCCCCCGTCCTTCTGCACGCACACAAACAGCGCTTGCCCCACGCATGTGAGGTATCACCGCGAACATCAGATTATGGGCAGTAATTCTAGCACCAGACCTCCTCTGTAAATCTAGGTGGTAAGTATAATGTTTGGTAGGGGTGGGTGCAACAGATCAAAAAACTCATGGTTCGGATCGATTCCTCGGATCAGAGTTATGGATCGGATCATTTTTTGGATCAGCAAAAAAAAATCTCCCCACTGTAATATCCACTATCTCCTCCACTGCTGTAATATCCACAATCTCCCCCACTGCTGTAATATCCACGTCATCTCCCCTGCTGTAATGGACATCTCCACTCACTGTAATATCCACAATCTCTCCCACTGTAATGGACATCTCCCCCACTCACTCTAATATCCACAGACATCTCCCCCACTCTAATATCCACAGACATCTCCCCCACTTTAATATCCACAGACATCTCCCCACTGTATACAGTATAGGAAGACTAGTGTTTAGTCTTACCTTACCAGAATAGAAGCCGGTGTAGCAACATATTCGGCGACCCATCGCCGTTCCGTCGTTCCGTCGCCACCATCTTGCTACACCCCACACTCATCCACACTAAGGATACACTAAGAAGGGGGAAAGCGGACATGTTGTTACACCCACCGGAGTTTTGCATTTTACGCGTATTTATAACAGTAAAGTCAGTTTATATAGTGAAATACAGTACTTAGAACTCTGACTGCTTAGATGTTGAATTTTAAAAGCAGCGAACTTCTGTCAGATTAGAAAACCTGTGAGATGAGCAGGGCTGACGCTGCTTTTAAAATTTAAGTTTAAGTAGTCAGACGGAGTTGTAAGTCCTGTATTTCACTATATAAACTGACTTTACTATTATAAATACATGTAAAATGCAAAACTCCGGTGGGTGTAACAACATGTCCGCTTTCCCCCTTCTTAGTGTATCCTTGCTGTGGACAAGTGAGAGGTGTAGCGAGATGGCGGTGACGGGACGTCACTTCTGTAGCAAACTGCGATGGGTCGCCGAATATGTCGTTACACTGGCCAGAGGGGTGATGACGTCAGGGCACAGCTCACCGTCGCCGCCGGGTGTACCAAGATGGCCGCCGCTCCGGAGCTAGGCCGAAGCCGCGGCTTTCCTAAGGCCGAGGCAGCAGATCGCGTGTTGTACCGATCCAAACAGGTTGAGCCGTTCGGATCACGAATCGGTGAGGATCCGTTGCACCACTAATGTTTGAGGATTCTAAGTAATCTTCTAGCAAAAAATACTAATTGTTATATGTGAACAAAAAGTGCCAGAAAACAGCTGTTTTCAAGTGGTTAAGGTGAAAAATCTTGTGTGTTGCAGGTCCCCCCCCCTTTTTTTTTTTGCCTGAGTCAATCTGATCCAGTGACGTGCACGAGAGCGGCAGCTCCTGCTGCTGTCTTCCTCCTCATTGGACAGATCGATAGCAGTGGAAGCAATTGACTCCCGCTGTTGTCAGTCAAAAGCTGTGATGCAGGGGGTGGGGCGGAGTCTTACTGTCTGTGTCAATGGACGCAGCAGCAGCTTGGAAGCGAGCACGCACGAATGCCCCCATGGAAAGCAGCTTTCCGTGGGGGCACCTGCCGAAGAGGAGGGGCCTGAAGCGCCAGAGGGGGGAGGAGGAGAGGATCGGAGCTGCTCTGTGCAAAACCATTGCACAGAGCAGGTAAGGATAGACATGTTTGTTAAAAACAAAAACCCGGTGCTTTAGTAACACTTTAACTGTGAATGATAACCTTAGAAATATTAATGTCACTGTGACATTCATTGAGAGCTCACATGAGTGGCTCAATTGCTTACGTACACATGCGTGCCCTATCTGTGTGATTTGCATTTGGATGTGTGCATGGGGTAACGGTTTCTTTTTTTCCCTTTTTTGAACTTTATCAAAATCCTCGCTGCTTCCTTGTTCATTAGTTGCAGAGGAAATCAGTTTCTTGGATCACTTTTTATAGCAGCTTTACCCACTGCCTACCAGGGAAATTTTATAAATCTACCTTGGAAGACAATTGGTTAAAGTGTAACTGAAGCCAAACTTTTTTTTAGTTTTGGATAGAGTGGAAAGGGATTAGAACATGGTCAGTTTTTATTGCTGTCTGGCCCCCATTAGGGAGAGTCATCCTATCTATTTGTCCTGTTTACTGTTCTCACCAAAAGAAAATAAATCCCAAATTTTGGGTTGTCGGAACAGGAATACCAGAAATACTATACTAGTTCTGGTGATAGTCAGTTGTAGTGCTGGTAGATTTTTTTAATCTACCGCTGATAGGTTAATCTTGTGGGTTACTTGTTAGAGGAAGTTAGATTTGCCTCTGTTCCAGCTTGGCTGAGTTGCGTGAAGTTCCACACTGTGCTGATGGGTGTCGTTGTCACCATCGGCAGGTGTTGGAAAAGCAACGTGTTGAAGCGTATGAGTGCTCCTCTGTCCCGGGGACAACTTGGTGGAGGTGGTCCTCCAAGTTGCATTCTGGGAGAGGGTATTTATGGGACAGACGCCATGTTTAGGGGTTCGTTTTCAGCCGCCTGCTGGCCCTCCTGGCCGACAGGTATGCGTTAAGAGTACCACCTCGTGGTCCTCTGTTCTGGAGGCTCGCGTTGCTGCGGCGTGTGGGTGGGCCCAGAAGCCTGTCTGGGGCCTACCACAGCAGCAGAGGAACGGTCCTGAGCTGTCTATCTTGAGTGAAGAAGCTGGACAACCGAGAAGATCCCAGGGGAGGACCCATCATGGAAGGATCATGCAGAGTGCTGGTCTGGAGAGGGGCCTGGTGACTCGGTTGGAGGACATATCCTGAAGTAATCTTACTGCATAGTACTGCCGGGCTGGCTTAAAGGTTCAAGTACTGTGTCTGACGTTCATTTCAAACCGATACATCCTGTGGCAGAGGATAGTACGGGTTTTATTTCAAACAAGTCTGTGGCAGAGACTTTTGTTCGTGCTACGTACTGGCTGCTACACAAGTGAGAGAGGTCTATCCAGGCGGGCAAAGATTGAATCCCACAAGGGGAGCACATTCAACTACAAGTGTTCAATTCCAGAGAATGTTCCAAAGAATACTAAGGAAAGGTATTTGAGCTTCCCTGCAACTTTCCTTCTGCCTCTTTGCTGCTACTTCCTTTATTATTTGTTCATTAAAGCATTGAAAAATATACTCAAGTGTTAGTGTCTACACCGTCCAGAGGTAAACTCAACGGGACCCTAGACCCGGTGCCGGTGAAACAGAGGTATCGAGAGTGAAGGTAACAAGCCCGCTTTAAACCAGCAGCTCCACCGAGAGTTAGGCTCCATTCACACTAGCGCGTTTTTTGATGCATTTTGCATTTTGCAGAAATGCACGGGAATTTTTTAACATGGGTTCCTATGGAACATGTTCACATCAATGCGTTTTTGTTTCTCTGCATTTTTGGAAAGGGTCAGGGACTTTTTTTCATGCAAAATGCAGCGTTTTGCATGTAATAGAATTCAATGGACAAGCATCAAAAACGCAAGTGCAGCGTTTTTGCAGCGTTTTTGCAGCGTTTTTGCCGTTTTTTTTTTTTTTTTTTTTTTTAAGACTGTAAAAAAAAACTGTAAAAAAAAAACGCAAAACGCAAAAACGCCGCAAAAACGCTGCTCAAAAACGTGGCAAGCATGAAAAAAAAACCTCCAAAAACGCTCAAAAGCAACATGCATAGGTGTGAATCGAGCCTTAGTGCTACACAGTGATTTTCTGTTTTGGCCATGGAACAAGTGAAACCTTACAAATGGGCAAAAAAACCCAAAACTGACAGGCCTTACAACCCTCGCTTATTCCATCCAAAATGAACAAAGTGCTATTTTAGGTGGAAGCAATTTCTTGATTCGTTAAAAACAGGCTTTTGGTAGGCAAAGTTGTATTCAATGCTACATTTTTTTTTTTTTTTTTTTTTTGTACATACCTATGTTGCTTAAAAAGTATTAACCATTCCCACTACACAATTGGCTGGATATTTGATTAAAAACTTCAACAAAAATACAGCCACTGACTGTTTCCATGTCACAAAGCACCGCTTATCCAAACTTCTGGGTAGGGGAGCGTGCACCCCGAGTACTAAGCATGCAGTTCAGAAGGGGGGGGGGGGGGATGGGATCTCCAGCTGATTGGCATCCTCAGCTCTGTTCCTGTGTGCTGTGTGAAGGGGGGTGTGTGCCTTTCCTCCAATCGTCTCGCAGAGTTCTCCTCACTGACCTCTGTAGAGTGTGACTTCAGCTATCCACCCACTTTTTTTTTTTTTTTTTTTTTTTTTTTCTTAAAGCGGAGTTCCACCCAAAAATGGAACTTCCGCTTTAAGGGAGGTGACCCCTTGACATGCCACATTTGGCATGTCATTTTTTTGGGGGGGGGGGGGGGGGACAGGGACACTCTTTTTAGAGGGTCCCAGCTCCCACTTCCTCCCGGCGCACTGTGGCACCGGAAGGGAGATCACCTCTCCCCCCTCCCTCTTGGCAATTGCCTGGCCAGTCGTGCCGCACGCATGCGCAGTGGGTGCCCGACTGCGAAGCCACAGCTGTGCGCCCACAGTTACAATGCCGGCGCCACAGAGAGGAGGGGGAGATGAACAGAGCTTCGTTTCCCCGCATCGCTAGACCATGGGACAGGTAAGTGTCCGATTATTAAAAGTCAGCAGCTGCAGTATTTGTAGCTGCTGATTTTTTTTTTTTTTTTTTTTTTTTTTTTTAGCAGAACTCCGCTTTAACTCGGCTTTATAAATTCAGCACTTTGGATGTAGAAAAAAGAAGACTGCAGATAGACAGATACAACTTATGTAGGAGGATCGGTTTCATCTCTGTATCACCTGAGGCCAGTCACTTCACTGGGTATATGTAAGCATTTACAAACACTTTAATTGAAAGCAAGATGTACCTACGGATTATACATTTTAGACATTACAGGAATATATTAGGATTGTCCCGATACCACTTTTTTAAGACCGAGAACAAGTACCGATACTTTTTTTCACGTACTCACCGATAACCGATACTTTTTTTTTAATGTCACGCGACATATTTTTTTTTTTTTTTTTTAGGGGGGGAGGGGGTGGATGGTGTCTGTGTGTTTTTTTTTTTTTTTTTTTTTTTTTTTATTTAAATTTTTATTATTTTTTACAATATTTTTTTTTTTATTATTATTATTTATTGCAATACTTTTTTTTTTTTTTTTTTAATCAGCCCTGTTGGGGGGCTTTGTGAGATATCAGGGGTCTTAATAGACACCTGAAATCTTCCCCTTGAGACCGAGGCTAGAGATTCCCCAGTCCCTTTCTCTGTAGCCTCAGCTGCACTGAAAATAAATGGAGAGAAGACCGCGGCTCCTCTCCATTCATAAACTGAGACATTATAATCCACAGGAGGTTACAATGTTTCAGTTATGTGAATGGACAGAGTCAGTGATTACTGACTTTGTTCCTACATCAAAGGAAGGAGGATGACATGGAGAGGGACAGCAGCAGAACGGCGGGGGACACGGAGGAAGAAAGGTGGGGGACAGCAGAATGGAGGGGGACATGGAGGAAGAAAGGAGGGGGACAGCAGAACGGAGGGGGACACGGAGGAAGAAAGGAGGGGGACAGCAGAACGGAGGGGGAGATGGAGGAAGAAAGGAGGGGGACAGCAGAACGGAGGGGGACATGGAGGAAGAAAGGAGGGGGACAGCAGAACGGAGGGGGACATGGAGGGGGACAGCAGAACGGAGGGGGGACACGGAGGAAGAAAGGAGGGGGACAGCAGAACGGAGGGGGAGATGGAGGAAGAAAGGAGGAGGGCAGCAGAACAGAGGGGGACACGGAGGAAGAAAGGAGGGGGACAGCAGAACGGAGGGGGACATGGAGGGGGACAGCAGAACGGAGGGGGGACACGGAGGAAGAAAGGAGGGGGACAGCAGAACGGAGGGGGAGATGGAGGAAGAAAGGAGGAGGGCAGCAGAACAGAGGGGGACAGCAGAATGGAGGGGGACATGGAGGAAGAAAGGAGGGGGACAGCAGAACGGAGGGGGACACGGAGGAAGAAAGGAGGGGGACAGCAGAACGGAGGGGGCATGGAAGGGGACTGGAGGAGGATGCGGTGATTGTGTGTGGGGGAGTTACAAGCACAGATCACTGCTGTATAGATTTCACTAAAGCAGCTGAAGGGGGGGGGGGGAGAAGCTTGTAACTCCCCCACTCGCCGATCATTGCTGACTGTCCAGGTATCGGGAGCATTTGCCCGAGTATTCGGCAAATGCTCGGTATCGGTGCCGATACCGATACTAGTATCGGTATCGAGACAACCCTAGAATATATACAACTTATTTGATTGAAATGTTTTGGACTAGATACACTTTAAATATCCATTTCATGTGTCAAAAATAACATATGCTTTCCAGATGCTACGGAATGCTATTACCTTCCTACCTTGAAGGCTACCCATGCAATGCTAAAGAGAAGTGGGATTGTAATGTGGGCCCGTTGGATGAGGAGCTTTGGCATAATGTCCTTGACTCTGTCCTACACGGCTCCCTCAACACTGCCCAGAGGCTTTACCTACTTTTTATTGTGCTACACCCCTTTGAAACTGCACAGCATGGTTATCCTACAGACCTCTCTTTGTGCTAGGTGTGCCTCTGCGTCTGGGGACCTTATGCATCTACTGAGGAGATGTCCCAAGTTACATCGGTATTGGGTGGCAGTGGCTAATACAATAAACTCTGCATTCCATATTATAGTACCCCCTTGAACCCTCCAGGTGTATTTTGGGCATCCTGGATGACCTCCAGTTAACGGAATTCCAGCTGATAGCAGTCAACAGAGCCCTATTCCAGGCCCGTAGACTCATTCTGCAACTGTGGAAATTGGACAGAGCCCATACCCACAAGGAGTGCGTGAGCAATATAGGTTATACCCTCAAACTGGAAAAAAAAAAATTTCCAGCAGTGAGGGAGCCCCAGCAAGTTTGATCGGATATGGGGTGATTGGTTGGCAGTCCGGGGCCTAGCTCTAACTGAATTGGTACTGAACAGGATCTTGGGCTAATTTGCCTTTGAGTGTATTGTATAAGTAGTCTATACCCTTTTCCATGAGGCCCTCTGTATTTTCTATGCTCAGTTTATAGATCCACTTACTGTACAGGATTGCTCTCTGAAGGCATTTGTTATAATGTAGTGTGTACTGTTTTTGCTTGGCCTGGAATCCTAGTGATGGTAATATTCATTTTTCTGGTTGTATTTGTTATTTATATTTGTTTCAACTCAATAAAAACTGTTACTAATTAAAAAAGAAAAAAACATATGCATCTTAGTTAAATGACCTTGATAACATTTTACTATTGCTGGAAAATAAGTGGCAGAATATTATTGGATGCTGTGAATCGTTGGGATGCCTCTTAAAGCGGAGCTCCAGGTGCTTTCAGAAAAAAATAAGTCAGCAGCTACAAATACTGTAGCTGCTGACTTTTAATATTAAGACACACACCTGTCCACGAATCCTGTGGTGTCTTTATCCGAGCTGATTTGGGGATTTTTCTATCGCCCTTTGTGAAAAGAGCTGGTTGGAAAATTGTACGTGGACAGCCGATGGGGCTGGCTTTTAGAATACAATAGCCACATTGGGTCATAGGATGGGGAAGTTGTTAGATTTCTTCTGTTCAGTCTGCGAGCTGAATAATAGAAATCTATACATTTATGGCCAGCTTTAGTCTTTTTATGACAGAATGAAAATATTTCTATGCATATACCCCAAAGATAACCACAGGCTTAGTACATTGGTTGGATCGTATGACCGATGTGGTCTTAAAATGCACTTTCCTGACAGACTCCATGGCAGCCTACGTGTGGGTTAACCCCGCCTCCTCTCCAATGCTATAGGACCCCATTCCCATAAATGAGTGCTCACCACTAGCTACTGCGTTCCTTTTTTGTCCTCCTCTATGGACCTACACATGCTGTTCGCATCAAGATTGATTGAATCCAAGATTGGCATACCTGTGCGGTGCAGCTCAAAAAGCCCAGCTATGAGCGGGCGAGTAGCTTAAAGAGGCTTGAATGTTCCCCCTTGGTGGATGGGTGGTCGCCTCTGTATGCCCGGCGGACAGTTCTCATCAACGGCTGGCAAGGTCTGTGGCTGTTTTTCTCATACTCCATGGCAGTATTTCTATGTGTTGTCTGTATTTTCCCTGGTGGTCCAGTGTGTCCTATCCCCCTCATGGCGGCTGGTTCGCGTGCGTTCCAGCCCGCCACGGCACTTCCGGGTTGCGGCAGTCTCCGCCGCTGGCACCTGCGCTGTAGCCACCCTGAGAGCGAGGTTTGGCTCGCGCATGCGCAGTACGGCGGCTCGTTCGTCGTCCGCGCAGGCGCCGTACGGCGGTTCCCCTTTGCGCGTGCGCAGTAGGGGATAATGATGTCACGGGCGGGGAATTTAAATTCCGCCCTCCTGTCCTGTTGAGTTGGGATCTCCCTTGGTAGGGAAAGGAGGAGCGGATCCCTGCTGGTCTCCAGGTGAGTGGTGGAAACCTCTGCAAAAAAAAAAAAGAGAGCAAAATAATGGAAAATGTTCTTTTATCATTATATATGTTTATCTAAATATATATACTTATGCGGCTGGAAGTTGTTTTTCCTTTGCCTTGAATATACATTGGTACATGCTTTGTGCATATTAAAAAAAAAAAAAAAAATGAGGCAAGCAGAGTTTTTTCTTTTCTCTAAAACCTTTTCATATTTGACGCCTAGGTTTTCTTAGACCATTATCCCTGCAGACTATTAAAGTGACATTTCGTGTCCCTGGTTATGGACAATTCACCGCCTTTAAGTGGCCAGCCCTCACGCACAAGGTATGTGCTCGTGAGGGGAGGGGATGAGATTTATGCACATTATTGTCGTGCTGATACCATGTTCTGCCTTTCTTCTCTCCCCTTCCCCTATTTTTTCTCTTCCCAGCCCTTCTAGGTCAGACCCGCTAAATGCGGTCCAGAATGCCAATGACCTTGCCAAGCCACAATACAATTCATCTTCATCCAGACGAGACTCACAGTCCGGATCCCACCAGAGGAGACGCTCTCGTTCCTCCTCAAGACACCGCTCCCACCGCCATGACAGCCGCTCAGACCACAGAGCCTGCTGGGGATGTAGGACACGAGTTCCGGAGGGCAAGTCCTTATGTGACCGTTGTTTTGCCCGTGCGGTTGGGGAAAAAGAGACGGAAAACCAGCGTTTAGAGTCTCTTGTGAAACGAGTGGTACAGCAATCCCTAATGGAGAGGGAAGCACCTCGCACATTGAGCCAGTCTACCACCGCGTCTGGCCCGCCGGCGGAAGAGGCCCGCGATGATCCGGGTACTTCGCAGCCCTATATTACCTCTCCTGACTCCTCAGAGGATGAGTCTATTAATGAGGAGGTCATTGGAGGGTTCGACTTCGCGATGGTTTCCCCTTTAATCAAAGCAATCAAGGAAGCCTTGAAGTGGGAAGACCCTTCCACTCCCCCAGCCAAGCAGAAAAAATTCTTCAAGCACCTGGGGAGAGAACGCGCAAACTTTCCGCTCCTTCCAGAGCTAAAGGAAATCATTGAGGAAGAATGGAGTAAAACAGAGAAAAAATCCTCCATGTCTAATAAAACCTCCAGATTGTACCCCTTCAAGTCAGAAGAAGTAAAGAATTTGGAGAATACTCCCTTTGTGGACGCAGCTCTTATGCGTCTGGCCAAACATGTGACTCTTCCTCTAGAAGACGCAGTATCTTTTAAAGATGGGCTCGAGAGGAAGATAGACCTAGATCTAAAAAGAATCTATGGGCTCGCGGGTATGGCCTGTAAACCAGCCCTGGCATTAGCGGCCATGTCTAAGGCCATGGAGGCCTGGACGGAGAACGTGGAAGCCTTCCTTAAAGGCGTGTCAGAAGAACTGGCTGGAAGTTCAGCAGCCGCAGAGCTGAAGCTTGCAGCGGTTTTCCTGGGGGAGGCGTCCATTGACCTGATCCGCCTTCTGGCTCGTATTATGCTGTCCTCAGTTACGGCCAAGAGAGCCCTCTGGTTGCGTCCCTGGCTTGCGGACCCTGGTTCTAAGCAAGCGTGGTGTAAAATCCCGTTTGAGGGGTCCTCACTGTTTGGCAATAAGCTTGACGATGCCATTACGCGAGCCACAGGTGGCAAATCGGGTTTTCTTCCCCAGGACAGGCGCATGCTGGGTCGAAAGAAGCCCCAGTTCAGAAGACGAAGTCCGGAGCGCTCCAGGGAAGCACGCTCCTACAAGCCTGGCCGGGACTTTAGGAAGAATTGGAGCAGAGGGCAGTCATCCTTCCGCAAACCCGTTAAAAATCAAACGTCCAGTGCTCGTGATCAGGCTAAATCTTTTTGAGGTTACGCCCGCCCAGGCGGGCCGGGTGGGGGCTCGTCTGCTCCTCTTCCGGCACGTCTGGGTGGCCTCGATCTCAGACTTCTGGGTCATAAGGACGGTCTCGTCAGGCCACAGGTGGGCCTTTTCCAGGACTCCGCACCCAAGGTTCGTCTCCACTCTTCTCCCTCGGGCAGAGGATCGGAAACAAATTTTGCTGTCCTATGTGGACCTCCTGAAAATTCAAGGAGCAGTAGTACATGTACCACAGGACGAATGGTTTCAGGGGATATACTCCCCTCTCTTCCTAGTTCAAAAAAAGGGGGGCTCTTGGCGCCCAGTCATAGACCTCACATATCTCAACGGATTCATAGAGAATGGAAGGTTCAAGATGGAAACCTTGGTGACCATTCAGAGAGCCATACAACCAGGCGACTGGATGATATCAATCGACCTGAAGGACGCTTATTTCCACGTTCCAGTGGAAAAAGAATTTCACAAATACCTCCGCTTTCACATTGGGTCAGATCATCTTCAATTTATTTGCCTCCCCTTCGGGCTGACAACGTCCCCCCGGGTCTTTTCAAAGGTCCTCCTAGCTACGGTGGCACTAATAAGATCCAAAGGGGTACGTTTTTACCACTACCTGGACGACCTACTGGTGCTGTCCCAGAGCAGGGAGCAGTTGCTGGTCCACCGGGATCAAGTAATCTCCACTCTGTCCAACTTCGGGTGGCTCCTAAACATAGAAAAGAGTCAACTGAGCCCAACTCAGCGTCTAATATATCTGGGAGCCCAGTTCGATACAGTGGCAAACACTATCTCCCTTCCACTACAGAAAATTCCTACAGTTCGAGACAGAGTCTCCCGGGCTCTACATGCACGGCAAATGAAAGCCTCTCAGTGCCTGAAAGTCGTTGGCACGATGGTTTCTACGACTCCCATGGTCAAATGGGCCTTATGGAGATTGTGTCCCTTCCAGTCAGGCCTCCTACGGCAATGGAAGTCACGGGACAAGAATCGGGTCATCCGCATAACATCTACAATGAGAAACAGCCTCTTCTGGTGGCTTCAGCGCAAGAACCTCCTGACTGGCCACTCCATCGCTCCCATCTCCTGGGTGACGGTCACGACCGATGCCAGCGGTACCGGTTGGGGAGCCCTTTGTGGGTCGAACCTGGCCCAAGGCAAGTGGGAAACATGTCTCCCCAACCCAGGGTCGAATGTCTTGGAACTTCGTGCGGCCTGGTGTGCCCTACAGTTCTTCTCTCATCTCCTGATGGGGGAGTCAGTGCTGTTGAGAATGGACAACACCACAGCAGTATCATATGTGAAGAGGCAAGGGGGTACTCGGAGTCCCACACTCCTTCGGGAAGTCGAGCCCATCCTATCGTGGGCGCAGAAATACCTTGCCAACATCTCGGCAGTCTTTGTCCCAGGCGTCCAAAACACTCAAGCAGACTTCCTGTCACGGACCGAGTTGGACAACAACGAGTGGTCTCTCCACATAGAGACGTTCAGGTGGATCTTGTCACTAAAGACCGATCCCGAAGTAGATCTGTTTGCTTCCCCCTGCAATCGCAAGCTGAAGAAGTTCTACACCCGGGGGCTCTGCAGTCAAGCCATCGGGACAGATGCCTTGACGGATCAGTGGAGGTTCAAGCGGGCATACGCCTTTCCGCCACTGCCAGTTATGCTGAGATTCCTGCAGAGGCTCCGAGCGGAGCCAGTGGAAGTGGTGACAATAGCTCCCTACTGGCCGAACAGGCCCTGGTTCCCTCTCCTGGTCCAGCTCAGCTGTCGGGACCCAGTGCCTCTCCCTCTCAGACCGGACCTTCTTTCTCAAGGGTCAGTCCTGCACCCTTGTCCTGCGGTGCTGAGACTGATGGTCTGGTTCTTGAGAGGGAGAGGCTGGAATCCCTAGGTTGTGCCTCAGAAGTAATATCCACTCTCATGAGCTCGAGAAGATCCAGTACAAATAAAGTCTATGGAAGGCTCTGGTCCAAATTCGTGGAGTTCTGCTCTCCTCAGGGCAGGTCTTTTAGACATCCAGAAGTCCAGGACGTTCTCAGTTTCCTCCAAACGGGCCTAGATTTACATCTATCTGTCAGCTCTCTGAGAGTCCAAGTTTCGGCACTTTCGGCCTTCTCCGGCACTTCATGGGCAGTTCATCCTCGGGTTAGACAATTTTTCCGAGGCGCATCGAGACTCAAGCCCCAGAGAAAGCCTAGGTTCCCCAAATGGGACCTTCCATTAGTCCTTGACTCGATCTCTGGACTCAGTACTTCGGGGCCCTCCCCGCTCCCTATCAAGGTCTTTTCAGCAAAGGTGGCCTTCTTAGTGGCCATTACCTCAGCCAAAAGGGTCTCTGAAATTGCATCACTTGGTCACGAAGAACCCTTCCTAACGTTTTTCCCGGACCGGGTAGTCCTAATTCCTATGCTGGGTTCCAACCCAAAAGTGTCTTCAGTATTCCACGTCAATCAAGAGATCGTTTTACCTACATTTAGGACCCCAGGGTCCACTGAGAATCACCCTCTAGATGTGGGCGAAGCTATTAAAGAATATCTCAAAGTTACTTCTCCCTTTAGACGTTCTAGTCATCTCTTCGTGCTTCACTCAGGCAGCAATATAGGGAAGAAAGCCTCAACCAGGACTATCGCGTCCTGGATCGTACAGACCATACAACAGGCATATAGGGCTAAGGGCTTGGCTCCTCCAAAGGCGGTGACAGCCCATTCCACCAGAGGAATGGCAGCCTCGTGGGCAGCGGCTCGACATGTGGCTCCAGATACCATCTGCAAGGCAGCTTCATGGGCTTCTATTAATACTTTCATGTTGCATTATTGTATAGAGCCTGCCTCTCTATCCTCTGTAAACTTTGGGTTACAAATCCTATCGACCGATGGGACAAATTAAAATTTATGTTTTGATCATGCATACCCACCCGTGTGGTTGGCTAGTTATTTCCCACACGTAGGCTGCCATGGAGTCTGTCAGGAAAAAGGAAAATTTATTATCAAATACTTTCCGTAATTTTCCTTTCCTGATGGACTCCATGGCAGACGGAGTTCCCACCCATTGGTCAACGAGTAGGCTAGTTACGGAACGCAGTAGCTAGTGGTGAGCACTCATTTATGGGAATGGGGTCCTATAGCATTGGAGAGGAGGCGGGGTTAACCCACACGTAGGCTGCCATGGAGTCCATCAGGAAAGGAAAATTACGGTAAGTATTTGATAATAAATTTTCCTTTATTTCACCTGCCAAGCATGCATATTTATGACCCGTGTAAACACCCCAGTGCTGGCCTTACCATGGCAGTGCATCTGTGATCATCCTGTAAAATCCATCTAGGGCAATAGGTTTTATCTTCAAAATCTGTCAGATCATGCGTGTCTACTTAGGTTTGTGGCAGTTGATAGATAAGATGCTTTTCTAATCTGACCATTGTCAGCCAACTACCATTCCGATCCCCAAATATATGATTTTTTTTGTTTTGTCAAGGTTTTGGTGTCTGCTGTTAGTTTCACATTTTACTGCTGTCAAACCCTTTGACTGTATACATATCAGTGCAGTTACCCATGTATGGAGCTCATTTATTGTGCCTGAGGAAACTTGCATTGCCTGCAGAAACCTTTTGAAATATACACTATATTGTCAAAAGTATTGGAACACCTGCCTTTACACGGACATGACTTTTAATGGCATCCCAGTCTTAGCCTGTAGGGTTTTAATATAGAGTTGGTCCACCCTTCGCAGCTATAATAGCTTCAACTCTTCTGGGAAGGCTGTCCACAAGGTATAGGAGTGTCTATAGAAATGTTTAACCATTCTTCCAGAAGCGCATTTGTGAGGTCAGGCACTGATTTTGGATGAGCAGGCCTGGCTTGCTGCCTCCGCTCTACTTCATTCCAAAGGTGTTTTATCGGGTTGAGGTCAGGACTCTGTACAAGCCAGTCAAGTTCCTCCACCCCAAACTCACTCATCCATGTCTTAATGGACCTTGCTTTGTGAACTGGTGCGTGGTCATGTTGGAACAGAAAGGGGCCATCCCCAAACTGTTCCCACTAAGTTGGGAGTATGAAATTGTCCAAAATGTCTTGGTATGCTGATGCCTTAAGGGAACTCTTAAGGCAACAGCATACCAAGACAATGTCACTGGAACTAAGGATCCAAGGCCAAGCCAAACCCCTGAAAAACAACCCCACACCATAATCCCCCCCCCTCCACCAAATGATTTGGACCAGTGCACAAAGCAAGGTCCATAAAGACATGGATGAGTGAATTTGGGGTGGAGGGACTTGACTGGCCTGCACAGAGTCCTGACCTCAACCTGATAGAACACCTTTGGGATGAATTAGAGAGAGGACTGCGAGCCAGGCCTTCTCCCCAACATCAGTGCCTGATCTCACAAATGCTCTTCTGGAAGAATGGTCAAACATTCCCATAGACAGTCCTAAACCTTGTGAACATCCTTCCCAGAAGAGTTGAAGCTGTTATAGCTGCAAAGGGTGGGCCAACTCAGTATTGAACCCTACGGACTAAGACACCATTAAAGTTCATGTGTGTCTACAGGCAGGCATTCCAATACTTTTGATAATATAATGTATCTTTCATTTTCAACCCACACTGGGGGTTAAAATGACATTTACAATGTGGATTCTTTAGGAAGCACAGGCTTTGAGAAATTACAGGTGGGCATTTCTCATTACGTAAATTAGACCCATGTTCGGAAACACTGAGTGTATTGCTTTGATTTGCACAGTCTTTGTTCTTCATGTTTCTGCAGATAAAATGAAACTGATCATCCTGGATAATTATGACCAGGCCAGTGAGTGGGCAGCAAAGTACATTCGAAATCGCATTGTTCATTTTAATCCAAATGCTGAGAAATACTTTACACTGGGTCTACCTACAGGTATGATGCTTTCTCACCACATGCTTATTACTTGGCATATATAAGCTTTCCTCTCCTTTTCATTTACAGAGATGTAGAAATTCATGTTAAACAGAAGAGCACAAGGAATGGAAAAGAAACCTGAAAAACTGTTTAAAGCTGATGTTTAGGTATGGCAATTTTTACATCGCTACATTGACCAGCTTGGACCAATGTAAGTATGTATGTGCCATACTTGTGGGAACCCAGTGGATTTTAAAAATAAATTGTAGCAGACATTGCTATTTCGGTGATCTCCACTTGCTTCCGTGTCCTTTACCAAGTGGTTTCCTTGCAGTATTGTGAACACAGTCACTTGTTCGGCACTTGCACCATTCAGAGAACACTGCATTTTCTCAGTGACCGTGATGCCATGATCCTCACCTAGTCCAAACAGAGAACACTGCATTGAATGCGAAAATGCAAAGTGTTCTCTGAATGGCGTCATGCTGAACCAGCGACCACACTGTTCAGTAACCAGCAGGGCAGCTGCCCAGCACAGGACATGGAAGCTAGGAGTAATCACTGTAGTAGCAGTGTAAGTTCATGATGTATATGGGCAATACTTATTCCATATGGGCACTGATGTGGGCAGAAGTGCCATTGTCCTGAGTACTGCTTTTTGCTCATTGGCAGGGAACTTCTCTATACAGCCTGTGATTGCTTCTCAGTCAGATTGTGCCTTTACATATGCAGTGTGACCCCTTTCTGAATACTCTGTATCATGCTGCAAATCTTAGCCCCCTCAAAAATTGCAATTCAATAGTGGTGTGTTCTTGTGTGGATGCAAAAAATACATAATTTATTGGTTCTAACTTGATTTAGTATAATGTTGAGGCCTGGGGTCAAAACAATACCGTCGATAACTTGGTGTTTAGGCAAAGGTCATGTGATGACATGAGAAATAGTATTTACCTATAGGTATATAGAAAGGATACTTATTTACCCATTAAAGGATTAGTTCACCTTTTTCAGAAAAAAAAGAAAAAGTGAACTAATACCCTACACTCTCCCCACTTCTCCACAGTCCTCACTGCACTTATCTCTGTGGGTGATATAGGTTTACTGTTCACGCAGCCTGGTGCAGCCGTCCTGCCTATTGAAAACGACATTGTTTATCCTCTTATTAGGGACACTGAGACGCATCAGATTGGTCAGCGCCGTCACATCAGTCATGACCAATCAGAACTGTTCTGATCTGTCCCGGCGTGCCTAGGAAAAGAGGAAGAACAATGCAGTTTTCAAACCCCAGGAGGCTGAATTAACATGGAACTGTATCAACAGAGAGGTAAGTGCAGTGGGGAGGGTGTAGGGCAGTGATGGTGAACCTTGGCACCCCAGATGTTTTGGAACTATAGTTCCCATTATCAGCTACTCTGCAGAGTGCATGAGCATCATGGGAAATGTAGTTCCAAAACATCTGGGGTGCCAAGGTTTGCCATCACTGGTGTGGGGTGTTCACCTTCAGTTTTCTGAAAAAAAAAATGAACGTACTTTTTTCTTTTTTAATTTAACTTCTCCTTTTGGACCGGCTGAATTTTGATATATCTATGGTTGTTCCCATTCTTGAGATTTTTATCTAGCAATCGACTTCTCATGAACAGGCTTGTTGGAACATTTTCAACAAGCCTGGGGGGGGGGGGGGATTGGGGAGTATCCAGCTGTCAGAATACCGTGACACACCAGGGAGGATTACCCATCCACCTTGAATGTGTGGATAGGGGGAGTCAGGTTTGTTTGTTTTTTTTTTTTTCAGCCCACTGGGCTTGACTATGCTTTGTTTTCCATTTGACTGTAAACTGCAACTTCCTGGAAAATAACGGAATTACAAAAAAAATTCAGCAGCTTCAAATACTGTGGTTGCTGACTTTTTTAATATATGGACATTTACCTGTCCAGGGAGCTCACGATGTTGGCACCCCAGCCAATCTTTGGATTGGCTGTCGGGTGCTGCCGCCACCACCTCCACTAAGGGAAACCATCAGTGTAGCCTTTAGGCTTCAGACTGCTTCCTACTGGCCTTGTGCGAAGTGCGCAATGATTTCTAATTTGCCCGGCGTCTGAGGAAGGAGAAAGGGGAGGGGTGAGTTTCCAAGGGGCATCGCCGTCTCCTGGAAGTAGGGACAGGGACTTGTCAAACGGGTACCCGTCCCCCAAAGGTGCCAAAGTGGCACGAAGGGGGGGGGGGGGAGCAAATAAGTGGAAGTTCCACTTTTGAGTGGAACTCCGCTTTAAGCATACGTTGTAATAGAGAAATACTGTGATCATTGGTATTACTGCTGAGATACCATTTACTCTTACATTATAACTTTAACAATTAAGTATTCTGTTCTTTTGCATACAGTAAAAACTTGGATTGCGAGCATAACTTGCTCCAGAAACGTGCTTGTAATCCAAGCACTTGTATATCCAAGCAAATTTCCCCATAAGAAATAATGAAAACTCAGGAGGAGGAAGTTTTGTGCGACTTTAACAAGCAATCTATCCAATGACACTTGCTTTTGAGGATTTGACGGAAATGGGACATTGCATGGTCATTAAACAGATTTATCGTTCGCACTGCTACAGCCTTATTCGGATGGTGCTTTTCTACAAAATTTTACACAGCTCCCTAATTTCATTTTGAAGTGAGGGATTCCTCTTTCTTTTTATCCCCCTCTTCAGACAAGATCTCCTCCATAACCTCTTGCTGTTGCTCACGATGCAAATCCATCAGTTCATCGGTGGTCAGCTCCTGGCCATGTTCCTCCACCAGCTCTTGAATGTCATCATCCTCATTCACCTCCAGTCCCATAGTCTTCCATAAGGACACAATTTCATTGATGACTGGCTGCTCCTGTTTCTGAGCAAACCCCTTCAGTCATGTCCAAGAACACAATCAGACCACAGTTTTCTCCAAGCAGAATTGAGGACTCTCTTGGTGACCCCATCCCAGGCTTTATCGATGACTTTAAGGCACTTCACAATGTGGAAATTAGTTTTCCAAAGCTTGCAGACTAAGGTTTGTTTCTTCGGTAACCTCAAAGCATAGCTGAAATAGTGCTTTGGTGTAAAGATTTTTAAAGTTGGAAATGATCTGCTGATCCTTGGGCTGGAGTAGTGGAGTGGTGTTGGGGGGGGGGGGGGGGGGACTTGACCTTAATGAATTCTAATTCCTTCAGTAAGTCGTCCTGAAGGCCTGGAGGATGAGCAGGAGCATTATCCATTAGCAGCAAAACTTTGAGTGGCAGATTCTTTTCTAAAATGTATTTCTTCACTGTAGGACTGAAAACCTTGTTGATTCACTCATCGAATAAGATACGCGTGACCCAAGCTTTGCTGTTGGATCTCCACATAACGTTTTAATTGGCTCTTCTGCACCTTGTATTTTTTTGAAGGCTTGTGAATTCTCAGAATGATACACAAGCAGGGGCTTGATTTTAAAATCCCTGCTTGCATTAGCACACAATAAGAGGGTGAGACAGTCATTCATGGGCTTGTGACCGGGCTTTGCATTCTCTTCTGTTGTAATGTAGGTCCTCTTTGGCATCTTTTCCAAAAAAGCCCCATCTCATTGCAGCTAAAAACTTGCTGCGGCAGGTAACACTCGGAAACAGTGATAGTTATTGGGGGGGGGGGGGGCGCGGCAAACGGTGCACCCGCTACCCCCGGGTTGGGTCAGTCGGTCTGTGCACTTACCTCAAACATGGGCAGCTTCCCCAGCTCTCATCCGCGGGCATGTGGTTTCCATCTCCTCCCTCCTTGGCCAATCAGAACGTGTCTCACACCTGTGCTTTTCATTCGTTATTTTAACACACCTGGGTAGGATCTGAGCGCAATGCTCTGTGTCTGGCACCCAGCCTATTTTGAAGCCTATTGGACCCTCTGGCTCTAATCATGTTCTTCCGAAAAAAAAAAAAACGAAACCCCCGCTGCTGTAATTCATGCGCCCGGCATCATGAAAGAGGCCAGACGCATGAATAGGGGGTGGAGGCGGCGCCCGTGCTCCCTTAATGGACGGGCCCCCCCTGCTCGGAAACCATGAACTTTTGGAACTCGGCAGCGAACGCCTCACCTCAGCTGCCTTAGCGTCTGAACTCGCAGTCTCTTCGTGCCTCACAACACTATGGATACCATTTCTCCTCTTAAAGTTATCAAACCACCCCCTGCTTGCCTTGAAGCCTTTTTCATTTTCTTTCAATGTACCTGGCAGTTTACGTACAAGGCCTTTGCCTTCTCGCAGATAATGTTCTCGGACACAGTATCACCTGCTAGTTGCTTCGCGTTTATCCAGACTTTTCTACATCTTCCAGAACACGTGGCCATTGCTTTGATACTCTCGTGACTCCTTTTGCTGCATCTATCCCCCCCTTACTTCTTCTTTAACCACTATTCAAGTAGTAAAAGCACCTCCCCCACAGCTAGTAAGCACTCCCTAGGCACACATTTAACCCTTTGATTGCCCCTGATGTTAACCCCTTCCCTGCCAGTGTTATTAGAACAGTGACTGCACTTTTTTTTTTCTTGGCACTGATAATAACGTCACTGGTCTCCAAAGCAGTGTCAAAAATGTCAGTTAGGTGTCCAATTTGTCTGCAGCAATATCGCAATCCCGCTATAAGTCACTGATCGCCGCCATTACTCGTGTAAAAAAAAAAAAAAATAATAATAAAAATATCCCATTGTTTGTAGATGCTGTAACTTTTGGACAAACCAATCAATATACGCTTATTTTTTTTAAAAAATCTTGTGTTTTCTTTCAAAATTGTTGGTCGTTCTTTGTTTCTAGCGCAAAAAATAAAAACCACAGAGGTGATCAAATACCACCAACAGAAAGCTCCATTTGTGGGGGAAAAAAAGACATCAGTTTTATTTGGGTACAGTGCCGCACGACGGTGCAATTGTCTGTCAGTTAAATTAAGTTTAGAATACACTGGATTCTTTAACTTATTCAAGCATATGCAGCTTTTCTGTGGATATGGCCTTTGACATTCTCCCCATTTTTCCTTTCTTTTCCTGTGCTTTGACAGCTGCCCTCATAGCCCCTACTGGTTCAGATTTCCTGTTTCCATCTCCCTGTATTTCCGATGTGCAGAGTTATCTGTATTCTTTGAGTACAGACTTGTATCAAACAAGGAAGCTCATCCTCCTTTCACATGTGTAGCGTTCTAAAATCTTGTTCACAAGTCTGAGATCATGTTGGTTCTTTCATTTTATATGGCAGCCTAAAGTCAGCCATCGATGGATCAAATCTCGGCCGATTTCAGCAGGGACTGCCAGAGGTTCAAACCATTTATGGGCAGGCTGGTTGTACTGAAGAGTCGTTCCATCCATTGACTTCAGTACAGACAGCCCGTTTGGGTTTTCGGCATGCGATCACTGCTAGCGGCCATAGCCGTCAGCAGTAATCCTTGGGTTTTGTCAGCAGGAAAGGCTCCCTGCTGACAAAATAGAATAGCGCTGCAGAAGAGGTTCCTCTGTCAACCCTGACTGTGTTGATGGGAAAATCGAGCGATTTTCCTATCCTGCAACCCCTGTTTTAAGGAAAGAAAGTTACATCTATAGCTTGCTTAAGGCTGGGTTTTCAGTGCAGCTAAGGAGGCGATTGTGTGTGTGTGTGTGACATGTTTTTAGATGGATGGATTTGGTTGCATAGTTTGCAGAGTTTTTTTTTTTTTTTTTTTATGCCAGAATTGACTTGAAACACTGAGTTGGACAGGTGCTGCCACTTGTCAACTTAGTGTGCTGTAATATATGTGCTCTAACACGGGGCTCGACAAATTTCAGGCTCCAGGTCTCCATGGTGACTAGAAATGGCATCCTGGAACTGTTACCTCAAATGCTCCAAGCCTGGTGCTGAGGCTGCTGCCAGCTCCTGCCCACTGCGCCCCGCCATTGAGTGGCTTGCCAGTCTGGGTGGTGCCTGCACCGCACATGTGAAAGCAGCCTATGTAAATAAACAGAGGTAGCAGACTCCAGCTGGTGTTACTAGACAGTCTTTATCTAGGAGTCTTTTTTTTTTTTTTTTTTCAGCTCTATGTGTTCTAAGTATTCAATGCAATAGAAATAAGTCCAGTCTTGAAACACATTTCCAGGAAAATGTCTTTTTCTGGTGAAAACAGTTAAACAGTTTTTTCCATTTCACTGTCCACACCACAACAGAAAGATGTGGAAATTGCAGATGAGCCAAGCGACATACATATTTCTTTGTGCTAGTGCAGGTGTAGGCAACCTTTTGAGCACTGTGTGCCGAAAAATATTTTCAAAGAAATTGAAAGTGATGATTTTATAACAAAAAAATGTCAACTTCACACTCTCAATCACGAAAAGGATTTTTTTATAAAGTAAAGGGCTTGTAAACTACTTTTAGTAGTGAGAAATTAATATCCCGCACTCTCACGCCTCAGATCAGCCCCAATTCCTGCACCTTCACACCTCAGATCACTCCCCCCCCCCCCCCCCCACCCCCCCCCCCCCCCCCTCAAATCTGTTTCACCACTGTACCCCCCCTCCTCATCTGTCCTACCACTGTACCCCCCTGCACATCTGTCCCACCACTGTAACCCCCTTTTCTCATCTTGCCCACCACTGTAACCCCCTTTTCTCATCTTGCCCACCACTGTAACCCCTCCTGCTTTTCTGTCCCACCACTGAACTCCCTTCTCATCCCTCCCACCACTGTACCTCCCTGCACATCTGCTCCACCACCGTATTCCCATGCTCTTCTGTCTCACTACTGAATCACCTTCTCATCTGTCCTAACATTGAACCCATCTGCTCATCTGCCGCACCACCATAACCCGCTTTCTCATCTGCCCCACCAATGTACCTTCTGCACATCTGTCTCACCACTGTTCCCCTTGCTCTTCTGCCCCACCACTACACCTCCTTTCACATCTGGCCCAACACTGCCCCCCCCCCCCGCTCATCTATGATATGTGTGATATGCAGAGTGGTGAAAGGCAGAGCTGAAACTCATCTACCTTTCTTGGCACACTGAACCACCTCTCACATCCAGCCCATGTACTTGTATGTGATGTCACATACAAGCATATGGAATGGAGGTGCAATGATGAGCTCAGGTCAGGGGCGTTTTCTGAAAGCAGTGGGCCTATGTGCAAGATCATATGTTGGGCCCCCACAGCTGAGAAAAAGTGGTTGGGTGTGATTTTCATTGCTCTGAATACTGGCTGTGTCTTAAAGGAACACAGAGTGCAGAGGGGTTCAGTAGTAAGTGACGCAAAGGTTCAGGAATAATTTCAACAAAGTTCCCAGAAGCTCAATAGTAATTCCACAAACTGTCACCTGATTGTGTTTTTCTCAATCACAGTGAAATCCCTTCTTTCTGAGATTGGTAGTGGCAACCAAGCGAGACATCTTCCTCCAGATGGTGGGTGGGGCTAGCAGGACTGTGATTGGCTTTAGCAGTGGCCAATGACAGTCCTCCTCCTCCTCCTGGAAACAGGGACTGCACCCAATCTCTTCCCCATCACAAAAGCTGACGATTGCAGCTACAACAAAGTTAGAGAACCAATCAATGTTTCCCATCTTTTAGAATGTGTGGGGGCACAGTGCCTCCCCCTCAGTGCAGGTGGGGAATTGTGAGATTGGAATGCATTAATGTCTCACTGACACTTATCTGTGCTGCTCTGCTGATGGGGAGGGAGTTGAGTGCCGGCAAATGAGGCTTGGCATGGCGCTTGCGGCACCAGTGCCGGGGGTTGCCTACCCCTGTGCTAGTGTGTAAATTTAATATAAATTGTCTTTTTTTTATATTTATTTTTTACAGGAAGTACACCTCTGGGATGCTACAAAAAGCTCATAGAATATCATAAAAATGGAGATCTTTCTTTTAAATATGTGAAAACGTTTAACATGGATGAATATGTGGGTGAGTAGTCCTTTTAATGCCAGTCGCTTTTAATAGAACATTGTATTGGTGCCATCTGCAGTGAGGTCTGTGATCCTGGAAGGCATGCCTATAGCAGTCTGTCTGGTATTTTGCCCTCCCAGGTTTATCAGCCATATTTATGGAGAATGCTGCAGCAGGAAGAATAGTATACTGCTGCGTTTTTTTTCAAGGTGAAGATTATTAGTATGCAGTTTTGAAAAACAAATCGATCATTATACTTTTCAATGATGGGCCAATTTTGTGCACGTTAAAATTTATTTTTTGGCTTGAAGACTCACTTGAAACTGCACAAAGTATATGTGTGTATGTGTGTATGTGTGTGTGTGTGTATATATATATATATATATATATATATATATATATATATATATAATATATAATAAAATATTTACAAAAATGTGAGGGGTGTAACTCACTTTTGTGAGATACTGTGTGCGTTTGTGATCTATCTATAGACAAAAAAAAATTATGTGTGTATAGATAGATCACAAACACGCGCAGTATCTCACAAAAGTGAGTTACACCCCTCACATTTTTGTAAATATTTTATTATACCTTTTTTTTTTTTCAGAAGAAATTACATTTTGCTACAGTAGTAAAGTAGTGAGTGTACAGCTTGTATAACAGGGTAAATTTGCTGTCCCCTCAAAATAACTCAACGCACAACAACAAAAGTGAGTACACCCCTAAGTGAAAATGTCCAAATTGGGCCTGATTAGCCATTTTTCCTCCCCGGTGTCATGTGACTCGTTAGTGCTACAAGGTCTCAGGTGTGAATGGGGGGGCAGGTGTGTTAAATTTGGTGTTATCGCTCTCACTCTCTCATACTGGTTACTGGAAGTTCAACATGGCACCTCATGGCAAAGATCCTCTCTGAGGATCTGAAAAAAAAAGAATTGTTGCTCTACATAAAGATGTCCTAGGCTTAGGGCTGGTGCAAGGATTTTTGACACCCTAGACGAAATCTAACTTTGCCACGCTCCACCCCTGGCTCTACCCCCTTTGCCCTGCCTATGTATACCCCACCTTTTTAATGAAGCGCCCATCAAATGCAGAAATGCAGCCTCACCATTGCCCATCAATGAATGTTTGCTTGCTTCCATTCATTCGGGAGTTGGGACACAGACCCAGTCCTCTGCCGCCGCTGTGCCTCTGACACTATGGGGATTCTAAGGGGAAGATCTGAAATGAGGGGAAGCTCTGCTGATTTTATCATCCAGTCATGTGCAAGCTAAAATTATGTTTGTTTTTTGTTTTTTTAATCTTCCTTGCACGTCCCCATCAGATCTATGGCGATTGCACTTTCAAGTGCACTTGCAGTGCAAAGTGGATTTGCCTTTCGTAAATAACCCCCTATGTGCGAACGGAGAGGCGGCTGCCTGCTAATGCTGAGACTTAGTTGCTTGCTGCAGAGAGTAGGAACACCAGGCTGAGCGCCCTAGGCATCAGAGCACCCTAGGTACCACTGCACCCTAGGCTGAGCGCCCTAGTGGTAGCACCGGCCCTGCCTAGGCTATAAGAAGATTGCCAAGACCCTGAAACTGAGCTGCAACATGGTGGCCAGGACCACAGAGCGGTTTAACAGGACAGGTTCCACTCAGAACAGGCCTCTCCATGGTCGACCAAAGAAGTTGAGTACACATGCTCAGCATCATATCCAGAGGTTGCCTTTGGGAAAGGGGTGGGGGGTCAGCTTGTTAGTGCTCAGATCATAAGCCGCAGACTGCATCAAATTGGTCTGCATGGCTGTCATCCCAGAAAGAATCCTCTTCTAAAAATGATGCACAAGAACTGCAAACCGTTTGCTGCAGAGTAAGGACATGGATTACTGGAACCATGTTCTGTGGTCTGATGAGACCAAGATAAACTTATTTGGTTCAGATGGTGTCAAGCGTGTGTGGCGGCAACTAAGTGAGGAGTACAAAAACAAGTGTGTCTTGCCTACAGTCAAGCACGGTGGTGGGAGTGTCATGGTCTGAGGCTGCATGAGTGCTGCCGGCACCATGTGCTGTGACATACTGAAGCAGAGCATGATCCCCTCCCTTTGGAGACTGAGCTGCAGGCACAGCAAATTTACACTTATACAAGCTGTACACTCACTACTTTACATTGTAGCAAAGTGTAATTTCTTCAGTGTTGTCACATGAAAAGATATAATATATTCACAAAAATGTGAGGGGTGTACTCACTTTTATGTGTGTGTGTGTAAAATATATATAATTGGGGTGATTAAACTCAAGCAGTAATTGCATTTGCAATGAGTTGCACCAATCCAAAACTGTATTTTAGGGCATGGCAGCCCACTTTTGTTCAATAAACAGAAAGTTCACATGTACATCCGTTGTCCATGCAGGGTTTTGTTCCCATGTAGGGCTTCTCACCATCACTGCAAAAACATAACGTTCAGCCTCGGCTCACTTGTTGGCAACACTGCTGCTCTTACCAGTCTGACTGTTGTCCAGCTCTCCTGCAACACCTGGCTCTCTAGCCTTTAGTCACAGCGCCTTGTTGCATGACCCACCTCTGGCCTATGGATTGGGGTTCTCCTGACACCCCGATAGGAGCCAACCTGGATCTGAGACCTGTGGCTTTTGGCTTGGCCCTCTGACCTCTTGATGAGACCTTCTGTCTCCCACACTGGGAGGAGTCTTCAAACTGGAAGCGGTCTCCAAATGGGAGCTCTAAACTATCTTCAGACCTGGGTATATAATGACTCTGCACACCTGTGTAGTCAGCCAGGTTGCAGACATCTAGCAAAACCCAGACACAAGGCTGTGACTGTTCTGATCCAAGACAGCTAGAACTCTTATGTGCTGTAGTACAGTGGTTCTCAGCCCTGTCCCCAAGTACCCCAACAGGCCATGTTTGCAGGTTTCATTTATATTGCACGGGTGCTTTAAATCGGAGTCAATGGCTTGTTATTTTGGACAGCTATTTTATCAAAGAGAAATTCGCAAAACATGGCTTGTTGGGAACTTGAGGACAGAGTTGAGAACCACTGCTATAGTAGACTCAACCTGACAAGGGTTATAGCCCGTCCTTATATAATTCAGAGTGAAAAATGTTGCGATTAGTTCGGCTTCAAGCATTAAAGTCCAACTTAAAGTGGACATCCTCTTCTGGGGTCCCCCGGTGGCTCTTGTGGCTCCTTCCCACATCATAACCCCCTGGGAGAAGCACTCTCCCGAGTCCACAGACACGAATGCCAGACTCGGCCCCGCCCCCCCCCCCGGTGCCTGTGTCATTGGATTTGATTGACAGCAGCAGGAGCCAATGGCTGCGCTGCTATTAATCTATCGACTCAAGAGCCGGGACTTGTGGAGAAAGGGACAGCGGGTCCCCGCCGAGGAGATGCAGGAGCTCAGGTAAGTAAAACGGGGGGGGGGAGGGTGCAGCGACTGCCAGGTGTTTTTTCACCTTGATGCATAGGATGAAAAAGGTGAAAAAACACGAGGGTTCATAACCCCTTTTAAGTGTGTTGTGTGTTGTCTTACTCTAACCAAGGAGGTGTATTGCCAGGTTTCTCAGATGTAATAACCCTAAACGTATCAAATTAGAGAATGACATAGTCCACAGCAATAACACTAATTGGTTCTAAAGTGCAAATCCTAGCAGAAAATATTTTATCTCTGGATTTAACACCAGTGACCAATGCAAACTTCTGAATTATAACTCCTTATCTATTTCAGTAAAGGGGATACCGTGTGTGTATATGTGTGTGTGTGTTTTTATTACACCTGTCGGATGTTCTAATCCCCCAATTAAACTAAAAAACAGGGCTGAGTAGATTTACATGTATGATTATGCCTTAGCTTAGCTGAATCCCTACCTGCGCCATCTTGATAATTCTCTGTGAACTGCGATCAGCAGTGGTACTTTCTGCAATCGTCTATAGGGAAACAAATTTCACTTGACAGCATACAGAATCTAACACTCATCATCATTTTAATCTTGTTCAGAATTTTTCACAGCTGCTTCTATGTCTGTGAACACAGAATCTTAGCGCTGGATATTTGTAGTACAAAGGGCCTTATTTTAGGTTTACACTGTCTGATACATATTTTCTCATGATTTTCTCATGATGGTTTGTTTACCCTCCCACAGTCGAAAAAACATACTGATAGATTAAAGTGGACCTCCACCCTCTCCCATCACATTTGCTATTATTTCCCTGTTACCCAACACCATAGTAAAAATTTATTTTGAGGGGGTTAGTTTGCTGTTCTGCAGGGCCTGGTCCCGCACCTCTTACTTTCTCACCAAGGAGGGACCCTGATCTAAGGAGGGGAGGAATCTGGGTCCCTGATATTATGGAGTGATCTGAGTTCCCTGATATTATTATATACTACCCCCTGGCTGCACCTGGAAATGAAGCCTTACTCCCTCAGAGCCACACAAGGCCCCCCTAGATAAATGCACCCCACAGAGCCCCCACCTTTCCAGCACCCCTCCTCTTCAAACCACCACCAAATCGGTCCATAGACTCGCACCACATTTTTAATTTCAGTGACACCACAGACACTGGACCATTTTTCCTTCCAGTTATACCACACATACAGGGGCATTTTTCCCTCACACTGGTGCTCAGGCATTCTCTTCTACACATTGTGAGCCCCATATTTAATTGCAGGATAGAATGTGTACCACTATTAAACTGCATGCCATCGCATAAAAACTTGTAAAAAGGAAGAATAAAGTTCCTCTTTAAGTGGAGTGTGTAATTCTGTGTTTGACTGTGACAGAGATATTCGAATTTTAGCTGCACTGGAACAGGGACTCCTCTGATGGCTCAATGCCATGTGTAGATACCCTAATGCCTCGTAGACCCTATCAGATAATTGGATGATAAAAATCGCTTCGGACTGATTGCACAACAGTCTGATCGTTTAGTACACAGCTTTCGATAGCCGATCACGACAGTTCGTCCAATAATATCTGAATGGGACAAACACAAACTTTGCTCGGACAATAGCCCAGCAAACGACAATCGTTTAAATCAGTACAGTATGCGTCCCGCTAAAAATCGATAGACCAACACCACGCATGATCGGAAACACGATGGGAGAACATAAACCATGCTCGTACTGTGAAAATGCTCCAACATAAGAAATTAAAATCATTTGCAGCCTAACACAATGTACACGAATATGCCTCTACAATACGAACGTAAATGGCCAAAAGGCGTGGCAGACACAGGGGTCACACGTATTTGACCGCCTTTCCGATACGTAACTACGCAAACAGGAAGGTTTTCCAAAATCGTACGAAAAAACTCATACCTTTTTTGTAGAGCGCAAAATGCACTGTTGAATTAGATATTAGTATTATGCAACAAAATGCGAACAATAAGTCTTATGATTATCTGATCGCGTGTACGAGGCAGTAAACATTGATGTGATTATAAAAGTGTACTATTTCCAGGGAAGGCTGGTTTTGCAAACATCTACGGACTCTGAAACATCCTGAAATATGTTAGGAATAGAAAACTACAGATCCATAAAACTCATTCAATCAGATTGTTACCGGGACGTGTATACAGCCTATTACAGGCATGTACTGGCCATCGGGACTACCTGGAGTTTCCTGCAGGCTGATGGCTCAGTGGACTGGTTTCAGTGAAAGCCTCCATCCCCTTCTGAGTCCTGTTACTGATTTAAGTCTTACCTAGGGCATCACAAAACCAAAAATACTCCACTGGCTGTACTGCCTATAAGAGAAATAAAGTAGATGGCTAATGGCCAGTGAAGGGACGGCTTGGGTGGCCACCAGGGTTTGGCCGGGGGGGGGCGGGTTTGGCCAGCCGGTATGGGAGAGACCTGTCAGGCGCACAATCCCATTACCTCACTTCATAGTGCGCAACCCGGCTCAGTCTCAGCGCCTCTGCACTGCTGAAAGGCAGCCAATGGCTGTTCAGCAATGCCGGTTTCTGTAATTCCAGCCAATGAGGCTGTAGTAATGTTCCTGCATGATGTTAGCCCTCCTACTTAACTTGTTTTTGTGCGTGTTTGCAAAATTAAAGTGGGCCGGTCTGAAAGAAGTCCAGGGCCAAATTTTTGTCCCAGTCCAGCCCTGGTCTACTATAACATTTTGTGACACCTGGAATTCCATGGCTAGTGAAGATAAGTAAGCAATGAGACTGTAGAGGACAGAAGAAAGCCTAATTGACCTACAGTAAACTACATAGACATCTCTGAGGGACATATGATAACTAGTGAATATGGTTATTTTTGTTTGTATGTGTTGCTATAATAACCCAGCTTTACCAAGATTCTGCTGCCACTTCTCATAGGACTTCCTAGAGAACACCCTGAGAGCTATCATTCTTTTATGTGGAATAACTTCTTCAAGCACACAGACATTGTAGCAGAGAATGCACACATCCTGGATGGAAATGCTCCAGACCTGCAAGCTGAGTGCGATTTATTTGAAGAGAAAATTAAAGCTGCTGGTGGGATTGAATTGTTTGTTGGAGGTCAGTGTGGTGTGTTTTTTTTTTTTTGTTTTTTTTGTTTTTTATATTTGATGGTCATTGTAGTTCTAAGCCATTTATTCTTGTGTTGAGGATTAAGAAAACATTTTATACAATTTTAGCTGAACCGCATCTCATGCCTAACCCTTAGCATGCCATAGTTCTTATTATTGACCTCAGCGAGCAACCACCTATAGCAGCCTACACTGCTTTAGGCAGTTCACCCATCTCCACTGAGCCAGTTGACCATGGCATACTGTGCATATTTGGTCTTTTCTCTATAGACCTATTGGAAAAGCTGGTTGAAGACTTGTGATCACAATTAGGGTCTATTGCTTGGGTCATAGCTCTTGGGAGAGGTTGTCCACAGATCCCTAATAAAAACTGTGTGAGGCATGCAGAGGGCAAGAGGTGGACAATTAAGCTAATGCTTTTTAAAGGGTTTTTTTATCCTATAAAGCACATTGCAAGAATATGTGGAATTTCTTAATTTAATGCCAACGGCTGCACTAGAAAAAGTTGCATTAAAAAAACTGACAGAAGTATAGTCTGTTTACATTATTCTGGCCAGCTCCCAATCTCAGTAAAGCTCATGGTTTGTGATATCTGCTGTTTTTATTTGACTGTTCTGGAAAAACTTCCTGAATCAGCCCTGCAGATTAATACAGGATTTAAAGCTACGCCCCTTTTTTTTGTACCATGAGTACTGTAAAAAATACCAAGTGCAGGGATTCAGCAACAGCAAGAGTGACCAGTTCAGTGTAGCTGTACTTTAACCATTCCATTAGCAGTCCCTGAGCCAGGTCCTCACAGCTATTTTTTTCGAAAGCCTGGTACACACTATGAGCTTTTTTCGCTGGGTTGAACGAAAAATAAACTGCCAGCCCTGGTTGGAGCCGTTATACGAACAATCTGATGTTAGTACTTCGATTTTTTATTTTTATTTTTTTTCCCTGCTGAGCTGTTGTGTTCTGAGCGACGCCTCCCACGACGCTACACCAATTTCCAAAGTGTCAAAAAAGCTACCCCCTCTGCTAGTAGACGCTATTTAAATGAATCAGTGTTGATAGCCAGCAGTACAGCGTATGTGTGGGTGGGGTGTTTTTCCTGTGGTGACCCCATGTCTTCAGCAGTTATCCAACCGAAAGGAGATGCCAAATTCATCTGTATAGAAAAAAGCTTTGAAGGATTAGTTTTGTAAGACAGTTGACTCTCTGAGTAGGCTTTTTTCCCTATAATATAAATAAATAAATAATATATGATCTTATGAGGTTTACTATGGCTATGGACCCATCATAATAATAATATTCCTTTTTTTTTTTTTTTTTTTTTTCTTTCACCAGGCATCGGACCTGATGGTCACATAGCTTTTAATGAGCCAGGGTCCAGTCTGGTCTCTAGAACTAGAGTGAAGACCTTGGCTATGGACACCATACTGGCAAATGCACGCTTCTTTGATGGAAATCTCTCCAATGTGCCTACTATGGCATTGACGGTTGGTGTGGGGACAGTGATGGATGCAAAAGAGGTAACAATCACACAGATTCTTGTCTGCTTTTTAACTTAAAGGATAAGTTCACCTTTTTTGTTCACATTTATTTATTTGTTTTCTAAATTCCAGCTCCCCTATGTACCAATAAAGCATTCATGTACTTTTTTTGCAAAAATATCAGTGCTTTCCAATAAATCTACAGACACTTACTTTACTTGTCCTCATCCATGTTTCCAAACGTATCCATTAGTAATGTCTTGCTTCCTGATCATATCAGGTTATGACACAGGAAGGAGTTGACCAGCTGACCTCATTAGCACAAAGCCTGCATCATCCACCCACCCATTCCCAGCTGCATGTTTTTTTTAAATGCAATCCATGATTACCCTTCTCACTAAATACACAATATACAATCAAATTGCAAAAAAAATGAGCCACAAAATGTGTGCTTCTATGCTAGATGTGAATGGGGCCTAAAAGTGAAATTGGTGTGTTAACACAAGAACAATGAGGCTCCACTCACATCTGTGCGTTTCCTTGCGTTTCAGAAATGCGCGGCACCAAACATCCCAGTAAAAAACGTACCAAACTCCGCTCTTAAAAATAAATAAAAATGTTCTGAAGCTTCTTTTGGGCGATTGCTGTGTGTAGGACAGCCCATTTAAGTGGATGGACTGCCCTATGTGTGATGAGTGAAAATGCTCCAAAATGCCTCCCCACCTTGCTAAAAAAAAGACTTGTGTGGGAAAGCGAGTTTCCGCTATGCAGAGATGTGAACTGGGCTTGACAGCTGAATATTTCTGTACACTCCCTTCAATTACTTGTATAAAGATGGCCATACACTATGCAATCTGATTGTATATTGTGTATTTAGTGAGAAGGGTAATCACTGATTGCATTTCATTTAAAAAAAGTGCAACTGGGAATGGGTGGGTGGATGATGCAGGGTGGGTGCTAATGAGGTCAGCTGATCAACTCCTTCCTGTGTCATAACCTATGGTCTGACCAGGAAGCAAGACATTACTAATGGATACGTCTGGAAACATGCATGAGGACAAGTAAAGTAAGTGTATATAGAATTAATGGAAAGCGTTGATATGTTTGCAAAAAAAGTACATGAATGCTCTATTGGTACATAGGAGAGTTGGAATTTAGAAAAAAGTGAACTTATCCTTTTTAATAAGAAGAACCTTCAATTTCAAGAATTTTAATATACTGGTCATTAGGAAAGCATGTTAACCAGCCCGGCGTCATATTGTTATAGGTCTTTCACCAAACCGGTTGGATATCTTATGACGTCCTCCTGGACTGCGCCTTCCGCGGGTCTGCTCTGTGGCACAATTGGCCACTGGCTGCGTTCATAGGACACAGCCGATGGCTGATCAGTGTAACCACTCAATGCCGGTACCATGTGACTGCTGTGACCAATTACAGTAGGTCACAATACAGTTGTAAACAATGAATGGCTTCCTTTCATACCATCTATTGTGTTGCTAGTTGTGATCACATGGTACAAATAGGGCAAATCACAGCCTATCTGTATTATGTGATTAGCTCCGGCCAATCAAAGCTAGCCAAAACACAACAAACTGAAAGAATAAGTTTTATTCAGTAAAATGCTTCCTTATAGCAATGAAGTACACTGTTATAAGCAATCATAATGTGTTAACTTTTTTTTTTTCTTTTTAAATACTTTCACCATTGCAGTACAGCGTCATCCTATAACTGGTGTGGCGGTGATCGGGGGCACTGACTGGTCACAGTGCAAAAACTTTTTTTTTCCCGTACTGTGACCAGTCAGGGCCCCTGGTCACCACCACACCAGTTATATGACGACGCTGTACTGCAGCGCTGACCGTATTTAAAAAATAAAAAAAATCTGCACAGGCTCCCCTCCTGTACTGAAATTGTTTTTATTCTGATTTTACTGCACACTATGGGGGTTATTTTCTAAAACTGGAGTGTGAAAAATCTGGTGCAACTCTGCGTTGAAACCAGCCAGCTTCTAGGTTTGATTGCCAAAGCTCAGAGGCAGCTCTCTAATTGGGCAAAGTAGGCGGTCGCCTAAGGCCTCGCGTGTACAGGGGCCTCGCGGTTGCCTAATTTGTGTGTGGGAGTGGAAGGGAATGTCCTCCAGTCATGATCCATGTCCCCAGACTGGCAGGGTGAGACGGCCGGTGTTTTGTCAGATTAGCGCGACAGAACATCACCGGCACGAAGTTCCATCCTGTAACACCCTTATCAGCGGCGGCAGCCAATAACGGGCTCCACCGCTGCCCTAGCCGGCACCACATTGTATGATGGGAGATGTAGTTCTCCACACCACACACTAGACTCAGTGGGGAGGTGCCTGCGCTCTGCAGAGACTACACCCCCCAGAATGCACTGCAGGGCGGGTGCTCAAAGTGGACAGTCGGCTTCTCCTGCTTGTAGTAGGGGACGGAGGACTCGGAGGAGTGATTATCAGACCTGTCTGTGGCTCCAGTGTTTGGCTGCTGCATGTGATGCTGCCATGATAGTCAGGTGAGACTGAGAGTTTGCTTGTCCTTACAATCACCATCTCCTGTATGTTCGCACAGTCTCTAACCATCTCTTGTATCATATCTGCAGTCTCTGAGGGAGAGCCTACTACAGAGGGGTCAAGATCTGGAGTGCTGCCAGGAAGGGGTTGCGGGGGAAAAATTAAACCCGAGCCACCAAGCTGGAGCCAGGAGAGGACTGTCAGACAGTGACAGCACTGCAAGGCCAGTCGATTGGGGGGGTCACTATTGTAGGGGGGAGTGAATACAGTAAGGTAAGGGGGCACTTATTTAAAGGTTCCTCAGTAATTCAGTAACCCCCTTTACTTTTGTGCAGTCACTCTGCAAAACGTGGTCTGTGAGATCATCTCATATCAAAGTCTGCAGCAATCCTCTTCACATCATGATCCACAGTGTTCCCTTTTGCATCAAATTTGCACTGTAAGGGGGAATTCTGCAGACTCTGATGTAAGGGGGAACTCTGTGCCAGCTGGGTTGTATTACCCTGACCTTCATGAAAATGGGGAAAAATATGTTTTTTGACTTTTGTTATAGAGAAAATTCTAGAAACTGTCAATTCATAGTTCATAGGATTTAAGGCTCCTAATATATGCAGTTTTATAAAGTTCATTTTAATTCTCTCTTGAATTATTTTTCCCATTATGGGTGAGTGGGGCCTCATGAAAGCCTAGAGCCGCTAAATTAAAGGGGTTGTAAACCCTCGTGTTTTTTCACCTTAATGCATCCTATGCATTAAGGTGAAAAAACTTCTGGCAGTGACCGGCCCCCCAGCTCCCCCCCCCCCCCCCCCCCAATTTTTACTTACCTGAGCCCTGTAATTCCCTCGGCGGAGACACGCTCTCTCTCTCTGCACGGGGTCCCAGCTCTTGATTGGATAGATTGATAGCAGCGCAGCCATTTGCTGCCGCTGCTGTCAATCAAATCCAGTGATGCGGTGCCGAGTCCGGCATTTGTGTCTATGGATGCAAATGCTGGACACGGGAACGCGCCTGCACGATAAACACCCCCCACGACCCCCCCCCCCCCCCCCCCCCCCCGGAGAGCGCTTCTCCTAGGGGTTATTTGATACGAGGAGCCGTGAGAGCTGCCGAGGGACCCCAGGAGAGGATGATCGGGGCCACTCTGTGCAAAACGAGCTGCACAGTGGAGGCAAGTATGACACCTTTGATATTTAAAGGGAAGGTTTACAGTCACTTTAAACAAGCTGAAGTTGGAAGGTCATTGGCTACCATGCACAGCTGTACCAGATTCTGAGTGCACCAGTTTTAGTAAAATCTCCCCCCTAAGAGATTTTCGCAATTTACATTAGCTACAGCAAGTCAAATAGTCTGCCTCATTTCCTGGCTACAGGATATCCTCCAATCCTTTCCTTCCCAGCTAATTTATCCTTGGCCCATACCATTCATTCATTCATTCATTTGTTCATTCTTTCAGTCATGAAGACTCAGAGATTACGGAGTCTAAAATAGGATATGTAATGAAAGCCGGTTTGATTTGGGGAAAAAAAAAAAAATCATTAGCAGGAGTGATGAACTAGAGTTGACAAAATATTAGCAGATTCAACTTCAGTCAGTAACTATTGTGATTTGCAGGTAATGATCCTTATCACAGGTGCCCATAAAGCCTTTGCCCTTTACAAAGCCATAGAAGAAGGTGTAAATCATATGTGGACAGTGTCTGCCTTTCAGCAACACCCTAGCACAGTGTTTGTCTGTGATGAAGATGCAACTCTAGAACTTCGCGTGAAGACAGTGAAATATTTTAAAGGTAAACCTCAAACATTTCCTGTTAATTAACTTGAAATCTAAACCCTTTACGACATGTTTCAAAATCCATTGTTACTTTTTGTTAGTGATTTTCTTTTGGTAAAATAACCCCCCTTTTCCCAAATAACAGCCTGCACCTACCAGGGTATCCCCATAGGTTCTACAAATATATGTGCTCCCCATACTGACATCAGCCTGCATAACTCTTGGTATGAGGATGGTGCTTAAAAAAAAAAAAAAAAAAAAAAAAAAAGGCCTTTCCTAAAACGTGAACACCAACTTCTTCCACACCACCGCTAGTCGCAGGTGGCATTATGTGCATTAAAGAGGGTTAATATATTGTTTTCTTGATGTCTGTGTCCCCAGAGAACTTGTAAAGGGGTTTTTGAGGTTCCTTGTGTATCTTTAAAAAAAAAAAAAAATCCTCAACTGTTATTTTCGTTTTTGACAATTTCTCCTATTTTTGGTATTGTATTAGTAGGCTGTCTGTGTACCTACTGTGACCCTTATAAAGAAGGTTCTGCTCTCTGTGTAAGATATATAATATATATTTTTTTTATATTAGGAATTAAACAGGAGGTGCTGGGACACACAAAGGCAGTCTGGAACAGCTGAAATTCCCAGGTTGATAGGAATTGAGTTATGAAACCTAGCAAAAAGATGTCACTGTTAGAGTCATATATGATATATGGAGCTGGGGCCAATAACTAAAGATTTTTTTTTTTGTGGACTGACCATTTAAGAGACCAGTTTTAAATAAGACATTTAAGTAATTTTTATTGTTAAAAATAAAACTGATGTGAAGCAGGGATTGGGCTTGGTGGATTCACTGTATTTCAAAGCTATGTCTTGACAACAAACTAACCCATTCATTAGTGTATGCTAAAGCTGGTAGAGCAATTTCTCCATCTCTAGTTTTCTGAGTTTTAGCACTTGGCATTGCTTTTTTTTTTTTTTTTTTTTTTTTTTTTTTTAAACAGACCTGTCCTGTGCTTTTATACCATGTTTTATTGCCATACATTACAGCTTCAGTTAATATGCAGCAGTAATTGTAAGGATTGTGAATAAGTAACTCCCCTTTTGTTGAGAAAAAAAAACATTCCTATCTTGGTGCTTTATGTACAATGCAAGAATTTCCACAAACTTTGTTGCAGATTCCTACCTTTTTGGTATTCTGAAGAAATCCCCATTTGGTCCTCTGTGCTGAGTGAGTCTAATGGGAGTGGTTTCATAATTATCAACCAGCTGCTGTAGAATCAGGGCTCTGAGGAAAGTTGCAGGGTCTGCATTCCTTTAGACGTTATTTCCTATTGGGAGTATCTTGCCAAAAAAAATTTTGTTGCAGGGGATGCCAAAAATCTGGCTTGTAGCTTAGTGTAGACTTCTGGGAAAATCATTGAGCCAATCACACAAGCAGGAAATTGTTCTGTGGGGCGTTCTGTGTACAGAATACCTCCAGGTAGCCATACTGCATTGCACTTTACAGAAAATCTACAGAGCTGCAGATTGAAAAGGAAAGGTAATTTTTAATAACCTTAAATTACAATGACTTGTGTTGCAATTGTATATGCTATATTATTATTTATTTATATATATTTTTTTATTTGCTTTTTTTTTCCCCTCCATGAAAGTGGCGTTGGGCCCGGTTCACACTGGTGCAACATACACCCCGACTTTGAGAACACATGTCGTATGACGTGTATAAATCGATTTCCTATGAGAGCCATCTTAACTGGTCCTACACAAGACGGTCCGACTTTGAAAAAGGTTCCTGCACTACTTCGGTCAGACTTCAGCCCATTTATTATCATTAAAGTTGGATTAAAGTCGGATCACCGTCCGACTGATCTGATCTGACTTTGGCATGTGACTTGTGCTGTGAGGATCTTGAAGGTCTTCATTCTGGTATGGATTTTAAAGAGAACCCCCACGCCAAAATAAAAAAATGGCATGGGGTCCCCCCCCAAAATCCATACCAGACCCTTATCCGAGCATGCAGGTCAGGAAAGGGGGGAGAGACGAGCGAGCGTGCCACATGCCCTCAACATGGGGGGGGGCTCTGGGCCCCCCACCCTTAAGCACCTTGCCCCCATGTTTGACAGGTAAAAGGGCCTCTTCCTGACAACCCTGGGCGGTGGTTGTGGGGGGGTCTGCAGGCAGAGGGTTTATTGGAATCTGGAAGCCCCCTTTAACAAGGGGACCCCCAGATACTGGCCCTCCCCCTATGTGAATGAGTAGGGATACATTGTACCCCTACTCATTCACCCAAAAAAAGTGTCAAATAAATAACAGTACACAATCCTTCATTAAAGTAGCTCCAACGTGTCTTCTTTTTCCGGTGATATCTTCTCCCTCTGGTTTTTTTTTTTCTTCATAGGGCTGGGATCTGGGGCTCCCCATGTTAAAGGGGGCTTCCAGATTCTAAAAAGCCCCCTGCCCGCAGACCCCCATAACCACCACCCGGAGTTGTCGGGAAGAGGCCCTTGTCCCCATCAACATGGGGGCAAGGTGATTTGGGGTGGAGGCTGCAAAGCCTCCCTGGCCCAAACCCAAAGCATCCCCCCCCCCCCCCCCCATGTTGAGGGCACGTTGTCTGGTATGGTCCGGTGGGGGTGTGCTTACTTGTCTCTCCCCCCCATTTTCTGACCTGCCGGGCTGTATGCTCAGATAAAGGTCTGGTATGGATTTGGGGGGGGGGACCCCACACCGTGTGTTGGGGGGGGGGGGTTGTTTTGTTTGCACCGTGGGGGTTCCCCTTAAGTTGCATGGAAGTCGGACATGAAGTTGTAGGGCAAAGTCGGATCGGAAGTTGTCCGACTTCCATGTCGGAGCAGTGTGAACCCAGACTTCTCCTCTAAAGCTGAACGCCATATATGGAATTTTTTCAGTTAAATTGGTTTTGCTTCAACCTTTGCAAGTTCACTTGTTCCTTATCTGGCCAATCCTTGTAGAAGCTGTCGATTTCCAGGTCTGCCCTACTGCATAGTCAACACAGGAACGTGTCAGCTCGGCATTGGTGCCATTCAGAGAACACCTTACATTTTTTCATAATTGATGCAAAGGGTTTGCTAGATGAGGTGAAGAATATGACATAATTGTCCCACTTCTTTGCCTTCTCCAATCAGAGAATGCTTTGCATTCATCAAGAAAAAATGCATGGCATTATGTGAATGGTGCCTGTGCTGAGCCAACGACCTCATGTGGTTGCAAAGCACGGGACTTTGGCGGTAGAAAGGATCACTGTACTAATGGCATCTACTACAATGATTCTCCACTTCCATAGGGATCAGCAAGGTATGGAATATGTAAACTTCCATTGCTTCAAGCTGGACCAATGTACTGTAACTATGCAAAAGAAAACATACCTGGAATTCAGTTTAATTAGGTGCTCTGGAACAGAAAACAATCCGAGTTGTATTCTCCTGTAGATTAATAACTCTTCCCTCACATTTACAGGATTAATGCACGTTCACAACAAACTTGTCGATCCTTTGTACAGCATGAAGAAAAAGGGGACAGAAGAGGATCACACTCCAAAAAAACCATACAGTGACTGAAGTAGTGTTTTAATAATGCTGCATTGGGTTTGGAATGCTTAAATTGTACAGAGTATATGTTTTTTACTGCTTTGTGCTGAAGGGGCTAGATTACTCCTCGAATCTCATGACAAGACCAGGAGGAAGAGTGATTCTGTTTGCAGCGCAAGGTGAAAACTCCATAATCAATGTCTTGTAGTTAAACCTAGCCTTACAGTTTTGTACACTTTATATCAGAAAATCATTTCACTTTTTACCCATGTTTTTGTATGACAAAATATTTTTTTGTAGTAGATTGCTGTTGTATTATTACAGGGAATTAAAGATGATGTATATTTCCATGTTTGGTGAGCCTTCTCACAAAGCTCTAGTGCACTTAACATAGAATTCGGAGGAATCTGCCACAACATTTTCAGTAATATGGAGATGTCCACTTGGGTTCCTTGTTACCAGGCAACATTTTCACAAAAATCTTGAAGCTCAACTCTGTGGAAAGTAAAAATCATAATTTGCAGTGGGGCTGCCCATTCACTGCAAGGTTAAAATGCTTGTTTTAGAGCTGGTTCATACCAGAAATGCACAGGAATGTGGTGTGCGATTACTGTGCATTCCCCAGTAGTGCAATTTGGCAGCCCATGCATTTAAATGAGTTGCAAATCACACTGGACCACACAAAGTAGTGTATGCGCTACTTTTGAAAAACATGCTGTACTACCATGCAATCTGGTGCCAGCAGATGCAATGCATTTGGGGTGCTGTTACCAATGTACTGGCACCTGCAGCAGATCACAAAGGCAGTGCATTTTTTTAATGCAGTGTGGGAAGCACGCACGGAATGCGCCTTTACCGCACTGTGTTCTGGTGCGAACCAGCTCTAAAGCCTAACTCCACGTTTTAATGTTCCTTTTAACTTGTCTGTTTAGGCAAAGCTGGCGGAAACCAACCATTTACTGCACGGGTGTGCTTGCTGGGGGCACTGTGTTAACTGTATGCAGCCTCAGCTACATACAATATACAGTGCTGTGTTCTGGCAAGCTCCCATCCTACTCCTGGAACAAAATTGGTCTGGCTGAGAAACACGGTGTTAGGCTTGAGGGGCCGCAAAAAGCACTTTTACTTACCTAATCCTCCAGGCTGTGAGACCAGTCCCCACAGCCTCTTCTCCCCCATGTTCTGGTGGTCAGATGCCCTTTTGACAATATCAAGACCAATGCAGAGCCCACAGAACTGCATTGGGAATGAGGAGGCTGAGGGACATTTCACTGACGGAGGAAAGAGCACTAGATGCCAAGAGAGCTTGGGTATGTAAAACTGCTGTTCCTGGTCCCCCTAGAGTCTAGACAAACCTCAAACCTATATAAATCATTCACATAGATTGTTTATGGAATAGTTCAATTAGCTGTTTAGTGCTATTGAAGTACTGTAGCCAAAGTAACATGTGTAAGGAGCTGATAAGAAGTGGCTAGAGTGTAGCAGTATGAGCATGTAGTGCCAAACCTCCTGTCTGTCACCTAAAACACCTGATGGATTGTCTCACTGGTGTTATACATCTTAATATGTTTTGTGCCTTTCAGGACATCACATGAATGCAATTAAAGTACACTTTGTATGCAGTATTGCGTTTTTTGCTTTGTCTTCAGCACCTATAAACCTCTCTGGCCTTGTAACATGGTTCTGAACCATTGATTGCAGTGCGCTTTTTTTGGCAGCATACATATGGGCTTCAAATGGAATATCTGATGCATATTCTACCAGCTAAAGGGAAGAGAGGGGGGGCACCAAGCAGACCATAGTGAGGCAATTTCATTTATTGAAGAACTTAAAGCGGAGCTCCACCAAAAAGGGGACGCTCCACTTGTTTGCTCTCCCCCCCCCCCCCCCCTTCCGGTGCCACGTTTTGGCACCTTTTTTTTGGGGGGGGGCTGGAGGGGAACAGGTACCTGTCCCCACTTTCGGGAGACCTGGCTTCGGCGAGGTCCTTCCTCCACCAGCAGGCCAGTTAGAAAGCGCAGCACACTTCATCCATGCACAATACAGAACTGGCTGTGCAGCTGAAAGTCTTCACTGCTGGTTTCCCTTACCACGAATGATGGTGGCAGCACCCGAGAGCTGAACGGAATTTTGGCTGGGGTGACACCTGTCCTGGAATCCAGCGACATCAAGTGAGCTAATATTAAAAGTCTACAGCTACTGTATTTGTAGCTGTTGACTTTTATCTTTTGTAGGGGGGCTGGAGCGCTGTTTTCAAGTGTATAAAAGTAAGTTCTTTGTGCCTTTTTGACCTGCAACAAACTTACAGATAAGGACTGAATTCTTAATCTGTATACTTTAACTGTGGCCAGGACTTAAAGTATTAACAATGGTTAGATAATGGATAACTATCATTTTTAGTAGCAGACTCTGTAATTTAGTAATGACAAGATTACTAGTAAACTGTGACAAGGCTATGGACATTGAAGTATTAACATATTGCTAGTAAAGGAGCTTTAACACAAGCCCTTCCTGAACTCTGTAGCTGCAGGCACTGTTGAGCAAGTCCTAATCAATTACGGCAGAAGCACTGAAGTTATTCCAATTGTTCTCAAGCCTGAAGTCACAGGGTAAGCTGCAATATATTACATATTGGTTTTAAATATGCTTTAATGCACCCTACAAGTACACATTACATTAAATAGAAACTTTGAATTGGGACACGGGTCACTAAATGGATAAAGTAAGTACCGTAGTATGAATGAATTACAGTTTGATCTTTATTACCTCCTTTCTGCTATAAGTAAGGCCCACATAATGTATCATATAAAAATAGACAGTTAAAATGTTAAACTCGGACTATGATAAACACTTATTACATGCTGTATAACAGTGTGCATATTCACAAAGTCAGGAAAGTATATGTTTTGTGTACAGGGGAAATAAACCTGGTTAATATTGCCTTCAGCTGTCCCTCCCTCCTTGTCTGTGTTCCCACTACATCTGTAGACCACCAGTTGTCAGCTACTGGGCATGCTCTATTTTCAGGTTCCTTTCTAAGCTTTTCATTTCCTCCTTTTTTCTTATCTGTTATACATAGTAGTAAATGACACTCCCCATTCTTCCCTCCTCCATGTTCTCCTATTGCTAAACACTCTGGGGGGCAGGATATAGTATGCTGATTGATTACATTCACTAAGAAACTCACAAAAGATACAGATCCCTGTAAAGCAACAAAGACCCTTGGATGCAGATACTGTCGGAAAAAAAATGAAAGCTATTGTCAATCATCTTGGACTCTGCCTACACCATATTAATGCATAAAAAAATACACATTTTATGTTCAATAAAGGTTTATGGGGAGCTGTAAAACTTTTTTTTTTTTTTTTAGATTTGAAATTTAATTTGAATTTCTCTTCTGAAACTTTTTTTTTTTGTGGGTCATGTGATTGTGTCTGGCCAGCCCTGATTGGTGCTATGCCAGTCTCATACAGTAGAGAGCATACAGCACCAGAGTATTAGAAGCCCTAGGGATCTTTGCTTGCAGCTGCCAAAAAACAGGGAAAGATCATGTGACCACAAAACAGCACCGCAGGAATAGAAAAAAAAAACAAAAAAACAGTGGCATGATTTATGTGAACGAATTATGGCAATTAACACTTCTGTTTAGTATTACTTTTGGGCCTCATGCACAGGGGATGTTTATTAACTCTCCTTAGGCCAGCAGTGGTTTTGCAGAAAAAAAAAAAAAAAATGCCTGACGCTAGTAGTGTCTAAAGCTTTTACAGAAACTTAAGCTGGATACGCACAATTTTCTGTAGATTTCCCCCCCCCCCCCCCCCCCCCCTTCAGATTTACCAAAACCATATAATATGAAGTAAAACCTTTAAAGCGATTGTAAGGCTTCGTTGTTTGTTTTTAAAAAAAAAAAAAAAAAAAAAAGTCATAATTACCTCCACTACACGCATCGTATAACCCCCTAGCTGAAGCGCTCACCTGGGGGATTACCTTGCGGGCGTGTCCCCACGTTCAGCGACAAAAGTTTCTTCACCTTAATGCATAGGATGCATTAGGGGTTGTAAACCCTCAGGTTTTTTCACCTTTTTAAGAGTTTCATTTGTATGCAGGCAGGCCCTTGCACTACATGGTTTTTGTAAATCTAAAGGAAATCAGACAACAAAATTGGTATAGTGTGTATGGGGTCTAATTCTGACCATTGAAATTAATTAATAATGCTCAAGCACTAGCTCTTAGGCACGTTTAGAAGCAACTGTAAACATGTCCAATGTGCTTGAGGCCTAAGCAGTGAGAAATTCTGTCTATAATAGGAGATAAAATAACTGATGCACAACAAGGATGCTATCCTCCAGGAACAGGACTCAGAACTTGGAAAGGAAGATGTCATAGAATACCTACCTTCTATATAACACTAAGCTTCCCAGCCAGAGATCTGCTTCATTAAAATGTCAAAACCTCTGCACAAGCTAGATGTTCGTAGGAAATTAATGGACAATTGCACCTCCAGTGGACAGACATATTCTCATTTACCTTCCCACCCCAAGCCAGTCAACTTTTTGTCCCTGGACTTGCCCTTCAGGTGGGGTGGCTTTGCTCAGTTCGATCCCTCATAGGACATATACATTTATAATGATTGTAGATTTCTGATTTTTCAGTTTTGCACCAGTAACTGTGTTTAGTAGAATGTAACCTTACAATCGTTGGAACTATCTATTCCAGTAATATAAAAGTTTTGCGCTGCTGTAAATAAAAATTATTTTGATGTTATAATCCAAAATACTCATAGGGAACTAATTCAATAATAATGATGAAAACATCCACCAATCATGTATCAGATTAATGTGAAACAGTGACAATTAAAATGAAACCATTGCTGTGTTTTAGTCTAAAGTTCTCCTGGAATATAAAACCAAACTCCCAGTGCTGCAAGTAATATAATCCCTTATGCCGCGTACACACGATCAGAATTTCAGCCCGCAAAAGACCGATGAGAGTTTTTCGTCGGAAAATGCGACCGTGTGTATGCTCCATCGGACTTTTGCTGGCCGAATTCTAGTTGGCATAAGATTGAGAGCATGTTCTCAATTTTTTTGGTCGGGAAAAGTTCCTATCCGAAAATGCGATAGTTTGTGTCAATTCTGACGCGCAAAATCCCTACGCATGCTCAGAAACAATTCGACCCATGCTCGGAACCAGTGAACTTAATTTTCTCGGCTCGTCGTAGTGTTGCACATCACCGTGTTCTTGACGGTCGTAATTTCAGCGAACTTTTGCATGACCGTGTGTATGCAAGGCAAACTTGAGCGGAATCCTGTTGGAAAAGCCGTCATATCTTTTTCCGACGAGAAGTCCGATCGTGTGTACGCGGCATTAGTATTGGTTACACTCAAACGTTGATTCTTTACCTCACAAAAAAACTATGTTGCAAAGTGGCTCTAAAGCCTAACCATGTTTTACCTTAATGCATTCCTTGCATTAAGGCTGCTTTCACACTGGAGCGGCGGGCGTTGATGGTAAAACTCCGCTGGCTTTATCAGCGATTTACTGCCATTTTAGCGGCGATATTCGGTCACTAGAGGGGGGCTTTTAACCCCCGCTAGCGGCCAATGAAGGGGTTAAATGCGCCGTGTAGCACCGCTGCCGATTAACTTTTCAGGCGCTTCAGCAGCAGTGCCCATTCATTTCAATGGGCAGAAGCGGTGGAGGAGTGATGTATACACCGCTCCAAAGATGCTGCTTGCAGGAGTTTTTTTAACGTCCTGCCAGCGCATCGCCTCAGTGTGAAAGGACTCGGGCTTTCACACTGAGACTGCAGGGGAGCTGTTTTACAGGCGCTATTTTTTAGCCCAAAAGCACCTGAAAAACACCCCAGTGTGAAAGGGGTCTAAGGTAAAAAATGTTTAGGCATCAGCATCCCACCCTTCATTTTACTTACCTGAGCTTTCGTTCGATTCAGCGCCGTGCACATCTGCATCTCTTCTCTTCCCTCACTTCTGGGTTTGCTAGGACACCGAGAGCCATTGGCTTAGAGTGCTGTCAATCTGTCCAATGCCCATGGGGACCAGGAGCCCCGAAAAAAGGAGGAGGTTTCTATTGCACAGAGCAGAAAAGTATAGACATATTTGTTTTTTAATTTTACAATCATAGTTACATAGTTAGGTTGAAAAAAGACACATATCTATCTAGTTCAACCAATAAAAGGGGGGAATCATACAATCCTATACCCACAGTCAGGGCCGGCACTCCCGTTAGGCGAACTAGGCAGCCGTCTAGGGCGCACCCACAGCCGCTGGGTCCCCTCCAGAGGATCGGTTTCCCCCTGGTGGGTGTTGGCTGGTGTGGTGCAGAGTGTAGCGGGAGGAGCAGGAGGCTGGTGCAGAGTCGCTGGGCGGGGAAAAAGGAGCAGGCAGACCCCCCTCCCCTGGAGCCAGGGGTGACCGTTTCGATGTCCAGCAGCCGTGTCACCTCTCTGCATGCCTCCCTCCCTGGGCGATGTGCAGCCATTGGAGGGGCAGGGCGGGCGGCATTGTGGACAGAGATCGCTAGGATGGATCCACTCAGGCCTGGACTGGCCATAGGACACACGTCGGGCCACTTGTCCTGGTGGAGCCCAAAGCTCAGCTGCTCCTGCAGCCTGTCCCGCTCACCCAGCCTCTCTCCGCAGCCAGCCGCCAGAGCCCGGGGCTGGAACCAAGTGACCAGCTGATCTGATGGGGAGGAGCTGGAGAAGGTCTCCCATGCGTGAGCTGTGACTCATAGCCTGTAGGAGACCTCATCCCCTGATCTTGGGACTGGTGACACTGGCTGGCGCTGCCTGACATGTGGAGGGAGCTGGAAAGAAGTGCCAGTGCCCCAGGGTAAGAACTTGTTAGGTGGTGGTGGTGGTGGTGGTGGGGGGGGGGGGGGGGGGGGGGGGGGTGGGGGGGGGGGAGCGCTGGGGATGAAGGCTTCCATAGGAGGACCAGACCTTATCACTGGTGTGTGACCCCGCCACCTGGCTGCTTCTATTCCCTAGATCAACTTTACCTATAAATATTGGTATCCAGTTACATTATGTACACCTAGGAAAGAATCCAAGCCTTTTTTAAAGCAATCTACTGAGCTGGCCAGAACCACCTCTATAGGGAGTCTATTCCACAATTTCACAGCTCTTGGACCCCTTTCACACTGAGGTGCTTTACAGGCGCTATAGCACTAAAAATAGCACCTGTAAAGTGCCTCGGCTTTCACACTGGAGCGGTGCGCTGGCAGGATGCTCAAAAAGTCCTGCAAGCAGCATCGTTGAGGTGCCGTAGGAGCGGTGTATACACCGCTCCTACAGCGCCCCTGCCCATTGAAATCAATGGGCAGCGCGGGTGCTTTTAACCCTTTTTTGGCTGTTAGGGTTAAAAGCGCCCCGCTAGTGGCCGAAAAGCGCCGCTAAAGATAGCGGCACTTTACCGCCGACGCCCAGCGCTGCCCAGTGTGAAAGTGCCCTTACCGTGAAGAAACATTTCCACATTTGGAGATTAAAGTGTTTGTTACCCTTAAAAAAAAACAAAAAAAAACCCAAAAAACACAACATCCTGTTCTCTTAAAGCATGTTACACAGCACAGTGCTTGTGGTGTGTAACTTGGCCCCCCCATATCACCTAAAATACCTGGCTGAGCCTGCCTCGCTATCCCCCCCCCCCCCGTAAACTGACCACGGTTTATCATGGCTGCTGAGCCCTGACACCATGGTCTGTTTATGTGCCTCCGTCATCGGCAGCTCTCCTTTCTGCTCTTCCCCCCTCCCCTCCCTGCCTGTCAGCTCCACCTACTCCCCAGCCCTCCACTCCTGCTGCTATCATAAATACACTATAAACATACCATCCTCTCTGTAAAATAACATTGTGTCCCTGTGTCTGTGTTAATTAATTCAGATTATACCTTTATATCAGAGCGTCTCCTGGCGCTCACGTGACTCTTCGGCTCTCTCTCTCCTTCCCTCCTCTCCGGCTGACGTCAGCTAGAGTGCTCGGCCCTGCCCGCTATAGCTGTCAGCCAGGGAGAGGAGACAGAGGAGGAGTCATGTGAGCGCCGGGAAACACTCTGATACATAAAAAAAAGCGTCTCCCGGCGCTCACATGACACCTCGGCTGTCTCCTCTCCCCTGCTGACAGCTATAGCGCGGCCGAGCACTCCTGCTGACGTCAGCCGGGGAGGAAAGAGAGCCGAGGAGTCACGTGAGCGCCAAGGTATAATCGGCAGGGACACATAATGTTATTTTGCAGTGGCTTTACAACCATTCTAAAGTGGGGGAAGATGGTAGTTGCGCTGTGATGAAGGGGGGGGGGGGGGGGGCTACAAAGATGACTAAAGTGGCAAAGTGAACTAAAAAAGAAACGGCCAATGCATGAATGGATCCTACATGCTAAAAGAACATGGTGAAGTTGCAGTGCAGTGCAACGTAGCTGATCAACATGACTATAATGTTGCGGGCAGACAAAGCCTACTATATAAAAGGTAATTGTGAAACAGTGACTGCTTGAATATAGCAAAGCAAAAATGCATATACTAAACACAAATAGGATAAATAATGACACAATGCAAAAAAATATATAATGCAAGAAAAATACATGTGGGCTAGTGCCCCATTAGCAAAAACGTGCCAAATCCTGGTGGACTACAAGTGACAAATCCCTAGGACAAACATGAATAATAGTTCTATCATCCAGTCCAAAAACAAAAACTCGTGATGAGAAACACAAAACAATTCCAATCGTGAACGGAAGGGGGATCTTCAGTGAGGACACCACCGTGTTTGCAAGCCGCTTACCTTACAGCTGTAAGGTGTACAGCCTGTGTTGCAAATGACCCGCAGGTGTAGACGTTCCGTGTATAAGGTAGTGACAATGATGAACATGCCAAACGAAATATAACAAAAAAAAAAAATGTATACAGCATGTAAAATAACTCTGCGACGACCACAGTGGAGGGGGGGGGGGGGGGGCAAGACACACACAGGGGGAGGTTGCACTCACTTTCATGAAGTGAGTGTGGGCATCAATCCACGAGCGCCGAGCTCGTATGCCTCCAGGGGTATCACCAATCTGGAATATGTCCCCGTGCCTCTCTCCTCAGTGTTCGTCAGGTAGAGTAGTGATGTACAGTGTGAGGGGGAAAGAGACGCACATAGCTTGATCCCATATAAAAGGTATATTTATTTAATAAAACAAGTCCAAATCAACTTACATTTAAAACAATGCTGCAGTGTGTAGCAACTACGAGCGCCGAACAACAGGAGACGAGCTCGGTGCTCGTAGTTACTACATACGGCAGCATTGTTTTAAATGTAAGTTGATTGGACTTGTTTTATTAAATAAATATACCTTTTATATGGGAACACGCTATGTGCGTCTCTTTCCCCCTCACACTGTACATCACTACTCTACCTGACGAACACTGAGGAGAGAGGCACGGGGACATATTCCAGTTTCCAGGCACGGGGACAGATTCCAGATTGGTGATACCCCTGGAGGCATACGAGCTCGGCGCTCATGGATTGATGCCCACACTCACTTCATGAAAGTGAGTGCAACCTCCCCCCCGTGTGTGTCTTGCCCCCCCCACCCCCTCCACTGTGGTCGTCGCAGAGTTATTTTACATGCTGTATACTTTTTATTTTTTATATTTCATTTGGCATGTTCATCATTGTCACTACCTTATACACGGAACGTCTACACCTGCGGGTCATTTGCAACACAGGCTGTACACCTTACAGCTGTAAGGTAAGCGGCTTGCAAACACGAGGTGTCCTGACTGAAGATCCCCCTTCCGTTCACGATTGGAATTGTTTTGTGTTTCTCATCACGAGTTTTTGTTTTTGGACTGGATGATAGAACTATTATTCATGTTTGTCCTAGGGATTTGTCACTTGTAGTCCACCAGGATTTGGCACGTTTTTGCTAATGGGGCACTAGCCCACATGTATTTTTCTTGCATTATGTCATTATTTATCCTATTTGTGTTAGTATATGCATTTTTGCTTTGCTATATTCAAGCAGTCACTGTTTCACAATTACCTTTATATAGTAGGCTTTGTCTGCCCGCAACATTATAGTCATGTTGATCAGCTACGTTGCACTGCACTGCATCTTCACCATGTTCTTTTAGCATGTAGGATCCATTCATGCATTGGCCGTTTCTTTTTTAGTTCACTTTGCCACTTTAGTCATCTTTGTAGCTCACCCCCCCCCCCCCCCTTCATCACAGCGCAACTACCATCTTCCCCCACTTTTGTCTCATTTGTCCTGCTTTGGATCGGTACTCAGGTGTTGCAGCAGTGTCCTTTTAGTGTAGGCCCCCCCCCCGACAGCGCAGGAGTTTCTACTTTCACTTTACAAACATTCTGACCACTTAAGGACTGAGCCTATTTTTTAGACATGGTGTTTACAAGTTAAAATCATTTTTTTTTGCTAGAAATTTATTTAGAACCCCCCAAACACTATATATTTTTTTTTTCAGACACCCTAGAGAATAAAATGGCAGTTGTTGCAATACTTTGTCACACCATATTTGCGCAGCGGTCTTACAAGCGCAATTTAAGAAAAAATACACTAAAAAATAAGACAACAGTAAAGTTAGCCCAATTTTTTTTTCTTTTAATATTGTGAAAAGTAATGTTACGCCGAGTAAATTGATACTCAACTTGTCATGCTTCAAAATTGCGCCTGCTCGTGGAATGGCGACAAACTTTTACCCTTAAATAGCTCCATAGGCGACGTTTCAGAAATTTCTACAGGTTACCAGTTTTGAGTTACAGAGGTGGCCTTTTGCTAGAATTAATGCTCTCGCTCTAACAATTGTGTCGATACCTCACATGTGTGGATTGAACACCATTTTCATATGCGGGAGCAAAGTACATATGCATGCGCTTCTGCGCACGAGCTCTGCGCGACGCAGCGCTTTAAATTTTCTTTTTATTCTTCTTATTTATTTTACATTTTTATTTTTACACTGTCCTTTTAAAAAAACATTTTTTGGGTCACTTTTATTCCTATTACGAGGAATGTAAACATCCCTTATAATAGAAAAAAAAAGCATGACAGGACCTCTTAAATGTGAGATCTGGGGTCAAATGACCTCAAATCCATCCAGCCTGTGAGGGGAGAGGACACGATCGTCTCCGGTAAGTGGCGGAGACAACTGAAGTGCTGCAGGAGGGGGGCCCCCTCTCCCGCCCCCGATAAAAATGATCTTGCGGCGAATCCACCACGGAGCCCACTTTTATCTGAAAGAGGACCGTCCGTTCTTGCAATTCAGCAATCAGTGGCCATGAGTGATGCCAGTCAGTGCTGCCCATCAATGCCGCCTATCTGTGTCCACCAGTGCTGCCTGTGCCCACAAGTGCAGCCTATCTGTGCCCAGTGCCACATATCAGTGCCACCTATCAGTACCCATAAGTGCGGCATATTCGTGCCTCCTTATCAGTGCCCATAAGTACCCGCCTCATCAGTGCCTATCAGCACCCATCAGTGAAGGAGAAAAATTGCTTATTTACAAAATTTACTGACTGAAACTAAGAAAAACTTTTTTTTTTTTTTTCACAATTTTCGGTCTTTATTTTTTCCTAAACCCCCCCCCCCCAGGAGTGATTAAATACCACCAAAAGAAAGCTCTAGTTGTGTGAAGAAAATTATAAAAAATTTCACATGGTGTAGCATGACCACGCAATTGTCATTCAAAGTGCAACAGCGCTGAAAGCTGAAAAAAGGCCTGGGCAGGAAGGGGGTGTAAGTGCCCTGTATTGAGGTGGTTAATCAAGTCCCCGAGCCAAAGGTCTACCCCTGTCTTAGTAGTTCCTACGTTGAGCTTTAGCAGAGACACGATACCAGGGTTCAGGGCGCTGTAAGGAGAGTTTGGTGTTTGTCAGTCTCCAGTCTGGGAAATCAATTGGAGGGAGGTCTAATATTTCCAGAAACATTTTTAAATCATCCTTTAGTTCGAATCACTGCCATTTTGCCATTTTGAGAGGCTGTTAAACGAAAAGGAAACCCCCAGCGATATTTAACATCTGCTGATCGCAAGGCATCAAGCAGTGATTGCACTGTTCGGCGCTGCATTAGAGTGTGACGTGATATATCAGGGAATAGGGAGATTTGAGCTCCATCAAATTTAATCATGGATGTTTCCCATGCGTTTTTCATAATGGCCTCTTTTACAGAATACTTATGCAATTTACAAATCACATCTCTCGGCCTGTCCTTATTCTGATATGGATAGGGTGTAACGCGGTGAACTCGATCCACCTCCATAGCCTCCAGCACAGTCTCCCCCAGAATTTCATGAAATAAACTTTGTACTGTTGTTACTAAGTCACTGTTATGATATGTTTCCGGTAGGCCTCGTATGCGTATATTTTGTTGGTGGTCCCTATTTTCGAAATCAAACTGATCCATATAGGAAGTCAAGATTTCCTCCTGATATTTAGTAGTGTCTTGAACATCAGCCATAACCTGTATGATTTCCTTCTGGCTTTTTTTCTACTCCCTCCACCCTGTGCCCTAATGCTGTCTTCCCTTAGCTCTTCTACTGCTTGTTTACACAACTGTTCAACTGCAGCTATCAATTGCTGGATATTTGCTTTTGTGGGTAGAGCTCTTACAGTATCTGACAAAAGTGAGTACACCCCTCACATTTCTGTAAATATTTTATTATATCTTTTCATGCGACAACACTGAAGAAATGACACTTTGCTACAATGTAAAGTAGTGAGTGTACAGCTTGTATAATAGTGTAAATTTTCTGTCCCCTCAAAATAACTCACACAGCCATTAATGTCTAAACCGCTGGCAACAAAAGTGAGTACACCCCAAAGTGTCAATATTTTGTGTGGCCACCATTAATTTCAACACTACCTTAACCCTCTTGGGCATGGAGTTCACCAGAGCTTCACAGGTTGCCACTGGAATCCTCTTTCACTCCTCCATGACGACATCACGGAGCTGGTGGATGTTAGAGACCTTGCACTCCTCCACCTTCCGTTTTTGAGGATGGCGCACAGATGCTCAATAGGGTTTAGGTCTGGAGACATGCTTGGCCCTTTACCCTCAGCTTCTTTAGCAAGGCAGTGGTCGTCTTGGAGGTGTGTTTGGGGTCGTTATGTTGGAATACTGTCTTGCAGCCCAGTCTCTGAAGGGAGGAGATCATGCTCTGCTTCAGTATATCACAGTACATGTTGGCATTCATGGCTTCCTCAATGAACTGTAGCTCCCCAGTGTGGGCAGCACTCATGCTGTCCCAGACCATGACACTTCCACCACCATGCTTGACTGTAGACAAGACATGCTTGTCTTTGTAACCTCACTTGGTTGCCGTCTCACACGCTTGACACTATCTGAACCAAATAAGTTTATCTTGGTCTCTTGGAACCACAGGACATGGTTCCAGTAATCCATGACCTTAGTCTGCTTGTCTTCAGCAAAACCGTTTGCAGGCTTTCGTGTGCATCAGCTTTTAAAAAGGCTTCCTTCTGGGACGACATCCATACAGACCTAATTTGATGCAGTGTGCGGCGTATGGTCTGAGCACTGACAGGCTGACCCCCGACCCCTTCAATCTCTGCAGCAATGCTGGCAGCACTCACATCCATTTCCCAAAGACAACCTCTGGATATGACACTGAGCATGTGCACTCAACTTTTTTGGTAGACCATGGCAAGGCCTGTTCTGAGTGGAACCTGTCCTGTTAAACCGCTGTATGGTCTTGGCTACCGTGCTGCTGCTCAGTTTCAGGGTCTTGGCAATCTTCTTATAGCCTAGATCCTCAGAGAGTTCTTTGCCATGAGGTGCCATGTTGAACTTCCAGTGACCAGTATGAGAGAGTGAGAGCGATAACACTAAATTTAAAACACCTTCTCCCTATTCACACCTGAGACCTTGTAACACTAACGAGTCACATGACACCGGGGAGGAAAAAGGGCTAACTGGGTCCAATTTGGACATTTTCACTTAGGGGTGTACTCACTTTTGTTGCCAGTGGTTTAGACATTAATGGCTGTGTGTTGAGTTATTTTGAGGGGACAGCAAATTTACACTGTTATACAAGCTGTACACTCACTACTTTACATTGTAGTAAAGTGTCATTTCTTCAGTGTTGTCACATGAAAAAATATAATAAAATATTTACAAAAATGTGAGGGGTGTACTCACTTTTGTGAGATACTGTATATGCTCTTTAATGTCCCAATCCAAATTGATTGCCAGTGTATCTGTCCCATATGTGCCAGATGCACCTTGATCCTTAACAGGTTCCCTCCCCGACGGACTCCCTCCAGGTTTGGCAGTTAGATGATTTGGCTCCTCGATCACCAAGTCCCCTCCTAATGTCTCCCATCTATCTGGTAATTGCAGCTGTGCATAAACAGACCATCTCCAACCGCTAGAGATGTTAGGGGGCTGTAGCCCTATACTGTGGGGATCTCTCCAGGAACTGCTGAGTCACCCCCCCCCCGGCACCGCCACCATCCAGCATGCCTCCCCCTTCCCTGAGAGTCAGTAAATCCTCTCTATGCTCCAAGGGGCTGTGACCGGGAGTTAGGGATCCTCCACCTGCCTTTAATACCCCACGGCCAGGTACCTGGAAGCCGCGTCCGTGTGCTGGTGAGCCTCAACCTTGCACCTGTGAACCACGGCTAGGCAAAGAGGAACCACGTCCAGGCGTTGTACGTCCTCTGCCTGCCTGCCTCCGGGCTCTCACTCTTCCTCTCCTCCTGGCTCTGCATTTTGGTCGGGCGTCCCTGCTCCCTTCTCTGCAGAGTGAGGTAAGCTCTCAGTTCGCCCGCTGAATTCCCCCACTGGTTGGAGTGCCACGCGTCTGCATGTTGTCATCTCCCTCTGGTGGTATGTCTCTGCTGCTGACTACTGGCTGTTTACAAGCCTCTGTATCCGCTGTGGAAAGCCCGGGGGCGTGAGGAGCGCTCACATCCCACGTCTGCTCCTCATCACAGCAGTAAGTGAAATGATTGGATCAGTTTCACTGCCTTAGTAATTACCACAGCCATTTCATCTGAGGGAAATCCTGAAAACATGACCTGTTGGGGTGCCCTGAGGACTGGAGTTGAGAAACACTGGTGTAGAGGAGTGGTTTCAGTGTTTTATTCCAATATAGTGCATAGTTGCCAACATTTCAAAAAAGTTTTTCAGGGACACTTTTTTCTGTGTCAAGTAAGCCACTGTAGGGGGGACATTGCTTTAATTAGAGGTGGGGCATTCATCTATTATGGGTGTGGTTCTACAAGAAGCAAGAGAAACAAATATGCGGTGCGCAAAGCACGACGCCGCAAAAAGTGGGTGTGGTTTACATTGTGCTAAATGTTGGGTGTGGCTTAAAGGGGTGTGGTTAGAGTCAGAGACGACCTACATAGTGCAGAATGTATAGGAATGTAGAAATACTGCGCTAGCAAAACAGTGGCAAAAAGCAGCAGCATACAATGCGATAACACCAAAAAGTCTAAGAAATGGGGGAAGCTGCGCTAAAAAAAAAAAAAAAAGTCCATAACGGTTGACATCAGGGAAAACAAAATGTCCATTGGGAACATGCAAAGAAATAATAACACCACAGCATATACAAGCAGTGTGCCCAACCACCGTAGCTGTTGATTGAGCTTACCAAATGGCAAGCTTAAAAGGCAGATGGCTATAGCCCATCCAAGGCCTCTGAGCTTGCTGATGATCACGGTGTTCGGATGGCAGGGGATCAATCTCTAAGGCCCACTTCCGGTATCCACGTACTCAATTAAAAACCCAGGTAGCCCAGAAGAGAAGAAGACTGTCCATAGTTATCAATTGCAGACACCAAACGATTTAAATTGAGTAAGTCAAAGGAAGATCTTAGTGCCTGGCCAAGAGTAGTGAGTCCTGTAGCTTGAAGGTTCTTCAACTCATTCATAAAGGTTGCACGATTCTCCTTCCAACCAGCTTCATAAATATCTCAACCGTGCCTTTGGCAATATCCAAATACGAGGTCCCAAGATACGTCCGCTGGTTCATAGAGTGCAGAATGTATGTTAAATAGGGAATGTACAGTGCAGAACAAGGGAGGAAATGACTGTGTGTGCAGGATAGAGGTGACTGTGTGCCTGTGCAGGATGGAGGTGACTGTGTGTGTGTGTATGCGTAGGATGGAGGTGACTGTGTGTGTGTGTGCAGGATTGTGGCGTGTGTGTGCGTAGGATGGAGGTGACTGTGCGTGTGTGCAGGATTGTGACGCGTGTGTGTGTGCGCGTAGGATGGAGGTGACTGTGCGTGTGTGCAGGATTGAGGCGTGTGTGTAGGATGGAGGTGACTGACAGCCAGGGCTGGTGCAAGGATTTTTGACACTCTAGGCGAAACCTAATTTTGCTGCCCCACCCCTGACTCCACCCCTTTGCCCTGCCTATGTATACCCCACCTTTTTAATGAAGTGCCCATCAAATGCAGCCTCACCAGCACCTATCAATTAATGTTTGCTTGCTTCCATTCATTCGAGAGTTGGGACACAGACAGTCCTCCCGCCTCTGCTTGCTGATGCTGAGACTTAATTGCTTGCTGCAGAGAGTAGGAACACCAGTGGCCGGGCGCCCTAGGTGGCTGCCTAGTTTGCCTAGTGGTAGCACTGGCCCTGTTGACAGCTATCCCCATGAGATAGAGACCCCAAATGGCTGCTGCTCACCCCCCGCAAGCACAGAGACCCCAGCCATAATGATCTTGCCCCAGGGATGGAGATGCAGAGAAAGCCCAAATTGCAGCACTAAACATACCTCTGCTCGGATCCACTCCAGCTTTACATGTTTTGCTGTTCAAGGCTCAAGGCAGGCTGGCTGGCATATTCATCATCACCCCTCCAAGGCTGGCCATGCCCCCTCTCTGAGTCCCACCCAATTACTGAGGCAAGCTCCACCTGACCTCCTCCCATTGGTGAGTAAAAGTCCTGAATACTGGAGCTGCCCAGCTACTGCTGGGGGAGGAGGTAGGGCCGGGTAGCGGGATCCGATCTGTGTCCTCAGCAGTGTGTGCCGCATCATCTGATGTTAGTTCTTAGTGCAACCAACCCTGCTCTATTTTGCCCAATGATTTAAATGCACAGTTCACATCTGTCTGAGACAGCTGGTGATTTCCAGAGCTCAGCCCGGGACAAGGAAATATTGTGAAAGTTGTTAAGAATTTGTGAGTGTCCCAGGCGATTTGGGACTGTTGGCAACCACGTATAATGTAGTGCCTCAGTAGGCTGCTAGTGTTAAATTTAGTTTTTGGCCTCGCTGTGGGCAGGGCGAGCATCAATTGTTTAACAGTGTCTGTTCAGGGTCCTGCATGGGCAGGCTCGGTTACTTTCCCCTGCATCCCACTGAGCTATGGGATATTGTGGGTGTAAGAACACAGTCCCTGGCCTGCATAATAATTCCTCTTTAGCCAATCCCTGGTCAATGGAGTGAGTGGCCAGCAGGGGGCTGAAAGGTGTATATATAGGCTGGGACCCAGAACAATGCTCTCTTGTTTCTGGGGGAGTAAGATCCAGCCTGAGGGCTGTGGCATCCCTGGGAGACTACCTGCAGCTGAAAGAGTCATTTTTGAGGTCCAAGCTTCTGCTTTGGCTGGGTGACCTCTGGCCTAGCCTCCTGAAGATTTGCAGAGAGATCATCTAAGCTTCCAGGGCACAGGCAAATAGAGTACAGAAACTGGCTGATACTGCTGGTGGCAACACAGTATTCAGGATACAGTGAGTGGCAGCCTCTTGGACTTGGAGACTTTCTTTAGCTTCCTTTGAGAGAGTTTTCATTTAGTACATTTAGGACTATACTCCTGTTGGGGAGTACCTGTTTAATACCAGTATATCTTCACTGAGAGAATAAATCAGTTTTAGTGTCCTCTACTACAGTTGTTGAAGTTTAGTGAAGTATCCTAACGCTCACCCTCACCAAGTTCTTTCAAAAAATACAAACCACAAAAAGACATGTGCAGCCTGTTCTCTGACTTGAGTGCCTGGCTGCTGTGTACCTATCAGGGAATGGAACCTGAGACCAAACAGCCAGACCAGTCCCGGCTCTGCGCTACATGTGGGGGCTCTTTCCTGGATTCTCACCTGGCACAGGCAGCTGTTGCTAACAGAGATTGCCAAGGAAGTTTGTGTAAAGAGAATGCAGCCAGTGATATGTGCAACCTCAGAGGGGGTAGGCCAGTGTAGGTCCACTGCCTTTATTCAGGATTCATTTGCTGTGGAGATAGTGGGCTGTTGAACATGTGTTTTGGAAGAGGAAGGGTTAAGTGTTGGCGCGGTATCCTAAGCCTCACCCTCATCCTATCCCAGTCCTTTAACAAAATAAAAACCACAAAAAGACATGTGCAGCCTGTTCTTTGACTTAAGCGCGGCGGTCGGTCCATAAGGGGCTCCGCCCCCCTAATTTCCATGTGGGGCGCTGGACTCATAGGTTTCTACGAGTTATTTATTTATTTTTTTTGGAAGCACATGATTAGAGCCTGAGGCTCTCATTACCTTCAAAAGGTTGGGTTCGGGGTGCAGAGCACGTGTATGGAGAATTGGTGTCAGTGTACAGTACAGCCTCTTGGCCTCCTATGTGCACTGTGTAGAGGAGTGTCAGTCCTCAGTGCTGTGTACAGTGTATAGAGAAGTGGTGTCAGTATACAGTACAGCACTGTGTAGAGGAGTGGCAGTCCTCAGTGCTGTGTACAGTGTATAGAGAAGTAGTGTCAGTATACAGTACAGCACTGTGTAGAGGAGTGGCAGTCCTCAGTGCTGTGTATAGAGAATTGGTGTCAGTATACAGTACAGCACTGTGTAGAGGAGTGGCAGTCCTCGGTGCTGTGTATAGAGAATTGGTGTCAGTATACAGTACAGCACTGTGTAGAGGAGTGGCAGTCCTCGGTGCTGTGTATAGAGAAGCGGTGTCAGTATACAGTACAGCACTGTGTAGAGGAGTGGCAGTCCTCGGTGCTGTGTATAGAGAATTGGTGTCAGTATACAGTACAGCACTGTGTAGAGGAGTGGCAGTCCTCGGTGCTGTGTATAGAGAATTGGTGTCAGTATACAGTACAGCACTGTGTAGAGGAGTGGCAGTCCTCGGTGCTGTGTATAGAGAAGCGGTGTCAGTATACAGTACAGCACTGTGTAGAGGAGTGGCAGTCCTCAGTGCTGTGTATAGAGAATTGGTGTCAGTATACAGTACAGCACTGTGTAGAGGAGTGGCAGTCCTCAGTGCTGTATTGAGTTGTTGCAGTGTGTGTCAGCCTCCTCCTGGCTGTGCTCCCTCCTCCCCCCACCCCCTCCATAGGAAAGCATTAGCCATCTCTGTGTATTATTCACAGACTCGGTTCCTTGCAGCCGCCGCCGCCACCTTGGTGTCCTGAGTGGGCCGGGTTCCTCCATCCAGCCGTGTCCGGGTTCCTGGTGCAGACATGTCTGAGCAGAGTGGCAGCAGATACCAGCAGGTAGGAGACGGGCGGGGTGAGGCTTGTAGGCGAGGCCGGGGATGAGCTGTGTGCACTAGGCCTCAGTGTTGTTATTGTGGAGCTCCACACCCGGAACATCCAGCCTGGGCTTTCCCCACAGTGACAGATCAGCCCCGGGGACATGTGGACGGCCCTTCCCGTGTGACATGAATATTTCACACGTTATTTGCCAGGCCTGGAGTGTGAGGGGGACGTGTTATCAGAGCCATATGGATTTATATGGGAATTAGGGCTGAATGCAGTGTGTGTGTTTTGGATCAGGATCAGTGGGTAATTCTAAACCCAATGATCATGATCCCTGAACTAAAACACATACACTGCACTGAGCCCTGGTCCGAATTCCCATTGGAGTGATTGGAATAGTCAGTGTACACAGATTAGAGGGTCAGCTGTCTGGCTGCTATCAGCAATACCACTTCCCTCTAATGGAGGAGATAGGATTTCCATACAGAACCATTCTTATTATTGGACACACACATGACACAATTATAGTACAAATATATAGACAAAGGCATATGCCTTGTACATGATACTCATATGGTCTCATGTACAATACAGTGTGGATGATCAGAAATCTTCAATGATTTTTTGTGTGATATGTAATAGAAGAGGGTAAAGTACAGAGCACTTTTCAGTTTAACCTCGTGCCAAACGCATATTTCCATTGGCTTTAACGCCCAGCCACCACATATGTGGATCCACAGCGGCGGGAGATTATGTGATGAGCACTCGCTTCCAGTGTACTGACTCCTGGTCAAAGCTTCTGATTGGCTCCCATCATGTGACTGCTGGGCCAGCAAATCACAACGGCTACGTTTCCAAATTATTTTTCTTAAATGGACCTCAATAGCTTTTAGCCATACAGGGGGTCCCCTAGTTACAAACATCTGACTTACAAACGGAGGGAGACAACAGGAAGCGACATGAAATCTACCCCTAGGAAGGGAAATTCACTCCTGTAAGAGTTATTATGGGAAAAAGGTGTCTCCACTGAAGCTTTATCACTAATCCTTGTTTCCACAACAACCCAAAATTTTCAAAATCCAATTGTCATTGGGACAGAAAGTGAGGTGAAATCTTCTGAATAGGGGCACACACAGCAAAACAAATGTTACAGGGGTGTTAACCCTTCCCTATGCTATCCAAAAAGCTTAAAATAGATTTTTTGGCTGGAGCTACACCTAAAAAAATGTACCTGTTCTGACTTACAAACAGATTAAACTTAACAACAAACCTACAGTCCCTAACTTGTTTGTAACCCGGGACCCCCTGTAATGTGTTAGTATGCACAGGGTATTAGCACAATATAACAGACTTACCTGGCAGGTTCTCCTCTTCAGCAGTGTGCTGTCAGTTATGGCTGTTGTGATCTTCTTTTCCTCTTCCGTCTGGGTTCTGACTCTTCCACTGCTTGGTTGGCTGGGCCATGGTGACATCACTCCCACACATGTTCACAGGAGTCGCATACGGTTGCCATCTCATCCCTTTAAAACCAAACCCACATTATGTACACGGATTGTGAGGCTAATTTAATGCACATAAGGCATTAAGTGAGCTTAATTACCACCTTAATCAGCCACATATTCTGCGTAATTAAAGAGGAGATCCAGGCTCCATCAAAAAAAATTAAAAGGCAGCAACCACAAATACTGTAACTGCTGAATTTTAATATAGGGACTCATATAAGTATCCAGCAATGTCCTCACCCAAACCGATTCTTCAATCAGCTTCAGGTGCAGGCGCCGGCATAGCAAGTAAGGGAAACAGGAAGTGAAGCCTTGCGGCTTCACAGCAGGTTTCCAGGTCTTTAGGTCTTATGTGTGAGTAAGGATGAGCTCCGGCGTGTTCGCAGAGCCCGCCGGGAAGTCGGCACTGCGCTGCGCTAATCACAAGCAGTGAGACATTTCCCGATCTCTGCAGCCACGCATCGGGACAATGTCGCAGTGCCAGCTTCCTGGCGGGCTCTGCATGTGGGCTGTGTGAACACGCCGGAGCTTATCCTTATGTGTGAGAAGCACTGCGCCTTGTGAATGGTCCTGTAGTCTTCTGGGATCTGTGATGTGTCTCAGAAGATTGTGAGGGCAGGAGGTGGGGCGAATGTCTAGCTTAGATCGTCCCGGCAATCTGAGCTGAAAGTGGGAGCACGTACCCTCTCCCCCTCTCCCCCAAAAAGTGTCAAATGTGGCAGTGGAGGGGGGGGGGATTACAAACAAATAGAGCTTGTGTTCAGTTTTAAAGGAATGAGGTGGGCTAAGCTGCTTGTGCGTGGCTCAGTTTACACAAACTCTGACAGGTCATAAAACGCCTACCTCCCAATGCTTTTTTTTATTATGGTTTAATTTTGCTTTTTTTTAAAAAAAAGGCAGCATGGGGGTGGGGGGTTAAAAAACCCTGTGTGATTAGTCCAGAAAGCATTCACATCACATTGCTGGCAGAATGTGTGTAGTTGAAGGCCTTGAACCAAATTCATGAAAACCCTGCAACACTTTAATTGTTAGTACCAACGTAAGCAATGGGTACTTATTTGTGACATTAGTTAATGTACGGCACTGTTGTTGCAACAAGTTCATAAAGAGACACCGCCATATCTGTGATCAAGAAAGCAGAGGTAAATAAGATCTGGTGGAGTAAATTGTTATTTGTATTGCATGTGTAATTATTGTGTCACATCTTTGAGATATTTCTGTGGCCAAATGTGTCATTAATCCCCAATTCACAACTGACCAGTTGCACAATTCGTCACCATCCAGGGGTGTTACACTAGTGGCCCTGAAGCTGTTGCAGAACTACAAGTCTCCTCATGCCTCTGCCTGTGGGAGTCATGCTTGAAATGGTCAGCCTTGCAATGCCTTTCTGGGACTTGTAGTTCCACAACAGCTGGAGAGCTACCGGTTTGACACCTGAAGAATCCCATTATTCTCAATGGTCCTATTCACATCTTAGCATCTCTATTGATGCCTTTTGCATGGGTACATGTGGCAGAATCATGCATTTTTTGGATGCATAGACATTAATGGGAGCACATAACAAAAATTATATGGGGCAAAAAAATGAGCAATTCTGCACCTATAGTGAAGAAGAAAAAGTGTAAAATGCAGACTATTTTCCTCTGGAACTGATATGTGATGCCTTCCTTTATCGTTACTCTCCCAATGTCTCCAAATAGCATCTCTGCCTGTAAAACTCTGACACTTTGGAGGAGAGATCCTTGTGGTAGTTCCATCAGAGTTGCTACAGGTACATGTTACTGGCATGTACATAAATCTGTCTCAACATTTGTTGCTCTTCACTGAGCTAGGATTCTAAAGAGTATTTACAACAAGGAATTCCAGAGAATAGGTGTTCCACCGACCTCCTCCTAGGTAGTATGGTACCACACAGAGCTTAGATGTAGCATAGAGATGCTGTATAAAGAGAAGTAAGTATGGGCTTTGAAAACAAAACAAAAAATATTATATTCACCTAGGTAGATCCCGTCGGCTTTGCAGGGAGACCTGAGCGATCAAAGACAGCAATCGCTCAGTTCTACCCATCTGCTCTGAGCAGAGACCTGGGCCTGTTGGTCACCAGCTTTCTGCTCTAGCATTTACTGGAGAGCTGGGCTGTGGAGGGGGTGAAAGTGGCTGGATCAGGCTATCAGTGGATCACTGAGAGGCTGAGCCAGGTGCAGGTCCAGGCTGCTGGGTGGTGCCTGACCATATAGTCTGGATCTTTTCAGAGCCTGGACCGGCTCTGTAATGTCATCCGACAGCGAGCCTTAGCCCGCTGTCAGCTGAAAATGGGTCATAAGCGTGCAGCTGTGATCCATAAGAGACGTACAGCAAAAAAAGCTTTGGCTATACTTCTCCTTTAAGCTAGCCATGTGTATTTAGTTTTTTCCTATTCAGTCTGCTGGCACAATGAGATGGACCTGCTTGATTCCCCCTACTCTAAGCAGTGTAGATGGGGATATCTCCCACTGCCAGCTATTGCATTCTGACATCCAGCACACTCAACTGTCAGAATATCCAAAGGGCTTGTTTAAAATGATTGTAAACCCTTATCTTTTTTTTTTCTTTTTTAATAGCAAACATGTTATACTTACCTGCTCTGTGCAATTCGTTTTGCACAGATCAGCCCTGATCTTCCTCTTGCGGGGTCCCCCCCCCCGACGCTCCCCACCACTGAGTGCCCACAATAGCAAGCCACTTGCTATTGGGACACTGGTGTGGTGTGCGCTGCACATGGTTGCAGCATGGCTTCATTCACTTGAAAAATAAGACGTTGAGCTGCGGTTTTAACAGCCCCTGATCGTTTCCCCCTAGGACCAGTTCACACCATAGAAATGCAGTCTGGATGCGTTCCAGAGGCTTTTCTGAATGCGCGTTTTTGATGCGTTCCAGTGTGTTTTTGATGCAGTCCAGTGCATTTTTTCCCTCCATTTTTTCTTAACATTAAAAAGGGACATGTGTGTTACAGTGAATTCTGGTTCATTTTACAGTGTTTCAGTGCAGGAAAAAATGCAGCATGTTCTACTTTTTTTTTTTTCTGGAACTGCAAGTACTGATGTGAACTATGCCATTGAGATTCATATAACCTACTTTCCATGCATTTATGATGCAGAAAAATACACTGGACTGCAGGTGGTGTGAACTGGCCCTTAATCTAACACAGTGGCTGGAGGGGGTTGAACACATGCTCTGGCCACAGCAAAAATGATATCCTCTGTCACATTTGGTGGGCATTACTGCAGCCAGACACAACAGGGAGGTATCGTTTTTTGCCAAGAAATGTTTACAGCCCCCCCTGGCTGCCGTTATAGATTAAGGGGGGGGCTGTCGGCGGGTGGTTAAACCACAGCTTAACAGCCTATTATCAGCCTGATTGGCTACAGTCACTGTTCGGGCAATGTTTTTCTGCCTGACTCCTTTAAATTTTCAGTTAAAGATCATCAAGCTGGTTGGTGTTGGAGGACCTACGGCTCAAATTCAAGCTGAGACCATTCTCCCATGAACCTCTCAAGAACCTGGCCCAATGGCACTACCTGCCTGGGGTTTGCAGGTTATCCTTGTGCTTGTGTGTGTTTCTTCCCACACTCCAAAGACATGTTAGTAGATTAATTGTCTCCTGTCTAAATTGGCCCTAGTATGTTTGAATGTGAGTTAGGGACCTTTCGATTGTAAACTCCTTGAGGGCAGAGACTGATGTAAATGTACGGTATATATGTGTAAAGTGCTGTGTAAATTGATGGCACTATATAAGCACCTGAAAATAAATAAAAAATAAACACTGGCCGTTGTGTTGAGCAGGTCCACACTGCAGGTCTGAGTGGGGGCATACAACCCAGGAAGGGGGTGGGAAAACTCTTAGGGCTAGATTACACTTGCTTCAAAACAAGGCTTCAGACACGCTTTGTTAAATCTCTCTGAACGCCAGTCAAAGCTCCTGTCACTAAATAAAATGGTTAGCTTACAGTCCTGTTTACACCTTGCTTTTGCTTTGCTTCGGCTTCGCTTCAAAAATTAAATCCCACGTCGCTTTAGTGGTGCTTCAAAGCGTCTTCAAAGCGTCTTCAAAGCCTCCATAGAAGTCTATGACACAGCTCGCTTGAAGCCCCACCGAAGCCTCACTGACACATGAGCCCATACAGGGTTTTTAGCTAGAAAGTAGACTTGTACTTTTAGCAGATGGAATCTGCTTATGTAAATGATTTGTTGGTAAGGTAGTCAGCTCTTTATTACAGAAGTTGTTTCCCCCACCATCCAAATCATCTGACGCATGGTTCATCTTTTCCCACTGATTCCTCGGTTTGTATCACATGACTTGAACTTTGTGGTTGCATATAAAATGAATGAGGGTTTCTAAAAATTCTGCTGAGAATGCATGACGTAAGCAGATTCATCCAGTTCCCCAGAGCGATTTTTGTTTGCAGAACAAGATTTTCATTGCAGTATTGCTTCATGTTGGCTAGTGTCACAGACAGCCGTTTTTACAGCTATGGATAGCTAGTTCAACTCATTATTCAGCATTCAAACTCAAAAAAGAGATCAGATACTAGACCTCTGATTTAATCTTTTTAATAAAATTACACTTTCTCAGAGGCCCACTATGCTCCTCACCCCCTTTGAACAGATTGCATATGTAGCCCCATATTTGTCGGCAAGCACTGTACCCCCCCCCCCCCCCCCCCCCCCGACAAGTACACAATGCCAAGCTGTACTGCTTATCTATGCTCTCAACCATTCCTGTACTCACCACTGCAATAAGAGGTTGCAGACTGGCACACGCTAGTGGGGTCACAATACTCTTTTTATTTATCTTTATTTAACAAATGATTAAAGTGTACTTCCTTGAAGCAAGAAAGGATGCTGTGTTTTTAAAGTGGTTGTATAGCTCAGACATACAATTTGAACAAAGCATATCCCACTTTAGTGTGTGCTTGTCTCAATTAAAAGCACTAGGCGTCATTTCTGTCTGCTATCTCATTCCTCTATCACAGGAAACTCCGACCTATGGCCCTACAACTGTTGCGGATCTACAGGTCCCATGAGGCATTGTAAAACTCAGACGTTCACCCACATGACTAGGCATGATGGGAATTGTAGTTCCTGAACAACTGGGGGCCATAGTTTGGAGACCCCTGCTCTATCAGCATGAATCCCTACTGAAAATGTTTCTTGACATCAAGAGAAAAATGGTGACAGGGGAGCGATCTCCAGCTGATTGACAGATTCAGCTCTGTTCCTGTGTGCTGTGTGAAGGGCGTTGTGTCTCTTGCCTCCAATCAACTCTCAGAACTCTCCTCACTGTAACGTCACACTTGCACCAGACCTACATGGACTTTCAGGTTGAGCGGAAGCTCCTATTTAGCTGTGACTTATTACTGCATCCTTTACCACTCCCCCTCTTCTCCCCAATGCTCATTCACTACCTTAGGCCTGCACAAAGTGCCTCCCACCTTCAACACTACCCCTGCACCCCCACTTTCCCTTTACTTTCACAGCTGTGCACACACCTTCTCTCACACCAAGCCTGTGCACCCCCCCCCCACTCTTGCTCTATGACCACCCTTCACCCCCCTGTTGTTAGACTATGCCTGCTGGAATGCATCCCCTTACTATTAGGGCTCATTCTGATGTGCAGCAGCCATTGCTCCTGTGAAAAGCAATTCACGGTGGATCGTTTTTCAGAGAGGGTTTGACAGGTGGTGAGGAGGCACTGTCACCTCCTCACTGCTTGTTTTAACCCTAAAAAAAACTTCCAACGACCATGTGTATTGCACATGGTTGCAGGGTAGAGCTGCAACCCCTCTGAGGATCTGCAAGATCCTTTCATATAATAAGTGGAGAGACTTATCTGCTCACTCAGCTGTCAAAAGAAAACATCTGGGCAGTCTGCCAAGTTTTTAAAATGAAACATTGTAACTAACTCTTCCTTCTTAGATCAAACTTCTGTGTGTAAAGAAAAAATCCAGGCAGTCTGCCAAGTTTTTAAACAAAGTGTAAATGCAGGAAGTTTAACCACTTAAAGTCTAAATCTTTTTCTGACACTTGTTTCTTAAAGTAAAATCTAATTATTTTTTGCTAGAAAATTACTTGGAACCCCCAAACATTATATATATTTTAGCAAAGACCCTAGGGAATAAAATGTCAATTGCTGCAATATTTTATGTCACACTGTATTTGCCCAGCGGTCTTTCAAACTCAATTTTTTGGGAAAAAATACACTTCAATGAATAAAAAAAAAAAAAAAACAGTGAAGTTAGCCCAATTTTTTTTTGTCTTAATGTGAAAGATGATGTTACGCCGCGAGAATCGTGATCTATCTTCTAAGCAAAAAAATCTTGATTCTCATTTTAGACAGAATCGTGCAGCTCTATTGCTGGGCAGTTGTGTCTCAGCCCAATACACTTGAATGGGTCAAATTTGATGGTGGTACCGCCTGCTTAATGCAACCTGTGATTTAATTTTTGTAGCAACTGCACAGCAAAATGTGTACATCCCTGAGCAGCTGCATGCCCTTCTTTTTTTTTATCGCCCATACTGACTGAAGGTACAAGAAATAGCAAAAAAAGTATACATAATGAGTTGCGTTCCCATAGCATTGCCGATCACTGATTTTTTTTTTTTTTTTTTTATGTATTTATTTTAACCACTTCCATACCATGCGAATTCCAGCGCTCCCCTCCTACATGTAAAATCATAATTTCTTTTGCTAGAAAATTGCTCAGAACCCCCAAATATATATATATATATTTTTAGCAGAGACCCTAGGGAATAAAATGGCAGTCATTGCAACTTTTTATGTCGCACGGTATTTGCGCAGCAATTTTTCAAGCGCAATATTTTTGAAAAAAAAAAAACAAAACACTTTCATGAATAAAAAAAATCCAAAACAGTAAAGTTAGACAAATTTTTTTGTATAATGTGACAGATGATGTTATGTCGAGTAAATAGATACCTCACATGTCACGCTTTAAAATTGCGCATGCTCGCCAAGTGGCGCCAAACTTTGGTACTTAAAGTGTCGCCTATGGAGATTTTTTAACAATTTTCTACAGGCTACCTGTTTAGAGTTACAGGGGAGGTCTTGGGCTAGAATTTTTGCTCTCACTCTAACGTTCACGGTAATATCTCACGTATGATTTGAATGTCGTTTACATATGCAGACGCGACCTACATAGCGTGGGTGCTTTTATTTTATTTTTTATTTTTATGCTTTCCCTTTTTACATTTTTTTTCCATCACTTTTATTCCTATTACAAGGAATGTAAACATCCCTTGTAATAGGAATAGTACGTGACAGGTCCTCTTTATGGAGAGATGTGGGGTCTATAAGACCCCACATCTCTCCTCCAGGCTGGAAAGTCTGAGATCAAAAAAAAAAATTAACGATCTCAGGCTTTCCAGCCAAGTCCCTGGCATTGTTTACTTCCCCGGCACGGTTTTACTTCCGAGTCCCCGGCATTGTTTACTTCCAGCATTGTTTACTTCCGAGTCCCTGGCATTGTTTACTTCTGGCATTGTTTACTTACGACACAGACGTCACGTCATAATGTCGCGCCCGGGCCCCTGAGAGTCATAGAGACTGCCGGGGACCATCTGGTCCTCAGTTTTCTCTATGACTAACTTCCAGCGCCGACGGATTCCTTTTCCGTCTCGCTCGTGCGATCGGCGAGCCGGAGGAGAAATCCGCCGGTGTCGGAAGTTAGTCATAGAGAAAACCGAGGGCCAGGTTGTCTCCAGCAGTCTCTATGACTCTCGGACGCCTTTGCGCGACGTCATGACGTAGAAGCACAGGAGGGCGGCGGGGGGGCGTTGATTGGTGCTTGTTGTGGCTCTTGTAAGTGGTTTCACTTTCCTTGATGGATATAATAAGAGTATTGAAACCTTTGCCTGTGAATCAGGAAACGATCTAAAGTCTTTGGGACAAAGCAGGATGATACTGTGTCTGGAGATTATGCGGTCTGCAGGCTTATCATTTGTAGGTAGACTGCATAATACTTTTTATTACATACAGTATATTCATATGATTCATTATTCGTGCCACCTGGAAAAAAATGAAAATGCAGAATGCTTTTTCTTTGTGGTTACATGTTAAGGAAATACCTAATGGCTCAGTTAACATGTACATCTCAGCAAATCTCTGTGAGAAGGTTTATGACAGCCACAGCCCAGGTTCCAACCGGGTCACACCCCAACACGTTTCACTTCCCCTTAGAGTTCCTAATGATTAAGCATCGGGGCGGAGTGAAACGCGTTGGGGGTAAGGCCCGGTTGCAGCCCAGGCTGAGGCTTTCATAAACTTCCTAACAAAGGTTTTGCTGTGATGTGCGACTTTTAGGACTTTCTTTCTCTACTGGATGTTTTCAACTAGGACAAGTTCTGCACTCCTAGCGGTTTGTTATGCGGTTATTTGGTGAATCCTTGAGCGGCACCTGTAATTTTTGTTGTCACAGGGTTTAACACGATCACATTCCCCAACCCCTCCAGCCTCAAACTGCTCCCCTAACACATGGAGTGCTTCTTCACATAGCCCTCTGCATCCTTTTGGATTAAGTGCCAATGTGCATGCATGGAAGGGACTACAGGTCCTGCACCACAACAGAGGGACTTGCAGTGACGGCCTGTAATGCAGGGTACAGAGGCGCCGCCACTCTGTCCATGTGTCCGGCCCCCTAATCTACATGCGGGGTCCTGGATGCGTGGATTCCAGTGTTTTTTTTTTTTTTTTTGAAGCACGTGATTGGAACCAGAGGCTCTAATAGGCTTCCAAAAAGGGTGGGCTCGGGGCGCAAAGCACTGCGCCCCAAGCCCACCCAGTTGTGTGACAATAGCAAATGAACGTTCGCTATTGTCACACTGATTCTCCTCCCAGGCCATACAGGAAGCAGACCCTGAGACCCGATTCCCGATTGGCTGTAAGGAGAAGCGATCCTATTGGCCTAGGAGGAGGATGGAGGTGACGCATGGCTGCCATGATGCAGAGGAGGAGACGCAGGGGAAGCCACCGCCCGTCGCCCAGAAGGGAAGCCCTGCCTGCGCCATAGATGGTGTAAATGCAGGGCTGGTAACCGACAGGGGGGGGGGGGGGAGAGGTGCGGGGGGGCTATGGGTGCATTGTTTGCCGCCACAGGGGACTTGTAGGTATCAATGGAGCACAGGTACAGTAATGTCACCAAACTTGTAATGCATGGATTACTTTCTCCTGCCCCATATTGGTTCATGCCTCCATACTCTCCTGGGGATGAAGGAAGAGACTGCAGAAGCCTGTGTTTTGCACCCACAATCCACTGACCATGGTTGAAATTCTCTGCAGGTATCAAAGGGAAGAAAATTAATAAATGCAGATTTTCAACGCATTCATAATTTTTTTTCCAAAAGGTGGGCTAAAAGTTAAAAATCCTAAATTGGTGTCTTTTAACCCCAGAATGTCTGCTGTGTATATCCCTGATTCATTATATTGGATGAGATTTGTTTACATCTATTACTAGAGATTCTTTGAAATTCCAACAGTCGAAAAATGGTGTTTTCAGCATTTTTCGACCGAGCCAGGTTTTTTTGCAGCTTATTTATTTGGTCCAGTGACCTCACCAAAATTTATTGTTAGATGGTCAAAATGGAGCATGTATTCCACAAAAATTTCCACCAAACAACCATACAAGTACCATAAGTTGTACATGACAGCTGAATTCCTCCCGCCAAATCAATGAGCATGTGAAACAGTAAAAACTTATGTCATGATATAGAGCTGCTTGAGCAGCTGATTGCTAGTAAAACTAGCTGGGTGGAGCACAATGTAAACATGTGAAGAACACATACCAAATTTATATATATATTTTTGTTAGTTTCATTCATGGATTAGCAAGGCTCTTAGCAATAGTGCATTATACAAGTACTCCCAGTCCCTAGTATTTCATTTTGTCAGCATGGTTCCATCATACATGGAGATAAACTGTGGGGTGTACTGTATGTACTGTATAGACGTTCTAGTGCCATTCAGTTACCTAGTGCATTGCTACATATTGTAGATGATGAAGCTCTGTGATTTTATTACTGTTCACATACTGTATTTGGGCTCTTTCACATGGGGGATCCGTATGTCCGTTTTTCGGCCTTCCGTTTTCGGATGAAAAACGGACATACATGTATCCCTATGGAGCGTCGGATGTCAGCAGTGACATGTCCGCTGACATCCGACCCGCTCCCATCCGAAAAGTGTAACGGAGGAAAACCCTACTTTTCCATCCGTTATCGGATCGGGTGACGACGGACTCTACAGTCCGTCATCATCCGATCCCCCATAGGGGAGAGCGGCGCTCACAGTGTGCAGCGACAGACCTGTTATTTTCCTGCTCAGCGGGGATCGGCGGAGCGATCCCTGCTGAGCAAGCGGGTGTTCACGGGGCGGATCATCACTGATCCGCCCCGTGTGAAAGAGCCCTTAGTCTTATGCTACACTTGTATTGAATTGTGGCAATTTAAAGGGATTGTAAAGTCTCAAGGTTTTTCACCTTAATGCATTCTGTGGATTAAAGTGTTAACCCAAAAAATAAAAATAAAGATTCTGTTCATTTAAAGCATTATATACAGCACAGTGGAAGTGTCCTTCGCGCTACTATTGAGTAAATACAGTAAGTGTCCACAAAGTAAAAAATGTGTGATGATATCTATAAAGATAGCAGCAAAATCTAAAAGTGTTCACACTACACCAATATGCAATAATAAATAAAAGTGATCTTGCGCAGTCAAATCTATTCACACATAATAAAGTGACTTAAACGTATATAAAGTGCATAGCAATAAATGACATCACAATAAAACGGATATAATAAGGGATAAATAAATAGATGTAAAGGTGCTCTCTATCTGTGCAATAGGTGTGAAAAATCGGAGATAAATCGGTAAAGGGCCCAGTTCAAGCAGTAAAGACTGCATAAAGTGACTTAGTGAATAAAATAATTAAATGGGCTGGCCAAAGTTCATGAATGTCCTCATAGATGATCTCCTGTTAGCATCAGTCTCTCAGAATTCTCACCTTGATATGTGTTAAAACAAGCATTGTTTATTGGCATCAGATTGTAGATCTGTGTACAGCGTCAGAGTGAAGCCCAGATAGTCCTCGTCCATTCACCACGGCTTTACCAATTTCCTCTCTGCTCCCAATACAGCTCACTTGCCTGTCACAATGTATACCACCGAGGCACAAATGGCCCGGTGGTGAAAGAGGAAAAAAGAGAGCCTCCAATAGTGTAGTATGTTAGGTAAATAAAGGTGAATTTATAAGGGGCTTCAAGGTGTACTCTTACATGAAATCAGTTAAAAACAAGCAAAATACAGATACAGCGGCGTCTAGGGCGCCTCCTCACGTGACTTCCGGTTTACGTCTGTCCACGGCCACCATTTATCTCTGATTTTTCACTCCTATTGCACAGATAGAGAGCACCTTTTTACATCTATTTATTTATCCCTTATTATATCCGTTTTATTGTGATGTCATTTATTGCTATGCACTTTATATACGTTTAAGTCACTTTATTATGTGTGAATAGATTTGACTGTGCGAGATCACTTTTATTTATTATATACAGCACAGTGCTTGTGCTGTGTAAATTGGCCCCCCATAGCACCTGAAATACCTGGCTGATCCTGACAGTTTCTGCCTTCCCCTCTGTACATTGACCACGATATATTAGGGCTGCTGAGCCCAAACACCGCTGACAGTGTACGTGCCTCTGTCAGCCACGGCTCTGCTCTGTGTCCTCTCCTCTTATCTTCTCTCCCCTCCCCTCTCTGACTGTCTGCTCCATGTCCGCGCCGCCCCCTCCAGTCCTGCTGCTCAAATTAGGGTTAATGTTACATTATCCTCTTTGTTGATTCAGCTAATGTCCCCCTATGACTGTACTTTATTAAAAATGTAGCTATATACCTTGTTTACTGAGCGCAGATCGGCAATCACATGACATGCCGCCTCTCTCTTCTCTCACATGACTGCTGCAGTGGGAGGGGCCGTCTTTCTCCTCCTCCCCTCCTGAATGACGTCAGCGGGGGATCCTCGGCCCCTCTCCCGTTGCATCTGTCAGGCCGAGAGGCGGCATGTCACGTGATTGCCGATCTGTGATCAGTAAACAAGGTATATAGCTGCATTTTTAATAAAGCACAGTCAAAGGGGGACATTAGATGAATCAACAAAGAGGATAATGTAAAGTTAACCCTGTGGGTTAACAAACACTCTAGGTGAAAAACCTTCTTTGCTGCAGCTGCTCCCCAGACTCTCCCTTTTCTTTACTTAAGCCCATCCGCTCCAGGGACTTACATGAGCCCAGCGGCTCCAGCCGCTGTCTCTGTCCTCATTGGATAGATTGATAGCAGCAGGAGCCATTGGCTCCAGCTACTGTCAATCAAATCCAGTGACATGGGGCTGGGGCCAAGTCCCGCTGACTGTGTCAGTGGAAAGCGACTCTCCATGGGGGCACCTGATAAAGAGGAGGAGCGCCGGCGGGCCACCCCAGAAGAGGAGGTTCGGGCAGGTAAGTATTATATGTTTGTTATTTTCATGAAAAAATATTTGAACCTTTACAATCACTTTTTTTTTATGCTGTGCAGAATTTTATTTAAGGAATAGCTACTTCAGTCCCCTTGAGTTTATTTTCCCAAATTATCTTCCAGGATGGCTTTATGAGAGAAAGAGCCTCCTTCCACCTAGCACAGGAAACACAAATTCACATAAGTATAAAAGCATGCACTACCCCCAGGGTTCCTCTGTATTTTGTGTTTCCTCTGGCCAGTCAGGATCACCGCAAGCTTTAGGAAGCTTTTTTATGTTTCTGACAGGCCTGCGTGCTTGGTGTCAGAGACCTCCCGGCATGGATCTCCCTGTACTGAGCAGTTTCTTTGGGGGTAGAGGGATTTAGAGCCTGGGTTCTGTCAAGAATTAGAGCTTGGGAGACCCTCTCTCCCTTTCTATTAATGCCCATAGAGGTGGTAACAGAAGGACACAGACCTTGGTCCCTGTGGTGAGTGAAGTGCACATATCTGTTAGGGTTGTCCCGATACTAGTATCGGTATCGGCACCGATACCGAGCATTTGCCCAAGTACCCCGATACCTAGAGGACAGCTGTGATCGGCGCGTGGGGGAGTTACAAGATTCTCCCCCAGCGGCTTTCAGCTGCTTTAGTGACATACAGTGGTGATCGCTCACCGCTGACTGTCACTGCATCCTCCTCCATGACCCCTCCGTTCCTCTGTCCCCCTCCGCTGTCCCCCTCCATTCCGCTCTCCTTTTCTGTTCCTCTCTCCTTCTCTGTGCCTCTCCGCTGTCCCCTCCGTTCCCCTCTCCTTTTCTGTCCCCCTCCGCTGTCCCCTCCGTTCTGCTGGCTCTCCGCTGTCCCCTCCGTTCCCCCTCTCCTTCTCTGTCCCCCCCGTTCTCCCCCTCCGTTCCGCCGTCCTCCTCCTCCTTCCAGCTGACTCTGTCCATTCACATAACTGAAACATTGTAATCTCCTGTGATTACGATGTGTCAGTTTATGAATGGAGAGGAGCCGCTGTCTTCTCTCCATTCATTTTCAGTGCAGCTGAGGCTGCAGAGAAAGGGACTGGGGAATCTCTATCCTCTCTCTTTCTCTGTCTCAAGGGGGAGATATCAGAGGTCTGTTAAGACCCCTAATATCTCACCAAAGCCACCCAACAGGGCTGATTAAAAAAAAAAAAAAAAAAAAAACACACATATTGCAATAAAGAATAAAAAACAATTATTGTAAAAAATAAAAATTGTAAATTAAAAAAAAAACACACACACATACACCGTTCACCCCCACCCCCCCAAAAAAAAGCACTGTTAAAAAACAAAACAAAACACTGTCACGTGACATAAAAAAAAAAGTATTGGTATTCGGTATCGGCGAGTACTTGAAAAAAGTATCGGTACTTGTACTCGGTCCTAACAAAGTGGTATCGGGACAACCCTAATATCTGTAGTTCATCTATGTGCTCCTATGGTGTGTCATGGTATCTATGTGGAGCTTAGTGTCCTGGATGGCTGGAGAGACCAGGAATGCCAGGTGTGATGTTACTTCCAGTTGGGCAATGGTGTATGCGGCCATCGGCCATCCTGGTGGAGGTAGCTCCATGGGGAATTGCTGGAGGAATTAACCTCTTTGCCAGGGCATGCCAATCCACACATTCCAGGCCAGGACCAGAGGGGAGGAAAAGGGTCATGCTGGGCAGAGCCCTGATGGTTTATAGGATTCTGTACTGATTCAGGAGCACTGCTAGTGCATCATGGAGATGGCTGCTGCAGAGGAGATGGATCAGGGGATGCAGGAGGACCCAGACCCTAAGGTAAGAAAGTAATGGCTATGCATCATCTTATTCTTACCTGCCGCTTGGTGGAGAGGGTACTGAGTAGGGTGTTTTGTAGTGCTGTAGGATGGTACAGGGTGGCTTTCTCTTCTTCCTCTTCTTCACTAGGCAGCTTTTTAAGGCTACATTTGTCGATTTGCCTTACAGGGTAAGAGATTCTGAAGTCCCCAAAAAAATATGTGCCTCTTGGGAAAAAAGAACGTCAGGATTGCATAGGTGCCTTAGCTAAGAAGTAAGAGAGCTCATTGTTTAAGAAACTTTTGGATACTATCATGGTGGAAATGGTTAAGACATTCCAAACCTTCGGGTCTTCAGTACAGGACTTAGGCATAGCATCATCCAGAGGCCCCCCCAACACTTCAGATTCTTGCAAAGCAGCCCCAGCTCTGGTCCCGGCGGAGGGTGAGCAAAGGGGGTCGGAGGACTTGGAAGATGGCTCCAGTGGGGACTCTAGCTCAGACAAGGGCGAGCCCAAAGGGGAAAAAGAGTTGTGTGGAAAAAAATTCTTGTTTCCTTCGCATGAAACAAAAACTCTTTAAATTAATTTATGACATGAGCTTGAAGAAGTGTGAGGAATTGTCCGTTCACGATAAGCTAGACGCAGGATTACCCCTCCTTTTTCTCCCCAAAAGTCTCAAAATGAGGATGCTTCGCAATAGGAAAAGTGCCCAAGGTTGGATGCAGATTTATCCTTCGAAAATGCGGGATCTCTATGTAAGGGGCAGCAAATTTTCAACCTGCCATTGCTTCAACCTGTGCTGTCAGAACCCTTGACCTCTTGTTAAAACAACTGAAGATATTGGTGGAAAATGATACCCCTATGGAAGAGCTCATGGACGCCCTTCCAATTCTCAACAAGGCAGTTGCTTACATAGCAGACGCCTCAGCCTCAGCCTCAGCCGAAGATTCTCGGCTAGGTGTACAGCCTTTTTCCTGGCACAGCCTCATGCCAGTGCACAAGGTTACTGGCATGAGGCAGAGCCAGGAAAGGAAAATTACGGTAAGTATTGGTAACAATTTTTCGTTATCAGCCAGGCAAGAAGAGCTATCTGGTTTAAAACCTGGCCAGGTGATGCCTCTTTAAAGGCCAAACTGTGTTCAATATTGTTTAAGGGGAGCTTGGTATTCAGCGAAGATATGGACTCAGTACTAGAAAGATTAGCAGATAGAAGAGTTTTCCAGTGCCCAGAAAACAAGCAAAAAAGGATTTTCTTCTTTAAGGAAGACGGGCCAAAAAGATACTGGAAGTAAGGTCAGAAAAGACCCTGGCAATTCAAGAAGAGAAAAGGAAAAGGGGGATTTTCATGTAATCCCTCCCATCCTAAAAAGAACAGTCAGAGTCTCCCAATGCCAGGTATGAGGGAGGCTGATGGTCTTCCTGCCCCAATGGCATGCAACTACAAATAATGCATACATTTTAGACCTAATCAGCAGGGGTTACAGGATAGAATTGCTCCAAGAGATGATGAACCAAGGAGTCATATCCCCCCCCCCCCCCCCAAATTACAGGAAGAATGATGTGGCGGTTTCTATTCACATATCTTCCTGAGGAGGAAACTGTCAGGAAAATACATGTTAATTCTCAACCTGAAGATGGTTAACATGTTGGTCAAATACAAAGAATTCAAGATGGAAACTTCACAACGAGAAAACTTCTGTCTCGGGGAGTGTTCATGGCTACAATTGACTTAAAGGATGCAAATCTACACATACCCATTAGGAAATGTTCAAGAATCTTCCTCAGGTTTGCAATAAGGTGTCCAAGCCAAACTGTCTACTTTCAGTTCAACGCTCTGCCATTTGGGTTGACAGCCGCACTAAGAATCTTCACAAATGTACTAGTGGACTCTCTACAGACCTTAAGAATAGCGGGTATCCAAAAAATCTATCTTAGGGCTCAAAATTTCAAGTCCTGACCTACTAGCCAGGCCTCAAGGGTTACTCGCCACTAGTTGCCCCGCCCAACCTCTACCCTGCCCTGCCCCTGATTCCACCCCTAAACACGCCCTCATAAATTATCTCATGAAATGACACTTAAATGTTTTATGCAGAATTAAGTTATAAAAACAAATATTAACAACTTTATCCGTGCCCAAAAATGCAGCCTTCCTGTGTCCGCCAATGTAGTCTGTGTCTGCCAGTGTAGCCTACCTGTGCAGGGGAAGAGAGAGGAGAGCCGCCGCCTGGTTTATCAGGGTGATGGGGAACATAACAGCTTTCATTTCAATAGCTGTGTATTCCCCGCCGCGCGCGCTGTCGTATACAGCCCCTCCCCTGTCCGGGGAACTTTGATAGAGAGATCACCCATCCCAGGATTGGACGAGTGATCTGTCAAAGTGCCCAGACAAAGAGGAGGGGCTGTATATGACGGCACGTGGCGGGGAACACACAGCTATTGAAATGAAAGCTGTTATGTTCCCCGACGCTCTGATAAACCAGGCGTCGGCGGTGCGGCTCTCCTCTCTCTACCCCTACGATCGCTGGGAGAAGGGCTTCCATACAACCCAGGCTCCCGGAAGTGCTCTACCCCCCCCCGCTCTCAGGCAGCCCACAATTACCAGCCCTCAAAATCCACGCGCAAAATGCGAGCAGGCGAGTGGACTTTTTGAGGGCTGCCCTATCTGGACGATTTGCCCTTGTTCTCAACAGAGCTGGAAAAATGCTTAAAGGTCATGCTGGCTCACCTTAAAAGTCTAGGGTGGATTACAAACTCAGAAAAGTCAAACCTGCAGCCTATGCGTAGAATCACATTCCTAGGCTAGATAGCAAACTCTCTGGAGGAAAAAATCTTCTTACTAGAGGGAAACAAGAGTTGAATAGAATCCTCCAAGATCATTCTAAGCCACAAAACATCCATCAAAGCGATAATGAGGCTGTTTGGCCCTAATGACAGCAGCAATTCCAGCAGTACCATGGGCTCAGTCTCACATGAGAAGTTCATGTTGACTGGGACAGTCATCAACAGTCACTGAGCAACTTAGCGGAGTTGCCGGGTCAGGTGAAGGAGTCCTTACAGTGGTGGCTACAGGAAAAGAATCTGGCATTGGGGCGAGCCTGGAGGAAGGAAAGCCTAATAAGAACTACATTGGATGCGAGTTTGTGAGGATGGGGAGCCCACATGAGCCATCAGGTAGTCCAAGGGAAAAGGGAGCAGAGGTGGGCTAGGCACTCATCAAATATTAAGAGCTAACTGGAAAGCCCTGCACTCCTTTGCACCCGCCTTAAAGGGAAGTCATGTACTCATTTTCTCAGACAACGTTACCCGCGGCTTCTTATACAACAAACAAGGAGGCACACGCTCAGAAATCCTCATGGAACTCGCAGAGCTAATATTCTCTTGGGCGGAAATAAACATTCTTTATCTAGCAGCAGTACATCTCAATGGGGAGTTAAACACGCTTACATACACCCTGAGCAGAGAACAATTCTCCCACACAGAATGGAATCTGAACCAAGAACCAAGAAGTGTTCACTATGATCACTCAAAAATGGGGCCGCCCAGAGACAAACCTTTTTGCTACCTCAAAGAACAAAAAGGTGGAGAAATTATTTTCGATGCACAGGGAATCAAAACAGTTTAGGGCTAAATGCGTTCATCCATCCCTGGGTGGGGAATTTCCTGTATGCATTCCCTCTTCAGGCTCATTCGCAAAGTCTTGCAGAAGATCACATCTTCGGAGGCAAAGGCGTGTCTGATAGCCCCAGTGTGGCCGAAAAGGTCTTGGTTTGCGACTCTCCAAAAACTGTCGATGTCAGGTCCTTGTAGGCTTCCGTTGAGGGAAGATCTAACGATCCAAGGATGTCACCCTCATGTGGATTGTTTTTCACTGACAGCCTAGCTCCTGAAAAGGTCTTGCTGAGAAACAAAGGGCTGTCGGATAAAGTGATTTGCACTATTTTGGACAGTAGGAAGAAATCCGAAATTTAGGCCAAAATTTGGAAACATCTCTGCGCCTGGCAAAAAGAGGGCAAGATAAGAGGCCTATAATTCCGTCAGTTCTTGAGTTTTTTTACAGGACGGTTCAGACTTGAGGCTTGCCCCCAACACTTTAAAGGTTCAGGTGGCAGTGTGGAACATTCGTTAATAAAAAGATTAATCAAAGCAGTCTCAAGGAGGAGAGCTCCTCAGCAAAAGAGGGTTTCTCCTTGGGATTTGTCCACAGTACTAAAGAGCTTTATGAAACAACCCTTTGAGTCACTGGAAGAAAGTTAACTGAAGATACTAACTTACAAGACCGTATTACTTATTGCCTTTGTTTCGGCCAGGAGAGTAATGCCCTGTACACACGGTCGAATTTTCCAACGGAAAAAGTGCGATCGGATTGTGTTGGAAATTCCGATTGTGTGTGGGTTCCATCGGACTTTTCCTTTGGAATTTCCGACACACAAAGTTTGAGAGCAGGCTATATCATTTTCAGACAACAAAATCTGATCGGTTAAATTCCGATCGTGTGTACACAAATCCGACGCACAAAGTGCCACGCATGCTCAGAATAAATTAAGAGACGAAAGCTATTGGCTACTGCCCCGTTTATAGTCCCGTCATACGTGTTTTACGTCACCGCGTTCAGAATGATTGGATTTTCTGTCATCTTTGTGTGACCGTGTGTAAGCAAGACAAGTTTGAGCCAACATCCGTCTGAAAAAATCCATGGATTTTGTTGTCGGAATGTCCGATCAATGTCCAATCGTGTGTACAGGGCATTAGTGAGCTGCAAGCTACAGTATGTCAGTAGCAGAGCCTTACTTACTCTATTTTACCAGATAAGGTTTGTCTCTGGATCCACTTTTTCTCCCTAAAGTTTCCTCAGACTTTCACAGGTCACAGAAGACTGTGATCTCTTCTTTTTATGGACAGGCAAAAAATCAAGAGGAGGATTTCCACAAACTAGACGTAAGAAGATGCTTACTGTGCTATATTGAACGGACCAAAGATTGGATGACAGTACCCAACCTTTTTTTGCTGTACTCGAGGTCTAGGAAAGGATCAGGCGCCTCCTAAGGCTACTATCGCTAGATGGATGAAATCAGCCATTGAGGAAGCCAACTCAGCAGGGCTGCAAGCCCCTCCAAACCTGAGAGCCCACTCCCCCCAGAGCTTTGGCTACTTCATGGGTGGAAAGGGCAGGGTCTACCCCGATCCAAATCTGTAAAACAGCCACCTGGTCAGGTTTTCAGACCTTCGTAAAACATTACTGTCTGGATCGTCTGTCTTTATACGACCAGGCATTTGGGAGAAAAGTGCATCAGGCAGTGGTCCTTCCCTAGCAGGTATGGTTTCAATGATTTCACTCTCATAAAGCTGTCCTGGAAGATGATTTGGGGAAAACAGAGTTATTACATGATAACTTCAGGAATCTTCCAAGATGGCGCTGATTCCCACCCGAGATTTTAAGAACACCGCTGAGACGGCTGACATCTTCCCCTGTGTTTCTTTTGGGTTCACGGGCTCTAGCGCTGTGAGTGGCCAGAGCCGTGATGGCGTCACTCCCGCACGCAGGAGCCGCTGTTTATGGCACAGGCTCTGGAGGTCCGGCACAGTAAGCTGGACCTTCAGAAAGCATGCGCTGATGACATCGGCTGCATGCACTCTGAATATCTCCTAAACTGTGCAAGCAAAATCTTTATTATAGGCTTACCTGTAGGTACATGTAAAAAATAAGACTTTACTTCCACTTTAACAGGGGAGCAGCTGCAAGAACCTATGAGAGATAGCCAACTCCCAATGATGTAAGGAAGAAGGATAGCGGTGGGGGGACCCCGCGGGCTGCGGCAGATTACAGCAGAACAATGTTGGATTTGCTGAGTGTTTATTCTAAAGCGTGTGTCTATTCAAATCTTATTCTTTTGTACCTCATTATACTCCTTGTTATAATATACTGACTGTGAGCATTTCTTTGTATAAATCCAACAGTGTATCCTTCTTTTTTTTTTTTCCCTAAGCGATGACCTCTGTTCTTGGCTGTATAAGAGTCTTAGAGAGGTGACAGTAGAGACTCCTTATGATAACTTGGAAAGCCTGGCAGCAGCAGCTTGAACAGTCAAGTGTAAAATGCTGAGAATGAATTACATAAGCGGACCTTCAGTCATTTTTTCATCTTTCCATCTATTAAATTTTTTGCCCTTGTTATTTTAACTTTGAATAGTAAAACATTTTTTTTCTGCCAGTAAATACTTTATACAGCCCACTTCCTGTTTCTTGTCTGGTCATTAGCCTAGGTTTATGATATCATGCACAGCTCTCTGTCTGGTAAAAGTTTTCCAGGAAGGGACGGGGGATGAGTCATAAGAAGGCCAAGGAGAGCTGCAGAGCTGGAGGTGTGCCTCTGTGTAAATCCAGGAAGTGAACAGGCAGCAGCTTCAGCTGCCCACAGTTAAAATGGATGCAGCCAGACTTGGTGAAGGGAGATTTCTGCAGCATATTTGGCAAGTAAAGAATCACAGTATAATTAAAATACAATGCAAAGTGGTTGGAGGGAAGCTTCTGAATGGCAAAGATGTTTTTATTACAAATTATGTGAGCAGACTGCAGTTCCTCTTTAAGGGATGAGCAGGAGGGCTTGTCAGCAGGAGGCAGAGGGAGAGCTGTACACCGATCTTCCCAGTGAAGAACAAGAGGCATGTCTGCAGAAGGCAGACAAGCAGCAGTACACCAATCTTCCCAATAATTAGCTGTGCAGTGCATGTCAGCACAAGTTTGACCATTGGATTACAGGGAAGCTGTTCTCCCAAGTAGAACGTAAAGAAGGAAGCTGATCATGCTGGGATAGATGTGCTCTCATGCCTACTGTAGGCAGTTTGAAATAGGAAAGTTGGGGGACTGGCAGGATCACCAGGTATTTCACAAGGAAACAATGTAAAGAGAACAGGATACTTTTAAACACAAGTTTATTGTAACACAGACAGAAGAAATAGGAAATGGGGTAAAATACACTATAATGTTGGGAGATGACTGTTTTGGTGCTCTTTGCACCTCTTTTTGTTCTTTTCAGTATAGGTGGCATTTTTCTTTTACTACTAACTTGCTATGCTGACCCATTTCTTGAATTTGAAGCAGCACATTAAAGAGTTTAATTACTAGTAATTAAGTAAATTCAGAGTTTACTTACTAGTCATATCTACTTTTAAGGAAGTCTACTCCAGCAAGCACAACAGCTTGCAAAAGCTTTATGCTTACTGAGCCATAAAACCTTTTATCAGGAAGCTTGATCACAAGCTCTCTGAAATTGTTGGCAATGTTAACCACTTCAGCCCCGGAAGGACCAGGCCATTTTTTGTGCTATGGCACTGACAATTGCGCAGTCGTGTGACGTTGTACCAAAACAAAGTTTATGTCCTTTTTTTCCCCACAAATAGAGCTTTCTTTTGGTGGTATTTGATCACCTCTTGCGGTTTTTATTTTTTGCGCTATAAACAAAGCGACAATTTTGAAAACAAAAACACGTTTTGTAGTTTTTGCTATAATAAATATCCCAAATTTAGGAAAAAAAAATGTCCTCAGTTTAGGCCGATATGTATTCTTCTACATATTTTTGGTAAAAAAAAATGCAATAAGCGTTTATTAAATGGTTTGCACAAAAGTTATAGCATCTACAAAATAGGGGATAGATTTATGTAATCTTTAATATTATTTTTTGTTTACTAGTAATGGGGGCGATCTGCAATTTTTATCAGGACTGCAACATTGCGGTGGACAGATCGGACACTTTTGACATTATTTTGGGACCATTGACATTTATACAGAGCTAAAAATAGCCATTGATTACTGTATAAATGTCACTGGCAGGGAAGGGGTTAAAACTAGGGGAGATCAAGAGGTTAACTGTGTTCCCTATGTGTGTTCTAAGTGTAGGGGGGATGGGGCTGAATAGGGGAGGAGAGAGATCGGTGTTCATACTTAGTATGAACACCGATCTCTCTCCTGTCCCCTGAGAGACCCCGGATTTGTGTTTACACACACAGATCCCGGTCCTTGCTCTGTCACGAGCGATTGCAGGTGCCCGGCAGTCATTGCACCCACCGGCCACATGCATCGGCTCTGGGGACACACGGCGGGCCTGCTGTGATAATTAAAAGAAGCGGCGTACAGCTACGGCGATTTGCGCAGCCGTGCCAACCTCCTGCAGTATAACTGCGGCGGCTGGTCAGCTAGCCTCCCTGGCGGTATGATTATTTTGGATTTTAAGTGCTGAAAGCGGTACAATTATTTTGCATGGAAATTTGGCGTTTTTTATTGTAGGCCTGTAATTCTTAACAATAACACACTTAAATCTGTCCACCAAGAGTCTAGTAGATATCCCGGGTATGATAAAGTTTGAAACACAAAATCATAAATTATAATATAATAAATATAAATAATTAAAAAAAATAATAATATAATAAAAATAATAAAATAAATTTCCCCACGATTCACTATCGCTCAATTCTGCAAGTGTTCTAATTTACTATCGCTGTTTTCTAGCTGGTCTTAAACCACTTTTGATATAAAGGGACACTTTTTGGTTGCTATGGACAATCTCAAGTTTCCAGGCAGAAAGAACATTATATATAATATAAAAATGCATGCAGGGCATTGGACAAAGCACTGGGGACAAAAGGGATGTGAAATGATTTCATACAGTACTGTAATCTGTAAGATTACAGTACTGTATGTGTTATGATTTTTAAATTTTTTTTGAATTTGCTGCCAGGCTCTGCCCCCGTGCCTCGCGACGCTCGCAGGGAATGGAGCCTGGCACAGAGAGGCTTCAGAGGAGGACAGAGCCTGCAGACAGCGCGGGGGGACATCGCAGGATCCTGGGGACAAGGTAAGTATACCGCTCCAGGATCCTGAGATGTAATCCCGAGTGTGGCTCAGGGTTACTGCTAATGGTGCTGAAATGTAATCCCGAGCCACACTCGGGAATACCGTCAGGGAGGCTACCAGTTAAAGGATAAGTTCACCTTTTGTAACATGTTCACCCGTATTTAAGGTGTAACAAATAACATGTTTCTTTGGAGCAGTCCCCCACACTCTGATCCCCACCTGTGACAGCAGGTTGGGGTTCCTCTCCCTGTGCCCACTGTCACATTTTAAAAAGAGCGTCGGTCCAGCCAGCCACATCATACATTCACAGAATCTGTGACTGAACTACTGACTGCTACCACAGCAGACGGTTTGTTAGTTCTCAATAATCTAAAGGGGCGCTAATGAGCACTTCAGTAACTGTCTGCCCATATCGGACATACAGGCAGACAGCTGGTGCTGAGTGTCTGCAGGAGCCTGACATTGGACCTATAATCTGCTGATTGCACTTTTTTTTTTTTTTATCTGCAAAATCATGTGCATTTATCCTTCCTTTTTTTGCCTTTACTACTAAATGGAACTAGAGAAACAAACTTAAACAGGAGGAGGAAAATAAGAAAGACAGACAGTAGGAGAAAAGGACCAGAAAGGACAGGAGAGTAAACTTAGCCTTTAATATGGAGTAATGTTGTAATTTTAAAAAAAATTTAGCAGGTAGGCATTTATGGTAAAAAAGACTCAGTATGTCTCTTCTGTCATAAAATCTCTTTATTTTTCTACTAACAGTACACCGATGTACAGCCTATTTGTACAATACAATTATAAGATGACGTGACAAAGTATTTTAACTCCCATGCATGTGCGTGAGCTGAAGATGGAAGCGCTGGTGACAAGGGGGAGTGTGGGCATCGCATTTTTGTAAGAGGGCATTTTGCAACATAAGTGTGCTATAATGCACAAACATGCTGTGCATGGTGCAGCAAGAGCTCCTGGGAGACTAAAATAATTTAGCTCTGCTAAATCCATAAACCCTTACAATTTAACATCTATTTTTTTCTCCCTTTTTAGTCTGTTCAAAAAGCATATCTTTAGGAGAACACAATCCTCCTTTGCAGTGGGGCTGCCCCCTGTACTGCAAGAGTTACAGTAGAGAGCCTTTTATTGTTCACCAACACAGGGCTTTCTGTGGGTCCCGACCATAAATCATGAATGACAGAAGAGAGCCCTGTGATGATAAACAATAGGAGGCTCTATACTGTCAGCAGCTATAAACATTTTTAGGCACACTTTCAACCTCTTGATTGCCCTTGATGTTAACCCTTTCCCAGCCAGTGTCAGTACAGTCACCGTGTATATTTGTAGCACTGATCACTGTATTAGTGTAACTGGAGATGTCATTGGCAGTTAGTTCCCTGTCAGTGCCAGATTGTCCGCCACACTATCACACTCTAACTAGTCGCTGATCGCCACCATTAGTAGAATAAAAAAAAAAAAAAAAAAAAAAAAAAAAATGATCTGTGCCATAGTTTGTAAACGCTATAGCTTTCACGCAAACCAATGAATAAACACTTTTTGGGATTTTTTTTACCAATGACATGTAGCAGAATACATTTTGGACAAAATTTATGAAGAAATGTGATTTTTTTTTTTTTTTCTTTTATTGGATTTGTTTTATAGCGAAAAGTAGAAAATGGTGTCTTTTTTTTTTTTCCCCTCAAAATTTTGGGTCTTTTTTAGTTTATATCGCAAACAATAAAAAACCCAGAGGTGACCATATACTACCAAAAGAAAGCTCTATTTGTATGAAAAAAAAAATATAAATTTTGTTTGCGCACAGCATTGCATGACCGTGCAATTACCAGTTAAAGTAGCACAGTGCCAAACTTCAAAAAATGGCCTGGTCGTGAAGGGCATAAAATCCCCTGGTGGTTAATGGAGCGGACATTGGAGCTTGATTTTGCTGCTCAGCATGCGCTTGTACTGAGCACCCAAGTACTTTCGTGTGCAAGGGTAACCTGAAGGAATAAAGTGTTTTATTTTTCTCAATGGGAATGGTGCCTTATTGCAAGGTCTCTCCCCTCCCTACTAGTCTCTGGGTGCAGTGCTGGAGACGGGAAGGAAGTTGAATAGGAGATAAACAGCCCAAAGCTTCTCTCCGCGGTGCCGGCATTGCAAGTGTGGGCATCTGGCTGTGACAGCTTGCGGCCTCACAGCCAGGTGCGCACTGTGCATGCGTGAGTCGTGCTGCGCATCCTGAATGGCCAGGCAATCTTCTGGGACCTATGACGTGCGACACCGAAAATGCGGCATCCCCCCCATTCAGACGCTGCCATTGCCCGTAATTGCCGCCGATTTGGCATGTGATTTGACATCAAAAGGGGATTTACCCCCTTCCTGACCAGAGCTTTTTTGCGATTCGGCACTGCGTCGCTTTAGCTGACAATTGCGCGGTCGTGCGACTTTGTATTCAAACAAAATATACATCCTTTTTTCCCCACAAATGGAGCTTTCTTTTGAAGTATTTGATCACCTCTGCGGTTTTTATTTTTTGTGCTATAAACAAAAAAAGACCGACAATTTGAAAAATTGAAGTCGAGAGGCGACTTGGACAAGTCTTGAGCGTGAACCACAGCGGGACTTGGAGCGACTTACAACGCAACTTGAAGTCGCCTCCAGGACAGGGGACTTTGCCAGTGACCAATCAGAACTTATCAGCTCTTGTGACATCATTCTTGTACCTGGGTAAATTCCTTTCTGCTTCCTGTAAAGTTGCCTCACTATGAACGGGGATCTGACTTGGAGGCAACTTCCATTAAAATCAATGGGTACAAGTCGCCTAGAAGTCGGGTTGAAGTAGTACAGGAACCTTTTCTGAAGTCGGAGCGACTTCAGTAGTGTACATTAAGACGGCTGTCATTCCCTAACATTGATTTTCTCATGTCGAGCGACCTGGGGCGACTTGAAGTCGGATCCCAAGTCGCCCTTGTGTGAACCGCCTCTTAAAGTGATTGTAAAGGTTCGGGTTTTTTTTAGATAGCAAACATGTTCTCCTCCTCTTCTCGGGACCCTCTTTGCTGCTCCTAGTCCCCTCAGCTAGCAGCTTGCTACAGGGGGCACCCAAGCCGAGTCAGCGCTCCATGTATCCATTCAGACACAAAGCCTCGACCTGGCCCGCCGTTCTCTCCCCTGATTGGCTGACTGACTTTGATTGACAGCCACGGGAGCCAATAGCGCCGGTACTCTGTCTCAGCCAATCAGGAGTGTCCTGGATGGCTGAGGGGATCGTGGACATCGCTGGAGAGAGATGGGGCTCAGGTAGGTAATTAGGGGGTTGCTGGGGAGGCTGCTACACACAGAAGGTTTTTTATCTTAATGCATCAAGATAAAAAAACCTTCTGCCTTTACAACTCCTTTTAAGTGGTTAAAGGGACATACATCCATTGAAAATCCCTGGTGATAAAACTGTCTCATTCAGTTGTATTTTTAAGTATAATTATTTTTAAATGACCTTATTTAAATATGGTTTTGATTACAATTATTATTCCAATTTTTTCTTTGAGAAAGGCAGCTTCCAAATATGCAAATCAGGAAGGATACAATGATAGTGAGTTACAATTGCCACGGATTTGTGTCAGAGGTCATATAAGATGACCGGAGTCACTCAACAGAATGAAGAGGTCCTGACAAATAATCAGCCGTAATGTAAACTGGTACGGCTAAAGGGAGTATGAGGAAACGTCCCTTAGGGCTAACAGACTAGTCATGTTATAGTGTAATAATTCTGGGAGGGATCCCAAAATGGGAAAGCTTCCGAGACAACTTTATAAGTGGTGGAAAACTGCCCAATTTTTACAGGATGATGGAAAGACGAAGAAGAATATCAGAAGTGGGGTTAAGGGTGGAAAAGTAGACAATGAGTTAGTCGATCTTTTGAGATGTGAGAATACCATCAATCAGTAGAAGTCACCTCAATTAGAGCCTTCCCTTCCTCAGAATAGATTAACATGTTCCATATTGTCCAAGTCTGCGTGTCTGTCAGGCGGTCAAAACCAGGCCCAATTATTTATTTTTTTAAACAGGACAAGTAGATTGGGATCCTGATTAAGCCCGAATCACACTGCCGCGACTTGGGAGTTCAGAGTCGCATGACAAGTCACCCCCCATTAACAGCAATGGAACCAGTCTAATCGGTGCGACTCAAGTCGCTCCGACCTAGAAAACAGTTTCTGCAATTCCTTGGTGCGATGAAGTCACGTAGGGATGTCGGATTCAAAGTCGCGGCAGTGTGAACAAGGGCTTAAGGCTCATACACACGGTCAGAAAATCTAAAGTTAAATTTCTTCCGATTTTCTGATCGTTAGTATGCTGCTTTTGACAGCCGATTGCGCATTTTTGGCAGACAAAAACTGGATGTGCAGACTACAAAATTTTTGTCTGATGTGACCACAACGTCCAATTTTCCTTACATTAGTATGGTTTTCTGCCAAAAAAAATCTGAAGAGCAAGAGTAGGCATGCTCAGAAATGAAAGAACACATAAAAAACAAATTAAGTCACTTGTGACGTTGAATTCTGTCGTCCGAAAATTTTCTGATGGCTAGTACCCTCTTCACTTTCGATTTGAGACTAGCATCCAACAAAAAAACTGATGAAAATTCGGCCAATAATCTGACCGTGTGTCCAAAGCTTTAGTCTCTTGGACAAGTAGTTTTAAAAAAAAAAAAAAATCCATACCCCTGTGGCCGTAAAGGCCTTGGCTGTATCTGCTGAAGCACCCTTCCAGAAGTTGCAGTGCTGGAATAGAGGAAAGGCAGGAGACGTAGGCTGCCAGAGGCGAGTGTATAAGAGGTCTTCTATTTGCAGATTTATCTTAATCCTGACAAGGTCACTCAAAAGAACAACTGAATTTTATCACTGAGTTAAATCAAGACCTGCAACCTCAATGTTTGTCCAGAGTTTATAGTTGTAAACTTTTAAGCTGAACTTTAACTGGAGGAGCATCAGTAATAAGGCACAAGGATGCACAGCATACTTCCACATTATGGTAGATTTACCATCTTCCAGAGGTTTGCCTTCTTCCAGTGATGACAACTGTACACTCTCCTTCACCACTCTTCTAGGCCAGAAATTTCTTTCTTCGGCCATTGAGAGACCACTTATAATGTAACTTCTACATATACTGAGAATAATCCTTTAAAATACCACGTCTTTATAAATAGGCCCCTTTGTGTTGTAACACATCATGTAGGTTGCAGTAATTACTTAGCAGTCTTCAAGATATACGAGTCCTTTATGACAGTGCAGCCTGGGAACTACATATTTATCTCCGGTATGATGAAAATATTATTTCATAGTGTTTCAGATGCATACTTCTAGGCTGAACTCTAGGGTGTAATCTTTTCAACAACCCTGTATTTATATGCATACAATTGTAGAAATTTGTTTTAATCTGAATTTTAATGCGCTTGTAAAACTATAATTATACCAGTCATCAGGGAATACCTTGTGGAATTCCCTCAATGCAGAAGCAACAAGCACAGCTACGAGCAATTGTTCAGTGAATAAGCAGTACATGAGGTTCCATGAATGTGTGTGTTCTGTGGATCATTGTTGCCTGCTACTCCTGTTTTTGTTATAGAGGGATACATCTATCTTGTAGAAGTTGTGAAATCTGCATGGTGGATGTGATGACGGCTCCATCATTCTTTCAAGGACTTCTTGAGATTCTGTCTTTGGGAGCGTGTCCATACATGCTCTGTTTGTAATTTGCGTAGAAGAAATCCTAACTGTGGGTTTCTGGAGTAGTTTGAAAATAAACTGAATATGTAGGTACTTGCTGTATGCTGGTATGGCCAGGGGACAGAGTTTGAAAAACCTATAGGTTTACTATAAAAAAGGACAACTGTTACAAGGTCTTTAAAAGCAAAGTGAGCATGCAGCCATATATTGGTGCCCTCTGTTGCTGCATCATACCTATAGGCCTAGTTCATATGGAAGCTAGTTTTGGACCCTTGGAAGAAGACTCCTTTATAACATAAATTAGTGCTGTGTGAACAACTGGTGGTGTGGCATAGAGGCTGTTTCTGATAATAGCATGTATTGTTTCCCCTGGTGACTCTGCTGCTCCTGTATGGAGACTGTTCCTCTAGTCGTTGCCCCAAAAACACTGGTGCTGGATTTTCCTTTTGCAGTCAAAGCTGGGTGAATACAATCAAAATAAATGTTACCACAACATGATGTCATGGGTTGTGCCAGCATATGTTACCAGCCATTTACCACATGTTACTGCACTGTGGCTATCTGAATGGATCTAATGACTAAGCAAAGGCCTTTGTGTCCTCAACTTTGGCAGAGATGTTCAGCAATGTGTTTTTGTTTTTCTTTGAAACTGGAATATAGTAAAGGTAAGGATTGCCTAGCACTGATGTTTGGCTGTACAGTAGGTTCAAAATGATCCCTGGTACCTGTAAACATGTGTAAAACCAGTCTATTACCAGTAAATATACGTAAAACCAGCAGATACAAGTAAATAAATACAATCCAACAGTGCATTATAGAAATGTATGTTTGCATTAGGAAAAAACATGCAAACCTCCCAGACCTTCTTTACAAAAATGTTAAAGCCCCCTTCACACAAAATATTACCCCTCTCCATCCACTCCCTCTTACTCCTTTTTAAACCCATACTGCAAGGTTTTGTCTTTTCTTACCTGCTCAAGAAAGTTAGATTCCCCCAAGTCCCCATCTAGGTCTCTTTCTGCCACTACTTTCGGGTGTGGGGGACTGCTAAACTAGTGCTGCAGATGTGCTTAAGACTACTGATCTCCTGGTCCCTCCGCTGACATTACTACTCTTCTGGATCTTGAGAGGACTCCACTGCTGGATAGACAATAGGAAGTGCCACGTCACTCAGACAGTGATGTGGACACTCGAAGAAGGATCCTGCAGGAAGCAAAAATGAAATGCTCAGGGCTTGAGCCCATATAACCCAGAATTTGTTTGCATTCCAGTGATCAGTTAGAGGGGGGTGAACGTTATCCTGTATATAGGCTTTAATGTGCCTTAGTGTCACTTGATCCAGTGGCTTTGATATTTTCCAAGTGATGTTAGTGTGATATTTTCCAAGTGATGTTAGTGGTAAGCCCGATTTAAAATTATGGCTTTCCACGCAAGCCATAGATGAATCGATTTTTCTTTCCTTCCACTCGGGTGGAAGGAAAGAACATTGCTCGATTCCCCCATCAACACAGTCAGTGTTGATGGGGGAATCCCTCCGGAGTTATTGTGTTCTTTGGAGGGGGGATTTTCCAGCCATGAGAATGCAATAATTATAGCCGGTGGCAGTAAGGGCTAGTTTACACTTACCTCAAAACATGGCTTCGAACACGCTTTGAACGCCAGTCAAAGCTCATGTCACTAAATAAAATGGTTAGCTTACAGTCCTGTTTCAATGAGGATTCGGTGGGGCTTCGATGAGCCTTTGGTGGAGCTTCAGTAGGGCTTCAAGTGAGCTTTGCCATAGACTTCTATGGAGGCTTTTAAGCACCACTAAAGCTATAGGGGTATAATTTTTGAAGCAAAGCAAAAGCAATGTGTAAACAGGACTGTAAACTAACCATTTTATTTAGTGACAGGAGCTTTGAAGAACTTTACCAAAGCTTGTCCGAAGCCTTGTTTTGAAGCAAGTGTAAACTAGCCGTTAATGTGTGTTGAAGCAGAAGCAAGTGTAAATGAGCCCTTATTGTATTGGAAAAACATAAAATGCTAGATCGAGTTCAGTAAAACCAGCCTGCCCATAGATGGATTGAAATTCGACCGGTTCGGCAGGAATTTCCATCCTTCTCTGGCTGGCTTTAGCCTCACGGCTGCATTTGCCAACAGATCCGTTCCTGTCCCTGCCGGGAGAACACAGTGGTTGTTGGTAGTGGCCACAGCCGCTGGCAATAATCACATGCTGAAAATTCGACATGCTGGTGGTACCCAAGTCGACCAGTGGATCAACTTTGGTACAATCAGCCTGCCCATAGATGGTTTGAATCTCGGCCAGTTGCCTATTGACCTGGCCAAGATTCAAACCATCTATGGCCAGCTTAAGTGCCAGAAGGGGAGTGCTTGGTGTTTGAATTTTGTGTGGAGTCAAATGGTTGGATACAGACAGGTGTTTTGCTTTGCACCTCATTGTGTTGTAGTAAACATGAGTAAGCAAGTGTAGAGTTAGGCCTCTTTCAGACGAACGATCCGTTCAGGTCCGCCTGTCAGTTTTTTAGGCGGACCTTTTAGGCGGACCTGAACGGACCCTCCATAGACCTCTATGGAGCGTCGGATGTCAGCGGTGACACGTCCGCTGACATCTGACCGTTCGGGTGACGACGGACTCTACGGTCCGTCGTCATCCGATCCCCCATAGGGGAGAGTGGCACTGTGACAGGTCCGTTGCTGCACAGTGTGCACATGGACTGTCATCTGCCTGCTCAGCGGGGATCCACGGAGCGATCCGCGATGATCCGTCCTGTGTGAAAGGACCCTAAGTCTTCATTGAAGCTTATCTTCCAGGGCAGCTATATCTGGAGACATGCTGCAGTTTTGCGAGTTGATTGGATTTCACTGCAGGAGACCGCAACAGAAACTTGAATGGAGGGGGTGCATTTGCACACTCTTAAAGGTTTAAAAAGAAATGTAAACTGTCCTGTGTGCTGAAACTGTGCATCACACTACACCCTTAGAGCCCTTTCACACTGCCAGTGCCCAGGCGTCAGCGGTAAAGCTCCACTAGTTTTAGTAGCGCTTCGTTGTTTTTGCTGTGCTTTTCGAGCGCTTTTAACCCCTGCTAGCAGCCGAATAAAGGGTTAAAAGTGCCTGCAAAGTGGCACTGCCCATTGATTTCAATGGGCAGGGGCGCTTTAGGTATGGTGTATACACCGCTCCTAGAGAAGCTGCTAGCAGGACTTTTTGATGTCCTGCCAATGCAGCGCCCCAGTGTGAAAGCACTCAGGATTTCACACTGGGATTGCAGATCAGGCTTTTCTCGGGCGCTTTACAGGTGCTATTTTTAGCACTAAAGCGCATGAAAAACGCCTCCAGTGTGAAAGGGGTCCAAGTCCTGGAAAAACTGACCCAATCCTGCATGCTAAATTAGAATGCTTTAGCATGTGGGTAGTGCGAAGGGGCCTTGAGTGCTGCATATAGTGCAAGGGAATAAGTGGATGTGAAATTCTTGTGATATTCTGAATGCCAGCGAAGTGACTAGTGCGTCTGGAAAATTATTCACAGTGCTTCACTTTTTCCACATTTTGTTATGTTCCAGCCTTATTCCAAAATTGATTAAATTCATTATTTTCCTCAAAATTCTACAAACAATACCCTATAATGACAACGTGAAAGAAGTTTATTTGAAATCTTTGCACATTTATTGGAAAAAAAAAAAAATCTCATGTACATAAGTATTCACAGCCTTTGCTCAATACTTTGAAGCATCTTTGGCACCAATTACAGCCTCAAATCTTTTTTGAGTATGATGCTACAAGCTTGGCACACCTATTTTTGGGCAGTTTCTCACATTCTTCTTTGCAGGACCTCTCAAGGTCCATCAGGTTGGATGGGGAGCGTCAGTGCACAGCCATTTTCAGATCTCTTCAGAGATGTTCATTCAGGTTCAAATCTGGGCTCTGGCTGGGCCACTCGAGGACATTCACAGAGTTGTCCCGTAGCCGCTTCTCTGTTATCTTAACTGTACTTAGGGTCATTGTTGGAAGATACACCTGCGCCCCAGTCTGAAGTCCAGATAGCTGTGGAGCAGGTTTTCATAAAAAATGTCTCTGTACATTGCTGCATTCATCTTTCCCTTGATCCTGACTAGTCTTTCAGTTCCTGCCGCTGAAAAACATCCCCACAGCATGACGCTGCCACCACCATGCTTCACTGTAGGGATGGTATTGGCCAGGTGATGAGTGGTGCCTGGTTTCCTCCAGACATGACGCTTGCCATCCAGGCCAAAGAGTTCAATCTTTGTTTCATCAGACCAGAGAATTTTGTTTGTTTTTGAACAGGCTGCATTGATGGGCACTGAACAGGCTCTGATGGGTACTGAACAGACTGAGCTGAGTGGCTACCATACAGGCCTGATTGGTGGAGTGCTGCAGAGATGGTTGTTCTTCTGGAAGGTTCTCCTCTCTCCACAGAGAAACGCTGGAGCTCTGTCAGAGTGACCATTGGGTTCTTTGTCACCTCCCTGACTAAGGCCCTTCTCCCCTCATTGCACAGTTTGGCCAGGCGACTCACTCTGGGAAGAGTTCTGGTGGTTCTAAACTTCCATTTACGTATGATGGAGGCCATTGTGCTAATTGGGATCCTTCAATTCTGCAGACATGATTCTGTGCCTCGATACAATTGTGTCTTGGAGGTCTACGGACCATTCCTTTGACTTCATAGTTTGGTTTGTGCTCTGACATGCACTGTTAAATGTGGGACCTTATATAGACAGGTGTGTGCCTTTTCAAATCATGTCCAGTCAACTGAATTTACCACAGGTGGACTCCAATTAAGTTGTAGAAACATCTTATAGGAGATTAGTAGAAACAGGATGCACCTGAGCTCAATTTTGAGTATCATGGCAAAGGTTGTGAATACTTAGGCCCGGTTCACACAGGGGCGGCACGACTTGCAGGTCGCCTCACCGAGGTGACCTGCACACGACTGCCACGGCAACTTGCAAAACGACTTCTGTATAGAAGTCTATGCAAGTCGCCCCAAGTCGCCCCCAAAGTAGTACAGGAACCTTTTTCTAAGTTGGAGCGACTTGCGTCGCTCCTATTAGAACGGTTCCATTGTACAGAACGGGAGGCGACTTGTCAGGCGGCTAGGTCGCCTGACAAGTCGCCCCTGTGTGAACCGGCACTTAGGTACATGTGATTTTTTTTTTTTTCTTTTTTTTTTTTTTTTAATAAATTTGCAAAGATTTCAAACAAACCTCTTTCATGTTGTCATTATAGGAATTTGTTTGTAGAATTTTGAGGAAAATAATAAATTTAATCCATTTTGGAATAAGGCTGAAACACGCTGTGAATACTTTCCAGATGCAATGTACATCAACATGGCAATGCCAAGATGCTTCAGAATCAGGTTCGCGTTTCTATATAAAAGCCAAATACAACCCTTAGCAAGAACCCCTTCATACTGTGTTGGTTAAAGTCCCCACAAGTTTGGTGTAATATCCCCAGGATGAGGCTGATTGGTCGGGATGGTGGTTTTTGGCCAGGCTATGGGTAAGCAGAGATTGGCTTACTGGTATATCATAAATGCCAAGGTCCATTCTGCTAAGCTGCACATTGTTTTCTAAAGTACTGGAACCCTCGACTGCAAAGTAAACTTTTCTTCTTTTTTTTTTCTTTTTTTTTTTATTTTTATTTTTTAGAAGGGTGATTATACCCTTTGAATCAGAAGGTTTTTTTTTTTTTTTTTTTACAGCTTTTTTAACACCTTGTTCTGAAAGTTTAAATGATGTGAAGTGTTTATGTAATAGCTTGTTTTAGTTGCAGACTTTAAAACTCATTGTGCAAAAATGCAACATGTTCTCATTTTTCTCATTGTGTTTGTTTGAACTGAACCTTTAGGACATAATGCAAATTGCCTTGTTCTTGCAGTGCAAAACTGCCCAACAAAGCTGGCGTGAATGAGCCCTAAAGGGTACCTGCAGACATTAAAATATTCTGCTGTGTCAGCTCTTGAATGCAAATTTGTTTTCAGGGAAGGTGGAAAGCATTCTCCTCTACTGTCTTAGTAAGTGTATAGCAACAACTATGAATTTAATGTGACTAAAAGTATAAAAAAAGCAATTCCTGGTTTTATAGCTGGCAAATAGAAAGACCTGGCTAAAAATAGTTGGCCGTTCTAATCTCTCAGCAATAAGATATCCTCTGTAAACACCCTACTAGGGTTTGGCAACAATCCATTTAGCTGCAGCTACTTTGTCCCTTGGCTGCATTCTTTCTTGTTGTGCCTCGCCAACACAACAAATCTGTTACAGAGAATATCATTAGAGCTCATAGAAAAATGTTGACTTCTTAAAACTGAAGTTTAGGTATGGCAATTTTTACATTGGGTACATTTTACATTGGTTACATTGGATGCCCCCTCCATGGCAAAACACCTTGTCCCTATGTTAATGAGGACAAGTGCCTCTTCCCCACAACCCTGGCCTAGTGGTTGTGGGGGTGCTGGGGTTGACTCTTTGAAATCTGGAAGCCCCCCTCACTTCAAACAAATGAGTATAGGGTGCAACTCCTTTACTAACCACTTAAAGACCAGCCGCAGCAGTTGTACTGTGGCATGTTGGCTCTCCTGGGTGAATCGCGAATTGTACATTGGCCGCTTTAAGACCACTAGGGGACACACACGCGACGCCGGAGGCGGTGCGATAGCTCCTGAGAGAGACAGAACGGGGATCTGTCAGTGTAAACAGACAGATCCCCATTCTGTCAGGGGAGGATAGACAGATCGTCTGTTCCTATTGGGAACAGCGATCTATCTCCTCCCCCAGTCACTACACTGCCCCCACAGTTAGAAACATCTCCCTAGGGAACACTTAACCCCGTGATCGTCCCCTAGTGTTAACCCCTTCCCTGCCAGTGACATTTACACAGTAATCAGTGCATTTTTATAGCACTGATCGCTGTGTAAGTGTCAATGGTCCCAAAAATGTGTCAAAAGTCTCCGATCTGTCCGCCGAAATGTCACAGTCCCGTTAAAAATTGCAGATCGCCACCATTACTAGTAAAAAAAAACAAAAAATGTTAAAAATGCCATAAATCTAGCCCCTGTTTTGTAGGCGCTATAACTTTTATACAAACCAATCAATATACGCTTATTGTGATTTTAATTTTATTTTTTACCAAAAATATGTAGAAGAATACTTATTGGCCTAAACTGATGAAGACATTTTTTTTTTTCTTTTTTTTTTTTTTTTTTTTGGATATTTATTATAGCAAAAAGTAAAAAATATAGTTTTTTTTCAAAATTGTCGCTCTTTTTTTTGTTTATAGCGCAAAAAATAAAAACTGCAGAGGTGATCAAATACCACCAAAAGAAAGCTGTATTTGTGGGAAAAAAAGGACAAAAATGTTGTTTGGGTACAGCGTCGCATGACTGCGCAATTGTCAGTTAAAGCGATGCAGTGCCGTATCGCAAAAAATGGCCTGGTTAATGGCCGGGGCAAATCCTTCTGGTCCTTAAGTGGTTAAAAAAAAAAAAAAAATCCCCAGATGCACATCAGTCGTCAATCATGTCGTCCAGTGATGTCTGTCAATCACAATGAATGTCGACCTCCACCAAAAAATAACCCCCACCCCCCCCCCCCCTGATCAGCGACCTTTAGCGGGACTGCAATAATGCGGTGGACAAATTGGACACTAACTGACACTTTTGGCACTTTTTGAGGACCAGTGACACTAATACAGTGATCAGTGCTAAAAAAATATGCACGGTCACTGTACAAATAATGTTAACATGTTAGTGGTTAACATCAGGGGCAATCAAAAGGTTAAATGTTTTCCTAGCCAATGCTTGTGTACTGTGGGGGAGGTGTTTTTTAATAAAGGAAGGCAAAGATCTGTGTCCATGCTATGCAGGAACACAAGATCAATGCCTTCCCTCCTCACAGATCGCCATTCTGCCTGTGTACTGAACCGAGTCTGCGCTACTCGCCGCTGGGCTCCTGCTGTGTGTGATCACAGCAGAAGCGGGTCGCCGGCGGTGCGCGTGCACGCCCCAGACCCGGAAGTGTCAGATCATGTACTAGGTACATAATCTTGCACAGAGCGGCTGCCCTGCCGCAGTATATGTATGGTGGGTGGTCCGCAGGTGGTTAACATGGGTTCCCCTTAAAATCCATACAAGACCCGAAGATTCTGCCATTTTTTTTTGATAATGAACCAAGTTGCAATGCAGTTGCACCGACTAATTACAGACTCCCTACCTTTCGGTAAAATGCTACATTCTACGTTTATTAGGAGAAGATTAGAGGAGGAGAAGGCAAAGTGACAGAATGAATTCCTTTCACTGTCCAGTCACAGGCTGGGAGCAGACACATTTCAGCCTCTGCTCAGAGAAGATAGATTGAACGATGCTCCTGTCATTTCATCCAAATAAAGAAATAAGTATAATGTACATGCAACTAGCAAATCAGCTACTTTGGAGTAGTGTTTAAGCTTTCCTTCATGCTTATTGGACAGTGGTAAAAAAATTAGTAGTTGTAGTTAGTAACTGAAGTTAGTAGAGTTCCACTCCATTAGATGGCAAAGCCCATAGTAATAGATTTAAAAATTCACCAGTCTCTTTAATCATACAGAATATATATTTTAAAGTGTCTAATGCCCTGTACACATGGTCGGATTTTCCGACGGAAAATGTGTGATAGGACCTTGTTGTCGGAAAATCCAACCGTGTGTGGGCTCCATCACACATTTTCCATTGGATTTTCCGACACACAAAGTTTGAAAGCAGGCTATAAAATTTTCTGACAACAAAATCCGTTGTTGGAAATTCCGATCGTGTGTACACAAATCCGACGCACAAAGTGCCACGCATGCTCCGAATAAATTAAGAGATGAAAGCTATTGGCTACTGCCCCGTTTATAGACCCGACGTACGTGTTTTATGTAACCGCGTTCAGAATGATCGGATTTTCCAACAACTTTGTGTGACCGTGTGTATGCAAGACAAGTTTGAGCCAACATTCGTCGGAAAAAATCCATGGATTTTGTTGTCGGAATGTCCGATCAATGTCCGACCGCGTGTACGGGGCATAACAGTAATCCGATGTGTTTGAGGGATCCACATTTCCTTCCTTAAAGCAAATTGATGTGTCTAAACAGAGTCAGGGCTAGATGACAGTGTTTTTGGCAGACAAATATGATACAGTATCTCACCATAGTGAGTACACCCCTCACATTTTTGTAAATATTTTATTATATCTTTTCATGTGACAACACTGAGGAAATGACACTTTGCTATAATGTAAAGTAGTGAGTGTACAGCTTGTATAACAGTGTAAATTTGCTGTCACCTCAAAATAACTCAACACACAGCCATTAATGTCTAAACTGCTGGGAATGAAAGTGAGTACACCCCTAAGTGAAAATGTCCAAATTGGGCCCAATTACCCATTTTCTCTTCCTGGTGTCATGTGACTCGTGTTACAAGGTCTCAGGTGTGAATGGGGAGCTGGTGTGTTAAATTTGGTGCTATCGCTCTCACTCTCTCATACTGTTCACTGGAAGTTTAACATGGCACCTCATGGAAAAGAACTCTCTGAGGATCTATAAAAAAAGAATTGTTGCTCTACATAAAGATGACCTAGGCTATAGGAAGATTACCAAGACCCTGAAACTGAGCTGCAGCATGGTGGCCAAGACCATACAGCGGTATGACAGGACAGGTTCCACTCAGAACAGGCCTCGCCATGGTCGACCAAAGAAGTTGAGTGCACTTGCTCAGCGTCATATCCAGAGGTTGTCTTTGGGAAATAGACGTATGAGTGTTGCCAGCATTGCTGCAGAGGTTGAAGGGGTGGGGGGTCAGCCTGTCAGTGCTCAGACCATACGGTGCACACTGCATCAAATTGGTCTGCATGGCTGTCGTCCCAGAAGGAAGCCTCTTCTAAAGGTGATGCACAAGAAAGCCCACAAACAGTTTGCTGAAGACAAGCAGACCAAGGGCATGGATTACTGGTCTGAGGAGACCAAGATAAACTTATTTGGTTCAGATGGTGTCAAGCGTGTGTGGCGGCAACCAGGTGAGGAGTACAAAGACAAGTGTGTGCTGCCTACAGTCAAGCATGGTGGTGGGAGTGTCATGGTCTGGGGCTGCATGAGTGCTATATTGAGGGAACCATGAATCCCTCCCTTCGGAGACTGGGCAGCTGGGCAGTATTCCAACATGAAAATTACCCTAAACACACCCCCAAGACGACCACTGGCTTGCTAAAAAAGCTGAGGGTAAAGGTGATGGACTGGCCAAGCATGTCTCCAGACCTAAACCCTGTTGAGCATCTGTGGGGCATCCTCCAACGGAAGGTGGAGGAGCGCAAGGTCTCTAACATTCACCAGCTCCGTGATGTCATTATAGAGGAATGGAAGAGGACTCCAGTGGCAACCTGTTAAGCTCTGGTGAACTCCATGCCCAAGAGGGTTATAGCAGGACTGGAAAATAATGGTGGCCACACTTTGGGCCCAATTTGGACATTTTCACTTAAGGGTGTACTCACTTTTGTTGCCAGCGGTTTAGACATTAATGGCTGTGTGTTGAGTTATTTTCAGGGGACAGCAAATTTACACTGTTATACAAGCTGTACACTCACTACTTTACATTGTAGCAAAGTGTAATTTCTTCAGTGTTGTCACATGAAAAGATAGAATAAAATATGTACAAAAATGTAACTGAGTAGGCTTTGGGAAGCGACTGTTCTTTTGAAAAACACAGAAGTGTACTACTGAACACTCATAATTACTATGTTACTAAGCTGAGTAGTAATGTTTTATCAATTGGACACATGCACATGGGCACATTTGCCCATGCAGTGTAAGAAAAAAAAAGGGCGCATTTTAGTGCCTGGTAGCCGCTAGGTGAAGGTAGCTGTATACATCTATGCACCACTACTTGCATAAAGTGGTGCATGTGCACAGATGTAACGTCCCAAATGCATACTACCTGTGTTTTGGACATTACGTCTGTATGTATACATTGCTTTATACACAGCAGTGTACAGCTGCTTTTAGCCATATATGTCTATGGGTGGCTGTACACAGCACTAGGGGCCCCTGGGAAGTAAAATATGCCTGCTTGTTCATATTCAGGAGAATGTGCCCATGTACAAGATCCCCTACCCTGGTTCAGATATTAGCTTTGTGGGTCAGCTTCCTGATCACTGAAGAGGGGTCACAAAGTTGACTTCTGTGTATGATAGAAGGACGGGAAGGTGACATAGGAAGCCACAAAACTAAGACATAAGCATATCACCTGTCTGGCTGGGCAAGGTGTAAGTGGTATGGCCTCATTCATACCTTTGAATTCAGGTAACGTATCCAGAAACACGCTTCTTGAAAATGTGCCATTATTTCTTAATGACACCCCAATGTAGCTAGCAAATGCGTGTTTTGTTGCATGAACCTCACTGCTAAAAACGGTGCAGGAGCTACCCTGGTGCATTTGTCGCGCGTAGGGCAGCCCATTAAAGTGAATGAGCTTCCCTATGCTGTGGTGCGACAAACATGCAAAAAAAAAAGCGTGGATAAAAGACGCACATGCACGCACATGCTCTGCTGATTTTATCATCCAATCATGTGCAAGCTAAAATGCTGTTTTTTTATTTTCCTTGCATGTCTCTCTCAGGTCTACAGTGACTGCACTTCCAAGTGCACTTGTAGTGCAAAGTGGATTTGCCTTTAGTAAATAACCCCCATAGACTTTTATGGAGTGGAGTTTAGGAGCTTTGGCGAAAAAAAACGCCAAAAGCGCCTAAACTCAAGTTTAGGAGCTGCTCGTGTACATGTAGCCTTACAGGAAAAGCTCCCATTGCATTATGATCAGCAATTACAATGTGCTGTGGATACCAACATACACAAATGAAATTGATTGTAATCGATCACCTTCTAAAAAAAACAAAAAAAAAAAACATTGTTTAAAATAAAAACGAAAGGCAAAACATTTGTGTATAGGAATAAAAAAACATTTATAAATACTTTTTCCCTTTTTTATAAGTGATCAAATTCTTTCTGTTCTCAGCTACATAAGAGCTGGGGGGAGGAGAAACAGCAGTACACTGAACTTCCCAGTGAATGGCTGTGCAGCAGGGGTTTGTCAGGACAAGTCTGATCATTGGAAGAGCATTGCTCTCCTGCTTAGTGAGGTCATTTTTTAATAGGGAAGCAGAGGAACTAGCAGGATCACCAGGGATGTCGCACAAAGGAAGCAATACAAAGAGAACAGGATACTTTCTCACACAAATACATGGTACAGCAGCCACATATCAGGAATATAAAATGTTGGGTTTACATACTCTTTAAAGTGTTACTAAGGTTAATTAAAAAAAAAAAAAAAAATTGCACAGAGAGGCCCCGATCCTCCTTTTCTCGCGCCCCCCCTCCCCCCCCCGCGCTCGCGATCTTGGCTCCTCCTCCTCTTCCTCTTCGTGTGTCGTCCTACTAAACTGCTTATTATGGAGGCCGCGCTCCATAGACTTACACAATGGGGCTTAGCCCGACCCCCACTTCCTCCTTACTGCATTTGATTGACGCACCTGCTGCTGCTCGGGTCCCTCTTCGCTAATTCCTTCACACAGGGAAGGGGGGACAGAGAAATAGAAAGCGTTTTTTACCCTAATACAAAGAATGCATTAGGGTAAAAAAACGTTTTTAGTTTTAGTATTACCTTAATGCTAGCAGAAGTACACATATTCAGTAGTTATTGTCAGGATGGCGCAATGAGCAGTATTTTGTCTTTCAGAAATATGGTCATAGCATTGCTGAAATCGCAGAGAAAGTATATTATGTCATGATTTAGATACCAGCTGTGTGTAGGGAATATTACAAAGCCCTTTTCAGAATCATCATTCTGTATGTAGATATCCTACACTATTGCCATACAGCACTGTGTGGGTTTTCAAGGGCTGTCCAATTCTTTCCTTTCCCCATTCATCTTATCCTTAGCAGCCCCATTTGCCTTACATTAAAGTGCTTTGTGGATTTGAAGCACATTAGATGACGTGGGTGATGGAATAAACAAGTGATTGTACAACCCCAGTTCAGTTACCAGCTAAGTGCTCTTAGTAGAAATGCCAAGGCTACTGAATAATGGATGAGACAGAAGAGCTGTGTTGGGAATAAAGGGTTAATGCAGAACTTCACTCTCTCAATCCATATTTAGTATTTGTAATCCTTATGCTACTAGCATTAGTAAATTTATAGGAAAGTATATCATATTTATTTGTTTTACACTTTGTACATTTCTTCAGGTATTTCCTGGTTTCCAGGCCTAGGCAAATTATGTCATACACCCAAGGAGCCTTTGGGAGGGGAGGAGGGGTTTTCTCAGTAAAGCACACCCTCCTGCTTGCATGCCTGAGCTAAGGGCAGATGGATTCCAGAAAGTAAATGCTGCGTGAATCAAATGCCCTTACTCAGGATGGCCATGGCCAGAATTCCTAGGGGGTGTTTAGTGTTTTTCGTTTGGTGCACAGATGCAGTATAGTTCTACTTTAAAGAGGAGCTAGAGTCTTCCTGAGTAATTACCAATAAACATATTGTTGTGCTCCTTAATCTTAGTTATTTTTACATCAGGCATTGTTATTGCGGGTAAAAGTTTCTAAGCTATTTTATTCCATACCCCAATTGTAATCTGCTGGCAGCTGCCATATCAACTGCTGGCATCTGAAACTGCCAGCTCTATTTTGTGCAGTTGGCTACCCAGCATGCACATCACGATCTTGCGCATGTGCGGTAACAACACTGTGCAATGGCAACATCTGCAGAAGAAAAATGGTGCCTAACTCTGTCTGGAATCGCATCATTTCCAGTTTTGAAATAACGTGATGTCAGAAGTGGAGGAGATGCCCCTTGACTCCTGGGATGACACTGATATCCCAGGAGCCAACGAACGACCGGAAATGAAGTGTGGGACTTTCAAACAATAAAAAGGTACTTGGACAAAAAACTGAAATAAAACTATTTCCAAAGATTATAGACAAAGGTATTAGCTACCAGTAGGGACTGTTTCTAGGACCTGTTTTATATAATTGTCAAAGACAAGTTGTGTGGAAGAAAGACAAGAACTTCATTGGTCAAAGTCATTAAATAAACGTGTCCTTTTAGCTTATAGGAACCTACCAGATTCAAATATATAAAGATTTGATACTTGTTAGATTTCATTAGAATATTGAATCAGTCATTTCCTCAAACAATCAAGTACCGTATATAAAGGGTCAGCATAAGGTTAAAAAATGTCAATACACAGCCCTGGCCAAAAGTAAAGTTTGCCGCCTCCTTGGTTTTGATGATGGCAATTTGCATATACTCCAGAATGTTATGAAGAGTGATCAGATAAATTGCAATTAATTGCAAAGTCTCTCTTTGCCATGAAAATGAACTTGGTCCCCCCCAAAAAAATTTTCCACTGCATTTCAGCCCTGCCACAAAAGGACCAGCTGACATCATGTCAGTGATTCTCTAGTTAACTCAGATATCAGTGTTGACGAGGACAAGGCTGGAAATCACTCTGTAATTCTGATTGAGTTAGAATAAGAGACTGGAGGATTTTAAAGGAGGGTGGTGCTTGAAATCATTGTTCTTCCTCTGTTAACCATGGTTTCTTGCAAGGAAACAAGTTCAGTCTTCATTGCTTGGCACAAAAAGGGATTCACAGGCAAGGAAATGAATGCTACTAACATTGCACCTAAATCATCCATTTATCCAGTCATCAAGAACTTCAAGGAGAGAGGTTCAATTGTTGTGAAGAAGACTTCAGGGCGCCAAGAAAAGTCCCACAAGCACCAGGGCCGTCTCCTACAGTTGATTCAGCTGCAGGATCGGGGCACCACCAGTGCAGAGCTTGCTCAGGAATGGCAGCAGACAGGTGTGAGTGCATTTGCATGCACAGTGAGGCGAAGACTTTTGGAGAATGGCCTGGTGTCAAGAAGGGCAGCGAAGAAGCCGCTTCTCTCCAGGAAAAACATCAGAGACAGACTGAAATTCTGCAAAAGGTACAGGGTTTGGATTGCTGAGGACTGGGGGAAAGTCATTTTCTTTAAAGAATCCTCTTTCCGATGGTTTGGGGCATCCGGAAAAAAACCTTGTCCAGAGAAGAATAGGTGAGTGCTACCATCAGTTTTGTGTCATGCCAACAGTAAAGCATCCTTAGACCATTCACTCACAATTTTGCCTAAGAACACAGCCATGAATAAAGAATGGTACAAAAATATCCGAGAGCAACTTCTCCCAACCACCCAAGAACAGTTTGGTGACGAACAATGCCTTTTCCAGCAAGATGGAGCACCTTGCCATAAGGCAAAAGTGATAACTAAGTGGATTGGCCAAATTCCTAAGACTTTAATTCCCATTGCGAACTTGTGGTCAATCCTCAAGAGGTGGGTGAACAAAAAAACCCCACAACTTCTGACTAACTCCAAGCGTTTTATCAGTCAGAATGTGGCCCAGAAGTTAATTGACAGCAGGCCAGGGTGAGTTGCAGAGGTCTTGAAAAAGAAGGGTCAGTACTGCAAATATTGACTCTGCATAAACTTATTTTATGCACAGTTTTATATCAGTTTTTTTTTCTTATTTAACACTGACAGTGCTGTCAATCCAGAAGGTAGTCGGTTATATTGGATGAAGCCTTGTGCTGACTGACAAGCTACAGCCTTATTACTCAGCAGTGACAATGCTGTTAGCCACACCCCCTGCAATATTTTTTCATCCCACTGTAGTTCAACCATACACTGTCTATAGGAGAGTGGTAACACTGCTCTGAATTCTGAAAGGAGCAGCACAGCATTATTGCCACACCATCACAGGAAGATGCATTTGGTGGACTTCATGTGCAAGTTCAGCATGTGTTTTGTGGGAAACTAAGAGAAAACTCTAAGTCCATGTATTTATAATTAAGTCCTGCTGCACATATTTTATTATTAATGTTGCATTTCCTGTAATTTTTAGCCCATGAAGTCAGGGATTTTGGCAGCCATGTTGTATGTAACTTAGTTTTATAGTTCTGTTTCTAAACCTGGTATTTGTTTCCTATAGTTACAGAATGAGGAGGAGCCTGTAGAAAATCCCCAGGGTGCAGCAGACGCTCCACCTCCATACAGCAGCATTGCTGGAGACAATGCAGGTTAGTGATATATTTTCTTTATTTCAGAAATGCATGAAAACTTCACTTTAGTAGCATAAAGGCACGTGTCATCTCTTGCTTGTTAAGCCTTAAAGCATCTAGATTAGTGTTGCTTCCATTGTTACATGCAAGACATGAATATTCAGCCTATAACTCAGGCTTTTAACTCCATCAGCTATGTAAAGAATCTCAGGCAAAGGACATTCATAACCAGGCAGCACTGGTAGTACCTTTTTGTCTTTATTATCAAGGAAGTTTTGTATTTATTTTGTAACAAAACTACCACATCAGTAGGAAAGCTGAAGTGTATAGAGTTTAGCGTAGTCTACCGTGCTTTGATCCTGCTCTGGGACTGGAAGCTGAAGGTCTCCACCTGGCATTGTCCCTACAGTAATAAACTAGCATTGGTGCACTGTTAAAGGATAGGTTCACCTTTTAAATATGTTACACCAATGTTTTGTCACAGCTGCTCCCCCCCACAGAGCCGTGTCATTCGTTTAAAGTCCATCTTCCGCTGTAGTAGATTGTATATAGTTCTCAATGGACTGCGAGGGTGCTAATGAGCACCCTCCAGTTTATCGACTCTTTTAAACATAAACCGCTTTTAAACGGAAAGTCCATACAGAGGCACAGGCAGGAAAGCTGTAGGCAGTGAAAAAAATAATATATACACTTTTTTTTTCTGCAAAAATTCAGTATCTGCATTTATAATTTTTTTCAGAAAGGTGAACTTAGCTTTTAAAGGGTTTGTTAACCCACATGTCTTACTTTATTTAATCTGCTTGGTCTTCCAAGGATATGTCCCCCTGTGTATGTGTTGTATATAAAAAAAAAAGCTGTATATACCTTATTTGTGAGCGCTGATCATGAGTCACGTGACGCGCTGCCTCTCTCCTCTCCCTGTCTGACAGAAGTAGCGGGAGGGGCCGAGATTCCCCTGCTGACGTCAGTCTGCAGGAGAGGAGGAGAGAGCCGGCACGTCACGTGACCACTGATCAGCGCTCACAAATTAGACATATACAGCTTTTTTTTTATACAACACATACACAGGGGGACATATCATTAGAAGAAAGAACAGATTATTTCAAGTAAGACATGTTATTACAGCAGCGGGGGGGAAGCATAACCTATTCTTGCTAACTTATTCCTTCGCTCCCTCAGCAGTTGAGACTCTTCTACACTGTACGATGCCAGTCCTCGCTGTCCTGCATTGTACAGAACATCAGAGAGCTGTGACTGGCTTAGCATTAAAGTGAACAGACTTTCAGCAGATCAGTTGTACAGAGAGGGGGAAGTGAGAAATAAGGTAAGTATTTGAACTTTTCCTCTGTCCCCCCTGACCCCAGCCAAACGAGCATTTAGCCCATGTAGTATGGCAGCGTAAAGGTAACAGCAGCCTGGAGTAGTGCTTGCATAATAAATATATGTTCTATATAATAGATAAGGCTTAATGTTTTGTTACTAAGGTGAAGCAACTGCAAAATTTTAACTCCGAGCATCAAACAGCTCTAGAGTTGGGATTTAAAGAGTCACTGTCTCTTTCATTATGCATGGTGAGGTGGCACTGTCTCTACAAAATGCATCCCCTGACCTCATATAAATAACTTACCTGCAATCCCTCGCAGTTCCTTGCTCTTCTTTAGCTGGTGCTGAAATCAGCTGTGTCGACAACCCAGGAGAGCAGTGACATCACTCCTCCTGGTCATGTGACTGAACAAATGGCTGCTAGGCTGGGGCAGTGTTAAAGGGGAGCAGTTCACATGCTCCTTCATACCTGGAAGAGCCTGGTAGTATCATCTACTGTGCAGGAGCAAGGAGCTACAAGCTAAGGTAAGTCTATGGGTGCTGGGAAGGTGGAGGGAGCTATTTTCATAGATACTCTCATTTTGCCCTGCTTGGATAAAGTGACAGTACCTTTTTAAAGACTTTTGTGGTAGCAGAAATAACCTGTAACAATTTCTTAAAGAAGTAATTTTATTTTTTATATTATACAGCATTTTTTGACTACAAAGATGAGCCCGGTTTCCCCAAGCCACCATCTTACAATGTGGCAACATCCTTGCCTAGTTACGATGAAGCTGAAAGGACTAAGGCAGAAGCCACAATACCTCTTGTTCCTGGACGAGTAAGTATTCTTTTTTTTGTTTCAGTATCCAGACTCGTTTACTGCAATTTTATTTGACCAGAGAGTGCTTAAAGATGAATTCTATTGAGATATACTATGTATTCTAGCTAAATAGACACTTGGTCCTTCAAGTCTTCCTGCTGCTTGCTGGCTGTGCTCTAGCTTGTACCTGAGAAGATTCTACATTGGCTTCTATGTGGAAAGCACCTGTCTGACAATCATTGGCAGCAAGTAACAGTAGGACCTAAAGGAGGCAACAAAAAACAGTGAAGCAACAATAAACCCCAGGTTCATGCCACTCTAATCTATATATAACCTTTTTGTGGAAGTTTCTTGTAGTTACCGTGCAATAAATAACTCATGTTTTAAACCTAGGTATATAATTTAATGTGTTTATGCTGTTATACCACCATGAAATCAGTTAATATTTGCTTCAAGGTTCTGGTACAATATTTTTGTTAAAATATAAAAGTACAGCTGTAATAATCCCACACGGGATATGAACAGTAAGCATACCACAATACAATGTTAGAATGCACATATAGAATGTATTTTCAGGCATGAAATGTCGAAAAACAGTAACCCTCTGACCAGTGCCAGGGGTCAACACAGGGTGCCTAAGCTGTCTCAGGGGGCTGGGGTGTGGAGCAATCCACAAAAATTGGGATAAAAAAACATACAGACACACAAAAATGAAAAAGGAGGGGGGAAAAAAAGGGAGGGGGGATCAGATAACGAGAGAGGAGGTGAGAGGAGCCACAGAAGAAGAGGGAAGAGACGCGAAGAATAGGGGTTGGGGTTTTCCTAGTCCGGGAGGTGGAAGGGGTCAATTAGAAAGGCCCAGGCTGGTCGGGTGCAAAGTTGGAAGAGTGTAAGACCCCCACGGGGCCCATACTTTAAGAAATTTAGCATGGGAGGCCTGGCTTACTAGTCATCTTCTCATTAATCGTGAGAATCGTTAAGATGCTCTTTACCGCTTTAAACGAAACAGCTGGATTTTTCCAGGCCCTAGCTATTGCACGCTTAGCGGCAATGAATAAATAGGTGGCCAATTTCTGTTGATAGGAGAAGAGGCCTGGGATCGGGCAGTGAAGCAGGGCCAATTTATGTCCTTACAGGTAGGTACATGGAAGAAAGTGAACAGAAGTCCAAACACCCTCGACCAAAATCCCACTGGGCGGGAGCTGGACCATCAGATATGAAGTTGACCACATCCCCGGAAACATCTATCACTGTAAGAGGTGTTCGATTTGGCAATGCCGGTTGGTACCCAATACCAGCAAAGAAGTATCTTGTAGGCTGCCTCCAGGTGGCTGTATTAAAGAGGCACTTTGCAATACTGGACAAGGCTTTGCTCCAATCTGCCAAATCAATGGGGGATAAATCTCGCTCCCACTTGAGGACATAGGATAGAGAAGCTGGGGTACCGCTAGAGTTGAGGGAGCAGTATATCAAGGATATGGTACCAGGGGCTGTTTGGTTCAAGGTGCAATGCTAGTCGCACATTCTAGCCTTGATTCTGGTAGGATCCCCAAATCACATTAGAATAAGAGCAGATTTCTATACTGTAGTGTCAGAAATATTTTATAACTTCATATAGAAACTTCTACAGCATAAGGGTGACATGATACAGTGGAATATATTTTTAGATGAGGCATAGATTTCGAGCTAACGTACCTGGGTGGATGTAAAAATGAATCCTTATGTTGGCCATCGCCTCATTGGTGCATTTGGGTAAGATGATGGCACTGTTCTCTCCCTGATTCCCTAGTCTGCAGTAATGGTGGGTGAAACGCCTAAATTTCTCACTCCCAAAATATAGGGGTTGTGATGGTAGCATGTGGGGATTTGAAGCCAGTCAGATTGTTTTGGGGGGGCAATTTTTCAGAAAACCCCATAATCTGATCTGTTCGTTAGTATAACAGCTGTGTTAGAGCTTTCTGTTTTTCTAAAAATGCTATCATTTTTTATTCCTCAGCTTGTAATTTTATGTTTCTAGTAGTAGATCAGATATTTGGGAGGTACCTTTTATGTATTATTTCTTTTGTATATACTTTAAACTGCTGCAAAGCACAGAATTGGGCTTCGTTCAGACAAGCGCCGACACCAACCTGCCCGCAGGCTGTCTTTGTTTTGTCATCTGCCTCAAGCTGCATGCAGGCAGCCTGTAGAGGTAAATGCAAATGCAGCAGCTGCATGGCCCTGAATGCATACAGTGTGTGTTCAGGGCCATGAAGCCGCTCCTGCGCAGCTGTCAAATTTTGACATGTAGCTGTGTCTGCATCCATCTCTATAGACTGCCTGCATGCAGCTCAAGGTGCTGGCGCCTTTCTGAAAGAAGCCTTTTTACCATATATTACATACAGTAGGCTTACCCAAGATGGCTGCTAGAGTCTGTGGTTGTGGACATTGCTTGTCAGCACCATGACTCTTTAATTTCTTAGGTTGGCCAGTCTAATCCTCTACAAAAGAATGCAATGGCACATTCTACTCCCGCTGGAGCCCGCATTTACCGGAAGGTAGGCAGCAGGCTTAAATCCTTTAGAAAGAACTTTGGAGGGGATTGCCAGTGTATCATAAATTGCTCAGTAGCATGAGCTTGAAATCACCCAATAAAGAGACATTGTTGGTGAAATAAAAAATAATTAAAAAAAATTCAGCATTAAAAAAAGTACAGTTATAATGCATGCCGTCAGCACCTCAGTTGCAACAAATAAACTTCTGTAGAACCATCACCATGGTGTTGGCATCTGCCACTTCCGAATGTGTTGTTGGCTGCCTGCATCTCCCCATTGTAGCTTTCTCTCCCAGATATTATGTCACTAGTTTATCCCTGCAGCTGTGAAAAGACACAAAAGTGATGTAGTACTAGAATGGGGAGACGCATCTAACATACACTGCATGAGAGCAAAGATTTAATGCAACGTATGTGCTGTTATTTCCAAAACAAAACTTTATAAAGCTGTTTTTAGTTCAACGTATTTATTCTATTGACATTGTCCCTTTTAAGGTGACCCTGTAAAGAAAAATACCTTTTTAAACCTGGGCACTGTGGTTCCTCCTACTAACCCCCAAATACTGAAAATGGGTCAGTGGAAGGAACCATAGCGCCCAGCAGGGGACACACCTGTATCTGACACACCTGAATGTGTTTGAGAGCAGCGCCTCTCTAAGCTCTTTAAAAGAGTGCCTGTCAGGAAAGCATTGGGCTGCTTGTTTTACAGGGAGCTCTTGGTTTATTTTTATTTTTTTACTATGGCAACAGGATTGCTTTAAAGTGGATGTAAACCCTCTCCTATACCCAGTGAAGTGAACAGCCTCAGATGATGCACAGGGGTGAAACAAATCTCCCTACATAAGTTTTACATGTATATCTGCATATCTGCTGTGCTCAGCTTGCTATATTCTTTAGAAAGTGAACATCGTGTTAGAATTTGTAATTACTGTTTCAGCAGTGGGAGGGGAGTCTGGGCATACACTGTGTGGCAGCTGATTGGACGAATAGGCACCCCCCTCCCCCCGCCCCTCCACATAGGAAGAAGAACAAAGATACTTGCAGAGCTGTGCTGTGAATAGACCAGCTCTCTGCTAATCTATTTATAGTTCCCTCCCTGACACAAATTTTCAGCTGCTTTTATATCCAGTGTCGGCGAACTTGTCAGAAGTTATCGGATATGCAAATAACAGAGGAATGGAGCGGCAGAAACACACAGGACGAGATAAGTAAACACTACAGATGTATGTGCTTAGGTAAAATTTCATGAATCGGGTTTACATCCACTTTGAGTTTAGAGCTGATCACTGTAGAACACATCTTAGGGCATGTTTTGTGTATAACTCAGAATTAGATTATTAGTAGAAGTTATCTGCTGATGATTCAGATCAGGCCATCTGAGAACATTGCAGTAGTAGCTTTTAAATGACTGTTCTCTTTTCTGGACGTTATCTGCTGTCATTCAGCACAGGGAGAGATTGGATACTTTTGATGATTTCTTCCCAATATCACTGGAGGTATGGCACCTGCTTCTGCCTTATCTAGAAACTGTTTTTTTTTTTTTTTTTTTACATCAGCTTCCTGTCTGTCCCTTTCTGTGTGCTTCAAAAATGTAGCTGTAGAGAAATAGAGAAACCTGTATTGGTTCAGAGGTGTATAGACACTGCTGTTAAAGCCTTTAGACAGTGTGTGTTGCTTACTGTGACATTTGTAAAAAGTTTTCTAAAAAATGTGTTTCCAGTTTGATTAAATAACTGAGGAAATCGAGCCTCTCATTTATTGACAAATCCTTTCTTTTCATGCAGGTCTGTCTGGTGTGCAGAAAATCATATAGGTCAGGAAACAAAGCAATTTTGATTTATGATCTGAATGATTTTCAGTAGACTGAACAAATCGGCATTCATATATTTAGGTGAATGGAAAAAAATGTAGCTTTGGATTCTTGCATCTCTACATAGAATCACTTATATCAGTCCCTGTTCACACAGTGGCTTACAAATGTCCAGCACACTCATTCACATATTAGGACCAATGTTTAATATATAGCTAGGCTCCTTTCATACAGGAATCATCTGTTCAGCCACACTTCTGCTAAGATAAAACTGATTCAGTTTACATCAGTAAACATTGGTCTTTCGTTTAGTTCAATTCCATTTACATCTGTTTTTCATACATTTACAAAAATAGAGACTTCTGTTTAAAAAAAAAAAAAAAAACCCAACCTGAACGCAAAAAAAACAGTTGTAAACAGACAATGTCCGTTTACATTGGTTTGCCCATAGAAATGCAGTGCTGACCGTTTTTCATCCGTCAATGGACGAATGAAAACCAGACAGACAGAACGCATGCGTGAAAGGGGCATTAGGGCAATTTTTTAATTTTTTTTTTTTAAAGTTGTGGAAAGAAAGTAGAGGGATTAGAACATCTGTCAGTTCTCTTATAACTGTCTACACCCGTTATGGAGTCTCACCCTCTTTATTTGAGCTGTTTACCATTATTCGGGGGATGTTGAAAAGGAAAAAAAACAATCTTAGACTGCTGAACAGGAATAGAGGGAACATTTTCCAAAGAGGGGCACTAGTCCCAGAATGATAACCAGATAACCCAGAATTTTTTTTGGAAGGAAATTGCAGTACCAAAAATGAAACCTATGTAGACATGAGAATGTACAAACTCCATGTAGATGATGTCCATGGTGGGATTTACACCCAAGGCCCAGAGCTGCAAGGCACAAATGCTAAAACAAACACGGTATCAGAGTAGGTTCACACTGACAGCGTGAATGAAATGATGTGAGTTCAGCTGAACTTGCACGATTTAATTCTCGCATGTCAGTCCCGACTTCGAGGACGATTTCAGAGACATCTGTGCAGGTTTCTGCACAGATGTCTATTGCAATCGCACCCTGAAGTCGCCAAACGTAGTACAGAAACTACTTTTGGGAATCGTTGCGGCGTCGCACTTATTCGGACGGTGCCATTGCCGGCAATAGCTGCCAATTTGGCATGCGATTTGGTCAGATTGTGTTTGAGGTTTAGCTGACCTATACTTTGTCTTAGCTGAGAAGGATCCTGCACAATGAAGATGTTTGCTTTCCTTAAATATAATCTTTATGTCTTAGAAATGCAGCATTATTGCCATTGGTAATGTTGGCAGCTTTCCTAGACTTGGTTTTAATTAACACAAGGTTTCATTGTGTACTTGTTTGATTTATTTATTTATTTTTCGGCCAAGGAAAAAAAAAAAAAAAAGTTTTGTTTTCTGTTATCTGTTTAAGTTTAGCTCTAACTAACTTTATCATCTACATTTTTTTTTTTTATATCTGAAAACTGAAATGCAACCCTAACTGACTATTTTCCATGACAGGATGATGACTTTGTGGCACGGGATGATTTTGATGATGCAGATCAGCTCAGGATAGGCAACGATGGGATTTTTATGCTCACATTCTTTAGTAAGTATTTTCTTCTCACTGACGTAATATAGTAATATATCAGAGATTCCCACGCTCAAAACACCACTACAGCCAAATGCACAGCAGGGTCATCCCACAACACTGATTTTATTGGAGTTTAGTGACGTGAGGCTTGTGTGTAAAAATGACCCCAATCTGTGCCTCAATCTGACATTATCAAATTCTTGCCCTTTGTATTTCTGTTTCTTGGCCTTCTTCAACTCCTGGTCTTGGTGTTTGAGGTTTTCTGCAGACTTCAAAAGGCCATTGGACACTAGTCATTCTGTTACTGCCAACAACTTGCCAATGAAAGAATCACTAAGCCCCAGTTCACATATATGGGAATCGGATGCATTAGGAACCGCATCTGATTCGCATGAAATAACCTTGGTTTCTATCGTAGCTGTTATATATGCAGTGCATCCGCAAAGCTAATAGAAAAAGAGTCCTGTACGTTTTCTGAGCACTGCAATGCGGTTCAGGTGCAAATTATAAGCTCATGAACTGGTATTGTAACGCTTCTAAATTGCACATATCGGCTTTTAACACAATTTTGCCATTTTTTTTTTCTATTTCCCTCCTCTCCTGTGTTATAGCTGGTTGTTAAGGAGCGGGCTTGCTTAGACCGGGTTCACACATGTGCGGTGCGCTTTTCAGTTCGAATTTCCAAAGTAGCTGTTCTGCTGCAATTTGGATACGATTCTGATGCGAATTTTAGGAGTAGGCAGCTGCCAGCGTCCTTAACCGATGACACATCAGCTTTAAGCAGAGTTCCCCACTGACCGCTGAATGTTGTAAACAAATGAATTGCTAGCAATTAAAATTTGAGAGAAAAAAACAACGTAGGGGTCCCCCCAATCCATACCAGGCCCTTCGGGTGTGGTATAAATTTTAAGGGGAACCCCATGCCAAAATAATCTTTTAACAAATGGTGTGGGGTCCCCCCAAATCCATACCAAGACCCTTATCCGAGCATGCAGCCTAGACCCCCCCCCCCCCCCAAAGCACTGTGTCCATGTTCATGGGGACAAGGGCCTCTTCTCCACAACCCTGGCCGGTGGTTGTGAGGCTCTGCGGGCGGGTGGCTTATTGGGATCTAAAAGCTCTCTTTAACCACTTCCCCCAGTTTCAGTGGTTATACCGGAGTGATGCCTGCCCCTACAGGCATCATTCCAGTATGTATATTTTCAGCCGGCGATTTTCTTTCATGCAGAAGTGATCTGAGTGGCTAATTAGCAACTCGATCCCACCCCTCGCCCCCCACGCTGCCGCCTCTCCCAGGCGTACGATTGCGGGGCCTGGGAGCGATGCGGCCGGCAGGGATGGCTGCCCTGAGCAGAGAGAACGGAACGGGAGCAACGAGTTATGTCATACCCTCCAGTTCCGCTTCTTTGTTTACCTGGCCACCAGTGACCAGGAAACCAGCTGATCAGATCGATCTGTGTCTCATCGGCTGCATGGGAGGCTAGAGGAGAGATTTGGGGTCTAAAATAATTAGAAGAATTTTAGGAGTAGGCAGCCGCCAGCGTCCTTAACCAATGACGCATCAGCTGTAAACGGAGTTCCCCACTGACCGCTGAATGTTGTAAACAAATGAATTGCTACCAATTAAAATTGAGAAAAAAATAGTGTAAGAGGACCTGTCATGGCCCATGCTTTCGCAAGAAATGTTGTTTATCCCTAGTGATAGCAACAAAGTTTTTTGTTTTTTGTAGAACATAAATAGTAAAATATATATTAAAAAAATGTAAAGCGCCCCCGCCCCACCATGCTTACGCGCTAATGCGAACACATACTTTACTCCTGCACCCATATGTAAACTGTGATTGCACCACATGTGAGGTACTGTTTGTTAATTCATGAAAGTTTGTTTTCTTTTAAATTGCATTTGAAAAACCGCTGCGCAAATACCGTGTGACATAAAAATTGCAACACCCACCAATTTATTCTGGGGCCTCTGCTAAAAAAAAAATATATGGGGGGGTTCTAAGTATTTCTGTAGCAAATAAAAAAAATGTTGATTTTTACATGTAAGAACGAAGTTTCAGAATTGGCCCGGATGGGAAGTTGTCAACAAGGGGGTCCCTAGATCCTGCCCTGCCCCCCCCCCCCCCCCCCCATGTAAATGAATATGGCGTAAACACAGAGACAGTTTTTGACAAGTCCTTTATTTAAAAAAAAAGTCCCCCCAAAGTAAATCCAGTGACAGTCACGATGAACACCGCCTCGAATGACTCGGGGGGGTGGTTGCAGATCTGAGCCCGAGGCTGGCTCCTGAGGTTAAGTAAACTAAAGGGCGGGGACAACCGGTGATGTCATCAGGTGACCCCTGCCCCCTTATGATGTCATTGACTCATCATGCCCCAGTTGATGGCACAAGGAGCGGGGCCACACTGTGGTGCCCCCGCCCCTTAGTTCATTTAGCTGCGGGAGGCTGCAGAGCTGTCAGACGGTGGGAGCCAGTGTTGGGTTCAGATCTCTTTCTTTCCCCTCCCCAGTCGGCGGCAGCGTTTATTGTGACTGATACTGAATTTGCTTTGGGGGGACATTGTTTTTGTTTTTTAATAAAAGCCCCCCGCCGGCAGACCCCCACAACCACTGGCCCTTGTACCCATCAACATTTGGTCTGGTATGGTTTGAGGGGGGGCGGGGGGCTGCTTGCTTGCTCATGCTTGGCTGCTTGCTTGTTCATTCTCGGGTGCTTGCTTTCCTGCATGAGGGTCTGGTATGGATTTTTTTTTTCTTTTTTGGCGTAGGGGGTTCCTCTTATATATCCATACCAGACCTGAGGGGCCTGATATGGATTGGGAGGGTACTCCCGCACAGTTTTTTTTTCTCAAGCTTTATTGCCGGCAATTCTTTTGTTTACATTCAGCTGTCAGCAAGGAGCCCCACTGACAGTTGATGCATCATCGGTTAAGGATGCGGCGGCCAGCTTGGCAGCCCGCTCTTTAACAAACAGTTATTGTTAAAGTAGAGTTCCACCCAAAAAAAAAAAAAAAAAAGGTATTACTGTGCATGAAATAACATAAAAAAAAAACTAGTCAGTGAGCAGCACTGAGGACTTCGTTGCCATCACAACGGGGTGGGCACTTCCAACGATGCTGCCCATTGTGAAGGCAACCTGCCCCCTGTCGAATAATGCCGCCCAGTACTATGCATGCGCAGCGCTTGCGCAGTATGGAGCCGCCGAACATTGGATTCCACTGTTCTTCAGCTTTCGGCGGCTCCATACTACGCAAGCGCTGCGCAGTACAGGGAGGGCATTATTCGATGGGGCATTTCTCGTCAAAACAACAGCGCTACGAAAATGACTCAATGCGTGTGCGCGAGATCGGGGAGAGAACAGGCACCGTATCCCGGAACAGGATGTTTGTGGTCTTCACATGCCCACAAGCAAAATGAAAATGGCCAAGAAAGGACTAACAAACTTTATTAAGAGATAAATCCAGACATCGGGGGGACACAATTTACAAAAAAAGACATGAGTGTTCAAATGCTAATTTAAAAGCTTATGAAAGGGTTAAAAAAAAAAATCGATTGTAGTTGGAACACTGTTTTAAGGACGCCGACGGCTGTTTGTTCCTAAAATTCACATCAGAACCGTATCTAAATCGCAGCTGAACCGCTGAACAGCTACTCTGGAAATTTGCTCTGAAAATGGACCTGAAAATCTCACTGCACATCTGTGAACCTGGTGTAATGCCGCGTACACACTATCACAATTTCCGTCAGAAAAAACTTGGACGGTTTTTCCGACAGAATTCTGCTCAAACTTGCCTTGCATACACATGGTCACACAAAAGTTCTCTGAACTTTCGACCGTCAAGAACGCGGTGACGTACAACACTACAACGAGCCGAGAAAATGAAGTTCAATGCTTCTGAGCATGTGTCAAATTGTTTCCGAGCTTGCGTGATTTTTTGCGCGTCCGAATTGCATACAGGCGAACACATTTTCGGATAGGAACTTTTCCCGACCGAAAAATAGAGAACATGCTTTCAATCTTTTGCTGGCTGGAATTCCGCCAGCAAAAGTCTGATGGAGCATACACACGGTCGCATTTTCCGACAAAAAGCTCTCATCTGAGTTTTGCTGGTGGCTGTTCCGATCGTGTGTATGCGGCATAAGACTCATTTCAGCTTCTCCTATTATTTCTCCCCTTTGCTGCCCAAATTAATTAGGTGTTGCTTCAAAGGTGGTCCATTAGGGAATGTAACAACTTGTTTTGATTCTTCTGCTTGCATGATGTCACCAGCAGCAGGGACACCAGTTTAACATTGCCCTAAGTATTAGACACTTGGAGATAGGAGAAGCTTCTGTTTTGCTGATGGAACCCAGAAGTATGGCTCTGCAAGAACAACTTTGGATTCAGCTACACTTCCAATATACATATGTGTGATTTTAGTGTTAATATGTGCAGATGTATTGGTGCTGCAGACTATGCTCTATGCACATGTCATCTAGTGGACTCTAGCACTGTCTTGTTTTGTGGACTGCGATACAACCAAGGTAGATTTGATATATTTTTGTATGACTTAGGTCTGCCACCACCAGCAGATGTACAGAAGAGCGGGGGTAGCCACAAACCAAAGCGGAATTTTTTTATCTCTTCATTGTGTTCATCAAGCGTTTTCACACTGCAGGCCCAAATAAAGAGAAGTTTGGGTTTCCAAATAAATATTTTTTACCCCCCTAGATCGATCAGATGCTTCATCTGTCCCCTGTTGGCTCTGTAGTAAGCAATAAGCGATCATATACCACTGATCGCTCAATTCTCTCCTCCACTCTGAGCAGAGAGCCGTGACTGACTCTCTGTTCTGTCACTCAAGTGACAGAGCTGGAAGTGTCTGGCAGCCGCTGAGAGACTTAGTCAGGTGCCGGTCCAGGCTTCTAAGTGGATCCTGAATGTAAAGTCGAGATCGATCTAGCACCTGGATCGGCTGAGTGATGTCAGCTGACAGGGATCTTTAGCCTGCCGCCTGAAAACGGGTCAAAATCTCGGCCCGAACCTCGTCTTCTGGGGTCCCCCGGCGGCTCTCCCAGCTCCTCCCCACATCAGATAACCCCCTAGGAGAATCGCTCTCTCGAGGGGATTACCTTGCGGGCGTGCTCCTGAGTCCAGCATTCGGCGTCCATAGCCGCTGAATGTATGACTCGGCCCCCGACGCCCGCGTCATTGGATTTGATTGACAGCAGCGGGAGCCAATGGCTGCGCTGCTATCAATCTATCCAATCAAGAGCCGAGAACACCGGGCAGAGAGACAGCACGTCCCCGCCGGGTCAAGTTTCAGGGCTCAGGTAAGTAAACGGGGGGCTGGGGGGCAGGTCCTTGCCAGGTGCTTTTTCACCCTAATGCATAGGATGCATTAGGGTGAAAAAACACGAAGGTTTAAACATTCGATTGACGATTATTATCAGCCTTTAGTATAAAGACTACAAAGTCTTCAATTATTTGAATTTGTTTCTGTATCGTGTTACTCATTGCTTCTTATCTGCTTGCGAACAGTGGACATTTGTATGTATTGCAGTCATTTAAAAAAAAAAGATAAAGTAGTAAAAAAATAAATTTTAATGAGAGTGCACATAGCTTATAAAGAAACAGTTGCTAGGCTTTTGCATTGGACATTAAAGAGGAACTAAATTCACTGCTTTCCAAAAGAGTTATATTCAAGGCATGCTGTGAATGACACACGGTCATAGCTGCTTTTACCCTCAACAGAACTGTCAAACCATTAAATGGCTGGTGTCATAAATGGTCACATGTGCAGCACCATGACAACTGCAGATAAAACAGGGGCTAAGATGGCAGCTTCCTTGGCTGTAAAGGATAAGAGAATTTAGTTCCGCTTTACATATCAGAGGATCTTTGATGAAACAAAGCAGTACAGCCTGAACTAGACTGTGTCAGGTTTGTAAAGCTGGCCATACATTCATAGTATTTTTTCGTTGAGCCTGCAGGGCAAAAAAAAACTAACCGATTCCTCCATCCACATTATAGTGTTCATCAAGAAATCACCCACTGCCGTTATAGTATTATCACTGTAAAAAAAATACCCGATCAGTGGCTGTATCTGATCAGTTGCAGGCGCTGTTCAGCCAACAATTTTCCACCAGCTCCTCTAATGGGGCGTACACACGGGCGGACTTTCTGACTGGACTGGTCTGACGGACTTTCCGATGGACTTTTGACAGACTTCCGACAGACTTTTTTTTTTTTTTACGAACGGACTTGCCTACACACGACCGGACTTTCTGGCAGACTATGTCAGCCGGTCTTCCCAGCGGAGTTACGGCAGACTTCCCGAATGAACGGACTTGCCCACACACGAACAAGTCCGTTCATTTTGAACGTGACTCGGGTACGACGGGACTAGAAAAGGAAGTCAATCTCGACGCTTTTATCGGCGAGATTGACACCTTGCAAGGCTCGTCGCGAGGCATACCAGGCCCTTAGGTCTGGTATGGATTTTAAGGGGAACCCCCTACGCCGAAAAAACGGCGTGGGTTCCCCCCAAAACCAATACCAGACCCCTATCCGAGCACGCAGCCTGGCCGGTCAGGAAAGGGGGTGGTAGACGAGCAAGCGCCTCCCCCTCCTGAAGCATACCAGGCCACATGCCCTCAACATGGGGGGGTGGGTGCTTTGGGGGAGGGGGGCGCCCTGCGGCCCACCCCCACCCCAAAGCACCTTGTCCCCATGTTGATTAGGACAAGGGCCTCTTCCCGACAACCCTGGCCGTTTTGCACTTACACCAAGTGCTTACTCATAGAGTAAGCACTTGGTGTACGTGCGAAATGCGCCAGATATTTTTGTACCACCCCACAGTCGTGTTTTGTGTACCCCATGTATTTTGAATAAAAAGACGGATTTATCCATTCCAGTGTGCGGCTGTCCAGGTCTTCTCGTCCTCTTCTACTCTTCTCCCGGTGTTCGACCTCTTCTCCCGGTGTCCGGTTCTTCTGCCGGCTCCTCCGCTATCTTCTGGCGCTCTTTTGCTAGCGGTGGCCCGGACTTCTGCGTCAGGTTCTTCCCTCTTCTCTTCTTCTGATGTTGGGACAACGCTCTCTCCCGCTGTAATGCTGTGTGTGCGCTCCGCAATGACTTATATAGGCGGTGACCCCGCCCCCTTATGACATCACAGTCCCGGGGCATGTTGGGACTGTGACTTCATAAGGGGGCGTGATGTTGACCACGCAGAAGTCCGGGCCACCGCTAGCAAAAGAGCGGCAGAAGATAGCGGAGGAGCCGGCAGAAGAACCAGACACCGGGAGAAGAGGCTGGAGAGCGGGAGAAGAACCGAACACCGGGAGAAGAGGCCGGAGAGAGCGGCGAAGTCGGAAGACCCCCAACGTCGGAAGAAGACCCCCGGAGCTGTCTAATAAACTACTTTAAAAACCTGTGTAGTGTGTTTTTTATTGACACTTTTTCCCTAGGTGAATGGGTAGGGGTACGATGTACCCCATACTCATTCACATAGGGTGGGGGGCCGGGATCTGGGGGCCCCCTTATTAAAGGGGCCTCCCAGATTCTGATAAGCCCCCCGCCCGCAGATCCCGACAACCATGGCCATTGTCTTCATCAAGAGGCCCTTGTCTTCATCAACATGGGGACAAGGTGCTTTGGGGTGGGGGGGGCCGCAGGGCGCCCCCCTCCCCCAAAGCACCCACCCCCCCATGTTGAGGGCATGCGGCCTGGTACGGTTCAGGAGGGGGGCGCTCGTTCGTCCCTACCCCCTTTCCTGACCGGCCGGGCTGCGTGCTTGGATAGGGGTCTGGTATGGATTTTGTGGGGACCCCACGTCGTTTTTTCGGCGTAGGGGGCTCCCCTTAAAATCCATACCAAACCTAAGGGACATCGTCGCCTCGCGCTCGCCGCAATAGGAAAATTTGTTTTTCCTATTGCAGCGAGCACGAGATGTAGTACCCTGCCCTTGCGTCGTATCTGGTCCGTCGGACCAGCATACAGACGAACGGGCTTTCCGTTAGGAAGTGAGTCCGGCGGAGTTACGACGTAAAGATTTGAAGCAGGTTTCAAATCTAAAGTCCGTCAGATTTCCGAACGAAACGGTCTGTCGGAAGTCCGATGCAGCCCACACACAGTCGGATTGTCTGCCGGATTCGGTCCGTCAGACCAGTCTGGTCAGAAAGTCCACCCGTGTGTACACGGCATAATTTTTTAAGCAAAGAATGCTGGTTGGGTGGCAACCCAGCAGGGCTGCCTACTGAGCTAATTTTGGCTGGTTCCTAAGTGTAAGACCAAAGTGTATTGCCAGCTTTTATAGTGGCTGACGACCAGGAACGGGGCCTTTTCTAGAGGGTCCAAAGTGACATAATCTATAACTGTAATTAAGCCATACAGCCATCAAATACTGACAAAAAAGGAAGTTGCACATATCTAAAGATAAATCTGTCACTGTAGTACTATTCACTGTGTGCAGCTATTATTATTATTATTATTATTATACAGGATTTCTATAGTGCCATCAGTTTGTGCAGTGCTTTAAAATATAATGTGTTTTATTGATCAAGTGTGTTTTTTTTCTTTTCAGTCTGTAAATGCATAAATGGTAAATAAATTCTACAAAGTATGTCTATTTTTAATTTAATTAAGTTTAACACTTAAAATATATTTTTTTCCAGTGGCATTCCTTTTTAACTGGATTGGATTCTTCTTGTCATTCTGCTTGACCACATCAGCTGCTGGCAGATATGGGGCCATTTCTGGATTTGGACTGTCCCTGATAAAGTGGATCTTAATTGTCCGAGTAAGTTTTACTGAAAATATTCTTCCACAGCTCGCGGGTGCTATGCAGGGCTCTTTTGGTGGTACACACTGACAGGAACTTTCAATGAACTACCACAGAGCTCAACAGCACCGTGGTAGGTCACTGAGAACCACAATCCGACAACCTCTAAGGCTGTCTGTCGGTAGTTGTAGTTTCCTATTCACAGAACACTGTGAATGAGTGATGCCGCCGGGTGGGCCATGTCTTTTTTGAATTGTGGCAGTAGACATCGGGAGAAGATCCCCAGTTTGCTTTCACACCATGGATCATGGGGGGGGGGGGGGTGCGGGGCAGCTGCAGTACTAACATGTTACACACATGTAACATGTTAGAAAAGATGAACTTATCCTTTAAACTGAGATCTTCCACCAGGGCTGAAGTTTCTAGTGTACACTGAACTTTAGGTGGCGATGAGCTGTTCAATTTGTAGACTTCTTCGTGATTAATGACAAAGCTAGTCTTTTCTGCATAGGAAATTAATAGCTCCCCTCTTGGACTACAGAACACCTCCCCTTCTCTAAATTTCCATAGCATAAAGGAGGTGTTCTGTAGTCCAGTAGGGTATAATTCAAGTAGGGCCAACACTGTTCGGGGAAGCAGAGGCAAGTAATTAGGGGCTCACTGCATTTCTGACAGGATCAACAGGTGTTATTCTGTATTTCCAGTGTTTTTTACAGAGGCAAAATGTGCAGCAGATTTTAATTTTTTCTTGCACTAGCATACACTATGAGGTGAGTATAAGGTGAGCTAAGCAACCCCTAATCTCTCTACATATAAATTACAACAAACTAAAGAATCCACATATCTTTAGGCCTGTGTCAATGGGCTTTGGTTTGCTTCAGGAGAGTTTTGCATTCAAGTCTATGGGAATGCTGTTTACCTTTTTTTACTATCACTCATAAGATGGAGGAAATCATCAGCACGATTTAGGTCCCATGGGGCTAAATGAATGGGGCTGTTAGCGTTTAGCTGTGGGAGGTCCAGCGGAGGTTCTCTGCAATTGGCTGCAGTTGAGAAGCCCAACTGAAAGTAATGTGTCCAGGGCTAATCATTCACAGGTAATCGCTCCATGAACGATTACATGTGAATAGCTGTGGGAGCTGTCGGCCGCCTATTGCTTTCAGTGGGGCTTCCTATCTGTAGCCTATTGCAGGGAACCCTAATCACAAATGACCCCATTTACTAGTGTAAATTGGGCTTTAGGGAAGGGTGGGGGGGATTGGGGTTAAGGATGCTTGAAGCCTTAGCTGTAAGATAGGACTGATATATAGATTTTCGTTTTGTAAACTCAAGATGGGGTAGATTTCCTTTTTAAACTGCCAAAGGGTGGGAAGTCAAAAGAATGGCTTACGATTACTGCTGTCAGAAGTCAGCTCCATAAAGAGAGAGTGGATATAGGATTATAATTTGATATTTGACAGCTCTTTTTTTTAATGTGGTCTGGTCTGCCCTCTAATGTTAGGAATGCAGATTGCAGGATATCCTTTTTTATTGTTTTAAAGCTGACCGTTTATTGTGGGTGCTAAATATATGTCTTTTGGAATGCCACAGAATCATTGTGGTAGAAGCTAGAACTTTAATATTCTTCTTTACTGGGTTAAAAAAGTAGGCCCATGTAGACTGAAATGTTAATTGTTAGCATTACCGCCAATAAATGTGCCACTTTCTTGTTTTATGTACAGTTTTCCACTTACTTTCCTGGATATTTCGATGGCCAGTACTGGTTGTGGTGGGTGTTTTTGGTATTGGGTAAGTACAATTTAAATAATTCAGTCCACGTTTTAGATGTTCATACTTTACATTTGATTTAAGCAATGGAAGCAGAAAATAAATTATGAAGATCTGGACACTGTCAGTCCTAGGCAGCTGTAGTCCTTCCCCAGGTTGGCAGAGAAGTGCAGCACCTAGAGCGTACACATTATATAATTGACTGTGGCACATCAGCGCTATTAGTTGCAGGGAAACTAGAAATCCAAGAAACTGATGTGTTATATTTTGAAAAAGTAGTACACAAAGGACTAACATGCCATTTAAGATGATTGTTCATAAGAAAATGTAAACACATTCTTTACTCTGTTTTCTTTATTGTGTTTTTATCATATCTAAATATGTATTGTAAATAGGTTATGTTGGGCTGGTGGCCCATTCAGACTTTGATCAAAGTGGTACCTGCAGTCATGTACAGCTGCTTGGCGTTCTAGATCTACTTTTCTTTGGTTCTGACCTGCACCACTAATGGAAGAGCGAATTTTTGTTCTAAAAATGCTTATTGTCTAGCTGTTATGCTTATCCACTTGCGGATTCAGGTACTCGGAACACATGTAAAAAAACAAAGTCAGAGAAAAGTTAGAAGTCCTTCCTAATTGGAGGCCTCAAAATATTGAAGCCAGCAGGTCAGCATTAAAGTAGATCTATAGGCAAAATGTTTTGTTTTCATTTTGAATTGAGCAAGGGTGAGTTATAACCCCTGTCAGATTTTTTTTTTTTCCGCCATCTGTGTCCCATTATGGAGATTTTCCTTCACTTCCTGTTCCATAGCCAAACCGGAAGTGAGAGGAAATCCCTGCAAATTAAGGGAATTTCTTGGGGACCCCTAGGTCACCAGAACTGCTGTCTTGGAAGATTATCCCTCTATTACTATTCTGGGGACAACCCAAAATTTGTGATTTTCTGTCACTTTCAATGATAATGGTACACAGGACAAATAGAGAGATTGAATCTCCCTAAAGGGGGACAGTAATAAAAACTGACAAGCATTCTAATCCCTTTCCACTCTATCCAAAACGAAAAAAAAAGTTTTGCCTTTAGTTATACTTTAAAGCAGGGATCTAGTGTTTTTTGAAGCGGAGGCAAACAATGGTAGCAATAGTCATATTGCTCTTGTAATGCATTTCAAAAATAAAAATGTAACCCTGCAAAAGGAAACCATTTATACTTACCTACGTCACTGCTCTTTTGTGGAATCTTTGCTGTCTTGCACAGCAAAACTGCCAGCAGAATCTTCACATCCGATACACTTTGGGTTGTGCTGGATGCCTGTGTTCCCTACTGCAAACTGTAGTTTCACCCACCAGCCTCTGTGCAACTGCTATGCATTGTATTGATGTAGCGGTCAGTGGGGGGAACCACAGTGCATGTCTGGAGTTCAGGGTGGATAAAAATCAATGATTTAAAAAAAAAATAGTTTTTTGGTTTTTTTAATCTGATTTTTTTTTTTTTAATCAAATTTATTTTAATAAAATGCTTTTGGAGTAAAAACCTATACAAATAATTTTCTATTCAAGATACATTAATAGTTTAGTTTATTCAGCATGAAATAGAGCTTAGTTATGTAGCATGATTCTGTATATTCTGCAATATTTACATTTTTTGATAAACTCATTCAATGAATCCAAGCTCTGCAAGCTGAGATAACATGCACTGCATTGATGCATTCACACAATTTTAAATTGAGTTGATTTAAATCAAACCTTTATACTAGTGATTTAAATCAAATCCTCCCTGCTAGAGGTGCAGGCATCGAACACAACCTGAAGTATGTCAGATTTGAAGATTCTGCTAATGGCTTTGCTGTGCTAATGAGCAAAGTTTCTACAAACGGCAGCAACAAAAAAAAATGGTATTCTTTTGCAAGGTTTATTTTTGTTATTTTCTAAATCTTCCAAAGGTGCTTTTCGGAGGGTTTTCTACAGCCACTTTTTTCTGCATATGTGGTGGGCGAAGCTCCTGGGGTCCAAACCTAATAATTCAGGGCTGTGAGCATATGTTCCAGTACTAAATCTCAAAGTGTGTCAGCTTTATTGAGCCAGCTTAGTTAGACATTTTAACATTTTTTTTTTCTGTATCAATGAAAAAATTTTTTATCACTTAACCACTTCAGCCCCGGAAGATTTTCCCCCTTAATGACCGGGCCATTTTTTGCGATACGGCACTGCGACGCTTTAACTGACAATTACGTGGTTGTGCGAAGTTGTACCCAAACAAAATTGATGTCCTTTTTTTCCCACAAATAGAGCTTTCTTTTGGTGGTATTTGATCACCTCTGCGGTTTTTATTTTTACGCTATAAAGAAAAAAAAGAGCGACAAATTTGAAAAAAAAAAAAACAATATTTTTTTACTTTTTGCTATAATAAATATCCCCAGAAATGTTTTAAAAAAACAAATTTCTTCATCAGTTTAGGCCAATATGTATTCTTCTACATATTTCAGGTTAAAAAAAATTGCAATAAGCGTATATTGATTGGTTTGCACAAAAGTTTTAGTGTCTACAAAATAGGGGATACATTTATGGCATTTTTATTATTATTATTTATTTTTTTTTTTTTTAACTAGTAATAGCGGTGATCTGCGTTTCTATTGTTTGCGGGACTGCGACATTGCAGCGGATAGATCGGACACTTTTTTGGGACCGTTGACATTTATACAGCAATGATTACTGTGTAAATGTCACTGGAAGGGGAAGGGGTTAATACTAGGGGGCGATCAAGGGGTTAAATGTGTTCCCTCATGAGTGTTTCTAACTGTGGAGGGATGGGAATGACTGGAGGAGGAGACATATCGCTGTTTGTAATTACTACGAACAGCAGATCTGTCTCTTCTCTCCTGTCAGAACGAGGATTTGTGTGTTTACGCACACAAATCTCGTTCTGGCTCCCGTGCCCGCAATCACTGGTGGCTGGCGGCGATCGCACCAGCCAGCCATGCAAATGGGGTCAACTCGCCGTGCATCGTGCGCATGTGCCTTCTATGGCTCTTAAAAGGAGCCAACGTATGGGTACGGTGTTTCGTGGGAACGAACCACTTTGCCGACGTATATGTGCGCGAGCCGGTCGGCAAGTGGTTAATAGACTTTTGTTATCTGATCCCAACTTCAGCGCCAAACTGTTTTATTAAGTTTTGTTTTGGATAGGGTGGGAAGAGGTAAATAGATGATATATATATTATCAGAGACCCTAGAGAATAAAATGGCTATCGCTGCAATATTTTATGTCACACTGTATTTGCACAGCGGTCTTTCAAATGCAGTAAAGTTAACCCAATTTTTTTGTATAATATGAAAGATGATGTTACACTGAGTGAATAGATACCTAATATGTCACGCTATAAAGTTGCAAACACTCGTGGAATGGCGACAAACTACGGTACTTAAAAATCTCCATAGGCAACGCTCTAAAACAGGTTAAAACCTTTAACTGTTACCTGTTTAGAGTTATAGAGGAGATCTAGTGCTAGAATTTTTGCTCTCGCTCAAACGCTTGCGGTGATCCTTCACATGTGTGGGTTGAACACTGTTTACATTTGCGGGCGCGATTTACGTATGCGTTCGCTTCTGCACACTAACACGGAGGGATGGGGGCGCTTAAATTTATTATTTTTTTTCATCTTATTTATTTTATTTTATTTATTTATTTTTTTTTTTTTACACTGTCACTTTTAAATTCTTTCTTTTTTTTTTGTGATCACTTTTATTGCTGTCACAAGAAATGTAAACGTCGCTTGTGACAGTAATAGGTAGTGACAGGTACTCTTTATGGGGGGATCTGGGGTGTATAAGATCCCAAATCCCTCCTTTGCACTTAAAAGCATTCGCCAAGTTTGGCTGTTTTGAATACTGACATTTTTTTTATGGAACCTTTAGAGCTTCAGTAAACTGGAAGTAATGTCATGACATCACTTCCGGGTCACTAGATCCAATCAAAGCCTATCCCGGCTTTGTTCGGGCCTCTGGTGGGAGGGGAGAGGCCGGGCGTGGGGGGGGGGGGGGTCGCTGCTTGTAATAACATAATAAGCCGTATTGGTTGTTATTACAAGAAAGCTGACCATTGGCTCTAAAAAAACAGTACCTGGGTGATGCTTGCAGCTGCAGGCATCACCCCGGTAAAACCCCTTGAAGCAGAAAGCAGCATATTTGCGTTATGTTGGCATGAAGGGGTTAAAAATAAGTGCTTACACTGTTTAAAATCCAGTAATACATGGTCTCACCCTGCTCTGCACATGCTCAGGTACTCTTCATTTTTAGGCACTGCTGAGTTTGTAGAGGCCGATCTACTGACAGCCTTAAAGCAGAATTAAACCCTCTTATCCTTTTACAGCCAAGGAAGTTGCTTCTGTTTGATCTGCAACTGCCATGGTGCTGCACATGTGATCAGTTATGACACCAGGCCTTTGATAGTTTGACAGTTTGGTTTAAGAAACAAGCAAATGTGACAGCAATCCAGGCATTCAAGAATCAAATTTTTTTCTAAATTGTTAAATCGATGGGTTTAGTTCTTCTTTATGATTTACTGCTTTCAGGGGATCTGGGCTTCAACAAAATGGCAGCCTCCACCAAGAAGAAACAAGAGCAGTGCTGGAGGCAATTTACTGCACACACTAATTTTGGTAGCATAATTAACGTGGAATCTATGTTCCTTGCTAAAGTACATTATTTTTTTATCAAGTTTTTTTATAAAGTTCCGCTTTACGTAACGAAACTTTAAATAGTGACAGTTGGCATTAAGTGTTCATAAGGAGTTCTGAAGTAGCTCTTGACCTGTGGGGGGGATGGTTAGGAAGAAACAGAAAACTTTTACAAAGAATTAGAAAAGTTTTCTACTTCAAGTATCTTTCTTGAGGCTTTAAAGCTTCACCTGCTGCTTAGTGATGTTTAATATAGGTCTACAATAGTAGTAGTCTTCGCTGCCATTTTAAACTCGTCATCAACCAGCTTTCAGCAAGTGCAAAGTAGTGCTGAGGCTTTATAAAAGCCAGCACAAGCCTGCTAGTAGCCTGTTCCAAGTGACAACCAATACTAATCTTTGATCTTTGATCTGTGATTAAGCCCGGGTTCACACTATCGCGATCTCAGAGATCGCATGTGATTTGCACCCGCACCGCAGGTGCTGATCACATACGATGTTTGAGCAATGCAAGCTCAGCTTTACAGTTGTATGGCTGAACTTGCGTTGGCTTCGCACAGAAAATAGTGCAGGGACTTGTTTTTCCCCGCACTAGAATCAGATCGCATGGAGGTTCTCACCTATGCGATCCGATTCCTGTGCGAGTTCACAGTTCACACTGCGATCTGTGAACTAAACTGGTTAATGACACCCGCAGCGGTTCGCACAAGGCAGTGTGAACTGCCTCCGGGAGAGAAGCAATGCGGGAACCGGTGCTGGAATCGCGCTGGTTCCCGCATCGCACTAGTGTGAACCCAGGGTAACAACCTAAACTGGAGCTGAAGGGTGCTTTACTGACTTCAATAAAGTACACAAAGCTTGACAGAGGTAATGAAAGTACTGCAGCTACTTTGTTGGCATAAAATGCCAAACAGCTAGTATTTTCAGAAGCAAAACATTTGACAGCTGTCATTACAGTAAAACCTTGGTTTGAGAGCCTTCTGCAAGACGAGCAAAATTTTTTTGACTTGATATACAAGTGATGTCTTGATATACAAGTAGCATCATGTCACAACTGACTATAAAATAGAAGAGTTGCCTCTAAGTGTGACAATATTGTTACAGTTAAAGAGGGAGTCCACCTGAAAAATTATTAAAAGCCAGCAGCTACAAATACTGGAGCTGCTGACTATTAATAAACGGACACTTACCTGTCCTGGGGTCCAGCGATTTCGCAGCCAAAGCCGAGCAATAGCTCGGCTCTCGGCTGCTGCCACTGCCATTCTCAGTGAGGGAATAAGGAAGTGAAGCACTGCGGCTTCACTTCCCGGTTCCCTACTGCGCATGCGGGAGTCGCGCTGCGCATCCTAAGTGGTCCCCGCTATCTCCTGGGACCTGTGTGTTTCCCAGGAGACAGCTGGGCGGTGCGGGAGGGGGCGTGACTATTCCTGGAAGTGGATGCAGATACCTGTCTAATACAGGTATCCGCACCCCCCTCCCCCCTGAAAGGTGCCAATTGTGGCACCGGAGGGGGGAGAATTCAGATGAGCGGAAGTTCCACTTTTGGGTGGAACTCCGCTTTAATGAAGGTACAACATATTGCTACACTTAGAGGCGACTCTCTTCTCTTTTATACTCTGTAGCTCCTGCTGGATTTTGCTTCTAATCCCCTTGTGGAGGCTTCCATTTGTGGATGGACATTTTATGGTTACACAACCTGTTCACTTTGCGATTATTCTTTTTATAAGGATTATAAACTGAAGAACCTATGAATAAATGGTTGTGGAAACAAATCATCTGAGTTTCCATTATTTCTTATGGGGAAATTTGCTTTAATATACAAGTGCTTTGGATAACAAGTATGTTTCTGGAACGAATTATGCTCGCAATCCAAGGTTTTATTGTACGCTGAAGACAAGTCTTATAGGAGTTTTGTTACCCTTATTGAAATGCTCATGGTGTTGGGTATGTTCCCCTGTATAGGAGATCTTACAGCCGACTGTAGCAATTAGGACAGTTGTGTGTGAGTTCTTATATATTATTTATTTTTCTAGGATTCCTTCTGTTTCTCAGAGGATTCATCAATTACGCAAAGGTTCGAAAGCTGCCAGACAACTTTTCCTCTCTCCCAAGAACCAGGGTTCTTTTTATTTATTAAAGGTAAGATATGGATTCATCATCAAATGTTATACTTGGGACTTTTAGTACAGCATCGTTACACGAGTAGTTAGTGGAATTTCTTTATCTGCGAGGACTGTGTACCTTTACATCTAATTTTCAGTACAGTAAACTTAGTTATAGTTTATTATATATCTACATTACATAGAAATGAATACAGGTTTCCACAAACCTGAAATATTACCTGAATCGGGCGACAATCTTATGCCTATGGGAGGACCCTGACCTCAGCAGCTGGATGATGTCAGAAGTAACAGTTGATTGAGCTGGGTAAAAAAAATTTTACTCAATTGCTATTATCCCCTCCAGAGACAAGCATCACCTGTAGAATCTGCCAGCAATGCTTATTGCCAGTGCCTTCTCTGTTAATTTGAGCTCATGTTCATCCAAGCCATATGTTTGTGTTCATTCACCCATCAGGTGTCTACATTTGTATGCATGTCTGACCACCCTCGGAAATCTAGTGACACTTTTAGAGACTTAAAGCAGCCATGTTGCGAAAATTATAGTTTCAACTGCCGTTGAGTAAACAAAATGGTAGTAAATACCTTTCCTGTTGCCACCAAACACTGCTCCTCTCACAAGTACTCGTGCAGCTCATACTGGTTCCTGGGAATACAAAAGTTTAGTAACATGTTATAAAAAGTAAGAAAATAATTTCCTTTACTGGATCTATTGCCAACTTGGTCTGTTAAAGGAAGTGCTAAATAGTGGATTAACTGAAAAGATAAAGAGGCAGAGGGCAGACAGACTGCATTTTACATGTATGACAAGTTTAGTGTCCCTAGGTTCAGGTACATATTTTTGTTACCATAGATGTAACAGTGATAGAAGCCTAGGATATAACATTGGCACTCATGGGAATATGTACTGTATTTAGAGTCATTTTTTAGATCAGTGGTTAGTGACAGCTATTTGTACATTTTGCTACTTATGTATGTTCTGACAAAAACTTTTTCTCGTGATAGGACAGGATTGTAAAAGAGGGCAAGTTGGGATAGACGGGAGTGGGAGTTCACAGCACAAAATTTCATGCTAAAAACCAAAAAATGTATAGTCTCATGAAAACGGTGAACTAGTTCGGGGAACTGTCTTTCTAAATTGTCTCATGGAATACATATAGATTAAATATAAATATAACTCTATATTCATTTGTTTTGAGCAGTAGCATTCCAGGTTTAGCAATAAGGGCTAATTAGTTTGCCAGAAGAGCTATGTAAGCAGGCTACAGTACCTTTTTGATGGGGTGGGAAATCAGATACACTGTCAATAACAATGGATTTGACCTTCAAATTATTCCTAACAATTCCTAACAATTAAAGCCTACGCTTGGCGTACCCCCTAAAACTTGGCTTTAAAGTGATTGTAAAGTCTTGTTTTTTTTCTTCTATAAGAATAACAAACATGTTATACTTACCTGCTCTGTGCAGTGGATTTGCACGGGGCAGCCTGCATCCTCTTCTTCTCGGGTCCCTCTTCACTCCCCCTGGCCCCTCCCTCCTATGAGGGCCCCCACAGCAAGCAGCTTGCTATGGGGGCACCCGAGCCGAGGCACAGCTTCCTATGTCCATTCAGGCATGGAGCTGCCATTCAACCCCGCCCCCTCTCTCTCCTGATTGGCCAACTGACTCTGACAGCTGTAGGAACCAATGACACCGCTGCAGTGTTTCAGCTAATCAGAAGGAGAGTCCCGGACGGCTGAGGGACTGGTAGACACCGCTGGATAGAGATGGGGCTCAGGTAAGTATTAGGGGGTGCTGGAAGGCTGCTGCACACAGATGTTTTTTTTATCTTAATGCATAGAATGCAGATAAAAAACCTTCTGCCTTTAACAACTCCTTTAATCTTTACCTTAACCCTGAATGTTAATACTTAGTTGATCATAACATATAAACTTTAAAGTGTCGGACAAATTCCCATTGCCTGGCCATATTCCTAATATTGGCTGTGATAGTTGATAATGGGGAACTACTATAATGTGAAATGATAGTGGCTAAGCCCAATAGGTACATGTGGTGGTGAACTGCCTGTGTTATGCTTATTGGTCAGCACATGTGCTGCAGGGGTCCTGGGTAGGCTTATGAAAGCACCCAAGTATAAGGCCTTATAGGTAATATTATTAGGGCCATGAGATGGACATTTGTCATGCATTTGTTAAACACTGTCAGGTCTCTAAAGAAATAAAAATGCAGCTTTCTGTAAGAGAAGGGGTATTACATCTGCCTTTCTGTTAGGGCCTACCTCCCCCTGTGTTTCAGTGCTGCAGCCTCCAATGATTTCTTACGCATTCAACACTTCTGGGTGTGTCCCTCACACGTGCTGCGGTTCTTTCTTTTGACCACTAAGTCAGCGTTGTGTATTGGAGTAATGTAGGGTTCAGAGGATGAAAGCACCCCAGGGGAAAAGAAGCAGCTCACACTAGTGGAAGAGTCGAATGATGAAGACACTGATAGAGGCTGCTGCACTGGAATTGAGGTAAGGTGGGAGTCAAAGGCTGCCAGAGGTGTGAGAAAAATACTTCTTCTCCTTACAGGTATCTGTCATTTTCACTTCTTTAAACTCCTGACTGGGTTTCTTTAAACATTATACACCCAATCTAACATTTATTAACCTAATACTAACAGATAAACACTATCTTGCCCAATTTAACTTTTGACCTAACCCTAAATAACCCTTGTTCTTTAGCCTGAACATAAATTAGTCCATAACCTACTCCTTAATGCTAATGCTAAATTGACATCTAAAAGCTTGCCCCTACCTAATTGGCACAGAAAAGCAACATTTGCACATTTAGATCTACCTACACTAAAAATGAACAAACTTTGGCATACTTGGTCATGGCTAGACAACTAAGAGTGTTTGGCACAACTGTCAAAGGCTGTTGACGTGCAAATTTGTGTCCTGCTATAAAATGTGACTTTTCTTATGTCAGTCACAACACAGTGACAGGAACAGTGTATATAGGGTATTTAGACATTCAGTATGTTGGCACTTTAATTTTTTTTTATTATCTGCCTTTTTTTCAGTTGTTTGGTCCCTGCCTTCCTGCCTCTGCAAAACTCCCGAACATATGGACAGACTGCATGGACACCTGCAGGAAGAGACTCAAAATTTCAAACACCGAAGGGAAAAAAAAAATACCTGCTTTATTTAGAAATTAAACAAAAGTCATGAAGAAGCAGACAAAAAAAGAAAAACAAAGTTGAAGAAAAAAATAAGCATTTCTTTGTTTTTAGGTGTAAAATTTTAATAGTACTTGCATAAATATGTTTTATTATTATTCTGGAATCATTAGTGGCTACTGTTTAAATCAAAGCTATCGCAATCAAGTTTGTGAAGTACTAATAAAGCCTTATATAATGTTAGTAAAACAAAACCAAGAACATTGAACCGCACTCTTTATGCCAGAAGAGGGCACTGTCATTTCATTCTGTTATCCCGGTCTCTTCATTTGACTGCCGCACAGATGTTTTTGTGTATCGTATTGTGTTCAGCTTTGGGAAAGAGTTTGTCGAAGCTTCATACGTTGATTTTTTTTTTTTTTTTTTTGCTACTGTTTCTGTTACCTATCTGTATATTATAATTGGTTGTCTCTCATAAGAGAGATTACTCTGAAATTTCTGAGTATATGAATTATGACAGTTACTGGGAAACATTAACAGTAAAAGAAATGTAATAAATGCATTTATAGTTACTTAGAATAAGGCAGTAACTCGTAAAGGTATATCTATTACCAAAATGTTTTTTTTTCTTTCTTTTCATTTTGTAATTGCTAAACCCCCTTTAATTAGTTTTTGCCATCTGTGTCACATTTGAGAAATTTCACTTCATTTCCTGTAGACACAATAGGAAGTGACAAAAAAAAAATCTATCAACATCAAGGGGAAACACCCTCTTAATTGTCATGGGAACAAGTTTCCCCGTTAGAAGATTTCTCTTCTATTGATGTTCTGGTGACAGCTTAAAATTTGGGATTTTTCCTTACTTTCACTCCTTATGACAATGAGACCATTGTCATAAGGAGTGAAAGTGAGGAAAAATCCCAAAGACAATTAGAGAGGGTAGATCTTCTTAATGGGGACATGGTCAGCAACTAAAACCTGACAGGGATTCTAACCTCTTATCATTAAATCCAAAACTAAAAAAATTGTGTTCTAGAATTTCACTGCTGAAAAATAAACCCACGTATGTTATTTGTATCTGACTGCACCCATGCCTACATTCACTAAATGCTGCAATTAAGGGACAAGATAAATATTCCTGTCCAATTAACTGGAAGATAACATTGGTGATTGTAATGTGACACTGGATCTGCTATATAGAATTATTAGGGGAGACTACTCTAGTGCAGGGGTCTCTAAACTTTCTAAACAAAGGGCCAGTTTAGTGTTCTTCAAATTTTAGGGGGGCCAGACTGTGGCCAGGGGGAATAGAAAATGTTCTGGTGTCAATGGGAGTAAACAATGTCTCCTCTTTGTTATTAGGGGGAGGAATAGTGTTCCCATCGTTGGTGTCAGTGGAAGGAATAGTGCCCCATCACCGGTGTCAGTGCAAGGAATAGTGCTTCATCATTGGTGTCAGTGGGAGGAATCATGTCCTATCACTGGTGTTAGTGGGAGGAATAGTGCCCCATTATTCGTATCAGTGGGATGAATAGTGTCCCATCACTGGTGTCTGTGAGAGGAATATTGCCCCATCATTGGTGTCGGTGAGAAGAATAGTGTCTCGTTGTTGGTTTCAGTGGCACGAATTATGCCCTACTATTGCTGACAAAAGGGAAAACAATGCCCAAAGGGGAGCAGTTTGGAGACCACTGCCCATGCATTGCTCCTTGCACCACATCATTAAATGTTGTCCTGTGGATAATTGATGTTTTTTTTGTAAACCTGCTACATCAGTTACATGGGAAAAAAGAATGGCAGTTATACATAGCATGACATCATTTTTTCCCTTGATATAAAGAGACGCCAGCTGGGAAACTATTTGCTTGTTTGTGATACACCTCCACTTATTTTCACTAGTTTTTATTGATGGACTCCATCTTCAGCTTTTAGGATTGGGAAATCAGTAGATTCCCCTTGAAGTGGCCAAATGAAGGGTTTATTACTGTTCTGTTTTCCATAGGACTTACTAAGGAGTATTACAGTTTATAGACTGATGTTGCACCTCTAATCTCCACTAGATGCAAACTGTGTGCACCATGATGGTATAGACCAGAGTTTCTCAACTACAATCCTCAAGGCGCCCCAACAGGTCATATTTTCAGGATTTCCCTGAGATGAAACGGCTGTGGTAATTACCAAGGCAGTGAAACTGATCAAATCACCTGTGCAAAATAACAGAGAGCCAGAAAACATGACCTGTTGGGGCGCCTTGAGGACTGGAGTTGAGAAACACTGCTATAGACATAGTTTATTATTATGCCAGTAGAGGGTTGTTATTGCTGTAAAATATTTAAGGATCTACTTTACACAAATTTGACAATTTTGACTTATCGAATTACAGCTGCATTAGACGTGTGCATGGGACAATCTCCCAACAGGGGTCCTAGACAACAAGTCCTGATTTGGGTAGAGTCACTCTATAGTTTATTGGGCAGCAGTAATCTTATTACCTTGATTAATATTTCAGCATGCATTAAAATTATTCCTTTCCATGTGGGGTAGGTATTTAGTAATCAATGTATTTCCTTTCTCAGCTGCAGAGTAGTAAAAAAAAAAACGAATCATGAAGTGCCAGTCAAATTTGGCTTCTGTGATATTTCACTTTCATCTTTTCGCACTTGAAAATGCGGTATAATCATTGGAAATGATTCCAGGGCATGGTCTTCATAAACTGATAATGGTGAAACACATATAAATAAAACTTGTTTGGCAAACTTTAGTTAGCATGCTGCCGGATTATGGCTTGGGTGTATTCTGTTCTGTGGATGTATAGACCTAAAAGAGATATATTCAGTTTAAAAAAGAGAGATTTACACCTGACCCCCTCTGTGTAACAACCCAGAAGGGTCCCCGCACGCAACATACATCAGGAGTCTTACTCTAAGTTGAGTCTGTTACTATTAAGTCAAGTCTGAATATTCAAAAGCATATCCAAATGGTCACATCAAAATATTGGATTTCACCATGGCAGGTGACAGTGGAGTAAAGCTAAAATATGGGCCTACTGTTGTGAGAGCCAGTAGTAGGGGACAATATACCTGTAAACAGGAACTCCCTTTTTAGGGAGGTTTTTATTTATTTATATTTTGTTTAACAGAGGTTCCTTTACCTTCATATATCAACTTTGTAGCCTTTTCCACCATCTAAGAGATAAGAATTAGTGACATTTTGTGTATGTCTCCTCTGGTCAATACAGGTGGCTATCCAGGGTGCACAGCATTGCACAGGAATGATTGTCAGGTACTGTGTAACACCTCTTTTCACTGCACATTCTGCTGTTTCTGGACTTAACTACTTCAATCTGCACATTGGAACTCTATCTGGTCTGTTAACCTGGAAAAAATTAAATTGTTTTTTTTTTTTCTTTTTATTTACTGTAAACATGGGGTGGGTTGTCTGCTGTGGTTTGGGTGGGTCCATAAAATATGTGTACTTTCTTGTGCTTTTCAACTGTGTAAGCAGAATCTTTGCATTTTGTGTAGACTGATATGCACCTTTACTTGCCAACATGGCAATTCACTTTACAGTTTTACTATGTTAAAAATGTAAATATAGCAGAACATTAATAAATGTCACTTATGTAGCAATCCAGAGAGTACACTTTTTACTGCATGTTTAGGATGTATGACCATGGAGATATTCTGCCACCTAGTGATTGTTTTGTGAAATACAATAATATGTCCCTCTATTTTTATTATTCTACAGGGTTTATATAGCTCTAAAAGTTTGTGGTGCGCTTTACAAAATGAATGCAGATAATACAGTTACAATAAAATTTGGCACAAGAGAAATCAGAGGGCCCTGTTCATTAGAGCTTACAATCTAAGAGGTTAGCCTTTAATGTTATTGATTGTAAATTGCTGAAAAAGTTAGTGCCTTGAAAGAGTATTCATACCCCTTGACATTTTTCACATTTTGTCATGTTACAACCAAAAACGTAGATTTATTTTATTGGGATTTTATGCGATAGACCAACACAAAGTGGCACATAATTGTGAAGTGGAAGGAAAAGGAAAATGATAAATGGTTTGCAATTTTTTTTTTTTTACAAATAAGTATGTGAAAAGTGTGGCATGGATTTGTATTCAGCCCCCCTGAGTCAATACTTTGTAGAACCACCTTTGCTGCAATTACAGCTGCAAGTCTTTTTGGTCTATACCAGCTTTGGACATCTAGGGGGTGACAATTTTGCCCATTCTTTGCAAAATAGCTGAAGCTCTGTCAGACTGGATGGAAAGCGCTGTGAACAGCAATTTTCAAGTCTTGCCACAGATTCTCAATTGGATTTTGGTCTGGACTTTGACTGGGCCATTCTAACACATGAATATGCTTTGATCCAAACCATTCCATTGTAGCTCTGGCTGTATGTTTACGGTCATTATCCTGCTGGTGGGTGAACCTCTGCCCCAGTCTCAAGTCTTTTGCAACAGGTTTTCTTCTAATTTACCCTGTATTTGGCTTTATCCATCTTCCCATCAACTCTGACCAGCTTCCCTGTCCCTGCTGAAGAAAACCATGATGATGCTGCCACCACCATGTTTCACGGTGGGGAGGGTGTGTTCAGGGTGATGTGCAGTGTTAGTTTTCTTCCACACAGCGTTTTGCTTTTAGGCAAAAAAGTTCATTTTTGGTCTCATCTGACCAGAGCCCCTTCTTCCACATGTTTGTTGTGTCCCCCACATGGCTTCTCGCAAACTGCAAACGGGACTTCTTATGGCTTTCTTTCAACAATGGCTTGCCATTCTTTCATAAAGACCAGATTTGTGGAGTGCACAACTAATAGTTGTCCTGTGGACAGATTCTCCCACCTGAGCTGTGGATCTCTACAGCTCCTCCAAAGTTACCATGGGCCTTTTGGCTGCTCCTCTGATTAATGCTTTCCTTGCCTGGCCTGTCAGTTTAGGTGGACCGCCAGGTCTTGGTAGGTTTGCAGTTGTGCCATACTTTTTCCATTTTCAGATGATGGATTGAACAGTGCTCCGTGAGATGTTCAAAGCTTGGGATATTTTTTTATAACCTAACCCTGCTTTAAATGTCTCCACAACTTTATCCCTGACCTGTCTGGTGTGTTCCTTGGCCTTCATTATGCTATTTGTTCACTAAAGTTCTCTAACAAACCTCTGAGGGCTTCACAGAACAGCTGTATTTATACCAAGATTAAATTACACACGGGCAGACTTTATTGACGAATTAGATGACTTCTGAAGGCAATTAGTTCCACTAGAATTTAGTTAGGGGTATCAGAGTAAAGGGGACTAAATACAAATGCACGCCACACTTTTCAGATATTTATTTGTAAAAAATGTTGAAAACCATTTGATCATTTTTTCCACTTTTTTTGTTGGTCTATTACATACAATCCCAATAAAATACATTTACATTTTTGGTTGTAACATGACAAAATGTGGAAAATTTCAAGGGACTGTACATCTTTTATTCAAAGGAAAAACTCTTTCTTTCGGGAAATAGGGCAGGCTGCTTCTTAAATGATGCCATGTGAACCCAGATTCCTGATTCAAAATCCCAGTACTTTAGTTGCAGACTATTTCGTTCTGCAAATACCCGGTATATACAGCAGCACCTTCCCTAACAAGTGGCCTTTCTCAGCACACTAATTTCCTATAATGACTAAGGCTTTAGCTACAAACCTTAGTTCTATTACAGAAGTTAAATTGGAGTCCCTGCCTAACACTATGTTTAAAAATATCTCCTACCCCCCACCCCCACCCCCACCCCAACTACCTAGGTTGATTAACCTGTGTAAAGAAAAAAAGACTTTGTTAGAGTTAGTGTTAGGCATGACATTTACTTTAACAAGCTGAGGACTAAGCCACTAAATATCATCTCCTCATTTTAAATAGTTTAACGCTTAACTGTTGCTGATACTTACTTTCCCTGTGCATCCTGGCAACCTGGTTTGTCCCCTGGTACTTCCAGATATAGGGGAACTTGTGACTTTTAAGTGATGCAGGGCTGGGTACTTGAGTGTTCGGTTGCCTAATATGCACACTGTCAGTTTGGAGCAGGTCCTTAGTCCTAGTAAGATCCATCCTTTACTGTCCTGGAGCATACACATCTTCTCTTGTTGAGGTTATATCAGACAAATGAGACCACAGGAGTACAGTGGGAGGTAGTGGAGGCAACATGGCACAAATGCAAAATTGAGATTGTTGAAAGACTATACGATTTACCCAGGTTCCATATACAAACTTGAATATTTAAAGTAACTATAAAGCCTAACTGCTTGAATTTATTATTCTAAATCATACATTACAGGACACAAGATCTTAGTCTTACACCATGCAGCTGTCTTTAAGAGGTTGAACACTGGCAAAGCAAAGTTGTAAGGACAGCCCTGTATAGCCTCAACAACTCCCCAGCAAGTCTTGGTGTTTTGCTAGTATCCTTAGGAGAATGTGCAATCTCTCTGTGCTCTTAGAGAAGCAAATCATTTTTCTTTCTGTTTTCTTTTTCCTCAACCGCTTTCAAAATTCTTCAAGCAAGATTTCCCAGCTGCTACGTGCAGCCACCTCAGCGCCTTTTTTTTTTTTTTTTTTTTTTTGTTTAGCTTTTTAGGTCAGTTGCCTCCTCGCCTAAGCCTCATGGAGACTGTATCCAGACACTACCTGGAAGATGATGCTGGGCCTTCCTGTAACGCTGCTTCTGGATTCTGCATGAAATCCTCACCTTGTCACATGCTGCAATGCTTTGAGTTAACAGCAGAGTGCTATAACACAGGGCCATGGTCCATTTGCTGATGGAACCCTGTACCTGAAATGATAATAATAAAACTAAAGTGATAATAAATCATTACATAAGCCTGAAGTGGCTATTTTCAGATGAAACCTAGCCGTGAAGCAAATGCTGCAACATAAGCTGTACCAGATTATCTGCAGCCTTCTCTCCTTAGGCCGACCATACACTATACGAAAAATCGGCCGAACCCATTTTCAAAAAACGAACATTCGGCCGTGAGCACAAACGATAGTGCCATCATGTAATGACCGATAAATCGTTCAGTGGACATAAATAAATGCATTTTTTGTTCGTTTTTTTTTTTTTTACATATACCTAGTGCAGACAGTTCAGACGGTAAAACACATTAACTTTTCAGTTTATCGTTCATTCGGCAGAAAATTTCCAAACTTGTCCTTTGTTTTTTCGGCTCAAAAACGTCCCAACGATTATCAATTTTGTGCCCATTAACTGGCCGAAAAATGAACCAACTGTTTAAATGACCGAATTTTGGCCACTTTTTCATATAGTATATGGCCAGCATTACACTGCAGATTGCAGAGTGTAATCTGACACCTGAGTGGAGTGAATGGACACACACCCTCTACACAGTCTCATTGGGAAACATGCACACCTGAGATTTTCAAGAACCTACTGTATTTTGGGGGGTGCATGCCAGCATGGATTGCCTGGTGTTAGGGAAAACTGTGAAGTGATTGCTGCAGATTGCAAAGGAAAGAGAGAGTCGCCAGGATCCACACTAGGTGCTATGGACGAAGGCAAGTATGAATATGCTTTGTCTTTCCTTTTAAAGGTTTACAACCATAGTTAGTCCATCTAGTTCAACCAATAAAAAAAAAATAAAAATCATACAATCCCATATACACAATCCTATACCCACAGTTGATCCAGAAGAACGTGAAAAACCCCAGCAAAGCATGATCCAATTTGCTACAGCAGGGGAAAAAAATCCTTCCTGATCCCCCAAGAGGCAATAAGATATTTCCTGGATCAACTTTACCTATAAATGTTAGTACCCAGTTATATTTAGGTACATTTAAGAAAAAATCCAGGCCTTTTGTAAAGCAATCTACTGAGCCGGCCAGAACCACCTCTTGAGGGAGTCTTCCATATTTTCACAGCTCTTACTGTAAAGAAATCTTTCCATATTTGGAGATGAAATCTTTTTCTTTAGACGTAAAGCGTGCCCCCTTGTCCTTTGTGATGACCTTAAAGTAAATAACTCCACACCAAGTTCTTTATATATATAAGTACCTAGTTTACCAATTCAAGTGGTATGCCCAGCAGGAGGGTGAAGGTCTGGATGGGGCTTGGTACCTCATTCAGTTGCAGCCAACAGTGGGAGCAGTTTGTTCATCATTTTTTATTTTCGTATTTGGTGTCTTTTTTTTTCCCTTTGTTTTCTTTGGCCATTGGCCTGGGAAAGCTAGTGCTCCATGTGCACACCATTTTGCCCACATACAGTATAAGCATGGTTTGCTTTCCCGCTGCATGCCCAGCAGTCCTTGTGTGTTCTGGGCTCCCACTGCCTACAGTGACTGGTAACTGAAGGCTTTAACGCTTCCTGCCCTGCTTGTGAGCACCCCTAATAGGATATTCCTCAATACACAAGGCGAATCATAGGTGCAAGGAAAATGGACCAGAATACCTTTCACGCTCAAGCTTAACCAATGACTTGGAGGTGGGGGGTCTCTGTAACATCTACCCTAAGGGTTTTGAGTCTGCCAGGTCATACTGCTCTCAACGTGTATGTCCACTTTAGTCCCCTCAGGGGGGACACCTCCTGCCTATACAGTGAGTTTTCTGGCACTGTGTCTGAATTAATGGGCAGTCTTTTAGCCCCTATAGAGGTCTCAAACAGCAGGGCCAGCACATAGGCCTCCTCATCCTCTACCCCCAGAGTCCGTCTTTGACATTCCACTGACTGCTTCTACACTTCATGAAGAGGAGTGTAAGGATGGAGCCTTGTCCAGTTCTGAGCAGTCAGTACAGGAAAAGACCCATTACATTGATATTTCTGTGGGGAGCTTGGACCGGGAGCCCTGGAGAAGTAAGGCTAAAGCTCTTAAAGCATTCCCGAGCCAAGAAAAAAAAATAGTTTGTTTTGTTTCTCTCAGGCCAAGTCTAAGCTTTAAATGCCATGGTCCTTGGAACCCACCCAAGTCCAGAAACATGCCAGCCTTTCAATAAGGATGTGCCCCCACTTGTCACAATGGGGGGAACATATGTCAGTCTTTGAGTTCATCTGGTCCTGGAGCATCATACTCAGAGGCTGTGAGCTGAGTTTTTTGTTTTGATATTTCTATTAAAGTTTATCATTGTGGACGGTACAGTGGTGTAGTGGGTAGCACTCTCGCCTAGCAGTAAGAAGGGTCGCTGGTTCGAATCCCAACCACGACACTACCTGCCTGGAGTTTGCATGTTCTCCCTGTGCCTGCGTGGGTTTCCTCCGGGTACTCCGGTTTCCTCCCACACTCCAAAGACATGCTGGTAGGTTAATTGGATCCTGTCTAAAATTGTCCCTAGTATGTATGAATGTGAGTTAGGGACCTTAGATTGTAAGCTCCTTGAGGGTAGGGACTGATGTGAATGTACACTGTATATGTAAAGTGCTGAGTAAATTGACGGCGCTATATAAGTACCTGAAATAAATAAATAAATAATACATGAGAAGAAATAGCACATTACATACGTACAGTCAAAATACATTTTGAGTACATCCAGAATAATTATATCTTTAGTAAGTATCAGTTAGACATATCAATGTATGTAATCAGAAAGACCCGTCAGGGTTGAGCCCATTAAGTGATAAGGTGAGACATGTGAGAGACTCTATACGGAGTTTGGGTGCCTTGGTGGCTTGCCTGGATTCTCCACAAACACCCCTATTGGGAGCAAACTGTGAATGGGTGGGGATGCTTATAGCTGGCTTTTATCATGTAATCTTACCGGTTCTCCGAGCCGTATATATGAGTCGCTCTGCGTCTCAGTGTGTGTGTGTGTGTGTGTGTGTGTGTGTATCAAACCCATCGTTAGGGATGGGTTTCTGGGGGGAGAATCTCCTATTGGTATATTGAAGTAGAGTAATGCGATCTCTGTTTGGTATAGCTCAGAATTTTATTAATAAACCTTAGTTTCTGTTTTGGGGGGGAAAGGTAGGTATAGAGTGGAGTAAGGGAGTGAAGTGGGAGTGGGCAGTTAGTTTCGGTTAGTTATCTTATGCTTTGTAGGTGCCCCTAGGTCAAGCTATGCGGTCGTTTTTGATAGACTGTGGAATTCCGAAGATTCTGTGAAGTGAGTCCAGCATGCCCAAGTTTTGCTGAACTTCGTCGGGGTATTTCTCGCCTGTTGGGTTAGGTCTTCCATCTCAGCGATCCTCCCTACACGTTTAAGCCATTCTGCAATACTAGGAGGGGAGCTATTCTTCCAATGTAAGGGTATACACATTTTGGCTGCGTTGATAAGGTGTAGGGTAAGAGATCATTTGTAGGTCAATTGGGGTAAGGATGTGAGGTGAAGTAAATATTGAGCTGGCATGAAGTCTGGGGTGTAGGTCGTTATATGAGAAATCCAACATAGTGGAGAAATATTGGGATGGTATTTGTGGATTTTATCTGGGGTCCTATACCACCTTGAATAGATTTTGAATCCGTTCTCCTCTGCGGAGATGTTTGTGGAACCTTTGTGTATGTGGGAGAGTGTTCGCTCACAGTCCTCCTTTGAAAGGTCAATTGCAAGTTCCCTTTCCCGTTGTTGACTAGTCGCGTTGTCTTTGGGATTGTTACTTGCGAACAGTAGATAGTAAATATCTGATATTGAGTGTCTTTGGGGCTCTGATTTGGAGTAGATTGCTTTGAAGGGGGTGCGGCCTCTACACCAATTGGCCAGTGATTTGGAGCTAGTTAATAAGTGTCTGATCTGCAGGAACTTGAAGAAAGGAATATTATGGTCAGAGTAACGGGAGGAAAGGGCTTGAAAAGCTAAGAGTTTATCCTTATCAAAGAAGTTTTCCACCCTAATCGATTGATCCACGTGTGAACTATGTGTTACGAGTTCTGTAAGCCCTGGTGAGAAATCGGGGTTTCAGTCGATAGGGGTCAGCAGCCCGGGTGAAGAGGCAATATTCAACCTTTTGCACGCGGCCCAAAAATTCTGTAATGTAGGCTCAATTAGGAGGTGAGTGGTGATTACCCTAAGGATTGAGTTCGGTCTCATCCCTGGTAGGTGATGGATGGGCAGTTGGGGGAGCGATTCCCCAAGCCTGATCCAGCCTTTAATCTTTGTGTGGAGGTGCCAGTCAACTATTCTGGCCAAGTGGCAAGACCAGTAGTACTTATAGATATCTGGGAGACCAAGTCCACCTTTCAGTTTAGGAGTTACTAGTCTTGCCCAACCTAATCGAGGGTGTTTGGAGGCCCAGATTAAATTTTTGCATATTTGCTTGTATGTGGAAAAAAATGTTAGCAGAATTTGGATCTGTAAGGTCTGCAAAAGGTATAGGAGTCTGGGAAGGATATTCATTTTCACAATTGCTGCTCTCCCGAACCAAGAGACAGGGCCCAGATCCCATTTTTGGAGATCTTGCTGGATGGTTTTGAGAATAGGGAGGACATTTGTAGAATATAGGTCCAATAATTTTGCCGGTAGCTGGATACTGAGATATGTGAGGGCGTGAGGATCCCAGCCAAAGGGGAAATTATCTTGGCATTGTGTTACCGTAGCTTGATCCAAATTGATTTGGAGATTGGAGAGTGAGTTGAAGAGAGAAAAGTTATTTAGTAGATTGGGAATTGTGGTGACGGGGTCTGTGAGAAACAGTGAAATGTCATCAGCGTAGGCCACTAGCTTGTATTGTCTGTCTTTTGGCCCCGATTCTGCGGAGTAGGGGTTCCAGGGTGAGCATAAATATGAGTGGGGATAAGGGGCATCTTTGGTGCGTGCCGTTAGATATGGAGAAGGTGACCGAGTAAAGGGCAAGGATAAAATGGAGCATGCGGTTTTGGAACCCCAATGCTTTTAAAGCTTCTGTCATGTAGTCCCAGGCCACTCTGCTGAACGTCTTCTCCGCACAGAAAGAAGCCTGGTTTGAAAGAGGGTGATAACCAGTGGTGTACGCTTATCGCTTTCGGGGTGTTGTCCCTTGCCTCGTGCCTGGGAATGAATCCATCTTGGTCCAAGGAGACCAGCTTGGGGAGCAGAAGGAGTAATTGGTTTGCAAGAACTTTTGCGTAGATTTCATGTCAACGTTTAGAAGTGATATGGGCCTGTAGTTGGACACAATAGTGGTGTATTTACCTGGTTTTGGTATCATGGTTATGGTTGGTACCATGGTTATGTGGGCTTCGAGAAGGTCTCTGTTAGTATGAGAGGAGGAAGATAGCGAGTTGAATTCTTTCAGGAAGTAGGGGAGTATTGTGTCCGAAAGGGATTTGTAGTAGCTAACAGTCAAACCGTCAGTGCCGGGGCTCTTGCCTGTTTTTAGCTGTTTCAGGGCCTCAGAGGTTTCTTCCAAAGAGATTGGTCTGTCTAGCTCTGCTGCTTCTGAGGGTGTGATAGGTTTGGGGCTGTATTGGTTGAGGAAGTTGGTGATCATCTCCTTTCATTCTGTAGCTCCCTGAGGTGTATTTGGGGTGGGCAAGTTATAGAGTTTAGTGTAAAATTGTTTGAATTGATCCGCAATGCCTTCTGATGTGGCGATTGTGTTACCTGAGGTGGCTGTGATATTTTATTTTATTTATTCAGTGATTTTTAGACGTCGCTTTTTTAGTTTCGAGGGCTCTTGCAAGCAATTTCCCGGATTTGTTGCCAAATTCATAGAATAACCGCCATGTGAGTTTGTATTTGCGTCTTATCGTTTTCCCCAGTTCATCAAGTAGGGCTTCCCTGGCTTGTAATAGTTTGGTTAGTGTTTGCGCTACATAAGGATTGCTTATGTCTTTTTTTGGAGAGAATGAATGCATTCCGACAATTCTGCAATACATTCTTGCCTAGTTTTCTTCCGCTTAGCGGCAAGGGAGATAAGTTCACCCCTGATGACACATTTGTGTGCTGCCCAATGTGTCATTGGAGATATATCCGTGGATTCATTCTCGAGAAAATATAGTAATAAGCGTGAGTTGAGCATCTTCACAGTTTCAGGGTCATTCAGGAGGGAATTATCGAGTTGCCAAATTGCTGATCTTGTGGGCCCTGTTGAGAATGCTGTGGTTATGGAGATGGGATTGTGGTCCGAGAGGAGCATAGGGTTTATGGTCGCACTTATGAGGGACGCTAAATCGGTCTACATGATGAAGAAATAGTCAATCATAGTGTATTTGTTATGGGGTGGCGAGAAGAATGTGAAGTCTTTAGTGTTGGGATGCAGTGTGCGCCAAGCGCCGTGTAAAGTTAAAGCCCTCAGCTGTGTTTTGATTGCTCGAAAGGGCTTTGTACGTTAATGTGGAGGAGCCCGATGAGGTGTCAGGTTGAAATCTCCCCCTACAATAAGCATTCCTGCTTGGAATGAAGTGAGGAGCTGTAGGGTGTTACAGAGGAATGGTACCTGTTGCTTATTAGGAGCGTATAGGTTTGCTAGCGTGATAGGTTTATTGTAGAGTTTTCCCTTAAGAAACAGGTATCGGCCATGGGCATCTTTCAGAGTATCCAGTATCTGAATAGGACAATTTTTGGTAAATTAAATGGAAAAATGGATACCCCCTTGGATTTGGATTCGTCATTGGATGCATGGTAGGCTGTGGGATAGAAGCGAGTGTGGAGTTTGGGGATATTATCGGAACGAAAATGCGTCTCTTGAAGAAACACCACGTCTGCTTTTTGGAAGGTTAGAAGTAATTGGGACTTTTTTTGGGGGTATTTAGTCCGCGTGTATTTAGTGAGCAGAGCTTGACCTGGGGGGAGGGTGTGCGGCACCATGATGTGTCATGATCAAGAAGGGGGATCTTCCCACGGGGGGGGCTGTCTCAGGAATTATGGAGGGGGGGTCAAGGCGTGAAGGGGGATAGGAGAGGAGCTCTCCTGTGTATTGAACCAAGCATAGGGAAGACCTGCCCACCCTTCTCAAAAAGAGTGATGTCGGTAGGGTACAGTGTACAAGTGGTGTGTACCGGCCCTGAGGTGGTAAACACTATACTATGCCACTGTGTGGGAGTTGGTAAAGTCCTGGCGAGATAGAGTTACGTGGGTTATATGTCTACCCTCCGCTATAGGGTAGTAATGCAAGTATGTGGAGGTGTATGGTGAGTGGGCTTTCTTCCAAAGGTTGGCTGAATCTCTTTTCGGTCGGGATAGGGTCTAAGCTTACTGTGTCCTACAATATAAACTCTGAATAAGGCTCAGTAAGAGGAGAACCAGCCTTTCAAAATAACAATTCCTGCAAACAATCAACATGTCAACTTGTTTTATCCTATAAGGTTATTGCCGAGGGCATTGTCCTCTTCTGGGTAGCGCTTTTATTAACCAAAAAACATTAGGAGCAAAATAAAAATAAGTACCTCTAAAACCTATGGTTGTTTCTGTTGTGAACAATCCTTTTCAATGAACAGTGGGTAAGCATGGGGGGGGGCTATGCAGCGTTAGGCCCACTTAAGGTGTTTTTACGAGTAACTAGGTCACCCGTGCATCAGACAGGTGAGTGGAGTTGATGACATTAGCATCTTCTCACAGTATGAGTCCCAACAGTATGACTCAGTCACTATTGCTACTATGGCAAATACAGGGTCCCCAGAGTCTGTGTGTCCTGAGGGACAAGGACCCGAAGCCAAAGTAACAACACCTCAAGGGTACCCCAAATGCCAGGGCCCATAATCTGTAGGCAAGAGGCTCACATTCAGTCCCCTCCAAAAGCCTCTATCCCGGGTGAGTCTGTCACATTTCTCCCCCATCAAAGGTTGACTAACAAGGTCCCAGACCTCCACCTGGTCTGGACATGCGTTAGTCAGGCAGAGTGAACTCACAAAGTCTGTCCGCATGATCTCCTTTCTTGGTTGCAAGGAATAGTTGACCTCAGTAGGTGTGAGGCAGAGGTCATTGACTCTCTGTCCGTCTGTAAGCGCTTCATCTGGGTGGTGTTTACCATTCCATGGCTTGGCCTGTTGCTGGGCGGAGGGGCCCACTGTCCCAGTTCCCTGAAGCTGAGAAGAAACTGTAGGTGCTAGGCAGAGGCCAGCAGAGCTCTGCCCTGTTGCCAGCGATTCAGCTGGGAGTAGCATCTCCACTACATCAGCTTGTCGCTGGAGAGAGGGGCCGACTGCCCCGGCTCCCTGGGACTCCACAGTTGTTGCCGGTGCTGAGCACAGGTTGGTAGCACTCTGCCCTGTTGCCAGCAGTTCTGCTGGGGACTCCGCATCCTCCGCTCCGGCTAACCGTTGGGGCAGGAGGCTGGCTTCCTCCACTCCCAAACTGTGTAGCTGCCATTGGAGAGGTGAGCCGGTTGCTTCCTTTTCCATTCCCTCATCTGGCTGCTGGGACGACATGTCTATGGTACTGTCTCCCAGGTGCACAGATCTTTGCTGGGGAGAAAAGTCCGCTTCCTCCACCCAGGCCAACTGTTGGGGAGGGACAACACACACCTCCTCTCCCTTCTCCCCCTGTATCTGCTGCAGGGAAGTGATTGCCACCTTCTCACCCTGAGCCTCCGAAAGTGCCACAGGTGTGGGGCAGAGGTCTTGGACCCTCTGTCCGGTTGCCAGCACTTCTGCTGGGGGTTTGCTAGGTGGTTCCTCCTCTACAGAAACATCTATTAAATCCCCAGTCTCTGCAACTGATGTCTGGGGATATAGGTTCACCATCTCCTGTCCATGGAACCCAGAAGATGCTATCATTGCTGGGCAGAGGTTAGCAGAGCTCTGCCCTGTTGTCAGCACTTCAGGTTTGGGGACGGCACTCTCCGGATTTTCCACTGCCGATTCTCTGGCATGCTGCTGAATGTCTTCTAGCAGTTTCCTGTATGCCCTTTCCAGATGCTGTTCCTTCCTTAGCAAATGGTCCAGATCAGGTTTGAGCTCTGAGACCCCTGCAAGACCGAGCATAGCCTCTCTATATTCTCGCAGGTCCTCAAGGTCAGGTTCCCCTTCATCACCAAACACAAAATGATCTGTAAGGCTCTCCCACAGCAATCCAGGGCCTCCAAAGTCATATCCCTCCGGAGAGCATTCTGTTGTCTCCCCTAAATATCCCTGCTCTGCGTGCCATTGCAGAGCCCGATAATGATTGTCCAGCTCTATCTCCTGCTGGACCAGCCTGTCCAACTCAGTCAGCCGCTCTCCCAGGAATGCCATCCGCAATGCCCGTTGGTCACTGGCTCTTTGCTCTTGGGTTGGAAAGCACTTGCCCTGTTTTATACCAGCGAGCTGGAGGGCTCCAATCCAGAGCTCCACCCGAATTTGCTGCCTGAGCTCCAGGTATTCATCCTCAGACACAGTCCTGGTGTATGTTGAAAGGATGATCCACAGCAGCCCCGGGAACTCTGATGCCAGGTCCATATCTCCGCTGGGGTGACTGAAGTCTGCTATCCTGATCTTGGATCCAGGTGGAGGTTTAGATTTTCCAGATTGCAGGAAGCTTTCCCGCTGCTTGCCACCAATGTCACGGAACGTCCCACACTCCACTTGAGTGCTTCCGTCAGTATACCACTTCCTTGTAGTCTGGATACAGATATCAGATATTCCAACCTCTCTGAGCACAAAACAAGGCGACACTTGCTTGTTGCTAACATGGACTGATTCTTTATTTGAGATCTCACGCAAATATATACACAGCAGAATGACTAAAACCTAACCTAATTAACATGAGCTAATTAACTAATCCTTTTACCCAGACTAATTGACTACGTCTCCTAGCTCATTGACTATTCAACACACATTACCATAAACATCAACACAGGGTTAATTAGAACAAACAACAATGAGTTGAATACCTTTAGAACCTGTGGTAAGCCAGACTAAACTCATTTACGTAGTGACTCAGTCACTATTGCTACTATGGCAAATACAGGGTCTGTGTGTCCTGAGGGACAAGGACCCGAAGCCAAAGTAACAACACCTCAAGGGTACCCCAAATGCCAGGGCCCATAATATGTAGGCAAGAGGCTCACATTCAGTCCCCTCCAAAAGCCTCTATCCCGGGTGAGTCTGTCACAACCGCGCTTAAGCGGATGGTGCAAAAAGATGGGAAAGACTGGGACTGCCTACTGTCAGCACTCCAGTTTGCTCTTCAGGAGATTTTCACCCATTAAGCTGGTATATGGATGGAGACCCTGGGGGTTTCTTGACCTGGTGAGGGAAAATGGTAGTGTCCACCCTCAAGAGTGTTCTAGAATATGTTTCCCAGATGCAAGAAGCAATCGCAGATAGTATGCCACTGTCAGGGAAAACATACAAGGTGCCCAAGAGTCACAATGCCGGGTTTATAACAGGGCTATTAAAATAAGACCATTCCAAGCTAGGAATCAAGTGACAGTACTTATCCTGACCATGAAAAGCAAGTTCCTGGCCAAGTAGCAAGACAATTTGAGATCGTTACTAAAGTCGGTGAGGCGAATTACTCCGTACATTAACCAGGCACAGGGAAACCTTATCGGATCTACTACATACATTTGTTGAAACCCTGCAAAGACAGGGAACTGATAACTGTTCTGGTGAGTGCAGGACTTGAACCTCAGGTTGGTGTGGACAACAAACAGGTATCCAATGAGTATTATTGCATGTGATATTACTAAACCTGGTGTTAAGGTATATATTAGACCAGCCCTCAAATTTTCCACTCAAATTTTGCAATCGCCCCGGGAAAAGAGAGGAGAGCAGGCAACCGGATCATCAGAGCACCAAGGAACATTGCTGTAACAGCTTTCTTTAGAATTGCTGAGTGTTCCCCGCACTCGCTGTCACACACAGCCCTGCCTCCTGGTCCGAGTACTTTGATAGACAGATCACCCATCCAATGCCGGGAAGTGTGATGTGTATCAAAGTACTCGTGCCAGGTGGTGAGACTGTATGTGACAGCGAGCGACGTACACGGCAATTCAAATGAAAGCTGTTACAGCGATGTTCCCCTGCACAGGTAGGCTGCATTGATGGGCACAGGTAGGCTGCATTGTTGGACACAGGCTGCATTGGTGGGCACAGGTGAAGTGGCATTGATGGACACAGGCAGGTTGCATTGTTGGGCATAGGTGAAGCGGCATTGATGGACACAGGCTGGCTGCATTGTTGGGCACAGGTAAAGCGGCATTAATGGACACAGGTAGGCTGCATTGTTAGGCACAAGGGAAGCGGCATTGATGGACCATTGTTCGGCACAGGTGAAGCGGCATTGATGGACACAGGTAGGCTTTATTGATGAGCACAGGTGAGGCTGCACTGATGGGCACTAATAAAGTTGTTGTTAATATTTATTTTTGTAACTTAATTCTGCATAAAACATTTAAGTGTCATTTCATGAGATAATTTATGAGGGCGTGTTTAGGGGCAGAACTAGGGGCAGGGTAGGGGTTGGGTGGGGCAACTGGTGGCAAGTAACCCTTAAGGCCTGGCTAGTAGCTCAGGACTTGAAATTTTGAGCTCTGTATTAGACCATTAATAAAAACTTCACTGTGCTCAGGTTACAGCAAAAAAAAGGAGCTAGCATAAATTGTGGATAACAATCAACAAAACATTTTAAAAGAAATGCAGTGCTTAATAAAAAACGTCCATCGAAAAAGCTTCCACAGATCCAAAGGAGCACCAAGCGTGTATAACAGAAGTAAATCTCCAGGTGAAATGAAGGTGCTCCATCAACACCACAACAAACTGGGCCTCTTACCCTCAAAAGTGGACCACTAGATTAAAGGTGATCTGACAGCGCTCAAACATCCATCAGGCTTATTCCTGTTCACCAAAGACTGCACAGAGATTAAGGCTCAAATCCTGTTATCCCCTCTGAGAGCATCTCTCCACAGGTTAGATTACCATATATATGTGCCAAAAGGAGAACAAAGACTGCCTCATAGTGTAGTACGTAAAAACAGTTGTATATTTATTAAAAGATATCCAAAATACTCACAAATTAAATGTAAAAATTGAGCATGTCATCACAAGTCATTGATAGTTTCTAACCAACAAAATGGCTGCGGTCTGCATGTGCAGCGATGTCACGTGTCCAGGCTCTAACCAATGCGTTTCGACGTATTAGACGTAATCAATATTTTAGACCATACTGCATCTCAGAGATTAGAGAGTGAGTTGTCAAACCTGATTGTATTAGCCCCTAGGCCCAATTGCACTGTGTGGTTCTGTAATGATTACTGGAAGTTGAATGAGGTGTTGATTGACTCCCAGCCCGTGTCTTAGGTAGATAGGCTTTTTGAAAGGCTAGGCTCTGGTCCGATACATTACCACTTTGGACCTTACAAAGGGACATTGGTAGACCCCCCTAGCCAGAACCAGGAGAAAACAGCTTCACCCCAGAAGAGCACTTCCAGTACAAAAGAATGCCCTTTGGCCTTCAGACTGCTCCCACTAAGTTTTAACAGGTGATGGATCAGATATTTATGCCCATGTCCGGAATACATCCCAGTGTATCCGGAAGACATTGTCATTTTCAGTAGGGACTGGGAATCCCATTTGCCCAAAGTCCAAGTAGTGTTAGACTCCTTGAGCAGAGGATGGGGTTTTATTGTGAACCCCAGAAAATGTGCTGTAGGCATACAGGAAGCAAAGTACCTTGCGTACAGTGTGGAAAGAGGGTTGTTGAAGACCCAAGTCAACAAGCAAGCAACTATACAGTCCTGGCACCACCCCTTTAGCAAACAGCAGATTTGCACATTCCCAGTCATAGTGGGGTACTGCAGACAGTTTGTGCCCAATTTTTCTATCCTGGTGGCTCCATGAACCAATATGACTAAGGGTCGGAAGTCAGTCATGGTCAAGTGGAACATGGATGCTGAAAAGGCCTTCCTGGAGCTCAAGTCAGCACTGTGCCAACATCCTATGTTGGTTGCATCTGACTTTTTTTGTAAATAATTATTTTTCCAGGCAGAGGCATCTAGTGATTTACTAGGATTTGTTTTGTTGCAGGTCATCCATGGAGAGGAGCACCCCAAAGTTTTTTTCAGTCTGAAGTTCACTGCAGCAAAAAAAAAAAGGAAAACTACGCAATAGTAGAAAAAGGAATGTCTGCCCATTAAATAGGCCTTATGCCCCGTACACACGGTCGGACATTGATCGGACATTCCGACAACAAAATCCATGGATTTCTTCCGACGGATGTTGGTTCAAATTTGTCTTGCATACACACGGTCGCACAAAGTTGTCGGAATTTCCGCTCGCCAAGAATGCGGTGACGTACACCACGTACGACGAGACTAGAAAAGGCGAGTTCAGAACCAAGTGCGGCACCCTTTGGGCTCCTTTTGCTAATCTCGTGTTAGTAAAAGTTTGGTGAGAGACGATTCGTGCTTTTTCAGACTCGTGGTTTTCAGATCGTTTTCTGCTGTTCAGTTTGTGCTTGTGGGTTTGTATCTGCTCTTCAGTGCGTGCAGCGAGTACCATTGATTTATCATTGTCTTCTTGTTCGTTCGTTACTGTTTTTCAGGTCGCTCTTCACAGGCCTTGCTGTTCTTCAGTGCCTTCTGTTACTTCCTTCTGAGCAGCCGACCGTTTTATAGCCATGTTGCATATACGTACTCCTCGTAGAGTTTGTGCTGTGTGGGGGCTTGGTGTTGGGGTCCTGACCTTGACACAAGTCCAGTCCATGAACAGGGTGGGGAGGAGTTCATGGACCAAGAATTGGTTGCTCCAGCGTGACCAGTTCTGTCATATGCCTTTGCTCCGTGAGATCCGTGAGAATAATCCTGCTGATTTCAGGAACTTTCTCCGGATGACGGACCCCGTATTTCACTGTTTGTTGGCTTTGCTGACCCCCTATATCAGCAGGTAGGATACCTGCATGAGGCAAGCCATCACTCCGGAGCAGAGGCTTGTCGCCACCCTGCGGTATTTGGCGACGGGGAGAAGACTGCAGGACCTCAAGTTCTCGACAGGCATCTCCCCCCAGGCTCTGGGGATCATTATCCCAGAGCCTGGGGGGAGTCCTTTATACATGTCCTTCATACATATTTGCCTTCACTTACCTCCCCAGCATGGTCTCCTGGCCCTATATTCACCTCATGTAGTCACTTAACAATGTATTTTATCAGCTCCATAGTAGTGCTTTACACCAAACACCCCCTAAAATGTGTAAAAATGTAATTTGTGCTTTAAATTCAGGCAGAGTGCCAGAGGCTTTTTTGGGGGGTCCCCAAATCATTTGGAAACCTCCCTCCCCCCAACTGCTAAGTCAGCTGATACCAATTCTCTATCTATCTTCAATCATCTATTGCTGACTTTGCGAAACCCATACACACTATATACCTATCTCTTTTGTGGTCAGATGTATGGATGAATTCCCCAAAGCATGTAGTGCAAGGGCCTGCCTGTATACTTTCAAATGGTACTGTTTAAAGTTTTGGGATCCTATTATTATCTTGATAGGTAATAGCAGAATGTCCAAATGTGCTAAAATGTGTACAATGTGTATTTATATCTTTGTATTATGACACTTCTTACCAGTCCAGTGGGCTGCCAAAAGTGTAACTAAGGAGGGGCTGGCCAAAATAATACACATTATTTAGGCATTCATCTCTCAATGAAGTGGAGAGGGTTACCTGTCCAAGAGTTCCCACCCCTATAATGTTAGAAATGGCCCATGAGAGGGGGAATCTGATAGGTGTACCTTATACTTTGGTCTTTAAAAACTCCCTCAAATAAATGTTATCTTGATGTTGGCCAAGAATGTTTGTGTCTAATCTGCTTTCCCTGTTTATGTGCAAAATGACTAATTTTTTTTGTTGTTGTTTGACTCCACAGTTTCCTTCCTCGCTACAGGAATGGCAGACTGTGGCCTCCCACTTTGCCCAGCGGTGGGACTTTCCTAACTGTGGAGGGGCAATTGATGGGAAACACGTCCACATCGTCCCACCACCCAACTCGGGGTCATACTATTTCAACTATTTCAAGAGGTTCAATAGTATTGTGATGTTGGCGGTGGTGTCGGCTACTTACGAGTTCCTGTATGTGGACGTGGGGAAGAATGGCCGGATGTCAGATGGTGGAGTCATCGCCCAGACGGAGTTCTACAGGCGTCTCCAGAATGGCAGCTTGGACTTGCCACCTCCAGAAGACAATGTGGAAGGACTCCCATTCGTCTTCGTTGCAGATGAAGCATTTGCGCTGGGGGACCATCTTATGCGGCCATTCCCTATGAGGACCCTCACCCCGGACCAGAGGGTTTTTAATTACCGGCTGGCCAGAGCCAGAAGAGTGGTGGAGAACACGTTTGGAATCATGGCCAGCCGGTTCCGCCTATTTCTTACACCCATACACATGGCGGAGTACAAACTGATTCATATCATCCTGGCGTGCTGTATTCTACACAACTTTTACGGCAACATTCTGCCAACTATGCTGGCTCAGTTGGGCCTGAGGCTGGAATTCAAAATGAACCAACCCTGACGCCGCTTGAAAGTGGCCGTCCTGGCTTGCCCCCCCTGAGTGCCCGTGATGTCCGTCTAAGATACCTTGAATACTTTGCGGGTAGGGGGGCTATCAATATGCCAGACAATGTCTGAAACCTTTTTCAAATAAAAAAAAAATTTAACTACTAAAATCTTTGGTGACATTTACTGCTTGTGTTGCTTTTAGCTGACCCTGACAGAAATGTGGTGAGTCCTGAAAATGGCGTGATTGTGTAACATTACAAAGCATTGTTGGGTGTTATTTACTAAAGGCAAAGACACTTTGCACTACAAGTGCACTTGAAACTGCACTTGTAGTGCAAAGTGGATTTTCCCTTAGGAAATAACCCCTATTGTCACTGAAAACACCAATTAGAGCACAACAAAAGTTTTGGAGCGTTGAAACAATAATCCACACATTCTTGATTAACAATCTTTTTAATACCAGCACAATCACATGTGCATTTAGAAAAGGTTTTTAAAAAAACCCAACATGTTTGTATATAAATTTTTGGGGTCACATTAGAAAAAGTAGAAATGTCCATTTAAGATAAAACAGGCATGTTTAAAACAAACAAAAAAGACACAAATCTTGAACTTACAAAGTTCACATTTGGTAGAACTTGAAGGTAATATCAGACATGAGTATTTACAAACTGTGTTTGATATTGCGTGCAGATGGGGTGAAGTCACCCCTAGAAAAGCCAAATTTTGAAGATGCACACCAATTGCCGAATGTCAACATGTGTTAGCTGCCATCATGACAGATCAAGGGACGTGTTTTGTGGGTGCAACCCCTTCCTCACAGCTACTTTATTATTGAGGAAGGGGTTGCACCCCAAAAACGCGTCCATTGATCTCCCGTGATGGCAGATAGCACATGTTGACACACTTTGTGCCACTTCAAAATTTGGCTTTCCGCAAATATGTCAAAAAATGGTAAAAATGTTTAGCTCACAAAAAGCGCAAAAATAAAAAAAGGGATTTTGAGGGGTTTTAAAGTCTCCCTAAAACATCAATGATGTTCTTCATTTTTTTTTAACATCATTGATGCTTTTCTGGATGTTTTCCAAGTCCCTATTACACCCCATGATCTCCCCAATCAGGATCTGTGCACTTTCCGAGGTGAAATGCCCTGGATCCACAACATCACGATCACCTAAAAAGATAGAAACAAAAACACACCATGTATTATAAATATGCCGGCATCCATCTCTTACCCGAGCCTGTGGTCGCAGACACTCACCTGTTGTGGTACCAATTTCCACCACGTCTTCCTCCTCCTGCTCTGCTTGGCTTGGGTGGATTTCCCCTTCTTCCAAAGGTGGGGGGTCTGTGGTCTCCTCGGATGAGGGGTGTCCTCCGAGTCTTTTATCCCCTATGTAAAAAAAATAGGTATACTTAGCACACAGATATTTGATGGCGGAAATAGGAATATGAAACATTGCTTGGAAGTCGGGTACAATTGTCTATTTTGGCAGAGTTCCAAGATGTAGAATTTTTAGTGTCCTTTGTCAAGCTTCAATACTTTACCTGTTTTGTACAAGTTTCACAGATGGAGACACCCCTATAGTATACACTGGAGCACCTGTGTGGGCCTCCTAATAAAAAGGGTGTTCTTGTGTCCCACACTAGTGCTCCAGCGTCCAGATGTGAAAACAGCTACTGAGTGTCCTCTCCTTACACAGAATCTAATTTGCATTTCATTCTAGTTACAAACCCATCTACACAACCAAATTATTTGCAGACATGTAGGCCATAAAAAATGTGGACAAATGCATATGGCCAAAACAATGGTGTTTTCTAGGCCGAACGAACAATGTTTTATAAGAACGAATAATGTGCCCATAAACATGAAAGTTGCCATTTTAAACTGGATAACAGATAAGAAAAGCACGTGGAGCAGCACGAACGTAATAAACATAAAGAATAGGAACACAGCACAACTTCTTACTTTTTTGCAGCACTCTCCAGATCTTTCTGTACTGCTCGTGCTCTCTTAATTTGAGGTCCGATCACCGCTTCCTGAGCTGATCTTTTGATCGTCGTACCCTGAAATTCCGGTGCAGACTCTTGACTACTTTCGCCATGATCTTGGCCTTTCTGACATTGGGGTTGGGGTAAGGTCCATACTTCCCGTCATAGTCGGTCCTCTTCAGGATGTCGACCATCTCCACCATCTCCACAAAGGACATATTTGAGGCCTGAAATCGTCTCCTTCTGGATCGGGACGTTTCTGCCTCCGGGCTTTCCTTCTCCTCCTCCTCGTTGGTGTAATTATCAGACACCTGCTCTGACTCCGCCATGTGCTCTTCCCCCACTGTGCCGAATGAGAAGGGGCGGGGAATAGACTAGAAAGAACGTCAGGGGCGGGCAGAGTTTCACGCATGCGCAGTGTCTATAAAGTGTAACACGCGCGCGTAGTACGTACGATCTGTGAGCGGAGGAAGGAGTAACGGAGGCGCGGATCGTGATTGCGAAGGTAAGATTTAACAGTGGGCCTATACTGCTTCTAGATTGAGGCCTGTATTTGGACAAGTTTAGAAGACTTTAGGCTGACATTAGGGTTTGTCTTGTGTTGTGTCTTGCAGTGAAAATGGATATCTTGAAAGATAAGGACTTTATGCCAATCTTCATTGATATGTTTAGGGAGCTGCCCTGTCTATGGCAGATAAACCACCCGGAATATAAGAACCAAACAAAGAGGTAGGCAGCGCTGGATAATTTGTTGGAATTTGTGAAGACAGTGATCCCCACGGCAGACAAGGAGCACTTATCTTAGGGAGCACAAGAAGGTCCAGGATTCCCAGAGATCAGGAGCTGCAGATGACATTTATGTCCCCAAGCTGTGGTACTATGACAGGCTGCATTTTCTGGCAGGTCAGAATGAACCCAGGCCAGCACTCTCCACTCTTCCTTCCACACTTCCTTCCCCCCCAGCTGAGGCTTCTGACGCCCAACCTGGGCCTTCCAGACAGCAACATGTGGAGGAGCCCAGAGGAGCATTCTTCTAAATATTTCTGGTTGTCCAATCAATGATGTTAAATAGATGTTAGTTTGGATTGCTAATTTATGATTGTGATTGATGAAGCAAAAACTAAAACCATGTCCCTTTTTCATACACAGGGAAGTCTCAGCCAGGAGGTGGCCGGGCCAAGCAGGCTGCCTGATATCCAGGTCCCTACCCTCCGCCTTCAAAGACAAAGTGACAGGAAGAAGAGTAACCTGGAGGAGGCTGCCATAGGCCTCTTTTGGAAGGCTACAGAGGCCCTGAGAACCCCCCACAGAACCCCCCCCCCCACAGTTATGCCAGCAAAGGAGGACTTTGCTGGCATAACTGCATGCAAAATGATGCAGATGGAGGAGGGCCAACGACTCCTGTCTGAGTTCTTAATTTTGGAAGCTCTCAATAAGGGGTTGAGGGGCCAACTCACATGTGCAACCCACATTTATCACCTCACCCATAGTCCTCCTCCTCCTCCAGGTCCTACTCCTCCTCCTGCCACATCTCCAACACCAGAGCCACAGCCGGGAAGGAAGCGTGGAAGGAAGACCAGAGAGTGATGACCCTGGGTTCAGTCTGGTCTGGCAAAAGATGCAGCCTCTTGTAGTACCACAGCCTGGGGACACAGATATGATCTGCTGCTTTCCTGATCTCTGGGACTTCTGGACCAGATTGCACTCCCTTATATATGGACTCCTCAGGCCACCAATTTTGCAGGAAAACAATTGATGTGTGCCCTGGGGGTCCAAGGCTTTGCCAATTTATGATGTTTATCCAGCGTTGCCTCCCTCATTGTTTGGTTCTGAGCCCTTAATAAAGGAATTTTTGGTTCAATTATACTCGCCTATGTGTGTTTTCCTTCAAAAGGGACAGTTTGTTTGTGAGGAGGCAGGTACATTGCAAAAATACAATGTGAAATTAACAAGGGACACCAACACCAAGCAACCGCCTTGAGATTAAATAATACAAGATAATAATGGTGTTGTGGTAACTTGACACACAAAACACACACAAAAATATTATGGAGTAAAACCAATTAAAAAAAAACAAAAAGAAAACATCAGCCTTGAAAAAAATACAAAACAAAAAAAAAAAAAAAAAAAAAAACAGCCTTGAAAAAAATACAAAACAAAAATAAAACAAAAAACAAATTTGGTCAGATGTGACAAATCAAAATATATTGAGGGAATCACAATAAATAATAAAGAAGAAGAGAGTGCGCTGTATTAAACAATTTTTTACATTGCAGCGTGACGAAAGTGCTCTATCCATTCCGAATGCTAATTTTACCAGACCGAGCTGTTCCGTATCGGAATTTCTTCTGAGCATTCGTGGCACTTTGTGCATTGGAATTGTCCACACACGGTCAGAATTGACGCGATCGGATTTTGTTGTCGGAAAATTTTATAACCTGCTCTCAAACTTTGTGTGTCGGAAAATCCGATGGAAAATGTCCAATGGAGCCCACACACGGTCGGAATTTCCGACAACAGGCTCCGATTGCACATTTTCCGTCGGAAAATCCGACTGTGTGTATGGGCATTAGAGTTGCTTCAATATTACCTCTTAAATAGGAAGTTCAGTTGCCTCTGACCATGCTTCTCTGACATGGCTTCGATGGACTAAGGGAACAATGCTCAGATAATCCGATGGTTCCTAGCCCTCCAAGAGTTTGTGGTAGTTCACAGACCCAGGAGACTTCATCAGAATGCTGATGTTCTTTCCCAGGTCCATTGTTTTTGCATCACTCGCACCTCTACCTACTTTGAATTAAGGCTGAGGGGTGGGATATGTACTGGTCAAAAGGGATGCATCCTAAATGGCAGGCATGTGTCCTCTCACTTTGGTTGGCAGGTACTGGGCCCCTTAAGGGATATAGCAAGGTTTATTGAAGCAGATGGCCAATAAAGAGGAAGTGGAGAGGTTGAGAGGAGAGTATAGGGAGCACTTCTGGCTGCACTTGTGTAGTTTGGACACATGTGTGAAAGCTCTAATGCTGACTTCCTGTTGCACTTCTGTGTCCCTGGAAGCTTCATGATTGCAGTAAGCCCAAACCCTCAAACATCACCATATATTTACAGTATATATAGTGGCTGTATGGCTGTACAAGTAGGCAGCAAAGTTAGGATCAGGATGACAACTCCAGGTGCTGCACTTTTAGAAACCATGTAAGCAATACCAGCTCTCATCACAGATTCACTTAAAACTAGAAATTGCAAACAGGCACTACCCAGCTTTCCTCACAATCCTCCCTCTACCCCTCTAGAGCATGTCCCAGCATTATATTTTTCTCCTGTAGATAGAATCCACGTTTGTTACTTTTTATGATGTTACCAGGTTCATAGGTTCGGGTTTGCAGCAAATCCTGCATGTTAGGTGTTCACAGACCCATTAAAGTAATTCAGAATTTCCAGTAGTAACCATAGTGCACTGCCTGTCCTTTGAACTTAGGTCACTTGGCTTAGAAGGGCAAATAAATAAGTTTTTGGATAAGCCAGCCCCCTCACTATAAGATAGTGAAGTCACAATTCCAAGACAATAAACCAAAAACTAATGTCAGACTTTACCAGTAACATTGCGACCATCATACTCTATTCTATAAACATCCCCATATCAAAAGTATCTTATATCTTATACATAACTCCTTATTGTAAAGAAATAACTGATAGCTAGTAACTAACAATCTCACCTACATAGTTTACAGTATAGTAGGTAAAAGGTAATGAAGGACCTTGTGATGAGGCATCCTCCTATGTCAACATGTTTAAGCAGTGGCTTCTTCAGGACAAAATGAGGATCGATCGAGAATACAGTGATAGCTATATAGCATAGAGGGTATAACATATAGGGTATTCATAAGCAACAAGGTTGCAACGATTGGACAAAGCTACTCTTGGGGTGGACACAGGGACAAGAAGATAAGCCTGAAGGACAGACAGCAGCAGGGAACACTCCTCATGGTGGATATATAGTGTAGTTGGTGTACTAGGTATTAAAGGGCCACTGGTCAAAATGTTACAAGATTTCTTTTACACCAAAAGCCACCAAATCTCCATCTAAGGTATGATCTAGAAGCCATTTCATTTCAACAAGAACCAAGATTTAATTAGGTTTCATGAGAGGGGAGTGATGAAACCAGTCCAGGTATGGAAACTTATAGTGTGTAGACCCTGATAATAATTGGCAATATAATTTCCAACCACAGTCGAGATAAAATATTAGGCACACTTTCTGAGACAAAATGTAGTACCGACAGAGGCACCTGCACACAAACACAATATATTACTCAATTTTTTTATACTCATTTTTTGGTAAAATATAAAAGATGGGATTTGCTGAGTAAATAGATACCAAACATTTCAAGCATTAAAATTGTGAGTTCCCGTTAAATGCTGATAAACTACAGTACCCAAAATTGTCCATAGGCGAAGCATTAAAGCCTTTTACAATGCTAAAATTTAGAGTTAAAGCATATCAATGGTCAAATTGTAAAATCATACGTTCATTTCTATATTGTATTTAAATATATTCTAGCCTACTCCTATTAATCTGAACAATCTTGAAGTTTGTAAACTTGCTTCTTTCCTTAATTCCCCTCCAGCAGCAGATAAGTTAAAAAAAAGGCTCACCTTCCAGATCTCTGTGGACTGGCCCTGGGAATAGCTGTGGCCTGTACCTCTGGGGCAGTGCTGCCATATTTATTAGGGTGGTTATTTTTATTTATTTTTTTTTATTTAAAGATATGACACAGATATAAACATAAAGATAACTTGCATTTAGAGCGTAATGAATGCGTCAAGTATAACAGCTAAAACGTAACAGTTGCATGTGAGTGAAGGTCGCTATTCAGTCAGACTCATACCACTCGCTGAAGTCTAATATAGGGTATACATAAACATCTGTGCCCATCACTTTTTGTGTCTTTTTTATTGATAGTGAAAAATAGCAAGGGTAAAGAAAGAGAAGACGAAGGGGAGAAGGAAAGAGAGAGTGAGAGAGAAAGAGAGAAAATAAAGAGAAAAAAAAAGATATATATAATAATATAAACCCCCCGGGGAGGGGGAGGGGGGCAGAGGGGAGGGGCAGTTGCCCCCGGGGAGCTAAGTTCGGTAATGTTGAGCTGTCAATGGGGATCCTAAACAATGGATCCTGCCATGTATTGGTGGAATTCGTCAGAGAAGCGAAAGAGGTTCCAATGAAACCATCTGGACTTATGTTCTTCCGACTTATCTCACGGCGCAGAGGTCAGATCTTTCATCTGCTCAATGTCCTTCACTCTTGCGAGCCATTGGGCTCAGACTTTTGCTTCCAAAGAGGTGGGATGCTGGCCTTAGCAGCATTAACGAGATGCTTGAGGAGGGATTTGTGGTAACGTTTCCTTGACAGGGGAGTAAGGTTAAGGAGAACCGCAGCTGGGTTATCCTGAAGGGAGATATCCGTGAGTTTCTGTACGAGCTTAAACAGCGGCTGCCAAAAAGTTTGGAGCACAGGGCAGTCCCAGAAAATATGTAATAGAGTGCCTGGGTGTAGGTTGCAGAGGGTGGCTATTTCCTCCAATCCTCTGCAAGCTACCTTGCACAAAACCCTCTGTAGCTGCTGTTCTGACTCTCCCTCAGAACTTTCCTCCTCTACAATCAGTGGCACCAACAGACAGTCTGCCACCTCATCATCAGCCATTCCTCATAGTTGGAGCCCATTTGACAATAAACTCTGCTGGAACATCACTGCTCCTTTCCTGATGCCACCGACTGTTGTGTGGCTGAACCATCCTGTCTCTTTTTGGTCATAGAGCTCTATTCCTCAACCTCACTATTTAAAAGGAGAAATGCCTGTGTATGTTCAAGATCATTTTTCTGCAGCAAGTCAGTGATCATGTGATCAATCAAGTAATGGGCAGCCTAGGACCTTAGGATTCTACATTTATGTTTTGCTGCTGCCTGCCCTTTCCCCTGACTGTAGGATTTCCCCCTCTATTTGCTGCTGCCTGTCCTTCCCTTTGCATTGTGGAAGGGCAGTCAACCTAAGGCTATAGGTTTTCTCCATGTACATGGGCATCCGCAGGTAAGGGCAAGGGGGGTCAAGTGCCCCCCCTGGAATCAGGGATCGGATCAGCACATTCAGCACAGTGGTGTCACTATGGGGGTGCGGGCAGCCAGCGGGGTGACACCATCAAGGTGCTGTCAAGCCCCCCATCAGTGTAGTGTGACTGCGGGCTCTTTTCCCTGCTCAGTCCAGCAGAGAACTTGGCGGCGCTGTGTCAGGAGAAAGGCAAGCTGCGGGCTGTCAGAGGTTTCCCCCGCTCACCCCTTGCTCTGTTCCTTCCCCATTGGCCATAACTGAGGGCCAATCAAAGGAGACTAGGAGAGGAGAGCATCATGGGACATGTAATCCCGAAGATTGGTGGCCCCATTTTCTACAGGAAGGGGGCTACAGCTTGATCAAGAGAGATTGAGAGACTGCAGCCTGGAAAAAAGCTGAGGGAGTGAGTGCTAAAGGACAAAAAAAGAGGCGTGTGCTGGGCGGAAGCCAGAGAGAGCCACGCTGCCCAGCACCACCAGAGAGAGTAACGCTACTCAGCGCCACCAGAGAGAGTCACGCTACCCAGTGCCACCAGAGAGCCACGCTACCCAGCGCCAGAGAAAGAGCCACGCTACCCAGTGCCTCCAGAGAGAGAGCCACGCTACCCAGCACCAGAGAGAGAGCCACGCTACCCAGTGCCACCAGAGAGAGCAATGGTACCCAGCGCCAGAGAGAGAGCCATGCTACCCAGCGCCAGAGAGATAGCCACGCTACCCAGTGCCATCAGAGAGCCATGCTACCCAGTGCCAGAGAGAGAGCCATGCTAGCCAGGGCCAGAGAGAGAGCCACACTACCCAGTGCCAGAGAGAGAGAGCCACGCTACCCAGTGCCAGAGAGAGAGCCACGCTACCCAGCACCACCAGAGAGAGCCATGCTGCCCAATGCCACCAGAGAAAGACTGAGCCACTGCCAGGGTAAAGACATGCTACACTACTGACCAGAATCACCCCCGGGGAACCCAGAGTGAGCGATCGTCAAGCCGGAGGGGTCACTGCTGTAGTTTCGCTAAGTCTGGTAAGAGGGCCTGCCGGCCATTACCCGTTACTTATCCTAGGGACTGTACTACGCCTGCTGTCTCTGACCATGACAATGTGATAATGACATTGTTGAAAAGCGGCGGCGCATGGGTGACCCTAAAATGATGCCCCCCCTGAAAAAAGTTCTGCGGAAGCACATGTCCCTGTACTATGGCTCCAGTGCCTTGACTATAATAAAATAAATCAATAGAAAAAAATTCAACTTGCTGCTGTGTGCCTTTGAAAGAAAAAGATTTTGCTAGCAGAGTAATTGCAGATGAGTCTAGCCTCTGCTGTGTACAGCCTAGCCACTGCATTAATACTATTATAATAGAAAAAATAAATAAATACATATAGAATTAAAAAATAAAGACAATATAAAATAACATAAGTAAAAATAAAGAGAATTTGTGGATAGGAAATGTGTGGCCATGAAATAATACACTTTCTATTTCAAGATAAAAAAACTGCCTCATCTCTCCCTCTTGTATTATGGATTACCCAAGCTGTTTACATACTATCCAGCCACTGAAGATTTTTTTCTCTCTCACTCTAATCTTTGTTGCAAGATAAAAGCTGCTATGTCAAACTACGTAGTTAATTTACATTTCTATTTGCCGTCTACTTAAATGCTTGCATACTGTCCTGACACTAATTAATTTCTGAAAAACACATACTTTAATTATACTTACATACTTTACTACAATTTGAATATTTTGGTTATAATTAGGGAGACAGGGATTGAAGGGGATTCACGGAATCTAGGGTTGTGGTTTTAAAGTATTTTTATGCACTTTATCTTGATATTTTATGAAACTTTTTAGAAAATGTAGTATGGTACTTTCAAAAAAGAAGCTCACAAACTATACTATTAAAAATTTTTGCCACTGGCCAATTTGTACAAAGTTGAAGGGATTAGCTTTTTTTTTGTAAGAGTAAACTATCTTATTGCTTATAGATCTGTTGAAACCGCTACTTCCACCAGTCGATTTAATCCTATTACCACTTTAAAAAAAATCTGTCACAGCCAAAACTTTGTAAAAAAAGCCTTTCTTAAGTGAAAATCACATACACTGTTAGAGATTTGTTATTTCGGGGAAAAAAAAAATTGAATCCCACTCCTTTGAATTTGCTTGTCACCGCGGTCAAAAACAAATGTCGATTTGACCCCACTAACCATTGGAGAATTGAATAAACATTCTTAAAGCGAAAAAAATTCTACCAGTGTATGGCCAGCTTAAGTGGTATGTACAAAAAGCACCCACTCGCATTGCCTACTGTATACTGTACCTTAGCAACATTAACATAAAAGACCAGCAGAACAGGGTGTGCATGCATTTACTGTTTTAATAGTAAAAAGTGATGCAGTTGCACCCTGCTCTACTGCCCTGGGGCTTATATCATAAAAAACAAGTCAGCAAAGTAGCTCCCATATTTCCATTCTGAAAGGTTCCTATTCAGTTGAAATGTTTAATATTCATAGCAATAGCATAGCAAGAGCATAGCAATTTTTGTTCTGCTATTGGAAAATAGATTGCCTTCAGGCAGGGTGCTAGACTAGTGAGGAAGGTTAACAGAAACAGAGCACAGGTCTTAGAATAAAAAGTTTATTGTTGGAAGAGGATGGTAAGTAGTCAATTAGGAGTCTTACCACATGAAAACTGTGGCTTAAGCTGACTTGTGGTTTTGAAGCTGTGATAAAAGATGTCTTGCCAACATTGCCTTCCAGGCAAACCACACCAAAACTGCAGAATGCCCTTTTTGTGTGCTGTGATGCTATCAGTAGCTCAGGAACTCAAAAAAAGTTAGAAATTGAGTAGTTATTAAATCACAAACGTAGACAATAGGCCAAGCAGTCATATTTGGTGAGATTAAATTCACCGTACTATTTCTAGTAAATGTATCTATTAAATGAAATAGGCACAAGCAATGCGGAACCACTCCTTTTAGTACTGACAAAACGTTTGGGGATTCTAACTTATAGAAAATAAATGTTCACTAGAAAACCACGGCACTTCTGTCATCAACACGTCCCTTCATGCTCAATGAGATGAAATGGTTGCATGTACATAGACAAAGTCAGCATGTTTTAATATTCCATCATTCTGATAAACTTTGTGGAGCATAATGTTCTCTAGAATTTCCTGCATATAACCACTGTCAGATTATAGGTGTCACCAAATGGGACCCCTAGGGTTGCTGCAGTATTTGATGGGTTAGTTATGACAATGTCCCTGTTTTTATATATCTCTCCTATGCATATACAGCCAGGATTTCTAGAACTGGGGTATGCAAGTGTTATATGTAATAAAACATGCCTCCATGTTCCTATTTCTACAGTTATCTGACTAAAGGACTAAAGGATATAGCCTGAGTTTTCCTTGAAAGCTGCAGTCTGTACTGCAGTCCCTCTCTCCCAACAAGGTGTCAATCTCGTAGGCATCTAATTTTGGTACCAATGAGGCACCGATCATAGTTACTACTTCAGAGAAGACTGTGCACATGAAACTAAGGTATGATTAACACTACACATTTCTCTGATCCATGACAGCAATGTGGAATTGTGCTTTATTGTGAGCATGTGCTTTACCCATGCTTTACCCATACAGGGAAAAGTAAAAGATTAAAGTGGTTTTAAACCCCTGAAATGAAAAATGAACAAAGCATTTCTTTCTATATTGTGTACTTGCCCCAACTAAAAGCACCTAATGTGATTTCTGTCTCATCTCTCATTCCTCTGCTATGTGCATGAGTCACTTCTGACAGTCTATGCCAACACTACAAAATCCCAGGGGATTCCCCCCTCCATCACACAGCAGGTTATTGACAACCTCAACTCAGGTCTCAGATTACACTCAACTCCTAGGCTAGTCCTAGCTCTATGCTGTGTGGTATGTGACATCAGATCGTCGCGCCCTGTCAGCTAGTAGCTACACTAGTAAACTGGGACCAGAACACATACTGTGTATATATACACATAGTTGTCAACATTGCAAAAACAATTTGTTGGACACTTTTTTGGCTGTAGGCGGACCTGTATAATAATTAGGGGGCGGGGCATGCGTTTGTAGGCGTGGCATAGTAAAAAGACAACTGTGTCGCGCGAAGCGCGCCACAGCGAATGATGGGCGTGGTTTACGTGAAACAGTGGGCGTGGCTTAAAAGGGCATGGCTCAAAGGGGGTGTGGTTAGAGTCTGAGATGAATGAGGGATGGAGAGGGAAAGGGGGAGAGAGGAATGGAGGGACAGCAGGCCCAGATCCTACACAACAATAGAAATATGTGTATTCTAGAAAGTTTAACAATAAGCAGATAAAGATACTCCAAACACCTGGTGTTAGCACTTCAATCATCCCGAAGTGCATTATTTCTATTATTACATTGTAATATAAAATGAAATCATTCAACTCACCATAATGCCGAATCAGTGGGATCCCTGAGGGTGTCACTAGCCATGTCGCCTGCCACCAGCAGAGTCCTTCCTTACATCAGGTGCCCCCAGCAGAGTCTGTCCTTGCATCAGGTGTCCCCAGCAGAGTCCGTCTTTGCATCAGGTGTCCCCAGCAGAGTCTGTCCTTGTATCAGGTATCCCCGGCAGAGTCCCTCCTTGCATCAGGTGCCCCCGGCAGAGTCCCTCCTTGCATCAGGTGCCCCCGGCAGAGTCCCTCCTTGCATCAGGTGCCCCCGGCAGAGTCCCTCCTTGCATCAGGTGCCCCCGGCAGAGTCCCTCCTTGCATCAGGTGCCACCAGCAGAGTCAGTCTTTACACCAGTGTTCCCAGCCTCAGTCCTTAAATCAGTGTCCCAGGCAGAGCCATAGTTACCCCCCCTGTACAAAGTTACCCCCTCCCCCTGTACCTAGTTTCCCCTCTCCCCTAGTTACCCCCTGTACATAGTTACCCCCCTGTGCATAGTTACCCCCCCTGTATATAGTATCCCCCCTGTACATAGTTCCCCCCCACTGTACATAGTAACCCCTCCTGTACATAGTTAACCCCCCTCCTGTAAATAGTTAACTCCACTCCTGTATATAGTTAACCCTCCCCTCTCCTGTACATAGTTAACCCTCCCCCTCCTGTATATAGTTAACCCCCCTCCTGTATATAGTTAACCCTCCCCCTCCTGTATATAGGTAATAGGTAACCCTCCCCCTCCTGTATATAGTTAAGCCCCCTCCTCCTGTATATAGCTAACACCCCTCCTCCTGTATATAGTTAACCCCCCTCCTCCTGTATATAGCTAACCCCCTCCTCCTGTATATAGCTAACCCCCCTCCTGTATATAGTTACCCCCCTCCTCCTGTATATAGTTAACCCCCCTCCTGTACATTAAAGTTAAATTGCTGCAGAGACAAGAGCCAGTGGCGTCACTACAGCTGGTGTCACCCGGTGCGGAAAAAAATTGGTGTCACCCCGCCTCCACCAACTATGGTCCCCCTTCAGTACAGACCCCCCTCCCTCAGTAAAGACCCCCCGCACTAAGTACAGACCACCCCTCCAGCAGTATAGATCCTCCTCCCTCAGTACAGACCCCCCCACTAAGTACAGACCCCCTTCATCAGTTTAGACCCCCTCAGTGTAGACCCCCCTCATCAGTATAGACCCCCTCAGTACAGACCCCTCTCCCTCAATACAGACGCCCCTCAGTGCGGTCCCCCCATCTATCAGTATAGACCCCCTTAGTGCAGACCCCCTCAGATCAGACCCCCCCTCCATCAGTGCAGACCCCCCTCTATCAGTGCAGGCCCCCCTCAGTGCAGACCCCCCTCTATCAGTGCAGACCCCCCTTTATCAGTGCAGACCCCCCTCTATCAGTGCAGACCCCCCACAGTGCAGACCCCCCCACTATCAGTGCAGACCCCCCTCTCTATCAGTGCAGACCCCCCTCTATTAGTGCAGACCCCCTCAGTGCAGACCCTCCCCTCTATTAGTGTAGAACCCCCTCAGTGCAGACCCCCCTCTATTAGTGCAGACCCCCCTCAGTGCAGACCCCCCTCTATCAGTGCAGACCCCCCTCTATTAGTGCAGGCCCCCCTCAGTGCAGACCACCCCCTCCATCAGTGCCAGTGCAGACCCTCCCCTCCCATAACGCCCCCCACCACACATCCAGAAATCCAATTGGATAGTGTCCGCTCCGTACTGCGCAGGCGCCGATAGACACCGGCGCCGTGTGTTCAGTGGAGAGGGGAGGGGCCTATCCGTGCAGCTAAAGAAGCGGATTCATTGGCTGCACGGATCGAGCCCCCTTCCTCTCTCCACTGAACACAAGGGGGAAGATCTAGCGGCAGCGCTGGGGGCCATTTTGCTGGAGCCAGCTGCTCCAAAAATTAAAAAACAAACATTCCCAATTTTCCTGATGAAAATCCCGATTCGGGACAGCCTCCGATCGGGATGAGGGTCCCAAAAATCGGGATTGTCCTGGGAAAATCGGGACTGTTGGCAACTATGTATACATTATATATATATATATATATATATATATATATATATATATATATATATATATATATATATATACTTAAAGTGAATGTATTAATAGTAAAAACAAAAGACATCCAAACAGCAGCAAAGCAGCAAACTGCAAAGAGCAAACATAAAAATATAAGTTAACCAAAAACCCAGTGACCTAACTAAATGACCTAACAGAATAACAGAAATTCTAACTACCAAACTAACTGGATACAATAGGTACAAATGGGGAACACAGGAAAACAGGGTAAAACTGGATGTAAAGAGAACATATAGGAAGGGGGAACCAAAACTGGGATCAGGCACAAGGCAGTAGGGTTCCCGATTAAGGTACTAGGCAGAGAACACATTTAAAGAGCAGGAACAAGATAACGGCTAGTAGTATCTGGCAGCAAGCAAAACACTGGAGCAAGGTGTAACAGCAGAAGAGAGACTTAATACTCTCCCAGCAGCCAGCACCATGTAGAGCTGATTACTGGGACCTGCTGGATGCTGTGAGACACCCGCTGGTTGACACTGGAACTACAGTACCACCAGCAGGTGATCCATGTCCTGACACCCCCTGCTTTCTGAAGCTGAGAAATCCTGTGTAAATTCTGGACTTTGAATGGCTGCAGAGGAGAGTTTGCTGCAGATAAACAGGTACAACTTATGTAGGAGGATTTGTTTAATCTCTGTGTATCACCTGAGACTAGTCACTTCACTGGGCAATTGTAAGGTTTTACAACCACTTTAACCACTTCTATATGGGACACTTTCACCCCCTTCCTGCTCAGGACAATTTTCAGATTTCAGTGCTGTCACACTTTGAATGACAATTAGTCATGCAACACTGTACCACATAACATTTGTATCATTTTTTTTTTACATGGGGCTTTCTTTTGGTAGTATTTAATCCCCAGTGGGAAAATTAAAAAAGGAAATGAAAAAAAGACCAAAAATTCTGGGAAAAAATGCCTTCTCTTAGTCGCTGTTATAAAATTTAGCAAATAAATAATCTTTCTTCATAAATTCAGGTCAAAATGTTTTCTGCTACATTTTTTCTTTGTCACCAGAGCAGTACAGTGTCATCATATGACTGGTGTGACGGTGATCAGGGACACTGACTAGAGATGTAAAATATAGAGAATTTTTGAAGCCATGGGAATAAAAACTTTTTTTCCCCTAGTTTTTTTCTGGGGAAAACATGGGAATAATACAATAAATACACAAATAGTAGCCATTCTTTGTGTACAACTGTCATTTGAATGCTGATTGGTCACAGCAATCACATGGTGCGGACAGCAACACAGTACAATGATCTGTCATCCTCTGTGTCCGGTGGACATCGTGGGATGACAGATTATGCCACAGTGCGATCCTGGGAGGACGTTATATGACATCCACCCAGGATGGGAGAGCTTCTGCTCGGCTGTCATTTGACAATAAGCAGGTTATCCACACCTTTAAGTGGACATTGTCTTTATCTTAATGACAACAAACACCTTTAGAAATGTTTAGTATAGGCAATCTACAAACATAATTATCCGCTTACCGCCCACCGGCCGTCATATGACGGCCAGGCAGCAGGGCTCTTGTTCTGGGCAGGCGTCATATGATGTCCGTCCATTTAAACAGGGCATGCGCACGATCATGTGCGCGCAGCCCTGTACCTTCGGTGGCAGCGTGTAACGGAAAGACCGCTCGCCACCGAGGGGGGTGAACAGCCATTTGGCATGGCTGTTTACCACGTGATCACAGATGGTATTGCCCCACTTTGTACAGCGCATGCACGCGAGCGCGCTGCACGTGCACGTCGGTGGCAGTGTGTTCCCGGAAACACGGCTTGTCACCGACTCTGGTAAACAGCCGTTGGCCGGTGGCTGTTTACCACGTGATCGGCTGTGATCCTTACACAGCCGATCACTAAATGTAAACATAGAGCAGTAACGAGATGTTACCGGGTTCTCCCCCTCACACCGATCGTGTGTGATAAGGAGATTGCGGTAACATCTCGTTACCACTTACAGTGTACACCGACACACACTGATTGCCCCCCCCTGTCCTGTCACCACCCATCAAAGTACCTGTCACAGTTCATCTGAGTACCCGAGTACCTGTCACAGTTCATCTGAGTACCTGATTATCTGTCACAGTCCATCTGAGTACCCAAATACCTGTCACAGTTCATCTGAGTACCCGAGTACCTGTCACAGTTCATCTGAGTACCCGATTACCTGTCACAGTCTATCTGAGTACCCGAGTACCTGTCACAGTCCATCTGAGTACCCGAGTACCTGTCACAGTTCATCTGAGTACCTGAGTACCTGTCACAGTTTATCTGAGTACCCGAGTACCTTAGTACCTGTCACAGTTCATCTGAGTACCCAAAGATCTGTCACAGTTCATCTGAGTACCTGTCACAGTTTATCTGAGTTCCCGAGTACCTAAGTCCCTGTCACAGTTCATCTGAGTACCTGAGTATCTGTCACAGTTCATATGAGTATCGAGTACCTGAGTACCTGTCACCGCCCTTCAGAGTACCCGAATACCAGTCACCAGCCCATCAGAGTATCCAAGTACCTATCTGTAGCCATCAGAGTACCCCAGTGCCTGTCACCAGCCCATCAGAGTACCCGAGTACCCGTCACCAGCCCATCAGAGTACCCAAGTACCTGTCACCAGCCCATCAGAGTAACTGAGTACCTGTCACCAGCCCATCAGACTACCCGAATACCTGTGTGCAGCTCATCAAGTTACCCGAGTACCTGTCTCCAACCCATCAGAGTACCCGAGTATCTATCTGCAGCCCATCAGAGTACCCAAGTACCTATCTGCAGCCCATGCCTCATAGAATATATGTTGGGGTGTTTGCTGTCCAAAATGGGGTCATTTTGTGGGTAGTTCCACTGTCCTGGTGCTCCAGGGCCTTCAAAAGTGTGATAGGTAGGAATGAAATGAGATGTGTAATTTATGCTCCTAGAAAGCCTGAAGGTACTACTTCAATGTTGGGCCTCTATATGTGGGCAGGCTGTGTAAAAGTCTCACACATGTGGTATCGCCATACTCGGGAAGAGAAGAAGAATGTATTTTGGGGTGTAAGTTTTGCTATATACATGCTATGTGTTAGAAATATCTTATAAATTGACAACTTTGTGTAAAAAAAAATGCGTTTTCATTTTTTTTACACATTTTCCAAAAACTTCTGGAAAAAAAATGAACTGTTCAAAAGACTCATTATGCCTCATAGATTATACTTTGGGGTGTTTGCTTTCCAAAATGGGGTCATTTTGTGAGTAATTCCATTGTTCTGGTGCTCCAGGGCCTTCAAAAGTGTAAATGATGGTTCAGAAATGAGATGTGTCATTTATGCTCGTAGAACGCCTGAAGGTGCTACTTCAATGTTGTGCCTTTGTATGTGGCCAGGCTGTGTAAAAGTCTCACACATGTGGTATCGTCATACTCGGGAAGAGTAGCAGAATTTATTTTGGGGTGTAATTTGTTGTGTGCATATGCTGTGTGTGAGAAATAACCTGATAATATGACAATTTTGTAAAAAAAAAAAAAAAATCTTAATTTTGCAAAGAATTGTGGGAAAAAATTCAACTTAAAAAAACGTAAAAAAGCTCACCATGCTACTTGCTTAATACCTTGGAATGTCTACTTTCTAAAAAAGGGTCATTTAGGGGGGTATTTGTACTTTCCTGACTTGTAATGCCCTGTACACACGATCGGACATTGATCGGACATTCCAACAACAAAATCCATGGGTTTTTTCCGACGGATGTTGGCTCAAACTTGTCTTGCATACACACGGTCGCACAAAGTTGTCGGAATTTCCGATCGCCAAGAATGCGGTGATGTACACCACGTACGACGAGACGAGAAAAGGGCAGTTCTGAACCAAGCGCGGCACCCTTTTGGCTCCTTTTGCTAATCTCGTGTTAGTAAAAGTTTGGTGAGAGACGATTCGCGCTTTTTCAGACTCGTGGTTTTCAGATCGTTTTCTGCTGTTCAGTTTGTGCTTGTGGGTTTGTATCTGCGTGCAGTCAGTTCGTATTGGATTATTCAGTGCGTTCTTGTCTGCTCGTTGCTGTTTTTCAGGTCGCTCTTCACAGGCCTTGCTGTTCTTCAGTGCGTTCTGTTACTTCGTTCTGAGCAACCGACCGTTTTCTAGCCATGTTGCATATACGTACTCCTCGCAGAGTTCGTCCTGTGCGGGGGCTTGGTGTTGGGGTCCTTACCTTGACACAAGTCCAGTCCATGAACAGGGTGGGGTGGAGTTTATGGACCAAGAATTGGTTGCTTCAGCGTGACCAGTTCTGTCATATGCCTTTGCTCTGTGAGATCCGTGAGACTAATCCTGATGATTTCAGGAACTTTCTCCGGATGACGGACACCGTATTTCACCGTTTGTTGGCTTTGCTGACCCCTTTTATTAGCAGGCAGGATACCTGCATGAGGCAAGCCATCACTCCGGAGCAGAGGCTCCTCGCCACCCTGCGGTACTTGGCGACGGGGAGAAGCCTGCAGGACCTCAAGTTCTCGACAGGCATCTCCCCCCAGGCTCTGGGGATCATTATCCCGGAGACCTGTTCTGCCATCATCCAGGTCCTGCAGAAGGAGTATATGAAGGTAAGATTTTTATCCTTTAACATCACATTTTATTGTATTTAATGTTTGATAATATATTGTATTTCTTTCCTCATTCCCTAATTACCATGATTGGAATATGCTGTGAATGTCCCCTTTGTCCTCATGCATGCTGGATTTTTATGTACTAATTTTTTTTGTCCTTCATGCATATTTGCCTTCACTTACCTCCCCAGCATGGTCTCCTGGCCCTATATTCACCTCATGTAGTCACTTAACAATGTATTTTGTCAGCTCCATAGTAGTGCTTTACCCTAAATACCCCCTAAAATATGTAAAAATGTGATTTGTGCTTTAAATTCAGGCAGAGTGCCAGGGGCTTTTTTTTGGGGTCCCCAAATCATTTGGAACCCTCCCTCCCCCCAACTGCTAAGTCAGCTGATACCAATTCTCTATCTATCCTCAATCATCTATCTGCTGACTTTGCCAAACCCATACAGACTATACCCATCTCTTTTGTGGTCAGGTGTATGGATGAATTCCCCAAAGCATGTAGTGCAAGGGCCTGCCTGTATACTTTCAAATGGTACTGTTTAAAGTTTTTGTATACTATTATTATCTTGATAGGTAATAGCAGAATGTCCAAATGTGCTAAACTGTGTACAATGTGTATTTATGTCTTTGTATTATGACACTTCTTACCTGTCCAGTGGGCTGTCAATAGTGTAAGTAAGGAGGGGCTGGCCAAAGTAATACACATTATTTAGGCATTCATCTCTCAATGAAGTGGAGAGGGTTACTTGTCCAAAACACCCCCCCCCTAAAATGTTAGAAATGGCCCATGAGAGGGGGGGAGGGGGAATCTGATAGGTGGACCTTATACCTTGGTCTTTCAAAACTCCCTAAAATAAATGTTATACTGATGTTGGCCTAGAATGTTTGTGTCTAATCTGCTTTCCCTGTTTAGGTGCAAAATGATTAATTTTTTTTTTCTTGTTTGACTCCACAGTTTCCTTCCAACCCACGGGAATGGCAGACTGTGGCCTCCCACTTTGCCCAGCGGTGGGACTTTCCTAACTGCAGAGGGGCAATTGATGGGAAACACGTCCACATCATCCCACCACCCAACTCGGGGTCATACTATTACAACTATAAGGGGTTCAATAGTATTGTGATGTTGGCGGTGGTGTCGGCTACTTATGAGTTCCTGTATGTGGACGTGGGGAAGAATGGCCGGATGTCTGATGGTGGAGTCATCGAATGGCAGCTTGGACTTGCCACCTCCAGAAGACAATGTGGAGGGACTCCCATTCGTCTTCGTTGCAGATGAAGCGTTTGCGCTGGGGGACCATCTTATGCGGCCATTCCCTATGAGGACCCTCACCCCGGACCAGAGGGTTTTTAATTACCGGCTGGCCAGAGCCAGAAGAATGGTGGAGAACACATTTGGAATCATGGCCAGCAGATTCCGCCTATTTCTTACACCCATACACATGGCGGAGTACAAACTGAATCATATCATCCTGGCGTGCTGTGTTCTACACAACTTTTTAAGGCAAAATTCTGCCAACTATGCTGCCTCAGTTGGGCCTGAGGCCGGAATTCCTAATGAACCAACCCTGACGGCACTTGAAAGTGGCCGTCCTGGCTTGCCCCCCCTGAGTGCCCATGAGGTCCGTCTTAGATACCTTGATTACTTTGCGGGTAGGGGGGCCATCAATATGCCAGACAATGTCTGAAACATTTTTAAAATAAAAAAATCATTTTAACTACTAAAATCTTTGGTGACATTTACTGCTTGTGTTTCTTTTAACTGACCCTGACATAAATGTGGTGAGTCCTGAAAATGGCATGATTGTGTAACATTACAAAGCACTGTTGGGTGTTATTTACTAAAGGCAAAGACACTTTGCACTTGAAACTGCACTTGTAGTGCAAAGTGGATTTTCCCTTAGGAAATAACCCCCATTGTCACTGAAAACACCAATTTGAGCACAACAAAAGTTTTGGAGCGTTGAAACAATAATCCACACATTCTTGATTATCAATCTTTTTAATACCAGCACAATCACATGTGCATTTAGAAAAGGTTTTTAAAACAAACCAACATATTTGTTGTATAACAATTTTTTGGGACACATTACTAAAAGTAGAAATGTCCATTTAAGGTAAAACAGGCATGTTTAAAACCAACAAGAAAGACACAAATCTGGAACTTACAAAGTTCAATTTTAAAAGAAATTGAAGGCAATATCAGACATGAGTATTTATAAACCGTGTTTGATATTGCGTTCAGATGGGGTGAAGTCACCCCAGGAAAAGCCAAATTTTGAAGATGCACATAAATTGCCGAATGTCAACATGTGCTACTTGCCATCACGGGGGATCAAGGGACGTGTTTTGGGGGTGAAACCCCTTCCTCCCAGCTACTTTATTATTGAGGAAGGGGTTGCACCCCCAAAATGCATACATTGATCTCCCGTGATGGCAGATAGCACATGTTGACACACTGTGTGCATCTTCAAAATTTGGCTTTTCTCAAATCTGTCAAAAAAGAAGAGAAATTTTGAGATTACAAAAAGCACCAAAGAGGGAAGGGATTTGAAGGTGTTTCAAACTCGCCCTAAAACATCAATGATGTTCTTCATTTTTTTTTTTAACATCATTGATGTTTTTCTGGATGTTTTCCAAGTCCCTATTACACCCCATGATCTCCCTGATCAGGATTTGTGCACTTTCCGAGGTGAAATGCCCTGGATCCACAACATCACGATCACCTAAAAAGATAGAAACAAAAACACACCATGTATTATAAATATGCCGGCATCCATCTCTTACCTGAGCCTGTGGTCGCAGACACTCACCTGTTGTGACAATTTCCACCACATCTTCTTCCTCCTCCTCCTCATGTTGTCTTTGGTGGGTCTCCACTTCTTCCTGAGGTGGGGGGTCTGTTGTCTCCTCGGATGAGGGGTGTCCTCCGAGTCTTTTCTCCCCTATGTAAAAAAAAATAGGTATACTTAGCACACAGATATTTAATGGCAGAAATAGGAATATGAAACATTGCTTGGAAGTGGGGTACAATTGTCTGTTTGGTCAGAGTTCCAAGATGAAGAAAAATTTTTGTCCTTTGTCAAGCTTGAATACTTACCTGTTTTGCACAAGCTTCACAGATGGAGTCACCCGTATAGTATACACTGGAGCACCTGTATGGGACCCCCTAATTAAAAGGGTGTTCTTGTGTCCCACACTAGTGCTCCAGCGTCCAGATGTGAAAACTGCTGCTGAGTGTCCTCTCCTTACACAGAATCTAGTTTGCATTACATTCTAGTTACAAACCCATCTACACAACAAAATTATTTTAAGAGAAGTAGGCCATAAAAAATGTATTCAAATGCATATGGCCAAAACAATGGTGTTTTCTAGGCCGAACGAACAATGTTTCATACGAATGAACAATGTGCCCATGAACATGAAAGTTGCCATTTTAAACTGTACAACAGTTAAGAAAAACACATGGAGCAGCACGAACGTAATAAAAATAAAGAATAGAAACACAGCACAACTACTTGCTTTTTTGCATTACTCTCCTGATCCTTCTGTACTGCTCATGCTCCCTGATTTTGAGGTCCGACCACCGCTTCCTGAGCTGATCCTTCGATCGTCTCACCCCAAAATTCCGGTGCAGACTCTTGACTACTTTCGCCATGATCTTGGCCTTTCTCACATTGGGGCTGGGGTAAGGTCCATACTTCCCGTCATAGTCGGCCTTCTTTAGGATGTCAACCATCTCCACCATCTCCACAAAGTACATATTTGATGCCTTAAATCGTCTCCTTCTGGATCAGGACGTTTTAGGCTCCAGGCTTTCCTCCTCCTCGTTGGTGTAATTATCATACACCTGCCCTGTCTCCGCCATGTGCTCTTCCCCACTGCGACGAACAAGAAGGGGCAGGGAATAGACTAGAAAGAATGTCAGGGGTGGGCGGAGTTTCACGCATGCGCAGTGTCTATAAAGCGTAACACACGTGCATAGTACGTACGATCTGTGAGCGGAGGAAGCAGTAACGGAGGCACCGATCGTGATAACGAAGGTAAGATTTAAAATTGGGTCTATACTGCTTCTAGATTGAGGAATGTATTTGGACAAGTTTAGAAGACTTTAGGGTGACATTAGGGTTTGTCATGTGTTGTGTCTTGGATATCTTGAAGGATCATGACTTTATGCCAATCTTCATAGATATGTTCAGGGAGCTGCCCTGTCTGTGGCAGATTAACCACCCTGATTATAAGAACCAATCAAAGAGGAAGGCAGCGCTAGATAATTTGCTGCAATTTGTGAAGTCGGTGATCCCCACGGCAGACATCACCTATTTGAAGATCCTAATTGGTGGCATGAGGAGTACATATCTAAGCCGGGCCAAGCAGGCTGCCCGATACCCAGGTCCCTCCCCTCTGCCTTCAAAGACAAAGTGGCAGGAAGAGGAGTAACCTGGAGGAGGCTGCCATAGGCCTATTTTGGAAGGCTACTGAGGCCCTCAGAACACCCCACAGTGTGGAGGAGGACTTTGCTACCATAACTGCATGCAAAATGATGCAGATGATCCAGCGTTGCCTCCCTCTTTGTTTGGTTCTGAGCCCTTAATAAAGGAATTTTTGTTTCAATTATACTCGCCTATATGTGTTTTCCACCAAAAAGGACAGTTTGTGAGGATTCAGGTACATTTCAAAAATACAATGTGAAATTAACAAGGGACACCAACACCAAGCAATCTCCTTGAGATTAAATAATACAAGATAACAATGGTGTTGTGGTAACTTGACACACAAAACACACACACAAAATATTCTGGAGTAAAAAAAAAAATAAAAACAAAAAAAAATTAGCCTTGAAAAAAATACAAACCAAAAAAATAATAATATATATATTTTTTGTCAGATGTGACAAATCAAAATATATTGAGAGAATCACGATAAATAATAAAGAAAGAAGTTTGTGAGAAGTCTGTGTGAATATGATCAGCAAAACTACTTCATTCTTCTAGCATTATAGAGAAGAGAGTGCGCTATATTAAACTATTTTAAACATTGCAGCCTGACGAAGTGCTTTATCCATTCCGAACGCTAATTTTACCAGACCGAGCTGTTCCGTCTCGGAATTTCTTCTGAGCATGCGTGGCACTTTGTGCGTCGGAATTGGCCACACACGGTCGGAATTGACGCGATCGGATTTTGTTGTCGGAAAATTTTATAGCCTGCTCTCAAACTTTGTGTGTCGGAAAATCCGATGGAAAATGTCCGATGGAGCCTACACACGGAATTTCCGACAACAAGCTCCGATCGCACATTTTCCGTCGGAAAGTCCGACCGTGTGTACAGGGCATTAGTGTCTCAAGAAATGAGATATACCTGATGTACTGAAGGCCTGGTCAGATGTGATCAATTTTCAGTGATTGGGACCATAGTTTGTAGACTCTATAACTTTCACAAAGACCAAATAATATACACTAATTTGGGTTATTTTTACCAAAGCTATGTAGCAGTATAAATTTTGGCCAAAATTTATGAAGAAAAATTACTAATTTGCAAAATTTTATGACAGAAACAAAGAAAAGGGCAATTTTTTCACAAAATGTATGATCTTTTTTTATTTATAGCACAAAAAATAAAAAAAACACTAGTGAATAAATACCACCAAAAGAAAGCTCTATTTGTGTGAAAAAAGTACGCAAATTTCCTTGTCAAAAGAAGTTTATTGAGTATACAATGTTATAAAGATACATAAAGTACGTTTACAAGGATCTATAAAGTAAGCTCATTGTTTTACAGTAGGGTTTATATAGGTAAATATCATGAAATTTCAAATATTAAACATTGGGTTCACGTAAACCTAAATTAAAGATATATATCATTTCCTTAGTTACTTTTGTAGGTATTTAAATGATTTATACCTACTATACATATTGTTTACAAGTAGAGTGTATATAGGTCAAATAAATTCTGATAATGAGCTTTAATCGTAAGGTGGAGAAAAGGAAAGAGAAAGAAGAAAAAGGGTTGAAAGGTGGAGGTATGGTCTACAAGGTTGTCCCGCTCGTCAGTTTATTATTCTTTTTAGTTTTCTTTGAAGCCTTAGAATGGGTGTCTCTGTAAGTCATTTAATCTGTTACCATGGCAACAGGACAGAGTCATTGAAGTTTGACAGGAACTGTTGTTTTATCCAAGGATGCCAAAGTTTTTCAAATTTTGGAATTTGATTTTGATCGATGGCTACCATCTTAGCATGGGACATTGTATTATTCATTCTGTGAATTGTTTTTGCTAGTACCAATGTAGGAGATTTCCATGCCTTGGCCACTGTTTGTTTTGCAGCCGTTATTAGTTGGATCATAAGTTTGAATTGAGAGAGTGTTAACCATTCCGGTTTTAGATTAAGTAAAGTTAAATATGGATCTGGTTGTATTATTTTTTTAAATATTTTAGATGCAATCACGAAGACTTCCTTCCAGAAGGTTTGGATTACTGGGCACGTCCACCATATGTGTAAATATGTGCCTATTTCTGGGCATCCTCGAAAACAAAGAGCTGAGGTATTAGGTGAATATTTTGCCACTCTAGCGGGTGCAAGGTACCAGCGAGTTAGGACTTTATAATTTGTCTCCAGTGCTAAGATGTTGGGTGAAGATGACTTAGATGTGAGCCATATGTTAGACCAGTCTGTGTCTTCTAAAGTTCGTCCCAGGTCCTCCTCCCACCTCTGAACGTAAGAGGGTCTATTAAGATTTGCTACTCCATATAATTGATTATAAAGTGATGAAATTGTACCTTTAGCAAATGGATCTTTTGTACAGATTGATTCAAAAATGGATAATTGGGATAATGGTGTATCCCCCTTTAGGAATGGTGTATAGAAATTTTTGATTTGGAGATATCTAAATATCTCAGAGTTTGGTAGATCATATTTTTCTCTAAGCGATGGGAATTAAAGGAATGATTTAGATGCTATGAAGTCATTTAGTGTCTGAATGCCTGATGTTGTCCAAGCTTTAAAAGAATTTGGGTAGATCTATGCCGGATAAAAGGCCGGATTTCTGATAAAAGAAAGGAGAGGATTGTGTGGAGATTGTAACTGATATTTGGTTTTTAGTTTATCCCAGAGAGATAAGAAGTGTTTAGTTATGGAATTATGAATTTTAAAGCGGTCTTTAGGATCAAGCCATAATAAATTTGATATTAATAGAGGGTCATTTTCTGAAGCCTCTATAAATACCCATAATGGGATTTCCTGTTTTGCATGGTATTTGGACAGACTGGCCAAATGTGCTGCTCTGTAGTAGTTAGTAAAATTAGGGTATCCCAGGCCTCCTTTATTTTTGGGAAGATGTAGTGTGTGTATAGGTATACGTGGTTTAGAAGAGCCCCATATAAACGAAGTTGCTCTTTTTTGTACTATTCTCAAAAAATAGGAAGGAATTGGAATAGGGAGGACTCTGAATAGATAAAGCAATTTGGGTAGAATAGTCATTTTGATTGCATTAATCTTCCCTATCCAGGATAAAGGAAGTTGCGACCATTGTTTTATTAGATTTGTGATCTGTCTTAATACAGGAGGATAATTGGTTGAGAATAAGTCAGAATGAGATGCTGTTAAATGAATTCCAAGATATGGGATTGATTTTTCTGCCCATGTGAATGGGAGTGCAGCCCTAGCCAGGATCAATTCCATGTTTGTGAGTGAAATATTAAGCACTAGGCATTTCTTAGGATTAATCATAAGGCCGGATAGGGCTGCAAATCCATCAAGAGCTGGTATTAAGTTAGGACCAGAGACCTGTGGTGATGATAGAAAAAGTAATATATCGTCTGCAAATATACATAATTTGTGTGTAATACCTCCTACTTCAATGCCAGTTATAGTTTGGTTTGTTCTGATGTATTGGGCCATGGGTTCGAGTATAAGGGCAAATAATAAGGGAGATAATGGGCAACCCTGTCGGGTACCTCTTTCGATATTAAAGGCTTCAGATTTGTATCCAGCATATTTTATATAGGCTTTGGGTTTATTATATAATGCTTTGATCCATGTTAAAAAGTGGGGTCCAAAACCCCATTTTTGTAATGAATATTGCATATATTGCCAGGATACTGTGTCAAATGCCCTCTTAATATCGAGAGATAGAAAACATAAAGGGATTTTCCGTTTTTTAGCAATATGTGCCAATAACACTACCCTGCGTATATTATCGCCTGCCTGTCTATTTGGCATGAAGCCTACTTGATCTCTATGTATTAATTTTCCTATAATGCTATTGAGGCGTTTTGCTATTATTTTTGCTAATAATTTAATATCGAGGTTTAACAGAGAGATAGGCCGATAATTCACACAGGAAGTATCATCAGAAAGGGGTTTTGGGATCATACAAACAATTGCCATTAGTGTTTCTTGCCGAAAAGAAAGAAGTTTGTTAAAAGTTTCAGTGAGAATGGGAGAGAGTATTTCTGAGAATGTTTTATAGTATAAAGCCGAGTAGCCGTCTGGGCCTGGCCTTTTGTTAAGTTTTAGGTCTTTTATGGCGTTAGCAACTTCATCTATAGTTATAGGCTCATCCAAACTGCTTTTTTGATTCTGAGATAACTCAGGTAAGGTTATTTTTGAGAAGAAGGATTCAGCCTCTGTAGGATTAAATTCATTGTTTGTCTTGTATAAAGTTGCGAGATGTGAGTGAAATTTATGGACTATTTTAACTGGATTACAAGTGTAAACATTTTTTGATAATTTCAAACGTATTGGTTTGAAAGATTTGTTAGTTGAATTTAATACCCGAGCCAAATATGTACCTGGTTTGTTTGTATTCATGTAGAAATTGTGTTTGGAGCATTTGAGGGATTTATCAACTGACTCAGTGAGAAATAGATCGTATTCCAATCTAGATTTTTCCAGATGAGATTTTGTACTCTGAGATGGATTATCTTGAAATGATATGTAGGCTGCATTAAAATTGAGTTCTAGTTTTTTTGCTAGATTTTAAAATAGTGCCATTTGTCTTTGTATTGTACCACGCAAGACAGGCTTATGAGCTTCCCACAGTGTTATTGGGGAGATGTCTGTTGTATTATTAATTGATATGTATTCCTTTAAAGCTTGTTCAATGGCCATCTGATGTAGTGGGTGTTTGAGCATTATGTCCGGTAAGTACCATGTTGGGTCATGCGCTTTTGGTATGGCTGAGGCTATAGTAGTGTATACTGCATTATGGTCAGACCACTGAATCGGAATTATATCTGATGTAATAATTTCTGGTATCATTCCTATTGTTAGAAAAATATGATCTATTCTGGTGAAGGTTTGATGAGGGTGCGAGAAATAAGTGAATTTCTTTTTCATTGGGTTACTTTCTCCCCACGAATCTACCAGATTGTATTTGGAAAGAAGTTGAGAAAAAGGTAATCTATAGGTTATTTTGGATGGAGTAAAAGGTGATTTATCTAGAAATGGGAGGAGGACCTGGTTCGAATCCCCACACATTATCACTGTTCCTATTTTGTGTGTATTAATCACTTGTAATATATGTGAGAGGAATGGTGTAGGTTGTTTGTTAGGAGCTTAGTAGGAAATCACCGTGATTGCTGTGTCCATTATATAACCCATGAGTATCAGGTATCTACCTTCTGGGTCTTTAATTTCTTATGATAAGGTGAATGGTGTGGATCGGTGAAATGCAATTAGAGTTCCCCTTTGCTTGGTACAGGCAGAAGCCGTGTAAATTTGTTGATAAAAAGGAGAAATATATTTTGGAGTAGACTCTTTGGTGAAGTGTGTTTCTTGGAGGCATACTATGTGAGCCTTCTTGTTATGGAAAGTACGGAAGGCTTTGGTCCTTTTTTGAGGGACATTTATTCCCTGAACATTCAGGGAAAGTATATTCAGTGGTGCCATGGCAACAGATCAAATAGTTTTGACTTACTTTTTGTTATGCAGAGCTGACTGCGCAGATCAACCTGTGTGGACTGAAGAGATGAATAGATAGAAAAGAAACCAGTGAATTCTGGAGTAAAGAGTAAACAAAAAACATATGAGATTAGATGATACATTGTATAAATTATTTTTTGCAAGTAATCACAATTTACCCGTGAAAGAGAATAAATATCTCTCTCAGGGGAATAAGTGCCTTCGTCACACTCCCACATAATATGGTTGGGAGAATGAGGAGGGCTAATGGGGGTACACGGATCTTCCGCTTACAGGAGAGAAGTGCTATGTCAAAAGACATCAAAATGATGTTTCATTAATTGGAGTGCAGAATATAGTTTTTGTTGAAATTATTTATTCCAGGGTGGTTGTATATGGTTAGTCTTGCCCTAGGCTAAATAATTCAGTTAGAAAGGTACTGTTAATAACTTTGGTATTGATGAAGATAGTTTGAATTATTTTGGGATTTTAACCCTTTTAGAGTAAACAATTACATATTTTATTCATATGTAACTGTTTAGAATAAACAAAAACATAATTCTAGGAACTAGTTAGGTAATAATATATTTGTTTTAAGAAAAGAAAGAAAAAGCTTCCATTACTTCTGGATTATTGAACATATTTGTCCTAAAAAGTAATAAATCTATTGTTATTACCTGATAATATATAACTGAACAAGAATTTCCTTATTTCACTTATATATTCTAAGGCTATATGAATCAGAAGTAATAAGAAATATAACTGGAATGTAACATGATCCCACACAGTGTGTGACTATCAGAATGCAGTTACATTCAGTTATAAATACAGGTTTTTTATAGAGAACCATCTCTTAGTATAATAAATGAAGAGATATCAGGAATTAGGATGTCAGTCCATTGAATCTTCTTGGTCCATGGATGATGTGGCATAACGGCCTCTTTTGTGAGAATGATAATTCCCATTTTGTTCTGAAATTTTCTGAGTGCTGCCTGAAGGTGAAGATGATGCCATTCTTCTGCGTGTGGGAGAGTTGCTGCTTGTGGGTTCTGTCAGATTTAATTTTAAAAGGGTTTGTTGTAGTTCATCTGCTGATCTGCTTCTGTAAATTGTACCTTGGTAGTTAAATCTGACTGAAAAGGGGAAGCCCCATTGATACATAATGTTGTGGTGTTGCAGTTCCATTAGTTGGGGTTTCATGGATCGTCTTTTAGTAATAGTAAGTTGGGATAGGTCAGCAAAAATTTGATAATTGTGTCCTTGAAAATTAAGTTCCTTTTTTTCTCTTGCAGCAATTAGTATTTGTTCTTTCGTTCTGTAATAATGACATTTTGTGATTATATCACGTGGGGGTCCATCTTTCTTTTTGGCTGTGAGGGCTCTGTGTACTCTGTCCAGTTCTAAACGTTCAATAGGGATATCTGGCTTTAGTTCTTGTAATAGAGCAGTAATAGTAGATTGCAGGTCTGTCACAGTTTCAGGTATTCCCCTTATGCGCAAGTTTGAACGTCTGGCTCTATTTTCGTAATCTTCGAGCTTAGTTTGAAGTATTAAATTCTCTTCTTTTAATTGTTCCAATTCTGTTATATTTACTTGGGTTGTAATTTCAATTTCATCCATTTTTATTTCTAGGGCTGCGGTGCGGTTTCCCAGCTCTCTTATTTCTTTGGTTAGGCTTTTTGTTATTTGGTCTGAGGTTTGTTTTAAAGCCTTATGAAGCATCTTTTCAAATTGTAATAATATTACTGGGGATGCTGAGGAGGCTTGTGGAGAAGTTTGTGAGAGGATTTGTTCTGTATCTGACTCAAATGGAGAGTCTTGCTGTGACATTTTCTGTCTGTGAGAGCGCCCTGATGCTGTATATTGTGAGGTGACTGGAGCTGCTTTAGTTGCAGTGAGTGCCTGTGAGCTCTTTGTGAGGTGATTTTTATTTCTGCCACGGCTTCCTCCCAGTACCATATTTCCTGCCCAAACTTTCACAGTTTGTTCCCTGGGGCAAAAAGGTTCAAATGGATACCTTTTGAGCCTGCAGGCTCCGCTTTGTCCTTCTTTTCTCTCCTCAGCAGTGTGGAGCTCTAACAATGCATGTCTGCTCCGCTAGGCTCTGCCCATCTCCCCCAAAAGTACGCAAATTTCATATGGGTACAGTATTGCATGACTGAGTAATTGCTATTCAAAATGTGAGAGAGCTGAAAGCTGAAAATTGGTCTGGGCAGGAAGGGGGTGTAAGTGAACTGTATTGAGGTGGTTATACCAAAGATAATTTCAGTTTTTTTTCTTTGCATTTTCTTTTTCTCCTCATTTTTCTCACAGTGGACATTTTCACCATGAACAGATGAATGCATCTCCCTTCACTTTCTGGGCCTCTGGGTCAGCCTCCTGGAACATGGGACAGTGCACATCATGGGGGAAGGCAACGGTAATGTCGTTTTCCCAAGATGCATCTGTGAGGCCCTGGTTACATAATCAGTGCCTCACTCAAGGAAGTGGAAAGCATAACTGCAAGTAAAAGCAAAAAAAAAAAAAAAAAATGCTGCCTGCTGGTGTGGTTTTAAGTTAAAGAGGAGAGATTTGATAGCAAATGAGCACACACTTATTGCTGCAAGGAAAAAAAAATCAATGACACCTTTGTAATACCATGTAGTAAATGTCCCTGGAATTGAGGACACTAGATTGTCCAGCTGGTGGTGTGAACTTATGTGTTGACACACCCTGCTCTGTGCTGCCTAAGCTGCTATGCCATGTGTGTGCTTTTAAATGCTAACAATGGTTTCCTAGCCAAGGCTTGTTGTTGTCAGATATGAACCCTGGCACACACCTTTCTTTGTGAATACAAAATGAAAAACAATTTGATCCTTATGCAGCTCCCCGGATGTATCTCATGTACCCCGCCTAGTGAATGAATGTTATTTTGGTTTGCATAGCCAAGGTGTCTTTTACACCTGGAGGCTGTGTTTGCTCATAGAAACTGTTAACAAAGGTCACATGGGTTGTCATACTAACTGGATTCCTATGGGAACCATTGCAGGGATCTGAATGCTATGTTGTCTTAACTGTATTTGTCTTCCTGCTTTGTTTGTGTCTTGTGTATTTTTGGTATCTCAATAGAGTGTGTTCAGGAAACCGCACCTGCTTATGATTTTCATGGCTTAGCTTGAGCAGATGAAGTCATCTAGGGCACCATCTCTGGACTGTAACAACTTGCCTGTAGTTAGATTTTTACCGAAACTTGGAGTGTACTTATGTATACACATCTATATAAACTGCTAAAATGTGGAGATATCTGCCAGGACAAAAATTTACACCAAAAATGAATGACTATGTTTATTACCTAAAATCTATCTCTAGCTAGAACTTTTTTTTTTTAATAGAGTGTGAAAGGGTTTAATCCCTTTGTAGGTTTTTTTTGCTGTCTTCGTTCCACCACCATTGTCAACATGACAGAAAAGGATGGGAAATTGAAACAGTTTCAGGAGGTGATGAGAAACTTTACCACGGGGATTCCTTTTCCAGTGACTAAAAGACAATTTCCTCCCACTTAGAAAAAGTTATGCTCACTACATGTTGTATGTCCAGGGCAGGAAATGTGGGGACATCTAGCCAATAATACACAAATAGCAAAAGAAAAAAAACCCACAAAAAACATGACAGTGTTTCTAACAATTTCCTACTCTCCGAAGTAAATAAAAATTAGCTAGAGATACATTTTAAAGTAGAGTTAAACCCTCAGCATTTTTTGAAAACATTGAGCACAATAAAATAAACGTTTCCCAGAAAACTATTTGTTAAAATTATTACCCTAGCACTCAGTGCTGCTTCTCTGAACATCCAGTCTTTACAGAAAAGAGTTATGCTCCGTACACACGGTCGGATTTTCCGATGGAAAATGTCCGATCGGAGCGTGTTGTCGGAAATTCCGACCGTGTGTGGGCTCCATCGGACATTTTCCATCGGATTTTCCGACACACAAAGTTGGAGAGCAGGAGATAAAATTTTCCGACAACAAAATCCGTTGTCGGAAATTCCGATCGTGTGTACACAAATCCGACGGACAAAGTGCCAGGCATGCTCAGAATAAATAAAGAGATGAAAGCTATTGGCCACTGCCCCGTTTATAGTCCCGACGTACGCGTTTTACGTCACCGCGTTCAGAACGATCGGATTTTCCGACAACTTTGTGTGACCGTGTGTATGCAAGACAAGTTTGAGCCAACATCCGTCGGAAAAAATACTAGGATTTTGTTGTCGGAATGTCCGAACAAAGTCCGACCGTGTGTACTGGGCATAACAGTGGACAGTACAGTCTTTAGGCAAGTATGTTAGCTTGGAGGAGGGAGGAGTAAGGCTTTGCCATCCTAGGCTACAGGGTTATATGTTTCTATTGATGCACACAGTGTAGGGAGACACAACTCTAGTCCCCACATGCAAGGGTGGCTCCATAGGATGCTGCAAGACAAAGCAGCCACCCTGAAATAGGAAACCTGGGGCAGCAGTCATAACATCAGCTTAACCACTTGCCGACCATCTGCCACAGTTGTACTGCAGCAAAATGGCACGGCTGGGCGAAATGACGTTATGTAACGCCGCTTTGCCCTGTGGCCACTAGGGGGCGCACACGCACCCCCTGCTCACCCACGGAGCCGATACGAGTGTCCAGCGGTCGCGATCACTGCCAGGCTCCCGCGATCGCTCGGGGCACACAGAGAACCGGGATCTGTGTGTGTAAACACAGTTTCCGGTTCTCTGAGGGGAGAAGTAACAGATCGTCTGTTCATACAGAGCATGAACAGCGATCTATCTCTTTCCCTCCACAGTCCCCTCTCCCCTTTAGTTAGAACACACAATAGGGAACACATTAACCCCTTGATTGCCCCTAGTGGTTAACCCCTTCACTGCCAATGAGATTTTCACAGTAATCAATGCATAGCACTGATCACTGTAAAAATGCCAATGGTCCAAAAAATGTGTCAAAATTGTCCGACGTGTCCGCCATAATGTCGCAGTCCCGATAAAAAGCGCAGATCGCCGCCATTACTAATAAAAAAATTAATATTAAAAATGCCATAAAAATTTTTTTTTTACCAAAAATATGTATAAGATTACATATTGGCCTAAACTGAGGAAAAAAATTGTTTTTATATATATTTTTGGGGGATATTTATTATAGCAAAAAGTAAAAAATAATGCGTTTTTTTCAAAATTGTCTCTTTTTTTTTGTTTATAGCACAAAAATTAAAAACCGCAGAGGTGATCAATCAGCACCAAAAGAAAGCTCTATTTGTGGGAAAAAAAGGACATCAATTTTGTTTGGGTGCAACGTTACACGACCGCGTAATTGTCAGTTAAAGCAACGCAGTGCTGAATTGCAAAAAGTGCGCGGTTAAACCAGAATATAGGCAAGGATTAAAGGATAAAGAAGCTGCACACTCAGTTAGTAATTTTCATGGTGCCTTTATGGCAGTATATAAATGGCTGGTTGCTCCACCCCTGGACAAGCCACAGGACCATTATAACTCTATAAAAGTGCAATGCCCCCACCCCATTATCTTTTCTTTCCTGAAAAGCCAACGGGATCATGGATTCGCCAACCCCTGCCTCACCCAAAAAAAAGTGGTGCCGTCATTCAGGTTCATGCTGTCCTAAGATGAGGTCTCCTCACTTGGGCTGCTAAAGGCAGGAATGGGGAGCCCATTTTTCTATGGATCTTTTTGAGACAGTGTATGTGGGACCATTTAGTCCTAATTGTCGCTCTGCAGCTCTGTCCTGCCATGTCCTGTTGCCAGCTTCTATCTTTCTGTTTTTCTATAGCCGTGCCCATACACATTGACACTTCACATTCTACTTTAAGATCACATGGCTCAGCACATCATACCCCATGAGAAGGCCTGTTGGGCCTGTGGTTAGCAGATGCTACCTAACAAACTGGTCTGTGAGATTTGTTTCTCAGAAGCCTCTAAAGACAAAGAGAAAGAGAAACTTTTCTTAGGAGATATCCGGTCCCACAGGAGTTGATAGACTGACAAAGGCACCTGCTGAATGGGGGGACTCAGTTACAGCTTCAGAGGATGAGGCAGCAGAATATTCCCCTATATCCCTTGACTTTTTCATCATTGACCCCTTTATAACAGCGGTAAAAGAGGCCATACAATGGGAGGAAACTGTCGAGCCCACGCCAAAGAGATAATTCCCTCATAATGCCCTCATCTTAAGAAGAAGACTTTATTTAACCTTCCCCTTGATGGAGGAGATTGAGGGCGTTGTTCTTGAGGAGCGGAAGAGGGTCTCTAAAAGACTGCATTCAACTGGAAGAAGCGGTCTCTTTTAGGGATGAGCTTGACCGCAGGATTGACAGACCTGAAAAAGACATACCAGGCTATTGACACATTGAAGTGCTCGACGAGGACAATGCTATACGCCATAACCGTAGAAGGACTCTCTGGCTGAAGCCCTGGGCAGCTGACCCCTCCTCGAAACAGACATGGTGCCGCATACCTGTCGATGGAAAAGCTCTGTTTGGGGAAATGCTGGATGTGGCAATTACCAAAGAGACTGGTAGAAAGAGTGGGTTAATACCCCAGGACAAGACTAGGAGGAGGAAGTATTCCATGAAGAGTTCTTTCCAGTAAAAGCCGAGGGATACAAGGGGTTATCATCCCGGTAGAGAATACAGGAAATGCTGGAGAGACTCCCAGTTGACTTTCCTGAAGTTGGCCAAGTCATCTAACTCGCTACAGGAAAATCCAAAGTCATTTTGACTTCCCACTCACCCACACCTGCTCCTGGGGGCTCATTTAATGCATTGGAGAATTGCTCAGATCGGTGGGCAGTCTCCAGCCTCTTCAGGCATCCTTCCTCCCCACCAGGATTCATAGATCAGCAGAAAAAGCAGAAATTTTGCAACAGTTTGTGCAAACATTAATTCTCTTGATAGAGTGTAAGTACCTGTGCCAGAGTCCGAAAGGTGCTCTGGCTTTTATTCTCCAGTTTTTCTTGTGCGCCAAAAAAATGGAGGGACGGACGCCAGTGCTGGATCTGAAGAGATTGAACAGATTCATTCTCTTGGAACATTTCAAGATGGAGTCGCTAAGCACAGTTATTCTGGCAGTCAAGCCGAGGCGACTGGATGGTCTCCATAGACCCCCGGGACATGTACTTACACGTACCAATTTACAGCCGTTTTCAGCCTTACCTAAGATTCAAAGTGGAGCACATCCACCTTCAGTTCCAGTCTCTCCCATTTGGCATATCTACAGTGCTAAGAAGCTTTACAAAAGTACTTGTGGCAATCCTAGCACCACTCAGAGAACAGGGAATCAGAGTCCTGTAGTACCTGGATGACATCTTGATATTATCTCAGTGCAGAGAGATACTAATGGCACACTTACGGGAGGTAATAGACCTCTTGATCTGTTTTGGTTGAAAAATCAATCAGTCCAAGAGCCAGCTAACTCATATGCAAAAGATGATATACCTGGGTGCTCTGCTCAACACGCAGAACTGGTCAGTTTCTCTACCGTTGGCAAAATTCTTGGTCATCAGAGTGAAAGTGAGGCAGGCCTTGTCAAGCTAATCTATGTTGGGATCAAGATGACTCAGCCTTTTGGGCATGTTTGCCTCATGTATTCTGATGGTCAAGTGGGTCAGCTGGCACCTCCTGACTTTTCAGCAGGGGTTTTTTTCTCAGTGGAGAAGCAAGTCACTGTTCTAGCAAATAGTTGTGACTCTGAGGATGAAGTCCAGTCTCTGGTAATGGACAAGGCCCCAAAGCCTCCAGAATCACTGCCATCTTGGTCCCATCTCCTGCACCATTCTTACATCTGGCACAAGTTGGTTAGGCTGGGGCACCCATTGCAGATCTGACATGGTTCAGGGAAGATGGCGGTTGGACACCAGCAATGTAGTATCAAATATGCTGGAGCTGAGAACAGCCTGCATGGCCTTATCTCTTTGACCTCCTCTCTCAGAAGGAAATCACTTCTGATGCAACAGAGCAGTGGTGGCCTATGTGCAAAACCAGGGCAGCGCACACAGCAGATCTCTAATGCAGGAAGTGCCACCGATCCTGTCATTGACAGAGAGGAACCTGCTGAACCTCAGAGTGGACTACATTCCAGCTTTTCGGAACCACCAAGTGGATCTATTTTCCAGAAATTTGGCCGACACAACGAGTGGTCACTGAACCAGACAGTGTTTGATTGGATTACCCCCAGTTAGACCTTTTCGCCTCACCTCTGAACATCAAGACGCTTCTCTTTTTCTCAAGATATGTCTGACAGACATCAGTGAGGGGTGGATGCGCTAGCTCAGTATTGTAATTTCTGCCTGGAATATACCTTCCCTCCACCCCTCTGATCCTACGTTTTCTCCATTGACTCAGCAAAGAGAGAGTGATTGTGTTGGCAGTAATCCCTTATTGGCCACGGAGGCCATAGTTCACCCTGTTGATGCATCTGTCCCTCTGCGAACCCCTACCTCTCCCACATTTTCAAGACCTTCTGTCTCAGGGAAACTTTGTACCCCCGCATCCAGAGACTCTGAATTTGAGGGTCTGGAAGTTAAGAGGAGAAAATTGGAAGCAGTAGGTTGTTCCAGTCAAGTTATCAAAACTCTGCTTCAGGCAAGAAAGACCTCCACAAGCAATACTTATTACAGGATTTGGCAGAAATTCCTCAAATTAGCACAAAGGGAACAGTCTGACCCACTAAGACTGGAGGTTAAAAACATTCTGCAATTTCTTCAATCAGGCCAGATTTAGAATTAGACCTTATTACCCAGAAGGTGCACGTCTTAGTCCTCTCAGCTCTCATGGACATCAGATGGGCCCTAAATCCTCTGGTAGAACGCTTTCTAAGAGCAGTACTAAGGCTAAAACCGCCAAGAAGAAGTCTGTACCCCAAATAGGACTTGCCGTTAGTGCTAAACTTTCTTGCAGCACCCCCCTTTGCACTGAAATCTGCTTTTTGGAGGACATCGCACTGAAGGCAGCATACTCCCCTCCCTCGTACCTACACTTGTGGCTGGTTTGAGTCTAGTTACAAGAATGGGGTAGTGGGAGAGGGGTGTCACTCTCTTTTATAGAGTTATAATGGTCCTGTGGGTTGGACAGGGGCAGAGCAACCAGCCATGCGTGTGCTGCCATGGATAGGCACCAGGAAAGGAAAATTACAAAACGGTAAGTATTTAATTTTCCATTATATTTGTCTGGTTCTAGGTGTACATATTCTTGAAACACTTTTCTACTTTTATGACAAGTCAATGAAGACAGCACAGTCAATCTTCCTTTCAGACACTTTTTCAGAATAACTGCAGTTTTCTGAAAAATACATTTTTTAAATGTATATTTGTGCATTATTTTAGAAAGTAATTATAACTTTTATATAAAACTAACATTAACTTCTCATATTTGCTCCCCTTTGGTCTGTTAAATATACCATTGAAAGCCTTTTGGTGTACCTGTTGCATAAGTGCAAAAAATCTTGTCTGAAATTCAAAGTTGTCCAGTGTCCTGTTCACACTTGCTGTGCTCTTTCACGGAGTCTAATCAGTCCTCCTGGTTCTAGGACTACACATCAATTAGTGCCTATGTTGTGGAGATGAGAAGAAGGGGTTGTAATTCAGTAGTTTAGCTAAAGAACAACTAGACAAGGCCAACACCATTCATTCCAAAAGAATAATGTGTGTTGTAGCTCACATCAGAAATTAGGAGCCGAGTGCACTTCTCACAAATTAACATGTATTTCTTGGTATTTTAAAGGGATAAAACATGTGCAGGTATAGCAGAGATGTACTGCATGTTTCTTTATTATGTTTTTATTTTGCCCTGATGTATACTTTAAGAGCAGACCAATGATGTACCTCTTCTGAGGAGCTTTTATAGCTTTGTGATAGACGAGGAGCCTGCAGCAGCACATTTCTCATCAATACAATTCAAATCACACATACTGTGATAGAATTAAGTCACATGTCTAATTTGCAGTGACTTTAGCTGGTAACAAGTGTGGAAGTTATGGATGTAGTGCAGTGAAGTGACAAATATTCAGTCAGGGTTCCCTTGAAAGCTATGAGGCAACACTATACGTTGTTTTCCTGGCTAGCAATCCATGATACTTCATAGGGACTGTAGCAACAAGACCCCTGTGAAGTCGCTCTTAAACCCATTACAGCAAGGCAGGCATGCTTGACTTACTCATTTCAAAGAAACAGAGCTGTTTCCACACAAGGATTAAAAGAGTAAAGTTGTTAAAATTAATTTTATCTTGCACCTACATCAGCAGTGCTGTGACAATCTTTACAATGAGTCAAGATCATTGGTATGCTACCATTTTATATACTGCTGGCTATCAAAGTCTGATTTGCTTTGTAATGCAAAATGTAAGTAAAGTTTCCTATAAAAATGGACCAATAATGGGCCTTGGCAACCAAAGCAAGGACATCAGACACAATTATTTCTTTGAGGTACTTAGACCCATTCCCTATTGGTTAAAACCAAGCTCATTACTGGCATTTCTCTCATACCATATCCAATAATTCTCCTTGGGATGACCCATGTAAAACCTTTAACCTGTGGAGTGACTGAACAAGGACACCTTCTCACATCTTAGTCATCTCTGTTACTTCACATCATATTCAATGTTCTCACAATGGGCTCCGTTCACAAAGTGGTATCTACTGCTTTAAGATTGCGTTAAAATATCTCTTAGCGTTTTTCAAACATTTTTTTACAATTAATGAATAAGCTCTTCTAAAATATCACGTGTGGTATTTCATCGAAATGAAAAAGCTCTTCTAAAATATCACGTGTGGTATTTCATCAAAATGTGTGGTATTTATCTCATGAACCTGTTCGGTATTTTATCTCATGACGTCATATCCAGTGGGATGGATACAGTAGAAAGGGATTAGAACACCTGTCAGTTTTTATTGCTGTCTGTGTCTCCCTCTCTATTGTTACTGTTTCTTCTTATAACTGAAAGTGAAAGGAAAAGAAATGCCCACATTTTTGGTCAGAACACTAATAGTGGGAAAATCTCACGAATAGGACACAGATGGAAAAAAAAAAATCTGACAAGGGTTCTAACCCACCCTTACTCTATCCAAAATGAAAAAGAAAGTTTTGCCTTTAGTTACAGTTCTAAGCCATTTTTGCTGTGATATTTGTCGAATCCATTGCTATATCTCTGGACATGTCTGTTTTGTCGTGTTAGAGGATAACCATTGTCATTTCCTGATTTTTTTGGAAGTCTCACTCAGGTATCCATCTGTCACTTTCATGTTGAGGACAGCTCACGTTCCACACCTTTGTAAGAATATTTGTCTATTCCTAATCCGCTTTTGTCTTGAGAAAATTTGCACCAAAGAAATCTCTTAAAATAATTGTGAATAAGCAAACTATCCCCACTACATATGACATATGTTCTAACAAGGGATTAGACCATTGTGATATGCATGTACAATGTATTATGTTTGAAATGATTAAGAGGTTTAGGTAGCAAATTATGTATATACTTCTTTATACAGAAAGAAAAGTCTCTAAATACAGTGGGGCAAAAAAGTATTTAGTCGGCCACCAATTGTGCAAGTTCTCCCACTTAAAAAGATGAGAGAGGCCTGTAATTGTCATCATAGGTATACCTCAACTATGAGAGACAAAATGTGGAAACAAATCCAGACAATCACATTGTCTGATTTTTGAAAGAATTTATTTGCAAATTATGGTGGAAAATAAGTATTTGGTCACCTACAAACAAGTAAGATTTCTGTCTCTCACAGACCTGTATCTTCTTCTTTAAGAGGCTCCTCTGTCCTCCACTCATTACCTGTATTAATGGCACCTGTTTGAACTTGTTATCAGTATAAAAGACACCTGTCCACAACCTCAAACAGTCACACTCCAAACTCCACTATGGTGAAGACCAAAGAGCTGTCGAAGGACACCAAAAACAAAACTGTAGACCTGCACCAAGCTGGGAAGACTGAATCTGCAATAGGCAAGCAGCTTGGTGTGAAGAAATCAACTGTGGGAGCAATAATTAGAAAATGGAAGACATACAAGACCACTGATAATCTCCTTCGATCTAGGGCTCCACGCAAGATCTCACCCCGTGGGTCAAAATGATCACAAAACGGTGAGCAAAAATCCCAGAACCACACAGTAGGACCTAGTGAATGACCTGCAGAGAGCTGGGACCAGCGTAACAAAGGCTAACATCAGTAACACACTACGCTGCCAGGGACTCAGATTCTGCAGTGCCAGACGTGTCCACCTGCTTAAGCCAGTACATGTCCAGGCCCGTCTGAGGTTTGCTAGAGAGCATTTGGATGATCCAGAAGAGGATTGGGAGAATGTCATATGGTCAGGTGAAACCAAAGTAGAACTGTTTGGTAGAAACACAACTCGTTGTGTTTGCAGGAGAGAGAATGCTGAGTTGCAACCAAAGAACACCATACCTACTGTGAAGCATGGGGGTGGCAACATCATGCTTTGGGGCTGTTTCTCTGCAAAGAAAACAGGACGACTGATCCGTGTACATGAAAGAATGAATGGGGCCATGTATCGTGAGATTTTGCATGCAAACCTCCTCCCATCAGCAAGGGCATTGAAGATGAAACGTGTCTGGGTCTTTCAGCATGACAATGATCCCAAACACACCGCCCGGGCAACGAAGGAGTGGCTTCATAAGAAGCATTTCAAAGTCCTGGAGTGGCCTAGCCAGTCTCCAGATCTCAACCCCATAGAAAACCTTTGGAGGGAGTTGAAAGTCCGTGTTGCCCAGCGACAGCCCCAAAACATCACTGCTCTAGAGGAGATCTGCATGGAGGAATGGGCCAACAGTGTGTGACAACCTTGTGAAGACTTACAGAAAACGTTTGACCTCTGTTATTGCCAACAAAGGATATATAACAAAGTATTGAGATGAACTTTTGATATTGACCGAATACTTATTTTTAGGGTTGTCCCGATACCGATACTAGTATCAGTATCGGCACCGATACCGAGCATTTGCCCAAGTACTTGTACTCGGGCAAATGCTCCCGATGCTTCCCCCGATACCTAGAAGACAGCTGTGATCGGCGCGTGGGGGAGTTACAAGATTCTCCCCCAGCGGCTTTCAGCAGCTTTAGTGACATACAGCGGTGATCGCTCACAGCTGACTGTCACTGCATCCTCCTCCGTGCCCCCTCCATTCCTCTGTGCCTCTCCACTGTCCCCTGCATTCCTCTCTCCTTATCTGTCCCCCTCCGTTCCCCCCCTCCGTTCCTCTCTCCTTATCTGTCCCCCTCCGTTCTCCCCCTCCGTTCCTCTCTCCTTATCTGTCCCCCTCCGTTCTCCCCCTCCGTTTCTCTCTCCTTATCTGTCCCCTCCGTTCTCCCCCTCAGTTCCTCCGTCCCCCTCCTCCTTCCTTTGTGTATGGATAGAGTCAGCTGACTCTGTCCATTCACATAACTGAAACATTGTAATCTCCTGTGATTACGATGTGTCAGTTTATTAATGGAGAGGAGCCCCTGTCTTCTCTCCATTCATTCTCAGTGCAGCTGACGCTGCAGAGAAAGGGACTGGGGAATCTATCTATCCTCTGTCTCTTTCTCTGTCTCAAGGGGGAGATATCAGAGGTCTGTTAAGACCCCTGATATCTCACCAAAGCCCCCCAAAAGGGCTGATTTAAAAAAAACAAAAAAAACAAAAAATAAAGAATAAAAAAATATTATTGTAAAAAATAAAAATTGTAAAAAAAAAAAACACACACACACATACAAAGTTCACCCCCCCCCCCAAAAAAAATAGCAAAAAAAAAAAACTGTCACGTGACTTTAAAAAAAAAGTATCGGTAATCGGTATCGGCGAGTACTTGAAAAAAAGTATCGGTACTTGTACTCGGTCCTAAAAAAGTGGTATCGGGACAACCCTACTTATTTTTCACCATAATTTGCAAATAAATTCTTTCAAAAATCAGACAATGTGATTGTCTGGATTTGTTTCCACATTTTGTCTCTCATAGTTGAGGTATACCTATGATGACAATTACAGGCCTCTCTCATCTTTTAGAGTGGATGAACTTGCACAATTGGTGGCTGACTAAATACTTTTTTGCCCCACTGTATCTGGAGAAATGATCGGAGAAAATAAATATTATATGTTTCACTATATGTAATGGGGTTGATGTACTAAAGGCACATAGACTGAGCACTTTGCAGGAGCAGTTGCTCCAGAGCTTAGTAAATGGGGGAAAGCTCTGCTGACTTCCATCATTCAATCATGCGCTAGCAAAAACTCATTTTTTAAAATTTTCTCTGCATGTGTTAGGGTATTTTATGTAAAGTGAAGTTTTACCTCATTTACTAAGCTCTGGAGAAACTTGCAAAATGCGCTGTCTTTCCTGGCTCACCGCATGTCAGTAACAGTGGGACAACTCCACCCCCTTGACCCTGAGGAAAACTTTCTACCTTAGAATAAAAGATGGAGACCCCTACACTCAGGTGTTATTTTTCTGGTCCTGGACACCTGTCTCTTACTTCAGATGAATGGAGGAATGGATGGTCCCATATTTCCTCCCTACCAAGATTCTCGTCGGGGTTCAGCCTCTCCCTGGCTTGGAAGTTCTACATGTTGGCTGTAAATCTTTCTAATTCCAAAAGCCCTTTAGTGCCAGGGCACAGGCAAAGTGGCTTAATGAGCCATGCAGCTGTCGGTGCAGTGTTTGTTCCCTGCCTCCCTCCTTGGCATGCTTTCTCTTTCTCTCTCTCTCTCTCTCTCTCTCTCTCTCTCTCTCACTCTCCAGGGGCTCCATTAGGGGGGCAGGCTGCACTGTTCTTCCTCACTTGTCTTGGAAGAGGAGGACAGGGGGCATGGTAACACAGACCATGCGACAAGCAGAGGCTGTTTACACCATTGCTAGACAACGGGAGACAGCTTGATTTAAACGAAAGAGGAATAGAGAAAGTAGCTGATAGTGTGCCAAAATCCCTAGGATATATACATGGAAGAAACCCTCAAAATACTAATTTAATGGGACTATGTTATTATGTGAGTGCATAGAAAAAGGTTGAAAATGTTTTAAAAGTTTCCAAAATTCTTTATTATTACAAAACTATACAAAAATGATAATACATATTAAAAATGGGTTGGATAATTTCTCTAGATACAGTGTACTCAAGAAGGAAATCATGAAACAGAGCGTAACGATGGACACCCAATGCGTTTCGAAATAGGTTTTCTTCCTCAGGGGTGCATAAACACTAAAAAGAGCAGATTGCTTTCTATAACAGAGAGATCACAATTACAATGATATACAAAGTATAATACTATGTTTTTACGCAACATGATTTTCTGTGTATATCCATACCTTTAGAGTAAGGAGTACATCTAGAAATAATACCCAAAATTAAAAATAGGCTGCATATTGTCCTCTGAGTATCACCAGGGGGGCGTCAACATCAATTCCCAGCCAGTGATCCACTGGGGTCGGATGATTCAACACGAGGAGAGTATTGATGTATGTGCTGTTGAAAGGGAAGAGACAGGAGTTCATATTATTTGACCACATGGATGGTACACAATTATGAAGTGAGGTAAATGAGTAAGAGGATGGATACCTAAATCTGAAGTGTCCATGCAGAGCTAGTAGCGTTTAAGATCATTCTGTTGCACGGTCACCAAAAGTAAAGGGGTGCTGTGTTGGATAGCATTTAAATTTATTGCGTCATCTTTCCTTAATACAGAATCTTTCCTTAATACAGAATTTTAGAAGGAAAGGGAGGGAAGGGGGTAAGAGGGAGGGGGGAGGAAAAAATGGAGGTTAGGGAATGAAAGGGGGAAGGGAGAAGTTTATCTAGGTGTTTTTTGGATATCAAAAGGCAAACCTGTGTGTTATTTCCATATATTTAGACATCATGAAAGGATCATAGTGTATTTGTCCACAAAGATATAGGTCAATATATGAGCAGACAAGGCAATGGAGAGGGGTCTATCCCAGGGTCATATCTCCAAGACCTGCAATAAGTAAGATAAAAGTGGTATAGAGTAGATGGATTGATAGCCGGAACAAAACTGGTCCCCCGGCCGGGTGGCTCGCTGTGAGACCCACCCCAGAGCGGGATGACACCAAGCGGCCGCCGGCGCACAAAAAAGGCCAGCCAGTGCGTGCAGGAGAAGCAGGGTGGTGCCTGTACCACCACATTGCAGAGGCCAGCCAATGGGGAGGCCACCCTTGCCCCCACTGCTGAGAGTGGAGAGGAAACAGCATTTGTGCCCTGGGTGGGGACACAGGCAGGCGGGCAGGGAGACACGGCGCCCACCGGTTGACACACAGAGAGGAAATGCAGACACAAATCATATTGTACATAATAACATGACATCAATGTGCAAATAATATTTAAGAAAATGCATAGAACGTTGGTACACTAAAAACCAGAGACATCACAAGAGGGAAAAACAGTGACAATGAATCAGGAAGAAGAATGTTGCAAGGGGGATGCAAAAATTGCAGATGGAATGAACAACAGAGAGTTAAATGTGAATGAAATGTAATATGGATGAATCATGAAATTTAGACTTCCATGCCACCCGAATGAAAGCCTTCTAAAAAGTGCCTATAGTTGATTGCCTCATTTAGGCCGGGGAAGACTGTGGCATTCAGATTAAAGATCCATCTTAATTCAAGCTGAAGGAGACGTTTGTTCCAGTCTCCTTCACGTAAGCCTGGGTGGATGCGATCAAGTATTAGAAATTTCTTATTATGCATCTGTGCAACATGAGGACACAGGGGTAATTCTGGATTGCACATCTTTATAGATAGAATATGTCTATGTGCCCTCTTCCAAAATAAATTTTTCATCTTGCCTACATAAAAGCAACAGCACTCACACATAGCAGATAAACTACTCCATGAGTTTGACAGCTGGCGTAATGCCGAGGTTTGTAAATGCGTCTATCTGGGAGTCTTGTTTGGGGATTGGTATTAATGTATCTACAGTATTTGCAGCTCCACACATGAAAGTTCCTAGTCATTTGCAAGGGTCATGTCTATTGAAGCCTTTATATCCACTTTGAACCACTTGATCTCTTATTGACGTGGCACATCAGAAAGTAAAGGCGAGTGTTTGTGGGACAAAGGGTCCCACATTGGGATCCATTATTAGTAGATGCCAGTATTTTGTTACAATTTTGGAAACTTGAGTGTGTTGACAAGAAAATTTTGTAACGATACGTAAGGGATTGACTGGTTTACATTTTCTACGACCATATAGCTATTCTTGGCGAGTCTTTTGGGTTGCACGTTTATTTGCTTTCTTTAAAGTTGGGTTTGTATTTTTTTCAAGGCTGTTTTTATTTTGTGTTTTTTTGTGTTTTACTCCAGAATATGTTTGTGTGTGTTTTGTGTGTCAAGTTACCACAACACCATTATTATCTTGTATTATTTAATCTCAAGGAGATTGTTTGGTGTTGGTGTCTCTTGTTAATATCACATTGTATATTCGAAATGTACCTAAATCCTCACAGACAAACTTTCCTTTTTGAAGGAAAACACACATAGGCAAGTATAATTGAAACAAAAAATTCCTTTATTAAGGGCTCACAACCAAACAAAGAGGGAGGCAATGCTTGAGAAACAGCAGAAATTGGCGAAGCCTTTGACCCCCAGGGCAGACATCAATTATTTCCAGAAATTGGTGGCCTGAGGATTCCATATCTAAGGGAGTGCAGTCTGGTCCAGAAGTCCCAGAGATCCGGAAAGCAGCAGATGACATCTATGTCCCCAGGCTGTGGTCATACAAGAGACTGCATCTTTTGCCAGACCAGACTGAACCCAGGGTCAACACTCTCTGGTCTTCCTTCCACGCTTCTTTCCACGCTGTGGCTCTGGTGTTGGAGATGTGGCAGCAGGAGGAGGAGGAGGAGGAGGAGGGGGATGGGCCAACTCACTCAGGTGGGTATTAGGTGTGATTTCGCCACTCACCCCCTTAGTAAGACTTTATACAGAAGGTCCTCACAAAGCTTGCTTGAACCTCCTGCATGCCCTGCAGTTTGGTGGCAGCCATGCAGGCAAAGGCCTCTTCAGGAGTGGGGGTGGCTCTGAGGGATGCAGAAGCCTCCTGAATGAGCCTGAGCGCTGAATCCTGAACGTGACTCCCCTTCCTCGGGGACCATGGTTTTGGCCATATGCATTTGGCCACATTTTTTAGGGCCTACTTGTCTGAAACTAATTTGGTTGGGTAGATGGGTTTGTAACTAGAATGAAATGCAAACTAAATTCTGTGTAAGGAGAGGACACTCAGCAGCAGTTTTCACATCTGGACGCTGGAGCACTAGTGTGGGACACAAGAATACCCTTTTTATTAGGGTGCCCACACAGGTGCTCCAGTGTATACTATAGGGGTGTCTCCATCTGTGAAGCTTGTACAAAACAGGTAAAGTATTCAAGCTTGACAAAGGACAAGAAAAATGCTACATCTTGGAACTCTGCCCGCAAAAAAAATTGTACCCCATTTCCAAACAATGTTTCATATTTATAGTTCTGCCATCAAATATCTGTGTGCTAAGTATACCATTTTTTTTTACATAGGGGAGAAAAGACTCGGAGGACACCCCTCATCCGAGGAGACCAGAGATCCCCCACCTCGGGAAGAAGGGGAAATCCACCCAAGACAAACAGAGCAGGAGGAGGAAGACGTGATGGAAATTGGCACCACAACAGGTGAGTGTCTGCGACCACAGGCTCAGGTAAGAGATGGATGCCGGCATATTTATAATGCATGTTTATTTTTGGTTTCTATCTTTTTAGGTGATCGTGATGTTGTGGATCCTGATCCTTTCACCTCGGAAAGTGCACAGATCCTGATCGGGGAGATCATGGGGTGTAATAGGGACTTGGAAAACATCAAGAAAAACATCAATGATGTTCTTCAAAAAAATAAGAACATCATTGATGTTTTAGGGAGAGTTTAAAACCCCTCCAAACCCCTTTGTTTTTTGGTGTGTTACAATGTTTTTACATTTTTTGACAAATCGGAGAAAAGCCAAATTTTGAAGATGCAAACAGTGTGTCAACATGTGCTATCTGCCATCACGGGAGATCAATGGACGCGTTTTGGGGGTGCAACCCCTTCCTCAATAATAAAGTAGCTGTGAGGAAGGGGTTGCACCCCCAAAACGCGTCCCTTGATCCCCCATGATGGCAGCTAGCACATGTTGACATTCAGCTATTTGTGTGCATCTTCAAAATTTGGCTTTTCCTGGGGTGACTTCACCCCATCTGAACGCAATATCAAACACAGTTTGTAAATACTCATGTCTGATATTGCCTTCAAGTTCTACCAAATGTGAACTTTGTAAGTTCAAGATTTGTGTCTTTCTTGTTGGTTTTAACATGCCTGTTTTATCTTAAATGGACATTTCTACTTTTTCTAATGTGACCCCAAAAATTGTTATACAACAAACATGTTGGTTTGTTTTAAAAACCGTTTCTAAATGCACATGTGATTGTGCTGGTATTAAAAAGATTGTTGATCAAGAATGTGTGGATTATTGTCTCAACACTACAACACTTTTGTGGTGCTCTAAATGCTGTTTTCTGTGACAATGGGTGTTATTTCCTAAGGGCAAATCCACTTTGCACTACAAGTGCAGTTTCAAGTGCACTTGTAGTGCAAAGTGTCTTTGCCTTTAGTAAATAACACCCAACAGTGCTTTGTAATGTTACACAATCACGCCATTTTCAGGACTCACCACATTTTTCTCAGGGTCAGCTAAAACAAACACAAGCAGTAAATGTCACCAAAGATTTGATTATTTATTTTTTTATTTGAAAAAGGTTTTAGACATTGTCTGGCATATTGATAGCCCCCCTACCCGCAAAGAATTCAAGGTATCTTAGCCGGACATCACAGGCACTCAGGGGGGGCAAGCCAGGACAGCCACTTTCAAGCGCCGTCAGGGTTGGTTCATTTTGAATTCCGGCCTCAGGCCCAACTGAGCCAGCATAGTTGGCAGAATGTTGCCGTAAAAAGTTGTGTAGAACACAGCACGCCAGGATAATATGATTCAGTTTGTACTCCTGCCATGTGTATGGGTGTAAGAAATAGGCGGAACCGGCTGGCCATGATTCCAAACGTGTTCTCCACCACTCTTCTGGCTCTGGCCGGCCGGTAATTAAAAACCCTCTGGTCCGGGGTGAGAGTACTCATCGGGAATGGCCGCATAAGATGGTCCCCCAGCGCAAATGCTTCATCCGCAACGAAGATGAATGGGAGTCCTTCCACATTGTCTTCTGGAGGTGGCAAGTCCAAGCTGCCATTCTGGAGACGCCTGTAGAACTTGGTCTGGGCGATGACTCCACCATTGGACATCCGGCCATTCCTCCCCATGTCCACATACAGGAACTCATAAGTAACCGACACCACCGCCAACATCACAATACTATTGAACCCCTTGTAGTTGTAATAGTACGACCCCAAGTTGGGTGGTGGGACGATGTGGACGTGTTTCCCATCAATTTCCCCTCCGCAGTTAGGAAAGTCCCACCGCTGGGCAAAGTGGAAGGCCACAGTCTGCCATTCCTGTGGCGTGGAAGGAAACTGTGGAGTCAAAACAAAAAAAATTAGTCATTTTGCACATAAACAGGGAAAGCAGATTACACACAAACATTCTTGGCCAACATCAAGATAAAATTTTTTGGAGGGAGTTTTTAAAGACCAAAGTATAAGGTACACCTATCATATCCCCCCCCCCTCTCATGGGCCATTTCTAACATTATAGGGGGGGGAGCTCTTGGACAGGTAACCCTCTCCACTTCATTGAGAGATGAATGCCTAAATAATGGGTATTACTTTGGCCAGCCTCTCCTTAGTTACACTATTGACAGCCCACTGGACAGGTAAGATGTGTCATAAGACAAAGATATAAATACACACTGTACACATTTGAGCACATTTGGAAATTCTGCTATTACCTATCAAGATAATAATAGTATACAAAAACTTTAAACAGTACCATTTGAAAGTATTCAGCCAGGCTCTTGCACTACATGCTTTGGGGAATTCATCCATAAATCTGACCACAAAAGAGATGGCTATAGTGTGTATGAGTTTGGCAAAGTCAGCAGATAGACGATTGAGGATAGATAGAGAATTGTTATCAGCTGACTTAGTAGTTGGGGGGAGGGAGGGTTCCAACTGATTTGGGGAACCCCAAAAAAAAGCCCTCTGGCACTCTGCCTGAGTTTAAAGCACAAATCACATTTAAAAACATTTTAGGGGGTGTTTGGGGTAAAGCACTACTATGGAGCTGACAATATACATTGTTAACTGATTACATGAGGTGAATATAGGGCCAGGAGAGCATGCTGGGGAGGTAAGTGAAAGCAAATATGTATGAAGGACAAAAAAATAATTACATAAAAATCCAGCATGAATGAGGACAAAGGATACATTCACAGCATATTACAATCATGGTAATTAGGGAATGAGGAAAGAAATACAAAATATTAGCAAACATTATATACAATAAAATGTGATATTAAAGGTTAAAAATCTTACCTTAATATACTCCTTGTGCAGGACCTGAATGATGGCAGAACAGGTCTCTGGGATAATGATCCCCAGAGCCTGGGGGGAGATGCCTGTTGAGAACTTGAGGTCCTGCAGGCTTCTCCCCGTCGCCAAGTACCGCAGGGTGGCGACCAGCCTCTGTTCTGGAGTGATGGCTTGCCTCATGCAGGTATCCTGCCTGCTGATATAGGGGGTCAGAAAAGCCAACAAACAGTGAAATACGGGATCCGTCATCCGGAGAAAGTTCCTGAAATCATCAGGATTATTCTCACGGATCTCACGGAGCAAAGGCATATGACAGAACTGGTCACGCTGAAGCAACCAATTCTTGGTCCATGAACTCCTCCCCACCCTGTTCATGGACTGGGCTTGTGTCAAGGTCAGGACCCCAACACCAAGCCCCCCGCACAGCACGAACTCTACGAGGAGTACGTATACGCAACATGGCTAGAAAACGGTTGGCTGCTCAGAACGAAGTAACAGAACGCACTGAAGAACAGCAAGGCCTGTGAAGAGCGACCTGAAAAACAGTAACGAACGAACAAGAACAGAATGACAAGAGTCACGCGTCACTTGCTGCACACACTGAAGAGCAGATACAAACCCACAAGCACAAACTGAACAGCAGAAAACGATCTGAAAACCACAAGTCTGAAAAAGCGCGAATCGTCTCTCACCAAACTTTTACTAACACGAGATTAGCAAAAGGAGCCCAAAGGGTGCCGCGCTTGGTTCTGAACTGGCCTTTTCTAGTCTGGTCGTACGTGGTGTACGTCACCGCGTTCTTGGCGATCGGAAATTCTGACAACTTTGTGCGACCGTGTGTACGCAAAACAAGTTTGAGCCAACATCCGTCAGAAAAAAATCCATGGATTTTGTTGTCGGAATGTCTGATCAATGTCCGATCGTGTGTACGGGGCATAAGATATTGACTGTACGGTATTGACGAGACTAGTGAGTGTGAAACTAGTTCATTGTGAATTTTAAATTCAGTGAACTTTCATTGAGGATGTGCAGGAAGGACTGTAGAGGGTCCATCCCAAACAACGAAAATATCGTCTATGTAAAGGTACCATAAGGTTATATGGTCCATATACATAGAGAGGTACTCCTGAGCCACAAATTCATGTTCTTACTCCCCCAGGTACAGATTGGTGTAGGATGGGGCACAGCATGTCCCCATCGCTAAACCCTGTACCTGGATGTAGTGGGAACCGTTGAAAGTAAACACATTATGATGCAGAATGAAATCAGGAGAGGCTAAAATGAACTCATTGAGTTTCCATTTGTGATGTGAATTTTGAAAAAGCACATGTCTAATACATGATAGGCCTTTGTCATGGCGATGCAACGGTAGAGCGTCTCTACATCAATGGCAACCAGAAAAGCAGATTTTTGTATGTGTAGGCCATCTAGAATATGAAGAAGATGAATGGTATCTTGAATTTAACTAGACAGACTCCTTGTATGTGGTCTCAGATAGTCATCAATGTATTTGCTTAATTTTTCAGTTAAGGAGCCATTGCCTGATATTATAGGCCATCCTGGTGGTGGATTGATCTCTGTGTAATTTGGGAAGGGCATAAAAGGTGGGTGTATGGGGGTACTGAGTTCTGATAAAATCCCACTCAGTTTATCTCTGACACTGGTGAGTCTTTATCACCCTTCCCCTTTCCAGCACTGTATGACTAACTTTTGCACCTCTTACTTAAAGACCTCTTCCTTTCGAGTACACTCTATCTCCTTCCATGGAGGCCGCTGCTCCAGCAGGCCATTCACGAGCTGCAAGGTAAGGGGGCAAACATTGGGTAAGTAGTGAAGAGGAGAAAAAGAGAGCCTTGCCACTAATGCTATCTCATCCTGGTAGCTCTGGCAGATCATCAAAGTCATCACACTCTAAATGCAAAGACCGCTCACCTTCAAGACACTCCCAGTCCCGAAGAAGTCGGTCAAGAACCTCCTCCCATCACCACAGAGATGCGGCTTCATCCTGTCAAACTCGCGATGACCAACGTACCCGTCCTGCGGCCAATGCCTGCTGGGTCTGTGGGGCAGTAGCTCTGCCTAGTAAATTAGTCTGCCAAATCTGTTTGGACGAAGCAACCCGTGATAAAGAATTGGATGCAAGGGAAGCATCCAACATAATAAGAGAGTCAGTAAAAGAATCTATCATGCAAGTGGCAGCTCACGAACCCATCAGACAACCTTCAGTGACCTCAACTTCTTATATTTCCCAAGATCTCTCCCCGTCAGTCTCTCATATTCTACAAGAGGATTTTCCAGAAGAGGACGAAATTCTAATGCCCACTTCATTTGATTTCGCACTCATAGATCCTTTTGCAAAATCCGTAAAAGAGTCAATCGGTTGGGAGGAGGAGAAGGATGCCCCACGCAAGTTAAGGAAGTACTTTCCTAACCTGAAAAAGGACCCTGAAACTTTCCCTCTTATTGAAGAACTTGAGGAGTTAATAAAGGATGAATGGCAGAAACCAAATAAAAAATCCGGTCTAAACAACAGGATAGCTAAGCTCTACCCACTAAGGGAACCAATGGTAAACCCTCCAATCCCAGCTCCTGTGGTGGATTCCTCATTAAAGCGCTTGGCGCGACATGTAACTCTCCCGATTAAGGAAGCCGTGACCTTCAGGGATGTAATGGATCGGAAAATAGATCTCGATCTTAAGAAAGCCTACTCAGCGGCAGGAGGAGCATGCATACCAGCAATCACTCTGGCAGCGGTCGGCAGAGCGATCACCTGCTGGGCATCCAACATTGAAAAACTGTTGCTGGAAGCAGCGGACCAAGAAAACATCATATCCGCTATGCAAGAACTCAGCCTAGCAGGAGACGTTGCGGCTGAAGCAGTGGTTGATATAATAAGATCCTCAGCAAGGGCGATGTTGGCATCAGTAATGTCTAGGAGAGCGCTGTGGTTAAAACCCTGGGTCGCAGATGCGACTTCTAAATCAACTTGGTGTAGAATCCCCTACGACGGCATCAACTTATTCGGTCCTAAGCTTGATACAGCAATCTCAAAGGTTACAGGAGGGAAATCGGGTCTCAATCCTTCTGATAGAAGACCCAAACAGCAAAGAAATACACCTTTTTGACGCCATCTGCCGGAAAGATACCGAGGGGCAAGATCTTACAGACCGGAAGGAATTTAAACGAAACTGGCGAAATTCCCAACCGTTCTTTGCACCCGTGAGGGTACAAAAAACGAAAATCCCCAATTCAGGAGATCAACAGAAGTAATTTTGATGGCACGCACGCCCAGCCCTCAATAGTAGGAGCGAGGTTGAGGCTATTTGTTCATGTATGGTCAGGTCAGATAAAAGACCCCTGGACGATTTCCACCATCCAAAAGGGTCACAGATGGACATTCAAACACAAACCTCCCAAGCATCACTACAGGCCTACCAGACAACCATCTTCTCTCCCAAAACTAAAATCCTAGTCAGTTATATTCTGGAACTGTTACCAAAACAAGCAGTTGTAGAGGTTCCACAGGAACAGAGGGGTATAGGATTCTATTCTCCGCTCTTTCTAGTAGCAAAGAAGACGGGAGATTTGAGGCTGGTGCTAGATTTGAAAAACCTAAACGGAACGATTTCAGTCGAATCCTTCAAGATGGAGAGCCTCCAATCCTTATTACTAGCAATAGGAACAAAGGACTGGATGCTCTCGGTCGATTTGTCCGACGCCTATCTGCATATTCCGGTGCATCAAACCTTCCAGAAATACCTACGCTTTGCAATAGGTCGCCAGCACTTTCAGTTCCAAAGCCTCCCGTTTGGGATATCTACGGCCCCCAGAACCTTTACAAAGGTCTTGCTACCAGTGATAGCGCATCTGAGGGAAAAAGGAGTAATGCCCCGTACACACGGTCGGACTTTGTTCGGACATTCCGACAACAAAATCCTCGGATTTTTTCCGACGGATGTTGGCTCAAACTTGTTTTGCCTACACACGGTCGCACAAAGTTGTCGGAATTTCCGATCGACAACCACGTGGTCACGTACACCACGTACGACGAGACTAGAAAAGGCCGGTTCAGAACCAAGCGCGGCACCCTTTGGGCTCCTTTTGCTAATCTCGTGTTAGTAAAAGTTTGGTGAGAGACGATTCGCGCTTTTTCAGACTCGTGGCTTTCAGATCGTTTTCTGCCGTTCAGTTTGTGCTTGTGGGTTTGTATCTGCTCTTCAGTGCGTGCAAGCAAGTTCCGCGTGACTTTAGTCACTGTATTCTTGTTCATTCGTTACTGGTTTTCAGGTCGCTCTTCACAGGCCTTGCTGTTCTTCAGTGCGTTCTGTTACTTCGTTCTGAGCAGCCGACTGTTTTCTAGCCATGTTTCGTATGCGTACTCCTCGTAGAGTTCGTGCTGTGCGGGGGCTTGGTGTTGGGGTCCTGACCTTGACACAAGTCCAGTCCATGAACAGGGTGGGGAGGAGTTCATGGACCAAGAATTGGTTGCTTCAGCGTGACCAGTTCTGTCATATGCCTTTGCTCCGTGAGATCCGTGAGAATAATCCTGATGATTTCAGGAACTTTCTCCGGATGACGGACCCCGTGTTTCACCGTCTGTTGGCTTCGCTGACCCCCTATATCAGCAGGCAGGATACCTGCATGAGGCAAGCCATCACTCCGGAGCAGAGGTTGGTCGCTACCTTGTGGTATTTGGCCACAGGGAGAAGCCTGTAGGACCTCAAGTTCTCGACAGGCATCTCCCCCCAGGCTCTGGGGATCATTATCCCAGAGACCTGTTCTGCCATCATCCAGGTCCTGCAGAAGGAGTATATGAAGTTAAGATTTTTATCCTTTTATATCACATTTTATGGTATTGAATGTTTGCTAATATATTGTATTTCTTTCCTCATTCCCTAATTACCATGATTGTAATATGCTGTGAATGTCCCCTTTGTTCTCATGCATGCTGGATTTTTATATAATTATTATTTTAGGTCCTTCATACATATTTGCCCTTCAATAACCTCCCCAGCATGGTGTCTCCTGGCCCTATATTCACCTCATGTAGTCACTTAACAATGTATTTTTTCAGCTCCATAGTAGTGCTTTACCCCAAACACCCCCTAAAATGTTTGGAAATGTTATTTTTTATTTAAATTCAGGCAGAGGGCCAGAGGCTTTTTTTGTGGTGTCCCCAAATTTTTTGTAACCCTCCCTCCCCCAACTGCTAAGTCAGCTGATCCCAATTCTCTATCTATCCTCAATCATCTATCTGCTGACTTTGCCAAACCCATACACACTATACCCATCTCTTTAGTGCTCAGATTTATGGATGAATTGCCCAAAGCATGTAGTGCAAGGGCCTGCCTGTATACTTTCCAATGGTACTGTTTAAAGTTCTTGTATCCTATTATGATCTTGATAGGTAATAGCAGAATGTCCAAATGTGCTCAAATGTGTACAGTGTGTATTTATATCTTTGTATTATGACACTTCTTACCTGTCCAGTGGGCTGCCAATAGTGTAACTAAGGAGGGGCTGTTCCAAGTAATACCCATTATTTAGGCATTCATCTCTAAATGAAGTGAAGAGGGTTACCTGTCCAAGAGTTCCCCCCCTATAATGTTAGAAATGGCCCATGAGAGGGGGGGGAGGGGGAATATGATAGGTGTACCTTATACTTTGTTGTTGTTAAATTCCCCTTAATAAATGCTATCTGGAGGTTGCCCCATAATGTTTGTGTCTAATCTGCTTGCCATGTTTCTGTGAAAAAATAGTAATGTTTATTGTTTTTTCCTCAACAGTTTCCTTCCACGCCACAGGAATGGCAGACTGTGGCCTCCCACTTTGCCCAGCGGTGGGACTTTCCTAACTGCGGAGGGGCAATTGATGGGAAACACGTCCACATCATCCCACCACCCAACTCGGGGTCGTACTATTATAATTACAAGGGGTTTAATAGTATAGTGATGTTGGCGGTGGTGTCGGCTAATTACGAGTTCTTGTATGTGGACGTGGGGAAGAATGGCCGGATGTCCGATGGTGGAGTGATCGCCCAGACGGAGTTCTACAGGCGTCTCCAGAATGGCAGCTTGGACTTGCCACCTCCAGAGGACAATGTTGAAGGTCTCCCATTTGTGTTCGTTGCTGATGAAGCGTTTGCGCTGGGGGACCACCTGATGCGACCATTCCCGATGAGGACCCTCACCCCGGAACAGAGGGTTTTTAATTACCGGCTGGCCAGAGCCCGAAGAGTGGTGGAGAACACATTTGGAATCATGGCCAGCCGGTTCCGATTATTTCTGACACCCATCCATATGGCGGAGTATAAACTGAACCATATAATACTTGCCTGCTGTGTTCTCCATAATTTTCTACGAAAACATTCAGCCAACTATGCTGGCTCAGTTGGGCCTGAGGCCGGAATCCCAAATCCATCAACACTGACGGCGCTTGAAAGCGGCTGTCCTGGCTTGCCCTCCCTGAATGCCTGTGATGTCCGGTTACGATACCTGGAGTTCTTTGCGGGTAGGGGGGCTATCAATATGCCAGACAATCTGTGACACCTTTTTCAAATAAAAAACAACCAAAAGAAATTCTTTGTGGCCATTTACTGCTTGTGTTTGTTTTAGCTGACCCTGACAGAAATGTGTGGAGTGCAGAAAATGGCGTGATTGGGTAACCTTATAAAAAACACTGTTGGCTGGTACTTCCTAAATGCAAAAACACATTTCACTACAAGTGCACTTGCAACTGCACTGAACCTGCACTTGTAGTGCAAAGTGTATTTTCCCTTAGGAAATAACCCCCATTTTTGCATAAAACAGCAATTACATCACCCCAAAAGTGTTGTAGTGTTGAGACAATAATCCACACATTCTTGAGTAAGGCACTTTTTTATACCTGCACAATCACATGTGCATTTACAAAAGGTTTTTAAAACAAACCAACATGTTTGTTGTATAACAATCTTTGCAGTAGCATTATCAAAACTCGAAATAACCATTTCAGATAAAACAGGCCTGTGTAAAACCAACAAGAAAGCCAAAAAACTTGAACTTACAAAGTTCACATTAGGTAAAACCTGAAGGCTATATCAGACATCAGTATTTAGGAACTGTGTTTGATATAGCGTTCAGATGGGGGGAAATCACCCCTGGAAAAGCCAAATTTGGAAGATGCACACCAATTTACGAATGTCAACATGTGCTATCTGCCATCACGGGGGATCAAGGGACGTGTTTTGGGGGAGAAAGCCCTTCCTCACCGCTACTTTATAATTGAGGAAGGTGTTGCACCCCCAAAACGCGTCCATTGATCTCCCGTGATGGCAGATAGCACATGTTGGCACACTGTGTGCATCCTCCAAATTTGGCTTTTCTAAACATTTTAAAAATTTTTGGAAGATTGGACCACAATAAAACAGGTGATTTTGTGGGGTTTAAATTCGCCCCAAAACATCAATGATGTTATTATTTTTTTTAATAACATCACTGATTTGTTTCTGGATGTTTTGCAATTGGAGATTATACCCCATGATCTCCCCGATCAGGATCTGGGCACTTTCTGAAGTAAAGCGTTCAGGATCCCTCACATCACGATCACCTAAAAAGAGATAAAGAACAAAAAAAAGGTCTCAAAAATCTGCCACCATCCATCTCGTTTACCTGAGTCTGTGGTCGCAGACACTCACCTGTTGTGGTGCCAATCTCCACCATGTCTTCTTCTTCCTCCTGCTCTTCTTCTTCGTTTAGGGGTATTTCACCTTCTTCCATAGGTGGGGGGTCTGTGGTCTCCTCAGATGAGGGCTGTCCTCCGAGTCTTTTCTCCCCTATGTAAAACAAAAATGGTATAATTAGCACACAGATATTTGATGGCAGAACTAGAAATAGGAAACATTGCTTGGAAGTGGGCTACAATTGTCTATTTTAGCCGAGTTCCAAGATGTATATTTTTTTTATTGCCCTTTGTCAAGCTGCAATACTTTACCTGTTTGGTACAAGCTTCACAGATGGAGACCCCCCTATAGTATACACTGGAGCACCTGTGTGCCCCCCCTAATAAAAATGGTGTTCTGGGGTCCCACACTAGTGCTCCAGTGTCCAGATGTGAAAACAGCTGCTCTGTGTCCTCTCCTTACACAGAATCTAGTTGTCATTTCATTCTAGTAACAAACCCATCTACACAAACAAATATTTGGCATCCAAGTAGGCCCCAAAAAATGTGTGAAAATGCATATGGCCTAAACAATGGTGTTCTAGAGGCCGAAATAAAAATGTTTGATATGAACGAATAATGGGCCCATGAACATTAAAGTTGCCCTTTTAAACGTTACAATTAATAAAAGCATATGGAGCAGAACAAACGTAATAAAGACAGAAAGAATAGGAACACAGCACAACTACTTACTTTTTTGCAGCACTCTCCGGATCTTTCGGTACTGCTCTGGCTCTCTCAACTTCAGGTCCGACCACCGCTTCCTGAGCTGATCTTTAGATCTTCGTACCCCGAAATTCCTCTCCAGACTCCGGATCACTTTACCTATGATTTTGGCCTTTCGGATGTTGGGGTGGGGGTAAGGCCCATATTTTCCGTCATAGTCGGACTTCCTTATGATGTCTACCATCTCCAACATCTCCCCAAACGACATATTTGTGGCCTTAAAACGTCTCCTTCTGGATCGGGACGTGCCTGGATCTGGGCTTTCCTCCTCCTCCTCCTCGTTGCTAGAATTAGCATGCACCTGCTGTAACTCTGCCATCATGCTCTTCACCCACTGTGCCGAACAAAAAGGGGCGCGGAATACACTAGAAAGAACATCAGGGGCGGGCGGAGTTACACGCATGCGCAGTGTGTATAAAGCGTAACACGCGTGCGTATTACGTACGATCTGTGAGCGGTGGAAGGAGCATTGGACGCGCCGATCGTAAGAACGAAGGTAAGAGACAAACTTGTGCCTATACTGCTTCTAGATTGAGGCCTATATTGTAACAAGATTAGGAGAGTTTTGTCTGACATTAGGCTTTGTCTTGTGTTGTGTCTTGCAGTGAACATGGATATCTTAATGAGAGATACTGACTTCATGTCACTATTCATTGATATGCTAAGTGAGCTGCCCTGTCTGTGGGAGATTACCCACCCCCATTTCAAGAACCAAGCAAAGAGGAAGGCAGCACTGGAGCAATTGTGTGAAATTGTGAAGCAGGTGATCCCCACGGCAGACATCACTTATTTAAAGATATTAATTGGTTGCCTGAGGAGCACATATCTGAGGGAGCGCAAGAAAGTCCTGGATTCACAGAGATCCGGAGCAGCAGATGACATCTATGTCCCCAGGATGTTGTACTACGACAGGCTGCACTTTCTGGCAGGCCAGACTGAACCCAGGCCATCCCTCTCCAGTCTTCCTTCCACGCTTCCTTCCCCCCCGGCTGAGGCTTCTGACGCCCAACCTGGGCCTTCCAGGCCGCATGTGGAGGAGCCCAGATTGAGCCAGGTATAGCATTCCTCTAAATATTTCTGCTTGTCCAATCAATGATGTTAACTAGATGTTAGTTGGGAGTACTAATTTAGGATTGTGATTGATGATGCAAAACATTACAACTATGTCCCTTTTTCATACACAGGGAAGTCTCAGCCAGGAGGTGGCCGGGCCGAGCCGGCTGGCTGATCTGCAGGTCCCTCCACCCCCCCTGAAAAGAGAAAGTGGCAGTAGGACGAGTGCCCTAGAGGAGGCGGCTATCAGATTCTTTTGGAGGGCTACAGAGGTCCTGGGAGCACCACACACCATGCAGGAGAACATTGCTGCATTCATAGCACATAAAATGCAGAGGATGGAGGAGGGCCAAAAAGCCATGTGTCAGGCCCTCATATCAGAGGCTCTGGAGAAAGGTATGAGGGGCCAAATTACACCTCACACACAGCTTTGGGATGGTCCTCCTCCTCCTCCTCCCTCTCCTCCAGGTCCTCCCAGTCCTCCTCCAGGTCCTCCCAGTCCTCCTCCAGGTCCCCCCAGTCCTCCTCCTCCTCCAGGTCCTACTCCTCCTCCTGCCACATCTCCAACTGCACAGCCACAGCCCGGAAGGAAGCGTGGAAGGAAGACTAGACAGTGATTGCCCTGGGACCAGTCTGGTCAGCCAAAAAATGCAGCCTCTTGTGGTACCACAGCCTGGGGACACAGATGTCATCTGCTGCTATCCGAGTCTCTGTGAATCCCGGACCAGACTGCCCTCCCTTAGATATGGACTCCTCAGGCCACCAATTTTGATGTTGAAGAATTGATGTCTGCCGTGGGGGTCCCAGGCTTCACTAATTTCTGCTGTTGATCCAGTGTTGCCTTCCTCTTTGTTTAGTTCTGATCCCTTAATAAAGGATTTTTGTTTTGAATTATACTCTCCTATGTGTTTTCCTTCAAAAATGACAGTTTGTTTGTGAGGATTCAGGTACATTTCAAATATACAATGTGAAATGAACAAGGGACACCAACAACAAAAAATCTCCTGGAGATTAAATAATAAAATATAATAATGGTGTTGGGGTAACTTGACACACAAAACACACACAAAAATATTCTGGAGTAAAAATAAAAATAACATTGAACAAAGATCAGCCTTGGAAAAAATCCAAACATTAAAGAAAAAAAAAGGCTTAAAATCCAAAAAAAAAAACCATAAAAAATATAAAACTGTCAGATGTGACAACTAATAACAATATATTGAGGCGAATCCCACTAAAAAAACACAAAGAAAAGTTTGTGAGAAGTGTGTGTGAATATGAGCATCAAAACTACTTAATTCTTGTCACATTATAAAGAAGAAGAGAGTGCGCTGTATTAAACCATTTTGAACATTGCAGCGTGACGAAAGTGCTGTATCCATTGCGAACGCTAAGTTTACCAGAACGAGCTGTCCCGTGTGGGAATTTCTTCTGAGCATGCGTGGCACTTTGTGCGTCGGAACAGGCCACACACGGTCGGAATTGACGCGATCGGATTTTGTTGTCGGAAAATTTTATCTCCTGCTGTCCAACTTTGTGTGTCGGAAAATCCGATGGAAAATGTCCGATGGCGCCCACACACGGTCGGAATTTCCGACAACACGCTCCGATCGGACATTGTCCATCGGAAAATCCGACCGTGTGTACGGGGCATAAGAGTCCTTCGCTATCTCAACGACATTATCCTCCTGGCCGACAGACAACAAACTCTCCTCCAACATCGAGCGATTCTAATTTCCACACTTCAACAGTTCGGCTGAATAATAAACTGGAAAAAGAGCAGCCTGGTCCCAGCGCAAAGAATGATTTACGAATTGGACACCAGCTCCAATACGGTCGGGCTTCCCCAAGAGAAGATAGGACCATTGGTTCACAAAATAAAGAACCTCTTGGTGGCGGAACACCTTCCTGCCAGAATGTGTTTGAGCATCCTGGGCTCGATGTCTTCCACCTTCCTAAAGGTCCAGTGGTCCCAGTGGAATTCAAGGATCTTCCAAAACTCATTCCTGTCACAATGGAACGGGTCTTCAATGAACCAGCGAATAGTCATCAGTCAGGCAGTAAAAAAATCTGCATGGTGGTGGACACGAGTCAGCAACCTAACACGCTGTCGACCCATAGTCCCTCTATTACCAGAAATAGTCACGACAGATGCCAGCCTCCAGGGATGGGGAGCACATTACCAACATCAGGGAGCACAGGGATGTTGGTCTTTTTGCCCACAGGGCATAGTCTCAAACGTCCTGGAACTCAGGGCCGCCTGGCAGGCCATCCTAACATTCGGGCCATTCCTAGCAGGAAAAAACGTTCTCTTGCGTATGGACAACACTGTGGCGGTGAACTACATCCACAGACAAGGGAGGTACCAGGAGCAGAACGCTCATGGAAGAGGTTCGACCCATACTTGAGTGGGCTCAGGTTCACCTGGTGGACTTGAAGGCGATCTACATTCCGGGAATACAAAATCAACTAGCGGACGACTTGAGCAGGATATTTGTATCGAACAACGAGTGGTCTCTCAGTCCCCAAGCCTTCTCTCTCCTTACTCGCAGATGGGGAACTCCCGATATAGATCTGGCAGCAACCCCAGAGAACAACAAATGTCCCCGATTCCTGGCAAGGGCCGAATATCCTACAGCAGCAGGGATCGACTGCCTTCACCACCCATGAAAATTTCACCTGGGTTATATTTTTCCTCCGATTCCCCTAATAGCCAGATTTCTGGCCAGGCTGAGGAACTCGACATCCACGGTCATAGCAGTGTTGCCATTCTGGCCGAGGAGACCTTGGTTCGCGACCATATTACAGTTGAACTCAGAAGAACCGCTTCCGCTCCCAGTGAGCCCGGATTTGCTCTCGCAGGGTCGATTCCTACACCCGTCACCAGAACGTTTACACCTAACGGCCTGGAGGTTGAAAGGGAAAGGCTGCTGGATCAAGGATGTTCACTTAGAGTAGTGACCACGCTACAACAGGCCAGGAAAAGGTCAACAAACAGCACATATAACAGGATCTGGGAGAGATTCACCGCTTTTGCTCAGCAACAGTCTTGGGATCCACTCTCCCCGTCAGTCTCTCATATTCTAGAGTTCTTGCAACTAGGCCTAGAAAGGGGCTTAGGTTCGAGCACTCTCAAAGTACAAGTCTCTGCCCTGTCCGCAATGATGGGAACCAGATGGGCATTAGACCCCCTCATAATTCAGTTCCTAAAGGCATGCCTGAAGATAAGGCCACCCAGGAAACCAGTCTTTCCGACCTGGGATTTATCCATTGTTCTGTACCATTTTTTCCTCTTGAATCAATATCCTTATGGGATCTAACGCTCAAACTATCATTTCTGATCGCAATAACGTCTGCCAAGAGAGTCTCAGAGCTGCAAGCTCTATTAATCAAAGAGCCGCATCTAGTCTTTTATCCGGATAGAGTCGTCCTCAGCACCTCGGAACAGTTTATACCCAAGGTGGCATCTACCTTCCACTTTAACTCAGAAATCAATGTTCCAGTCTTCCTCTCTAATGAGGGGTATCCACACCCCTTGGACATTAAATCTGCCATTTCTTCCTACCTAGAAGCTACTAGACCGTTCAGGAAGGCCGAAACCCTGATAGTCATTCCACATGGCCCCAAAAGAGGGCAAGCAGCCTCCTCAAGAACAATAGCGGCTTGGCTAATTAAAACCATCAAAAGGACATACCTTATACAATCACTCCCAATACCGGATGGACTGAAGGCCCACTCGACCAGGGCAGTGGCCAAATCCTGGGCAGCGTACTGCAGAGTGTCAGCAGAAACCATTTGCAAGGCAGCAACTTGATCTTCCAAAACCACGTTCATGTCACACTACAGAATAGATCCGGCTCAATTAACTACAGTTGAGTTCGGGAGATCAATTATTCAAACTAACTCTTCTATTTTCCTCTTTGCCACATCAGCGAGGTATACATCCGGGAGTCATATTTCAGTTATTAAGATTCATACTCGTCCCTTCACTTCATCACATCATGGTGGCAACTTTTTTTTTATTTGCTTTTTACCAAACAAAATATATCACAAAAAGACCCTTACGTCCCTCTGGCAGTACCTAAGGTGCACCCCCCCTCCCAAGACCTCCCCACCACCCAACCACCCCCCTCTTGTTTCGCCCCCCTCTTCCACTCCTGCTCTACTCTCTCCTGTCTTCCCCATTTTCAACGCATTACTCCCTAACCTATTTTTCCCCTTCTTGCAATATCTAAGACTAAACCCTGGGCTATATACCCCATACCTCGGTGGCTCTTAGTGGATCTTTGAACTCCACCCATTCCTTCCATTTCGTCTCAAAGACTTCCATTTTCATTCCTTCACTAAACCTGAGATATTCTAGGCTTTGGATTTCATTGATCTTATTAAACCAGTCTCTCATCGTGGGTCTTCCTTTCTTTTTCCAGTACCTAGGTATAAGATTCTTAGCCGCATTGGTAAGCTGAGGTAATAGTGTTTTCAGGTATGTCTTTGTGGGCATTTCGTTCTTATGAAATGACATTCCCAGGGATCGTCCGGAATAGCGATTTTGGTAATCTCTTTAATTAATCCCCTTACCTCTGCCCAAAAATTTTTAATTTCCGGGCATTGTCGCTAAATGTGCGCCATTGTCCTTGTTTCTTTGCATCCTCTCCAGCATAGGTGCAAAGTTTCCTTCTGATGTTTATGTACTCTTTCGGGAGTCATATATATTCTCTCCAAACACTTAAAATTTAACTCCAGCATTTTGCAGTTTACCAAGGTAGTGTTAACTCTCCTCAGTATCTGCCATCCTTCCGAGTCTTTGAGCTTGCTTTCCAATTCCTTCTCCCACCTCCTAATGTATGGTGGGACTTCCGTGTTTGCCAAGTCTATTAATACTTTATATGTCTTAGAGAACCCCCCTTCCTTTTTTTTTACATACATAATTTCTCCAGTGGGAATAGGTTATCTACCGTTCTAATTGGCTGCTGGAGTGAGTCAATGAAGTAGCACAGTTGGTTGTATCGCCATGGGTCGATAACTAACAGATTTTCCTTATCTTTTAGTTCTTGGAATGTACAAATTTTGTCCTTGTTCATTACATCTCTTAATTGAACATCTTCCTCTAAAATCCACTTCCCAAACCAGTCCTCCTTCCCCGGTGCAAAATATTCTGAATCCTTAAGTGACATTAAGGGTGAATTATACCCCCAGTGCTCTCTTTTATGCAAAGTATCCCAGACTCTAATGCCCTGTACATGCGGTCGGATTTTCCGACGGAAAATGTGCGATCGGAGCGTGTTGTCGGAAATTCCGACTGTGTGTGGGCTCCATCAGACATTTTCCATCGAATTTTCCGACACACAAAGTTTGAGAGCAGGCAAAAAAATTTCCGACAACAAAATCCGATCACGTCAATTCTGACCGTGTGTGGACAATTCCGACGCACAAAGTGCCACGCATGCTCAGAAGAAATTCCGAGACGGAACAGCTCGGTCTGGTAAAATTAGCGTTCGGAATGGATATAGCACTTTCGTCAGGCTGCAATGTTTAAAATTGTTTAATACAGCGCACTCTCTTCTTCTTTATAATGCTAGAAGAATGAAGTAGTTTTGCTACTGATATTCACACAGACTTCTCACAAACTTCTTTCTTTATTATTTATCGTGATTTCATCAATATATTTTGATTTGTCACATCTGACAAAAAAGATATATGTTTTTTTTTTTGGTTTGTATTGTTTTCAAGCCTGATCGTGTTTTTAATTTTTTTTATTTTTTGATTTTACATCCTGAATATTTTTGGGTGTGTTTTGTGTGTCAAGTTACCACCACACCATTATTATCTTGTATTATTTAATCTCAAGGCGGTTGCTTGGTGTTGGTGTCTCTTGTTAATTTCACATTGTAGTTTTGAAATGTACCTGCCTCCTCACAAACTGTCCTTTTTGATGGAAAACACACATAGGCAATTATAATTGAAACACAAAATCCTTTATTAAGGGATCAGAACTAAACAATGAGGGAGGCAACGCTGGAGAAACAGCAGAAATTGGCGAAGCCTTTGGCCCCCAGGGCACACATCAATTATTTTACTGCAAAATTGGTGGCCTGAGGAGTCCATATCTAAGGAGTGCAGTCTGGTCCAGAAGTCCAAGAGATCCCGAAGAGCAGCAGATGACATGTATGTCCCCAGGCTGTGGTCATACAAGAGGCTGCATCTTTCGTCAGACCAGACTGAACCCAGATCATCACTCTCTGGTCTTCCTTCCACGATTCCTTCCACGCTGTGGCTCTGGTGGTGGAGTTGTGGCAGGAGGAGGAGGAGGATGGTCCGACTCACACAGGTGGGTTTTGTGTGTGATTTCGCCCCTCACCCCCTTAGTTAGTGTTTTGTAAAGAAGGTCCTCACACATGAGGCGTTGACCCTCCTGCATGCCCTGCAGTTTTGTGGCAGCCATGCAGGCAAAGGCCTCTTCAGGAGTGGGGAAGGCTCTGAGGGACACAGAAGCCTCCTGAATCAGCCTGAGTGCTGCATCCTGCACGTTACTCCCCTTCCTGGGTCTTTTGGTTGGAAGGCAGAGGGGAGGAACCTGCGATTCTGTCAGGCTCCTACTGGGCCCAGCCTCCTCCTAGCTGCCACTAACCCCTGCCTCCTCCTGGCTGCCACATTCCACAGCCTCCTCCTGTGTGCAACATTCCACAGCCTCCTCCTGGCAGAGGTCTTCCTGTGTATGAAAAAGGGACATAGTTTTAGTTTTTTATTCATCAATCACACACAATTTTCATCTCATGACTGTTGCAAATTGAATGTTAACAAATATAACTGATGATCATTCTGAGCCCAGCATTTTTCATTCTTGTCCCAATTATTTTTGCCCACTACTGTCTATTGATATGTAAAACACTTTATTAAATCAGCAATTAGTGATCAATAATAACATCTAGTAAACATAATTTATTTATTGACCAGAAATCTGTAGAACAATGCTATACCTGGCTCCAGCTGGGCTCCTCCACTTCTTCCTGGCTGGAAGTCCCAGGTTGGACATCGGAAGCCTCAGCTGGGGTGGAAGATAGGGTGGAAGGAAGTGTGGAAGGAAGGGTTGAGAGGGATTCCCTGACTCCAGTCTGGTCTGACAGAAACCGTAGTCTCTCATAGTACCACAGCCTGGGGACATAAACGTCATCTGCTGCAGCTCCGGATCTCTGGGAATCCGTGACCTTCTTGCACTCCCTAAGATAAGTGCTCCTCAGGCCACCAATTTTGGCTTTTAAATAGGGGATGGTTGCTGTGGGGACCAACGGCTTCACCAACTCCAGCAGTTTCTCCAGCGCTGCCAGCCTCTTTTGTTTATTATTGTATTGGGGGTGTTTGACCTGCCACAGACAGGGCAGCTCCCTGTACTTGTCTATGAACAGGGGGAGGAAGTTGTGGTCATTGAAGCCATCCATTTTCTCTGCAAGACACAACACAAGATAAACCCTAATGTCAGGCGAAACTCTCCTAATCTTGTTACAATATAGGCCTCAATCTAGAAGCAGTATAGGCCCAAGTTTAGATCTTACCTTCGTTATCACGATCGGCGCCTCCGATACTCCTTCCTCTGCTCACAGATCGTACGTACTACGCACGCGTGTTACGCTTTACATACACTGCACATGCGTGAAACTCCGCCAGCCCCTGACGTTCTTTCTAGTCTATTCCCCGCCCCTTCTCGTTCGGCGCAGTGGGGGAAGAGCACATGGCGGAGACACAGCAGGTGCGTGCTAATTACAGCAGCGAGGAGGAGGAAAGCCCGGAGCCAGAAACGTCCCGATCCCAGAAGAGACGATTTAAGGCCTCAAATATGTCCTTTGGGGAGATGTCGGAGATGGTCGACATAATGAAGAGGGCCGACTATGACGGGAAGTATGGACCTTACCCAAACCCCAATGTCGGAAAGGCCAAGATCATGGCAAAAGTAGTCAAAAGTCTGCAGAAGAATTTCGGGGTACGACAATCCAAGGATCAGCTCAGGAAGCGGTGGTCGGACCTCAAATTAAGGGAGCACGAGCAGCACAGAAGGATCAGGAGAGTGCTGCAAAAAAGTAAGTAGTTGTCCTGTGTTCCTATTCTTTATTTTTATTACGTTCGTGCTGCTCCATGTGCTTTTCTTTACTGTTGTACAGTTTAAAATGGCAACTTTCATGTTCATGGGCACATTGTTCGTTCGTATGAAACATTGTTCTTTCGGCATAGAAAACCCCATTGTTTTGGCCATATGCATTTGAATACATTTTTTCGGGCCTACTTCTCTTAAAATAATTTTGGAGTCTAGATGGGTTTGTAACTAGAATGTAATGCAAACTCAATTCTGTGTATGGAGAGGACACTCAGCAGCTGTTTACACATCTGGACGCTGGAGCACTAGTGTGGGACAACAGAACACCCTTTTTATTAGTATACTATAGGGGTGTCTCATCTGAGAAGCTTGTACAAAACAGGTAAGTATTCAAGCTTGACAAAGGAAAAAAATATTTCTTCATATTGGAACTCTGCCAAAATAGACAATTGCACCCCACTTCCAAGCAATGTTTCATATTCCTCCTTCTGTCATCAAATATCTGTGTGCTAAGTATACCTATTTTTTTTTACATAGGGGAGAAAAGACTCAGAGGACACCACTCAGCAGAAGAGACAACAAACCCCCCACCTCATGAAGAAAGTGAAATCCCCCAAAGCCAAGCAGAGGAGGAGGAGGAAGGAGACGTGGTGGAAATAGTCACCACAACAGGTGAGTGTCTGCGACCACAGGCTCAGGTAAGAGATGGATGCCGGCATATTTATAATACATGGTATGTTTTTGTTTCTATATTTTTAGGTGATCGTGATGTTGTGGATGAAGGTCATTTCACCAGTGAAAGTGCACAGATCCTGATCGGGGAGATCATGGGGTGTAACAGGGACTTGGAAAACATCCAGAAAAACATCAATGATGTTAAAAACAAAATGAAGAACATCACTGATGTTTTAGGGAGAGTTTAAAACACCTTCAAACCCCTTCTTTTTTGTGGTATTTGTAAAGTAAAAAGTTTTAACATTTTTTGCGATTTTATAGAAAAGCCAAATTTTGAAGATGCACACAATGTGTCAACATATGCTATCTGCCATCACGGAAGATCAATGTAGGCGTTTTGGGGGTGCAACCCCTTCCTCAATAATAAAGTAGCTGAGAGGAAGGGGTTGCACCCACAAAACACGTCCCTTGATTCCCCATGATGGCAGCTAGCACATGTTGACATTCAGCAATTTGTGTGCATCTTCAAAATTTGGCTTTTCCAGGGGTGACTTCACCCCATCTGAACGCAATATCAAACAGAGTTTCTAAATACTCATGTCTGATATTGCCTTAAATTTATATCAAAGTTGAACTTTGTAAGTTCCAGATTTGTGTATTTCTTGTTGGTTTGAAACATGCCTGTTTTACCTTAAATGGACATTTCAATATTTATTAATGTGACCGAAAAATTTGTTATACAACAAACATGTTGGTTTGTTTTAAAAACCTTTTAGAAATGCACATGTGATTGTGCTGGTATTAAAAAGATTGATACTCAAGAATGTGTGGATTATTGTTTCAGTGCTCCTAAAATTTTGTTAAGGTAAAATTGGTGTTTTCAGTGACAATGGGGGTTATTTCCTAAGGGCAAATCCACTTTGCACTACAGTGCAGTTTCAGTGCAGGCTCAAGTGCACTTGTAGTGCAAAGTGTATTTTCCTTTAGTAAATAACACCCAACAAGGCTTTTTAAGGTTACACAATTACGACATTTTCAGGACTCCCCACATTTCTGTCAGGGTCAGCTAAAAGAAACCCAAGCAGTAAACGTCACCAAAGATTTTAGTAGTTAAAATGATTTTTTTATTTTCAAAATGTATCAGACATTGTCTGGCATATTGATGGCCCCCCTACCCGCAAAGTAATCAAGGTATGTATCTAAGACGGATCTTGCGTGCACTCAGGGGGGGCAAGCCAGGACGGCCACTTTCAAGCGTCGTCAGGGTTGGTTCATTTACTTGAATTCCGGCCTCAGGCCCAACTGAGGCAGTATGTGACCCGTTGCCAAATGCCTGCCTGCCTACTCTGTGATTATCCACCTGCCTATACCTGCCTGATCTCCTGCCAAACGGACTGTCTGACTCTGCTTTTGCCTGTGTCCTGTGACGCTGCTTCCCAGTCTGCTCATCCAGCTCTAGGTTCTGCTGCTGCTACACCTGCCTGCCTGCCTGCATATCCTCTCCAACCTGCCAGCATCTGCAGCTCAGCCATTCCAGGAGGACTTCCTCTCAGCTCCTGTTCCGGCCTCTGCAAGAACCTTCACCAGGCACTCCGACCCACTGTGCTCAAGAGACCACTGTTTGCACTCCAGTGGCTCCTGAACCAGCGCTGTAAGAGAGGTCTTCTTCTACCAGTCAGGCTCAACTACCAGGTACCTAACAGTATGGGTGTAAGAAATAGGCGGAACCGGCTGGCCATGATTCCAAATGTGTTCCCCACCACTCTTCTGGCTCTGGCCAGCCGGTAATTAAAAACCCTCTGGTCCGGGGTGAGGGTCCTCAACGCTTCATCAGCATCGAAGACGAATGGGAGTCCTTCCACATTGTCTTCTGGAGGTGGCAAGTCCAAGCTGCCATTCTGGAGACGCCTGTAGAACTCCATCTGGGCGATGACTCCACCATCGGACATCCGCCCATTCTTCCCCACATACACATACAGGAACTCATAAGTAGCCGACACCACTGCCAACATCACAATACTATTGAACCCCTTATAATTATAATAGTATGACCCCGAGTTGGGTGGTGGGATGATGTGGACGTGTTTTCCATCAATTGCCCCTCCGCAGTTAGGAAAGTCCCACCGCTGGGCAAAGTGGGAGGCCACAGTCTGCCATTCCTGTGGGTTGGAAGGAAACTGTGGAGTAAAACAAGAAAAATAAATTAATCATTTTGCACATAAACAGGGAAAGCAGATTAGACACAAACATTCTTGGCCAACATCAGTATAACATTTATTTTAGGGAGTATTTAAAGACAAAGGTATAAGGTCCACCTATCAGATTCCCCCCCCCCCCCCTCTCATGGGCCATTTGTAAAATTTTATGGGGGGGAGATGTTTTGGACAGGTAATCATCTCCATTTCATTGAGAGATTAATGCCTAAATAATGTGTATTACTTTGGCCAGCCCCTCCTTACTTTACACTATTGGCAGCCCACTGGACAGGTAAGAAGTGTCCTAATACAAAGAGATAAATACACACTGTACACATTTTAGCACATTTTTACATTCTGCTATTACCTATCAAGATAATAATAGGATACAAAAACTTTAAACAGTACCATTTGAAAGTATTCAGGCAGGCCCTTGCACTACATGCTTGGGGAATTCATTCATAAATCTGACCACTAAAGAGGTGGGTATAGTGTGTATGGGTTTGGCAAAGTCAGCAGATAGATGATTGATCTTCCGTTTCAGTAATTTTGACTAGTCCAATGTTTTTTAATAATTTTTAATTTTCTCTCGTTTTTTTTCTCTCTCCTCCTGGGTGTCATTTTTATATATTGCATACAACCCCCCATAATATTCTTGGAAAGTTGTCGCGATATCTTTGTCTTTGTATCTGATCTCACCTGTCCTTGTTCTTATTTTATCTATAGAGTTGGTGTTTTTCTTTTTTCTCAGGGCCTTTGCCAGAAATCTACCAGGTCTATTGCCGCCTAAATATCTTTTTTTTTTCACGAGGTTGTAAAAATTTCGAGTTTCTTGTTCGATTAGGTTCCGCATAGCCTCTCTCCTCCTGAATAGGCCCGCCAAGACCTCCCCACTCCCCGTTTTCTTATGTTGCTGTTCTAGGTCATAGATTTCTTTTTGCAGGGCTAGTTTGCCTTTTTCCTTTCTTCTTTTTTCCTCGGACCACCATCATTAAAATACCTCTAATATACGCTTTATGGGCCTCCCAAACTATGGCTTCTGATGTCTCACCCGACACATTCATTTTAAAATATAGTTCTAGCTCTTCTTAGATTCGCTTATCGATTTCCCTATCATGTAGGAGATCTTCATTTAGCCTCCATCTATTGCACACATTTTTACGTTTACCTATTTTCAACTGTAGGCTCACAGGCGCATGGTCAGAGAACATCATTGAGCCTATATTTGTACCCTCAACCTCCTCGAGGAGCCAATGCTCCACAAGAAAAAAATCTAATCTAGAGTACGTCGCATGGACGGGGGAATAAAATGTATAGTCTCTTATGTTATAGTGTTGCATCCTCCATACGTCTACCAGTTGACATTGGCGCAACTTCTTTTTCAGTTTGTTCATCCATACCCCACCAGTCCCCCGTACATGCGACGTACTATCTTTCCCTGGCTCAAAACACAGGTTGAAATCTCCTGCTATTATGGCCCCCCCTTTTTTAAATCCTCAAACTTTGTAAGGATACCCAGTAAATATCTACTAGAGTTCTTGTTCGGGCCGTATATGTTTGCTAAAGAACAGTCTAACCCATTTAGTTTACCTCTTAGAAACAGAAAACGCCCCCCTGGGTCAGTCATTCTCTCCTCTAGGTTAAACCTAACTTCCTTTAACCGCCACTCCTTTTGCGCCCCTAGTCGGGGAGTCTCCATAGAATCAAACTGGGTAGTCTCTGGAGAAAATACTCTGGCTTTTACCAAGGAAGAGATGCGTCTCCTGTAACAGAGCCACATCTGCTTTTAAAAATTTCAATTCACCCATTATGTTCGCACATTTTATGGGGGAATTTAATACTCTTACATTGTATGAAATTATATTTAACCTGGACATCTCTTTTTGTGTGCAATGGGGGGAGATTTACATATCCTTGTTAAGTTAAGGAGTGAAAGACGATGAGGCAACTGCAAGCCTCCAACCCCCCTCACTCCCCTTCCCCACCCCTCCCACCCCTGTCCCCCTCCCTCCCCTGCCCTACCCCTCACCCGAACCCCCCTCTTGCTCCTTTGGGGGTAGCAGGCCTCCCCATGGCCCAAATAACCGTGGCCCCACTAACACCTCCCGGCCCCCTGGTTTTCCCTCTGAAGGTTGAACTCGAAGTGGTCATCATTGGATCCGATATCCTCCCCCGGGATTAGGAGATTCAGACACGGAGTTCATGGTGCCTGGAGCGTGTCAGCATCTACCGACGCACTTGTTGGTCTCCCTCGCACAGCAGCGTGGGACGCTCACTCCACACGCTCTATTCGTATCCACCACAGAAAGCTTAGGACAGGGGCCTCTGGGGGGGGCGAAGGCACTGAGCCGGGAGCCCACAGGAAACCTGGGGGATGGCTCGCGTCTAAGCCGAAGCCAGCATCACGGGAGGGGAGACGCCAGGCATCCCGGGCTTAACATCGGATCCAACACGACGCCCACATCTGGCTCCTCCCTCCCTCCTGAAACTAACTCTTCTATACCTTGTACCTGAGTAAATAAAGTATTCTGAAAGCACCCACCCATGTAGCGAGTTATTTCCCAATGTGTGTGCTGCCATGATGCGTCAGGAAAACGGAAAATTGTATACTTATCTTCCGTAATTTTCCTTTTCTGACGCATCCCATGGCAGCACACAGAATCCCACCCTTCTAAGGTGATAGTTACTGAGAATACAGCGGTGGACTCCTCTTTAAAACTTATAGCTAACCAGTCCTATCAGGTTGTGGAGGCGGAGTCACAACCCAATGTGTGTGCTGCCAAGGGATGCGTCAGAAAAGTAAAATTACGGAAGGTAAGTATACAATTTTCTGTTTTCTTTTGGTGATTTTTGATCACCTATGGGTTTTTTATGTTTTGTTAAAAAAAATTTAAAAAGACTGAAGTTTAAAAAAAAAAATACAAAACCGTTTTACATTTTGTTAATAAATTTAGCAAACAGGTAATTTTTCTCCTTTATTGATGTACGCTGATGAGGCTACACTGATGGGCACTGATAGGCTGCACTGATGGGCACCGATAGGCTGCATTGATGGGCACTGATAAGGCGGCACTGATGGGCACTAATAGGCAGCACTGGTGGGCACTGATGAAGTGGCATTGGTGGGCACTGAGAGGTGGCACTGACGGGTGGCACTGATGTGCGACACTGAAGGGCATTGATAGGTGGCACTGAAGGGCACTAATTTGTGGCACTGATAGGTGGCACTGATAGCTGGCACTGATAGGTGGCACTGATGGGTGGCAGTGATGGGCACTGATGGGTGGCAGTGATGGTCACTGATCGGCAATGGTAGGTGACACTGATAGGCAGCACTGCTAGGTGGCACCGATGAGGCACTGATTGGCACCACTGGTGGGCATTGATAGGTGGCACTCGTGGGCATTGATAGGTGGCACTGATTGCTGGCACTTATGTACTGGTGGGCACTGATTTGTGGCACTGTGGGTGCTGATTTGTGGCACTGGCAGGTAGCACTGGCAGGCGGTACTGTTGCGCACATATGAGGCGGCTTCGCCTCTTCCTCTTCGGGACTGATGTCCCTTCAACAGAAGCCGGTGATCGGCTTTTTTTTCTCCTCACGCTGTCGGCGTGAGAAGAAAAAAAAGATTAGCGATCTTCTGTTTACAGCTGTCATTGGCTGATTGTCTGGGGGGACAACAAGGAGAGGCAGACGTTCCCTTGGTACTCTACGGGGGCCAGCAACAAATGTGTCCGCAGGCAAAGATGGACGTGGTGGTCAGTCCTCAGGCAGGGCATCATTTCCTCTGTTTAGTGAGTTTGCCCATGCTCTCCAGCCACAGCATGCAGAGGAGGTGGTGGACTGGCTTACTAAACCTTCCTCATCCTCCTCATCCTCTGTCACGCAAGCAGAGACAAGTGTGCAGTCCCCTGCAGTTGCCAGAGTGGATAAACCTGCCTCCTTGTCCACATCTATTCCTGCCATAGCCCCAACATCAGCCATGGAGGAGTCAGCTGAGTTATTTGACTACAGCGTCAGCCACTTGCTCCTTGATGATGCCCAGCCATTACTGGATTAAGATGTTGGTTCTGAGGTTGAGGATAACACGAACATATGCCTAGAAAGAGGGGAGAACACTGGTAGACAAATTGGCATTCATGTTTCCCCCAGCCACAGCGTATTGCCAAGTTGTCTCCAGTGGTAATGATGATGAGGAAGATGGAGGAGATGGAGATGATGATGGATAAAGATGATGATGAGGTCACTGATGTGACTTGGGTGCCAGATAGAGCAGAGGAGGAAACTGAAGGTGAGGCGGCACAACCCCAAGGAGGCTGACATGAAGAACGAGTAGAGAGCAGACACCTTACCATGAATGCCAACATGTACTGCGACATACTGAAGCAGAGCGTGATCCCCCTCCTTCAGAGACTGGGCTGCAGGGAAGTATTCCAACATAACAACCCCAAACACACCTCCAAGACGATCACTGCCTTGCTAAAGAAGCTGAGGGTAAAGGTGGACTGGCCAAGCATGTCTCCAGACCTAAACCCTATTGAGCATCTATGGGACATCCTCAAACAGAAGCTGGAGGAGCGCAAGGTCTCTAACATCCACCAGCTCGGTGATGTCGTCATGAAGGAGTGGAAGAGGCTCCAGTGGCAACCTGTGAAGCTCCGATGAACTCCATGCCCAAGAGGGTTAAGGTAGTGCTGGAAAATAATGGTGGCCACACAAAATATTGACACTTTGGGCCCAATTTGGACATTTTCACTTTTCACTCACTTTTGTTGCCAGCAGTTTAGACACTAATGGCTGTGTGTTGAGTTATTTTGAGGGGACAGCAAATTTACACTATTATACAAGCTGTACACTCACTACTTTACATTGTAGCAAAGTGTCATTTCTTCAGTGTTGTCACATGAAAAGATATAATAAGATCATTACAAAAATGTGAGGGGTGTACTCACTTTTGTGAGATACTGTATTCTATCTATGAAGACGTGCAATCCAGAATTACCCCTGGGTCATCATGGCGCACAGATGCATAATAAAAAAATTTCCCAAAATACAATTTCTAATATTTGATCGCATCCACCTAGGCTTGCGTGGAGTAGACTGGAACAAAACGTCTCCTTCAGCTCCAATTAAGATGACTCTTTTCCTGAATGCCATAGTCTTCCCTGGCCTAAATGAGGCAATCAACTATAGGTCCTTTTTAGAAGGCTTTCAATCGGGTGGCATTGAAGTCTAAAATTCATGATTCATCCATATTACATTTCATTCACATTTAACTTCCCTCTGTTTTTCACTCCATCTGCAACTTTTACATCCCCTTGCAACATTCTCCTTCCTAATTCCTTGTCACTGTTTTTCCCTCTTGTGATGTCTCTGGTTTTTAGTGTAACAACGTTCTATGCATTTTCTTAAATGTTATTTGCACATTCATGTCATGTTATTATGTACAATATGATTTGTGTCTGCATTTCCTCTCTGTGTCCACCGGGGTGCGACGTGTCTTCCTGCCCGCCTGCCTGTGTCCCCACCCGTCACACAAAGGCTGTTTCCTCTCCACCCTCAGCAGAGGGGGCGAGGGCGGCCTCCCTATTGACTGGCCTCTGCAATACGGCAGTACAGGCGCCACCCTGCATCTCCTGCATGCATTAGCCATTTTTTGCTTGCCGGTGTTCTGCCGAGAAAGTTCCTCTCGGTGGATAAGGACCCCCCCCTACTGCACAGGCGCAGCGCCTGCGCAGTAGGAGCCGGCGGAAATAGCTGAAGCAAAATAGAGAAGAAATCAGCTGTACACGGCGCCTGTAAGAGGGCCCCTCGCGGGCTCACTTCGCTCGCCGCGCTTCGGGCACGGCCTCGCTTTGCTCGGCACTTTTTTATTCCCCCTCTAGGTCCACTTGGATGGTGGGGCTTCAGCCTGGACCCAGGGCGTAGGCGCCGTGTACAGCTGATTGAAGATTTTCATCTTCGGCTATTTTCGTCGGCTCCTAGTCATTCGTACTGCGCAAGCACAGCGCTTGCGCAGTACAGGGGGGTCCTTATCCGCCGAGGGATCTTTCTCGGCAAGACACCGGCAGCCGCGTGACACAAATCATCATCCCGCTCTGAGGCGGGGTCTCGCGGCGAGCTGCCCGGCCGGGGGTTTTCACGCAATGCTCTGAGTGTGGAGTGACTACTGGGGCGTCCAATCAAGCCGCCCGCCAGCCGTCCTTCCCCTCCTTCCTGACTATCAATCAGCTCCATAAGCCTTAGACTATAAAAAGACAATCACGCCACCATGCTGTCTAGCTGCCCTCTGACCACACAACCATTTGCATGGATGCATTCTGAGATCACAGGTGGGCACTCTATCTGCGGTGTCCTTGCTGACAGCTAAACCTATTGCTTTCTGGACAAATACAGTATGATTCTTTCATGATGTCTAAGTATATGGAAATAGCACGCAGGTATGCCTTTTGCTATCCAAAACACCAAGATAAACTTCTTCCTTCCCCCTTTCGTTCTCCAACCCCCCCCCCTTTTTCCCCCTTCCCTCCCTTTTTTAGCTTTGTATGGACACTTCAGATTTAGGTATCCACCCTCTTACTCATTTACCTCACTTCATAATAGTGTACCATTCATGTGGTCAAATACTGTGAACTCCTGTCTCTTCCCTCGCAACAGCACATACATCAATATTCTCCTAGTGTTGAATCATCCGACCCCAGTGGATCACTGGCGGGGAATTTACGTTGACGCCCCCTGGTGATGTTCAGAGGACAATATGCAGCCTATTTCTAATTTTGGGTATTATTCCTAAATGTATTCACTACTCTAAATGCATGGATATACATATAAAATCATGTTGAGTAAAAACATAATATTATACTTTGCATATCATTCTAAATGTTATCTCTCTGTTATAGAAGACAATCAGCGGTTTTTAATGTTTATGCACCCCTGAAGAAGAAAATGCGTTGGGTATCCATTATTACTCTCTGGTGATTTTCTTCTTGAGTACACCATGTCTACACAAAGTATCCAACCTATTTTTAATATGTATTGTTTTTTGTACAGTTTTGTAATAAAGAATTTGTAAACTTTTAAAACCTTTTCAACCTTTTTTTATTCACTCACATAATAACCTAGTGTTGTTAAGTCCCATCATGAGGGTTTCTTCCATGTATTAAAAGGAAGAGGGGAGCCTTGCTTCCTCTCTCTATTTCCTCTGGCTCTGTGAGTGACAGTGGTTGCTGCTATCTTGCTCCTGTGTGTGCCCTGCTGCAGTGTTCCTGCGCCCCTCTGGTAAGCAGCAATTTTCTTTTTCCCCTTCGGAAAGATCTGCTACACGTGAGAAAGGTCACTGTTCAGATCATAATCAGCCTTAAGCATCTACTTGTGATGAGGTGGTTATAGATCGCTCTTCAGGAGACAGAGAGAGGATCTTCCACTTTCCTTTGATTTCAGTCTGGAGAATCCATTTACAGGAGGAAGCAATTGAATGGGAAGCTGAATGGAGCTACCCCCCAGGAGGTGAGAAGATACTTTTCAAGTCTTTAAAAGGAAGGTCTCACCTTCCCTTTGATGGTTGAAATTAAGGAGGTCATCGAAGAAGAATGGGATAAGCCAGACAAAAGGGCCAACCTACAGAACAGGTGCACAAAATTGTACCCGTTCAGCTCATCAGATATGTCAGTGTGGGCTTCTCCTCTGGTGATAGATACAGCCCTTCACCGCCTAGCATGCTACGTCTCTCTGCCATTGGAAAGCTTTGTGACTTTTAAGGATCCTATGGATCGCAGGGTGGATTCTGATGTGAAAAAAAATCTATTCGGCTGAAGAGTTTGCCTGCTGTCTCTAAAGCCCTAAAAGCATGGGTATCAAATGTGGAGACAGCCTTAAAGACGGGGATACATTTCAAGAGAATTATCACTTCCCTGGAAGAGCTGCATCTAGCCTCAGACGTCATCGCTGAGGCCTCAGTGGATTTAGTGAGAAGTTCAGCCAGACTAATGGCTTATTTCATAACATCAAAGTGAGCCTTGTGGCTGTGGCATTGGGCCGCTGACAATGCTTCAAAGCAAGCCTTATTATCCATTGAAAACAATGGGAAATGCCTCTTCGGATAGACTCTGGATGAAGCCATTAAGAGAGTCACAGGAGGGAAGTCTAGTTTTCTTCCTCAGTCAGGAAAAGGGAAGCAGCAGCCCTTTAATCTGAATCGGGCAACCCAGAGGAGATTTTGAGATGCAAGATTCTACAAGCCTTGTAGGGAGTATAATTGTCCCCAGTGGAAGGGAAGACAGAACTCCTTTCTCAGAAGAGTTATGGCAAGGGCAACTCAGGCAACCAACACCACAGGAAAGAATTTCTGAAATGAGGCCCATCCATTCTTATGTGGGTGCCAGACTTACCCCATTTTGGAAGATATGGGCGGACAACGTGCTGATAGTAAATACAATCAGAAGAGGCTACCAAATTCATTTTCTTTATCAGCCCCCTACAAATTTTGTGGAGACCCCATGGCCTTGGAATACAGGACAAACAAATCTCGGAACAAGTTAAGAACTACACAATGGAAGACTTTAGAGCCCTTCGGGACTTAATGTTGCTACTAGACAAAAACGACCATATAGACCAGACTGATACTTTGCCAGTATCTGATCATCATCTCTCAGTACCTATACCTCCAGTCAAATTCAAAAGTAAATCACAACGTTTTCCTAATCTCATGACCAATCCAAACATTTGGGCCTTTCTGATGGGGACAGTCAATGATATAAAACAGATGACCATCACTCCGAAACCAAGTAACCTTACCCCTGTACAGACACCAGCTATTGTGCGTTTACAAAACCAACCGGATGTTGAGATTAAGGCTGCCGACAAGGGGGGCAATATTGTCCTTATGACCAAAATCAACTATGAACATATGTCATGAACATCCTATGTAATAGAGTGGTATGCACGCATTAATGTTACCAAAATAAACCAATTTAGAGCTGAATTTCTGTCTATCATTGGTTCTACCCACCAGAGAGGCCTTATTGACTCAGATTTATATAATTATTTAAATGCACGACACCCTCAATTAGCCACATTCTACGCCCTACCTAAAATACATAAACTCCCCACCCAACCCCCCGGGAGACCGATAGTATCGGGTATTGGTTCTCTGACGGAAAATGCCAGTCGCCTGGTTGATTCCATTCTTATGCCACATTACCATCTTACACCACGGACACACTCGACCTTCTCAAACACATCAAGGGCCCTCGTACCTCCTGATTCATCTTGGACCTCTTGCAATTCATACTTCCTCCAGGTGCAGGGGGTGGCTATGGGCACTTGTTGTACACCGGCCTACGCCAACCTGTACCTGGGGGGGGTGGGAACTGACTATTTTCTCTGATGACTCTCTATCGGCATATACGAGCCAGGCGCTATGCTGGTTACAATTTATTGATGATATTTTCATCATTTGGTCAGGCACCGCGGCTACACTAAAACCTTTATTGATATCTTGAATCACAATCACTTCAATTTAAAACTTACAGTGTCCAGCGATAGATCTAAGATTACCTTTCTTGACCTCACTATCACTAAGGATAGTGATGGTCATTTAACTTCCACACTCTTTAGAAAAGAAACAGCTGGTAACACACTGTTACATGCTGGTAGTGCCCACCCATATACATTAATTCGTAGCATACCCTATGCACAGTTGTAAGAGAACTGTTGCGTTCCGGGTTCACTCACGCACGCATGCGCGCATAAGGGATTCTTTGGATCGCAGATGCGCCAATGTGCATGCACAAAGGAATGTGCGCGCCCGCGGGTGCGCCTCCACGTGCCCCTTTGGCGCCAGACGGCCTACTTAAGGGGCGCACTGACTGTAAACAGATGCTGACTGATCTTCAGCTGTTCCTGTACCAGTACCCAGTGTTTTGCTTGTCTGCCTGATATCCGTTGCTGAACCCTTGGCTTCCCCTGACCTTGCTTCTGGACTCTCCCTCATCTGTGATTACTGGTTACTGATTCCGGCTTCCTATTTGACTCTGCTCCTGCCTGATGATTTGGTACCTTGCTGCCCGCCTGCTTCCGAACCCGGCTATTCCTGTGACCTCGCTCTTGTCTCCTGTTTGGCTCCAAGCTGCCTGCCAAGTTGCTGCATCTCCGCTCCTGTGATCTGCTGCGACTTCCTGCATACCCAAAGTCGCATCATCTGCCTCAAGCTTCCAGGGCTACATCTGCAGGCACTCGTGTTCCTCCTTTCCTTTGGATCCTTCTGTTCCCACTCTCAGTGGGACCCGGGTTGGATATACAAGGGAGGCCGACCTCGTCACTTCAGACTCCGATAAGGTACGTGACAGTATCAGTCAGCCAGCAATGGAGTCTGAAAGGGAGGCCTCGCCTGTTATGGACATCTGCCGAGCAATTTCTGCACTAGCCCATACTGTACGGAATCTCCAAGAGGACCTGGGCCAGATGGAAGATCGTCTACCGAACCTGCTTGATGTTTCATCTGCCTCTACCCACCTTGCTCTTGTGAATGCTTCTGTGCAAACTGACTTTTGCCTGCTCAGTGAAACCTCTCTGCCTCCTGAACCCAGAGTACCCTTGCCTGAGCATTTTTCAGGGGATCGTAAACTGTTCCGCACTTTCCAAAATGCCTGTGAACTTTATTTTTCCTTGTTAATCCGAACCTTCTCATCCGAGAGTATTAAAGTGGGATTTATCATCACACTCCTACGAAATGAACCACTCTCCTGGGCTCATCGTCTTAGAGAACATCATGATCCGGCTTTGTCTACCACTGACTCCTTCTTTTCAGCCATGTCCCAACTGTATGCTGACCCCTTCCTCCAACAGACTGCTGAATCTACACTTGGTAAACTCCAAGGCTTAAGATCCGTAGAAGACTATGTAACTGATTTCCGTGTCTGGAGTTTAGATATGCAGTGGAATAAAGCCGCTCTACATCATCAATTTCGTCTTGGACTCTCTGACACATTAAAAGACGAACTTGCCCGAGTAGGAGTACCATCATCCCTGGAAGATCTGATCCATCTTGTTATCCAAATCGACCGTCGACTACGTGAAAGGCAATCTGAGAAAGCTAGTACCAAGCCATCTACTTCCTCAGGAGTTTTTGCTTCTGTTTCTACAGTCACGTCCAGATTACCAAGGGGACTCCACAAGAATAAGGAGCACCTTGAGTCTCCCCGCAGAAACTTTCTAAGATCACCACAGTCTCCCTCTGAACGCCTCCGGCGACTACATGATGGACTATGCTTTTACTGCGGAGTAGCAGGTCATTTCATTCAGGCTTGTCCCATAAGACCCGCCAAGCCCACTCCTACTTCACCTCACATGATGCATCATCCTGGGAGGGATCTGCTACATCTCCCTCTTTCGCTCCAGTTTCAGTTGCCAGGGAGGACTATTCCTGTAACTGCAATTATAGACTCAGGAGCCTGCAGTTGTTGTGTGGACTCAGCCTTTGTCACTTTACATCCTGTATGCACCAAAAGGCAGGAATTTACTGTGCATCTTGCAAATGGCTCTGGTCTCAAGTCTGGGCCTGTTACACAAGAGACTGTACCCATTCTCTGCCAAACTTCTTCGAAACATCAGGAACTTCTCCGTTTGGATGTCATAACTTTCCCCATGTTTCCTGTTATCCTGGGGTTACCTTGGCTGAGGGCCCATAACCCTCATATTGACTGGCTCACCGGAGATATCTCCTTTTCCTCTAATTATTGTCAGAGACATTGCTACCCAGAAAAGTTTGTTAATCCTGCTCCTCTCCTCAGCATCCACTCGGACCCCGAAACTATGAAGTTAGTACCCGTAGTTTATCATGAATTCTTGGATGTATTTAATAAAAAGAATGCAGAGAATTTACCTCCCCACCGGACTTACGATTGTCCCATTGAATTTTTACCAGGGGCAGAGATTCCTTTCGGCCGAATTTACCCTCTCTCGGAACCCGAACTAGAGGCCTTACGCAAATACATAGATGAAAGTCTAGAAAAAAGTTTTATTCGGGCCTCTCCCTCTCCAGCAGGGGCCGGTATCTTTTTTGTGGAGAAAAAAGATCACTCCCTGAGGCCCTGTATTGACTATCGTGATCTTAACAAAATAACTATCAAGAACCGGTACCCACTTCCTTTAATTCCCGAGTTGTTCCAGAGACTGCGTGGAGCACGAGTCTTTTCCAAGCTAGATCTGAGAGGTGCCTACAATTTGGTTCGAATCAGGAAGGGAGATGAATGGAAGACTGCCTTCAGGACACGTTTTGGGCATTTTGAATACCTATTCATGCCCTTCGGTCTCTGCAACGCACCAACCACCTTTCAGCACCTGGTAAATGACGTTTTTCGGGACTTCCTTGATCTGTTCATCATTGTCTATCTCGATGATATTCTTATCTTTTCTGACTCAATCGAGGTCCACCGTACCCATGTGAAGAAGGTTTTGAGTAAACTTCGTGAACACCACCTCTATGCCAAGGCTGAAAAGTGCGACTTTGAAAAACAGACAATACAATTTCTGGGACTTGTCATTTCTGCTGATGGTATCTCCATGGATCCCCAGAAAGTCGCTGCTTTCTTGGAATGGCCAGCTCCTACAGACCGGAAGGCGGTACAAAGGTTTGTGGGATTCGCTAATTTCTATAGGAAATTCATTAAGAACTTTTCTGGCATTATTTCTGCTATTACCCTTTTGACTAAACAGCATGTTCCTTTCCGGTGGAGTACTGAAGCACAAACATCTTTTGAGCAGTTGAAAGCTTTGTTCACCTCAGCCCCCATCTTAAAGCATCCTGATCCTTCCTTGCCCTACATTCTGGAGGTAGACGCCTCTGAAGACGCTGTGGGGGCCATATTGTCGCAGCGACAGGGTCCTAAGTCTCTACTCCATCCTGTGATGTTCTTCTCCAAGAAATTGAATCCATCTAAGAAAAATTATGATGTAGGGGACCGGGAACTGTTGGCCATTAAAGCTGCCCTTGAGGAGTGGCGTTACCTGTTAGAAGGTGCTCTGCACCTTATACTCATCTTCACCGACCACAAGAACCTCGAGTACTTGAGAACAGCTAAAAGACTTAGACCTTGGCAGGCAAGATGGGCATTGTTCTTCTCCCGCTTCACATTCCACATAACGTTCCGCCCTGGTTCAAAGAATGGTAAACCAGACGCGCTGTCGCGCATGTTCCATGATCCTGTTCGTCCCTTGGAAGCAGACACCATTTTACCGGCCAAAAACTTTCTTCCTCTCCAAACCAATCTGACGTCCCAAATAAGAGCTGAGTTGTTGGAGCATCCCCCTTCCCAAGACTTATCCCTTCAGCTAAAGGACGGGCTCTATTACCATAAGGAACAGGTCTTTGTCCCGGAGCAGTTTAGAGTTTCTGTCCTGAAGCGTTGCCACGATCATCCTTTGGCGGGCCATTTTGGGATCCACAAGAGTATCGACCTAATTTCCCGTTCTTTCTGGTGGCCAGACTTGATTCAGGACTGTAAAAGATATGTCAAATCCTGTGTGACTTGTCAACGCAATAAGACTGATCGAGCCTAGACTTGGGGCCTATTAGAATGTCTTCCTGTGCCTAAGAAACCATGGAGCATGATATCCATGGATTTCATTGTTGAACTCCCCCCGTCTGAGAACTTTACCACCATATTTGTCGTGGTCGATCGCCTAACTAAGATGGCACACTTTTTACCCTTGCAAGGAACCCCTTCTGCCACAGAGACTGCTTCCATGTTCATCTGAGAGATAGTGAGGCTACATGGTATCCCCGACAATATCACTTCTGATCGAGGGGTACAGTTCACTTCCAGATTTTGGAGATCTCTCTGTGAAGCCTTGAACATTGAGCTCCTTCTGTCCACTGCTTACCATCCTCAAACTAATGGACAGACGGAGAGAACCAACCAGACTTTGGAGCAATATTTGCGTTGCTTTTCCTCTTTTTCACAGGACGATTGATCACCTCTGCTTCCGCTAGCGGAATTTGCATACAATAATTCCATCCACTCTGCTACTAAGCAAACACCCTTTTTCGCCAATTATGGATACCACCCTTCCTTTTTGCCTGAATTAACCGTGGAATCTTCTGTGCCTGCTGTCCAAGACAGATTGAGTTTGTTCAACGCCAACAACAAATTGCTTCAGGACACCATCTCTAAGGCTCAGGCTAACAACAAAAGATTTTTTGACAGGAAAAGGAGGGGTAACTTGAATCTGAAACCAGGAGACAAGGCCTGGCTATCCACTGCTAATTTGAAAATTAAGTGTCCCTCCAAGAAACTTGGTCCTAAATACCTGGGGCCCTTTCCTGTAAAGAGAAGAATCAACTCTGTGGCCTTTGAACTTATCCTACCAAAGAACCTAAAAATTGACCCTGTTTTTCATATTTCTTTATTGAAAACATCAGTGCCCAATCCCTTTCCCAACCGGGATCCGGAAAACCCTCCTCCACTGCTCGTTGAGGGCAGTGAAGAGTTTGAAGTAGAAGCCATTCTCGACTGTAGAACCAGGAATGGCCTAACACAGTTTCTAATTAAATGGAAGGGCTATGGCCCTGAGGACAATTCTTGGGAACCAGCTTCTAATGTACATGCCCCACGAAAGGTACGGGCATTTTTTCAGCACCATCCAGAGAAGAAGCCCCTGAGAGGCATCCGGAGGCTGCCCGTAAGGAGAGGGCAATGTAAGAGAACTGTTGCGTTCCGGGTTCACTCGCGCACGCATGCGCGCATAAGGGATTCTTTGGATCGCAGATGCACCAATGCGCGTGCGCAAAGGAATGTGCAGGTGCACGTCCAAGCGCCCCTTTGGTGCCTACTTAAGGGACGCACTGACTGTAAACAGATGCTGACTGATCTTCAGCTGTTCCTGTACCAGTACCCAGTGTTTTGCTTGTCTGCCTGATATCCGTTGCTGAACCCTTGGCTTCCCCTGACCTTGCTTCTGGACTCTCCCTCATCTGTGATTACTGGTTCCTGATTCCAACTTCCTATTTGACTCTGCTCCTGCCTGATGATTTGGTACCTTGCTGCCCGCCTGCTTCAGAACCCGGCTATTCCTGTGACCTCGCTCTTGTCTCCTGTTTGGCTCCAAGCTGCCTGCCAAGTTGCTGCATCTCCGCTCCTGCGATCTGCTGCGACTTCCTGCATACCCAAAGTCGCATCATCTGCCTCAAGCTTCCAGGGCTACATCTGCAGGCACTCGTGTTCCTCCTTTCCTTTGGGTCCTTCTGTTCCCACTCTCAGCGGGACCCGGGTTGGGGATACTAGGGAGGCTGACCTCGTCACTTTAGACTCCGATAAGGTACGTGACAACAGTACTTGAGGCTACGCCGAAACTGTACGTATACTGAGGAGTTTAAATCACAAGCTAATCAACTTCGTGACCGCCTTAAAGCAAGGGGCTACAGCAAATCCTTACTGTGGAAGGCATATAACAAGGCTTTGCGTCAATCACGGAATTCCTTGCTATATAAAAATAAGACCACCAAATCTGATCAAATGGGATACATAACCAGGTACTCTGAACATCATTCGGAATTGAGAAACATCTTGACAGCCCATTGCTACGCGAAGACCCTATCCTTACTAAATATATCAGCTCATCCCCTGATATTACTTTTCGTAGACCAAGATCGTTACGTGATAAACTTACCTCAAGTCACTATTTTATTTATTTTTATTTATTTCAGTTACTTATATAGCGCCGTCAATTTACGCAGTGCTTTACATATACATTGTACATTCACATCAGTCCCTACCCTCAAGGAGCTTACAATCTAAGGTCCCTAACTCACATTCATACATACTAGGGCCAATTTAGACAGGATCCAATTACTCTACCAGCATGTCTTTGGATTGTGGGAGGAAACCGGAGTACCCGGAGGAAACCCACACAGGCACAGGGAGAACATGCAGACTCCAGGCAGGTAGTGTCGTGGTTGGGATTCAAACCAGCGACCCTTCTTACTGCTAGGCAAAAGTGCTACCCACTACACCACTGTGCTGCCCTATGTTAACAACCAGTTGTCCATACATCCCTTTAATGGGATTACTAGATGTGGCAAGTGCACCTTTTGCCCCTGGGTCCATACAGGTAGATGTTTCGCACTCCCTAATGGTGGAGTCTTTGTCCCCACTTTTCATGCTGATTGTGATACACAAGGTGTCGTGTACCTGATGACCTGCAAATGCCAAGCATTTTATGTGAGCAAAACTTTTAGACACGTACGATCACGTATCAAGGATCATGTCTACTACTCTACGGGTGGCAAAATGGTTACCTCAGTAAGCAGACATCTTGATTTGTACCACAAATTTGACACTTCGGTAGCCTCCTTCATTGCCCTGGCGGTCATTCCCAAAGAGCCACGCGGTGGTGACTGGGATAAACAGATTTTGAGGAAAGAAACTCTATGGATAGAGTGCCTCAATGCCACGCATGCCCCCAGCATTAATGAGACCCAACCGTATAAACCATTTCTGTACTACATCTAACTCTTATTTTGATCCGCCAGAGCTTCCTCGCTTTTACACATATATTCAGTCTCATTATACATGAATTTCATTTTGTTTTTTTGTCCCTATTCCTTACTCGCTTTGACCCATTCCATCCATATAGGGTTAATCCCCTTCACAGTCATTATGTTTTGTTTGTGATGTATATACATATATGCCTGACAGCACTTGGTTGCCTTCTTTAGGTACTATTTGCTGTCATTATTTAAAAATATTGGAAAGTTTGTCTCTTTTTGTAATCTTTTAAATCATTGTCTATGATGTACTTGCTCTATTATACTAATATTTATATCCTAACATAGTCTGGCAGTTTGTCTCCTGTGATTCCTTGACTCTTTCAGCACACAGATGGGCTCCTTTGGTCACTATGCGGCCACCCAGCGTCATGCCACGCATTCCCTTTGCTGGCGTGGCACACGCTTTAGCCAGCGGGGGGAGCCCTTGGCTCTCCTTCTTTGCTGGCCTTTGCTAGTCACGCCGCATGCATTCCCTTCTCTGACGTCAGCACTGGCATGCTCGCTGACTGGACGCATGCGCAGTGACTTCTCAGCCGATCCGGATGACGTCACGTCGGCTCCTCCAATTCGCTCATTACGGACGGGACGTGCATACAAATGGCACACCGTCCATACTGTGTTCTAATAGCTTATACTCAAGGCTGCTGGATTACCACGGGCTACTGGTTCCAGGGGGTTTAATTGATTAAGGTATGTCTTGCTTTTCTATGCCATCATGCCGTCTCACTCAAATTCCAATCCTCTTTTACCTTACATCCTGATCTGGTTATTTTGTTTACTTTTTAGGTCACTACTAGGGATGAGCTTCGAGTTCGAGTCGAACTCATGTGCGACTCAAACATTGGCTGTTCGCAAGTTCAGCGAACAATTTGGGGTGTTCGCGGCAAATTCGAATGCCACGGAACACCCTTTAAAAGTCTATGGGAGAAATCAAAAGTGCTAATTTTAAAGGCTTATATGCAAGTTATTGTCATAAAAAGTGTTTGGGGACCTGGGTCCTGCCCCAGGGGACATGGATCAATGCAAAAAAAAGTTTTAAAAACGGCCGTTTTTTCAGGAGCAGTGATTTTAATAATGCTTAAAGTCAAACAATAAAAGTGTAATATCCCTTTAAATTTCGTAGCTGGGGGGTGTCTATAGTATGCCTGTAAAGGGGCGCATGTTTCCCGTGTTTAGAACAGTCTGACAGCAAAATGACATTTCAAAGGAAAAAAGTCATTTAAAACTACATGCGGCTATTGCATTGCCGGTCCGACAATACACATAGAAGTTCATTGATAAAAATGGCGTGGGAATTCCCCACAGGGGATCCCCGAATCAAAATTTAAAAAAAAAATGACGTGGGGGTCCCCCTAAATTCCATACCAGACCTGGGTATGGATTTTAAGGGGAACCCCGCGCCAAGATTTAAAAAAAAAACGGCGTGGGGTCCCCCCAAAAATCCATACCAGACCCTTATCTGAGCACGCAACTTGGCATGGCCACAGGAAAAGAGGGGGGGACGAGAGAGCGCCCCCCCTCCTGAACCGTGCCAGGCCACATGCCCTCAACATTGGGAGGGTGCTTTGGGGTAGCCCCCCAAAACACCTTGTCCCCATTTTGATGAGGACAAGGGCCTCATCCCCACAAACCTGGCCGGTGGTTGTGGGGGTCTGCGGGCGGGGGGCTTATCGAAATCGGGAAGCCCCCTTTAACAAGGGGACCCCCAGATCCCGGCCCCCCCCTGTGTGAAATGGTAAGGGGGTACAAAATTACCCCTACCATTTCACTAAAAAACTGTCAAAAATGTTAAAAATGACAAGAGACAGTTTTTGACAATTCCTTTATTTAAATGCTTCTTCTTTCTTCTTTCTTCTATCTTCCTTCATCTTCTTCTTCTGGTTCTTCTGGCTCTTCTGGTTCTTCCTCCGGCGTTCTCATCCAGCATCTCCTCCGCGGCGTCTTCTATCTTCTTCTCCTCGGGCCGCTCTGCACTCATGGCATGGGAGAAGGCTCCCGCTCTTCTCTTCATTTTCTTCTCTTCTTCTCTTCTTCTTTTCTTCTCTTCTTCTCTTCTTCTCTTTATCTTCTTCTCCGGGCTGCTCCGCATCCATGCTGGCATGGAGGGAGGGGCTCCCGCTGTGCGACGTGTCTCCTCTTCTGACGGTTCTTAAATAATGGGTGTGGGGCCACCCGGTGACCCCGCCCCCTCTGACGTCACAGGGAAGTCCCGTCAAGTCACCGTGTGTCAGAGGGGGGCGGGGTCACCGGGTGCCCTCCCCCCGCCTTATTTAAGAACCGTCAGAAGAGGAGACGCGTCACACAGTGGGAGTCTCCCTCCATGCCAGCATGGATGCGGAGCGGCCCGGAGAAGAAGATGAAGAAGAGAAGAAGAGAAGAAAAGAAGATGAAGAAGAAGATGAAGAAGAGAAGAAGATGAAGAGAAGAGTGGGAGCCTCCCCCCATGCCATGGGTGCGGAGCGGCCCGAGGAGAAGAAGATAGAAGACGCCGCGGAGGAGATGCTGGACGAGAACGCCGGAGGAAGAACCAGAAGAGCCAGAAGAACCAGAAGAAGAAGAAGAAGATGAAGGAAGACAGAAGAAAGAAGAAGCATTTAAATAAAGGAATTGTCAAAAACTGTCTCTTGTCATTTTTAACATTTTTGACAGTTTTTTAGTGAAATGGTAGGGGTAATTTTGTACCCCCTTACCATTTCACACAGGGGGGCTGGGATCTGGGGGTCCCCTTGTTAAAGGGGGCTTCCAGATTCCGATAAGCCCCCCGCCCGCAGACCCCCACAACCACCGGCCAGGGTTGTGGGGATGAGGCCCTTGTCCTCATCAACATGGGAACAAGGTGTTTTGGGGGGCTACCCCAAAGCACCCTCCCAATGTTGAGGGCATGTGGCCTGGTATGGTTCAGGAGGGGGGGCACTCTCTCGTCCCCCCCTCTTTTCCTGCGGCCTGCCAGGTTGCGTGCTCGGATAAGGGTCTGGTATGGATTTATGGGGGGACCCCACGCCGTTTTTTTTTTAATTTTGGCGCAGGGTTCCTCTTAAAAAAAATGACATGGGGGTCCCCCTAAATTCCATACCAGACCTGAAGGGCCTGGTATGGAATTTAGGGGGACCCCCATGTCATTTTTTTTTTTAATTTTGGTTCGGGGTTCCCCTGTGGGGAATTCCCATGCCGTTTTTATCAATGAACTTTTATGTGTATTGTCGGACCGGCAATGCAATAGCCGCGAGTTTTAAATGACTTTTTTCCTTTGAAATGTCATTTTGCTGTCAGACTGTTCTAAACACGGGAAACATGCGCCCCTTTACAGGCATACTATAGACACCCCCCAGCTACGAAATTTAAAGGAATATTACACTTTTATTGTTTGACTTTAAGCATTATTAAAATCACTGCTCCTGAAAAAACTGCCGTTTTTAAAACTTTTTTTTGCATTGATCCATGTCCCCTGGGGCAGGACCCAGGTCCCCAAACACTTTTTATGACAATAACTTGCATATAAGCCTTTAAAATTAGCACTTTTGATTATTCATGTTCGTGTCCCATAGACTTTAATGGTGTTCGCGTGTTCGAACAAACTTTTTTCCTGTTCGCATGTTCTGGTGCGAACCGAACAGGGGGGTGTTCGGCTCATCCCTAGTCACTACATTGTTATCATTTTTTGCCCTGCAATTTATCAGGGCGGCTTCTCCTTCTCTTCAATTACACCCAAGAGCTCCCTGCTGTGCTGCCCTACTTTGGAGTCCTTTTCTACCATATGCTGATCCTTATGCAGCGTACACACGGTCGGACTTTTCGACCGGACTGGTCTGACGGACGCGGACGGACCAAATCCGGCGGACAATCCGATCGTGTGTGGGCTTCACCGGACCTTCAGCAGACTTTTCCAGTCGCAAATCTGACGGACTTTAGATTTGGAACTTGCTTCAAATCTTTACGTCGTAACTCCGCCGAACCCAGAAATCCGCTCGTCTGTATGCTAGTCCGACGGACAAAAACCGACGCTAGGGCAGCTATTGGCTACTGGCTATCAACTTCCTTATTTTAGTCCGGTGTACGTCATCACGTACGAATCCGTTGGACTTTGGTGTGATCGTGTGTAGGCAAGTCCGTTCGTTGGAAAGTCTGTCGGAAGTCCATCAAAAGCCCATCGAAAGTATGCTGGAAAGTCTGTCGGACCCGTCCAGTCAAAAAGTCCGACCGTGTGTACGCGGCATTAGGCTCTTTTGACATTTTTCCCTATCCCCCCCCCTCCACCCCCCCCATTTCCCTTCTCTCCCTGCCTATTGTGCACTTCTATGAATACACCTCTAAATTGGTGAGTCTCTTTTGGCCAATCTACCTTAATATATGTAGCTTTTGCCATGTTTTCTAGTTATTTAATTTAATTAAAAAAACCCATATCCTTTCTTATAGGGAGTTTCTCTATGAGGGCGACCACTGAACTATGCCATTTATATGTACACCAGGTATAGATCCTTCTCTTGTGGTGGACTTCAGGGAAGAATCCTTCCCAGGCATGCCTCTCAGCCCGGGAGACTGGATTATTATGACTACTGATGCCAGTCTCCGGGGCTGGGGGGCTCACTCAGGGACAAAGAGTACAAGCACATTGGAAGAATCTATCTGTACACCATTCAAATTACCTGGAGCTGAAAGCAGCTCACATTGCCTTGTTAGCTTTCCAAGATTTCATTGAAGGTCACTGAGTGAAGATTCTTATGGAAACTGGACAGCAGTGTCTTACGTAGAGAGAGAAGGGGGCACCTGAAGCTTGGTTCTTCTTCTGGTGACAAGCAAAATTTTCCAGTGGACAGAGATGCATCTGGAGTCCTTAACAGATTCCTATTTGCAAGGAGAACCAGCTGGCAGATTGTTTGGGCTAAATATTTCCAGTTCACAAGTGGCCGAACAACACCAAGTATTTGAGACCAATATTTGCAGCATGGGGGAATCCGGTGATCAATCTCATGGCCACCCCAGAGAATGCTCAGGGGCCCCTGTTTGTGGCAAGGTAAAGCTTTCAGGAAGCAGTGGCGCAAAATGCATTCACAATTCCCTGGAACGTCCCATTTGTGTTTCAACCATTTCCACTCGCATTGAAGGTCCTTCAGAAGATATAGCCAGAGGCAGTTCCAACGATCATATTTCTTCCATATTGGCTTATTCTACCAGCGGGGATAAGGCATCATGGACAGCTCACACGAAGGTTTTGGCATTTCATATCTGCATATCTGAAATTATTTTTGGCAAGCACGGGGGTGTTAACTTGTCTCTTGTTTTTCTATTCCCACCCTAAGGCCGGGTTCACACTGGTGCGACACGACAGCCATCCTACTTTGGATCTGACTTTGCCCTGCGTTTTGAAGCTGACATACGTCCGACTTTCAATGAACGGGGATCTGACTTGGATCCCCGCCAATACCAGGCACTGTGTTTGGTATGAATCTTGAGGGGGAACTCCACGACAAATTTTAAATAAAAAAACGGCATGGGTTCCCCCTCCAAGAGCATACCAGGCCCTTCGGTCTGGTATGGATTTTAAGGGGCACCCCCTATGCCAAAAAAACGGCGTGGGGGTCCCCCCAAAATCCATATCAGACCCTTATCCGAGCATGCAGCCCGGCCGGTCAGGAATGGGGGTGGGGACAAATGAGCGCCCCCCCTGAACCGTACCAGGCTGCATGCCCTCAACCTGCGGCTCCCCCACCCCAAAGCACCTTGTCCCTATGTCGATCAGGACAAGGGCCTCTTCCCGACAACCCTGGCCGTTGGTTGTCAGGGTCTGCGGGCTGGGGGCTTATCGGAATTCGGGAGCCCCCTTTAATAAGGGGGCCCCCTGATCCCAGCCCCCAACCCTATGTGAATGAGTATGGGGTACATCGTACCCCTACCCATTCACCTAGGAAAAAAGTGTCAATAAAAAAACACACTAGACGGGTTTTTAAAGTAATTTATTAGGCAGCTGTCAGGAGGCACAAGCCGCCTCCGTCCGCCGGGCTGCGGGGCGCATGCGCGGTGGGCTGTTGTTGAGATGTGCACCCGTTCGCGGCCTGATGGTGCGGCGCGCGTGGATGCACGGCGGTCCCCGTGTGCGTGCCGTTGCCCGTGCAGGTGCCCGGTAGCGCGTCACGCTGACGCGCTCGCCGGGAAGCTATTTCAGACGACTCCAGCGCCCAGTCGGGTTGCTGGTTTGTCGTCAGCTGTACCTTGCCCTGTGATAATCCTTGTTCCTGCTTATCATATACCCCTGACCTCTGCCTGTTTAAAAGACCACTCTGCTTGCTTGCCGGATACCCTTGATCTCTGCCTGTTAAACGACTACTCTACCTGCCTGCCAGATACCCCTGACCTCTGCCTGTTAAAGACCATTCTACCTGCCTGCCGGATACCCCAGACCTCTGCCTGTTTAAAAGACCACTCTGCTTGCTTGCAGGATACCCTTGATCTCTGCCTGTTAAATGACCACTCTACCTGCCTGCCAGATACCCCTGACCTCTGCCTGTTAAAGACCATTCTACCTGCCTGCCGGATACCCCAGACCTCTGCCTGTTTAAAAGACCACTCTGCTTGCTGGCCGAACACCCCTGATCTCTGCTTGTAATAAGGACTACCCTATTGCCTGCTCAGTACCTTTGACCCCTGCTTACCCTACGGACTTTCTTACGGTTAATTACCCCGGTCCTGCACGGTACCCGCCAGGAGGCTTCCTACATCTATAGCGAACCTGAGCCTTCCTTCCGCAACTACCGGAAACACGTGCCTCCGCGTGCTTCCGATCCCCTGTATCACCCTCGGGGGTTCGGGTGCGCGTGGTCGTAAGGGCGAGCCACTCTCGGCATCTCGGCCTCGGTAAGTATTGACGTGACAGTACAAACCAGCCAGATGTCCGAGGCCGACAGAGCGCGCTCCCCCTTGGAGATTCTATGTCAGCAAGTCTCCACCCTGGCAGACTCGGTGCAGAGACTACAGGAGGGATATACACAAATTGACAGCCGTCTCCAACAACTGACGGGACCACTCCCTTCTGCTGCCGCAGCTCCCGCACCTAGCAATGAAGGCCCGCTTCCCCAGGCTGCCGCCAGTCCTACAGTTGTAATGGCACTTCCGGAACCTAGGGTCCCCACACCGGAACGGTTCTCAGGGGACCGTAAGAAATTTAGAGCGTTTAAGAATGCATGCACTCTTTATTTTGCTCTGTAGCCCCGAACCTTCGCATCAGAAGTGGTCAAGGTGGGATTTGCGATTTCCCTGTTGTCAGAAGAACCCCAGGCCTGGGCCCACGGCTTGATGGAATCAGGGAGTCAGGTGCTTAATACTATCGATACGTTCTTCGAGAGTATGTCGCAGCTTTATGATGACCCACAACGTATGGCTACGGCCGAAGCTATCCTGCACCACCTAGCTCAAGGAAGGAGACCAATTGAAGATTACACGGTGGAATTCCGTAAGTGGGCGGCCGATACCAACTAGACCGAGCCAGCTCTACGTTACCAGTACCGCCAAGGCCTGTCTGAGCTCCTCAAGTACGAGTTGGCCAGGATGGAGACCCCCGCATCTTTGGAGGAGTTAATTCAGGCAGCCACAAAACTGGATAGACGTTTGCGGGAACGTCGTTCAGAACGGTTCCAAAGTCCACGCCCTGCATGGGCGACTTCAAGACCTCAACCTACTCCAATATCATCTCCTATGACAGCTGGGTCTACAACTCTTCCCGACTCCGAACCTATGCAGCTTGGTCTGGTACGGCCTCCATTGACCTCGGAAGAAAGACAACGTAGACGGCAGTCCAACTTGTGTCTCTATTGCGGGGGAGCCGGACACTTCCTGCGCAACTGCCCGATAAGGCCCAGTAAGTTATTTCAGCCAAAATCAATGACTTACGAAGACAACAATGCCCCTAAATCTTACGTCATGTTGTTTATCTCGTTACAGCTACCGGAAGGGGAGTTCCGCCTGCCAGCGATCATTGATTCGGGTGCATGTAGTTGCTTTATGGACGCTGCCTTGGCCCGGAACCTGCATGTACCCTTACAAACCAAAGCTCAACACCTACGGGTTCACTTGGCTGATGGGTCTCTTCCCAGCTCAGGTCCAATCACCCAGGAGACCCAACCCATTCTAGTAACTACTGACTCTAGGCACCAAGAGCTCCTACGCCTGGACCTTATTCACTCTCCTATGTTTCCAGTCATTCTAGGCCTACCCTGGCTACAGGCTCACGATCCTCTGATTCAAAGGTGGTCTCGTTTCCCTCTTCATACTGTTCTCAACACTGCCGTCCTTTGAAGCCCAAGATCTGTGCCACAATTTCGGCTCCTTCGGTTAACCTCCAACATGTCCCTCAGGAGTATTTTGAGTTCCAGGAGGTCTTCAGTAAACAAATGGCCGACTGCCTCCCGCCTCATCGACCTTATGACTGCCCAATCGATTCATTGCCAGGATCAGAGATTCCATTTGGTCGTATATTTCCCCTCTCAGAAACGGAGTTGGAGGCTCTCAAACAATATATTGACGAGAACCTGAAGAAGGGGTTCATCCGTCCCTCATCCTCACCCACTGGAGCAGGTATATTCTTTGTCGGGAAGAAGGACGATTCTCTTAGACCCTGTGTGGATTACCGGCAGTTAAATAACATCACCATTAAGAATCGGTACCCATTGCCGCTTATCCCAGAACTGTTCCAACGTTTCCGGTCAGCCAGAGTCTTTTCCAAATTAGATCTCCGGGGGGCATACAACCTTGTCAGAATTAGGGCCGGGGACGAATGGAAGACGGCCTTCAGGTCTAGATTCGGGCATTTTGAATACTTGGTGATGCCGTTCGGGCTTTGTAATGCTCCAGCCACTTTTCAACACCTTGTGAATGACATTTTCCGCAAACACCTAGATGATTTCCTTGTGGTCTACTTGGACGACATACTAATTTTTTCTTCCACGATTGAACTACACAGGGGGCACGTCAAGACAGTTCTTGCCATTCTGAAGCAACACAAACTCTACCTAAAAATGGAGAAGTGTGAGTTTGAAAAATCAGTTGTGCAATTCTTGGGGTTCATCATATCGGCAAATGGGGTGGAAATGGATCCCCAAAAGATACAGGCTATCCAAGAGTGGCCGGCTCCATCTGACAAAAAGGGAGTCCAACGGTTTATAGGATTCGCTAACTTTTACCGGAAATTCATCGTTGGATTCTCCACTATAGTGGCACCCATCACTCAGCTAACCTGCCAGCACGGCTCCTTCTAGTGGTCCCAAGCCGCACAGGAAGCTTTCATGAAACTAAAGGATCTGTTCAGTTCCGCTCCCATTCTCCGGCATCCTGATCCTTCTCAACCATTCGTATTGGAAGTGGACGCATCAGAGATAGCAACAGGAGCAATTCTCTCCCAAAGACAAGGACCCAAAGCCATCCTACATCCAGTTGCATTTGCATCCCGGAGACTCAGCGCAGCAGAATTAATTTACGATGTAGGTGACAGGGAGTTGCTGGCCAAAAAATACGCCCTGGAGGAATGGAGATATTTACTTGAGGGGGCACTCCACCCAGTGATGATCTTCACAGATCACAAGAACCTTGAATACCTCCGAACAGCAAAACGACTTAAACCCAGACAAGCTCGTTGGGCCCTATTCTTCTCTCGCTTCAATTTTCATATTTCTTATAGACCTGGTGTAAAGAATGGGAAGGCAGACGCCCTTTCTCGGATGTTTTCAGCAGATCTCCAAACTCCGGAACCTAGCACAATCCTTGCTCCTCAAAATTTCCTCGGGTTAACACAGACAGACTTAGTATCATCCATCAAGACCTCATCCAATTCATGTACGGATCCAGAGGTACAGTCCTTGAAGAAAGATGGGGGTTTTTTTGGATCTGGGGTAAAATTTTTGTACCTCAAAAAACTCGGTCAATAACCCTCAAGATGTGCCACGATCACAAACTGGCCGGTCACTTCGGGGTTAGGAAAACATCTGACCTAATCTCTCGCTCCTTCTGGTGGCCGGGTTGCAGACAGGATTGTAGGGAATACGTGGCCTCCTGTCCCCTGTGTCAACGGAACAAGGGCCAAAACACCAGGTCCTGGGGTTTACTTAAACCACTGCCTATTCCAGAACGACCATGGACCGACGTGTCTATGGATTTCATCGTGGACTTGCCGGCCTCAGAAGGCTATACTACTATTTTTATTGTGGTCGACCGTCTATCCAAGATGGCCCACTTCTTGCCCATGGAGGGTACCCCTTCTGCAGTAGAGACGGCCAATATCTTCCTGAAAGAGGTCATAAGACTCCATGGTGTACCAAGGAGTATAGTGTCGGACAGAGGCGTGCAATTCACGTCCAAATTCTGGAGAGAACTCTGCAAAGCCTTGGATATTAAAGTGTGCCTCTCGTCAGCCTACCATCCTCAGAGCAACGGTCAAACGGAGAGAATAAATCAAACCTTAGAGCAATACCTCCGTTGCTTCTGCTCAGGATCCCAGGATGATTGGGCAAAACTTCTTCCATATGCAGAGTTCGCGTATAATAACTCCATTCACGCGGCTACCAACCAAACGCCTTTCTGGGTCAACTGCGGATTTCATCCCACATTTCTGGCTAATGACATTCCTGAAATAGCAGTCCCTGCAGTGCATGACAGAATAACCTCCTTGCAGACTAACTTCCAGAGGATCCAAGACATGTCGCAGAAGGCTCAGAGGGTCTACAAGGAGCAGTATGACCGAGGTAGGAAGGAAAATCCAACATTCAATATAGGGGAAGAAGTTTGGTTATCCACCTCTAACCTTAAACTACAGGTGCCATCCCGAAAATTGGGACCTAAATTCATTGGTCCTTTCCCTATCAAAAGGATCATCAATCCTGTGGCCATGGAACTAGCTCAGCCAAAAACGTACAGGATCCATTCTGTCTTCCACGTATCCCTGTTGAAGCCTGTTGTGCCCAGTTCTTTCCCAGAAAGAGGAGAGGTTCCTCCTCCACCAATCAGGGTGGACGGGGAGAACGAGTTCGAGGTGGAGGCTATCCTTGGTTGTAGAAAGAAGGGCAGGCAGCTACAGTACCTGATCCAGTGGAAGGGATACCCACCTGAGGACAATTCTTGGGAGCCTGCAAGGAATCTACATGCTCCTCGCTTAATTCAAACCTTTCATCGAGACCATCCGGAGTTGATGTCTAGCTTGGGCGTCCGGTGTCCGCCCTTAGGAGGGGGGCACTGTCAGGAGACACAAGCCGCCTCCGTCCGCCGGGCTGCGGGGCGCATGCGCGGTGGGCTGTTGTTGAGACGTGCACCCGTTCGCGGCCTGATGGTGCGGCGCGTGCGGGTGCACAGCGGTCCCCGTGTGCGCGCCGTCGCCCGTGCGGGTGCCCGGTAGCGCGTCACGCTGACGCGCTCGCCGGGAAGCTATTTCAGACGACTCCAGCGCCCAGTCGGGTTTCTGGTTTGTCGTCAGCTGTACCTTGCCCTGTGATAATCCTTGTTCCTGCTTATCATATACCCCTGACCTCTGCCTGTTTAAAAGACCACTCTGCTTGCTTGCCGGATACCCTTGATCTCTGCCTGTTAAACGACTACTCTACCTGCCTGCCAGATACCCCTGACCTCTGCCTGTTAAAGACCATTCTACCTGCCTGCCGGATACCCCAGACCTCTGCCTGTTTAAAAGACCACTCTGCTTGCTTGCAGGATACCCTTGATCTCTGCCTGTTAAACGACCACTCTACCTACCTGCCAGATACCCCTGACCTCTGCCTGCTAAAGACCATTCTACCTGCCTGCCGGATACCCCAGACCTCTGCCTGTATAAAAGACCACTCTGCTTGCTGGCCGAACACCCCTGATCTCTGCTTGTAATAAGGACTACCCTATTGCCTGCTCAGTACCTTTGACCCCTGCTTACCCTACGGACTTTCTTACGGTTAATTACCCCGGTCCTGCACGGTACCCGCCAGGAGGCTTCCTACATCTATAGCGAACCTGAGCCTTCCTTCCGCAACTACCGGAAACCCATGCCTCCGCGTGCTTCCGATCCCCTGTATCACCCTCGGGGGTTCGGGTGCGCGTGGTCGTAAGGGCGAGCCACTCTCGGCATCTCGGCCTCGGTAAGTATTGACGTGACAGCAGCTCCGGGGTCTTCTTCCGACTTCGTGGGTCTCTTCCTTCTTCTCTGCGGTCTCTTCCTTCTTCTCTGCGCTCTCTGGCCTCTTCTCCCGCTCTCCGATATCTTCTGCCAGGCTTCTCCACTATCTTCTGCTCTTTTGCCCGCTCTTTTGCTAGGGGTGGCCCGGTCTTCTCCGTCATCTTCTCCCCTCTTCTCTTCTTCAGATGTTGGGTGGGTAGGAACCACGCTATGACCAAATTGTGTATTTATCTCTGAAGGATCACATAAATAATATGAAAAAAAACACAAAAATAACTGTGTATAAAAAATATAAAATCAATAAAAAAATGAAGTCCAAAAGTAAATTTCAAAAGAAAGTCCCATAAAATGCAATGAAGTGGGCAAATCCTAGCAACAAGCTGGGAAACAGCTTATATATAATCAGGCACACGATCGTAGTAGCGTCCTATTAGGATCAACAGTATGGAGAGAGGATGACCAGAATAACCAGGCAGCCAAGCAATACAGGTTAGCTGCAGCAGGGAGGACCCTATTGTGAGGGGGTTAGCTCGGCAGCGGGTGTTTGTGACCCCCTGGATGGGTTCACCACACAAAATCAGGCACAGCAGACAGCGTTGTAGGTAAAAAAAACACAAAGGTGTGGTTTATTTATGTGCACAAGACAGATACCACACTCCCCAGTCTACACACACAGAACTGATTCCAGGATGGAGTGATTGATGAAGAAATACACACACAAACACACACACACATATATATATACATACACAGTATCAGAGTATCACAGTGTCCTGGGGCATGATGGGACTGTGACATCATAAGGGGCGGGTTCACCGGGTGACATCACCCGGTGACCACGCCCCAAATCTATATAAGTCGTTGCGGACCGCGCACACGGCATTACAGCAGGAGAGAGCGTCGTGTCAACATCGGAAGAAGAGAAGAGGGAAGAAGACGGCGGAGAAGACCGTGCCACCGCTAGCAAAACAGCGGGCAGAAGAGCAGAAGATAGCGGAGGAGCCCGGCCAAAGATACTGGAGAGCTGAAGAAGAGGCCGGAGAGCACGGAGAAGAAGGAAGAGACCACGGAGAAGAAGGAAGAGACCCCCGAAGTCGGAAGAAGACCCCCAGAGCTGCCTAATAAATTACTTTAAAAACCTGTCTAGTGTGTTTTTTTAATTGACACTTTTTTTCCTAGGTGAATGGGTAGGGGTACGATGTACCCCATACTCATTGTCAGGGTTCTTACCTTGGCAGGCGGGGCGCCCGCGGTGGTGTGCGTCAGGGTGCGTCGGCGCGCGTTGGCGCGCGTGTTTCTGCGGACCTCGCCGTGCGGGCTGCTCGCGGCGCCGGTGTGCGTGTCCAGGATCGTTCCACTGTGCACGCCGGTGTGCGGGGGCGCGCGCGCGGGCGTTGGCGGGCGCGCGTGCCTGTGTGTGCCGGGGCGCGCGCGTGCACGTCGTTTGGCGCCAAAAGCCCTATTTAAGCCAGTGAGTTCTGGTGACCAGTGCTGCCTAATCAACAGCTAGTCGTTCCAGAGCCTGACCGTGTACCTTGTTTGTTCCTGTTATACCTATTGACCCGGCCTTGTCCCCCGACCTTTCTCTGAACTCTGCCTGCACCGACCTTTGCTTGTCTGACCATCCGCTTGCCTGTTCCGCTGTACCTCTGCCGTCTGCCTGTTACCAAACCCGGCCTGTCTCCTGACCATCCATCTGCCTGCTCTCTGGGATCCTGTCAGCCTGTCTGCAGTCTTCCTGCCTGTTGTCCACACCAGCCTGCTCTGCTCAGTGAAGGTGCTCCAGCCTACTCAGTCTTTGCTACAGTTAACCCCGTGACACCCGGACTGCAATACCTGAACAGCCACACAGGCCTTCATACCACTCTGTACTGTCGTACCCCCTGTTTACTCTACCAGGGGGCCGATAGTCGGAGGGTAAGGGAGCCTACCCTCTGCCCGACAGGACTCGCCGGTCTGGTAAGTAGGAGCCTGATAGTATTAGGCAGCCATGACCGAGTCCGGGCAGGGGGCCTCCCCCATGGATGAACTTTGCCGACATTTGGCGGGTTTAACCCAGGCAGTGAAAAGCCTACAAGAAGGATATTCCAGCTTGGAAGAACGTGTGCAGGCTTTGTCCGCACCTCCCGGTCCACCAGGGTCCGCAGCAGCCACTTCAACACCTTCTGTGGTCATGTTACCTCCTGAGCCCAAAGTACCAGTACCCGAAAGATTTCTCGGAGACCGAAGTAAGTATCGTGCCTTTCGGAATGCTTGCAACCTGTACTTCGCCCTTCAGCCACGCACGTTCTCCCTGGAAGCCACTAAGGTGGGCTTTGTGATTTCCTTACTGTCTGGTGAACCACAAACATGGGCCCACCGACTCTTGGAGCAAAAATCCGTCGTCTTGGATAGTCTGGAGGCCTTCTTTGGAGCCATGTCCCAACTATACGAAGACCCCCAGCTCACTGCCACCGCAGAAGCTTCCTTACAGGCCCTTCGTCAAGGCCGTCGAGCAGCTGAAGACTATGCTGTCGAGTTCAGACGCTGGAGTTCTGACACGGCATGGAATGACGCTGCATTGCGTCATCAGTTCAGGATGGGGTTGTCAGAACCTCTCAAAGATGAGTTGGCACGAGTAGGGGTACCACAGACCCTGGAAGACCTTATCAATCTGTCAATCCAAATAGACCGTAGACTGCGAGAACGACGTACCGAAAGAACCACCAGTACCTTTCGTCCCACCTGGATGATTCCACAAGTACCCTGTCCTCCCAGTAGATCTCCTGCTCCACCACCTGCCTCGACCTATGATGCACCTGAACCAATGCAGCTTGGTCTATTCCGTCCTTCTTTGACCCCAGAGGAGAAGACACGTAGGCGGGCACACAACCTCTGCCTCTACTGCGGGGAATCGGGGCACTACGCCAGCGGTTGCCCCAACAAGATGCGTAAGTGTCGTTCTGATGTTCGTACCTGTGCTACTATTGTACCCTCTTTGGGCACGCACCTAACCATTTCTGTCACTTTACAGCTTCCCGGAAAGGCCATCCAAGTCCCAGCTATCATTGATTCTGGAGCCTGCAGCTGTTTTATTGACCGGACCTTTGCCTCTCAACATGCCATTCCTCTCCAAACCAAGGCTCAAAGCCTTGCTGTCCATCTCGCTGACGGTTCTGCTCTCCGCTCCGGCCCAGTCACTCAGGAGACTGTTCCCTTAGAAGCCATCATGGGCCAGCAACACCATGAATATCTCTGTCTGGACGCCATCTCGTCCCCCCTCTTTCCAGTTATTCTTGGAATACCTTGGCTACAGGCGCACAACCCCCAAATCAACTGGGCTTCAGGTAATGTCGAGTTCCTCTCTGGATATTGTCTTCAACACTGCTTACAAGGGACAGGCCGTGAGGTTGCTCAACTCCTCTGTCTACATCCAGATGTTGATCTGCTTCAAGCTATTCCTGAGCCTTACCAAGACTTTGCGGATGTGTTTAGCAAAAAGGGGGCAGAATTACTACCGCCACACAGGCCCTACGACTGCCCAATTGAATTGCTTCCTGGAACCGAGGTACCTTTTGGCCGGATCTTCCCCCTGACTGAGCAGGAGCTGGGTACCCTGAAGCAGTACTTGGATGAAAATCTGAAAAAGAAATTTATCCGCCCGTCCACCTCTCCGGCCGGTGCGGGTTTATTTTTTGTGGAAAAGAAGGATCATTCCCTGCGGCCATGTATTGATTACCGCGAACTGAACAAGATCACGATTAAAAACCGCTACCCGCTCCCTCTGGTACCTGAGTTATTCCAAAGGCTGGGCACTGCCAGAATCTTTACTAAATTGGATCTCCGGGGTGCTTATAACTTAATCCGCATCCGAGAGGGTGACGAGTGGAAGACTGCGTTTCGCACTCGTTTCGGACATTTCGAGTACCAGGTCATGCCCTTTGGTCTTTGTAATGCCCCAGCTACGTTCCAGCACTTTGTGAACGACATCTTTAGAGATATCCTGGACCTTTACGTCATCGTTTATCTGGACGATATACTCATCTTCTCCTCTTCTTTGGCGGATCATCGCAGGCACGTCAGGAATGTTCTCGTCCGGCTCAGGCAACATGGCTTATACGCTAAATTAGATAAATGTGAGTTCGAACGCCAGAGTATTCAGTTCTTGGGACTCATTATTTCTGTTGAAGGAATCAAGATGGACCCACAAAAAGTATCGGCCATCCTGGACTGGCCGGCTCCTACAGACAAGAAAGGAGTCCAACGTTTCGTAGGATTTTCCAACTTTTATAGGAAATTCATTAAAGACTTTTCTAAGATCATTGCACCAATAACGGAACTTACTAAACAGGGGGCACGATTCTGTTGGTCATCCCAAGCACAGGCAGCGTTCGAGAAATTAAAGGGACTGTTTACTTCTGCCTCTATTCTCAAGCACCCGGACCCTGCGTTACCGTTTGTACTGGAAGTGGATGCTTCGGAGATCGCAGTGGGGGCAGTACTTTCTCAACGTCAGGGCCCCAAGGCCCTCTTGTTTCCTGTAGCATTCTTTTCCCGTAAACTCTCATCAACTGTTGGCCATCAAAGCGGCTTTGGAAGAATGGCGCTATCTACTAGAGGGTGCGGTACATCCGGTTCTCATCTTTACCGACCACAAGAACTTGGAATACTTAAGAGCAGCCAAGCGACTCAGACCACGACAGGCTAGATGGGCACTTTTTTTTTCCCGCTTCTCCTTTCATATCACGTACAGGCCCGGATCCAAGAATGGAAAACCTGATGCCCTATCACGGATGTTTCATGATTCCAAGGAAAGTACTCCTCCTGATACTATTCTGCCTGCAGGTAGTTTCTTACTTCTCCAGGGAGATTTAATTTCCAGGATTAAACAGGCCTCCTCTGAAATTCCTCTACCTACTGGAACCAGTTTAAATGATGGGTTGCTCTGGCATGAAGGCAAGATTTTTGTTCCTGAAAGATGTAGGGTACTGGTACTGGAACTATGTCATGACCACAAGCTGGCGGGTCACTTCGGAGCCCGGAAAACCTCAGAATTGGTGCTGCGCACCTTTTGGTGGCCATGTCTCCTGGAGGACTGTAAGAAGTATGTGGGTTCTTGCCGCACTTGTGCCCGGAATAAATGCAACCGCTCAAAGGCCTGGGGTTTATTGAGACCCTTACCGATTCCTGACAGGCCTTGGAGAATGCTATCAATGGATTTCATTGTGGAGTTACCCCCCTCTGAAGGTTTCTCAACCATCTTTGTGGTGATCGATAGGCTATCCAAGATGGCACACTTCATCCCTATGAAGGGTACTCCCACAGCCGTAGAAACGGCAAAGATATTCGTCAAGGAAGTAGTAAGGTTTCTCCGACCGAGGTGTTCAATTTACCTCCCGGTTTTGGAGAGCACTGTGTGCCGCTTTGGAAATTGAATTGGCGTTCTCCTCGGCCTACCACCCTCAGACGAACGGCCAGACAGAAAGAACTAACCAGACGCTGGAGCAATACCTCCGTTGTTTTTCTGTATTTACACAAGACGACTGGGTGTCCTTGTTACCAGTCGCCGAATTCTCATATAACAACTCCCTACACTCTGCTATCAACCAGACTCCTTTCTTTGCGAATTATGGATTCAATCCTTCTTTCCTTCCCAGTTCTATCCCGGAATGTTCTCTACCTGCAGTAACGGAAACAATGGAGTTCTTTTCTAGTAACTGTAAGATCTTGCAGGAAACCATGGCCCAATCCCAGGCTTCCTTCAAGAGGATGTTCGATAAGAAAAGGCGAGGAGAACTCGTCCTTGAACCTGGCAACCAAGTATGGCTCTCTACAACTAACCTAAAGTTGGCTTGTCCCTCCAGGAAGTTGGGACCTAAGTTCCTGGGCCCGTTTCGGGTGAAGAGAAAGGTGAATGATGTTGCCTTTGAACTTTGTCTGCCAGAGTCCCTTAGAATCCACCCGGTCTTCCACGTTTCATTACTGAAACCAGTTATCCACGATCCTTTTCCTGACCGTAAGGCCAAGCCACCGGAGGCTGTTTTGGTCAACAATGAGGAGGAGTTCGAAGTCTAGGCAATCTTGGATTGTAGGAAGAGGCAGAATCAGCTCCAGTACCTCATTAAATGGAAGGGGTATGGACCCGAGGATAATTCTTGGGAACCCGAAGGTAACCTGCATGCCAACGAATTGCTACGAAACTTCAAGAACTCCCATGCTCCCAGGCTGGCCCAGCTGGGCATCCGGAGGCTGCCCTTGAGGAGGGGGCACTGTCAGGGTTCTTACCGCGGTGGTGTGCGTCAGGGTGCGTCGGCGCGCGTTGGCGCGCGCGTTTCTGCGGACCTCGCCGTGCGGGCTCCTCGCGGCGCCGGTGTGCGTGTCCAGGATCGTTCCACTGTGCACGCCGGTGTGCGGGGGCGCGCGCGCGGGCGTTGGCGGGCGCGCGTGCCTGTGTGTGCCGGGGCGCGCGCGTGCACGTCGTTTGGCGCCAAAAGCCCTATTTAAGCCAGTGAGTTCTGGTGACCAGTGCTGCCTAATCAACAGCTAGTCGTTCCAGAGCCTGACCGTGTACCTTGTTTGTTCCTGTTATACCTATTGACCCGGCCTTGTCCCCCGACCTTTCTCTGAACTCTGCCTGCACCGACCTTTGCTTGTCTGACCATCCGCTTGCCTGTTCCGCTGTACCTCTGCCGTCTGCCTGTTACCAAACCCGGCCTGTCTCCTGACCATCCATCTGCCTGCTCTCTGGGATCCTGTCAGCCTGTCTGCAGTCTTCCTGCCTGTTGTCCACACCAGCCTGCTCTGCTCAGTGAAGGTGCTCCAGCCTACTCAGTCTTTGCTACAGTTAACCCCGTGACACCCGGACTGCAATACCTGAACAGCCACACAGGCCTTCATACCACTCTGTACTGTCGTACCCCCTGTTTACTCTACCAGGGGGCCGATAGTCGGAGGGTAAGGGAGCCTACCCTCTGCCCGACAGGACTCGCCGGTCTGGTAAGTAGGAGCCTGATACTCATTCACATAGGGTGGGGGGCCGGGATCTGGGGGCCCCCTTATTAGAGGGGGCTCCCGGATTCCGATAAGCCCCCCACCCGCAGATCCTGAAAACCAACGGCCAGGGTTGTCGGGAAGAGGCCCTTGTCCTCATCAACATATATGAATTCTGCTTTTTTGTATGTCATTGTTTTGTATATAGATTTCAATACTCATGTTCAATCATGTATCACATGTTAAGATGTATGCTTTGTTTTTATGCCAATTAACCAGTTGCCGCCCGCCCACCGTAAAATGATGGAGGGGCAGTGTGGCTTTCATTCTGGGTGGACGTCATATGACGTCGGCCCATTGAAACAGGGTATGCGAGTGATTGGGTGCACGCAGCCCTGCACTGCCAGTGGCGGCGTGTCACCGAGACCCAGCTCGTCACCGAGGGGGGTGAACAGCCTATGGGTTTGGCTGTTTACCACGTGACTGGATCATGGCTGATCACAGATGGTACTTCCCCCTTGCACATGGCGCATGCACGCAATCACGAACGTGCTGCGCGTGCATGTCGGTGGCGGCGTGTTCCCGGGAACACTGCTCATCATCAACACTGGTAAACAGCCATTGGCCGGTACTTGTTTACCACATGATCAGCTGTGATCTATTCACAACCGATCACAAATGTAAATGTAACACCCTCTACCATAGGTAGAGTGAGGATTTTTGGTAGGTTCTGTCAGTACAGGTAAATTTAAGCAGGCCTATGCTGCAAGGAGAGCGATTGGGTATTGAGGCAGTGGGGAGGAGTTAGCTGCATGAAGCAACGCGTGTCCCTCCCCAGCACAGTGGCAGCAGTAGTAGCGAGCTTGCGACATGGCAGACGTAGAGGCCTTGTTGGACCGGCTGCGGGCGGAAGCGGTGACCAGGGGGGAAGGTTGTCTCCAAGCACGGCTGACAGCAGCATTAGGAGAGGGGTCCTTGCGAGTCAGCAAAGCGCGGAGGGAGTCCGCACGAGCTCGGCGATCACAGCTGCCGGAACGCTTCTCCCCCCTCCTCCCAGAGCTCAACTAGGGAGTCCCCTGAGGGCCCCTTCAGGGCCCCCTGTGAATCGCTCGGTGGTGCGCATGGCGGAACATCGGCTGTTCGATCGTTCGCCGAATTGCGAACGTTATGGGCCGTTCGCGCTAAATTCGTGTGGCGCGTCACGGCCCATAATTCACTGCGGCATCGCAGTGCATTGCTGGCTGATGATTGGCCAAGCATGCACTATGACCCGCATGCTTGGCCAATCACAGCGCCGTCAGTAGAGAGAGCTGTAATTGGCCAAAGCCAGGGTGGCTTTGGCCAATTATGGCTCAGGGGATTTAGTACACACCCCACACTATATAAGGCCGCCTGCACGGCGGCCCTGTGTAGTGTGTGTTCCGGTGTGCTGAGAGATAGAGAGAGAGAAAGACAGTGTCATTTGATTTGAGTTAGATAGATTAGGCAGAACAGTCAGTCAGTTAGCTGCACTTACAGTGTATTGTGTATATATATGCATCCCAGGTGTTGCATATATATATATACACTGTATTCAGTTTAGCTAGATCCGTTCCTGTTATCTTCTATCTAGACTGTTTACATTTAATGCAGTGCGTCCTGCTCACAGTGTTCAGCTAGATCCGTTCCTGCTATTTACATTTAGTGCAGTGCGTCCTGCTCACAGTGTTCAGCTAGATCCGTTCCTGCAATTTACATTTAGTGCAGTGCGTCCTGCTCACAGTGTTCAGCTAGATCCGTTCCTGTTATCTTCCTACTGACAGGCAGGCTTGTCTGGTTACAGTATATAAAGCTACCTGAAGAAAATTACAGGTGTTCTATTTGATCCTATTAGTACCACGGTCAGGCAGCTAGACTATTTACATTTAGTACAGTGCGTCCTGCTCACAGTGTACAGCTAGATCCGTTCCTGTTATCTTCCTACTGACAGGCAGGCTTGTCTGGTTACAGTATATAAAGCTACCTGAAGAAAATTACAGGTGTTCTATTTGATCCTATTAGTACCACGGTCAGGCAGCTAGACTATTTACATTTAGTACAGTGCGTCCTGCTCACAGTGTTCAGCTAGATCCGTTCCTGTTATCTTCCTACTGACAGGCAGGCTTGTCTGGTTACAGTATATAAAGCTACTTGAAGAAAATTACAGGTGTTCTATCCCAGCTTAGTGCAGCTACAGGCCATTAGTATGTCTGGAAGGCCAAGAAGGAGAGGGACAAAAAAGTGAGGTGAAATCTTCTGAAGAGGAGGAAAGACAGCAAAACAAATGTCACAGGGGTGATAACCCTTCCCTATGTTTTCCAAAAAGCTTAGAAAAGATTTTTTGGCTGGAGCTAAACACGTTAAAAATGTTCAAAATTACAAACAGATTCTACTTAACAACAAACCTACAGTCCCTGTCTTGTTTGCACCGCCTGTATACTGCTGTTCAGAGTATATAGGGCCTGGTGGCCCCACACCTTTCCTTATTTTAATTTGGGTGCGGGGTTCCCCTTAATATCCATACAAGACCCAAAGGGCCTGGTAATGGACTGGGGGGTACCCATGCCGTTTGTCTCACTGATTTTCATCCATATTGCCATGACCCGACATGACATTAAACCCGCAAGCAGTTTTAAATGAGATTTTTTCCTTTAAAAATGACATTTGGTGCAGGGACTGTTCTAAACATGGGAAACACGCGTCACTTTACAGGCATACTATAGACACCCCCCAGGTACGATATTTAAAGGAATATTTCACTTTTTTTTTTTTTACTTTAAGCATCATTAAAATCACTGCTCCCGAAAAAACGGCCGTTTTTAAAAGTTTTTTTTGCATTGATACATGTCCCCTGGGGTAGGACCCGGGTCCCCAAACCCTTTTTAGGACAATACCATGCAAATTAGCCTTTAAAATGAGCACTTTTGATTTCGAACGTTCGAGTCCCATAGACGTCAATGGGGTTCTAACGTTCGTGCGAACTTTCGGTCCGTTCGCGGGTTCTGGTGCGAACCGAACCGGGGGGTGTTCGGCTCATCCCTAGTCTGCAGCAGCCGCCGGGCCTTTTCCATCCGCAGCCGGCGGCTCCCAGGCAGTGGAGGGGCAGAGGAAGAAGCCAGAGGAGGGCAGTGACCCAGGCCGACAGAGCGGTGGAGGCAGCAGAGGCCCAGGCAAAGTGACCAAGAAGTCAATGAGCGGATCCTTTGTCTCGTAACCTGCGCTCAGCCTTGCAACATGCGGACGTGGTTTCGGAGAAACTGCGGAAGGAGGTGGTGTTGGGCCGCATGGGTGGCCCTTTTACTTATTTGCCATTACCGGATTTGGTGGTCTTACCTTTGGGGGTAGTGCTATAAAAGGAGCCGAATAAATTTAGGCTGATCCACCATCTTTCATTCCCAAAGGGGGGATCTGTCAACGACGCGATCAACCCGGAGAGGCCCTTGTCCTCATCAACATATATGAATTCTGCTTTTTTGTATGCCATTGTTTTGTATATAGATTTCAATACTCATGTTCAATCATGTATCACATGTTAAGATGTATGCTTTGTTTTTATGCCAATTAACCAGTTGCCGCCCGCCCACCGTAAAATGACGGAGGGGCAGTGTGGCTTTCATTCTGGGTGGACGTCATATGACGTCGGCCCATTGAAACAGGGTGTGCGAGCAGCCCTGCACTGCCGGTGGTGGCGTGTCCCCGAGACCCAGCTCGTCACCAACGGGGGTGAACAGCTTATGGGTTTGGCTGTTTTTTTTTTTAAACAAGATTTTTATTGAGCATATTGACATGTTACATCACATTCTGTAAACAGTAGGTTGCTTTACATCTCATTGAAGATAACATGTTACCTCTACACATATAACACATCCAGTTTCACATGTTCTGCAGTTATCTCTTTCAATATTAAAACAACCTTCTACCTCATTCAACCTGATTGTTTTGCTCTTTTTTTTTAAGTAAGTCTTTATTTATATGTATATCATATTTTACTAGAAAACCGCTCAGAAAGAAGAGCGCCTGGACAGTCAACATAAACATTGGAACTTTAGTTTCAGACAGAGAAAAAACAAACTCCCACAAGACCCCCTCCCTGTATGGACTCCCTCCCCTCCCTTCCCACCCCCCCTCATTATTTATCTGCCCCTAATATTGTATGCATCCATTCTTTCAACACTCTACTGTCCACCCTCATCATTGCCTAGATTCTTTCTTCTCTATTGCTCTCCTCCTCTTCTACCGATAAGGTATTTTTGGACTCAGTCCACCTACACCACACTTTCCTAAATTTTTTGGGGGCTCCTCTCGCCTCGTATGTCATTCTATACATAAGTACATCATCATTTATTATTTTTATCCACATTCCCAGGGTGAGTTGTTCACCATGTATCCATCGTCGAGCGATCAGTTTTCTCACCCCAAAATAGAGAAGTCTAAGGAACAGTTTAGTATTTATATTCATCTCTTCCTGATCAAAGATCCCCAGCAGGCACCTCATAGGAGAGCATATGTTTGGAAGACCAAAGTGGTCAGATATGAACTCAGTGACCTGAGACCATAGAGGTCTTACCTTAGGGCAATCCCACACCATATGAAGGAAAGTTCCCTCATCTCCCCTACATTTATGGCATTCTGGGTTGTCCCTTCTGTGCATTTTAAATAGTCTAGTTGGAGTGTAGTACATCTGGTGTAAATATCGAAGCTGTATCATTCTATCCATGGAGGAAATCACCGATACGAAATATGTATCAAGTACCTCCTGCCACAATTCCTCAGTCAGTTCCGGAATGAAAGTCGTCCACCTACTTCTGGTCCTAGCAGTCAGGTCAGGTCCTCCCAATCTAATCTCCTTGTAGTATCTGGATATACGCTTAGTCGGTTCCGGGTCAATCAGGACCTTTTCCAAGGCTGTGTTTTGTACCTTCACCTCCCCCCTCCCGAACTGGGCTGTCGCTGCGTGCTGCAGTTGGGTATATCTGAACTGCCACATCCTAGGTACACCAAACTGCTCCCTCAGTTGTGCGAAGGATGTTAGCCTGCCATCCTGGTATATGTGATGTAGATATTTTATCCCAAATTTGGCCCATCCATGCCCATCCTCTATTTTGCAGAACTCTTTTAGAGATTTATTATACCAGAGGGGACAATTAGGTGACAACCATAGCGGGTCATCCATTATTTTCTGCGCACAAAGATGGAATACCCTACCTGGTAGTGCCATAACAGATCCCATCCCTCTCCCTGGTATCTCTTTTCTAAACAGAATGTTCAGTAATGTTTCCTGTGATGTGGCAACAGCCGCCTCCAGTAGAGTAGTGGCATTAGGTATCTGGGGGAAACATCGCCAATGCAAGAATGTCATTTGGGATGCAAAGAAATAGGATCTCATATCCGGCATAGCCAACCCCCCCCGAGTTATTGGTAGTTTCAGGATTGCTAGGGATAACCTGGGAGCCCTGGTTCCCCACAAGAAATCCACCACAATGGAGTCTATGCGTTTAAACGTTTTCACCGAGACATATACAGGCGAGTTCGACAGAACGTACAACAGCTTTGGCAGGATAATCATTTTAAATAGGTTTATACGACCCATCACTGTCAATGGCATATTCCTCCACCGCTGCACCTTCTCACGAAGAGCCTCCACTACCGGTCTCAAATTAAGGTCTATATACCCCGAAATGGGAAGTTGAATCACAACTCCCAGATACTTAAAGGATTGGGACAGTTGAATGGGGGATTCCGCCGGGACCGTCACTGTGTCATCTATAGCAAACAGGGATGATTTGCTCCAATTGATACGGAACCCAGAGTAGTCTCCGAATTCTTGTATCAACCGGAAGGCCGTAGATAACGAAGCACCCCGATCTTGGAGATACAAAAGCATGTCGTCCGCATAAAGGGAGACTCGCTCCTCAATCCCCCCCACCCGAAGTCCATTCAGATGGGGAGTATCCCTTATGTTTGCCGCAAGTGGCTCTATGGCCAAAGCAAAAAGAAGGGGGGATAGCGGGCATCCCTGCCTGGTCCCCCGGAGGACAGAGAAGGGCTCAGATATAATGCCATTTACCCTCACCCTGATCAATGGGTCAGTGTATAACAGCTTCACCCAGGATATAAATATAGGCCCGAATCCCAATATCTCCAGGAGACCAAACAGATAGGCCCACTCGACCGAATCAAAGGCCTTCTTGGTGTCCAAAGAGGCCACCACTCTCTCCCCGGAATTGTCATGGTCTGTCTGTAGGTTAATAAATAACCTTCTAACGTTCATTTGTGCACAGCGCCCTTGTATAAAGCCTGTCTGATCTGGGTTAACTAGTTTTAAGATTACCGACTGCAGTCTCCCCGCCAATACTTTCGCTAGTATCTTGGTGTCGACATTCATCAATGAGATGGGTCTATAGGATTCACATTCTTTAGGATCTTTTCCCCCTTTATGTATCAGGACCACCAGGGCCTCCCTCATAGAGGGGGGAAGTTTCCCTTCCCGCCGCGCAGTCAGGAACACTTGCAATAGTCGGGGCGCCAATCCACCCCTAAAGGTAGTATAGCATTCCGAGGGTATACCATCTAGGCCCGGAGATTTCCTAGGGGCAAAAGAAGCTATCGCCCCCGCAACCTCCTCCACAGATATGTCAGCCTCCAGCTCTGCACGGTCTAGATTTGTTAACTTAGGAAGATCAATATCATTCAGATAATTTTCTAGAGTGTTACCTCCCGGTGGGATGCATGACTTGTAAAGTTCTTTGTAGAATTGAACAAAGACCTGCAGTATACCCTCGGAATCACTCACCTCCACTCCACTCTGACCATAAATACTCGTTATACAGATGGGTGTGTATTCTGGTCGTGCCAAATATGCCAACAGTCTACTATTCTTGTCCCCAAATTCAAAGATACGTCTACGTTGCGCAAGTCCGAGTTTGGTAATCTGGTCAGTCAGTATTTCCTTGTATGCCCGTGTCTTATCCTGGAGAGTATACAAACCCTCTCTAGTTGGTCGCCTAACGTATTCTGCCTCAGCTAGGGATACCTCACGTTCCCTATCCATTATTGAGGAGGCTAGTTGCTTCTTGAAGCCACCCACCTCCGCCATGAACACCCCTCGTAGAGTAGCTTTGAATGCCTCCCACTTGATTAGATCTGAGCCAACTTCCTTATTTTCCTTCCAGAACCGCTGAATAGTTTCATTACATTTAATTTTAACATATTCCTCCTGCAACCAACTAGCCTCCATCCTCCAGTGTCTGATACCCTGTCTCTGTCCCACTACAATATCCACCAGTATGGGTGAATGGTCCGAGTGCACTCTAGGTAAGTACCTCGCCCCAGCCACCAGTTGCAGTCCCTCAGGTTCAACCAATACCGTGTCTATCCTAGACAGTGTTTTATGTGTCTCAGAGTAGCAAGAATATTCCCTGATCTCTGGGTGTCTCACCCGCCATGCATCACAGAAGCCGTGGGCTGACATCCACTTCGCAAGCGGTGTTGGCGTTCTCGGCGGTGCATCCAACTTGTCCATTGTCGGATCCACCACCGCATTCAAGTCCCCCAAAATGAAAATCCTCCCTTCCGCTATCTCAAAAGTCGCTTGAAGCATATCATCCAGATGAGACAAGGAGAAGGGAGGCGGGACATACAAGTTCACAAAGGTCATGAACCTGTTATGCACCTTTATCACTGTAATAACATATCTACCCTTTATATCCGTTTTTATTGCATGAATACATATGGGTAGGGATTTAGCCACTAGTGTGGACACTCCCCTAGCAAATGAAGAGTAACTTGCATGGTAAGCCCCAGCAATATGCGCCCTTTTTAAAGAGAGAGTCCTGGAGCCCTGCAGATGTGTCTCCTGCAACATTATTAAGTGCGGTTTATATTTTTTTAGATAATCAAAGACCAGCGATCTTTTAAATTTGGAGTTAAGGCCTCTAACGTTCCAGGAGATCACTCTAAGGTTCACAGCCATAGTGGGTATAACAAGAATCTCCCCCCCTCCCCCTCCTCCTCACTCCCAGCGTTCAGGTAGGGCATCCTCCAGGGCTCCAGCACCTCCCCTCCCCATCCTGGTGAGCAGCAACATATAAGGCAGACAGCAGATATCAAAAAAGAGCTTGAAATCATGAGCATACACAAAGCATAATGATAGTTTTCTCTGATACTTCCCCCCTCCCCCCCCCCCCTTGTCCCCCTCCCCCCACCCTGTACTCGCCCCCAACTTGCAAGGCACTTCATTCCCAAAACCTTTAACCTAAAAGAGGTTATAACGGATGTGTGTTTTCAAAAGAAAAACACAGGCTCCAGCACTGTGAGGAGTGAGTTCAATTGTGAGAGGAAAAAAACCCCCACAGAAAATAAAAAACCTGCAACACAGAAATAAAAAAAATATATGTGTTTAAGGAGAAGAGGAAGACTTCTTGTTCCACTCCTCAGGTCTCAAGTGAAAATAGGTAAACAACAAAAAACCTCTGTTTCCGAAAGGAGAAAGAAACCTACAGATTCCTTCGGTGTTAAAAGTATTCTTGAGCATTTGAAAGCAGCAAACATATATCTTCTGTAGTCCTCCGAACTGCTGGGTGCATAAGGCCAAATTTGAGGGCTCCATTCAGTGCCTCCCTACACCTTATAAAGAGGGTTGTGGGGAGAAAAAAAAAAAAAAAAAAAGGGGGGGGGGGTAAAAGAGCAGCTCAGCGTCCGCCATATTTCCTTCTCCTGACATCCCTTATCCCCCAACATCTTCATCTGTATGTAGTAGTTTAAGGTGATCTTGGAGAGTTCCAGGGGTCATATTCTCCTTCAGCCAGTCCTCCAAGAATTCCTCAGGATGACTACCTTCCACTCCTTCAGGGAACCCCACCAGCCTTATGTTATTTCTTCTCATGCGGTCCTCCATGTCGGCCATTTTAAGAGTGTGCTCAGAGAGGGTCTTTTTAATGACTTGGTTATCAGTGGTCATAGGTCTAACAGTGTCCTCCAGAGCAGCAATGCGATGATCAGTAGCCTGGGCTTTTTCTCTAAGCTTCTGCATATCATGTTTCATAAAGGAGAATTCCATTTGCAGTTCCCCAAAGTGGTCTAGCAGCTTAGCCTGACACCCCTGTATGGCAGCCATTATTTGCTTAAGGGACGGTTCTCCCTCCTCCTCCAGGGCTCTGTCTGTATCATGTATGGGCCCCTCGTCCCTGTCCAGTGATCTCCCCCTGCGCATAGTACGGTCCCTCTGTATTCTGGGTCTCACCCGACCAGAGGAAGCAGGCTGTGGTCTTTCTGTGTCCTCATGCTGCTGCTGGAGCGGCAGCCATTCCTCATCCTCCTCTCTGCCCGGCGCCGCGGCGCCATCTTGAGAGCCCCAGGCATAACGGGCCAGTCTCTCCCCCGGTGTTTTTGGCCACGGAGGCCCGTATTTCACCATCCCCTGAGGCTCTCCGGAGGGTCCGCTACTCATACCCCAGCAGTCCAGGGCAAAACGCCGGCTTTAGCTCACAGGATTAGGTCAGGATGTGGAATCTGCAGGGAGAGCTCCTCTCAAGACGTCCTCACATGCTGCGCGCCGGCTCCGCCCCTCTGGGTTTGGCTGTTTACCACGTGACTGGATCATGGCTGATCACAGATGGTACTTCCCCCTTGCACATGGCGCATGCACGCAATCACGAACATGCTGCGCGTGCATGTCGGTGGCGGCGGGAACACTGCTCGTTATCAGCACTGGTAAACAGCCATTGGCCGGTGCTTGTTTACCACGTGATCAGCTGTGATCTATTCACAACCAATCACAAATTTAATGTAACACCCTCTATCATAGGTAGGTGCTAGAGTGAGGATTTTTGGTAGGTTCTGTCAGTACAGGTAAATTTAAGCAGGCCTATGCTGCAAGCTAGGCCTGTTTGTTTTTGATCTGGGGGCAGGGAGTGGTTAGTTTAGCAGTGGGTGTGACCACCTGTACTTTAGTTCTGAGGTGCCTCCCCTGCTTCCAGTGAGAATGTTCTGGAAGAGGGGCAGGGCCTAGAACTGGAGTGGCAGGCAGCTCATGTGAAGAGCCCTGACCAATCCCCAACTGGAATTGGCAGGGGGCAGGCCTCCCATATAAGTTGAGGTAACACTGCCCCACTGTATATATTCATGGACTATAAACCAACACCCATCATTGCCTGAAAAAGTGAAAAGCATGGTGGATAAAAAGTGAAGGGAATCATATACCACATAAAGAGAAAATAAAATTAAAAGGTGAAAAATCTCATGAAAACCATGCGATTCCCCAAAGAGGGAAGGAGTGAGGAAAAACAAAAAAGCGTGCTGTCTGGGTGATAAAGAGGAAATCACAGGGATAGTTACCTGGTGACTTTGTACAGAGATATGCTCTAAGGCTCGATTCACACCTATGCATGTTGCTTTTGAGCGTTTTTGGAGGTTTTTTTTTCATGCTTGCCACGTTTTTGAGCAGCGTTTTTGCCGCGATTTTGCCGCGATTTGCGTTTTGCGTTTTTTTTTTTTTTTTTTTTTTTTTTTACAGTTTTTTTTTACAGTCTTAAAAAAAATTAAAAAAAAAAACAAAAAAAACGGCAAAAACGCATCAAAAACGCACCAAAAACGCATCAAAAACGCTGCAAAAACGGTGCACTTGCGTTTTTGATGCTTGTCCATTGAATTCTATTACATGCAAAACGCTGCATTTTGCATGAAAAAAAGTCCCTGACCCTTTCCAAAAATGCAGAGAAACAAAAAAGCATTGATGTGAACATGTTCCATAGGAACCCATGTTAAAAAAATTCCCGTGCATTTCTGCAAAATGCAAAATGCATCAAAAAACGCGCTAGTGTGAATGGAGCCTAAGACATGATGTGCATGTGTGATGTGTCCCCAAAACCCCATTATTTTTATTTCTGATTTAGGCCCCATTCACACTAGCGCGTTTTTTGATGCATTTTGCATTTTGCAGAAATGCACGGGAATTTTTTAACATGGGTTCCTATGGAACATGTTCACATCAATGCTTTTTTGTATCTCTGCGTTTTTGGAAAGGGTCGGGGACTTTTTTTCATGCAAAAAGCAGCGTTTTGCATGTAATGGTTTTCAATGGACAAGCATCAAAAACGCAAGTGCACCGTTTTTGCAACGTTTTTGCAGCGTTTTTGGTGCGTTTTTGGTGCGTTTTTGCCGTTTTTTTTTTTTTTTTTTTTTTTTTTGTAATTTTTTTTTAAGACTGTAAAAAAAAAATGAAAAAAAAAAAAAAAAAAAAAAAAACGCAAAACGCAAATCGCGGCAAAAACGCGGCAAAAACGCGGCTCAAAAACGCGGCAAGCATGAAAAAAAAACCTCCAAAAACGCTCAAAAGCAACATGCATAGGTGTGAATCGAGCCTTAGGGATGGAGGTGCATGTAATCATGCACGTCATTTAAAGTCCCATTACCCCCTTGCTTTCTTTAAGGTAATAGTAGTAGTTAAGTGTAAACTCCTTTCTTAGAGCCACAAGAGCAGAGTCCCTTCAAGCAGAAGATTCGATAGACAAAGCTCTTCAGGACACCTGCCGGTATCCCCTTTAACTAGACCCACAGCTGACACTAGCACCAAAGGTCCCCTGAGATCTCTCTCTGTCTGTACTCACACAAGGCCCAAGGACTGCTAGTTGCCTCCTTCCAACTTCCAAGCGACACTTTACTACGGTGATACCAGACTAGATCTTCAGGGGACAGCCCCTTCAGTCAGCTGACTTTCTAGCTCCAGGGTCTCAGCATCCTAGCCCCTCAGGTCGCCCACCTGAGGCCTCACAACAGCAGTCATAGCAGCATTCCCAGCATGCTGAACTAATCCTCTCCAGGAAAAGACCCAGAGCTCAGTGTGCTCACATAATATATACAGTCTTCCAGCATGCCTTCAGTGCCTGCCTCTCTGGGATAGGCCGGGACTGTTTCAAGATCCATGCTGCCATCTGCATAGCTCCACACCTATTATCAGAAACTTCTAAAGCTCTCTAGATGCAGAGGGAGCTATCACACTGACAGCAGCTGAACACACTGAGCAGACCTGACTAGCAAAATGCAGTTGTACTGAGTACAGTGAGCAAACTATGCTTTTACCTAACAAACAATAACAGCCACACTGGCTACAGTGTGACAACTAAATTTACCTATCAAAACACATACTAATTCTATCTATGTAAACCTAGCATCCATCTAGTAGGGCGCTACAAAACTATTCTATTCAAAACTAAAAAAATAATAGTTTACGCTTTAAATACACTTTAACTATTATTTGCAATTGGTTATTACACTTCACTTTTTAACAGTGAGGTTACAAACAAAGAACAATTATACAATAGACCCAAAAATGGGATAAAATAAACTTTTTTTTTTTTTTTTTAAATACCATGTGGCAGAGATGTTATTTCAAATGTTTAAAATCAGAAAGGTTGCTTTATATGTGAATGAACTCACCAGACATTTGAAAATCATCAGTATTGTTTTCATTTGCTGTCATAGTTTTTCTTAATCTCTGTCACACAATACAAAGAATGGTAGGGAAGTGCCATGTAAATCAAGTCATTATATCTAAGTAATGGTGGTACTTAAAGGGTATATTATCTATACTTAGAAAAATAACTTCCTGCAATTCGAAGGTAAACAGCAGTAATGGTTAATGCAAAGATTTTTTTGTAAATTCCTCGCCTTGATGGAGAGTTTACTTCCTGAGCAGGCTAAGCTGCTTGTCACAGGCTGTCTGCCACATGGACTTTCTGAAAAGGAAGAATTAACAGCTTATGGCAGAATGAGGGTTTCCAGGGGTGAGCAGCTAATCTTATTTAACACACAGAAGGTCAAACTCTGGTACTGACCTACGTCTAACACAATTACCCTACTACTGGGATTGTAGTATGGATGCTGGAAAAGTGGTGGATGGGTAATGTTTACATGGGTTTAGATGTATAATTTGGTACTCGTTTCTGTCACTGTGCTGTTGCAGTTAGTGCTCCCTAGTGGTAAAATATAAGAAAACTTGGGGATCAATTGTTAGGAAATGCTGGCTCTGGACTAATTTTGAGTTCCAGTCAGCAGAAAGCGTAATAATAATTTTCAGCATTTAGCAAAATGTCAGCCTTTTTCTGATACTGATTTCTCCAGCATTGGTGGCATTAGAAGGAGAAAAAAATGCCCCTTTCATGTCAGTGAGATGAAGGAGGTCAGGGGGCTAAAGGGCTATTGGTGAGTTTTTAAGGAAGGGACAGCTGTCCTGAGTAGGCAGCTAGAGCTGGATTTCCAATAATTATGCTGATTACCTAGAAACTTTGGGCAAAAGCAGCAAGTTTCCGGCTATGCTCATTATCCAACATATAGACTGTAGTGTGCCACTCTGCAAAAGTTTTAATTTTTAATAATGGTTATAACTGCCATCATATGGCAGAATCTTTGTCACAAATGTTCAAGTCATTTGCAATATACTCTGTATGTAAGCACAGGTGACTATCTCACATCATGTATCTGCCACATGACTCACATCTCACTGTTGAACATACTCCAGTTGTAATATCACTAGATATTCAAAACACTGATATCACTTGCTTCCATGTGTACTGCAATAACATGCATCTGGCATCTCCTCCTATTCCCCCCTTAAACATTGTTGCTGTGGACAAATATCCATTCAGATACAATAACCCTTAAAGTGGTTGTAAACCCTCACATATACCCAGTGAAGTGAACAGCCTCAGACGATACACAGAGATGAAACAAATCCTTCTACATATGTTTTACTTGTTTATCTGGCAGTCTTCTCCTCTCTACACCCCTTCAAAAGGGCAGATTGTGTTAAAAATCTTCCTTCATCTATCAGGAGCACAGAGGAGGGGGCGTAGAGGTGGCAGTTACAGTTACACCCCCCCCCCCCCCCTCCACACAGCAGAAGAACTGTGTTCTTAATAGACAAGCTCCGTTCTGAGCTCTTCCCTCCCTCCTGACACAAATTTATCGCATGTGTCGGGAAAACTTCTCAGAAGTGACTCATGCTGATAACAGGGGAACGAAGCACCAGAGAGAAACAACATTAAGCCTAGCTTCACACTGGTGCGTTAAAAACACTGCATGTGATTTGCACAGGAATAGCACAGCATTCCTGTGCACATCACATACAGTGTCTGTGCAGTGCGATTTGAGCCATACATTTTATATGGCTCACATCGCATCACATCCAGACCAAAATGGTGCAGGCCCCTTTTTTTCCTGCACCTGAATTCTGGCAATTGCACTGCGCTTTGCAATCTGTTTTGGGGTGTCATTAATCTAACATTGACACCCGGAGCAGATCGCATGGATGCCATGCGATTGCCTTGCAATGGGATGTTGGTAAACGCAGCGAATCTTGTGCATTTCCCGCATCGCATCAGTGTGAACCAGGGCTTAGAGCTTTGGGGAGAGCTAAGTAAACATTACAGATATATTCACTTTACTCAGAATCCATGACTGAGGTTTACAACTACTTTAAAGTGTATCTCTCGGCAAAACACAAACCCATTAGATACAGAGGCACTTTTTTAGGGTTGTGTCTGCTGTACCAATGTACCATTTGACTTTCTCGACTCATTTTAATGTAGTCCATTGTGGTACGTAGGATAGCTACAAAGCTTCTTGACCACAACGTATTATTTGCAAATGTTTTCACTTCCTTCCAAGTCTTCCTTTCTTTAAAAGGAGAAGTATGGGTATGCAAAAATAGGTAGTACATGCTACCCTCATACCTGCATTGCATTTCTTTCTATCCTCAGCCCTTTAATTTTTGCAGAATAGTCTTTTGCAGTGTCCAGAATCAGCCTCTAATGGTTCTTTTTCAGTTCAAAAGTTTGCAGGAGGTAGACACAGCTCCACAATCCAGCCCCTCCTTTACTCCCTCCCTCTGGAGGACATGTGGGTGTGCCTGGTGAAGAGATGCACACCCAAGCTGCAATCTAGAATGAGCACGTTCTTCACATGCCTCTGTTTCCATGGCAGCGTGTCCCCAGCTAAAACCCGGAAGCAGAGACACCGTGTGATACAAGTGAAGTCCTCACCTTTCTCGGGCTGTTATCTGCAAGCTCTCCTCTGTGAGACTCCAACACCTCTCCACTGGGCTTTGATGTTCCTGTGTCCTCCGAATTCCCTCCCCCCTCTCCCCTCACTCAAAGTTCACATCAGCATCTCCTCCAGCCGATGGGGGAGGGGGGAGAGTCACTGAAAACTTCTCATGTACAGAAATGAACACTGGTGAGCTCTCTACACATAGCACTGTGTTATATCAGAAGAGGAGACATGGTGAGGAGCATAATGACCTGTGCCTTGTGTCTGTTTTCTGAAATGTACACAGTGCTATGTGTAGAGAGCATACCTGTGTACAGTACATAGGAGAGGGAGACTGTCAACTTCCCTACATCTAAAGTGACCCTCGATATGTCCCCAGAGTCTCCTTTATTGTACATACAATTCATTCCTCTGTCACTGATCTCATCCCCGCCACCACTATCCCTCTGTCACTGATCCCACCCCCCCATCATCCTTCTGCCACTTATGTCATCCCTATCCCCCATCCCTTGTACTCCTATAAGTCCCATCATCCCCATCCCCTGTACTCCTATACAATCCCGTCATCCCCATCCCCTGTACTCCTATGCAATTCCGTCAACCCCATCCCCTGTACTCCTATACAATGCCGTCACCCCCATCCCCTGTACTCCTATACAATCCCATCAACCCCATCCCCTGTACTTCTATACAATCCCATTACCCCCATCCCCTGTACTCCTATACAATCCCGTCATCCATATCCCCTGTACTCCTATACAGTCCCATAATCCCCATCCCCTGTACTCCTATACAATCCCGTCATCCCCTGTACTCCTATACAATCCTGTCATCCCCATCCTCTGTTCTCCTATACAATCCCATCATCCCCATCCCCTGTACTCCTATACAGTCCCGTAATCCCCATCCCCTGTACTCCTATACAGTCCCGTCATTCCCATTCCCTGTACTCCTATACAGTCCCATCATCCCCATCCCCTGTACTCCTATACAATCCCATCATCTCCATCCCCTGTACTCCTATACAGTTCCGTCATCCCCATCCCTGTACTCCTAAACAATCCCATCATCCCCATCTCCGTGCGGCATGTGATGACTCTAAACGGCATGTGATGGCTCTGTACGGCATGTGATGGCTCTGTACGGCATGTGATGGCTCTGTACGGCATGTACGGCATGTGATGGCTCTGTACGGCATGTGATGACTCTGTACGACATGTGATGGCACTGTACGGCATGTGATGACTCTGTACGGCATGTGATGACACTGTACGGCATATGATGACTCTGTACGGCATGTGATGGCACTGTACGGCATGTGATGACACTGTACGGCATGTAATGGCTCTGTACGGCATGTGATGGCTCTGTACAGCATGTGATGGCTCTGTACGGCATGTGATGGCACTGTACGGCATGTGATCCTGTAATACTCTATTTACAATGAAGGGAACATTATTGCTATAGGGGTACTAGGTAGTACACCAATTATAGGGGAGCAAAGCTCTGTCCATGTCTGAGGACCTCTATGCTTCAGTATGAAAATACAGTTAGATGTGAATGGAAAGTTTAATTGTTTCATATAAAAATCCAGATAGTCAATAAAAGGATTCATTCACAATGTTAGCTCTGATTTTATTTCAATTTACTATACCAGTAATGCATGAAATGCCTGTGTGCTGTCACATCCATATGTGTATTCTGCTTTACAAATATAATGTTTTCACTCTGGTAGATAGAAATATGTAGAGGAGATTTAGATACACAGCACTATCAGTGACTTCTCCTACCTTAGTCCCTAAAGTGCTGATATCTCTGCCGATTCTTCTGACCATCATAACAGGCTGCAGAGGAGGAGGGAGGGAGGAGGGGGGGGAGGGGCGAGCAGCTATGCTCTCTGAAGACTCTGGAACGAGTAGAGAGCAGAGAGCTGACATCAATCAAGCAAAATGACAGGAAAGTGGGTGGATCCAGACTCCAGAGCCAGACCATTGTTGGTATGATGCTGTATAAAAGTCTGTAGACCCTCCCACAGATATTTAGCTCGATTTTAACAGAATGGGGGCACTTCTGAGAGGGCTAGAAAGATTTTTGATTATAAGCAGCTCATATAGATTAGATGTAAGCAAAAAAAAAAGGAAACCCATACTTCTTTTTTAAGTGCCTCACATTCTCAGCAATTAATCACTAATCTCTTTATTCAATTGCCTTGTGGGTTCAAGTCTAGTGCTTGCCTTGTGGGGTCACATTTGTTGTTTTATAGGGATTGGCCTTTCAAATGTTTTCACTCTTTAATAGTTTTTCTTACTGTTGGCTAGTTTGTTAACACTATAGTTAAGGCACTGAAGATTGCCAACAATTGAGTACAAACATATGTTCATGAAGGTTTGCAGGTAGACAACCAACACTAACACTATTTTGAAACATCAACAATTTATTTGGCTTAATGTTTCTGTTATTCACTTGCATATATTGGGTTTCATTGGCCTCACGGTATTTTTTTTTAAGCTCACTTGGCTTGCTTCTTGTTGAAGATCTTGAAGGAGTGTACAAGGAAGGAGGATGCAAATGTCATCAGTGAAGGTTGTCAAGGTGATTTTCAAGGCTCCACTGCATGCTGCTCTTCTTACCCCACAGTGTCTTGCTGACAAAATTGTCCAAGATAAGCAGGAAGAGCATCAGAGACAGCATAAATTCTTGTTTAATGCCCGACTGGACAGCAAAGAGCTCAAATAACTTATCTGTATTTTCTGTATGACATTGGCGTTTCCCAAACATTTTTCTTTGCAAGGCAAATGATCTTGTCCAGGATGCAGCTAGTTTTTATGATTGACAGAACAGCCGTTCTCTGTTAATGATGTCAAATGGTCACTGAATAGCATACAAAAGAATGATTCTTAGTCCATGCACTGCTCTATAACTATCTTCCCTATATTATTTTGGTCTATATACAAGCAAGGCCAGATTGCCCTCTATTTTTTTTACCATGGCATTTTAAGTCTACTATAGAGAACCTCTGAGAACATCTTACATGTCTCTAATGCCCCGTACACACGGTCGGACATTGATCGGACATTCCGACAACAAAATCCTAGGATTTTTTCCGACGGATGTTGGCTCAAACTTGTTTTGCGTACACACGGTCGCACAAAGTTGTCGGAATTTCCGATCACCAAGAACGCGGTGACGTCAAGCACGTACGATGAGACTAGAAAAGGCCAGTTCAGAACCAAGAGCGGCACCCTTTGGGCTCCTTTTGCTAATCTCGTGTTAGTAAAAGTTTGGTGAGAGACGATTCACGCTTTTTCAGACTCGTGGCTTTCAGATCGTTTTCTGCCGTTCAGTTTGTGCTTGTGGGTTTGTATCTGCTCTTCAGTGCGTGCAAGCAAGTTCTGCGTGACTTAGTCATTGTGTTCTTGTTAGTTCGTTACTGTTTTTCAGGTCGCTCTTCACAGGCCTTGCTGTTCTTCAGTGCGTTCTGTTACTTTGTTCTGAGCAGCCGACCGTTTTCTAGCCATGTTGCGTATGCATACTCCTCGTAGAGGGGCTTGGTGTTGGGGTCCTGACCTTGACACAAGTCCACTCCATGAACAGGGTGGGGAGGAGTTCATGGACCAAGAATTGGTTGCTTCAGCGTGACCAGTTCTCTCATATGCCTTTGCTCCGTAGGATCCGTGAGAATAATCCTGATGATTTCAGGAACTTTCTCAGGATGACGGACCCCGTGTTTCACCGTTTGTTGGCTTCGCTGACCCCTTATATTAGCAGGCAGGATACCTGCATGAGGCAAGCCATCACTCCGGAGCAGAGGCTGGTCACTACCCTGCGGTATTTGGTGACAGGGAGAAGTCTGCAGGACTTGAAGTTCTCGACAGGCATCTCCCCCCAGGCTCTGGGGATCATTATCCCAGAGACCTGTTCTGCCATCATCCAGGTCCTGCAGAAGGAGTATATGAAGGTAAGATTTTTATCCTTTAATATCACATTTCATTGTATTTAATGTTTGCTAATATATTGTATTTCTTTCCTCATTCCCTAATTACCATGTTTGGAATATGCTGTGAATGTCCCCTTTGTCCTCATGCATGCTGGATTTTTATGTAATTAATTTTTTAGGTCCTTCATACAGATTGTCCTTCACTAACCTCCTCAGCATGCTCTACGGCCCTATATTCACCTCATGTAGTCACTTAACAATGTATTTTATCAGCTCCATAGTAGTGCTTTACCCCAAACACCCCCTAAAATGTTTTGAAATGTTATTTTAGCTTTAAATTCAGGCAGAGTGGCAGAGGCTTTTTTTTTGTGGTGTCCCCAAATCATTTTTAGTAACCCTCCCTCCCCCCAACTGCTAAGTCAGCTGATCCCAATTCTCTATCTATCCTCAATCATCTATCTGCTGACTTTGCCAAACCCATACACACTATACCCATCTCTTTTGTGCTCAGATTTATGGATGAATTCCCCAAAGCATGTAGTGCAAGGGCCTGCCTGTATACTTTCAAATGGTATTGTTTAAAGTTTTTGTATCCTATTATTATCTTGACAGGTAATAGCAGAATGTCCAAATGTCCTCAAATGTGTACAGTGTGTATTTATATCTTTGTATTATGACACTTCTTACCTGTCCAGTGGGCTGGCAATAGTGTAACTAAGGAGGGGCTGTTCCAAGTAATACCCTGTATTTAGGCATTCATCTCTCAATGAAGTGAAGAGGGTTACCTGTCCAAGATTTCCACACCCCCCATAATGTTAGAAATGGCCCATGAGAGGGGGGGGGGGGGGGGATATGATAGGTGTACCTTATACTTTGGTATTGTTAAATGCTATCTGGAGGTTGGCCAAGAATGTTTGTGTCTAATCTGCTTGCCATGTTTATGTGCAAAAATACTCATTTATTTTTGTTTTCCTCAACAGTTTCCTTCCACGCCACAGGAATGGCAGACTGTGGCCTCCCACTTTGCCCAGCGGTGGGACTTTCCTAACTGCGGAGGGGCAATTGATGGGAAACACGTCCACATCGTCCCACCACCCAACTCGGGGTCGTACTATTTCAACTATAAGGGGTTCAATAGCATAGTGATGTTGGCGGTGGTGTCGGCTAATTACGACTTCTTGTATGTGGACGTGGGGAAGAATGGCCGGATGTCCGATGGTGGAGTCATCACCCAGACGGAGTTCTACAGGCGTCTCCAGAATGGCAGCTTGGACTTGCCAGCTCCAGAGGACAATGTGGAAGGTCTCCCATTTGTGTTCGTTGCTGATGAAGCGTTTGCGCTGGGAGACCATCTTATGCGGCCATTCCCTATGAGGACCCTCACCCCGGAACAGAGGGTTTTTAATTACCGGCTGGCCAGAGCCCGAAGAGTGGTGGAGAACACATTTGGAATCCTGGCCAGCCGGTTCCGCCTATTTCTGACACCTATCCATATGGCGGAGTATAAACTTAATCATATCATCATGGCGTGCTGTATTCTCCATAACTTTTTAAGGAAACATTCGGCCAACTATGCTGGCTCTGTTGGGCCTGAGGCCGGAGTGATACCTGAAACAACACTGACAGCGCTTGAAAGCGGGCGTCCTGGCTTGCCCTCCCTGAGTGCCCGTGATGTCCGGTTACGATACTTGGAGTTCTTTGCGGGTAGGGGGGCCATCAATATGCCAGCAAATATGTGAAGCCTTTTTCAAATAAAAAAAGCAAAAAAAAGAAATTCTTTGTGGACATTTACTGCTTGTGTTTGTTTTAGCTGACCCTGACAGAAATGTGTTGAGTCCAGAAAATGGCGTGACTGTGTAACCTTATACAAAGCACTGTTGGGTGTTATTGACAAAATGCAAAGACACTTTTCACTACAATTGCACTTGCAACTGCACTGAAACTGCACTTGTAGTGCCAAGAGGATTTGCCCTTAGGAAATAACCCCAATTTTCACTGAAAACACCAATTACATCACCACCAAAGTGTTTTAGCGTTGACACAATAATCCACACATTCTTGATTAACACACTTTTTAATACCTGCACAATCACATGTGCATTTACCAAAGGTTTTTCAAACAAACCAACATGTTTGTTGTCTAACAATTTTTGGGGTAGCATTATCAAAAATAGAAATGTCCATTTCAGATAAAACAGGCATGTGTAAAACCAACAAGAAAGACACAAATCTTGAACTTACAAAGTTCACATTTGCTAGAATTTGAAGGCAATATCAGACATGAGTATTTAGGAACTGTGTTTGATATTGCGTTCAGATGGGGTGAAGTCACCCCAGGAAAAGCCAAATTTGGAAGATGCACACCAATTTACGAATTTCAACATGTGCAACCTGCCATCACAGGGGATCAAGGGACGTGTTTGGGGTGAGAAACCCCTTCCTCTCAGCTACTTTATTATTGAGGAAGGGGTTGCACCCCCAAAACGCGTCCATTGATCTCCCGTGATGGCAGATAGCAGATGTTGACACACTGTGTGCATCATCCAAATTTGGCTTTGGGAAAAATCACAAAAACATTTTTCACATTGTAGCACACCAAAAAACAAAGGGATTTGGAGGGGCTTTAAACTCGCCCCAAAACATCAATGATGTTTATATTTTTTTGAATAACATCATTGATGTTTTTCTTGATGTTTTCCAATTGTAAATTACACCCCATGATCTCCCCAATCAGGATCTGGGCAATTTCGGATGTGAAAGGATCTGGATCCACAACATCACGATCACCTAAAAAGAGAGGAACCCCAAAAAAAATTAGGTATCAAAAATATGCCGCCATCCATCTCTTACCTGAGCCTGTGGTCGCAGACACTCACCTGTTGTGGTGACTAGTTCCACCACGTCTTCTTCCTCCTGCTCAGCTTGTGTTGGGGGGATTTCACCTTCTTCCAGAGGTGGGGGGTCTCTGGTCTCCTCGGATGAGGGGTATCCTCCGAGTCTTTTATCCCCTATGTAAAACAAAATGGTATAATTAGCACACAGATATTTGATGGCAGAACTAGAAATAGTAAACATTGCTTGGAAGTGGGGTACAATTGTCAATTTTAGCAGAGTTCCAAAATGTAGCATTTTCAGTGTCCTTTGTCAAGCTTCAATACTTTACCTGTTTGGTACAAGCTTCACAGATGTAGCCCCCCCCTATAGTATACACTGGAGCACCTGTGTGGCCCCCTAATAAAAATGGTGTTCTTGTGTCCCACACTAGTGCTCCAGTGTCCAGATGTGAAAACAGCTGCTCAGTGTCCGCTCCTTACACAGAATCTAGTTTGCATTTCATTCTAGTAACAAAGCCATCTACACAACCAAATTCGTTTCAGACAAGTATAGGGCGTAAAAATGGTGGCCAAATGCATATGGCCTAAACAATGGTGTTTTATAGGCCGAAAGAAAAATGTTTGATACGAACGAATAATGTGCCCATGAACATGAAAGTTGCCATTTTAAACTGTACAACAGTTCCTAAAAGCACATGGAGCAGCACGAACGTAATAAACATCAAAAGAATAGGAACACAGCACAACTACTTACTTTTTTGCAGCACTCGCCGGATCTTTCTGTACTGCTCATGTTCTCGTAATTTGAGGTACGACCACCGCTTCCAGAGCTGATCTTTTGATCGTCGTACCCCGAATTTCCGGTGCAGACTCTTGACCACTTTCGCAATGATCTTGGCCTTTCTGACATTGGGGTTGGGGTAAGGCCCATACTTTCCCTCATAGTCGGCCCTCTTCAGGATGTCCACCATCTCCAACATCTCCCCAAAGGAGGCCTTAAATCTCCTTCTGGATTGGGACGTTTCCGGATCCGGGCTTTCCTCCTCCTCGTTGCTACAATTAGCACGATCCTGCTGTGTATCCGCCATGTGCTCTTCCCCCACTGCGCAGATCGAAAAGGGGCGGGGAATAGACTAGAAAGAACGTCAGGGGTGGGCGGAGTTACACACATGCGCAGTGTGTATAAAGCGTAACACGCATGCGTCTTACGCACGATCTGTGAGCGGAGGAAGAAGCATCGGAGGCGCCGATCGTGATAACGAAGGTAAGATCTAAACTTGCGCCTATACTGCTTCGAAATGGAAGCCTATATTTTAACAAGATTAGGGGAGTTTGGCCTGACCTTAGGGTTTGTCTTGTGTTGTGTCTTGCAGAGAAAATGGATGGGTTCAACGACCACAATTTCCTCCCCCTGTTCATAGACAAGTACAGGGAGCTGCCCTGTCTGTGGCAGGTGAGACACCCCCATTATAATAATAAACAAAAGAGGCAGGCAGCGCTGGAGAAACTGCTGGAGTTGGTGATGCCGGTGGTCCCCACAGCAACCACCCCCTATTTAAAAAACAAAATTGGTGGCCTGAGGAGCACTTATCTTAGGGAGCGCAAGAAGGTCACGGATTCCCAGAGGTCCGGAGCTGCAGCAGATGACGTTTATGTCCCCAGACTGTGGTACTATGAGAGACTGCGATTTCTATCAGACCACACTGAAGTCAGGGAATCCTTCTCTACTCTTCCTTCCACTCTTCCTTCCACCCCAGCTGAGGCTTCCGATGTCCAACCTGGGCCTTCCAGCCAGGAAGAAGTGGAGGAGCCCAGCTGGAGCCAGGTATAGCATTCTTCTACTGATTTCTGGTCAATAAAGGAATGATGTTTACTAGATGTTATGATTGATCACTAATTGGTGATTGAAAAAAAGTGTTTTAAATATTAATAGACAGTAGTGGGCACCCAAAATTGTTAAAAGAAACAAAAATGCAGGGCTCAGAATGATAGTCTGTTATATTTGTTAACATTCAATTTGCAACAGTCAGGAGGTTAAAATTGTGTGTGATTGATGAATAAAAAACTACAACTATGTCCCTTTTTCATACACAGGAAGATCTCAGCCAGGAGGAGGTTGTGGAATGTGGCAGTCAGGAGGAGGCGGGGATTAGTGGCAGCCAGGAGGAGGCGGGGCTAAGTGTCAGTCAAGAGAAGCCTGGGACAAGTCGCAGCCTGACAGAATCGCAGGTTCCTCCCCTCCGCCTTCCATATAAAAGAGCGAGGAAGATGACTCCCATGCAGGATTCAGCGCTCAGGCTCATTCAGGAGGCTTCTGCGTCCCTCAGAGCCTTACCCACTCCTGAAGAGGCCTTTGCCTGCATGGCTGCCACCAAACTGCAGGGCATGCAGGAGAGTCAACGCCTCCTGTGTGAGCAACTGATTTATAAAGTCCTAACTAAGGGGGTGAGTGGGGAACTAACACCCAAGACCGACGTGATTGAGTTGGACCATCCTCCTCCTCCTCCTGCTGCCACAACTCCACCACCACAGCCACCGCGTGGAAGGAAGCGTGGAATGAAGACCTGAGAGTGATGACCCTGGGTTCAGTCTGGTCTGACAGAAGCTGCGGTCTCTCGTATGACCACAGCCTGGGGACACAGATGTCATCTGCTGCTTTCCGGATCTCTGGGACTTCTGGACCAGACTGCCCTCCCTTAGATAAGGACTCCTCAGGCCACCAATTTTGCTTGAAAATTATTGATGTCTGCCCTGGGGGTCCAAGGCTTCGCAAATTTCTGCTATTTCTCCAGCGTTGCCTCCCTCTTTGTTTAGTTGTGAGTCCTTAATAAAAGTTTTATTTTGGGAAATTCTACTCTCCTGTGTGTGTTTTCATCCAAAAAGGACAAAAACACACACAAAAATTTTATGGAGTACAAATAAAAATCCCAAAAAAAAAACAAAACACCCTTCCAAAAAAAATACAAACACAAAAAAAAAATCTACATTAAAGCCAAAAAAAAAAAAAAATTACACCAAAATAATGTTGTCAGATGTGAGAAATCAAAATATATTGAGTGAATCACGATAAATAGTAACGAAATAAGTTTGTGAGAAGTGTGTGTGAATATGAGCAGCAAAACTACTTAATTCTTGTCACATTATAAAGAAGAAGAGAGTGCGCTGTATTAAACCATTTTTAACATTGCAGCGTGACGAAAGTGCTGTATCCATTGCGAACGCTAAGTTTACCAGACCGAGCTGTTCCGTGTCGGAATTTCTTCTGAGCATGCGTGGCACTTTATTGCGTCAGAACAGGCCACACACGGTCGGAATTGACGCGATCGGATTTTATTGTCGGAAAATTTTATCTCCTGCTCTCCAACTTTGTGTGTCGGAAAATCTGATGGAAAATGTCCGATGGAGCCCACACACGGTCGGAATTTCCGACAACACTCTCCGATCGGACATTTTCCATCGGAAAATCCGACCGTGTGTAAGGGGCATTACAGTGCATTTTTTACATTTCAAATTTTCACAGTTCCTTATACATGTACATATGCAGTGACAACCACATGTTCCCATTTAGCACTTTCTGGAAATATTCCCTTCATCTGTTGCAACCCTACTTCCCCCTTATTTGCGATAACACAAATAAGTTGCAGGGTACCATTTAGTGTCTCAAGCCCTTTTATTAACCACAGAAGATTTTACCCCCTTCCTCACCAGAGCACTTTTTACAATTTGGCACTGCGTTGCTTTAACTGACATTTGCGGTCATGCAATGCTGTACCCAAACAAAATTTGCATGCTTTTTTCCCTACAAACAGAGCTTTCTTTTGGTGGTATTTGATCACCTCTGCAGTTTTTATTTTTTGCGCTATAAACAAAAAAAGAGCGACAATTTTGAAAAAGAAAAAACAGTATTTTTTACTTTTTCGCTATAAAAAATGTTTTTTTTAAAAAACAGATTCCTCATCAGTTTATATTCTTCTACATATTTTGGATAAAATAAAAAAAAAAAAATCACAATAAGCATATTGATTGGTTTGCGCAAAAGTTATAGGATCTACAAACTATGGGAAGGATTTATGGCATTTTTATTATTTTTTTTTTTTTAATAATAATGGTGGTGATCTGTGATTTTTAGCGGTATTGCAACAGACAGATCGGACACTTTTGAGACTATTGACAATTATACAGCGATCAGTGCTATAAAATGCACTGATTACTGTGTAAATGTAACTGGCAGGGAAGGGGTTAACACTAGGGGGCGATCAAGGGGTTAATTGTGTGTTCCCTCAGTGTGTTCTAACTGTATGGGGATAGGATTGACTAGGAGAGGAGACATATCGCTGTTCCTACATACTAGGAACAAACAACACACAAATTCCCGTGCTGGCGCTCGTGTACGCGATTGCACATGGCTAGCGGTGATCGTGACGGCCGGCCACGCACCCTCTGGTGGGCAAAAAGGGGAAGGACGCACCCATACGGGATTTTGCCCAGGAGAGCCATTCTGCTGCATTATATCTGCGTGAGCCGGTTGGGAACTGGTTAAGGGACCATTATAAATGAATATGTACTGTCTGGAGGACTGGTAAGGAGAGCAATGTACATTGTAATTTATTTTTAAATAAGGGTGAGCAGTAAATGTACTGCAGTGCACAGTCAAAAGACACATTTGTGGCCCAAGGAAGTAACATTTTAAATGACTATTAAAAACATGTTTTTAGCAAAAATTTGTTGCAAGAAAGGCTTACCAAAATTAAAAAGCCTTTAGCAAGCCAAACCGTAAGCTGCTACGTATTTAAAGGATATATTTAATTGTTTGCCTGGAGCTTAATTTTAGACTTCAGTTAGTTGCCCCTTCCAACCCTAGTGGGGTTTATAGCGTTCTTACCTTGAAAAAAAGATGGGGTTGGGGGAGGTTAGTTACTGGTTATTAGCTCAAGGATAAAATAAATAAACAAAGGAAGGAAGGAATCCTAGTATTTCTCATTACTTGAGAGAAAAATTGTGTATGTGGCAATATGGTTATAATTATAAAAGCAAAGTTCCATAATAAAAGAGCTCCTAACCATCTCATTTAAAGAGTTATATTTCAAAGTTATAAACTAGACCATTGTTGGCATTGCTGCCAATAGGTTTTGGCTCCAATGAAATTTACTACCATCAGCCTCCCTTCCTGCACAACTTTGATCAAGAAAGCCTCCACAAGCTTTGCATCTCTTTCTTTTTTATCTAAACCAAGGTTCACACAGTTTTACAGCTTTACCTTTTCCAAAATGTGTTTCTTACCACTGTACTATATTTGACAGAGTTGAACCTGGTATTACTATAAATTAAAACCTGTAACCTTTGCACCATTAGTTTAATGGTTTAGTGGACCGCTTCAGAGAAGCCCGGAGTAAATAAAATAAAATGCCATAGACGAAGGGCGGACATGACAGGGTTAAGCAGGGGTACATGGTGAACAGAGGTTTAGAGAGAGCTGAGGAGATTGGGTATTGAGGCAGTGGGGAGGAGTTAGCTGCATGAAGCAACGCGTGTGTTCCTCCCCAGCACAGTGGCAGCAGTAGTAGCGAGCTTGTGACATGGCAGACGTAGAGGCCTTGTTGGACCGGCTGCGGGCAGAAGCGGTGACCAGGGGGGAAGGTTGTCTCCAAGCACGGCTGACAGCAGCATTAGGAGAGGGGTCCTTGCGAGTCAGCACAGCGGGGAGGGAGTCCGCACGAGCTCGGCGATCACAGCTGCCGGAGAGCTTCTCCCCCCTCCTCCCAGAGCTCAACGGCAACTAGGCCCCCTTCAGGGCCCCCTGTGAAGCGCTCGGCGGTGCGCATGGCGGGGGGTCATGGGAGGAATCCCCATCATGGCCAGAGCTCGGCGAGTGGGACCTCTGGCAGCTCCAGAGCTCCCACTAGGCCTGACACGCAGAGGAAGACAGAAGGTGCAGACTCTGCCCCTGGTGACCATGCTGCGGGGGGTGGGGCTTCTGCAGGGGATTCGGTCTGCAGCAGCCGCCGGGCCTTTTCCATCCTCAGCCGGCGGCTCCCAGGCAGTGGAGGGGCAGAGGAAGAAGCCAGAGGAGGGCAGTGACTCAGGCCGAGCGGTGGAGGCGGCAGAGGCCCAGGCAATGCGACCAAGAAGTCAGTGGGTGGATCCTTTGTCTCGTAACCTGCGCTCAGCCTTGCAACATGCAACAGGTGGTGTTGGGCCGCATGGGTGGCCCTTTTCCTTATTTGCCATTACCGGATTTGGTGGTCTTACCTTTGGGGGTAGTGCTAAAAAAGGAGCCGAATAATTTTAGGCTGATCCACCATCTTTCATTCCCAAAGGGGGATCTGTCAATGACACGATCAACCCGGAAATGTGTGCTGTATCGTACATGTCCTTTGATGCGGCTGTGTTTTGGGTTCGTAAGTATGGGCAGGGGGCTCGTATGGCCAAAGCCGACATAGAATAGGCTTTTAGACTGCTTCCTGTGCATCCAGATAATTTTTCGCTTGCTAGGTTGTCATTGGAAGGAGGAGTGAATTCTAGAATAAAAGAAAAGTAGCGGAGCGCTAATAGGTTTTGATAGATAAACAAAATTGTGATACTAAATAGTGATTAGAATTTTTGCTGCAGCTGTCACTAGTGTGCTCCCACAAAAGACAATATGAAAATGAAAATGTGACAGCGCTGCAATAATATACCAAAAACAAAACTTTCCAGTGATAATGCAATATAAGAAAAATATAAAAAATATGAAAATAAAGTGGTGCAAAAAAAAAGTCCAGGAGTGAATTCTATCATCCACTACCTGTATGACTTTCTGTGTGTAGGCCCAGCCTCGTCGGAGGTTTGTGCAGTCTTGTTGGCTACACTGGAACACATTGCCACTCGTTTTGGCATCCCCTTTGCCCCAGAGAAGACAGAGGGACTGAATAAGGTGCTGTTTCTTGGGCATTGTCTTGGACTCGGACGCCATGGAGTGTAGACTACCAGAAGATAAGCTGGTGGCGCTACAGGCTGAGATTGGGGGGGGGGGCACTGGGATTACGCAAGGTGCAATTTCGGACTCTGCAGTCACTGTTGGGTAAGTTGAACTTTGCGTGTCGCATCCTCCCAATGGGGAGAGTATTTTGCAGACGGCTGTCAGCGAGTACGGCGGGAATTACGTCCCCCACTCATTATGTGCAACTGGTACGGGAGCACAGGGAAGATTTAAGGATTTGGCACGTTTTTCTGGATGGTTTCAACGGAAGGGCACTGTGGATGTCAGGGCCTATTAGCAACTTTGATCTTAAGCTGTACACGGATGCGGCTGGATCGGCGGGTTTTGGGGCCTTTGGGGTAAGTGGAGTGCAGGGCCCTGGCCGCATTCATGGAAGGAGGCAGGTCTTTTGAGGAATATGTTGTTGCTGGAACAGTTTCCAGTAGTTTTGGCGGTGGAGTTTTGGGGAGAGTCCTTCAGAAACTTGAAAGTGTGCTTTCACGGGGATAATCTGGGGGTGGTGCAGGTCATCAACAAGGTATTGGCTACGTTGTCTAATGCTGAATGTTTTTATTTCTGCTGTCCACCTCCTGGAAGTGGAAAACATCATTGCTGACGCTTTGTCTCGCTTTCAGTGGGACAAGTTCCTGGAGTTGGTACCAGAGGCGGAGCAACGTGGGGTTCCTTGTCCCGAATGGCTGTGGAGAGTTGCCTTGGAGGTGGTGTTGTTCAAGGCGGCGTTCTTCCTGGCGTTTTTTGGGGCTTTTTGGATTAGTGAGTTAGTTAGCCCTTCCAAGAAGTTACAGGGGGGCTTAGGGACGGCTGTGTGGTGTGGTGATGATAGGTTGTCCATATTGGTGTGCAGATCAAAAACAGGCCAACGGGGCAAGGGCAAGACAGTGAAAGGATTTTCACTACCGGATTCCTTGCGGTATGACCAAACATGGTGGGGTCCTTCTTAGTGCACCGGGATGGCAACTCTTTGTCGAATTTAGTTTGTTGCAGTTTTTCACAAGTGTTTGGCGGCCCTGGGTTTGGGGGATCAGAAATTTTCCTCTCATTAGTTTCGCATTGGAGCTGCTACAGAGGCGGTTAGATGGGGGTTGGACGAGGAAGCAGTAAAATGCATTGGGAGATGGGAATCGCGGCGGTTCAAATCTTATGTGCGCCCCCACCTATTGTCAGTTTAGTGGGGTAAGGTAGTGCATAGGATGTGTGGGCATTGATATACGTGCTGTTGGGTGAGCTGTTATGTTATTGTTATATGGGTTGTTTTTCTTCTCTTTCAGGAGGAAATCGGGGCCTGGTCTGGATAATGGGCCATTCTTATGTTTTTTGGTGGGCAAGGAGGGCAGATGTGCGGCCCGAGGGGAGACAATTGGGCATTTCAAGACATGTATTAGGTGGCTGGGGGGTACCAGGAATGCTATGGAGCAGGACAGTTCCAGAAGTGTACAGATTTGCACGGCTGGATAGGTCACCTGACATTCTAGTGTTACATGTGGGCGGCAATGATTTAGGGCTCAGGTCTATGTTGGATATTGTGTGGGATATCAAGTTTGATTTCTTGCGGCCTTTCCAGAGATGCTAATAGTGTGGTCTGACATTGTGGCGCAGACTACTTGGAGATTGGCTAGGTCAGTGGAGCGGATTAATAAGGCCAGGAAGAAAGTGAACAGGGATTTTAGTAGATTTGTTGTCCGGAATGGGGGGTTGGCGATCAGACACTTGGAGCTGGAAGTAGATACCTGGCATTACCTTCGGGGTGATGGGGTAAACCTCAATGCTGTGGGGATTGACATGTGGGCTTTAGGTTTACAGGATGGGATCCAGAGAGCGTTGAGGGTGTGGCGGGGCACACACTGGTAAGCTTTTCCGCTGGTGTGCTGTGGCAGGTTGTTGGTCTTTGCAGGTGAAGAAAGAAACCTCTGATACGGAAGAGTTCGGGACCCATCGGTGGTATGGGTCCCATTGGTGGTATTCCAGCTAATGGTGGTTTAGCTGGAATTTGGTTAACAGGTGCACTGCGGTCAGTGTTTTGTTGTCTCTGTGCTAGTATGTCAGCTGGAGGCCTATTTAAGTTAAAGGTACCACAGTGCCTGATTGGATCCTGTGGCAAGCTTGGAGTTTCCTGCAAAGACCAGCGTGAGTATGTAACTGATGGGTGGTGGTTTAACGGATGTTTTTTATACAGTTATGTAAATTTACTTGAGTTGTTGATAAAAAGAGGCTGCTACGGCCAATATTTACTCCAGCTTGGTGTGGTCTCCATTTATGCGTAAGGTAAAAGTAGAGCTGAGTATTGGTCTGGCAGATAGAGGGTAAGTATGTAGCATCTGTTATACAATAGTCATGGCAACACTGAGAAAAGCAAGGTCTTTTTTGGCTTGTAGAACAGTGGGATAAATCAGTGTTTAGTTTTTTATTCAAACATTAGATCTGACAAGCATATATAGTACTACTGAAAAAAGAAAATTATACATGATCGGTGTCCGGTTATTCTCCAGCTCTCCGGCCTCTTCTCCCGGTGTTGGAGCTCTTCTCCCAGTGTCCGGTTCTTCTGCCGCTCCTCTGCTATCTTCTGCCGCTCTTTTGCTAGCGGTGGCCCGGACTTCTGCGTCGTCTTCTTCCCTCCTCTCTTCTTCCGATGTTGACACGATGATCTCTCCCGCTGTAGCAAAAGAGCGGCAGTAGATAGCGGAGGAGGCGGCAGAAGAACTGGACATCGGGAGAAGAGGTTGAACACCGGGAGAAGAGGCCGGAGAGCAGGAGAAGAACCGGACACCGGGAGAAGAGGCCGGAGACAGCGGTGAAGTCGGAAGAAGACCCCCCGAAGTCGGAAGAAGACCCCCGGAGCTGTCTAATAAATTACTTAAAAAACCTGTGTAGTGTTTTTTTTTTCATTGACACTTTTTCCCTAGGTGAATGGATAGGGGTACAATGTACCCATACTCATTCACATAGGGTGGGGGGCTGGGATCTGGGGGCCCCCTTATTAAAGGGGGCTCCCAGATTCCTATAAGCCCCCCTCCCGCAGACCCCAACAACCAACGGCCAGAGTTGTCTGGAAGAGGCCCTTGTCCTCATCAACATGGGGACAAGGTGCTTTGGGGTGGGGGGGGCCGCAGGGCGCCCCCCTCCCCCAAAGTACCCACCCCCCCATGTTGAGGCCTTGCGGCCTGGTACGGTTCAAAAGGGGGGGCGCTCGCTCGTCCCCACCCCCTTTCCCGACCGACCGGGCTGCGTGCTCGGATAGGGGTCTGGCATGGATGTTGGGGGGGACCCCACGCCGTTTTTTTGGCAAAGGGGGGTTCCCCTTAAAATCCATACCAGACCTAAGGGACATCTTCGCCTCGCGCTCGCTGCAATAGGAAAATTTGTTTTTCCTATTGCATGACCAGGGCATTTTTTGCTATTCAACACTGTGCTATTTTAATTGGCAATTGAGCGATCATGCAACACTGTTCGCAAATAAATTTTTTATCATTTTTTTATTTTTTGCTTTTTATTTTTTGCTTTTTTATTTTTTGCGACAAACCAAAAAAGACTGTAAATGTTAAAAAAACAAAACAAGGGGCGTGGCTTAGCAATGGCCGAGTGAAGAAGTGTTTTCTGAGAGCTCCTGGCCTTCCCCACTCTCATCCGCATAATTGCCGGCTTATTCACACGACAGTGAGGTATGCTAACCTCCAAGAGGTACAAGACAAGATCATCGGTCAGTGGCAGTTGGACATCCACCCCACGGAGCGGTATTCAGAGATATTTCCGCAACTCGCAGACTGGTTCACCAGGCGCCATTGTAACAGCGCCATGTGTACACTACATGGCAGAAACTGACACACTGGACTTACCTGTCTCTCCTGCCCCGTCTACTGCCTCGGACTGCTTTTCGGAGTCTCCCGCTATTTTCCAACCAGACATGGCAGGCTCATCTCAGAGGCTGAGCGGCATGCCCGGTGATCTCCGCGCCATCTTGCAAGCCCTTCCTACTAAGGCGGACATTGAGGCTCTTCCGTCCAAGTCGGACATTGAGGCCTTCATACTACGAGTGGAGGAGGCTCACACTCGAGACATTCAGGAGATCAGGGCAGAGATACAGATGATCTCGGATCGAGTGGATGCCGGGGAGGGTTTGATTTCAGCTGGGTTTCAGCATTGGAGCGCTCCCAAGAGACCCAGGCAGCCACGGCCGTGGATTTGCAGCTCCACTTGGAGGATTTGGAGGACCGCAGTCGCCGTAACAATTTGCGGGGGCCTTCCTGAGGCTACCAGAGAGGAGGACCTAGAGGCGACGGTGGTGGCTATCTTCCAGAAGGTCTTGGGCACTCCCCCGCCATCCCTGGAACTGGACCAGGTTCATAGAACACTTAGCCCTAGATTGTCAGACCCAGACAGACCCCGGGACGTGCTCTGCAGGGTCCACCGCTACACCCAAAAAGAGCTCATCCTTCGCAAGGCCTGGGACCACAGAGATGTAGCATTCGATGGCGCTGCTATCAAGATTCTCCCGGACCTATCCAGAGCAACACTACAGCAAAGGGCGCTGCTGAGACCACTCTGGAATTGGACAGACGACAGGGCTGCACATATCGCTGGGGGTACTCTTTGGCGGTGACTTTTCGAAATGGCACTGCCTCCTTCACTCTGCGTACCCCAACGGAGTTACCAGCCTTCTTCACCTTCCTAGGAGTGGAACCGATTTCGTTCCCAAATTGGCTTGTTCTTGTCCCTCGTCCCCCGGGCTGCCCGTCCTCCACCCAGTGGAACTATCAACCTCCCCCCCAACAGCGCTTCAGAAGGAGACCCCGGGCACCCTCCACCGAGGGTACACATGAGTCATGACTTACATGCTTATTACCAGTTTGTGCTTAAGCCTGATCACAATAGGTTCTTTTTGCCCCTAAAATTGCTGTTAGTTGACCGCTTCCCTGTGTCAGTTTGCTGGCGGCGCTCATATCACCCCTATCCTCCTGGTGGCTGGAGGCGTCTCGCCCTGTAGCCCGGGTCCACCACTCACTATGCTGAACATTGTCTGCCACGGGTGACCGGTAGAGATGGACGAACTTGTTGTGCTACGGGACTTCTGGCATGGGGACCCTGCTGGGAGTGCGCCCCAGCTGCATGGAACTGTATCTAGATCCTGGGGGACAGAATCGGATAATGCTGGGGGATCCCCAGAGGCTGTTCCCAGGTTCAGGGTTTCATATACCACATCTGTACATAGGCGGAGCAGATGCTCACCCCTTTGTCTCCCTATGTCAAGACTGGACCATTCCGCCAGCTTGTAACAGTATTAATGTTCCCAAAAGGAAATATGTTCAAAGAGCTGAGGCAATGGGTGCTCTTTATCTGTTTAGTTTTAAATGACATCGATTATGAGACGGTATGACATGGTGATGTTTCTCTTATTAAGGGCATACATACTAAGTTGGGGGTGCTGGTTCCTCCCTCCCCTTCCTCCCTGGCCGCCTCGGTCACCCTGGGTGTTGGGGGTGGGTGGGGGTCGGGGGGGTGGCTGCGGCCTCCCCCGATATATTGCCTTTACTATGCATGTACAATAATTTCAGGGGAGAGAATACTTAAGAGGGCACACCTTCGGGCTACTTCTCCCCAGATGTTGTGCCGTGGGGGGAGTGGCCTTGGCCGTAGGACTTGGAGGGGACAATCCACACCATGGTGTCAGGCTGGAGAGCAGCATGTACTCCTGTACTGTGGTTCTGGCGATTTATGAAGGAGTAAGTGTACCGGGGAGCTAGGGGATTAATGCATCATGCACAGCCGGAATGAAGAGTTATATACTGGGCAGTGGATGCACTGGTAGCTAGATGGGACCATTGACCCTATTCTACCGGGTGTCCTCTCCCCTCCTGATGGCTGTGTTTGATAATTACAAATTAGATACTGGGAATGCGGTCCTAAGTTTATGTTCATTGCTTAGAAGTTAAATGGGGTTCATGTGATTACAGTTGTTACCACGATCAGGCTTGGGAACTGAATATTATATGTATGTTACATTAATGTGTATCAATGCCAAGCAGGAAGTTCAGACGTATCCTCTTTACATTTTTCCTCCTTACCCAATTGTTACAGCCGTTACCATTTCAGTTATACCACATACCATTATGATGCGGGGTGGAAGTGGGGGGGTCAGTGGGCTCACGACTGGCTGTTTCTTTCCACGACCCCACCTAGGCTTGCGCTCGATTACCAGTTTTGGTGAGCGTCCTAGCACCACTGTGCTACTCATTTAGACTAATCTTCTTGTATTCTTTAAGTACGATCTTAACGTTACTTCCTTTTCTCTCTCACTTTACTACCCTCTGCTATCCTCTTTCATCCCTCCCTTCCTTTACTTCAAGCTCTCCCCCCTCCCCTACCTTTACCCTCGACCCCAGTCCCCTATCCACGGCTAGGGCCATGGAGGGGGTGAATGTGTTTTCTCTAAACGCGAAGGGCCTAAATGTGCCTGAAAAAAGACGCATGCTGATACACGATCTACGCCGCCATAAGGCTGACCTAGCGTTCATACAGGAGACTCACTTTAGGGAAGGTAATCTCCCTATACTGAAAAACAAACTCTTTCCGACAGTGTACCATTGCACACACGGGACTGCCAAATCCCGTGGAGTGTCCATACTTATCTCCTGTTCTGTTCCTTGAAAATGCGCAGATGTGAAAGCTGACCCTGAGGGATGATTTTTGTTCCTCAGGGGAAACATTGGTGGTGTCGAGGTGACATTGGCGAGTATCTATGCCCCTAACAGCCAACAGGATCACTTTATTACCAAGACATTAGATACTTTGGTGGAGTTCACTAGAGGCCAGCTGATTCTAGGGGGTGACTTTAATGTCCCACTAATACCCTCTGAGGATACTTCTTCGAGACACTCCTCAGTTACACCGGCCAGTAGAAAATGCATAGCACGCTCCTTACACAAAGCACAACTGATTGACGCTTATAGACTCACCCGACTTCACCCGACTACTTCTTACTCCCTCATGCCCAATTGCATGACATCCGTGACTCCTCGATTGGGTCTATAACGTGGTCTGATCATGCCCCTGTTTTATTGTCGTATGCCCTGATGGACAATCTCACCACTCGAACACGGACCTGGAGCTTAAACGAAAGTCTCTTACAGGACGAAGAGGTCCTTAAGGACGTGGTCAGGGAACTGGACTGCTACTTTAAGATCAACAATACAATTGTCTGGGAAGCCAATAAAGCGGTGATCCGCGGAGTTCTAATTAAACATGGGGTACGCATTAAGAAACAGCGCTCGACACAGATGACATCGCTTCTTGGTGATTTACATAAAGTCGAAGCTAGACACAAACATGCTCAAACTCCTTCCCTAGAGGCAGAAATTCTGCTTCTGCATGACAAAATTACGGATCTAATGCAGTTTCGCGCTAAAGCTGCGATACAGGTTTGCCGGCACGTATCATATGAATCAGGGAACAAATGTGGAAAGCTTCTGGCCAACTCATTAAGAGAACAGGTACTTGCGAACTACATCCCACACATTATGGCACCTTCTGGTCAGAAGATCACACTCCCTCATAACATTGCACGAGAATTTAAAGATTTCTATGCGTTCCTTTACAACCTACAGAAACCACCTTCCCCACAACCCCAAATTGAAGATTATTTGCTCAAGTCAGGCTTGCCCAAACTGTCTGCTGAATCCAGTGAGTTGTTGGACAAACCCATATCCATCGAAGAGATACAGTCGGCAATAGGGGCCACTAAAATAGGGAAAGCCCCAGGCCCAGATGGGTTCACTGCACAATATTACAAACTATTACTACCGTCCCTCGGGGAATTCATGCACAAATTCTTCAACTCACTGGGTTCTGGTGCGTCCATCCCACGAGACACTCTCTCAGCACATATTGCGGTGATCCCCAAAGAAGGGAAGGATTCTACTGCTTGCAAGAACTATAGGCCAATCTCGCTCCTCAATGCAGACCTCAACATTTTTACCAAAATCCTGGCCACTAGGATCCAAATCTACCTCCCGTCCCTGGTTCACCTAGACCAGGTGAGATTTGTCCCAACCAGAGAGGCAAGGGACAACACAATTAAGGTCCTTAACCTCCTACATGTAGTCAGAGTAAGACTCCTTGCATTTTCCTAAGCACGGATGCAGAGAAGGCCTTTGACAGGGTGAACTGGCAATTTATGACTTCCGTTTTGAATTACATAGGACTGGACAGCACGATGCTAAATTGGATAAACTCAATTTACACCGACCCCACAGCTCGTGTCTGTGCTAATGGTGTCCTGTCAGACTCATTTGGAATCAGAAACGGAACACGACAGGGCTGCCCTTTATCCCCGCTCCTTTTCGCCCTGTCATTGGAACCCTTCCTGTGTACCGTGCGCTCCAATCCGGACATAACTGGAGTTGTTATGGGAGACTCACAGCAGAAGATGGCCGCTTACGCGGATGACATGCTGTTCTCACTCACCAACCTGATGGTCTCCTTTCCAAATCTTCTACAAGAATTTAGAACATACGGTTGTATTTCTAATATGAGAATCAATTTTAACAAGTCCGAAGCAATGAGCATAGGTATGCCTCCACGTCTCCTTACAACCCTTAGAGATAATTTTAAATTCAAATGGACCATACAGCCCTGAAATATCTGGGTACACATATTCCCCCCAAAATGTCTCAGATATTTGCACTAAACTTCCCTCCGCTACTGACCACTGTCCGTGCTCTGCTTGCCAAATGGCATATGGGGTTACATTCATGGTTTGGTAGATGCAATATCCTCAGGATGTGTATTCTTCCCAAATTCCTATACCTTCTACAAGCCCTACCGATCCAAATCCCCTCTTCCTATTTCGACCAGACCAGCGCTCTATTTTTCGATTTCATATGGGCTCATAAAAGGCCCAGACTTAACAAACGTCAGCTTACACTACCCAAACTGTATGGAGGACTGGCAGTCCCGGACCTCCACAAATATCATCATGCAACTGATCTGACCAGATTCATTGACTGGAACCGCCACCAGTCCACTAAACTGTGGACTCGATTGGAACAGACGCAGTGTGACATACCCTTGAACAGAGCGCCCTGGTGCCATGACGTATTGCCCAGAGACGTAAAAAATCATCCCCTGACAGGCATGAGCACACGTACCTGATCGTCTCTTTTTACACGTTATCACCTTACGTCACTTGATTCCCCACTCCGTCCGATACTGGGGACCCCAGAGTTCACTCCAGGTTACGCGGACCCCATCTTCTGTTCTCTGAGAAACCTAGGCTATTTCCAAGCCTCCCACTTTCTTCTAAGTGACCAGTGGCCCACCACGTCTGAACTCATGAATTCGGACAGCCCGTTCCTATTAGATTTTTGGAGAGCCTTTCAGCTTAACCATTTTTTTAAATCACTGCCCCCTCCCAGAAATTTTAACCAAACCCTGACCACTTACGAAGCCTACTGTTCTGAAGAGGGTGCTTTGCCCCATGCCTTGTCTGCTACCTATCAATTGCTGATTACACCTTTTGATGACCTCCGACTGCACTGCCTCGATGCGTGGGAACCGGACTTGCAATATACTTTCACGATACGTCAAAAACAAAATATCATCCACTTCACATATAGATCCTCGATATGCACAAAAATGCAGGAGACTAACTGTAAACTAGTTACTAGATGGTACAATACCCCTGCGAAATTACATAAAATATTTCCATCTTCCTCGGATCGCTGCTGGCGATGTCAGAGTTATCGAGGAACGATTCTCCACATCTTTTGGACCTGCCCCATTTTGGAGCAGTTCTGGAAGACCATCCAACATACGATACAGCAGTTCACTGAGCGCCCCATTTTGGCTAACCCAGCCTTCTTCCTACTCCATGCCTCCCACTCATCCAGTAAGGTTTACAAAAAATCATTGATTCACCACTTATTAGATGCCGCCAAAGCGTGCATTCCTTTATTATGGAAGTCCACACAAGCTCCGACCATTAGCATGTGGGTTAGAAAGGTGGAGGACATAAAAAAAATGGAGGATCTTGTCCTTACGGCCACCAAAATGAACGGTATGCCAAGACATGGACCAAGTGGAATATGTTTATATTCTCGGACGAGGGTCGGACGCTCCTGGGAAGTGGTACACCTGTCTAAAATAACTCCCTTATTGAGGGATTGATGGTTGGAGAGGTTGGTTAGTATCGTCTACCGGTATTTCTTGGTACCCGCGGTTCGGGTCGCGCTCATTCGATGCCTCCATGCGCTTCCTCTCCCTCTCTGTCTCCTGTTCCCCTCTTGTCCTAGCAACCTCCCTCTCCTTCCTCTGTTTCCTGCCCCCCCCCCCTCCTTTTTTTCTTACTAGCCCTCTCTCTCTTGTCTCCCCTTCTACATTGCTCTCCATCTTTTCCTCTCCTTTCATCTTGAACTATTTATCCTTTACTCTTCTTGATATGAAAACGGAAAATAGAGAGGGGGGGGCTATTCGACTGTATAACACTACAGTATAAGGTTTCTTTGCTATGTATCGAAATATTAAAATTATTAAAGTGTTAGAAATACTGGTACCTTGCTCTCAAGATATTACATTGTTAGAGGCTGCGACCTCAAATATTTACATTTTTGATATTGTTCTGGAGCTTTACCCTCTTTTGAATTTGAATAAAAACTATATTTGAAAAAAAAAACCAAAACAATATTTTCTACATTGTGTTATAAAACATATCTAATAAAATAAAATGTTGTCATAAATAAAGGCCAAAACGTGTTCTGCTGCATGCCTTTGGGTAAAAAAAAAAATCCCAACAAGTGTATATTAATTGGTTCCTATGAATGTTTATAGTGTCTACAAACTATGCTATATTTACAGTATTTGAAAATCAATCAATTCCAATGCACTTTCTTGGGGCTGTAAAATGTTAGGACAGTACAAATTGCTCCCAAATTAACCATTTTTGGAAAGTAGACAGTGTGAGGCATTTAGTAAGAGGCATAGATAATTTTTTGAGGTTGGAATTTTTTTGTCATCATTTTTTGAAAATGAAGAAATTAAATTAAAAAAATGTTCAAATATTTTTCTTTACATATGGTCACCAGTGCAGTACAGCATCATCATATGACTGATGTGGCAGTGATCAGGAACATTGACTGGTGACAGAATATTAATAATAATAAAAAAAACTAATATCATTTTTAAATTACAGTTTTGTAAACTATGTTTTTTAATTTTTTTAAATTATTTTTTACTATTTTTTTTCAATCTTTTTTTTTTCACATACTTTTATCAGAGTAGTTCAGGGTCACCACAGTAACACTGTACTACCCTGGGGGAGGGATCAGGGATTTTTACTTTTTTTTTTTTACACTTTGTTTGCCAGGATCTGCTGGGGACTGGCGGATACAGTGGTTGCGGGGGCATGCAGCCAGGGCCGGCCCAAGACATTGCGCTGCCTGGGACCAAGAATGAAATGCGGCCCCCCCCCCAAAAAAAAAAAAATTACGACCACCAAAAGGCCCCCACATTCATTGTTTTATATCATGATAAAAGTGGACCGGTCATGGTGGTCTACATGTGTATGAGTAGCAGTGCCAACAGTACCCTAAGACCTGTGAAATATAAAAAAAAGAAAAAAACAGTGCCCCAGGATCAGAATAACCATACAAATTATAATCTGAGCACAATCTACTTTAGACCTACTAACAACTATAGATCTATATAGGGCATGTTTGATACAGATTGATTGGTTTGTTTACGTAGGCCCTCATAATTACATCGTTTTGATCAATCTAAAACTGTATAAAAACAGTACAGTCGGATTGCAAAATGTATGGAGCATAGTTGCCAACATGAGTTGCATTATAATAAGGGGGTGGGGCATGCATTTGTAGGCGTGACATAGTTGAAATAAAAAATGGCTGGTTCAAAGTGGGTGTGGTTAGAGTCTGAAATGAATGAGGGATGGAGAGGAAAAGGGGGAAAGGGGGGGAGAGGGATGGAGGGACAGCAGCACCTGATCCTACACCACAATAGCAATATGTGTATTCTAGAGTTTAACAATCAGCAGATAAAGATACTCCAAACACCTGGTGTTAGCGCTTCAATCATCCCGGCACCATGGTTGTTATGGTGTCAGGATAATTGAAGTGCATTATTTCTATTATTACATTGTAATATAAAATGAAATCATTCAACTCACCATAATGCAGAATCAGTGGGAGCCCTGAGTGTGTCACTTGCCACGTTGCCTGCCACCAGATGCCATCAGGTGTCCCCCAGCAGAGTCCGTCCTTACATCAGGTGCCTCATCAGCGGAGACTCTCCTTACATCTGTGTCCCCATCAGCCCTCCTTACATCTGTGTCCCCATCAGTCCTCCTTACATCTGTGTCCCTATCAGTCCTCCTTACATCTGTGTCCCCATTAGTCCTCCTTACATGTCGTGGTGTCCCCATCAGTCCTCCTTACATCTGGTGCCCCCCTGTGACATCCAGACTGCCCCCCCCCCTGACATTCAGACTATATGGCCCCCCTGTGACATCCAGACTATACGACCCCCCTGTGACATCCAGACTGGCCCCCCCGTGACATACAAACTATACGACCCCCCCGTGACATCCAGACTATACGGCCCCCCCGTGACATCCAGACTATACGCCCCCCGTGACATCCAGACTATACGGCCCCCCATGACATCCAGACTATACGGCCCCCCCTGTGACATCCAGACTATACGGGCCCCCCCTGTGACATCCAGACTATACAGCCCCCCCTGTGACATCCAGACTATACGCACCCCCGTGACATCCAGACTATATGGCCCCCCGTGACATACAGACTATACGGCCCCCCCTGTGACATCCAGACTATACGCCCCCCGTGACATCCAGACTATACGGCCCCCCGTGACATCCAGACTATACGGCCCCCCCGTGACATCACCTGTGACATACAGACTATATGGCCCCCCGTGACATCCAGAGTATACGCCCCCCCCTCGACATCCAGACTCTACGGCCCCAAAGTTGGTCAACCGGAGCCGTGTGGTTACAATAGAGATTGAGCTGCAGGGCCGCCCATCCCCCGCCCCTTTCCATAACCAGTCACAGAGACTGGCAGCGGTTGGAGCGGGGCGGAGCACCGCAGCTCAATTTCTATTGTAGCCATCTGGCCAGCCTACTTCTACGGTCTTCTTGAAAATGGCGGACCTCTAGCGGCCGGCGGCGCGAACCTCGGCGGCAAAAATCAGGAAAGCCCAAATTTCCCGGTACATTTCCCGGGAAATGATTAAATCAGGAAAAGGGTCTAAATCCCGGGAATGTCCCAGGAAATTCGGGACAGTTGGCAAGTATGATGGAGCATCCTATCAAAGTAATAAACCAATAGTGGGGATTGGGATGGAGAAGGAGGCTGCTGTGACCAGGAAGTTGTTTGCAGGAGAAAAGTACACTAATATTCAGGGATCCTGGAGGCTGGATTACTGGACAGAAGAACAGAAATGTCAAATATGAGAGTTTTTTTTTGTAATTTACCCACTCTTGCCACTGCCACACTATTTGCCCAGTAAAACAACTCCTTTACTTCTTGATTCACCTACCGTTTCCTGTGGCAGAGGCAGGCAAAATATCCGACCGCATTGCGACAGCGATGGGAGTTGTAGCACGTGGTAGGCTGGCTGCGCTGCTCTCCTCAGAGTGACTGACTCCACCCCCCGGGAGCAGGGAGCTTGAGCTCTCACGCGACGTCACCTGACAGACTGACAGTCAATAGTCAATAGTGAGTCGTGATTCAGCGGGCAGAAACTCGGACAGCTGCAGCGCTGGCCGGTGGCCATTGTTTTGGTTATACAAACAGACAGTACAGTACTTAACTTGGGGGGGCACACAGTAAAATTGGGGGGGATGTGGCCCCCTCAGGCCCCACCCTGGTGATGCCATTGAGCACTGGCACAAAGCGGCAGCGAATTTTGTGACATCTGAATATCAGGGCTCAAAATTTCAAGTCCTGAGCTACTAGACAGGCCTCAAGGATTACTTGCCACCAGGGGCGTTGCTAGGCCTACAAAAGATCTGGGGCTAGAGCCCATAGCAGCGTAGTAAAGAAAGTCATACACTTGGGCGGGCATACACATGTATATAATATACGTGTGTGTGTGTGTGTATATCCCCAAAGAGCCTCCCCCTTAAACCAGGGTCCCCAGAGAGCCTCCCCCTTAAATCAGGGTCCCCAGAGAGCTTCCACCTTAAATCAGGGACCCCAGAGAGCCTTCCCTCCCCTTGAGGACCCCTGCAGAGACACGGGGCTATGGGCCCCAGATTTGGGGCTATAGCCCCAAAAGCCACCCCCTAGTGATGCCACTGCTTGCCACCAGTTGCCCCGCCCAACCCCTACCATGCCCCGCCCCTAATTCCACCCCTAAACACGCCCTCATAAATTATCTCATGAAACGACACTTAAATGATTTATGCAGAATTACGTTATAAAAATAGATAATAACAACGTTATCTGTGTCCTCAATGCAGCTACAGTATGTGTCCCCAATGCAGCCTGTGTCCCCAATGCAGCCTGTGTCCCCATTGCAGCCTGTGTCCCCAATGCAGCTATGTGTCCCCAGTGCAGCCTGTGTCCACCAGTGCAGCCTCTGCCCGCCAGTGCAGCCTGTGTCTGCCAGTGCAGCCTCCATCACCAATGCAACCTGTGCCCGCCAGTGCAGCCTGTGTCACCAATGCAGCCTGTGTCCGCCAGAGCAGCCATGTGTCCCCATTGCAGCTCTGTGTCCTCATTGCAGCCATGTGTGCCCAATGCAGCTCCGTGTCCCCATTGCAGCTCTGTGTCACCATTGCAGAGTATAAAGAGGACCTGTCATGGCACTATACCTGTATATAGGAGTATATAGAGGACCGGTCATAGCTCTATACATTTATATAGGAGTATAAAGAGGACCTGTCATGGTTGTTTTCATGTATAGGATCATAAAGAGGACCTGTCATGGCTCTATACATGTATATAGGAGTAGAAAGAGGACATGTCATGGCTCTATACATGTATATAGAAGTATAAAGAGGACCTGTCATGGCTCTATACATGTATATAGGGATAGAAAGAGAACCTGTCATGGCTCTATATATGTAAAGGAGTATAAAGAGGAACTGTCATGGCTCCATACATGTATAGGAATATAAAGAGAACATGTCATGGCTCCATACATGTATATAGGGATAGAAAGAGAACCTATCATGGCTTTATACATGTAAAGGAATATAAAGAGGACCTGTCATGGCTCTATACATGTATACAGGAGTAGAAAGAGGACATGTAATGGCTCTATACATGTATATAGAAGTATAAAGAGGACCTGTCATGGCCATATACATGTATATAGAAGTATAACGAGGACCTGTCATGGCTCTATACGTGTATATAGGGATAGAAAGAGAACCTGTCATGGCTCTATACATGTAAAGGAATATAAAGAGGACCTGACATGGCTCTATGCATGTATGTAGGAGTAAAAAGAGAACCTGTCATGGCTCTATACATGTATATAGAATTATAAAGAGGACCTGTCATGGCACTATACATGTACATAGGAGTATATAGAGGACCGGTCATGGCACTATACATGTATATAGGAGTATATAGAGGACCGGTCATGGCGTCATGGCTCTATACATGTATATAGGAGTATAAAGAGGACCTGTCATGGCACTATACATGTTTATAGGAGTATAAAGAGGACCTGTCATGGCACTATACATGTTTATAGGAGTATAAAGAGGACCTGTCATGGCTCCAGAGATGTATAGGAGTATAAAGAGGACATGTCATGGCTCCATACATGTATATAGGAGTATAAAGAGGACCTGTCATGGCTCTATACATGTATATAGAAGTATAAAGAGGACCTGTCATGGCTCTATACATGTATATAGAAGTAAAAAGAGGACCTGTCATGGCACTATACATGTATATAGGAGTATAAAGAGGACCTGTCATGGCTCTATACATGTATAGGAGTAGAAAGAGGACCTGTCATGGCTCCATACATGTATAGGAGTATAAAGAGGACCTGTCATGGCTCCATACATGTATATAGGAGTATAAAGAGGACCTTACATGGCTCTATACATGTATATAGAAGTATAAAGAGGACCTGTCATGGCTCTATACATGTATAGGAGTATAAAGAGGACCTGTCATGGCCATATACATGTATATAGAAGTATAAAGAGAACCTGTCATGGCTCTATACATGTAAATGAATATAAAAAGGACCTGTCATGGCTCTATACATGTATAAAGGAGTATAAAGAGAACCTGTCATGGCTCTATACAGTATATAGAATTATAAAGAGGACGTGTCATGGCTCTATACATGTATATAGGAGTATAAAATGAGACCTGTCATGGTGGCTCTATACATGTATATAGGAGTATAAAGAGGACCTGTCATGGAACTATACATGTATATAGAAGTGTAAAGAGGACCTGTCATGGCTGTTTTCATGTATAGGAGTATACAGAGGACCTGTCATGGCTCTATACATGTATATAGAAGTGTAAAGAGGACCTGTCATGGCTCTATACATGTATATAGGGATAGAAAGAGAACCTGTCATGGCTCTATACATGTAAAGGAATATAAAGAGGACCTGACATGGCTCTATGCATGTATGTAGGAGTATAAAGAGAACCTGTCATGGCTCTATACATGTATATAGAATTATAAAGAGGACCTGTCATGGCACTATAAATGTATATAGGAGTATAAAGAGGACCTATCATGGCTCCATACATGTATATAGGAGTATAAAGAGGACCTGTCATGGCTCTATACATGTATACAGAAGTATAAAGAGGACCTGTCATGGCTCTATACATGTATATAGAAGTAAAAAGAGGACCTGTCATGGCTCTATACATGTATAGGAGTAGAAAGAGGACCTGTCATGGCCATATACATGTATATAGAAGTATAAAGAGGACCTGTCATGGCTCTATACATGTAAAGGAATATAAAAAGGACCTGTCATGGCTCTATACATGTATAAAGGAGTATAAAGAGAACCTGTCATGGCTCTATACATGTATATAGAATTATAAAGAAGACGCGTCATGGCTCTATACATGTATATAGGAGTATAAAATGAGACCTGTCATGGCTCTATACATGTATATAGGAATATAAAAAAAAAGGACCGGCCATGGTGGTCTACATGTATAGGAGTATAAAGAGGACTGGTCATGGCTCTATACATGTATATAGGAGTATAAAGAGGATCTGTCATGGCACTATACATGTATATAGAAGTGTAAAGAGGACCTGTCATGGCTGTTTTCATGTATAGGAGTATAAAGAGGACCTGTCATGGCTCTATACATGTATATAGGGATAGAAAGAGAACCTGTCATGGCTCTTTATGTGTAAAGGAATATAAAGAGGGACTGTCATGGCTCTATACATGTATTTAGGAATATAAAGAGAACCTGTCATGGCTCTATACATGTATATAGGAGTATAAAGAGGGCCTGTTATGCCACTATACATGTATATAGGAGTATAAAGAGGACCTGTCATGGCTCTATACATGTATATAGGAGTATAAAGAGGACCTGTCATGGCACTATACATATATATATAGGAGTATAAAGGGGACGTGTCATGGCTCTATACATGTATATAGGAGTATAAAGAGGAGGTGTCATGGCTCTATACGTGTATAAAGGAGTATAGAGAGGACCTGTCAAGGCTCTACTTACATGTATAAAAGGATTATAAAGTGGACCTGTCATGGCTCTATACATGTATATAGGAATATAAAAAGAGGACCGGTTATTGTGGTCTACACGTATAGGAGTATAAAGAGGACCTGTCATGGCACTATACATGTATATAGGAGTATATGGAGGACCGGTCATGGCTCTATACATGTATATAGGAGTATAAAGAGGACCTGTCATGGCACTATACATGTATATAGAAGTATAAAGAGGACCTGTCATGGTTGTTTTCATGTAATGGAGTATAAAGAGGACCTGTCATGGCTATATACATGTATATAGAAGTATAAATAGGACCTGTCATGGCTCTATACATGTATATAGAAGTATAAAGAGGACCTGTCACGGCTCTATACATGTATATAGGAGTATAAAGAGAACCTGTCATGGCTCTATACATGTATATAGAATTATAAAGAGGACGTGCCATGGCTCTATACATGTATATAGGAGTATAAAATGAGACCTGTCATGGCTCTATACATGTATATAGCAGTATAAGGTGGACCTGTCATTGCTCAATACATGTATAAAAGAGTATAAAGAGGACCTGTCATGGCTCTATACATGTATATAGGAATATGAAAAGAGGACCGGTCATGGTGGTCTACATGTATAGGCATATATAGAGGACCGGTCATGGCTCTATACATGTATATAGGAGTATAAAGAGGACCTGTCATGGCACTATACATGTATATAGGAGTATAAAGAGGACAGGAGCAGCAGCAGATGATGTGTACGTGCCAAGGCTCTGGTACTTTGGCAGCCTGTGCTTTCTGACAGAGCAGTGTGACCCCAGACCATCTCCCTTCCACCTCTGCTGAAGGGCCCATGTCCTAAATCACAAGAGGAAGATGTGGAGGAGCCAACCTTGACACAGGTATAGCATTGAAGAACATATTGTCTTCCAAAAATACAGTGATGATAGCTAAACATTATTGAGCCAATATTTTAAACTTCACAAAGTAGTTTCCATCACCAAACACAGTAGTAAAATGACTGATTTTAAGGGCAAATAAAAATGCTGTGGCCAGAATGATAGTCTTTTCTATTATACACATTCAATTTGCAACACCTAGGAAAAAAAGTCTTGTTTTATTGATGACCAAATAACAAAAAAAAAATTTCACATTTTCATACGTAGGAAAGTGTCAATGTGGAGGAGCAATCTGGAAGCACTGTGTCGGCGATCCCCACACTACCTTCTGTGGCCAAAAGAAGCAGAAAAAGCAAGAACCTGGAGGATGCTGCTACTTCCTTTTTAACCCACGCCTCTACAGGCCTCCAACGTAATCCTGATGAGGCTGATCCCTCTCTGCAAACAAATTGCGACAGATGGCGGAGGACCAACGGCACATGTGTTAGACCATCATACTCCAGGTGCTGAACAAGGGGATCAAAGGGAAAATGACAGAGAACATCCACCTTTTTTGAAACTATTGATGCTCCCCGCTGAGACCACTGCCTGTGGAAGGGAATTCTTGCCGCTCTTACTGTAAAGAACCCTCTACGTAGTTTAAGGTTAAACCTCTTTTCTTCTACTTTTAATGAGTGGCCACGTGTCTTGTTAAACTCCCTTCTGCGAAAAAGTTTTATCCCTATTGTGGGGTCACCAGTACAGTATTTATAAATTTAAATCATATCCCCTCTCAAGCGTCTCTTCTCCAGAGAGAATAAGTTCAGCGCTCGCAACCTTTCCTCATAAAGGGTCCTCCAGACCCTTTATTTGCTTAGTTGCCCTTCTTTGTACTCGCTCCATTTCCAGTACATCCTTCCTGAGGACTGGTTCCCAGAACTGGACAGCATACTCTAGGTGCTGCCGGACCAGAGTCTTGTAGAGCAGAAGAACTATTGTATTATCTCTGGAGTTGACCCCCTTTTTAATGCATGCCAATATTCTGTTTGCTTTGTTAGCAGCAGCTTGGCATTGCATGCCATTGCTGAGCCTATCATCTACTAGGACCCCCAGATCCTTTTCAGTACTAGATTCCCCCAGATGTTCTCCCCCCAGTGTAAAGATTGCATTCATATTTTTGCCACCCAAATGTATTATTTTACGTTTATACACTGCGCATGCGTCAAACTCTGCCCCCAGGTGCGTGACGACGCAGGGGCGTGAACGGCTAGAATATTATCCTGCATGCGCCAGACACGCTACTTGGCGGAACGTTTGGGATAAATATGGTGGATTCGGCCAGTTCCAGTCAGCAACTTGGTGGGGGAGCTAGGAGAAGAGCTAAAGCCGCACCTATGAGTAACGGCGAGATGGTGGAGATGGTGGCCATACTTGAAAAAAAGGACTACGACTGCAAGCTGCATAATTATGAAAGGCCCAACACCAGAAAGGACATAATTCTGGAAAAGGTGATCGCATTTCTAAATGAAAAATATGGTGCGGAGCGATCGAAGGACCAAATCAGAAAAAGATGGTCCGGTCTCAAGCATCGGGAACCAGACCAGTTAGATCACATCCATAATATCCTTCACAAAACTAAGCAATAGTCGTGTCTAAACAATATGTATATGTGTAAATTATGTGTATGTATACGCTCTTTGTAAAAGTAGCCAGAGAGAATTGTATCTAAGCTCTTTTTTTTAGTAGGACTTTTTCTTTAGAAAAGATTAATCTAATCTAAAGTATATATGAAGAATATTATTTAGTAATGTTTTCATATATTCTTTCCTATTTTTACATTCTTGTATTTATTCACTTGAAACAGGAAAGAAAAAAAATGCAGGTCCAGCAAAGCCACTGCAAGGGAACAAGGGAATCTACCATCCCTCGGCCACAAACACTAGAGGAAACCCATTTTTAGATTGTAAGCCCTAATGAGCAGGGCCCTCTGATTCCTCTTGTACCAAATTGTAATGTAACTGTAATGTCTGCCTTTATTTTGTTAAGCGCTGCGCAAACTGTGGGCGCTATATAAAACCTGTATACTAATATAATAATAATAATAAAGTGATCCCAGGCCACATTCCCAACAAACAGGTAAGTGCAAACTTTAACCCCTAAATCATTTTTCCACAGACAGGTGGGAAAAGGCCAGTGGGAATTCAGGCTGAAGTTAAGGGTTGCTGCCTGGCTCAGCAATGCCCATCAATACAGCCTTGCCAGTGCAGCCATGGAGAGAGTAGAGCTGCTGGTTTACACAGAGCAGGGAACTGCCATTTACCCAGTGCTTGCAGTCACACAAAGTGACACAAAATGTGTACTGTACATCAGTGCCCTAGACCCATCACTTAGTGCAGGACATCCAGGTACAGGCCCACTGCAGTCTCCAGCACCTGCATGATATGTCCCCACTGTCCCACTGCTCCAAGCAAACTTCGAAAGCTTCACCTCAGCTCCTCCTTGGCTATTGGGTGTGTTCTGGCTCATGAGCAGAGGATCAATAACATATAGTGTCCCAACATTTATACAAACAAGGTCTATTGGCTAAAAAGTGTATACACATTTAGAAGTGGGCATGAGACAAGGAGGATTCAGCTGCAGGATTTGAACAATGTTGGCACTTGTCAAGTCTTTGTCCCCTGGCAAATGGCATGACCTTCCCCTTTTTTTTTTGGATGTTTTGCCAGGAACTAGTCCCACACAATCCTGTGGGACCACTAGGCCACTAGGTCTTCAAAAAAGGGCACAGGGAGTCTAGAGTCCAGCATGGTGGAGCCAACTGGTGGCAAAGCAATATCACCACCACACCCAGATCAAGGTTGGTCGACACATTTTTGAAAATGTATGGCCAAAACAGAAGAGACTTTTGGGTGATTACTAAATCTTGTATTGTACTTTTTTAGAAGAACTTGACAGTGAAGTTCTCAAATTGGAGCCATGGGATCCGTCACCTGGACCCAGCTCAGATGTTGTCTTACTTGGCCAAATATCCCCTGACATGACTCACAGCGAGGGCCAAAGCAAGCCAGAAAGAGGCCAAAGTCTTTGTGAGCCTGTTTTTTGCCCAAGTATTTGTCGTTTATTGCTTATTCTTTATTGACATGTTGAGTTTTTTTTAACTACAATTGAAACATTCACTACATTTGCTAAGTAGGTAGTGCCTTACCATTATCATGGAGAAGGAAAAGGTGGAAGGAGCTGTCTGTGTCGACAGGTAGCATAGTTGTGTTTACCAACACATGAGGACCAAGATGACAGAGTATTTGCAGTATGTAGATTCACAGTAGTGTAGGTGTTAGAAGGTCAAGCAGGTTACACCCAACAAGATAAAGGGTAGGTAATTATTTCATTATGTTTACTATTAACTTGTCCAAAAACCAGTATGTAGGGCAGGGGTAGGCAACCTCGGCCCTCCAGCTGTTTGGAAACTGCAAGTCCCATGAGACATTGCAAGACCCTGACAATCACAGGCATGACTCCTAGAAACAGAGGCATGATGGTATTTGTAGTTTCACCACAGCTGGAGTCCCGAGGTTGCCTACCCTTGATGTAGAGCCTCAGTCACTTGCCCGTCGTTGCCTTAATAGTTTTTTGCATTTTTCCCAGGTCATGTTTTTCCCAGTTGTACAATTGGCAGAATGAGTGCTGATATGTTGCAGTGTTGCAATGAACTGGAGCAAATAAAGGAGGCTGCTACTGCTTTTTCAGCGCAGAATGCAAGACTTTGTGGACATGCTGGCTATATTCTAGTTTCCTCTTGACTTGTATTTTCTTTTTGTTTATATTTGTCTATTCATGTTGTGTTTTTTTTTTTTTTTGCATTCTTTTTCTCCCTTCCACCTTTTTTATACATTTTTAGGTATCAGTTTTTATATCAATAACTCAGTGTTTATCAACTCCAGTCCTCCAGTAACAACAGTTCATGTTTTCAGGATTTCACACATTTGAAACGGCTGTGGGAATTCCTACCTAAGGCAGTGAAATTGATAAAATCACATGTGCTAAATAACGGAAATCAAGAAAACATGCGCTGTTGTTGCGCCTTGAGGACTGGGAGTTGATAAACATTGCCCTAACTAATGAGAATTTGGGAAAAAGTGCATGTGAAGTTATGACTACTTATGCTTTGGTGGGGTACAATATACTTTTCTAAAATAATTACACTAGCAAGGTGGTTCCGTTTTCCCATCTAGCTTAGTGCTGACATGTTACAATAACAAAAAAAGTTTGTGGAAAAGTAAGTATACCAAAGTAGTCAAACCAACCCACTCCCAACGCTTATGATAAAATTCCAAGATATGTAATAGTCTAGCAGCTACTATACAGTAATACAATTAATATAAAAAAACAAAACAAAATATGCTGATTAAAACAAACATAAGTAGCGCTTCAAAATTCAAATTAACAAATCCTTATTATTTGACCGTCACCACACCTTGTGCGTTATCCCCCTACTGCTCACCAGGCACCGCCCACACCTGCCTTCACTTCTTCAATTCATCCAAGGGAATCTAATTAATAAACTTTACGGAATTACGCTATTTATATGCATCTTTTGTCGTGAGTGACATGTAGATGGAAGGACGAATCTTAAAGTTCCATGAACCATTGATTAAGACGAGCATTTATCTATTTTTTATCCGGTGAGTCTAATACCATTGGGGGATAACGCACGAGGTGTGGTGACGAATAATAAGGATTTATGATGCATGGGACACACATGGATGAACTGTTTTGACCGTTTATATGATTATAGAGATATACTGGATTCATGGACTATATGTTAATTTGAATTTTCAAGCGCCGCTAATGTTTTAATCAGCATATTTTGTTTTGTTTTATGTTATAACAACTTTGTCTGCTTAATGTTGGAACATAATATATTTTATGCTGTTTTGGTAACATAAAATACTAAAAGGGAAGGTGCAAAAACCTAGTGGCTAACCATTAATCCATGATCAAATTCTTAAAAAGTAGGTACTCCCAAACAGCAACTCTTCTAAGCCTTAAAAAAGCATAGTGTCTAAACATGTGCTATATCCCATCATAGGGTCTAAACTGTCACGTTTCGGGGGCACACTTCCTCAGAGTAGCCTAGCCCCGAGGAAGGGGTTGTGCCCTCGAAACGCATCAGTTTATACCCTGCGATGTGGTATAGAGTACATGTTTAGACACTATGTGATTTTTAGGCTTAGAAGATTTGCTGTTTAGGAGTACCCACCATAGGCAAAATTTGAACAGGTATTAAATGGCATTGCTAAGGCACTAGTTGTGCGTGCTTTCCATTTTTGTGTTATTGGGAGTTGATAGCAGATTACCCCATCTGAGAAAGGCAACATTCACCCAGTCTTGGGATACTGATGTCCCTGTTGCCCTTCACTTTCTAAAACCACTTAGCGTTGGAAGTTACTGACTTTTTAACCACTTGCCGACCGCCGCACGCCGATGTACGTCCAAAGTTTCCTGGCGGATATCGTTGTTATGGCAGCAGCTAGCTGCCATAACCCTGGTATCCCCGTTTTCGTGCGGCGGTCAGCTTTCAGATAAAAGTGATCTCTGCGGTGGATTCACCATGAGATCACTTTTATCGGTGGCGGGAGAGGGGCCCCCCTCCCACCACGATCCAGTGCCCTCCGCCGCTTACCGGAGCCATCGGTAGCGGCGGAGGCGATCGCGTCCTTCTCCGTGCTGTGCTTGGAGACAAGTGAGGCTAAGATAGCGCCCACTCGTCTCCATGACACTGCTGGGCGGAAGTGACGTTTTGACGTCTTAAAGGCACATTTTTTTCAAGGTAATTTTTAAAAAAAAAAATTTTTTTATTGCATTTTAGTGTAAATATGAGATCTGAAGTCTTTTTGACCCCAGATCTCATATTTAAGAGGTCCTGTCATGCTTTTTTCTATTACAAGGAATGTTTACATTCCTTGTAATAGGAATAAAAGTGACACAACTTTTTTAAACAGTGTAAAAATAAATAAAATAATGTAAAATAAATAATAAAAATAAAAAAAAGTTTTAAACCCCCCTGTCCCGCGAGCTCACGTGCAGAAGCGAACGCATATGTGAGTAGCTCCTGCATATGAAAACGGTGGTCAAACCACACATGTGAGGTATAGCCGCTATCGTTAGAGCGAGAGCAATAATTCTAGCCCTAGACCTCTTCTGTAATGCAAAACATGCAACCTGTAGAATTTTTTAAACGTCGCATATGGAGATTTTTGAGGGTAAAAGTTTGACGCCATTCCACGAGCGGGCGCAATTTTGAAGCGAGACATGTTGGGTATCAATTTACTCTGCGTAACATTATCTTTCACAATATTAAAAAAATTGGGCTTACTTTACTGTTGTCTTATTTTTTTATTCAAAAAAGTGAATTTTTTCCAAAAAAAGCTGCGCAAATACCTGTTTTAAACAAGTAAACACCTAAATTCCAAAACGAGGCTGGTCCTTAAGGGGCTAAGTATAGCTAATGTTTTTTCACATGCCTCCTTACCAAAAAACAAGGATAAATGTGGAAGAACCTACATGTTCTCAACAAAGATCTTTGTTTGTTAAAGCACCTTACAAAGCACCTGTGAATGTGCTTGGAGTAAAAATGTTTGGACACAACAATGTGTGGCTTCTTATTTCCTTGATCTTTAACTGTAATCTTAGTAAGTTGTCATATTACATTTTACAATGCGCTCTTAGTACATGTTGGCATCTCCCGCTAATTTCAGAAGCCAAATTTTAAAGGAGTTGTAAAGGCATACTGTTTTGCTGCTTAATGCCTTTGATGTTTTAAAAATAAAACAATTGTGTGTGTGTGTAGCAGCCCCCAGCACCCCCAAGCACTTAGCAGAAGAGGATATTTTGACCTTATGGCTAAAATAATGGTCCAATTTCACTTTTGGAGCAAGTGTCAAACCAAAAGTCCATTTTGGAACATATCTTACACATAGAGTGAGAGACAACAGTAGATAAAGCATATTATCAATTTATACAAAAAGCCAAACAAAAGGACATGTTCAACACATGAGCGGAAAAAAAACAGGTTGTATTGTTAATTTCACAACAAAAACAACAGACCCCCTCAAAGAACAAAAAAATCATACCAGTTTACAATGGATCAGTAAGAAATTGCTGCCATGAAACTGCCCCTCTCCCCACAAAAAAGTCCATGTATTTTTGCCGCAATTCTCGGGCACTTCTTGTGGGCAAGCCAGCAATTTCAATAGCTGTCATCCCCTAAACAGCCTGATGTCCTTCAGCCTCTCCAGTAGGCCCAGGTATTGCAGGGTCCCTGTCAGTTGGCAGGGAGCTGATATACCTGTCTGCATGTTTCCTTAAATAATTATGCAGGATACTGCAGCACAGGATAATATGGTTGATTTTATATAATGCCATATTGATAGGTGTCATAAAGAGCCTGAACCAGTTTGCCAAGATCCCAAAAGCATTTTTCACTACCCTTCGGGCATGGGATAGCCGATAATTTAAAATTCTTTTGCTCTGGGGTGAGGTTACGCTGAGAAAAGGGCTTGAGGAGATGTTTCACTAGAGCAAAGGCCTCATCTGCCACAAAAATAAAATTGAGGCCATCTACATTTTGGGCGCAGGATGGCAAGTTTAACGAATCATTCTGGAGCCGGCAATAGAACTCGGTTTGCATTATGACTCCTCCATCTGAGTGCAGCCCATTCTTGCCGACATCCAGATAAAGGAATTCATAATTCGCATTGACCACAGCGAGCATTACGATACTACAAAACCCTTTAAAATTGAAATAAGGGCCAGAGTTGTGGACGTGCTTTCCATCGATAGCACCCCCACAGTTTGGAAAATCCAATTTTTCCAGAAACTGTCCTGCTACTTCCTGCCACTGCTCTGGGTTGGATGCAAACTGTGGAGAAAACAAAACAAAGAAAAATTACTACTTCAGCACATAACATTGCAAACATATTTGATACACAAATGCTTAGGCAACATAAAGATACACTTAAAGTAGAACTAGGGGCCAAACTTTGGTGTTTCAGTTAGGATGGAGCAAGGGAGGGTTGTAACCCCTTTCCTAATTTTGAGGCCCCATCTGTGTCCCAGTGCAGATATTTCCCTTCACTTCCTGTCCCATAGCCAAACAGGAAGTGAAAGAAAATATCAGCTATTTCAAGGAATTTCTTGGGGACCACAAAATCACCAGAAATATTGTCCCCTATTTAAAAAATTCCCAGCTATTATTTTTTGGGCGACAACCCCAAATTTGGGTCTTTAGGTTTACTCTAACTTTCAATGATAAGGGGAAACAGGACAGATAGAGAGGGTGAATCTTCCTAACGGGGGCACAGACTGCAATAAAAACTGACAGCGGCTCAAATCCCTCTACACTCTGTCCAAATCTGCACCAAAAATTATAGCCTTTTGGTCTACTTTAAAGGGGACTTCCAGACAAAAGTGGAAAATAAACTGCCTTGCTTCCTCACCCCCCTGGTGCCAGATTTGGCACCTTTCAGGGGGAGGGGGTAATGGGTACCTGTTTTGGACAGGGACCCCTCCCCACTTCCATGAGAGCTTGAGGCAGCAAGATTCCTTGTTAGCTTGGCCCTCTCATCATTCCCAGCGGACCGGTAAGAAGTGTCATAATTTTTCAAGTCAGAAGCTACAGTATTTGTAACTGCTGACTTTACATTTTTGCCTGAGGCAGAGGGGCAAACTGATTTTGCAGAATAATAAGGCCTCATGCACTCTGTACGATTTTGCATCTTAACAAATCCTCTTTAAAGCCACATTTTTGAGAATTTATGTTAAGCCAGTAAGTAAATGTAACTGGGGAAAAAACATAGGTAAGTTAACAGCCTGTAGGAAAATATGCCTATAGACAAAAAAATGGAGCAGCAAAACCAAACAGTATGCTTGATTCCAAAGAGGACACTCCCAACATATTACAATACTCTGAATTATGTAATCCAAAAAATTAACAGAAAAACATTTGCAAGCACAAACACATGGAATGAAAGTTGGATTAAGATAAAATATATAGTCCTTCTGCAGCACTTGAATAATAGCTGAACATGTCTCTGGAAAGATCACTCCCAGAGCTTGGGGGGAGATCCCCGTAATAAATTTCAGATCCTGGAGACTTCTCCCTGTGGCTAGATAACGCAAGGTTGCTATTAGCCTCTTTTCAGGATTTATGGAAATCCACTTACATGTGTCCTGCTTCTGGATATAGTGGGACACCAAGGCAAACAGGCGGTGAAAACAGGGATCCGTCATCCGGAGATAATTCCTGATATCATCAGGATCATTCTCCTGAAGCTCCCGCAGCAAAGAAATGTGGCAAAATTGCTCACGGTTGAGCCACCAGTTTTTGGTACAGAAGGTCCTCTTTTTCTTTTTCTTGCAAAGAACTCAGGTCAGAACAATTACTCCTATCCCTACAATAGCAAGATTTCTATTATCTGCCATAATAACCATAATAATGTGTTATGACAAAAGCTCGATCACGGAAAGCCTGCTAACGGAATTAGCGGAAGGGGCCCAGAGAGATCACGTACAAAAATGAACTTCCTCTTTATATACTTGTAGTACGTAGCTACATTAGTCTTTGTGGAAGGAAAAATTTCAGATGGTCAATAGCATCTCTAAAATCATGGACACGCGCTTTTGACAAAAATCTGCCGTTCGGTTGTCCGAAAATCTAAGCGTGTGTACGAGGCTTTAGTCTGGTTAAAAAAGTACCAAATTACATCCAGTTCAACCCACAGTAAAAAACAAAACACACACACACAAATTCCCCCACACTTAGACCCCATACACACTATACATCTTTTATTGTCTGATTTCCTTTAGATTTACCAAAACCATGTAGTGCAAGGACCTGCCTGATTGCATACAAATTGAAACTCTTAAGGCTTGACCTCATAGTATATGGTATTGGTAAATCTAAAGACAAAAAACTGCAGAAAATCTAATAGTGTGTATGGGGTCTTAGGCCTCGTACATACCATACGAAAATCAGAAGGGAAAAATCGTAAGACAAGCTGTCTGCGGATTTTCGGATCGTTAGTACGGTGCTTTCGACATCCGATTTGACTTTTTCGTCAGACAAAAGCTGGATGAGCTGACTAGTACATTTTTGACGAAGAGGCAATCAAATATTTCCTGGATCAACTTTACCTATAAATGTTAGTATCAAGTTATATTTTGTGCATTTAGGAATGAATCCCGGCCTTTTTTAATTCTATTGAGCTGGCCAGAACCAGCTCCTAAGGGGGGTCTATTCCACATTTTCACAGCTCTTACTATGAAGAAGCCTTCCCGTATTCTCCATTGATTCCCCCAGTTGTACTCCCCATAGTATGCATGCATGCATATTTTTAGCCCGCAAGTGCATAAACTTTACATTTATCAATATTAAACTTCATTTGTCCACATAGTCGCCCAATTAAACAGTGCATTGAGTTTTATTAAGATTTTTGTTGGTCGCGGTAACAGTGAATTCAATTTAGTATGGCAACCTCTAGGAAAAGTCGAGTGCACACAAATCAAAATGTAAGTCCCATGTGATAAGACAGTCTTTAATGACAAAGTGTGGAAATTACAAGTGTAAAAATTCAAATTTCATTAAATCCCAGCAAATGTGTCCAATTTATAAATGAAGATAACAATCCAAATGTTGAATCACCCAAGAGCGCCTCCACCACAGGGTAAAGAGTGGCTTCTTACCAGAAATTCTGGACTCTTATTTAAAAAGAGTCAAAAACGCTGTATCAATAAAGTATCATCTGAGATTGAAACTGTTTGCTCCTTTCCTCCTCTATAATTAATGCAGTCTTGCAAGAATGGTAAAGATTGCTCCATCATAATATGTACGGTAAATAAATTAGACGAAACCCACATAGTGTAAAACTGTATAGTAGATTTATTATAAAAAAGTGGAATACTAGTCACTCACAAAATAAGTCATAAAATCAAGCATGTAAGTAAAAGAATACCGGTCCCAGGATCCAAACCAACCACTTCGTGGGTTTGTTGAGCGTGGTGACGTCATGACTATTCCCTATGCGTTTTGTCACAGATGACGTCATTGGGAGCATGGATGTCACCACGCCTTTATATTGAATCAAATTAAATGGAGAAAATTATATTAGCCTATCCAGGCCTCACTTCCGATTTAAAATGGTCACATATATATATGAAATAGATGGGCAAGCCTCGTTCTGATTTCAGTGGCCATGTTCTCCTGTATCATTGAGGTTGTCTTGTAAGTTGGAGACATCCTGTAAGGATATTATTCCACTGCATAGCTTGATGTCATCTGCAAAGACTGAAATGGTACTTTTTATCCCAGACTTTATATCATTTATAAATATATTCAAAAGTAAGGGTTCCAACACTGAACCTTGGGGTAAACCACTAATAAACTTAGATGTGGACAGCTGTCACATTGACAGATAAATGCCTCTAATCGGCTCCCATAGTGCAGGGATTGGCTGTCAGTTTACAGGCTGTAGTGTGCAGGAGACATACAGCTTGCACAGCCCAGGAAAGGATCCTACTGCAGTTGCACCCCTTCCCAGCCCCAAAGCACCTAAGGTGGAGCATCAGCTGTGGCTGCATTGGCCCAGCCTTGCTTTGGGCTGTTCATCGGGTGTGGGTTAGCACACACATGTGTGGTAAGTGTGTGTGGATAAACAAAAATTAAAAAAGAAAAAAAGACAGTGCAAAAATAATAATAAACTACATTGAATTGAATTTTCTAAACTCGAGCAGCAGTAGGTATGTTTTAAGTGTTGCTGGCTCTCTTAGTTTTTAGTGTGCTGGCACTGAAGACAAAGTAAACACTTATGCCCCGTACACACAATCAGAGTTTCCGAAAAACAAATGTTGGATGTGAGCTTGTTGTTGGAAAGTCCGACCGTGTGTATGCTCCATCGAACATTTGCTGTCAGAATTTCCGCCCACACATGTTTGAGAGCAGGTTCTCAAATTTTCTGCCAACAAAACTTGTCGGAAAGTCCGATCGTGTGTACACAAGTCCGTCGCACAAAAGTTCACGCAGGTTTGGAATCAAGCAGAAGGAGCTGCACTGGCTATTGAACTTCCTTTTCTCGGCTCGTCGTACATCTTGTACGTCACTGCGTTCTCATGCTCTGAATTTTGGCCCAACATTTGTGTGACCGTGTGTATGCAAGACAAGTTTGAGCCAACATCCTTCGGAAAAAAAATCTACAGTTTTGTTGTCGGAAAATCCGATCGTGTGTACGGGGCATTAGAGCAAAGTATATTGTACATTATATTCAATCAATGCTAATGTTGAGTATACTTTACATATTGTAGTGCAGTGGTTCTAATCGGGCCAAATGGATGGGCCAAACAGACCCCTGTTCGGTTCGCACCAGAACTTTCGAACACCGTGAAAGTTCAGACCCAAATAACGAACCCCATTAAAGTCAATGGGACCCAAAGATCAAAAATCAAAGTGCACATTTTGAAGGGTTATATACAAGTAAATGGGCATACAATGGTTATAGGGGTCCGGGTCTTGCCCTGGGGGACATGTATCAATAAAAAAAAATTTTGTGAAAAACGTCATTTTTAAATGAGCAGTGATTTTTTGATTTTTAAAGTGAAAGCATAAAAATGAAAAATTCCTTCCAATATAGTGCCTGGGGGGTCCCCTTAGTCTACCTGTAAAGTGGCAGATCTGTACCATGTCTAGAATTTGCTGCAGCAATAATTGCATTTATAAAGCCAAAGAAAAACACAGTTTCCCTGCAAGCTGCCTTTATTTTGCTCAGCAACAGCTGGGGAGGCAGTGTGTATGATGAGGCCACAATATAGTGCACTGGGAACAAGATTAGAGATTTTTTGGATACATTCTGGTGTCACTTTGACTTTGGATAGAAGTAACGGGTGCGCAAAAATTGGTCTTTGGGTGTTGTGCGCCTTCCCACCGTAACCCTATAGAGGTAATCTTGATGAAAGCAAGAATTGACCTTGCTGTAAAAAATTGCAATGATATGCACCTGTAAAACAGGTGCAGAAAAAAATGGTCTTTGGGTGTTAATTGTGCCCATGAAACCTATACCAAAAGCATTCTTCCAGATGAAATGATTGAGCACCTCAAAGCTAGGCAGCCTCAAAGAACTGCAGATATTCCACATCCCAAAAAGACTTCATCAGTGATATCGGCATCAGGACTGATTCATTTTTATAAAAGTCCATGGAGTCTGTCCAAGTCCAACAGTCCACGGATTCTGTGGACAGACGCGTTCTATGATCAGTAACGAAACCCCCTGCAGCACTGAATGCCCCTTCTGAAAGCACGCTGGATGCAGGGCAGCCCAACAACTCAATAGAATACTGGGCAAGTTCTGGCCAGTGGTCTGTTCTCATGACCCAGTAAGTCAGTGGATCGTCAGCTGGAAAGCTTTCCATCTCTGTTTTGGCCCCGAGCTAATCGTCCACCATGTGATGCAGATGCTGCCGAAGGGATGTGGAAGCAGGATTATTAAAATTCTGAAATGCTGAAATGCCTCACTTAGGCGGATGCCTTCTCCAACGCTCCTCTCTTGACCAACAGAAGACTCAAAACTACATTTTCCAGGACACTGTGACCTACTGGAGTCAGGAAAAAGTTCAATAAAATCCTCTTTAACGTGTCCTGAAGAAATTTTATCTTCTGCACTCTCTGTGGGGATGGGATGAGTTCTGAGATCTTCCCCTTATAATGGTGGTCAAGGAGGGTTGCCAACCAGTAATCATCCTTCTCCTTTATGCCACATATTCTTGGGTCCTTTCGCAGGCTTTGAAGCATGAGGTTGGCCGTGCGCCTCAAATTTGCTGAGGCTTGAGAAGCAGGCTCCTCGGGATCATTCAGGATGACAGCATCTGGAACTTTCTCCTCCCATTCGCGTACTACTCCCAAGGGTCCTGGGGTTGGAAAGCCATCGCTTACAGATTGACGCATGTCTTCCTCTTCTTCAAAGCCTATGAAAGTGCCAGAATCCTGATCCTCATCCCCTCTCTCCTCCTGTGTGTTCTGTGACATAGGAATGATGGTGTCTGGATAAAGTGGGCCTTGAGAGGAAAGGAAGTCCTTCTCTTCCTCCTGCTGCTCTGCCTCCAGTGCCCTGTCCATAATGCCACGCAGAGTCTGCTCCAGCAGGAACATAACAGGGATTGTGTCACTGATGCATGCACTGTCACTGCTCACCATTCTTGTGGCCTCCTCAAATGGTGACAATACAGTACATGTATCCCTAACAATCAGCCTGGGGAAAAAAGCAGAGGCGGCCTGAGCCTGTCATCGTGCCATACTGGCACAGGTACTCATTGACGGCCCTCTGCTGCATGTTTAGCCATTGTAGCATTCTCAAAGTTGAGTTCCACCTGGTGGGCATGTCACAAATCAGGCAGTTTACGGGCAGGTAGAATTCCTGCTGAATTTCAGCTAACTGAGCACTGGCTGTGTATGACCGCCTGTCAGGGCTGGCTCAGCCCTTCCTTCTCTGAGCTGGCCGCTCAGCTGTCGGCTAATTGCCAGCTCTCATCTCTCTCCACAGTTAACCAGCTGTTGTGAATCTGCTCGTCAGTCCCGCCTACTTAAAGATCTCCAGCTCACTTCATTCCTGCCTTTGCCTTGGTCACATCACAAGAAACCTTCTCCTGCGTTCCTGTTTAAAGATTGGCTTAGCTGACATCCCTTCTGGCTACTTATCCTGCTTGCTGTTCCTCTACTTGGATCCCTGACTTCTGGCCTGGCTGATTACCCGATCTGGTTACTGAACTCTGGCTTGGCTGATTACCCGATCTGGTTACTGAACTCTGGCTTGTCTGACTACCTGATCCAGTCACTGGACTCTGGCTAAGCTTTGAGTATACTTACTCTATTTACCTTTTTATTTTTATTAATAAACAAGTGTGATTTTACTGGAAAGGAAGTCCTCCCCTGTCTCGGTCTGGTTTCTGACACCGCCTGAAATGGCTACAGACTCTTCTGGCCTGCTTTAGTACATGTTGCAACCCTGGGTACGTACTTAGGTAACGCTGCACCACCAAACTGAGGACATGTGCCAGGCATGGCACATGTGTTAACTTTCCCAATCTAAGGGCGGACAGAAGGTTTGAGCCATTATCGGACACCACCATTCCTGGCTCCAGCTGGCGTGGTGTGAACCACCTCTGGGCCTGTCCCTGCAGAGCTATGGTTCCTGTCTCCTAAACACACCAGCTAAAGCACTGCATGGCATCTTTTAGCCTGACTCTGGGAATAGCCCTTTGAATGCTTAGGGGTACCTGATGTTCATAGGACAATTCTGCAGAGCAGGACATGGAGGTGGTGGAGGAGGAGGAGGAGAACTGTCTACTCTTTTTGATGTCGGCCTCCTTGGGGTTGTGCCGCCTCACCTTCAGTTTCCTCCTCTGCTCTATCTGGCATCCAAGTCGCATCAGTGACCTCATCATCATCATCATCTCCATCTCCTCCATCTTCATCATTACCACTGGAGACAACTTGGCAATACGCTGCGGTTTGGGGAACATGAATGACAATTTGTCTACCAGTGTTTCTCCCTCTCTCTAGGCTCATGTTCCTGTCATCCTCAACCTCAGAACCAACATCTGAATCCAGTAATGGCTGGGGATCATCAAGGAGCAAGTGGCTGACCTGTGGTCAATTAACTCAGCTGACTCCTTAATGGCTGATGTTGGGGCTATGGCAGGAATAAATGTGGACAAGGAGGCAGGTTTATCCACTCTGGCAACTGCAGGGGACTGCACACTTGTCTTTGCTTGCATGGCAGAGGATGAGGAGGATGAGGAAGGTTTAGTAAGCCAGTCCACCACCTCCTCTGCATGCTGTGGCTGAATAGCGTGGGCAAACTCACTAAACAGAGGAAATAATGCCCTGCCTGAGGACTGACCACCACGTCCACATTTGCCTGTGGACACATTTGTTGATGGCCCCCTTACAGTGCCAAGGAAATGTCTGCCTCCCCTTGTTGTCCTCCCAGACATTATTGGGAGGGGGTGGTGCTTATAAGTGTAGCGCTGGTAGATTTTAATCTACCGCTGAAAGGTTAATCTTGTGGGGTTACTTGTTAGAGGAAGTTAGATTTGCCTCTGTTCCAGCTTGGCTGAGTTGCATGTGGTTCCATACTGTGCTGGTGGGTGTCGTTGTCACCATTGGCTGGTGTTGGAAGAGCAACGTGTTGAAGCGTATGAGTGCTCCTCTGTCCCGGAGACAACTCGGTGGAGGTGGTCCTCCGAGTTGCATTCTGGGAGAGGGTATTTATGGGACAGATGCCATGTTTAGGGGTTCGTTTTCAGCCACCTGCTGGCCCTCCTGGCCGACAGGCGTGCGTTGAGAGTGCCACCTTGTGGTCCTCCGTTCCGGAGGCCCATGTCGCAGCGGCGTGTGGGTGGGCCCAGGGGCCTTCTGGGGCCTACCACAGCAGCAGAGGAACGGTCCTGAGCTGTCTATCGTGAGTGAAGAAGCTGGACAACCGGGGAGATCCCAGGGGAGGACCCGTCATGGAAGGATCATGCAGAGTGCTGGTCTGGAGAGGGGCCTGGTGACTCGGTTGGAGGACGTATCCTGAAGTAATCTTACTGCATAGTACTGCCAGGTTGGCTTAAAGGTTCAAGTACTGTGTCTGACATTCATCTTAAACCAATACATCCTGTGGCAGAGGATCGTACGGGTTTTATTCCAAACAAGTCTGTGGCAGAGACTTTTGTTCGTGCTACGTACTGGCTGCTAGACAAGTGAGAGAGGACTATCCAGGTGGGCAAAGATTGGGTCCCACAAAGGGGGAATGCATTCAACCATTCAACTGCAAGTGTTCAACTCCAGAGAATGTCCTAAAGAATACTAAGGAAAGGTATTTGAGCTTCCCTGCGACTTTCCTTCTGCCTTTTTCCTGCTACTTCCTTTGTTGTTTGTTCATTAAAGCATTGAAAAATCTACTCAAGTGTTAGTGTCCACATCATCCAGAGGTAAACTCAACGGGACCCTAGACCCGGTGCCGGTGAAACAGAGGTGCCAAGAGTGAAGGTAACATCCTGCTTTAAACCAGCAGCTCCACCGAGAGTGGGGGCGTCGTCCGGGATTTGTTAGCCATCAGTTCATGCAACCTCGAGAAGTGTTTCACCGGGAGTTTACGGTGAGAGCTGGACTTTGACATTTTCTCAGGAGAAGAAGAGGTAAAAAAAATCCAAGTTTTAGGCTCGAACACCAGCTCTCAGGCTTGGAAGATATTATTTTTGTGACAGACGTTGAGGATAACGTCTATTGTAGTGGGGGAGTATGTAGCGCTGGTAGATTTTAATCTACCGCTGAAAGGTTAATCTTGTGGGGTTATTTGTTCGAGGAAGTTAGATTTTCCTTCAGTTCCAGCTTGGCTGAGTTGCATGTGGTTCCACACTGTGCCGGTGGGTGTCGTTGTCACCATTGGCTGAGTGCTCCTCTGTCCCGGAGACAACTTGGTGGAGGTGGTCCTCCGAGTTGCATTCTGGGATAGGGTATTTATGGGACAGACGCCATGTTTAGGGGTTCGTTTTCAGCCACCTGCTGGCCCTCCTGGCCGACAGGTCTGCGTTGAGAGTGCCACCTCGTGGTCCTCCGTTCCGGAGGCCCACGTCGCTGCGGCGTGTGGGCCCAGGGGCCTTCTGGGGCCTACCACAGCAGCAGAGGAACGGTTCTGAGCTGTCTATCCTGAGTGAAGAAGCTGGACAACCGGGGAGATCCCAGGGGAGGACCCGTCATGGAAGGGTCATGCAGAGTGCTGGTCTGGAGAGGGGCCTGGTGACTCGGTTGGAGGACGTATCCTGAAGTAATCTTACTGCATAGTACTGCCAGGTTGGCTTAAAGGTTCAAGTACTGTGTCTGACATTCATCTTAAACCAATACATCCTGTGGCAGAGGATAGTACGGGTTTTATTCCAAACAAGTCTGTGGCAGAGACTTTTGTTTCTTGCTACGTACTGGCTGCTAGACAAGTGAGAGAGGACTATCCAGGCGGGCAAAGATTGGGTCCCACAAAGGGGGAACGCATTAAACCGCAAGTGTTCAACTCCAGAGAATGTCCTAAAGAATACTAAGGAAAGGTATTTGAGCTTCCCTGTGACTTTCCTTCTGCCTTTTTTCTGCTACTTCCTTTGTTGTTTGTTCATTAAAGCATTGAAAAATCTACTCAAGTGTTAGTGTCCTCTGCCCTGATTCCTTTCACATGTGTGAGCACAGCCAAACCACACATGTGAAAGGAATTAGGGCAGAAGAACACTGCAGCAAGGAGAACTCTCTACACAGACGCCACACTTGGAGATTGTGGTTGTCTTCTGGTCTGTGCGTCCATCCTTCTGCCGAGTTGGGGTAAAGGAACTTCTCTTCCGTTAGAGGCCGCCATCTTGGATTTCGGATATCCTTACACGCCCGCTCGACTCATCGCCGCTGGAGTGTGTGTCCACGTCCTCTGGTAAGAGTACCTACACTTATCCCTGGTGGTTGAACAACACAGCAATACTATTGTCCTCAAGGTCTTGTTGATTTATACGTGGAAGAGCACAACCTGATGTTTAGTGTTGGATGGACTTTCATCGTGCTTTTTAATACATTTTGTGATTAGGGGTTTTTTTGTACTACCCACATGTTCGATTGGCATCATACCATCTGATGTTCAAGACACTGATGTTTTTGGCACTTCGTCATTGCACTGATTTTTAAGGCGGTTCATTAGTATTTGTTTAACACTGTTCACTTTTTTGGGGTACCTTATTAGTACCTGTTTAAATACTGTTCACTTCATTGTTTATTACTTTTTTATCAGTTTCTCATGGAGTGTTAGGTTATCCAGTTCTGGATATTATACACAGTCATAGCGCTGCACTCATTTTCTTATATCCTTGTTTACAATTGGTCTTATTGTTTGGTGCTGGCAGCTTTGCATTTTGTTATTTATCACTTTTAGCACTGGTATAGCAGGAATTTTTCTGCATATACACATTAGGCTCTATTGACAAAGTTAATACACCAGGATATGGATTCCTATCTTTAAAAAAATTAAATTGAAATTTACAGTACTTGGCTGAAAGTAGGTATCCTTATCCTGACGCGATACCTTTTGTGAATTGAGCCAAATGCCTTTTGTATTTCCTTAATGCTAAGCTCCCTAATATTTAACCCTCCCTAACTGATCACTTGACATTGAGGGTTCTATTTTTAAATGCTTTATATAAGATTCCACAACTTTCAGTCAGGATTCACAGATTTTTCTAGTTGAATCCAATTAGAAAACTGTGTAAATCTTGGGTAAACGTTGTGAGAATCTTTTCTGAAAACTGACAATTTTATTGCGTTTCTATATTTTCCAACATAGAAAGACAAACAGGAAAAAGAAAGGGCTTGCTAGGTGGTAAGTGTTATATATATCAAGCGAGCTATTCATACACATTGTCGCCCATAGAGAAACAAGGTTGAGGCGTGTAAAACAGATGGGAAACAAAAGAATAAAAAAGAAACATTGTATATTAGCAATTAAACAATAAAGTATTATTCAGTCCCTTTGTATTACCACTAACTTCAAACTCATTCAAGTGCGGGTCAGTAGCAAAAGGGAAAAAAGAAAAGGGTAGGGAAGTTAGGTAGAGTCAAGGAGGCTAAAGAGGGTAGGGATAAGGAAAGAAGGAGAGGTTAGAGGGAGATTAAAGGTGGGAAAGAAGAGGACACCCATGCGGCCCTGGGGCCTCCGCACTGCCGGAAGATATCAACCATATGTTCAGCTGAGCTTGGGAGCTTCCAGCATATCCCACAAATCCCATACTCGATTGTGTTTATCGAGGGTATTGTTTAGGGAGGCTGTCAGATATTCCACCCGCTTGACGCCTCTGATCCTGGTATGCAATTCAAACAGAGAAGGGGGTTCCCTCCTTTTCCATTTCAGGGATATCAAGCATCACCCAGCCGTTAGCACTTGGGCCAAGAGTTTTTTGGAGGATCTGGAGAAGGAAGGAGGTGGGGGGCCTAAGAGGAACAGTTTAGGGTCGAATGGCACCCAGGAATCAAAGATGGAGTGGAGGAGAGAGTGTACTGTCTGCCAGTAAGGGATGATCAGTGGGCAGGTCCAGTAGATATGATACAGCGTCCCCACCTCTTTGTGACAGAGCCAACAACAGCGATCAGCAGAAGGGTATATAGAATGGAGCAGGGCAGGGGTTTCGTACCAGTGAAGTAGGATCTTGTATTGATTTTCTTTGTATAATGTACACACAGAGCTCTCAGAGGCCAGATGACCATATAAGCTGCCATGTCTTCAAGGGTATGTCCTCACCCAAGGCCTGCTCCCATTTGCGCATATAGGCATGCCGAGGTCCATATCTCTGATCAGGAGTTGATAGGTGTGTGATATCATACCTTTAGGGGAGGAACCCTCTAGGCAGATTTTCTCAAACTTGGTTCTGGTATCCACCAATTGACCGTACCGAAACAAGGCCCTATCCATCCAGAAATGAGACATCTGTGAGGTCAAGCTGTCCGGGACATTGGGAGTGTACAGAAAGAAAGTGACCGGGGAAGCAGTGGAGGTGAGCGGGTACATCCATTTAGCGCGTCGCCACAGCGTTCCTACAAGCGCCATTGGCCCTAGCAGTTGGGACCTACCGAGAGGCACATTTGTACTCCATAGCATGGAGTTTGGATGAGTAGGGGCTAGCCACAACTTTTCAATTTGAGTACACCTATTGTATGCGTGAAGAGTACACCAGGAGGCGATCAGGCATAACTGGGCAGCTGGGTAATATGTTGGGAAATATGAGGCCGCCTTGGCCACGGGGGGCATATAAAATTGATCTAGAAATCTGGTGCCTCTTGTAGTTCCAGAAAAATTTTAGCAGGTCGCCTTGGAGGGTCCTGAAGTGTGCGGCTGGGATAGGGATAGGGAGTGTCTTGAGGAGGTAAAGGAGTTTGGGTAGGATCGCCATCTTAATGGTCGCCAGACGACCAAAGAGAGATAACTTTAGGGTTTTCCATTTGGCTAGGGAGGCCCTGATGGATGTATATAGTTGAGGGAAGTTGGCCTTATATAGAGTTTCGAAGGAGGGTGTACGGTGGACACTGAGGTATTTTAAGGTGGATGTCTTCCATGAGTAGTTAAATGATTGGGAGAGGGCAGACAGTGTCTGAGGGGTCGTATTGAGGGAGAGGGCTTCAGTCTTGGAGTTGCTCATTTTGTAGCCTGAGAGAGTGCTGTATCGATCTAATTCTACATGTAGGTTCGGGAGGGAAATATGGGGCTGGATAAGTGTGAGCAGGACATCATCCGCAAATAAGGAAATCTTAAAGTCCCTAATACGGACTGGGATGCCATGAATATTTGGATTTTGTCTAATATGGCCTGCAAGGGGTTCGATACATAGGGCATAGAGGAGATGGGAGAGCGGGCAGCCTTGTCGGGTACCGTTGGTGATAGGTAGGGTAGAAGAGGAGGCAAACTGAGTCTTGACTAGGGTCGAGGGGGATGAGTATAAATGAGTGATGGCTTGAAGGAAGGGGCCCTTTATACCGTCTCGATGAAGGGTAGCAAAGGGGAAGGGCCAGCCCAGCCTATCAAAGGCCTTTTCCGCATCTAGGCTTAGAAGCAATGTCTCCAACCTGTTCCTGTTTGCTACCTCCACTAGGTCAATAACTCTCCTGGTATTGTCCCCAGCCTGTTGAAGGGGAATAAACCCCACTTGATCCTTATGGATCAGTAATGGCATGAAGTTATTTAACCTATTTGCTAGTAATTTAGTAAAAAATTTTAAGTCTGTATTCAGGAGCGCAATTGGCCTGTAATTAGAGCACTGTGTATGGTCCTTTCCTGGTTTGGGGATCATTGTAAGGAAAGAGGTCTGCATATCTCTCGGAATGGGTGTGTTGGCCACGAAGGAGTTGAACAGCGGGGTGACATGGGGGAGAAGAAGCGGCAGGAAAGTTTTATAATAAAGGTATGGTAGACCATCGGGCCCCGGAGCTTTGTTATTCGGGAGGGATTTAATTGTGTCAGCTACTTCCTCTTCCGAAATAGAAGAGTTGAGGCTGGTTAGGGCGGAGGGGGAGAGAGCAGGAAGGTCGCAGTCTGCCAAATAAGAGTGGATGGCTTGAGCTAGATTAGGAGAGGGGGGATTATGTGGAACACTCGGGTCATTATATAGAGTGGAATAATAGTCATGAAAGATTTGGGGCGATTTTAGAGGGATGGGACTGAAGGGTGTCGTTTGCATCTTTAATAGAGGTGGGTGAAGTGGCTGCTGCCCACTCGTGGAGTTGGCTCGCTTAAAGGGTGTGTGGCTTATTCGGTTTGTCATAATAGGTTTGGCGCAGACGAAGAAGGGCTTTCTCCGTCTTCCCCAGTTCTAAGTCCCGTAAACTAGCCCTAGTGCTCACCAATGCCCTAAGTGTACGCAGGGTAGGGGAGGACAGCAATCTTGTCTCCAGTTGTCGGAGCTGGTCTACTTATTGGCATTACGTTTTAGGGCAGTGGAGAGTGATATGCAGACCGCTTTATGTCCTTCCCATAAGGAAGTGGGGGAAACCTCAGAAGAGCTGTTTTCAGCGAAGTATAGCTTCAAAGTTTGCTCCAGTTCCGCTTTGGAGGGATCAGGCTTAAGCAGGAACTCATTTAGACGCCAGTGACAGACTCGGGAGGATCCCGGGGAGAGTGCTAGGGAGAGTTTGATCGGGGCGTGATCCGACCAAGAAATTGCTTGGATGTCCGATCCTGTACAGGCTCTCAGAGTTTGGGCATTAACAAAAAATATTCAAGACGCGAATGGGATTTGCGGGGATGAGAGTAGAAGATAAATTGCTTAGCTGATGGATATGTGGTACACCAGGCATCAAATAGGGCATGTTTCCTAATTAATTGGTGAAAAAGGGTGGATTTTTTATCAGCAGCTAGGGAAGCTTTTCCAGGACCCATAGAAAGCATATCCATGCCCGGTGAAAAGGTCAGATTAAAGTCTCCACCTATGACCAGATACTAGTGGGGAGCCGCAAATAAGCGTTTATATACTTTGGATAAAAAGGAGTTCTGGTTGACAGTCGGGCGTAAATATTGCATAGAGTGAGGTTGGCACACTTCCAGGAGCCCCAGAGAATGAGATAATGGCCTAGAGGGTCTGCATGCAGGGATTGCAATTGGAAGGGGGATCCCTGTCTAAAAAGGATCGCTACACCTGCCCATTTACGTGGGTTAGAGGCAAGATATATTTGGTGAAAGTGTTTGAGGGCAAAAGCCATAGTGCCTGGTTTAGCAAGATGTGTTTCCTGGATAAAGATAATGTCCGCCGTGGACCGTTTGAACTCGCATAGGGCTAGACTACGCTTAACATTGGGGTTAAGGCCTTTCACATTTAGTGACAGTATGTCAATCATGGTGGATACAGAAGTATGAGATGCGTCTGCTTACCTATCCAGGTAGTCATTGGCCAAAAGGTCAGAAATTCCACCGGTTGCTTCCCAAGGGCAGTCTCGGATAGGAGGATCAGGGCCGAGCAGCCGGAGCCTGCGTCTTGGAAGTGGGGGGCGTCCAGAAAAGTAAAAAGTAGAAGAAAAAGAGGAGGGGGAAGCCGAGGAAAGGAAAGGAGAAGAGGTTAAAAAACAGTAAACAAAACATATAGCACAAAATCATAAAACATACATTCAAATATTGTTAACATCTCACAGTATAACCCACCTAAATAAGGTGGCAGGTTGGGAATCTCTGAAGGGCCTCCCCCCCGACGGGGATGGAAAAAAGAAACCTGTTGGGAGACGACAAACAAAACAGTACAATCAAGCAGGAAGCCATTCGGAGAGCCCCTGGGGGAAGAGGTTGCATGGCCAAGGGAGGAACAATGCGCTCCCGGGCCTGCCTGCATATGTAGTTAGAAATAAACCTGCACTTAGCCAACGTTCATAACTGTAACTGTATCTGTAACCCAAGAACATGTTAGCGAACCAATTGCTCGGGAGGGGCACCGGGGAAGGGGGGCTTGCAACAAATAGAGGGGGAGGGAAAGTATCTTCTGCAGTAAATTGACCTCTAGGGGGTAGGAACAAACAGATGTAAATGAATATGTAACCAGGCCTCATCTAGGGAACCCAGATTGGGGAATGTGAAGGAAACTGGTCATCAGGCCATTGAAGTTAAAGTTTTCATTAAGGAAGCAGAGAGTTAATGCATACGGGGGGTGGGGAGGTGCCAGAGGGGCGGGTCCCCAGGCACTTTCTCCCGGTGACCTGGATCCAGGGGGCTGGACATAGTGGGGGGCTGGCAGGGGGTCCCAGCCAGGGGTAGGCGGTACAGGAATGTTTAAGTCTCTGCAGAAGGACTGGAGTTCTCCCGGGTATCATAGTGTGGTGGACCTCCCGTCTCTCTTTGCCGTAAGACTAAAGGGGAAGCCCCAGTGGTAGCGGAAATTGTGTTCCCTCAGTAGGGTGAGGAGCAATTGTAGGGAGCGTCATTGCTGGAGAGCAATCCATGACAGATCCGGGAAAAGCTGAATGGTGTTTTGGGCGGCCCAGGACATTGTTGAAGATGGCTTGTAGGGTAACAGGCAGGTCTTCATCTTGAGTCGCCTCAGGGAGACCTCGGACCCCGATATTGTTGCGCCTGCCCTTATTGTCCAGGCCCTCAAGGTGGCGGTGGAAGTCCCGGAGGGTGGATGCCTGTAAGGCGAGTTGGGAGTGTATTTGGGAGATTTCGTGCTTGATGTCACCGCCATCTTCCTCTAGTGATGAAACTCTAGTGGAGAGGTGATAAAGATCAGTCCGTAGCATGTTGATCTCAGATCTGTAGGTCTCATGCACCTCCTGGATGAGCATACGGAAGTCCTGCTTTGTAGGAATGCAGCGGACATAGTCTCGCCAGGAGGTATACGCCTCAGGGTCAGTGTCAGAGTCTGTAGTAACCTGTGCAGGGATGCCCCATGCAGGGGCTGCACTGACTGCATGCATGGGGTAGTCTGCCAGGGATGGTTGATAGGGATTTGGAGGTTTGTATTTTGTCTTTGCGGAGGTGCCTTGTACTTGTCCTGGGTGGGAATGATTCCCTAGGTGTCCCAAGGCTTGTGGGAGCTGAGGGTAGGTGTCCCAAGGCTGTGGTGTGGGGTGGTTCCCTCTGGCGTGGGGAAGGTGAGGGTGCTCTATTCTTGCGCACCTGGGATAGGTGTGGCAGGGAACATGGATCCCATTCAGGGGTGGAGGAGTCCCAGGATGAGGATGGTTGGACAGTCTGAGCTGACTTGGATGGTGGGGGCTCCACGAGACAGGGGGTGAACGGCTGGAAGACGTTGTCCAGGAAATGGTCACTGTTGGGAGCGGGGCCCGACATGAGAGCGGGGGGGAACCTGAGGTGTATGCAGCCATGGGGTTACCCTCTGAGCCATGCCTGTGGTTCCCAGCTCCTGGAGAGATGAATGCAGGAGAGGCAGCTGTGGGGGACAGGGCCGGCGCCACCAGACAGTGGGGGAGCGGCTGGGAGAGGCTGTTCATGAGATGGCCGCTGATGGGAGCGGAGACCCCGACCTGAGAGCGGGAGGGGGTGGGGGGTGTCTGAGGTGTATGCCGCTGTGAGGTTCCCCTCCGAGCTATACCTGTGACTCCCAGCTCCCGGGGAGGTAATTGCAGTCGAGGTAGTTGTGGAGGACGAGGCCGGCGCCATCTTGACTGCGTGTTGTCCCGCCAGAGCTTCCTGGCTAAAATACTCCATGATGAGCGGCGGAGGAGCAGAGGAGGACCTGGTGTTGAGTCCCTGGAGCTTGGGTTCTTTGTTCTTTTTGGGTTTGCTCATGTTGGTGCAGGCAATGGATGCTGTTTTAGGGCAGAGCAGGCCAAGCCACGCCCCACATTGTGAGAATCTTGTGTATAAATAGACCCCTTAAACGTAGCCGCAAAATGAATCCTTAACATAGAAGGAAAGGCTTAGGTTCAATAATGCCGTGTACACACGACCAGACTTTTCGACAGCAAAGGTCCGACGGAACGAATCCGCCGGACAATTCGATAGTGTGTGGTCTTCATCGGACCTTTGCTGTCAAAAAATCAGACGGACTTTAGAAATAGAACATGTTTCAAATCTTTCCGACGGACTCGAGTCCGGTCGAAAAATCTGTTCGTCTGTATGCTAGTCCGACGGACAAACAACAACGCAAGGGCAGCTATTGGCTACAGGCTATGAACTTCCTTATTCACGTTCGAATCAGTCGGACTTTGGTGTGATCGTGTGTAGGCAAGTCCGTTGCGTCGGAACTCCGTCGAAAGTCCGTCAAAAAGTCCTTTGGAGTTCAGTCCGTCGAAAGTCCGCTCGTGTGTAAACGGCATTACTTCCCCACAATCAGTTAAACAAGATAAGTCAATTGTTATGTGTGCAATTTTTAAAATCTGCCTGTACCTTTTTTTTCATTATAATACCTTGCAGTCACGTGACTGCAATGCCTCTCTGTTCATACAGCTAAGGTAGGGTAGTTTTCCTTTTTTAACTGAAATTCCACTTTAAGGCTTGGTTCACACTGCTGCGACTTGTCATGTGACTTAAGCATGACAAGTTGCACCTCATTAACGGCAATGGAACCGTGCTAATCGGTGCGACCCAAGTGGCAGCAAAGTAGAAAAAGGTTCCTGCACTACTTTGGGGCGATTTCATCACAACTTGCATTGACATCTGTAAATAAAGTCGCATGTAAGCCGCAATGAAATTGTGCAGGATTTAGGCTGTCATGCAACTTTGAAGCCGCATAGATGTGAACCGCCACTAACTCTTTCCATCCCCTTAACACTTCAAGCCTTAAGCGAGCTCTTAACACAATAAAATGTTTCTAAAGCTTTTTTTTTTTTTTTTTTAACTGGTTCAGCTCTTTGGACGTACTGCAGCCTTGCTTGTTCAGGCCAGGCTGAAAGTGAAAGTGATTTGTCCGATCACTGTCACAGAGTTGGCTGATCAGTGCCCCCCCCCTCACCAGTGGCGTCCTTCCCTGCCCCTGTGGTTCCTGGGCTCCCAGTAAGAAGCCACAACCCCTGGCTTCAGGAAGTACAGCGGCGTGACAGCAATGCATATCCATGCCTTGATCTCACAAATTATATTTTCTACTTTTTGTTATTAAAAAAATCCAATAAACTCAATTTTAGTCATACATTTAGGCCAAAATGTATTCAGCCAAATGTCTTTGTGTGAAAAAAATGTCAATAAGCGTATATTTATTGGTTTGCGCAAAAGTTATAGCATCTACAAACTAGGGTACATTTTCTGGAATTTACGCAGCTTTTTATTTATGACTGCCTATCTCATTTCTTAAGGTGCTAAAATGACAGGGCAGTACAACCCCCCCCCCCCCCAAATGACCCCATTTTGGAAAGTAGACACCCCAAGGAAATTACTGAGAGGCATGTTGAGCCCATTGAACATTTTATTTTTTCTCACAAGCGATTGAAAAATTACAAAAAAAAAAAATGTTACGCAAAGTTGTCTCTAAATGATATATTGCTCAAACATGGGCATATGTGAAATTACACCCCAAAATACATTCTGCTGCTTCTCCTGAGTGCGGGGATACCACATGTGTGAGACTTTTTGGGAGCCCAGCCACGTACAGGACCCCGAAATCCAATCACCGCCTTCAGGCTTTCTAAGGGCGTAAATTTTTAATTTCACTTCCTCACTACCTATCACAGTTTCGAAGGCCATGAAATGTCAAGATAGCACGCCCCCCCCAAATGACCCCATTTTGGAAAGAAGACACTTCAAGCTATTTGCTGAGAGCCATGTTGAGTATTTTGCAGATCTTGCTTTTTGTCACAAAGTTTTGAAATTTGAAAAAGGAAAAAAAAAAATTTTTCTTTTCTTTCTTCATTTTCAAAAACAAATGAGAGCTGCAAAATACTCACCATGCCTCTTAGCAAATACCTTGGGGTATCTACTTTCCAAAATGGGGTCATGGGGGGGGGGGTTGTGTTACCTGGACATTTCAGGGCCTCCATAACTGTGATAGGTAGTGAGGAAGTGAAATCACCATTTTATGCCCTTAGAAAGCCTGAAGGTGGTGATTTGTTTTTGGGGTCCTATACACTGCTAGGCTCCCAAAAAGTCTCACACATGTGGTATCCCCCGTGCTCAGGAGAAGCAGCAGTTTGTTGGGGTGTAACTCCACATATGGCCATGGCATGTTTGAGCAATATATCATTTAGTGACAACTTTGTGAAAAAAAAAAAAAAAGTGTGTCATTTTTGCGAAACTTGTGGCAAAATATAAAATAGTCCATGGACTCGACATGCCTATTAGCAAATAGCATTGGGTCTCTACTTTCCAAAAAGGAGTCATTTGGGGGGGCGGGGGGTTTGAACTGTCTTGGCATTTTATGCACAACATTAGAAGCTGTTACACATCACCCACTCTTCTAACCATTTGAAGACAAAGCCCTTTCAGACACTTTTTGTTTACATGAAAAAAATATTTTTTTTTGCTAGAAAATTACTTTGAACCCCCAAAATTATATATTTTTTAAAAACAAGGGTCCTACAGATTAAAATAGTGGGTTTTGCAACTTTTTTTCCACACAGTATTTGCGCAGTGATTTTTCAAATACAATTTTTTTGGAAAAAAAAACGCTTTTTTTAATTTTAATGCACTGAAATACACTATATTGCCCAAATGTTTGATGAAATAAAAAAGATGATCTTATGCCAAGTACATGGATACCAAACACGACATGCTTTAAAATTGCGCACAAACATGCAGCAGCGACAAACTACATACATTTTTAAAAGCCTTTTAGATTTACAGGAGGAGGTCTACTGCTAAAATTACTGCCCTCAATCTGAGCTTCGCAGTGATATCTAACATGCATGGTGCAATTGCTGTTTACATATGACACCAGACCGATGCTTACGTTCGCCTTTGCGTGTGAGCACGGGGGGACAGGGGTGCTTTTAAATTAAAAAAAAAAAAAAAAGAAAGGAACAGTTTAAAAATAAAATAAAAAAGCAAAATTAAATTTAAAAGAAAAAAATTGCTTTATTTATTTTATTTTTAAATTGTTCCTTTCATTTTTTTAAATCATTTTTATTGTTATCTCAGGGAATGTAAATATCCCCTTTGATAGCAATAGGTAATGACAGGTACTCTTTTTTTCTCTCCTCTGCCCTCAAAGCATCTGACCACACCAAGATCGGTGTGATAAAATGCTTTCCCAATAGCGCTGTTTATATCTGTCGAAACCTAAGTCATGAAATGCTCGTAGCTTCCGGTTTCTTAGGCCATAGAGATGATTGGAGTCGTTCTGGTCTCCGATCAGCTCTATGGTCAGCTGGCAGACCCACTGGCTGTATTCTCGGGTTCCATGTTGGGACAGGAGAGCTCAAGAAAACCATGAAAGACGATGGGGGGGGGGCGTTCCCTCCCACTGCTTGTAAAAGCAGTCTAGAGGCTAATTAGCCTCTAGGATTGCTTTTACATGAAAGCCGACCGCTGGCTGAAAAGGATGATACCTAAATCTGCAGGCATCATTCTGGTATAACTGCTCAAATTCCAGCAACATACCAGTACGTCGCTGGTCCTTGTTGGGCATACATTGTAATGTTCTTTTTTTCATGCAGCCTGTGGGCTGCATGAAAAAAAAAGAGATTAATCGGTGGGTATGCCCACCATTAGAATACCGCCCTTCATCCACCCACTTCTAATGATGGGCATACATGCACCATTTTTTTTTTAACTGTGGTGGTGAAATCGCCTCCTACAGCGCTGGAGTCGCTGATTTACGTATTGTGGGAGCAAAGGATGTTGCTGTCAAGATAAATAAATCAGTGCTGCAGCTGAATGCTGTACCTGCTAAGCAAATGATGGTTAACAATAAAACAAAGTAACATTACAGTATAACAGTAAGACATACCATACCCGCAAAGCAAATACAATAAAACATAGTAAAATTAAAACATTACAGTTCTAAAATACAGTAACCATAGAGAGAGATCAATAGATATAGAACAATAGAGAGCGAACGTAAGAGAGAGAATAATAGAGAGAAGAAAAATACTATTTTTGGCTTTTTTTTTTTTTTTTTGCACTTATATAAACTGTAAACGTTCCAGATTAGGGTCTCTCAAATTGTGATGGCCATCTCATCTTTCGAGACCCGGTGTTAGTGTGCCCTAGGACTGCATAGTGCTGTACCCTATGCTAATACTCCACTAGTGTGTGGTAGCGTTTGAAACAGTCACCAATGCAGAGACCAGGTTAATCAGGAGGGACAATAATAGCGGGTGTCACACCTAAATCTGCGTTTTCTGCAGACACGACATCTTCTTTGGGGTGTTCTTTGGGCAGGGGTACCAGGGAGGACATACTGAAAATGCCTCTCATGCAGCCGGCTCACTGCATTTGCGTTGGGAAGGTAGGGCATAGCACCGTCTGGAATTTTAGGAAGGATCCAGTTCGCCCTGATGCTTTGTGTATAGCACAAAAGCATTCAGCAGAGCCAATTGGAATAAATATACAGACACTTTTTTATACCAGCTTCTGGCCTTATGGGCAATTGGGTACAGCGCAACAAGTGGTCGTTGAGGTCCACCCCTCCTATGTTAAGGTTGTATTCATGGACACAGAGTGGTTTCTCCACAACACCAGTCGCCGAAGGAATTTGGACTGTATCTGCGTGAAGGGAGGACAGAACGAAAACATTCCGTGAATCCCTCCACTTTACTGCTAACAAATTACTACATTTCAGGCTCTCTTCCTCCCCATCTAAGTCGGGACTCTACAAGCCGTTCGGGGAAGCCCCGGCGATTGGATCGCATGGTGCCACATGCACCAATTCCACAATCAAAAAGGTGACTATAAAGTGGCACGCTTGTGTAATAATTGTCCACATACAAGTGGTATCTCTTTCCAAATAAGGGTGACACCTTGTTCCACACAATCTTACCAGCGCTCCCTATGTAGTCTGGGCAGTTCTCGGGCTCCGCGTGACTATCTCTTCCCTCGTAAACCATAAAACTATATGTATATCCTGCTGCCCTGTCATAGAGCTTATACATCTTGACCCCATATCTGGCACGCTTGCTGGGAAGATACTGTTTGATAGACAAGCAGCCAGAAAACTTAATCAGGGACTCATCAACGCAGACAACTTGATCGGGAGTAAACAAGGCTGCAAACTGCTGGTTGAAGTGGTTTACGAGGGGCCGAACTTTGTGGAGCCAATCGTATCCAGGGTCACCCCGAGGACGACAGAGTTCATTGTCATTGAAATGCACGAACCGCAAGATCTGCTTGTATCGTGTCCTGGTCATGGAGGCAGAGAACACAGGCATATGGTGAATTGAGTCAGTGGACCAATATGACCGTAACTCACTTTTTCTTTTAACTATGCCCATGAGGAGGGATAGGCCCGGGAAGGTCTTAAATTCGGAAGCCATAATAGGTTTCCAATCTCTGGCATGGGTCAACAATTAGCGGCGATTAATTGACCAGCATACAAATTGCTTTGGTCCACAACAGATCTATAGACATCTTCCGTGAAAAACAGCGAATAAAAATCAAGTGACGTAAAATCAACTGCTTCCACCTGAATTCCGAGTTGGCCAGTGAATGGGGGAAGTACGGGTGCTGCAGAAGTGGTGGGCTCCCAATTCGGATTGGCAAATGCAGCAGGAAGGGCACTATGAGCCCTTCAAATGCTGAAAGCATTAAAGATCAGTGCAGTTGTACCATCTCTGCCCTGTAGATTTAACAACTGAATTATGAATCTGCGTAGAACGTAACAGTTGCCGTATAAGAAATAAATATTCCAATAAGTAGCCTTTCCCATTGAAGAACAGACACTGATGCATGTCACTGACCTGGTGAATTTGCTTCAAAAATAAGAATATACACTTTATAAATAAGGATGTTATCCAGAACATATGCAGCTAATGTCTTCATAAATGTGCCCCTTAGATTCATAACAGGGATATGATTATGTCTACAATTAAGCGTACTTACCTCTTCTGGAGTGTTTATGTTCTTTCTTTCATCAAATTTAATGCCATCTTAATAGCAACTTTAAAAGAGTGCTTGTAAATAGGCTGGAAATCATCCACTAGCAGAGCTCCCTGGAGACATCTCCTTCTGCACCACAGCACCATTTCCCCAATATCCGCAAAGGCAGATGGCAGCTCCGTGAGTCATTATTGAATCCAGAAGTAACTTAGCAAATATGCCAAGTATAAGCAGGTGTTTTCACCAAGTGCTGACACATTGATCTGTTGTTAGCTGTAGCAGTAAAGCTAGTGAGTTTTGCTGCAGCAAAGCAAAATCTGCTAACCATAACAGGAGAAGCCTGCCTTGCACCAAGACTCCGACTTCCACCAAGTATCAGCTACAACAGTTTTAGGGCTCATTCTTACAGGCGATTAGTCCTGTCCTCCATGCAGAGCCTCTGGCAGATATGTGTACATCCACTTTAGAACTGTATGCAGGCAGCCCATAGAAGTGTATGCAAAGGCAGCGGCTGCATTAGTGTCGGTTCACACTGAGGCAGCACGACTTGCAGCGAGACTGCCTCGGGCGACCTGGACACGACAGGAGCGGCGACTTGCAAAACGACTTCTGTATAGAAGTCAATGCAAATCGCCTCAAGTCGCCCCCAAAGTCATACAGGAACCTTTTTCTAAGTCGGAGCGACTTGCGTTGCTCCGATTAGAACGGTTCCATTGTACAGAACTGGGTGCTACTTGTCAGGCGGCTAAGTCGCCTGACAAGTCGTCCCAGTGTGAACCGGCACTGAGGGTTGCCACCTTTTCTTCAAGGCAAACCCGAACACTTTAGCCGCGCACTGCTAAATTTTATTTTTAAGTGGAAACGCTGTGGACTCTGATGTAAAAAGGAACTCTGATGTAAGGGCGTTTCTGCTCATCAAACCTCCCAATTACATCAGAGTTCCCAGCATTCCCCCTTAAATTAGGGTTCCCAAAGACCCTCTTACATCAGAGTCAACAGGGCACCCCTTACATCTGAGTCCCCCTTACTTTAGTGTATTCATTCGCTTGGAGGCAGGAGAGAGAAAGGAGGGGGGGGGGGAGACTTCAGTCACAGACATTGAATGGTGAGATCACTCACCCGAGGATGGAGGCTCTGGCATCGACACCCTTCCTCCACGATGTATCTGCCAGTTCCTGAGCTTCAAACTTCCAGCCCACACATCCCTTTCCAGAAGCACAAAACGCCAGGGATTTGAGTGTGGGTGGGAAGACAGAGGGGTAGGGGCAGAAGGAGGAGGAGCAGATCAAGCTCCTTTTCCTCTCCTCCTCTCCTGTCAGTGTATGGGGTGGGGTCCATGTGCACACCTATGCACTCGGTGGTTGCAGTACTTGGTAACTTGGGGAGCCACAGTCCATTCTGAATATTGTGTCCGGGTTTCAGTTGGTCAGAAACTCGGACACATGATTCAAAACCCAGACTGTCTGGGTGAATCCCGGACAGGTAGCAACCCTAGGCTGAATAGACACAATCAAGTGCCAAAATCTGACATGCAGGCAGAAGCAGGTGCACAGATCTCTTATTTATTTTATTTTTTACAGGTATTTATATAGAGTCATCAATTTACGCAGCGCTTTAAACATACTGTATATTATACATTCACATCAGTTCAGATCCGATTTCTGCCCACATGTCATACTGTGACATGTGATTCTGTATGTGCAGCCCCTGCATGTGTTTTCACTTCTATGGGCTGCCTGCACGCAACTCTGAGGTGAATGTGCACACATCTGCCAGCAGCTCTGCATGGAGGTTGGGACTAATCGCCGTCTGAATGAGCCTCTAATGCTGTGTGATTTTTTTTTTTTTTTTACTCGAAAAGCCTTTTGCACTCCTATATGATTAACAATCAGGAATTTCAAAATGAGAAGGAAAAGAATAAAAGGCAGCTTGCCTATGATCTTCATTGTATGGCTGTCTGGCACCGCATAGTAACTCAAGGTGCAAGATCTTCTCACTCCTGCAACTGTCTCCCAGCCCATGTACAGCTTTAGGTTCCCAAGCTGCTGACAACTTTCCATGGCAGCAAATGGAGTTCTGTCCACACATACGCTGGATATCTGGATATTATGTGCAGAATTGAGATAAAGTTGCTGTGCAGCGGCAAGCATGTCACTCATAAAACATTTCTGGAGAGTTGCATTTTAAGGGCCCATGTCTACAGGTTTCACTGGGCAAATGCAGTGTGCATTTGACATCAGTTTAAGATGCTTCTGAGATCATTAAGAATTATTTGCAGGTGCAGTTGTCCTGCATTTGAACTGCTTTAGCTGCTCTTGCATTCTCATAGATTTGTATGGCAAGAAACAAAGAACAGTGAACAAAAGCCCATTATTTCTAAAGCTAGCCATACATCCTTCATTTAGTCGATTTTTCCATCTATGCTAAACACTGTAGATGGAGGAATCTCCCCTTCTGTCTATTGTGTTCAGCAGCAAGCAGGGCCCATGGCTGTCTGAATACCAGTGACTGTGCTTTTTTGAAAAAAATGTAATATGAAGTGCCACACTGCTGCTAAAAGGTCAAAATATAACTTTATTCCAATAAAGATCACAGGCACAGTCGAAAGAGTAGCCAATGCATTTCAAGGGGTCAAACAGTCCCCTTCACCAGGGCTTGAGATTGAAAACAATATAAATGGACTAGTTGTTAACTGGACCTGTGATAACATTTCTACCAGTGTGATAACAAGCACAGATTTTGTCAGCAGCTGTGTCAGGATGCTCTTCAGAATAAAGGCAAACGTGCTAGGATGAAGACCTGCCATTCCTGCCAGTACTTTACAAGGCCGCATTTGTCTTGCATAGGAATGTGCACAAACAGCCCAGGACATGCATGAGGATGCATTAGGATGCGCCAGCATGTCCATGCACGCCCCCATCCAGGACTTCAAACAGCTTTTATAGGGAGTCAGCAGCCTCCAGAGATTGCTGGTTGATCTTTGGCTCAATAGTGTGTTTGTTCCTGTGTTCCCTGCATCTTGTGGATTTCCCTGTACCGAACCAGCTTGTTTCTGGACCTGTCTTCTGCTTCTGGTTGGCTGCCTCTTCTGACTCTGACTTACCTTCCTAAACCAGTGGTGGCCGGTGTTCAATATTTTGGGGGGGCGGCAAACTAACGACACCCTCCAGAGGGAGACAGACGGGAAGGCAGCGATCGATAAACCCCCCTGCCAGTGATGGATGGACAGAAATGCCACCCCAAAACCAACCCCCCCCCGGTAGATGGCCAGGAAGGCAATCAGAGGCCTTACCTTAGAAGGCAGGGGGAAGAAAGAGTCGGGCTGTTGCTTCTCCTCCCGGCTGAACAGGAAGGGTGTCCTGAGACCCGATTGTCCAGATTCCCTGGCTAATTGGGTCTCAGGACAAGCTTTCTGATTGGCTGGGAGGAGAATCAGAAAGACAATAGCGAAAATTAATTTGCTATTGTCACACAATTGGGTGGGCCCCGAGCCCACCCTTTATTAAAGCCAATTAGAGCCTCAGACTCTAATCGTGTGCTTCCAAAAAAAAAAAAATTCAATTGGAATCCATGCGTCCAGCGCTCTGCATGTGGATTAGGGGCTGGGTGCATGGATTGGGGGGGGGGGCGGCGCCCCTCTGCCCCTTATGGACGGGCCGCCACTGTTCCTGACCATTCTTCATCTTGACGTCCAAACCTGGCACCCAACCTTGGCTCTGCCCTGACTACGCTTCTGATTTCCACCTTGCCAGTTTTCACCTTCTGCCTGCCATGGGTACCACCTGCCCCCTGCCACTGTGCTGGACCTGTCTTACTGTCTGGGGGTTCCAGTGTCACTGCCAACTACCTGGGCGCCCTGTCTAGCTACTCTCCAGCCAGACATCTCCACAGGTAGTCTCCAGCAGGCAACCCATACTTCTTGAGCCTGGCACTTTCTGTTCCCATCTTCAGTAGTGCTTGAAGCTTAGCCGCAAGGGAAACCCTCTCATCACTTTGGCCGCTCACCTGGTATGTAAAAAGCTGGCCTGGATACTTCCAGTTCTAGTCCAAACATTTTCGATATCAAGCCATGATGAAAGAGGGGGTTTTGAACCCCTAAAACACATTGGATACCCTTTACATTGTCCCCCTGACTTTTATTAAAATAATGTTGTATCTCAATGTTTTTACAGTGGTGTGGTGCTTCAATTTAAATTTTTATTACATTACATTACAAACCGTCATCATAGACATCAGTCACAATTTCTTACTTTCCCCACAGAGACTACTGCAGTTTTTGTTTTATGATATTGCACTGGGATTACACTGGTTAGCCATTTTAAACAGCCAGTGCCATGACACACCATTGCGTCATTATAGATTTATATTTCCCTACTCCCTACTGTCTAATGTTTAAAAATACTTTTCAAGTAACAATGATGACAGCGTGCTTGCTATCAATAGGGAAACTACAGTTGTCACCTATAAACCAATGAAGCCCCACGCTGTAGGGGGTGCCAGGATACAGACTATTGTGTTTCAGGTCAGACAAGGGATGTAAGGGAACATGAGTTATGCACAGACAGATGGGGAGGAAAAACAGCATCCTGTTTTTATTGATTATAAAGATGGCTGCAGGCAACTCCTTATGCAGTATAAACAAGAGAGTAGCCACTGGAAATTCCACCAAATACTTAATTAGCTATAGAGAGACCCCGGACAGGCTTGTAAAGGGTTAAGTTGTTGCTTCAAATGTTATTTTTCTTCTCATTCACTGTAGCAGAAATACTGACAAACCATCCATTGTGCATCAGTACCTTTCACGAGGGCCCCACAGCTACTGACCTCATGAATATGCAGATGAGCTTGGCTTGGTTATTACACTGTTGGTGGGGAAATAGCCCTTGTACGGGCCTCAGCACAACCATCTTTGAAGATCTTCATGGTTCACTCTATAATTGGAGGAGACAGTTCCCCTCCCTTAATCCCAAGTTAGTTTATATTTAAACAAAATGATCATTTAGTGTTTGTGGATTTCTGTAATTTGCATGGGGAAACAATTACTATACGGAAAAGCAGAATTACACATAATTTCAACACTGCTCTTTGCTGCCTTTCTTTTGAACTAATAAGAGAGAGTCAGATAAAGGCCTCAGAAAGATAAAGTGATGGCAGGATTGTACAAAGAACATATAGCTAGACCCTAGAGACCCTCAACAATATCAGGACAGAGCTTGTACTGTGTGTGAGAAATGGGATTTAATAAAGATTCTTTTAAAATTATTTGATTGGTCAGTTTAAGTGTAACTAATTTGTAGTACTGTTTACCTCAACACCCCGAGGCAGGAATATTTTTTTTTTAATAAAAGTAGCTAATATCTTATTTCTGGTTGAGGATTTCCTGTATGAAGATTCTTTTAAAGTAACTGATTTGGTCAGCTTTTTTTTTACGTGATTTATTTAGTCAGGTTAAGTGTAACTAATCTGTGGTACTGTTTACGTCAACACCCCGGGCAGGACTCTTTGTATAAAGGCAGCTAAATATCTTCTGGTTGAGGATTTCCTTTATGAAGATTCTTCTAAAGCAATTGATTTAGTCAGCTTTTTTAAAAAATCATTTATTTGGTCAGCTTATGTGTAGCTAATTTGAGGTATTGTTTACGTCAGCAATATGAGGAGGAAATATTTTACAAAAGCTACTAAATATCTTGTTTCTGGTTGAAGGGCAAGTAGTAAAACCTCCCCTCCCTTTTAGATTGTAAGCTCTCAGGAGCAGGACCCTCCTAACCCTCCTGTGTTGAATTGTATTGCTTCACTTTATATTATAAAGCACTGCACAAACTGTTGGCGCTATATAAATCCTGAATAATAATAATAAAAAAGAATAATAATAAAGAAAGTTGTATGTTAATGTGACCCCAACCTCCCTGTCCCGCTTTCATATAAAATTGGCTAGTATAAAACAGAGAAATGTACAAATACTATAGATATTCATATCATTTAAACAGAGGTTTCATTATATTTTCTACATCACTCAATCTCAAGCTGAATTTTTGCAGAGCAATGCTAAATTTCATTAAATGGACAGATAGAATCTGTTTTGCCATAAGTGAACAGATTTGAGTTTATTTAGGCAGGACTTTAAAGCAGAACTCCAGGCAAGCTGCAAAACACAAAGATGAAATACATAGGTAGCACACCTCCGCCCCAATCCATGCACCCAGGCCCTAATTTACATCAAGGGCACCGGGTTCCAATGTGAGTTTTTTTTTCTTTCGTTTTTTAGAGGCACACGATTAGAGCCTGGGGCTCTAATTGATTCCAAAAGACAGATTGCTGCCCCCCCCCCCCCCCAAATATACCACCAGCCGCCACTGGTGCAAGGTGTGAGAGGTTTTTTTTGTCAGTGTAGGCAAATTTATGCAGGCGTGGCTGGCAGCCAGGCCTGCTTGTTTTTGTTTCTGGGTTGGCAGAAATCCAAGGAGAGCTGGATGACTCACCAACAGCATCACTGAGACCTCCCACTTATTTCCAGAACATGCTGGAACCTTCTGAAAAGAGAGGAGGAGAGGTGAGGTGGAGCTGTCTGGAGTATTCTGAGGGGCCCTGACCAATCCCCAACTTGGATTGCCAGAGGACAGGCCTCCTCAAATACTCAGGGTCAGCCCAGATGGAGACGAGTTGTTCGGGTGGAAGCTGGAGATAGAGTGTTAGGCTGACGGTGGCCTTGGAGGGAGCTCCCCAGTCTCGGAGGGTGACCTTGACCCTGGGCTCAGGTGCGGACAGGATCTTCTCCAGACACACGGAGGTGTCCTGGACAGGTGGCATGGAAGCAAGGAGAGGACAGCAGGAGAGCACTGCCAGGCAAGTCTCCAGGAGGAGGAACAAGGTGAAGCCAAGAGGGTTGGTGAGTGACACATAGTCAGGAGGACTGGGAGGCATGCCTGAGAGGTCTGGGTGCAAGCATTCTGAGATGGGTGCAGAGTCTGTTATACCGGAGGTGTATATAGTTCTCAGTTCCTATATTGCTTTTACAATCAACTGGTTATCACATATCTACCCTATTGCCATCCAAGTTATAATTCCCTAAATAAAACATAAAAACAAAGTACAAGGACACCAGGACCCGTCGCTGTCAGAATACACTTATTAGAGAATGCAGCTGATTGGCAACAGCCGCTGATGGAGAAAAGCTTTCCCTTTAACAGAAGTCAGTTAAGTAACAGTCCCTGCTGAACTGGCCAAATTTCAATCAGTGTATGGCCAGCTTTATTTTGCTGTCTCCCCTTAAATGTTCCTTACTCACCTAATTGGCTGTCATCCGGCTTCCCCAGTTTAAGTGCATATAAACAAGGGATTGCCAGAGACTGATACCCAGTCAAGTTCAGGTAGTTATTGAAGTTGCAAAGAATACATTTCATTATTTATCAATAAATACCCACCTGCCATAATTTTGTTTTTATTACATCTGCATGGAGTTCAGCTTTAAAGCCCAATGGAATTTTTAGTTTAAATTAGCGCTTTAGAATATATCTACAGCCGGAATAGAAAAGACCATCCCTCTCCAGCATGCTGCAGAGAAGGGCCTTTGCTATCTGTGTGTCTCTCTGCAGAAGTTCAACAGAGCCACTTCTGAGTCAGACCTATAGCTCTGTATTCAGCAAAGCAAATGCACCTTGCTGACTGGAGAGCTCTGATGATAGACCACTGAGCAAAGGTCCTTCTCTGCAGCATGCTGGCAGGGGATATGTTTTTTACCCGAGCGTTGGCTTCTTTTTAAAGAAAATTAACTGTAAGACTTTTCACACCTTTGTTTTAATGCATCTATAATATCTTTAGCTAATTTAAACTGAAAGTTATGTTAAGGTTTAACCCTTTCATTGCCAATGGCACTGTACTATGACAAAAAAGGGTTAAAACAATAGCAGCAAAAGCAGTCAGGAAGGTTACGTTTAATCAGCAGGCTCTGGGCTGTAATGTAAAAGTGATCTGGGTATCTTTACAGTTGCCCAATCACTTTTACAAAAGTAAGCTTGTGCAGCTCCTCCATCCCTCTCCACCCCTTTTTGGTTCCTAGGTTCTCCTGCTATCGTCTTCCATGATGGTAAGCACAAGGACATCCAAGAACATCTGTTCCCCAATGTCCTCTGTAAAGTGTGAACCCGGATGCACTCAGCTTTGGGCACACTCCGGTTCAGAGCGGTCAGATCCCAGGTATATAGCTGATTGAGCACAGCTGGCTTCAGGAAGTAGCAAGGAAGACATCAGGGGTTTAAAAAGAGAACCTCTTACCTTCTCCAACACCCTTGTAATAGCAATAAAGCTAAATAAAAGTGTTATTACTTTATAATAAAATAAACACAAGCAAATTGAAAAGAACCACGCACATGCAAACATGAATGCAAATGCGTAGGGGTTGCATGCATGCATGAATGAAAATTTAGGGTATTTTTTTTGGTTAACTCTAAACTGATCCAAACAATTTTGGGTACCACGGTTTTGCACCCTTCTTTCATAGTTTTCAGGCTTTTATATTGTGTGCACTAAAATTTTTTTTGCTGAAAATATAGGTTCTATTAAGTATCTCGCAAATATTTATTTTATTTAAATTTTATTACAGGCATGTACATTCACACAGTGCAACAGAAAAATCCAACTGCCATATTTTTCTACAAGGTCTCTGATTTCAGAAAATATTTAATGTTTTGAGGGTCCTAAGTTATTTTCAAGCCAAAATGTGGATTTTCACGTGTGTTAAAGTACACCTTTTATGAAAGAAATATGAAGGTTGCCATATCTGACTTGCTCCCAAAACTGAAGCCAAGTCAGCTAGCATGCTTCTTGAACATTTTAACGTGGATGATTTTTAAGATTTTTGTAAGCGCTTGTTTTAAAGTGATTTTAGCCCTGGTTCACACTGACTGCGGGAATGAAATGGTGCAAGTTCAGTTGTCTGTCTGCGTCTATTGACATAGACAGTGGGACTCAGCCCCACCCCCTGCGCCTCATCACTGGCTTTGTGAAGGAGGAGAAAAGCTGCAGATGTGCACAACGCTGGATCGAATGAGGGCTTGCGTAAGTAAAAGGGGTGTGAGAGGGGATGCTGATGCCTAAAATATTTTTTACCTTAAATCAAGGAATGCATTAAGGTAAAAGATATTTGGGCCTTAAAACAACTTTAAAGTGGCTATAAACCTCTGACATGAACAATGAACAAAACATATCCTTCCATAGTATGCACCAGGGCTTTTTTTCTCAGAGAATAGGTGCAGGAACTCCCGCCTTCCGAGTCACCTTGTGTCCACCCCCTAACTACCTCTGAGCACCAGTCCTTGGTTCCACCCCTACCCACCTCTGAGCGCTGTTCCTTGGTTCCACTCCCTACCCACCTCTCAGTAGTGGATACAGAATCAAGTATCAATTTGTGATGCTAAGTAATTTGTATGTAATTTGTTAATGATAGGAAGTAAAATAGATCCCCTGTAGCCAGCAACAATGGAGCACCCCCAGCAACAATAGACTCTGAACAGCTAGCAACAATAGACCTCTCCCTCAACAGTAGATGTCTCCCAGAAATGATTGTCTCCCAGTAGCATAAGAGTCCCCCAGCAACAATAGATCCCCCACCAGCTGACCTCCCCAGCAACAACAAACTCTCCCCCCTGTAAAAATATATCCACTCCAGCAACAATAGATCCCCCAGGAGCCAACATCAATAGACCCTCCAGTACACCCCAGAACCCCTTGCCATTACATACATTCAGAGCTGGAGGTGCCGGAACTGCATTCCCCCGCGTTCCTGCTGAAAAAAAGCCCTGGTATGTACTATCTTTAATACAAAGCACCTAGTCTGATATTTGTCTGTTTCCTGCCTGCTCTGTTATCTGCATGAGTCAATTCTGACAGCTAATGCAGATTTCAAGAAATGGAGGGGGGTGGGGAAGGGGACCTCCAGCACACACACCGTGATTGACAGCCTCAGCTGTGCATGTTCCTATGAGTTTGTGTGAAGGGATGTGTGGCCATTCCCTCAACTCAGGTCTCAGGTTACAGTCAGCTCCCTGCTATGTGCTCTGCAGTGTGTGACATCAGAGCCCTGCCCCCTGCATGCTAGAGCTCAGGGATGTTGTGTAAAATGTGTGCTTTAGAAGGCTGTAGAGGAGGGAGGCTACAGATAAACAGGTACTTTATTGTATAGAATGTGGAAGGGTCAGAACATTTGTCAAATTCTTCTTGTTTGTGTCCCCATTGGTGAGATTCTCCCTCGCTGCCTGTGTGGCCATAAGTACAGGAAGTGGGCAGAAGTTTCTCAACAGTGACCAGACAGCATTGCAAGCTTTTTTATTTTTTGGAGTGGAGTAGGGTTAGAAGATTTTTATGACAGTTTCTGTCCTTGCTGAGGGGAATACTATTGTGTTCTTTGTGGTCACCAGGATAGATCACAAATGGGGACACAGTCATAAAAATCTGCCCAAAGTTCTAACTATTCCTACTGTACCCATAAGAAAGAAAAATAGCTTATTGTTAACATTGTTATAATACAAGGTTCAAAATATGCATGCCCACATATTTTTTTTAAAGTGTCATTAATATCTTGAAAAAAGTATGATTGGAAATTTTCATATCTAGCATATACCACTCATAGCCATAAACTCAAAATACCATAAACATAGACGAAAAATCAGTATGAAGGATTTACTGAAATAATTTAAAAATAAGTATGTACCTACATACATGAGAGCCAAATGGGAGCACTTACCGTGCATTTCTAACATGCAGTGAGCTCTCTCCAGTAAATATCATTCTGAGCCTAAAGGTTCAATTCAGAGGTACACTCCATGCAGGTTTTTCTTGGCTTTGTGCTGTATTAGAATGAATGGGGACAGCTGTGTCTAGCTGCATGTAAAGCCTTAGTTCTATTCTTATGGTGTGTATGCCAGATGATCCTCAGTTAGGCACAGCATGGATACTGGATGTGTATTTAGCCTAAATTCACTCACACATGCACAGAAAAGACTGAGATGTGCAAACTACTGATCCAAGTTATCATTTATTTTAGGCTTGCAAGTATTGTAAATAACAGCTAGAAGTGACCCAATGTTGCCAATATTGCAGTATGATTTCCTGGGACACTGTGATGTGTTCAAGTTCATCAAATGCAATACGCTTCAGTGGATCTGCAGAACAAATTTTCAAGTAACATTTTTACTAGTCTGGAACACTAATAATTTTTTTTTTATACTACTTAAAAAAATCTTAGCTGCAGTAAGATATTCCTTCCCTATATGCCACAATATACAGATTAGCATATTTTTTTGTTAGAAAGCTCTACCTTTTAGTATTAAGGCTGGGTTTCCCCACATCCAATTCGCATAGCAGAAGAATATGATCGGTTCAATAGTTCACATGTCTCTGGGGCGGCTGCGGAGCGCACTGCACAGAAACGCTGTGCGTCTTTGCCTCTGTTTCAGGGCCGAATTCAGGCAAAGATTCTGCCCTGATTCATCCCTGAAACAGAGAACAGGGAGGGACAGCGTGGCTGTGCGATCCATGGCCAGTTTAGGTGTGAACCGAGCCTTAAAAGCAGCCAGTGAACTCCAGACAAGTACCTGTGTATCCAGGTTCTGACTACAACAGTAAGGAGGTAGAGACAATGATTTTCTTCTGTCCCCCTTTTGCTGAGATACTGAAGTTATGCTGTACTATTCTCCCCTGGGCAGCAAGGGGAGAACCAAAGCCAAGCAAACCCATAGACTTCCAAGAAAGGATGCTGGCAATCATGGGAGATGTATTCCAAAGCAACATCCATGTAAAGGAAAAACTGGGTTTCTGAATTATAGATTCCTGTATGCTCTGGGGCACAGGAGTCAAGGGGGGCTTAAGTAGAATCGCCTGGGAAAAGCTGCGGGAGTTCTGGCAAATGCATCCACGGGACTTTGTCTTCAGGGAGGCTTAGTTGTTTGGGTCCAGAGCTAATTACCAGTGGGAGCGCTAGACTTCTACCATCCTTTCCTGCATCATAGCCCTTCCTTCATTGCGACCAGGAGAACTGAGCATACCCAGGCTCACTGCTATGGATCACTGGACTCCTGCTACATCATAGCGGAATTGAGGGGACCCCTTCCACAGTGAGAGCAGACTGCTGAGCCCAGGAGTCAGGGAGAGGGCCACGAGCCCACATGTATTTGCATTGTTGCACACAAGAGCCGCTGAGGGCAGGACAATTAGGCACCAGAACCCTCTTACATCAAACTTAATTCAGCACTCCTATTATCAATACCACACTGTACCTCTCCCAAAGAGACTGAGCCACAGGAATATTGAACTGCATCCGTAACCGACTGGAGCCACCAAGTATTATACTGAAACAAGCCGAAACTCACTGCGTATTTGCTGCCTGCAGGCTCTCAAAGGGAACTTTCACCAACTGCACCAACATTCTTTAAGGGCCCTAACTGCAGCCGGGTGAAGATCTATATTGGAGACTGCTCCTCTCATTATTGCTATACACCATTAGTCTTCTTAAGCATTCAGTCATATAGTCTGGGGCAATCCAGTTAGTTTAGGCCTAGCATGGCTACCATTAGTACATGCTAGGAGTATAGCCTAAGGCTGGATTCACACCTATGCAGTTTGAGTGCTTTTTGCACTTTGCAGATTTGCACTACAGTCCATTTAACATGGTTTCCTGTGGAACACGTTCTGCAGTGCAAATCTGCAAAATGCAAAAAGCACTAAAAATGCATAGGTGTGAATCCAGCCTAATTCATTAATAGTTCAAATCTATCAACTGCTCACTGCTGTATTGGGTATTGCGGGTATTGTATTATAAGCGGGTATTGTGGTGCTATACAGGCCTACACCCAACCAGGTGAGTCAGAAAGGTTGAGGCTTCTGGGGAGGTCAAGTCCAAGAACAAGTGGACCTATTCTATCCAGTGGCTCCTATGGAGGTAGTGCTTCAGGTGTATACCCAGCCTAACCCATACTTCCCAGAGCTGCAGCCTCCGATCAGTTTATTTTGACAACAGTATGTGCCGCTGTCAGAATACAATTGGGGAATTTCATCCATTCACCTTTTTGTGAATGAACAAAAACTAATAGTGTACAGTATGGTCAGCACATTTAACATTACATATCTGATACTACGTGCACTTAAACAAGTATTAAAAAATATCTTTGTAACTCATATAAAATAGGGATATAACTGGAATCAAATGCTATTTGCATTCTTCTATGGGATATATCTGTATATGATGTATATGTATTTATATGTGATGTATAAATATACTGGATATATTCCATACACACCACCCCCCTATATTACAACCCTTTTGGATGATATAAGTTAAATTACAGGCGTATATTATTTAGGTGCAGCTGTTGTGTTCTTGCAAAGAATATCACTCTGTAGGAACAACAAAACATTAACATCGGGAAAACTTCCTCATTATGACTGCTGGACGTACTCAGAGGAACAGTTAAACCATTCCTAATTTCTTTTCCTGGACAGAGTCAGTTTTCCCAGTTACACCCCAGTCATGGATTTCTGCATTAAAGTCTCTACTTTCTCTATAGACAAACCATAGGGTGCTTTGTTGAGAAAGGATAAAGGCCTGACCCAGCCATGTATGTTTAAAAAGCACAGCAACAGTTTGCAGTCTCTTGGCTCCAGACTGACTCCATCCTGCTGTTAATAGAAAAAGGAGGGTCACTTGTAGCTTCCTTTTCACCCCATAACAAACAGCAAGCAGCCGGTCCCTCAGGCCTTCCTGTGTCCCAAATCCTAGATTACATGTAAACTGCAGTTTCACACAAGTTTATGCAACATGCATATAAATTCCAGCTGTCTGCCCATCATTTCTGGTAGTATGTTGGTCTGTACATAGACACATTCCTAAAAATAATGATTCTTCACAGATTAAACTTTTGTTGACCACTATTTTTTTTTTTCCATGTTAAAAAGGCATGCAGCCAAATAATAAAATACATGATAAATTGGATTCTTCTAGCCTAAAAAACACCCTCTCCCTATATACCTATAAAGATGTTAGCTTCCAATAATCGGCCATCCTGCTATGTGCGTGTGTGTATGTATGTATGTTTGTATGTATGTGTATATATGTATATATACATACGGTATCTATCTATCTGTCTGTAGCCAAGTGCTGGCTATATCGCTTTTGTAATCAAGGGACATTCCTTAGCGAAGATTGCATTGAACTTTGTTCCCTCTAGTGCCCAGCATGGGGATTATGACATAATTTCCTGATTGCAGAGCGAGAGAGAGAGACCACTACTGAAAGCAGGGGATCGTTGGGTGTGTAGTCTAGATCTAAAGCTGCTGCAAACTACAAGTTCCAGCTGGCTGGAGAAAGAAAGAATTCAAGGGGAGCAGATAAATGGAACTGTCCTGGGAAGGTGTTCGCTCTCTTGGGACATGGGATCTACAGCTGCAGGAGCGAGAGGCTATGATCCTCTGGTCGGTGTGAGTGGGTGCCTGGATGGCACAGAGGGCTTTTCGTTGAGTGAGCCTTATCCCTGGAAGCAGATCCTCAGTCACCGGCCTCTCATTGGCAGTGCAGCTATTCAGGGCCACTTTCACCTAAGCCCACGCAGACGCTGCTGAATCGTTGGGCATTCCTCATCTGACTGAAGATCCTTTAAGAGCATGTTCTGGGACATCCTATCTCCATGAGCCTTTATATATTCAGGATTGGTGTGTGGGCAGAAGCCCACCCTTGATATTACATTCAGAGACACTGCATGCAGACACCTTTACTCCATCTTTTTTTACACCAAAGGATTTAGTTGGGAAACACCTTGCTTATTCTATTAACCTTTGCTGGTCACCATTGCCATTGGGCTTCTTCATATCTAGATGAAGATTTCGGACACCCTTATTTCAAAGACTCCTCCACGCAAAGGAAACAACCTACAGCACCTGTTAATCTTAAAGGGGAACTTTCACTCAGGTGTTACATGTTGTGTTTTGTTGTTTCTTTTCGCCTGTGGCTTCAGAGCTTAGAGGGAGCTGACTGACAAAAAGTCTTTTCTTCCCCCTCTTGTACCTGGAGTCATAGGTACCCTTAAGATTAATTGGCTTATACCGCCAGGTCAACTATTATTTAATTGCATATCTCTGCAATTCTGTTTATCCTAAAGTTGCAATTTGGGCAATACCCACATTTTACATTTTTCTTTCTCTTGTTAGAATTTCCAGTAAAATATCCATTTGCAATCTCTGATATTTCTTTGGTGTCTTTTACATTTGTAGTCTCTCTTTAAATTATGTCAGAACCCAGGGTGTCAGAGGTGTCGGGGGGCTTGCAAGGTAAGGTCAACCTCTGGGGACAGTCATCTTCCAGTGGATCCCATGAGGGTGGTGCTACATCTCTGTCTATCTGTCTATCTATCTATAACACTATCTAGGTTGCTAGATAGTGAATATGATTTTTGTACAGGATAGGTAAATTGTCAGGCTTGGCTGACAGCCAAGCCTGTGTTTTTTTTTTTTCTTCTGGGTCAAGGTTGAGTGACTCAGGCAGAGCTGGTGACTCACAGACAGCATCACTGAGGCCTCCCACTTCTTTCCAGAACATGCTGGAATGTCCTGGAGAGGAAGAAGGAGAGGAGAGGTGGAGCTGCTTGGGGTATTCTGAGGAGCCCTGACCAATCCCCAACCTGGATTGGCAGGGGGCAGGCCTTCTTAAATATTTAGGGTCAGCCCAGCTAGGGAGGAGTTGTTTGGGTGGAAGCTAGAGATGGAGTGCTAGGCTGTCGTGGCCCTGAGGGAGCTCCTCAGTCTGGGGGGGTGACCTTGAGCCTGGGGCTTGGGTGCGGACATAACCCTTCTCACAACACATGGAGGTGTCCTGGATAGGTGGCATGGGAACAAGGAGAGGAGAGCAGGAGAGCACTGGCGGTAAAGTCTCCAGGGAGGAACAACAGGTCACAGCTAAGAGGGCTGGTGAGTGATACACAGTTGGGAAGGACTGGGATGGCACTCCTCAGAGAACTGGGAGATTGCAGTCTGGGATGGGTGCAGAGCCAGTGAAGTGGACTGTGGTCAGGCAGTGGAGAGAGGCAGCTGCAGCCAGGAGGGCTTACAGGGCCTGAAGAGCTGTGGTACTGGGAGCGGAAGCCACGTGGACAGCTAGCACTAGGACTACCACTATTTTTCTGCTACACCAGGGGTGCCCTGCCTGCAAAGGGCATTTCCTAAAGCCTGGCTGAGCCAGTGGCAGGCTTAAAATATAGTGCTAGCTGGTCCTGGAAGAACAAGCAAGGGATATGCTGGAGGTGTTGAGGAGAGATAGCCTGCAAGTGCTGTGCTGAAGCTAAAGTGTACAGGAGTATATACAGGAAGTGTATATAGTTGTTTCCCATATACTTTCTTCAATCAAGTGGGCATCCCATACTTCCTTACCCCATCCAAGTTTAATACCGCTAAATAAAAAAAAAAAAAAACAAAGTTCAAGAACTGGTTTTCTGCCTGAGGGTGAATGAGAACTGTGTGCCTGACTGGGCAGGGTGAGAGACGGACTACAATACTCAGCAGCCCTTACAGGGGTACCGCTACATATCTATCTATCTACTGCTATTCTGTTTAGCTTAACAGCATACAGTATGGTATACAGTGCCTTGAAAAAGTATTCACCCCCTTGGCATTTTTAGTGCTTTGTTGCCTCACAACCTGGAATTAACATGGATTGTTTGAGGATTTGCATCATTTAATTTACAGAACATGCCCACAACTTTGAAGATGTTTTTTTTTTATTGTGAAGCAAACAACAAATAGGACAAAATAACAGAAAAAGTCAATGTGCATAACTATTCACCCCCCTAAAGTCAATACTTTGTAGAGCCACCTTTTGCGGCTATCACAGCTCCAAGTCGCTTTGGATAAGTCTCTATGAGCTTGCCAGATCTTACCACTGGGATTTTTGCCCATTCCTCCTTGCAAAACTGCTCCAGCTCCTTCAAGTTGGGTGGTTTGCGCTTGTGAACAGCAATCTTTAAGTCTGACCACAGATTTTCTATTGGATTGAGGTCTGGGCTTTAACTAGGCCATTCCAGCACATTTACATGTTTCCCCTTAAACCACTCAAGTGTTGCTTTAGCAGTGTGTTTGGGGTCTTTGTCCTGCTGGAAGGTGAACCACCGTCCTAGCCTGAAATCACACACAGAGTGGTACAGGTTTTGCTCAAGAATATCCCTGTATATAGCACCATCCATCTTTCACTGAGGAGAGGCTTCCCACCGAGCCACTCTGCCATAAAGCCCCGACTGGTGAAGGGCTGCAGTGATGGTTGACTTTCTACAACTTTCTCCCATCTCCCGACTGCATCTCTGGAGCTCAGCCACAGTGATCTTTGGGTACTTCTTTACCTCTCTCACCAAGGCTCTTCTCCCCTGATAGCTCAGTTTGGCTGGACGGCCAGCTCTAGGAAGGAGTTTTTTGATGGGACAATGCTAGAATCCTCTTTAGAAAAAACAGATGACACAGAGGCTCGTGATGAAAGTGAAGTTTCATGAAAGAGAAAAACCCAGGATTCCAGAGACAGAAAAGGAAAACAAGGAGGGGGACCCATGGTTCCAAAGACTAACAGAACAAGTTACCCACGGAAAGCACAGAACAGGAAATACAATGACAGGCAAGCCAAATGGAAGCCAAGGAGTAAGTGCATCTACGTAAAGCACCCATCATCAAGATCCAGCCTTGACGGTCCTGAGATCGGGTTGATCCGGAAGCCATCAATTGTTCCCTGGGATCCTACTCTGGAGGCCATCTACATACTTGCCTGGTGTGGCACCTTGCCTGTTTGACTCTATGCTGCCAGCATTAGAGTCCACCGTATCTGACCAAAAGGTTTCCAATTCTTCCCTGCTGGAGAGATTGCTTTCATGGAGCCAACATAAGAGCAACTTCTGTAATGTAACACTCAAGGAGAGTGTTCGGTTTACATAGCAGTGGATATCTATGGTCGCATGTTAACCCCCATGAGAGTGGGTTGAGGCTCTTTTCGGCCAAACACGAGAGTGAGAGGCCTTAATAGCTGGTGAGTTTGAACTTCAGAAGGGAGTGGAATCACGTCACCGAGATGTGGTGGATTTTTGGATCACAGCATAGCAGATTGGAGACACACTCACTTTTGGAATTTTTTCCTCATTTCTTCACAGTTTATTTGGACTGTTTTTCACTTATTCTATTCATCTACAATATTTTTTCTAGTTTATTAATTCATATATATTATATTTTGTTAGTATTCATTTTTTCAGCCCAGTTTTTAGTGCTGGTACTAATATACCAGTTTCACACAACTGCCACGGGGTGTAATTATTATTTATAGTTCACTTATTTTACATTTCAGTCATATTGTTTGTCTGATCATTCTTGTTTATTCATTCACTTGTGTTATAGTGTCACATTATATCAAGGTGTTTATATATCTTTTATGCTATAGTAATAGGGGATGTCAATTTGTTTGTTCACTTTAAACTCATCCTATACATATAGCCTCTGTGATTCAGTGCACTTCCAGCTCGCTCTACGTCATCAGGGTGTGAGCTAGTGCCTGTCTCACTCCCACAGTGAGTGGGAACAGCGCCACTATTCATCTTTACCATTTAGGGGTGGATTCAGCTCACATATACATATACTTTAACTGTGCCGTACAAACTTCAGTGACAAAGGAGGGTGTAGGATATGTGTGCCTCCATGGGTATGTGCAAAGACACATATATATATATATAATGATCAGCACTCACAACAGATCTCATCACAAGGAAGGCACATGATTTGAAAGAATTCTTTCTAGTCATGGTGCCCAGATTTTTTATTTAGATATTATTGGTCAGCTTCTACTGTGGTAGTATGTTTCCTTATGAACTAAATCTGGCCATAGATGGATCTTTTTTTTTTTTTGAACAGTAAATCGTCCACACATTTGAGGTGGATGGGGAAATCCTCTTTGCTGGGTTATTGTATTCTGACAGTGGGACTCCTAAGTTGTTAGAATATACTGATCAGCACTGCTGCGATTGGCTGTAACTCCAATCGAATAAAGAAATGCCATATATTCCTGTTCATGAGAAGTCGACCATTAGATTGACATCTCTCTGACGGGAACAACCATAGATGGATTGAAAATCGGCACATCCCTGCTGAACCAACTGAATTTTGATCCATCTATGGCCAACTTAAGGCAAGTGTCAAACTAGACTTACATTTACAAAGATCTGGAGGGGAATTAATAAAAAAGTCTGAGACATTTTGTTTTCAACGTAGTCTCAACTGGAGCAATTAATCAGCTTTTAAATTGTCATTTTCTGAGCTGTGTGGTTGCTATGGACAAAGGAAATAGTTGAGACAGAACGTGCCTCAGAGAATTTTAATAATTCCCCCCTCTGTGTTTTTTATTTTCACGCAATAGGTTTTCTCTCGAGTAAAGCAGAAGTCCCAGCAAAGTTACTTTTGTGTTTGTAGGGGTGTTTCATGAACCTTGCTCAAAATTGTGTCTGTGATTATTGAATTTGGGCCATTGGTGGGACTAATCAGCAGGCTTAAAACAGAAGCCATGCTCTGCCTGGGCAACAGATACCAATTCCAAATTAAAAGAAAAAAACTGTATATGGTGGTGGATTTTCATGTGGCTTTGAGGCTAACATTGAAAATACACAAATACTTTAAATTACAGGTTTAGGGCATGCCTTAAAGCTGTACATGGTGATATGGAAGATTATATGTAGCTCACCATTGCAATGCACAACATAGCACAGTATCTTTCCTCACACAGAATTGTCAGCTTTCTTCCACAGTCCCAACACACACTAACAATATTCCTGCTTTGAGCCCACCCATTCATAGTTATCCATTGCTTAATATAAACCAATAGCCAATAGTTTGTGATTTGTTCTGAATGCAAATCCCAGGCATCCACCTAAATCCTAAAGTTATACAAACTAGGATCTCCTCCTTACCTCTATGCATAATCGACAGATGCAGATAAACTTTGTAATAAAATTAGGCGGCAAATTGTTTTATTATCCTTTTGCTCAAGGATAGATCTAATTTTGGATATTGTCAAGTTATCAGGTGTGCTAAAAAGTGCACTTTTCACTGTTGTTTCTAGCAATAATTTTTTTTTCCTTATGACAGTCTGAGCTATTTCTCCTGTGTCTAAAATGTAAGCAAGCTTTGAGAAACATACCTAATCATTTTACATATTTAAGGCTTTTTTCAGATCTCTGGGGTCTATTGTTATGCATCGCATTAAGACAGGCAATTCTTTAGGAACCTAAACATCCGTAAATCTTACATGACTCTTTTTTGTAAGACACCGCACCACAACTCATGGCATGTGCATTGCCCTACTGTAATTGTGTGTTTAAAATGAATGAACTCCCTGCACAAACTGTTGCATGTTAATAGATGTTGAAGTAACGTGTGGTAGAATAAGTGTCACCACAACACAAAGCATCAACAGAGTCCTTATGGTTTCAATATGGTTTTCTAAAATTGTGTGAAATAATATCAAGGTATAAGAAGTGGAACACATATCTTCTTCCTCGTTAAATCAAAAAGGTGATGCTTCATTAAAAAAAAATAATGAAAATACATATGTTAAGGGCAAGTTTGGACAATATAATTACATAACATAAGTTCTAAATCAAACTCATCATTGACCTGATTTTCTTTTCTCCATTCTGAAATTTCTAAGACCAGTTTGTTTTTGACATTTAAAGCCCTGTTATTGTAAATCTAGGAAGCAGTAGTAGTTTTCATCTACTGTTTGGTCTAGACCTTTCACATTCATGTCATTAGTAGTTTCCTTAAATTAAGTCTGGGAACAGTTATGTACTGGGCACCTTCAAACCCCTTCTCTAAATATAGAACAGAGGATTTTCCAGAAATAATTCTGTAGACTAAGTGAAGGTTCAGGGTATCTGACTTCATTGAAAATAATATTGTCTAAAGGTTCAGCAAGAAAGCTGTACAAAGTTAAATAAACAAACATATTTTAATTGCAGATTTATATGCATTTTTTAAATATGGCAAATTATGCCACCATCCACAAAGGTTTTTTGATCGGCAACCCATTTTACCCTTTGGTAGTAATCAAAGATGGCACATGCCATGGCACATGACAGCTTTTAAAACTTTGCAGGCAACTTTAACACCAAAAACCAGTGCAACAATGTACTAAAAAGCAACCTTATAGGTTTGGAGCAATTAAGAGTTTCAAGATGTTTTTTTAATTGAGTTACAAATGTCTCTGACATTTGTGTCTGCTGACAACATACAAAAGCCTCTGTAGCATGGCAAAGGAACATGGGATCACACATGAGACCCACTGCACCATGCACCATGCTGGCATTTCAGAACCTACTGCAGTTTTTACTGCTATACAGCCAAATCTGCAGTCATTGTTCTTAGCAACTTGAGTTTAAAAACTGTTTTCCAGAACCTGTACATAGCTGTATACTTAAAGCAGAACTTCACCCAAAATTAGAAGTTGCCCCCTACCCCCCTCTTCTCCCACTTTTGAAAACATTTGTTTTTTTTTGGGGGGGGGGGGGGGCATGTACCAAGACAATCCAAGCTGCAGTTCGGTCCTCCTCTCTTTGCCTGCAGCCTTCTGGGACACATGACAGGTCCCAGAAGGTTCCATGACCATTCTCAAAGAACACTGCTGCTCACAACAAAGCGCAGTGGGAAGCTGGCTGTGAAGCCACAAGAAGTCACAGCTGGCTTACCAAACTAAACATGCTGGCGCTGGGGACCCGAAGACTGGTGAAGAACCAACCCAGGTGAGGATGGAGCTGGATCCCTGGAGAGGTTGGAGGAGGAGGAGGGGGATGGGGGGAGGGCAGAAGATCCTCTTTAAAGCGTATCTAAACCCAAAAGCAAAAATATAACTTGTTGCAGCTTACAGTGCTTAGATGTGGAGGCTGCAGTATATTTTTCAGGCTTATTTGAGTCCCCTGTCCCTGTGCCCATGTCTTTGCGCACAGCAACACACACACACTGACACACCTGGCTGAGCAAGGAATGTTTACTGCAGATGTCTGCATATACACCACAATGACACAAGGTGCATAGTCACCAAAAATGTCACAGCAACTGTTTAAAGTATAACTAAGGGTAGGACATTTTTATGTTGTAGTTTTGGATAGAGTGGAGAGGCATTAGAACACCTGTCAGGCTTTTATTGCTATTTGTGCCCCGTTAGGAAAATTCACGCCCTCTATTAGTTCTGTTTACCATTATCAATGAAAGTGAATATAAAGGAAAATCTCCAAATTTGTGTTGTCCCCAGAACAGGAATAGTGAGGATATCTTCAAATAAGGACAATATTTTGATGACCCTGGAGGTGGTCAGGGACTCCCCCATTTTAGAGGGATTTTCTTTCACTTCCTGTTTTGGATATGGGACAAGAAATAATGGAGAATCTCTCCAATGGGATGCAGATTGCAAAAATAAACCTTACAGAGGGTAGAAAAGTTTTGTTAAGTTTAGTGTTACCTCAGGCAATAGCAAGAAGTATATTGCAGCCAGGTACACAAAGAAGGAATAAACTGTAAAACACTGGTTAAACAGTAAGAGAATTATACTGTAATGGTTAAACAGTAAGAGACATATACTGCAAAGATTAAGCAATAGGAGTGATATGCTACAGAAGCAATAGTTGTTATAGAACACAACACCTCCTGAACCCTGTACTGGGCAACCCTAATAGAGGCAGATGTATATGTATACCACAATAACAGTTCAGCAGTCAATAATATGCTACTATTTTTTTTCTGCTGGCCAACTCATTGGGGACCAACTGTTCTGGTGGAGTGCTAAAGGCACTGCCCCTTTTAAAAACTGATACAGGCACTGCCACAATTTTTTTTACAGAAAACTATGTCCCTTTTTTATCAAGGTTAAGTGAAGGCTTAATCAGTGACCTCTCACAACTCTGTGTCAGCAGGGGGATCTCCTTCTGCTCACTGGCAGTGTACCCCAGTCAGTGTCCTCAGCGTCCAGCTCCTGAATCAGGCAGCAGGCTCAACGAGCATCCTGGGCATCCACCAATGTTCTGAAATGGCTGCCACTGTGTCTCTCCTTAGCCCAAATTCAACAGTCCCCTTGCAGACTCAGTGCAGCCAGGACACTAGTTTAAACCTTCTATTAATCTTTTTGAGAAGTAAGTATGATTTGTATGGATTAGCTCCTTAATACCTTCACATCTTGTTTATTGGTTAGACATATAAGAAATGATCTTAACAGACTGCTAACATTTTCTTAAGAGCCAGACTCTGGACACAAAGTGGGTTTTCCCCACCATGTGCTTCTCTTGTGGTTAGTGGGTTTTAATGTGCAACAGCAGAACCTGTCCGCATTAGTGAATACTCATATTTTTGTATTCACGACTTGACTTTTGGATTTGACAGTAATTTGCATAGTCAGATATATTTTATTTAAAATTAAATTATTTGGGATCTGCACTGGACTCAACACAAATGAATCATATCTATGCATTCCCATCTATATAACAAAGTCCCATGTACAGTATATATTAAAGAGCAAGAAATAATATCTAAGAAAAAGTCATAATTCTGTATTGTTTACCAAATTCCTTCTTACCAGAACAATGTTTTGTACCTTCCACTATAAACTGGCATTATTCATCTTATAAAAATTTGATCACTTAATGAATGGACTCATGCCACCAAATATTATTATTGGCCGTTCCACTCCTTTCAGTAGGAGTATTTTTATTTCCCTGAAAGCATTATGTAACACCGGGAGGATATTTGGGCTGCCAAATTCTACAGTGGTTTGGAAAGTAGCTTCGGGGTGGTTTATGTTGAGCAGAAAGGGAAGTCATAGAGAGAGAATTTGTAAATTCATTTTGTGCTGGTATTCTTAGTAAAAAAAATTTAAAATATTACCATTTTCACTTTAGTTACTGACAATATATGTTTAAGGGTTTATATTCGGAACATGGATATATTCTAAAGATTGTTCAATGTACCAAGATTCCAGTGCTGCACTGTTGTTTACTAAGAGTTTTTTTTTTCGAAGGCCAAAATTTTACATTTTCCTTTCTTTTTGCAAAATGTAAGATTGATTTTTTTTTTTGTTTGGATGTAATATAATTACCCAATACACAAGGATGGGCATGCTTGAAAAACTATGAAAAAATAATTCTGTGCTCGTGGGTCTTTGGAAACGGACAAAGAATCAAAGAACAGTCATTTTTATTGTATATGTTGGTGAGTTCATGGAAAGATAGGTTTCAATATTATTTTAGACTTTGTAAATTTATAAACATTTTTTGTTTGGGCAGAAGTCAAGATCTCATGTCATGTCTCTGCCTGTGCTTAGTATTCAAGGGGCCCCACAAGATCTCAAAGATCAATGAAAGGGCTAACACGGTAGATTGCAAGCATCATGCAAGGTGTCTGTATTTTAATACTGTGGTCACTTCAGAAATGTTTTAGACAAGGACATAACTAGCAACCACAGGTCCTGTAGCAACATTTTAGGGGGCATATTTGCCAAACTGAAAATTGAACAACACCTATTAAGATAGTCATGTGGCACATGTGAGCTACAACATATATTGTTTTCTACCATAATGACCTTTGTTTTTAAGGACCACTTTCCTGGTGGCCAGCAGGACAAAAAATGTTTCCTTTCGTTGATGTTCAGTGTGAAGAAGAAGGCCTCTTAGACTCCTTTCACACTGAGGTGGTTTTCAGGAGCTTTAGCGCTTAAAATAGCCTCTGCTAAGCGCCTGAAAACCTCCCATTCATTCCAACGTGTCTTTTCACACTGGGGTGATGCACTTGCGGGATGTTCCACAAAGTCCTGCAAGCAGCATCTTTTGGGCGGTTTGGGAGTGCTGTATTTAGTGCTCCCAAAATGCCCTGCCCATTGGAATGAATGGGCAGCACTTTCAAAGTGCTTTGAAAAAGTGCCCCGTTAGTGGGTGAAAAGCGTTGCTAAAACGAGCAGCGCTTTAGCGCTAATGGCCGGGGGGCTTTCATTGTGAAAGCAGTCTTGCAATGGTAGTCATAGTCATAATGCTTCTATACATTGGTGGTCAGTAAGAGGAAGAATGTCAACATTCATTGGTGGTCATTAGGAGAAAAAAGGTTGTTTTCCTGACAGACTCCATGTCAGCCTACGTGTGGGTTAACCCCGCCTCCTCTCCAATGCTATAGGACCCCATTCCCATAAATGAGCACTCACCACTAGCTACTGCGTTCCTTTTTTGTCCTCCTCCAATGGACCTACATATGATGTTCGTGTTCGATCGTATGGATCCAAGATGGTGGCATACCTCATGCGGCGCAGCTCAGGGCCCAGCCACGGGCGGGCGAGTAGCGTTAAGAGGCTGGAGTTATACCCCTTTGGTGGAGGGATGGTCGCCTCTGTATGCCGGATGGATGGCAAGGTCAGCAACAATGTTTGTTTTCTCCATGGCAGTTGTTGTTTGTGTGGTCTGTCTTTCTCTTAAAGCTTCCCAGTTCATACAAAGGCTTGTGTGGCCGTTCTTGGACCGTTCTACCCTTCATGGCGGTTGGAGCGCTTGTGCGTTCCAGCTCGCCTTGGCACTTCCGGTTGCGGCCGTCCGCACTGCTCGCGCCAGCGCAGTAGCCTCCTTGGGAGCGAGGCTTGGCTCGCGCCTGCGCAGAGCAGCGGATCGTTCGGCAGCCGCAAATGCGCAGTACGGTCGCCGCCCTACGGCGCAGGCGCGAAGTAGGGGCGTTGACGTCACGGGCGGGGAGTTTAAATTCCGCTCCTAGCTCCTGCATAATGGGAATTCCCTGGCAGTGAGTGGGAGTGGAGCGGTTTTTCCCCATACCTAGCCCTGGTCTATTTCTCAGGTGAGTGCCTGCCTGCCTGGCTACACTAAGGCAATGTGCATTGTTTAAAAAAAAAAAAAATATAGAAAGAAAAATATATATATTTTTTTATATGTTAAAAAAAAAATATATATATATAATAAAAGGGAAATAGTATATATATATATATATATATATATATATATATATATACATATGGAGAAAAATATATAAAATATTTTAAAATATACATATAAATAATATATTGTGGATCATAAATTGATTTATTAATTTTTATTTCACATATGCACATATAGTTATCTTTGGGGCAAGATTATTTTATAATTCCCCTCACTGGTGCCTTGGCTTTTTTCAGGGCATTTTTTGCCTGCAGACCACCCATACTGTGTCGCTCTTCGTCCAGAGGTCATGGACAATTTACCACCTTTAAGTGGCCAGCCCTCATGCACAAGGTATGTGCTTGTGAGGGGAGGGGTTGAGCTTCAGTCGCAATTACTTGCGTTTTCTGATGTTATGTCTCACCTTTCCCCTCCTCTTCTCTGTTTTCTTTCCAGCCCTTCTAGATCAGACCCTCAGATCGCGGTCCAGAATGACAAAGACCTTGCCAGGCCACAATACCAATCATCTTCAAGATCCAGACGAGACTCTCCGTTTGGAAGCCACCACCAGGGGAGATGTTCTCATTCCTCCTTCAGACACCGCTCCCACCGCCATGACAGCCGCTCTGATCGAAGAGCCTGCTGGGGATGTGGAACACAAGTACCGTTGCTATGCCCGTGCGGTCGGGGAAAAAGAGACGGAGAACCAGCGTTTGGAGTCTCTCGTAAAATGTGTGGTGCAACAATCCCTGAAAGAGATGGATACACCCCACACGCTGAGCCAGTCTACTACTTTATCTGGCCCTCCGGCTGATGAGGCCCGTGATGATCCGGGCACTTCCCAGCCTTACGTTGCCTCTCTTGACTCTTTGGATGATGATCCTCAGGAAGAAGAAGAAATCGGAGGCTTTGACTTCAGTATGGTTTCGCTATTAATAAAGACAATCAAGGAGGCCCTTAAATGGGAAGACCCCTCCACCCCCCTAGCCAAGCAGAAAAAAATTCTGTAAACATCTGGGGAAAGATCGCTCAAATTTTCCGCTCCTTTCTGAACATAAAGACATCATAGATGAGGAATGGAGTAAGACGGACAGGAAGTCCTCCATGTCAAATAAAACCTCCAGATTATATCCCTTCAAGTCAGAGGAGATGAAGTATCTGGAAAATGCTCCTCTTGTGGACGCAGCCTTAATGCGTCTGGCCAAACATATTACGCTCCCTTTGGAAGATGTGGTGTCCTTCAAGGATGGTCTTGAAAGAAGGATAGATCAGGATTTATGGATCATGATGAATCAAGAAAATTTACGGGCTGGCCGGCACGGCCTGTAAACCGGCCCTGGCACTTGTGGCCACGTCGAAGGCCATGGAGGCCTGGACGGAGAATGTGGATTCCTTCCTTAAGGGTGTTTCGGAGGAGCTAGCCGGAAGTTCAGCAGCTGCAGAACTGAAATTAGCGTCAGTCTTCCTGGGGGAGGCGTCCATCGATTTGATCCGCCTATTGGCGCGAATTATGTTGTCATCGGTCACGGCCAAACGGGCTTTGTGGTTACATCCTTGGCTTGCTGACCCGGTTTCCATGCAAGCCTGGTGTAAAATCCCCTTTGAGGGATCTTCACCGTTCGGCAACAAGTTAGACGATGCCATAACACGGGCCACAGGTGGCAAGTCAGGCTTCCTCCCCCAGGACAGGCGTCTACTTGGACGGATGAAACCCCAGTTCAGAAGACGCACTCCGGAACGCTCTAGGGAAGCACGCTCGTACAAGGCCGGCAAAGACTTCGAGAAAAATTGGAGCAGAGGTCAGGCATCCTTTCGTAAGCCCGCTAAAGGCCAGACATCCAGCGGTCGTGAGCAGGCGAAGTCTTTTTGAGATTGCGCCTGCCCAGGCGGGTCGGGTGGGGGCTCGTCTGCTCCTCTTCCGACATGTCTGGGTGGCCTCAATCTTGGACTTTTGGGTAATAAGGACAGTCTCGTCAGGTCACAGATGGACCTTCTCCAGTACTCCTCCCCCCCAGATTTGTCTCCACTCTTCTTCCTCGGTCGGAGGAACAGAAACAAGTGTTGCTGTCCTATGTGGACCTCCTGAAGACTCAGGGAGCAGTGGTACACGTCCCGAAGGATGAATGGTTCCAGGGGATATACTCCCCTCTCTTCTTAGTTCAAAAAAAGAGTGGCTCTTGGCGCCCAGTCATAGACCTGACCTACCTCAACGAATTTATAGAGCACGGGAAATTCAAAATGGAAACCCTGTCGAACATCCAGCGAGCCATACAGCCAGGCGATTGGATGATTTCCATCGACTTGAAGGACGCTTATTTCCACGTCCCAGTAGAAAAGGAGTTTTTACCATTACCTCGACGACCTCCTAGTATTGTCTCAAAGCAGAGAGCAGTTGCTGGCCCACCGGGAACAAGTGACAGTGATCAGGGATAGTGGTTACTGAGGGAAATGAGGGCTAAGCTGTTGACTTCGACAACAAGTCAAAGTTCGGATATCAGTAAAATAGTTGTTTTGTCAGCTTAGGTTGCAATTTTGGGTAAAGAAGAATTCATTTCAAACAGTTGATGGAACAGAAGCTGATGGTTTTCAGCTGGGTACCTCTGCAACAATGTGCATTCATAGTTGTTGAGCTATAGAGAGCGTTGATCTCTATTGTCCAGTGCTATTCAACTAAAAGCTATCCTCTGTGCTACCCCAACATTCTGCCTCTGCCAAACCCCTATCACCGACCGCTAGTATAAAAGTAACAAAACCCTACCAAAATGCCCACTCACCTAAATTTGTGTTCACTTGCTGTTCTGGTCTTGAGTCCTTCTTCCTCCTTCTGTGCACAAGAGACAGGATCCTTCTTTGGGTGTCCACGTGCTTTAAGTAGACACTTTCTATTGGCTGTCCAGTGGCAGGGCCATTTCAGAATCCAGAAGAGAGAATGCAGTTATGACCTCAATGTGAGAGGATCAGCCAGCATAGGCAAATCTGTAGCCATGAATTATTGGTCAGTTGTACCTGGAAACGGTACTGGCAAACAGACAATGGACTTAGGTAAGTATAATATTTCTTCAGAAGTTATTTAAAACAAAAAAACTGTATAGGTGAAAGGGGTTTTGGAGGGGATTTATGTTTGTCCAGAGATGAGGTTAAAAATGCTTTAGACCACATTTGTATCCACAAATGTAGAGCAGGACCACATCCAAATCAATCTTTCCATTTGCAGTTTCTTGTTCAAAAATACACATAAAAAAACAGGAAAAGACATACAGTATAACATGAATAATCTCTTTCAAGGTAGCTCCATCCTCAGGGGCTCTTTCACTCACCTGCATATTGGCACTGTATCTTGCTTTTACACCATCCTGTATGGCAGCAACGCTCTGTCATAGATCTGGCTGTACAGCCCGTGTAGGGGTTATTGGGAAGTCGTGTTAAGCTCTGAGCAATTATAAACCTTCATTGTTGTCAATAGCAGCAATAATAAAGACCCTTTTACTGGTTTTCAGTTATTACTTACCTGAACATACGCTCCCACACTACTTCCTCCCTCGACGCTGGGCTGGAACTACACCCTCATTTTTGAGCAGGCAAATAAGGCAGGAAGTGTAAAAGAGTTGATAATTACCACATAATACTAATTTATATTTTGGCAGCCATGGTGTAAGGTAAATAGAATATTCACAATGTCAGTGTGGGTCCCTGCACATAGGCTTGTAGATCCAGGCAAAAGGGCAACATCAGATGTACTAGGATGGTCCACCATGTGCGTGCGGGCAGGCACGTAACAATTAGCATGTGCACTTGGACTAAGAGAAATTGCCAAATGGCCTTTAACTTGTTCCCATGTTCCTGAGATATTATTCACTGTATTTATATACTCTTAAAGAGGAGGTCCAGCCCCCCCACTAAAAATTAAAAGTCAGCAGCTACAAATACTGCAGCTGCTGACTTTTAATATATGGACACTTACCTGTCCAGGGAGGCCGCAATGTTGGCACCGCAGCCGATCTTTGGATCAGCTGTCGGGTGCAGCCGATCTTTGTATCGGCTGTCGGGTGCAGCCGCCAGCATTCCTGGTAAGGGAACCCGGCAGTGAAGCCTTTCGGCTTCACAGCCAGTTCCCTACTGCGCAAGCGCAAAACTCACTGCACATTTTAATTGGTCTGGTGGCGGAGGATGGAGGAGGGTGGCCGAACTTCCGGGAGACCGGGCCACAGCCCGATCTCCTGGAAGTAGGGAACAGTACCTGTCAAAAGCAGGTACCCCTCCCCACTGAAAGGTGCCAATATACGGGGCAAACCTCACACAAGGACGGCAGGGGAACACTGCCAATAAAGAAATCAATTGCCTCCATCCCTGTTACATATGAATATATGGGGGGGATTTCAGGGCTTTCATATGTAACAGAGATGGAGGCAATTGATTTCTGGATTGGCAGTGTACTCAAGATGTGCTTGAGTGCATGTGTGTATATAAATTAAATTAAAAGTTTTTACTTGTCTGTTCATAATTGTAATGTATTTATACATCCATCTATGCCAATTAAATCCTTTTACAATCTATACCTCCACTAATAAACAGAAACTGAAGGCTGTTTAGCCTAGAGAAGGGGGGGAGGGGAAAGAAATCTTCCCCAGGGACTTTTAAGGTGCTATTTAATAAACAGTATATTCAAAAAATTCTATACAATCATATTGAGTAAAATTAATATTTATTTGTATTAAATCACATTAAAATATTCATGCCTCACTTCAAGAGTGAGACATGTAAGTAAGAACAATACAACATGAACAATGTCACCCAAAAATTATTTTTTTCTCCACATTAGACAGTGTAACAAGAAGCAACTACTTAAAGGTGCCAAGACAATCTGCCGCTCGACATGTTTCGCTCTAATACGAGCTTCTTCAGGAGTTTAAAGGCAATGATTGTGGCGAACTCTAAATGATGGGGAAATAGGCAAAAATCAATACATACATTTGAACATGTATAGAAAACATCTAATAAATTTTTTTGAATTTACAAAAATTCCATTACCAGAGTAAAGATTGATACAGAGCATTTAAATGCATGCATGTAGGTTTCGATACTAAACACTTTAACCAAATATATGTAAACAATCAAAATTTATACATCTTACCAGGCTGTAGCACATTAATCCAATATAGATACTTCAATAGAATGACAATACTGCTACTGGTTTCAAACCGGGGAATTCTCATATGTGAGGGGTATCGCTGCCATGCTATGACCACAGGGGAATATAAAGTTTAAGAAACGGCCCTTAAAAAAACAAAGTAGATTCAAAAATTAGAAGAAGGGGATCGCAACCAGAATCTTTCATGATTTAAATTTGGGGGGGATATATACCCTAAGGTAGAACCAATTCAGGATATATTACCTGGAACATAAAAGTATCACGGCAAATATTATCACGTAGGTGGGGATGGCATCATAATCAAGTGAAAAAATTCACTGATGGCTGCAAAGGAGAGCGATCATCAGCAGAGATGTTTTCTAAGTGTAGAAAGAGAAAGTGCAATAAGGACCAATAGAGAATCCAAGGTGTAACTTACTGTCAGCTAATGACAGTGTCACACAAGGAAAACTTACTTCACAGATAGTGGTCCGGCACGCAGACTTGGAGCATCACGTTGCCTCCGTAGGATCGCACCGGTGACAGAACTGTGGGCGGTGTGTAACCGCCTTTATATACCCCCATCACGGCGGCGTCTGATCTCGCCGCCGGGATGCGGACGCTCAATGAGATTGACTACATCAGGACGTGGGGGGACGTGGTGACGTAAATTCTGACGTCAGCAACGTATGTAGAGGTTACTGCGCATGTCAGCGCGGTTCTAGAGCCCATGGAGCATCAGGGCGCCAAGGGCGCCATCTTTGTTGAGGGAAAGAGAGAGGTAAAAACAAATGGAGATAAATTGAAGCATTATACCTGCTTTTGTTCTGAAAAACAATAAGAAAATATATGTATTCCCAATGAGTACTTAATGGAGGCTCATATATATCAATAATTAGGTATCCAAACCCCAACCAGACATGATCAGGCTCAAATTTAGGGGCCACCAGCCATAGGGGCGATTGGTTCAACACCACAAATGGTGGGTGCCCAGGGCGTCCGTGTGGTCTAAATTGACAAAGATAATCCCAATATGAGGATAATTCCGGCGAGCAGTTAAAAATAAAAAATATATATAAAACCAAGAAATCTTTTTAGGTGAGATTTGCAGCCACAGCCTGCAAGATGTAGTACAGACAAAACAGTGGAGGTTCAATGATATCAAATGTAACATACGTAGATATATATGGTCATATTACAACTAATGCTAAATATCATCTATGGCTCAAACATACAAGTGATACCACAGCACAGCATTAAAACACTGAGTATAGTAAACGACCAAGAATAATAAAGAGGGGACAGAAGGATGAAAAGAGAAGAAAAGTAAAAGAAAAAAAGAAAAAAAGGGGGAAGGGGGAAAAAAGAACAAAAGAATAATACAGGGAAGAGGATACGACCACATCAAGGTTAAGAATATTGTAATTATTCAAATGAATGGCTTGAAACTGAACGCATCGTTCATGCCTGGGTGCTGGAGAGCTGACAATTTGTGTATCCAGCGTGCCTCCTTCTGTAGGAGGAGCCTATCACAGTCTCCTCCTCTAGCACCAGGGGGAATATGTTCTAAAGCAAAAAAGTGTAAGCAGTTGGCGTCAAAATTGTGTTGTAGGCCTACGTGTCGGCTGATAGGGGTCTCCATTCTTTTTTTCTGTATAAGGGAGACATGATCCCTAATTCAACAGAAAAAGGGCCTCTTAGTCTTCCCGATGTAAAACATTTTACATTCGCATAGCATAATGTACACTATACCGATGGATTGGCAAGTTACTGCAAATTTTGGTTTGAACAGATCCCCGTTAGGCAACAAAAGGCTTCGAGTGGCTAAAATGTATCTACAGTAGGAACAACGATGGCAGGGTCTACTGCCTCTGTCATCCTCTTTAGTTTTAACAACATGGTTTTCATAATGGCTCTGTACCAATGAATCCCTCAGGGATCAACATCGTCTAAAAGTGATCTCCGGGTATGGGTTAAGGTGTTTAGCCACTTTTTCGTCTCCCATTAATAAGTACCAATATTTATTGAGAATGTCACGTATTTGTTTATGTTGACTAGAGTAGGTAGTGATGAGTCTGACGCCGGGATTAGCTTTTTTGGGTCTGATGTTGTGTAAAAGAGAAGCTCTATTTTGATTTTTAGCTCTAAGGTAAGCTTTTTTGAGGCACTTTTTGCTATATCCTCGGTTAAGGAAGCGTAGACGTAGACATTTAGCTTCCTTTTCAAAGTCAGACTCATCACTACAGTTGCGTTTGGCTCGCAAGTATTGCCCATAGGGCACACTTGTAATCAGGGGGGCTGGGTGGGAACTGCTGGCATGCAGCAGGGAATTACCTGCGGAAGGTTTACGGTATAGGGTTGTTCTGATGCTACCGTCAAATTTAACTGTGATTTGGGTATCCAAAAAAGTCAGACTAGATTGACTAAATTCCACCGTGAATTTAAGATTGTACCTGTTAGTTTTTAGGCTTTCCAAAAAGGACAAAAGAAGATCTTTGGGGCCTACCCATATGAAAAAAATGTCGTCAATAAACCTCCTCCATAGGGGGATTAGTTCCATATATTGTTGCATATCATCTCGGGAAAATAATTCCCGTTCCCACCCCCCAGATACAGGTTGGCATAGGAGGGGGCACATTTGGTCCCCATAGCCTCCCCCTGTATCTGGAGGTAGTGGGATCCCCCAAATAGGAAGATATTGTTGGAGAGGATGAACATCAACAAATTTACAATGAATCCGTTGTACTGAGAAGATGTCTCATGGTTTTGAGAGAGAAAATCTTTAACAATTTCCACCCCCTGCTGGTGGGGGATAGAGTTATATAAGGCCTCCACGTCGAGGGCTACCAGCCACGCGCCCACGGGAAGGGAAATCCCATCGAGGGCGCGTAGCAGGTCATTGGTGTCCTGAAGATAGGACACCAAACCCTCGACGTGGGGCCTAAGAAAGTCATCAATTAGTTGACTGGCTGTCTCGGTGAGACTGCCATTGCCAGAGACGATCGGGCGGCCTGGGGGTTTGGTCTGACTTTTATGAATTTTAGGGAGAGCGTATAGTGTAGGTGTTCGTGGAGATGTGACGTTTAAAAACTCCCAAGTGGACTTGTTAATGAGACCACTTCGATAGGCCGAGCCTATTAGATATTGGTAACGGTTGATTGTCAAAGTAAGATGAGTTGGTGATACTTTGCGGTACCACTCCTGGTTCTGGACAATAGCTAGTACCATGGACTCATATTGTCCCCTGTCCATCACCACCAAATTGCCGCCCTTATCGGCAGGCTTAATTATAATACTTTGATTTGATTGTAAAGATTTTAAAGCCTTGGTTTGGGAAGGAGTCAGGTTGGCTTCGGAAGTGTTTCTCCATTTAGTTTCCATAATTTCTTTGGTAACTTGGTTAGTGAATGCCCATACGTTCGGATTGCCTTGGAGGGCAGGAAATTTAGAGGATTTAGGTTTATAGTTACGAGGTGTAGCAGTGGACAGGGGATGAGGATGGGCCAATGGAGGTGGGGAAGGAGGCGGGGGGTCAACAGCCGTTTCGAGGGCAAGAGCCTCGAGCAGGTCTGTTTCACTGATCCCCCCCTCCTCCCACAGCTCCATTAAGTCCTCCATGGCCTTGATGTCATTAATGGACATGTCCTTCCAGAGGGGATTATCCAGAGACGAACTTTGGATAGATAGAGGTGGTCTATCATAAAGAATTTTAAACATAAGTTTTCTCGAAAATAAATTGAGGTCTTTTATCAATTCAAAAGAATCTACCCTTTGCGTGGGGCAAAAGGTGAGACCCAGTTTTAGCACAGAAATTTGTTCTGCCGAGAGAGGGCACGAGGAGATGTTGATCACCTCGAGTTGAGTTTCTGGGGTTTGGAATTCCCCGAATCTGAGCTCATGGTTCTTTTGGGATCCGGCATCAATTGTGTAAAAATTGGGGCTGGACGAAAATCCTGCTGCGAAGAAAAAGTGTTAACGTTACTTACCGAGGTGCTCGGGCCGATAGTAAGTGCGCAAGTGGTTGTGCAAGTGTTGGAAAGAGATTCAGGATGTGTCGGTGCGCTGGTGAGTGAACTTTTGTTCGCGCCCGCTCGAGTGACCATGGGTGTCTTAGGGTTAGGCGTGCGTCTAACTGTGCCTGTAGGTACATTTTCTCTGAGGTGTTTGGAATTCAGTGAATCCTGAGTTCTGGTAAGCCGCGTGAATTCTTGTGCCTGTAGTGAAGAAACAGAAGAAACGGATGAGTCAGAATCACTGGGTTCACTATTCGCCTGTTTGGTTTGACGTGTTCGGTTACTGCGTTTTTTCCTTTTGTAATTATTTTGTGACCAATTATATGCTTGTTTATTGTCATAAGCTAGTTTATCTCTGATATATTTTTTTTCTTTTGTTTTTAAAATCTCTGTTACATAGATTTCTAAATTACTTTTAAGTTCATTTTCACGTGTAGGGAAAAGACTATCTGAAATGATTACTGGATTATCGTGGTATAGCTTCTCAATTTCCTTATCCACAAGGGACAACTCAGCAGTATAATGTTTGCATAGGAGCTCCATCATTTTACTGGAGCAACTTTGCAAGTTCTCCTCCCATTCAAGTTTAAATTCCGGCTCCAGCTGGGTAATGGTGGGAAAGATCTGAATTCTTAAACCCCACGGGAGTGATATTTTCTTCAGTATATTTGAGAAAGTACCATTTATTCCAAAACAGTCTTGATTTTTTCTCGAGCATGCGTTGCAGTCTCGAGAAAAAACGTTCCATAGACAAGCCTCCACTGGAGGTATTTTGTGATTTATGTATGTGGTCCATCAGGCCATCAAAGGCATGTCCACAATAATTAGCCATTGTTTAAAACTAATAAATCTAGAAAAGGTCTACCCCAATGTAACAGGTGGAAGAAAACTTAGCTTATAAACAGCCAATAGGTTAAATATTGTCTATCAATAATAACGTAAATGTGTATTGATTGGAAAAGGGCAGAAAATTAAAAAAGTAGAGGAGGTAAACAAGAAAAAAAGGGAATTTATCATTGAGCAACGAATTCCACTGAATATCTGTTAATGGATCCAAAAATTGGATAATCCAGTGACTATATCTGTCCAAAGGGATGAAGGGTGGGTAACACCCCAAATTGTAGCAATAAAGTATACGGAGGACAGAGGTAGTCAACTGAAAGCACCACATCCCATGATTAAATAATAAACAGAAACTGAAGGCTGTTTAGACTAGAGAAGGGGGGGAGGGGAAAGAAATCTTCCCCAGGGACTTTTAAGGTGCTATTTAATAAACAGTATATTCAAAAAATTCTATACAATCATATTGAGTAAAATTAATATTTATTTGTATTAAATCACATTAAAATATTCATGCCTCACTTCAAGAGTGAGACATGTAAGTAAGAACAATACAACATGAACAATGTCACCCAAAAATTATTTTTTTCTCCACATTAGACAGTGTAACAAGAAGCAACTACTTAAAGGTGCCAAGACAATCTGCCGCTCGACATGTTTCGCTCTAATACGAGCTTCTTCAGGAGTTTAAAGGCAATGATTGTGGCGAACTCTAAATGATGGGGAAATAGGCAAAAATCAATACATACATTTGAACATGTATAGAAAACATCTAATAAATTTTTTTGAATTTACAAAAATTCCATTACCAGAGTAAAGATTGATACAGAGCATTTAAATGCATGCATGTAGGTTTCGATACTAAACACTTTAACCAAATATATGTAAACAATCAAAATTTATACATCTTACCAGGCTGTAGCACATTAATCCAATATAGATACTTCAATAGAATGACAATACTGCTACTGGTTTCAAACCAGGGAATTCTCATATGTGAGGGGTATCGCTGCCATGCTATGACCACAGGGGAATATAAAGTTTAAGAAACGGCCCTTAAAAAAACAAAGTAGATTCAAAAATTAGAAGAAGGGGATCGCAACCAGAATCTTTCATGATTTAAATTTGGGGGGGATATATACCCTAAGGTAGAACCAATTCAGGATATATTACCTGGAACATAAAAGTATCACGGCAAATATTATCACGTAGGTGGGGATGGCATCATAATCAAGTGAAAAAATTCACTGATGGCTGCAAAGGAGAGCGATCACCAGCAGAGATGTTTTCTAAGTGTAGAAAGAGAAAGTACAATAAGGACCAATAGAGAATCCAAGGTGTAACTTACTGTCAGCTAATGACAGTGTCACACAAGGAAAACTTACTTCACAGATAGCGGTCCGGCACGCAGACTTGGAGCATCACGTTGCCTCCGTAGGATCGCACCGGTGACAGAACTGTGGGCGGTGTGTAACCGCCTTTATATACCCCCATCACGGCGGCGTTTGATCTCGCCGCCGGGATGCGGACGCTCAATGAGATTGACTACGTCAGGACGTGGGGGGACGCGGTGACGTCAATTCTGACGTCAGCAACGTATGTAGAGGTTACTGCGCATGTCAGCGCGGTTCTAGAGCCCATGGAGCATCAGGGCGCCAAGGGCGCCATCTTTGTTGAGGGAAAGAGAGAGGTAAAAACAAATGGAGATAAATTGAAGCATTATACCTGCTTTTGTTCTGAAAAACAATAAGAAAATATATGTATTCCCAATGAGTACTTAATGGAGGCTCATATATATCAATAATTAGGTATCCAAACCCCAACCAGACATGATCAGGCTCAAATTTAGGGGCCACCAGCCATAGGGGCGATTGGTTCAACACCACAAATGGTGGGTGCCCAGGGCGTCCGTGTGGTCTAAATTGACAAAGATAATCCCAATATGAGGATAATTCCGGCGAGCAGTTAAAAATAAAAAATATATATAAAACCAAGAAATCTTTTTAGGTGAGATTTGCAGCCACAGCCTGCAAGATGTAGTACAGACAAAACAGTGGAGGTTCAATGATATCAAATGTAACATACGTAGATATATATGGTCATATTACAACTAATGCTAAATATCATCTATGGCTCAAACATACAAGTGATACCACAGCACAGCATTAAAACACTGAGTATAGTAAACGACCAAGAATAATAAAGAGGGGACAGAAGGATGAAAAGAGAAGAAAAGTAAAAGAAAAAAAGAAAAAAAGGGGGAAGGGGGAAAAAAGAACAAAAGAATAATACAGGGAAGAGGATACGACCACATCAAGGTTAAGAATATTGTAATTATTCAAATGAATGGCTTGAAACTGAACGCATCGTTCATGCCTGGGTGCTGGAGAGCTGACAATTTGTGTATCCAGCGTGCCTCCTTCTGTAGGAGGAGCCTATCATAGTCTCCTCCTCTAGCACCAGGGGGGAATATGTTCTAAAGCAAAAAAGTGTAAGCAGTTGGCGTCAAAATTGTGTTGTAGGCCTACGTGTCGGCTGATAGGGGTCTCCATTCTTTTTTTCTGTATAAGGGAGACATGATCCCTAATTCAACAGAAAAAGGGCCTCTTAGTCTTCCCGATGTAAAACATTTTACATTCGCATAGCATAATGTACACTATACCGATGGATTGGCAAGTTACTGCAAATTTTGGTTTGAACAGATCCCCGTTAGGCAACAAAAGGCTTCGAGTGGCTAAAATGTATCTACAGTAGGAACAACGATGGCAGGGTCTACTGCCTCTGTCATTATCTTTAGTTTTAACAACATAATGGCTCTGTACCAATGAATCCCTCAGGGATCGACATCGTCTAAAAGTGATCTCCGGGTATGGGTTAAGGTGTTTAGCCACTTTTTCGTCTCCCATTAATAAGTACCAATATTTATTGAGAATGTCACGTATTTGTTTATGTTGACTAGAGTAGGTAGTAATGAGTCTGACGCCGGGATTAGCTTTTTTGGGTCTGATGTGTAAAAGAGAAGCTCTATTTTGATTTTTAGCTCTAAGGTAAGCTTTTTTGAGGCACTTTTTGCTATATCCTCGGTTTCTACACTTAGAAAACATCTCTGCTGGTGATCGCTCTCCTTTGCAGCCATCAGTGAATTTTTTCACTTGATTATGATGCCATCCCCACCTACGTGATAATATTTGCCGTGATACTTTTATGTTCCAGGTAATATATCCTGAATTGGTTCTACCTTAGGGTATATATCCCCCCCAAATTTAAATCCTGAAAGATTCTGGTTGCGATCCCCTTCTTCTAATTTTTGAATCTACTTTGTTTTTTTAAGGGCCGTTTCTTAAACTTTATATTCCCCTGTGGTCATAGCATGGCAGCGATACCCCTCACATATGAGAATTCCCCGGTTTGAAACCAGTAGCAGTATTGTCATTCTATTGAAGTATCTATATTGGATTAATGTGCTACAGCCTGGTAAGATGTATAAATTTTGATTGTTTACATATATTTGGTTAAAGTGTTTAGTATCGAAACCTACATGCATGCATTTAAATGCTCTGTATCAATCTTTACTCTGGTAATGGAATTTTTGTAAATTCAAAAAAATGTATTAGATGTTTTCTATACATGTTCAAATGTATGTATTGATTTTTGCCTATTTCCCCATCATTTAGAGTTCGCCACAATCATTGCCTTTAAACTCCTGAAGAAGCTCGTATTAGAGCGAAACATGTCGAGCGGCAGATTGTCTTGGCACCTTTAAGTAGTTGCTTCTTGTTACACTGTCTAATGTGGAGAAAAAAATAATTTTTGGGTGACATTGTTCATGTTGTATTGTTCTTACTTACATGTCTCACTCTTGAAGTGAGGCATGAATATTTTAATGTGATTTAATACAAATAAATATTAATTTTACTCAATATGATTGTATAGAATTTTTTGAATATACTGTTTATTAAATAGCACCTTAAAAGTCCCTGGGGAAGATTTCTTTCCCCTCCCCCCCCTTCTCTAGGCTAAACAGCCTTCAGTTTCTGTTTATTATTTAATCATGGGATGTGGTGCTTTCAGTTGACTACCTCTGTCCTCCGTATACTATACCTCCACTAGTCAATGGCCTCATCTAAAGTCCCAACCTCCCTTTTCTTGTGTATCTGAACCAGGGATGGAGGCATATTTCTATGTGCATCATTTAAAGTCCCAAAATCCCCCCCATATTGCCACTATATGAGGACAATAGAGTCCACCTCTGTACAGGCTCTGAAGCCTGCTTAGGGTAGTGTGTATTAGTAAACCTTCTACAACATACCAATTAACAAGACATATTTTCTATTTGCAGGCCTAGTTGAAATTATTGATTTTTATGTACGTATAATTTAGTCATAGGGGAAGGGTTAGATTCTAATTCAAATTTCTGGTATATTGACCTCTATAGGTATTTACCAGAATAGATAATTGAAAATGAACAGACAGAGGGTAACTATAACTTGCAGTTTATTAAACAAGTGCAAAGTTAGACATTTTAAAACAAAACTTGTTTAGGATGGCAAAGAGAATGCATACATTGCAAAATAACATAACAGATTGTGAAAGCTGCACAAACATGGACTCTTCACAGCAATGTCTCTGTGGCTCTATCAAGTTAACATGTGGCTTCATAGCATAGCCTCTACAAGACTTCATAACAACAGAGAGCGAAGCTAGGAATCATTACTTCAGTAAACCATTCAGAACACAAACAGCTACTTGCGATTATCTTCATTAACAACATTTTTCTCAGTGAAGACGAAGGTAGCTCTGCTAACAAAGGACAACACCTGAAGGAATTCAAGACCCAAAGGACTTCCCCCACTGAGTGGAGAACTAGAGTGCTCTGGTAGAAATTGAGGAGGTGCTCCCCACAAGAGCAGGGTTTACTGGAGAAGTTGCAGGCCATTAGACTTTGGGCGGGTTCTGACAGAGGAGCAACGCTGTATCATGGCCTAGGCTGACAAGGCCCAGGCCTAGGGCAGCACTTTGCAGGGGGGCAGCATGGAAAGAGTGCCCACCGGCTTGCTCTGTTAGTGAAGCGCCAGTCTTATGGGGCGGACTGGGCTGAGAGGCAAATAAGTCTAGCGCCCCCATAAAGGAATTACAACAGTTTGTATATGTGCCTCCCACTGTTTAAGGGACCAAAAGTAATGGGACAGATTAACAATCATCCATCAAACTTTCACTTTTTAATACTTGGTTGCAAATCCTTTGCAGTCAATTACAGCCTGAAGTTTGGAACGCATAGACATCACCAGACGCTTGGTTTCATCCCTGGTGATGCTCTGCCAGGCCTCTACTGCAACTGTCTTCAGTTCCTGCTTGTTCTTGGGGCATTTTTCCTTCAGTCTTGTCTTCAGCAAGTGAAATGCATGCTCAATCAGATTCAGGTCAGGTGATTGACTTGGCCATGGCATAACATTCCACTTCTTTGTCTTAAAAAACTCTTTGGTTGCTTTCTCAGTATACTTCGGGTCATTGTTCATCTGCACTGTGAAGCGCTGTCCAATGAGTTCTGAAGCATCTTGCTGAATATGAGCAGATAATATTGCCCGAAACACTTCAGAATTCATCCTGCTGTTTTTGTCACATCATCAATAAATACAAGAGAACCAGTTTCATTTGCAGCCATACATGCCCACGCCATGACACTACCACAACTATGCTTCACTGATGAGGTGGTATGCTTTGGATCATGAGCAGTTCCTTTCCTTCTCCATACTCTTCCCTTCCCATAACTCTGGTAAAAGTTGATCTTGGTCTCATCTGTCCATAGGATGTTGTTCCAGAACTGTGAAGGCTTTTTTAGATGTTGTTTGGCAAACTCTAATCTGGCCCTCCTGTTTTTGAGGCTCACCAATGGTTTACATCTTGTGGTGAACCCTCTGTATTCACTCTGGTGAAGTCTTCTCTTGATTGTTAACTTTGACACACATACACCTACCTCCTGGAGAGAGTTCTTGATCTGGCCAACTGTTGAGAAGGGTGTTTTCTTCACCAGGGAAAGAATTCTTCAGTCATCCACCACAGTTGTTCTCCGTGGTCTTCCGGGTCTTTTGGTGTAGCTGAGCTCACTGGTGCGTTCTTTCTTTTTAAGGATGTTCCAAACAGTTGATTTGGCCACACCTAATGTTTTTGCTATCTCTCTGATGGGTTTGTTTTGTTTTTTTCAGCCTAATGATGGCTTGCTTCACTGATAGTGACAGCTCTTTGGATCTCATATTGAGAGTTGACAGCAACAGATTCCAAATGCAAATAGCACACTTGAAATTAACTCTGGACCTTTTATCTGCTCCTTATAAATGGGATAGTGAGGGAATAACACACACTTGGCCATGGAACAGCTGAGCAGCCAATTGTCCCATTACTTTTGGTCCCTTAAAAAGTGGGAGGCACATATACCATTAGTTGTAATTCCTACGCTGTTCACCTGATTTGGATGTAAATACCCTCAAATTAAAGCTGAAAGTCTGAAGTTAAAACACATCTTGTTCATTTCATTTCAAATCCATTGTGGTGGTGTATAGAGCCAAAAAGATTAGAATTGTGTCGATGTCCCAATATTTATGGACCTGACTGTATCTTCTTAGTCCTCTACATAAAATTATCAGAAATTTGTGCTTAAAGTAGAACTATAGGCAACACTTTTTTTTTTCATTTTGGATAGAATAAGGGAGGGTTATAGCCCCTGTCAGTTTATTTTTTACCATCCCTGTCCCATTGCAGAGATTTCCCTTCATGTCCTGCCCCATAGTCAAACAGGAATTGAGAGGAAATCTATGCAAATTAAGGGAATCCATTGCCCCCCCCCCCCCGGCCCTCAAAACTAGTGTCCCACTAGTGTCCCCACTCGAAAATTTCAGGGCGGGTCTTAAACGGCAAGGGGTGTGGGCCTTGACAGGAAGGGGTGGGTCATATTTAAATTAGGGGGTGCACGAGTTTAGTCAGGCCTAGGGCAGTACACTACTGCAGAGGAGGGCTGTTATGCTTGTTGCAGATCACATGTCCAGCTGCCCCATCAGGTGTGGTCTCTCTGAGCTGTGGAGGGAGGGAAGCTGAGAAACCTTCCCTGATGGAATCCAGGGAATTGTGGGAAAAGGAGTTAAAGGGGCCCCCACCTGCATCCAATCATGGTAAAAACTTGGACACTCAGCTACAGGTGTAGACAGTAGGTTCAAATCCTATGTAAAATATTTGAATGTGTCTTTCCTCCTAAGTTTTGGAGCTAATATTTTGTCATGTTTATTTGCATATCTATTATTATTATCTCCTAGGCGGTAGTGCCTTTCTGTTTTGTGTATTAAGAATGTATAAAGTTATTCTCCCCCATTTGTTTTATTTTTTACCTCCCCTTACCATTTGAATGGGTGACATCTCTGGACTGAACCATTCAGATTTGTTTAATTGCTAATTGTAGTGCTTCGTGATTGCTGCAGATTTTTTTTGACCATACCACCATTATTGTCAGGTTGTAATTGTTACTATAGCCATGTGTAACAATTAAAGAAATTCTTGCTGATAAAAAAAAAAAAAAGAGTGTATAAAGTTAAAGCTAATCTCCAGGCAAAACGCTAAATTCACAGATGGAAAAAACATCCAAATCAATTAAATCAAATCAAATCAATATTTGGTGTGACCACCCTTGTCTTCAAAACAAGCTTTTTGGCTGCAGTCCTTCCATGAAGACCACTTTTGACCAGACTTCTCTAGACAGTAAATGGATGTACCTGGGTCCTACTGGTTTCTGTCAGTTCCGTGCTGATTGTACGGCTGGACACGAAGGGAAGTAAGCATGATGTGTCTTTCATTTGCTGCATTAGGTTTCCATGGCCGACCACTGTGTCTTCAGTAGACATGTGCAGAATGGAAAAATGTGTTTTGTTTCATTTTGGATAAATTCATTATGTTACTAATTTCGTTCCAGAATTCGTTTTGTTTCGTTTATTTCTTTTTGACGTAATTCCACATTTTTGGAATGATTCAAATTTGGATATTTAAATAAATGACTTATCAAAAACTGTTCTTGTGTCTTTATTTACTTTTTACCCCTACTCATTCACATAGGGAGGGGCCAGGATCTGATACCCACTTGTTCAAGGGGGCTTTCAGATTCTGATAAGTCACCCCCTGCACCCCCACAACCACCAGGCAGGGCATGTGAACTGGTATGGCTCTCAAGGGCGGGGCGCTTGCCTGTTCCCCCCCTTTCCTGGCTTTCCGGGCTGCATGCTCAGATAAGGGTCTGGTATGGATTTTGGGGGGGGGATGCCTTTTTTTTTTCACTTTGGCATGGGGTTCCCCTTAAAATCCATACCAGACCTAAAAGGCCTGGTATGGATTGGGGTGGAGACCCTACACTGTTTTTTTTTCTGCTTTTTTCATTGCCGGCATTCTTTTGTTTACATACATCTGTCAGCAGGGAAGCCTGCTAATAGCCGATGAGTCCTCGGTTGTTAAGGACCCAGCTGCTGGCTTCCCAACCCGCTATTTAACGACCGGCCATTCTTCACACAGAATTGGAATCAGTCCATAATTTTTCGTCCGTTCAGAATTTGATTTTTTTCTGAAAATTTGGAATTAGTTAGAAAATGAAAATACGAAATGAAAGTAAACAAATTTCTACAAAATTCATTACTATTAACCAAAAATTTGTTCGAATTTATATTTGGACGAAAACGAATTGCACATGTCTAGTCTATGGTCCTCATACCCATTTCTTTGTGCTTCTTCAAAGGAGCTTGAACAGCACACCTTGAAACTCCAGTCTGGTTTGAAATCTTTGCCTGGAAAAGACCTTGCTAATGCAGTATAACTACCTTTTATCTTGTTGCTATGCTCAGTCCTGTCATGGTGTATGACCGGTGACATGAAACTGTCTTCAACACTGTCTTGGGGTACGTATGTGCCATGATTGTTAGTGGTACTAGCTTGATGGAGAGGCAATTCTAAGGTGATAAAACTGTATGTGATGCTTTGTGGATTTTAGGTGTCACATGGTTGGTCCATTGGACTAATTTTTAGCTAAATATAGTGTTTGCATTACTCCAGCTGTCGCAGTGGGCTTTGTTGTGGCCTCTGCTTCCCCTCTGGGTGGTCCAGTGTCTGTTTAGCTGCCCCCTGCTGGTCTAGCTGGGGGTTGGGTGGCATAGGGATGTGGGTCCTTTCCCTCTTTTGGACTGCAGCAAACATGCTTATGAAGCTTACTATGGAGGTTTTCATGCTGACATTTGTGAACTTGTAAGCCTGTACAAAGGTCTTTGCTCTTGCAAGTTTCTTAGGTTAAAGTGATTGTTGATGAAGCATATCTGTTGGGAGGCCTACTTTATCCAAAGCTTGAAGATAATTTTCGAGGTCCCTGACGTTTGTATGCTTGTATTAGTAGCAATGTGGACTACAATTGCAAAGTACAGTGATCCTCCAGTATGTCTACATATCGCATGTCCCTCTAGTGCCCAGCGTTACTAACTGACATCATATTCGTGAGCCAAACTAAAGCGATTGTATGGTTAGTAGTTCCTCAGAATGGCAATTGCTCTGCATGACTTTACACTTGGACTACATATCCCATGGATCTTTGCTACCATCAGGGAGATCGCTGGGAGGAGCTGTAAAAGAAGCCAGAAACCTGCCCCACGCTCTCTTCCTCCTGGGCCTGATGCGTGACGGACCTCGCCATGCATGGAGAGCTGGGTCGTGGCCTACCACGCGGGGTATACCATTCCAACCTGGATGAGAAGGGCCTAGCACTGCTTGCTGTTCATCAGATATCCATCCGGCACCACCTCGGTCATCCGATAACCCGTGCCTCGAGCTTCGCATGGGGAGATCGTCACGGCGGATCTGCCGCACAAGCGTCGCTCCGGGAGCTGCTGACCAGAAGGCATTGAATTGGCCTGGTCGTTGGTGAGAGGGCAATTGCCCACCTTTGCAAACCTTTCCTTGTTACTTCACTGGGACACTGTGTACAGACAGCTTTACCTTGGGAATACTTTACTGCACCTACCTTTGAACACTGTACATAGACATCTTTAGCTTCTTCCATTTCAAGAAATCTCATTGCGTGTTACTGCACCTTATTGGATATAATTAATGAGCTTCGACTGCCGGTGAAGACCATGAGGCCTGCAACGGGGACATTGCTTACATTACTATTTAAAGGGCCCTCATACCATTTCTATTAAGCCTGATCTCTCATTAGGATTAAAGGTCAATAGGCCGGCCTGGGTTCCCCTTTTAGAAGTTTGCCAGCATAAATACTTTTTTATACTTTTTTTACCTTTTTTTTTTTACCTTTGCTTATCCTTTCAGGTTCAAGTAGTATTCTACTGTACATATGTGTATATAATATACTGTTATCTACAAATGAACTTGCCTTGTGTTATTTTAGGGGGGATTCCTTTTCTGAGCTAGAACTATTACCCAAAGCTCATTAGATCTATTGCCTCAGCTTTGTAACAATATCCTCTTTAAATTGTTCCAGTAAACGTTAATAGAATATAAACGCACTGAGTTGTTTACCTTATTACTTTAACGTGGTGAAAAGTTCTCGGAACCCAGAGTGTTAGGTAGGTTGGAATGTTCACAAGGTCATGGCGGTGCAGATGAGCAGGTGAATCCAAGCAGCCCCCAAGGGGGTAGTGCTGCATATGCTTGATGTGCTGAAATGGTAAGAAGAATGGAAATCCCTATTGGTAGCAAATCTGGTATCTTTTCAAGACCTTCATGACTGGATGCAGTTCCTTTTGTTTAACCAAGGTCATTAGCTAAAAATCTGCAAGGATCTGAAGACCTGAGACTAAGGTAAGGGTAAGGTTTGGGATGTTAGCTTAAAGTAAAAAAAAAAATAATTTAAGGATTTGTGTGTGATGATTGACCTGTGAAATAGAGCATGCAGTAAAAATGTACCCATTTACAAGTTGGTGTGAAAAATTTGTGTCAGAATTCCCGATGATAAAATTCCCATGCTTGAAACAGATATGCCATTTCTAGAAGATGGTTTACTCACTGCACTTTGTGTGTGTGCATCTCTCATAAATGATGCCCACTGTGTCTTCAGAGGTCACCAAGACTGCCTTCTTGCATTAGCCTACATATGAAAAAAACAGAAAGCTCAATACTGGGAGTAGTGCCAGCTCTCTGCATGTGTTTTCCATATTGCTCTGGCTTTATTAACAAATACTTTACGTGGCATGTGCACTACTAGATTAGAATTATTATAGTGTAGCTATGACACAAAACTGAAAATGCACACTACCCGCCCCATCAGGATGTGTGGAAAGATAAGGAAATGTCGGAAGAAGGAGCTAGTGATATCAGGGATTGCACACCATGTACTGCACATAGCTCTTTCTCTACTAATTTAGCTATGTGTAGGTTGCATAGATATTTTTAAGCTGGAGAATTGTTAATGTTCCTTGGCAGCGTTTCCTTCCAAATGCTGACAGAAGGGGAAGGCTGGTAAAATCAAGGATTTCCACTTAGTCACAGTCATTTTTGGTTTCCTACAACCTAACTGCCAAATCTACTTTTGAAGCAGCTGCCTCCTGTTTCCGCCACGTCCTGTTTTGGTGCCAGCTCCCGAAGAGGAGAAGCACAGTGTGTGTAATACAGGAGGCCAGAGTCATAATTAGCTCTGTGTGATGTCTACCTGTAGTCAGAGGAAAGACTGGAGCTGAATAAATCATTGCTGAACGCACCTAAATCTCCTTAACAGATAAAGGAGAAAACTGTAAAATAAAAACATGGAATTACATAGTTACATAGTAGGTGAGGTTGAAAAAAGACATAAGTCCATCGAGCCAACCTATACATTCAACCTTTTACATTCTGAAAACTGATAAATTCCTAAGTATTTTTCTTAACCATATTCTATTGTGAGTTGCAGTTGTGAATTATCATTGTTAGTGTATGTAAACAATAATTTTATTTTTCATTATGTATGCCATCATGTCTCACGGTATACATTTTTCTTAAGCAATTTTTTGTCCATTAATATACCGGTATTTCAAAGTATCTTATCGAGAGATCCTGATAGTAATAAACACTTCTTGTTGCAGGCTGAAGTAGAGAAGAGCGTAGGGAGAATGAGGAATCCTGCATTAATGAATTAAGATTTATGAATTAAAGATACAACTATAGTAAAAAAATATCCCCCTGAAACATATGCCCTACACAACAAATACTTTCAGTATTCAAGCACTCCCCGGAACCACACATATACAGGGAGTGTGTACAGTATATGTGCAGCTGAAAAGTAGGGATTGCCTTGGCCGCTTATGATTGGACCAGTACAGTAAAAGCTCCCTGGCAGGTTCGGACTAGGATCTGAATATTGCTGAGCCCATCCATACTCCCAACTATCCTTCATTTCAAATGGGCTGTCCCTCTTTTGGAACCAAATCTTTTTGTCCCTTTTTCCTCCTCTTTGTCTCTCTCTCATTGGTCTGCTGTATAGACATCTAAAAAAAATTCACTATTAAACTACCAAAAGTGTTATGCAGCGTACACACGGTCGTACTTTACGACCGGACTGGTCCGACGGACCGAGTCCGGCGGACAATCCGATCGTCTGTGGGCTTCATCGGACCTTCAGCAGACTTTTCAAGTGGAAAATCTGACGGACTTTAGATTTGGAACATGTTTCAAATCTTTATGTCGTAACTCAGACAGACCCAGAAATCCGCTCGTCTGTATGCTAGTCCGACGGACAAAAACCGACGCTAGGGCAGCTATTGGCTCCTGGCTATGAACTTCCTTATTTTAGTCCGGTGTACGTCATCACGTACAAATCCGTCGGACTTTGGTGTGATCGTGTGTAGGCAAGTCCGTTCTTTAAAAAGTCAGTCGGAAGTCCGTCAAAAGTCCGTTGAAAGTCCGCCGGAATATCCGTCGGAAAGTCCATCGGACCAGTCCGGTAGAAAAGTCCGCCCATGTGTATGCAGCTTTAGCCTGGGTTCACACGGAGCAGATCCTTTGGACAGACTCCGCTTGCTCAGTGGAGGATCGCTCCGCTGATCTCCACTGAGCAGGCGGATGACAGGTCCGTCTCCACTCATTGTGCAGAGACGGACCTGTCAGAGCCCTGCTGTTTTCTATGGGGAGATCAGATGAAAATGGACAGCATGTCTGTTTTTATCCGATCCGATCCCATCCGATCCGCTGGACGGATGGCGAACGTATCGCCATCCGTCTGTTTTGAGTGGAACTTGACGGATCGGATGGCAGGCTGGTGTCAGCGGACACATCTCTGTTGACATCTGCCTGCCCATAGAAGTCAATGGGTGGCCCGCTCAGATCCCCCTGAAAAACGGACAGGCGGATCTGAGCGGGCCGATCATGTGAAAGGGGCCTAATACTGACACTAAGGCTCCTTTCATACGATTGGACCGTCTATCCGTTTTTCATCTATCCGTCAGTGGACGACAATGCATTCCTATGGGCAAATGGATGACCATCCCTTACCAACCCTTCACCTCCGCTTCTGATCTTGTCCATTTTTTTGAATGTACAAGGATACATCGAGCTCTTTGAAAACAGATATTAACTGACGTAACCGGACGGTCTGTCAACGTCTGCTCAGTTAAGATCCGTTTGGAATCAGTAGATCGACTTCTGTTCAACCATAGTGGCCATACTTAGATTCAGTTTTGTCCGGTTCCTGTTGAACCAACTGAATTTCGATCCAGGAATGGCCAGCCACTTCCGGACCGCCGCATGACGATATACGTCCTAAGCTAGCTGCCATAACCCCGGTATCCTCTTCTTCATCGTGCGGTCCGGTTTCCGATAACAGTGGTCTCTGCAGCGGATTCGCAGCAAGATCTCTTTTATCGGCGGCGGTAGAGGGGCCCCCCTTCCCAACGCTCTCCGGTGCCCTCCATCGCTTCCCGGAGCCATTGGTAGCGGCGGAGGTGATCGGATCCTCCTCCTTCCTGGGTATGGAGATGAGTGAGGGGAAGATGGCCCCCACCCGTCTCAATACCATTGCAGGGCGGAAGCGAAGTCAAAACGTCACTCCCGCCCATAGCTCTTAAAGGGCCATTTTTTTTTTTCAAATGACAATTTTTTTTTTTTACTGCATTTTAGTGTAGATATGATATCTGAGGTCTTTTTGACCCCAGATCTCATATTTAAGAGGTCCTGCCATGCTTTTTTCCTATTACAAGGGATGTTTACATTCCTTGTAATAGGAATAAAAGTGATTTTTTTTTTTTTAAAGAACAGTGTAAAAATAAAAGGTACAATAAATAAGAAAAAAGAAAAATTTAAACGTGCCCTGTCCCACCAAGCTCGCGTGCAGAAGTGAACGCATACGTGAGTAGCGCACGCATATGAAAACAGTGTTCAAACCACACACGTGAGGTATCGCTGCGATCGGTAGACCGAGAGCAATGATTCTAGCCCTAGACCTCCTCTGTAACTCAAAACATGCAACCTGTAGAATTTTTAAAACGTCGCCTATGGAGGTTTTTAAGGGTAAAAGTTTGTCGCCATTCCATGGGCGGGTGCAATTTTGAAGCGTGACATGTTGGGTATCAATTTACTCGGCGTAACATTATCTTTCACAATATAAAAAAAAATGGGCTAACTTTGCTGTTGTTTTATTTTTTAATTAAAAAAAGTGTATTTTCTCCAAAAAAAGTGTGCTTGTAAGACCGCTGCGCAAATATGGTGTGACAGAAAGTATTTTATTCTCTAGGGTGTTAGGAAAAAAATTTATAATGTTTGGGGGTTCTAAGTAATTTTCTAGCAAAAAAAAATGTTTTTAACCACTTAAGGATCGGGCCTCTTTTTCAGACTCGGTGTTTACAAGCTAAAGACAGGTTTTTTTGCTAGAAAATTACTTAGAACCCCCAAACATTATACATTTTTTTCTAACACCCTTGAGAATAAAATGGTGGTCGTTGCAATACTTTCTGTCACACCGTTTTTGCACCATTTTTTCAGCGGTCTTACAAACTCCCTTTTTTTAAAAAAAATACACTTTTTTAATTAAAAAATAAGACAACAGTAAAGTTAGCCCAATTTTTTTATATTGTGAAAGATAATGTTACGCCGAGTAAACTGATACCCAGCATGTCACGCTTCAAAATTGCGCCCCCTCGTGGAATGGCGACAAACCTTTATCCTTAAAAATCTCCATAGGCGACATTTTAAAAATTCTACCGGTTGTAAACATCCCTTGTAATAGAAAAAAAGCATGGCAGGACCTCTTAAATATCTGAATATCTGAATATCAAAAAGACCTCAGATCTCATATTTGGACTTAAATGCAAAACAAAACAAAAAATTTTGTCATTTTGAAAAAATGACATAAAAAAAAATGAGCCTTTAAGAAGTATGGGCAGAAGTGACGTTTTGACTTCGCTTCCCCCCAGCTATTGTATGGAGATGGGTGGGGGCCATTTTAGCCTCACTCGTCATCATACCTAGCAAGGTGACAGACGCGATCGTCTCCGCCGCTGCCGGCGGCTCCAGTAAGCGGCCTCTCCCACCACCAATAAAAGTGGTCTTGCGGCGAATCCACCGCAAAGACCACTTTTATATTGTATCTGACCGCCGGCCGAACAGAGGGATAGCGGGGTTATGGCAGCTAGCTGCTGCCATAACAATGATATCCATCCCCAAAGTAGGGACGTACATCGGCGTGCGGGCGTCGGCAAGTGGTTAACTTGTAAACAACAAATCTCAGAAAGAGGCTTGGTTCTTAAATGGTTAAGGGGTTGATTTATCAAAGGAAAATAGACTGTTTACTTTGCAAGGGAAGCATTTGCCCCAGAGCTTAGTGAATGAGGTGACTTTTATCTTCCAATCATATGCAAGCAAGAATTCTCTTTTATCAATTTTACTTGTAAGTGATTGGGTATTCTTTGCAAACTGAAATTTTACCACATTCATTAAGTTCTGGAGCAAATTTCCTTGGATAGTGCAACTTCCCTTGCAAATTGAACAGCCTATTTGTTTTTACTAAATCAATCCCTAAATCTATAGTTCAACTATTAAATGACTGCATTTAGCGTTTTGAAAAGTCAGTATAAAGGAAAATTATTTGTGAAAAACAAGCAACCAATATTAGTTCTCCATGATCCTGGGGATGCGGCAGGTGTATATGTGTGTGCCAATGACTTTTCTATGTGATACAGTGGCACTTCTAGTGTATAAAATAAGCCCTGTAACTCAGGTAGGAAGGGTTGGTTGGTAGCTTTTTTCATTTCATAAGTGACTTTGGTATGTGGGCACAGTGACTCTGAAATATTGGAAAGAAATCGGATAGGAAAGCTTAGTTACAGTGAAAGTGTGGCATAACTGTGTAATTTTGCATAGTGGTTTTTGGGTGTGGGTCAATGATCATGATATACAGTAAGTAAAGCCTAAATGACTGGCAGATCAACTTGTCACTTTGGAATTTCTTCATATGTACCCTGGGTTCACACTGATGTGATGTGGGAACAGTGTGTTACAGTGCCGGTTCCCACATCGCTCCTCTCCCGCAGGCAGTTCACACTGCCTTGTGCTAACCGCTGCGGGTGTCATTAACGAAGTTAACAAAGTTAATGACGCCCCCAGTTTAGTTCACAGATTGCAGTGCGAGCTCGCACAGGAATCAGATCGCATAGGTGAGAACACCCATGCGATCCAATTCTAGTGTGGGGAAAAACAAGTCCCTGCACTATTTACTATGCAAATCCAATGCGAGGTCAGCCATGCAACTGTATGGTTGAACTTGCATTGCTCAGAGATCGCGTGTGATCGGCACCTGCAGTGCGGGTGCGAATCACATGCGATCTCTGAGATCGCACTAGTGTGAACCCGGGCTTAATGAAAATAAAAAGTAGCAATTTTAGGTCAATTTCAACCACTTCTCATCCACTAGGAATTGCAAATATGATTGAAAGTAATTGTCAGAAACTAAGCAATCCATCAATGGCATGTTAGACCCACCACCAAAATGAATTCAGTTGTGAGGTCAAAAATGGGCTTGTATCAATCAAATACATCTTTTGATGCACAGAATTTTATTTGCAATCAAACTAAAATGCCATGTCAAAAGTGATCATATTTTTCCACTGCATTCAATTAGGATAATTTCAATTCTATTTTCTTGCGGTCCATTGAAACCATTATTTTCTTAAGGGAATCAAGAAGTGCAATTGACCAATCATTTTGCCACATGTTTGGGCAATTTAACAATACTAATATTACTCTATCATTGCCTTTATCCAGAGCACTCTGTAAAGAAAGCTATTCCCTGGTGCCTCCATGGCAGCATACCTGTGACAAGCTCCGTCTTGGCTCCTCCCTCAGGACCAGTGAATATTGAATGGTGGTTAACGTCCCTTACCTCTGCAGTCGGCAGCTTCCAGCTGGGTTCAAGCCTCTTCCAGGTGCAGTCCCTATTCTTGGGCAGCTAAATGCGCTAAGATAGGGAGTCCCTTCTGTGGGTCTTTTGGGACAGCAGTTGTCTCTTCACTAAGAGCTCCTATCTGCATTTATATACTGGCATTTGCTCAAGCCTACAGCAGAGAAAGCCGCTATATCTATCTTTCACTTAGCCTCATCCTTCCATTTCTCCCTCTTGTCATCTATTCTCTCTCACTTTCCTTTCCATGCCTTCCTCTGTCTCTTTTTCACTTTCTTCCTCCCCCACCACCTTCCCCTCTGTGTGATATTGTACCTTCATTCCTAATCACTATAGTGGGCGGCACAGGCTTTTCTGAGTCGCTCAGCATCTTCCTGCCTGCTCTGCGCATGCGCGGACATCAGGAGCTGGCTTGGTGGGCTGGGCTGAGTCGTGTGGGCCGCATAGGTCCTAGTGCCACCGGTCGCTCAGTCTGGCCTGAGGTCGTGGTGGTCATCTTGAATAGGGGCATTTTTTGCCCTCGTTTGCAAAATAATTTTTTAGAGGGTTGTATCTTCCACAGATGCCCCTCCCCTCTCCATTGTTTATTACTGGCAGCTTTCAGCATGGCATCCTGTTGTCATCTGAGGAGGTTGCCTATGCGGGGAGCCCCTGGAGGGGACCCTGTTTTTTGCCAACATTAAATGTAATTTCTTTCATTCTCTTTACTCAGGAATACCGTTTCCTTGCTACAGCTGAAATACCAGTCGCTAACTCCTTTATCTTTCTCTAGCTGCTTTTTCTGTCTGTTGCCTATAATAAGCAGTACGCCACCCGATCAAGACCCTCTCCAACATTTAATTTAGGGACCATCATCCAGGTAAGTAAAAAAAAAAGAGAGCACTTATGCTGGTACATTTATATATTTCAGCCTTGTATGCCAGAAGAAGTCCAAGCGGACATCAAGGCATCATAAACAAGCCTATAAAGGCCACCAACCAGTGCACACCAACCAGATCAGGATACCATGCATTCACCAACTCTCAAATCCGTAAATGCTGAGCATGCGGGGTCATCCCATTACCAGCCAATTGGTCTGCAAAAGCTGTTTTAGAGTCTATGCAGCAGACAGAGAGTTTTAACAGGTAAGCTAAAAAGATGGGCAGGGGTTACATAGCGGAATGAGCAACAGCAGTTCCATTGCAGCAATTAGCTCAATCCCCTCCAGAGAAGTTAACTCTTCCTTGCCCATCCTCGAGAAAATCCTCTCACCACGCAGCAAGTATCCCTCCTAGACATGTGGATGATGGGGGGCCATCTGAGGATTCCTCAGAAGAGCTCGGCCCTCGGACTTCAACTCTTCCTAGTTCAGCCCTATGTCCAGGCTGTAAAGCCAGCTATTGGCTGGGGGAAAGCCGACACTACATTTGAGTAGTCAAAAGATGTACTTGCCATTTCTAAAGAAGCAGGTTTCCTTCTTTCGGCTCGGTTTCCACTAGCGCGACTTGTCATGTGACTTGGGACTACAAAGTCGCATGACAAGTCGTACCCCATGATTTCCAATGAGTACCGTTTATCTGTGCGATTTCAAGTCGTAGCAACTTCAGAGTAGTCCCTGCACTACTTTGGTCCCACTTTGATGCGACTTGAGGTCCATAGGCCACAAGAATACACAGGCATTGTTTCAAGTTGCATCAAAATCGTGGCAAAATTGTGCGACTTTCAGTTCGCAAGAATGGAAGTATAGGCTTACTTTGATGGATGGTATCAGAGACGTTGTTGAAGAGGAAAGGAAAAAAGAAAAAAAACAATGTTTTTTTTTCCTCTCGATTGCCTAGGAAAACTTTATCTTGTCGGAACAAGATTCTGCAATGCCAGGCGGTCCGCCGAAGGTAGACGCGGCAGTGGTTTGTATAACAAAGAATTCCATGTCACCGATCGATAATTCAGCCTCAACTGAGGATCCTTTAGACAGATGAATAGACCCCCAACTTAAAGGAGCTTACCAAATGGCCGGTAAACACCTGGAAGTCAGCAATTGCCTTATCTGTATCGAAAGCCCTGCGGGCATTGACCGAAAACATGGAAACAGTGATTTATCAAAATGTTCCTAGGGAAAATATAGTCAAGGCTTTGGACGAATCATGGCTCTCAGCAGACTTCACTGGTGAGACGGCAATGGATACAATTCATTACTTCGCAAGAACAATGTCACTACTTGTGATAGCCATTTGGATATTGTGGTCAGAACTACGGGCAGCTGACACTGTAAAAACAAAATTAGTATAAATATCCTTATTTTGTTGATGGTAAATCACTCTTTGCAGAAAGGTTACAGAAATCCATTTCCCACATCACAGAAGGAAAGTCAGACTTGATTCCCCAGAACAGCAGAATTAGATGTACTCTGGGATTCAGGGATGCTTACTTGCACGCACCCATACTACAACTGTTACAGAAGTATCTGAGATTTTCGGTCGACTAGGCCCATCTACAATTCCAGAGTCTCCCCTTCGGACCCTGCTCTTCCCTCAGAGCCCTCACGAGGGCTCGGATCACTATCCAAGCTTCTTTATGAGAACTGGGTCTCAGTTCTTATCACTAACCAGACAATATTCTCCTTCTATCAAAAGATCCAGCCCAGCTAGTGGAACACAGGTGGATGCTGTGGCCTACATTATCAAGATACAGTTGGATGGTAAATCATCAAACGAGTCATCTTTTCTCCAGTTTAGGCGCCTTATTCAACACCGCAAAAGGGACGGTGTCCCTGCCATCTCAGAAAGTGTGGGCGATCATTCAGAAAGTAAGGAGAGTGAGGACATGGTCCTACATAACAGCCTCAAACTAACTCAACTTAATAGGGATTTTTGTCTTTTTGTATCCAGATGGTCCCATGGACACATGAATACCTCAGGCACCTTTTAACTAGAATTCCTGAAGCAATGGAGCAAACCGTCTATCCTAGTCCATATACCAAACAAGTTTGATGCACAGGGGTCTGCACTAGTGGACAAAGAGGGAGATAACTGTAAAGCCATGTTTATTAAGGCATGTCTTCTGGACCACAGTTACCACAGACGCCAATGCAATAGGCTAGGAGGCACATTGCAACCAAATGTTGGTTCAAGAGAGATGGGCGTTCAATGCGGTAGACATAGTCGCAAATATCCTGGAAATCCAGGCGGCTTATCTCGCATTGACAGCATTTGCTCTCTCAGATCAAGGACAAATCAGTTCTGATTCAGATAGACAATAGAGCTGCAATATCATACATACATCACCATGGCAGAACCAACAACAGTTTCTTACTAAGGGAAGTGGAACACATCTTCATTTGGGCAGAGGGCAATCTGAAGGACCTAAGAGTAGTCCATCTTCCAGCCCACTTAAACACAGACGCGATCACCTATCCCAAGAATTCCTGGTTTCCAACAAATGGTTCCTACAACCGAAGTTATTCAGTTAGATTGTGAGCCAGTGGACCTTTTCTGAACTTCATCCTTTTGCTACAGCAAGCAATACCAAGCTGCGGAGGTTTATTTCACATCTACCTCACCCATGGGCAGAAGCAATAGGTTCCCTGTCAAGTCCTTGGGCATACAATTTACTTTAGCCCCCCTCCGGCCTCCTACCTCAAATTTCTTGAGACTTGCAATATCAACAATAAACGGTGATAACAGTCCTGCCATATTTGCAGGGAGACCCATGACTGATTTCCTAGGGCAATATTTCTTATGCCGCGTACACACGGTCGGACTTTTCGTCTACAAAAGTCCAACGGACGCTGACGGACTAAAGCTGGCTGGTAATCCGATCGTGTGTGGGCTTCTCCGGACTTTCAACTGACTTTTTTAGCCTCAAATCCGACGGACTTTAGATTTGAAACATGCTTCAAATCTTTACGTCGTAAGTACGACGGACCCCGAAATCCGCTCGTCTGTGTGCTAGTCCGACGGACAAAAACCCATGCTAGGGCAGCTATTGGCTACTGGCTATGAACTTCCTTATTTTAGTCCGGTGTACGTCATCACGTACGAATCCGTCGGACTTTTGTGTGGTCGTGTGTAGGCAAGTCCGTTCGTAAGAAAGTCTGCCGCAAGTCCGCCGAAGGTACGTCGGAAGTATGTCGGACAGGCTGTCGGACTTTTGTAGACGAAAAGTCCGACCGTGTGTACGCGGCATTAGTGTCCAGCCTCCGTTAAATATTCCTCTGATACCCTTTCTTCTGGCTCGAGGCATCACGACCATCAGAATCCTCACAGCAGTGGTGGAACTATAGGGGTCGCTGCAGTTGCACTTGCGACTGGGCGCTGCCATTCTGCCGCTGTGGGGGGGGGGTCCAGGGACCCGGCATCTCCCCCTGCACCTCTGGCTGTCCATTTAGAATGCAGTGGGGGGGGGGGTCGGCAACTCTATGTCGCCCGTGGGCGACGGGATCTCCCTGGGGCTAGTAGTTCTCTTCCTGAGTCTATACCGTGGAGAGGGGAGGGGCCTCTGACCCGGGCATCTATCAGTTTCACTCTTCAGTGTACAAGTGAGTCGGCTCTGCTTGTACACTGTTACTGATACATGCTCGGGTCAGAGGCCCCTCCCCTCTCCACTATATACACTGGGGAAGAGAACTACTAGCCCCAGAGAGATCCCGACACCCGAGGACACTATAGAGCTGCCGATCGTCGCCTCCCACCTCCACCCACTGGTAGGGGGTACAGAGATGTGCTCGGGGTTGGAGGTGCTCAGACAGCGGAGACCAGCCAGGTACAGGTGGAACCTCTGGAAGGGGGAGGCACATGTCTGGGGACCCTGATGTAAGGGGGGCACTCTGGGGACACTGATGTAAGAGGGGGGCTCTCTGGGGACACTAATGCAAGGGGGGGCTCTCTTGGGACCCTGGTGTAAAGAAGGGGCTCTCTGGGGACACTGATGTAAGGGGGGGCTCTCTGGAGACACTGATGTAAGGGGGGCTCTCTGGGGACCATGATGTAAGGAGGTGCTCTCTGGGGACCCTGATGTAAGGAGACGTTCTCTGGGGACCCTGATGTAAGGAAGGGGCTCTCTGGGGACCCTGATGTATGGAAGGGGCCCTCTGGGGTAACTGATGTAAGTGGAGGCTCTCTGGGGACCCTGATGTAAGGGGTGCTCTCTGGGGACCCTGATGTAAGGAGGGGCTCTCTGGGGACCCTGATGTAAGGAAGGGGCTCTCTGGGGATCCTGAAGTAAGGGGGGGCTCACTGGGAACCTTAATGTAAGGGGGGCTCTCTGGGGACCTTGATGTAGGGGGGGTTCTCTGGGGGCCCTGATGTAAGGAGGGGCTCTCTGGGGACCTTGATGTAGGGGGGGCTCTCTGGGGACCCTGTTGTAAGGGGGGGCTCTCTGGGGACCCTGATGTAAGGAGGGACTCTCTGGGGACCTTGATGTAGGGGGGGGTTCTCTGGGGACCTGATGTAAGGGGGGGCTCTCTGGGGGACCTGATGTAAGGAGGGGCTCTCTAGGGACCTTGATGTAATGAGGGGGGCTCCCTGGACCCTAATGTAAGTAGGGAGACCCAGCAGCGCCCCTGGTGGGGGCCCTTCATGGTTTCTTGCACCGGGGCCCTGAAGATTCTAGTTATGCCTCTGCCTCACAGATTGAACCTTCACATTAGAATATTAAAACAGAGGCTTTAATCATTAGGATGTTCCTTCAGAGTTGTTTCAACTCTGCTCAAAGCAAAGCAGCCTTCAATGAACAATACATGTGACAAGGTTTGGAATAAGTTTAGATCTTTCGCAAATGGCAAAACTTCAATGTACCCTCTTCCTCTCAACTCCTTGACTTCCTGCAAGCAGACCTTAATTTAGGGTTAGGATTAAGCAATTTAAAGGTACAGCTGGTGGCAATCTCTGCTGTGACAACAAGAAATGGGCCGAAGATCCTTTAATAAACAAACTCTTCAAGACAGTCAAGAAGATAAGCCCACTCAAAACAAATCTTTCCCACTTGGGATCTCTCTATCACTCTGGAGCCCTTATCCAAACAGCCTTTTGCCCCATCTGATTCAGCATCCTTGTGGAATGTCACTTGGAAACTATTTGTCTTTGTGGCGATGGCATCGAACTGGGGAGTATCAGAACGTCAAGCTCTAGGATCAGAAGACAATAATATTATTTTTTGTGCTCGGATAGAGTGAAACTTAGAACGGTACATGGATTCGTCCCTAATTTCTCCTTTTCCTCTACTATCTCCGAGCCTTTGGCCCTGCCAATCTTTTCAGATCCAATTTTGACCTTCTTCATGAAAACCATATTACTTCAGTACTAAGACATTATCTTCAAGCCACAACTCCCTTCAGACTTTCATCTAACCTATTTGTAAAACTCCAAAAAAAAAAAAAAAAGGACAGGGGCAAAAAAGCATCCTCTGTGGCCCTCCAGCCATTCCGGAACTGCAGTATCCATCATGCCTAGTCATGTATGTGAATATCAGAGCTTTACAATACCTCATAGGACATGTGGTTCTGCGGCAGCTGGGGAGCCATAGTTTGCAGATCCCTGCTCTAGGAGTTTCATGGATAATCAAGTTGGTTAAGAAGGTGTACAGGGAGAGGGGACTGGAATCACCTCTTCAGTTGGGCTGTATGCCACCTGGTTGTTTTCTGCTTCTTTGATGGCTAGAGCAGACATATCCATCAAAATGATCTAAAAGGTAGCTATTTGGTCATTTCAACGTGCGTTTACGAGACGTCACAGGGTAGACAGCTTCTCTCGGCAGCTTTCTCATCTGTAGAAACTGGCAGATGGGCTATCAGGCCGGCATTTAAATAAATCTTTATGCATCATCCAACCCATTTCAGCTAGTTATTTTTCACAGGTATGCTGCCATGTAGGCACCAGGAAAACAGAAAATTGTTTCATACTCACCGTAATTTTCTTTTCCTGATGTCTATCCATGGCAGCATACGATCCCACCCTCGGTATGCTATAATATGTAGAATGCTGGGAGTGCACTGATCCTTTTCTTATAATATTCACTGGTCCTGAGGAAGGAGGCAAGGCAGAGCTTGTGACAGGTATGCTGCCATGGATAGGCACCAGCAAAAGAAAATTACTGTAAGTATGAAACAATATTCTGTTTTTCTGTTGATAAGACTACGTTCCTGCTATTGATGTTTCCTTGTTGCCACATTTGTGTGGACACAGCAGCCCGTTTATTTGGATGGGCTGCTGTAACTGTGGGAAATGTAGAGAAAAGGTCCATGCACGAATGAATGTGTTTCTCAGCATGGGAAAACCCACTGCAGTTTCCAATGCGTGGGGATGCCATTAGGAATTAATGGCAGCTCTTCACCTCTGCCAACAACAGCGCATTTTTGCTGTGGGTGTGGGAAAGCATGTGATTTGCACACAGTCCCGCACCCACATAGATGGGAACCTAAAATAAGGAAATGCTATTCAACTGGTTTAAATATATTTTGTTCTAATATTACTCGCAACTAAATATTTTCCTGTAAAGAGAACGAGAGAGGTTACAGAAAAAGAATCTCTGACTCTCACATTTAGTTGTGAATTTGAAAATTTCCAAACTGAATATTTACATTTTTTATTTCTGAACATGTCCCCCCCCCTTGTCTGTATCCTGTTTACATAATGTGAAAAACGTACTACGAGGTGCTATCCCAATAGTATACGATTTAAGGTGTTTTATGCCTTCAGCGTTGCCAGGGTACATTGCAGCAGTTCAGCACTAATCACCCTACAGTAAACAGGGCTCTGTTTGTATTCCCGGAATAAGAGGGTTTTCATTTATATTACAAATGCAGTCATCCTTCCTATTTGGAAGAGATACTCCTGGTCACATGTAAATATTGGGCTAGGGCTCAATAATAGTAACAAGGATTATGCCATTATATAACGTTGAAAGACTTATTAAGTAACTCCTCTCTGGCATCAATTGCACATTTGCTGTACAGGCCAATTGATTTTACTATACCCAGCTATGTACACATCCTGTTCTTCTAAGTGCTTTATTTATATCCGAGGTATAGCACACACTGTGCAGTCCAACATTTTGTACACACTGAATTTTCAAAAATGTATTATTTTCTGGAGAGCACAATGGCAAATTTACGAAAGGCAAATCCACTTTGCACTGCAAGTGCACTTGGAAGTGCATTGCTCTAAATCTAAGGGGTAGATCTGAAATGAGTGGAAGCTCTGCTGATTTTATCATCCAATCATGTGCAAGCTAAAATGCTGTTTTTTATTTTCCTTGCATGTCCCCCTCAGATCCACAGTGACTTTACTTCCAAGTGCACTTGCAGTGCAAAGTGGATTTGTCTTTAGTAAATAACTCCCAATGCTGCTTGCATGCACTGAAATTGTAATGAGCAATTGCCCTTATTGTTGCTTCATTAGTCTCCTGTTGTGCTGTGATATCCAGATGTTCCCTATAATGTTCAGTATATAGCCTCCTGCATACATTCAAACAAACAAAATAATAAACACATTTTGTATTGTGTATCCAATCTGCTAGCCACTTTTTGTTTGAATTCCACATTTTTTTTTACCTCAAGCGCAGTTACACCATATTTGCCATCCTGTATACAATCCCTTGTGGAATTCGTATACTAGAGATGCTCACTATTTTATATTGGGACCCTATATGAGTGTCCTCTATTGTACTGATGCTTCACTGTGATTTATTGCACAAACAATTTATTGAGTTTTTCCAAGAAATTACAAGAATAACTGTGAACAGGAAGTGGTAGTACAATATGATAGTGCAAATAAAGGATCAAAGTAAAGCTTGCAATATGTAGATCATAGTATGCTACCAAAGGAAACCAGCTAGAATGAATTATAGAAAACAGCAGAGTAGCTAGGATAAGGATCATATAAAAAGTGCAGTTTGCTGACCAAAAAAAAGAAGACTCTTCTCTAGCCTTGTTAAATAGTAAGAAGAGAAGGTCCACTGACTCTTGCAATCTTCAAAGCAATAGAGGTGGATTGGGATAGGGAAAAATAAGTACACCCATCTTTTGTGAATAGTTAGAAACAGAGAAACTTGCCTGGGAGAAGAGAAAAGAAAAAAAGGGGTGGTGCGGGGACCCTCGTGGTCCAACTGGGGGGGGGCACATGGTTTACAAAGAGAGCAAGTTAAGATCTATATTCGTCTGAGCATTGTAATCAGTCCAAGGACTCCAGACTTTGGGGTACCAGGCATGCGTGTCTTCTAAGATAAATGTAGGCTGCTTGTGCACCGTAATGCCCATGAGTCTGTGTTTTGCAAATCATGCTCAAGCGAGGGTATACCAGGCAGCCAGGAACACTAACCCCACCAGCCTCCTCTGGTCCCTTTTAAGGGAGGACAAGATTGGTTTGTGTAGCAGGGTCTCCCAGGGGTTACGAGCCAGAGAGACTTCAAGAACAGACCAAATCATGGCATAGACTCATGTCCAAAACCAGATTCACCATAATTTGAACCTGAACTGAGCTCAATAGAATGAATTTCATGTAAAATGATTAAAGAAATCCCCAAAAATATTTGTGGAGATTATTTGTAGACCAGGCCTCCATTTTGTTTACTTCTGGAGTATAGGACTTAGCTATTTTACTGTCCTATGTTTTTAAGTACACTGGCATATTGATAGCTAGCTTGCCAGTCTATCTTCTTTGCTATTACCAGATTTTAACTATCTAGTCCAAAAAAGTTTGAGACCAGCATGTTGTAATCATGTGTCGTGGACAAAACAGGAGGGGTCTGTATGAATGAGTATCTTCATTCATTTGCGCCTGGGTACTCATAAACTGTATATGAAACCTGCACTGAGAGAAATAAAAAGTCTGTCATTGCTGATCTCCCCTTCTGAAACTACTAGTTGCCTGTCATGCTGATCCAATAACCTTAATATTTTCAGTTAGTGATCTGGAAAAGGTATGCAGATCAAGAATGCTGACTGGAACTTTCCAACCTACGTGCATGCATCAGGTCTGTGATTTAAGAATGATTGAGGCAGTAGAAACAGCCAAGTAATTAGTATTTTAGAGGAGGTAAGCGATGGTAGCCTTTCTGACAACCAGGGCTTTTTTTCAGCTGGAAGTTGGTGGAACTCAGTTCCACCACCTCTGGCTCAAATGCTCTGCTCCCTGCTCCCCGCTATCAATTGTGAACACATAAGTCCAGCTTCTGTGTTTATAAGTGACAGCTTGACTGCCAACGGCTCCCACACATCTGATCTCCTGATCACCCCCACTGGATGATCTCCCTGCAGGTGTGAGAGGTGGAGCCACCTACATTGTGTGAGGGGGTACTAGAGAAGAAGTGAGGTGAAAGTGAGATGTGAATGGGGGATGCAGAGGTAGTCAGCTGAGGAAGAAGGCTGAACTCTGTACTCTGTGTGTAGCACACACCTGAATTCTGCATTCTGCATGCACTGACCCCCTGTACGTAGCACCCCCCCACCCCACCCTGAACTCTCCACTCTGTACTTAATATGTACTATACTATGCACTCCTGGTATTTAATGCCCCTTTAAGACCCTCCCACTGTTAATTAAATTTGACCACACCCAATATTTGATGCGTTTTGGAGGGTGTGTGAGTAGGTGGGGGAAGGGTTTTTTTGGGGGGTCATGGTTGAGTTCCTGCACCATTTTTATGAGAAAAAAAGCCCTGCTGACAACACAGTACATACTGGGCCAAGTAGACAGGTAGACACACTTTTTGACTTCAAATAACTCCATTCTCTTTATCCATTGTATTATGTATTACAAGATGACCTGAATTTAGTTCTTGACTATGTCCAATTATCCCTATATCATTATGGTGCTGACATGCAGTACTTCACTGTACAGAGAAAATAAAAACAATTCACGGGCATTCCTGTCATCAAAGAGCTTACAAAAACTCACCTCAATATCCCTGTTGGGATAAGATATATTCCATGTGGCCTCTGTACTTTCTTTACAATGTTTAAACAATATGTATTAGAGCAGAATGCTGAAATCCCTACCTGTACTGGTTCCCTGCCTTTTCTGGCTAAGTTTAAATGTACAGTATGTTGCAGAACTCGCTAGAACCTATGTTCCTGTAATGACCTACAAAATTCCCAACTTTTTGAAATCATAAAGAGGGACACATTTTAGCACACAGTATGTAGGCAAAGGACACATTCCTGCCAGTTACATGGACCACTTGTTCTGATGACCTCTATTTTTCTTCTATATTCGCTCTTCAAAATAACAAATTCAGTAATATAGAGGATGGATAACAAGTTGAGTGCAGAATAACACTTTTGGTAGTAAAATAGTACATTTTATATAGAGATGTATTCATCAAACCAAAAAGAGGGACAACTGAGTCTGCGTGAGGGATAGAACTATTTTGTCTCAAACGAGGAACAGTCCCTCCAAATGAGGGACAGTTGGGAGGTATGCTAGCGTGAGTATAACCAAAGCATGCACTGGGGCAAACCAGCATAAGCCTTTGTTGCTGAAGAATCAAACAGAGACGATTGGCGTTACCACCCGCTGCACTAGTAACTATTAGAAACTAGTCATAATATTTATTTTTTAAAAATGCATATGCTACAGCCCATGATCTATGTAAATATATTTTGAAATCTGTGAAAAAACTCTGTAGTTTGACCAGATCAGAGTTCACCTAAGAAAGGCAAGTATCTTCATGAAAATTATGGGCAGGTAGATATCTGCCTGTTCTTTGGCAAGACACCGGGAAAGCAGGGCTCCCTGCAATCCTTGCCTGACAGAGAAAGCGTTGCTTGCAGCGACAGGTTGAAAGAACGCCCTCTGCAATAACAAGTGCCTCCAGCAGTCATTGTTATTGTCCTCAATGAAGTCAGAAATGGTTCAATTAATAAAAGCTGAAATTGTGAGCTTTGCTTGCTATTATCGGGCAATTACTGGTCACCCTACTCGCCATACACTTACTAATGTTTTTGTTTTATATTAGCTTTTAGTCACAACTATTTGCAGGTCTCTAATAAACAGACCATACAACTGAAGGAGGGTATCAACTGACAATGCCTTTTCAAGTGACCCTAAACAGATTTTAATTTCTGCCTCATTTTTGTTAATTTCATTGTTCAAAGCTAAGAAATGATTGTGATTGATTTTTAAGCCAAATGGCCAAGTGGAAGGCCAAGACAATGGTACAATAAGAAATTGAACTCCTCTAGTTTTCATGTATTTTATTAAAGGTTCATTAATGGCACAGGATTACAATAAAGCACATGCTTCTTTTTACAGATCAGTGAAAATGATGAAATATAAAATATTACTACATTATAATATTTATTGGATCTCTTTTTACTTTAACATCCATACTGTCCAACCTTTTTATGCTCTAGTTATTTTGAATACATGATCTCACACCGGATTCTGTTAATCAACTGCTCTTATGAACAACAGTGTGCCGAAAAAACCTCGGCAAGGCACATCTGGACTGTATGTATTTACTTGGCCCAGTTCTGTGATACCTTGACTCTCTAGCCTCTGAATGTGTGGTTTCTTTTAGTCTGTCTATGTTTTACTAATTTTTTTTGCAGAGTTCAGATGTTTTTCCATGCAGTGGGAAAAGAAAAGAAAAACTGAGGTGTTGAGTGTTGTGTATACGCATACTCTATATTTCTCTTCAACTCCTCTCTTTCCTAATATTTTATAAGGTGCCAAATTGCTAATCTAAATAGCTATAGTTGCATTTAGGTTAAAAGAACTACTGTAGATTCAGAGTAAAAATCACACATAAACCCACAAGAATAGCATTCGGTTCCAGGCCAGATCTATGGGGTTGCTGGGATGGGCTGCACCCTCCTGAAATTTCAGTCTTGCCCCCCCACCCCTCCCCCAGGACCAGAGGGATCATGGGAAAGCACGCAGCCTTGGCAGTGCTTTCCTTGGCAGAGTCTGCAACTTATCTGCAGCACGGTATCATTCATTTTCATTCTGCAGGGGGCGGACCAGGACTAATGCTGTTATTTGTTGCTATGGTTCCAGCGGCCCGCCTGACTGAACCATGGAAACGTATGAACTTGATCCAGGGTAGGGATTCAAAACAGGATGGAAATCCATCCAGACCTGCTCTTCCTCCTATCCCCTGGCATGATACTGCCAGACCCTGACATGATGGGAGGCTGACTCTACTGTAAAGGGGCAGACCCTGATGTAATGGAGGGGGCTCATCAAATGCCTGACGAAGGGGTTCTGCGTGACTCCGAAACGTTGCACTCTACTTGTGTTGTGATCATGCAATAAACTATCTGTTTGTTTGGACACTACTTTGTGTCGATCCATGGTGTGCTGGCAAATATCTACTTTGTGCTTTGAACCAGTATCCAGCTGGTTGTTGCTGCAGCACCCAAACTTTGAGAGCTTATCCAGGAACATGTGCGATGGGAATCTGAAATATTATATGATGTGAATGGGACTGACTGATGTGAAGGGGGGCTGTGATGCGAAGGGGGGACTCTGATGTAATGGAGGGCCACTAAAGTGAAGGAGGCTGCCTCTAATGTAATTGGTGGATTTTGATGTCAAGGGGGCTGACTCTGATGTGATGCGGAACTCTGATGTTAAAGGGGTTGTAAACCCTTAGGTTTTTTTCACCTTAATGCATCCTATGTATTAAGGTGAAAAAACACCTGGCAGTGACCGCCCCCCCCCCCCCCCCCCCCCCGCTGTTTTACTTATTTGAGCCCCATATTTCTGTCGGCGGAGACGCTCTCTCCCTCTCTCCATGGGGTCCCAGCTCTTGATTGTTAAGATTGATAGCAACACAGCCATTGGCTCCCACTGCTGTCAATCAAATCCAATGATGCGAGCGTGGGGGGCAGAGCCAAGTCCTGCATTCGTGTCTATGGATGCAAACGCTGCACTCGGGAGCGTGCCCACAAGGTAACCCCTAGGAGAGCGCCTCTCCTAGGGTGTTATCTGACGTGGGGAGGAGCCGCGAGAGCAGCTGGGGGACCCCAGAAGACTAGGTTCGGGGCCACTCTGTGCAAAACGAGCTGCACAGTGGAGGTAAGTATGATATGTTTGTTATTTAAAAAAACTAGCCTTTACAATCACTTTTTAAGGGGAAATGCTGATGTGAAGGAAGGGCTCTTCCATGTGGTACCAAGGAGAGAGTGACATCATTATCCAGGGCAGATGTCAGTGTCCTTCCACCCAATAAATTTAGTTCAGGAAAAGAGGGACTGAAAAAGGTTTAGAAACACTGGCCTAATACATGCACTATTCATTGTGGCCACGTAGAGGTGCAGTTCACAGTCCACACCTGCATCCCTTCTGCACTACCCAGAAGTAATGTCAGATGTTACTTCTGGGTAATGATTTGTGGTACAGACATACAGGGAGCAGGGAATATAGGTTCCTTGCGTCTCTATCACATTGTGTGACACACAGCCAGAGATAGCTAGAGATGATAAAATGAAGGTTTGTTGCCAGTATGCCCCCTGACTTTTTTTTACTGCATCCCCAGATCAAACAGGCTAGACTGATTAGGTTGTATTTGGTGTCTTTTTCCTGATCTGTGAGCTATAATAGCAGCATTAAGTGATAGGTTAGCAAGACATTGACATGTGTGAATATAGGTTCACTGCTTTTGCCAAACACATTCTTCTGATAAGCACCCACTCACACAAGGATTGATACAGAACAAAACTGCGAAATAGCGGTTTATAACAGTGTAGGGATCTGCTGCCCTCTGCAATTAGCTGTCAATATCACAGTGTTATGTATAATTAAGTATTTTCACTTCCTGTCTCTGGGAGGCTGGCTTTGAAAAAAACCCAGAAAGAGGAAGTGGAGAGAGAAAGAGAGCAAAAGTCTCAGTCACATATCCTGACCAATGACCATACTGCTAAATCCAGACCAGAAACGAATATTATGCAAGTATACCTATGCTCAGGGATTTTTTTCTCAAACAATAGGTGCTGGAACTCAACCACGACCCCCCCAAAACCCCTCCCCCCACACACACCCTTCAAATCACATCAAATAGTGGGTGTGGTCATATTTCACAAACACTAGAAGGGACTTAAAGGGGCATTAAATATCAGGATTGCATTACTTACCGAGTGCAGAGTTCATGAGGGTTACATACAGAGTGCAGAGCTGTCACTTGTAAACACAGAGACCAGACTTCTGTGTTTACAAGTGATTGTGGTGAGCAGGCACCAAAGGGTCTGAGCCAGAGGTGGTGGAACTGAGTTCCACCAAGTTCCCCCTGAAAAAAAGCCCTGCCTATGTTCCAATCATTTAACTGCAGCTGCCCATAGTTTCTTGTGACAAACTTATCTCTGTCCTATTGTTATTGTCTCATAGGGTTGCCACCTTTTCTTCAAGTCAAACCCGAACACTTTAGCGGTGCACAGCATTTTTTTTTTTTTATAGTATAAACTATACATATATTTTGCAATTAAATAACATTTCTAATCATTTGAAGTTAATCACAAGAGTCCCCCTTTACATCAGAGTCCACAGAGTTCCCCTTTTACATCTGTTCCCGTACATTGTAAGGCGAAACTCTGCAGACTCTGATGTAAGGGAGAACTCTGGGGACTCTAACATAAGGGATGTTCTGGGAACCCTGATTTAAGGGGGAACACTGAGTACTCTGATGCACGGTGAGGACTGTGATGTAGGGGGGAACATTGGTGTAAAGAGGGAATGGGATATAGGGGGTGCTCTGAGAACCCTGATTTACCTTAGTGTACTCACTCAGAGGCATGAGAGAGAAGGGGGGAGACTTCAGTCACAGACAGGGATGGATGGTGAGCTTACTCACCCCTTGGCAGTCAGCTCCTCTCATTCAGATGTATCTGAGGATGCTGGACTTCAAATTTCCAGCCCCCCACTTCCTTTTTCTGAGGCACAGTGCTGGGGATTGGTGTGTGGGCAGACACAGAGGGGTAGGGGCGGGAAGAAGAGCAGCAGATCGAGCCCTCTCTCCTCTCCCATCTGTATGTGGGGGGAACTGTTAGTGCTGGCTTTGGGCAGTGTGAAAGAGAGTGTAACAGACACTCTCAGCTTAGACAGCTGCAGCCAGCAACCCTGCTGGGAGGCCATAGTCCAGTCTAAATAATGTGTCTGGGTTTCAGGCAGTTTGAAACCCGGACACATAATTCCAAACCCAAACTGTCCGGGTGAATCCCGGCTAGGTGGCAACCCTATTGTCTCACATGCACAGTGCCAGATAGCTAGGTCTGTGCTACTGTATGTATGTATGTAGTACATTAGTAGGTGAGCATGTTTATTTCAATACAGTTTATATACAGCTCCTGTTATTTAAGTCAAGCCTGTCTCTTCTGGTCTGGAATTCTATAACTAGTTTTAAGTTACGGCTTGATAACTAGCATAGGTTCTAGCCAGGTTAGGCATCCAATGGCCAGTACTGGCAGTTAGAAGTCTGGTTCCATGTCAGATCATGAACTACTAGTTGGGGACTAAAGCACAGAGTAGGTAGGATGACTCTGAGTTTCAGTACAACACAACAGTCCCTGCATGTGAGAAGCAGCATTCCATGCTGGATGGACAACAGTTGGAGGATCTCCCCATCACCGCCAATCAGGTCTCCAACTCAAAGACGGATGCTGCGTTGTGATCATCCTTTGCATAATTAATAATCTTTTCTTATATAAATCTTGTATTATTTCCATTCCGGTGTGCATCTATATACATTTATATTTAATGTTATATATGGGTTGCAGTAGTTCCTCTGCTTCCCAGGAAATAAATCTGTTCTGTTCACAGAGACCTTGTCCTGGGTGGAGGGACCTACAACTTTAAAATCAAACCCACTCTTCCGCTTAGTGTATGTTTTCGGTTCTCACAACCCCCCCCCCAAAAAAGAAGAGTACTACAACGGACTAAAGCTGTATTAAGGTTCTTCACAGAAGAAGAGGAACATTGTACATTCTCTGGGAATAAAATATAACTTATATAACTTGATATTCCTTACTTGACTTGAGGGGAATTTATCAAAACCGGAGCAGCCGGAATCTGGAGCAGCTATGGATGGCAACCAATCAGCTTCTATCTTACATTTTGAAAGAATAACTGAACAAGCTGAAGACAGAAGATGATTTTTGCCCTGCATTGCCACTCCCGATTCTGGCTGATCAAGTTTCGATAAATTCCTCCATTAGTGTGTCTCCAACTTTAGATACTTTAGCAGAGGTTTAGGCTCTGCTTTTTACAAGGAAGGCTTAAAATCTATCTTGTGGGTGAAAGTAAGTAACCTGGTGGGACTCCTTCAGCACCGCTATAATCCTTGTGACAGAGAATCTCTACCTCTTCTGATTTAGTCTGGTTGGTCTACGTAATGTTCCACAATATGTACTTTTATAGTCTCTTAAAGTAGAACTTTTTTTTTTGCGTTTTTTTTTCTGCCATCTGTGTCCAATTGCAGAGATTTCCCTTCACTTCCTGTCCCATAGTCAAACAGAAAGTGAGAGGAAATCTCTGAAAATGAAAGGATCCCCCAGTTCACCAGAACTAATGTTCCCATTGGAAGATTTCCCCACTATTATTTTTCTGGGGACAACCCAAAATTTGGGATTTTCTTTTACTTTTACTTTCACTTTCAATAATAATGGTAAACAGGACAAATAGAGAGGGGCCATAGATAGCAATAACAACTGTCAGGGGTTCTAATCCCTCTCCACTCTATCCAAAAAAAAAAAAAAAAAGTTTTGCCTTTAGTTATACTTTAAATGTGTGCCCCAATGTCTGCACATACTTTTTTCTTGTAACCCTACTAAACACCAAGACCTGTCATCCAAGACCACTCAGTCCACAGCACAACTAAAGGTTATATATAGCAAAGTTTTGGGAGTTAAAACTCCTACCAGTTTGTATATAGTCTCAGAAGTGCAAAAAAAAGTTGAGAAAAATTAATGGTTGAAAAAGCAAAGGGTTTGTGGAATGATATTCTGTGTAATGTCTAGTTTTTATCTGAAATTCATAGAAGAAGGACTATCACATGACTTTTCTTGCTGCAGAACTAAACATTCATGAAGCATTTTTTTCCCATTTTTCCAAGTAAATATATTTTCATTGTTTATGTATCTGCCTTTTGCTTTCTTTAAAAATAAACAAAAAAAATACTGAATCAAATGTTTTGCATTGGCCAGTAATGGGGTTGTCATATATGCCAGGTTCTGCTATAAAAAAAGCCAGGTTTCCCAGCAACGTTTTGTCATAGAGACTTGGAGTAAATAGGGAAAGCTGACAGAGTACTTTCAGGGAGAGATAGCTGCTGTCACAGTACTATATTCAGTGCTATAAAAAGTGCTGCATTGTACTATATTACAGTGATTTGCAGCGTAGTGGGCTTTATAGTGTGTTCTTCCCCCCATGGTCACTATTCTGTTCTGTACTGTTCACTTTTCTGTAGTGTGCTACATTGCTGCGAATTGCAGTGTAGTGCTGCCATATATACAGTAATTGTGTACCCCCTCTGTGTTTACGGTGCAAATAACTCCCTTGGTGGTTGTAGGGATCAGTGAGGTACTTTTAGAGTCAGTGGGAACTGATGGGGTGTATAGGTGGTCAGTGAGACCTAATGGGGTGCTGTGCTTGGCTCCAGGACAAAAAATGAGCAGCGGTCCTATTCCAAAGAAAAGCACTGGTGCAGGAACTCTTCTATGCCCTGGGCTGCTCCACATAACTCAGCACTCTGGGCTTTACTCACACATCTGCGACCAGCAGCAAAATAGTGGTTTGTAGCGTGGTAAATCTACCAGACATTTGGCATCACATGCATGGGGAGAGACATAATTCTTTACCACTAAGCTTGGGGGGAGCAGCACATCAATGATACTTGTTGGCAGAAAAATTCATCCCCTTCTCCTAATTTTACATATTTTCCATCTCTCTCCCAATTCCACAAGATTTTCCATTGAAAAAAAAAAAAAAAAAAAGCAATAGGGAAGGAGACAAGGATCAAACAGGAAAATGGGGCAGAATGGAGGTCGATTTTGGTAATGCTGCTGTGGCTGCATCAGCAGCAGTGGGCCATACATGAGTATTTTTAAGAGTACAGGATGAAGGCAAGCTCTAGGAAGCTGGTGCACTTTTTACCAGGACAGTTACTCCCAATTCATATTTTGTGTACCATCTTGTCAGCATTCAAACAAAAGATCAAGATGGTGAGCTGCAATGAGGCAGGAGCATGATCCCTCAGGTGTTCCTGCTAGAGCATATGCTGCAAGGTGTAATAGGCTGATGTGCCACAAAAATGTGCCACTTGGAAGAGGTGCTACAGAAGAACATTTTGAGAGAGTGGCAGGATTTCCTCTCATGACCTGCCACAATTACAAGCTCCTGTTACTGTTGATGGTGTTTTCCCATGTCACTCTTGAAGTTGCATAAAAAAGGAAGATCCTGATAAAAAAAACATATATGGAAATGTTCAGTATTACAGTAATAACCTAATAGGGCTTGAAGTCCTAAATTAGTAATTGTAGATGGTAATGGTAACAAAGACTATTAGCAAAATGTAAATGCGCACAAAATGTTTCAACTGCTCTTGAATGTGAGTGACAACATATTATATATTTCTGTATTGTCTGTGTACTGCTAAGTAACAGTTTACAATTTTAGAATCATACTAATCCTATAACCGCTTCCAGACCGCGCACCGCATATATACTGCAGCAGGGCTGCCCGGCTGGGCAAAATCACGTACCTGTACGTAATTTTGTGCTTGCAGTTTATGGGGCGTGCGCGCACCACCGGAGCGCCGCTCCTGCTCTGATTGGACACAGCGGGGGCCAATCAGTGGACCCGGCGGTTGTGATGGCTGCCACGACCCGCCAATGGTTCTGTGGAGAGACGGAGCAGCGGTCTGCCCATGTAAACAAGGCAAACCGCTGATCTGTCAGGGAGCAAAAGAGAGATCTTGTGTTTTAGCTAAGCTGAAACACGGATCTCTCTTGTCCTCCAGTGTATCCGTCCCCCACACAGTTAGAAAGCACCTCCCTGGGACACACTTAACCCTTTTATTGCCCCTAGTGTTAACCCCTTCCCTGCCAGTGTCATTTATACAGTGATCAGTGTATTTTTTTAGCACTGATCACTGTATTGGTCACTGGTCCCCAAAAAGTGTCACTTAGGCTATGTTTCCACCAGTGCGTCCCCAAAGTCGCACGCTTTACACTGCGATATTGCGATGCGATTTGTGGTGCGTTTTGTTGCGACTTTAATAATGACTTTGTGAGACTTGGATGTTCTGCGATTTTGTCATAGTGATGTAATTCCTTATCCTGCTTATTTATTTCCCCTTCCTCTTTCGTTGTCACGTGTTGTATGTTTGTTAGCAAACATGTTGGCTATGCAATATGTTGGGTCAGCAGTCATTTTGGCTGCTGTAGCAGCATTTATAGATAAAGAAGAGGAGGATAACTGGAGGAGGAGAAGGCATAGGTTTTGGATCCATCCCATCATCGCCCAAAGGGAAGTGAGAGGCCAGTTTGGGGTCCTTTACAATGACCTCCGGGCTCATGAAGACAAATTCTTCAACTACACAAGGATGTCAATTAGAAGGTGAGAACATTTTTTTATGTCAACTTGCAAATGCTGCCAGATATATTTATTAAAATGTGTATATGCCTGGTCAGTATGACTCTTTTTATAATTTTTAGATTTGAATAGCTAGAAGTGTTAACTATAACCTGATCAAATTGTTATAAAAATGGAACTCCATTTTTAAATGTTTGATTTTTACATGGTCAGTGTAGATAATAGCCATATTTTTTCTCTTTACAGTTTTGATGAATTGTTGGCTTTGCTCTCTAGTCATCTAGAGCGACAAAACACAAGTTTCAGCTGTTGAAAGACTCATAATAACATTGAGGTAACTTTTCATACCTACTGTTTCTTCTTCTTAACTTCTATGTGGCATTTGGAGATCCACATCATTCTTTCATCATCTTTACATGAAGTCCAAAAATAAATACTAGCATGTAATTGTGCGTAAGCTTGTTTTTACAATCTTAACTTAGCCTCTACATCACCAGTGTCTTTCTCCTGCTCCTCTTCTTCATTCTTCACTTCCTCGGGCACCTCCTTCCTAGCTCTTTTTTTTTTGTTTATTGAAGTAGCTTAGTGTAAATATGTATCATTATCATAAAATGTATGTACTTTTTAGGTACCTGGCAACTGGACATTCCTTTGCAAGTTTGCATTATGAGTTTTTGGTTGGCAAAACTACTGTCAGCAATATTGTCCACGATACCTGCTGAGACATCTGGAATGTCCTTAGGGATTTGGTCCTGAAGAAGCCCACTTGAGAAGATTGGTGCAAGATAGCAGAAGTTTTCTGGGATCGTTGCAATTTCTCAAATTGTCTAGGGGCAATTGACGGAAAACATATGAGGGTAGTGATGCCCATTGGCAGTGGAACAAAATACTTTAATTACAAAAAATATTTTTCTTTTGTATTACTAGCAGTGGCTGATGCCAATTATTGTTTTAGCTATATAGACATCGGATCATATGGCAGCAGCTCAGACTCCAGTATTTTCCAAAGATCATCGTTTGGAAGAATGTTGCGGGAAAATGGTCTGGACCTGCCACAGGACTGTCCGTTACCAGGAACAAATGGGCCACCAATGCCATTTGTGTTTGTTGGGGATGAGGCCTTTGCTCTCAGTGAGCATCTATTAAGGCCTTATTCCAATAGGTGTCTGAGTGAAGAGAAGCGAATGTTCAATTACCAGTTAACGAGGGCAAGACGAGTGGTAGAATGTTCTTTTGGCATTTTAGCCAACAAGTGGCGTTTGCTACATACACCGATTAATTTAAAACTTGAGAATGCAATATCTGCAGTAAAAGCAGCATGTGTGCTTCATAATTTTGTTAGAATTCGTGATGGCTATCTTTTTGAAGATTCCCTTATGCACGATCTGGAAGGTGCACAATGGAGTGCCAGTAGGGGCACCACCAATGGTGCCAGTGTGCGTGAGGGATTCTCGTCTTATTTTATGTCTGCTGCTGGTTCTGTCCCCTGGCAGCAGGATGCCATAGCATAATGTATGTCATGCATTTTATTGTAATATTATTTAGATGTTTGTTATGTTTCATTGCATCCAAATGCAGAATAACAGGTCTTTACCACAAATTCGAAAAAAGGATAAGCAGAAAATGCATAATGTAACCAAAATAATATTTAATTTCAAGATTTTTGTGCAGGAAAGCACCAAAAATTTTTTTGTTATGTGTTTTGGTGAACAACACCATTTTTTTTTACTTTTTAACAAGCACAACAAATATTAAAATAATAAAATATTTCACTTGGAAAAACACCAAAATAAAAGTCATAAAAAAAATAATATATATAATCTGAATCTTTTTTACAAGACAACTCTTTTTGCAAGAAGGCAAAAATAAAGAAATACGTTCCATGAACTCAAAAATTCAACAATTGTTGTTTTGGCCTCCTCAACCAACCAAAAAATATAGAACAAGTCTTAAACCCACATCAAAAATAATAGTAAATTACAATTGCTCGTATGTTTTGTTTTCAGTGGTCCCGGAAACTGAACTATTGGTTGGTCCAGGGAAATCCACTGATGGACCAGGGTAATATTTCCTTTCCAGAAAAGGCGGAACCTGACTGGGTGTAGGCTGCCTAAGTTGGTGAATGGTTGGGGGGCCAAGGGTAAAGGTAGTGGGGGCAGGAATTGGATGCAACATGCGTGGCCTTGAGGGATTCAGCATATTACCATACTGGTCACAGTATGGACGGTTTATTGGTGGAGCATACTGTGTACTTGGAAAGTGAGTGTATTGTTGATAAGGGGATATTGGGGAAGGGGGGGTTGCATATATGCTGAGGATGTTGTTGGCCCCTCACCCACAAATGATTGAGCAGTTGACATCAAAGCCATCCTGAGTGCATATTTTTTCTCAGGGGGTACCTGTTTACATATGCCTAAAATTACAGTGAGTAATGTTGTGTCTTCACACTGGTTTTCAGCCATTTTAGTGGACATCTGACTGACTACATCTAAAATTTTATCCATGGGTTTCACAGGCACTTCCCCTTGAAGATCTTCGCAAAGGCCTAGAGACATTGCTAGGCCCTGGTTCTGCATCCTCCTCATTCATTGAGTTTGATGTTGACCTTGATTCATCTACGAACAGTTCCTTGTCAACATTGTCTTGGAATTGTTCTTGCTCCTCCTCCTCTGCAGCTTCCTCTGCCTCATCTTCTGCTGCCAAACCCTGTGTGCTGTCTTCCCAGCTTGCTTGGGTTCTGAAATACAAATCACATATTTTTTAAGTAAGCATTACAATTTGATATGTACAATTCGTAACATATGCCTGCTGATAACTTACTCTCGCATTTCCAACACTGGTTTCAAAAAATCAAGATCCCCGCCATGGGCATATGGGGCTAATCTTTTTGAGCCGGAACCACTCCTTCCTTCTTTTAATTTGCGTAAGTACCGGTTGTAGCAGTCTTTGAGACTTCTCCATCGAGTTTGTAACGAGTGCACTACAAAATATAAAGCAAATAATAAATTAAAACCAAAAACTTTAGTAACTGCCTATAGGTCATTCATTTGCTAGGCTGCATAATTGATATGGATGGTGTTAAAACAACCGCTAAATATATTACCCATTACACCTACATAATTTGCCATGTGCTGGAGGATGTTGACAGGGCCATCTTTAATATTATTTAATATTATTTGGACCCTGGTCAAATATTATTTGCTGGCCCACACACACAGATTTACTTTCCTGCAGCCACAGGTTACAGGAAAGTAACTATATAAATTCCACCATCAACACAGATAGTGTTGACAGGGGATTCCCTTCTGCCAAACCATTGTGATCTCCTGGCAGGAGAAGCGGTCCCCACCAAGAAAACACAGTGCACATTGTTAACACACACCCATTGGTTACAGAATATTTAAATAGGTGCAAGGCGCAAAGTGCTAAGCAGCATATATCAACCACTTACTTTTTGAAGAACGTTCTGTGGCTGATAAAGAGTCCCAGGTCTCATAATATATGCGAGCCACTTCCAACCATGCTCTCTCCTTCTTTGCATGATCTTTGTAACCTGGATCTCTGAGGTCATATATTGCCGGACGTTGTCTGACAAGCCGAATAATTTCCTCATTGTCATGCACTTGTCGCTTATTTTTTCGAGCCCTAGGCATGCTTCCTGCTGTCTTCCACACTCACATACATCAATATAGGAAGTGATGTATTTGGGAGGAGCAGAGATCATGTGCTTCCGTAGACTTCCGTGGAAGTCGCAACAAAGTCGCGGTGTCAGACATGTACATACGACTGCATTGCGACTTAATACCTTTCTATGGAGAACAAGTCGCACCGAAGACGGAACAAAGTGGTGCAAGAACCTTTTTTCGAGTCGCTTCGACTTGAGTCACACCAATTAGAACGGGGACCATTGAAATACATGGGTTTTGACTTGTCATGCGACTTGACATGTGTCAAGTCGCAAAATAAGTCGCAGTAGTGGAAACAGATTTGTCCGCCGCAATTTTGCAGTCGTGCTAAAGATCTCTGATCGCCACCATTACTAGTAAAAAAATAAAATAAATAAAAACGCCATAAATCTATCCCATAGTTTGTAGACACGATAGCTATTGCACAAACCAATTAATATACGCTTATTGGGATTTTTTTAACAAAAATATGTAGCAGAATACAAATTTGCTAAAACTGATGAAGAAATTAGATTTTTTACATTTTATTATTGGGTATGTTTTGTAGCAGAAAGTAAAAAAAAAAAGGTTTTATTCAAAATTGTCGGTCTTTTTTTGTTTATAGCACAAAAAATAAAAACCGCAGAGGTGATCAAATACCACCAAAAGAAAGCTCTATTTGTGGGAAAAAAAGGACATCAATTTTTTTTGGATACAGCGTCGCATGACCACACAATTGCCAGTTAAAGAAACACAGTGCGTATTGAAAAAATGGCCTGGTCAGGAAGTGGGTAAAACCTTCCGAAGCTGAAGTGGTTAAAGCAGCATTAAACCCAAAAACAAAATTGTAATATATTGTATAGCTTACCGATCTTTAGATGTGGTGACTGCATTAGTCTTTTTTTTGTACAGGCTTTTTTCCCTTTATTTCACCTTGTAATCTAGCCAGTAACATACTTCCTGTCACAGGGTATCTGCATTCTGGATGAAGTAGTAAAGCGGACACCTTTGGACAGCAGCATTGTCAGTCTGGGGGGGAAAATTAGACTAGCATATTTAAATGGACTTGTCTAACAAATTATTATTATACAGGATTTATATAGCACCAACAGTTTGCGCAGCGCTTTAAAACATGAGGGCAGACAGTACAGTTACAATACAAATCAATACAAGAGGAATCAGAGGGCCCTGCTCGTTAGGGCTTACAATCTAGAGTTGAAGTTAAATTCCAGCTAACACTTTATAAACAGTTATAGCAAACAATTTTTTTTTCTTTTGGGGTAAAGGTTTTAGATAAAAATAATAAAAGCTGACCATTGTAAGCACACCTGTCAGTGTTAACCCACTCTAACTGCTACATTGTCTGGACAGCTTGGTCTATTAAAGTAAGTTGAAAAATAATAGACTTATGCCGCGTACATACGATCGGAATTCTCGTTGGAAATAGATATGACGGCTTTTCCGACAGGATTCCACTCAAGTTTGCCTTGCATACACACGGTCACGCAAAAGTTCGCTGAAATTACAACCATCAAGAACGCGGTGACGTACAACACTACGATGAGCCGAGAAAATGAAGTTCAATGCTTTAGCGCATGCGTCGAATTGTTTCCGAGCATGTGTAGGAATTTTGCGCGCCGGAATTGCCACAGACAATTGCATTTTTGGATAGGAACTTTTCCCGACCGAAAAATTGAAAGCATGCTCTCAATCTTTTGCTGGCTGTAATTCGGCCAGCAAAAGTCCGATGGATCATACACACGGTCGCATTTTCCGATGAAAAACTCTCATCGGTCTTTTGCGGGCTGAAATTCCGATCGTGTGTACGCAGCATTACTGGTGGGATCAGGTAAAAGTAAAGGAAAAAAGCCCCAAAAAATAAATGAAAACTGATGCAGGCACCATATCTAAGAATTGGTAAGGTGCAATTGAAAAATTTCTAATAAAGGATAAAGCATCCTATACTAACTTTTCTGTAACATTTGCACAGAATTAACTTTTTGCTTTGGGTAAAAAGAAATTCCCTAGAGCATGTTCATTGCAGCTGTCAGCGTAATACAAAAGGCATTCATAACTGGATTTTAACAATAATAATGCTTGTGTCTCTGAGTCCTCACTCTTCATAATACAGAACGGAAGTTATGAAACCCTCGCCTTTATTTGTTTCATTAATAGTCTAATAAAAACGAGCCATGGTTCATTTTGGAATGCGGAACTGCTGCTGCTTGCCAAGGACACACAAGCACGCAGCACAGGCCTGATGGAATGTTTAATCAAGTCAAGGCTTCCGATAGGCTCTGACAGACTTATGTAATTTATTGTTTATGCATAATTATACCAGAAAGAGGAAATATATTTTGTTTTGCTGAGCTGACATTCAGCAAACACAAAGCACATCTATGTCAGGCAAGACAATTTAGGCTGGAAAATTGATGAATAAATACCTTTTATTTTTTAACATCCGACTGTATCATTATATCATATCATAATATTACTTAAAATGTTTAAAAAGTTAAAACTCTTTTTTGTTGTTATTCTGAGTAGAGTGGAAAAAGTTAAAACCTTTGCATGTTTTTCATACTGCAAGTGTGCCCGCTGGGGAGTTTCTGCTTCTCTATTTGTCACATGATGGTGAATCCACTACCTATTACTATTTCCTCCAAAATAGGAGATGAGGAAAATCTTCGAATGAATAAAGGACACACAAACTCCGCGCTTGGGATTGGAGAAAAAAAGAGAGAGAGAGAAAAAGGTATGCAGCCTCCCCTATTAGACCCCCAGGGGGGGCTAAAGTGTAAAAATAAATAAAGAGTGAGGTGAGTGGCGCTCCCTTAAGGGGGGTGTGTAAACTATATGTGAAATACCAGTGCTAAACATCCACTGTATTATTATGCTTAGTAATTTAAATCGACCCCCTGTAACCATATTCTGTGTAACTACTAATCATTCAGTGCAAAGTCCCATTAAAACACCCAGTAAGTGGATATACAACCATCAATATAAATGACCCATAACATCCGCATAAATACTAAGGTGATAATCGGTGCTAATTAGATATACACCCATCAATAAAAATAAGGCATAACATCCGCATATATACCGAGCTAAACAGCGCTGTTAAGCATGCAAACGTCCCAAAAACTATATAAATATAAGTGTAAATAAAAAAGTCCAAAATCCTCAAAAAAAAATTAAATGTTTAAACAAAATTAATAGTATCAAAAAAAAGTTCCAATCAATCAGGTGACTCTTGTGCTCAGAAGAAGATCCGTGACTTCTGTGCTCCCCCTATGGCTCCCCACTCACCGACTCCATATACCCCTGCAGGGGTGACAGGCAATATGGGATATCATAAGCTGTCTTCACAGATGGTATCCTGTAGTCACTGTAGAAGTGGTTCTCGTTCCCTTGTATTCGCTATCCCAGGACATCCGGATCAATCATCTGTGCACCACAGCCTCCACCACCACATCAAAGAAGGGGATCACCAGAGGTCAATCCTCATAAGAAGAGATATCATTCCATAGTGTAGTATGTATTAAAATAGCTTTATTAAAAAAATACTTCCCTTAAGGGATGAACTAAAAACAGCACTACACCATGTGTATTTGCGATACCAGGAAGAGCCTTCCCGCAGCGTGCGGTCCAGCTGCGTTCCAAGCTCGCTAGCTCCGTACCCAGAAATGACGTAAGTGCGTAGTCTTCGAAAGAAGACTACTCATCTAGTGACATCTAGGGAATTTCCCATTTTTTAAAGAGATTTTTTCCCATTTCCTTTTTTGTCTCTGAGACAGGAAATTGGGGTAAATTGTAACAGGGTTACACATGTAACAGGGTTTCAGGATGCTACATATCTGGAAGTATGTCTTTGGTACTTCCTGCAGGCACCACTGGAAGTCACTGTTTGCCCTGGTTTTGCCCTTGTGCAATGCTGTAAGTTCCCTTTTATGTAGGAGTTCTACTCATGGATTGCTAGGGAGCTTTTCTGTCCATCACCCTAGCTGAGCAAGTGATATACTGTAGAGGAGATGAGGAGAGGGTAGCAATGGGTGGAGACCAGCGGGAGTTGACTGTGTTTTTTTGTAAAACTGAGGATCTACTGCACCACAATGTAGTTCAGTAGTGTAATGCTTTCCCCTGCGGGGAAATGAAGGACTACTCTTATGCCCCGTACACACGGTCGGATTTTCTGATGGACAGTGTCCGATCGGAGCGTGTTGTCGGAAATTCCGACCGTGTGTGGGCGCCATCGGACATTTTCCATCGGATTTTCCGACACACAAAGTTGGAGAGCAGGAGATAAAATTTTCCGACAACAAAATCCGATCGCATCAATTCCGACCGTGTGTGGCCTGTTCTGACGCACAAAGTGCCACGCATGCTCAGAAGAAATTCCGAGACGGGACAGCTCGTTCTGGTAAACTTAGCGTTCGCAATGGATACAGCACTTTCGTCACGCTGCAATGTTCAAAATGGTTTAATACAGCGCACTCTCTTCTTCTTTATAATGTGACAAGAATTAAGTAGTTTTGCTGCTCATATTCACACAACTTCTCACAAAGTTTTATTTGTGTTTTTTTAGTGGGATTCCCTGAATATATTGTTATTAGTTGTAACATCTGACTTTTTTTTTTTTTTTTTTTGTATTTTCAGCCTTTTTTTTTCTTTAATGTTTGGATTTTTTCCAAGGCTGATCTTTGTTCAATGTTATTTTTATTTTTACTCCAGAATATTTTTGTGTGTGTTTTGTGTGTCAAGTTACCCCAACACCATTGATATCTTTTATTATTTAATCTCAAGGAGATTGTTTGGTGTTGGTGTCCCTTGTTCATTTCACATTGTATATTTGAAATGTACCTGAATCCTCACAAACCAACTGTCATTTTTGAAGTAAAACACATAGGAGAGTAAAATTCCAAACCAAAAATCCTTTATTAAGGGATCAGAACCAAACAAAGAGGAAGGCAACACTGGATCAACAAGAGAAATTAGCGAAGCCTGGGACCCCCACGGCAAACATCGATTCTTGAACATCAAAATTGGTGGCCTGAGGAGTCCATATGTAAGGGAGGGCAGTCTGGTCCACAATTCGCAGAGATCCGGATAGCAGCAGATGACATCTGTGTCCCCAGGCTGTGGTACCACAAGAGGCTGCATTTTTTGGCCGACCAGACTGGATCCAGGGTCCTCACTTTCTGGTCTTCCTTTCACGCTTCCTTCCTGGCTGTGGCTGTGCAGTTGGAGATGTGGCAGGAGGAGGAGTAGGACCTTGAGGAGGACTGGGAGGACCTGGAGGAGAGGGAGGACGAGGAGGAGGACCTGCAGGAGGAGGAGGAGGACCATCACAAAGGTGTGTCTGAGGTGTAATTTGGCCCCTCATACCTTTCTCCAGAGCCTCCGATATGAGGGCCTCACACATTACTTGTTGGCCCTCCTCCATCCTCTGCATTTTATATGCAATGACGGCAGCAATGTCCTCCTCCACGGTCTGTCGTGCTCCCAGGACCTCTGTAGCCCTCCAAAAGAGTCCTCCGGTAGCCTCCTCTAGGGCACTCCTCCTACTGCCACTTTCTCTTTTCAGGGAGGGTGGAGGGACCTGCAGATCAGCCAGCCGGCTCGGCCCGGCCACCTCCTGGCTGAGACTTCCCTGTGTATGAAAAAGGGACATGGTTTTAGTTGTTGCTTCATCAATCACAATCCTAAATTAGTACTCCTAACTAACATCTAGTTAACATCATTGATTGGACAAGCAGAAATATTTAGAGGAATGCTATACCTGGCTCAATCTGGGCTCCTCCATGTGTTGTTGCCTGGAAGGCCCAGGTTGGGCGTCAGAAGCCTCAGCCGGGGGGGAAGGAAGCGTGGAAGGAAGACTGGAGAGGGATGGCCTGGGTTCAGTCTGGCCTGCCAGAAAATGCAGCCTGTCGTAGTACCACATCCTGGGGACATAGATGTCATCTGCTGCTCCGGATCTCTGTGAATCCAGGACTTTCTTGCGCTCCCTTAGATATGTGCTCCTCAGGCAACCAATTAATATCTTTAAATAGGTGATGTCTGCCGTGGGGGTCACCTGCTTCACAATTACCAACAATTGCACCAGTGCTGCCTTCCTCTTTGCTTGGTTCTTTAAATGGGGGTGTTTAATCTCCCACAGACAGGGCAGCACCCTTAACATATCTACGAATACTAACATGAAGTCATTATCTTTGAGTACCATATCCATGTTCACTGCAAGACACAACACAAGACAAAGCCTAATGTCAGACAAAACTCTCCTAATCTTTTACAATATAGGCCTCAATGTAGAAGCAGTATAGGCACAAGTTTGTCTCTTACCTTCGTTCTTACGATCGGCGCCTCCAATGCTCCTTCCTCCGCTGACAGATCGTACGTAATACGCACGCGTGTTACGCTTTATATACACTGCGCATGCGTGTAACTCCGCCCGCCCCTGACGTTCTTTCTAGTCTATTCCCCGCCCCTTTTCGTTCGGCGCAGTGGGTGAAGAGCATGATGGCGGAGTCACAGCAGGTGCGTGATAATTGCAGGAACGAGGAGGAGGAGGAGGAGGAGGAGGAGGAGGAAAGCCCGGATCCAGGCACGTCCCGATCCAGAAGGAGACGTTTTAAGGCCACAAATATGTCCTTTGGGGAGATGTTGGAGATGGTCGACATCATGAAGAAGTCCGACTATGACGGAAAATATGGGCCTTACCCCAACCCGAACATCCGAAAGGCCAAGATCATGGCGAAAGTGGTCAGGAGTCTTGAGAGGAATTTCGGGGTCCGAAGATCAAAAGATCAGCTCAGGAAGCGGTGGTCGGACCTGAAATTGAGAGAGCCAGAGCAGTACCGAAAGATCCGGAGAGTGCTGCAAAAAAGTAAGTAGTTGTGCTGTGTTCCTATTCTTTCTGTCTTTATTCCGTTCGTTCTGCTCCATATGCTTTTAGTAATTGTAACGTTTAAAAGGGCAACTTTAATGTTCATGGGCCCATTATTCGTTCGTATCAAACATTTTTCTTTGGGTCTCTAAAACACCATTGTTTAGGCCATATGCATTTTCCCACATTTTTTTGGGGCCTACTTGGATGCCAAATATTTGTTTGTGTAGATGGGTTTGTTACTAGAATGAAATGCAAACTAGATTGTGTGTAAGGAGAGGACACTGAGCAGCTGTTTTCACATCTGGACACTGGAGCACTAGTGTGGGACCCCAGAACACCCTTTTTATTAGGGGGCCACACAGGTGCTCCAGTGTATACTATAGGGGGGTCTCCATCTGTGAAGCTTGTACTAAACAGGTAAAGTATTGCAGCTTGACAAAGGCCAATACAAAATATACATCTTGGAACTCTGCTAAAATAGACAATTGTACCCCACTTCCAAGCAATGTTTCCTATTTCTAGTTCTGCCATCAAATATCTGTGTGCTAAGTATACCATTTTTGTTTTACATAGGGGAGAAAAGACTCGGAGGACACCCCTCATCCCAGGAGTCCAGAGACCCCCCACCTCTGGAAGAAGGTGAAATACCGCAAACCCAAGAAGAAGAGCAGGAGGAAGAAGAAGATGTGGTGGAGATTGGCACCACAACAGGTGAGTGTCTGCGACCACAGGCTCAGGTAAAAGAGATGGATGGTGGCAGATTTTTTATACCTATTTTTGTTTTCTTTATCTCTTTTTAGGTGATCATGATGTGAGGGAGAGAGAATGCTTTACTTCTGAAAGTGCCCAGATCCTGATCGGGGAGATCATGGGGTGTAATCTCGAATTGCACAACATACAGCAACAAATCAGTGATGTTATTAAAAAAAATAATAACATCATTGATGTTTTGGGGCGAATTTAAAAGGCCACAAAATCACCTTTTTGGATTGTGGTCCAATCTTTAAAATATTTTTGCAATGTTTTGAAAAGCCAAATTTGGAGGATGCACACAGTGTGCCAACATGTGCTATCTGCCATCACGGGAGATCAATGGACGCGTTTTGGGGGTGCAACACCTTCCTCAATTATAAAGTAGCGGTGAGGAAGGGCTTGCTCCCCCAAAACACGTCCCTTGATACCCCCTGATGGCAGCTAGCACATGTTGACATTCTGAACTTGGTGTGCATCTTCCAAATTTGGCTTTTCCAGGGGTGATTTCCCCCCATCTGAACGCTATATCAAACACAGTTCCTAAATACTCATGTCTGATATAGCCTTCAGGTTTTACCATATGTGAACTTTGTAAGTTCAATTTTTTTGGCTTTCTTGTTGGTTTTACACAGGCCTGTTTTATCAGAAAAGGACATTTCAATTTTTGATAATGCTACAGCAAAAATTGTTATACAACAAACATGTTGGTTCGTTTTAAAAACCTTTGGTAAATGTACATGTGATTGTGCAGCTATAAAAAAGTTGGTTACTCAAGAATGTGTGGATTATTGTCTCAACGCTACAACACTTTTGGGGTGATGTAATTGCTGATTTATGCAAACATGGGGGTTATTTCCTAAGGGCAAATACACTTTGCACTACAAGTGCAGTTTCAGTGCAGTGGCAAGTGCACTTGTAGTGAAATGTGTTTTTGCATTTAGGAAGTACCAGCCAACAGTGTTTTTTATAAGGTTACCCAATCACGACATTTTCTGCACTCAACACATTTCTGTCAGGGTCAGCTAAAACAAACACAAGCAGTAAATGTCCACAAAGAATTTCTTTTGGTTGTTTTTTATTTGAAAAAGGTTTCACAGATTGTCTGGCATATTGATAGCCCCCCTACCCGCAAAGAACTCCAGGTATCGTAACCGGACATCACGGGCATTCAGGGAGGGCAAGCCAGGACGGCCACTTTCAAGCGCCATCAGTGTTGATGGATTTGGGATTCCGGCCTCAGGCCCAACTGAGCCAGCATAGTTGGCTGAATGTTTTCTTAAAAAAATTATGGAGAACACAGCAGGCAAGTATTATATGGTTCAGTTTATACTCCGCCATATGGATGGGTGTCAAAAATAATCGGAACCGGCTGGCCAGGATTCCAAATGTGTTCTCCACCACTCTTCGGGCTCTGGCCAGCCGGTAATGAAAAACCCTCTGTTCCGGGGTGAGGGTCCTCATCGGGAATGGTCGCATCAGGTGGTCCCCCAGCGCAAACGCTTCATCAGCAACGAACACAAATGGGAGACCTTCAACATTGTCCTCTGGAGGTGGCAAGTCCAAGCTGCCATTCTGGAGACGCCTGTAGAACTCCGTCTGGGCGATGACTCCACCATCGGACATCCAGCCATTCTTCCCCACGTCCACATACAGGAACTCGTAATTAGCTGACACCACCGCCAACATCACTATACTATTAAACAAACCCCTTGTAATTATAATAGTACGACCCCGAGTTGGGTGGTGGGACGATGTGGATGTGTTTCCCATCAATTGCCCCTCCGCAGTTAGGAAAGTCCCACCGCTGGGCAAAGTGGGAGGCCACAGTCTGCCATTCCTGTGGCGTTGAAGGAAACTGTTGAGGAAAAAACAATAAACATTACTATTTTTTCACAGAAACATGGCAAGCAGATTAGACACAAACATTATGGGGCAACCTCCAGATAGCATTTATTAAGGGGAATTTAACAACAACAAAGTATAAGGTACACCTATCATATTCCCCCTCCCCCCCTCTCATGGGCCATTTCTAACATTATAGGGGGGGGGGGACTCTTGGGCAGGTAACCCTCTTCACTTCATTGAGAGATGAATGCCTAAATAATGGGTATTACTTGGAACAGCCCCTCCTTAGTTACACTATTGGCAGACCACTGGACAGGTAAGAAGTGTCTGAATACAAAGATATAAATACACACTGTACACATTTGAGCACATTTGAACATTCTGATATTATCTATCAAGATAATAATAGGATACAAAAACTTTAAACAGTACCATTGGAAAGTATACAGGCAGGCCCTTGCACTACATGCTTTGGGGAATTCATCCATAAATCTGACCAGTAAAGAGATGGGTATAGTGTGTATGGGTTTGGCAAAGTCAGCAGATAGATGATTGAGGATAGAGAATTGTGATCAGCTGACTTAGCAGTTGGGGGGAGGGAGGGTTACCAAAAATTTGGGGACACCACAAAAAAAAGCCTCTGGCATTCTGCCTGAATTTAAATCAAAAATAACATTTCCAAACATTTTAGGGGGTGTTTGGGGTAAAGCACTACTATAGAGCTGATAAAATACATTGTTAAGTGACTACATGAGGTGAATATAGGGCAGGAGACACCATGCTGGGGAGGTTATTGAAGGGCAAATATGTATGAAGGACATAAAATAATAATTACATAAAAATCCAGCATGCATGAGGACAAAGGGGACATTCACAGCATATTACAATCATGGTAATTAGGGAATGAGGAAAGAAATACAAGATATTAGCAAACATTCAATACAATAAAATGTGATATTAAAGGATAAAAATCTTACCTTCATATACTCCTTCTGCAGGACCTGGATGATGGCAGAACAGGTCTCTGGGATAATGATCCCCAGAGCCTGGGGGGAGATGCCTGTCGAGAACTTCAAGTCCTGCAGACTTCTCCCTGTGGCCAAATACCGCAAGGTAGCGACCAACCTCTGCTCCGGAGTGATGGCTTGCCTCATGCAGGTATCCTGCCTGCTGATATAGGGGGTCAGCAAAGCCAACAAACGGTGAAACACGGGGTCCGTCATCCTGAGAAAGTTCCTGAAATCATCAGGATTATTCTCACGGATCTCACGGAGCAAAGGCATGTGACAGAACTGATCACGCTGAAGAAACCAATTCTTGGTCCATGAACTCCTCCCCATCCTGTTCATGGACTGGACTTGTGTCAAGGTCAGGACCCCAACACCAAGCCCCCGCACAGCACGAACTCTACGAGGAGTACGCATACGAAACATGGCTAGAAAACGGTCGGCTGCTCAGAACGAAGTAAAAGAACGCACTGAAGAACAGCAAGGCCTGTGAAGAGCGACCTGAAAAACAGCAACGAGCAGGCAAGATCACACAGAAAACTCCGATACAAACTGACTGCACGCACTTTAGAGCAGATACAAACCCACAAGCACACACTGAACGGCAGAAAACGATCTGAAAGCCACGAGTCTGAAAAAGCGTGAATCGTCTCTCACCAAACTTTTACTAACACGAGATTAGCAAAAGGAGCCCAAAGGGTGCCGCGCTTGGTTCTGAACCGGCCTTGTCTAGTCTCGTCGTACGTGGTGTATGTGACAGCGTGGTTGTCGATCGGAAATTCCAACAACTTTGTGCGACCGTGTGTAGGCAAAACAAGTTTGAGCCAACATCCGTCGGAAAAAATCCTAGGATTTTGTTGTCGGAATGTCCGAACAAAGTCCGACCGTGTGTACGCCCTATTACACACAATCTGATTTTCTGAAGGGAAATGTTGGATGTGAGGTTGTTGGCGGTAAGTCCGACCGTGTGTATGCTCCATCGGACAATTGTTGTCGGATTTTCCGCCAACAAATGTTGGCTAGCATGTTCTCAAATTTTCCGCCAACAAATGTCTGTTGTCTGTTGACTTTCCGATCGTGTGTACACAAGTCCATCTGACAAAAGTCCAAAGTACAAACACGCATGCTCGGAAGCAGAAGCGGTTGGTCTTGTAAACTAGCATTTGTAATGGAGAATTAACATTCATGATGTGGCAAATTATGAAATCTCCAAATACAGCGCACACTCTATTCTTCTTTAATGGGATAATAATGAAGCTGCTTTGCTGGTGATACTGATGGAGTTATGGCAAACTAATTTTCAAAGTCTTTTTTTCTATTGATATCAAGAATAATATTATTATGTTTTTTTGTTTTTTTTTATTTGTGCAAGTTACCACAACACCATTATCCTGTAGTTTTTAAGAACAAAGATACAACTATGTTGGTGTCCCTTGTCAATTTTACATTGCATTTTTTAAAATGTACAGTAACTGCCTACTCCCAAACTGTCATTTGAAGTAAAACACATAGCCAAGTATTATTCTCCACAATTTTTTTTATTGTGCATTAAAAAAACAAAACAAAAAAATTAGACATGCTATCTGCCAATAGAAAATAACCAAAAAGTGCATTCTATGCATCCAAAAATATAGAATATTTACCAAATCAAATCATTATTCAACCAGAAAAATAATGTCAAAGCAATAACTCCAAGGCTAATAATAAATAACACGTTATCTCCTCCGATTCCACATGTCAGGTTGACGAACGGTCATTCAGAAACAAACTGAAAAGCACAAAATTAAAAGTGATAAATGAAAAATGCGAAAAGAAAAACGCGAATCAACACTCACCAAAATTCTAAGAACTACGAGATTAGCAGGAGCCCAAAGGGTGGCGCTAAAGAGCTGAAAAACCACGTAGTACGTCACTACGTTCTTAATTGTTGGCCAACATTTGTGTGACCATGTGTATGCAAGACAAGTTTGAGCCAACACCCTTCGGAAAAAATTCTACTGTTTTGTTGTCAGAAAGCCCGATCGTGTGTACGAGGCTTTACAGTGTTACTAAACCCACAACAGTAAAATAAGTCTGTATATGCAGTAAAGCATGCTTGTTATACTATCTGTGGAACCTAAGAGGTTAATCCTTTGCATTGTGTAAAAAGGCTTTTCCATCCTTTTTTTCTCTGATCCTCCCCTTCTTTAACTGTTCCCAATCCCTCTAACGATAGAACAGAGCCTTGGGGGCACTTAGTTTGGTGTTTATTGCTAGACATTTTTTCTTTTTGGGAGGATGCATGTGATCAGCACAGGGTCAATTAGCACTGTCCAGACAGAGGGTCAAGGGTCATCCAGCCTCATAGAACGGTCATACAGAATGAAAACTCCTCCTACAAGCTTATACGAGTGCTCGGATGGACACTGATAGAAGTCACAAGATTGCTGTATAGTGCTATATAGTGCTGCTGAGAAAAGGTATTTATCAGGTTATATTCACTAAAATAATATAATAATAATAACATTATTATATTATTAAAATAATAATAAATAATCCATGTTCTGTGTACTGTGGGAGACCAGATATATTGAATGCAGGGTCCTGGGTTTAGTAACACTTTAAATGTGAAAAGGAGGAAAGTGGAGTCATGGGAACTGTTGATCTCTGCACTGTTGAAACATTATATAATATGCCTTACTGCGAGACAGACTGCTTTCTATTTTTAAGAAGTTATTGGTGGGTAGGGATGAGCTCGATGTTCGGGTCGAACACAAGTTCGACTCAAACATCGGGTGTTCGCCCATTCGCCGAAGAGCGAACATTATGGGGCATTCGCGGAAAATTCGAGCACCACGGAATGCCCCATAATGCACTGCGAGATCGCAGTGCATTGTAGTATGATGATTGGCCAAAGCATGCACCTGACCTGCATGCTTTGGCCAATCACAGCATGCAGTACATAATACAGTGCAGCTGTAGTACAGTTTCTACTACTTTTCTGGTGGTGTACACAGTATCTAATACAGTGTGTACAGTTTCTACTACACTTCTGGTGGTGTACACAGTACACAATACAGTTCATCCGTTGTACAGTTGCTAATACACTTCAGGCAGTGTACACAGTATCTAATACAGTGTGTACAGTTTCTTCTACACTTCTGGTGGTGTACACAGTACACAATACAGTGCAGCTGTAGTACAGTTTCTAATACAGTGCAGGCGGTGTACACAATATCTAATACAGTGTGTACAGTTTCTAATACACTTCAGGCTGTGTACACAGTATCTAATACAGTGTAGTGTGGTGTTGCAAAACAAAAAATACATCATGTCTAGAAGGCCACCAAGGAGAGGCAGATGCTCACAGGCCACTAAAAGAAGGCAAGCAGCCTCTGTGTCTACAGTCAACAGTGGTGGTCGTGGACATGGTGCATCCTCTACAGGTGGCCGTGGGGCGTGCTTGTGCTTTTTTTTCTGCTGCTGGCCGTGTTATTGAGCCAGAACATGCAGAAGAGTTGGTGGAGTGGATAACAAAGCCGTCCTCATCCTCTTCATCTTCTGTGATCCAGGCTCAGAGTAATTTGCTTCCAACGCACCTGCCAAAGCGACCTATTCCACCGGCTCCTTGTCCACAGTCACTCCTTCCGTAGCCCCACCATCATGCACGGTGGAGTTCCTAGAATTATTCGACCACAGTGTCGGGTACATGCTGCTGGAGGAAGTGCAGCGATTTGAAGGCCCCGATGTTGGTTCCCAGGTTGAGGAAGGAAGTAATGTGAGCCTATATAGAGGGGGTGCACAAGAAGGACAATAAACTGGCAGTCATGTTCCCCCAGCTGCAGCATACTGCCAAGTTTGCTCCAGTGACGAGGAGGGAGGGGATGATGAGGTCACTGACTGTACTTGGGTGCCTGAGAGAAGAGAGGAGGAGGAGAAGGAGGAGGAGGCACAACTCCAACGAGGCAGGATGTCCTCTAGGGGGCAGCTACCCTATTCCATCATAACGCAGGGCTCCTCAGGCGCTGCTGACTCCCCGCTGACTTTTAAGAGTTCCTTGGTGTGGGCCTTTTTCGGCACGTGTGCAGCAGATCGCTAGCTTGGCAAAATTGCTAGCACTGCAACTGCTGCCTTTTTAGCTGGTAGACTCTGCCCCTTTCATGAATTTGTGGAATGTGCTGTACCTCAGTGGCAGGTTAAAACACCATTTCTTTCCACGGAAGGCCATTCCGACTCTCTACCGGCATGTGGAAGGCAATGTTTTGGTCTCACTGGACAGGGCGGTCAGCAGTAAGGTTCATATTACCGCTGACTCATGATCCAGCAGGCATGGGCAGGGACGTTACCTTTCCTTTACAGCGCACTGGGTAACTCTGCTGGCAGCTGGGAAGGATGCAGGACAGGGTTCAGTGCTGTTGGAGCTTGTTCCGCCACCATTCCTTCAAAATGCTAGTGGTGATTCTGTCACAGCTCTCTCCTCCACCCCCTCCTCTTCTTCTTCTTTGCCTCTTCTGCAGATTTGTCCTCTGAACCAGCAGTGCTCCGTAATCATTCAAGGGGCTATGGAAGCAGTCAGGCTTAAGGATGCTATGTGGTGCTTGAGTTGGTCTGCCTAGGGGACAGGAGCCACACTGGGGCAGAGATTCTGTCAGCTCTGCAGGGGCAGGTTCAGAGGTGTTTGACGCCATGCCAGCTTCAGCCAGGAATGGTTGTATGCGACAATGGCACCAACCTTCTCTCCGCCCTCCGACAGGGACACTTGACCCATGTTCCATGTTTGGCACACGTCCTGAATTTGGTGGTGCAGCGGTTCTTGAGCAGATACCCAGGCTTACAGGATCTCCTGATGCAGGCCAGAAAAGTCTGTGGCCATTTCAATGCCAGTGCTCTGGCTGGCTGACATTCAAAGGGAATGCAACCTGCCCACCAACCACCTCATTTGTGACATGCCCACCAGGTGGAACTCAACGTTGGCAATGCTGTAGCTGATGCACACACAGCAGATGGCCATCAATGAATATCTGTGTGAGTATGGCACCAGGACAGGGTCAGGGGAGCTTGGCTTCTTTTTGCCATGCCAGTGGCTACGAATCAAGAATGCATACACTGTCCTGTCACCATTTGAGCAGGCCACAAGGATGGTGAGCAGCGACAATGCATGCATCAGTGACACTGTCCCTCTAGTCTTCCTGTTGGAGCACATGCTTTGTGGAATCATGGACAGGGCACTTGAGGCAGAACAGTGGGAGGAAGAGGAGGACTTCCTTACCACTCAAGGCCCCCTTGAGAGGGGATGGTTTTCAGTCCCCAGAAATCCAAGGAGTTGTGTGTGTTACAGTGTTGTGGCACCACCACCACCCAAGGCCCATTTTTTCTGCCCCTGTTTAACAGGGGCATGTAATTACACTTTTTGATCTAATATTTCACAGCAGGGCCCGTTCCTGCGCCCAACAAGAGTATCTGTGAGGGCTTACAGTGTTGTGGCACCACCACCGCCCAAGGCCCAATTTTTCTGCCCCTGTGTAACAGGGGCATGTAATTGCAATTTTTGATCTAATATTTCACAGCAGGGCCCATTCCTGCACCCAACAGGAGTATCTGTGATGGCTTACAGTGTTGTGGCACCACCACCGTCACCACCACCCAAGGCCCAATTTTTCTGCCCCTGTGTAGCAGGGGCATGTAATTACAATTTTTGATATAATATTTCACAGCAGGGCCAGTTCCTGAGCCCAACAAGAGTATCTGTGAGGGCTTACAGTGTTGTGGCACCATCACCACCATAAGCCCAATTTTTCTGCCCCTGTTTAACAGGAGCATGTAATTACAATTTTTGATATAATATTTCAACGCAGAGCTCGTTCCTGTGCCCAACAAGAGTATCTGTGAGAGTTTACAGTGTTGTAGCACCAACAACACCGCCCAAGGCACAATTTTTCTGCCCCTGTTTACCAGGGCATGTAATTACAATTTTCTATATAATATTTCACAGCAGGGCCCGTTCCTGTGCCCAACAATAGTATGTGTGAGGGCTTACAGTGTTGTGGCACCACCACCGCCCAAGGCCCAATTTTTCTGCCCCTGTTTAACAGGGGCATGTAATTACAATTCCTGATAAAATATTTCACAGCAGGGCCTGTTCCTGCACCCAACAAGAGTAACTGTGAGGGCTTACAGTGTTCTGGTACCACCAATGCCTAAGGCCCAATTTTCTGCAGAGTATATAGGGCAGGCCATATAGTATATATACTGCTGTTCAGAGTATATAGTGCCTGGGGGCCCCCCACTCCATATAAAAAAAAAAATTGGTTGCTGGGTTCCCCTTAAGATTTTGGGAGTGAAATCCAGACCATTTTTTTTGGTATTTTTGTTTTCTTATCTTTATTGCCGGGATCCGACAATACATTATAGCCGCAAGTAGTTTTAAATTACATTTTTTCCTTTAGAAATGTCATTTTGCTGTGGCACTGTTATAAACACGGGAAAGATGCACTACTTTACAGGCATACTAAGGACACCCCCCAGGCACGATATTTAAAGGAATATTTCATTTTTATTGTTTCACTTTAAGCATTACTACAATCACTGCTCCTGAAAAAACTGCAGTTTTTAAAACTTTTTTTTGCATTGATACATGTCCCCTGGGGCAGAACCTGGGTCCCCAAACACTTTTTATGGCAATAACTTGCATATAAGCCTTTAAAATGAGCACTCCCATAGACTTTAATGGTGTTCTCGTGTTTGAACAAACTTTTTGCCTGTTCGCATGTTCTGCTGCGAACCGAACAAGGGGGTGTTCGGCTCATCCCTATTGGTGGGTCTCCAAACTGTGGCTCTCCATTTGTTCAGGAACTACAATTCCCATCATGCCTAGTCATGTCTATGAATGTCAGAGTTTTACAATGCCTCATGGGACGTGTAGATCTGCTACAGCTGGAGGGCTGTACTTTGGAGATCCCTGGACTGTAGACAATATCTAAAGTGAGATTTAGCAGCTGGTTGTCAGGGTGCACAGTGAGTGGTGGTTTAATAAGAAAGGGTCTGTCAGTGGCGGTGGCTGGGAAGGTTCCCCTAGGCGCATGCACCATCCATCTGTCTTATGGGTGTCAGATGTTGTAAGGGATGCCTCTTTGGACTAAACTTGGAACCACTGAGTAGATGATCCTTGTGAAACAAAGCGTGTTCATGACTCTTGATCAAGCCTAGGGCTGATGCAATATGGAACCTGAGTGTGTGCTAAGAGCCAGCAGGGCCGTTGTTGGAGCTTCGCCTTACCACCCCTGCAAAGCTGTATGGTGAGCCCTTATTTGGAAACTGATTTAACAACCCAGATACTTGGGGCACTCTAACACACAGATGGCAAAAAAAAACCTAAAAAGAATGTTAGCATTCAAGAGCCTGATAACTGTATCTGTAGACCAGATGACAATGGATGCAGCAACAGGCTGCAAGATACTTAAGCTGGGCGACAATGGCTGCAAAACAGATCACTCTGCCTTTAGACATTTCTACACTGCTTGCACATCTTCCCAGTAGGTGTGAAATTTCAATAATATTTTGTGCAAAAAAATAAGGAAAAAAGCACACGCCACCAGGTGTTTGTTCAGAGTTCACTGGTGTATATTGGCCCCTAAGTTAGGATTGTCACCTCATCCCTTTAAACCCGAACATGTATTAATTACACAGGTTCTGTGGATGATTAAGGTGGGAATTAAACTCCCTTGGTGCCTTATCTGCATTAAATTTGCCACAGAACCTGTGTATTTCATATGTGTTCAGGTTTAAAGGGATGAGGTGGCAACCCTACTCTAAGTCTTTCAGCAGGGCAATGTAACCTTATCGCAGCTCATCTCTCCCTCCCTGCTGGTGATTGACAGAGCACAAATGAGAGGAGAAAATGTCCTCAGTATAGGAGGAGAGGTGGCCATTTTGCTGGAGACCTGAATGCAGGATTGGGATTGGCTGCCTTTCTGAGCAACCAGACTTAACCGCACTCATATATATAAAAATATATGTGTATGTGTACCAAAAGACACACATACACACACACAGTGCAACGCTACTACAGTGATAATTCAATGCTATACTAAGTGCTATGTATGCAGGCAATAAAATTCAAATTCATAAAAAATTCATAATAAATGTCCCATAAATCAATATCAATCTTGATAGTAGTGCTCCAGTGTTATTATCATATCACCATGCTTCTCAATAATTTTTATTGCTTGTGCAAACCACCTCCAGCTATTTAATCTGCTCACCTCAAGGATGAGTCAGGAAGACTCAAATGAACCTATTTTCACTCCCCAAACATCTTTTATTTCTCTCAGGACTCAGCTGTTCAATTTCTCCCTTTCACGATCTCCACTCCACCCAATGTATCCCTCACAGATAGGGAGTTGATCTCCGAGATTATTCAGCTGTTCCTCCACTTCAAGGGACTCATGTATCATGTGACCAAAAACACGTCCGACATAGTGCTCTCTGCTATAAAACTTTTAGTTAAAACCTTGCTAAAAGAGGACACTTACTAGATATAAAAACAAAATTTGCTTGTTACATGTATTGAGAGCGTCCGCTCGCTCACCACTGTGGCTGCGCAATGTCAAAGGCTCTGATCCTCTTCTCTGGAGGAGGAGAGGATCCAAGGAGAGGAGAGGATCCGAGCCTTTGTCAGTTCTCTATGCTGGGAACTCTGCCTACTCCCCTCCAATGATCAAACTTGTCCCGACACCACCACGCTGCACAGTTATTCATTGGTAAGCGAAGTGTACTGCTGCTTCTCCTCCCCTAGCTCTTATGCAGCTGAGAACAGAGGAAGCAAGATAGCTGATGGACATCTGGAACCACACTGGAACATATAGGCTGGAGCTGACGTCAAGGGGGTGGTACTGCGTTTTGGAGCATGAGCAATTCACTGCTTCATCAGACATTTAGGTCTGATGAAGCAGTGAATTGCTTATGCTCCGAAACGCGTTGCCCCCTTGACATCACCTCTGGCCTATACGTTCTAGCATGGTTCCAGAAGTCCATCAGCTATCTTGTTTCCTCGCTTCTCCCTCTCCTGTCACAGCTGCGGGCCAGCTCTCCCTCCCCCTAGAGGCGAAGGACTCTACAGGATGCCTATTATGCTGACAGAGATGCTCATTTGACTACATTGTAAGTGTTTTTAACCACTTTTTATGAATAAATACTCCTTAATACTGCACTTAGAAGCACCTTCTGTTTTTTACTTTAGTTTCCTTCCTCTACATAAAGTGCTGCTGCAAGTGCTCCCTCAGTCTTTCCTCCTCCCCTTAACCTTGATGATGAATCTGATGTGACAATAATCTAGTACAGTTCACTTCAGGATATTTCCTGAGAGAAGCTCCTTATTCCTTTTCCTTTAGGGAATGTGATCACTTGTAAAAAAGAAAAAAGGTATTTATAATGTTTTTTTATATCTATACAAAAATGTTTTGCCTTTCATTTCTAATTTAAACTAAATGGGTTTTTTTTACGAGGTGATCTTTATAATCACTTTAAAATGGTGGATTTAGTTCTGCTTTAAGAAGGATTTTTTTGGCAAGCTTGTTTGTTGGGTAATCAGGCTATTGGAACTGAAGTGCAGTGCTATCTTATCTTGTGCTATTAGAGAAAGATTGGAAGTTGACACAGATTTACAATCTGTTTTATTTATGCCTTTCCCTTGATTTCCATGTTGCAATCAATTGTAGCCTAGTTCCCGGGACACAAATTTGATGATTCCACTTTTTACTGTACAGCAGTCTTCTCTCCAATCTTCAAAATTTAAAACAGTACGGCACAACTTATCACCTTGCTCCTGGTGAGGATATTATTAACGGTATATCAAAAGCAAATCTTTTTTTAGTTTTGGATAAAGTACGATAGATTGGATGGATGCATTTAGGTTTTTATACTCTCTTTATTCTCTGTTGTCGTCCTAGTAACCATTGTTTCTGATACAGAAAGTAATAGGAAATCCAAAATGTTACAGTTGCCAGAAGAAGGCGAGGGAAGAAGAAATCTTTGAATGGGGACATCTGTCTAATGCCGCGTACACACGATCGGACTTCTCGTCGGAAAAAGATATGACGGCTTTTCCGATGGGATTCCGCTCAAGTTTGCCTTGCATACACACGGTCATGCAAAAGATAAGAACGCGGTGACGTACAACACTACGACGAGCCGAGAAAATGAAGTTCAATGCTTCCGAGCATGCGTCGAATTGTTTCCGAGCATGCGTAGGAATTTTGCACGTTGGAATTGCCACAGACGATCACATTTTCGGATAGGAACTTTTCCCGACCGAAAAATTAAGAACATGCTCTCAATCTTTTGCTGGCTGGAATTCGGCCAGCAAAAGTCAGCTGGAGCATACACACGGTCTCATTTTCCGACGAAAAACTCTCATCGGTCTTTTGCGGGCCGAAATTCCGATCATGTGGGCATAAGAGGAGATTTCCCCTCACCGTTGAGATATTTCCTCTTATGTGTTTGTCTAGTTAAGAGCAATCTTCCCAAAAGAGGCAAAAAAAACATCAAATGATGATTAGCATACTAAATACACTGTTACTTTTGGTTATATTGAGAAGAAATGCATATAACACATAAAATGTTTTGCTTACACAAATATGGAATAAAAAACATGTGTAATGAATACAAGCATTCTGTATATGCAGCATCAGAAATTTAGAGCTACCTATCAATCACTGTATTAAAATGAGCATAAACAAAGACAAAACAGAACAAAGCAAAGTATGCAAATTCTTAGAATCGGTGTCTTATATTGGCATACATCCCAAGAAAGGGCTGAGGCAAAAAGGACAACATTTTTTGGGTCCAGCTGAACTTTTTTTTATTTACTTAACATAATTATACATTAGATGTCATAAGAAAATAGGCGAGAAGGGCAAACCTCAACCAATTCCAGACCCAGGTTGGCAGGTCAGACATTCAATTTACCTAGTTCTAAAGTTATCCTAGGTACAATAAATAAAGAAAGGTAGCAGGAAAAAGTAAGATGAGGACTGGTAGGTGACGGCAGAAAAGGATAGAGAAGGAGGGCAAGGTGGGTGGGCTTTTCCCCCTGGGGCTTGGATCCAAACATTACATGAGTATCGAATCTATAGGTAGCTGAAGGTAATCAGATCCAGGGTAGGCAGAATATAATTGAGTCAAGGTTCCCAAACTTTAAGGAATTTTATTTAGAAACTAGTCAGAATGCTAGAAAGCTTTTCATCGACGTACTGTATTGCATAACCTCAGCTAAATCAACTTTAGGCTTCTGCCATGTGTTAGCAATGGTATGTTTGGCTGCAATAAAATAACAGTAGACAGTTTTTTATTGAGGGACAGTGAGACTCGGGACTGAGTTGCTTTGGGAATAACAAAATAAAACACTCTGGATGGGGCCAAAAATTCTAGACTAAAAGGATATCAGGTCCTAGCAGGTTTACCAAACATAGATCACCATAGCCTCTAAAACATCCGTCATCATAGGATGGGAGGGCTTTGGCTATCTGTACCGGTACCCAACACAAACAGAATTGAACCTTATAAGCAGATTTTAAAGTGTTATGCCGTGTACATCAGAGCGGAATGTCTGACAGAAAAAGTCCGACGGGAGCGTATTATCAGATCATGTATATGCCCCATCGGACTTTTTAGGTAGAAAATTCTGACGGACCTAGAAAGAGAACATGTTCTAAATTTTTCAGACGGAACCAATTCCTATCAGGAAAACTGCTTATCTGTATGCTGTTTCGACGTACCAAAAATGACGCATGCTCTGAAGCAAGCATGAGACAGAAGCTATTGGCTACTGGCTATTGAACTTCTGTTTTCTAGTCCCGTCATACGTGTTGTACGTCACCGCGTTCTGGACGATCCGTATTTGGTGTGACCGTGTGTATGCAAGACAGCTTGAGCGGAATTCTGTCGGTCCTCCGTCGGAAAAACCTTCAGAGTTTATTCCGACAGCAAAACCGGTCATGTGTACAGGGCATTAGTATTAAGTGAACTTTTTGGTATTCTGGACCAGGCTTTGCTTCAGACCTCTAAAGATAATGGATGGTTAAGATCATGTTTCCAGAGACTTATGTATAAGGGGACAGAAAGTGGGGAACAAGAGTTCATAGCTGAGTATATGGTGGAAATTAATTTCAGATAGTCCAGGGTATAAAGACAAAATGATCTTGTGTAGGGAAACTTTGAGTTATTGGACAAGGAAACTGAGCATCTTAGCTGTAAATAACAATAATACTTTGATAGGGAAGATTACTAAGGTTCGAATAAGTCACACCATGAAGGAAATTGACGTGAGATAAGGAAATGGTACATTTTCAAGAACTGGAGGCTTGTCCACCAGTAAAAGGGTTTTCCATTGATGGTGATATAAAGGATTAAAGGTTGTTGGTAAAAGGGGTAGGAAAGGGCACATGAAATTACTGGAGTAGCAAACCAAGTCCTATAATTTTAAACTATGGAGCACCAAGCGGCTTAAGGAAGATGATTTGAGTGAGGAAGCCAGAATATGACACTAATCGGGACCGGGTCACAGTTTGGTATTTCTAAAAGAAGCCTACAAGGGGATATCCCCTTTAAAGTTTGTGTATATAGAGGATGGCACAAGCTATTCTGGGTCACTTAGGGTTTCTGTCCCAAATTAAGGATAAGATGCATTTCTGGAGCAAACATAGAATATGTAGTGGAACTTGCATGGGAAGGGTTCAAAAGTAATATAAATTCTTGGGCAAGATCTTTACTGCATTGATGTGGCCTATCCAGAAGAGGAAGGGAAAACTTTGAGGACTGTAGAAGGTTAGAAAAGAAATGAAAAAGTGCATAATTGTTTTTTTTTTTGCAAACAGAGTAGAATATTGTGTAATAAACTTGTCCCGTAAAAAATCCACGCTTGAGGAGGTCCATAGGTCCATGGGAAAAAGAAAGGCATAGTCAAGCTCTCTTGATGAGAGCTACTGACAGCCCCTTATCTGAATTAACTCCCTGCCTCACTGGAAGATTACAGCAGCGGAGGGAGGGGGGATTAGAGACAGAAGAACTCTTCTACTGAAACAAGAAGAATCAACACAAGGGACCTATCATACTAACTATATGTTATGTTCCTTGTGCCGATTTTATGTTTTTATTTTTAGCTAAACTTGTGCTTTAACATTTTGCAATTCACCATTCTTTAGATGTGGTGGCCTTCATTTTTAATCTACATATGTACAATCCAATGATTCAAACAAGTCCAAAAGTTGAAGGTATTTTAATGATAAAATTGATTCATAGCAGAATAAATCCAATGCGTTTCAGGGCTGAACACACTCCCCCTTCTTCAGGGCTTAAGAATTTTGACTGTGCTTAAATTGACTCAGGTAAACCGATACCAATAAATCTGCACTGTGATTTATTGCTAGGAACAGTTTCAGGAAGGCAGGTTAAGCCAGTGTTAGTGAATGTAGCAAAGAAGCCTTTATTTATTTAAAAGCATTATAAATCTTGTGTTTTTCACCTGCATAAGATGTTTCATGGTGTCATTTGTAACCCTGTACTTCTCTGCTGAACCAGACAAATTTTGATCCATGAATACCTTCAGGTGATACACAAACATGAAAAAAATCCTCCTACATAAGTTTGACTTGTTTATCTGTAGTCTTCTCTTCTCTACATTTGTTCAAAAATGCAGATTTGTGATAAAATCCTTCTGGATCTGTAAGGAGCAGAGATGAGGTGGTAGAGAGCTGCAGTTGCAGTGTGTAAGAGCTGATTGGAGGAAAGGGACACACACCCCTCCACACACTGCACAGGAACAAAGAAAGGATACAGAGCTGTGTTCTGAATAGACAAGCCGTGTGCTGAGCTCCCTTCCCATCATAAATGTATCTCATGTGTTGAGAAAAAACTTCTCAGAAGTGACTCATGCTGATAACATAGGAATGAAGCACCAGACAGAAATTATACTGAGAGCATGGGGATAGACAAATAAACACTACAGATATATGTGCTCTGTTTAGATTACATGACTGAGGTTTACAACCTCTTTAACCACTTAACCACTTTAACCACAGGGCACTTAAACCCCCCTCCTATCCAGACCAATTTTCAGTTTTCAGCACTGAAGCACTTTGAATGACAATTTCGCGGTCATACAACACTGTACCCAAATGAAATTTTTATCATTTTTTCACCACAAATAGAGCTTTCTTTTGGTGGTATTTGATCACCTCTGCGGTTTTTACTTTTTGTTATAAAAAAATAAAACTTTTTAAAAAAAAAAAATTAAGTTTTAAATTTTTTTATTTTGTTATAAAAAATTTAAAACGGGTCATTTTTCTCCTTTATTGATGTACGCTTATGAGGCGGCAGTGATTGGCACTGATAGGCGGCAGTGATGGACACTGATGGGTTGCAGTGATTGGCATTGATAGGCGGCAGTGATGGGCACTGATGGGTTGCAGTGATGGGCACTGATGGGTGGCAGTGATGGGCAGCACTGCCAGGTGACACTGATTGGCACTACAGGTGGGCATTGATAGGTGGCACTTGTGGGCATTGATAGGTGGCACTTGTGGGCATTGATAGGTGGCACTTGTGGGCACTGTTAGGTGGCACTGTGGGTAGTGTTAGGTGGCACTTATACGTGGCACTGATGAGGCAGATGTGCCTCTTCCACTTGGGGACCGATGTCCCTGGCATCCGAGCCGGTGATCGGCTATTTTTTCTACTCGCGCTGTCAGCGTGAGTAAAAAAAAAAACGATTACCGATCTTTTGTTTACATCATGTGATCAGCTGTCATTGGCTGACAGCTGATCACATGGTAAGGGGCCGGGACCGGCCCCTTACACGGATCGGTGATCAGCCGAGTCTCAGTGACTCAGTGATCACAGCGCGCCCAGCGCGCGCCCTGCAGGGAGCGTGCACATGGGAGGCCGTCATATGACGGCCTCCCGGGAATGCAGGTCCGTGCTGTGGCCGTCAGCACGGATAGCAGGTGGTTAAGGTAGGCTCTGACAGGAAAGCATATGTAATGGAAGAGTTTTTAGGAATTATTTATTATTATTAAGGTACTTATATAGCGCTGTCAATTTACGCAGCGCTTTACATATACATTGGACATTCACATCGGTCCCTACCCTCAAGGAGCTTACAATCTAAGGCCCCTAACTTACATTCATATACTAGGGCCAATTTGGACAGAAGCCAATTAACCTACTAGCATGTCTTTTATATTTTGTCCTGAAGTTTATGTGTGTCTCAAAGAATCTCACTTATGGCACAGAAATTACAGAATATTTTGTGTGTACATAGATCACAGAAAATATGTGCAGTGTATACTGTACATTGATTTAGACTCTATTTGCTATGCTCCTTTAAACAATGCTCAAAATTCAGCACTATGTAACACAACCATGTCCATCCTTTGCTACAGAATGCACAGCGTGCTGCATTGACCGTTCTCCTGTCTGTCCCTCTATATGAAATTTTAAAGGTGGAGGCATGTTTGGGAAATTTGCATTTATTTTTAAAAATTTTGTGTAAATATTAAAGTAATATTATTAATTAATATTAAAGTAAATTCATATTTTAATTATATGCTCTTTAACATTGTTTATTTCTTATGGATTTTTAAACCAGGAACATATTTCTCTGTGTGATACAAGCCGGAAACAAAACATTGTAGCAATGTCACAAGTTCCATTGGTAGGAGGTTAACAAATTAAATTTGTAATGTTTATCACCACACAGTGTTTATAAACCTTGAAAATGTGCACTGTCAATGACCCCCAAAAATCAAATTGGGTAGGTCTGTCTGTATGCTGGGGAGTAAAAATATTCATTTTAGTTGCTATCAGCATTTTTTCCTGCCAAATAGGGAGAGGCAGCCAATATGACCACACAATCCTTATCTTTAAAGATAGGAGTTTTCCTACAAAACACCAGCAGTCCTTGAACACAGACATGATATAGCAAATACAAGACAGCCTAATATATTGCTGACAAAGTCCAAAGGTCCACCACAGGAAGTAGAAGATCTATCATTTGTCATGTATGACCATTGGAATTTGTAATTGACATTGAAACAGTGTACAGTTCAAATTGCTACTAAGTTGGAGCTGCTAGTAAAACAGACTGAAAAAAATCTTAGTGATTTAATTAGAAAAAAAAAAAAAAAAACAGATTTATTAAGGATATGTTTACAATAAATCTTTTTGTAAAGTTTAGTAACACAAAGTGATGTCATCTCCTGCAGACAGTATGGCAAAATACACATTTGACTGTGCCACATAACAGTGAAAAACTCTCAGGTACAAGTGGAAAAAATGTTGTTAATCCAACAGAAAATGGGCTAATAAATTCCAACAAACTAAACCAATTTGTAAAACCTAATCTATGTAAAGATCTTAGAAATGATTCTTCCATGATCTTTCTTAGATTAACACATGTTCAATTTAAAATATGTTATTTTCAAACCTCTGTGTTATATATGATTTCTTAGTAGAATCGCCACTAAAATCCCTTTTCTTCCTATGTATCATCTGTATATTTTGTCTGGTTTCTATTTTGTTTTCCTTGTACAGGCAGGTCCGGAGCTATGAAAGAAACGAATTAGGCACAGGACATACATGACAGGGTGAAATGAGATCCAGCAAGTGTGGGGTTAATTGTTTTAAAAGAGAGACCATCAGGATTGGCTGAAGAGATGGGGTGATGGGGAAGAGCAGAGGAGAACATTTGGGGAGGAGCAGAGGGGTTTTGCTGACTTGCAAAACTAGTCGTAGAGTTTAAAGTGGGGTTCCACCCAAAAAAACAAAAATACCTGAAAAATTCTAAAAAAAAAAACAAAAAAAATTTGGATATTTTTTTTTTTTTACTTACCTCTAAATGCCTGTTGCTAGGTGGTCCCTCGTAGTCTGCCTCTTCCTTTGCCTGGGCTGGTGACATCACTTCCCCCTCGGCACAGGAAGGACTCCGCTCTGCTCCCTCCCTCCTGTCAATCATCTGGGACCCATTACAGGTCCCAGGTGATTGAGCGGCCAATCACGGCGCGTGGCGCCACTCGCGCATGCGCAGTGGGTGCCAAGCTGTGAAGCCACAGCCCGGCACCCACAATTGAAATGCCGGCGCCGACGAGCAGAGGGGGCGGGACGAGCGGGGCATTGATCCCCCGCATCGCTGGACCCTGGGACAGGTAAGTGTCCAATTAAAAGTCAGCAGCTGCAGTATTTGTAGCTGCTGACTTTTAATTTTTTTTTTTTTTTAATGGACCCCCTGGGTGGAACTCCTCTTTAAGCCGTCGTAGAACATCCCTCCCTCCTGTCCTAATTGTTTGGGTTTGTTTTGGCTGGATGTAGGTTGTGGTGGTTTGGGGTCCTTGAAAGGGTTGAAATGTGGTGTTTGGGAAAAAGGTCGGGACCCATCTTTTCTATAGTGTCCTTTAGTGGGTGCAGTGTCTGAGGTCAGCTGGGTTTGTCATTCAAAGACTTGCAACCTAATTTGATTTGTAATATTATGTTTTTGTTATTTATTTGTATATGTCAGAAACCATGAATCAGACCGAGACAGAAGTACAGTTAATCACACTTGTTTAATAATAATAAAAAGGTAAACAGAGTAAGCGTAGTCAATACATAGCCAGAGTTGAGTAACCAGATCAGGTAGTCAGCCAATGCCAATGTCAGAGAGCCAGAGATCAACGTAGTTGTACAGCAAGCAGGATCAGGAGCCAGAAAGGACGTCAGCTGAGCAAGTCTTCAACAGGAATGCAAGAGAAAGTCTCTGAGATGTGACCAAAGGCGAAGGCAGAGATGAAGTGAGCTGGACGGTTTTAAGTAGCCAGGACTGACGAGCAGATCATCAACAGCTGAGTCACTGTGGAGAGAAAGGAGCTGGCAATTAGCCGACAGCTGAGCGGCCAGCTCAGAGATGAAGGGCTGAGCCCAGCCCTGACAGTATATTACGATAGAGCACCTCAAAGGCTACTATTGGGGTATAAAATATAATTTATTGGACATCAAAAGTACAAAAAAATCACAAACCCAAAGACTGAGTCAGTCAGCTAACCCATGGAGGGGGGATACCCAGTCCCCAAACAGCCCCTGACCCACCGTCCCATCCAAGCAACTCCCCCCACTCCAATGTCCCAAAAAGGGACCCTATCACCTAGCGTATCTGTACATAGGACGACAATAAGCCGTCTGCTCCATAGAGTTGGGCTTTATGGCAGAGTGACCAGAAGAAAGCCATTACTTTTAGCAAAAACAAAATGGCACGTTTTGAGTTTGCGAAAAGGCATGTGGGAGACTCCCAAAATGTATGGAGGAAGGTGTACTGGTCTGATGAGACTAAAACTAAACTTTTTGGCCATCAAAGAAAACACTATGTCTGGCACAAACCTACACATCACATCACCCAAAGAACACCATGTTTTTCAGCAGTCGGGACTGGGAAACTGGTCAGGGTTGAGGGAAAGATGGATGGTGCTAAATACAGGGATATTCTTCAGCAAAACCTGTACCACTCTGTGTGTGATTTCAGGCTAGGATGGAGCTTCAGCTTCCAGCAGGACAATGACCGCAAGCGCACTGCTAAAGCAACACTTGAGTGGCTTAAGGGGAAACATGTAAATGTGTTGGAATGGCCTAGTCAAAGCCCAGACCTCAATCCAATAGAAAATCTGTGGTCAGATTTAAAGATTGCTGTTCACAAGCTCAAACCATCCAACTTGAAGGAGCTGGAGCAGTTTTGCAAGGAGGAATGGGCAAAAATCCCAGTGGTAAGATGTGGCAAGCTCATAGAGACTTATCCAAAGCGACTTGGAGCTGTGATAGCTGCAAAACGTGGCTCTACAATGTATTGACTTTAGGGGGGTGAATACTTATGCACATTGACTTTTCTGTTATTTTGTCTTATTTGTTGTTTGCTTCACAATAAAAAAAAAAAAACATCTTCAAAGTTGTGGGCATGTTCTGTAAATTAAATGATGCAAATCATCAAACAATCCATGTTAATTCCAGGTTGTGAGGCAACAAAACAGAAAAAATGCCGGGGGGGGGGGGGAATTATACTTTTGCAAGGCACTGTATCAGGGAATTAAAGTGTTTGTTAACCCATACATAACAAACACTGCCAGCCCCTCTATTATAGGCAGGCATAGCACACTGCATTAGTCTTTTATAAAAATGAGGCTTGTAAATACTGATTTAGAGCGATCTTCAGGACGGTCATGTGACTCGCGGCTGCTGTATACCTCCGATACATGGCTTCTTCAGGAGGGGCTGAGACCTCCCTCTGACGTCACGTGGTAGTTGTATGATTGCCCCTTAAATCTTAATACAGGATTTCGAGAAATATCTTTTACTTGTTTTGGGCCATATCTTCATAAGAAACAGGCAGAAGTTGTGCTTTGGCATTCTCCTGCATTCTACAAGAGAGGCAGAATACTAAGACTTAAACACCAGTCATAAAGTATTTAACCACCACAGCCTCAGAAGGATTTGCCCCCTTCCTGACCAGGCCATTTTTTGCGATACGGCACTGCGTCCCTTTAACTGACAATTACGCGGTCGTGCGACGTTGTACCCAAACAAAATGTATGTCCTTTTTTTCCCCACAAATAGAGTTTTCTTTTTGGTGGTATTTGATCGCCTCTGCGTTTTTTATTTTTTGCGCTATAAACAAAAAAGGAGTGACAGCTTTGAAAAATACACAATATTTTATATTTTTTGGCTATAATAAATATCCCCCCCCCCCCAAAAAAACGAATTTCTTCATCAGTTTAGGCTGATATGTATTCTTCTACATATTTTTGGTAAATAAAAAATCACAATAAACGTATGTTGATTGGTTTGAGCAAAAGTTATAGCGCATACAAAATAAGGGATAGATTTATGGCATTTTTATTTATTTATTTTTTTACTAGTAATGGCGGCGATCTGCAATTTTTATCGGGACTGAGACATTACGGTGGACAAATCGGGCACTTTTAACATTTTTTTGGGACCATTGACATTTATACAGCGATCAGTACTATAAATAGCCACTGATTACTGTATAAATGTCACTAGAAGGGAAGAGGTTAACACTAGGGGCGATCAAGGGGTTAAATGTGTTCCCTATGTGTGTTCTAACTGTGGAGGGAATGTGGCTGACTAGAAGAGGAGTGAGATCGTTGTTCTTACTTGGTAGGAACACACGATCTCTCTCCTCTCCCCTGACAGAACCGGGATTTGTGTGTTTACTTACCAGATGGTATTATACTTCATCGGTCTTAAGGCGCTTCTTCCCAGAAGCAACAGATCACTGCTGGGGATGCCGGAGAGAAAGGGGGATGCTCTTGCATATTCTTTGGGCTTGCCAAGGTTTAGAGACTTTCTGGAAAGAAGTGCGCAGACTCACACAACAATTTACGGACTATCCGGTTCCAGAAGACCCTGCCTTCTTTCTACTTTGTTGTTCTGACATTCCCTTTTCAACGTATAAAGAATCAGTGCTACGTCATTTAATTAACGTTGCCAAACACTGCATCGCTTTGCGATGGAAAGAGCCTGATCCGCCGTCTATCCAATGGTGGCTTAAAAAGATTGAGGACATCAACAAAATGAAGAACCTAGTGCTAACTGCACAAAATAAACATGAACGTTGTAAGAAAACGTGGCTTCCATGGAACATGTTCATATATTCGGATGAGGGCAGATCCCTACTGGATGGCCCCCCACAGCCGCCTTAAATTTCCCACCCTGACCAGTGTGTGTGTTTGTTTCGTTACTAAACTCCCTCCCCATCTTTCTTCCTCCCCCTTTTTTTGTCCCCCTGTACTCATCTGTATTCTTTCTCCCCTCTCAGATGCTTTCTCCCTTCTACCTGTTATATCAAAAACCTGGGTAACCAACCTTGTGTACACTTAATAGTCTTATTTTAGCTAAAATTATAGTGCTCTTTGTTATAGGGCGTACACATGGTCGGACTTTGTTCGGACATTCCGACAACAAAATCCTAGGATTTTTTCTGACGGATGTTGGCTCAAACTTGTCTTGCATACACACGGTCACACAAAGTTGTCGGAAAATCCGATCGTTCTAAACGCGGTGACGTAAAACACGTACGTCAGGACTATAAACGGGGCAGTGGCCAATAGCTTTCATCTCTTTATTTATTCTGAGCATGCGTGGCACTTTGTCCGTCGGATTTGTGTACACACGATTGGAATTTCCGACAACGGATTTTGCTGTCGGAAAATTTTATCTCCTGCTCTCCAACTTTGTGTGTCGGAAAATCCGATGGAAAATGTCTGATGGAGCCCACACACGGTTGGAATTTCCGACAACACGCTCCGATCGGACATTTTCCATCAGAAAATCCGACCGTGTGTACGGGGCATTACTGTCCACTGCCAGTCCGTGATCTGATATTCTGTGTCCTCAATGCACTTATCTTGTTTGACTACATTTACGCTGTTCAGATTTTGATGCGATTTGTTGGCTGCCTTTTGTATCCTAAATAAAGAATTTGATACAAAAAAAAGGGGAACTCCACTTTAATGGGAAAAAAGAGCAAATAAAGAAAAAAATATAGCATATACAATTGTGACACAAGTCATATTGTAATGAAATGTTACTAAAAATTACCTTTCCTTTTCAATCTACAGCGCTGTAATTTTCTGTAAAATACAATGCAATATGGCCACCTGGAGGCGTTCTGTACACAGAAGGTATACAGAACTCCCCCAGATATTTAATTTCCTGCTTGTGTAATTGACTTATTTATTTTCCCAGAAGTTTGCACTAAAATACAAATTCGATTTTGAGCATCCCCTACAACAAAGATGGCATTTTTGGTGAAATTCTGCCAAAGGGAAATCATGTTGAAAGGGATGCAGACCCTGCTATTTTCCTCATTAGAGCCCTGTAGGTGCAGCAGCTGATTGATAATTACAAAACCGCTCCCATACAGGTTCACTTTCCACATGGACACAGACAAACGGCTATTTCTTCCTAATAACAAAAGGCAGGACTCTGCAACAAAGTTTGTTGAAATCATTGCAATGTACACAATTACTCTTTAAGGTGTTCTGTCAGCTGGATCTTACGTATAAAGCAGCATTACTGTGCATGTGTCTAATAAAATGCTATAGCTGGAATGGGGACAACTTTGCAGATGAGTAAAGTAGCCCCTTTGAGCAGTTTTTCCACTCTTACTGTAAAATTGGACCCTTGCCACAGACAGGGAATACAGTTGATTCTGTGCCATTTAATAACTCAATGTTATACAATTCAGTTGTCTTAAGGTTTTCATATATTAATTACACATGATCTGTGGCTGATTTAATTTTGTGCGTTGCCTTTTTCTATAAGCCTCATACATTGCCTAATATGCATGAATCTGTTCTTAATTAATTAAGGTAGTTACAGACAAGCAAGGCAATGTAAGGAGGATTAAGTCACTCATAATTTAGTTGTGATTACAAAGATTCCTTAAACTGGTTGTAAAGGCAGAAGGTTTTTTTGTCTTAATGCATTCTATGTATTAAGATAGAAAACCTTCTGTGTGCAGCAGCCCCCCTAATACTTACCTGAGCCCATCTCATATTAAGATAGAAAACCTTCTGTGTGCAGCAGCCCCCCTAATACTTACCTGAGCCCATCTCGATCCAGTATTGTGCACGAGTGCCTTGGCTGTCTGGGACTCTTCCTCCTGATTGGCTGAGACACAGAAGCAGCACCATTGGCTCCCGCTGCTGTCAATCAAAGTCAGTTAGCCAATCAGAAGAGGGGGTGGGGCCGAACCGCGGTGTGTGTCTGAATGGACACAGGGAGCTTTGACTCGGCTTGGGTGCCCCTATAGCAAGCTGCTTATGGGTTTATCTACGTATGTGCCAGCATGTCTTTGGAACGTGGGATCAAACCCCCGTGGGCACAGGGAGAACATGCAAACTCCAGGCAGGTAGTATGTGGTTGGGATTTGAACTGATGACCCTAGTGCTGCTAGGTAGAAGCGCTAACCTGTCAGGGCTGGGCTCAGCCCTTCCTTCTCTGAGCTGGCCGCTCAGCTGTTGGCTAATTGCCAGCTCCCATTTCTCTCCACAGTTACCCAGCTGTTGTTGATTCTGCTCGTCAGTCCTGCCTACTTAAAGTCGTCCAGCTCACTTGATCCCTGCCTTCGCCTTTGTCAACATCACAGAGACTTTCTCCTCTGTTAAAGACTTGCTCGGCTGACGTTCCTTCTGGCTCCTGATCCTGCTTGCTGTACTACTACGTTTATCTCTGGCTCTCTGACATTTGCTTGGCTGACTACCCGATCCAGTTACTGAACTCTGGCTTATTTTGACTACGCTTACTCTGTTTACTTTATTATTATTATTATTATTAAACAAGTGTGATTTAACTATACTTCTGTCTCGGTCTGATTCATGGTTCCTGATAGTAGTAGATAGTATTTTTTCCAGATTGGACGAGCAAGATCACTGCATGGATCAGTTTGCCATAGCGTTACAAACGCTCCTGAGTCGCACGGCTCACCTGGAAACTCCTACTGTGGCTGCTTCGGTACAACCTGAGCTGCAGGCCGTCCCTGCTGCTGCGCCAGTCTCTGTGCAGGCACCCGTCTCGAGTATTACCTCTATAAAAAGGTATGTCTGGTTCCGCGGCAGTTCCCCAGCGATTTGGGGGCAATACAGTTCAATGCAGAGGGTTTCCCAACCAGGTTGAGATTTACTTTGAGATGCTGCCCCAGGCTTTCCCACGGACAGAAGCAAAGTAGGTTTCATGATATCTTTGCTTTCTGAGAGAGCCTTGGCCTGGGCAAACCCTCTATGGGAGATGCAAAAACCTGTTGTCTTGAGTTACCCTGAGTTTGTGGCCTCCTTTAAAAGGGTATTTGACGTTCCCGCATGCTCCACTTCTGCTGCCAAGTGCCTCATGTCCATTAAATAGAGTACGAGAACTGTTGCCGACTACGCCATTGAATTTGTGAAGAAGAAGAGCGGTGAACTGAGACCTTGTATTGATTATAGGGGTCTCAATCGTTTCACGATTAAGAATACCTACCCGATTCCGTTGATTACAGAGTTATTTGAGTGCCTCAAGGGAGCAACGGTTTCCATGAAGCTTAATTTGAGAGGGGCTTACAATCTCATGCGGATTAAGGAGGGCGACGAGTGGAAAACTGCGTGTAATACCAGAACAGGTCATTATGTGTACCTCGTAATGCCTGTTGGCTTTTGTAACGCCCCGGCAGTTTTCCAGGAATTTATTAACAATGTCCTCCGAGATTTGTTGCAGTTATGTGTGGTGGTTTATCTCGATGATATCCTCATATTTTCCAAGTCCCTAGAGAGCCACCACACAGATGTCTGTCGTGTGCTTCAGAAACTAAGAGAGAAAAATCTCTATTGTAAACTGGAGAAGTGCGAGTTCCATCGTGAACAGGTTAAATTCCTGGGCAACGTCATTTCCACTGCTGGTTTTTCGATGGACCCAGAGAAACTTTCGGCAGTCCCACAGTGGCCTTGACCCGTGGGTTTACGTTCTCTGCAGCGTTTCCTGGGCTTTGCCAACTATTATCGGAAGTTTATTCGTAACTTCTCGTCTCTGGTCAAGCCCCTGACTGATGTGACCAGAAAGGACGGTAACCCACAGAGTTTGTCTCCGGAGTCCATTAAGGCCTTTGAGAGTCTCAAGGCTGCCTTTGTTTCTGCTCCTGTGTTGGCACATCCTGAGCCTACATTGCCTTTTATCCTATAAAAGTGATCCAGGTGGCTTACTTGTATGTTATTTACTGCATAAATGGAGAACTTGAAAAACTGGTGAACTTTTTTCAACCAGACTAACTAAGTAACTACTGTGCAACATAAAAAATTGCAACTACTATTCTACAGCTCCTCTGCAGAAAATATATAATGTTCTAGAGACTTTGTAATTTTATAGCCAAAAATACAGATTTTAACATGTGTGCAAAAAATGCAACGAATGAAAAAATTTCCCTTGGTTAGCAAATTGTTTTTTATAATGCTTTAATTATTTCCAGTCCACAAAATAGGATATGTCCTTTGCCTAAATAGTTTGGGTTTTAATGTGTCACACTTTTACATCTCAAAATGAGAAAAAATGTTGAGAAGTTTAGCAAGACATTTTCAGAAGAAAGTCACATTGACAAAAAAAGGCTTGTTTGGAATCTGTATAGGCAGGGTGTCAAATTCAATTTAATTGTGGGCTGCATCAGCATTATGGTTGTATCTTTAAGATTATTTAAATGTATCTACTCTTTATCATATTAAGTCATTACCTCTGCATTTCGATAATTTCTGGTTTTAGTAATAATTTAAGACTTAAAGGGTTACTAAAGGTAATTTTTTTAAATTAAAATAACAAACATGTTATACTCACCTGCTCTGTGCAATGGTTTTGCACATAGGAGCCCGATCCTTCTCTTTTTGGGTCCCCCATGGGCGATCATGGCTGCTTTCTATGGGGACACACAGTGCGTGCTCGCTCCTGAGCGGTGTGTGTCTATGTTGTCATGCTCCATAGGCACACACAGTGGGGCTTACCTTAGCCCACCCCTGCTTCCTCCTCACTGCATTTGATTGACAGCAGCAGGAGCCAATGGCTCCTGCTGCTGCCTGAGACCCTGTGTAAAGAAGAAAAGGAGGGAGAGGACATGCAGTCATGCACAGCACTGGATTTCTTCTCCCTTCTCTTCCAAGTCACTGTCAGGAAAATCCCAGTAGAAGACACAATATTGGCCGCTCTGGCGCGCACCTGTATGTGCCGGTGCATGCTGGTGCACATGCGCCTGTACGCGGTGGTGCGCGTGCACGCGTGGCACTTGTCGCCAAAAGGCCTATTTAAACTGGAAATGTACACTGGATCGGAGCTGTCTCATCTGCAGCTCCCTGTGACCCCCTGCTCCTGCTTACTTGCCTCTGTGTGCTTGATCTCCTGAATGACCCGGCTTGACTTTTGGACTCTCCTTGCTCTCCGCCTGCATGTGACTTCGGCCTGGCTCTGACTGCCTGCTCCTCTGGTACCTTACTGCCTGTTGGTGACCCGGCCTGTGACCTGACATGTCTGCCCTGCTCCTGCTCCAGCATCAGCTGTCTGTGCACCTGTCGGCCTCCCTGCTCCCTTTGGAATCCACTAACCTCTGAACTGTGTATGGACTGTTTGATCCAGCTTCTGGATGTGACTATCAGATGCTCCTGCTTCCAGCTTGTCTGCTGTCCGGTTGGTGATCACCTCTACAGCATCAGTGACCCCAGAGCCGCCCTTCCTGCAATTATCCTGCCGGGGTCTCATACCACTCTGCACTCCTGTGCTTCCTGTCTGCTCTACCAGGGACCGCGAGTCAGAACTTAAGGGAGACCTTCCTCTGCACTCATCATGCAGGTACGTGAGAATCTGACAGTCACACAGGGAAGGGGGAGCACAGCAAGTTATAAAACCCTTTTTACCTTAATGTAGGGAATTCTTTAAGCTGTGAACGACAGGTGAAGACCGGCAGGGAGCCCATTCAGTAGTGTATTTAGGTCTTGTGCTGCCCTAGGCCTGACTAAACTCATGCACCCCCTAATTTAAATATGACCCATCCCTTCCTGCTGAGGCCATTTCGCGCCTTTCAGGGGGGAGGGGGGAATGGGTACCTGTTTTTGACAGGTAATGGGGAGGTAATGTATGACTTCATGGAGGGGGGAGGTAATGTATGACTGCATGGAGGGGGGAGGTAATGTATGACTGCATGGAGGGGGGAGGTAATGTATGACTGCATGGAGGGGGGAGGTAATGTATGACTGCATGGAGGGGGGAGGTAATGTATGACTGCATGGAGGGGGAGGAGGTAATGTATGACTGCATGGAGGGGGAGGAGGTAATGTATGACTGCATGGAGGGGGAGGAGGTAATGTATGACTGCATGGAGGGGGAGGAGGTAATGTATGACTGCATGGAGGGGGGAGGTAATGTATGACTGCATGGAGGGGGGAGGTAATGTATGACTGCATGGAGGGGGGAGGTAATGTATGACTGCATGAAGGGGGAAGGAAGGTAATGTATGACTGCATGGAGGGGGGAGGTAATGTATGACTGCATGGAGGGGGGAGGTAATGTATGACTGCATGGAGGGGGGAGGTAATGTATGACTGCATGGAGGAGGGGGAGGTAATGTATGACTGCATGGAGGGGGGAGGTAATGTATGACTGCATGGAGGGGGGAGGTAATGTATGACTGCATGGAGGGGGGAGGTAATGTATGACTGCATGGAGGGGGAGGAGGTAATGTATGACTGCATGGAGGGGGAGGAGGTAATGTATGACTGTATGGAGGGGGAGGAGGTAATGTATGACTGCATGGAGGGGGGAGGTAATGTATGACTGCATGGAGGGGGAGGAGGTAATGTATGACTGCATGGAGGGGGAGGAGGTAATGTATGACTGCATGGAGGGGGAGGAGGTAATGTATGACTGCATGGAGGGGGGAGGTAATGTATGACTGCATGGAGGGGGGGAGGAGGTAATGTCTGACTGCATGGAGGGGGGAGGGAGGTAATGTATGACTGCATGGAGGGGGGAGGGAGGTAATGTATGACTGCATGGAGGGGGGAGGGAGGTAATGTATGACTGCATGGAGGGGGGAGGGAGGTAATGTATGACTGCATGGAGGGGGGAGGGAGGTAATGTATGACTGCATGGAGGGGGGAGGGAGGTAATGTATGACTGCATGGAGGGGGGAGGGAGGTAATGTATGACTGCATGGAGGGGGGAGGGAGGTAATGTATGACTGCATGGAGGGGGGAGGGAGGTAATGTATGACTGCATGGAGGGGGGAGGTAATGTATGACTGCATGGAGGGGGGAGGTAATGTATGACTGCATGGAGGGGGGAGGTAATGTATGACTGCATGGAGGGGGGAGGTAATGTATGACTGCATGGAGGAGGGGGAGGTAATGTATGACTGCATGGAGGGGGGAGGTAATGTATGACTGCATGGAGGGGGGAGGTAATGTATGACTGCATGGAGGAGGGGGAGGTAATGTATGACTGCATGGAGGAGGGGGAGGTAATGTATGACTGCATGGAGGAGGGGAGGTAATGTATGACTGCATGGAGGAGGGGGAGGTAATGTATGACTGCATGGAGGAGGGGGAGGTAATGTATGACTGCATGGAGGGGGGAGGTAATGTATGACTGCATGGAGGGGGGAGGTAATGTATGACTGCATGGAGGGGGGAGGTAATGTATGACTGCATGGAGGAGGGGGAGGTAATGTATGACTGCATGGAGGGGGGAGGGAGGTAATGTTTGACTGCATGGAGGGGGAGGTAATGTATGACTGCATAGAGGAGGGGGAGGTAATGTATGACTGCATGGAGGGGGGAGGTAATGTATGACTGCATGGAGGGGGGAGGTAATGTATGACTGCATGGAGGGGGAGGAGGTAATGTTTGACTGCATGGAGGGGGAGGTAATGTATGACTGCATAGAGGAGGGGGAGGTAATGTATGACTGCATGGAGGGGGGAGGTAATGTATGACTACATGGAGGGGGGAGGTAATGTATGACTGTATGGAGGGGGGAGGTAATGTATGACTGCATGGAGGGGGGAGGAGGTAATGTATGACTGCATGGAGGGGGGAGGAGGTAATGTATGACTGCATGGAGGGGGGAGGAGGTAATGTATGACTGCATGGAGGGGGAGGAGGTAATGTCTGACTGCATGGAGGGAGGTAATGTCTGACTGCATGGAGGGTGGAGGGAGGTAATGTCTGACTGCATGGAGGGGGGAGGTAATGTAAGACTGCATGGAGGGGGGAGGTAATGTATGACTGCATGGAGGGGGGAGGTAATGTATGACTGCATAGAGGGGGGAGGGAGGTAATGTATGACTGCATGGAGGAGGGGGAGGTAATGTATGACTGCATGGAGGGGGGAGGGAGGTAATGTATGACTGCATGGAGGAGGGGGAGGTAATGTATGACTGCATGGAGGGGGGAGGTAATGTATGACTGCATGGAGGGGGGAGGTAATGTATGACTGCATGGAGGGGGGAGGTAATGTATGACTGCATGGAGGAGGGGGAGATAATGTATGACTGCATGGAGGGGGGAGGTAATGTATGACTGCATGGAGGGGGAGGTAATGTATGACTGCATGGAGGAGGGGGAGGTAATGTATGACTGCATGGAAGGGGGAGGTAATGCATGACTGCATGGAGGGGGGAGGTAATGTATGACTGCATGGTGGAGGGGGAGGTAATGTATGACTGCATGGAGGGGGGAGGTAATGTATGATTGCATGGAGGAGGGGGAGGTAATGTATGACTGCATGGAGGGGGGTGTAATGTATTACTGCATGGAGGGGGGAGGGAGGTAATGTATGACTGCATGGAGGGGGGAGGTAATGTATGACTGCATGGAGGAGGGGGAGGTAATGTATGACTGCATGGAGGGGGAGGTAATGTATGACTGCATGGAGGAGGGGGAGGTAATGTATGACTGCATGGAGGGGGGAGGTAATGTATGACTGCATGGAGGGGGGAGTGTATATGAGAGCTTCAAATATATATGTGTGTGTGTGTGGGGGGATTAGGTATGGGGGAACGCTGACTACTTGGAGAGCATTCTATGTATGGGGGAGGATGGATGTCTATTTACCCGATCAGAGGGGGTATCCTGAGAGCCTTGTACTGCCTGCAGTGGGATGAGCTGTCTCTGGATCTCCTCCAAAGATTTATTTTAGCTTTGCTGAATTCACAAGCCACACCCAGCGCTGGGATCCTCCTCCATTCTGGGCCATCCCGGCCCTCCTATGGCTAATTAGGGAGTTGATGATAACGATATCTGCGGCCTCCTCCTTGATAGATCCTGCCTCCTCCTCGATAGATCCCGCCTCCTCCTCGATAGACCCGGCCTCCTCTTCGATAGACCCCACCCAGGACCAGGAAGACGATGCTGTGTAGAAAGCTGTACGGAGGAGGGTAGGCGGAGCATAAGGCTCCGCCTACGCCAGTCAGATTGCGGCCCCCCCCACCCCCCCTCGGCCAAGCACGTCATACTGCCCACAAGTGCCCAGCTATAGCAAGCCGGCCGCTGTATTTGTGCGGGAGGCGGCCACAGGAGCCGGGACTTGGAAAGACGGGTCTGGGGGGGTTGTTTTGATGCGGGGGGTTTTTGCCGTCCCCCGCAAAGTGCCGCCCTAGGCCTGGGCCTTGTCGGCCTAGGCCAAGAAACAGTACTAAGTCCATTCACACCTGTAGCAGATGATGCAAGTCTGAAAAGTAGGGTCGCACACTGCTGGTATCATCCACAATAAACTTTATTGGAAACTGCTCAGACAGAACATGATTCTGCCATGGCGTTCTGTCTGAGCAGTCTCCAATAAAGTTTCTTTACTCTCACCCCCCCACATCAGATGTCTAGAGTACCCCACCCTTCCTGACATCACAGTGCACCCCCCATACCTTGTGCTGCTTCCGGGAGGAAGAGCTGGGAGACGCAGAGTCTGGAGGAGGACCAGGGGTGGGCAGCAGTCAGCTGTTGGAGTCTGCTAAATGCTGAGAACAGGAGAGGCAGAGATGAGGGAGTGCTGCAGCTGCACGTAGAGGTGCAGGATATGTTCTGTTCTCCTCTCTGCTGCAGATTGCTGAGATAAGGTGAGGGCAGAAACTAGGGGAGTGCTGCAGCTGTAGGAGAGGTTCGAGGGCCACATGAAATGGCCTTGAGGGCAGGAATATGCCCCCGGGCCTTGAATTTGATGTACAGTGCATCCAGAAAGTATTCACAGCGTTTCACTTTTTCCACATTTTGTTATGTTACAGCCCTTTTCCAAAACGGATAAATTCATTATTTTCCTCAAAATTCTACAAACATTACCCCATAATGACAACTTGAAAGAAGTTTATTTGAAATCTTTACACATTTATTAAAGAGGAACTGCAGTCTGCTCACATAATTTGTAATAAAACACCTTTGCCATTCTGAAGCTTCTCTCCAACCACTTTGCATATTATTTTATATATACTGTGATTCTGTACTTGCCAAATATGCTGCAAAAATCTCCCTCCACTAAGTCTGGCTGCATCCAATTTAACCGTGGGCACCTGAAGCTACTGCCTGTTCACTTCCCGTATTTACACAGACACACTGAGGCACACCTCCAGCTCTGCAGCTCTCATTGGACCTTTTATGACTCATCCCCCTCCCTTCCTGGCAAACTCTCACAAGAGGGAGAGTGAGAGAGAGCTGTGCATAATGTCATAAGCCTAGGCTTTTTACCAGACAAGAAACAGGAAGTGAGCTGTATAAGGTATTTACTGGAAGAAAAAAAAATATTTTTACTATCCAAAGTTAAAACAACACAGGTGTGAATACTCTCCGGATGCGCTGTATGTGCTCTATAGCCAAAATGTTGCACCTTCCCCTGATGTGCTTCCTCGCCAGTACTAATCCTGAAATCAGGGCTTCCTCTCTTAATTTTATCTGAAATTCATTAATTATGCACTTTGATTTGTTAGTTAGAACTAAAAGATATAAGGGATGCCATGGTATTAAATTTGGTGAGATTAATGTGGTTGAGGCAACAGCAGTAATCAGTCATCTATGAGCAGGGGCTTGCATTGCTGAGTGGATGCCTTGCCCCACCAGGCCCAGCCGGTGTGGTTACTGCTGTTGTAGTATGGTTGCTACATCATTTCATGTAGGCAATGTTGCCGTTGCACGTAGAGGTAAAGGTTCCATTGTTGGCACTTTATCAAAGGCTACCATCTTTCATGGTCTGTTGCATTTCTGCTATTAAGAGACAGTCAAACATTTGCTTTTAGGGCTAACCTACAGTCTGTCTACTATTTTGAATGCTTCAAATCCCACCAGGATAATTGTCTAAGGCAAATGTCATAACAGTAAACAATCCATCCATGATTTTCAGCCTTTCCAAGTTCAACGGTTGCAGGTCACTCGAGAAAAGAAGAGCTTATGGCTGTAGCCACTGAGGAGTGGCGTCACACTGTTTTGTGTATCTTTCTGGCTGCTGTTTCTGTTATATTATTCCCATTGCTTTTGCTTGCAAAGTGTAAGTAGCATATCACATATAAATAGTGGAAAAAACAGAAGAGACTCTGTTACACATTTTAACTCCTACCTCCTAGACTTAACCAGAGCTCTACTTGGTTTACGTGGCACTAAAAATGTATTTACAATCATTGTTTTTAGAAAAAACTTGCACAGTGTGGTATACCTGCCTATAATAGAGGGGCTGGCAGTGACCATTGCCTTCCATTTTGAGTCTCAGGTAGCTTGACAAATGTTATTACATTTTACATGGAAATAAGAGAATATAAAGTTCTCCACTCCAATGCCCCCTTTCCCCAAACATACATTTTCCAAAAGCACAGACCTTATAGAATTCAAAGGAAATGAAGACTGTATTGTTGATTTTGTACAACCCATATCAACTGTGCAAATGTTTATTACCACAGTAAAATAGAAATACCTGAAAATCATTATTAACCTGCACAAATATAACTTAACCTGCTAAATATAGAAAATATCCTCCAACATGTCATGAGGGGCGACCGGGTCATTTCTCATTTCTCCGCTCCTTTCTTGTCCCCTAACCCCCCCCCCCCCACCCTACTTCTTGTCTTTTTTGTTTTGTTTTGTTTTTCTCTCCCCATCTTCCATTTCAACCTTCTTCTTTTTTTTCCGATCTCTACCTCCTAGACTTAACCAGAGCTCTACTTGGTTTACGTGGCACTAAAAATGTATTTACAATCATTGTTTTTAGAAAAAACTTGCACAGTGTGGTATGCCTGCTTATAATAGAGGGGCTGGCAGTGACCATTGTAAGTTTTCTATTTTTATTAATAGTGGCGGGGATGGGGGGGGGGAGACAGAGACACAGACACAGAGCTGACAGGCAGTGAGGAGGGGATGAGGGGGAGAGAGGAGAGCAGAGAGGAGAGCTGCGTATTAAGGAGGCATGCAAACTGACCACGGTGATCAGGGCTCAGCAGCCCTGATTATCGTGGTCAGCACAGAGAGGGGGATACAGGAAGTGGCAGGATCTGCCAGGTTTTTTAAAGTTTAGAGGGGGGCAGATTACACAGCACAAGCACTGTGCTGTGTAATCTGCTTTAAGGGATCAGGATCTGAATTTTTTTTTGGGGGGGTTAACAAACACTTTAAGGTAATAAATAATTATGTGATTCTGTGAATCGGTGGAGGTGAAAAACTGTATATCAACAAATTAACCTGTATTTCTTCAGACAGCTGTATTCTGTGAGTTGTGCCGTAAATGATATACTCCTGACTGCTACACTATATACGTGTGCTGTACATTACATACTTCTGAGCAAAATGTTCATGGTCTCAGTAGTTGCTGGTTGCTAGGTAGTGCCCAATTGCACAGCTTTTCTCCTTTTAGTGTACCCTAGAGTGCATTAAGTCCCATATCCCACACTTTTTGTCATTGTTTCAACATTGCTTGAACTAGTTGTATCACTTACAAATGTTGTGTTAATTATACCACCCCAAGTCTTTGTTGCATATATAGTAGAAGTCTAGCTGTTATCCCACTTAAAATCCGCTTCCTGAGGCCCCCTGTGCACATTAAATAAAAAAAAAATCCTTGCATACTTTTGCTCAAAGGGTCATTTGGCAGGTCTGATGTTATCATAGGTCTTTCTTCTTTTCCTCAGGTAGCGTCCTTAATGCTGCAGTGAAAGATGCTTAAGTACTGACATGCAAATGCCGTGCAGTATTATACTGAGGCAGCAAAGTTAGGAGCACACTGGATTTCAGGCAGGATCAACAGCTATTTTCTGTAACTGCTAAATTTCTAAAGAGACAAAACATAAGGAAATGTGCCTGTGTAGCAAAAATTTACTGATTATCCTGCAGACCCATTTGGGCCTAGCTCCTTTGATTATGATCTAGCACTCCAACAACACCTCTTATTCTGTTATAATCATTCTTTGAACTTTTTTTGAGAAGTATGCCCATCAGTGGCCAAACAAAGCTACATCATAGAGGTTGTTTACTATGTTTGTTCATGTGAATGATCCAGCACATTAATTATTATTGCAGCACCCTCCTAGTTAGGATACAAGGTCATTTTAGTTATTAGCTCCACTAAAGTGAGTTAAGTGGTTGTTTCCAGTTAGGTTGTTAAGTAAAGTTAATTTTTGGCTCCACTGTAGTGAGTGGATTGGTTATTGATTGTTTTGGTCTGCTCAGGGTTCCTGAGCTGAGAATTTGATTTCTTCCTCCTGCCACTGGAAGAAGCTTCTAGAGCAGGGGTCTCCAAAGTTTCTAAACAAAGGGCCAGTTTACTGTCCTTCAGACTTTAGGGGGCCGGACTATGGCCATTATGAGTAGAAATTTTCCTGATGTCAGTAGGTGTAAACAATGAATCTTTGGTATTAGGGGGAGGAATAGTGCCCCATCAGTGGTGTCAGTGGGAATAATAGTGCCTCATCAGTGATGTCAGTGGGAAGAATAGTGCCCCATCATTGGTCTCAGTGGGGTGGAATAATGCCACATCGTTGGTGTCAGTGGGGTGAAATAGTGCCCTATCGTTGGTGTCAATAGGAGAAATAGTGCCCTGTTGCAGATGTCAGTTACAGGAATTTTGCCCCATTGTTAGTGTCAGTGGGGGGAATAGTGTCTTACATCAGTGGGAGGAATAGTGCCCCAAGGGCCGGATAAAGGCAAGTAAAGGGCCGCATCCGACCCCTCAGTTACAGTTTGGAGAGCACTGTTCTAGAACATAGGGAGGGAGGTTCAATGATGACCAGCTGAATATTTATCTCTCAATGCTTGAAAGGGGGCATCCAGAACGCTGGGGAGGTGATAAATAGACAGGAGGCTTGAGCAGATTGTTCTTTCTCGTCAGGGAGCAGGGAGTGTTCCAGTACTCCTGGGGCTGCCCCTAGGAGGGGTATCACTAAAACAAGAGACTACCATTTGGGCCTCAGCATTTGCTGTGTTAAGGACCTGAGGAGAACAGTTATAAAAGGGGATACCTGCTGAAGGACACTGTTTCAGAGCCTAGGTCTGGAGGATGACTTTGTCATTTCCCTCATTAGGGATCTACCTATGGAGACTGGGTGGCAGACAGCTCCTGGGACATCATGAATAAAGATCTTACTGGGGACTGTTAGTTGTGTATAAGCAAAAGGGAACAAGTCGCTAATGGCTTCTCTGTGGTCTATAGCTTTGGGGTCTCAGATATGCTGACCATCCCCAGCTACCTCCAGAGAGGCTGCTATTGAGAGACTAGAGAGAAGTTTGTACTTTTGCTGCTATTGCTGATCGTTGGGCCTTAAACCTTTCTACTGTTAAAGTTTTTCTGCAAGAAACCCCCCTAGACTGACCTTTAGTTGTCCGTGTGCTGGTGTGACTGGTGGCTTCTGTACTACTTAGGAAGAACCTACCTATTTCCAGTGGCCCCTTTGGGGGTGAGCTAAGCATTATTATTGTTATGTATGTTCAGAGGCGGCTCTCTAATTAGGCGAAATAGGCGGTGGCCTCAGGCCTCGCAGTCATAGGGGCCTCGCACAGCTGGCTAGTTTACCTAATTAGAGAGCCGCCCCTTCCAGCAGCAGAGATCTCCGCCATCACACAGTCCTGTATCCCCTCACTTTGCTACAGGGAGAGATACGGGCTGCGAGTGAGACGTGTGATCGGAGCTCCGGATCACAGACAGGGAGGGAGAGCCGCTCAGTAGAGCTCTGACAGATCTCCCCCCTCCCCCTGCTGCCCGCACAGCCAGACAGAAGAGGAGAGAGAGCTTCTGCTCCTCCTCCTCCTGCCCTCTCCTCCTGTGTCTGCCCCGCCCACTCTCCTCGGCAGTGTTCTCTGTTCTGCCTCAGAGAAGGGGATGTGTGGGCGGGAAGATTCAAGCTGAAGCCCAGCAAAGAGAAAAGGACAAGGGGAGCCTGATCCATCCATCCATCCAGTCCCTCCTGCCTCCCAGTGAGTACACTGATGTAGGGGATGCTCTTCCTTCCCTTCCGTCTCCACCCCCTTCTCTTTCTTTCTTTCTTTCTTTCTTTCTTTCTTTCTTTCTTTCTTTCTTTCTTTCTTTCTTTCTTTCTTTCTTTCTTTCTTTCTTTCTTTCTTTCTTTCTTTCTTTCTTTCTTTCTTTCTCTTTCCATCCATCTATCTATCTATCTATCTATCTATCTATCTATCTATCTATCTATCTATCTATCTATCTATCTATCTATCTATCTATCTATCTATCTTTATCTTTCTTTCTTTCTTTCCTTCCATCTTTCTTTCTTTCCTTCCATCTTTCTTTCTTTCCTTCTTTCTTTCTTTCTTTTTCTTTCTTTCTTTCTTTCTTTCTTTCTTTCTTTCTTTCTTTCTTTCTTTCTTTCTTTCTTTCTTTCTTTCTTTCTTTTTTTCTCTTGCTCCTTCCTTCCTTCCTTCCTTCCTTCCTTCCTTCCTTCCTTCCTTCCTTCCTTCCTTCCTTCCTTCCTTCTCCACCCATCCCCCTTTTATTTAGGATCTGTGAGAGCAGCTTCCCTGTGCAGCTCTGCTTGAGGAAAATATATCTTTATTATGCCCACTCACCTACCCCCTGTACTGTCCACTCCCCTATACTGTACCCTCCTAATACAGTTCATTTTCATCCCTTGAATTTTTGCTGAAGCCCAGCAAAGAGAAAAGGACAAGAGGAGTCTGATCCATCCATCCATCCATCCAGTCCCTCCTGCCTCCCAGTGAGTACACTGATGTAGGGGATGCTCTTCCTTCCCTTCCGTCTCCACCCCTTTCTTTTTCTTTCTTTCTTTCTTTCTTTCTTTCTTTCTTTCTTTCTTTCTTTCTTTCTTTCTTTCTTTCTTTCTTTCTTTCTTTCTTTCTTTCTTTCTCTTTCCTTCTATCTATCTATCTATCTATCTATCTATCTATCTATCTATCTATCTATCTATCTATCTATCTATCTATCTTTCTTTCTTTCTTTCCTTCAATCTTTCTTTCTTTGCTTCCATCTTTCTTTCTTTTTCTTTCTCTTTCTTTCATTCCTTCCATCTTTTTTTCTCTTTCCCTTCCTTCCTTCCTTCCTTCCTTCCTTCCTTCCTTCCTTCCTTCCTTCCTTCCTTCCTTCCTTCCTTCCTTCCTTCCTTCCTTCCTTCCTTCCTTCCTTCTCCACCCATCCCCCTTTTATTTAGGATCTGTGAGAGCAGCTTCCCTGTGCAGCTCTGCTTGAGGAAAATATATCTTTATTATGCCCACTCACCTACCCCCTGTACTGTCCACTCCCCTATACTGTACCCTCCTAATACAGTTAATTTTAATCCCTTGAATTTTTTTTCCCATTATGGGAGTGAGTGGGGCCTCATGTCTAAGTTTTGCCTTAGGCCTCACAAAGTCTAGAGCCGCCTCTGTGTATGTTACAGGATTTTTAGAGCGCCAACAGTTTGAGGAGTGCGTTTACAAAATAAACAGTACAGTTACAATCCAACTCAATACATGAGGATTAAGAATAAGGTCCTTCTTGAGGGAGCTTACAATCTAAAAGGGAGGTGCAAGTGATAGCAAAGGCAATAACTGTGAGGAATGAGTTGATGAAGAAGGTAGAAGTAAAATTTTTAGGTGGAGGTGGACTAGGTTTCCCTGAAGAGATGAGTTTTCAGGGATGTCAACCTCACTGGTAGCACGTACTGTAGAGTGTAACTTTACTAGAAAAAGTCCTATAGGTTTTCAAAAACTTTCTTTTAAAGACTTTTTTCTACTATTTACTGGTATTATTCACTGAAACAATGTGCAGGAAATTCACGTATGCCTAGCTATAAAGATAAACTTTTATTTGAGTGGCTAAAATAAATGTTGGCTTATTAGGTGACCTTTGTTTAATAAAATGTATTGTTTCCCTTTTTCATGAAAGAAACATAATGTCACAGGGCAAAATTAAAACCAGATTGTCTTCGTAAAGTTCTGGAAAATTACTGGATCATTTTGCCATTTAAAATATTTATGTGGAAGAAATTATGAAAATAAAAGAACGTGGAAGAACATACCAAAAACATTTAAACAGCTCAGAAAACACAGAGTTCTATATATATGCACAGGGGCTATACAAGGTCATACATTCAGGATGGTGTGATACACAGTCTACAAAAGCCATCAGAATGTCTGACTTACATTTAATCTACAGTCTTTTTAAAGATGAACTCCACGCAGATAGAAATAAGGTGCTTAGTAAGGCGAAATTATAACAGATTTCAGGCAGCTTTTATTTTAAATGTTGTAACATCTGATTTTTTTATCTTTATTTTTTTCTATGTATTAAAGAAAATGGAAAAATAAACATGTAATATGGGGGTACCCATGCTACGGGTATTGCAGTGTATTGTGTTTTTTTGTTAAAAAGAAAGAACAGCAGTAGGTCTCCCCATTCAGACAGTCTTTCTCTAATTAAAACTTTGTACAGATTCATGCAAAGTAGGAAGAGAAAGTATTTTTATGCTGAGCTTTGTCAGTTGACAGACTTTTATTTTTAGCAAAGTGGTTTGTACGATCAAATATCCATATACAAAATTTTATATTTTCCACACTAAAATAAAAACATTATTTCTATGTTAAACATTTTACTAACCTTAATAAATAAAATATATAAGAAAAAAAACTTTACTCTCTCCTTAAAGGGTCAGTCCACCTGAACCTGGTATTTCAGTTTTTGGCATATTTTGGAGGGTTACGCCCCTCAACAATTTCATATATCCTCTGGGGATTTTATTGGGGACATCTCTGCATGTGAGTTTCACCTTCTGTAGCTAAAGGGGTTCTCACTTATATGTTCAAGTTTTGTTTTTTTTCTGTATTTTATAGAGCATACAAGAGGAGGTGCTTGAACAACAAAAGGGTGGGAATGAATTGCCCAAAAATTTCAGTTCAATAGGATTGGAGTTAGGAATAAGAGCAGGGAGATTTAGAAATGTTAGAAATGCAAGACATATAAGCCATGGGCTAGCTCTGTCTACTAGGCACCACATACCGTAGGATAACTAACATATCAAGTTTAGGTGAACTTTAAAAAAAAACATTACAAGTGTTTCTAAATGTAACTAGTATAAGTGCTTGCATTTGACTTGTCTCCTGTAATCCCCTAATCACCCTTTTATAATCCACTCTACAGCAGCACTCAAAAGGGGGGAAGCACTGGAAACCAGTCAATCTCTGTGTTAAAGCTGACCTTCAGGCAAACTGCTAAATACAGTCTTGCTCAAAAGTTTGCATACCCTGGCAGAAATTGTGACATTTTGGCATTAATATTGAAAATATGACTGATCATTTATTTGAAATAGCAATCACATGAAGCCATTTATTATCACATAGTTTTCTGGATCCTTTTTAAATCATATTGATAATAGAAATCCCCTAAATGGCCCTGATAAAAAGTTTACATACCCTGGAATATTTGTCCTTGGTACAGACACAGAAGATGGCGCACACAGGTACCAGAAGGAAGCCTTTACTGCGCCAATGCCACAAAAAAGCCAATGAGGCATGTCAAGGTGTTTATGGGCATATTGTAACCGGGCTTTTTTGTGGAACTTGTACAGTAAAGGCTTCTTTCTTTCAACTTGACCATGCAGCTCTTCTTTGTTCACGTATTATCACATTGTGCTACTTAAAAACAACCACACCGTCTTTTTCCAGCCTAGCCTGTATTTCTCCTGAGGTTACCTGTGGGTTTTTCTTTGTATCCCAAACAGTACCTGTGGCAGTTGTGGCTGAAATCTTTCTTGATCTATCTGACCTTAGCTTGGTATGAAGAGATCCCCAAATTTTCCACTTCTTATTAAGTGATTGAACAGCACTGACTGGCATATTCAAGGCATTGGATATCTTTTTATAATCTTTTCCATCTTTGTAAAGTTTCATTACCTTGTTACTCAGGTCTTTTGACTGTTCTTTTCTACCTCTTCATGGCTCAGTGTCTAGCCTGCTCAGTGCATCCATGTGAGAGCTAACAAACTCATTTATTATTTAAAGGCAGACACTAATTGTGATTTAAAGAGCCACAAATGTGGTAAATCAACCTTTGATTGTCATTTTAACCTGTGTGTGCCATCTTCTGTGTCTGTACCAAGACCAAACATTCCAGGGTATTTAAACTTTTTATCAGGGCCATTTGGGTGATTTCTGTTATCATTATGATTTAAAAAGGATCCAAAAAAAAACTATTTGATAATAAATGGCTTCATGTGATTGCTATCCTTAAATAAATATCCTTTGACATGATCAGTCATGTTTTCAATATACTGTATTTATTGGCGTATAACATGCACTTTTTCACCCTGAAAATTGGGTGCAAATAGCGTGTGCGTGTTATACGCCAATACTTCAATTTTAGCTGCCTCAGAGGGGGCAGGGAGGGGGGCAGTATGAGCGCCATCAGATTACATCTAGGTAGAATCTCCTGTTTACTTGGTGGCCTCTGTAATAGGAAGTCCTGTCTCCTGGGCCGCCATTGGATCATTGTTCTGTCTATCATAGGAGATTCTCACTGTATGTAATCTGTCGGCCCTCGTCTCACCCCCCACCCCCCCCTGTCCCCTCTAGGCTGCAGATGGGCATCGATCAGGCTGCACTGATGGCAAATGGTGATGCTGCTGCATTGAAGGCAATGGTGAGGCTGCTGCATTGAAGGCAATGGTGAGGCTGCTGCATTGAAGGCAATGGTGAGGCTGCTGCATTGAAGGCAATGGTGAGGCTGCTGAATTGATGGCAATGGTGAGGCTGCTGCATTGATGGCAATAGTGAGACTGCTGCATCGATGGCAATGGTAAGGCTGCTGCATCGATGGCAATGGTGAGGCTGCTGCATTGATGGCACCTGTGAGGCTGGATTGATGTGGACTGTTGAGGCTTCATTGATGGCACCTGAGGCTGCAGATGGGCATTTATCAGGCTGCATTGATGGCAATGGTGAGGCTGCAGATGGGCACTGACCCTTTTTTTGCTTCAAAGTGTGCATGCGCCGATAAATACAGTAAATGCCAAAATTCCACAATTTCTGCCAAGGTATGGAAACTTTTGAGCACAACTGTATACAGAAAAAGTACATATAAGTGAGCCGTTTACCTTCCAAAGGATTTGTATTTATTTCCATCCAGTCCTAAGATTTACACAGCTCTGTCAAACAGCACATTCCAGTCTGGCAGGGCAGGTTACCTGATTTTCTCTGCTGAAGTTACACTTACAGGTCATATCCTTCCCCCATCCTTTGACTGGACAGTGAAGGAAAAGCAGCAGACTGATGAAATAATTTCTCTGTCAATCTGATATCCCCCCTTCACTGTAATTGACTGGCTCATTGGGCTGCTTCTCCTTTCCCCACTGTGAGCTCTACTATACAGGGACTGAAAGAGGCTGACACCAAGTCAAATTTAGGTACCTGGCTTTACTGTTTTCCTGTTTTTTTGATCCAAGGTTCTTGATGAATTCCAGCTGAAGTGAAGGTAACAGATTTGAATGTGCTGTCCAAAAGCGGTATCTGGATCATAAGACTGGCTGAACAACATAATTACTAATCTTTTGGTAAGCAGTTCTTTTTACTTTAATGTTTTTTTAAATATTAAATACAATTGGGTTGAAACAAAAAACATTCCCTCTGGGTGGTCATTGCACATTGCAAGGATTTTAACAAACTTTGTTGGAGAGTCCTACCTGTTTCGGCTCTGATGAAAAAGCTGTTTGTTGTGTGCAGAGTGAATCTGAATGGAAGTGACCTTTTCATCATTAATCAGCTTATGCGCTTGCAGTGTTATAATGAGGAAAATGCAGAGTCCGTACCCCTTTAGAAGTGATTAACCATTTGGGAGTATCTCACCAAAAATGACATTTTTGTTGCAGAGGATGCTTAAAATCTGAAAGGTATATTCTAGTGAAGACTTCTGAGAAAATCAGTGAGCCAATCACACAAGCAGAAAATGGCATTTGGTCTTTCCATAGACCAACTGTGTACAGAAGGATTCTAGGTTGCCATATTGTATTGAATTCCTCAGAAAATTACAGCCCTGCAGATTGAAAAGGTAAAGTCATTTTTAATAACATTAAAGTGATTGTAAAGAATTAGCTGGTAAAACGACCCATTCCGTTTAAAATAGAAATGAAAGGCAAAACATTTGTGTACAGATATAAAAAAAAACTCTATAAATATAATTTTTCCCTTTTTTTTTATAAGTGATCACATTCCCTCTGTTCTCAGCTGCATAAGAGCTGGGGGAGGAGAAGCAGCAGTACACTGAGCTTCCCAGTCAATGGCTGTGCAAGGGGGGGGGGTTGTCAGGACAAGTCTGATAATTGGAGGAGAGCAGGCTGAGTTCCCAGCATAGCTAGAGAACTGACCATATTGTGTGTTTTCCTTTAGTGTGGTCAGTTTTTAATAGGAAAGCAGAGGGACTGGCAGGAACATAAACAAAAAAGTCAGTGCTACTACCCATACATCACATAGAAAGCAGAGATCCCAGGTGCTCGATCCACAGTCGCTGGCTGAGTAGGTAAATGAGGAAAAGATGATCCGCACTCCGGTGATTGCTCACTAAGTATGATATTTATTGACAAGCCACAGTGACCAAACGCAAATAAGAACAGTTGATGCGTTTCAGCCTATAAGGCCTTAGTCATAACCACATTACAGACATGAAACTTTGAAAATAAATAGTAGCTCCAAGGATCACTGGCTCCACCCATTAATTGTTTTAATTGACTACAGGCAATTATCCAAAAAAGGGGAATCAGCTTTACTGCATATTGAGTGATCCATATGTATGCCACTATTTGTCACACACCGTAGCGTGATAATAAGTACATGTGTGCACACACTCATGCATGCACTCATGCACATATACATGATTAAAACACACCATGAAATACAAAAAAGATAAGATACAAAAAATACAAAATAAAATAAAAATAATAATTCAGGTATGTGAAAAAGACACCAGAGGAAGAAAAGAGAGAAAGAGAGAGGAGGCTCTGGGGAGAGGCATGGAACACCAGGGATTTCACACAAAGGAGGGAATACAAAGAGAACAGGATACTTTCTCATACAAGTACATGGTACAGCAGGCACATATCAGGAATATGAAGTGTTGGAATAACAAACACTTTAAATCACAATAGGGCCTGTGTAGCAATTGTATATGTTATATTATTTTTTTTATTTGCTATTTTTCTTTCCAAGAGAGTGGAGTTACCCTTTAAACACTAAGAGCCCTTTCACACCGAGCCGCCCCGGGCTCCAGCGGTAAAGCGGCGCTATTTTTAGTGCCACTTTACCGTCGTTTTAGCAGTGCTATTCGGCCGCTAGCGGGGCGGTTTTAACCACCGGAGCATCGTTTTGCCAGCGGTATCGCAGCGTTGCCCCCCGCTCCTTCACCGCTCCAAAGAAGCTGCTGGCAGGACTGCCCTGCCAGAGCACCACTCCAGTGTGAAAGCCCTCGGGCTGCATGGAGCAGCTGTTTTAGGGCATTTTGCAGGCGCTATTTTTAACGCTATAGCGCCTGCAAAACGCTCCAGTGTGAAAGGGGTCTTATTTAAATGTCATCACATTACACAACCAAGTGAACATAAATTACAAAACGGTTTATTCTTAATATCTTTAAAAGCAATCATTTAAAAGATGTGCATGTACAACAGAAGATTTTTTAAAGGTATTATAGTCAAAAGTAATATACATTATCAACTGTCATTTTTGTGCCTCCTTTTACCTTTTTGCAGCTACAACAGAAAACAAATAGACACATGTCAAAAAAGTGTATATATTTCAAATGTTTCAATAACTCATTTAGTGTAACTTTTTTGTAGGTCATTCTTTGTCCATGTATGGAAAGTGTAACACAGGTGGTACTTACCCTTGCTGTAGCTGGGGCACTGCTGGTCAAAGGACTCCTATGCCAAAGTGCCACAAAGCTGAATTTTGCACAGCTAAATTGTAATCAGGGTCAAATATCCCCTTTGGCTGATTGACACCCCCCCCCCCCCCATTTGATAATTTCTGAATAGTTCTGGGATCAACACGCTTGTGGGTGACATTCTGGACACACCTGTAAGGGTTGCATTCTTCCCACTGACCACCAATGTAAGGAGCATTCTTCCCAATGACCACCAATGTAAGGAGCATTCTTCCCAATGACCAACAATGTAAGGTGCATTGTTCCCATTGACCACCAATATAAGGATCATTCTTCCCAATGACCACCAATGTAAGGGCCATTCATCCCATTGATAAATTGATTTAAGCAGGGGTTCCTTGAGACTCGAAAATTATTTTAGGGGTTCCTCTGGGGGAAAAAGGTTGAAAAGGGCTGGTCTAGGGGGTGTAACCCCTAGAATCATATACTCTATTCCTTACTCCAGCATGCTTCAGGTATCAGAATGTTGTCACAGAAACAATTTCAGAGAGGCTTTGGACCAGAAAATCAGGATAGAGCAGGTTTTTGTTACATGCATTTGTTCATGTATAAACCAAATTACAATTTGTATAGGACAGAGCCATAGAAGGTATATGTGGCCTTGAGCAGCAGGACTCTCAATATACAGTCCATAGGATTGCCTAGATAGACAACCGCAAACAGACAGAACAGGGGGCACAAGTATACAGCAGACAGAGAAGTTTGCTATCTACGTCTTTGGCAGCATCAGGACACAGAGGATGCACAGAGGAAGCACATTTAAACAGTTTCCATTCGGGCTTTGCAGTCACAGGGCATAGTTAGCATAAGGGGGGCTGAGTGACACCACAATTTGCGTGTTGTCACTCATATAAGCCAGCAGTTTTCTAGTGCTGATTGCTGGACAACTGGAGTGCAGACAGAAGTCAAACATTATGCTATACATTTTGTTAGATGGCTGCTTATTGTTTTTAACCACTTCCGGACCGCCGCACTCCAATATACATTCTTACTTTAATGGGGGATAACGTTGTTATGGTAGCAGCTAGCTGCCATAACCCCGGTATCCTCTTGTTCGGTCGGCAGTTCGCTTCAAGATAAAAGTGGTCTCTGCAGCGGATTCGCCGCAAGATCACTTTTGTTGGCGGCGGGAGAGGCCCCTCCCGCCGTACTCTGGTGCCCTCCGCCGCTTACCAGAGCCGTCGGCGGAGGCGATCAGATGCTGTCACTAGCTGGGCATGAAGACGAGTTAGGAGAAGATGGCCCCCACCCGTCTCCATGACATTGCAGGGAGGAAGCGACGTCAAAACGTCACTTCTGCCCATAGCTCTGAAAGGGACATTTTTTTTTTTATTCTTTTTTCAAATGACAATTTTTTTATTTTTTTTATTTTAGTGTAAATATAAGATCTGAGGTCTTTTTGACCCCAGATCTCATATTTAAGAGGTCCTGCCATGCTTCTTTTCTATTACAAGGAATGTTTACATTCCTTGTAATAGGAATAAAAGTGACACTTTTTTTTTTAAACAGTGTAAAAATAAAAAATAAAAGGTAAAATAAATAAGAAAAAAAAATGTTTTTAAACGGGCCCCGTCCCGCTAGTCCTAGACCTCCTCTGTAACTCAAAACATGCAACCTGTAGAATTTTTTAAATGTCGCCTATGGATATTTTTAAGGGTAAACATTTGTCGGCATTCCACGAGGGGGCGCAATTTTGAAGCATGAGATGTTGGGTATCAATTTATTCAGCGTAACATTATCTTTCATAATATAAAAAAAATTGGGCTAACTTTACTGTTGTCTTATTTTTTAATTCAAAAAAAGTGTATTTTTTCCCAAAAAAGTGCGCTTGTAAGACCGCTGCGCAAATACGGTGTGACAGAAAGTATTGCAACGACCGCCATTTTATTCTCTAGGGTGTTAGAAAAAAAAAATGTATAATGTTTGGGGGTTCTAAGTAATTTTCTAGCAAAAAAAACTGTTTTTAACTTGCAAACAACACATCTAAAAAAGAGGCTCGGTCCTTAAGTGGTTAAAGTAATTCCAATTTTAAACTTTTAGGTTAAGTACAGTGACTAGCTGCCTCCACAACTTGTGAGAAGATTAGGCTGAAATCTGAAAATTTAAAAGCAAGGCCATAGAAATTTGAGACCTATGTATGTTGTGAAGCTATGAAATTTTATTAACATGTGTGACTTTGCACCTACAACTATAAATTCCTCTAGGACTGCCAAGATCTCTAGATGTCCCATGAATGGGGAAACAGAGACCCATCTCATTTAAGTTAGGTAGGCAGCATGCAGAAAATGACAGGATTCCACAATTCGTGACATGCTTATAACTACTCATGTAGTCATCTGTATTTAAAGTGGATGTAAACCGGATTCATAAAATTTGAGCTGGGCACATATATCTGTAGTGTTTTCTTATCTCCCTTCAAAGCACTGTGTCCCATAGCTATCTCTTGCTCTGTTCTTCTGTTATAAGCCTGATAACTTCTGACTAGGGATGAGCCGAACGCACCAGAACCTGCGAACGGACCAAAAATTCGCACGAACGTTAGAACCCCATTGGGACTCGAACGTTCGAAATTTAAAGTGCTCATTTTAAAGGCTAATTTGCATGGTATTGTCCTAAAAAGGGTTTGGGGACCGGGGTCCTGCCCCAGGGGACATGTATCAAAACTTTTAAAAACGGCCATTTTTTTCGGGAGCAGTGATTTTAATGATGCTTAAAGTAAAAAAAAAAAGGGAAATATTCCTTTAAATATCGTACCTGGGGGGTGTCTATAGTATGCCTGTAAAGTAGCGCGTGTTTCCCGTGCTTAGAACAGTCCCTGCACAAAATGACATTTTTAAAGGAAAAAAAGTCATTTAAAACTGCTTGCGGCTTTAATGTAATGTCGTGTCCTTGCAATATGGATGAAAATCAGTGAGACAAATGGCATGGGTACCCCCAAGTCCATTACCAGGCCCTTTGGTTTTTGTATGGATATTAAGGGGAACCCCGCACCCAAATTAAAAAAGGAAAGGTGTGGGGCCCCCGGGCCCTATATACTCTGAACAGCAGTATAAAGGCAGTATAAAGGCAGTGCAAACAAGACAGGGACTGTAGGTTTGTTGTTAAGTAGAATCTGTTTGTAATTTTGAACTGGTACATTTTCAAAGTGTAGCTCCAGCCAAAAAATCTGTTTTTAAGCTTTTTGGAAAACACAGGGAAGGGTTATCACCCCTGTGACATTTGATTTAATGTCTGTGCTCCTTTTCAGAAGATTTCACCTCACTTTTTGTCCCAATGACAAATGTTTTTTGAAAATTTGGGGTTTTTAGTGAAACAAGGATTGGTGATAAAGCATCAGTGTATAGGAGAAAAGTTTTTCCCATATTAACTCTTACAGGAGAGAATTTCCCTTCCTATGGGGTAGATTTCATCTCACTTCCTGTTGTCTGCTTCCGTTTGCAAGTAGATGTCGTTTGTAAGTTCGATGTTTGAAACTAGGAGCCTGCCCTATATACTCAGTAGAAATTTGGGCCTTAGGTGTTGTTGTGGCCACAACACTGTAAGCCTTCACAGGGCCCTGCTGTGAAAATATTAGATCAAGAATTGTAATTTCATGCCCCTGTTGAACAGGGTCAGAAAAATTGGGCCTTTGGTGATGGTGGTGGTGGTGCCACAACACTGTAAATCCTCACAGTTACACTTGGTGGGTGCAGAAACAGGCCCTGCTGTGAAATATTAGATCAAGAATTGTAATTACATGCCCCTGTTGAACAGGGCCAGAAAAATTGGGCCTTTGGTGTGGTGGTGGTGGTGCTGGTAGCACAACACTGTAAGTCCTCACAGTTACTCTTGGTGGGCGCAGAAACGGGCCCTGCTGTGAAATATTAGATCAAGAATTGTAATTACATGCCCCTGTTGAAAAGGGCCAGAAAAATTGGGCCTTTGGTGGTGGTGGTGCTGGTGGCACAACACTGTAAGTCCTCACAGTTACTCTTGGTGGGCGCAGAAACAGGCCCTGCTGTGAAATATTAGATCAAGAATTGTAATTACATGTCCCTGTTGAACAGGGGCAGCAAAATTGGGCCTTAGGGACTGGTACCACAACACTGCAACCCCTCACAGATACTCTAGTTGGAGCGCTGGAACAAGCCCTGCTGCAAAGTATTGCATCAAAAATTGTAATTACACACCCCTGTTAAACAGGGGCTGAAAAATTGGGCCTTAGGCACTGGTGCTGGTGCCACAACACTGCAACCCCTCACAAATACTCTAGTTGCAGCAATGAACCCTCCTTGCAAAATATTGCATCAAAAATTGTAATTACACTCCCCTGTTAAACAGGGGCTGAAAAATTGGGCCTTAGCCACTGGTGGCAGCGCCGAGAACCAAGAATATTCTTACAAGCTATCAGCATGATCATTGAGGAGGAAGAGGATAGTCACTCAGCATAACAGGATAGTCACTCAGCATCAGCATAGGCAGTCTTGAAGGGATCTGACATTTCAAAAAAAATTATTTGGTTACATCAGCATCAGGTGCTTGGTATCTGGTGGTTCTTCATTTTTATGAAGGTCAGTCAATCAACCAAGTCGGTGGACAGGCGCACCCTGTGATCAGTTACAAAACCACCAGCAGCACTGAATGTGCGTTCCGAAAGAACGCTGGATGCAGGACAGGCCAGTAGCTCAATTGCATACTGTGCAAGCTCTGTCCAGTGATCCATCCTCAAGACCCAGTAACGCAGAGGATTTTCGGTGGGAAAGGTGTCCAAGTCAGATCTTGCCCCTAGGTTTTCCTGCACCATGTAAAACAGACGCTGGCGATGGTTGCTGGAACCGATCATACCTTGGGGCTGCGGACTAAAAAATTGTCTGCACGTATCGGTCAGATGGCCACCTTCTCCACCGCTCCTTCTTTGACTGACCGAAGCCTCAGCAACACGTTGTCCAGAAACAGGAGTTTGTAACCTCCCAGTCTCTGGGAACGCGTTGCACAGACCTTTCTGCAAAACCTCCCGATGATGTTTCATCCTCTGCTTCCTCTGCGATGGCAAGATAAGGTCCGCAACCTTACCCTTGTAACGTGGATTAAGGAGGGTTGCGAGCCAGTATTGGTCCTTCTCCTTGATACCACGAATACGAGGATCCTTCCGCAGGCTTTGCAGGATCAGGGAGGCCATGCAGCGTAGGTTTGCTGAGGCATTCGGTCCAGAGTCTTCTGGGTCACTAAGGACGACATGATCCGCAGCCACCTCCTCCCAGCCACATACAAGTTCATGGGTTTCTTGGGACTCTAAATGATCCCTTAAAGACTGCTGCTGAGTGCCAGGCTCCACCTCTATAATGACACAATCCTCCTCCTCCTCCTCATCCTCTTCCTGTGTGATCGGCGGGCACGCAGGAACACTGTCTGGATAAAGGGGGCCTTGAGAGCTAAGGAAGTCCTCCTCTTCCTGCCTCTGTTCTGCCTCAAGTGCCCTGTCCATTATTCCACGCAGCGTGTGCTGCAGGTGGACAAGGGGGACAGTGTCACTGATGCATGCACTGTCACTGCTCACCATCCTCGTGGCCTCCCCAAATGGTGACAGGACAGTGCATGCATCCCTGATCATGGCCCACTGGCCCATGCAGAGCTGACAGAACCTCTGCCCCAGTGTGGCTCCTGTCCCCCAAGCACACCAGCTCAAGCACTGCATGGCATCTTTTGGTCTGTGTATTTGCATAGCCCCTTGAACGGCTACGGAGCACCGCTGGTTCCGAGGTCAAAGCACAGGAAGAGGCCATGGAGGAAGAAGAAGAGGAGGGGGTGGAGGAGAGAAGTGTGTCACAATCATTAGTAGTGGCATTTTGGAGGCGTGGTGGCAGAACAACCTCCAACACTACTGCACCTTGTCCTGCATCCTTCCCAGCTGCCAGCAGAGTGACCCAATGAGCCGTGAAACTTAGGTAACGTCCCTGTCCATGCCTGCTGGACACATGCCGGTAGAGAGCCGGAATCGCCTTCTGTGAGAAATAGTGGCGTTTGGGTACCTGCCACTGGGGAACCGCACATTCCACAAACTCACGGAAGGGGGCAGAGTCTACCAACTGAAAAGGTAGCAGTTGAAGTGCTAGCAATTTTGCCAAGCTAGCATTCAACCGCTGGGCATGTGGATGGCTGGGAGCTAACTTCTTTCGGCGGTGCAGCAGCTGGGGCAGGGAAATTTGCACGTACAATCTGACGTTGGTGTGCCGAAAGCAGATTGCCCACAAGTACTTGGCTGTGACACACCTAATTCTACACCTTCATTCCTCTCAGTGCAGTTCTCAAAAAAGGCCCACACCAAAGAACTTTTGGAATAACGCGCAGAGACAGCAGCGCCCTGCACATGCGGAGCTTTGCGGTGTGATGCAGTCAGTGTGCTGCCCTTAGGCTGGCCCCTAGAGGGCATCCTGCCTCGTTGGTGATGTGCCTCCTCCTCTTCCTCTCTCCTATCAGGCACCCACGTTGAGTCAGTGACCTCATCATCCCCTCCCTCCTCATCACTGGAGCAAACCTGGCAGTATGCTGCAGCAGGGGGAGCATGACTGCCAGATTGCTGTCCTTCTTGGGCACCCCCTCTGTTCATCTAGCTCAGTATCATCATCAGAGCCTTCTAAACACTGGGCATCCTCCTGGAGCATGTACCCAACACTGTGGTCAAACAGTTCGAGGGACTCCTCAGGAGGACATGGTGGGGCTAGGGAAGGAGTCACTGATGCCATTGAGCCGAGGGAAGAGGCCGCGTTGGCAGCTGCTTTGCCAGACAAAGTACCCTGAGCATGGGTGAGGGAGGATGAGGAGGATGAGGACGGCTTGGTCATCCACTCGACCAAGTCTTCCGCATGTTGCAGCTCAACACGGCCAGCTGCCGAAAAAAAGGCCAAGCGTGTCCCACGGCCACGTGCTGATGAGGATGCACCGTCTCCACGACCAGCACCGTTGCCTCTAGACATAGAGCCTGCTTGCCCTCTTTTATTGGCTTGTGACTGTCTGCCTCTCCTTGTTGGCCTTCCAGACATACTAATGGCCTGTAGCTGCACTAAGCTGGGATATATATATATATATATATATATATATATATATATATATATATATATACTGATACTGCAAAATCAACTGCCTGCCTACAGTATGAGAACACCACCAACCTTCTACAGGTAGCTTTAGCTGAACACTGTGCAGAGGTTGCACTACACTAACGTGTAAATAATTTAGCTGCCTGTGGTAGTGATAGGATCAGGAAAACACCACCAACCTTCTACAGGTAGCTTTAGCTGAACAGTGCAGAGGTCGCACTACACTAACGTGTAAATACTTTAGCTGCCTGCGGTAGTGATAGGATCAGGAAAACACCACCAACCTTCTACAGGTAGCTTTAGCTGAACACTGTGTAAAGGTCGCACTACACTAACGTGTAAATAATTTAGCTGCCTGCGGTAGTGATGGGATCAGGAAAACACCACCAACCTTCTACAGGTAGCTTTAGCTGAACAGTGCAGAGGTCGCACTACACTAACGTGTAAATAATTTAGCTGCCTGCGGTAGTGATAAGATCAGGAAAACACCACCAACCTTCTACAGGTAGCTTTAGCTGAACACTGTGCAGAGGTCGCACTACACTAACGTGTAAATAATTTAGCTGCCTGCGGTAGCGATAGGATCAGGAAAACACCACCAACCTTCTACAGGTAGCTTTAGCTGAACACTGTGCAGAGGTCGCACTACACTAACGTGTAAATAATTTAGCTGCCTGCGCTAGTGATAGGATCAGGAAAACACCACCAACCTTCTACAGGTAGCTTTAGCTGAACAATGCAGAGGTCGCACTACACTAACGTGTAAATAATTTAGCTGCCTGCGGTAGTGATAGGATCAGGAAAACACCACCAACCTTCTACAGGTAGCTTTAGCTGAACACTGTGCAGAGGTCGCACTACACTAACATGTAAATACTTTAGCTGCCTGCGGTAGTGATAGGATCAGGAAAACACCACCAACCTTCTACAGGTAGCTTTAGCTGAACACTGTGCAGAGGTCGCACTACACTAATGTGTAAATACTTTAGCTGCCTGCGGTAGTGATAGGATCAGGAAAACACCACCAACCTTCTACAGGTAGCTTTAGCTGAACGCTGTGCAAAGGTCGCACTACACTAACTTGTAGCTTTAGCTGAACACTGTTCAGAGGATGCACTACACTAACTTGTAGCTTTAGCTGAACACTGTGCAGAGGTCACACTAAACTAACCTGTACTTTTAGCTGAACACTGTGAGGAGGACGCACTACACTAACTTGTACTTTAGATGAACACTGTTCAGAGGACGCACTAAACTAACTTGTAGCTTTAGCTGAACACTGTGCAGAGGTCGCACTACACTAACTTGTAGTTTTAGCTGAACACTGTGAGGAGGACGCACTACACTAACTTGTAGGTTTAGCTGAACACTGTGCAGAGGTCACACTAAACTAACCTGTACCTTTAGCTGAACACTGTGAGGAGGACGCACTACACTAACTTGTAGCTTTAGCTGAACACTGTGCAGAGGTCGCACTACACCAACTTGTAGCTTTAGCTGAACACTGTTCAGAGGACGCACTACACTAACTTGTAGCTTTAGCTGAACACTGTGCAGAGGTCGCACTACATTAACTTGTAGCTTTATCTGAACACTGTGAGGAGGACGCACTACACTAACTTGTAGCTTTAGATGAACACTGTTCAGAGGACGCACTACACTAACTTGTAGCTTTAGCTGAACACTGTGCAGAGGTTGCACTACACTAACTTGTAGTTTTAGCTGAACACTGTGAGGAGGACACACTACACTAACTTGTAGCTTTAGCTGAACACTGTGCAGAGGTCACACTAAACTAACCTGTAGCTTTAGCTGAACACTGTGAGGAGGACGCACTACACTAACTTGTAGCTTTAGCTGAACACTGTGAGGAGGACGCACTACACTAACTTGTAGCTTTAGCTGAACACTGTCAGGAGGATGCACTACACTAACTTGTAGCTTTAGATGAACACTGTTCAGAGGACGCACTACACTAACTTGTAGCTTTAGCTGAACACTGTGCAGGGGTTGCACTACACTAACTTGTAGTTTTAGCTGAACACTGTGAGGAGGACGCACTACACTAACTTGTAGCTTTAGCTGAACACTGTGAGGAGGATGCACTACACTAACTTGTAGCTTTAGCTGAACACTGTGCAGAGGTCACACTAAAATAACTTGTAGCTTTAGGTGAACACTGTGAGGAGGACGCACTACACTAACTTGTAGCTTTAGCTGAAGACTGTGCAGAGGTCACACTAAACTAAGAGCACGCTGTTAGGTACCTGGTAGTTGAGCCCGACTGGTAGAGACCTCTCTTAAGCACTGGTTCAGGAGCCACTGGAGTGGGAACAGTGGTCTCCTGAGCACAGTGGGTAGGAGTGCCTGATGCAGGTCCTTGCGATGGCCAACACAGGAACTGAGGAGACTTCCTCCGGGGTGGCTGTACTGCGGATGCAGGTAAGCTGAAGCGGATCCGTAAGCAGGCAGGTGAAGGATATTGCAGCAGCAGAACCTGGAGCTGGAAGAGCAGGTGGTGAGCAGTGTCACAGGACACAAGCAAAGCAGAGTCAAACAGTCTGTATTGGCAGGAGATCAGGCAGGTATATGGCAGAAGGGATGATCGCAGAATAGTCAGGCAGGCAGATGTTTGGCAACGGGTCACAAGATATCAGCAAGGTCAGGCAGGCCGGGTAGGGTAGGAGACAGTAGAATGGTCAGACGTAGCCGGGTCAATAGCAAATAGTAACAACAGGCAGGATACAGGAACTCAGGTGCAGAGCTGCAGACGAACAGCACCTGATGGAAGTAACTGACACCCTTTTAAAGGGACTTTGGCGCCAAACAGCGCTAGCGCGAACGGGCGCGCGCATGCACGCGCGAACGGGCGCGCTCGGGAGCGCGCCAGCGCCCCCCCAGTGGGGAATTCATCTGAACTACTCTGGAAAAGCCTCTCGTGCACCTATGTGCACGCATGTTAGCCCGACGACCACCGACATGTCCCTGACGTTGCCCCCTCCCAACGGGCAGCCTCCGGATGCCCAGATAACTCCTCTTTTCAGGATGAGCAGAAAAATAGGCATGGATCAAACGTTTAGCGTGAATATTGCTATTAGGTTCCCATGAATTATTCTCCGGACCATACCCTTTCCATTTGATCAAAAACTGTACCTGCCCCAATCTCTTTCTGCAATCGAGGATGGCCTCTACCTCATATTCCTCGTTCCCGTCCACCAAGACAGGTTCGGGGACCCTGGTGCCCCTATTAGGGAAGGGGTCGGCTACAGCAGGCTTCAACAACAACACATGGAATACAGGATGAATTTTAAGTGAGTCAGGTAAACACAGTTCATAAGACACTTCGTTAATCTTCTTTTTCACCAGGAAAGGCCCAATAAATTTAGGAGCAAGCTTTTTGGAAGGACAAGCTAGTTTAATATTATTGGTAGACAGTCATACCTTATCACCAATCTGCAGATTTAGATCTCCTCTTCTCTTTTGATCAAAGATACTCTTACTGTCTGCTTGTGATTTGGATACCGCTTCCTGTAGCATCTGGTTGTTGTGACTGAGGAACTGTACTGTGTCCTGGACCGCTGGAACTGGGGATTCTGGAAGAAAATCTGGTAAGAAAGATACATGAAAACCATAATTGGCAAAGAACGGGGACTGACCCGTGGCAGAGTGGCTAGCATTATTATAAGCGAATTCCGCTAGAGGCAGTAGGGACACCCGATCGTCTTGTACAAATGAGGTAAAACACCTAATGTATTGCTCTAGCGTCTGATTTGTCCTTTCGTTAGTTTGGGGGTGGTATGCTGAGGACAGGGCTAATTCAATTTTCAGGATCTCACATAGGGCTTTCCAGAAGCGTGAAGTAAACTGCACCCCCCTATCGGACACTATATTTGCAGGAACTCCGTGCAGCCTGACGATCTCTTTGATGAACACACGGGCCATCTCTACAGAAGAAGGTGTCCCCTTTAAGGGCAGGAAGTGGGCCATTTTGGACAGACGATCGACGACCACAAAGATCGCCGAACATCCTTCCGAGTATGGTAATTCAACTATAAAGTCCATTGCTATCATCCTCCAGGGCCTATCTGGTATGGGCAACGGCCTCAACAGTCCCCAAGCTCGGTTCCTGGAAGTTTTATTTTGAATGCAAACAGAACAAGAGCTGACGTACTTCCTGCAAAATTCTTTCATGTTAGGCCACCAGAATGTGTGTTGCACGAGTTCAAGGGTCTTACGAACCCCAAAATGTCCTGCAAGTGGATGATCATGCAATAAAGTCAGCACCTTGACTCGGACGTCTTCTGGTACGAATATTTGACTTCCTTTCCACAATAACCCATCTCGAGATGCTAAAGTGAGTCCCTGAAGACTTGAAGGTTCTGGCGATGCTTCTCTGATCAAGGACAGGAGGTCTGTCTGAAGAAGTAAGAAACTATTTGCTGGCAGAATGGTGTCGGGTACAGAAGGTTCTTTGGGATGATCAAACATGTGCGATAGCGCGTCTGGTTTTACGTTCTTAGTTCCTGGCTGGTAGGTAATATGAAAACAGAAACGTGTAAAAAACAGGGCCCACCGGGCTTGTCGAGGTTTCAGTTTCTTAGCAGATCTTAAATATTTGAGGTTCTTGTGATCAGTATATATTAGAACCGGATGGACTGCACCCTCTAACAGGTACCTCCACGCTTCTAGTGCTGCCTTGAGGGCCAGTAACTCCCGATCACCCACTTCGTAATTTCGCTCAGCCGGCGAGAGTTTCCTGGAGAAAAATCCCACGGGATGCATCAGATCCTTGTTACCCTGCCGTTGAGAGATGACTGCACCCACGGCCACTTCGGAAGCATCCACCTCCAGAATAAAAGGTAGGGATGGGTCAGGATGGCTGAGGATTGGGGCTGAAGTAAAACGCCTTTTCAATTCTTCAAAGGCCTCCTGAGCCTCTGAGCTCCAGTGAAAACGACAGTTCTGCTTGGTTAACTGCGTGATGGGTGAAATGATGGCAGAGAATCCTTTAATAAATTTTCTATAGAAATTTGCGAATCCAATGAATCGCTGCATGCCCTTCTTGTCCAGGGGAGCTGGCCAATCTAGCACAGCGGACACTTTTTGAGGATCCATTTTAATGCTGGTAGGGGAGATCACTAGCCCCAAAAACTGAATATCCTTTTGTTCAAATTCGCACTTCTCTGCTTTAGCATACAGTCCGTGTAAACGAAGACGGCCCAAGACTTTGCGAACATGTTCCCGATGTTGGTTAAGTGAATTAGAGAAAATTAAAATATCATCCAAGTAAACGATCACAAAGATGTCCAGGAAATCTCTGAATACATCGTTGACCAGATGCTGAAATGTGGCAGGGGCATTGCATAGGCCGAAAGGCATGACTAAGTACTCATAGTGTCCGAAACGGGTCCGGAAAGCCGTCTTCCATTCATCCCCGGCCCGAATGCGGACCAGGTTGTAGGCCCCTCTTAGATCCAACTTAGTGAAGATGATGGCAGACCTCAACTTCTGAAATAATTAAGGTATCAGGGGCAACGGATATCGGTTTTTAACCGTGACCTTGTTTAACTCCCGATAGTCCACACATGGACGAAGAGTCTGATCTTTTTTGGAAACAAAAAATATTCCGGCCCCAGCTGGGGAGGTAGAAGGTCAAATAAAGCCCTTTTTGAGGTTTTCATTAACGTATAGTTTAAGTGCCTCTTGTTCCTTCTCAGATAACGGAAAGATATGCCCGAAGGGAATCTCGGCCCCAGGAAGCAGCTCGATTGGGCAATCATAGGGGCAATGGGGTGGCAGGGAGTCCGCTCCCTTTTTGCTGAATACATCTGCAAATTCCCGATAAGCCTCTGGTATGGTTTGGAGCTGATCTGGATCCACATCCATGCAAAGTAAGGTGGCAGCCGGTTTGGAGGGTTCAGGTAAACAATGTCTCTGACAATAGGATGATGGAAACTTGACTTCACCGGTAGTCCAATTAACGTGGGGGTTATGGGCCTGAAGCCAGGGCATGCCCAAGATGATCGGGAACAGTGGAGAGGAGATGACGTCCAGAGTCAGGATCTCTTTATGCTGAGATGAACAGGTGGCAGACAGAGGAAGGGTTTCTTGAGAGACTTGTCCTGACTTTATGTGGGACCCATCGGCCAGGAAAACTGAGAGTCTGTGTGTCTTGTCTTTCAGGGGAAGATCTTGTTGAGCAGTAAAGGCAGAGTCAATAAAGCAGCTGCAAGCCCCAGAATCAATAATGGCGTTGACTTGGATTGTTCTTCCCTGGAGCTGTAACGAGAGAAGGAGAGCAAGTTGAGTGGCATTGGCGGTTAATGCGGAAAGACTGGCCGGAGTAGAGGAAACACACTTACGGGTCTTGGCCGGACAGTTGTACACATAGTGGCCTGCCCCACCACAGTAGGGGCAGAGGTTTAGCTGGCGTCTGTGTGCCCGCTCTTCTGGGGGTAGAGTAGAACACATTAGTCCCAGCTGCATCGGTTCAGGAACATCAGGTGTTGGAGTGGCCGGGTTGGAGCAGGTAGAAGGCAGGTATCGGGAGGTGGGCATCGGAACTCTTGCAGTCATCCACATGGGGCGCGTTTGCTGGGAGGAACGTTCAGACTGGCGTTCACGAAGGTGTCGGTCGATCTGAATTGTTAAAGCTATACGTTCTTCAAGGGTATCAGGCATTCCTACCTGGGCGAGCTCATCCTTGAGACTCTCTGATAACCCCATGCGAAATTGATGGCGTAAAGTTGCATTGTTCCATTGTGTGTCCGCACTCCAGCGTCGAAAGTCCGTGACATAGTCCTCGGCCGGTCTGCGGCCTTGCTGGAGTGCGAACAAAGCTGACTCAGCGGTGGCAGTCCGCTGGGGATCCTCGTACAACTGAGCCATGGCTTCAAAGAAAGAGGGCAAGGACTGGATCTGCACAGAGTTAATTTCAAGCAGGCGGTGAGCCCAGGTTTGCGGCTCCCCTTGTAGGAGGGATATAACAAATCCCACTTTAGTAGCCTCTAAAGAAAAAGTCCATGGCTGTAAGGCGAAGTATAACTGACAGGCGCTGCGGAAAGCCAGGAACTTCGTTCGGTCACCAGAACACCTCTCAGGAATGGAGACCCTCGGTTCAGGTGGAAGCATAACCACAGAGGGAGGTACAGCAGCTTGTACCGGAGCTGCTGCTGAGGCAGGAGATGCACCTCCTGGGCCACTGAGGTTCAGGACTTGACCCTCCAGTCTGGTGTAACTGTCTTGTAAAGTCTTTACTGTTTGTGTGAGTGCTGCTAAGTGCGTACAGATCTCCTTGATAGGAGAGGTCTCTCCTGCGGGCTAAGTCATGGCTGTTCGTACTGTTAGGTACCTGGTAGTTGAGCCCGACTGGTAGAAGGAGACTTCTCTTAAGCGCTGGTTCAGGAGCCACTGGAGTGGGAACAGTGGTCTCCTGAGCACAGTGGGTAGGAGTGCCTGATGCAGGTCCTTGCGATGGCCAACACAGGAACTGAGGAGACTTCCTCCGGGGTGGCTGTACTGCGGATGCAGGTAAGCTGAAGCGGATCCGTAAGCAGGCAGGTGAAGGATATTGCAGCAGCAGAACCTGGAGCTGGAAGAGCAGGTGGTGAGCAGTGTCACAGGACACAAGCAAAGCAGAGTCAAACAGTCTGTATTGGCAGGAGATCAGGTAGGTATATGGCAGAAGGGATGATCGCAGAATAGTCAGGCAGGCAGATGTTTGGCAACGGGTCACAAGATATCAGCAAGGTCAGGCAGGCCGGGTAGGGTAGGAGACAGTAGAATGGTCAGACGTAGCCAGGTCAATAGCAAATAGTAACAACAGGCAGGATACAGGAACTCAGGTGCAGAGCTGCAGACGAACAGCACCTGATGGAAGTAACTGACACCCTCTTAAAGGGACTTTGGCGCCAAAGAGCGCTAGCGCGAACGGACACGCGCACGGGCGCACGCACGCGCGAACGGGCACGCGCCAGCACCCCCCCAGTGGGGAATTCAGCTGAACTGCTCTGGAAAAGCCTCTCGTGCACCTATGTGCACGCATGTTAGCCCGACGACCACCGACATGTCCCTGACACACGCACTACACTAACTTGTAGCTTTAGCTGAACACTGTGCAGAGGTCGCACTACACCAACTTGTAGCTTTAGCTGAACACTGTTCAGAGGACGCACTACACTAACTTGTAGCTTTAGCTGAACACTGTGCAGAGGTCGCACTACATTAACTTGTAGCTTTATCTGAACACTGTGAGGAAGACGCACTACACTAACTTGTAGCTTTAGATGAACACTGTTCAGAGGACGCACTACACTAACTTGTAGCTTTAGCTGAACACTGTGCAGAGGTCACACTAAACTAACCTGTAGCTTTAGCTGAACACTGTGAGGAGGACGCACTACACTAACTTGTAGCTTTAGCTGAACACTGTGAGGAGGACGCACTACACTAACTTGTAGCTTTAGCTGAACACTGTGAGGAGGACGCACTACACTATTTTGTAGCTTTAGATGAACACTGTTCAGAGGACGCACTACACTAACTTGTAGCTTTAGCTGAACACTGTGCAGAGGTTGCACTAAACTAACTTGTAGCTTTAGCTGAACACTGGGCAGAGGTTGCACTACACTGACTTGTAGTTTTAGCTGAACACTGTGAGGAGGACGCACTACACTAACTTGTAGCTTTAGCTGAACACTGTGAGGAGGATGCACTACACTAACTTGTAGCTTTAGCTGAACACTGTGCAGAGGTCACACTAAAATAACCTGTAGCTTTAGGTGAACACTGTGAGGAGGACGCACTACACTAACTTGTAGCTTTAGCTGAACACTGTGCAGAGGTCACACTAAACTAACTTGTAGCTTTAGCTGAACACTGTGAGGAGGACGCACTACACTAACTGTAACTAGTCTAGCTGCCTGACTGTGGTACTAATAGGATCAAAAGAACACCAGCAATTTTCTTCAGGTAGCTGTAAATACTGTAACAAGACAACCCTGCCTGTCAGTAGGAAGATAACAGGAACGGATCTAGCTAAACTGAATACAGTGTGTATATATATATATATATATATATATATATATATATATATATATATATATATATATATATATATACACACAACACCTGGGATGCATGTATATACACAATACACTGTAAGTGCAGCTAACTGACTGACTGTCCTGCCTAATCTATCTAACTCAAATGAAATGACACTGTCTCTCTCTCTCTCTCTATCTCTCAGCACGACGGAACACACTACACAGGGCCGCCGTGCAGGCGGCCTTATATAGTGTGGGGCGTGCTCTAAACCCCCTGAGCCATAATTGGCCAAAGCCACCTTGGCTTCGGCCAATTGCAGCTCTCTCTACTGACGGCGCTGTGATTAGCCAAGCATGCGGGTCATAGTGCATGCTTGGCCAATCATCAGCCAGCAATGCACTGCGATGCCGCAGTGAATTATGGGCCGTGACGCACCACACGCATTTGGGGCGAATGACCCATATCGTTCGCAATTCGATGAACGGTCGAACAGACGATGTTCGAGTCGAACATAGGTTCGACTCGAACACGAAGCTCATCCCTACTTTTGACAAGTTCTCCATCACATATGATAAAAGCAGCCTGAGTTTTGTGTTAGGGAGGATGCTATAAATAGATTAGCTGCGTGCTGGACTATTCAACGAACAGTTCTGAAAGCCTCTACCGATGAGGAGAGGGGGTGTGTGCCTTTCCTCCAATCAGCTGTCTTGGCTGTATGCCCAGGCTTCTCTGCAGTGTTAAACAGGAAGAGAAAATCTCAACTCGATGTGCACTTTCTAAACAGTATATAACCCTTTCATGACTAAGCCTATTTCTGACATTTGGTGTTTACAAGATAAAATCAGTATTTTTTGCTAGAAAATTACTTAGAGCCCCCAAACATTATATATATTTTTTTAGCAGAGAATCTAGAGAATAAAATGGCGATTGTTGCAATATTTTATGTCACACGGTATTTGTGCAGCGGTGTTTTAAACACAACTTTTTGGGAAAAGAGACACTTCATAAATTTTAAAAAAGGAAACAGTAAAGTTAGCCCAATTTTTTTGTATAATGTGAAAGATGATGTTACGCCGAGTAAATAGATACCAAACATGTCACACTTTATAATTGCACGCACTCATGGAATGGCGACAAACTATGTTAGCTAAAAATCTCCGTAGGCGACGCTTTAATTTTTTTTACAGTTACCAGGTTGGTGTTAAAGAGGAGGTCTAGTGCTAGAATTATTGCTCTTGCTCTGACGATTGTGGAGATACCTCACATGTGTGATTTGAACACCGTTTACATATGTGTTTACTTCCGTATGCGTTTTCTTTGCTGCGCGAGCTCGCGGGGATGGGGGGCTTTAAAAAAAATGTTTCTTATTTATTTTATTTATTTTTATATTATTAAATTGTGTTTAAAAAGAAAAAAATGTGATCATTTTTATTGCTGTCACAAGGAATGTAAACATCCCTTGTGACAGTAATAGGTGGTGACAGGTACTCTTTATGGAGGGATCGGGGGTCTAAAAGACCTCCATCCCTCCTTTGCACTTCAAAGTATTCAGATTGCCATTTTCAGCGATTCAGAATACTGTATATTTTTTTAAAACCAGTGGCATTGGCAGCTGAGTAAACAGGAAGTGATGTTGTGACGTCGCTTCCGTGTTTACAACCAGGAGACTGGAATGAAGCCGTTTCCGGCTTCGTGCCAGACTGTCCCTAGCCGCCGGAAGTGGCGGGTCGTGGATCGGGTCTCCTGGTGGGACGGGAGGCCCGGTTAAAGCAGCGGGAGGCGGCGGGAGGGGGGGATGTCCCCTCCCGCTCCTCTGGGATAACAATCGAGAGGCTTTCATCCACATGAGTTGTTATCCCTGGAAAGCCGATCGCCCGCTCTAAAAAAACGGTACTGGGATGATGACTGCAGCTGCGGGCATCACCCCGGTATAACCCCCGAAAGCCGAGGCCGCACATCTGCGTACGCTCGGCGAGAAGGGGGTAAAGATGAAGACAGCAGATATACATGTAAAACGTATGTAGGGAGATTTGTTTCATCCCTGTGTATCATCTGAGGCTGTTCACTTCACTGGTAATATTTGAGGGTTACATCCACTTTAAGTGGTTGTAAACTCTTCCATATACCCAGTGAAGTGACTGGCCTCAGGTGATACACTGAGATTAAACAAATCCTCCTGCATAAGTTGTACCTGTTTATCTGCAGTGTTCTTTTCTCTACAGCCATTCAAAGTCCAGAATGTATAAAGCTTGTCTGAGCTGCCAGAAAGCAGGGGGCAGAGAGCTGAAGTTACACCCTGCAGAGCTCAGTGAGGAGAGCTCTGAGAGCTGATTGGAGGTTAGGGACACCCCCCCCCCCCCCCCACACACACACACACACACACACACACACACACACACACACACACACACACACACACACGGCACTCAGGAACAGAGCTGAGGCTGTCAATCACAGGCTATGTGCTGGACATCCCTCCCCTGTCGCCTTTTTTCTCTTGGTGTCAGTGCTCTTACCTGAGAAAAGTACACACTATAGAGGGATATGATTTGTTCATATTTCATGTCTGATGTTTACTAGGGATGGGCGAACGGTTTGGCCCAAGCATAAGTTTGGGCCAAACTTTCTTTATTCGGTTGTTCGCCGAACCGACCACAACGCATTGCGGCGCTGAACAGTGCATTGCAAGCTCTGATTGGCTGAAGCAGTGAAAGCTTCAGCCAATCAGGGCACAGAGCACTGTCAGAGTCATTATTGGACACTGTCATCATGACTTTATCCAATCATGGCTCATTCCCTCCCGACAGTATAAAAGTATTCAGGAGCGTAACTACCACCATAGCGACCCATACGGGCGCTATGGGGCCCACAGCCGAGTGGGGCCCAGTGAGGATAAGAGCACTGCCGGCACAGTCTCCCAGCCAGGGAAAGAGAGAGGAAAGGAAGAGGTGAGCTGTCCGCATCAGCAGAGAGCTGAATTGCCCGATGTAAGAGCTTTCATTAGAACTTCCAGTGTTCCCGGGGCTCACGTCACATAGCTCCACCTTTTGGCCCGGTGCCTTTGATAGACAGAACGCCGATCCAATGCGGGACATGTGATGTCATCAAAGGCGTTGGGCCATGAGGTGGGGCTATGTGACGATGAGCCCCGGGAAGACAGGAAATTCAAATGAAAGCTATTACAGCGGGCAATCCCGCTCTCTGCTGATCCTGGTGGCTTGCCTCTTCCTCTGCATAGGTGGGGCTGTATGGGGCACAGGCAGACCAGGCTGTATTGGGCACAGGTCACGCTGTATGGGGCACAGGTCACGCTGTATTGGGCACAGGTCATGCTGTATTGGGCACAGGTCACGCTGTATGTGGCACAGGTCACGCTGCATTGACACTAGGGCAGCTGTGGGGGGAGCTGTTTGCAGGGGGGGCCCATACAACATTTTGCTATGGGGCCCTGCTATTTCTAGTTATGCCCCTGAAAGTATTCTTTCAATGGCAGCCATTTTCAGTGTGAATTCGGCGTGGAGAGAGATAGAACAGGGCTCGGTTCAGTGCTATTAGTTAGTTAGTGTGCTATACTGTGCTATTTTGCTTCAATTGTCAGTGCAGAATATTAGTTTAGTGTCAGTTAGGGATAGTGTGAGTGTAGTGAGGAGGACCATCATTCAGCTTTGCATAGTGTGCAGCTAGAGTAGGGACAGCTCAGATAGTAGTGTAGTGAGACCATGTCATTCATACATACATTGGTGTGGAGTAGGGACAGCTCATATAGTTTCAGTGTAGTGTAGTGAGACCGTGTCAGTAATCTTGACATTAGTGTATAGCTAGAGTAGGGACAGTTCAGATAGAGTCAGTGTGGTGATGGTTGAACACTGTCTATTTGATTGCGTTACTGCCAGTTTAACACCATTTACTTGTGTGTTCGTTACTGCCAGTTTAACCACTTGACGACCGCCTCACGCCGATGTACGTCGGCAAGGTGGCACGGACACGTACCGCTAACACCCACGCACGCAGCATACACCTCCCTTAGTGCTATAGTATCTGAGCGGAACGATATCTGATCCGATCAGATCTATACTAGCGTCCCCAGTAGTTTAGGGTTCCCATAAACACAGTGTTAGCGGGATCAGCCCAGATACCTACTAGCACCTGCGTTTTGCCCCTCCGCCCAGTCCAGCCCAGCCCACCCAAGTGCAGTATCGATCGATCACTGACACTTACAAAACACTAATCACACATAACTGCAGCGTTCGCAGAGTCAGGCCTGATCCCTGCGATCGCTAACAGTTTTTTGGTAGCGTTTTGAATCAGTCGCTGACAGTCAGGAGCTTTTTTACCTGTGAGTCTCACTAGTGTACCCCTAAATTTAGAGCCCAAAATGGCAAATCGAAGGTACACTAGTGAAGAGGCCTACACGTTTCTGAGCATGACAGATAGTGAAGAGGAAGTCACTCATCTGTCAGATTCAGGCTCAGAATACGATCCTGTAGAGGACAGCGGCTCCATGACAGATAGCTCTGACGACGGAGTTGTGGTCCCTGCTAAAGTCAGGCGTACCAGACCCCAATCTTCTTCTTCTGTCCTTGAAGTGCAAGAACCGCAGGGCTCTCGTATGGAGCAGAGAAGTACTAGTGCCGCTATTCCTTCTGGTGAACTGGCAAGCACCAGCGGCCTAGTACACCCTGGTCGTATATCCAACACTGCAGTAACACTTGGTGACGTGGCGAGTCCCATAAGTGCAGTTCAAGATGGCGAGGTGGCAAGCACAAGTAGTGTCCCGCTGCCACCAAGAAGACAAAGACAGGCCCATCGTGCCCATAGTGCCCTTCCTGCTGCATTCGCCAATCCGAATTGGGAACCCACCACTTCTGCAGCACCCGTACCTCCCCCATTCACTGGCCAACCCGGAATTCAGGTGGAAACAGTTGATTTTACGCCACTGGATTTTTATTCGCTGTTTTTCACCGAAGATCTCTATAGATCTGTTATGGACCAAAGCAATTTATACGCTGGTCAATTCATCGCCGCTAATCCCCAGTCCTCCCTTGCCAGAGATTGGAGACCAATTACGGTCTCTGAATTTAAGATCTTTCTGGGCCTTTCCCTCAACATGGGCATAAATAAAAAGGGTAAGTTGCGGTCATATTGGTCCACTGACCCAATTTACCATATGCCCGTGTTCTCTGCTTCCATGGCCAGGGCACGATACGAGCAGATTTTGCGGTTCATGCACTTCAACGACAATGAACTCTGTCGTCCTCGTGGAGACCCTGGATACGATTGGCTCTATAAAATTCGGCCCCTCGTAAACCACTTCAACCAACATTTTGCAGACTTGTTTACTCCCCATCAAGTTGTCTGCATTGATGAGTCCTTGATTAAATTTTCTGGCCGCTTGTCATTCAAACAGTACCTTCTCAGCAAGCGTGCCAGATACGGAGTCAAGATGTATAAGCTCTGTGTCAGGGCCACAGGCTATAAATGTAGATTTATGGTTTACGAGGGCAAAGATAGTCACGTAGAGCCGACAAACTGCCCTGACTACATAGGAAGCGCTGGCAAGATAGTGTGGGATTGGTGTCACCCATATTCGGAAAGGGGTACCACTTGTACGTGGACAATTATTAAACGAGCGTGCCACTTTTTATTTACTTGTTTGATCAGCAGATTGGAGCATGTGGCACCGTGCGACCTAATCGCCGGGGCTTTCCCCAACGGCTTGTAGATTCCCGTCTTAGGCTGGAGGAGAGAGCCTGCTTGAAGTGTAATAATTTGCTCGCTATGAAGTGGAGGGATAAGAAGAATGTTTTCGTTCTCACCTCCCTTCATGCAGACACGACGGCCCAAATTACTACGGCGACTGGTGTTGTGGAGAAACCCCTCTGTGTCCACGAATATAACCAAAATATGGGAGGAGTGGACCTCAACGACCAGTTGTTGGCGCCGTACCTAGTTGCCCGTAAGGCCAGACGCTGGTACAAAAAAGTGTCTGTTTATTTATTTCAATTGGCTTTGCTGAACGCTCATGTGCTATACAGAGCTTCAGGATGGACTGGACCCTTCCTTAAATTCCAGGAAGAGATCGTCAGAGCCCTTCTGTATCCTGACGGTGCTCCACCTCACCATCCCCAACCAAATGCAGTAGGCCGGGTGCATAAGAGGCATTTTCCTTATGCCCTCCCGAGTACCCCTACCCAACGAGCCCCCCAAAAAAGATGTCGTGTCTGTAGCAAGCGCGGATTTAGGCGTGTTATTGTCCCTCCTGTCCTGGCAATCCTGGTCTTTGCATGGGTGAATGTTTTGAACGCTACCATACACTAATTGAGTATTAGCGTAGGGTACAGCACTGCACAGACTAGGACACACTTTCACAGGGTCTCCCAAGATACCATCGCATTTTGAAAGACCCAAACCTGGTACCAGTTACAAAAGTTAAAGTTACTAAAAAAAGTGTAAAAAAAAAAATTTTAAAAAATAAAAACACAAAAAAAATATAAAATAAAAAAAACAAAAATAGTTGTTGTTTTATTGTTCTCTCTCTCTCTATTCTCTCTCTATTGTTCTGCTCTTTTTTATTGTATTCTATTCTGCAATGTTTTATTGTTATTATGTTTTACCATGTTTGCTTTTCAGATATGCAATTTTTTTATATTTTACTGTTTACTGTGTTTTGTTGGTAACCATTTTATTGTTTTCAGGTACGCCATTCAGCTGCAGAACGGATTTATTTATCTTGACAGCAACAGCGTTTGCTCCCACGATACATAAAGCCGTGACTCCAGCGCTGTCGGAGGTGATTTCACCACCACAGTTACATACTTCAGCATATATGCCGAAGCGTGGGGGCAGCAGTGGGTGGAGGAGCGATTTGCTCCTGCCTTTTGTTGGAGGATGTCCCCATGCTTCGGCATATATATTTTAGGCACAGGTTGCGTTAAATGTTTTATTTTTTACTATGTTTTTTTTTGTATTTGCTTTGCAGGTATGGTAAGTCTTACTGTTATACTGTAATGTTACTTTGTTTTATTGTTAACCATCATTTGCTTAGCAGGTACGCCATTCAGTTGCAGCGCGGATTTATTTATCTTGACAGCAACAGCGTTTGCTCCCACGATATATAAAGCCATGACTCCAGCGCTATCGGAGGTGATTTCACCACCACAGTTACATACTTCAGCATATATGCCAAAGCGTGGGGGCAGCAGTGGGTGGAGGAGCGATTTGCTGCTGCCTTTTGCGGGAGGATGCCCCCATGCTTCAGCATATATATATTTTAGGTAGGCACAGGTTGCGTTAAATGTTTTATTTTTTACTATGTTTTTTTTGTATTTGCTTAGCAGGTATGGTAAGTATTACTGTTATACTGTAATGTTACTTTGTTTTTTGGTTAACCATCATTTGCTTAGCAGGTACGCTATTCAGTTGCAGCGCGGATTTATTTATCTTGACAGCAACAGCGTTTGCTCCCACGATATATAAAGCCGTGACTCCAGCGCTGTCGGAGGTGATTTCACCACCACAGTTACATCAGCATATATGCCGAAGCGTGGGGGCAGCAGTGGGTGGAGGAGCGATTTGCTCCTGCCTTTTGCGGGAGGATGCCCCCATGCTTCGGCATATATAAATGGTGCATGTATGCCCATCATTAGAAGTGGGTGGATGAAGGGAGGTATTCTAATGGTGGGCATACCCACCAATCAATATCTTTTTTTCGTTCAGCCCACAGGCTGCATGAAAAGAAAGTTTACAATATATGCCCAACAAGGACCAGCAACGTACTGGTATGTTGCTGGACTTTGAGTGGTTATACCAGAATGATGCCTGCAGGTTTAGGTATCATCTTGGTATTATTCTTTTCAGCCAGCGGTCGGCTTTTATGTAAAAGCAATCCTAGCGGCTAATTAGCCTCTGGACTGCTTTTACAAGCAGTGGGAGGGAATGCCCCCCCCCCCCGACCATCTTCCATGTTTTTCTCTGGCTCTCCTGTCCCAACAGGGAACCTGAAAATGCAGCTGGTGATTCGGCCAGCTGACCATAGAGCTGATCAGAGACCAGAATGGCTCCAAACATCTCTATGGCCTAAGAAACCGGAAGCTAAGAGCATTTCATGACTTAGATTTCGCCGGATGTAAACAGCGCCATTGGGAAAGCATTTTATCACACCGATCTTGGTGTGGTCAGATGCTTTGAGGGCAGAGGAGAGATCTAGGGTCTAATAGACCCCAATTTTTTAAAAAAAGAGTACCTGTCACTACCTATTGCTATCATAGGGGATATTTACATTCCCTGAGATAACAATAAAAATGAATAAAAAACATAAAAATGAAAGGAACAGTTTAAAAATAAGATAAAAAATCAAAAAAATAATAAAGAAAAAAAAAAAAAAAAGCACCCCTGCCCCCCTCTGCTCTCGCGCAAAGGCGAATGCAAGCGTCGGTCTGGCATCAAATGTAAACAGCAATTGCACCATGCATGTGAGGTATCACCGCGAAGGTCAGATTGAGGGCAGTAATTTTAGCAGTAGACCTCCTCTGTAAATCTAAAGTGGTAACCTGTAAAGGCTTTTAAAGGCTTTTAAAAATGTATTTAGTTTGTCGCCACTGCAAGTTTGTGCGCAATTTTAAAGCATGTCATGTTTGGTATCCATGTACTCGGCCTAAGATCACCTTTTTTATTTCATCAAACATTTGGGCAATATAATGTGTTTTAGTGCATTAAAATTTAAAAAAGTGTGTTTTTTCCCCAAAAAATGCGTTTGAAAAATCGCTGCGCAATTACTGTGTGAAAAAAAAAATGAAACACCCACCATTTTAATCTGTAGGGCATTTGCTTTAAAAAAATATATAATGTTTGGGGGTTCAAAGTAATTTTCTTGCAAAAAAAAATAATTTTTTCATGTAAACAAAAAGTGTCAGAAAGGGCTTTGTCTTCAAGTGGTTAGAAGAGTGGGTGATGTGTGACATAAGCTTCTAAATGTTGTGCATAAAATGCCAGGACAGTTCAAAACCCCTCCAAATGACCCCATTTTGGAAAGTAGACACCCCAAGCTATTTGCTGAGAGGCATGTCGAGTCCATGGAATATTTTATATTGTGGCACAAGTTGCGGGAAAAAGACACTTTTTTTTTTTTTATGCACAAAGTTGTCACTAAATGATATATTGCTCAAACATGCCATGGGAATATGTGAAATTACACCCCAAAATAAATTCTGTTGCTTCTCCTGAGTACAGGGATACCACATGTGTGAGACTTTTTGGGAGCCTAGCCGCGTACGGGACCCCGAAAACCAAGCACCGCCTTCAGGCTTTCTAAGGGCGTAAATTTTTGAATTCACTCTTCACTGTCTATCACAGTTTCGGAGGCCATGGAATGCCCAGCTGGCACAACCCTCCCCCAAATGACCCCTTTTGGGAAAATAGACACCCCAAGCTATTTGCTGAGAGGTATAGTGAGTATTTTACAGACCTCACTTTTTGTCACAAACTTTTGAAAATTGAAAAAAGAAAAAAAAATACATTTTTCTTGTCTTTCTTCATTTTCAAAAACAAATGAGAGCTGCAAAATACTCACCATGCCTCTCAGCAAATAGCTTGGGGTGTCTACTTTCCAAAATGGGGTCATTTTGGGGGGTTTTGTGCTATCTTGGCATTTTATGGCCTTCGAAACTGTGATAGGTAGTGAGGAGTGAAATCAAAAATTTACGCCCTTAGAAATCCTGAAGGTGGTGATTGGATTTCGGGGCCCCGTATGAAGCTAGGCTCCCAAAAAGTCCCACACATGTGGTATCCCCGTACTCAGGAGAAGCAGCAGAATATATTTTGAGGTGTAATTCCACATATGCCCATGGCATGTTTGAGCAATATATCATTTAGTGGCAACTTTGTGCAAAAAAAGAAAAAAAATTGTCACTTTCCCGCAACTTGTGTCAAAATATAAAATATTCCATGGACTCAACATGCCTCTCAGCAAATAGCTTGGGGTGTCTACTTTCCAAAATGGGGTCATTTGGGGGGGTTTGTGCCATCTGGGCATTTTATGGCCTTCAAAACTGTGATAGGTAGTGAGGAGTGAAATCACAACTTTACGCCCTTAGAAATCCTGAAGGCGGTGCTTGGTTTTCGGGGCCCCGTATGCAGCTAGGCTCCCCAAAAGTCCCACACATGTGGTATCCCCATACTCAGGAGAAGCAGCTAAATGTATTTTGGGGTGCAATTCCACATATGCCCATGGCCTGTGTGAGAAATATATCATTTAGTGACAACTTTGTGCAAAAAAAAAAAAAAGTGTCACATTCTCGCAACTTGTGTCAAATAGTAAAATATTCCATGGACTCAACATGCCTCTCAGCAAATAGCTTGGGGTGTCTACTTTCAAAAATGGGGTCATTTGGGGGGGTTTGGTGCCATCTGGGCATTTTATGGCCTTCAAAACTGTGATAGGTAGTGAGGAGTGAAATAAAAAATGTATGCCCTTAGAAATCCTGAAGGCGGTGCTTGGTTTTCGGGGCCCTGTACGCGGCTAGGCTCCCAAAAAGTCCTAAACATGTGGTATCACCGTACTCAGGAGAAGCAGCAGAATGTATTTTGGGGTGTAATTCCACATATGCCCATGGCATGTTTGAGCAATATATCATTTAGTGACAACTTTGTGCAAAAAAAAAAAAAAAATGTGTTACTTTCCCGCAACTTGTGTCAAAATATAAAATATTCCAAGGACTCAACATGCCTCTCAGCAAATAGCTTGGGGTGTCTACTTTCCAAAATGGGGTCATTTGGGGGGGTTTTGTGCCATCTTGGCATTTTATGGCCTTCAAAACTGTGATAGGTAGTGAGGAGTGAAATCAAAAATGTATGCCCTCCTGAAGGCCTGAAATCCTGAAGGCAGTGATTGGTTTTCGGGGCCCCGTACGCGGCTAGGCTCCCAAAAAGTCCCACACGTGGTAGGTATCCCCGTACTCAGGAGAAGCGGCTGAATGTATTTTGGGGTGCAATTCCACATAGGCCCAATATATCAATATATCATTTAGTGACAACTTTTTGTAAATATTTTTTTTTTTTGTCATTATTCAATCACTTGGGACAAAAAAAATAAATATTCAATGGGTTCAACATGCCTCTCAGCAATTTCCTTGGGGTGTCTACTTTCCAAAATGGGGTAATTTGGGGGGGTTTTGTACTGCCCTGCCATTTTAGCACCTCAAGAAATGACATAGGCAGTCATAAACTAAAAGCTGTGTAAATTCCAGAAAATGTACCCTAGTTTGTAGACGCTATAACTTTTGCGCAAACCAATAAATATACGCTTATTGACATTTTTTTTACCAAAGACATGTGGCCGAATACATTTTGACCTAAATGTATGACTAAAATTGAGTTTATTGGATTTTTTTTATAACAAACAGTCCAAAATATCATTTTTTAAAAAATTTTCAGTCTTTTTCCGTTTATAGCGCAAAAAATAAAAACGGCAGAGGTGATCAAATACCATCAAAAGAAAGCTCTATTTGTGGGAAGAAAAGGACGCAAATTTCGTTTGGGTACAGCATTGCATGACCGCGCAATTAGCAGTTAAAGCAACGCAGTGCCATATTGGAAAAAGTCCTCTGTTCCTTAGGCAGCATAATGGTCCGGGGCTGAAGTGGTTAACACCATTTACTTCTGTGTGCGTTACTGCCAGTTTAGCGCCATATAGTTTTGTGCATTACTGCCAGTTTAACGCCAAATCATTTTGCGTGTGTTACTGCCAGTTTAACACCATATAGTTTTGTGTGTTACTGACAATTTAACGCCAAATAGTTCTGTGTGCGTTACTGCCAGTTTAATGCTATATAGTTTTACGCGCGTTACTTCCAGTTTAACGCCATATAGTTTTGTGCTTGACTGACAGTTTAACGCCATATAGTTCTGTGTGCGTTACTGCCAGTTTCACGCCATATAGTTTTGCGTGTGTTACTGCCAGTTTAACGCCATATCGTTTTGTGTTCATTACTGCCAGTTTAACGCCATAGCATTTTGCGTGTGTTACTGCCAGTTTAACGCCATATTGTTCTGTGTGCGTTACTGACAGTTTAACGCCATATAGTTTTGCGTGCGTTACTGCCAGTTTAAGGCCATATAGTTTTGTGTGCGTTACTGGCAATTTAACGCCACATAGTTCTGTGCGTCACTGTACGTTTGGCGCATTATATTGCAGTATATTATAGTGTATCCGAGGAGTGTGTCTGCGTAGTGTGAGTACTCAAATTAAAGTGCACCAAACACCTGCCTCCTTGTCCACATCTATTCCTGCCATAGCCCCAACATCAGCCATTGAGGAGTCAGCTGAGTTATTTGACCACAGCATCAGCCACTTGCTCCTTGATGATGCCCAGCCATTACTGGATTCAGATGTTGGTTCTGAGGTTGAGGATGACAGTAACATGAGCCTAGAGAGAGGGAGGAACACTGGTAGACAAATTGGCATTAATGTTCCCCAAGCCACAGCGTATTGCCAAGTTGTCTCCAGTGGTAATGATGAAGCTGGAAGAGATGGAGATTATAATGATGCTGATGATGAGGTCACTGATGCAACTTGGGTGCCAGACAGAGCAGAGGAAGAAACTGAAGGTGAAGCGGCACAACCCCAAGGAGCCTGACATCAAGAAAGTGTAGAGAGCAGCCACCCAATTCCATCACATTCTGCAGCTGTTATCTCCCGACCCACTCCCTGAAGCTCAGCTGTCTGGGCCTTTTTTAGCACATCTGCAGCAGATTGCACTGTTGCTATCTGCAAACTGTGTCTCAGGCACATGAAACGTGGTAAAAACAACAAACCATTTGGGTACCACATGCCTAACAAGGCATTTAACGTCCAACCACTCGGCCCCTTGGCAAGAGCACCTAAAAGCCACACAAAAGGGGCACATATCTGTCCTTACCCACTTCAGTCTGCTCCTGTGATACCGAGTCATTACCTTTCAGCAGCCTCCACTGACAGGGATGATGGTATAGCACAGGGTGTCCCAGGTCCTAGCAGCACATCTGCCAGCAGCACACCACCAGCTGTAGACTGTAGCTGGCAAATTTCCCTGCCCCATCTGCTGCAGTAACGACACCCCGAGTATGAAAGGGGTTAAAGTCATTTAAGACATTCCATACCCAAACACAAAGGCAGCTACCGAACACTTCAATCAGCCGAACAAGGAACCCATACAAATAATTCACTCCCAAATACGAGACAAGGCTCTTTCTTGAGGTTCAAGCAGGAAAAATTCTTTATTCAAACACATGTTATACAGATCCCACTTCAAAACATCCCCCCCCCCCCCACCCTTGGAAAACAGGGCAGGTTAAACTGTCCAATGACAATGGACACACAGGTCAGGTGTGTATAACTTCTGATCAGTAAACAGTCTTAGGAGGGGGGCTGCTGGAGGAATCCCCCCTCCATCCATAGAGATAAACATCCCATAATATCCAGGGCAGACAGACACAATAGAACATTGGATTACAGCCACACCCTAAATGATCACAGCAAAGAGTCCACAACAAAATGAGACAATATATAACATATACATGTATACAAGATTGAGTCCGATTAGTACAGATCAGACTGGATTTCTCATTCACCTTGCAGAGTATTGTTCCCTTAAAATCCAGGGCCCATAATCAGAAGGCAAGAGGCTTGCATTCAGTCCTCTCCAAAAGCCTCTGTCCCGGCTAGGTCTGTCACAGAGAGCTTTCCAGCTGATGATCCACTGACTTACTGGGTCATGAGAATAGACCACTGGCCAGAACTTGCCCAGGATGCTATTGAGTTGTTGGGCTGCCCTGCATCCAGCGTGCTTTCAGAACAGGTATTCAGTGCAGCAGGAGATTTTGTTACTGATCATAGAACGCGTCTCTCCACAGACTCCGTGGACCGTTTGACTTTTATAAAAATTAATCAGTCCTGAATTACCAGCTATGAAGTCCCTGATGCCAATATCACTGATTAAGTCTTTTGGGATGTGAAATCTCTGCAGGACTTCGAGGCTGCCTAGCTTTGAGGGTGTTCAATCATTTCATCTGGAAAAATGTTTTTGGTATAGGTTTCATTGGCACAATTAACACCCAAAGACCAATTTTTCAGCACCTGTTTGACAGGTGCATATCATTGCAATTTTTTACAGCAAGGCCAATTTTTTCTTTCATCAAGAGTACCTCTATAGGGTTAGGGTGGGAAGGCGCCCCCGACACCCAAAGAGTAATTTTTCTGCACCTGTTCGACAGGTGCATATCATTGCAATTTTTTACAGCAAGGCCAATTCTTGCTTTCATCAACAGTACCTCTGTAGGGTTACGGTGGGAAGGCACCACCGACACCCAAAGAGTAAATTCTCTGCCACTGTTTGACAGGTGCATATCATTGCAATTTTTACAGCAAGGCCAATTGTTGCTTTCATTAAGAGGAACTCTAAAGGGTTGCGGTGAGAAGGCGCCCCGACACCCAAAGAGTAATTTTTCTGCACCTGTATGACAGGTGAATATCATTGCAATTTTTTACAGCAAGGCCAATTCTTGCTTTCATCAAGAGTACCTCTATAGGGTTACAGTGGGAAGGCGCCCCCGACACCCAAAGACCAATTTTTCAGCACCTGTTTGACAGGTGCATATCATTGCAATTTTTTACAGCAAGGCCAATTCTTGCTTTCATCAAGATTACCTCTATAGGGTTACGGTGGGAAGGTGCCACCAACAGCCAAAGACCAATTTTTACGCACCGTTACTTCTATCCAAAGTCAAAGTGACACCAGAATGTATCCAAAACATCTCTAATCTTGTTCCCAGTGCACTACATTGTGGCCTCATCGTTCACACTAGCTCCCCAGCTGTTGCTGAGCAAAATAAAGGCAGCTTGCAGGGAAAATGTCATTTTTTTGGCTTTATAAATGCAACTATTGCTGCAGAAGATTCTAGACATGGTACAGATCTGCCACTTTACAGGTAGACTAAAGGGACCCCCCAGGCACTATATTGGAAGGATTTTTTCATTTTTATGCTTTCACTTCAAAAATCAAAAAATCACTGCTCATTTAAAAATGACGTTTTTTCACAAACTTTTTTTTAATTGATATATGTCCCCCAGGGCAGGACCCGGACCCCTATAACCATTGTATGCCCAATTACTTGCATATAAGCCTTCAAAATGGACACTTTTGATTTTTGACGTTCGGGTCCCATTGACTTTAATAGGGTTCGTTATTCGGGTCCGAACTTTCGCAGTGTTCTAAAGTTCTGTTGTGAACTGAACAGGGGTCCGTTCGGGCCAACCTTAATGTTTACAACCACTTTAACTAAAAACAACAGTAAATAAAAGAGAAAAATGCACAGTTGACAGCTTACCAATCTTCCAAATTATTCACCCAGCTGTAATAAAAAATTGTTTTGTAAAAAAATCTTCATATTTTCTTTAAAATGTTAATGCTCACATTCTATTTTACTTGAGTACATTTTAGTTAAAACCTTTTTTGGTCATATGCTGTAAATAGTTATATGATACTAAATCTTTCAGTACTTAGCAAGAAAATGTAAAGTTAGGATGTTAAGGAAACAGCCACCAGATGGGAATGTCATTTCACCCAGGAGAAGCAGCAGACTGCACAGCATTCTTGAGAACCAAAACTGTGAACTTCTTGGCTTTGGCCCAATGCCCAACTTCTGCTGTGGATCCTGGACAATAACTTTAGAATGCAAAGCCACGGCATGTTAACTGTGAATGACCTGTCCCATGTGTCTGGAAATGAGCAGATTTTTTAATGTGGAACTCTGATTTGTATATCAGACAAGAATGTAGAAAAATCAATTGCTTACTAGCAAATAGCAAAAACAAGAGCAGCCTGCACCATAAGGTCCCATTCCTGATATTTTGCTGCCTTGGTTTTGTTGTATGACTTTGCTGTAGTTAAAGTGTTACTAACCCATAACAGTAAAATCAGTCTCTATATGCAGTAAAGCATGCTTGTTATACTCACTGTGGAACCTAAGGGGTTAATCCTTCACATTGTGTAAAAAGGCTGTTCAATTCTGTCTTCTGATCTTCCCCTTCTTCCACTGTCCCCAATCCATCTTCTGATAAGACAGAGCCTTTGGAGGCACTCTGCACATGCTCAGTTTGGTGTGCATTGCTAGAGAGTTTTTTTTTTCTTGGGAGGGTGCATGTGATTAACACAGGGCCAACCAGCACTGCCCATAAAGAGGGTCAGGGGTCCTGCAGCCTCATAGGACAGCATAGGTGTGCGCAGCCCATTGCATTAGGGTGTGCACAACAAAGTTCAAACACACAAGTGTGTGAATATATACTGTATATATATAGATATATCTATATCGATATCTATATCTATATCGATATAGATATATCTATATATACACATACACGTACATATACACACACTTATAATTAAACGTAAAAAAAATTATAAAATGTATTAAAACACGGATGGTGTCAGTAGGACAGTGGATGCATTTTATTTTTTTATATATTTTTTAAAATTTTATTTGTTAGTTGTTAACCAGTTGCCGCCCTGGTTAACAAATAACTGCTGCACTGTCGGTGGCGGTGTGTCCCCGAGCACGTTACCGACAGAGGTGAACAGCCATTAGGCATGGCTGTTTACCATAAAGCAGACAGCCTTTTACATATTTTTCCATAATAAATGGATGCATACTCAGTAACATGTACTAAGTGTAAGGTATTTGTTAGCTCTGCCAGAGATCTCAGTGTTCATCCTGACAATGCCTCGTTTTTCAAAAAGGTTAGGGTATATAATGAAATCCTCTCCTTAAACATATCCCCAGAACACAGTTCTAATAGAAGTTAAAAAAATGTTGTCAATACTGTAACTACTAACATTTTAAAATGATTTATAGGCGCACTCAGCTGCTCTACTGGTACATGAGTGTGCGATGCCTAGTATTTTCTTTAATGGTTAAAGTGCGCTAGATACCAAATTATACCCGAATGTAACATATTTATTAAAGTGGAATGTACTGTATATTAAATATCCAATAAAACATGCTGATCTTTTTTGTACACTTTTAGCGTCCTCTATCAGCACTTGCATGACCAGATTATTCCGTTAAAGCATATGTTACCCCAACATTTCATATTCCTGATATGTGTCCATTTATTTGTGTTAAAAAGTAGGCTTGTCCCGATACCACTTTTTTAGGACCGAGTACAAGTACCGATACTTTTTTTCAAGTACTCGCCGATACCGATTACCGATACTTTTTTTTTAATGTCACGTGACAGTGTTTGTTTTTTTGTTTTTTATTTAACAGTGCTTTCTTTTTTTTTTTGGGGGGGGGGGGGGGGGGGGTGAACGGTGTATGTGTATGTGTGTGTGTGTGTGTGTGTGTGTGTGTGTGTGTGTTTTTTTTTTTTTTTTATTTACAATTTTTATTTTTTACAATAATATTTTTTTTTTCTTTATTGCAATATGTGTTTTTTTGTTTTTGTTTTTTTTTTTAATCAGCCCTGTTGAGGGGCTTTGGTGAGATATCAGGGGTCTTAACAGACCTCTGATATCTCCCCCTTGAGACAGAGAAAGAGACCGAGGATAGAGATTCCCCAGTCCCTTTCTCTGCAGCCTCAGCTGCACTGAGAATGAATGGAGAGAAGACAGCGGCTCCTCTCCATCCATAAACTGACACATCGTAATCACAGGAGGTTACAATGTTTCAGTTATGTGAATGGACAGAGTCAGCTGACTCTGTCCATTCACAAAGGAAGAAGGAGGAGGACAGCAGAACGGAGGGGGAGAACGGAGGGGGAGAACGGAGGGGACAGCAGAGAGGGACAGCAGAACGGAGGGGACAGAGAAGGAGAGGGGGGCAGCAGAACGGAGGGGACAGCGGAGGGGGACAGAGAAGGAGAGAGGAACGGCGGAATGGAGGGGGACAGCGGAGGGGGACAGAGGAACGGAGGGGGCATGGAGGAGGATGCAGTGACAGTCAGCAGTGAGCGATCACCGCTGTATGTCACTAAAGCCGCTGAAAGCCGCTGGGGGAGAATCTTGTAACTCCCCCACGCGCCGATCACAGCTGTCCTCTAGGTATCGGGGGAAGCATCGGGAGCATTTGCCCGAGTACAAGTACTTGGGCAAATGCTCGGTATCAGTGTCGATACCGATACTAGTATCTGTATCGGGACAACCCTATTAAAAAGTATCCTGTTCTCTTTGTATTGCTTCCTTTTGTGTGCTTTTTCAAACTGACCACGCTAGGCATAGAAGCACATCTTAGCAAGCATGGTCAGTTTTCTGGCTCTGCTGGGAGAACAGCCTGCCTGCCCTCCTTTTTTACAAGGCAAGGGTTCACATATACTTAAAATGGTCATCTCTATTTGGCGAGTCTGTTTCCATTGGGGATATACTGTATATGCGATGGTGTCACTAATTTCTATTCAAACAAAGGAAACACCTACATATGTGCATGTTGAATTTCACTGCTGATGATACGTTTGGACAGTTATCTCTGAAACTGTTGAGGCTTGTGTTGCACTGAGGAATGATTTGGACAACATAAAGCTGGTCATACATGGGTAGAATTTCTTTTTAAAAAATGTGATTTCTGAATGTACTCTTATGGCATTATCCAATGTAATGATGAGATTTTTCCGCACGAATGTTCTAAAACAGTACACATAATATTTGCACAATTATTATATTCCTATTTATTTATTTTGTTTTTTTATTGCACTGAACGCCGTTGTATACTGGTTTGCATTTTTATATTACTTTTAATATTTAAACAGCAGCTGTTTTAGTAGGACTTTTACATTTTACACATTTTTGCCTCCCAGTTAGAACTGCATAATAAAATGACTTGGCTTCTCAGGACCACAGAGTCTGCTGGTTTGCAACAACTCTTGGGAGAATATGCAGTCAACAATGTGTCCCCCCCCCCACACACACATAAATACTTGGATTTTTACTGTGCAGTATGGGGCGAGAGGGGTTCTTTATGTCAAGTTCTATGACAAGTTCAAGTGGCAGAACTAAATTCTCTCAATCAACATTATTATTTTTAAAGCGGAGGTCCACTGAAATGTTTGTTTTTTTAAAAGTCAGCAGCTACAAATACTGCAGCTGCTGACTTTTAAAATAAGGACACTTACCTGTCCAGGGTGCCAGCTATATCGGCACCCGAAGCCGATCTGTCGCTCGGCTCTCAGGTACTGCCACTGCCATCTTCGGTAAGGAAATCAGAAAGTGAAGCCTTGCGGCTTCTCTTCCCGGTTCCCTACTGCGCATGCGCAAGTCACGCTGCGCAATCCGGATGGTCCCTGCTGTCTCTGGGACCCGTGGTTTTCCCAGCAGACAGCGGGAGGGGGAGAGTCTATGCCCAGAAGTGGGTGCAAATACCTGTATTATACAGGTATCTGCACCCTCCTCCCCCCTGAAAGGTGCCAAATGTGACACCGGAGGAGGGGGGTTCCGAAAAGCGGAGGTTCCATTTTTGTGTGAACCTCCACTTTAATCCTTTATGCTGTTAGCATTAGTAATAGATAGGAAAGTATATAATAATTTATTTGTTTTAAACTTTTTTAAATTTCTTCAGGTTTTTTATATTTCTTAGCTTTCTCGGCTAAGCACACCCTCCTGCATGCATGCCTGAGCTAAGGACAGATTGATTCCAGGCAGTAAATGCTACACAAACCATCTGTCCTTACTTGAAAAGCTGTTTTTTTTTTTTTCAATGTGATTTTTCAACAAAATAAATCATTAAAACATGGATGGGTGAGTTTGAACTGGACATTAAGAATGAATTAACCAGTTTCTGCCGGCCTATATCAAGATTATGGCCGAGCGGGACTTTCATCGATCCCGGTGGACATCATATGATGTCCTCCCCGATCGCGCCTTGCACACAGTCAGAGGGCCGTACAACGGCGTGATCTGATCAGTGTACTGCCCGCTGCCGGTACCATGTGCTCACTGTGAACAATCACAGCAGATCACAGGACAATTGTAAACAATGGATGGCTTCCTTTTTTTGCCATCCATTGTATACAATCGTGTTGTTAGCTGTGATTTCATAGTACAGACAGGGCCAATCACAGCCCATCTGTACCATGTGATTAGCTGTGGCAAACACACTGAATGAATCAGTTTCATTCAGTAAAAATGGTTGTTTATACCAGTGAAATTCACTGATATAAACAATCATAGTGTGTAAAAAAAAAATCCTGATCACTTCCCCACAGTAGTACAGTGTAATTGTGGTAACACTATATTGCTATGCTCACAGTGTGTAAAAAAAAAAAAAAAATCATAAAGAAAAGTAACAAAAAAATTTAAAAATAATGAAAAACTAAATACTGTCACCAGTCAGTGTCCCTGATCACCATCACACCCGTTATATGATAACGCTGTACTGCACTGGTTACAGTATGTAAAAAAAAATTGTGATATTTTTTATTTCATTTTCCCAAAAATTTGGACAAAAAAATTACAGCTTCAAACAACTCGTTATGCCTCTTACTAAATACCTTGGACTTTCTACTTTCCAAAAAGGGGTCATTGAAATGATCAGGATCGATTTTCAGATATATACCATAGTTTCTGAACTCTATAACTTCCTACAGACTAAATATTATAGATTGATTTGGGTTATTTTCATCAAAAAAATGTAGCAGAATACATGAAGAAAGATTATTTATTTGCAAAATTGTATAAGAGAAATAAAGAAACTGTTTTTTTTTTTCAAAATGTTCGGTCTTTTTTCATTTATTTATCAAAAAATTAAAAACCCAGTGGTGGTTAAATACCACCAAAATAAAACTCTATTTATGTGAAAAAATTGTAAAAATGTCATATGGGTACAGTGTTGCATGACCGCACAATTGTCATTTATAGTGTGACAGCGCTGAAAGGTGAAAATTGGCCTGGGCAGGAAGGGGGTAAAAGTGACCGATATCTAAAATAGCGTTTTCAGTTTGTGGTGCTCAGGTACAGTTTATTTCCACTTTAATATCCACCTTTTGAACCACATGAGAAGGAGAGAGCAATTGTCTGTAAAATCCAACACAGCTTGTTGTGACAGTCAACCACATAATGCATGTGTCAGTCAAAGCCATCGTAGTGTAATAGAAAATAAGCATTTCCAAAGGACAGGATGAATTTGAGTCGGTCAACAATAGCATTTTATTGAGAGTAGGAATATCACGGCTTATACAGATATAGACTAATATTAGTAGCTTTGGTGCAAGTATGCTGATTGCACTATCTGACAAAGAGCCACTAGAGGGAGCATAATTATGTATGTGAAATATATCTTTGGAAATATATAAGTTTGTAAACCATTAACCAGAAAAAATGGGAAAATATGTCCATTTTATCTTCATCGGTTTTTAAATAGTAGCTGCAAGCTTACAATATTTTAATATTATTAGCAATTTATGCTGTCTTTGCTATTCATTTTACTTCAACCTCTCTGAAAAAAAAACACAACAATGAAACATCAATAAATAACCCATTTTATTAAAATTGATTGTTTTTTATATGAAACATTTTACTTTTACTACTGTGCAGTGCAGAGCTTTGAAGCTAAACTCCAGCAAACAAAAGGGACTGATAGAATAGAAAAATAATAGCCTGTAAAAAAGGATATACTGTATAAAGTTTCTTCAATCACATATTAATTTGCTTGCATCTAAAAGTGCAGCAAAAGTCTAAAAAACAAAACTTATGAGCAGACATGCTATTGATTGAGGCTAGGTAATCTGCCCCTTAAGCCACATCTTTGAACCAAACTCCCTTTCCTGGCACCTTCAAGAAATACACATTACTCTCAAGTGGAGTTAAAATGATCATAGCAGCCTTGAAGTCACCATATGACACTACTAGAAAACCTTGTGCCTGTGGTACCAATTAACTACGTTATGACCCCAGCTGTAAAACACCACCTCAGGGACGGTCTCAGTTGATCTCAGACATGTCCTGGTCTAAAACTACCTGATTACAATGAGTTGACTGAGCCAACTAGGGAACACCCAGCAAAGATTGGTCCCCAACCGTTTTCCAAAAATATCAGCTTAAACCACACCAAACTGACAATACCTGCTGTGACCTAAATTCAGATTGTCCAAAGTTGATAAATAGGGTGGGAGGAAGGGATGCTCCCTTGAGGACTGCAGATCTCCAACTGAAGCTTGCCTAAAGCCTAGTGCACGCTACTAGTTTTTTTCATCCTGCCGGGTTAAATGAAAAAAAAAAACTGGCAGCTCAGGTCGAAGCCACTGTACTAACAGTCTAATGTTAGTACAGCGATCTCCCCTACTGAGCTATTCTGTTCTGACAGGGGACTCCTCCCTGCCAGAACACTATGTTCAGTGCTCTCAGCCTTTGGCTGAGAGAACTGATCGGGAACTAGTCGGCAGACCTTTTTTGGTCATGAGCCTTCGGCTGCCATACACATGGGCCAAATGTCGGCCAGTCTCTATTGAACCAACCGATGCCAGCCGACATTGGGCCTGTGTGTACTAAGCTTTACTCTTCTCCACAGACAATCCTTCAGAGCTCCTCCCCATCACTCCACTTCTTCTGACCAATCTTGTAAGTGACCACTACTTACATTCAAACAAAGATATAACTCCATGCTACCCGATTCCCCTTCACACCAGAATCATCATCCTTAATGAGGGTCTGTTATGGATTTTTAGAGGAAACTCCACAAAAAAACAAAACAAAAGGGGCTGGCTTGGTGGTTGTGGAGCTCTGTGAGCAGGGGACTTATCCAAATCTGGAAGCCCCCTTAAAAATAAGGGGAGCCAGATACCAGCCTCCTCCAGGTGAATAAGTAAGGGGTGCATATTACCCGTATTTATTCACCAAAAAATGTTAACAGTTAACAGTGAAAAACCCCAAAAATATCCCATGATGTGGATCCATTATCAATCAAGCTGTACAGAAATGCAGATCCTTGTCAATCATGATGAATGAAGCCCACCAAGAAAAGAAACATGCTGACTAGAAGAGACCCCGCTGAATGACAGATCCTGGGCTATCAGCTTTATTGTATAGAAATGGTCGGCCCTGATGGCTATGGCTATAATTGGTCAGTAATCTCAGCCACCATCTCCGCTCCTGCTTTTGCATTCAGCTGTTAACTGGGAATCACCTGGAAGGTGGCCTTCAAATTCACTAACAATAAGCCTGTGTTAGAGTAATATGGATGCTAAATGTTTTACTTCAAGCTGCAGCCAGAGTTTATGCTCAGCAGGTGGGCACTGTGAACTGCTGATTAAATTCGCCCGAACATGCAAAATTTGGACTGACTAACCCTAATACTAAGCAGTCTGGGTTCAGGGCTGCCAAGGAGCTTAGAAGGGATGAAAATTCACATATAAGCACCTTCCCAGCAGGTTTTAATGTGTTATATTTTCTGTATTATTAAATAAAAGGAACATTTAAATTGCTTTGGCAATGTTTTCCTTTAAATATAATAAACCTAACACTCCTCAGCTTTATGCTGCTAATTCTACCATTAATTCTACTGCCTCAGCCAGCAGACATGGCATCGCTCACCATTTACTGTAAACTCTCCAACACGAAAGCAACTGCTAGTGTTTCTATCACTCTCTGAACAGATATCCTTACGTCAGTGGCTGCACTGCTGGAGGTTAGTTATCTGTCATCTCCACCTTACATGTTACATGATATTTGGAGACATGTGATCACCTGTAGATTGCCATTTAGGCCACGGTACATTGGAGGGTACATCTACTTATAACTTGGAGGTCAAATCATTCTGGTGAGTGCTGTTCCTACTGGTGGAGGGTCCCATTACAGTGACGAATGACACAATTTGCATAGATTCATCAGTAATCAGTTGAATTTATATGGACATTTGTTGTAACAGGTTTTCACTCTAATCACTCTACTGGTGGAATATATTCAATGTATGATTTGTATGATTTGGTCTGTTATTTATTGTGTTTCTTTCATTTATATTTAGCTCCCTTCTAGTTCAGAATAAGCTGCTAGGTAAATTTAGTTAGCTCCCGTGTACACAATCTAACAGGAGTTGATTACTTTGGGCTGTTCTGTGTCTCACAGGCTGCTGTTCTGCTACTTCTAAACGTATAGTGGAGGGAGAGCAGAACAGGCAGTTTGAATATTTATGGGGCTCCAGCCAATACCTGGGGAGGTGTGTCCAAAAGGTGGAGGGAAACCCATAAATATTCTGAGGCCTGGCAGCAAAGTGCAAAGTTCCAAGGTCCAACCTTCTGGCGGAGACCCCTGTTTAGGGGGCTCTGCACCGGGGGAAAAGAGAGAGAGACAAAGGTGAAATCAGAGGAGGTCCAGCCTACCAAAGAGAGCAGAGATCAGAGATTAATAAAAATCTGAGGAGAGTGAGTACTTGATCCTCTTTTACCGAGTAGAAATGACTGTGGGGTGATTTATCTCACAAACAAGTTCAGTGCAGCCAGGAGTTGTGCAAGACAGCCAGGAGCGTGAAATACTGCTAAAGTGTGCTTAGTGTAGCCAGGAGTTGAGAAAGACAGCCAGGAGTTGTACAAGTCAGTAAAGAGAATACAGTGCAGCCTGAGGTTATGCAATACATTGTGCATTTTTGTACAGAACAGCCAGAGGCCTAGCAGTCCTCAAGTTATACAGCTCTACATTTATCCAATGCCTTCCATCCCTGTCCAAGTTCCTGTTCCCAATAAAAACCTTAAAAGAAGCCCCTAGATTAATTCTTGGTCTGAAGGAAGAATGCTGAACACACAAAGGGAGAGGCGCCTCTGGGTGTAGATATAAAATAGGTTTCATTAACACATGAAATTGGCAATTCACATCTGTGAAGTTTAAAACAGGCATGTAGTAAGTCCCAACAAGGTGGGGGGGATGTCATCAGTAGACGGTCCAATCCTGGATAGGAAGCTCAGTGCTCACTCGTTCGCCGCTCACTCATTCACCGCTGATGTGTAGAGCCGGCCGTGGTGGAGAAGAGCTCAGAACTAGGCCTGGAACGCTGATGGTACTCACTTCCTGTACCATCAGCGTTCCAGGCCTCGTTCTGTGAGTTGCTAATTTCATGTGTTAATTAAATCTGTTTTATATCTACACCCAGAGGAGCCTCTCTCTACCTTTGTGTGTTGCAGAGTATTGGAACATGGTTTCTGTTCCCATATGATGGCTGCCCTGAGTGGTGGATCCTACACCTTCCCTATGGTCTGTGGACTTTTTTAAATACCTGTTGGAAATATTTCAGCCTTTTCCCCCTGACATTCATGTAATTACAATATATGCCTCATAACTTGTGGGATAATCTGTGTTCAGTTCCTAGTGCCTATACTGTGTGCCATGCCCTGAGTGGGGGAAATAGGACCAAATAACCAGGGGCTCCTGCGGGGGTAGCGCTACATATATTTGATTTGTATTTTGATATTTCCTATAATGATATACAGTATATTTTTATTAGTTAGAACAGAAACTTAAATGTATCTCAACAGCACTGCAAGCTGAAAATGCTTATTTAACCACTTCAGCCCCAGAAGGATTTGCCCCCTTAATGACCAGGCCATTTTTTGCGATACGACACTGCAACGCTTTAACTGACAATTGCATGGTCATGCGACGTACCCAAACGAAATTGATATCCTTTTTTTCCCACAAATATGACTTTCTTTTGGTGGTATTTGATCACCTCTGCGGTTTTTATTTTTTGCGCTATAAACAAACAAGGAGCAACAATTTGGAAAAAAAAAAAGATTTTTTTTTACTTTTTGCAATAATACATATCCAAAAAAAAAAAAAATATATGAAAAAATTTATTCATCAGTTTAGTCCGATATATATTCTTCTACATATTTTTGGTAAAAAAAAATTGCAATAGACGTATATTGATTGGTTTGCGCAAAAGTTATTGCGTCTACAAAATATGGGATAGATTTAGGAATTTTTTTTTTTTTATTGTTTCTACTAGTAATGGCGGCGATTTTTAGCAGGACTGTGACATTGCGGCGGACAAATCTGACCCCAAATGACACTTGTTGGGGACCAGTGATGCTATTGCTATTACATTGATCAGTGCTATAAAAATGCACTGATCAATGTAAAAATGACACTGGCAGGGAAGGGGTTAACACTAGGGGGCGATCAAGGGGTTAAGTGTGTTCCCTTAGTGTATTCTAACTGTATTGGGGATGGGCTGCCTGGGACATGACAGAGATCACTGTTCCCAATCACTGAGGACAGTAGATCTCTGTCATGTCTCCTGTCAGAACAGGAAGTCGCCTTGTTTACATAGGCAGTTCCCCGTTCTACCTCTCTACTAGGTGATCGCGGGTCACCGGCAGACATCGAGTCTGTCCAACCCGCGTGCACACTCCCACAGTGTGTAGAGGAAGCGAGAGCGCGCCCCCACTCGCAACATCGCCATACGGCGATTCGCGCAGGAGAGCCGACCTGCCGCGGTATATCTGTGTGAGCTGGTCGGCTAGTGGTTAATTCATTTTTATTATTTAATGCAAATTTACCAATCCTTCCATATCTCCATGCTTTATTTTGTTGAGAAATCACCTTGAAACCCCGCCCTCCAGTATTTCTAGCTGAGGCCAACTTAAGTAATGGCAGATTAGTAGAGTTGCCACCTGTCTGGGTTTTGAATCATGTGCCTGGGTTTCAGGCCGCCTGAGACCTGGACACATTATTCAGAATGGACTGCGCCAGGACCATCAGTAGGGGCACCACTAACTCAGACACCAGTAACACTTTCTCATGGGGTATCCCCTTGTCTCAGACAGCAGAGCGAATTGAAGCCACCTTCCCCTCCTCAAGAGGAGGAGATGGGGAGGAGGGACACTGCTTTGCATATGCTGCGTTGATCTGAGGTCTGTACTCAGTTTATTATACTGTAGATGAACAGGGAAGGGGGACAGAGTGACCAGGAAGGGGTAAAAAAAGGGTTTGGCACTTTAGATGAGACGCATGAAAACATACACCTCCATCTCTGTTTATTTTATGAAAGGGGGTTTGTGAGTTTAAATGAGGTATATATCTCAAGGCTAATGATTGGTCAATGTTTGAAAAACTTATATTTTTATTTCTCCTGTAACCATTGGTATCCAGGCGTATCACAGTGAGTACATACATGTAATAACAAACATGAATATAACAGTTTGCAAACCATAAATATATAGTACAAATAACATGGCTAGGTATGGGAGGCTAATCTCCATGTCAAACAATCCCTTAAAATAAGGTAATCTGATAAAAGGTCTGGAATAAAACATATTGATGGTATGTAGAACCATCTGTAGGACGTGGTGCATCTAAGTAAGACCGACGTGTTTCGTAGGATAATACCAACTCTTCAGGGGCAAATGCAACAACACTCTATGAAAATATTAATAAAATGACTAAATCTATTAATATACCCAAAAAATAGGGAGAGGTTGTATGAAAAAGGGACAGAATGACGATGCTGGAGATACTTACGTCAACTGTGTAAATGAAACCAAAGGACAGGGACTGCAAGGAGTGTCTGCCATGGGAGTTGTGGAGGAAGCCGAGAGCACATGTGAGCACATGTGAAATCCCCAGAGGAAAGGGTGACCAAATGGTGATTGGTGGACTCAACTTCTGAAATAATGAATCCATTTTGTGGTAGGTACAGTGGGGCAAAAAAGAATTTAGTCAGCTACCAATTGTGCAAGTTCTCCCACTTAAAAAGATTAGAGAGGCCTGTAATTGTCATCATAGGTATACCTCAACTATGAGAGACAAAATGTGGAAACAAATCCAGACAATCACATTGTCTGATTTTTGAAAGAATTTATTTGCAAATTATGGTGGAAAATAAGTATTTGGTCACCTACAAACAAGCAAGATTTCTGGCTCTCACAGACCTGTATCTTCTTCTTTAAGAGGCTACTCTGTCCTCCATTCATTACCTGTATTAATGGCACCTGTTTGAACTTGTTATCAGTATAAAAGACACCTGTCCACAACCTCAGTCACACTCCAAACTCCACTATGGTGAAGACCAAAGAGCTGTCGAAGGACACCAGAAACAAAATTGTAGACCTGCACCAGGCTGGGAAGACTGAATCTGCAATAGGCAAGCAGCTTGGTGTGAAGAAATCAACTGTGGGAGCAATAATTAGAAAATGGAAGACATACAAGACCACTGATAATCTCCCTCGATCTGGGGCTCCACACAAGATCTCACCCTGTGGGATCAAAATGATCACAAGAATGGTGAGCAAACATCCCAGAACCACACGGGGGGGACCTAGTGAATGACCTGCAGAGAGCTGGGACCAACGTAACAAAGGCTACCATGAGTAACACACTACGCCGCCAGGGACTCAGATCCTGCAGTGCCAGACGTGTCCCCCTACTTAAGCCAGTACATGTCCAGGCCCATCTGAGTTTTGCTAGAGAGCATTTGGATGATTCAGAGGAGGATTGGGAGAATGTCATATGGTCAGATGAAACCAAAGTAGAACTGTTTGGTAGAAACACAACTCGTCGTGTTTGGAGGAGAGAGAATGCTGAGTTGCAACCAAAGAACACCATACCTACTCTGAAGCATGGGGGTGGTAACATCATGCTTTGGGGCTGTTTCTCTGCAAAGGGAACAGGACGACTGATCCGTGTACATAAAAGAATGAATGGGGCCATGTATTGTGAGATTTTGAGTGCAAACCTCCTCCCATCAGCAAGGGCATTGAAGATGAAACGTGGCTGGGTCTTTCAGCATGACAATGATCCAAAACACACCGCCCGGCCAACGAAGGAGTGGCTGCATAAGAAGCATTTCAAGGTCCTGCAGTGGCCTTGCCAGTCTCCAGATCTCAACCCCATAGAAAACCTTTGGAGGGAGTTGAAAGTCCGTGTTGCCCAGCGACAGCCCCAAAACATCGCTGCTCTAGAGGAGATCTGCATGGAGGAATGGGTCAACATACCAGCAACAGTGTGTGACAACCTTGTGAAGACTTCTGTCATTGCCAACAAAGGATATATAACAAAGTATTGAGATGAACTTTTGATATTGACCAAATACTTATTTTCCACCATAATTTGCAAATAAATTCTTTCAAAAATCAGACAATGTGATTGTCTGGATTTGTTTCCACATTTTGTCTCTCAACTATTACCTATGATGACAATTACAGGCCTCTCTCATCTTTTTAAGTGGGAGAACTTGCACAATTGGTGGCTGACTAAATACTTTTTTGCCCCACTGTATGTAATGTATTAAAGGTGAAGAAAGTCAGAGGAACAAAATAAAAATGTGAATGAATTGAAAGATGGCATTGGAACCAAAAGCCGTGACTGGAATAGGAAAAAGGGGGGAGGTGAGACTGATGTAAATTGGATGTGTGTTACCCCCTCCACCAAATCAAAGAGATGCCAGCTGCCACAGAGGGGATGATTGTGGCATCTGGGACCCTGGGCACCCCGCAAGAGATGTGGGGTAATTGCCCCAGATGCCCACACTAGGCAAGTGCCAGATGCTTTTGTTTTTTTAACCATTCCCCTTTAATCCCAACCCGCTCTTAACACAATTTGGCCAGACCCACTGTTTGCCACGCATTGTTGCTCTCCTTGGGGCACCCAAAGGTTTTATATACCTTTGGGTATATACCTTTTGTATATTACAAAAAAAATGTGATATGCGTCACTGAAGTGTTCAGGTTTGGCTTGAAGAAAAGGTGACAATCCTATAGATGATTCATGTAGCATTTACTTCCTGGAAGCCATCTGCACTTAGCTCAGGCATGCAGGCAGAGGCAGATGAAAGAAAAAAAAATTCCATGAAGACTCCTGGGATGTATGACATCATTTTGGGCTAGGCCAGAAACCAGAAAGAAACTGAAGAAATGTAAATAAAGTGCTCTTCCCTGGAGAGGCCACTGAAATTAGACAGGTTATCCCACAATAGTACAGAGGCTGCCTGCCACAGACGCAATTTCAAGCACACTGACAACACAGGTTCAGTCTAGGGCATGGGTCTCCAAACTTTTTAAACAAAGGGCGGGTTTACTGTCCTTCGAACTTCAGGAGTGCTGGACTGTGGCCACTTGGAGTAGAAAAGGTCCCAATGTCAGTGGGGGAAAAACAATGCCCCGTCCTTGGTGTCAGTGGGAGGAATTGTGCCCCATCATTGGTGTCATTGGGAGGAATTGTGTCCCATCATTGGTGTCCTTGGGCACTATCATTGGTGTAATTTGGAAGAATTGTGTCCGATCATTGGTGTCATTAGGAGAAATTGTGCTTCATCATTGGTGTCATTGAGAGAAATTGTGTAATGTCATTGGGAGGAAGTGTGCCCCATCACTGGTGTCGTTGGAAGAAATTGGTGTGCCACATCATTGGTGTTAAGGAATGAATTGTGCCCCGTTATCGGTGTCATGGGATGAATTATGCCCCATAATTGGTGGCAGTGGGAGGAATTGTACCACATCACTGATTTCAGTGGGTGGAATTATGCCCCTTCATTGCTTTGGGGGGGGGGGGGATTATGCCCCATTGCTGGTAATGGTATTAGTGGATGAAATAGTGCTCCAAGGAGCAGATAAAAGCAAGCAAAGGGCCACTCTACAGAGACCACTGGTCTGGAGGATGTGTTTTTTTTTTTTTTTTTGCAAAAACCGGAGCAGGAGGGGATTTAATTGTTCAGGATACTCCAAAAATAAATGTCTTACAAAATCCTATTGAAACAGCTTCGTCTGGAGGTAATAGGGAGTGGCTGGTAATTCATGCACTTCGCTGGACCGCAATTGGACTTGGTTAAGTATTAGGGGAGTGTGGGGGAAGCTGCATACTGAAAGTAAAATTGTGTTGGATTCAACTTCTGTGCCTAATTGAAGAAGCCAAAGATTGAATATGTGTTTTCTTAGCCTCCATCTCAAAGGAGAAGTAAGGCCAAAGCTTTTTTGGCCTTACTTCTCCTATGGATCACAGGGGTGCAGTTCATTCTGCACTCCTGTGACACGTTTTCAGCTTACAGCAGGCTAAAGTCCGCAGTCGACTGACATCACTCAGCTGGTCCAGGTTTTGGATTGAACACGACTTAGCAGTCAGTCAGGATTGTTAGCTGGGTCAGCTGGATGAGTGAGCCGCTGGGAGACATTTTGCTCCTGCTCCCTGCACAGCCTAACACTTCAGTGAGCTCTGGAGGGGCAGAGCAGAGACTAACAGTCACCACTCTCTGCTCAGAGCAGAGGGGAGAACTGAGCAATCAGCGGTGTTTGATCACTCAGTTCTCAATGCAGAGGCAGCAGGGGACAGGTGCAGCATGGGATGCTGCATCCATCTAGGTGAGAAAAAAAATTATTTGGGAAACCCATACTTCTCTTTCAAATAGTTTTATGACCTGTTAATACTGCAAGTTGATCCTTTGATTTTCCTATGTGTGTAATAGAGTGAAAACTTTGTTTGTTCTACAGTAAGATCACTGCAATCTTTCTACACTTTGGACAGGGTAGTCTTAGAAGAAAATGGTTTTAGATGGACTTTAAGTACGGTAAGTAACGAGCCAATTAAAATCAAGATTGAGGTAACCCTTTTTTAAGAAATTATGTTGTAAGCACCAGAACGAGTGTTATTTGGTCACTGCCACTTTTGCTGGAAAGCGACGTGCTGTTCTCACCTTCTGCTTGCACGGGCGTGTTTGTACTATTTGCAGCGCTCCCAAACCGCCCCAAAGATGCTGCTTGCAGGACTTTTCCTAACATCCCGCAAGCGCACCGCCCCAGTGTGAAAAGACACACTGAAATGAATCAAAGGTGGTTCTAAGGCGTTAAATAATTGTACTGCTGCCTCCGTAAGAGCCACTGAATAAAATGGGTCCCTTGCTCTTTTGCTTCGACTATCGGGAACCTCAACTCCTCTGACACACTGGGTTGAGTGTAAGGACATGCAATGACACAGAAACTCTATAAGTAGTACTTGGCAATCAAGAGTAACACTTTGTCAAAGAAACATTACAAGCTAAGTTCACCTTTAAAAAAAATTATAAATTCACACATTTTTGCAGAAAAATAAATGTGCATTTTTTTTTTCTGAAGTCTGCATACCATTGCACACGCCAGGCTCCTGCAGACTCTCAGTATAGCTGCCTGCCTGTACCTCCCGTATGGGCAGACAGTTACTGGAGAGCAGGAATATCAATGAACAACGAGAGTGCTCAGCAGTGCCCTTACAGTTCATTGAGAACTACCAGCCGTCTGCTGCAATGGGAGACGGTAGTTGTAGTTCATGCATTCACATATCTCTGTGACTGAATGATGCAGCACAGCTGCACTCTTTAAATTGTGACAGCGGGTGCGGGGAGCAGATTCCCTGCCCGCTGTCACAGCAGGGGTGGGAGAGGGTGCAGGCAGGTGCTCTTTGGTAACATGTGTAGTACTGACCCCCGAAGGAGCTGCTGATAATTAATTGGGCCTGCTCTCTGCCTATCAACCCCAGAAAATTGGTCTCGACCCCCTAGGCACAACTGTGTGGTAGTGTTAATGCAAGACCCAATGATACAGAGCAACACAGTTATAACACAATATACTGTATATTTACTGTCACCCTGGTCTCCGTCACTCCACCGGCTGTAGTAACATATATAGTCTAACACAAGTTGTACGTTAACCACATAAACCGTTTACGGAGAGAACTTAGTTTTACACATTAGTCACAGCAGTAATTCTCATACAAGAAAAATGGTAGTAGTAACAATCAGGGTGTATGTGAAAACCCAAATGCAATGGTCACTTGAGAGCATATGCAGACAGGCTAAAAGTGGAATATGTACTCAATATGGTATATCCTTTATATTGAACACACTCCACTCCCTCCTCAGAGCATACACACACATTAAACCCGCAGTGCAGTATCATATATTTTGCAGTAGTGTAACACAGTACTTATGCTCTAGGGCTCCCCCTAGGTTGTAATGTAGTTCTCAATGTGGATATAAAGAAAAGTCAGAACGCATTATAGTGAGTAGTAAAGTCTTTGGTCTTCTTTCTTCAGCTAGCCTATTATACTGCAGTATTTGTAATCCAAGAAATTAGTAAATAGTAATTACAGTGAACATGATGTATAAGTATCAGGGTGCTTTGTTATGTAGAACCCTTGTAAAACTTCTTCCTTACTGAAGGATGTAACATCGCATTCACTTTGTAGAAAGAAGAAGGGCAAATTCTATGGCCTCACTGTACGTAGTCTGATTAAACAAAACTGCTTCTGTGGGACTACAGGTCTCACCAGCCATATGGAACTAGTTTTCACAGCAACAAAATGTTATAACAATCTGGGCAAGTGCCCGCTCACCACACAGGGCCCAGATGTCTGTACTGCTCCGCTTCTGTTATCTCAGTCCCGCTTCAAGCTGGTGCCGTCACACTGTACTCTCCGTCTGATGACTGATGACTGTAATGCAGGAGACTCTCGGGTTATCCTTATCCCTCCAATCCGTCTACACGCTGATGTAACTCGCAGTGTAATGGAACTCCTTGGAGGCCACACAATTCCGCTCCGCGCCGCAGTCTCTCGATCACACACCCACAGCTCCCTGCAGGCAGGTTTTTAATGGCGTCCCAGGAAGGAGAGAGCGAAGCATGGCTGCACTGCCCCTTTTATTTGCCTACCCAGCAAGCCATTCTGTAACTTGGCCTTGTGGGTAGGTAAGTGGGCATTGTGGGTAGGTAGTTCCTTGACTGGTTTTGACATAAGAATCACTGCCTCCTTCACTACATCCCCCACAATGCATTGGAGTGTAGCCACACAGAGGCCAAACAAAAGTCTTAATAACATTACATACAAAAGAGAAAGGACACTAGAGGGAGCCAAAATCTGATCTAAAGAACATCATATATTTACATAGTAATTCAGGTGGCAAAAAGCCCTGCGCTACGCATGTTACACCCAGGTGTAACATGTAACATGTTACCAAAGTTGAACTTATTCTTTGAACAAGTCAGTAAAGCCACTTAATATATTGTCACTAGATAAAGCAAAACATAGAATTGAAGCAACACTGATAATAACACAATTAGCATACATAATGTTGTGTAGTAAAGACTAAGTAGTATAGTAACACTTGGTTTCCAGATCAGCATAAACAGTAGCAATGCCTCTGTAAGTGCAGCAGTGGGCAGTGACTAGAGTTGGGCAAACAGTTCGAGCTGAGCAAACGTTCAGCCCAAACATCGCTTGTTCACCCGTTCGGTGAACATCCAAATTTGCTGGGAGCTCTGCACAGTGCATTCTAGGGCGCATTTAGTGCTGTATATAGTGCTGAATACCCCCCTTTTTTTGGTTGCTGGGTATTTTGTTTTTGTTTTTACTTCTTTTTTGGCTCGTGCCTGCCCTCTTTTTTTAAATTGTCAGCCGCAGTTTTTCTGACTGCGACGCTGTTGTTCCCCCTATTTGGTTTCTTTTTATAGTTTTTACATTTCTATCAGCGGCAGTCCTCAAGTTAAAGTGCACCAAACACCACTTTTTATTGAATAAAGTGCATCCAATTACACATTTCTCAGTATCTATTAAATTTGGGTAATAACCCCCCCCCATCATGTCTAGGAGGCCAACAAGGAGAGGCAGATGTTCCCATGCCGCTATGAGGGGGCAAGCAGCATCTGTGTCCACAGGCAAAGGTAGACATGATCTGTGCTCAGGCAGGGCACGTTTTTCTCTGTTTAGTGATGTTGCCTGAGCTATCCAGCCACAGCATGCAGAGGAGGTGGTGGACTGGCTTACTAAACCATCCTCATTATCCTCATCCTCTATCACCCAAGCTGAGACTAGTGTGCAGTTCACCACAGCTGCCAGAGTGACTTATTCTGCCTCCTTGTCCACAGCTACTCCTGCCATAGCCCCAGCATCATGCATGGATGAGTGAGCTGAATTATTTGAACACAGCATCAGCCACTTGCTTCTTGACTATGCACAGACATTACTTGATTCTAAAGTTGGTTCTGAGGTTGAGGAAGGGAGTAACATAAGCCTACAGAGAGGGGAGAACACAGATAAACAACAAATTGGCGGTCATGTTTCCCCAGCCTCAGCGTATTGCCAAGTTGGCTCCAGTGATGAAGAGGGTGGAGGTGTTTGGCCCAACTCTAGCAGTGACCATCTGTAAGGGTGGGGATATACTGTGAGAGTGCATGAAAGGCAGTTATGCTAGGCCTAGACTGACTGGTATTCACAGTCCGTGGTAAATTAGTAGCAATGGAAGGGGAAAAGAGGGATGTGTATGGTGATTTAATAGGAGAAACAGTCCTTTAGGGGGTTCTTCTGCCGGCTATCATTGGAGCCCTTTAAGAAGTAGTGGTGCACTTATTAGAAGTCCCAAATAGGCCAGCATGCAATATAATATGGTAAAGATGCAACAGATAAAGTAAAGTTGCACTGTCCAAAAAGGGGGGCCTAAATGTAGAGTAGGTTGGTCACAGATCCAATGTTATATGCTTAATGTCCTGCCTCCAGTGTCACAGGTCCTGCTAACAGGGCATATAGTGGAGAACGAGCCCTCTCACTGGTCCCTGCAACCCAGTCTGGCGCCCTTGTGCCAAGAGTTCAAATTTTCCTGGACAGTCTAGTGAAAACTGCCTCACCCCTCCCCCTGCTTCTCGGTGCATTTTAGGAACAGTAGTTTACGTACATAACTACTATCGCAAACTACAACTCCAGTAATTCCCAACTTTCTGCATAGGACTCTATGTGCTGGTTTGAGCTTGCTCTCCCCCTGCTGGTTGAAGGGAATAATGCAGTACAATCTCAGAACTACAGTAGAAAGGAGTAGAGCAACAGAGGGCATTGTCTCCTTCTCCATGTTGCTGTAGCCTAGCTTCTAGCTACATAATAAAAAAAGAAGCACACATATTGAGGTATTACCATATATAGATTTCAGTGTACAATTTTTTTCACAATATTTCACAACATTTGAAAATGCTTCTCCAACTGTCTGCATATACTTACTCTCCATTGCTGCTCTGTTTGGCCACTAGTAGCTCAGAAAAGAAGCCCAGTGTAATTTGTGACTATAACTTGACTCTCTGCCCAACCCCCAGCACTGGGCAACTGCATGGCCATTCACCAAGAAGCAACACTGTATTGTAGCAGAAAGCAGAGTTGCAGGTCACAGAAGGGCATGTGAGTATGTGCAGCTGGAGAGGAAGCAGTTAGATGAACCTGTTTTTCTTTTCTACAAGGGCAAAGCACAGGTTCACTTCACACCTAGAGGAAGCCCATTTCTAGCAAACAGGTATGCATATTTCAAAAGTTTATTTTTTTGGAGCCGCAAGGGAAAACAGAAGACCTACATTTTAAAATGATTGTTTTATTTTTAGTAATGGTATTGAAAACAGTGCAACATTTCTGTCCAACAGGGCCATCTTTAAGGCAGGGCAAAAGGGGCAGCTGCTCTGGGCCCAGTCATTGTTGTGGGGCCCAAGGCAGCTTCCCCTTGAGCCTACACTGCCTGAAAATAGTTGACAAATGGATTCAGGAGGGCCCAAGAAAATGTTTGCCCAGGGTCCAATCAATATTAAAGACAGCCCTGCTGTCCAAATAAAAATGGCCAATGTTGTTTCGGTGCCCCGCTACATTGTTGTGCCTAACTTTTTTCTTTCTTTTTTTAAATAACAAAACAATAACAATATAGTTTTATTTACTTATTAGGTTAAAAAAGAAAATGCACCATAAATGCTGACATTAAATCTTTAAATCTATTAAGGCTTTCAGGAAACAACTAATTAGAGTCTTTTGAGATATTTCAGAAAACCTGAAGTAAGAAAAAAAGAAACCCATCCGCTCTGTAAAGCCTTCAATTTCCTCTCCCTGATGAGGGATATACTATATTTGACTTTTGACTAACCCATAAGTATAATTCCAGGGATACTGTTTAATCGAGAACTGTGTCAGACACAACTCATTCGAGGTAGAAAATTTACTGTTGCAGCTGGAATTACAGGCAGTCTGATTAATCATTCAGACCAACAGTAGGGAGAATCTCACACACTCAGAATGGAGGGTAATTTCAATGTCTTTATTCTCTATATTCTGTATAGATTGTCTAGTTATACTATTTTTTATATGGAAGCTCTTGTTTGGTACTGTGTAAACGCTGCCTTTAAAGACATTTCCCAATATGTAGGTATAGTATGAATATAGGCGAACACTTTTTAACTTGGTACTTTGTTGCCTTATGTCACAATATGTGATTTTGGAGTTACTGTGGTGAATGTATAATGTACTAAGTGCACTTATCATTTACTTAGAGACTAGGAATATCACAGATGGGTTTAGTGACCCCACTTTACAATCAAGTAAGTGTGGATATAGTTTATTAAAGAAAGCAATGCTCCTCAAGCAGCAGCTCACTGCCTGCCATGGTCAGGGGTCAGGCTTGAATACCAGTAGCTATAGCAGTAGAGAGGTTCACACCAACCTGCAGGATAAGTACATGAGCAGGTCACCCTGATGGATGACATGGGCTCACCTGAGGCGCGGGGTCTAAGCACTAACCAATCTTCACCAAAGCTCCTGATGGTGGAGATGGATTTCACTGCATGCTAGTGCAAGGTCACAGTCCTCCGGATCACCCCTATAAAAAAACAATAGTGTAGTGCTCTAGACAATACAAAACAATTGATATGTGAAAATGTAAGACTGGAAAAAAATAAATGAATAATATAGCATATCATATTAGTCCATCTTGATTGGGTAAAACATGATGGTGTGAATAAAAACCAACAATGGTGAATAAATTGCAGTGATGAATCTTGAAAAGTGCTTGATCATGAAGTGCAGTCAAGAGAAGTAAGGTTGGCACGCTTACCAGATAACATGGACACATGTACCATATAGCACATGGGTCAAACAGGCATGGGGAAGAAATGGCCTCAATGATGTGATCCGTAGATAGAGCAATGGATGGAAGGTAGACCCCAGAGGAATAGGCGATCCCACTTCAGACAAACAACGGCAGTTAAATCTCAGATGTTGGATTATCCCATAGCATTGAACATGGAAGACAAATGAATCCACATAGTGTAACTCCGTAAGATCTTGTATTTAAAAAAAAGAGGGATTCACCATGTGTGAGGTGGGGAAACTAGTAGAGGTGGAGCCTATCGGTGGAATCTTGTCGCAACTGAATGAGACCTTTCTGATGTATTATCAATGCTTTTAAAACGTTTTAATAAATGTGAACTGTATATTAGCTGGGGTGGAGAGGTTCATTTTTAATCCCTCTGATACTGCACTATTTGAGGCACTTTCTGTTTTTTCCATGTATTTTTGAAACTACCGGCAGCTAATGTGGATTACACTGGATTCAAGTCTGAGGTAGCACAGTAGAAGGAACCCTTATCAGATATAGATCATTACTTGTTTCTTGAGAGTCCAACAGAGGTTACCAAGGACCAGTGAGGATTTCCTGAAGGGAGAGTTGCACAGAGTGCAAGTCATGTTTGACCCTTAGTAGGGTCTTGTAAGGAGGCGAGCGAGCATTGCATGTGGTGGGAGCACTATGCATATGGAGGGTGTTTGAAGCAAAGAAACACTTCACATCTCCCCGCATGTCAGCGGAAGAAATTATTACTTTATATATAATATTATTGGACTTTTGTTTGAACACTTATATTACACACTAGTTCTGATTTGTTTTTATTTTTATTTTTGTGTGTTTGTATACCTATGCCGTGCTATCTCATTTACACTTTATTTACTGTTTTTCTGTGGGAACACATAAGTGACAGCAGCAGAAATCTCAGGTTTAAATATTTATTTGCGTAATAGCACGACTATCCTACTTTCAATTAATACTATAACTAGTCTAGAGTTCACTCTAGGAGAATGGCTAGGATAAGGCACAATGTCCCCTAAAAGGTACCTCTTAGGATAAGCATTTGATTAAAGTCTCTGTAGCAGTTGTAAAGGAAAAATCTTTAGTCTTAACTCTTCAGCCCTCTAGTATTGGTGCCCAGTTGTACCGTTGGTGCACATGAGAATTGTCCCAGTCGAGCCTGTAGGCAGCAATAAGGCTACTAGATGACTGTATGGTCAGTTTCTAAAAGGCTCACCAGTCCCAGCGATATTGCAGCTCACCATTCGATCACACACAGTGATCAGTCCACTCTCTGCTCTGCACTGAGGGGATTCTGGCTGATGGCACACCTGGACTCAGCAGTTTGGATCCTGCTCAGTCCGCCGTTATGCAGCAGTGGTGGTGCACACTGTGATGTCATGTGGTGCACACAGTGATGTGCACTCCGGCAAAAGGAAGCTGTGTCCTCTACAGCCTGAACAAAGGCAGGTGTTTTCCCCCTCCTGGCAATCTCCCTCTGGGAAATGCAGTTAAAAAGACCTTGATTATAGTAGAGTCTCTCTCCTCTGCACTACAGTTTCCAAAGTACAGTGGTGCTTGACTCAATCTATTGAACTCTTCCTGTTCATCAGCTCTTCCTCCTGCATATATATCTGTTAACCAGTTCAGCACCGCAGGGTACCAGTTACAGAGAGCATCTGCAGTCAGTGTTTCTCTCACTCTCCATTCTTAGCCAAGCAATGGGCTACACATGGCCTAAATCAGAAAGTTCATGGGAGGAGCAAAGGGTTTAAGGTTCACCCGAAATATGATACAAAGCAAGGTTTTCCAAGAAATCAGGCATGGAGCTGTCCAATATCTCAGGTGGCACTGCAAGAAGGCACACAGCCAAACACCGCAGAGGTTTCAGGTTCAGTGCTAGATCCCAACACTGCCCTTGATGTGGCTTGCGGGAAGGTCAATACACACTTCTATGACTTACAAGCACTAGGATTTTTTCCCACTTTGCACACCATCAATACTATTCCTTGCTGCTAACCTCTGTATTAAAGCAGTGAAATGCAGACGCTTAAAAAAGGGTGCTGTTTTATATCTGAAGGTATTCTCAAACCAGCCAGCCTAGAATATGTTGCCATAACCTAGTCATGAGTAGCATATTTTGCCTTGGGCTTCATATTTATAATGATTAGTTGTCTTAAACCTTCATCTACAGTGCTTGAAGTAGTTTAGAAGCTGTAATAGAAGATATGTATTGTTGTTAGTATGTATTACTGGATGTAATTGAACAGACTATGGTTTCCCATGAGAGAATGGACCTCCTGAAACATTTACAGATCTACAGATCTGTTGCAGTACCAGCAGTGCAACAAATTTGAACATCCAGAATAATGGCCAAATCTGATATATATGGTTATACCAGATATGTGCTGATGAACCATATAATAATACAAAGGACAATAGAAGTGATTTTAAAAAATCTGCCGAGCTCGTCTCCTGTTGTTTGTCTGTGGCAGCGTCCCGTGCTCCAATCCTAATGCATATCGTCACGTCACGTGACTTCTTCAGAGGATAACATTCTGGTAACATTCTGTTACCACACCTTTGGTCTCCTGGAATGTTCGAGGAGTTAATGGCCCATTGAAATGAACTATGATTTCTTCCTGTTTGCGCAAAATTCCACCGGCTATTATAGGCCTTCAGGAGACTCACCACATGAGGGTGAATGTCACCTGCCTACAATATCCCTGTGTTGGTAAGGTGTATCATTTCACTCACTCTGTCTACTCTCGTGGGGTGAGTGTTTTTATACATAAGTTATTAGCATATCAAGAATTGGACTCTCTTGTGGACTTATCTGGTCAATTTGTCTGCCTATATTGTAAATTGTTCACTTTAACATGCTATTAGCATATGTTTATATTCCCCCTCCATTCTCACGGGATGTGCTGCAACTGTTGTTGTCGTACCTGGCTACTAAACCTGATATACCAGTGTTAATTATTAGTGACTTTAACTGTTATCTAGATCCTAGATTGGATATGCACCCCCCCTGTGTCCCCCCCAACGGGAGGCAGGGGCACTGCTCTTAGTTGCCTTTTGGTTGAGGTGGACTGGATGGATGTCTGGCGTCTCCGCAATCCAAATAGGAAACAGTTTTCATGCTTCTCTAAGACTCATGGTTCCTAATCACGTATAGATCTCTATGTGGGTACTCCTGACATGGTCAACTATACCTCTAAAGTGGAATATTTTCCTCATGGGGTATCTTACCACTCCCTGATAGCTTTATGGCTAATTGCCCAACCTCCCACTTCCCTACCCAGGGCTCAGTGGAAAATCAATGCCTTTTGGCTTCAGCTATTTACCTCCCAGGAAAGCATAGTCACTCAAATTGTTGTGATGTATTGCAATGCTAGATGCGGTATCTATATCTGTACATCCGTAATGGAAATGTATGTACACTGGAAGTTGTTTCGTATTCAACAAAACTTTTTCTGATTTAAAAAAAAAAAAACTCCAGCTCACACTTATAAGAAGCAAATATTTTTTTTCCTTTTGGGATAAGGCATTTATATAAATAAAATCTGATCATTGTAACCACCCCTGTCAGTGGTAAATGGTTTGTCTCATCCCTGTAACTGCTACATCTGCAGGATAGCTTGTGCTTTCAAAAAACAGACTTACTGGCCAGATTACCAGGTGATAATAAGGAAAAAAAAAGCCGAAAAAAACACCGGAAAAAACTAATGCAGCCACAACATGTACGAATTGGTAAGCTGTAATATAATAATATTTGCTTTTGGGTTTAATACTGCTGTAAGCAGCTTTGGGAAGGTACAGTTATAATTAACTCAGAAAAAAGTGAACAGCACAAAAAAAGTACTTCCTCAAAACCAACATCTGTCCATAATACACTGATTGGTTAAACTGCAAAGGATGATGGGCTCTATAGTTAGTTCCCATACACACTATGAGAAAACCAGGAGAACGATGTTTCACAGCAAGTCGGAACTGAGGATAGAAAAAATGTACGAAAATTCTCGTACTATAAAGGCTTTTTTTTGTTTGTTAATTCTGATCATGCGCAGTCCTTCGTATCTGATATTTCCCGTACGAAAGCTTGTCCCTTTGGAAATTTTCATTTGGAAGGGTGGAATTGGCTGTCGAAAGTTGTCTACACATCAGAAAATCGTACAATGGTTCCTCGGATGAAAATGTTCGCCTGATTTTCTTATAGTGTGTATGAGCCATAAGATAGAATTAAGATAACGTCCAAATTCTAGAAATCAGCCATAATAGAAAAACAACATGCAAAAATCTACAAACTGAAATAAAGCGAAATATTATAGAATCCTAGATGTGTGGCAAGAGCACTAGGGGCCTATGACCGGAAAATAGCAAAGGAGTAAGAGAGAGTAGCAAATGAGGGACAGACATCAGTAAATTATTAGATTAGCTTAAAGACCCATTGAACTTTCAGTGGAAATCAGCCAAATACTTGTAAAGAAGATAAGTTTTCACCATGTCAGAAAATAGTCGATTGCTGCCACATCCCTGTTGCGTAGGAAAAAGGAAAGACCCCCTTTGTGGGATTTTAAAGGCAGCAACACCACTAGGCATAGAATAAATGACATTTATTAATGATATAATATTAGATCATTTCGCACATGAAATGATCAGTTAAAAATCATAACAAGACAAAAAACAAACAAAACACAACATGGCGTAAATATGTAACATGTACTCAAATGTAATTGAAAAGTAGAACTCTCCAAGCTCCAATAGGATTCTGGTACCCAACATGTTTCTCGTTATAAACCCTATGTCAGGGGTATTGGACAGGAGAATATGTAGTCATATGTTTATCAAAAGTGTAAGTAAAAAGTTGGTACAGTATATAGTGCACTATGAAAGCAGGATTAACAAACAGAACACTACTGAGGACAGCGCTAAATGGAGGCCCCCTGACACTACCCCCCAAAATCACAAGATGGAGTATTTTACGAGAGCCCTCCATGTAATAATTGGTCATATATCAGGACAATATGCAGACTGACATTGGAGTGAAGGGGTGAGCATTAGTTCAATGCTAGCACTGCCAGGGAGGACGGCGCTCATACAGAGGGGACCTATATGCAGGAAGAGGTGGTTGGGTCATCTATTGTGTTACCATATATACAACTGACCAAGAAAGGTCATATTAAGGTCAAGATACCTTTGACAGACATCGCATTGAACTAATGCTCATCCCTTCACCCCGATGTCAATCTGCGTATTGTCCTGATATATGACCAATTATTACGTGGAGGGCTCTCATAAGATACTCCCTCTTGTGATTTTGGGGGTAGTGTCAGGGGGCCTCCATTTAGCGCTGTCCACCGCAGTGTTCTGTTTGTTAATCCTGCTTGCATAGCGCAGTATATACTGTACCAACGTTTTACTTACTCTTTTGATAAACATATGACTACATATTCTCCTGTCCAATACCCCTGACGAAGGGTTTATAACCAGAAATGCGGCGGGTAGTGGAATCCTATCAGAGCTTGGAAAGTACTACGTTTCAATTACATTTGTGCACTTGTTACATATTTACACTATGTTGTGTTTTGTTTGTTTTTTGTCTTGTTATGCTTTTTAACTGATCATTTCATGTGCAAAATGATCTAATTTTATATCATTAATAAACGTCTTCTATTCTATGCCTAGTGGCGTTGCTGCCTTTAAAATCCCGCCATCAGCCAAATACTGTACATCCCCTGTGCATCAAAGTAAAAGGTGCACAAAGTACAGTACAGTTCATCTTCTCCAGGAAGAAGCTGCCGCCCAAAGAGAAAAGCCATTCCCTTACTAGCATACTTTAATCCCTTGCTCTCTGTATGGAGGCAGTAGCCTCTCTGCAGAGGTCTGACATGCTCCCTAGTTTTTGTTCATGGGTTTACATACACTTTAATGCTTTCCCTCCTCAGTGACAGCCAGACAGCGACTCTGCTAGGACTGGAAGCTTGGGCAGCTTGTGTACATTAATGGGTCCATTAATGTAAACAATAGGAAACTGAGCACATGCCAAAACTCATCAGATCTGAATATAGAGTCTTTTGGCATGCTTACCATACAGTGGATTCCTGCAACCCTCACCCACTTTCGGTATATACAGTATGTAGGCAGTTTTAGGAGTAATAGGGAATATTGACCCCAACTCCAATGATTTCACTAAGATATATGGGCAATTATCGGAAATAGAGAACACATTCTGGCCCTGTGGGTTCCTTCTAGAGATTCCTAATAACCTAAAAATTAACACTGTATAATGTATTTGCTGAATCCACATTTGCTTTCTCTGGGTTGTATACAAGTTTTAATCTGAATGTTTGGAGTATCTGAAAAGCAGGAGACTCCCCTTCTTCAAGTACAAATAAGCACACATCTCACCTATATTAGGTGAATGCAAGGTACTTTTTACTTGGTGACTAAAGTTTTTACCAACACTAAGTACTAGTAAAGGAAAATTACAATGAGTATTTCCTATAGTCATAGGGCATAATATATTTCCACTCGCTTTCCACTTAGATTTTTAAACATGTGTGCTGTTTGGATTTGGACACAGGCCCTTTTTTTAGCTCTAAATCACAATGCAGGAGATATCCTCCATCTCTGTAACTTTGCCCCTTAGTGGGCCTAAATGTCACTAAAGTACACTATGTACATGTAAGTATTTGGCATTTTCTTGGTAGAGTAGGGAGTGGCCAGAGACAACACTTTGATGACACTGGTTAACTTGAGTGTGTACTGTAATTATTATTATTATTTACGATTTATATAGTGCCAACAGTTTACGCAGCGCTTTACAATGTAGAGGGGGGACAGCACAATTACAGTACAGTTCAATACAGAAGGGACAGGAGGGCCCTGCTCGTAGAGCTTACATTCTAAAGGGAGGGGGTGGTGGTACAAAAGGTAATAGATGCAGGGAATGCTTTGATGGGGTTGTTAGGTGGGCATGGGATAGGCTTCCCTGAATAAGTGAGTTTTCAGGGATCTCCTAAAGGTGGACAGGTTAGGGGCTGATTGGATATACTGGGGCAGGGAATTCCATATAATGGGAGAGGCTCTGGAGAAGTCCTGAAGACAAGCATGAGAGGAGGTAACAAGGGAGCTAGAGAGCAGGAGGTCCTGGGAGGAGCGGAGGGGGCGATTTGGGCAATATCTGCAGATGAGGTTGGTGATGTAGCATATATCTGTAATATATGTAGGGGCGGCACAGTGTTGTAGTGGGTAGCACTCTCGCCTAGCAGTAAGAAGGGTCGCTGGTTTGAATTCCTACTACGACACTACCTGCCTGGAGTTTCCATGTTCTCCCTGTGCCTTCCTCTGGGTACTCTGGTTTCCTCCCACACTCCAAAGACATGCTGGTAGGTTAATTGGATCCTGTCTAAATTGTCCCTAGTATGTGAATGTGAGTTAGGGACCTTAGATTGTAAGCTCCTTGAGGGTAGGGACTGATGTGAATGTACAATGTATATGTAAAGCGCTGCGTAAATTGACGGCGCTATATAAGTACCTGAAATGAATAAAAATAAATATGTGAACTAGACGTTTGCCAAAACTATATAGCTTTTTGGTAGGATAACATTAAAATTGCAATAATTTAGCATTAACAATAGCATTTGTAAACCTATTTTTTTAAAATAACAAACATGTTATACTTGCCAGCTTTGTGCAATGGTTTTACACAGAGGAACACAAATCCTCCTCTTCTGCGGTCCCCTGCCGGCACTCCTGGCTCCCCTTCTTCTCTGTGTGCCTCCATAGGGAGCCTTCTTCTATGGTGGCACATTTGGGGGCTAGATTCCAAGTCTCACTGTCTGCGACCATTGATACAGACATTGCGGCTCAGCCCCACCCCCGCCCCTCATTACAGGATTTGATTGACAACAGCAGGAGCCAATGGCTCCCGCTGCTATCAATTTTCCCTGTGAGAACTGAGAGGGTGGAGAGAGGTTTTTTTATCTTAATGCATACAATGCAAAACCTTCTACCTTTACAACTACTTAAACCTACCGTTTTTGAATTGTGGAAGAAAATCAAGGTATATGAAACCCATTTAAACCAAGAAAGGACATGCATAGTCTATGAAGATATGGCCCCTGGTAGGTATTAATAACAATGATCCCTAGACTGCAGGACCACATTGTTTACCATAGAGATACCGCTCTACACAGTATGTGTTTTACTGAAATTGGAAGTAATCAATGTACTTTTTCTTTGAGCTAAAAACTAGTAGCCTACTGGACACCAGAGGTTTACATTACACTTTGCACTGAGCAGCAAAGACAGGTCATCATATTCTGCACGCCAAAAAAACAGATATTGTCCAGAATCATTAGATATACGTGAACATGTGGCTCACTATTTTATCTTGGGGCAAAGTAAGACTTACTTTTCAGTACTGAGGGTACAGATGGTATATTCTACCATCTGTAAGATTATAAAATATATTGATTTATCTATATCTACAATGTAAATACATTTGTAGTTAAAAATTCCAATTGGCTAAAATTAATTCTGCTTACAAATCACTTCATTCATTAAATTTTCCATTTATGGAAACCAGACTGCAGTGTGCTATATTATTTTGGAAGTCAGAATTACTGTAATCAATCTTGTTAATGTATTCTGTAATATCTGATTGTAGCAAACCAAATTTAGAATGTATTATTCTACTTGAAACATATTATTATGTAATTCAGTCCTAAGTGTACAATTGTGCTGTAACATATCATTACTGTGACTCAGCTCCTGAGCTCCTTACCCTGACCCGACCCTTGGACATCCCATTGCACTGTTTCAGCTCTATCAGTTCCTGAGTGCATTATTATTTTTTTAACAATTTATTACAACATCATAGATTACTATTTTATATAGCGTGGTGTAAGAGTGAGAATGCAAGCTGAGAAGGCAAGAGACACAATATAAAATGACCCTTATTTACTAAAGAAATACAAGTTTCCTTTAAACTGAAGTTTTACTTTGCAATGTGAATTTTACCATATCTTAGTGAATGGGGTAAAACAAAGTGAAAATTCACTTTGCAAAGAATACCTATGCATGCAAGGACAATTAAAGAGGAAGGAAGATCCCTTCTCTGCAACTTTCTCTCCAGCAAGGAGAACAGTGAATAGCTCCGGATCAGGGCTGTGGAAAGAAGAACGTTCTGGGTGTCTTCACACGGGTCTCTCTATACGTGGACTGGATCAATAGAGTGATGAAGATGATGAAAGTGAAAGTGACATCATCAAACCTATTTCCAAATCTTGTAAGACTAGCAATCAAAAAGAAGTGGCACTGCATTTCACACTGCAGATATACAACTATGCCTAGGCACAGACATTCAAAAGAAATTCAAGACAAAATATAACATTTTAAGAGTACTGCTTAGGCACAGTTAAAATGTATGTTAAGATCTAAACAGAATACAGATACTTCTGATGAACTATTCAAGTGGTCCCCAAGGGTCACCATCAACCTAACTGTCTTTATTATTAAAACTATAACAAAAACTTTTTATTTTTTAGGGTCTAGGACCCCTTCCGGTTTTTATTGCTATAGCCGTTGAGAAGATTCACTCATACTATTTATCATAATGACCACTGTCACTGGGATCAAGAATTACAGAAAATCCCAAATTTGTAATTGTCACCAGATTAGGAGTGAAGAAGAAATCTTACTATAGGGATACTTTTTGTAGTGACTTCCTCCGTTTGGTGATATTTCCTCTCATTGCCTGGTGTCTACAGTAGAGAATGTAAAGGAAAAAGGAAAATATCAAGCAAAGAAAGAAAATGAACTTAATAGGGATAGGGGAACATTCTGCCCCCCCCCCCTCCATTCATGGAAGCTTTGAATGAAAAAGACTGGCCTTTCATTCACCCATCCGCTCTCCATTTTTAGAATACTTTTTATTTCAGGAAACTATAATAAAGCTTCTGTGAATAGAGGAGGGGCAGAAAGGGCAGCCATAGTCGGCGCTCTTGACAAGTGCCTATGACAGGTCCAGTAACTGTACTAACCCCTACAGCAGTGGAACATTACTTGCTGTGGGAGCATAGAGGGGGGGGGGGATTAGAGGTGTTTGGATTTCAACTAAGCCAGCAGCCACTATCACACAAAACACTTCTCATTGACGATATGTACCGTCCCTTGTGCTGATTTAAAAAAAAACAAAAACAAAGTAAATTTGGTTTAAACAAAATACAAATTTGACATTAGATATACTTTAACACTTCTAGATGTCCCTTATAATGCCTTATGGTATAGAAAGTCTTCAATTTTTCAGTTTAAGGCTGTACCTCCAGGTATAGTACCTAGTCACAATATAGAGAACTTTATATTGGTTATTCTTCATTAAACCATTAGGCTTTATAAAGTGAAAATGTAAATGTAAACCATTTAGTTAAGAGTCCCTAAATTAGAATACATTTTTTTGTGTTATGCAAATTTCATCTAACCAGAATTCTGCCCCCCCCCCCCCCCCCCCAAATCTAATTATCTGTTACAGCAAGCTCACCTCTGCTTGCTAGAACATAAGATATAGACAGCAGTTTTGTTGCCATGACAGTGGAAAGTATATACAAACTACATAAAGGGTGCACTGTTGACACTGGCATAGTAAAGGAGAAGAGAGAACATACAATATGCTCATCTATATGAAGGCTAAGGCTATTCACATTCCTTCAATGGCATACTTGCTGGTATAGTCAACACTGATCTTGTCCTTTGCCTGCAGATGGGAGACGTTTGACAAATGACTTCCTTAATCTGCAATGCTGCTCAGAAAATAGAGCCTTGACATAAGACAAATCCAGTACATATGTGCACATGTACACACCACCTGGTTTAATCAGTCTAAATATTGCTTGCTTTGTGTTCTGCTAAGTGTTCAGCTTTGGATTCCTTCCCTGGGCAACCTGGACAGTACTGTGCCCTGTAGCCCTGTGAACCTTGAAGACAGGAAATTAATTTGGATGCACAATCTCGAAAGGATTGACTGTCCCCCTAGGGAGGCATTCCTAGTACTGGCCAGGAAGAAAAATATTGATTAGAGCTTGCCAAGAAACATCTTTTCTCAGAAAACGCCAGTTGCATTCCCACCTCTATTGTGTGTCTTTTTAAGGCTCAGTCGAACCAAAACACATACACACATACATAGTATGAAGGGTATGTGCACACAATTAAAGTGTAAGTAAACCTAACTTTTGTAAAACTGCGAGCACACAGCTTTTTAATGCAGAAGAGACATGCTATGTCTTTCCTGCAATAATACACACTTACCTGCCTTCTTGCAGTTTTTTTACCGAATGTATACTGGGCTGTGCCGGAATGACTGACTCCCTTCCTCATGTGAATGAAGTAACCACCTCATTGCTGGAAGTTGGAGGTGAATACACTGGGGAGTTTAATTTTGCTTTCAGTATTATGCACAAACCTGAAAGCAGCTTATGAAGTGTATATATAGTAATGCAGTGGCTTGCAAGACTTTGCAGAAGTAGTGTCCCCAGCATAGCTTTTAAAGGAGAAGGAGGGCAAATGCTCTTTTGTCCCTACGTCCCCTGTGGGTCACAGAAGTGCGCTTAGTTCTGCACTCCTGTGACCCGTATTCAGCTGACAAGTGCTGTTGGCTGACATCACTCAGCCGCTCCAGACTCTATAGGGATCCCGACTTTAATGTTGGGATCTGCCCAGGGGCCTGACCAGCAGATGGCTCAGCCTCTCAGTGCACCGCCTAGAGCCTGAGCCAGCCATTCCCACCACCTCCACAGCCCAGGACTCCAATGAGCGCTGGAGGGGCAGAGCAGAGAGCCGGTGACTGACAGTCATGGGCTTTCTGCTCACTGAAGAATGAGAACTGAGCAATCAGCGGTCTTTAAGCGTTGAGTTCTTGGTGTTAGAGGCAGTGGGGAACAAATGCAGCATCAGATTGATGCTGCATTCACCTAGGTGAGTATGTATGTTTATTTTTTTTTTAAGACTTCTCTTTTAACGCTCACTGATTTTTTGGGGGTCATTTATACATGCGCCATAATTGCTGCTCCTCTGAAAGGCAATCCAAAGTGGATAGCTTTTTAAAGACATTTGAGAATGGTGGTTTGAAGGCAATATGTCGGGTCTTGGATGCCTGTTTTAACCCTTGAAATCCCCCAGCACCTTAACCACTTCCATACCAGGCCTATTCTGGTACTCCTCTCCTACATGTAAAAATCATAATTTTTTTGCTAGAAAATTATTCAGAACCCCCAAACATTATATATTTTTTTAGCAGACATCCTGGGGAATAAAATGGCAGTCACTGCAACTTTTTATATCACACGGTATTTGCGCAACAATTTTTCAAACGCTTTTTTTGGAAAATAAACAGTTTCATGATTTAAAAATAACAAAACAGTAAAGTTAGCCCAATTTTTTTGTATAATGTGAAAGATGATGTTATGCTGAGTAAATAGATACCTAACATGTCACGCTTTAAAATTGCGCACACTCATGGAATGAGGCCAAACTTTGGTACTTAACAATCTCCATAAGCGATGCTTTAACATTTTTTACAGGTTACATGCTTAGAGTTACAGAGGAAGTCTAGTGCTAAAATTGTTGCTTGCGCTCTAACGCACGTGGCAATACCTCACATATGTGGTTTGAACAGTGTTTACATATGTGAACTGAATTAAGGTAAAAAAATGACACACTACCTGTCCTACCGTTCCCCATCCCTAAACACTTACGTGACTCTTGTCACCACTCCAGCGCTGTCTCAGCTGCAGCTTCACTCCCCTCATTTTCTGGTCTCACTTCTCCTGCTGCTGTCAGTCGAAATCCTGTGAGGGAGTGGGGGCGTGGCATGCCAGTGCTGCGTGTGTCTATGGATGCCCACAGCCTGACTCAGGAGCATACGTGCACAGGTGCCCCCTTACTCCTTATCGCCAGGATTGCTAATGAAGGACCCACAAAAGCAGAGAAGGTGACAGTACCATCAGGGCACTGTCAGAAGAAGAAAGCAAGAGACTTTCCTGTGCAATATCATTGCACAGAGTAGGTAAATATTACCTCCATTTATTTTAAATAAAACAAAAAACAGCCTTTAGTATCACTTTAATATACTATATACAATAGTGCAAACATGCAAAAGTCTTAACCATTTGTGAAAAAAATCTTGTAAAGTGTGGATGCCTTATAAAACAAGGTAATGGACCGTTTTTATTGATTAATTAAATACCTACAAAGTGCATGAACAGAAAAACCTAAATCTAATCAATATTTGGTGTGTCCACATTGTGCTTTTAAAGCAACATCTGTTCTCCTAGGTACACTTATACACATAGTTTTTAAGGAAACGCAGCAGGTAGGTTGTTTTAACACCCTGGAGAACTAACCACAGTTCTTATGTGGATTTAGGCAGTATCAATTGCCTCTGTTTCTGCATATAATCCCAGACAGCCTTGTTGATGTTGAGATCAGGGCTCTCTGGGGGACAATCCATCACTTTCAGGACTCCTTGTTCTTTTCACTGAAAATAGTCCTGTATGACTTTGGCTGTACATTTGGGGTCCTTGTCCTGCAGCAAAATGTATTTGGGACCGATCAGATGCCTCCCTACTTGCTTGATAGATAAGTGTCTGCCTTCACATTTTAGCATTGAGGAGATTATTATTTCTGACCAAATCCCCAATTCCAGGCAGCCTCAGACCTGCAAGGAACCTCCACCATGTTTCATTGTTGCCTGCAGACACCTTATTGCCATTTCTGTGCATACCAGTTCTCCTGTTTTTAAGTGTAGGCGGATTGCTTAGCCTTAATTCTACATCGGAGATACAGCTTTTTAGCTGCAAGTCTTCCATAAAAAAACACATCTGAGCAAACTTTTCTGGACTGTAGATGGACATAACAGGGTCTCACTACTTTCTGCCACGTCTAATCTGGTGGGCCACTGGAAATGTTCCAATTGCAAAGGGAAGTCAGGATGATGTTTCTTTCATCTGCTGCACTGTTTCCTTGACTGACCACTGCATTTTCGATCCTTAACATTGCCTGTTTTCTGCAGAAGTGCTTAAATAGAACTTCTGGAAATACTGGTCTTCCTCAAAATATTAAACTACCTTAAGCCTTTTTTCTCTTGTGTCGGACACTGTTAACTAAATTTCTCTGGAGGACCAAAGTCACTAGACTTCGCTACTCATTGCTGGTTTTTAAAAACTGTGGGTGCAAGTGGAACAACATCCCTCATTGATTGTTTTGTCTGCACTCCCATGGGTCTCTCAAAAATATTATTGGGAATGGAAAAGCCATCCTACAATCTGGGCTACTATTGCAGTTCTTACCCACACATTCTCATCAAAAGGCCTCTCTCCCTACCCATCCCCATTAACTCCGGTGATTCAGAATCCAGACTTCACACCGGGGCTTGACAATAAACAGCTCCGGGGGTTGATAGGACTAGGTATAACTAGATGCATGCATTTTGCTACCCAGCAGGGCTGGATGTCTTTCCAAGATCTTTCTACTCTTTCACAGCCTCCCTTGAGCCCTTGGTCTGCCTTTCAATTGCACATTATTAAAGGTCTATACCAGATGCGGAATTATATGTTAGGCCACTGATATCCTTTGATCGCCTATGTGCAGAGGGGAAACATGTACCACACATTCTGTCACTTCTGTATAAACAGAATATTGAGCCTCCAGAAGGTCATATCCCTTCGTATATACGTCGCTGGGAGGAGGACCTTCAGATTTTTTTCACAAGACCGCAAATTAACAGGATTATGTCACTGGCTCACAAATCTTCCATAGCAAGCCGCTTTCACGAACAGGGATACAAGCTATTGGTCAGGTGGTATAGGGTTCCGGCCCTACTTAATAAACTGTATCTGCAAACCTCTAAGCTATGCTGGCGTTGCAATAAAGAGACAGGGACACAATTTTTGGCTGTGCCCTTTAATCACATCATTTTGGAAGGAAGTGGGGAACATGATTAAACAATTGACATTAGTTGACCTTGGTTCGGACCGTCTGGGATATCTCCTGCATTTAAATGAGCTGCCCCTTCATCACTATAAAAAGTCATTGATAGCGCATATGCTGAATGCTACCCGGGCATGTATTTCAGACCTGTGGAAGTATACGATTACACCTTCTTTGAAACATTGGTTCTCTAGGATAGATTAAATAAGAACAATGGAATCTATGACAGCGTCTCTCTACGGTAGAGAGGAGGAGTGTAGGCACACCTGGCGGCCATGGATGACCTTTTCGTGTACATCCCAGTATGTTGATTGCATCTCCGTCTAGGTTAGGAATGAGAATCTATAATGGCAGGCCGGGTTTGACGGGGGAACTTTGAGAGGGGCGGGATAGGCTGTTGGAAGCCGTGAAGGTCTTGAGCCTGGGCTAGTTAGTTGGGGGGGGTTTCTCTCTTTTTTCAGTAGATTTTGTCTCCAGGCCCCCATTGTTGGGGTCAGGAGAAAGGTTTCTTCTATCCTAAAGTAGATAAGTCAATGTATATGTATTATAGGTTAACAACTGATATAATTTTCTCATATCAGATATATTTTGGAGGTTACTATTTGATTTGATAATGAATTTTCATTAGGGTGGTGTATTAATTTATAGTCTGTATCAACCTCCTATTTTTAGTTTATGAATTTAATATGTGTCATTGCTGGTTTATTTGTTATATTTGCTTAGCAATGTTGGTCTTAACTTTTTTTTAAATTCTAAAATAGGTTTATTCCCTTTTCTGTTATTGCGTATATGTTTTGTTATAATTGAAAAAATCTTTTGAATAAAGAATTATGCTTAAAAAAATAAAACATTTGCCTGTGAGAGACCTTGTTGATGCAGGAAGGACCACTTGGTGCTTGCTGCTGTGCTTAGTTTTGCCAGTAGTACACGACTTTTCCTCAACCAGTTTCATTCCTCATACACAGCTGATTATGTTAAATTATTGATTGCATTTTTTATATTTTATCTCTTTTTATTCAATTTAAGAAAGAGTCACAAAACACAAAACGTCACCATAAAAAAGCCAATATAGTATTCTTCCTTTAGACTAACATCTCAAGCACAACACAACATAAATACACTAACAAACATTTACAAAAGGTGTATCTCCTAGGACTTTATCATAATAACAATAAGGCAAGAGACAAAGTGAGAGGTGGGGGCACCCCACACCCAAATGCAAAAACTCCAACTGGTCCCCCCCCCTTAGAAAAGTCTAAATATTCTAATATTTGTTCCCCATTTCTACCAAAGAACTGTCTGAGGATCTGAAAAAAAGAATTGTTGCTCTACATAAAAATGGCCTAGGCAATAAGAAGATTGCCAAGACCCTGAAACTGAGCTGCAGCATGGTGGCCAAGACCATACAGCGGTTTAACAGGACAGGTTCCACTCAGAACAGGCCTCGCCATGGTCGACCAAAGAAGTTGAGTGTACGTGCTCAGTGTCATATCCAGAGGTTGTCTTTGGGAAATAGACATATGAGTGCTGCCAGCATTGCTGCAGAGGTTGAAGGGGTGGGGGATCAGCCTGTCAGTGCTCAGACCATATGCCGCACACCACATTAAATTGGTCTGCATGGCTGTCATCCCAGAAGGAAGCCTCTTCTAAAGATGATGCACAAGAAAGCCCGCAAACAGTTTGCTAAAGACAAGCAGACTAAGGGCATGGATTAGTGGAACCATGTCCTGTGGTCTGAGACAAAGATAAACTTATTTGGTTCAGATGGTGTCAAGCATGTGTGGCGGCAACCAGGTGAGGAGTACAAAGATAATTGTGTCTTGCCTACAGTCAACCATGGTGGTGGGAGTGTCATGGTCTGGGTCTGCATGAGTGCGCCGACACTTGGGAGCTACAGTTCATTGAGGGAACCATGAATGCCAACATGTACTGTGACATACTGAAGCAGAGCATGATCCCCTTCCTTCAGAGACTGGGCCGCAGGGCAGTATTCCAACATGAGAACGACCCCAAACACACCTCCAAGATGACCACTGCCTTGCTAAAGAAGCTGGGGGTAAAGGTGAGGGACTGGCCAAGCATGATTCCAGACCTAAACCCATCTGTGGGACATCCTCAAACGGAAGGTGGAGGAGTGCAAGGTCGCTAACATCCACCAGCTCTGTGATGTCATCATGTAGGAGTGGAAGAGGACTCCAGTGAAGCTCTGGTGAACTCCATGCCCAAGAGGGTTAAGGCAGTGCTGGAGAATAATGGTGGCCACATCACATGAAAAGATATAATAAAATATTTACAAATATGTGAGGGGTGTACTCACTTTTGTGAGATACTGTATGTAATGAACAAAGGAGGTCACTCCCTCAGTACAGGGACCATTCAAGGAATGCTTTACATTTTCTCAGTGAATTCAAAGTGTTCTCTAGTTGCACGATTTAATGTCAAGATCTCCCCCTTGTCCAATCAGTAAACACTTTGCAGTCATTAAAAAAAAAGCAAACTGTTCTCTGAATGGCGCCCGTGCTGAGCAAATAAGCTCCCGTGTTCAGTAGACAGCAGGTACCTGGAAGTAAATGGAGATCACTTGAGTAGAGGTGTCCACTAGAGTGATTTTCAGCTTCCAGGAGGATTGGCCAGGTATGGCATAATTACATACAGCTGCCTCTGCTAATGCATCCTAATGCAGGACTGAATACAGCAGCAGCAGGTCCCAGAAACGTCAGTATGCCCATTCTCCAAACTGTACAAGCTGTGTGCATGAGGCCTTATACTAGAAAATTGTAAACTTTGTTGTAGCTTTATTAAAGTTGAACAAAAAAAGGATTCCCAATGTGGAAATTATTCTCCTTTTCTATATAAAAGTTGAGTTTAGTGAAATTATTATGGAAGAATAAAATGACCTCCCATAAGTTTCAAGCACCATTTTTTTACTCCGAAATGTATATTGAATTTACACAAAACCAGAAAGAATAAAGACGATCCCTGAGAAAATGTAATATGACATCCAACGTTTATTAGCACAATACAATAAGTTAACCAAGGCAACATCAGAATTCTTCTCTATTTAATCTCTAAGGATATCCGGCTGTTAAGCAACAGGGATTCATGCTGAAACCTGCGGGCTTTCTTTCGCTCGCACATGATCCCAACTAACCCTTGAGTACCTTGCTAGCGATACAATCAAATTGAGCATAACGTGAGAGACTATGTTATTTTTAAGCATCTCCAAGGTTAAGATTGATTTGGATGATAACATGAAGTGCTATGAGAACATTTTGGAACAAAAATTGTTGACATACCTTTCGACTGGAATACCTTCACCATATAAAAATAGAGAACATAAAGCAGAGTTCCAGGTATGGATATCCAGTTTAGACCAAGGTAACTATGTACTATGTATATGACATACCTGGCCAATGGTGCTGGAAGTTGGACTAATGTAGATACCGTTACTCCAGTGAACTCCACTTGCTCCTGTGTCCCATGCCAAGTGGCTGCCCTTATGCATTCTGAACACAGAAGGTCAGCTGCTCAGCAACAGCACCATTCAGAGAATGATTTGAATTTTCTGAATGGATGCAAAACATTTTCTGATTGAAGGAAGCGGAGCAGTGACATCATGCTTACCACCTTGTCCAATCAGAGAACGCTTTGCATTCATTCAATTTTCATGTTCGATTAATCGATTTTTTAAAATCGATTAATCGACTAATTTCGATTAATTATAATGCACATACAAATCCAACTACTTTTAGCTGATTTAGCACCGTTGTTATGGCAACGGCCGAAGCCAGACATAGCGGGGCATGGCTAGGACGTCACACGTCATAAACTCAGTATCACCATGCCCATAATCTCAGCCTTACCATGCCCATAATCGCAGCCTCACCATGCCAATAATCGCAGCCTCACTGTAGTCAGTGCCTGTGCCTGGATTACACAGTCTGCGGGCATCTCCTGCTGTGTGTCTCGGAGCTGAGTGTGAAAACTTTGGCCGCGCTGTGAGAAAAGTCCCACCCTCCTCCTAGATCAGCTCGTGTGATAGACAGAACACTGCGTCTATCACACAAGCTGATCTAGGAGGAGAGCGGGACTTTTCTCACAGCACGGCCTCACCGTGCCCATAATCTTAGCCTTACCGTGCTCATAATCGCAGCCTCACCATGCCCATAATCGCAGCCTCACCGTTCCCATAATGCAGTCTCACCGTGCCCATAATCGCAGCTTCACCATGCCCATAATGCTGTCTCACCGTGCCCATAATCGCAGCCTTGCTGTGCCTATAATCGCAGCCTCACCGTGCCCATAATGCTGTCTCACCGTGCCCATAACGCTGTTTCACCGTGCCCATAATCGCAGCCTTGCCGCGCCTATAATGGCAGCCTCACCGTGCCCATAATGCAGTCTCACCTTGCCCATAATGCAGTCTCACTGTGCCCATAATGCTGTCTCACCATGCCCATAATCGAAGCCTCACTGTAGTCAGTGCCTGTTCCTGGATTACACAGTCTGCGGGCATCTCCCGCTGTGTGTCTCGGAGCTGAGTGTGAAAACTTTGGCCACGCTGTGAGAAAAGTCCCGTCCTCCTCCTAGATCAACTCGTGTGATAGACAGAACACTGCGGCCAAAGTTTTCACACTCAGCTCCGAGACACACAGTGGGAGATGCCCGCAGACTGTGTATGACATATAGTGGAGGAGGAGGGAGCGGAGCGCTGCCCTGCAGCCACAGCTTGGCCTACAGCGGCCCCAGGGCAGGCAGCCTACAGATCAAAAAAATTTTGATCGATCAAAAAAGTTAACGATTAATCGAAGAATTAATCTTTCATTTCCCCAGCCCTAGTACAGATATATACATGCTATGGATAACTGCGCCTAAAGTATAATTAAAAGCAAACTTTTTTTTATTAGTTTTGTACAGAAAGGAGAGAAATTAGTACATCTGTCAGGTTTTATTGCTGTCAGTGTCCCCATTAGGGAAAGCCATCCTAATGGGGATTCCTGGTGACTGTAATCACTGAAATGAAAAGTGAAATAAAATCCCACCTTTTGGTTTGTCCGCAGAACAGGAATAATGGGGACATCTCCCAATGGAGACACTAGTTCTGTTGACAACTAGGGATTCATTCACTTCAGAGGGTTTTCCTCTCACTTCCTGATTTGGCTGTGGGACAGGAAGTGAAAGGAAGTCCCACGAATAAGACTGGCAAAAAAATACCTGACAGGAGGTAAACCTTACTTTCCCTATCCCTTGCAGCAATGACTCCCCCTCTCTCTCTCTCTCTCTCTCTCTCTCTCTCTCTGGGTGGTAATTCTGGGCTGGACATTAAAATGGACCCATAGTCTTCCGGGCCTTCATGTCCCATGGTGCATTTGTCTTGGCTCCTCATTGGTCCTTGGCTGCAGCCAATAGGGAGGCAGGAGGAATCAGAGCAGGCAGAAATCTCTGCAAGCGCTGCTCTGTCCATGTCCAGCGCTGCTTGACAGAAGAAGGGGGGTGAGTGGGGGAAATACACTGACAGCCCACGCTTGCTTCTCCCCTTGTCACATCGCTGCTGCATTTCTTACTCCCGCAGCTTTGCCAGGCAGGGGGAGGGAGGATTAGAGAGTGCAGGCAGTGGCAGCAGCTTCCCAGTATGGCTGGCGTTCCCACTGAGAGGGCTTTGCTTGCCAGCTGTGGCACATGTGCCATAGGTTCAACATCACTGACCTAGGGGAACTAGGCCTCAAGTGCAGATCCCAATACTTCTAGAGGGTCGCACAATAGCGCATTTTCACACCTCAACACCCAAAAATGTCAGTCCCGCTGCATTTTTTGCAGCATATTGCAATGCACACAGAAGAAGTTGGAGTACAATAACTCCCAGCATTGCTGTTAGTGGACACAATAATAGTCTCCCATCAATTTTGTCAGTGGACGTAATAACAACCCCCAGCATTGGTGACAGTGGATGCAATAATAATCCTCAACATTGGTGTCGATGGACACGATAACAATCCTCAATTTTAGTGTTAGTGGATGCATTAATATTCCCAATATTGGTATCAGTGGAAGTAATAATGACCCCCAGCATTGATGTCTGTGGATACTAATATAACCCCCACCTTTGTGCCTGTGAATGCAATAATAACTCTCAAAATTGGTGTCAGTGGACACAATAACAGCCCTCAACACTGATGTCAGTAGATGAAATATTAATCCCCAACATTGTTATCAGTGGAGGCAATAATAACCTCCAACACTGATGTCAGTTGATTCAATAATGATCCCCAACATTGATGTCAGTTGACACAATAATAACCCCCAACAGTGGTGTCAGTGGATGCAATAATAACTTTCCACTTTGATGCCAGTGGATACAATAATAACTCCCAAAACTGGTGTTAGTGAGTACAAAAATAACCCTAACATTGATTTCAGTGAGTGCATTAACCACTTCAGCCCCGGAAGATTTGGCTGCTCAATGACCAGCCCATTTTTTTTGATACAGCACTGCGTCACTTTAACTGACAATTGCGCTGTCGTGGAAACCTGTACCCAAACAAAATTGATGTCCTTTTTTTCCCACAAATAGAGCTTTCTTTTGGTGGTATTTGAACACCTCTGCAGTTTTTATTTTTTGCGCTATAAACAAAAGAAGTGTGACAATTTTGAAAAAAACACAATATCTTTTACTTTTTGCTATAATAAATATCTCACATATTTTATCAAAAAAACACATTTTTTCCTCAGTGTATTCTTCTACATATTTTTGTTTTTAAAAAATCGCAATAAGCGTATAATGATTGGTTTGCGCAAAAGTTATAGCATCTGCAAAATAGGGGATAGATTTGTGGCATTTTTATTATTATTATTTTTTTACTAGTAATGGCGGCGAGCTGTGATTTTTATCCGGACTGCGATATTGCGGCAGACAAATTGGACACTTTTGACACATTTTTGGGACCATTGACAATTATACAGCGATCAATGCAATGCTATAAAAATGCACTGATTAATGTATAAATGTCACTGGTAGGGAAGGGGTTAACACTAGGGGGCAATCAAGGGTTTTACTGTGTTCTCTAGGTTCTCTAGGAGTGTTCTAACTGTAGGGGGGATGGGACTGTCTAGGAGGAGAGAGAGATCGGTGTTCATACATAGTATGAACACACAATCTCTCTCTACTCCCCTGAAAGAACCGAGATCTGTGTGTTTGTACACACAGATCCCGGTTCTCGCTCTGTCACGAGTGACTGCGGGAGCCCGACGGTCATCGTCCCCGCCCAGCACTCGCATCAGCTCCGGGCACACGCTGGGGGTGCACATACGTGCCCCTAGTAGCCAAAAGGCGAAGCGACGCAAGGTAACGTTTCACCCAGCCATGCCATTCTGCCGCAGTAAAACTGCGGCGGCTGGTCGCCAAGTGGTTGATAACGTCAGCATTGGTGTCAGTGGACGCAATAGTAATTCTCATCATTAGTGTCAGTGAGTGTAATCATAACCTCCAACTGCATGGTATTTATACATGTAATTATGGTTTCTTTCTCATTCATTAGGAAAGCAGGGATTCAAGTATTCTGAGACAATTTGGGTGGAATTAGACACTGGCAATAAAAAAAAGCAGTAGGCCAGCAAGGTATAACCCCTCCCACTGCTATCATATTGCAGTTTTTTTTGCTAGTGACCGGGGACGATGGACATCTTCTTTCTATTAAGATACATTTTTATTATTTTCTCTTTTTTCAAGATTATTTTACCTTTAATCAATACTTCGTCTAAACTGTACATGCTGACCAGCTAGGCTATGCTATGGTACAGTCAGGTCCATAAATATTGGGACATCGACACAATTCTAATCTTTTTGGCTCTATACACCATCACAATGGATTTGAAATGAAACAAACAAGATGTGCTTTAACTGCAGACTTTCAGCTTTAATTTGAGGGTATTTACATCCAAATCAGGTGAATGGTGTAGGAATTACAGCAGTTTGTATATGTGCCTCCCACTTTTTAAGGGACCAAAAGTAATGGGACAATTGGCTGCTCAGCTGTTCCATGGCCAGGTGTGTGTTATCCCCTCATTATCCAATTTACAAGGAGCAGATAAAAGGTCCAGAGTTCATTTCAAGTGTGCTATTTGCATTTGGAATCTGTTGCTGTCAACTCTTAATGTGAGATCCAAAGAGCTGTCACTATCAGTAAAGCAAGCCATCATTAGGCTGAAAAAACAAAACAACTGTTTGGAACATCCTTAAAAAGAAAGAGAAAGAACGCACCGGTGAGCTCAGCAACACCAAAAGACCTGGAAGACCACGTAAAACAACTGTGGTGGATGACCGAAGAATTCTTTCCCCGGTGAAGAAAACACCTTTCACAACAGTTGGCCAGATCAAGAACACTCTCCAGGAGGTAGGTGTATGTGTGTCAAAGTCAACAATCAAGAGAAGACTTTACCAGAGTGAATACAGAGGGTTCACCACAAGATGTAAACCATTGGTGAGCCTCAAAAACAGGAAGGCCAGATTAGAGTTTGCCAAACAACATCTAAAAAAGCCTTCACAGTTTTGGAACAACATCCTGTGGACAGATGAGACCAAGATCAACTTGTACCAGAGTGATGGGAAGAGAAGAGTATGGAGCAGGAAAGGAACTGCTCATGATCAAAAGCATACCACCTCATCAGTGAAGCATGGTGGTGGTAGTGTCATGGCGTGGGCATGTATGGCTGCCAATGGAACTGGTTCTCTTGTATTTATTGATGATGTGACTGCTGACAAAAGAAGCAGGATGAATTCTGAAGTGTTTTGGGCAATATTATCTGCTCATATTCAGCAAAATGCTTCAGAACTCATTGGGCGGCACTTCACAGTGCAGATGGACAATGACCCGAAGAATACTGCGAAAGCAACCAAAGAGTTTTTTAAGGGAAAGAAGTGGAATGTTATGCAATGGCCAAGTCAATCACCTGACCTGAATCTTATTGAGCATGCATTTCACTTGCTGAAGACAAAACTGAAGGGAAAATGCCCCAAGAACAAGCAGGAACTGAAGACAGTTGCAGTAGAGGCCTGGCAGAGCATCACCAAGGATGAAACCCAGCGTCTGGTGATGTCTATGCGTTCCAGACTTCAGGCTGTAATTGACTGCAAAGGATTTGCAACCAAGTATTAAAAAGTGAATGTTTGATGGATGATTGTTAATCTGTCCCATTACTTTTGGTCCCTTAAAAAGTGGGAAGCACATATACAAACTGTTGTAATTCCTACACCGTTCACCTGATTTGGATGTAAACACCCTCAAATTAAAGCTGAAAGTCTGCAGTTAAAGCACATCTTGTTTGTTTCATTTCAAATCCATTGTGGTGTTGTATAGAGCCAAAAAGATTAGAATTGTGTCGATGTCCCAATATTTATGGACCTGAGTGTATCTATGCAGCTACCTGATTTCTGATTAGGCATATCCTTATTAGTTTGGAAGCTGTACCCTAAATCTGATGGATCAACGATTGCAGGGCTTGCCTGGAATGCGACATTTGGACACTGGGCTCTGTCTGTGGAGCTTCTCAGACTTATGTGCACTGTGTTAGTTAACCGCAGAGTACTTTAATCCTTGGATCTCTGAAAGGAGCAGCAGTGGTGGTGGAAACTGCCTCAGTGTCACTTTTCCAAGTTATTAAAACCACAGTGGCCTGTCTGCTGGCGGCACTAACAGGCAACTCCTGAACCACACAGTTGCTGACTACATTGGTCAGCTTTTTATGCTGAAACCACTCCCACTAAATATAATAGAAATTTCCTGGCCTGGGTTGCCCCAGAGTGGCACATTCTCAGCCACAATTCTTTTATATTTGTGTTCCTTCCTCTATGGGCAGAGTACCCTAAATCATACATGGCAAAGAACTGTTGAAAACAACCCCCTTCCTCTATTTCCAGGCCTGGGTGGTCTCACCGTAACATAGTCATAGAATTATTGCAATCCCTCTCCAGTAATGCCCTGTACACACGGTCGGACATTGATCGGACATTCCGACAACAAAATACATGGATTTTTTCCGACGGATGTTGGCTCAAACTTGTCTTGCATACACACGGTCACACAAAGTTGTCGGAAAATCCGATCGTTCTAAACGCGGTGACGTAAAACACGTACGTCGGGACTATAAACAGAGCAGTAGCCAATAGCTTTCGTCTCTTAATTTATTCTGAGCATGTGTGGCACTTTGTGCGTCGGATTTGTGTACACACGATTGGAATTTCCGACAACAAATTTTGTTGTCGGAAAATTTTATAGCAAGCTCTCAAACTTTGTGTGTTGGAAATTCCGATGGAAAATGTGTGATGGAGCCCACACATGGTCGGAATTTCCGACAACAAGGTCCTATCACACATTTTCTGTCGGAAAATCGGACCATGTGTACAGGGCATTAGTCTTTCTTAAGATACAAAAAGGTAAAGACGGCAGCAAAAACTAAACATACATATTGTTCCTCAGAGTGAAGACCTAAAATTCAAAGCAGCACTAGCCAACATCCACACCACAGTCTCCAGTAACAATCTTTTGCACCCCCATTGTTTGTATGCCAGCTTTGCACTTCAACTGCTTCCATACCAGTTGGTAAAAATAACACCCTTCCTCTAGGTTCTTAGACTGGATAGTCTCACAATACCTTTTCTCCACCTTCCATCACTATTTTTTTTAAACATATACAGAATATAATTTTTTATATTTTTTATTTTTATTTGTTTATTTCCTTGTTATTTAGCAATTAAAATTGTAATTTTTTTCATTTATTTATTTACTGTTAAATGTTCCTCCAAAGGCTGCCCCTCCCTAGTAAAGCAAGCAGACAGGGACAGCGAGGCTATAAAAACAAACTTACAAGCGATCACTGCTTCGTGTCAAAGTTGTACCACTGGTCAATGTTAGTTTCAATATGCGTTCGAGGTACTAGCCTGCCTTGCTGTATGTGTCATGTCAGAGATGGCCTTCAATGAAGTGTGGAGGATTTGTGATTGAGAAGCTAACTTAAAAAAACAAAAAACAAATAAGACCTGGATCACAAAGAACTACCAAAAACCCACTTCGTAGAAAACACACTTGCCTTGTTTGTGTTTGCACAGAATAGATCAGTGAGGGCGAACCTTGGCACCCTAGATGTTTTGGAACTACATTTACCATGATGCCCATGCACTCTGCAGTGTAGTTGAGCATCATGGGAAATGTAGTTCCAAAACATCTGGGGTGCCAAGGTTCACCATCACTGGAATAATCTATTCTACCTTGATCTTGCTACTGTTTTTTTTTTTTTTTTCCTGAAGTGTCTCTGGAACGGTACATTTTTGTTTTTAGTGTAAAAAAACACCTGCCTTGTGTCTAAGCCTTTTCTCTCTTCCATCTGCTCACGAAACTGCCCTCCTGCTGGTCAGTTTTTTCAAAATTGGGGATACAGCAGGGGTGGACCTGGAGTGAGTGTGCATGGTGTTTTGAGTGCACAGTGTTTTTAAATTTTTTTCCTCAAAGAATGTAGTGAGATGCTGCAAAAAAGGGCAGCTAGTAAACAGATGATAGCCACAACTGCCTGATGCACTAAAATCACCCAAAGCTAAAAGTTTTAAAAACAAAAAAGATCCTAATTAAAAGAAAAAAGTGGCTATGGATATGGACAATTGAAGAGCTATCTATAAATCAGCTGTTGTAGCCAGATATTGACTTGGAAAGAAACTGCCCAGCATTGGAATTCAAAGAACGTAAAGGGGTTGTAAACCCTCGTTTTTTTCTTTTCATAAAAATAACAAACATGTCTATACTTACCTGCTCTGTGCAATCATTCCACACAGAGCAGCCCTGATCCTCTTCTTCTGGGGTGCCCAGCTGGCACTCCAGACCCCTCCTCTTCATTGGGTGCCCCCCATGGAAAGCCTCTATTGACATAGACAGCTGGACTTGGCCCTGCTCCCTGCTCCCCTGTCACTGGATTTGATTGATAGCAGCAGGTGGCTCCTGCTGCTATCAAGCTGTCCAATGAGGAGAGAGGCAGCGCTTGTGCACATTGCTGGATCGGATAAGGCTTAGGTAAGGAAAAGGGGGGGGGAGTCTGGGGCGGGCTGCAGCACAGAATGTTTTTCACCTTAATGCATACAATGCATTAAGGTGAAAAACCTTGAAGCTCTACAACCACTTTAAGCATATTTTGTTAAAGTAGATGTAAAGCCAACCACTGAAATCTCATATAAGCTTTAAAGCCTCACTCCAGGATATCTTCAAGGAATGCCTTGTGAAAAAACACATGCAGCCTGTTATCTCTATAGGGCATGTGAACAGCCACAGGCTGTAAAAAAGGCTGCAGGACATTGGCAGCATAAGGCTGTAACACAGGATGAAAAAAGGGTAAAACCCTTACCTTTTGCTACATACATGACATCCGGTAATTGTTTATTGTCTACTCTACTCTAACAGACCTGCCCGTTACAGGCCACACACCAATCTCCCCCTATGCATTTTGTCAGAAGCTGCAGAATGCTTCCCCTATCACAGCTGAAGCGTATTGTCAGTATGGCTGCTGTGATCTGACTCTTTTGCAGTGAGAGGGCCGGCTTATCCAAAAGCCCCTCCATTGGCCCTTTTAAGTCAGCTGGCTTAATTCCCACATTAATTCGTGACTGAAGTATGTGCCAATATTACGGCTGCATTTTTTATTTTCCCCAACCTTATCCTTTTAACCCCCAATAAACAATCAGATGACACCAATTCTCTTTTTTTGGGTTTTAAAGGCCATAGGAGCCATTTTATTAAATATAAAATACAACTTTATTATCAAAATATAACTTTATTCTTTATTTTACATATCTGAACATTAAAACCCAATCCTAATACAGTAATTAAAATGATTAAAGTCCAGGATCTTAGAAGGCAGATCGTTTCCTACTGACTGGCTGTATCCACCATCAAAATAGACTTCAAGGCCCTCAGCCACAACTACACTAGCTCGAGGACTATTAGTATTAAGATACAGCCAAATGACTCATAAAATCATTGCTGGCTTAAATTTACCAGGGTAGGGACACCCATACCTGAGATGGGCCCCACCCCTCCTTCTCCAAAATTTGTAACCGTGACTGCCCTCCAAGACCCCGAGACTCCTGACAACTGCTACGACATTCTAGATAACATAAACAAACCCCACACACCATACCCCACACAGCAACCCTGTGAAACCAAAATACCCATCAATCATAGAGAGATGGAACAAAACTACTGAAGGAAAGAAAAACAATCAAATTATTAAGGGAGGGAGGGCGGTAGAAATTTAGCACCGCGCTTTCCAGGCTCCGGCTGTCTTTTGGGGCTAGTACAGCCCCTATATTCCTCAGCAGGCTACTCCCTGCCCTACCCTGCCCCACCCTGCCCCACGCCTGCTGTCTCCAATCAAAACAGGACCCTACACTTAGCACACCATTAACCTGTTTAACCCACTGCTTTCCAGCATCCTATCTTGCCAACACAGTCATGTCTGGCCTTCCGCCTATGTTGTACCTCCAGCTCCAGGCCTTATTCTTGACTGAGGTATGTGCCGATATATTACGGCTGCTTTTCCTTTTCCCCAACCTTATCCTTGTAACCCCCAATAAACAATCAGACAACACAAATTATCTTTTTTGGGTTTTAAAGGCCATAGCAGCCATTTTATTAAATATAAAATACAACTTTATTACCAAAATACAGTATAACTTTATTCTTCAAGGCCCACAGCCGCAACTACACCAGCTCGAGGACTATTACTATTAAGATACCCGCAATACAGCCAATTGACTCATTAAACCAATAATGGCTTAAATTTACCAGGGTAGATACCTGAGATGGGCCCCTCCTTCTCTAAAATTTGTAACCGTGACTGACCTCCAAAACCCTGAGACTCCTGCCAGAAATACCCAAGCATGAAACCTTATGCTTGGGTGGCTCTCCACACCCACAGGGCACACTGTATGCCATCCTGAAGACCTAAAGTCCACATGTCTATACCAGTGGCATTCAGATGAACTCCATCACCCCTAAAATACAACCCGGGGTCCTGTTCTATTTCCAAATGGCGGACCACTATGCCCCCATTCCTGATAAAGAACCTGTCGGCCTTGATCCTTGCCTTATTTAACCTATCAACAGAGCGGGCCATGCGCCAAGCCATCTAGACACAATGTCCAACCAAATTACAATAATATCAGAAAACAACAATTTCAATCTTAACAAGTCAAACTTAATATCCCTAACCAACTGCCTAGATGCCTGTATAGCCAAATCATTCCCCCCCAACATGCAACAGGAGAGTGTTGGGGGGTCTAGCCAGCCAGCATACCGATAAATCTCAGGTATATGCAAAATGTATAAAAAAATACAGCGCTGTCAGAAAAAGTAATATGACATACATTAATTGATCTGCTGTCTATACTACTGGTGGGATAAATGAGCTGCGGTTGCAAAATGTGAGATACCCACAATACAAAACATTATAAAAATAGAAACCGCGCTAAATAAAATTAAATTCAAAGGAAGTAAGTGTACATCAAATTAATGAGTCCATCAAAAACATCAGAACAGAGTCAATTGTCATCCGGCAGGAGATCACCATAGGACACAAATCTTCATCCCCAGCAAAGAAGTGACATCACACTCAAAATCACCGTAGAAAATAGTGTTGGAGATAGGACAGTCCTTCACCTTCAAAACAACTGCCTCTTACCAGCTCCCTTGATCTCTGGTCAGGAGATCAAATACGCCTTTTGGCTTATAACCCAGCCACAGTCTCAAAGTGGGATGGATGTAACGCCAGATCAAGTCCTCCTATTTGTCTTAAATGACCCCCAAGCAGCTTATCCAATGGCCAGTCATATAAAAGAGAAAAGGGGCTCCCATAGTGTAAAACCATATAAGATTTTTATTCATAAAAAAGTAATGCACTTACATGTATTCAAAAAAGTTCAGGCAACAATGGATATGCGAGCCGGCCAGCTCTCTCTGTGTAAACACCCGTAGCTTCCGGGACTGCGTATTAGTGTTGTGGTGGCGTCAGCACGCCGCTCTCCCTACGTCGTTTCATCAAACCTGACGTCATCCAGGGGCACGGGCGGCGTGCTGATCACCACCAATTATATGCCAGTTAATTACAAAGGGAAACGCCCAGTCCTGAGGTCCGAGCAGTGGATGATGCGGATGCCGCCATATTACAATGGGGCAGACGCCAGTGTGTTAACAGGGAAAGACCCCGGTATTAATCGATGTCCTCCCTTAACTAAAAAGTGTACCATACTGATGTTTATTATATACCCAATCTACAATACAAAAGATTGTGCATATTAGTTGTGTGTAAACTTATTATTGTTAGTAATATGTAAATGTAACCCGCAGAACGGAGTGGTGGCATCTAGTGGCCAAACTCTATATGGCATGGCCTCAAACCTTTATATCCCATTTGTAGAGTCACTTAGATGCATCAAATAAAATTCTAAAAACAAAAATAATAATAAAATAAAATATATTTGTCTTTCACTAACCTTCCACTATGGAGAGAAAAAGACAAGGAGGAAAAAACCAGAAAAGTGTTTAAGGAGAGAAATTTTGTATTAATGTTTGACTGGGTTACATAGAACATGCAGTGTCCAGCACCAGGCATAATAAAGGCCCGTCTGGGTGGTTATACTAAGCCAAAAATAGGTACAAGCATATCAAATCACTATGGCCCATGTATTAACTAGGTAAATCTTCCTATTACCGAATATTCTATGTTAATTGATACCCTGTAGGTCAATCAAAAGATTATGTAATGTAAACATGTGACTTAGAATTAAGAACGTATATGCACGTCCCACACCCCCCCCCCAATGCTGCAAGGGACTCAGGACTGGCTTACATATATTCGCCCTAGCTGTTATCAATGAAAGAGTTGACATCTGTATCTATATTAAGGCCATAAGGGGTGTAACAGCGTACCCTATGGATCCACGCCATCTCCATCTTAGATAGTTCCCTAACTAAGGATCCGCCTCTCCAATGGGCATTATACTTGTCAATAGCTAGAAAAATTGTATTGGCTGGGTCCCGGTTATGGACCCTATCATAGTGTTTGGAAACAGAATGGAATTTGAAACCTGTTTTGATGTTAGTTATGTGTTCCCCCAAACGCACCTGCATAGCCCGTTTGGTTCGGCCTATGTATTGGAGACCACATGGGCATTGGAGCAGGTATACAACCCCAGTGGAGCTGCATGTAATGAATGGTTCTATTTTGTGCTCTCTGGAGGTACTAGTTGAGACAAATGATGATGTCTTTTTGGTTTTAATCCGATTAAGTGTGCAGATTTGACATCTGCGGCATTGGTGATAGCCTGAGAGACCTTGAAAAAAAGACAATCTCTTGCCAGGGGGGTCTACTACATTGGGGGCAATAATATTCCTCAACGAGGGGGCCCCTCTAACTATCACCTGAGGTTTCTTGGGCAAAAAAGTGTTAATCAATGTGTCATTACCCAACAGATGCCAATGTTTACTGATGATTTTTTTGATTTGGTAATGTTGGGTTGAATAAGCTGTGATGAAAGGGATAACTGGACCCTCTTTCTTTTTCGTAGGGGCCATATCCAAAAGTTCAGATCTGTCACGCCTTTCTACTTCTTCTATGATAGTCTCTAATGGATCTCTATCATAGCCCTTCTCTAAAAACCTCTTTTTTAGAATGTTTGCCTGGACTCTATAGTCCTCCACGTTTGAGCAGTTGCGTCTCATCCTGCCGAACTGACTCCTAGGTACCGACTGAAGCCAGCTGTCTTTGTGGCAACTGTCGAGGGGTATAAATGCATTTCGATCTGTCTGTTTAAAAAAAGTGATCATTTTAAAAGAGTCTATTTCCTTATAGATGGTTAAATCTAAAAAGTTGATCTTTTCTTGACTGGCTTCGTGAACAAACCTGATACCCCTCTCATTATTGTTAACTTGAGAGAAAAAGTCTTCTAGTTCAGGGATAGACCCCTGCCAGAGGAGGAGGACGTCATTTATATACCTGGCCCAAAAGACCAGGTGTGGACTACGGTCCTTATAGATGACGTCCTCCTCCCACTTGGCCATGAAGAGATTAGCCAAGCTTGGGGCGTACTTGGCGCCCATAGCAACGCCTCGTTGCTGTTGATAATAACAGTGGTTGTACCAGAAATAATTATGATTTGCCGCAAAATCCAATAGCTCCATGATATAATCTTGCTGTCTTAATGGGATTTTGGAAAGGGTGTTCAAAAAATATTTTACGGCTGCGAATCCTAAGTGATGTGGAATTATAGTGTATAATGAAGTCACATCAGCTGTCACCAATCATGTTCGACTATTGGGTTTCAACTGAGACAACAAATTTATCACATGCTTCGTATCTTTTATGTAGGAAGGCATTTGTTGTACTAGGGGTTGCAAAAAAAAGTCTATGTACTTGCCCACCCGGGACGTAACCGAATCAATGCCACTGACTATAGGTCGTCCCGGGGGGCAAGTCAAACTTTTATGGACTTTAGGCAAACAATACAGAATCGGAACTCTAGGAGCCCTAGGGACCAAAAAAATTTTTTCTTTGTCATTGAGTATCCCTTCTCGATATCCTTTAGTGACTAATTTATCCAAATCACTCTTATATTTAATCACTGGATTCCCAGGTAAGGAGGTATACGTATCCTGATCTCCCACGATGTTGGACATTTCCCGTAAGTAATCTTTCCTATCGAGAATTACTATCCCCCCACCTTTGTCAGCGGGACGGATTACAATCTCCTTATTATTACAAAGGGAATCCAATCCTTCCTTCAATGTGCTAGTCATCCTATGATTGGCCACTTTAAGGGAATCCAGGTCTCTAAGGACCACGTCCCTGAACACCCTCAATGAAGGTGCCAAGGTGCCCGGAGGGTTAAAAGTGGAAGCATTGGCTAATCCAGTATGTTGATACTCCTGTTGGACAGGTAGCCTAGATCCTTCTGAACAATTGGCAAAATATCTTTTAGCCCGGGTTCACACCTATGCGAATTAGAGGTGCGTTTCCACACCTCTAATTCGCATAGCAGGAGAATGTGACTGGCTCCCTATGGAGCCAGTTCACATATCTCCGGGGCGGCTGCGGTGCGCACTGCACAAAAACGCTGTGCGTCTTGGGCTGCGTTTCAGGGCCGAATTCAGGCATAGAATCGGCCCTGATTCGTCCCTGAAACGGTGAACAGGGACGCACAGCGCTCCTGTGCGATCCGCAGCCCGTTGTGGTGTGAACCCAGGCTAAATGTTAATCCTTCGGACATATTTGTGGACGTCCATATATGTTTGAAATTTGTTTAGCTTTTTTGGGGGTGCAAATTTCAAACCTTTATTTAATAGCGCCAACTCCGATTGGGTTAAAACCTGGGTGCTAAGATTGAAGATCCCATCAGCCCTTACATTCTTATCTTTTTTGGATCTTGCTCTCCTCCCCCCTCTGGTTCCTCTTTGTTTTCTACCGGCCTTTTTATTCCCTGATTGGATCTGGGAAAACCCCAAGGATGTGATTCCTGATTCCTGCCATGGGTATTAGCAGGCCGGTCCCTTACTGATCTATAATATCCCTGTTCATAATTGGGGTGGTCCCCTCTATCATATTGTATAGGGCCTGCTCTATCCCTTAAAGGATAAAAATGGTTACGTGTATCTACCCCATAGTCCACTTCATCCTCGTCCCCCTCCATGTTATAGTGCTGGGGATTGTCACCATAATGATGTTGACTGGGTTGTGTATCATAACCATATTCATTATAATGTCTTTTACCTTGGTTGATCACGATCATTATACCTTGGTTGATCACGATTAATATCAGAATATGGAGTAGTCCTATGATTCTGATGCTGATTTTGATTATATGGTTGGGACTGCCTTCGTTCGCGATTCCCATTCTGATTGTATTGTTGGTACCCCCCAGCCTTTCGTGTGTGCTGGCCTCCCCTATTGGGAACTGATGATCTCTGGGGTGATTGGTAGGATACTCGTCTACCCCTTTTAGACTGTTTGTTATTTACGTGGGGTTTCTTAGGGGTTCTCTGGGAACCATTCCTAGATGGAGGGTGCTGGTTCTGAACTGGGGGTTGTGATGGAACATCACCCCCTTGCACAGTAACCTGTGAAAGACAAATATATTTTATTTTATTATTATTTTTGTTTTTAGAATTTTATTTGATGCATCTAAGTGACTCTACAAATGGGATATAAAGGTTTGAGGCCATGCCATATAGAGTTTGGCCACTAGATGCCACCACTCCGTTCTGCGGGTTACATTTACATATTACTAACAATAATAAGTTTACACACAACTGATATGCACAATTTTTTGTATTGTAGATTGGGTATATAATAAACATCAGTATGGTACACTTTTTAGTTAAGGGAGGACATCGATTAATACCGGGGTCTTTCCCTGTTAACACACTGGCGTCTGCCCCATTGTAATATGGCGGCATCCGCATCATCCATTGCTCGGACCTCAGGACTGGGCGTTTCCCTTTGTAATTAACTGGCATATAATTGGTGGTGATCAGCACGCCGCCCGTGCCCCTGGACGACGTCAGGTTTGACGAAACGACGTAGGGAGAGCGGCGTGCTGACGCCACCACAACACTAATATGCAGTCCCGGAAGCTACGGGCGTTTACACAGAGAGAGCCGGCCGGCTCGCATATCCATTGTTGCCTGAACTTTTTTGAATACATGTAAGTGCATTACTTTTTTATGAATAAAAATCTTATATGGTTTTACACTATGGGAGCCCCTTTTCTCTTTTATATGACTGGCCATTGGATAAGCTGCTTGGGGGTCATTTAAGACAAATAGGAGGACTTGATCTGGCGTTACATCCATCCCACTTTGAGACTGTGGCTGGGTTATAAGCCAAAAGGCGTATTTGATCTCCTGACCAATGATCAAGGGAGCTGGTAAGAGGCAGTTGTTTTGAAGGTGAAGGACTGTCCTATCTCCAACACTATTTTCTACGGTGATTTTGAGTGTGATGTCACTTCTTTGCTGGGGATGAAGATTTGTGTCCTATGGTGATCTCCTGCCGGATGACAATTGACACTGTTCTGATGTTTTTGATGGACTCATTAATTTGATGTACACTTACTTCCTTTGAATTTAATTTTATTTAGCGCGGTTTCTATTTTTATAATATTTTGTATTGTGGGTATCTCACATTTTGCAACCGCAGCTCATTTATCCCACCAGTGGTATAGACAGCAGATCAATTAATGTATGTCATATTACTTTTTCTGACAGCGCTGTATTTTTTTATACATTTTGCATATTTAATTGGAGATACTATCTATATAGCAGCAGTCGGACACATTCATTTGTGTATTGCAGATGTGACAGATTTTTTCTGCTTACATATTTGTAGGTATTTCATGTCCATCTAGAGTGTGCTATTAATCACTCCAGTTTCTCCTTATAGGACGGACTGGTGGTCTTGGGTAGCACATATAATGGATATCTTTGAATACAGGGCAGCCAAGGTGGTCAACACAGATGGTGTATTTGAAGTTTACAATGATAGGGAGAACGATCTTGGAGGTTTTTTTGTACGACTAAAAAACTTAACAATCTCTGAAATACATACGCAATGGGATGTGGCTTTCTTGGAGACATACATTAAGACAGGTATGGTCCCAAGAAGCCTCAGGTGGGAAGTTTGCCCCCAAAAAGGAGAATCAGAGCTGGAAGAATGGTTCCGTTACTTCAATGAGGCAGGGGTTAACTTCCTAAGATTTTTGGTAGCTAGAAAAAAGAGCAAATTAACTAGACTGGACGGTGAGATAAAAGCCCTCAGGGACAGTCTTTTGCCCTATAAAGAAGTGGAGGAATACAAAGAAAGAACCAGTAACTTATTAAAAACATTAGACAAGGAAGAAAGGGAGCAAAAATTCAAAAAAAGAAAGAAATACAATAGAGACTATGGGGATTATCAAGCTAACAGTGTGTTTGCATGGCAGAGGAAACTGGCCATGGAAGCAAGTGGCGGACAGGAACCTTCCATGGAGGTTACTGTGCAGGGGGGTGATGTTCCATCACAACCCCCAGTTCAGAACCAGCACCCTCCATCTAGGAATGGTTCCCAGAGAACCCCTAAGAAACCCCACGTAAATAACAAACAGTCTAAAAGGGGTAGACGAGTATCCTACCAATCACCCCAGAGATCATCAGTTCCCAATAGGGGAGGCCAGCACACACGAAAGGCTGGGGGGTACCAACAATACAATCAGAATGGGAATCGCGAACGAAGGCAGTCCCAACCATATAATCAAAATCAGCATCAGAATCATAGGACTACTCCATATTCTGATATTAATCGTGATCAACCAAGGTATAATGAATATGGTTATGATACACAACCCAGTCAACATCATTATGGTGACAATCCCCAGCACTATAACATGGAGGGGGACGAGGATGAAGTGGACCATGGGGTAGATACACGTAACCGTTTTTATCCTTTAAGGGATAGAGCAGGTCCTATACAATATGATAGAGGGGACCACTCCAATTATGAACAGGGATATTATAGATCAGTAAGGGACCGGCCTGCTAATACCCATGGCAGGAATCACATCCTTGGGGTTTTCCCAGACCCAATCAGGGAATAAAAAGGCCGGTAGAAAACAAAGAGGAACCAGAGGGGGGAGGAGAGCAAGATCCAAAAAAGATAAGAATGTAAGGGCTGATGGGATCTTCAATCTTAGCACCCAGGTTTTAACCCAATCGGAGTTGGCGCTATTAAATAAAGGTTTGAAATTTGCACCCCCAAAAAAGCTAAACAAATTTCAAACATATATGGACGTCCACAAATATGTCCGAAGGATTAACATTAAAAGATATTTTGCCAATTGTTCAGAAGGATCTAGGCTACCTGTCCAACAGGAGTATCAACATACTGGATTAGCCAAAGCTTCCACTTTTAACCCTCCGGGCACCTTGGCACCTTCATTGAGGGTGTTCAGGGACGTGGTCCTTAGAGACCTGGATTCCCTTAAAGTGGCCAATCATAGGATGACTAGCACATTGAAGGAAGGATTGGATTCCCTTTGTAATAATAAGGAGATTGTAATCCGGCCCGCTGACAAAGGTGGGGGGATAGTAATTCTCGATAGGAAAGATTACTTACGGGAAATGTCCAACATCGTGGGAGATCAGGATACGTATACCCCCTTACCCGGGAATCCAGTGATTAAATATAAGAGTGATTTGGATAAATTAGTCACTAAAGGATATCGAGAAGGGATACTCAATGACAAAGAAAAGATTTTTTTGGTCCCTAGGGCTCCAAGAGTTCCGATTCTGTATTGTTTGCCTAAAGTCCATAAAAGTTTGACTTGCCCCCCCGGGACGACCTATAGTCAGTGGCATTGATTCGGTTACGTCCCGGGTGGGCAAGTACATAGACTTTTTTTTGCAACCCCTAGTACAACAAATGCCTTCCTACATAAAAGAAAAGAAGCATGTGATAAATTTGTTGTCTCAGTTGAAACCCAATAGTCGAACATGGTTGGTGACAGCTGATGTGACTTCATTATACACTATAATTCCACATCACTTAGGATTCGCAGCCGTAAAATATTTTTTGAACACCCTTTCCAAAATCCCATTAAGACAGCAAGATTATATCATGGAGCTATTGGATTTTGCGGCAAATCATAATTATTTCTGGTACAACCACTGTTATTATCGACAGCAACGAGGCGTTGCTATGGGCGCCAAGTACGCCCCAAGCTTGGCTAATCTCTTCATGGCCAAGTGGGAGGAGGACGTCATCTATAAGGACCGTAGTCCACACCTGGTCTTTTGGGCCAGGTATATAGATGACGTCCTCCTCCTCTGGCAGGGGTCTATCCCTGAACTAGAAGACTTTTTCTCTCAAGTTAACAATAATGAGAGGGGTATCAGGTTTGTTCACGAAGCCAGTCAAGAAAAGATCAACTTTTTAGATTTAACCATCTATAAGGAAATAGACTCTTTTAAAACGATCACTTTTTTTAAACAGACAGATCGAAATGCATTTATACCCCTCGACAGTTGCCACAAAGACAGCTGGCTTCAGTCGGTACCTAGGAGTCAGTTCGGCAGGATGAGACGCAACTGCTCAAACGTGGAGGACTATAGAGTCCAGGCAAACATTCTAAAAAAGAGGTTTTTAGAGAAGGGCTATGATAGAGATCCATTAGAGACTATCATAGAAGAAGTAGAAAGGCGTGACAGATCTGAACTTTTGGATATGGCCCCTACGAAAAAGAAAGAGGGTCCAGTCATCCCTTTCATCACAGCTTATTCAACCCAACATTACCAAATCAAAAAAATCATCAGTAAACATTGGCATCTGTTGGGTAATGACACATTGATTAACACTTTTTTGCCCAAGAAACCTCAGGTGATAGTTAGAGGGGCCCCCTCGTTGAGGAATATTATTGCCCCCAATGTAGTAGACCCCCCTGGCAAGAGATTGTCTTTTTTTCAAGGTCTCTCAGGCTATCACCAATGCCGCAGATGTCAAATCTGCACACTTAATCGGATTAAAACCAAAAAGACATCATCATTTGTCTCAACTAGTACCTCCAGAGAGCACAAAATAGAACCATTCATTACATGCAGCTCCACTGGGGTTGTATACCTGCTCCAATGCCCATGTGGTCTCCAATACATAGGCCGAACCAAACGGGCTATGCAGGTGCGTTTGGGGGAACACATAACTAACATCAAAACAGGTTTCAAATTCCATTCTGTTTCCAAACACTATGATAGGGTCCATAACCAGGACCCAGCCAATACAATTTTTCTAGCTATTGACAAGTATAATGCCCATTGGAGAGGCGGATCCTTAGTTAGGGAACTATCTAAGATGGAGATGGCGTGGATCCATAGGGTACGCTGTTACACCCCTTATGGCCTTAATATAGATACAGATGTCAACTCTTTCATTGATAACAGCTAGGGCGAATATATATAAAAGCCAGTCCTGAGTCCCTTGCAGCATTGGGGGGGGGGTGTGGGATGTCCATATACGTTCTTAATTCTAAGTCACATGTTTACATTACATAATCTTTTGATTGACCTACAGGGTATATCAATTAACATAGAATATTCGGTAATAGGAAGATTTACCTAGTTAATACATGGGCCATAGTGATTTGATATGCTTGTACCTATTTTTGGCTTAGTATAACCACCCAGACGGGCCTTTATTATGCCTGGTGCTGGACACTGGATGTTCTATGTAACCCAGTCAAACATTAATACAAAATTTCTCTCCTTAAACACTTTTCTGTTTTTTTCCTCCTTGTCTTTTTCTCTCCATAGTGGAAGGTTAGTGAAAGACAAATATATTTTATTTTATTATTATTTTTGTTATTAGAATTTTATTTGATGCATCTAAGTGACTCTACAAATGGGATATAAAGGTTTGAGGCCATGCCATATAGAGTTTGGCCACTAGATGCCACCACTCCGTTCTGCGGGTTACATTTACATATTACTAACAATAATAAGTTTACACACAACTGATATGCACAATCTTTTGTATTGTAGATTGGGTATATAATAAACATCAGTATGGTACACTTTTTAGTTAAGGGAGGACATCGATTAATACCGGGGTCTTTCCCTGTTAACACACTGGCGTCTGCCCCATTGTAATATGGCGGCATCCGCATCATCCACTGCTCGGACCTCAGGACTGGGCGTTTCCCTTTGTAATTAACTGGCATATAATTGGTGGTGATCAGCACGCCACCCGTGCCCCTGGACGATGTCAGGTTTGACGAAACGACGTAGGGAGAGCGGCGTGCTGACGCCACCACAACACTAATATGCAGTCCCGGAAGCTACGGGCGTTTACACAGAGAGAGCCGGCCGGCTCGCATATCCATTGTTGCCTGAACTTTTTTGAATACATGTAAGTGCATTACTTTTTTATGAATAAAAATCTTATATGGTTTTACACTATGGGAGCCCCTTTTCTCTTTTATATGACTGGCCATTGGATAAGCTGCTTGGGGGTCATTTAAGACAAATAGGAGGACCTGATCTGGCGTTACATCCATCCCACTTTGAGACTGTGGCTGGGTTATAAGCCAAAAGGCGTATTTGATCTCCTGACCAGAGATCAAGGGAGCTGGTAAGAGGCAGTTGTTTTGAAGGTGAAGGACTGTCCTATCTCCAACACTATTTTCTACGGTGATTTTGAGTGTGATGTCACTTCTTTGCTGGGGATGAAGATTTGTGTCCTATGGTGATCTCCTTCCGGATGACAATTGACACTGTTCTGATGTTTTTGATGGACTCATTAATTTGATGTACACTTACTTCCTTTGAATTTAATTTTATTTAACGCGGTTTCTATTTTTATAATAAATCTCAGGTATTGCTAGTCAAAGCTGTAACAGGTGAGGGCGGATGTATACGCGGAATTGCTGAGATTTCCAGCGTCCTATACACTGAAGAGCCCGCTCATCCAGCCCCCAACGAGCTGCTTCAGTAGCAGCACCAATCCTGAAGAAATGAGACGAATATTCTCCGCCAGTAAGCTCGCCACCATCAAACATTTACGGAAAGCTGACCTAAACTGATATCTGCATAAAGCCGCATGTTGGATAGTGTGGATGGAGGGGAAGTGGGAAGCAGAGAGGAGACGTCTCGGGGAGGACATAGAGAAAATCAGTGAAAACCTTATAAAGATCGCAACAGACTCCAGTAGTGAGATGGATGAATTGCGGACTACAGCACGCAATTTGTCAGAAAGAAACAGTGAGCTACAAGAACAGCTGCAGAGGTGCAGCATGGACTGTGATATGAAGAGCAAACTTTTAGAGTCATTGCGAGTAAAGTTGTCAGAGATGGAAGAGTTGGTTATGTCTTTAGAAAGAAAGTTAGCAAATGCACACTCCCAGCTTCTTACTAAAGAGCAATGTATAGTATCGCTCAATGAGCACAAAGGAACGTGCCAATTGGCCAATATCTGCACAGTCAATGAGGAGAAGGGCTGTGATGAAACACATTCTGCTATTGCACCCATAGCTTCGAAGCAGGATAACAGTTTGATTACAATCCAAGAGAGACTTACTTTGTGCCAGATTCTGGGTGAATTTAATGCCCTGGAATCACCAGTGAGTCTGTCCAATAAATTTGAGGCTCTAGTCCTTAAATTTCATTTGACTAATGAGGATGCATGTTCTCTTCTGAGAGCATGGCTACCAGGACCTTTGGCAGGCCAGTTATTTGCACAGGTTAATGATAGCTTAGCAGATGCAGAGTTGCGGAGGAAAGAGTTGCAGCGTATTGTGGACAGTCGTGATAATGGTATAAGTGATTTACAACGAATGAGATTTAGGAGAGGAGATGACCCAATTTTGTTCTGCAGTGAGTATCTTGCATTGTATACGAAAGTGTTCAACTGTCCTGACTTATTGGAGGATGATACAGGTTTCATATACTCAATGGCCAATAAGTGTTATGTAAGCTATCCCATTAGAATGGCTCTGAGGAATGCTAGATCCTACCAAAATTTTGTCAATATCCTGCGAGACTTCTGTCAAGAGTCCAGTGGTAGGGAATATGGGTCAAAGGCAGGTGTATCCGTAATAAGCAGAGGTACAGGAAGGCAGAGAGAGTTCAGAAGTTCTAAATGGAATAGGCATGGACATAGATTTTGTAAAGACCTTAACATTGCTAGCATGGAGCAGGAAACTCCAGAATTACAGGGTGCACAGGCAGCCATAATAGCCGAATGTGCAATGGTGGAGGTACCCTCCGCACATGCGCAGTGCTCAGCAAAAATAGAAGTGGAGCATGCAGAAAAAACAGACGCTCTTATTGCTGCAAGTGATGTTGCTATGACAGAAATCAATGGTGGAGATGTAAATAAAAATGCGATAACTGTGCTTGAAAGTGATTCAGGAGTTGAAACTTCTGATGACTCCTCAGATGATGAAAGTGTAAATTTTGCTTATTCCAAGCATAGTATTCATAGTAATAATGTCCAGCAATGTGAGTTTCCACTGCCCTATGCTCAAAGAAGGGCCTATACAGAGAGACCAGCCCTCAAATGTTTTTTGTGTAAAAGGGGGGGTCACATCGCTAAGTATTGTTGTGCAGCGAATAATGATATCAAAAGAAGGTCGCAGTACCCCAAAACGACCCCAAGGCATTATGAAGTGTATTCTGCCCGATGGGGTAGCAACCCAAAGCATGGAGGCCATAGTAATCAAACCCATTTCCCTTTAAAGACCCAAATGCGGAGACTACAGACTGAAGATTGCCAATATGGGGAACAGTTACGTAGAGTCAAAATGGAGGTAGCTGCATGGTTATTCAAATGTAGCACTGGGGAAAACAATGTTAGCAGCACTTAGTGAGCTGCATGGATGCTCCTTGCTGTATTTTATTTATATATGACCCTCACATCTAAACCTTATACATAGCAAATGTTCCCCTACATTACAATTAATGGGAAAAGGCTTGGGAGACTTAAAAAGTCAATTGTCATGATAATTGTGTTTAATCACTGTCTTTGTGTTCCTTTTTCAGAGACCTTGGAAGAAGATAAAACTGGTTTGGATACTAATGTCTGTGTTTGTTTGCAGGTTCTTCAAAGAGAGAACAACAGTGGGCACATTTAGCAAAACAGGGGTTAGGTTATGGTAAAGGCATAATCGATTATCAAATGGTACCATGAGCTCATTAATTAGTAATTGTTTGCAAACAATGAAAAAAAAGTAAGATAAACAATTGTCAGGCATTAAGGGTTTCAAGTGTTACAAGTGAAGTTACAAATGTTGTGATGAGGTACAGATGTTTTGTTTTTTTTGTTTTTCCCATTAACTAATTGTCTTTTAGATGGAAATGAGCACTTACTCTTCTCAGGAGGAAAATCCATGGATGTCTTTAGTTAAAAGTTGAGTGTTTGTCATTGTCTTATGGTGGTTGTCTTGTCATGTTGTTTTTGTGTAATAATGGCCAGAATTTTAATTTTTTATTTTGTTAAGTTTTTTAATTTTTTTATAATATTTTTGGTATTTGTTTAGTCATCCAGTTTATTTTTGTTTGTTCAGGTGGAGAAATTATTGTTTAGTCCACCTGAAAGGGGGGTAATTGGCCATTCCGTCAATTAGCAGCTGAATAGATGGTCATGGGATATGTCCTGCAGCTGAATACATTTTGTTGATTTAAGACAAGAGTTGTTGGTAGGAAGCCATTTTAGCTTCTGGAGTTTGCTTTTTCTCTTTGTTTTATGTTCATTCAGGTGGGAAAAGTTACAAGGTGTACGCTCTGTCCACCTGAAAGGGGAGTTGGTGCATAGGTCTGAAAGTACAGATAATGCATTGTCTTTTTAATACTTAAAATTTTGAATTTTGAGAAGCAACGTTCAAGTTCATGTTTTTAAAATTTTTTGATCATACCAGGGGGATCCATTTTAGAGTGGGTTCAGCCTAAAGAGGTCATGGTTGTTTTGATGGTTTGGTCAGAGTTGCGGAAGCCAGGAATACTAAGTTCCTGGGTTCCAAGGAAGGAACTATAAGTAAACGTAGTAAGCAAGCAGATATTATGGATAAGAATTTGATTCTGCTCTTGTGTTTCAATTCCAGAGTCCTGATGGAGCGAGATTGGAGGGGTCTCTGGAACATGGATGGCAGATGTTCATCTGGTTGGCAGTTTGACTGTGCCGTACCACACTGCAAATTTGTTCTGATAAACAGGAGAGAAGGGACAAACAAAAAGATTCAGTTTAATACTTGTTTTTGCTTATGGACAATTTAGGGCTAATGCTGGATCTGAAGGACTTTGCCCATCAACGAGACTTGTGAAGCATTTTTGCCGGAGTCTCTCCTGAAGAATGCAAACATGCTATTAATACATGTGCAATGGGTTGGAGGTTGGGGAAGGAATATACACATCCAATCCGTCAGAACATGAAATGTGAAATATATGTTTTTTGTTGAAGGGAGGAATTGAAAGAAGGAAAGGTTTTTAATGTATGACATGTATTGACATAACGGAAGTAATATGCCCAGGTGACTGGTGCAGGTGCCCAGGTGACTGGCGCTTATACATAATAAGGTGTCGATTGGCCAGACTAGAGGTTGGCCAGGTGACACATCAATGGGGTGAAAATTTCCTTGTATGGGGAGATACGCCTGGCTGATGTCTCACCTGAGAGGTTGAAGCCCGGCACAGGGAAGGCCAGTGAATACACACAGGAGCACGCTCCGTTAGATAAAGGGAACAAACACTGGCTACCAGGGTACATGCCTTCACCACATGGAGCTGCAACATCTCACAGTGGTTGATAAAAACCTATTACCCTATATGTGCTGAGTATACACTGAATCAAGTGCGATCATTGTACCAGTGACTTGCTCCCAGAGATGTGCGGACACGGAATGAGGTTCATGCAGAGCGCGTATGTCTGAGGAGTAACCCGAAAGAGGAGGGATGTATTCAGCACTATATTGGGGGAATAGGAGCTGGGATGGGTGTTGTTAATGGGGTGGACATCGACCTCCTGAGGAACAAACTCGCAGCCATAGCTTCAGAGAATAAGCGGGGCTTTGTTACTCAGAGAGATTGGTGGCATCCTTGATAACATTCAACAAAGTCACATAAGTACCCAGGTTAAAGTGGCTCAAGATTTTGTCAACAATGTTGAGAGGTTGGTAGAGAATGTGATGGTATAGGACGGGAATCTGTCATTGGCTCTTGCGTGCACGAAGTGGCAGGTGGAAGTGTCGACCAGCATTGAGCTGATTGTACAGTCTCCATATGAGGGACAGAGGCCTTATGAGTTAGCATCACCGCTCAGTAAGACTTTGCCAAACACGTCGCTTACACTGATCCAAAGTGGTGGTCGAATGCCTGGATGGGCCATACCAGTTTGGATTGTGAAAGGTGTTATGCTGTATGATCTCAAGTACAGAAGTGCAGACTCGGTCTGTATATTTGGTGGCATTAATGGGCTTACTGACTGGGGATTCTATCTTCTTGCATTTGAGGCTAATTGCCCACATATGACCAAAGAAGCTGGAAGATGGAGGCAGGTTGATACTTCCCTTGGTCAGAAGCATGACCATGATGTCCTTTGTATGCCAGGTCAATACATGGTGGTGAACAAAAAAAAGGTTGGGAAGATATTTCATTCTGTATTCGGGATGGGAGGATCATTGCTGGGAAGGAAGCACCTGGGTATTATTTGGGACATAGACGAGTTTGTTTCCTTGTCCTAAAGAATGCCGATGTAACGTTAGTCATGGAACTAGATGGTTCTTTGAACCTAACCATAGGTAGAGGTGCATGGTATACCCTGGGCATGGTCTTTGAAACCCAGGCACAGGGATGGAATTGTGTGGGTTTTGTCATTGTTACAGATTTATATGTGTTGTTAAACTTGATATTTATATAGAAGGGTCACAAAGTTATCTATGCAAGCTGGGGAACAAAGTGACGGTAGGGTCTCTGTGTACAAGTTAGAGACTTTGCTGCCAAGTTAGAGCCCTGCAATACCGCTGACATGCCCGAAATCTGATGGGTCATAGGTATATATGTATATATTATGGTAATGGGTTGATTTATGTCATGGTATAGTGTGATAAAGGTATATTTTAAGCTAGTAATATGGGCAAAAGGCCCTCCTCGAGACTCTATATCTGAAAGCTGGTTAAGATGCTGCTCTGGATGTGTGCTGGTGAATGATGAGTGTATGGACACCCCTTGCCTGTTTTATACCCCTTCATGAAGATGTTAGAAAGAAGAAGATACAGAATGGTGACATGGGAGCTGTCACGGAAGAATGATGTTGGTGTGTCACCCAGTAGCAAAGCGGCACGTGTTGGAAAACACAGCACGTTGGGACCGTTATGGACTGTTCCACAGGAGCTGGTTCTGAGGCCTATGTTGAGAGGCGCAACATGTGTTAAGACATTTATGGACTGTTCCATAGGGACTGTTTCTGCACATGTTGAAAACACAACACGTTAAGACAGTTAAAGACTGTTCTATAGGTACTGGCTTGGAAACACATGTTGGGGAGGAAACAGTTATGGACTGTTCAATAGGAGCCGTGTCTGAAGAAGGGTGGTATGCGCCCTTTAGGCGCAAAGCGGCATATGTTGGATAGCAACATGGTTTAATATCTTACTTCTGGTATTTCATTTCCTGTTTGACACAGCCAGGTAGGAATGAAACACATCAAAGCTCTGTGATCAGAAGAACAATGCCTTGGCTCAAGCCCACCTGCTGTGACATGTGGGAATACAAGTTTCAAAGAGACGCTGGCCCTGCTGGACAATTTAGCATGCTTCCTGGAGAATGGGCAGACATTTGGGAGGGATACCTCCTCGGCAATGTGTATTGGATAAAGGCAAATGGGGGTGGCTACGAGTGGGCGTGTATGTTTGAATGAAAGGAACACATAGGTTTTTGATCTTTCTCTCTTGGCTGCTGGGAAGCCTGCTGTAAGGTCATCCCTTTTGCTATCTTGGGACCTTGCTCTGACCGAGGGCTTGGGCCTATATTCCATGAGGCCCAGACCCCTTTATCATCCAGAACCCGCAGAGGAAATCATGTGTGATAAGTATCTTTGATATTTCATTGTTGTTATATGTTGTAGAGATGTGCTGTTAGTATAGTGTGTTCTGATTGTAAGCTATGTAACATTGTAATACCCTTTTAGTACTTTTATGATAGTTTCCTAACTCGTTGGGAAATAAAAATAAGATATTGTTTACTAGCAGCACCGTGTGTTTGGTTTCATAGCTAACCTGGTATTATTGTGATATTAACAATAGCATGTGCTCAGAGTTTAATAGACCAACTAATGATAGAGACTAGACAAATTAATACGCAGATATAATATTAATAATTATATCGATTTCTACACCGCACCATCTGCATGTATCAAGAACGGCCCTGGGACCACTGGCCTCTAATTTAACCACTCCCACACCACACTCATTGGACATGCCGGAGAATTAGTAACCACACCCAACTCGACCTGGACCCCTTGCCCCAGTTGATCAGTTTTGGACCTCCGAATCCACAAGTGAACCTTGTCACCCCAAACCAGAACATCATCGAAAGTCAAACCACCCACATCATGCTTGGATGCACTTACCAACTTCCCAATGCGTAAACCACTGAAAAAAGCCAAAACAAACGCCGTTTTAAAAAGTCCCACTTCATAAGAAGAAGAACAGATGATAGGCAACTGTTCCAAAATACGCCCTAAAATCGCAAAAGAAACAGGACGCCTTAAATCCAGAACCCGTCTTCCCCTCCAATACCCGCTCATAGCTTTATAAACCAAAATATGCTTGGTAAGGTCAGAAAAAACAGACCACTGAACAAACTTAAATGCCAAGCCAGACAGCTTGCAGTTCAGTGAAGATACAGAAACCCCTTCTTCAAAGTTCGTCCCTTTAAAATAAAGCAAAGCATATAGCCTATCATCGTCCTGAAAACAGCCCTCCAGAGAACTTACCAAACCACGCCAAACAGCCCAAACCTTTTCATACACAGTCCATGTAGAAAAACTTGAATTGAACTGAATTCTGAATCAGACCAGCTACTGTGGCAAGGCGAAGATCCACAAATGCCCGGGGCAGGGGATTCCATGCTGCTCTGCATCCGGTGCCAACTGACGGAACTTGTCCACTGAAATCGAAAAAGAGCATCATCCACAGTGTTAACAACCCCTGGAACATGAACAGCATAGGGAATTAGGTTGCAAACACTCAAGCCCCAAGTACCTAAGCAATCGAATAACTGGTGGAGAAGAAGCGGTGATACTATTGTTAGCCTGTACGACCCCCTAAATTGTCACAACTTAATCACACTTGCCTCTTCCGAAAGTCAGGGCCCAATAGCTCCACTGCTAATACAATTGGGAATAGCTCCAACAACACCAAGTTGTGTATGAAACCTGACTCTTTCCACGAATGCGGCCACCCCCCAGCACTCCACTGACATTGAAAGCAAGCAGCAAAGCCCACCAATCCTGCTGCATTAGTATACAATTCTAAATTAAAGTTAGATTCCAACCACACTTATCGACCGTTGAAGGTTTAGAAAAACGTCTCCCAAACCTTTAAATCATCTCGATGATATCTGGTCAACCTAATGAGGGGACTTAATCCCAGCCGAGGCAACCACCAATCTACAACAAAAAATACACCCCATGGGTATGATATGGCAAGCAAAATTCCGTTTCCCAAGCAGAGACTGTAGAGCACGAAGTTGGATTTTTTTACAGCCTAATGCTCCCTCAATGGTCCCACTCAGATCTGTTAATTTGTCGAGGGGTAGCCGATATTCTATCACCATCGAATCAATAACAATGCCCAAAAAACTCAATTCCGTACATGGACCTTCAGTTTTTTCCAGCGCCAGTGGCACCACAAAACAGGTGAACATGTGCTAGATCGTAGCCAACAGTGTCACCCAAGTCAAATCCCCCGGAGAACCTATCACCAGGATGTCATCCAGATAGTGAGGAAAGGCAAACCCAATACATCCCTAAAAACCTTTTTCAGGAATGTGCTAAACATTTCAAAAAGGGAACAAGAAATTGCGCAACCCATGGTCAAACAACGATCCAAGTACCCACCTTGCCGAAAACATCCCAGCAGATGCAAATTATCCAGGTGCACCGGCAGAAGGCGAAAGGCAGCCACAATGTCTGTCTTGGCCATGAGGGAACCCCGTCCATACCTACGAACCCAGGCTACCGCCCTATCGAACAACGCACACGACACCGCACACAGAGCAGGGTCAATGGCATCATTGACTGAACCACCCTGACTGAGAAAGATGATGGATAAGCTGAGACTTATTGTGTTCCTTTTTCGGAACCACACCCAAAGGGGACACCACCAAATCCACTAATGGAGGAGAAGAAAAGGGGCCCACCATTCTACCCAAAGAAACCACCTTGTGCAATTTTTCAGATACCACCTCGGCATGCAACTTGGCTGACATCAAATTATCCGACACCGGGGGAACAACAGACAATGTGCAAGGGATCCGGAAACCTACAGAAAAACCGCTCAACAACAACTTAGCCTCTTTATTAGGATACCTACTTAAGAACCGCTCCATTTTTTCCACCCTCTCCCGCGTCTTCCCTCTTTCCAGCGTCGGTACCATTACCCGGTCCTTGCTTGAAACATCGGGATGACGAGTGCCTACCTCCGCAACCTGAATATTCATGCTAAAAATGGCACAATCCCCCAAACTTGCAGATGCCCTCATTATACTGCCAGCAATAACCCTTTCGTTTTGCAGCCGAAGGCATTGAGGATAATGCACCCCCGGTCCCACTCTGAAAGGGAGAGCTTGTCTCTTTTGCCTGCGTCATCAGTCTCATCCACAAGCTGATGTCCTTGTGGCTCCATCTCAAAGCAAACCGTAACGCCTAGCGCTAGGCGAATTGTTCATCATAGCGCAACCAAGCAATTCCTCTGTATACCCGCTGGACCTCACTGATGGAGTCCAGGTAGCAAAAAAGTGGGGAACACTGTTTCGGGGATTTTTCTCCCATCACGCTAGCCAAAATGCTGAAAGCCTGCAACCAGTTCGCAAACGTGGGAGGGATAAACCGACAGCGCCGCTTCTCCTCCTCTTCTTTCTTACTCTTGTCTGGTTTAACCCTATCCAGATTGAACTTCTCCAATGGCGGTAATGAGAAAATCTCGAGATACTCACCTTTCCATATTTTCTCTCTGACCTCTGGCTTTAAATGCGCCCCCCAACAGGCCCTCAAAGCATACATACACCTCACACCTCGCCTTACATTACTGTACTCAGCCACCCTATTACTGTCCTCAGCCTGTCCTCATATTACTGTCCTCAGCCCCCCATTACTGTCCTCAGTCCCCCTTCACATTACTGCCCTCAGTTCCCCCTTACTGTCCTCAGCCCCCCTCACATTACTGTCCTCAGCCCCCCCATTACTGGCCTCAGCCCCCCATTACTGGCCTCAGCCCCCTCACATTTCTGTCCTCAGCCCCCCATTACTGTCCTCAGCCCCCTTCACGTTACTGTCCTCAGCTCCCCATTACTGTCCTCAGCTCCCTCCTTACTGTCCTCAGCTCCCCTTTACTGTCGTGGGCCCCCTATACTTGTCCTCAGACCCATAATTGTCCTTAGCTCCTCCATTACTGTCTTAGGTCCCCCATTACAGTTCTCAGCCCCCCTCAGCTCCCCACTATTACTGTCTTAAGCTGCCTTTGTTCACATTAACACACAGAACACCTGGAGTGCTGCGAGTCTAAGGGCCAAGTAGAGTGCTCTGATGAGGGGTAATTAGATGAGTGGATCAGACCCAGTGCAGCCAGTACAGCATGAAAAGAGATGCAACAGTCAAAGAAAAAACACAGAATGCAGCACTCTGAAAGATTCATCAAATGAATTTGAAACGTAGTACTGTATGCATAAAACAATGCTATTTATTCCATAAAGTTGAAAGATGGTTGAATAGTCAGAGTTAAAAATAAATGATGTTGAATGTTACCAGTGACCTCGGAGTGGATATAGGGGGAAACAATCATTCGGGAGGCTTGCTTGGAGATGGTTTGAATATCAATCACCATCCAAGGAAATGGAGGGGAGAAAATTCAGTTCCCAGAGGGGGAGCATACTGGCTGCTGGCAAAACCTGCCAGTGCCAGGTGAATGCCACGGCTAGATGGTGGTCAGCAGGATGGATGGAAAGGCAACCTGTGTGATGGAAATGGCCCCAGAGGGAACGACCAAGCCGAGCAGAGTCAATACTCTCAGCGCGCCTGCCTTCTGTGACGTCAATGCTGTGCCGGAGATGAAGGAGGGAAAGGTGTCCTGAAGTCTACTGTGTAAGCGTCCACTGTTCTGACCAAATCCAAAAAAACAAGTTCATGAGGGTCCATCACGTATGTCAACGACAGTCCAAACTCGCTGTTGTTACAGTGGGCCACAAAGGAGGTGAACAAGTCCGGACCGCCCCTCCAGATGAGCACAATGTCGTCAATGTACCTCCCGTAGAGTACGGATTGTCTGTCCAGATATACCCCTCCTCCCAATGTCCCATGGTAAGATTGGCATATACTGGGGTGAAATTGGTCGCCATGGCCGTGCCCTTAAGTCGTAAGAAAAAATGATCCAGAAACGTAAAGTAATTGTGTGTCAAACAGAATTGGATACTGTCTAAGAAAAATTGTGATTGTTTGGAATTAATGTCTCCATGTTTATTGAGAAAATATTCTACAGCTGCTAGATCTCATGAGGTATCGAGGTGTAAATGGATGTAACGTCTAGTGAGGCCCATATATACGTATCTTCCCATGTGTATTGCTTACGAATCTCTATGATGTGGCTAGAATCCCTAATATATGAAGCAAGTTGGCACACCTTAGACAGCAGAAAGAAATCTATATACATCGAAAGGCCACTGGTAAAACTATTTGTGCTAGCTATTATGGGTCTTCCAGGGGGATTGGTAGTCACCTTATGGATTTTAGGAGGGTGATAGAAAAATGGGGTGCTGCAGACAGGTTTAAGCAAAAAACGTCTTTCAATTGAATTCAGCACCCCTTCCTTCCAGGCTCCATCAACCAGAGCTTTTAGTTCAATTAGATACCCTGGCAAAGGGTCCGAAGAGAGTTTTAAATATGTATTAGTATCTGCCAGAAGCCGATGGGCTTTCTTAATGTACTCTAACCTATTCTGGATGACTAAGCTGCCTCCTTTGTCTGCTTGTTTTATTATTATCTCTTTATTGGATGTTAATTGATTGAGTGCCTGACGCTCTGCTGTTGTCAGATTGTGGATACCTTTTTACTGGGAGCATTGCAAATCTGTGTGAGCTCCTTGTATACTGCTTGATAAAAGGTCTCAATATAGGGACATTTGGAGTGTGTTGGGTTAAACATAGATACGGCCTAAAAGATGTGTGTATTATTTCTGGATCTAAAACAGGGCCTGATGTTTGACTATCTATGTTGCTCTCCATCCACAAATCTTCTAGAATCCTTAAGATATCATCATTGAGTTGGGACTGGGGATTATCCATTAGTTCAGTGTCTGGCAGATTTTTGGCATTGATGACACAGAAGGCACGCAGGCGCGTTGAGAGTATCGACTCTGCTCGGCTTGGTCGTTCCCTCTGGGGCCGTTTTCATCACACAGGTTGCCTTTCCATCCATCCTGCTGACCACCATCTAGCCGCGGCATCCACCTGAAGCTGGCAGGTTTTGCTAGCAGCCAGTACACTCCCCCTCTGGGAACTGAATTTTCTCCCCTTCATTTCCTTGGATGGTGATTGATATTTAAACCATCTCCAAGCATGCCTCCTGAATGATTGTTTCCCCCTATATTCACTCCGAAAGTCACTGGTAACGTTCACCACCATTTATTTTTAACTCTGTTAGACCATCTTTTAACTTTATGGAATAAATAGCATTGTTTTATGCATACAGTACTACATTGGAATTCATTTGATCATTCTTTCAGAGTGCTGCATTCTTTGTTCACATTACCCACCCTCTCCCATCTTACCTTACACAGGCGGGGGAGAGTGGGAGACACAGCGGGTCTGGACAGAGGGTAGGAGCTGCAAGCTGGTGATTGGTTGTTAGGACCGCCCTTAAAATCAATTACCTGCCTGCGAACTTGGGAAGCAAACCCTCTCTGCAGAACTGTCCCCACCTCCCGCTGTGGGTTACGAGGATGACAGTGGTGACAGCTGCAGGGCACAATAGGCTTCTAAATATCTGGGCGACGGGACAGTGAGTCAGTCCTGATGCCGTGGCCCACAATTTAGGGATGCCCAATATAGATGTTTAGGCCATGACTAAATTAAAACCCAATATTTTCTGGACTATTCATATACAGTAAATGTGCCACAGTTTCATCTAAAAACTCAAAAAATCAAAAACTCCACTGCATATTTAATATTTACTAAGAATGCATCTGCCACTACTTCACTGCAAATCTTATAGACCAATGTTGGCAAGTCTCTGTTTTTATTTATGCTTCTTTATTTATGTCTTTATTTATGTCTCTAAAGCCTAGTACACATTAGTAGTTTTTTTCGTTCAACCCAGAATGCCGTCCGACATTCGGCCCGTGTTTACTAGGTTTTAGTCTGAGGATTATGTGAAAGTATTATGAAGATGAATTTAAGGTAGCTAATCTAACAGTATTTAAAAACATGTTTGCTTCAAGTTCTGCTTTAAAACTACTATGTTAGTTTGCAATAGTGCTTGTGAAAGCTCTGAAATTATTATGGACATAGCCTAGTTCCCACACTTTAGTAGTTGAGACAGGAAGACCTGAGGAACATGTACAGTTTGCCTGTGTTTTTGACCTTTGTTGTTTCACTTGAATTTACAGTTACTGAGCTTCCTCCTTTGGCGACTTTGTACATTGCATGGGACTTTTTTTGAAGTCTGAGCTTTTAACTTTCCAGATAAACTGTTTTGAGAAATATTGACCTTTCTTTCCGACGGTAATTAATGGCCTTACACACAATGAAAGGCAGCTTGTGTTCAAGTTCTATTTTTTGTCCCTAGGATTTTATTACATTTTGGTAAAAACCCTTTTATAAAATGATGCAATGACTTTTATCTGTGTGCACACAAGCATTTCTATAAGAATGTTGCCTTTTCATGCACAAAAGACATGAGACATATCCTTAGGTGCACAACGTTGCATGAATGCATAGGGATCAACAGTTGCAAACAGCCTATAAAGCAAAACCAGACTCCATGATACTCATATGCCATTTGAAGTCTGCAAATCTGCACTGTCTTTGTTCAATCTGCTCCCAGAATGGGCAGCTTCAGCCATCTTGATTGGCCAGCTGAGGTTAAGGTAACCCCCGTGCTTGCCCACAGAAGGTAATGTGTCTGGGCCCTAAAAGATGTCAAGAATGTACACTGAACTGTGCAAACAGGTTTTATTGCAGAAGAGACAAAGAATGGGGTTGATTTACCAAAACTGGAACAATCTGGTGCATGATAGCCAATCACCTTCTTTTTTATTTATTTATTTTTTTCAAAAGGATTTTTTTTAATATAAACAAGGACATACAATCCAACACTGTCGATTCCAGATACAACATTGTCTAATAATTATAAGTTTACTTTGTTTCATCCCCTCCGCCCCGACCCTCTCACAACGCCTTCAAATAAAGGTATTTTATCCCCCCCCCCCCCCCAATACCCAACACATGTGCATCCTGAGTAAAATCAATCTCCATGTTTCAGGAGTAGCCTGTCCAAATCTAAATCGATGGGTTAAAGACCGGGAATGTCTAAACAAGGAGACCATAGAGCAATGAATTTTCCAGGATGTATCCTATGCTGGAAAATGTATTTCTCCAACCTCAGGGTGTCCCCCATTTGAGCAGTCCCATTCTCGTAAGGCAGGAGGCTCTGTTGCTTTCCAGTGCCTGAGGATAAGCTTATGTGCCTGGAAAATAGCTCTGGCTATGGTCTGCTTAGGGATGTCCTCAATAGGGAGGTCATCTAAGTTGCCTAATAAGCAAGGCTTAGGGTCCATCTGGATATTGACCTGAAATACCCTGTTGATGGTATTACCAACTCCTGTCCAGTACAGATGTAGCTTGGGACAGTGCCATAAAAGGTGAATAAGGTCTCCATGGTCCTTGGAACACCAGGTACACTGAAAGCTCTCTCTGCCTCCCATTCTATAAAGCCTTGCGGGGGTAAGGTGCACCTGCAATACAATATACAATTGGAACAACCACTGCGCCACGTTGAGAGAACACATCTGCACCACCAGGAGGGCCTCCTCCCACTGCTTCTCCTCAAATGTGCCCATATATCTTTCCCAATTGGCCGCCACTCTAGAGGGGAAGCCTTTCAAGTGCTTAGACAAGAGCATAGAGTAACACTGAGATATGAATCCCTTGTATTGAGAGACTTCTGTCATATAATGAAAAATGGGGGCTGGGGATTGCATCCACAATACTCCTGCCAACTGTGCTCTAACTGCATGGTGTAACTGCATACAGGGGAAATACATTGATTGAGAGAGGTTAAATCTAGTCTGTAAATCCATGAAAAAGCGCAATTTGCCATTGTAAAAAATGTGTGACTCCATGTAATTTACATTGTGTTCAACAAGGCAAGGATTGAAACTCCTTATAGTACCCAATGTGCCATATAGAGCTGTATCCAGTAAAGCCATAAAACTCCTGTAAGTGTCTAGCTTTATTCCATATCTTCTGCATCAAGACATACTTAGGAAAAAGTTTATTGGATTAAGTGTAGGCCAGGGCCTCCAGGCCCATGGCCACATTGTGTACTCCTGTGACGTGGTAGAATCAACGGGCCCACCCTTATTGGCAGCCTCCAGGGGCATAGCCCTGGCAATGTGTTGCAGCTGATCTGCCATGTAATAGCGCCATGGGTTGGGCAGAGCCAAGCCACCTGCCTCCTTAGGTTTAGTAGTTGCTTTAACTTAACCCTCAAAGGTTTATTCAGCCATATGAAAGAGCAGAACATTGAGTTAATGATCCTAAATACTTTAAGTGTAACAACCATTGGAGTGTTATGCAGGATATAGAGGAGTTGCGGCATAAAAATCATTTTTAGGAGATTCATCTTTCATTTTGGCTATACTTTAATTTTATCTCAAATTTGGCCCAATAGGGTTGATAAATTGAGGGACACATAGTCACGAGGCTGAGGGGTGACATACACCCCCAGATATTTGAGGGAAGAGGCTATTGGAATATTATGGAGAGTGGGCCCCTGGCTGTCTATAGGAGAGTCTAACAGCATAATTGAAGATTTACTTCAGTTGATTACCAAACAGGAGAATACTCCAAAACCGGTAATAACCGACATGGTTTCCCATCTGAGGTATCACCCAGGAACAGCAAAGTTTAGTCAGCATAGAGCATGAGTTTTTCATGGATCTTACCGTATGTAAAGTCATGAATCGAGGGGTTAGAGTGAATCATGGCCGCCCTAGGCTCTATAGCGATTGCAAAAAAGATAGGGGACAATGGGCATACCTGACGAGTACCCCTGTATAATGGAAAGGGAGGGAAGATATGCCCTGCCTCTCTAATGGCCACCTGCGGGGAGCTATATAAAAATTGGACCCAGGAGAGAGATATAGGACCAAACCCAAACTTGTGCATGGCGGCCCAGAGGTATTGCCATTCCATGCTGTCAAATGCCTTGTGGGCATCCAATGGCAGCAGGGCCATGTCCCCTATGTTGTCCGCCTGAAATTCTATATTGAGGTACAAGCTACTCTAAGTTAATGGCAGTTGACTTTCCTGGTATAAAGCCAGATTGGTCTGAATGAATAATAGATATAGCCTGGTTAAGTCCCAGTGCCAGAACTTTGGCTAGAATCTTAATATCCACCTTTAAGAGGGAGATAGGTCTGTAGGATCCCGGGTCCAGCGGGTCTTTGCCGGACTTAAGCAATAAGACAATGTTGGCCCTGGTCATTAAGACCGGGAGACTCTAATGTTCTCTAGCTGTATTGAGTACCTTAAGTAACTGTGGTAATATCACATCCCCATATTGCTTATACACCTCTATTGAGAGCCCATTGTCCCCAGGGGCCTTAAAATTAGGAAAGGCGTTAACTGCGAGAAACAGCTCCTCGATGGTTATTGGAAAATCTAGGAGCCGCTGCTGGGAATCCAATAGGCAAGGCAGATCAATCGCCTGTAAAAAGTTCTGCAAGTCAGCAAGCGAATACTCTTGCCTGGAGCCATACAGATCAGCATAAAACTCTACCAGCTCCTGCATATTATATGTCAGGGTATACACCACCTTTCCCGCCTGGGTGTGTAGTGCCCCAATAGACGGGGGAAGTTTGGTGAGCTTGTACTATTTTTGCGAGCAACCTGCCCATCTGCTCCTCCTCTTCAAAGGCCAATTTGTTGAAGGAGCGCTTTCTGTCCATCGTGAATGCAGCTAAGTGATCCACTGTGGCGTAAGTGGCCATCCAAGCTTTCCCTGGTGGCAGCCGACGAGTCGGCAATGCCTCCAAATGACACACCAGCCATGTAGCCTGTTCAGATTGTGCCTTAGTTTTTTGTTTGATGGCATTAACCTCAGCTAGAAATATGCCTCTCAGAAATACTTTAAAAGCATCTCAGGCGTTAAGTAGATCTGGGTATTCCATATGGCTCTGCCAATAATTAGAGATCTCGGCCGCAATCCCATTATGGGAGGTGATGAGGTTTAACCAGAAGGCGTTTAGCTTCCATGGAGCCCTCGGCAGGGTGGTCGTGGATGGCCTAACGTTCAGGTGTACTATTAGGGGGGAGTGATCCGAGATGCCTCTGACTAGGTATTGAAGATCCTGAACTAGAAATTAGGCAGCTAGAGCACATTAGCATAGATCAATCCTGAACAGGGAGGAGTGTGATTTGGAAAAGCACAAAAATTGTTTCTGCCGTGAATTTTGGCAGTGCCACGGATCTATTAACCCCACTTCCTCTATAAACTAACGTAGTTTGGGGGCGTTAAGGTCCCACCATAGGGGGATCTTAAAAAACATTAAGATCTCCCACTAAGTTCAAAGGAATTTCAGGGTTGCCCAGCTGGTATGTCAGGAGAACTCTAAGCACTGTGGAATTAAAGGGAGGAGGTATAAACACCGCTGAAAAAATACATTTGGCTTGGTACAATCTGCATAACAAGGTCACATATCTCCCCTCCGAGTCAGATACAGTATCCGCTACCAGGTCTCCTGCAGGACACAAATTGCAGGTAGATGTTTACGGAGGGCCGTAGAGACCATGGTGTGTTTAAGGGGATCCCGGATGCCTCTAATATTCCAAGATAACACAGGGACAGTTGTCATTCTGGTTTGTCCTGATAATAACGATAAAGGGGATTGGAGCTGTGGATATTCGTATCCAGGCCCTTGACAGCTCAGCCGAGCAGGTAAGTACTAGGGATTCCACAAGGCACTGATAAAAGATCCACACGGTTCAACAGCATAATATAGTCATGTTGGAGTGGTCTGAGACTGGGGTGCTGGAATCATAGCTATATAATGAGTCAACAGAAACCAATAACAATAAAATATTAACTTTGGTATTACCACCTTGGATGAGGTGAGCCAACCCTTGTGGTCCAAAGGTTGTCCCTAAGAGCATGGTGGTAAGTGGTATACCATCTTGATGTGCATTAACATGCTGCATGGGGCTTTTGACTTGGGTTCATTTAAAGTACCCCATCTTACCCTCTACAGAAGACGCAAACAAGAAACCAGCAAACTTGTTCTGAATTAGTAATCCAAAGGCAACTTAAGAAATACTTGCTCACTTTGCTGACAGGATAATTCATTATTCCCAGCCGAATTCTCAACATCACTAACATGAAGTGTTTCCTCTTTGCCAATGTAAATGAATATTATATCTCTGGTATACTTCCTAGGGAGGTGCATATGGGATATATGCCGGCTACTTGTCTGATTGATTGCTCTCAGGTTTTTGATCTTGCTTTCCAGGTCCTATGATATCCACATAGGATGAAACATGTCAGGTTGGCCAATGCAAGCATGCTTTGAGCAGCGGATTATTTTTTATTCTGTGATGATGTTCAATTGACACCTGTAAGTAGACTACAATAAAAACGTGTGTTTTACCTATACGGGCTTCACTATTGTTACTTTCTTCTTATTGGGTTATCCTGCTGATGATCATATTATTCATTCATCGTCCCATGTGAATCTTGAGTTCCTGGTGATATGTGACAACCTGACCTTTCCCATAATCTGTCTGGCCATGATGGAGTGTGCTATTTGGATTCACTGTTGAGCCTTTGCATTATATGAATACATTGCTTGTTTTTCATATCCTTCTGGTAAGCAGATTGACAGCACTTGGGTGTGGTGTGCTCTTCCCTTGCACACGGAAGTTTGGTGGCGGCTTCATCTCATCTTCACTCTTCATTGGCTTTTATGGACTTTCATATTCATTTTTTAGATTCTGTTTTATTTAGCGCTGCATTTTTGATCTTTTGTATTTGTGTTTGATGAATCAGCAAACTATGCTGGCTGCTTATTATATGTATATTTATCTCAGTTAGCGCAGATATCTGTTCACATTTTTTTAATGTTCTGGGTAAGACAGCATGCACGGAATTTTGTCTCCTATATGTATTTTACAATGATTTTTTGGAACCATGTAATTAATTCTCTTTTTTAAATCTCTTATTATAGCATTAAAATTATGATGTTTGCTCTATAACAATACTGTAATACAAGCTCCTGAAGAAGCGGTGGTGTTCCCCCGCGAAACATGTCGAGCATCCAATATACAGATGGTATATGTTATGGTTGATTATTGTCATTTTCTATTGATAATCCCATCTGTAACCTTGTAGAGCTGAATGTCCAAAAAACGTTGTTTGGTTTATAACTCTTATGCCCCGTACACACGGTCGGATTTTCCGATCGGAGCGTGTTGTCGGACATTCCGACCGTGTGTGGGCTCCATCGGACATTTTCCATTGGATTTTCCGACACACAAAGTTTGAGAGCAGACTATAAAATTTTCCGACAACAAAATCCGATCGCGTCAATTCCGACCGTGTGTGGCCTGTTCCGACGCACAAAGTGCCACGCATGCTCAGAAGAAATTCCGAGACAGAACAGCTTGGTCGGGTAAAATTAGCGTTCGCAATGGATACAACACTTTCGTCACGGTGCAATGTTAAAAATGGTTTAATACAGCGCACTCTCTTCTTCTTTATAATGTGAGAAGAATGAAGTAGTTTTGCTGCTCATATTCACACAGACTTCTCACAAACTTATTTCTTTATTATTTATTGGGATTCCCTTAATATATTTTGATTTGTCACATCTGACAAAAATATGTTTTTTGTTTTTTTTTTAAAGGCAGATTTTTTTTTATATTTTAGGTTTGTATTTTTTCCAAGGCTGATCTTTGTTTTATTTTATTTTTAGTTTTACTCCAGAATATTTTTGTGTGTGTTTTGTGTGTCAAGTTTCCACAACACCATTATTATCTTGTATTATTTAATCTCAAGGAGAATGTTTGGTGTTGGTGTCTCTTGTTAATTTCACATTGTACTTTAGAAATGTACCTGAGTCCTCACAAACAAACTGTCCTTTTTGAAGGAAAACACACATAGGCAAGTATAATTGAAACCAAAAATCCTTTATTAAGGGCTTTATTAAGAACCAAACAAAGAGGGAGGCAACGCTGGATAAACAGCAGAAATTAGCGAAGCCTTGGACCCCCAGGGCAGACATCAATTCTTGAACATCAAAATTGGTGGCCTGAGGAGTCCATATATAAGGGAGTGCAGTCTGGTCCTGAAGTCCCAGAGATCCGGAAAGCAGCACATGACATCTGTGTCCCCAGGCTGCATCTTTTGCCAGACCAGACTGGATCCAGGGTCATCACTTTCTGGTCTTCCTTCCACGCTTCCTTCCCAGCTGTGGCTCTGCTGTTGGAGATGTGGCAGGAGGAGGAGTAGGACCTGGAGGAAGAGGAGGACTAGTAGGACCTGGAGGAGGAGGAGGAGTAGGACCTGGAGGAGGAGGAGGAGGACCATGTGTGAGGTCACAAATGTGGGTATCAGATGTTATGTGGCCCCTCAACCCCCTATTGAGAGCTTCCAACATTAATGACTCACACATGAGTTGTTGGCCCTCCTCCATCCGCTGCATTTTACACGCAATTATGCCAGCAAAGTCCTCCTCCACAGTGTGTGGTGCTCCCAGGGCCTCTGTAGCCTTCTAAAAGAGGCCTATGGCAGCCTCCTCTAGGGAACTCCTCTTCCTGCCACTTTCTCTTTGCAGGTGTAGGAGAGGGACCTGCATATCAGGCAGCCTGCTCGGCCCGGCCACCTCCTGGCTGAGACTTCCCTGTGTATGAAAAAGGGACATGGTTTAATGTTTTGCATCATCAATCACAATCCTAAATTAGTACTCCAAACTAACATCTAGTTAACATCATTGATTGGACAACATAACTATTTAGAGGAATGCTATACCTGGCTCAAGCTGGGCTCCTCCACATGTTGCTGCCTGGAAGGCCCAGGTTGGGCGTCAGAAGCCTCAGCTGGGGGGGGGGGAAGCGTGGAAGGAAGACTGGAGAGTGCTGGCCTGGGTTCAGTCTGACCTGCCAGAAAATGCAGCCTGTCATAGTACCACATCCTGGGGACATAGATGTTATCTGCTGCTCCGGATCTCTGCGAATCCTGGACTTTCTTGCGCTCCCTTAGATATGTGCTCCTCAGGCCACCAATTAGGATCTTCAAATAGGTCATGTCTGCCGTGGGGATCACCTGCTTCACAATTTCAAACAATTGATCCAGCGCTGCCTTCCTCTTTGTTTGGTTCTTATAATGTGGGTGGTTGATCTCCCACAGACAAGGCAGCTCCCTGAACATGTCAATGAATATTGCCATGAAGTCGGTATCGTTCAAGATATCCATTTTCACTGCAAGACACAACACAAGACAAACCCTAATGTCAGGCAAAACTCTCCTAATCTAGTTACAATATAGGCCTCAATCTAGAAGCAGTATAGGCCCAAGTTTGGCTCTTACCTTCGTTATCACGATCGGCGCCTCCGATACTCCTTCCTCCGCTCACAGATCGTACGTATTACGCACGCGTGTTACGCTTTATACACACTGCGCATGCGTGTAACTCCGCCCGCCCCTGACGTTCTTTCTAGTCTATTCCCCGCCCCTTTTCGTTCGGCGCAGTGGGTGAAGAGCACATGGCGGAGTCAGAGCAGGTGCGTGCTAATTATAGCAACGAGGAGGAGGAAAGCCCGGATCCGGAAATGTCCCGATCCAGAAGGAGACGATTTAAGGCCTCAAATATGCCCTTTAGGGAGATGTTGGAGATGATCGATATCCTGAAGAAGGCCGACTATGACGGGAAGTATGGACCTTACCCCAACCCCAATATCAGAAAGGCCAAGATCATGGCGAAAGTGGTCAAGAGTCTGCACCGGAATTTCGGGGTACGACGATCGAAAGATCAGCTCAGGAAGCGGTGGTCGGACCTGAAATTAAGAGAGCCCGAGCAGTACAGAAAGATCCGGAGAGTGCTGCAAAAAAGTAAGCAGTTGTGCTGTGTTCCTATTCTTTTTGTCTTTATTACGTTCGTGCTGCTCCATATGCTTTTCTTAAGTGTTGTACAATTTAAAATGGCAACTTTCATGTTCATGGGCCCATTATTCGTTCGTATCAAACATTTTTCTTTCGGCCTATAAAACACCATTGTTTAGGCCATATGCATTTGCCAACATTTTTTAGGGCCTACTTGTATGAAAAATATTTGGTTGTGTAGATGGGTTTGTGACTAGAATGAAATGCAAACTAGATTCTGTGTAAGGAGAGGACACTTAGCAGCTGTTTTCACATCTGGGCGCTGGAGCACTAGTGTGGGACACAAGAACACCCTTTTTATTAGGGGGCCCACACAGGTGCTCCAGTGTATACTATAGGGGGGTCTCCATCTGTGAAGCTTGGAAAAGACAGGTAAAGTCTTGAAGCTTGACAATGGACAATAAAAATGCTACATCTTGGAACTCTGCCAAAATAGACAATTGTACCCCACTTCCAAGCAATGTTTCACCTTTATATTTCGGCCATCAAATATCTGTGTGCTAATTATACCATTTTTTGTTTTACATAGGGGAGAAAAGACTCGGAGGACACTCCTCATCCGAGGAGACCACAGACCCCCCACCTCGGGAAGAAGGGGAAATACCCCCAACCCAAGCAGAGCAGGAGGAGGAAGAAGATGTGGTGGAAATTGGCACCACAACAGGTGAGTGTCTGTGACCACAGGCTCAGGTAAGAGATGGATGCCAGCATATTTTTGATACCTGTTTTTGTTTGGTTTCTCTCTTTTTAGGTGAACGTGATGTTGTGGATCCAGATCCTTTCACATCAGAAAGTGCCCAGATCCTGATCGGGGAGATCATGGGGTGTAATTTAGAATTGGAAAACCTCAAAAAATCAATGATGTTATTCAAAACAATAATAACATCATTGATGTTTTGGGGCGAGTTTAAAACCCCTCCAAATCACTTTGTTTTTTTGTGTGCTACAATCTTAAAAATGTTTTAGCGATTTTTAGAAAAGCCACATTTTGAGGATGCACACAGTGTGCCATCACGGGAGATCAATGGACGCGTTTTGGGGGTGCAACCTCTTCCTCAAAAATAAAGTAGCTGAGAGGAAGGCGTTGCTCCCCCAAAACACGTCCCTTGATCCCCCGTGATGGCAGCTAGCACATGTTGACATTCGTAAATTGCTGTGCATCGTCAAAATTTGGCTTTTCCAGGGGTGTCTTCACCCCATCTGAACGCAATATCAAACACAGTTTCTAAATACTCATGTCTGATAATGCCTTCAAGTTTTACCATACGTGAACTTTGTAAGTTCAAGATTTGTGTCTTTCTTGTTGGTTTTACACATGCCTGTTTTATCTTAAATGAACATTTCTATTTTTGATAATGCCACCCCAAAAATTGTTATACAACAAACATGTTGATTTGTTTGAAAAACCTTTTCTAAATGCACATGTGATTGTGCAGGTATTAAAAAGATTGTTAATCAAGAATGTGTGGATTATTGTCTCAACGTTACAACACTTTTGTGGTGATGTAATTGCTGCTTTCTGTGAAAATGGGGGTTATTTCCTAAGGGCAAATCCTCTTTGCACTACAAGTGCAGTTTCAGTGCAGTTTCAAGTGCACTTGTAGTGCAAAGTGTCTACGCCTTTAGTAAATAACACCCAACAGTGCTTTGTATAAGGTTACACAATCACGCCATTTTCAGGACTCCCCACATTGATGTCAGGGTCAGCTAAAACAAACACAAGCAGTAAATGTCACCAAAGATTTGCTTTTTTTTTTTATTTGATAAAGGCTTCACAAAATGTCTGGCATATTGATGGCCCCCCTACCTGCAAAGAACTCAAGGTATCTTAACCGGACATCACAGGCACTCAGGGAGGGCAAGCCAGGACGGCCACTTTCAAGCGCCGTCAGGGTTGTTTCATTTAGAATTCCGACCTCAGACCCAACTGAGCCAGCATAGTTGGCAGAATGTCGGCGTAAAAAGTTATGTAGAACACAGCACGCCAGGATTAGATGATTAAGTTTATACTCCGCCATATGGATGGGTGTCAGAAATAGGCGGAACCGGCTGGCCATGATTCCAAATGTGTTCTCCACCACTCTTCTGGCTCTGGCCAGCCGGTAATTAAAAACCCTCTGTTCCGGGGTGAGGGTCCTCATCGGGAATGGCCGCATAAGATGGTCCCCCAGCGCAAATGCTTCATCCGCAACGAAGACGAATGGGAGTCCTTCCACATTCTCTTCTGGAGGTGGCAAGTCCAAGCTGCCATTCTGGAGACGCCTGTAAAACTCCGTCTGGGCGATGACTCCACCATCGGACATCCAGCCATTCTTCCCCACGTCCACATACAGGAAGTCGTAATTAGCCGACACTACCGCCAACATCACAATACTATTGAACCCCTTGTAATTATAATAGTACGACCCCGAGTTGGGTGGTGGGACGATGTGGACGTGTTTCCCATCAATTGCCCCTCCGCAGTTAGGAAAGTCCCACTGCTGGGCAAAGTGGGAGGCCACAGTCTGCCATTCCTGTGGCGTGGAAGGAAACTGTTGAGGAAAACAAAAAAACTTAGTATTTTTGCACATAAAAATGGAAAGAAGATAAGACGCAAACATTCTTGGCCAACATCCAGATAACATTTATTAAGGGGAATTTTAAAAACCCCAAAGTATAAGGTACACCTATCATATTACCCCTCCCCGCCCTCTCATGGGCCATTTCTAACATTATAGGGGGGGGATCTTGGACAGGTAACCCTCTTCACTTCATTGAGAGATGAATGCCTAAATACAGGGTATTACTTGGAACAGCCCCATCTTAGTTACACTATTGGCAGCCCACTGGACAGGTAAGAAGTGTCAGAATACAAAGATATAAATACACATTGTACACATTTGAGCACATTTGGACATTCTGCTATTACCTATCAAGATAATAATAGGATACAAAAACTTTAAACAGTACCATTTGAAAGTATACAGGCAGGCCCTTGCACTACATGCTTTGGGGAATTCATCCATAAATCTGACCACAAAAGTGGTGGGTATAGTGTGTATGGGCTTGGCAAAGTCAGCAGATAGATGATTGAGGATAGATAGAGAATTGGTATCAGCTGACTTAGCAGTTGGGGGGAGGGAGGGTACCAAATGATTTGGGGACACCACAAAAAAAAGCCTCTGGCACTCTGCCTGAATTTAAAGCACAAATCACATTTCTAAACATTTTAGGGGGTGTTTGGGGTAAAGCACTACTATGGAGCTGATAAAATACATTGTTAAGTGACTACATGAGGTGAATATAGGGGTAGGAGACTATGCTGGGGGGGGGGGGTTAGTGAAGGCAAATATGTATGAAGGACTAAAAAAATAATTACATAAAAATCCAGCATGCATGAGAACAAAGGGGACATTCACAGCATATTCCAATCATGGTAATTAGGGAATGAGGAAAGAAATACAATATATTAGCAAACATTCAATACAATAAAATGTGATATTAAAGGATAAAAATCTTACCTTCATATACTCCTTCTGCAGGACCTGGATGATGGCAGAACAGGTCTCCGGGATAATGATACCCAGAGCCTGGGGGGAGATGCCTGTTGAGAACTTCAACCTCTGCTCCGCAGTGATGGCTTGCCTCATGCAGGTATCCTGCCTGCTGATATAGGGGGTCAGCGAATCCAACAAACGGTGAAATACGGGGTCCGTCATCCTAAGAAAGTTCCTGAAATCATCAGGATTATTCTCACGGATCTCGGGGAGCAAAGGCATATGAGAGAACTGGTCACGCTGAAGCAACCAATTCTTGGTCCATGAACTCCTCCCCACCCTGTTAATGGACTGGACTTGTGTCAAGGTCAGGACCCCAACACCAAGCCCCCGCACAGCACGAACTCTATGAGGAGTACTTATACGCAACATGGCTAGAAAACGGTCGGCTGCTCAGAAGGAAGTAACAGAACGCACTGAAGAACAGCAAGGCCTGTGAAGAGCGACCTGAAAAACAGTAATGAACGAACAAGAACTCAATGACAAAGTCATGCGTAGCTTGCTTGCACGCACTGAAGAGCAGATACAAACCCACAAGCACAAACTGAACCGCAGAAAACGATCTGAAAGCCATGAGTCTGAAAAAGCACAAATCGTCTCTCACCAAACTTTTACTAACATGAGATTAGCAAAAGGAGCCCAAAGGGTGCCGCGCTTGGTTCTGAACTGGCCTTTTCTAGTATTGTCATACGGGGTTGACATCACCGCTTTGTTGGCGATCGGAAATTCCGACAACTTTGTGCGACCGTGTGTACGCAAAGCAAGTTTGAGCCAACATCCGTCGGAATAAAATCCTAGGATTTTGTTGTCGGAATGTCCGATCAATGTCCGACTGTGTGTACGGGGCATTAGATGTTTTGTATGTTTTAAAGATTTGTTCAATAAAATAATTTTTATATTCTTTGGTTATATCTAGCCTGTGTACGGTACCATGAAAGTCCAATATAGCCTCAAACCACTTCTTTCTTAATGTAGACGAATAGGTAGCATAACCCGGAGATCGGTGTCACACCGCCTCCTCTCTTCTCGCTTGCTGAAGTGTTGGTTCATTTGCATCCAGCCAGTTTAAGGCCTCCATAGCTGACTCGAAGAAATGGGATTGTCCCCTCGCCAGTTAGCCTGAAGATGACCTCTGTGAATTTAGCCCTACGGCGTCGCACCTCTGCCGAATATTCAGGGTAGAATGAGATACGGGCACCATTAAACTGAATGTTACAGTGTTCCCTGGCCAAACGCAGCACAATCTCCTTGTCCTTGAAGTTGAGGATCCGGGCCAGGAGGGTGCACGGTGGGTGACCCGGTGGGAGGGGCCTAGGGGGAACCCTGTGCACCTGTTTAACAGAATAAAGGGTGGTAAATGCTTCTTTCCCAAAGACTTCTAGTAGCCACCTTTCAACAAAATCCGTGGGGTCCCTACCCTCCATCTTCTCTGGGCAATCCGGATGATATTCCGCTGAAGGTAGTTTTCAATATCATATTTTTTAAGTTCATTAGCTCTGGCAATTTTAGCAGTAGCCTGTGTGTCACGTATAAGCAGAGCCAGCTTGTCCTGCACATCACTGATGCGGCCCTCCGCCGCTGTAGTACGCTCTCTGATTTTTTGTAAATCGTGGGGAATCAGCCCCTTTTCTTCTTTCATGCCCCCAAAGTGTTTCTTATGAGTGTCCACAGAAGCTGTGCACTTATCCTGGCTGTAGATTGATACCAGAAACAAACAGACACAACTGGTAGTGATAAATGAGCTGAATATATTATCACGAAAAGAATACTTGGAAACTTACAGCACTGTTGAACCTTGCTGCAGAGTATCAATACAATGGAAATGACAATCTCTAATATTTTAGCAACAGTAAATATAGAAAACAAAGCATAATAATCTATATGTCAATTGCACAGGCGCTGAGAGGGAGGAGAGAGGGGTTATCAACTTCTCAGCTCCTTCTGGGCCACAAACACCATTGAAAGTAACAATACAAAAAGAAGAAATGGGTTAACAGGTACAGTAAGCACAGTTCTGTAATGTTACTGGTCCTGTGTCGAAGGGTACTAATGTCTTCTGCTGGCAAACGTTGGGGCCCTTTGTAAAATGAGTAGGTTTTATCAGTCAAAAGTGAGGCATTAATCCTCTAGGAAATCCCGTTAGGTAGTGGTTTGTAAGAACAGAATGGTTAAAAGTGGCAGCTTCAAACAAGCATCCTCTGGCAGTAGAAAGGGGAATATGTACCTGCATGCAGTGTCTGTACTGTGCTAAGAAATATGTTGGGTTTACACCAGCTCAACAATCCTCTGGGTGATGACACAACGGAAGTCCCAAATGGTGGTTCAGGCTCCTGGCAATGTTGTAAGGCACTAGATCACCTCCTGTCGGCCGATCAGGATGGCTGGTAGCTGAATTGGCAGGGTGATCGAACGGCCAAAAGGACACCAGGATAGGTCTTTTGATCCCCGAAGTGGTGCGTGGGTTGTCTCCGCTGGGCTAGATGGTGCTGAGTTACTGAGCAGGGTCCCTGGGCTGAATGGTGGAGAACCGTGTGGGTGACACTGTTCCTGGCTCCCTTATCCTAAGTCACTTGGCAGTAGTCTTGGGAAAAGCGTGGCTCTCTCTCTCTCAGATGCTGGTAGACAGTGTGGCTCTCTCTCTCTCTTAGGTGGAGTTCCACCACACAGTCCGTCACCTCATTACTCCTGTCCTCTATCCCTTCTCCTCACGGTAACTCTCCCCGGTAGTCTCAAGAGAAACGTGGCTTTCTCTCCCTCTCCCTCCAGTCCCTGGTGTCAGCATGTGTCTCTCCCCTCAATCAGATGCTGGTACCTCAGACTGCTCTCCTCACTCTCCTCAGACAGCCCTCCTCAGATCTTCTGTCAGCACTCTCTCTGTAGTGCTGTGTGGAAAACCTATCTCTCTCTCTTTTCTCTTACCTCAGCACTTTCCTCTCTTCAGTCTCCTCAGCACTTCCTGAAACTCCCCCTTTTCCCAGTGTGCTTTCTGTCTGTTAGATTTCTGGAAGGACAAGTCAGCATCTCTCTATCTCCATCTTGTGGCCAAAAGGAGAAATTGCATTACAACATGCCTGCTACTGTAGTATTTAGGGATGTGGGCACTAGTCTAGAAGTCCCATTAACAGTTTCAGATGGGCCCTGTGTGGACTGCTCTCCCTCCCTGTCTGTATGGAAGATAGCAGAGGTGCTCAGCAGCTGTATGGAAGATAGCAGGGGTGCTCGGCAGCAACTCGGCTGCTTCAGAGAGCTTCTGGGCATAATATAAGACATCCCATGGTGGATCTTTCCCATGGGCTTTAGGAGTTTTAGGAAGCTTAACCTCGTCCTTCTGCTTCTCCCATGTGGGCGCTGTGAGGCTGCGTCCTCCTTCTGCTTTCTGGTCACCATGCTGCCGTGCAAGTGTACAAGGAAACCAGGGGTGCTCTGGGTAGAGGAGGAAGAGTGTGAAGCCAAAATTAGCAGATTCTCTGGCTGGGAACAGGATCTAGGCAGGATCTGGTACGAGAGCTCTGTAAGACAGGTCCGCTTACATGCCGGTCTTGGCCACTCCCCACAGCCAAACACCTTTTAATTTCAGCTTGTTCAATTAAGCTTTGACAATAAACTGTGTAAGGTGATTGGTTTCTATGCAGAGCAGCACCACGTTTTGAAAGCTCCAGTTTTAGTAAATGCCCCTCAATGTATCCCTGCAATAAAGAAAAAATTACCGCTTTCAAATTTTTGTTTTTAAGACAAAGTTTCACTTTAAAGAATCACGCATAGACAAAGACACTGAAGTTGCTTTACTAAAGGCAAATATGCTGTGCACTACAAGTGCAGTTGCTCTAGAATGGATCAAAGGGAAATGGGGGAAGGCTCTGCTGATTTCTATCATCCAATCATGTGCAAGCAAAAATGCAGTTTTTTTATTTTCCTTACATATTCCCCTCAGATCTAGAGCAACTGCACTTGCAGTGCACAGACTATTTGCCTTTAGTAAATCAACCCCATTATCTACTTAATTTACATCAATTCGAACATTATACTAGGCAGTTAATTTACAAATGCAGATTACATTTTTTGAATGTGAAATTTGGATATTCTTTATAACTGTGTAATGTATACCAAATAAGTTACCCGCCTCTTTGTTTTTGCTTATTTATAAAGAGTAAGTTACCACAATACTAAATACCTAGACATAGCCAGGCAACCAGCAATTTCAGATAGAAGCCAACAATGGCAGTTAAATATTTCTCTCATGACAGGTGTACTTTGGGGGGGAGGTCTATTTATAAATGTTTTTACCCAAGACCCACACATTTTTCATATTAGATTCAATAGGAATAATTGGGTAGATCTACTAAAAGTGGAGCATTCAGAATCTGGTGCAGCTGTGCATGGTAGCCAATCAGCTTCTAACTTCAGCTTGTTCAATAAGCTTTGACAGTAAAACCTGGAAGCTGATTGGTTTCTATGCAGAGCTGCACCAGATTTTGCATGCTTTAGTTTTAGTAAATCTGCCCCATATTGTGAATCCTAAGTAAAATTTGTGTTTCTGTGTGACCCAAGTATAAACCTAAGTATAAACCTAAGTGTTACTTTAAAATTTGTAGTGTAGCTATTACTCAGGCATTGGCAGAGGCATTCGCAGCTAGCTGCAGCAGTGTGAATGGGACAAACAGAAAACAATTGTTTTTTGGGTGTCCTTGTGGTGAGTGTAAATACAGCCTGCCTTTTTTCAACCTTAAGGCCCCTTTCACGCTGCCGCGTCTTGAAAGTCACGTAATTTTGCGTCCGCGACTTTGCCATGATTTTGCCAAGATTTCAGGTGATGCCTGTGGAAACTTGAGGTCTAACTCGCATAAAAGACGGACCAAAGTAGTACAGGGACTACTTTGAAGTTGGTGCGACTTATAGTTGCACAGATATGAATGGTCATCATTGGGAATCATGGAGTACGACTTGTCATGCGACTCTCATGTCCAAAGTTGCAGGAAAAGTCACACAAGTGTGAAAGGGACCTTAACCAGTTCAGGGCCACCCACCGCACTCATACTATGGCAGGGCGACCCAGCATGGCACATCTTGCCTTGGAAATCTTTGCTCACTCTTCCCTGCAAAAGTGCTCCAAATCTGTTCGATTGTTAGGGCATCGCCTGTGCACAGCCCTCTTCAGGTCACCCCACAGATTTTCATTTGGACTCAGGTCTGGGCTCTGGCTGGGCTAGTCCAAAACCTTCATCCTCTGGTGAAGCCATTCTTGATTTAGAGGTATGCTTTGGTATAGTTGTTACGCTAAAAGATGACAAGGAGAGGCAGACATTCCTTTGGCATTGTAAGAGGGGCAGCAACAAATGTGTCCACAGGCAAAGGTGGACGTGGTGGTCAATCCTCAGGCAGGGCATCATTTCCTCTGTTTAGTGAGTTTGCCCGTGCTATCCAGCCACAGCATGCAGAGGAGGTGGTGGACTGGCTTACTAAACCTTCCTCATCCTCCTCATCCTCTGTCACGCAAGCAGAGACAAGTGTTCAGTCCCCTGCAGTTGCTAGAGTGGATAAACCTGCCTCCTTGTCCACATCTATTCCTGCCATAGCCTCAACATCAGCCATTGAGGAGTCAGCTGAGTTATTTGACCATAGCGTCAGTCACTTGCTCCTTGATGATGCCCAGCCATTACTGGATTCAGATGTTGGTTCTGAGGTTGAGTATGACAGGAACATGAGCCTAGAGAGAGGGAGAAACACTGGTAGACAAATTGGCATTCATGTTCCCCAAGCCGCAGCGTACTGCCAAGTTGTCTCCAGTGGTAATGATGAAGACGGAGGAGATGGAGATGATGATGATGATGAGGTCACTGATGCAACTTGGGTGCCAGATAGAGCAGAGGAGGAAACTGAAGGTGAAGCGGCACAACCCCAAGGAGGCTGACATCAAGAAAGAGTAGAGAGCAGCCACCCTATTCCATCACATTCTGCAGCTGTTATCTCCCAGCCCATTCCCCAAAGCTCAGCTGTCTGGGCTTTTTTCAGCACTTCTGCAGCAGATCGCACTGTTGCTCTCTGCAAACTGTCTCAGGCACATCAAACGTGGCAAAAACACCAACCATATGCATATCATTGCAATTTTTTTTGCTTTCATCAAGAGCACCTCTATAGGGTTACGGTGGGAAGGTGCCCCCGACACCCAAAGAGTCATTTTTCTACACCTGTTTGAAAGGTGCATATCATTGCAATTTTTACAGCAAGGGCAATTCTTGCTTTCATCAAGAGTACCTCTATAGGGTTACCACCGACACCCAAAGACCAATTTGTACGCATCCATCACTCCTATACATAGTCAAAGTGACACCAGAATGTATCCAAAAAATCTCTAATCTTGTTCCCAGTGCACTACATTGTGGCCTCATTATACACACTGGCTCCCCAGCTGTTGCTGAGAAAAATAAAGGCAGCTTGTAGGGAAAATGTCATTTTTTTTGGCTTTATAAATGCAATTATTGCTGCAGCAGATTCTAGACATGTTACAGATCTGCCACTTTACAGGTAGACTAAGGGGACCCCCAGGCACTATATCAGAAGTAATTTTTCATTTTTAGGCTTTCAATTTAAAAATCCAAAAATCAATGCTCATGATGTTTTTTACAAACATTTTTCACAAACATTTTTTTATTGATACATGTCCCCCAGGGCAAGACCCGGACCCCTATAACCATTGTATGCCCAATTACTTGCATATAAGCCTTCAAAATGGGCACTTTTGATTTTCAGACGTTCAGGTCCCATTGACTTTAATGGGGTTCGTTATTCGGGTCCCAACTTTCGCAGTGTTTGGAAGTTCTGGTGCGAACTGAACAGGGGTCTGTTCGGCCCACCCCTACTGTTCATAAGTCCCTTAATCCAGCTGAAGAAAAATAGCCCCAAAGCATAATGTTCCCACCACCATGCTTCACTGTGTGTGCAGTGTTTCTTTGGTGATGTGCCGTGTTAATTTTGCCCCAAACATATTTTTTTGGAATTATGGCCAAAAAGTTCAGTCTTGCTCTCACCAGACCATACCACATTTTCCCACATGCGTTTGGCAGATTTGAAGTAGGTTTTACAAAATGTATCCAGGCTTGTATGTTTTTCTTAGTAAGAAAAGGCCTCTATCCCACCACTTTACCCCACATCACAGACATATGAAGAATATGGGAGATTGTTGTTACATGTAGTACACAACAATACTAGTCAGAAATTCCTGCAGCCCCTTTCATGTACTGTAGGCCTCTTGGCAGCCTCCTGGGCCAGTTTTCTTCTTTTTTTTGTAAACAATTTTTGTGGAACGTCCAGTTCTTGGTAATGTCATTGTTGTGTTATATTTTCTTCACTTGTTCATGATTGTCTTCACTTTGTCCCAAGTATATCTAATGCTTTGGAAATGTTTTGTACCTTCTGCCAGTGGTGTATTTAGGTTTTGTGCTGCCCTAGGCCTGACTGAGCTTGCGCACCCCCTCATTTAAATATGACCCACCCCTTCCTGTCATGGCCACACCCCTTTCTTTTAAAGATCCGCCCTGTCATCTTCATTGGAGGAGGACAGAGGGACGCCGCGGGAAGAGGACAGAGAGGCATGCAGCATCTTTTCATTTGGTGGTAAGGGGATATGTGCTAGTTGCTTTGGGAGGATCAGACCCCTCCCAAAGCACCCAGCACATATCCCCTTACCCCCCCTCCCCTCATCCATGTGGGAATCTGTTATCTGCCCCCTTCCCGGTTACTGTGTCCCCCTCCACTGTAAACTATACACAGACCTCAGAGCAGAAGCGTGGCTCTTGCACTGAAGTCGTGTCCCTCCTCTGTGGCTCCTTCTCCTCCTGGCTGTGTACACTAGAACATTGGAGCTGAGAAGGAGGAGGAGCTAAGGAGTGTGTGTGGCTGACAGTGGGGAGAGAGGTGGCGGCTGCTACGGAAAGCCGATCGCCGCTTGTGGGACCCTGGGTGGCAGATGTCCTGGGTGCCCACGCTAGCGCACTCTGGCTGCCAGTTACCGAAGCTCAGTGCCGGAACTTGTTGTGGGCTCCGGGACAGTGGCGTCACTAGGTTTGGTGTCACCTGGAGCTGTAAAAATTGTGTCATCCCCCTTAATTTTTTGACTGGAGGCCCAGCGTTGGAGCTCATTGTGGCGGTCAACAAGGCCTAGAGGATATCAGGTTAGGCACTTCCTAATAGCTCAGTCCCTGGGAACAGTAATGAATAATGGCCAACAGGCTCTCTTACCAGACCCAGTGAAACCGCAACAGTGATCCCTCCGGCTGGACGTTCGCTCACTCTGGGTTGCCCAGGCTGACTCTGGTCAGTAGTGTAGCATGTCTGTACCCCGGCAGTGGCTTCATCTTTCTCCCCCTCTGGTGGTGCGGGTACAGCGTGGCTCTCTGGTGGTGTGGGTACAGCATGGCTCTCTGGTGGTGCGGGTACAGCGTGGCTCTCTGGTGGTGCGGGTACAGCGTGGCTCTTTGGTGGTGCGGGTACAGCGTGGCTCTTTGGTGGTGCGGGTACAGCGTGGCTCTCTGGTGGTGCGGGTACAGCGTGGCTCTCTGGTGGTGCGGGTACAGCGTGGCTCTCTGGTGGTGCGGGTACAGCGTGGCTCTTTGGTGGTGCGGGAACAGCGTGGCTCTCTGGTGGTGCGGGAACAGCGTGGCTCTCTGGTGGTGCGGGAACAGCGTGGCCCTCTGGTGGTGCGGGTACAGCGTGGCTCTCTGGTGGTGCGGGTACAGCCTGGCTCTCTGGTGGTGCGGGAACAGCGTGGCTCTCTGGTGGTGTGGGAACAGCGTGGCTCTCTGGTGGTGCGGGTACAGCGTGGCTCTCTGGTGGTGCAGGAACAGCGTGGCTCTCTGGTGGTGCGGGTACAGCGTGGCTCTTTGGTGGTGCGGGAACAGTGTGGCTCTCTGGTGGTGCGGGTACAGCGTGGCTCTTTGGTGGTGCGGGTACAGCTTGGCTCTCTGGTGGTGCGGGAACAGCGTGGCTCTCTGGTGGTGCGGGTACAGCGTGGCTCTCTGGTGGTGCGGGTACAGCGTGGCTCTCTGGTGGTGTGGGAACAGCGTGGCTCTCTGGTGGTGCGGGTACAGCGTGGCTCTCTGGTGGTGCGGGTACAGCGTGGCTCTCTGGTGGTGCGGGTACAGCGTGGCTCTCTGGTGGTGCGGGTACAGCGTGGCTCTCTGGTGGTGTGGGTACAGCGTGGCTCTCTGGTGGTGCGGGTACAGCGTGGCTCCCTCTTTGGCTTCCCCCAGCACAGTACTCTCTTTTTCTCCTCTAACACCCCCCCCTCAGCAGAGTGCATGCATGCTGGGGGCTGTAGCATGTCTGTGGGGGCTACTTTTCTCATGATGCCCCCCAGAGTCTTCTGATTGGCCCTCTGCTGTGGCCAATCATGGGGAGGAAAACAGCGGTCAGGAAGCTGGGCAACGGCGCAGGGAAACCAATTAGAGCCGCTCTCTCTCTCTTCTCCCTTAGGCTGACAGAAAGGGGAGGGGGGGCGAGCGGGGGAGATACACAGACAACCCGCATCTCTCCTCTCTCTGTCACAGCGCTGCTGCTCAATTTGCCAGAGAACTCCCCCGCTCGCCCCCCCTCCCCTTTCTGTCAGCCTAAGGGAGAAGAGAGAGAGAGCGGCTCTAATTGGTTTTACCGTGCCGCCGCCCAGCTTCCTGACCGCTGTTTTCCTCCCCATGATTGGCCACAGCAGAGGGCCAATCAGACAGAATCACAGCTTCACGGAGGGGCGGCTTGACGGCACCCGGGACGCCACTGTACTGCACTGCTAAGCTGTACTCCCTGCTGTGCGGGAGTCGGGAAGAGGGCGCCGCTGCCATTTTCGGGGGGGGGGGGGGGCGGCTTTTTGCCGCCCCCCCCCCCCCGCACAGTGCCGCCCTAGGCCTGGGCCTTGTTGGCCTAGGCCAAAACACAGCACTGCCTTCTGCTGACTGATAACAATGAGATCCCCTTAAATCTTTGTAAGCTTTTTGCTGACCATGGCTTTTTCTGTAAGAGGCAACTGAGTAAATGTCAGAAAAATCCTACTATGAGCATAATCAGAGTAACTTTAAATTATGGCAAGTGTGAACACAGCCACATCCCCAATTATAAGAGGGTGTGTACACCTATGGAACCACATTATTTTATTTATTTATTTTCACCACTAAACAACAGTTTCTGTTTATTTTTTAATGAATTGCACAAATGATAGGTCATATTAAAGTCCCAGAGTGATTTATCTTGGTCTGACTTTTAAAAAAAATGGTATTTTTACAGGGGTGTGCAGAATTTTTTATCCACTGTAAGTACCTATTAGAAGTTTTTGTTTTCAACTCTTACTTAACTGTTTCAGTATTAGAAATGGAAAAATTAGGGCAAAGTCATACTTCAGCCAAAACTTTTTATTTAGATTTGGATAGGGCAGGAAAGGGCCTCTGTCAAGTTTTAATTCTTGTTTCCCCCTGTTGGAGGGAATTTCCTTCACAGTCTTCGACAGTCACACAGAAAAAAAAGGAAAACACATTGGAAGGAATTCAATAAAGCTGCTGTGCCACTTTTCTGGTGTTGATCCTGCTTGTTAATGTATTTCGCCAAATTTGTGAAGCATTTGCGACACTTCTGGTTCTGACAGCAACTTGCACACCAAATTCAGGTAGTTCAACTTTTACATTATGTTGCTTTGAATGTGGCACTTTTACATTGTGCCCCAAATGTTCAGTAAAAGCAGACAAAACTAAACTTTCTTTTGGTGTGCAGAGAGAAAAACTGGTTCAGACAGATTTTGTGAAAGTGTCTCTTGTGCATCCTAAATGTGGCACAGCATGAGCCAAATTCAAGTACTAGTTCTAGACAGGTATATGAATTTGGTGCATTCTACCCTACTTTTAGAATGTACGAGACACACTTTCACAAAATCTGCCTGCGCCAGTCTTTATGAATCCCAGAGATTGTTAGTATAGTGAGGAAGGGTTAGAATTTCTGTCATATCTTTATATCTGTGCCTTCTTGTACCCATGGCAACCCCTCCCTCTATCACTTTCATGGGCTTCAAAGTTACAGGACTTGAGGGGGATATTCCCTATAATGCCCCATACACACGGTCGGACTTTCCGACGGAAAATGTGCAATCGGAGCTTGTTGTCGGAAATTCCGACCGTGTGTAGGCTCCATCAGACATTTTCCATCGGATTTTCCGACACACAAAGTTTGGGAGCAGGCTATAAAATTTTCCGACAACAAAATCCGTTGTTGGAAATTCCGATTGTGTGTACACAAATCCGACACACAAAGTGCCACACATGCTCAGAATAAATTAAGAGACGAAAGCTATTGGCTACTGCCCCGTTTATAGTCACGACGTACATGTTTTACGTCACCGCGTTTAGAACGATCGGATTTTCCGACAACTTTGTGTCACCGTGTGCATACAAGACAAGTTTGAGCCAACATCCATTGGAAAAAATCCATGGATTTTGTTGTCGGAATGTCCGATCAATGTCCGACCGTGTGTACAGGGCATTAGAGTCGTAAGCAGAAGTCAAAACTGAACAGAAATTTGAAAACCCAATACTGGGAAAACTTTTTTTCATCTATGGCCCCAAGGAGCAGCAATTTTCACCTCGGTTCTAGTGCTGTCCATCTCAGTTATCTCTTTCTGCCACTAGATGTCTTCTAACTAGATAGTCCCAGCGTCATTCAACCCAGTAGATTAAGGGGATTTACTGTAAAGGATATATTTTATGTACTCCGTTAGGAGGAATTACCAAGGCACCCTGCATTTATATTGTAGTGATGCCAAAAAAGTAACTTCTATCAGTGCCTGTATCTGCATCCTTGAGGACAACACATAACTAGTAGAAGATCCAAAGGAGGAGGGACTTGGGCATTAAATCCTTCACAATCATATGGCAATTTTAAAGAGATACCCTGTGTGTTCAAACTACTGCCTATGAGTTCATTGCTTTCAGATACCTACATTTTTGCTTACCTGTATTTGTACGGGTAATGTCAATCCACTGTAAAATCCTATATCTGAACCTCTTGGGAAAAAAATATTTTTAAAAAAGGCAATTTTTTATGATGCATAGTTCTGTTTAATTCTGTTAGAGTTGCATCTACTTTAGAGCTTATATGAGATTTAGTGAGTAATGTTACATAAATATGAACTATTCTCCAATGGCCATTTTCTACTAATAAGTGGCAATTGGAAGCATCTCTTTCTATTTTATATACCTTTTGTGATTTGGACATGGATTAAATTACTTTTTAAAGTTTCACTCTTTCACTTGTATTGTGTTTGGTTTGTTGAGCTGCAATGCAAACTCCACTAGCACATAAAGAATTACACTGAAACATTTATAAATAGCTTGTAGCCTCTTAATAACAACAGTGCTGCTATTTATTGCTCATTTCCCCCAGACAGACAATTAACTAGTGCTTAAACATTACATTTCCTATGGAATTTGCAGGAACATGGTGCTCTCAAGTTCCTACAATTGTTACTGGCAAGCAGTTTCCTTTTTTGCATTTTACAGCCTCCAATAGCCTAAAAGAGAGGAAAAGAAAAGTTGTTAAATCCATATTATAACATCGTTAGAGTTTTGCTACCAATTTCAAAGTTATTTACGGAGACTGTTCTTGTGATTGCAAGCACATGTCGTTATTATATTGTTTTATCGTGCGAAATCACCTTTACTATAGAATGTTTGTGCAGGAAATAGGACTTTACAGAAAAAGGGAATGTGGGCACATTAGGGTCAAAGGCATATCACTTTCTTTGGTGGGTAAAAACATTTTTATTTAAACTAAGTAGAGTAGAATTCTAGATCATATCCAACAGTTTACAAAAGAAAACAACTATATAAGGAGCACATAATTCTGAAAATGGATTGAATTCTGAATATTACTGTCCAAAAATGGTTAAACATACAAATGCTGACCAGATGATGGGTAGTTTTTATTTTTTAAATAGTTCCTCTTTCTGAATTTTTTTGGTGATTGGATATGCATATTTCAAGGCAAGATAAAAAAACATACCCAGTACCTCTCTGAAAAACATACACGTTTCCATGTTTTATCAAACTAAAGACCCAGCAAGTACAGAAAAATACTTGTTGACATGCAAGAAATGCATGGTTCTATGTCATGTTGTTGACTAAAGCCAGGTACACACTACAGTTTTTTTTTTTTGTGCAACACCGCAGGTTGCATGAACAAACCCTGACAGCTCTGGTCGGGAGCCGCTGTTCTAACCATCCAAGGTTAGTCCAGTGATCTTCCCCGCTGACCTGTTGTGTTCTGACCTGTCCAGTGTCTTTTGCTTTACTACTGCTAAAATAGCATTAACCCATTAATTACAACATAATTTTATTACCTTGATTAAAACAAATGTGTCCATAAAATTGCATGCAGAAGATTGCCAAGTTGAAGAGCAGGAGGCACAGGCAAGGTTCAGAAGACACAGTGCACATTACAAGGTGGACGGTTTGGCTGGTCTCCCTGGTGGCACCTGATTTTCAGTTGCTGCGGGAGCAGTGTGTAAACTCCATCATAAATAATACACAATAATATATGTTTCCAGTGAATCAATCAAGATGCACTGGAAACTGGGGATTTTTTGGCAGGACAACACCATATAGTTATAAAAATATATAATTTTGTTCATACATTTAAAATACATAGGAGCAGGGCCATCTTTAATTTTGATTGGGCCCTGGGCAAACATTTTCTTGGGGCCCCCCCTCCATTCTGAGACATACAAAAAATAGCAGGTAGACTCAAAATCAGTTTACTGCAGCAGATCACGCAGCGATTGCAATTGTTTGCCAGAGGTTACAGCCTATCATTACTGCTCAATGGCTGGTTTCTAGAGGTTACAACACATCATTTCTGCTTGCCGATTGGTTGCTAGAGGTTAATGTACATTATTAGCGCTCACTAATTGGTTGCTAGGGGTTACAGCACATCATTAGCACTTACTGATTGGTTGCTAGAGGTTCATGCACATCATTACCTCTCACTGAGCAGTGGAGCAATCCCAAATAATTGAGCAAGTAAAGGGGCACATTAATACACATACTACAGGAGAGGTTCAGAGACTGCGGATATACTGCAGGAGACAATCAGAGACTGCGGACATACTGCAGGAGACAATCAGAGACTGTGGACATACTGCAGGAGACAATCAGAGACTGTGGACATACTGCAGGAGACAATCAGAGACTGTGTACATACTGCAGGAGACAATCAGAGACTGTGTACATACTGCAGGAGACAATCAGAGACTGTGTACATACTGCAGGAGACAATCAGAGACTGTGGACATACTGCAGGAGACAATCAGAGACTGAGGACATACTGCAGGAGACAATCAGAGACTGCGGACATACTGCAGGAGACAATCAGAGACTGAGGACATACTGCAGGAGACAATCAGAGACTGCGGACATACTGCAGGAGATTACCAGGGACTGCGGACATACTGCAGGAGATTACCAGGGACTGCGGACATACTGCAGGAGACAATCAGAGACTGCGGACATACTGCAGGAGATTAACAGAGACTGCGGACATACTGCAGGAGACAATCAGAGACTGCGGACATACTGCAGGAGATTAACAGAGACTGCGGACATACTGCAGGAGACAATCAGAGGCTGCGGACATACTGCAGGAGACAATCAGAGACTGTGGACATACTGCAGGAGATTACCAGAGACTGCGGACATACTGCAGGAGACAATCAGAGCCTGCGGACATACTGCAGGAGACAATCAGAGACTGCGGACATACTGCAGGAGACAATCAGAGACTGCGGACATACTGCAGGAGACAATCAGAGACTGCGGACATACTGCAGGAGACACTCAGAGACTGCGGACATACTGCAGGAGACAATCAGAGGCTGTGGACATACTGCAGGAGACAATTAGAGACTGTGGACATACTGCAGGAGATTACCAGAGACTGCGGACATACTGCAGGAGACACTCAGAGACTGCGGACATACTGCAGGAGACAATCAGAGACTGCGGACATACTGCAGGAGATTACCAGAGACTGCGGACATACTGCAGGAGACACTCAGAGACTGCGGACATACTGCAGGAGACAATCAGAGGCTGCGGACATACTGCAGGAGACAATCAGAGACTGCGGACATACTGCAGGAGACAATCAGAGACTGCGGACATACTGCAGGAGATTAACAGAGACTGCGGACATACTGCAGGAGACAATCAGAGGCTGCGGACATACTGCAGGAGACAATCAGAGACTGCGGACATACTGCAGGAGATTACCAGAGACTGCGGACATACTGCAGGAGACACTCAGAGACTGCGGACATACTGCAGGAGACAATCAGAGGCTGCGGACATACTGCAGGAGACAATCAGAGACTGCGGACATACTGCAGGAGACAATCAGAGACTGCGGACATACTGCAGGAGACAATCAGAGACTGCGGACATACTGCAGGAGACACTCAGAGACTGCGGACATACTGCAGGAGACAATCAGAGGCTGTGGACATACTGCAGGAGACAATTAGAGACTGTGGACATACTGCAGGAGATTACCAGAGACTGCGGACATACTGCAGGAGACACTCAGAGACTGCGGACATACTGCAGGAGACAATCAGAGACTGCGGACATACTGCAGGAGATTACCAGAGACTGCGGACATACTGCAGGAGACACTCAGAGACTGCGGACATACTGCAGGAGACAATCAGAGGCTGCGGACATACTGCAGGAGACAATCAGAGACTGCGGACATACTGCAGGAGACAATCAGAGACTGCGGACATACTGCAGGAGATTAACAGAGACTGCGGACATACTGCAGGAGACAATCAGAGGCTGCGGACATACTGCAGGAGACAATCAGAGACTGCGGACATACTGCAGGAGACAATCGGAGACTGCGGACATACTGCAGGAGACAATCAGAGACTGCGGACATACTGCAGGAGACAATCAGAGACTGCGGACATACTGCAGGAGATTACCAGAGACTGCGGACATACTGCAGGAGACAATCAGAGACTGCAGACATTATACAGGGGATGGTCAGAGAACTTTCAGCAATGCACAGCTTTACAGTTAAATAACACAGCTCAGGGTTTAAACAGTCAGGCATTTTATGGTTGTAAGGACATACCTGGCCAGCCAAACTCATTACATACATTCAGGACTGTGGGCGGGGCTTCCACTCTCTGCTCTCACTAAAGCAGCTGGGAGCTCCACTGATGCTTTGTTGGGTGGGCCCTGGGCCCACATCACCTGTGAATTGTCGCCCCGATGACAGCTTTGCAGAGCGCACAGAGGACATGGGAGGATGTATTCCGCGCTAGCCAGCTGAGAGGGGCGGGGCCGGGAGCTCCACTGACGCTCTGACCCCGCCCACGTTCAGCCTGTGTACTGGGCGCCTGTAGTGAGAGCCAGTGATCGGAGTGGGAGTGTCATTGGAGCTCCTGGCCCCGCCCCCGGACCTCTGTATTCACCAGCCAGTATAGAGGGGGCGGGGCCGGAAGCTCCACTGACACTCGCACTCCGATCACTGGCTCTCACTACAGAAGCTCTTTTCCGAGTACACAGGCTGCACGTGGGCGGGGTCAGAGCGTCAGTGGAGCTCCCGGCCCCGCCCCCTCTCAGCTGGCTAGCGAGGAATACATCCTACCGTGTCCTCTGTGCGCTCTGCAAAGCTGTGATCGGGGCCCCAATTCACGGCTAGCGCGGGCCCCCCAACAAAGATTGGGCCCGGGGCAAGTGCCCCGTTTGCCCTGCGCTAAAGACAGCCCTGCATAGGAGTTAAGACACCATATCAATTGATAATAACCAATTTTCAAATTGATGTACAAGTTTTTAGAACATAGTGGATTTGCTTATAGGTAGCTTTATCAGGATCCACCATTCATCTCTTCATAATCAAATATGATATCTAGGGATGAGCCCAATGTTTGAGTCAAACGTAAGTTCGACACGAACATTGGGTGTTTGCCCGTTCGCTGAATTTAGAACATTATGGCGTGTTCGCAAGAAATTTGAGTGCCCATGGAATGCCCCATAATGCACTGCGAGATCCCAGTGCATTGATGGCTGCTGATTGGCTAAAACACGCACCTGAACTGCATGCTTTGGCCAATCACAGCGTGCACTGCTGTGTTTGCCCGTTCGCTGAATTTAGAACATTATGGCGTGTTCACAGGAAATTTGAGTGCCCGTGGAACGCCCCATAATGCACTGCGAGATCCCAGTGCATTGACGGCTGCTGATTGGCTAAAACATGCACCTGACCTGCATGCTTTGGCCAATCACAGCGTGCACTGCTGTGAGAGCCATGATTGGCCAAAGGCACAGTGTCTTTGGCCAATCATGGCTCAGGGTGCTAAGTCCACGCCCCACACTATGTAGGGCTGCTTACATAGCGGCCATACATAGTGCAATGAATGAGAGCAGCAAAATTACATTTCTAAAGGAAAAAATGTCATTTCAAAACTGCTCGCAGCTGTAATGTATTGCTAGATCCCGGCAATATACATAAAAATCATTGAAAAAAAATGGCGCAAGTTCCCCTCCCCCATCCATTATCAGTCCCTTCAGGTCTGGTATGGATTTTAAGGGGAACCCTGCGCTAAAATAATACAAATGGCATGGGGGTCCCCCCTAAAATCCATACCAGGCCCTTCAGGAGACAGTTTTGGACAATTCCTTTATTAACCACTTCGGCCCCGGACCAGTTGGCTGGCCAAAGACCAGAGCACTTTTTGCGATTCGGCACTACGTCGCTTTAACTGACAATTGCGTGGCCGTGTGACGTGGCTCCCAAACAAAATTGACGCCTTTCTTTTCGTGGTATTTGATCACCTCTGCGGTTTTTATTTTTTGCGCTATAAACAAAAAAAATCGACAATTTTGAAAAAAAAGCAATATTTTTTACTTTTTGCTATAATAAATATCCCCAAAAAATATATATATATATATATATATATATATATATAAAAAATTTTCCTCAGTTTAGGCCAATACATATTCTTCTACATATTTTTGGTAAAAAAAATCGCAATAAGCGTTTATCGATTGGTTTGCGCAAAAGTTATAGCGTCTACAAAATAGGGGATAGATTTATAACATTTTTTATTATTATTTTTTTTTTTTACTAGTAATGGCGGCCATTTGAGATTTTTATCGTGACTGCGACATTATGGCGGACATGTCGGACAATTTTGACACATTTTTGGGACCATTGGCATTATTACAGCGATCAGTGCAATTAAAAATGCATTGATTACTGTAAAAATGTCACTGGCAGTGAAGGGGTTAACACTGGGGGGCAGTGAAGGGGTTAAGTGCGTGCTCTAACTGAAGGGGGATGGGGACTGTGCAGGGAAGATAACAGATTGTTGTTCATACTCAGTATGAACAGATGATCTGTCACTTCTCCCCTTAGAGAACTGGAAACTGTGTGTTTACACACACAGTTCCGGGTTCTCGTGGGAGCCCGGCCGTGATCGAGACTGTCGGGCACTCACATCGGCTCGGGGGGCACTCCCTAGTGGCCACAGGGCGAAGCGACGTTACATAACATCGTTTTGTCCAGCCATGTCATTCTGCCACAGTACAACTGCGGCGGCTGGTTGGCAAGTGGTTAAAAATTTAAAAAGTGTCCCGCGATGTCCATCCATCTTCAATCACGGCATCCGACGGTCCAGAGAAAAAATTCACGTGAAGTCAGAAGGGGGCGGGGTCACTCCATTACGTCACCAGGTGGCATCGCCCTCAGCTATATAACAACTGTCATCGTGAAAAAGGCTGCAGTTGGTGGGATGCCTCCCATGGAGGTAGAGTTTTTCCGTTTTTTTTTTTCGGTCAGTCGGCGCTGTGATTTAAGATGGATTTACATTGCAGGACACTTTTTTTTAAATTAAGGACTTGTCAAAAACTGTCTCCTGTAATTTTTACTTTTTTGAACACTTTTTTTGGTGAATGAGTAGGGGTACAATGTATCCGATACCCATTCACATAGGGTGGGCCGGGATCTAGAGGTGCCCTTCCTAAAGGGGGCTTCCGGATGTCGATAAGACTCCTACCCGCAGACCCCCACAACCACCAGGCAAGGGTTGTGGGGAAGAGGCCCTTGTCCCCATCAACATGGGGACAAGGTGTTTTGGGGGGACCCCAAAGCACCCTCCCTATGTTGAGGGCATGTGGCCTGGTACGGTTCAGGAGGGGGGGTGCTCTCTCGTCCCCCCTTTTCCTGTGGCCTGCCAGGTTGCATGCTCGGATAAGGGTCTGGTATGGATTTTGCGGGGGACCCCACACCATTTTTTTTTTCAATTTTGATGCAGAGTTTTCCTCAAAATCCATACCAGACCTGAAGGACATGGTATGGATTTTGTGGTGGGACTCCTACGCCATTTTTTTAAAAAAATTGGCACGGGGTTCCCCTTAATATCCATAAATAAAAATAAGTGCGCTTACAATCAGAAGTTCCAGTGTTATTTAAAAATGAATATAAATAAATACTTAATAAATTTGAATGTCCTGAGATGAATACAATCAAATTTGCAAAAATAAAGAAAACGATAATTAAATCATAAAGAAATCTAGTACTCAATACGTGATCAAATAAGTGAAACAACAAAAACAAAAATAATCATAAGTGAAACCATATTATATTTGTGAGTCCGTTTCCATAGAGAGAAAAAAAGTTCAGTGAAAGTGCATCAGGTCTATGAAGGTAGGAATGCAAATCCGCAGTTCATCAAACCACAACACATATAGGTGGAAGGAGGAGAAACAAATATGAAAATGTGTCTCATAGAAGCAGCGAGTCCGAAAGACATTAAAGGTGGACCCTTACCCGAAGTGGTGGACCTCCCTGTTGGCGAGGTCTTATACAAGTGCAGATATGGCCCTCTGCGGGGACAGTGAGGTGATGGCGTCCGACTCAGCTGATGAGTAGAGCGTATCCAAGCGAGAGTGGTCCAAATTGTCTGCCTGAAGGGGGGGACACCCTCTTAACCCGAGGGTTGTAGGTGAAAAAAATCAGAGGAGGGCTCCAATGGTGTAGTAAATTAGAATTGTGTTTATTGGTAAAAACAAAACCGGAGAGACAAACTCCGTAATGAAATGTTAAAACTTATTAAAAGCCGGCATGAGAAAGGGTCCACCTTTAATGTCTTTTGGATTATTTTTGTTTTTGTTGTTTCACTTATTTGATCACGTATTGAGTACTAGATTTGTTTATGATTTAATTATCGTTTTCTTTATTTTTGCAAATTTGATTGTATTCATCTCAGGGCATTCAAATTTATTAAGTATTTATTTATATTAATTTTTAAATAACACTGGAACTTCTGATTGTAAGCGCACTTATTTTTATTTATTGTAGTTTTTTACACAGATATTGGTGTTTTTTGGTGCAGCTACAGTATTGCATTTCTTTTGGCTCTGCAGCACGTTTTTTTTCTTATTTTACCCTTAATATCCATACCAGACCTGAAGGCCTGGTATGGATTTTGAGGGGGACCCTCACACCATTTTTTTTTTTTGGTGCAGGGTTCCCCTTAATATTCATACCAGACCCAAAGGGACTTGTAGTGGACTGGGGGGGACCCACGCCGTTTTTTCAATGATTTGTATCTATATTGCCGGGATCCGACAATACATTACAGCCGCGAGCAGTTTTAAATGCCATTTTTGCCTTTAGAAACTTAATTTTGATGTGGTACTGTTATGAACATGAGAAAGATGTGCTACTTTACAGGCAGACTAAGGAGACCCCCCAGGCACAATATTTAAAGGAATATTTCATTTTTATTGTTTCACTTTAGGCATTATTAAAATCACTGCTCCTAAAAAAAAAGTCCTTTTTAAAACTTTTTTTTGCACTGATACTGTCCCCTGGGGCAGTACCCGGGTCCCTATACACTTTTTATTAGCACTTTTGATTTTTCACATTCGTGCCCATAGACTTTAACAGTGTTCGCACAAATTTTTTTGCCTGTTGGCATGTTCTGCTGCGAACCGAATCGGGGGGTGTTTGGCTCATCCCCAATGGTAACCTATTATAAAATCAACCCTAAAGTTGCCAACATGCCCCATAACCAGAAAGCATGCAGAGGGGAAAGTAAAAAATGTTGTGATGTCAAAGTGGTGATAAACAAAATCTTTGAAAATGGGGCATCCCTAAAGAAAAGCATCAAACTAAGTAGTACTATCCCCAAATTTAGGGCAGGTAGTCAGCTCAAACAAGAAATCGTACTGCTGGACAGAGGCACCCCCAGGCTTAATGACAATTTCCAAATGGCAATAGTGCATCCGCAGAGATGGAAAACATCTATGGCCATGTACTGTACATACTTACTCCATATTGTGCCTCTGTATACCAGCAAGATCGATTGGCAAACACCACATGCAGCAAGATGGCGGTCTCGGTCTATGGAAACATATATCTTTGTGTATTGCTCATATTAGGGGATGGTGCCTTAAAATCTTTTCATCTGGGTCTTCCATCTTACACTCATTCTAGTAAACTCCATTGTATTCTGGACTGAGAGACTGTGGGGTTGATTTACTAAATGCAAATCCACTTTACGCTACAAGTGCACTTGAAATTGCAGTTGCTGTAGATCTGAGGGGAAGATCTGAAATGAGGGGAAGCTCTGCTGATTTTATCATCCAATCATGTGCAAGCTAAAATGCTGCTTTTTATTTTCCTTGCATTTCCCCCTCAGATCTACAGCGACTGCACTTCCAAGTGCACTTGCAGTGCACTTGTAGTGCAAAGTGGATTTGCCTTTAGTAAAATAACCCCTGTGTTCTATTAGACTGAGAGCTGGTGCAGCTTGATGTGGGCTGTTTATAAGCAGGAGGCTGTAAAATTACTTTGAAAGCTGGATGGTGCCAGGAACCCTGTGTGGGAACCTTGTTGTAAGGAACCTTTACTTTCAAATAAAAGGGGGCAAAAAAACCCCTAAAATTTACTGCACTCGCCCAACAAATGTTGATGAAATTTGCTACATTTGATCTGATCCCACACAAATGTAAGTATACACCATAGAAGAAGAGTGGACAAAACATATTCCTGTAATGAGAAAGGAAGAAAGAATAGAAAGTAATGATTGAACACAATAGATATTAGTAAGGGCAGAACTCAAGTTTTTCAAGGGAAAAAAAGAAAAGGGGGAGAAGGGGGAACCCTGGGAGGCTGCTGTGGAAGGGAAAGAGGAACCAGAAGTAAGGAATTTATAGATCTCCTCCGAGGGTAAAAACTGACTACTGCGTCTAGTGTTCAAGTAGACGCATGGTATACTGCAAAGGTGGAGAATAATTAAGCCATGACTGCCAAGTTGAAAAAAAATTCTCACACGTTTCACTTAGGAAAGCAGTTAGTTTCTTGTTAACAAGAGTGCCTTGTATATGGCTTCTAACTTCAAGAAAATGAAGAAACTAGTACTTCCACGTCTGGGCAATAGTTTGTTTGGTTACTGTAAATATATGGGGTATAGGTGTTTGGCTATATGAGAGCTCTTTTCAATAGGTTTTTGGAGAAGGGCCTTCCAATGGGTCCTTGTGAAGAAAAATCATTAGCATTGTATTGATCATGGTATAAATCCATATCCACAAATGACCGACCATAGCATAGGTCCACCATATGTGCACTATGGGGGTTATTTACGAAAGGCAAATGCACTTGGAAGTGCAGTCGCTGTAAATCTGAGGGGTTGATCTGAAATGAGGGGAATCTCTGCTGATTTTATCATCCAATCATGTGCAAGTTAAATTGTGTTTTGTATTTTCCTTGCATGTCCTCCTTGGATCTACAGCGACTGCACTTGCAGTGCACTTGTAGTGCAAAGTGGATTTGCCTTTCGTAAATAACCCCCTCTATTCTCTATGCCCAGGCACCCCCAAAAGCAAGTGTCAGAGTATGACCAAATCTATTTATTCTAATGCTAAATCACCGCAGTGTTGTACCTTGTAAATAGGGTAGACTTTCATGGACATGTAGTGTTGACTGCTTTGGACTTTAAACCCATTAATTTATGGGTTTCCCAAAACAATTAAATTCAAGGCATGCTGTGAATGATAAAAGTCACAGCTGTAAAAATATAAAAGTGAAGTACTAATGCGCTACTTAGAAGTGTAAACGATGAGAGTAATAAAGTGCTTATGCAAGAGATACATATAAAGCTGCTGAACTTCTATAGTGTTGCCAGCACCAATGAATAAATGTAAACTGTAGTGAAGCAGCGCTAAATAACTCAAAACCAACCTTTAAGTAAAAGGTGTTAATAAGAAAGCACTAATAATGTTCATAAGATAACCTAAACCAATCCTTAGGCATAAAGTGCTAATAGTAAAGTGCTGATAATGTTCTCACTTCCCAATGTGCAAAACAGTGCAATACAATGACATCAGAAAAATAATAAATCAAAAAGTCAATATGAGGATAAGTGTATCCAAAATATCTAGAGATACTGTGCAATAGTTTCTTTTAGAAATAAACAGATGTGTAAAAAAAGTGAAACAAAAGGGAGAGGAAAAGGAAACAGAGTCCAATTGCAGGTATAATTATAACTCGTAGATATCCTTCTCCAATCCACACCCTGTGTGTGCTAGCCTCTCACCTTAAAAATAGACCCCAAATGGGGTCTAGTCATGCATCAACAGATGTATAACACAGGTGTGTTCTTTTCCTCCTCGGTGGGATGTCCTGGACATACCCACATCACCTACCGACCCGATCACCGGACACCACTGAGAGGTCTTGGAGATAATGTTTTAAAGGAGCTGGTCGTGGAGCTTGGATCCCATGGGGAAACATACCCACAGAGGAGGAAAAGAACACACCGGTGTTATACGTCTATTGATGCACTACTAGACCCATTTGGGGTCTATTTTTAAGGTGAGAGGCTAGCACACACAGGGTGTGGATTGGAGAAGGATGTTTACAAGTTATCATTATACCTGCAATTGGAACTCCTTTCCCTCCTCCTTTTGTTTCACTTTTTTACACATCTGTTTATTTCTAAAAGAGACTATTGCACAGTGTCTCTAGATACTTTGGATACACTTTGGATCACTTATCCTCATATTGACTTTTTGATTTATTATTTTTCTGATGTCATTGTATTGCACTGTTTTACACATTGGGGACTGAGAACATTATCAGCACTTTACTATTAGCACTTTATGCCTAAGGATTGGTTTAGCTTATCTTATGAACATTATTAGCACTTTATTCATTTTATTATTAGCACCTTATACTTAAAGGTTGGTTTAGAGTTATTTAGCGCTGCTTCACTACAGTTTACAAAAGTCACAGCTGATTGTTCTCTCAACCAAACTGTCAAGATGTCAAATGCTGTTGTCATAACCGATCACATGTGCAGTACTATGGCTTCTGCAGCACCACTGCAGGTCAAACAGAGGCAAAGATGACGGCTTCCTTGGATGGTTCCCTAGGAAGGTTTAGTTCTGCTTCAAGTTAACAACAAACAATTTAAAGCCCAACACCAGATGCTTTTAGGCACTTACGGAAGCAGTTTTTTTTCTCTTGGAAAAAAAGTTTCAATCAGTTGAACATAAGCTGACCTTGTCAGTATAATAGTTTGTTCCAACTGCAACTTTTGCTGCACAGCTTGGCCTGCGTGTAAATATATAGAAAAATGTATATAAAGGCACATGAAAAAAATGAAATAAATAAATTTAATTTAGCAGATAATAATCCCATAGAGTTACCCAAATACAACATGCTTTGACACAGTAAGCCTTTAAGATTACACAGAAGAAAGATATATATCACTCATAATCTTCAAGCATATCACCCTGGCAACATGAATTATGACAAAACTACAAATTAATACATATATATAAAGAAAATGTACTAAAAGAAGAAATATGTAAGCTGTCATGGTTGACCGCCTTTCTGAAATGTTAGATGCTTGACTGTGTCCAGCTTCAGTTCTGACCTTAAATTGGAACTAATGGCTGCAATACTTACCTCTGCAGAGCCCTCTGTTGCCCCTTGGAAGACATCCTATCAGAAGAAACGTGCGTAGGGCAGAGTTTAATAGTGTAACGTTATCATGGCTGCCTGGGGAGTTGTATGCTTGTCACACTATCTGTTTTGTGAGTGCCCACTGGGTTTATTAATAAATGTTTTTAAAAAGTACTTCATTATGGGATTTCTTCATTATGGGACTTGTGTTTTGCTATGTTTTTTTTGTTGCTAAGACCGGTATGTAAGAAGCGATTCAGTGACCACTTTTTGGGCATGCTATTCAGGAGAAAGTGAGGCTTAAGGCTTGCTGAGGTGTGAGAGGAAAAAAGCTGGAGCCATCCATCCATCCATGCCAGAATTGTCATCTTTTAAATGCTGATTTAGACCTCTTGAGTGGTGGGGGGGACGTTTTATTATTTTTTTATTTGTTTGTTATACACACACAGTACAAGCAAGGTTGTTTGCAACATCTCTTCTATTTTTTCATGCTTTAAATTTAATTTAGAACGTTATTTTAGTTTTATGAACTCCATCGCACTAGGGCAAATTGCCTGTAATTTATAAGACCATGTATATGGATCAGGACAATAAAAGCAATATTTCCAATTCTTACTCTGTCACTTATGTTTAAGAACATATTTTCATGAAGTAAAATTTTACTGTCTAATTTATATAAGTGATATCTCATAGCTCATATCTGTACTCAAAATCAATTATTGAGATCTACATACATTTTTATTTGTAGTATCAAAAAGGAAGGTTAACATGATGTTAGTCTTCTGTAAGTTTCATACAAAAACATTTGCTAAAAATTGATTCCCTTGCATGTTGGTAACCTCGCTATACACCAAAAATGTTTTGTTTGAAAATGTTAATTTAATTAAATCCTCCAATAATTAATGGGGTCAAACTGACGATCATGTTTGACTGTAGTGACAAAAAAAACAAGAAGAACAGTATGGAAACCTTCTCAAATGAATGAAGCTTAAATGTGGTTTTCATTAATAAAAGTCTATTCATTCCAAAATTGAATGGTAAAAGCAAGTTAAATTTTGAAGTTCTTTCAAACGGCACTCATCAAGTCTTGGGTTGGCATTACTGAATGTACTGATGACAATTTTCATATGAACATTCATACAAAAATCTTCTAGTGTATAGGCAGCTTTAGAGTAAAGTAATTCAAACAATGGACATCAAATTATGTTGGAAATGCAGGTTTTTGCCTATAGTAAAAGAAGGAGGGAGTGCCAACACTGCAAGCCAAATACGTTCCACTGTACTGCTATGTGAACATATTTCAGTCTCTTGGTACCACAGGCAGAGTTTTTAGTCAAGTATTAAAAGGGAGAGCATACTGGAGATTACATCAATGTGTTGATGCTTTTTTATAATCCAGCAAATTGACCTGAGAAACTGTAGCCTTAACGTTTCTGAATAGTGACATTTTCCTCCTAGCTATACTATATTGTATGTGTACATCATAAGAATGGCAAAACAGAACTGCACTCTTTAGGCAAAAATTACATCACGGTGCTATCTACTGGGATTTAGTTGAGGATCCCAAATCCTACAAGAATGTGCTCTTGTACTGTGCTGGAATGTTTTCTTATGTGATTTTTAGTTTTCCTAAAATCCAAGATGTAACAGGGTGTCAGAACCCTATAGTTATTCAGCTACTGGAATGTCTGTTACAGTTTCTGCAGGCACCACTTGTTTGCCCTGGTTTCACCATTGTGCATTTGTAAAGTTGCTTTTATGAGTAGTCCTACTTTACAGGTTACTAGGGGTATTTATGTCAGTCATCTTAGCTGAGTAAGAGATATATAGCTAGGCAGTGAGTGGAGTCAGCAGTAGCAAGTGGAGCAGCAATAGGTGAAGACTAAAGTAGTGGGATTGTGCCTATTTTTTCTGGGAAGGATGATCATCTCAGAAACCCTATCATAATAACATGGTGGAATGATTCCCCCCTGCCAGAAAAATGCAGGACTACCCTTAAAGAGTTAAAGAAGAGAATCAAAGTCATGTTATTTCTATCAAACATATGGACTAAGGACAGTAAATAATTTGTGGGTGCTGTATCTCTAATCCTGATGCCAGGGCTAGGCCCTTGGAGAACCTACCCTGATAGGAGGTGGACAGAATGAGAAGTTCTGAACTGTGCTGAGAATTTATGTGCTCTGCACTGTTAAGATGTTCTGTAATATGCCTTGATGTAAAATCAATGTAAAATTGATGTTGTGCAAATCTTTAAGAAAAAAATCTGTTCTGAATATGAGTAAACTAGATTGGTGTTCTGTTAATGATAAAAGATAACGATATAGCCAACACCTAAGTGGGTATAGACATTAAAAAACGGTTCTGGTTGGGAACAGGGAGTGGCCTAATGAAGGAGGGTCCATTTGTTTGGCAGTGGTACGAAAGGCTTCATGGGTGCACATGCCTGGCAACCTGGGCCCCATGTCTCATTGGTCTTGGGTGTTTGGTGGGATCCCCTTTGCATTAAGTTTGGAACCAATGTAAAGAAAGATGTCTCTAACATATTTGTGAACCAGTGTTTCCTGACTTGGCCCGAGGGCTGATGTGAATGAGGAACCAGAGGAAGTGGTGAAATGCAGGGATGATTACTGGGGCCTCTGACCCACCATCCCTAAAAATTTAACTGTAGACCTTGGTGCCGGAACTGGCTTAACAGCCCGAAGCACAGGGGTACTGCACACAAGATGGGTCCCAGTAACATTACTGGTGTCTACAGGAAGCACCTGGAAACCAGGGTGTAAGGTAATTATTATTATTATTATTTTTATATTTTCTTTCCTTGATTGGATTGACTATGAATTTTCATGCAATGCCATCTTTTCACATATAAATTAATGATAGCATGGAAACAGTTGCGTGGGAATAGTAAATACTCACTGTGGCAGGAAAGAGTTGTAACAGTTGAACGTGTAACATTTCCTAATCTTAGTGACTAACAAAGCACAAAAGCAAATTTTTGGATAATGTGATTACAGTGCTGCAGTAATCAAGGCTGCACTGTTAAAAACAAGGCATGTCTGACAGGGAGAGGTTACTCTATTGTTTCTCAAGCCTTAAAACAAGTTAGCTGTCTTCTAATACATTTGCGGATTAAGTGAATATATCCCCACTTGTTACTGCTTAGGGCTTATGGGGTCAGCAATCAATGTCCTTGACTAAAACAGAACCTGTAAGAACATGCCCTCCTGCCTTTGAAATTGCCTATAGTTCTGCACCTGTATAAGCCTCCGCATATTCCACCTTTATCTTGTAAGCTACTGTATCACACGAGGAAACAAAGATGTGAGGTGAGCTGTTTTAAGTAAACACAAATTCTGCATCAGTTGTACACTTCATATTTTATCTTAGGATAAGTTAACTTTTTAGAAAGAAATTACCCTGGTCACGTACTGGCATTCTCTCACTTTGGAGGCATTTCCTTTCATTTCATGTTTTGGCTATGGGACAGGAAGTGAAAGGAAATCTCCCCAATGGGACACAGATGGCAAAAAAAAAAAAGAGTTGTAACCCTCCCATACTCTTTTTAACATTTAAAAAAAATGCTTTTACTTTTACCTTTAAATGTACAATATTAAAGCTTTTGAACCACATACAGAATAAAGCAGACCTGAACTCAAAAAGTGAAGATTTGATCAGTGATATAGAGAATATGTAACATTTTGATTATGCTTAACCACCTCAGTACAGTGCACTTACACCCTCCTCCTGCCCAGACCAATTTTCGGCTTTCAGCGCTCTCACATTTTGAATGACAATTACTCAGTCACGCAACACTGTACCCATATGAAATTTGCTTCCTTTTTTTCACGCAAATAGAGCTTTCTTTTGGTGGTATTTAATCACTAGTGGGTTTTTTATTTTTTGTGCTAAAAAACAAAAAGTCCGTAAATTTTGTGAAAAAAAAAAGCCTTTTTCTTTGTTTCTGTCATAAAATTTTGCAAATTAGTAATTTTCCTTCATAAATTTTGTCCAGAATTTATACTGCTACATATCTTCGGTAAAAATAACCCAAATAAGTATAAATTATTTGGTCTTTGTGAAAGTTATAGAGTCTACAAACTATGGTGCCAATCACTGAAAATTGATCACATCTGATCACACCTGATGTACTGAAGGCCTATCTCATTTTTTGAGACACTAACAAGTCAGGAAAGTACAAATACCCCCCAAATGACCCCTTTTTAGAAAGTAGACATTCCAGGGTATTCAGTAAGTAGCATGGTGAGTTTTTATAAGTTGTAATTTTTTCCCACAATTCTTTGCAAAATGAAGATTTTTTTTTTTTTTTTTTTTTTACAAAATTGTCATATTAACAGGTTATTTCTCTCACAGAGCATATGCATACAACAAATTACACCCCAAAATACATTCTGCTACTCTTCTCGAGTATGATGATACCACATGTGTGAGACTTTTACACAGTCTGGCCACATACAAAGGCCCAACACTGAAGTAGCATCTTCAGGCGTTCTACAAGCATAAATGACACATCTCATTTCTCAACCACCTATTACACCTTTGAAGGCCCTGGAGCACCAGGACAATGGAATTGCCCCCCAAATTACCCCATTTTGAAAAGTAAACATCCCAACATATAATCTATGAGGCATAATGAGTCTTTTGAACGGTTCATTTTTTTCCAGAAATTTTTGGAAAATGTGGAAAAAAAACGAAAACGCATTTTTTTTACACAAAGTTGACCATTTATCAGATTTTTCCAACACATAGCATGTACATAGCAAAGATAACACCCCAAAATACATTCTGCTACTCCTCCTGTGTATGGTGATACCACATGTGTGAGCCTTCTACACAGCCTGGCCCCATACAGAAGCCCAAAATCCAAGTAGCACCATCAGGCATTCTAGGAGCATAAATGACATATATCATTTCCTGGCAACCTATCATTTTTGAAGACCCTTCATATTTCTAACACATAGCATTTACATACCAAGAATTACAATCCAAAATAAATTCTATTGCAGAAAGGGTAAAAAAAGGGCATTACCTGTGCTTTTAGTAGTATCCACAAAGGAGAGCACTGGTCCAGGCAACAGGCAGGGATGTGCTTAGTGACAGCAATAGTAATTATCCAGGCAGCAGGCAGGACGGGCATAGGATGATTGGGAGTTGTTGGCAATATACTGCTGGGCATACAAATTTGTCTGGTCCACAATGAATTGCAGCAAAGTGTTGGGCAAAAACAGATGAAAGCAATCAATCTGTGAGAAATTTTGGGTGTTGGCCTGCATACCTGGCTGTGCTGTGAAAGGGGGAATAATTGGTGATCCCGAGTCGGATGGAAGCCATGTTGGGTTGGCAAGACCATCTGGCATATATGTAGAGGCCCTGGCTCTTGGGGGATGTGACACTCCAGTAGTTGGGGGATTTGAATTTCCTGTGCTGGTACTCAGGCGTGATGTGGCAGCACTGGTACTGGGTCTGGGCATTTGTTCCTGGGGCCTATCGCCGGCGGCAGCGCTGGTGCTGGGCATTTGTTCCCGGGGCCTATCGCTGGTGGCAGCGCTGGTACTGGGCCTGGGAATTTGTTCTTGGGGCCTATTGCTGGCGGCAGCACTGGTACTGGGCCTGGGAATATAATCCTGGTTTCCAGAGTGCCGTGCCCTTTTAGGAGGGACCCATTCTTCTTCTGAATCATTTGCCGATTCACTATTCGGTTCAAATGCCGAATCTGATTCGGAATCAGAATTGGAATCTGATGAGAACTCCCCACTGCTCTCATCAGTCATGGAGAGGATCTGGAATGCCTCCTCACTGTTGTAAACTCTTTTGGACATGACTCTGATGGCTGTGGGACAGGTGGCAGGTGACGGTCACTGATGGGCTGTGAAATGGGTGGCCGGTGACGTTCACAGATAGGCCACGGACGGTGACGGGTGATGGTCACTAATGGGTGATGGTCACAGACGGGTGACAGGCCACGGTCACTGATCTGTGATGGGTGCACTGCTGATGGTTACTGATGGGTGACGGGTAATGGCTGACGTCACTGATGGGTGACGGGTAATGGCTGACATCACTGATGGGTGACGGGTAATGGGTGACATCACTGATGTGTGACGGGTGATGGCTGATGGTCACTGTTGGGTGACGGGTGATGGCTGATGGGTGACGGCTGACGGTCACTGATGGGTGACGGCTGACGGCTATTGATGGGTGACGGGTAATGGCTGACGGTCACTGATGTGTGACGGGTAATGGCTGACATCACTGATGGGTGATGGGTGACGGCTGATGGTCACTGATGGGTGATGGGTAAAGGCTGACGGTCACTGATGGGTGATGGCTGATGGCTGATGGTCACTGATGGGTGATGGCTGATGGGTGACAGCTGACGGTCACTGATGGGTGACGGGTGATGGCTGACGGTCACTGATGGGTGACGGGTGATGGCTGATGGGTGACAGGTGCACCGCTGACGGTCACTGATGGCAGGCTCTTGTGACAGGTGCACTTTATGGGGTGATTGTTGGGTGACAGATGACAAAGGGGACGGCGGTGGGACAAGTGTTGTGCTTGATGCAGTACAATACAAACACAGATCGGTAACTCACTGATCCTGGCTCTTCTCTCCTCACACTGGAAACGGTATGTGAGGAGAAAAGAGCTGGTAACGGCTAGTCACCGCTTTGTGTTTACATTTAGTGATCGGCTGTGAAAGGATCACAGCCAATCACATGGTAAACAGCCACCGGTCAATGGCTGTTTACCATCGAGTAGTGTTCCAGGGAACACACCGCCACCGATTGCGCGCATGCGTCGCGCACAATGGGGGCGGTACCATCTGTCATTGGTCGTGACTTCATCACGGCCGATCTCGTGGTAAACAGCCATGCTCAATGGCTGTTTACCCCCCTCAGTGGCGAGCAGTGTCTCCATGGCACGCCACCGAGGGTACAGGGATGCGCTCGTGCGCATTCCCTGTTTAAAGGGCAGGGCGTCATATGACGCACTACCAGAATGAGAGCCGCGCCGCCTGGCCGTCATATGACAGACGGCGGGTGGCAAGCGGTTAAGCGGCACCCTGATACAATGCACATTTTGTCTTCAACTTCTCCTGTCTCTCCTTCTCCTTCAGCCCCACAGCTGTATATCTGCAGTGTGAGATCGAAAGCACTGCTGCCTCTGATTACTAGTCTCAGGAGATTTAATGATATCACTACTATGTGACTTCCTGTTCTCCTTGCTGGAGACTCTCCCATGAAAAAGCAAGGCTCTGTCTCTACCAAGATGGCTGCCTACACTCAGATATACAGGGGTTGATTTATTAAAAACTGGAGAGTGCAAAATCTGGTGCAGCTGTGCATAGTAACCAATCAGCTTCAAACTTCAGCTTGTTCAAGTAAGCTTTGACAATAAAACCTACAAGTTGACTGGTTTCTATTAAAGTGGATGTAAACCCAATGTCATCCTTTCTAAACTACTGTCATAGGAGTTATCTATAAGGATATACATGCCTCCTGCATGTATCTTTACCTGTCTAATATCTCCCCTCTGTCTGTTATGAGAGACAAAAAACTGCAGATTCTGTGGGTGGGTCTGTTGTCTGGAGCTCGGTGGGTGGAGTCGTGATGTCAGTAGACTCCCCGCCCACTACTACAACTTCTGCTATGATCTCTAACATCCAGTGAAAAGACAGGAAAGTAACCACATGACTTCAGCATACCAAATCATGCTGAGGTGTGGAACAGCCAATCCTTGCAGAGCTGCTGAAGAAAGGAGTGGGGGTGGGAATTAAAAAATAATGCTTGTCTTAGGCTAGTGCACGTGATATGTAAATCACCTGTCACTCACAGCAAGGGGGAGGATTTGACAAAGTTTTTCTCTGTTTGTCAAGTTTTATCTCACTGAACAATAAAAGAGGATTGCTGAGAGCTGGAATAACTCTTTGTGGCAAGACTGGCTCAAATGATAGGAAATCTTACACTCTACATTATGACATAAAAAAAAAAAATTTGGGTTTACATCCACTTTAAGAGCTGCACCAGATTTTGCACTCTACTGTTTTAGTAAATCAAACCCCACACTGCAGAACAAGGTATGGCAAGTCACATGTGTTCTACTAACTTGTACGTTACCACAACGCACCCTATTGCAAAAATTGTGTTTCAGCTCTAAAAGAGTTGAGAATATTCATAAATTGTGTGAAGATTCACTTCAATTTTCCAATCACGTGAAAAGCAAGATATTGTTGATTTATTTCTTCTGCACATGATTGGTTTTCAAAGCGAGCACTGCTATAATGCATTGAGTAAGAATCCTCAACTCCTTTAGTAAATCAAACCCAAAGTCTGTGAAAACGTGAGGAATCTGATGCATTTTTAACTGCAGGCCTCTAGGTCTGATAACAGTTCATGCTTTAGGACTTATTTACACTGACAGCACCCCTGATGTCCTTCTGAAAAGTGAACATCAGAGGATCGCTTGTCAGCGGGTGTTTAACAGGAGGCTGGAAGGTGATATGTCACCACCATACTGTCTATTTTAACCTTGAAAGGCCTGCACCACCATATCACAGGACAATTGTGGCACAGCCCCGTTCATTTTAATGGATTGCATTTGGTGATGATATTGCCCACAGAATGCAACGGGATGTATAATTTAACATTTTTGCCACAAAAGGAATGCACTGCATTGTGGCTGCAGCATGTCTACAACCCCCTCTGGTTGCTGTATTAAAGAACAAGTATGGTCAAAGCTTTTTTGGCTATACATCTCCTATGGATCACAGGAGTGCAGTTCGTTCTGCACTCCTGTGATCTGTTCTCAGCTGACAGCAGCCTGAAGCCTGCTGTCGGCTGACGCTGCAGAGCATGGTCGAGATCTACCCAAAAGCCTGGGCTGGAAGCTGGCTTAGCCTCTCAGGGATCTCCTGAGAGGCTGAGCCAGCCCCTCCCACCCCCTCCACAGCTCAGCGCTTCAGTGAGCACTGCAGAGCAGAGCAGAGAGCTGGTGACTGACAGTCATGGCTCTCTGCTCGGAGCAGTTCTTACTACAGGGCTGGTGGAGGAACAGGTGCAGCATCAGATCGATGCTGCATCCACCTAGGTTTTTAAACCTGAACTTCTCTTTTAGTAATTTGTATCAATACAGCTGTTAACAGCCAAATTAATAAACCTTTTTCTCTGCACATCAAAATTATATCTCACCACTGTTGGAGAAAAGTATCATATCAAGATGATATGCTTCAATAAACAGAAATGAAATATTACTGCAATGTGAGAAGAAAAGGCTGTGGAGAGAAGTGAGGGGAAGGTCATAGGTTAGCTCCCCCCCCCCCCATATAGGTGGGTTAATAAAGCATAGGTAGCCCTGTAGTATTATTATTTTTATTATAGAAAGCCCTTACACCACAATATTGGGAGAGGCATTTTTTTCCACTGTAAAAAATCTTTTATCTTTCTACATTGCAAACACTCTAACCTCCATATGTTCTCTACTGTTCTAACCATGTCCTTTGAACTACACTGATCTGCATAGATCAACACAGGTTTAACTCAAGGGCATATGGAAAAAATGTTTTCTATGTACCCTATTTGCAGCATAATGCTGTGTTGTGTAAAAATGTAGTATTGCATAAAATGCAGCATTGCATGTCACCACACCACAGTACATTACAACGCCACACAGTGCATAGAGTTAAATGAAGTTAAATTTAGTGTTATTCTGTGACTCTAAAAAAATTAAAAAAGAAAAAAAGAAACAGTGCAATGTGTTGTTACAAGTCATCACACTGCCCCAACATAATGAACATGAATGAATTTAAAAAGTAAGAAAAAATGTAAACACTGAGATACATTGTTACAATGCAATGCAACACAAGTATATAATGCACTTATTGGTGTGAATGGAATGGACCTATAGAAAAACATTTCTATAGGTGATAACTAATTTCTCCTGAGGGCCAAGGGAGAAGAAAGTGAAGAGCTATATGCTACAAAACACCCTGTTGTATGCTGTATAGCGTGAGCAATCTTGAGGTTATGACTGACAATGTGTAGAATGGTAACTTCCTGGCTCTTTATAAGTGTTTCATCAAAGCCTTTATCACCAAGTCTGACTCCTACCTTACTTATTACCGTTTATTAAACATCTCACATCACTGCTTATCATCGGCTTTTTCACTGTTTAATGAACATATACCTTAGGATATACAGCCCAAACAGACAGGATTAAAGTGGCTGTAAACCTTTACATATACCCAGAGAAGTGACTGGCCTCAGGTTATATACAGAGATAAAACTAATCCTCCTACATAAGTTGTACCTGTCTATCTGCGTCTTCTCTTCTCTACATCTGTTCGCATATTTTTCAAAAATTCAAGAGTTATAACACCAGTGGCGTCCACCATATAGCTGCAGATAGCACTCACCAGATACTCTGACCCCACAGTCAGTAAGAGTTCAATGCACACTTATTGGTAACCCTTCAGGATCCTACACTGTACCCTGTACCCACTATAGACAAGGATGCTTCCCTCTCCCCACAGCCTTACTTGCTCTATACGCTTTGTGCTTTAGACTGGGTTCACACCTATGTGAACTGAATGTGGGTTTCCCCACATGCAATTTGCAAAGCAGGGAATTGTGACCGTCTCTCTATGGAGCTCCATCACATATCTCCACAGCGGCTCTGGTGTGAATTGCATAGGAGCCCAAAATCGACATCAAACGGTGAATGGGGATGCACCAGACTCCTGTTGTGAACCGCTACATGTTCTAGTGTGAACCCAGCCTAAAGCGTGGAATTTGGTGAGAGGTTACACCCCAGGTGGCCCTACTCGACAGTCCCTTTTATGTGGAAAAATCCAAATTTAGTGCATTTCTATATATATCTGGACCCAGTGGTTTGGACAAGGTATGAAATTAAGACTTTGCAGCGAATAGTGTCCCATGGGGTTCTGGTGACCTTTGATGTTCTGAAAGAACATGTTAGGCTACCTAACTCTCATTTACTTAGGTACTTACAATTGTGGCACACGTTCCAGTCCCAATTTGGAAATAGTCCTCTTAATTTAGAGGCCAGCGATATGGAAGTATTAATCAGGGACCAATCATTGATTAAACCAATGTCTACCATTTATAAAGGACCTATTCTCTAAAACTCCTAAACTGCTGAGGCCCTGTGTGTCAGCATGGGCTGTGGTGGCTCCTAGTTTAAACTGGGAGGATTGGGAGGAGATTTGGTATGTCCCTTCACCAGGCTGGTGTCCACTAGACCATTTAATACATTATAAATTTCAACATAGGGTCTATCTCACTCCGGGGTGGAGAAGGAAGAAAAAGGGGGAGAAGCGCCAGGGCAGTATTTTGCAGCATAAAATGGTTTTAATTATAAAAAACAAGTAATGTGGCAAATAAAACGCACTCACATAGTGCTAGGTTGGTGGGAGCTAACCTAGTCCAGCATGGCATGGAAGGCAGAAACCACCGCTGTGTCCTGGTGTTGTGGAGCCGCGATCGCCTGGTATAAGTGGGGAGCTGTAGCCTCGTGGGATCTCAGAGAGACGCCAGCTGGGTTGTTCAGTGTGGAGGTATTCGGTGCTGTCACACTGGGGAACTGCCCACAGTTGTGGTAGCCAATCAAATGAGGGAGAACATTTTAGGGATGGAATCCAGAAGGGGTTTTTTCTTTCTGCATAGTTTGCTGGGGCTATAAGGTTCTTCACATTATTAGCCCTTTTATACACCAGTTTAGGCTGGGGGGGAATGTGTGACTTAAATTTGGGATCATTACAGAGGATCCCCCAATGTTTAGTAATAGTCTTCTTGATAGACCAATGTCTATTGTTATATTTGGTGATAAATGTGGGGCCTTTGTGGGTTGATGATATATCTCCTGGGTTGTTTTCTTTATCATCTTTATCCTCAAGAAAATGCTCTTCTGTATATTTTTTTGGGTATTTTTGTAAGGCTAGATGTATGTCTTCAGCATGGTGACCTTTCTCCAGAAGTTTTTTGGAGAGAACTTGACTTTATAGTCCTCAATGGAGCTACAATTCCGTCTGAGGTGACAGAATTGACTGTATGGGATGTTGCTGATCCATTTTTTATGATGACAGCTTTTCCTATGTAAATAGGAGTTTCCAGCTGTGGGTTTGAAGTGGGTTTGTGTACATATTTTGGAATCTTGGTCATGAAACAATTCAAGATAGAGAAAAATGAGTTCATCTGGATTTGTAACAGATGTGAAATGAATGCCGAATGTGTTGTTATTACAGTATTGAAGGAACTTTTGGATCAGGCTGGTATCTCCTTGCCAGATGACATCATCAATATATCTGCCATAGTATACTAAATTACGCGAGAAGATGTTCTCAACCCAGATGCAAATGTCCTCCCAGTATGTCATAAAAAGATTGGCATAGCTGGGGGCAAAACTCACACCCATGGCAGTACCTCTGGACTGTAGGTAGTATTCTTCAAACTCAAAGTGGTGTAAGATAAAATTGATGGCTTTGAGAATAAATTTTGCTTTTGCGGGGTTCAGAGTTTCCTCTTTACATAGAAAATAGCGAGCTGCCTCTAAACCTACATCATGTGGGATCGAGGTGTAAAGTGAGGTGATGTCTAACGAAACCCAGTGATAGTCTGTATTCTAAGCATAATGGTTCAGAGTGTCTAATAGATGACTGGAATCTCATATGTAGGCAGGAAGCTGTTGGACGGAGGTTGTAGGAAAAAGTCTACATAGTCCGAGAGGTGGCTGTTGAGTCCGTCAATGGCTGCTATAATGGGTCTGCCTGGTGGGTGGAGTGGAGTCTTGTGAACTTTTGATAGGTAGTAGAAATACGGGGTGGCAAAGAAATTGGGACAGAGAAAAGATCTTTCACTGGGATTAAGAACACCTTCTTCTTTAGCTGTGTCTAAAATACTTGAGAGTTCTCTTCTGAACGTCTGAATAGGATTTTGTCCAAGTTTAATATAAGTTTTGTGATCAGATAAGAGTCTTCGGGCTTCAGTTACATAGTCTTCTTTGTTCAAGACAACTATTCCTACTCCCTTGTCTGCTTGTTGGACAACAATATTTGGGTTAGATTGTAATTTCCGGAGTGCTTGTTCTTGCTTTGAAAGGTTATTTTGTGTGTTTTATGTCACTCCGGCCAGATTGGCAAAAATGTATAGGGATCATCCCTCTTTATGTTGGCACTTGACACAGACATTACGCATATCTTTTGGGACTGTCCGGCTATTGTGCAATTCTGGCAGGAGGTTTTGGTCTGTATAAGCTCAATTACTAGTATTTTGGTTCCCCTTTCTGTGGAAACATGCTTGTTAAGCTTGGTGGATTCCTTGGCTACTACCAAAGCTATACGCATTACTGTATATCTGTTTTTCTCATTGAAAGATTTCTCTTCTTTTATTATAACCCCTCAAATTAGGATTTAAGCTATCAATAGCAGTAACATGAATATTTAGAATATTTTAGAATACTTAGAATAAAGTGAATATAGTTCACTTTAGAAGTGCTTTATCACTTTAGGAATCTTGTTTTAGGACTGGTTCACACCCAAATCCGGTGCTGGAAAGGTGCATTCCATGTGTTTTTCCCACACGGCGCTCCAACACACTGCCTTTGCGATCTGCTGTGAGTGTCAACATATTGTTAACGGCTTCCCAAACACAGATCATAAATGTAGTGGGTTTGTGGGCAACAAATCACATGATACCACAGTACCATGCAATTTGGTGACGTGTGGTTTTTAAATGCAGTGCATTCACTACTTTTTCTGCATTCCAGTGCAATTTTCAGCTTATTAAAATTATTGGGCTGCAAAACCACACTGCACAGGAACTCGTCCCGCATTCCTGTGCGATCACGATGTGAACCGGCCCTAAAGGGTAGCGAAGCTTTACACATTCCCCAGCTTCCTCACTGGATTTTCGTTCCAAAAATTTGGAATTTGTTAGAAAACGAATATACAAAACAAAATAAACGAATTTCAACTACATTTTTATTTAGAGATTCAGATACATCCGAATCTATATAACCAAAAATTTGTCTGAATTTACATTCAGACCAAAATGAATTGCACATGACTAATGGGATATGACCAGGATGATTTTCCTCCCCAGGTCCAGTCCTGCCAGTGCACACTAGCAGGATGAAGAATCAGAAATGTGAGGTGTTGAGCATGGTGAGCCAAATGCTCCAGTGTATGCCACCAGGACTAGCTCTTCCTGGGCAGGAATGCACCCCAAGATGTTACGGGGATTATAGGTAATTTGAAGTCTGTTGCTGACTGAGGCCTTTCTAATTTTGAGGGCTCCTGGTCATTGCAGTTAGAGAGGGTCCTGTCTTCCCACCAGTCAGCTTGGAGAAGTGATGGCACCTGCTCAATTTTCTTTTCTGGCATCTTCTTTTTCACTGAAGGCAAGTGTCAGCTGTCAGTGACAACACCCCCATAGTTACTGGGCTTTTGTTTTGGTCCAAAGCAAATTACCAAAAAGTCAGAGAGGTTGTGAAATAATAGGTAGTTCAGGATACATGTACCAGAGGATCAAGATCAGTTTAAAGACATCAGCAATACAAAGTTGGAAAACTTTTGCCATGGCTAGCCAAAGACCACACAGGTTTCTTATATATTCCCTCCAAAATCGGCCCTACTGGTACCTTTTTGTCTCTTTACACAAACAAACCCATTACCTACACATGATCGATATTTCCATGCTGACTTTGGAGGCCTCGCGCACCATGGAGCTAACAACAGAAGTGGTGGTCATATAGGCAAAAAAAAGAACACTCCAGCTGCTAAAACATCAATAATGTTTACACATCTTAGCCTTCAAGTGACAGAAGTATTTAAACCAGTATAAAACCCAAAGGCAAACATTTAGTATATTGCAGATTACCAATTCCTAGATGCGATGGCTGCATTCATTTTCTTTTTAGGCTTTTTTTCTTCTAATTTAAACTGGTGATCCAGCCAACAAGTCTGTTGTTTTCAAAAACCTCAAGCTCTCCAGCAGAATGTATCAGTTTACATGGATGGGACAAACCATTTAACACTGGCAGGGGTGGTAAAAAAGATCAGCTTTGATTTATTCATGTGAAACCTTTATCCTAAAAGGGAAAAAACTGTTTACTGTAAATGATTGTGTGAGCTGGAGTTTGGCTTCAATTGGTGTATTTAAATTTTCTAATAAATTTATTGCCCCCCTCCAGACTGACAATGCTGCTGTCTGCTGTGCCTCCTGTTCTAATTCATCCAGAGTGGTGTCTCACGAATGCAGGAGGTGTGTTATTGACCAGATCTCCAGGGGAAAACAGAGGGAAAAATGCCAAAGGAAAGACAACGAATGCAGCCACCACATCTATTAACTGGTAAATTGCAATAGATTACATTTTTGGTTTGGAGTTTAATACCACTTTAACAAAGCCCTTTATTAACGCTACTTCAGCCAATAAAATAATCCCTTATATTAATGATTGTATGGTCCCTTTTTCCTAATTATTGCAGATGCCAAACTACTGGCAAAAGTTCTTGCAGTATGGTTAAGCACTATTGTTAAACACTCAGCAAGAAAAAAAACCTTCTTCATCCAGAGCAGTTATTTTTGTACACCCTTTTTTGGAGGAATCCAAACTGCACCATCAATGCCTGGTCCCAAACACTTTATTGTGTGCTTTAGGAAATTGAACAGTTTCAGCACATCATCACCCAGGACGAATTTCTGACTTGTAACACCTTAAAAGATCAATTATCCCTAAAAATCCCACATTTTTTCAATTTCTTACAATTAAGGCAAGCCATGCAAGCCCAAATACTGTCAATTGGAAAGATGCACCAATCAGTTGAAAACCTGCTTATTAAAGAATTGGTGCTTAAACCCTTGACAGCTCTCTACCACTGTCTCCTTTTCAAGGCCGTTTCAGATTTCTGGAATGGAAACCTACCCAACAGCATGACATACTGGAAAACTTGATTACATCAGTAATTTTAGCCAGAGATCCACTGATTCATATGGCATTTTTATACAGAACATATAGTATTGTGCAAATGTTTTAGGCAGATGTGAAGAAATGCTGTAACATAAGAATGGTTTAATAAATATATATTGTAATTGTTTATTTTTATTAATTTACAAAATGCAAGGTGAGTAAACAGAAGTAAAATCTAAATCAAATCAATATTTGGTGTGACTACCATTTGGCTTCAAGCCAGCATCAATTCGCACACTTTGTACACTTGCAAAAAGTCAGGGATTTTGTAGGATTAGAGTCAGGTGTATGATTAACCAATTATACCAAGCAGGTGCTAATGATCATCAATTTCATATGAGGGTTAAAAAACAGTCATTAACTTAAAATCTGGGCAAGGAACAGCCAAACTCTGCTACTAAGGTGAAGTTGTGGAAGACAGTTTCATGTCACAGGTCATACACCATGGCAAGACTGAGCACATCAACAAGACACAAGGTAGTTGTACTGCATCTGCAAGGTCTCTCCCAGGCAACGATTTCAAAGCAGACTGGGGTTTCAAGATGTGCTGTTCAAGCTCTTTTGAAGAAGCACAAAGAAATGGGCTACGCTGAGGACCGTAGATGCAGTGGTTGGTCAAGGCAACTTAATGGAGCAGATGAAAGACACTTCATGCTTACTTCCCTTCGACATCACAAGATGCCCAGCAGTGCCATCAGCACAGAACTGGTGGGAACCAGTAGGACCCAGGTGCACCCATCTACTGTCTGGAGACATCTGGCCAGAAGTGATCTTCATGGCAGAATTGCAGCCAAAAAGCCATACCTCTGAAGTGGAAACAAGGTTAAGCCACTCAACTATGCACAAAAAACATAGGAACTGGGGTGCGGGAAAAATGGCAGCAGGAGCTCTGGACTGATGAGTCAAATTTTGAAATATTTGACTGCAGCAGGAGGCAATTTGTTAACCAAAAGTCTGAATGAGTGTCTGCAGGCAACAGTGAAGTACGGTAGAGGTTCCTTGCAAGATTGGGGCTGCATTTCTGCAAATGGAGTTGGAGATTTGGTCAAGATCAATGGTGTCCTCAATGCTGAGAAATAGAAACAGATACTTATCCACCATGCCATACCATGGCCCCAAATGTATTCTGCAGCAGGACAATGACCCCAAACATACAGCCAATGCCATTAAGAACTATCTTTAGCATAAAGAACAAAGAGTCCTGGAAGTAATGGTTTGGCCCCACAGAGCACATGATCTTAACATCAAGTTTGTCTGGGATTACATGAAGAGACAGAAGGAATTGAGGCAGCCTACATCCACAGAAGATCTAAGGTTAGTTCTCCAAGATGTTTGCAACAACCTACCTGCCGAGTTCCTTCAAAAACAGTGTGCAAGTGTACCTAGAAGAATTGATGCTGAAGGCAAAGGGTAGTCACACCAAATATTGATTTGATATGGATTTCTCTTCTGTTCATTTATTTTCCATTTTGTTAATTGATAAAAATAAACTATTAACACCTCTATTTTTGAAAGAATTCTTAATTTACAACATTTTTTACACCTGCCTAAAACTTTTACACTGTAGTCTATATGGCATAAAATTCACAGTAAGGTGCCATTTTTCAGATGTCCAGGTTGTGCCCCATTGTGGTTGCATTTTGAGATAAATTCATGGATATATACAGTGAATGACCTAAATGTGGTATATGCCCCTATTTTGAACTGTCAAATAAAGTTCTAGGGACTCCTTGATGATCAATCCAGGTTAAATTGTGAGGCCCCCACTGAGTTAAGCTGTTGTTCTATTATGCTAAAAAAAATATTCTATTAAAATGGAAACAGTCTTCCACACTTATCCAAGACTGGATTCTACAAATAAAGTTGTCTCTCCCATTTTATACATTAACACATATAAATAGGAACTGTCTTTGGAAGTTTCAGGAAATCTGGTCTCCTTGGCTGGAAAGCACTAATCATGAATCATGAATAAGGAAAATCCGAGAAAAAAAAAAGACCTTTTAATACTTGCATTGGAACTTTATATATACTAAATTTGAGTACTTGTGTACCGAACTGTACCTTTTAAGTGAATACGTTGTTTATTACATGGGGTAGAGAGCAGGGACGTGCAGTCAGGAGGGGCAGGACCTCACCTGCCATGAGCATAAAAAAAAAAATCGAGCTTCGAGGGTCGTAGCTCAGTGACCCGGGGGTGTGTAGCCTAAGTCATACCCCACCACTGATAAAAATGTGGGGCTCCTATGACTAGACATGTGCATTTCGTTTCGTTCCGAATCGAAATTTGGACGAATTTTTCATTATTCGGAAATTCGGATGCATCCGAATTTCCGAATTACAAAAGTGATGAATTTAAACGAATCCGAAAAAAAGCGAACGAATTCGAATCGAATTCGAAAACAAATTCGAATTTGAAAACATATTTGAATCGAAGTCGAAAACATATTCAAATCGAATTCGAAAATATAATCGGATTCGAAAACAAATTTGAATCGAATTTGAAAACAATAGAAATCGATTTTCTAAAAAATACAATAAAATAGAATTTCAAATCATAAAGCAATAGAATACATATAGATAATATTTTTTTTATTCTGTTTTATTGTTTTTCTATGCTTTTCTTTTCTATTATTTTCTATTCTTTATTAGTCTTTTCTATTCAAATTCGAATTCATTCTATACGAAATTTGAATTTCGGAACATGGCTTCTGAAAAACGAATTTCGTATAGAATGAATTTGAATTTGAATAGAAAAGGTTAGAATAGAAAAGAAAATAATAGAAAAGAATAAACTAGAAAAACATATATTGTATTTTATTCTATTCTGTTCTATTGTTTTTCTATTCTATTCTTTTTTATTATTTTCTATTCTATTCTAATCTTTTCCTCTCAAATTCAAAATCATTCTATACGAAATTTGAATTTCTGAAAATGGTTATATATATATATATATATATATATATATATATATATATATATATATATATAACCATTTTCAGAAATTCTAATTTCGAAAATCAAATTAGAATAGAAGTAAAGAATAGACTAGAAAAACAATAGAATTTTATATATATATGTTCCAAAGGTTGCTGCACTTAAAAATGTGTTGCTTTATTCCATCAAATCTTTAGAAAAAGATTACAAAGCAAGTAGAGTCATTCCAAACAGAATCATTACAATCATTTGTTCAGACAAAGATTACGTTTCAGGCTGATTTGTTCGCACCCTTCCTTAGATCAGTCAGAACACATCTGAACTTTATTCTTATATATACAAGGTCGGTAGGAGGACCTGTTTGCTGACACTAGATTGAAAGCTGTGTGTGGTTCTCCTCTACACTTCAATCTATATATATATTTTATATTTTTTTCTATTTTGTTCTATTGTTTTCTATGCTATTCGTTTCTATTCTATTCTATTCTAATCTTTTCTATTCAAACTTGATTTAAGTCTATATGAAATTCGAATTTCGGAAGATGATAGATGATATATATAGATATATCTATATATCTATATATCTAGATATAGATATAAAGATATAGATATATATATATATATATATATATATATATATATATATATATATATATATATATATATATATATCTATATCTATATATCTATATATCTATAGATATATAGATATATAGATATATATAGATATATATAGATAAAAAAAATATTATATATATATATCTAGATATAGATATAGATATATATCTATATCTAGATATAGATATATATCTATATCTATATCTATATCTATATAGATATATATAGATATACACTACCGTTCAAAAGTTTGGGGTCACATTGAAATGTCCTTATTTTTGAAGGAAAAGCACTGTACTTTTAAATGAAGCTAACTTTAAACAAGTCCTAACTTTAAACAAATATACTCTATACATTGCTAATGTGGTAAATGACTATTCTAACTGCAAATGTCTAGTTTTTGGTGCAATATCTACATAGGTGTATAGAGGCTCATTTCCAGCAACTATCACTCCAGTGTTCTAATGGTACAATGTGTTTGCTCATTGGCTCAGAAGGCTAATTGATGATTAGCAAACCCTTGTGCAATCATGTTCACACATCTAAAAACAGTCTAGCTCCTTCCAGAAGCTACAAAACTGACCTTCCTGTGAGCAGATTGAGTTTCTGGAGCATCACATTTGTGGGGTCAATTAAACGCTCAAAATGGCCAGAAAAAGAGAACTTTCATCTGAAACTCGACAGTCTATTCTTGTTCTTAGAAATGAAGGCTATTCCATGCGAGAAATTGCAAAGAAATTGAAGATTTCCTACAACGGTGTGTACTACTCCCTTCAGAGGACAGCACAAACAGGCTCTAACCAGAGTAGAAAAAGAAGTGGGAGGCCGAGTTGCACAACTAAGCAAGAAGATAAGCACATTAGAGTCTCTAGTTTGAGAAACAGACGCCTCACAGGTCCCCAACTGACATCTTCATTAAATAGTACCCGCAAAACACCAGTGTCAACATCTACAGTGAAGAGTGGGCTTCAGGGCAGAGTGGCAAAGAAAAAGCCATATCTGAGACTGGCCAATAAAAGAAAAAGATTAAGATGGGCAAAAGAACACAGACATTGGACAGAGGAAGACTGGAAAAAAGTGTTTTGGACGGATGCCAAAGGTGTGCAATGCTGTAATTGCTGCAAAAGGAGGATTCTTTGATGAAAGCAAAGTTTGATGTAAAAACAATGTTATTTCAAATACAAATCATTATTTCTAACCTTGTCAATGTCTTGACTCTATTTTCTATTCATTTCACAACGTATGGTGGTGAATAAGTGTGACTTTTCATGGAAAACACAAAATTGTTTGGGTGACCCCAAACTTTTGAATGGTAGTGTATATCTATATCTATATCTATATATATCTATATAGATATAGATATATATATCTAGATATATCTATATATATCTAGATATAGATATACATCTATATCTATATCTAGATATATATATATAATATTTTTTTTCCATTCTGTTCCATTGTTTTTCTATGCTATTCTTTTCTATTCTAAACTTTTCTATTCGAATTTGAATTCATTCTAGATGAAACTTGAGAATGAATTTGAATAGAAAAGATTAGAATAGAAAATAAAAGAAAATAGACTAGAAAAACAATAGAACAGAATAGAATAAAATATAATATATATATTATGTTTTATTCTATTCTGTTCTATTGTTTTTCTAGTCTATTCTTTTCTACTCTATTCTAATCTTTTCTATTCGAATTTGAATTCATTTTATACGAAATTTGAATTTCGGAAGATGGTTTTATATATATATATATATATATATTTTTTTTTTTTTTCTATGCTGGTCTATGGTTTTTCTATGCTATTCTTTTCTATTATTTTCAATTTTTTTCTAATCCTTTCTATTTGAATGCAAATTCATTCTATACGAAATTCAAATTTCAGAAAATGGTTATATAGAAATAGAATAGAAAAGACTAGAATAGAAAAAACAATAGAACAATATATATAAAACATCTTCCGGAATTGGAATTTGGTACAGAATGAATTCGAATTTGAATAGAAAAGATTAGAATAGAATATATTATATTTTTTTCTATTCTGTTCTATTGTTTTTGCATGCTATTCTTATTTTCTATTCTATTCGAATCTTTTCTATTGGAATTCGATTTCATTCTATATAAAAATTCGAATTTCGCAAAATGGTTATATATAGTTTACTTTTTCAAATTCGGTCAAATTTTTTTCGAATGCGGTAGAATTTTTTCGAATTTGATAGTTTTTTTCTAATTCGGTAGAATTTTTTTCAAATTTGATAGTTTTTTCGAATGCGGTCGAATTTTTTCGAATTTGAATACGAAACTAAACGAATCCCGAAAACGAATGTAATGAATGCAACTAATTCAACTAAACGAATTTAGTTAAATAACGAACCGAAACTAAACTAAATGAATTTTTTCATCCTGCACATGTCTACCTATGACCTATAGTTCCAGAGATATGGGGCTCCATAAGCTACATAGAGTGACCAGTTTAAATACAAGCTGGCACACTATGTTTGCAGCAGACTGAGAGGATGAGCTCATACTGCCTCTCCTCACTTCTTGTCAGACGCACTGAGCTCCATGAACAGCTTGGAGTCTTGGACCAATGGTACTTTACCATTGGTCCCAGCTGTACAATAAAAATGCTGCAGTGGAGGCACGCCTCTGACTGCCGTGTCATAGAAGGGGCATGTGTCTAAAAGACAAATGCTCCCTTCCAGCCCAGCCCTCTTAACTACAAGGAAAAAACATGTGTTTATGTGTATAAGATTTACCCACAATCCCATGTTTTTCTTACACAGTTAAGAGGGAGAAACCGATTCTATTGAAAAGGTACTGTTATATTCAAGCTAAATCATATATTTATGTGCTATATGTTATAACATAATAATTTATTATTTATCTATTTACTGTGAAATTACCGGTTGGAAGTTATAACTTCAAACTTCAGTAATTTGTCCGTTAAGCCATTTACTTGAGTACAGATTTGGAAAATATAGTAAATTACTTTAAAAACAATATATAATAATTATTTGTATATTACGTACTAATGGTAATTAACCCCTTGCCACCTAGGCCAATTCTGACACGTCTCTCCTACATGTAAAAATCATATTTTTTTGCTAGAAAATTACTCAGAACCCCCAAACATTAAACACATATATATATATATATATATATATATATATATATATATATATATATATATACCTAACATGTCATCCTTTAAAAATGCGAACACTTGTGGAATGGCACAAAACTTCAGTACTTATAAATCTACATAGGTGATGCTTTAAATTTTTTTACAGGTTACATGTTTAGAGTTACAGAGGAGGTCTAGTGCTAGAATTATTGTTCTCGCTATAACGATCATGGCTTATGTAACCTGTGTGTATCTGGCTCTGATACTAGCCAGTACCTCACCAGCCACTCACTTCATCGTACGTCCCTGGGAGAGAGAGGTATCCACATTGTTGTCTGATGCTGCTATTTAAAGCACTTAACAGTAGATTTGACCATCTGTTGGGATAATAATTTTACTATGCTTCTTGCTATGTACTTTGTAACTATTTAAAAATAACAAAGCAAAAACATTATCAGAGGCTACGACACTTCATCCCTCTGTTAAAAATATGTTTTTGTCATTGTCCACATTGGACAGATTTCCTAATACTTTCTCTCCTTGCAGGAGGTCAGGGAATATAGAGTATATCACCCATAGTGATAAAGAAGCAATGAACATTCTACAGAGGCTCAAGTTTTTCTCTGCTCTGTATAAAGCAGAATACATTTTGGTCTGAGTTTGTCTTTATTGCTGTTTATAAAACATACAGAGCAAATGTTAGCCAATGTAGACATTTTTTTTGGGGGGGGGGGGGGGGGGGTTGTAGTTTTTGATCAGACTTGTGGAGCATTTGGGAGGCAATTAACCCCTCTATCTAAAGGAAATAAAATTAGGCTCACATATTTCTGGGGTTGTTTTAGTTGAACGCCCTTCATAAAATTGTGATAGCATTTCAATTGTTGTCAAGATTTTGACTAAGGTGTTGTAAAATACAGAATTCATGTGTACATGAATAGTTTTGAAGAAATCAAATTAATGTACTTTCTTGAGTTGCTTTATGGCTCCCTTCTATTGCTTTTGTTGCTTCTCCAAAGGAACCTCAAGCATTGAGTGACACAAGGAAATGAGGTTAGTTGTTCAATCCTTTGCTGCTTAGCAGATACAGATGTCTTCATAATTGACTGGTGCAGCCAGGCCTGAGGCGCAGGTGGGCTTCGTAGTGACTTGTGTTCTGGCAGGCTAAGCCTTTAGAATGACACACAGACACAATTGGAATGTCATTTATTTAGACAAACACCATGAAACAAGCAGCTCTCTTCCTGTCTGAGACCTATAAATTAAACAGAATTACACCTGCCTTGGGCCTTGTACACATTATTTTATTAGCATTTGGACAGATAAACCTGCAAAACTGGAAATATCCTGCTGTTTTTCACACACCTATATTTAGTGTGTGTGTCTATATATATATATATATATATATATATATATATATATATATATATATATATATACAGCAGTATCTCACAAAAGTGAGTACATTTTTGTAAATATTTTATTATATTTTTTCATGTGACAACACTGAAGAAATGACACTTTGCTACAATGTAAAGTAGTGAGTGTACAGCTTGCATAACCGTGTAAATTTTCTGTCCCCTCAAAATAACTCAAAACACAGCCATTAATGCCTAAACCGCTGGCAACAAAAGTGAGTACACCCCTAAGTGAAAATGTCCAAATTGGGCCCAAAGTGTCAATATTTTGTGTGGCCACCATTATTTTTCAGCACTGCCTTAACTCTCCTGGGCATGGAATTCACCAGAGCTTCACAGGTTGCCACTGGAGTCCTCTTCCACTCCTCCATGATGACATCACAGAGCTGGTGGATGTTAGAGACCTTGCGCTCCTCCACCTTCTGTTTGAGGATGCCCCACAGATGCTCAATAGGGTTTAGGTCTGGAGACAAGCTTGTCCAGTCCATCACCTTTACCCTCAGCTTCTTTAGCAAGGCAGTGGTCATCTTGGAGGTGTATTTGGGGTCGTCATCATGTTGGAATACTTTCTGATAAGATAACGATTTAAACAGAAGTCATTAGCTTGTTATAGACAAATTAGGACTTTGGTTTGTGTACCTGGACCTTAGCAGTGTAGGGCTTTTTAAAATTAAAAATATAAAATAATGATGATTACATTTCTTTAAAGAATTTATTTGCGTTTGCATAGCTTTCCAAGGTAAGGAAGTAGGAGACACATTTAGGAAATAAAAAAATGATATGTAGTTACCTCCACTTGAATTACATCAGCTGGAAAAACCTGGTCCATAATTGGACATTCATATGGCTGGAGGGCTGCAAGCATGTTTGTCTTCCTACAGTTTTTAATACCAGCTTGTGTGCCCTTCAGCATTCTTGAAAACAATGTAATTACATTTTCTTTTAAATGGGTTAACTAAAAATCTTGGATACAGCAGAAACAAAACTGTGGCAATCTCCTGTAGTCCAGTTACTGTTACATTGTTTGACAGTCAATAATATTTGGGGCCAGAAGTACCATGGTAGCTATGGAAGAGTTGCTCTCCCACCTTTTAAACCTTGATATTTTTGATCAACGAACAGAGACCCAATGCATGACATAAGCTCCCAACTTGCACCTCCTCCTGGTTACCCAGAAGTTCATTGGTAAAATGCACTGGGTTCAATTCACAAAGTTTATATATGTTGTTAAATCGGACCTTCCCTATTTTTTAAACTCCATCATGCTACTTCATGCACTACAATCATGTGCCATTTTTATGTCATTCGTGGCCAGCTCATTTTCCCTGCTTCTCAAAGCCAGCCAACAATGACCTCAGGGCAAGATCTTGCACATGTGCCTTAGAAATACCAGCAGTCAGCTATACAGGCACAAAATCTTGTGGTTTTGGCATTTACGACCCTGCAGCCTTCTGTCATTTGTGACGTGTATCCTGGGAAGCTGGAGGTGGAAAAGGGCTATGTCATCCTTTCCTAGGTGAGGAATTGGGAAGTAGGAATGTCCTAATTAAAAAATATAATCAATTCTGGAAAAGGGAGGAATGTCCTAATTAAAAAATATAATCAATTCTGGAAAAGGGAGGGGAGGAAAGACAAGGGAATTTATTTACAATATGATGAAAATTGCACTCTAAGTATCTTTATTTCAGCTATGTGACTATAATTAGACTCAACTGAAAATAACTAATAAAAAAAAAAAAAAAAAAGTATCCTCATCCTGGTGTGTTATGTTTATAAAGTAAACCTATTGTCAAGACTATCATACATAGTTAAATTCCTAAAGGGCAGTTCCAGTTTTCTGTGTATGTTGAACATCCAAATAATGCGCTTTTGTGACTTCTGTTCCTATAATGTGTGCTAAGGAACAGGCATGTCAACATTTTACATACTAATAAAATAAACCTAAAAAAAAAAGAATGTGACCAAGTAATGAAAGTATTGAAACATGCATGTGTGCAGTAAAGCAGCCGAACAAAACCCCAATAGGGTGTACTGTTAAAGCACAAAGAGCACCTGTGTATAGGTATTTATCATTGGTACCCTTTCTAGAGTTAGAAACATATTAAACTGTGTGTATGTGTACTGTTCAAAGTGGGCATATCTGCACATGCCCTCTGTGATACTCTCAGAGTGCACTATTTCTACTGTTTAGTTGTCTTTATTTGTATCAGTAAGCGCTTCATGCAGTTTTGTACTTACATGAGATATGCATGTAAATTTTGTAATATCCCTAACAGCAGTCAGAAATAACAGCACAATTTGTGGACCTTCCACTCAAAGGTTCACTTTATTCACAGCCCCACACCCCCAAAAAATACTATCGATAATAACCTGTAAAAAAAATCTTTAAGGTACAGTGACATCACCTGCATCTCTAGAAGTGTTGGGCTGATAATAATAATAATTGATAATTCAGTGTATATACAGTCATAGGTGTCCGCAGAACTTTTTTCTGGGGGGGGGGGGCACATTTTAAGGTTAACCATGCTCCGCCCCTAAACATGTCCTCGTAAATTATCTCATGAAATTACACTATTAAATATTTTATGCAGAAGTTCCAAAAATAAATATTAACAACACAGGTTTGTTCCTTTCGAAATCATGTCCAAGCAACTGAATTTACCACAAGTGGACTCCAATCAAATTGTAGAAACATCTCAAAGATGATTAGTGGAAACAGGATGCACCTGAGCTCAATTTTGAGTATCACGGCAAAGGCTGTGAATACTTACGTACAGTATACAGTATGTGATTTTTTAATTTTTTATTTTTAATAAATCTGCAAAGATTTCAAACTTCTTTCACAATGTCATTATGGGGTATTGTTTGTAGAATTTTGAGGAAAATAATGAATTTAATCCATTTTGGAATAAGGTTGTAACATAACAAAATGTGGAAAAAGTGAAGCGCTGTGAATACTTTCCGGATGCACTGTATACATTGGCGTCCACATGGGGGGGCAAGTGTCCCCCCTAGAGCAAGTGACCGCACACAGAGCCCTCAAAATTTCCACTCGCCTGCTTGCGTTTGGCGAGTGGAAATTAGCAGAAGGCGAGTGTGGAGCAGGGGCGGAGTGGGCTGACAGTTTCCTGGCCGGCTATACATACACAAGTGGCCAGCTATTCATATAAAAGCCGCGTCTCAGCGGGTGATCCCCGCTCTGTGTCATCCGGCTGCCTGATCCTTCTGACAGTTTTCTGGCTAATTGCTTTTGGCAGAAGAGGTGCAGCCTTTTTTACAAGACATCAGAGTGTAAAGCGCAGGGAGCCCCCCCGCAGTCCACTCTGATGGCTGCACCGCGTCTGCCAGAAGCGATCGGCCAGGAAATTGTCAGCCCATTCCACCCTGCTCCACACTCACCCTCCGCTAATTTCCACTCGCCAATCACCAATTGCAAGCAGGCGAGTGGAAATTTTGAGGACTGCGTGTGCTGTAACCGTGCTCCAGGGGGGCACTTGCCCTCCCCATGCGGACGCCCATGTATACAGTGCATCCGGAAAGTATTTACAGCGCTTCGCTTTTTCCACATTTTGTTATGTTACAACCTTATTCCAAAATGGATTAAATTCATTATTTTCCTCAAAATTCTACAAACAATACCCTATAATGACATTGGGAAAAAAGTTTGTTTGAAATGTTTGCAGATTAATTAAAAATTAAAAATTAAAAAATCACATATACTGTACATAAGTATTCACAGCCTTTGCCATGCCACTCAAAATTTAGCTCAGGTGAATCCTGTTTCCACTGATCATCTTTGAGATGTTTCTACAACTTGATTGGAGTCCATCTGTGGTAAATTCAGTTGCTTGCACATGATGTGGAAAGGCACACGCCTGTCTATATAAAGGTCCCACAGTTAACAGTGCATGTCAGAGCACAAACAAAGCCATGAAGTCCAAGTCATTGTCTCTAGACCTCCGAGACAGAATTGTATTTAGGCACAGATCTGGGGAAGGGAACAGAAAAATTTCTGCAGCATTGAAGGTCCCAATGAACACTGTGGCCTCCATCATTCTTAAATGGAAGAAGTTTGGCCCAGCTAAACTGAGCAATCGGGGGAGAAGGGCCTTAGTCAGGGAGGTAACCAAGAACCCAATGGTCACTCTGACAGAGCTTCAGCGTTTCTCTGTGAAGAGATGAGGAGAACCTTCCAGAAGAACAACCATCTCTGTAGGACTCCACCAATCAGGTCTGTATGGTAGAGTGGCAAGATGGAAGCCACTCCTTAGCAAAAGGCACATGGCAGCCTGTCTGGAACTTGCCAAAAGGCACCTGAAGGACTCTCAGACCATGAGAAACAAAATTCTCTGGTCTGATGAAACAAAGATTAAACTGTTTGACCTGAATGGCAACGTCATGTCTGGAGGAAACCAGGCACCTCTCATCACCTGGCCAATACCATCCCTACAGTGAAGCATGGTGGGGGCAGCATCATGCTGAGTAGATGTTTTTTCAGGGGCAGGAACTTGCCAGGATTGAGGGAAAGATGAATGCAGCAATGTAAAGAGACATTCTTGATGAAAACCTGCTCCAAAGTGCTCTGAATCTCAGACTGGGGCAAAGGTTCATCTTCCAACAGGACAACGACCCTAAGCACACAACCAAGATAACAAATAAGTGGCTACGGGACAACTCTGTGAATGTCCTTGAGTGGCCCAGCCAGAGCCCAGATTTGAACCCAATTGAACATCTCTGGAGAGATCTGAAAATGGCTGTGCACCAATGCTCCCCATCCAACCTGATGGAGCTTGAGAGGTTATGCAAAGAAGAATGGGAAAAACTGCCCAAAATAGGTGTGCCTAGCTTGTAGCATCATACTCAAACAGACTTGAGTCTGTAATTGGTGCCATACTTATGTACATGGGATTTCTTTCCATTTTTATTTTTAATAAATTTGCAAAGATTTTAAACAAACTTCTTTCACATTGTCATTATGGGGTATTGTTTGTAGAATTTTGAAGAAAATAATGAATTTAATCCATTTTGGAATAAGGCTGGAACATAACAAAATGTGGAAAAATTGAAGCGCTGTAAATACTTTCCGGATGCACTATATTCTGTAGTCCATGGGTGCCCTGTGGCCCTCCAGCTGTCATAGAACTACAAGTCCCATCATGCCTCTGCCTTTGGGAGTCATGCTTGTTACTGTCAGCCTTGCAATGCCTCATGGGACTTGTAGTTTTGCAAAAGTTGGAGGGCCACAGGTTGAGCACGCATGCTGTAGTCTGTGCATGTGTCTCTATGCATAGGCACATATCATATGCTCTGGGGATATGATTTTGTTGCCTGCATACATCTACTGGTGTATGCACACAGGCTTTTGTAAATCAAATTCACTGTTTTTTAATCAACCAACATCCAAAAATGCCTATTAGCCTTAAATTGCCTCCAATTTCGTGGGGAAAAAATAGCAAATGAAAAAAAAATAATATTGCATATATATATTGCTGCACACGCCATATTGTATTTGAATGTTATTAAAATTACCCTCTTTCAATCTGCAGTGCTGTTATTTTTTGTAAAATGCAATGCAATATGGCAACCTGGAGGTGTGTCATACACTGTTTGTGTACATAATGCCCCCAGAAATGTCATTTCCTGCTTGTGTAATTGGCTCACTGATTTTCCTCAGAAGTCTGCACTAAAATGCAAGTCAGATTTTAGGCATCCTCTGCAACTTAAATTTACATTTTGGGGAAATGCTCCCAAAGGGTTAATCACTTCTAAAGGGATGCTGACAGCAAGTTTCCTCATCAGAACAGGGCATGTGCATAAGCTAGTTAATAATGAAAAAGTAATTCCCATTCAGATTTAGTATCCAAAGAAAAAAAGTGGATCAAGCTGCTATGTCTTCAGAACAGAAACAGGTAGGAATCTGCAACAAAGTTTGGTAAAATCCCTGCAATGTACATTGATCATCCAGGGAATTGTTTTTTTCTCAACAAAAGTGGAGTTACTCTTTGAAATAAACCTTTCATACTTCCAAGCAGGCAAACAACCTGGCAGCCTCATAATTTGCTCCATCCAATGTTTCAAACGTGCAGCTTAAAGTAAAACTATAACTCTTTTTCCAAAAACAGTGTCTCTTCTACAAGAGGGGCCTCTTACCTTCCAGGAGAAAACTGGAAAACCAATTTTCTCTGCTCATAATAGCCATTCTAGAATCTTTCAGTCTACATCCTTAAGAACCCTGCATGCCACTTACCTGTTTTTATACAGTGGCAGGGACCAGAACTGTTAAAATACTGTACATACCTGTATATATGTAAAATAAAAAAATTATTCAATCTAATTCAGCCTTCCAAAGAGCCCGGCCTCAACTGTTCAATCTATATTCTTTACAATACACAGTGTCTTGGTTTCTCTTAACTGGTATTATGTGGCTTGCGAGGTTTGATGTTAATAAATATAAAGTTATTCACTTGGGGGCTAAGAATATGCATGCATCATACATACTAGGAGGAGTACAACTGGAGGAATCAATGGTCGAGAAGGAAAGGATCTGGGTGTTCTGGTAGATCATAAGCTAAATAATAGCACACAATGCCAATGCCAAGCTATGGTTTCCAAAGTTCTTTCTTGTATTAGGAGAGGTATGGACTCCAGAGAGAGAGATATCATTTTACCACTGTACAAATCATTAGTAAGACCTCATCTGCAATATGCAGCTCAGTTTTGGGCACCAGTTCTCAAAAAGGATATCAGGGAACTGGAGAAAGTGCAGAGAAGGGCAACCAAACTGATAAGAGGCATGGAGGAGCTCAGCTATGAGGAAAGATTAGAGGAACTAAATTTATTCCCTCTTGAGAAGAGGAGATTAACCACTTAACCACCAGCCGCCATCATTATGCATCGGTATTTTAACATGGAATACTGTTGTTATGGCAGCAGATAGCTGCCATAATCCAGTATCCTCTTAAATGGCGGGGGGCTGGCTTTCAGATAAAAGTGGTCTCTGCAGCAGATTCGCCGCAAGATCACTTTTATCGGCGGCGGGAGAGGTGCCCCCCCTCCCGCTCCTCCCTGGTCGTCTCCGCCGCTTAACGGAGCCGTTGATAGATGCGGAGACGTTCGGGTCCTCTCCCCTGTGAGACTGGATGCTGAGTGAGGGAAAGATGGCCCCCACTCGGCTCCATAACATTGGATGACAGAAGCGATGTCAAAATGCAAAGGGGAAATTTTTTTTTTTTTTCCAAAAGACATTTATTTATTTATTTTATTGCATTTAAGTCTAAATGTGAATCTGAGGTCTTTTTGACCCCAGATCTCACATTAAAGCGGGCCTGTCATGCTTTTTTTCTATTACAAGGGATATTTACATTCCTTGTAATAGAAATAAAAGTGACCCTTTTTTTTTTTTAAAAGGATAGTGTAAAAAAAAAAAAAAAAAAAAAAAAAAAAAAAAGAAAAGTAAAATAAATAAGAAAATTAAAAAATTAAAAAATTTAAAGCACCCTGTCCTGCCGAGCTTGCGCGCAGAAGCAAATGCATACTTAAGTCGCGCCCCCATATGGAAACGGTGTTCAAACCACACATGTGAGGTATCGCCGCGATTGGCGATTGTTGAAGTGAGACTCTGTAACTCAAAACTGGTAACCTGTAGAAATTCTTAAATGTCACCAATGGAGATTTTTAAGTGCCAAAGTTTGTCGCCATTCCACGAGTGGGCGCAATTTTGAAGCATGACATGTTGGGTATCAAGTTACTCGACATAACATTATCTTTCACAATATAGAAAAAAATTAGGCTACCTTTACTGTTGTTCTATTTTTCAATTTAAAAAAGTGTATTTTTTCTAAAAAAAAGTGCGCTTGTATGACCGCTGCGCAAATACGGTGTGACAGAAAGTATTACAATGACTGCCATTTTATTCTCTAGGGTGTCTGAAAAAAATATATATAATGTTTGTGTGTAATTTTCTAGTAAAAAAAAAAAACTGATTTTAATTCGTAAACAACAAATCTCAAAAAGAGGCTCAGTCCAGAAGTGGTTAAGGGGGGATATGATCAACATGTATAAATATATAAGTGATCCATATAGTGAACTTGGTGTAGAGTTATTCACTTTAAAGTGTTTGTAAAGGTCATACTTGCCTGCTCTGTGCAATGGTTTTGCCCTTCCTCCGGCTGAGTGCCCCCATAGCAAGCTGTTTGCTGTGGGGGCACTCATGCCTGCTCACTCCCCATCCACGTCTGTGTGTCTATGAGACACACAAAGAGCGACTCAGCCCCGCCCCCTGCTCCCTCCTCACTGGCTGTGAGTGACAGCAGCACGCCAATAGCTCCCGCTGCTGTGTCTCAGCCAATGAGAAGGGAGAGACCCAGGAGAGCTTCTGCTTTTGTGCACATCACTGGATCAGAATCGGGCTTAAGAGGGGTTGAGGGGGAAGCTGCACACTGAAGGTTTTCTACCTTCATGCATAAAATGCATGAAGGTAAAAAACCTTTAGTCTTAAGAACCACTTTAAGGTCATCACAGAGGACAAGGGGGCGCTCTTTATGTTTGGAGGAAAAGAGATTTAACCTCCAAATATGAAAAGCAAGTGGCAGAGGAAACCCCAAAGGGAAAGCCCACTGCAAAGCAAGTATTGTATAAAATGTGAAAATGTTGAAACAGGCCACACAACATCTCCTCAATCCCTGTCAACTGCCCTCTAAAGAGTGATCCACTGCAGAGTGCTCTTCAGAGGGCACAATCTGTTTAAATGTGCCAAGTGTGGAGGGGATGATCTTATTGGTAGGAATGAAAGGGTCTTAAAGAAATGTATGTGTGGCAATGTAACAAACCATAAAAGATGATTGCAAAAGTTGCTTGCAAAGTAAAAATTGAGAGAACAATGAGGCGGGTAGCCCAATAGACTATACACATGCCACTGATTGCTAGCTAGAAGATGCAGCTTGAAGCAGCCATGGGTGATTGCTGGGACACTGTGAAAACAAAAGGGAAAAGACAAGTGCAACCTCCATAGTGTAGTAAGCAAGGTGAGCATTATTTATTAATGGTTAAAAACACATTTACAAAGGGGGAGCTTGTGCAACGCGGTAAAATTCAAAGCTGCTGCCTCTTGAGCCTGGAGCCACTGTGGAATTCCTCTGCTTCTCCCAGCGCACTCCCAGCGGTGTTAGGCATCCTCTCCATCCGGGCTCTGACTTCCATTCCTGGTTGAATAGTCTCCCTGCAGCAGCGACTCCCTCCTGCCTGTGCTCCTCTCCCCCTGCTCATGGCCAAAGCAGGGGATTTCCACAGCAGCTCCTCTTTTGTTAGTGTGTTTTTAATCATTAATAAATATTGTTTACCTTGTTTACTACACAATGGAGGTTGCGCTTGTCTTTTCACTTTTATTTCCAAATATGAAAAGGCTTCTTCACAGTAAGGCCTCTTACACACGGTTTGATTGTTGTACGACCGAGCATCTGATTTTTGTCAAATGCGCGCATGCAGGATTTTTTTTTTTTTTTTTTCAAATATAAGTTTTATTGTTTTTTCAAAGAACAAAACAGAACAAAAAAAAAAATACAAGGACAAAGAATAAGAGCCAAGAAGACAAAGCAAAACACAAATAAATAAAAGGATGGAAGCGACAGGTACTGCAGTACAGTGCCAGCCTTAACAACTGGTGTTCACGGTTAGTGAGATGCGACAATGGTAACCATAATATCTGTACCAGCTATAATCAAAATAGGATAGACGTCTTCTATACTTTCCATCTACAAAATAAAACGGTGTACTGGACAGTATGTCTCACCACGTCTTTGTAGTTGTATATCTGTTTCTACTGCCCATACCCTGAGTGACCAAAGAACATACAACCATAGATGAGAGATATGTTGAGGGAGAGGCAAGGCGAGTTAAAGCATGGTGATTAGAAAAGAAAAAGAAAATGAAAAGAGCGTAGAAATTCGCGTGCAGGATTTTGTCTAGTATACTAACTATCCGCAAATTGTCGTTTGACAAACACAAACGTAGTGACATACTATGAGAGTATAAAGAGTAAGTTCAATTCTCAGGCTCTACCCTTTGGGCCCCTTCTGCTAATTTCGTATTAGAAGAAGTTTGGTGAGCGTTGATTTGCGATTTTCAGATCGTGCAAAACAAATGCTTTTTAAAATATGTTTGGCATAACTACATCAGTATCACCAGCAAAGCAGCCTCATTATTATCCTATTAAAGAAGATGAGAATGTGCGATGCATTTCGACATTTCATCAATTGCCACGTCACGAATGTTAATTCTAGATTGAGAACAGTAGTTTACAAGACCGAACTCTTCCCAGTCGTTCCTTGATTCCAAGCTTGCGTGTTTGTACTTTCGACTTTTGTGTAACGATTTCTGTACTGACCATCCGAAAATCAGACATTGAGTTCACATCCGACAAAAATTTTATAGCATGCACATCCAGCTTTTGTCTGACGAAAAAGTCAAATTGACTGTTGAAAGCATCGTACTAACGATCCGAAAAACCACAGACACGTTGTCTTACGAATTTTTTCTTCTGATTTTTGTATCATGTGTATGAGGCCTAAGAGCTGAGAAAATGTGGAACAGACTCCCTCAGGAGCTGGCTAGCTCAGTAGATTGTTTTAAGAAAAAGGCCTGGATTCTTTCCTAAATGCACAAAATACAACTGGATACTAATATTTATAGGTAAAGCTGAACCAGGGAATATCAGATTGCCCCTTGGGAATTTTTTCCCCCAGCGGAGCAAATTGGATCATGCTTTATTGGAGTTTTTTGCCTGCCTCTGGATCAACTGTGGGTATAGGATTGTGTATATGGAGGTTTTCGATTTGTTGAACTGAAACAGTTTAACTGGATGGACTTGTGTCTTTTTTTTGACCAGATTAACTATTTATTCTGATGATTTGTACCTCTGTTCTTATAGTCCAATGCTTTGAGACCACCATATAACTAGATGTAAGACACAACCTTTAGGCTTTCAATTACACTTTATCAAAGATGAGAATGGTGGCAGAGAATGTATACTCAAAGAAATGCTATACTAATCATGACTTTACTGTATTTTGCCTGTCATTCTTTTAGTGAAATACTATTTTATTATATGTCACCTACAATAGATGTTAGCCTTCAGGACTAGAAACGTGATCTTCTGTCCTGCATTCCACCCATAATATTGCCATTGTTTAGCATTTGAACTTGTATTCTTCATTACAGATATGAGGTAAATAATATAGGTATAAAATTCCAACTTGAGAATGAAGGAAGTTAGATGTTGTTTGTTTTGGAAAAAGCAGAAAAAGTGGACTTTCCGGGTGCTATTCACATTAACTAACCCAAAAAAATGAACGTTAAAATACTTTTATTGTATCAAGAGTATTTAGTATATGCAAAAAGAGTATGTCTAAAACCAGGTTTAAAGTGCCATACTAGAAATTAAAAATCCAAGGTCTAAACTTACAGGCTATACATGAGGAAGTTGGTTCGCGGGTAGTTGTGACCTTGGACACAGCAAAAGCCTTCGACTCAGTAGAGTGGAGGTATCTCTGGAGATACTTGAAGGGCTATGGATTTGGCCCAAAGTTTATTAAATGGGTCCAATTATTATACCAGGCACCTAGGGCCAGAGTGGTGGCTAATGGATGGTCGTCTCAGCTATTTGACCTCAGTAGAGGCACGAGACAGGGCTGCCCCTTGTCCCCACTGTTGTATGCCCTGGCGGCAGAACCCCTAGCAATATCCATCCGAGCAAATCCAGAGATCAGGGGACTTAAAATGGGCTCTCTCACAGAAAAAATTAGCATGTATGCAGATGACACGCTATTATACCTGGCAGACTCGGGCCCATCATTATGCAATGCACTCCACACGATAGAACAATTTGGAATATTTTCAGGACTGAAAATTAACTGGGATAAATCCCAAATCCTACCAATTGATAGTTCCCATCCCCAGAATCCCAAAACAGGCTCCCACTTCAGAGAGTAGATGTCATTAAATATCTAGGGATCCACATTACCAGATCCCCTGCGGACTATGTATCCCTAAATATAGATCCTCTCATTAACATAGTTAAAAATAAAATACGGGTCTGGTCTAAATTACCACTAGGAGTCTGGGGTCGTATAAATTTAATCAAAATGATCCTACTGCCCAAAATACTTTATGTTCTATGGCATACTCCCGTTTACTTACCCTTGAAACACTTTAAATCTCTAGAGTCCCTCCTAAAGTCATTTGTGTGGGGTAATAATAGGCACAAATTGGCGTGGCAAGCTCTCAAAAATCCAACTGATCTAGGTGGCACTGCTCTACCCGATTTTAATCTATACTACATCGCAGCACAGCTGTCCCAGTTTTTTCATCTAGACAAAACTGACAGTGAGAGATTTCTTACGCTCCTATGTCCGAAGTGGGCGCAGTACACCAAAGACCCGATAGAGATCTGGGATAGATGGCTTCAAGAATCTTCTACCTGTGTCTAATGTAACCATAGGATTACAGAGTGATTTAATAGATATAATTATGGATGGATGGTCCATATAAACCAAATATGTATACCTTGAATAGCATTACACGTCAGATATGTTTGTACTTAATGTCATTTTTATTCAAGTTATGATAATTGTTATACTGTTACAATGACAACATACTAACGTAACCATTTTATGTATGCACCAATTATTTAATAAAACCCTGTTTGATAAAAAAAAAAAATCCAAGGTCCAGAAAGTTCCCTTTTTGGTGGCACCTAGCCCTTTAAACTAAAAAAATAAAAATTCTTTAATAAGGGCCTCTTACTTTCTTGTTCACACTTTTCTTTTGAATGTACACTGAGCTGCACACCAGCAGCTTAGTGTACAGTCCTGGCATCTCCTCATATTGCTAAAGAGGAGGTTAATATAGTTGCTGATATGCAAATGTTGACTAAAGTCAGCAGCTAAGCCCTTATCTCCATCTCTAACTACTCCACCTGCCACTGACAAATTCGGGTAGCCTTGACAGATGCTTGCCATAAGAAGGGCAGAAGGGCAGAGGTATTATTGATATGCAAGCTGTGATTTGCAGCTTGCCAGAGATGTCCCCCAGTTTTTTTGTTACAAGATGTCTCTCAACCCGGAACAATGTGAACTATACTGAGAACGCATTGTGTTACAGGCCAACCCTCTGAGGGGGCATTACCACACCACTCTTTATTCATAGTGTATAGAGGCGAAGAGTGGCAATATTGTCAAAAAATGTCATTAGAGGACCGCCCTTCCCCACAAGAAGGTTAAAGAGAACCCACTGTCACGTGACTTGCCTGAAAATTTCATAAACAAATACATATTAAGTCTTATATTATAATCTATATACAGTATATACAGTATATGTACTGTGCATATATATATATATATATATATATATATATATATATATATAGTATCTCACAAAGGTGAGTACACACCTCACATTTTTGTAAATATTTGATTATAATTTTTCATGTGGCAACACTGAAGAAATTACACTTTGCTACAATGTAAAGTAGTGAGTGTACAACTTGTATAACAGTGTAAATTTGCTGTCCCCTCAAATTAACTCAACACACAGCCATTAATGTCTAAACCGCTGGCAACAAAAGTGAGTACACCCCTAAGTGAAAATGTCCAAACTGGGCCCAATTAGCCATTTTCCCTCCCAAGTATCATGTTACAAGGTCTCAGGTGTGAATGGGGAGCAGGTGTGTTAAATTTGGTGTTATCGCTCTCACGCTCTCATACTGGTCACTGGAAGTTCAACATGGCACCTCTTGGCAAAGAACTCTCTGACGATCTGAAAAAAAGAATTGTTGCTCTACATAAAGATGGCCTAGGCTAGAAGAAAATTGCCAATAACCTGAAACTGAGCTGCAGCATGGTGGTGAAGACCATACAGCAGTTTAATAGGACAGGTTCCACTCAGAACAGGCCTCTCCATGGTCGACCAAAAAAGTTGAGTGCACATGCTCAGCGTCATATCCAAAGGTTGTCTTTGGGAAATAGACGTATGAGTGCTGCCAGCATTGCTGTAGAGGTTGAAGGGGTGGGGGGTCAGCCTGTCAGTGCTCATTCCATACGCAGCACACTGCATCAAATTGGTCTGCATGGCTGTCATCCCAGAAGGAGGCCTCTTTTAAAGATGATACACAAGAAAGCCTGCAAACAGTTTGTTGAAGACAAGCAGACTAAGGACATGGATTACTGGAACCATGTCCTGTGGTCTGATGAGACCAAGATAAACTTATTTGGTTCAGATGGTGTCAAGCGTATGTGGCGTCAACCAGGTGAGGAGTACAAAGACGAGCGTGTCTTGCCTACAGTCAAGCATGGTGGTGGGAGTGTCATGGTCTGGGGCTGCATGAGTGCTGCCGTCACTGGGGAGCTACAGTTCATTGAGGGAACCATGAATGCCAACATGTACTGTGACATACTGAAGCAGAGCATAATCCCCTCCCTTCAGAGACTGGGCCGCAGGGCCCATATTGACACTTTGGGCCCAGTTTGGACATCCTCAAACGGAAGGTGGAGGAGCGCAAAGTTTTTAACTTCCACCAGCTCTGTGATGTTGTCATGGAAGAGTAGAAGAGAACTCCAGTGGCAACCTGTGAAGCTCTGGTAAACTCCATGTCCAAGAGGGTTAAGGCAGTGCTGGAAAATAATGGTGGCCACACAAAATATTGACACTTTGTCCCCATTTTGGACATTTTAACTTAGGGGTGTACTCACTTTTGTTGCCAGTGGTTTAGACATTAAACGCAGTGTGTTGAGTTATTTTGAGGGGACAGCAAATTTACACTGTTATACAAGCTGTACACTCACTACTTTACATTGTAGCAAAGTGTCATTTCTTCAGTGTTGTCACATGAAAAGATATAATAAAATATTTACAAAAATGTGAGGGGTGTACTCAGTTTTGTGAGATACTGTATATACTGTAGATACAAATATATGTATATACACACAGTTGTGTTCATAAGTTTACATACCCTGGCAGAATTTATGATTTCTTGGCCATTTTTCAGAATATGAATGCTAACACAAAAACATTTCTTTCACTCATGGTTAGTGTTTGGCTGAAGCCATTTATTATCAAGCAACATTTTTTTTCCTTTTTTAAAATCATAATTACAACAGAAACTACCCAAATGACCCTGATCAAAAGTTTACATACCCTGGTGATTTTGTCCTGATAACATGCACACGACGCTGAGTGTAATGGCGGGTCCTGCAGACTCAATGTCCGCGGGGATACCCGCGATCGTCTCACGGAGAGGAAGAACGGGGAAATGCTGATGTAAACAAGCATTTCCCCGTTCTGCCTAGTGACACTGACACTGATCACAGCTCCTTGTGATCGGGATCGGTGATCAGTGTTGTGACACACGTAGCCCAGCCCCCCCACAGTTAGAATCACTTCCTAGGACACACTTAACCACTGCAGCGCCCCCCTCCTGGTTAACCCCTTCACTGCCAGTCACATTTACACAGTAATCAATGCATTTTTAATCGCACTGATCACTGTATAAATGTAAAATAAAAGTCGCTGATCGCCGCCATTACTAGTAAAAATAAAATTATTAATAAAAATGCCATAAAACTATCCCCTATATTGTAGACACTATAACTTTTGCGCAAACTAATCAATAAACGCTTATTGCAATTTTTTTTACCAAAAATATGTAGTAGAATACGTATCGGCCTAAACTAAGGAAAAAAATGTTTTTTATATTTTTTTGGGGGGATATTTATTATAGCAAAAATTAAAAAGTATTGTTTTTTTTTCAAATTTTTTTCAAATTTTTTTGTTTATAGTGCAAAAAATGAAAACCGCAGAGATGATCAAACACCACCAAAAGAAAGCTCTATTTTTGGGGAAAAAAGGACGTCAATTTTGTTTGGGAGCAACGTTGCATGACCGTGCAATTGTCAGTTAAAGCGACACAGTGCCGAATTGCAAAAAGTGCTCTGGTCTTTGGCCAGCCAAATGGTCCGGGGCTTAAGTGGTTAAAGGTAACATCCTCACCTGTGATCTGTTTGTAATTAGTGTGTGTGCGTGTAAAAGGTCAATGAGTTTCTGGACTCCTGACAGACCCTTGCATCTTTCATTCAGTGCTGCACTGATGTTTCTGGATTCTGAGTCATGGGGGAAGCAAATTATTTGTCAAAGGATCTGCAGGAAAAGGTAGTTGAACTGTATAAAATAGGAAAGGGATTTAAAAAGATATCCAAGGAATTGAGAATGCCAATCAGCAGTGTTCAAACTCTAATCAAGAAGTGGAAAACGAGGGGTTCTGTTGAAACCAAATCACAGTCAGGTAGACCAACTAAAATTTCAGCCACAACTGCCAGGAAAATTGTTGGGGATGCAAAGAAAAGCCCACAAAAAACTTCAGGTGAAATACAGGACTCTCTGAAAACATGTGGTGTGGCTGTTTCAAGATGCACAATAAGGAGGCACTTGTAAAAAGATTTCCTGCATGGTCGAGTCACCAGAAGAAAGCCGTTACTACGCAAATGCCACAAAGTATCCCGCTTACAATATGCCAAACAGCACATAGACAAGTCTCAAACCTTATGGCACGAAGTCATTTGGAGTGATGAGACCAAAATTTAGCTTTTTGGCCACAAACATAAACACTACATTTGGAGAGGAGTCAACAAGGCCTATGATGAAAGCTATACAATTCCTACTGTGAAACACGGAAGTGGATTGCTGATGTTTTGGGGATGTGTGAGCTACAGAGGCACAGGAAATTTGGTCAAAATTGATGGCAAGATGAATGCAGTATGTTATCAAAAAATACTGGAGGAACATTTGCTTTCATCAGCCAGGAAGCTGCGCATGGGACGTACTTGGACATTCCAACATGACAATAATCTAAAACACAAAGCCAAGTCGACCTGTCATTGGATACAGCAGAATAAAGTGAAGGTTCTGGTGTGGCAATCTCAGTCTCCTGACTTCAATATCAAATCTCAAACGTGCAGTTCATGCAAGACAGCCCAAGAATTTACAGGAACTGGAGGCTTTTCACCAAGAGGAATGAGCAGCTTTACCATCCGAGAAGATAAAGAGCCTCATCCACAAATACCACAAAAGACTTCTAGCTGTCATTGATGTTAAAGGAGGCAATACACGGTATTAAGAACTGGGGTATGTAAAATTTTGATCAGGGTCATTTGGGTAGTTTCTGTTTTGATTATGATTTAAAAAGAGTAAACACAGTTGATTGATAATAAATGGCTTCAGCCAAACACTAAGCATGAGTGAAAGAAAAGTTTTTGTGTTATCATTTATATTCTCTGAAAAATGGCTAATAAATCATAAATTCTGCCAGGGTATGTAAACTTATGAGCACAACTATACAGTATCTCACAAAAGTGAGTACACTCCTCACATTTTTGTAAATATTTTATTATATTTTTTCATGTGACAACACTGAAGAAATTACACTTTGCTATAATGTAAAGTAGTGTATGTACAGCTTGTATAACAATGTAAATTTGCTGTCACCTCAAAATAACTCAAAACACAGCCATTAATGTCTAAACTGCTGGCAACAAAAGTGAGTACACCCCTAAGTGAAAATGTCCAAATTGGGCACAAAGTGTCAATATTTTGTGTGGCCACAATTATTTTCCAGCACTGCCTTAACCCTCTTGGGCATGGAGTTTACCAGAGCTTCACAGGTTGCCACTGGAGTCCTCTTCTACTCTTCCATGACAACATCACAGAGCCGGTGGATGTTAAAAACCTTGCACTCTTCCACCTTCCGTTTGAGGATGTCCCACAGATGCTCAATAGGGTTTAGGTCTGGAGACATGCTTGGCCAGTCCATCACCTTTACCCTCAGCTTCGTTAGCAAGGTAGTGGTCACCTTGCAGGTGTGTTTGGGTTCGTTATCATGTTGGAATCCTGCCCTGCGGCCCAGTCTCCGAAGGGAGGGGTGCATGCATTGCTTCAATATGTCACAGTACATGTTGGCATTCATGGTTCCCTCAATGAACTGTAGCTCCGCAGTGCCGGCAGCACTCATGCAGCCCCAGACCATGACACTCCCACCACCATGCTTGACTGTAGGCAAGACACACTTGTCTTTGTACTCCTCACCTGGTTCCGCCACACACGCTTGACACCATCTGAACCAAATAAGTTTATCTTGGTCTCATCAGACCACAGGACATGGTTCCAATAATCTATGTCCTTAGTCTGCTTGTCTTCAGCAAACTGCGGGCTTTCTTGTGCATCATCTTTAGAAGAGGATTCCTTCTGGGACGACATCAATGCAGATCAATTTGATGCAGTGTGCGATGTATGGTTTGAGCACTGACAGGCTGTCCCCCCACCCCTTCAACCTATGCAGCAATGCTGGCAGCACCCATACGTCTATTTCCCAAAGACGACCTTAGGATATGACGCTGAGCATGTGCACTCAACTTCTTTGGTCAGCCATGGCGAGGCCTGTTCTGAGTGGAACCTGTCCTGTTAAAACGCTGTATGGTCTTGGCCACCATGCTGCAGCTCAGTTTCAGGTTATTGGCAATCTTCTTCTAGCCTAGGCCATCTTTATGTAGAGCAACAATTCTTTTTTTTGGATCCTCAGAGAGTTCTTTGCCATGAGGTGCCATGTTGAACTTCCAGTGACCAGTATGAGAGCGTGAGAGCGATAACACCAAATTTAACACACCTGCTCCCCATTCACACCTGAGACCTTGTAACATGATACCGGGGAGGGAAAATGGCTATTTGGGCCCAATTTGGACATTTTCACTTAGGGGTGTACTCACTTTTGTTGCCAGCGGTTTAGACATCAATGGCTGTGTGTTGAGTTATTTTGAGGGGGCAGCACATTTACACTGTTATACAAGTTGTACACTCACTACTTTACATTGTAGCAAAGTGTAATTTCTTCAGTGTTGTCACGTGAAAAGATATAATACAATATTTACAAAAATGTGAGGGGTGTGCCTCACTTTTGTGAGGTACCGTATATATATATATATATATATATATATATATATATATATATATATATATTCAATCCAGCTCTGTTCTAAGGAGTCTCATCTTAGCTGTCAATAATATGTAGTATATCTTTTATAGCACGGTGTATTATGAGTTCACCATATAACTACATGTAAGACACAACTTCTAGGCTTCCAATTACATTTTACGAACGATGGGAATGCTGACAGGGATCGTATACTCAAAAGGAATGCTGTACCGTTCATTACTTTACTGTATTTTGCCCCACATACCTGTCAGTAAAATACTATTTTATTATATGTCTCCTAAAATGGATGCTAGCCTTCAGGACTAGAAACACGATCTTCTGTCCTGCATTCCACCCATAGTTTTGCCATTGTTTAGCATTTTAACTTGTATTCTTCATTACAGATATGAGGTAAATAAAATAGGTATGAAATTCCAACTTGAGAATGAAAGAAATTAGATTGTATTTGTTTTGAAATACATAAAGCAAAAAGGGACTTTCCAAAAGCTATTCATATTAACTAACCAAAAAAAAAAGAACATTAAAATCAAAATTGCGTCAAGAATATTTATCATATCAAACAAAGGTTCTTTTATGTCTAAAACCAAGTTTAAAAGACCATATTAGAAATACATAGTGTGAGGTATACAATGTTCCCATTTTGAAAGCAGTGGTACACATCAGGAGGAGGATAAATAAGGAAGGCATGGGGTTCATTCCCTATACCCTCAGGCCAGGGAATTTGGAGGATGTGAGTAGATTGAGTGCCCCTATGCTGACTATCATCTAAGGCAAACTCATATGGCACCCTCTTTGGTCATCCCATCTTGCCCTCCTTTTCCCCTTCCCTGTTTCTCTGACCTATAGGGATGTTTATCCTGCACTGCACCCCACTTCACATGCATACCTGCATATACAACATCTATAGATACTTGCTAATAATTCCACAGCTTACAGATAAACCAGGTTCTATCCTGCTAAACTTGTTGATTATTCCAGTGTTTCAAACGCCCTTACCCCAGACCTGGATCATTGTACTTTAAATGTATAATTTAATGCCTTAAAAATCATGTACTGTAATTCTGGCGTTCTGCATGGGCAAATGTCTGTGGTATAACAATATACACTGTGCGCAATGTATTATAATTGGGTTACATCCCAGACTATGTATCTCTAGTATGAGCCTTTAACCTTGATTTTAGACATAACAGAATCTTTTTTTGTTATAAAAAATACGACTGATGCAATAAAGGTATTTTAAGGTAATGTTAATTCGTTTTTTGGTTAGGTAATAAGAATAGCACTTGGAAAGTCCCATTTTTTCTCAACTTTTTCCTGTATAAATATAGGAATTTGGTGCTTTTAATGATGTGACCACCACCCCCTCCCTTTCTATTTTGAATAGATTTTGTTTGTTTTCTCTTTGCTCTATCTATCTATTTATATATCTATATGTGACTATAAACTTGTTTTTTTAATAGGGAAATTTTAAATGACATACATTTCAGCAAAACAAATATGATTAACCTAATGACAATTAACCTAACATGTAAGGCTCCGTTTACATCTCCGCGTTCTGAATCGCGCAATTCGAAAGAGTGTCAAATCACTGGAACCACCTGTGCATTCCCTGTGACTTCCCACGGCACCCCAAACGCGCCACAATTTTACAGCGATTCGGCGGGCGTTAATCGCGGTAAAATCACGCAAAACAGAGTCACAGGACAGAGGACACCTGTTGCCCAAAAGAAGTACAAAGAGCGGTAAAATCATGCCGCGATTGGAGTGCCATTGGAAGTCACAGGAAATGCACGGGTGTCCCGCGATTTGCCGCTATTTTGAATCGCGCTATTCAGAACGCTGAGATGTGAACGGAGCCTAATGCCCCGTACACACGAGCGGAATTTCCATCGGAAAAATTTTGGATGGTTTTTCTGACTGAATTCCGCTCAAGCTTGGCTTGCATACACACGGTCACACAAAAGTTCTCTGAACTTTCGACTGTCAAAAATGCGGTGACGTAGAACACTATGACGAGCCGAGAAAATGAAGTTCAATGCTTCCGAGCATGCGTCGAATTGTTTCCGAGCATGCGTAGGAATTTTGCGCGTCAGAATTGGCACAGACGAAGGGAATTTCTGATTGGAACTTTTTCCGACCGAAAAATAGAGAACCTGCTCTCAATCTTTTGCTGGCGGGAATTCCGCCAGCAAAAGTCCAATGGAGCATACACATGGTCGGAATTTCCACCCAAAAGCTCACATTGGACTTTTGCTGGTGGAATTTCCGATCGTGTGTATGGGGCATTAGCCCCGGTTCACACAGGGGCGGCACGACTTGCAGGTCGCCTCACCAAGGCGACCTGCACACGACTTTCACGGCGACTTGCAAAACGACTTCTGTATAGAAGTCTATGCAAGTCGCCTCAAGTCGCCCCCAAAGTAGTACAGGAACCTTTTTCTAAGTCGGAGCGACTTGCGTCGCTCCTGTTAGAACGGTTCCATTGTACAGAACGGGAGGCGACTTGTCAGGCGGCTAGGTCGCCTGACAAGTCACCCCTGTGTGAACCGGCACTTAGAGTTACTTTATTTACAAATTAAAAAATAACATTTACTAACTGTAAAGTTTGTGCACTTTTATTATCATCATATTTAGCTTAGCTGTACAACATATTTCATGGACTGTGCCACATTAAAGTTAGGGTGTTTTACTTTACATTTTAAGATTTTAGTAGTCTTGGAATTACCGTATTTATCGACGTATAACACGCACCCCAAGTTTAGGAGGGAATTTTAAGGAAAAAAAACTTTTAGGAGGGAAGTTGAAGGGAAAAAAACTTACATTTAAATGCCCATCATTGCAGCCTTCTCAGTGCAGCCTTGCCCCAGTGCAGCCATGTCAGTGCAGCCTTGTCAGTGCAGCCTTGTCAGTGCAGCCTTGTTAGTGCAGCCTTGTCAGTGCAGCCTTCCCCAGTGCAGCCTTGTTTGTGCAGCCTTGTCAGTGCAGCCTTCCCCAGTGCAGCCTTGTTAGTGCAGCCTTGTCAGTGCAGCCTTCCCCAGTGCAGCCTTCCCCAGTGCAGCCTTGTCAGTGCAGCCTTCCCCAGTGCAGCCTTCCCCAGTGCAGCCTTGTCAGTGCAGCCTACCCCAGTGCAGCCTTGCCCCAGTGCAGCCTTGCTCCAGTGCAGCCTTGCTCGAGTGATCCCCTGCCATCCTGGGCTTCAAAATCGCAGACCGCGATTTGAAAATGGCGCCGCCGGCACCGAAATACACAGAGCCGGTCCTCGGCTCTTCTCGGCAGCTCTCGTTCACTTTCGGCTCCACTCGTAGTCCCGCCCAGGATGGGCGTGACTGTGAGCGGAGCTATCCGAACCTAGGCGAGTACACTCGGCTAGGTTCGGGCGGCGTCGAGTGAAGCCGAAAGTGGCCGAGAAGAGCCGAGGACTGGCGATTTTTTAGATCTGTCAGCTCAGGATCGCAGGGGATAGGTGTATAACACGCACCCGCAATTTTCCCCTGATTTTAAGGGGAAAAAAGTGCGTGTTATACGCCGATAAATACGGTAAGTTGGCCATAGACTTTATATAGCGCTCAGGCTCAGGACCACCTTAAAGTGTATGTAAACTCTAAAAATGACCTTAACCACTTACCGACTGGTTCACGCTAATATACGTCTGCAAAGTGGCACGGGTGCACAAAACTACGTACCTGTACATCGCTGCGACATCTGCGGCCAGCGGGCATGCGCCGCTGGAGCGTGCCCGCGGGTCCCTCGGACTCTATGTCCACCGGAGGCCCGCGATTGTGGCACAGAGATGCCTATGTAAACAAGGCATTTCCACGTTCTGCCTAGCAACATGACAGGGATCTACTGCTCCCAGTGTTCGGGAGCAGTGATCTCTGTCATGTTCTAGTGAGTCCATCCCCCTTACAGTTAGAACATGCTGAGGGAACACAGTTAACCCCTTGAACCACTAGTGTTTAACCCCTTCCCTGCCAGTGACATTTACACAGTAATCAGTGCATTTTTATAGCACTGATCGCAGTATAAATGCCAATTGTCCCAAAATAGTGTTAAAAGTGTCAGATCTATCCGCCGCAATGTCCACATCCTGTGAAATCTAATTAGCCATCCTAGTTCTTATCTGGATCTACAGAATAATTAGTGTCTATGTTCTGGAAAATAGGAAGGGGGAAGTTGACAGCACTAAAGCTGAGTATACACTGTAAGAATTTTGCTTGACATTTTTTACACATTTGTTTTTCTAATCATTAGTGAGGTCAAACTGACTTTCATTTTCGACTGCAGTGACAAGAAAATTTGGAGGAGCGGGACTGAAAATTTCTCTTGAATGTATGAGATTCTAATGCCATGTACAAACGGTCGGATTTTCCGACGGAAAAAGTGCGATCGGATTGTGTTGTCGGAAATTCAGATTGTGTGTGGGCTCCATCGACACACAAAGTTTGAGAGCAGGATATAAAATTTTCCGCCAACAAAATCTGATCGGTTAAATTCCGATCGTGTGTACACAAATCCGACGCACAAAGTGCCACGCATGCTCAGAATAAATTAAGAGATGAAAGCTATTGGCTACTGCCCCATTTATAGTCCCGGCATATGTGTTTTACGTCACCACGTTCAGAACGATCTCATTTTCCGACAACTTTGTGCGACCGTGTGTATGCAAGACAAGTTTGAGCCAACATCTGTCGGAAAAAATCCATGGATTTTGTTTGCGGAATGTCCGATCAATGTCCGACCGTGTGTACAGGGCATAACAGCGTATGTGGGTTTCTTGAACAACATTCGATTGTTCAGAGAATTTCATACTAATTTTGCTAAGAATTCTTATAGGAATTTTTGTTTGAACCCAGCTTAAATCTGCACGAATACACTCTGTTGTCAGTTCACAACAGGATTTAGGAGCTGGGTGTATTTCTGGTAGATCAGCACTTTTTTTTTGTATTTGCAGAGACTTTAAAGTGATATACAGTAACATAGAGAATGTTCATGTTTTTAAAAGATGAACAGCATATACGTACTGTTTATTTACATATTCTGTAGGTTAATCTAAGATTGCATTTTTATATCTATGAAGTAATCATATAAACAGCCAGAAACCTCTGTCTCAAGGCTAGACCCCGGAAAACAACAGTGGACTGACAATAATACCCAACCTCTCTAATTGCTGGGCCAGGGGATCTTGCTGCTGTATGTTGCTATCCATTTGCATGAGGATCACGACCCACCTTGTAACCTTTATTCCAGTCTATATAAAATCAGGACAAACTTTCACATGATTACCCATAAATGCTTCCAGTTTAGATTTTCTAGGTCTAAAATATAGTACTTGGTGCTCCTGTTGTAGAAGCTATATCCTTTGTTCAATCCTAAAAACTAAAAACTCACAACTATGGCTTTTTTGGGAGCAAACCTTAAGTCTGTATAAAATTCTAAAAGCTGTCAGCAAACAGAATATCATGACATACTGGGCAATGAATCAACATGTAAAACAGCTTGCCAACTTATAGGGTAATATTTTTTTTACTCAGTATGGGCCCATTCACACAACAACACATAACTTTACCATGTGTTGACATGTGCTGTCACACATTTTTTTTTACAGTGCTGTGCTGCATTTTACTTGTGTTGCAATGCAGATTTTAGCTGCTTTTTTCTTAAAGTGGATGTAAACCCGAAAATATTTTTTTTTTTATGTCATAATGTAGAGTATAAGATTCCCTATCATTTGAGCCCAGTCTTGCCACAAAGAGTTAATCCATCTCTGAGCAATCCTCTTTTATTGTTCAGTGAGATAAATCTTGACAAACAGATAAAAACTTTGTCAAATATTCCCCCTTGCTGTGAGTGACAGGTGATTTACATATCTCGTGCAGTAGCCTAAGACACATGCATTAGTTTTTAATTCCCTCCCACTCCTTTCTTCTGCTGCTCTGCAAGGATTGGATGTTCCACACCTCAGCATAATTGGGCATGCTGAAGTCATGTGGTTACTTTCCTGTCTTTTCACTGGATGTTAGTGATCATAGCAGAAGTTCAGTGTAAGAAATACACAGGAGAAAATGCATATTGACAAGGGGAGTGTAGAGGTGGGCGGGGAGTCTACTGACATCACGACTCCACCCACCGAGCTCAAGACAACAGACCCACCCACAGAATCTGCAGTTTTTCGGCTCTCATAACAGACAGAGGGGAGACATTTGACAGGTAAAGATACATGCAGGAGGCATGTACAGTATATCCTTATAGATAACCCCTATGGCAGTAGTTTAGAAAGGATAGCATTGGGTTTGCATCCATTTTAAACTTTATTTAAAAAAACAGTCTTCATTTGAAGTAGCATTTCCTGTGAGGTCACTTCCTTATCTACCAGGCTTCTCATTGCTAGCTGTGTGTAATCCCCTTGGAGAATCTTCTTTGTTCATTTACAATGTCTGCTTTTGCGTTTGATGCATTTATCAGAGACATTGTTCCTGGGTTCATCCCTTGATAACGGAATGGGAAAGGAAGGGGCAATTTTAGACCCTGTACATTGATCTTGGATCACATCCAAACAAGTTTTATTTTAAATACACCGAGATGTTAATTAAAAGGAAATGTATTGTTTGCAAACAAATAGTGAATTTCTTGCTTCCATGTTTTTATGTGGGTTACACAATTGCCAAATGCTTCAAAATGCATTTAAGTCAGTTCAAAAATACAAAGTATGGTGCCAAGGGGCTTTGGCCTGAAGTGAATTGTATTGCTTGTATAACACCTTCTTGCCTGAAGAAGCTCCAAAAAAGGTTGCAGGAAATCCATTTGGTGATAAAAACTACTACTTTTGGTTTTGCAGCTCTCGCCTAAAGTTTTCAGTAAAGTGTTACTAAACCCACAACAGTAAAATCAGTCTGTATATGCAGTAACGCATGCTTGTTATACTTACTGTGAAACCTAAGGGGTTAATCCTTTGCATTGTATATAAAGGCTGTTTGATCCTGTCTCTCTGATCCTCCTCTTCTTCCGCTGTAAAATAATAACCTGATATTTACAGAGCCAGGGGACGGGCTGTACATGCTCAGTTTAGTGTGTATTGCTAGAGCTTGTTTTTTTTTCTTGGGAGGGTGCATGTGATCAGCACACGGCCAATCAGCACTGTCCAGGCAGAGGGTCAGGGGAGAATGAAAACTCATCCTACAAGCTTTACTAGGAACTGATACAAGTCACAAGATTGCTATATATTGCTGATGAGAAAAGGTATTTGTCAGTTTATATTTACTAAAATAATTGCATTTTCATGTTCTGTGTACTGTGGGAGACAGATATGCCAAACTATCTTTACAGATTTCTTGCTACTGGGCATTCATATGCACCCATGCATTTTAAGTTCTGTTAGGGTAAATCAACCATATATTGTATTGTACAATATGCAAGGTAACCTGGTAAACTTTGTGGAAATTGGTGACCGACTTCCACACAAGAAAGATGGAAAGAATTGATGATTTATATTGGCAAAGATATTACTTTCAAAACTGATTGGACGTGACAGATGGAAAGCATATCAGAATAGTGATGACAATCTGTAGTGAAAGCAAATACTTCAACCATAAGATATAATTTTCCTTGGTACTGTTGGAGGTTTTGGATAAAGATTACCACCCACCTCCATAGATGTTGGGTTTTCCGGAACAGCAGTGATTCCTCCGTCTTTAATTATTTCAAATTTGGGCAGTAATTGAGGAATAATCAACTAAATATTCCAGAGGACAGATCATGGCCTGGAACAACTGAACCAGCATACCTTTTTATTTTTGTGGGTGATGAGGCACTGGGGCTAGACGAACATTTATTATGGCCTGATTCCCAAAAGAGCCTAATCCATCTGAAGCTTATCTTTTATTACAGAGCCAGCTCTCTGAGGAGCGGCCGCCGGTGCCCTACCACTATTTTATTATTTTATCTTTTTATCTGAAAAACTTTTAACCCCTGAATCCCTGACATCACAATGGACTAATGATATTGAGATATTGAGTATTAATGATATAGTTGTGATTATTCATATCTGCACTGTATTTGCGCTGATAGTTACTGTTACCTTTTTATCTTTTATTACAGACTGTGCTTTGCCTGGAGAATGGTTGCATGAGTGCATGTTTGTTACCCTATCAAGTAAATGACAGACATTGAACTCAACCATCCAAATGACACTGGGAAAATGCTATTGTCATTAAGGTGACCTGTGTTCTCCATAACTATGTAAAGGAGAGAGGTGGCCACATCTTTGAGGACTCGTTCCAACATAACCTTGAACAATGACAAAAACAATTAAGTACAACCTGTGTATACCAAAATAAAACATTATGAAATAAACATATATACTTTATTTCAAGAAACCCTAATCCATAATTGCAATAATTATATTCTGTGCAATAAAAAAAATGTGTTTACTACAGGAAAAACTTGTATTTCAGTTCTTTAAAGTGAATCCTACCTTCTTTTTTCAAACACCATTCAGTGAAGATGATTCCAAAACAAAATAGTTATGTTAGCCCAGATGAGTGCTCTCATGGGTGACTCACCAAAGGTAAATGAGCTTTATGTTAAGAAAGATCTGTAGCAGTCTGTGCTCTACTTTCTCCACAACCAGGGAATTTCAGCAGTGCAATAAAAGAAATTAGAATTAAAAGGCTCCATATAGTGTGATATTGTTTAAAAACAACTCTTTAATTAAAGCCAGAAAACCTTGCACTCACTTGTATCTGTGCTACTCAAAGCACTAGTTCATAACATTTAATCACATATAATCCACCCGCCTCTGCTTGCTCTTGCTTTTAGGGACTGCTCAGTGTTTCTCCAACTAGAGCTTCCATGCAATTGAACAGAGTGAAAAGCCCGTGTGTGCCTAAGCTTTTCTCAGCTCATGTCGTCCTATGGACTTTGCCAAGGGACCAAACTCAATAGAGCAGTGCTAGGAGACCATATTGTGCCCTTACCATCAGAGAGAATGTAGCCAAGTATTATATGTTCATTGCAGGTGGGGAACTGTTTGCCATGCTTTTGAATGTTGTGCAATGCTTTTTCCTAAGCTAATGAATGTTTCTGGGGTTGTGTTTTTTGATGTGTTAATTCTAGAAAATGCTAATTTTTAGACACGTGCAGAATGGAAAAAAAAATGTGTTTAATTTGGAATAGATTTGTTATGTTACTAATTTTATTTTGTTGATTTCCGAATTAGTTTTGTATTGTTTTGTTTCATTTAATTTAGTTATATTTATATTTATATATAGTTATATTAGTTAATATAGTTTATTAATTTTCTAATGAATTCAAAATTTTTGGAATGATTCGAATTCAGATCGGTCGAAAAATAATCGACCTATGCATACTAGCTCATTATGCCTTTGTCCTGCAGGGTGTTTTTTTTGTTTTTTTTAGAGAGGGTCTGCTTCCTCTTTAACAACCGATGACTCATCAGCTGTCAGCGGGCTTCCCCACTGACAGCTGAAATGTAAGCAAAAGAATGCCGGCAATTAAAAATTAAGAAAAAAATATAGCGTGGGTTTCTCCCCAATCCATACCAGACCCTTATCTGAACATGCAACCCGGCAAGCCAGGAAAGGGGGAAGACGAGCAAGCGCCCCCCCCCTCCTGAACCATACCAGGCCACATGCCCTCAACATGGGGGCATATATAATATATACAGTATATCACAAAAGTGTGTACACTCCTCACATTTTTGTAAATGTTTTATTATATTTTTTCATGTGACAACACTGAAGAAATGACACTTTGCTACAATGTAAAGTAGTGAGTGTACAGCTTGTATAACAGTGTAAATTTGTTGTCCCTCAAAATAACTCAACACACAGCCATTAATGTCTAAACCGCTGGCAACAACCAACGTTTACCATCCAACCTGACAGAACTGGAGAGAATCTGCAAGGAGGAATGGCAGAGGATCCCCAAATCCAGGTGTGAAAAACTTGTTGCATCTTTCCCAAAAAGACTCATGGCTGTATTAGATCAAAAGGGTGCTTCTACTAAATACTGAGCAAAGGGTCTGAATACTTAGGACCATGTGATATTTCAGTTTTTCTTTTTTGATAAATCTGCAAAAATGTCAACAATTCTGTGTTTTTCTGTCAGATGCACAGACCTTTGGGTCTCCTAAAGTGATTTTTCCATTTTTGAAATACTGGCCTAGAGCATTACACATCTATACAGATTCTGAGTTTTTTTTTTTTCTAACACTGGGACTACTGTGTGTAATTATAGCTTGCAGACCCTCCCACTTAGCATTCTTTTTGATGTGCTCTGGGCTGTGTCTGTATCTACAGAATAGAACTACTTTGATGTTTTCTATAAATCCTTGTTTTGTACTCTATATAATTGTGCTGAGGAATATTGCTTTTTTTCTCTCTACAAAAGTGGAGTTTCCCTTTAAACTTTATGGTTAAATGTCATTACTAGTGAAATACATAGTTATAATGAGGAGCCAATGAATCACCCTCAGGAGCGGAAAACCACAAATGCATTTGTGTTCACAGCTGGAAACAGCACTTCATTCACAACGTGGAAGAATAAGACTCAGGAAATTTTACTTCCCAGGTAAGAATAGCTATTATGTAAACCGTAGTCAATCCTCTTTAAAGGAAACGTATAATGTTATTCTATATATTTTTGTTAAAGTGATACTAAAGGATCGTTTTTTTATTTTTTTTTTAAATAACAAACATGTCATACTTACCTCCACTGTGCAGCTCGTTTTGCACAGAGTGGCCCTGAACATCCATTTCTGGGGTCCCTCGGCGGCTCTTGCGGCTCCTCCCCGCATTAGATAACCCCCCTGGAGAAGCGCTCTCCCGAGGGGGTTACCTTGTGGGCGGGTCTCCCGAGTCCAGCATTCGGTATCCATAGAGGCTGAATGCAGGACTTGGCCCCGCCCCCCACATCATTGGATTTGATTGACAGCAGCGGGAGCCAATGGCTGCGCTGCTATTAATCTATCCAACCAAGAGCCAGGAACCCATGGAGAGAGGGACGGCAAGGACACGCCAACAGAAATTCGGGGCTCAGGTAAGTAAAACGGGGGCTAGGGGGCCAGGGACTGCAAGGTGTTTTTTCACTTTAATGCATAGGATGCACTAAGGTGAAAAAACACGAGCCTTTACAACCCCTTTAAGTTCAGGTCTAAAAATTCATCAGGTCAGCAGACTGGTTGGTGAGTTGAGCTATGGAATTGTCTTTTTCTTGTATGTATATGCCCTCCATGTGCTCCTTACTGTGAAGGCCAGTTATGGGTGTGGGCGGTGACCAGTGTCTTGTTACCGTTTGTATATTTGGGTCGGGGACACACTGGACGCCTCTGCTGCTACTGCTGGGTGTCCAGTGTGTGTCCTGTCCCTTTAAGGGGGCTAGGGCGGCCTCCTGGCTCACCTGTCTCACACCTATCCATTCAATGCATGTGCTTCCACTGTGGAGACACTTATAAATTTAGTGTTAGGACTGCAAGTAATACAGGGTGCCTTGACGAGGCCTTGCAGCTTTCACATGCGTTTGCAAATGTGTGCTAACTAAACCCCTGCTTTTAACATACGGTTAGACAGGTAAATTTGGTTGGTCAGCAGACTGGTTGGTGAGTTGAGCTATGGAATTGTCTTTTTCTTCTAAAAATTCATCATTCTGCCTTTATTTATGTTTAGTTAGTTAGGTATTCACAATGCAGGTGAATATTTCATATTTACCATTTGTAGTCAGGAGGTGGCACAATAGTCTTTGTATGTTCAGGATTTTCTGCACAGTAATTTACTAGTATGTGCAGTTTGATACCGCCTCCCCCATTCTGATTGCATGTAAAATGCACAGAAAAATACAGACAGAGACACCCAACCTATACTAACACATACAGACAAATTTAGTTATTTATTAGGCCAAAGTAGTCAAAAAGTGAAAAGGTAGTGTTAGAAAAAATGATGACTTAGCACCACAGACCAGAAAATAAAATAAATCAGTAAGTGCAAGTCTAGTGGCCAACCAGTTGCGGTGTAAACATTAACTCAATGGCAAAACATCAGTGATATATATAAATATGCACCGTGCTAGGTGTTTAACATTTTCCAACCATTAGTCCATAATTTGAATATATTTAGAGAATTGTTATACAAGTCCCATAGTGCTATATTAGATAAAGTGCTCGTGCTCGTGACATTTAATGAAGGACAAGTGCTCCACATGTGCTCAGATCAGGTGCCCCACATAGATGTAAACTCATCCTGAATATTCATCACCTATCCCAAGTGTGGCCGCTTGTACTTGTTGGGGAATCCTCCCCTGGGTAGTGTCTTTACTGGCAAGCTCCTCAATGGGTTAATCCTCACATATAAATGGAGAAAGAAATAGTGCGGACGCGATCAAGCCTCATCACGACAACACTTCCACCCACATCACGCCCAGGACTGTGCTGAGCCACGAATTGCGGTATTCATTATACGCCGTCCGGAGTCTTTCCCACACACATATGCTGCATATACTGGGTGCCAGGATATAGGCACCTTAAAATGTGAGTTGATATACTTCTGTTTTTATTCTGAATAAATCTTACGGTTTTACGCTGGTGTGGTATCCCACTATTTTTTTCTCCATTTATATGTGAGGATTGACCAATTGAGGAGCTTGCCAGTAAAGACACCACCCAGGGGAGGATTCCCCAACAAGGGCAAGTGACCACACCTGTCTCTCATTGAATGTCAAGAGCACAAGCATTTTATCTAATATAGCACTATGGGACTTACCGGTATATAACAATTCTCTAAGTTTCTTCCAATTATGGACTAATAGTTTATATTTATATATATATATCTATATATATATAGATATATCTATATATATATAGATATATATAGATATATCTATATATATATATAGATATATCTATATATATATATATATATCTCACAAAAGGTAGTTTTAGACTTTATAATAGGAAAGCCCAGTAAAAAAGTAATTAAACAAAATGGTACATTAAACATCATAGTTTATCTTAATATTATAGCTATGATACGGAATACGGATTTGTTTCCCTCTACAGTGGAAAGGATAAAAATATTTGTTTGAAGGCAGAAGTGCTGACTTTGGCTGTACTTCTCCTGCAGATCACAGGAGTGAAGTTTGTTCTGCATTCCTGTGACCCATTTACAGCAGAGAGCGGGCTGACCTCACAGAGCCCATCCAGCCTGGGGCAAGATTATGACAATAAACTTGCCATCCGCCCACATGCCTGGACCGGCACCCGGCTCAGCCTCTCAGTGAGCCGCTGAGAACCTGAGCTGGACGTTCCCGCCCCCTCCACAGCCCAGCGGTCCAGTGAGCGCAAAGCTGAGAGCAGTGACTGACAGTGACCAGCTCTCTGCTCAGTCAGCTCTGAGAACCAAGCGATCAGCAGTCTTTGATCGCTCAGTCTTATGGCCCGTACACACGATCTGAAAATGGGATGACAGATCGTCCATTTTTTTTTTTGCATGCTAGTCGCATATCGAAAATGAAGAGTTTACTAAAGTTATGAAAATTCTCGTACGACAGAATAAGAATTCAGAAGTGATGTCATGTGTTGTAATGTATTTGTATTGCATTTTCAAATGACAACTGTACTCATTAACCTAAAATCGTACGATTTGGTATCGTACTAGAAAAATGTTCGTGCTTGTCCCATCAGATAATATCGGATGAACTGTCGTGATCGGCTCTTGAAAGCTGTGTACTAATGATCAGATTATCGTACAATCTCTTTGAAAGCGGTATTTTTTGTTCGATTTTTGCATTGTGTGTACAGGCCAATAGAGCTGGCGGGGGACCGATGCTGAATCCACCTAGGTAAGTATGATTTTTGAAAAAAAAAAGCCCTACTTCTCTTTTAAATTAACCTGGAGTTTTTTTACAGTGATCTACAAGGAAACAAGGCATGTCAAAAATGTAATTTTAGGGTGAATCTTCAGGCAAATCTAAATACACAACTTATTGGTTTTACCTGACAAAAGATCTGTAATTCTTCACAGCCTGTATTGTGATTTACTCACACTTTCCATACCAGACAAGTAAGGACCATGTATGGATAGCATCATCTCTGTATGTACTGTATACCGTGCTTATTTTTAAGTCTGTTGATCAGTGATAAAGGTGTACATTACTTATGTACATTATGAATGTCTATAATGTTATGTACATTAAAGACTGGGTTACCATGGGTACTCTGTTTTCCTCTTACACTCCAGAGACATGCTAAGAAGTTAATTTGCTGCTGTCTAAGTTGCCCCTATTATGTATATGTATGCATGTGAGGCACAGACCTTAGATTGTAACTTTCTTGAGGGCATTGTTGGCGCTCTAAAAATACCTGTAATAAATAAACAGCATCATTATTTCCTGTGCCTTGAATCTTATTGTTGTATATCTGAAGTATGAGATCATCAAAGGCACTGCTGGCACTTACTGCTACTCTCAGGAGATTTGGAGTGATTTGTTGAGGTCACTACTTATGTCATAGTTCCTAGCTGTAAAGAAAGATGTAGCTGTGGGCTTGCAAACAAGTATTTCCCTGTTTCTGCTTCATTTATTCTGTTCTTCCTGAACTTCTGCGTGATCATTCAATCATCAGATTATCATGTATCATGGGGGCAGCACTGACATGAGTAAGCAAAGCTCTTCTTTTACCAAAAAAGGCTGCCTTCAGGCTCCATGCACTCTAGCGTTTTTTTTTTTTAAGCTCCTAGAAGCTATTATGAGCATTTTTTCTATTCCTAGAAACTCTAGAAGCATTTTTAAAGCTTTAGCGTATAGGAGCATACAACAAATTGTTTGTTGTAGAGTGTTTGGGAGTGTTTTCCCGACAGAAAAAAAAACGCTAAATGCTCCTAAATGCTTTTAACTGCTACAAAAACGCTCCTAACAGCTTTTTTACAAGCTTTTTTTTTCTTCATGTACTGTAAAAACGCTAATAAAACGCTAACGCTCCTAAAAGCAACTAAAATGCTACTACAAGCCAGCACAAAAACGCTATTATCAGCGTTTTTTTCTTGCGTTTTTTTAAAGCTTATAAAAAAATGCTAGTGTGCATGGAGGCTCACAGTGTGGGACCAGGCATGGTAAGTGCAGAAGTGGAGAAGAGTTCTGATACAGAGAGGCCCTAGTCAATACTAGTCCTATGTCCTCTGCTTGCCTGTCTTCAGGCACAGCTTCCACAGTTAAAGCCCTCTTTGATGCACCAGTCCATGTGAAAAATGCCAGACATGCAAGATTCACTCCATTCCTGGAAATATACATAAGATTCAAAACTTTCAAAAGAAGGTTAGCATGAGAAGACTGAAGACATCAGGCAATGGCAACCATGACTTCCACTTAACTTGTTTGTTAAGCCACTATATACACGTTACACTATCCTCTCTGTTTAGTTATGTAAGGTGCCCCAGTATCTGTGCTTTGTAAAAATAAGCTGCTATATACCTGATTTGCGACAGCTGATGGCGCTGACGTGACCTGCCGCCTCTCTCCTCTCGTCATGTGAACGCCCATCAGCGCTAGCAAATCAGGTATATAGCAGCTTATTTTTACAAAGCACAGACACTGGGGCACCTTACATGATTAAACAGCGAGGATAATGTCAAAAATGAACTGTAATTTGAGCATCAGGAGGGGGGCGGTCACGGACACAGAGCTGACAGGCAGGGAGGGAGAGGAGAGAGGAGCACAGAGAAGGACAGAGGAGAGCTGCGGATGATGGAGGCATGTAAACTGACCACGGTGTCAGGGCTCAGCAGCCATGATATACCGTGGTCAGTTTACATAGGGAGAGGCAGAAACTGGCAGGATCAGCCAGGTATTTCAGGTGATAGAAGGGCCAGATTTCACAGCACAAGCACTGTGCTGTGCTGTTATTCATGCTTTAAAGGAGCAGGATCAATTTTTTTTTTCTTTTAGGTTAACAAATGCTTAAAGTCTTATATATATTGCCTTCAGCTTGTATACGAACTTTGTGCACTGCCGGCACACATTTGCACAGCTTTCTTAAAGCTTTAAAAAAGAAGTATGGGTTGTTTTTTTTTGTTTTTTTTTTGCATATTCATACTTATGGTGGATGCAGCATTAGACTGATGCTGCATCTGTCCCCCGGCATCTCTGTACTGAGAACCGAGCATCGCCGATGGCTCGGTTCTCTTACCTCCCCGAGTGGAGAGCTGCTTAGCATCTTACCTGCTCTGCTCCTCCAGGCTCCTTGGAGCGCTGAACTGTGGACGGGCAAGGAGCAGCCATCTCAGCGTCTCCCTGAGAGACTAAGACTGCCATCAGTCCAGGCAGCTGGAGGATCCAGGCTTCCTAAGTTGAAATGACGAGGTGCCTGGACTGATCCTGGTGACATCAGCGGAGAGGGAACTTCAGTTGAAAACGGGTCACACGGGGTGTGGGGGGGGGGGGGGGGAATGGGGGCTGCTGCACACAGACGGTTTCTTATCTTAATGCATGTAATGCATTAATATAAAAAAAACCTTCTGACTTTACAACCCCTTTTAAAGTGTCATTAAACTTAAAAATTCTTTTAAGCGCCAGTCTTAACCTCTTGCCAACCGCCTCACGCCGATATACGTCGGCAGAATGGCACGGGCAGGCAGAATCACGTACCCGTACGTGATCTGCCTCCCGCGGGCAGGGGGTCCCATTGGACCCCCCCCCCCCGGTGCCGAAGGCGGTCGGCTTGTGACTGGGAGCGATGAGAGGTGAGGGGGAGACCATCCGTTCCTGGCCCCCCCCTCGAGATCGCTCCCAGTCAATGAGAATCTTCCTTTGCTGCTGTATGCTAAACAGCAGCAAAGGAAATGATGTCATCTCTCCTCGGCTCGGTATTTTCCGTTCCGGCGCCGAGGAGAGAAGACATCACTGTGAGTGTAAAACACAAACACACTCAGTAGAACATGCCAGGCACATTACACCCCTGATCCCCCCCCGATCGCCCCCCGATCACCCCCCAATCACACCCCCCCCTGTCACACTGACACCAAGCAGTTTTTTTTTTTTTTTTCTGATTACTGCATGGTGTCAGTTTGTAACAGTTACTGTGTTAGGGCAGTTAGGGTTAGCCCCCTTTAGGTCTAGGATACCCCTCTAACTCCCCCTAATAAAGCTTTAACCCCTTGATCACCCCCCGTCGCCAGTGTCGCTAAGCAATCATTTTTCTGATCGCTGTATTAGTGTCGCTGGTGACGCTAGTTAGGGAGCTAAATATTTAGGTTCGCCGTCAGCGTTTTATAGCGACAGGGACCCCCCATATACTATCTAATAAATGTTTTAACCCCTTGATTGCCCCCTAGTTAACCCTTTCACCACTGAAACCACCACTGAGACGCTGGTTAGTTTGTTTATTTTTTATAGTGTCAGGGCACCCGCCATTTATTACCGAATAAAGGTTTAGCCCCCTGATCGCCCGGCGGTGATATGCGTCGCCCCAGGCAGCGTCAGATTAGCGCCAGTACCGCTAACACCCACGCACGCAGCATACGCCTCCCTTAGTGGTATAGTATCTGAACGGATCAATATCTGATCCGATCGGATCTATACTAGCGTCCCCAGCAGTTTAGGGATCCCAAAAACGCAGTGTTAGCGGGATCAGCCCAGATACCTGCTAGCACCTGCGTTTTGCCCCTCCGTCCAAGTGCAGTATCGATCGATCACTGTCACTTACAAAACACTAAACGCATAACTGCAGCGTTCGCAGAGTCAGGCCTGATCCCTGCGATCGCTAACAGTTTTTTTGGTAGGGTTTTGGTGAACTGGCAAACACTAGCCCCAAGCAGCGTCAGGTTAGCGCCAGTACCGCTAACACCCACGCACGCACTGTACACCTCCCTTAGTGGTATAGTATCTGAACGGATCAATATCTGATCCGATTAGATCTATACTAGCGTCCCCAGCAGTTTAGGGTTCCCAAAAATGCAGTGTTAGCGGGATCAGCCCAGATTACCTGCTAGCACCTGCGTTTTGCCCCTCTGCCCGGCCTAGCCCAGCCCACCCAAGTGCAGTATCGATCGATCACTGTCACTTACAAAACACTAAACGCATAACTGCAGCGTTCGCAGAGTCAGGCCTGATCCCTGTGATCGCTAACAGTTTTTTTTTGGTAGCGTTTTGGTGAACTGGCAAACACTAGCCCCAAGCAGCATCAGGTTAGCGCCAGTAGCGCTAACACCCATGCACGCACCATACACCTCCCTTAGTGGTATAGTATCTGAACGGATCAATATCTGATCCGATCAGATCTATACTAGCATCCCCAGCAGTTTAGGGTTCCCAAAAACGCAGTGTTAGCGGGATCAGCCCAGATACCTGCTAGCACCTGCGTTTTGCCCCTCGTCCCGGCCCAGCCCAGCCCACCCAAGTGCATTATCGATTGATCACTGTCACTTACAAAACACTAAACGCATAACTGCAGCGTTCGCAGAGTCAGGCCTGATCCCTGTGATCGCTAACAGTTTTTTTTTGGTAGCGTTTTGGTGAACTGGCAAGCACCAGCGGCCTAGTACACCCCGGTCGTAGTCAAACCAGCACTGCAGTAACACTTGGTGACGTGGCGAGTCCCATAAGTGCAGTTCAAGCTGGTGAGGTGGCAAGCACAAGTAGTGTCCCGCTGCCACTAAGAAGAAGACAAACAGGCCCGTCGTGCCCATAATGCCCTTCCTGCTGCATTCGTCAATCCTAATTGGGAACCCACCACTTCTGCAGCACCCGTACTTCCCCCATTCACATCCCCAACCAAATGCAGTCGGCTGCATGAGAGGCATTTTTATGTCCTCCGGAGTACCCCTACCCAACGAACCCCCCCAAAAAAGATGTTGTGTCTGCAGCAAGCGCGGATATAGGCGTGACACCCGCTATTATTGTCCCTCCTGTCCTGACAATCCTGGTCTTTGCATTGGTGAATGTTTTGAACGCTACCATGCACTAGTTGAGTATTAGCGTAGGGTACAGCATTGCACAGACTAGGCAAACTTTCACAGGGTCTCCCAAGATGCCATCGCATTTTGAGAGACCCGAACCTGGAACCGGTTACAGTTATAAAAGTTACAGTTACAAAAAAAAGTGTAAATAAAAAAAAAAAAAACCACAAGCAAAAATATAAAATAAAGAGAATAGTTGTCGTTTTATTGTTCTTTTTCTCTCTCTATTCTCTCTCTATTGTTCTGCTCTTTTTGACTGTATTCTATTCTGCAATGTTTTATTGTTATTATGTTTTATCATGTTTGCTTTTCAGGTATGCAATTTTTTATACTTTACCGTTTACTGTGCTTTATTGTTAACCATTTTTTTGTCTTCAGGTACGCCATTCACGACTTTGAGTGGTTATACCAGAATGATGCCTGCAGGTTTAGGTATAATCTTGGTATCATTCTTTTCAGCCAGCGGTCGGCTTTCATGTAAAAGCAATCCTGTCGGCTAATTAGCCTCTAGACTGCTTTTACAAGCAGTGGGAGGGAATGCCCCCCCTCCCCTACCGTCTTCCTTGTTTTTCTCTGGCTCTCCTGTCTCAACAGGGAACCTGAGAATGCAGCCTGTGATTCAGCCAGCTGACCATAGAGCTGATCAGAGACCAGAGTGGCTCCAAACATCTCTATGGCCTAAGAAACCGGAAGCTACGAGCATTTTATGACTTAGATTTCGCCGGATGTAAACAGCGCCATTGGGAAATTGGGGAAGCATTTTATCACACCGATCTTGGTGTGGTCAGATGCTTTGAGGGCAGAGGAGAAATCTAGGGTCTAATAGACCCCAATTTTTTCAAAAAAGAGTACCTGTCATTACCTATTGCTATCATAGGGGATATTTACATTCCCTGAGATAACAATAAAAATGATTTTAAAAAAATGAAAGGAACAGTTTAAAAATAAGATAAAAAAGCAAAAAAATAATAAAAAAAAAAAAAAAAAAAAAAAAAAGCACCCCTGTCCCCCCCCTGTTTTTGCGCTAAGGCGAACGCAAGCGTCGGTCTGGCGCCAAATGTAAACAGCAATTGCACCATGCATGTGAGGTATCACCGCGAAGGGCAGATCGAGGGCAGTAATTTTAGCAGTAGACCTCCTCTGTAAATCTAAAGTGGTAACCTGTAAAGGCTTTTAAAGGCTTTTAAAAATGTATTTATTTTGTTGCCACTGCACATTTGTGCGCAATTTTAAAGCATGTCATGTTTGGTATCCATGTACTCGGCCTAAGATCATCTTTTTTATTTCATCAAACATTTGGGCAATATAGTGTGTTTTAGTGCAATAAAATTGAAAAAAGTGTGTTTTTTCCCCAAAAAATGCGTTTGAAAAATCGCTGCGCAAATACTGTGTGAAAAAAAAAATGAAACACTCACCATTTTAATCTGTAGGGCATTTGCTTTAAAAAAATATATAATGTTTGGGGGTTCAAAGTAATTTTCTTGCAAAAAAAATTATTTTTTCATGTAAACAAAAAGTGTCAGAAAGGGCTTTGTCTTCAAGTGGTTAGAAGAGTGGGTGATGTGTGACATAAGCTTCTAAATGTTGTGCATAAAATGCCAGGACAGTTCAAAACCCCCCCAAATGACCCCATTTTGGAAAGTAGACACCCCAAGCTATTTGCGGAGAGGTATGTCGAGTCCATGGAATATTTAATATTGTGACACAAGTTGCGGGAAAGAGACAACTTTTTTTTTTTTTTTTGCACAAAGTTGTCACTAAATTATATATTGCTCAAACATGCCATGGGAATATGTGAAATTACACCCCAAAATACATTTTGTTGCTTCTCCTGAGTATGGGGATACCACATGTGTGAGAATTTTTGGAGCCTGGCCTCGTACGGGACCCCGAAAACCAAGCACCACCTTCAGGCTTTCTAAGGGCGTAAATTTTTGATTTCACTCTTCACTGCCTATCACAGTTTCGGAGGCCATGGAATGCCCAGGTGGCACAAACCCCCCCCCCCCCCCCCCCCAAATGACCCCATTTTGGAAAGTAGACACTCCAAGCTATTTGCTGAGAGGTAAATAGCATTTGTGGGACTTTTTAGGAGCTAGGCTCCTAAAAAGTCCCACAAATGTGGTATCCCCATACTCAGGAGAAGCAGCTAAATGTATTTTGGGGTGCAATTCCACATATGCCCATGGCCTGTGTGAGCAATATATCATTAAGTGACAACTTTGTGCAAAAAAAAAAAAAAATTGTCACTTTCCCGCATTTTGTGTCAAAATATTAAATATTCCATGGACTCAACATGCCTCAAAGCAAATAGCTTGGGGTGTCTACTTTCCAAAATGGGGTCATTTGGGGGGGTTTTGTGGCATCTGGGCATTTTATGGCCTTCAAAACTGTGATAGGTAGTAAAGAGTAAAATCAAAAATTTACGCCCTTAGAAATCCTAAAGGCAGTGATTGGTTTTCGGGGCCCCGTACGCGGCTAGGCTCCCAAAAAGTCCCACACATGTGGTATCCCCGTACTCAGGAGAAGCAGCTGAATATATTTTGGGGTGCAATTCCACATATGCCCATGGCCTGTGTGAGCAATATATCATTTAGTGACAACTTTTTGTAATTTTTTTTTTTTTTGTCATTATTCAATCACTTGGGACAAAAAAAATTAATATTCAATGGGCTCAACATGCCTCTCAGCAATTTCCTTGGGGTGTCTACTTTCCAAAATGGGGTCATTTGTGGGGGTTTTGTACTGCCCTGCCATTTTAGCACCTCAAGAAATGACATAGGCAGTCATAAATTAAAGGCTGTGTAAATTCCAGAAAATGTACCCTAGTTTGTAGGCGCTATAACTTTTGCGCAAACCAATAAATATACACTTATTGACATTTTTTTTTACCAAAGACATGTGGCCGAATACATTTTGGCCTAAATGTGTGACTAAAATTGAGTTTATTGGATTTTTTTTATAACAAAAAGTAGAAAATATCATTTTTTTTCAAAATTTTCGGTCTTTTTCCGTTTATAGCGCAAAAAATAAAAACGGCAGAGGTGATCAAATACCATCAAAAGAAAGCTCTATTTGTGGGAAGAAAAGGACGCAAATTTCGTTTGGGTACAGCATTGCATGACCGCGCAATTAGCAGTTAAAGCGACGCACTGCCAAATTGTAAAAAGTGCTCTGGTCAGGAAGGGGGTAAATCCTTCCGGGGCTGAAGTGGTTAAACAATATTACCTGTACGTTGTAAAAGGGGCTTTTCATCACTCAGTTTGACACAGTTAGAAATGACCTGGTTGATTCTGCTGCTTGCATGGGCTCCCCTCTTGTCTGTGGCAACAACATCACAGCCAGTCGTCTGGCTGCTGCATTGCCACTATGACTGTGCATGCTCCCCCAGCACCCTTAGAGGAAATCGTTCACTTCCTCCTACCTCTTGGAAGACACCCTACATGATGATTTTTACCATTTTGAGGGGCACCTGGTGAAATGTGACAGGGGCTTGTCCATCTACATCTAAACTCCTCGTCCAAAATTTAAAGAAAAATTATTATTCAAATAATATTAATACAATTCTTATTTATGATCTTACAAAACATATTTTCTATTTACATTTTTTTTTTTTATCATGACTGCGACAGCATCGTTGGGCTCAGTGCAGTCAAGGGGAAAGAGAAAGCTTCTTAGAGTGAGGTAAGCATTTATATCTGCAGCTTCATAAGGGCACTTCTATCTCCGCCCCCTATTTTTCAGTGCAGTGGGGAGCAATCTCATAATGTTACTTGACCACAGTGCATGGAGCAGAAAAAAAAAGCATTTGGAAGCATGATATTAAACTGTGCAATAGTGAATTGTTTTTATGGTTTAGTTTGCTGGTGACCCATATAAAGTAAATGTAATAGCACTTTAGATGTATGTATTTAAATGTAAGCAGTGTAAGAACTTGAATTTGATTTGGCACCAGCCTCCTGCAGTTCCTGTACAGCAGAGCTCAAACTTGGGGTGGGGAGAAAGCAGCACACAGAGCCAACCAACTGTGCTGCTGTGCCCATGTAGTAACAAGAGACATGCTGATAGGAGGAGAACGAATGATAGAGAAATTAACTACTTTTGCTTTTTAACTGTCATAGGCTAGGAGAGGGACAGGACCGGTTTGAGGTACTGAACTACAGCAGAAAAACATGAATTCCTCTAAAAAATAAATTAATTGCCTTGTAACGAAAGAGGTCCTATACCCATCTTTTCATTACCCTGCATCTTAAAACACCACCACCTAACTGCCCTCCAGCTACTGTAAGTATGTCACCACATAGATTTTGTCAAATACCTGCTCCCCCTGCCACCAATAATTGGTACCTCCTGCTAGATCATATGTCCAGTGTAAGATGTATGTGCTGGTGGGAGAAACCACTACTTGCAGAGGTAGGAGGCATTCACACACCCACAATTGAGAAATGCTGCAGCAGTTGGAAAACCCTGAATAGGCAACATTTCAAGACATGGGCTGTGGGAATGATACGTTTTATGCCTCTTCTTTTACAAATCTGAGATTTTTTTGGTAGGTGACCTTGCGAAGATTGCTTTAAAGGCTTTGATATAGCTGCTCGATGCTGACTGAGAGTCTTGCAAATGCTTCTTAAAAACTTTATGTACACACAGCTCTTATACAAGTTGAAGCCTAGATCTACAAGGGCTAACTGTATTTGTCACTGGTAGCAGGATGCAATCACTGTGAAATTCAAGTATTGTACAGATTTTGTTTGAATCTTTGGCTGACAGTACCAGGTACTGTGCCTTAAAGTGTATTTCCACTTTTGCAGCCAAATTGGGATAACACCTGCTTTATGTTTGTTACATGTTTCCATTACATAGCATAACTTAAAAAAACAAAAATAGCTTGTTATCTTGTGCTTTTTACTTGCTTAAAAATTCTAACAAGCTCTCCCTGTTTTGTCGTGTTTAGGAGGGGGGCAGTAATTTTTAGCATAATTATCGTCTGTAAACTAGAATTGATCTACAACTGTCCTAACAAAGGTTTACAATTTAGAAATTGCTCTCCAGCATTGTATGTTAGAAGAAACCAGGTGACTTTTGGCCCATGACTTTTGGCCCATGTGTACAGCTGTTTGTCCGACAAAAGCCGATCTCGTGACCATCTTCTGTTGAACGAACATGCTGGAAAACCAGCAGCTGATCGGCATCCAATTAGCACTTGCAGCCAATAGTTGTGAGCGCGCTGACCGGTGTGTTCTGGCAAAGGGGGGGGGGGGGGTCCCCTTGTCAGAACACAACAGCAAAGTGGGGAAGATCACTGTACTTACATTGCATAGTTAATACAGCAACCTCCTGTCTTTTTTTGTTCAGCCCAAAAACTTAATGTGTGTGCCAAGCATTAGGATCAGCCATAACACCTTCTCCTTAGAAACATCTAAAAAAAGGTAAAACATTTTTTTTTTTTTAACTATGTTGTGTGAATAGACATATGAGGTTTTCTCAAAATTTGACTGCAAAATTGGAAATACTCTTTAGGCTTGCCTAATCATTTTTCTAGTCCACCAAGTAGACACTGCCCTAACACCCTATAGTGCATATCCGCAATGCAGTTGCTCAAATTTCGGACCTTATGAAATGTTTTGTGGTATTTAAATTATATATCTTTTTTTTTCTTGTTTTCTCAGATAACTGCTGCTCTTTATATAACAGACGTATAACTTAATTCATAAAATAAACACAGGAGACATTTAATATATTCAACAATATATAATCATATATTTATATTTTATATATATATTTATATATTTCTAGATCAGTACATTCAGTTTTTAACTTGTGTTTATTTCTTCACAAACAGAAGAACTCTTACAATAGAAGACTTTCTAAAATAAATACTATTAAAATAGAGCTTCAAAATAAATATTCTATACAAATGAAACAATTCAGCGTATACATTTCTTCCATGGAGTGAATCTTTCAACAAAAATGTGTTTTTAGAGACATATGCTTACAGCGTTGTTTGAACAAATTACACATTGGTTATGGACAATGAGATTTTCTTAAAAAGCAGATGTGTTATGCAAGCCATCAAAATAAAATTAAAATATATTAATGGATAATCACCACAAAAGGCAGTACAACCAAGCTACATTAAAGCCTTAAAATGTTCTTGTCTTTTAAATGGGAGCCATTTTATTGGCTGCACTCTGATTACTGATTGTATTAGCAAAATGGATCCCACTGCTACATAGAGGAGGTACTATTTATTATCCAGATTACAGTGTATTATTTTGTGCTTAATGGAAGCTACACTGAGATTGTAAAGGCTTACCTAATGTGGCTTCTACACGTCATTACTTCAATTAAAATGGGTTTGGCAGAACTGGTATCTACTTTGGCATAATACAAATAAATAACCAAAATACAACTGATTTGCTAGCATTCGATTAATATATTTGATTCCTGTATTTAATATTGAGCTTATTGACCTAACATTACAACTTCTGTCCAAATAACAAAATAAGATGACTTTTTGGCCTGACAGCCTTGAATGGCCACAACATGAATACTATGGGGTTTATTTACTAAAGCTGGAGAGTGCAAAATCAGGTTCACTTCTGCATAGAAACCAATCAGCTTCAAGGTTTTATTGCCAAAGCTTAAATAAACAGGCTGAGGTTAGAAGCTGATTGGTTTCTGGAGTGCTCCAGTTTTAGTAAATTTACCCCTATGACTCTTGTACTGGCCTTTGTGTAAGACTTCAGCTGACTATGAACATGAGGCGTAACTTGGCTGAACGGGGTTGCAATATCACATCTATGGTCTTCAGCACACATGGATAAATGACCAATCCGTAGTTACATTATTTGGATATTTAAAAAAAAAACATGTCCAAAAGTCTTTGACCCAAGATGAGTTGGTGCCAGAAGAGTCTGGCTGCGGGCCCACCGCCCACTCCACAGACATAAACATGCATGTTTGGGTGCATTGAACGTGCATGTTTATGACAGAAAACCTCTCGAGGATCAGATCAAGTCTACACATTTAAGTTTATTGCAACATCAATAGATATAAATATAATGATTGAGTCTTATCCATCTGTGAGACATAGTGGGCAGTACAAATTTACTAAATAATTCAATTTTTGGTGAATCCACTTTCATCAGATATCTAATCCTAGGCAGGGGAATTTTCTTTTATTTTTAAATTCTCTACACATAGCCAGGTGACCATAGGAAAAAAATACATACTAGTAAATTATCCCCTAGGACATGATTCGAATTGGGAAAGGAAATATAACTGTTACTAAGTAACAATTGTTAAAAATATAGATATTATCCATTAGACAAACAACTATGCCAAACACTCATCCTGTTTTGTCAATTTTGTTCCACACAAGAGAACCTATTCTACAGAGTGACATCTTGAATGTTCTCATGTGCCTGTGACCTACACAGAGGAACTTACATTGTTTGGGTTTGAGCAGGCTTAACATGTCAGAGCATAACAAGTGATATGATAAGGAATACGAGAAATACTTCCTCAGATTTTAACCAGAGTATCATGATGTTAAACTACTGTAGTTTGTTATGGAAAAAAATATGAGATGGTATTATTTATAAGTCCTTAATCTATGTGAAATATGTTCAGATCAACAACACTGGACTGTTTTACTAAAACCGAGTAAACCTGTGTTTATTTCAGACAGCCAATCATTTTTTTTCTAAAAAGGTTTACTTCATTTCAGTAAATCATTACCACTGAGTATATATCTCAACACCAGAACAGTTTACAGCCCTAAAGGGGAAGCTTCATGCACAAAGAGAGAGATGAAGGGTGTCTGTACCTTCTTAAAAAAAACATATTTTATTTCTACCTCCAAAATTAAATAAAAAATAATAAATATACTACCACTAACAAATGTCAAAGTGCTAGAACTGCAGCAAAGTCGAAAGAAGAATTACACAACTGACACCTTTCCCTTTGTATCTGTGAGGGACACATGCATATTAAAAGTGATCTTTTTTTTTTTTTTTTTACAGTCCGTATAAAAATATACATATTATTCTTGCTAAAACTTAAAGAAACTTGCCCAAAAGTTAGTAAATAAATGTAGCTTAAACATTATAGGTTACATCTTGTACCATACATTTTAAATAAGCATGTAACATGGCTTAAATTAAAAGAAAAAAGAAAAAGAAAGTTGAGCTTCATTAAAGTGTGGTTTGGATGCCACTTTTGAATGCAAATGCAAGACATCTGTATGCTAACAAAATTTCCCCTTTAGCACTGAAACTACATGTTACAAAATAGAGACTAGCACCTATTATTTGCCAGAATGCAGTGTAGGGAATGTGAAACTCACCCTATGTGAGTGAGCAACACAATTTTATATATATATATATATATATATATATATATATATATATATATATATATATATATATATATATATATTTATATTCAGTCACACATCAATGAGTTTCTTATGACCCCTTAACCTTTACCTGGTAGTTATATAACACTAAAATAGACCTTCTATGTATCTCTCTATGCATATTTACACAGATATACAGGATGCTATATTACAGTAGGGCCAAGGTAGAGCAGCAGCACAGAAACAAAAATACAAATAAAGTTACATACAACTTTCAATTTCCTTAGAAAATTACAATGAATAAAATAAGGTTGCCATTGGCGTTCACTATGTATAACTGCCCTTCAATGTCACCTCCTTCTTGTGAACAAAAATATTTTCTGTTCTTTCTAGTTAGAAAATGGTTATTGCACTCTAATGAGCCCAGTACAGTAGATTTCCTGAAAAGCTGGAGGAAAGATGCAATGCAAGCATTAACCCTCTATTGCAATGCGCTTAGAGTTCCAGCAGCAGGAAGCGAGGTGAAACTTTGTAACAATTACCTTTTAATTAACATGTTGAGACAGCTGCTGAGATAGCTGAACCTGAAATGTTTGCTGATCTGGGTGTGAGAGTTGTTACTATCAGCACAAGTGATCTTCAGCAGTGCTTTGACTTATTATTAGGGGGACATTGATACAATTTGCCAATACATATTGTTCTGATTGTTTGTTTTTTTTACCCACAGTGCTGACAACCTTTCTCGTGGAGAAGGTGCACAGCTGAAGATGAAAGGGCATTTCCCATTATCAGCAAGAAGGGTGAGACAAGGGCAGTAAGAAAAGGCTAATAGGCAGGCCGGAAGAGTCTTGACACAGCGGAGGAATAGAGGGTTGTGCATTCCTTCCTGTCACCACATTGTGGATTGAATCTGTACCTTTGGCACTCTGGTCTCCCATGTTGCCTTCATTAGCCCAAAAAAACATGTAAGAGAACTAATACATTTATATAAAAATACAAAAACACTAAACCACAGACAAAAGAGTTACGCAACAAAGCCTCAGCAGAGTTTTCCACACATCAATGAAAAGTGTAGACTGAAGCCTTCAGCTTAAAAAACAAACACGTGAGTGTGTGAGGAAGAACTAGAGCTGGCTTGCTTCCATGCTAACTGAGGGATAACATTCTTGGTTCTTAATGGTAGCTGTAAATACAATAAAGGTAACTAGTCCCTTCAAGCTAATCCCCATGGCTATCTAGTTAGCATACAGATCTTCAACACAGGATTTGGAAATGGTTCACAGCAGCAGCCAAACATAATGCATTTCTCTTTTCTGATAATACTAAGTGTTGCTGGACCCCCTTGATCAAGGAATGGTAAATTAAAGCCTCTGGAGAGAATATACTGTCTGGAGTCTTTTTGCTTCATTTTTCTGCACAATGCATTCTTATAAGACAGTTCACAAAACAGAACCTCACAGCAACTCTCAAAATGGCTTTTCTGGTCTGCTGACTGCATCCGGTGCTTTGCACATGACACTGTTTGTGTTTTTGCATCGGCACCCGGGTCGGCTCGCTTGGTCATAACATTTCTGAGAAAGTTTCACACAGCCAGTGGCAGGAAGATAGCAGAGCAAGCAAGGGAGGACCAATGACAAGGCACTCATGAAAGACCAGCGAGCACAGCAGTTGGAGTGAGAGCAAGAACACGGATGATCAGCGCAGGAACCTTCATCATCTTCGTTGGTGCAGTGGTAAAAAACTCCCTTGACTAGACACATGCAAGTTGAATAGTTGACCAGGTTCTGTGCAGAACACAGACATTCCTGGTTGCAAATCCAGCAAGAAGGTAAGGTCCGAGGAGTTGTACAGTCTTTGCATTTACATCTGCCACAGGCCTCACAAAGTAAAAAGTGCTTGTCCAATTCTTGATTCAAGGGTCCTTTAACATCCTGAGGCTTACAATTAATCACTTTAGGCTGTATCCTTACTGCCCTAGGTGGAGACTGATCAACCACAGGAGGTGGGGCCATGTGATCCAAGAGTCTCTGATCTGAAGAGGTGCTACTGCTACTGCTAATTGAGCTGGGTCGCCCACTGAAAGATATCCAAGGGTGCGTAATATCGGCTTCACATCTCTGCAAATGTTGATTGACGAGCAAAGGTTCATGTGAACCCCTGCTGAGCTTTTGATTGGCCAGCTGATTAAGAGCCGGGTTGTCAATGTAATCATTCTCAAGATGAGTAGTCTTCATCTGATCAATAGGCAGGATAGTAAGCGGATGTTGTAATCTCCCATATGGAACACGGCCATCTAGTAGAGGCTGCACCATAACTGAATTTGGTACCACAGTTATGCTGTGTGGAATCCTGGAATCCATTGACCTCCTCTGAAAATGATGAGAACTTCTTAAAAAATCTGTAAAAAAAAAAAAAAAAAGGATTCAATTGGGTTAAGGTTTTCTTAGAAATAACGATTGATGTGCATTATGAAGAAAAAAAAAATATTAAGAGTTATGGTTTAGGAAACATGATTTCAGTTTATGGGGATGATATTGTCTTGTTGCCTAGGACAGATTCAGTGGGGTTGATTTACTAAAAACTGGAGAGTGCAAAATCTGGTGCAGCACGGCATGGTAGCCAATCAGCTTCTAACTTGGAAAAACTTGGAACTTGAAAAGTTGGAAGCTGATTGGTTTCTATGCAGAGCTGCACCAGATTTGGCACTCTACATTTTAGTAAATCAACCTCTGTTGTAGTGATAATGATACTGCATTTACTGACAATGTGAAAAGTGAACTATCTTTTTTGACTTGCCAGGTGCAAGCAAGATAAACAATTCTAATTGTTTTCTAATGTCCAAAAACATGTTAGTAAATTGCAACTTGAGACCTTTTGATGCATGCTGTGCTTACAATCTAAATGGAAGCCAAGTTGCCCTATTTTTAACAGTCATGTTCTAGAGGAAAATAAGGGAAAAAAAAAACCCAAACAAACATAAAAATAAGACAGAACAAAAAAAAACAAAAAACAGATGAACCATTGAATACACTGAGATCCTTAAAGGGGTTGTAAACTCACGTTGTTTTTTTTTTTTTTTTTAAATAACAAACATGTCATACTTACCTCCACTGTGGTTTTGCACAGAGTGGCCCCGGTTCTCCATTTCTGGGGTCCCTCAGCGGCGCTGGTGGTTCCTCTCCGCATCGAGTGTCCACATTTGAGAAGACTCTCCTAAGGTGGACACCCGTGCGGGCGCTCTGTGTACATTCACACAGACCGCAGGACTCAGCCCTGCGTCATTGGATTTGATTGACAGCAGCGGGAGCCAATGGCTGCGCCGGTATCAATCTATCCAATCAGGACACGAGACACCAGCTAGAGATGGATGGTGTGCTCATTCCTGGCCGGAGGGTGACAGTGTTCAGGTAAGTAAAACCATCACAGAATGCATTAAGGTGAAAGAACATGAGGGTTTACCTTTAAAGAACAGACCAGCATGCATTACCCCACAATCTGCATTACTTTAGTAAATAAACACATGAATGCATTTCTTAACTGCTAAAAGTAAATATAAATGCACAATGCAGAACCAAAAAAATATGTTCTGATAAAAGATTTCAACCTACAAATTTTAGGAATAATCATCTTCAGTTAAAAAATTAGCCTGATTTACTAAAGGAGTTGATAATCTTCACTTAATATTCTGAATATTCACTTCAGTAATCCAATCATGTGAAAAGCAAATATATGTTTACCTATTTCTTTTGCACATTATAGATTATTAAAAATAGACAGGAATTAGCTTTTTCGTGTGATTGTACAACTGAAGTGAATATTCAATTTTTTGAGTGAGGATTCTCGGCTCCTTTAGTAATTCAGCCTCAATGAATTTTACTATATCTAGTACATTACCACAGATAAAGTCCACTTACGTTTTTTTTTTTAGTCTGCGAAGAGTAACAGAGTTGTATCTTCACAGCCCTGACTCACACCATCCTAAATGATCCCATTTTACTAGAATGGCTGACTCGCTGTGTTGCTTTAGTTTCTGATTTCATCGAAAGAGAGCAGTTCAGAACTGGAATCTATCCAGTTACCCAACAGCTATGCAAGTCAAAAGAGCACAGGAAGCAACTAAGCTTAATTCAAAGAGCGGATACGGCCCGGCTCCAATTTAGAAAGTGCACATTGTTTTCTATGAGACGTAGGGCTTCCTAGTCGAGCGACCTTTTGTTTGTAAGCGCTATTTGAAAATCACTTAAAGGGGAAGTGCACATGCAGGCTCACATTCACACTGGTGCAAACTAACCAAACTCTTTGTGTTATTAAATAACATTATGTAAACACATAATCCGTTATGGAGAAATTTAACCAACAGGTTTTTTTTTTCCTACACACTGTGGAAGGGGATGTTGATAGCTTCTTGGGAATGGTTGGAAAAGTTTAGTACTAAAGTTTTTCTGCAGATATATAATTATATAGCAATTTGCTCGTAAAACTCATTCAAGAATAAAAGAACGATGTTTGTTAGTTCACTGTAAGCTGCTAAAAACTGTTATTTGATGGTGCATCACACCCCTGCTGCTTACACTATGCTATTAAGTATGTCCGATTATGTGAATATTCAATTTATTGAGTGAGTATTCTCAGCTCCTTTAGTAAATCAGCCTCAATTAATTTTTCCTATATCTAGTACATTGTGGTCTATGCTATTAAGTATGTCTGATTGAGTTCACATTTTTAGAGACTTTTTAGGGTTTTAACCATGACTATAATATAACAGTAGTAGATGAATCAGCTAGCTACAAGCTTATTTAATGAAGGTTTCCTCTATTTAAAATATGAATATTGCTAAGCATCTGTTAATTGTTGTGTTTTGCTTGTAAATGATTGGATGATGGAAATTAACAGAACCTCACCTAAATCCCAACGACTCTACCTCTACCTGCCTGGAGTTTGCATGTTCTCCCTGTGCCTGCCTGGGTTTCCTCCCACACTCCAACGACATGCTGGTAGGTACATTGGATCCTGTCTAAATTGTCCCTAGTGTGTATGAATGCGAGTTAGGGATCTTAGATTGTAAGCTACTTGAGGGTAGGGACTGATGTGAATATACAATGTATATGTAAAGCGCTGCGTAAATTGACGGCGCTATATAAGGAACTGAAATAAATAAATAAATAAATAAATAAATAATTCAGTAGTCTAAGGGAAAACCCCTTGCATAGTGAACAGCCTATGTCTTTAGTAAACCAACCCTATGGTTGCACTTGGTGTTGTTTTATAACACTTAACAAGAGAAACAGGAGCTACTATTGCTGGCCTCCTTTAAATATATTGCTTTAATACTTTCTGATTCACTGACAAGCATTCAGATTAGAAAAGGGCGAAGTCAAAACTCCTGATCTGCATAATTGTTCCTGGCCTATGCCTCAGAAAGTATGGAAGCCATTGGATCAGCAAGATAGCCAGGTACCTAGAGATTTCACAAAGGGCAGCAATGGCAGTCTTCATATCCTTCTTTTAAAATTCAGGGCAGAGCACTATATAACACCCTTGTCTTTGCTTGCCAACACTGCAGTAGATTTTTCCTGAGCTACATAAACAGGAAGCCGCCTCTCATAATGTTTATGGGGCAACAATGCTCTGATAGATTACATATGCAACACGCTGGGCTTATGAGAAAACAGGTGACTAGAAATTCTACTTTCAGTAGTTTTATGATCTGATGCTTCTACTGCAGCCACATCTGCAGTCACAGCTGTTCAAGCTGGGCGCATGGGGCCGCCAAATTGCTCCCCCCCCCCCCACCACCAAATCAAATTTCCACATGTTACCCCTAGAGAGGAGAAAAGGAGACATATTGAAACAGAACTTGCAAATCTGTCCTCAACATTCATCCCAAATGTGAGGTCTAGGACTTCTTGGCTGCCTAACTATAGCTTACTACATTAACTATACTAATTCCCCTACCTTCCAAATACAGACAAAGGGGTTGATTTACTAAAGGCAACTGCACTTCCAAGTGCACTTGTAGTGCAAAGTCAATTTGCCTTTAGTAAATAAACCCCAATGTCCACTATAATCTTGGAGACAAATGCTTGTAGTCAGAACTGATGTATGGATAATAGGACATCAGGTCGGATCCACAAAAGGATATCTGAGTTAAGCCTAATTTACTAAAGAGGTTGAAAATATTCACACAATAAATTGTGTGAATATTCACTTCAATTATCCAATCAAGTGAAAAGCAAAATCCTGTTCACTTATTTTATCTACATTTGATTAGGTAACTAAAATAAAAAGTAAGACAATTTATCATGTAAAGATTTCCCAATTCTTTTGTAAATCTGACCTTTTGTGTATAAAAAGGTGGTCATTTTCTAGTTTCATTAAAAAATAGTTTTTTCCCCAAGGAGCCTGCTCAGTAAACATCTATAACTCTCTCAAATTAATTTGTTCTGAGCAAAGAGTTTTATAAAGGGAGCCGGTTTGTAACATAAATAAATTTCATACTGTGTAATTAACTCTAACAGCAGCACATTTTAAAGTTATGCACAATAAGTTATTCTCTATTTATGCAAACTCTCATTACCCTAACTGGAGGGTTTAAAATTGTATGACATTTTGTTAGGACATCATTTCTCTAACATATAAAGCAGTACATTTTGATGCTTTAAATAAATAATATCAATCATTAAAAAGCCACCTGAGCCAGCAATAATATACATGCCAAATGCATAGTTATGATTCCATGATACTGGACAGTTATCATGATAGGCACTTGAGTTGAGTAACGCATTCTAAGCTTCTAGGCTTATTGAAAAAGCCCATGCAATAATGGTGTACAAAGGTGCAGTAAGTTATAGCAATCAAACTGCATCTATCATCAGTTTAGAGAAGTGAGAATAATAAAAGATATAGGCTGGTATCTAGAAGTAACTGCATCCTGAAAATTGCTATCTGCCTTAGTAAATACACCTCTATAATCTCCTTTGTACAAGTTGTAAGGCAATGCAAGTACATAAAAAAAAGAGGAAGGTCAAATAGCAGCCACTGCAACTGTGAAATGAAGTAGACAATGATGGGGTTAGAAGTGCTGCTGATATTCATGGTCTTTTAACAATCTTGGTTTTAATCTAGTTTAGCCAGGATTGTCCAGGCTAGCAAGGAACCACTCACTTTAATTGAGCACTTCCTATTCTCCACTGGTCAATCAGGCAAGACTGCAGCAGCTCTGACACCTACACATCCTTTTAGCAGATGCCTGATAATCTGCCAGACATTGATAAGGATATAATATCACCCCATTCAAGTACCACTCACCACACAGCACCTATCTGTGAACCATCAGTCTTCACAAGCCTGATACAGAAGCCTGACTTTCCTGTTAGTTCTAAGCAATATGCAAAAGCAATTAAATGTAATCTCCGGATTAAACAGGAACTGGCAACCAGGAGAGGAAGAAAAAATGCATACCGTTTATTTGCTATTTGGACACAATTCATTTGTATGCTTTAAAGACTTTTTGGTCACTTAGGTAAGGGTAGAATAAAGCCCAAGTACAAGACTGCCGGTAATCTTATAAAATGACTGTTGAAGATTAACTATTGGGAGGCCGTTCTACAAATTCTTTCTGGTCCTGAATTTTACACAATCTTCTCCTGCTTTGACCTGATGTTCTGGTAGACACTGTCTGCTACTAATTCAGAAGGCTTTGATTATTGGACTTAGGAATTGGTTATAGTTTCACTTCAAGGCTGCAGAAGGTCATAGATTATACAGCTACCAATTAGTCCAAGCTAGAAACATCAAGAACTTTTAGGGAGCCACCAACAAAGTTGGCCATCAGCTACCATTTTATGCAGACTGGTGGCAGAGCACTTAGAATCTGTCCAGCCCTGCTTACTGTAACCACTGCAAGAAAGCTATCAGACTTGGTAGTCATCAACTGTTCTATAAAACTGAAGAGAGACCAGATTTGTTTTCTTAGAGAACAGATTCCATTTTAAACAAACACTCAAGGCAGTGATGAAATTCCAATGTTTTCATTTCCCCTTACTCCTATCATCTTCTGTCCTTTATCAAATGACCCACCTAAACCATGAACTTCTGGTGCAATATTTAAAAGGAGTCATCTGTAATTCTACACAGTGTGTGTGAAAATCTTGACTGTCAGTATTCCCTTGCTGGTAAATGGGCTAATTATTATTTGTGATGTACATATTATGACCATACAGAAATCAAAAATACCCCCCATTAAACATAGCAAATATATATTCAAACTGCAATTGGCCAAACACAGCACTTGCTAAACCTTACAAAACAAAAAAAAAAAAAAAAAAAAAGCTAAAATGTTCATGCTGTTCGCTTACTAGGGATTTTTACCAAGCCGAACTGTTGCCTTTAATACAGTCAGGAAAAAAATGCTTACTATGAAAAACACAGTAAAAGCCCATGAATGAATCTCTGCTACGGATAATAGCAGAAGAGCCTGCAGTAAATTATGTCGTGAATGACTCTATAATTAGCTATATGCTGAATGGATGTGCTACTACACTGCTGCAAATACAAAAGTCAAAATAAGAAGGAGGAGGTGACAGTAAATCAAAATGAATTATTCCTCTTTTATACAAAGAGGTCAACTGACCAAAAGGGTTAAGGATTTTTGCCAACCATTCAGATTAAGGGGTAACTTCCAGTATTACTATCAGCTTTCCTTGATACAGTCTTTAAAATGAAAACAGGTTCTAGAAACTAAAAAGTATACCACTTGGCAAATATCCCCTCTGTTTTTTTTAATGACGCTGGAAATGGCACATTAGCATCCACACCCAAAAAATGTTACGCAAGAGATATAACATCCATCCAGCTATCCTATTGATATCAATTGACACAGCATATGGAAGAATTCTAGCACCCTAAATTTCAGGTTTAAACCCAACACCCTCATCACTTAGCTACAAGATTTTAATCAACTTGTTAAAACCCAGCTCATATTTTATCATTACACCTATATCAATAAATATGTGTATAATCTAAAAATGTGTTAATGATATTATACCTTGTACCCTACTTGATCTGACAGTTTACTACATAAAGTAGAAAGAAATAGATTGTAAGCTCACCAAAAAACATAAAGGATAGATAGCATGTTCTCAATTGCACAGATATCACCTTGTGTACATGCTGCAGTAAGTAAACATCAAGAAAGTAAAAACACAACATAATAACAAAGTAACAACTCAGAATCATGTACAGTGCAGCAGTCTATTTGTAAACGTTTAAACATTTACTCAAGATAAAATGTGTTGCAGAACATCTGCTAGGGATTTCATAAGAATACATAGAAGGCCAGACGGGTACTCTAAAGAGAATAAAAATCTAACAGGGCCTTCTTAGGAACAAGTATGTGAGTGGTCCATTATACATTACAAATGTCAGATTAATCAGTTGTGGCCTCCCTGCCTCCAATTCTGCACCAGAGGTTGGTCTAACTAAGAAGGGATCTACAGAGATCCCATTTCATGTATAAAAGGTCCAAATATTCTAGCTAGCAAGGAATCTATTTTCTCTGGTATTCACAAGTGACAGGTCTAAATAAGATGGATTGGAAGGGATCTATAGTGAATCCATGGATTTCATGTATGACAGGTCTAAATATTCTAGCTATAAAGGGCTCTACCACCCATGGCTTTCATGTAGGACAGGTATAAATCTAGCTAGCAAGGGATCTACGGCTTCTGGATTTCATGTATGACAGGTCTAAATACTTCAGCTAGGAAAGGATCTACATCCCATGGATTTCATGTACGCCAGGTCTAAATATTTCAGCTAGGAAAGGATCTACCCCCCATGGATTTCATGTACGCCAGGTCTAAATATTTCAGCTAGGAAAGGATCTACCACCCATGGATTTCATGTACAACAGGTCTAAATATTTCAGCTAGGAAAGGATCTACCCCCCATGGATTTCATGTAGGACAGGTCTAAATATTTCAGCTAGGAAAGGATCTACCCCCCATGGATTTCATGTACGACAGGTCTAAATATTTCAGCTAGGAAAGGATCTACCTCCTATGGATTTCATGTAGGACAGATCTATGTAATCTAGCTACAAAGGGCTCTACCTCTCATGGATTTCATGCATGGCATTACATCCCATGGATTTAATATATGACAGGACCACATAATCTAGCTAAGGGATCTATAATGATCCCATGGATTTCATGCATGACAGGTATTAATGTACCTAGCAAGGGATCTATCGTCCCTAGTTTTCATGTATGACAGGTCTAAATAATTTGGCTAGTGAGGGATCTATGGATCTGTAGTTATTTCATAGAAGACATGTCTAAATATTCTAGCTGAAAGCAATCTATTTCCATTAGATTTCATGTAAAACAGGTAAAAAAAAATCCAGCTAGGAATGGATCTACCTCCCATGGATTGTATATATGACAGGTTAACATAATCTAGCTAGAAAGTGATGTATAGTGTTCCCATAGGTTTCAGGTATGACAGGTCTACATAATCTAGCTAAGAAGGGATCTATACATTTTCCCATGGATCTCAGGTATGACAGGTCTACATAATCTAGCTAGGAAGGGATCCATAGTTTTCCCATGGATCTCAGGTATGACAGGTCTACATAATCTAGCTAGGAAAAGATGCACTACCATTAGGTTTCATGTATGACAGGTGAAAATAATCAAATTAGGAAAGGATTTATGGTGATCCCTTGGATCTGATGTAGGTTAGGTCTAAATAATAGGGTCATAAACCATGATGAGAAGGTTTATTTGTCCCCTGATGCTCTGTCATTGTCATCCTCCATGTTGCTGGAATGGTTTGCAATGTGTCTGCGTAGTTGCAGAACATTGCTGGGCCGGATCTCCGGGATTGTGCCTTGGTTGCCTCCAGATCAGCCCCGATCCCCCCTAAACCAAAAATGCCCAGCTCTGTCCTGTCCGTTGACGTCACGCCTGGCATTGCAGGCTCTGCACCGTGCACACCGACCTCCACATACATGACGGTCTGCTCTAAAGGCATAGTGCGTCATCACCACTACAAAACCCAGCAAAACCGCAGCAGGCAGCCTGATGGGGCAAATGCCAATGTAAATGGATAGCAGAGGATTTTCTGACATCGCAATACCCCAGCGATCGGTAAATGAAAGCAGAAGGAGGCGATCGCAGGCCGATCTGTCTGCTGGAGAGTGACAGGGAGGGAGTCTTATGATGGGAGCGATCGGCTTCTGTAACGAGGAAGACAGGGGGGGGGGGGGGGGGCTGGGTGCCCCCATTCCTCCCCAGGCACATTGCATGCATTGCACCTCCAATCCAGGCAGCTGGGATCTCCTGCAGCATTGCACCCCCACCCACCCCCTTTGACAGATCGAAGAAAGGCGATGTGCATATGCCCACCGATCTCCAGCCCTGACCTGGACACCACACTCCCAAAATAATAATAATAGAAAGGAGGCATGGTGCCCTGTGCATTGAGCATGGTACACTTGAATCGTGCCAATTCAGGGGCTTACTTGTAAGACTGGAGCCAGGCTCATTTCCCAATAATCCACAAATCACAAGACGTCCCCAGCCGTGCACAGGAAAGCCCTCAGTACAAGCGCTGACGATCCAGGCTGCATAGCTCCTCTGCTGTCAGATCGCTTTCGATGTTGCAACTCCCTGGGAAAATGGCTTTTTATGAATGGGAGGGCTGCGGCCCACGGCGCCTGCGCGCTCTGCCCGCACAGTTCTTGTGAATGGGAGGGAAGAGCCCCGGCGCGCCTGCGCGCTCCACCCCCTCCCTTCATCGCCGTTCTTATGAATGGGGGTGGGAGCGGGGGTGCCCGGCGCGTGCGCAGAAGCCGAGGCTTTTTTTTTTTTTTTTTTTATGAATGGGGACCGGAACCTAACCTGCTGCGCTCATTGCAGAGCGAGCTGTTCTTTTATGAATGGAAGACAGCTGAATAAACCGCGCGTGTACTGCGAGCCCTGGAGAGAGGGAGGAGGGGGGAAGGGAAGCTTGTACAGTCACATCCAACTATATGGAAAGCAGATGAGCCCATCCGGCCTTCTATTAATATATATTCTGCACACATCGCAGGCGCTTCATTCCTCGGAAAATACATGCACTAGAAAAAGCACTGGATGTCACGATCCAAAATAAAATCTTTGCTGGCATTTTTTTTAATCCTTTGTTGCATCTCAGCCCTGCCTATCTCCTGTAGCCCTTTTACAGCCACTTCCTGATGGCGTTTTTCCATGATGGCGACATAGCTGCCAACTGTCCCTGATTTAGAGGGACTGTCCCTGATTTGAAGCAATGTCCCTCTGTCCCTCTTTCCTGATCGTTTGTCCCTCATTTTGGTCTGATCTATATAGATGTATATAAAATGCACTATTTATCTATCAAAAAGTGTTTCCCAGTGCTAAACGTTTCATCTAAATTCTAAATTGCTGCATTTGTACATTTTAAAAGTCAAAATAAAGGAATAGTAGTGGTGAAAAAAGTCCTTGTGGGTTCATTAACCTTTTTTTGTTAATTCTCCTTTAGTGGGGAGTGGCAGGGGGCGTGTCCTAAGCCTACATACGTTTGTTAGTAGGTGTCCCTCATTCCCATCTCAGAATGTTGGGAGGTATGCAGCGGTGGACCAAGGCTGTGTAATGCATGTTGGAAATAGCCAAACTCAAAAGACTAGGTGACAACGGAGAAGCATAGCCTGGGGGTGGTCAGAGCGTTGTCACTCCACAACAAGAGGTGCCTGAACAAGGACCGTCATAGCAGAGACAACAGGTGTTATGTTAGCGTCCTGCCAACCGCTCACAGGAAATATACTGCAAGCAGGTAGCAGGTAAAGGCACTGTCACATACATGTACATTGTGACCCCTGCCGGGCCGTGCTGCAATTGGACACAGCACAATTGGCAGCAGATTCCAGCCAATGATTTCGGCTGATGTGATGTTTTGCTGATGTGTCCAATCACACACAGAGTTCTTTGTTTACAAACACACAGGACTCTGTGTACAGTGAACAGCGATCTGGCTGTTACTTCTCCCTGAAAAGCAGGGAGAAAAAAACAGCCCAGATCTGTGAGTAAGGGCGGCCATAGACAGAACAAACTTCTTTCCTGCAGGAAAGACATTTGCTTGATTTCCCCCCATCAACACAGACAGTGGAATCCCTTCTGCCGAACCACTGTATTCTCCCAGCGGGTGATTATTGTTAGCGGCTATAACAGCCACTTAAAATAATCGCATGTAAAATACAGCAGGCTGGTTTTACTCAAGTTGATCAATCGATTAACGTAGATACAATCAGCCTGCCCATACATGGTTGGAATCTCAGCCGGGTTCCTGCCGCACTTGTTAGGCACACAGCTCCTTGATGGGCCCTAGATGTTAACCCCTTCCGCGCCAGTGTCATTACTACAGTATTTATCATTTATTTATTACAGGTACTCATATAGTGCCGTCAGTTTACGCAGCGCTTAACATGTAGCACATTCACATTAGTCCCTGCCCTCAAGGAGCTTACAATCTAAGGTCCCTAATTCACATACTAGGGCCGATTTAGACAGGAGCCAATTGACCTATCAGCATGTCTTTGGAGTGTGGGAGGAAACCGGAGTACCCGGAGGAAACCCACACAGGCACAGGGAGAACATGCAAACTCCAGGCAGGTAGAAGGGGTGGCCCATCCATTAAGGGCGCATGGGATCCACCCCCCGTCAATTGCCGCCTCCCTAGCCATGCATCTGGCCCCTTTCAGGACGAGTGGATTCCAATGTGGAGGAGCTGTTTTTTTGAAGCACTGAATAGAGCCATAAGCTCTAGTAGGCTTCAATATAGGGTGGGCTCGGGTCGCAAAGAGTGCGCTCCAAGCCCACCCAGGTGTGTTACAACAGCGAATCAATACTCGCTGTTGTATCACTGATCTTCCTCCCGGCCAATCAGGAATCGGGTTTTGACACCGGTCACCCGATTGGCTGAAAGGACAGGCAATCCTATTGGATGCCTAGGAGGAGGAAGGGAGGAGCTTTAAGCTGCCATGGAGGAAAGGACTCTGAGCCAAGGCAGCCACGATGGGGTAAGTTCTGGGCCGACCGGCAAACAGCGGGGGGGTGGATGCCGCTCGGGGGGGAGGGGTGGTTGTTTGCCACCCCCCCCCCCAAAAAAAAACACCAGCCGCCACTGGCAGGTAGTGTCACAGTATTATCACTGATCACTGTATTAGTGTCACTAGCAACGTCAGTGTCAGTTAGTCACCCTCCCAGCCAGCGTGTTAGTGCCAGATTGCCCGCTATTCTTTCACAGATACACTATAAGTCGCTGATCAGCGATATTACAGTATAGTGTCTATAGATGTGTAAATTCCAGTATATATACAATAGTTTGTAGACACTATAACTTTCACACAAATCAATTAATATACACTTATTGGGATTTTTTTTTATGCCAAGGACATGTAGCAGAATACATTTTGGCCTAAATTTATGAAGAAATTAGATTTTATTCGATATGTTTTATAACAGAAAGTAGAAAATATTTTTTTTATTTCTAAATTTTTGTTCTTTTTTTTGTTTTGTATAATAAAAATAAAAACAGCGGTGATGCGGTGATGAAATACCACAAAAAGAAAGTGTTGCATAGTGTTGCATAACTGAATAAGGCCCCTTTCACATGATCGACTTGTTCGGATCCGCCTGTCCGTTTTTCAGGCGGATCTGAGCGGGCCACCTATTGACTTCTATGGGCAGGGGAATGTCAGCGGAGATGTGTCCGCTGACACCCGCCTGCCATCCGATCCGACAAGATCAGCTCCAAACAAGCGGATGGCGATACGATCGGCATCCACCGATCGGATGGGATCGGATGAAAATGGACAGGCTGTCCGTTTTCATCCGATCTCCCCATAGAGGACAGCAGGGCTCTGACAGATCTGTCCCTGCACAGTGAGCAGAGATGGACCTGTCATCCACCTGCTCAGCGGGGATCAACAGATCGATCTCCTACTGAGCTAGTGGAGTCCATCCAATGCATCTGCTCTGTGTGAACCCAGCCTAATTGTAAGTTAAAGTAGCACAGTGCCGAATAGAATATAAAAAAAAAGGACTTTCTGGAGGATAAGTGGTTAACAAAAGCTGCAGATGTAGTCTTTACCGAAAGACCATGTGACAGGATGACAACGTGGGAGCGCAGTTGGGAGATGGGCAGAGTGTGGTCACCCCTTAACAACAAGTACCAGAACAAAGACCGTCATGGCAGGAACAATAGGTGTTATTTTAACGAAAGCTACAGGTACAGTATAAGAATCTTAAAAGCAATGACTATTGAAATTGATTGGTTTTTATGCAAAGCTGCACCAGATTTTGCACTCTCCAGTTTTAGTAAATCTCTCCCTGTGTGTCAGGGTGACAACGTAGAAGCATGGTTGGCAGATGGACAGAGCGTTGTCACCTCACATGAAGAACCTTACCAACCTGACCTGGATCACAAGGTATTGTTTATATGAATCTTAAAATGACATTAACATGGTAACACTTATATGAGATTTTAGTGATTACATTTAAATAAACGTTATATCGGGTGGTGACAGGTAACATGCCAAGTTTATTTATATTCTTTTCATTTGGATCCAAAATAATGAGATTTGTGTGTGATATGTATTTGGTAATGAGGATATGAGTTTGATGTGATAAATAAATCCAGCCCTCCCCATTACCTCCCATAGGGATTTTCAGCACACTACTACTGAATCCTCATATATCTAACTTGCGGAATTTCGATCCATGTATGGCCGGCTTAACCTCTAATGACTGTGTACAGTCAGAAAACAATCTACATACAATATGTCTGTATTTATATGTGGACAGGGCTGGAGGATGTCTGCTCCTGTGTCTGAATGGCTCAGGCTGTCACTACCCTTTGTCTTCCCATTCAGTTGCTAGTTTCCATACTGTTCTCTATGCCATTTCCTACAAGGATTTAACTACGCATGAAATTTTGAATCACATAGCAACAGCTTAACCTCCTCTTGACAACTGCCTCTCTGGCAGTATGTGGTTTTCATTGTAGGGGGGTTAATCGCATGCTACTTAATGATTACACAGTTCACACAGAGTTAACCCTTCATTTGATTATTTTCATAATGTTAATTATTGTTTAAAGTATATGTAAACCCAACACTAAAATATTATATAAGCTGTGGCATGTCATTGTCATTTTAAGTCTTGTCTTTTTAATCTGCAGCTTGTATTTACTGAACACGGCCCACTAAACTCAATGGAGCTGCATCCCAACCACGTGCAATGCGGTTCTGAAGGCTTTTGGGGGTTAAAATGGGCAGAACGGAGGGGACATATCACCTCCATAATACTTGTCAAACGCCCTCTGAAAAGCAATCCACTTTTCCGAGGGCAAAGCTTGTGTGAATGAGTTTATACAAGGCTATATACCGTAGGTCACTCGCCCTCCACCTCTCACATCCATAAAGACTTGTTTTCTTTTCACTGAATAAAAGGTCTTCTGTGATTGGAAAAGGGGAGAATGAAAAATTCCTTTAAATATTATGTCTGGGTCAGTGATGTCACATGGGGGGGGGGGGATGTGCCACCAGGTGATTACACCAGGTGGCCCCGCCACTTACCTATTTAGGAACCGTCAGACAGCGGAGCAGGCAGTCGGCAGGGAGCCTTCGTCGTGGGCGGAGCTTTATTTTTTTTTCCATGTCTGGCAGTCTGGCAGTGCAGCGGGTGTCGTGATTGACGATGGATCTACGTTGGGGGACGTTGTTTTTTTATTTTTAATAAATGAATTGTCAAAAACTGTGTGTGGGTTTTCATTTCTTTTTGACCCTTTATTTTGGTGAATGAGTAGGGGTACAATGTACTCCTACTCATTCACATAGGGGGTTGGGATCTGGATTCCGATAAGCCCCCTGCCCACAGACCCCCACAGCCACCTCCCAGGGTTGTGGGGAAGAGGCCCTTGTCATTATCAACATGGGGACACGGTGCTTTGGGGCGGTGGGGCAAAGCCCCCCTGCCCTAAAGCACTCCCCCCATATTGAGAGCATGTGGCCTAGTATTGTTTAGCGCTGGAATGTTTGTCCCACCCCTTTCCTGGCCTGCCAGGCTGCATGCTCGGATAAGGGTCTGGTATTAATTTTGGGGAAACCCCACGCCATTTTTTTTTCTGAAACTGGCGCGAGGGTTCCCCTCAAAATCCATACCAGACCTAAGGGTCTGAAAAACCATTCCTGACAGTAAACTATTGCTTATTACATTGATCATCACTGTTATAAATAGGGATGCACCGATACTCTTTTCTATTGGCAAGTACGAGTACCGATACTTTGCGGTGCGATTTATGTCCATACAAAATGAATGGGCGCAAATTGCACTGCAAAGAATCGCATGCAATTTGAACAGGAATGCAGTGCAATTCCTGTTCGAATTGCATGCAATTTCCCCCACCACTCTTGTGTGTGAATCCAGTAAAGAAAGCGAAGCGCCATGTAGTGCAGCTATAGGCAGTTTATTAAAATGTTATAACAACTCACAAAGTAAATATCTAGTCAAATCCATATCTGCAGTGTCCTCTTCTTGCTGATGATAGCAAACCACAACCGCTGGAGGTGCTCACAGGGCTGGAGGAGAAGTTCTGGGACTCATGTGGGTATAAGGCGAAAGTCAGCTTGGGGGCGGACCTCTGATTATTTCCTCCAGCCCTGTGAGCACCTCCAGTGGCTGTGGTTTGCTATCATCGGTGGGCCAGGGACACTGCAGATATGGATTTGGGTAGATATTTACTTTGTGAGCTGTTATAACATTTTAATAAACTGCCTATTGCTGCACTACATGGTGCTGTGCTTTTTTCACTGGGTTCACACACACACGAGTGGTGGGAGAAATCGCATGCGATTCGACAAGAGTCACACTACATTCCTGTTCAAATTGCATGTGATTCTTTGCAGTGAGATTTGCACCCAGTCATTTTTTTATGGATGCAAATCGCACCGCAAAGTCTCGGTTTCGGTATCAGGAGCATTTTCACGAGTAAAAGTACTCGTGAAAGTACTCGGTATCGGCACCGATAAATAAATAATAGTAAAAAAAAAAAATCATCCCCCCCGAGTAGTAAAGTGTCACTATCGACACTGAACTACTCTGATGAAAATATTTTAAAAAGAAAAATAGTAAAAAGAAAAAAAAAAGTTAGTTAAAAAAAAAAAAAAAGAACAAATGTTTAAAAAATTTAATTAAAAAATTATTATTTTTTTTCTTTTTTCACATAATGCCACCAGTCAGTATCCCTGATCACTGCAACACCAGTCATTTGATGATGCTGTAAAAAAAAAAAATAGTGTAAACAAATTTTATATAATTTCCTTCTTTTCCAAAAAACTGTGACAAAAAAATTACAACTTCAAAAAACTCACCATGCCTCTTACTAATTACCTTAGACCATAGGTGGCAAACACAAGGCCCGCGGGTAGGGTTGCCACCCTTTTCTTCAAGTCAAACCCGAACACTTTAGCAGTGCACAGCAATTTTTTAATAGTATAAACTATACATATATTTTGCTATTAAATAACATTTCTAATCATATACAGTTAATAACAAGAGTTACCCCATTACATCAGAGTCCACAGAGTTCCCCTTTTACATCTGAATCCACAGAGTTCCCTTTCACTGTAAGGGGGGACTCTGCAGACTCTGATGTAAGGGAGAACTCTGGGGACTCTGACATAAGGGATGCTCTGGGAACCCTGAGAACTCTGATGTACGGAGAAGACTCTGATGTAAGGGGCAACACTGTGACCTCTGGTGTAAAGGGGAACTCTGATTAAAGGGGTGCTCTGAGAACTCTGATTTACCTTAGTGTACTCACTCAGAGGCAGGAGAGAGAAGGGGGGAGACTTCAGTCACAGAGAGAGATGGATGGTGAGCTCACTCACCCCTTGGCATCAGCACCTCTCATCCAGATGTAGCTGAGGCTGCTGGACTTCAAATTTCTGGCCCCCACTTACCTTTTCTGAGGCACAGTGCCGGAGATTGAAGTGTGGGCAGACACAGAGGGGTAGGGGTGGGAGGAAGAGGAGCAGATCGAGCCCTCTCTCCTCTCCCACCTGTGTGTGTGTGTGTGTGTGTGTGTGTGTGGGGGGGTTGTTAGTTCTGGCTTTGGGCAGTGTGAAAGAGAGTGTAACAGACACTCTCAGTTTAGACAACGTGAGCCAGCAACCCTGCTGGGAGGCCATAGTCCAGTCTGAATAATGTGTCCGGGTTTCAGGCAGTTTGAAACCCGGACACATGATTCCAAACCCGAACTGTCCGGGTGAAACCCGGACAGGTGGCAACCCTACCCGCGGGCCGAATCCGTCCCGCCAGGCCTTGTCTTGTGGCCCGTTCAGTGGCCCCCGTCTGCTACCTCTTTTTGTCGCCGCTGTCTATTTTTTTCACAGGTCTCCCAGGCAACAAGGTTAAACCTCCTCTATCACGCCAGCAGCACCGGCTTTGTGTGAGCGCATGCGCGGCCGGCCGTTCGGTCTCCAAGGGAACATCTCCCGCTCTCTCTTCTCCTCAGTCCCTCTAGCAGCGCCGGCTGTTTGTGAGCTGAGCACATGCGCGGTCCTCCCGGTATTGCTGTCAGTGTCCGAGGTTCCTGACAGCTCTGATGGCTATGTTTTTATTTTATCCAACAGGCTGCAGCCTAAGAGTTGGGTCAGGTAGGAAGAAAAGAGCACAGATGTCAGAGTTTGTTTTTTTTTTTGGAGGGGGGGCGGTGAGGTCAGAACCCAGGAGGAGGGGTGAAAATCAATTGTTGCACACTGTGCATAGCATACTCCTGAACCCTGTGCTCCCTACGCAGCACACTCTTGAACCCTGCGCTCCCTACGCAGCGCACTCCTGAACCCTGCGCTCCCTACGCAGCACACGCTTCAACCCTGCGCTCCCTACGCAGCACACTCCTGAACTATGCACTCCCTATGCAGCTCAATCCTTGCACACTGTGCATAGCATACTCCTGAACCCTGCGCTCCCTATGCAGCACACTCTTGAACCCTGCGCTCCCTACGCAGCGCACTCCTGAACCCTGCGCTCCCTACGCAGCACACTCTTGAACCCTGCGCTCCCTACGCAGCGCACTCCTGAACCCTGCGCTCCCTACGCAGCACACTCTGAACCCTGTACTCCAAGAAAAATTTATTGGAGAAAGCTCAGACTGAACACTATGGTGGAGTGCAGATACAATGTGCCCTTTGGGGGCAACCAAACTGCTGATGCGGCCTCCGATGAATTTGGGTTTGACACCCCTGCCTTAGACTGTCTAATTTTCAAATAGGTGTCATTTTCGGAGTATTTGTACAGTCCTTGCATTTTAGGGCCTCAAGAAATGAGATAGGCCGTCAGTACATCAGCATATATAACTTGCACACAGCGCTGTCACAAAAAATATTTTGAAATTAGTGATACTGTTTATTATACAAAAAACATAAACACCAATGAAATTAATAAAATTAATCCAACAGTTCTGACTAATAAGTGTAAAGTCACATCCATCCAACATGCAAAAAAAAAGTACTCCAATGCTATAATATAAGGTGTGATTTCTTCTCAGTGTCTCATGCAAATCACTGTGCTCTCCCCATACTCACCAAATGGTACTGACCTCATGCCTTTCAGCATAACAGTCAAGATGCACTTTTGGATTTCACCCACCCGGGTAAAGACAGTGGTTGTCAGGCTCTCCTTCACTCCTGCCTTCCCTCTCTCACTCCTCTTTTTGCAGCAGTGGTAATGATCCTCCAGGAGACTTGAATCTCTCAGATGTATAATAAGGGGACAGAAAGGGGAACCACCATAGTGTAATACAGCTTTATTAAAAAAAAGATTTAATTGCCCTTGCACACACATGTAAACAATGAAAAAACGTTTGTAAACCTGGAACCATCCTTGCTATGTGCGCTCCATGGGCCAGAAGTGACGTCACTGGAAGTCTCCTCCAATGTGTTTCACCCAACCAATCAGATGTCTTCAGTAGCATCTCATCAAATTATTGTGGCATGTTGGTTTTTGACTGTTTTCCCAGTCTGATTGCTGGTGTACATGGGATTACATGAGCCAGATCTAATTCAGGTGCTCACAATGGTTGAATTTAAAAATACATTTAATTATTTTTAATGCGTATATAAGTACATTAGTTGTTTTTTTTTTTTTTTATATTCATATCTGGCTGGAGCTTAAATATACACATGCTACCCATACAGAAAAAGCTGAAGTTCACATTCAGTAATACGTGACTTTCTTGGATATTATTTACTGCTGATGCAGTTTATTTTTCCTTCAGCTGAAGACAAAGCTTGCTGACTCGATGTATATATTTGGAGGCCTCAGAACGTTTTGGCTCCCACATTTCTTTAATAGTATGTTTTGCTGATTAAACCTGGAATCACATAATTTATGTGAATGATTCAGTGGGAAATGTTTCCTTGAAACCCCCTCGCTTTAATAATGGTCTGACTGCAACGTTAGCAGTGTCTGGGGGATTACTTTGTTTGTCAGTTACTTATAACTTATTATTCATTTTTATTGAGACCATCCAGTTGGCGGAATGTTGGCCTAGACGACAGATGGATTTCATACCGTATGTACAACTAGTAAATTGGATATTGTCAGTTATATGCTACTAGCAGTTACTTTAATCATGTTAGTACAAGTATTTTGCTTACTCTTATGAATAGGGCACCAGTGTGTCCCCTTTGTTTTAACCTCTTGCCAACTGTGTAACGCATATATGAGGCAGCAAGCACATTGACCAAACTGTCACCAACAACTCCTTGGTCAAGGCTTCTTATTGGGAGCCAGCGGTAAGGGCTTCTGATCATGTGACCACTGTGACAGCGGTCACAATGGTCACATGATACAGAAGCCACACAATGTCCCCAAGGAATTATAGACCACCTAAAGAGCCACTGGAAGGCGATTTTAAGGGGTTAATAAGGGTAGCAAATGACAGGCAAATATCTCCCCAAGTAAAAGTTTGGATACTTGTCCTTGAATAAAACATCCAGAAAAGAGATGATGAACATGTGATAGTTTAATCTTCCACGCTTCTACATTCACACTTGAGCTGAGCGTCTTTGGCCATTTTTTGGGTGTTTTTTTGTTTGCTCAGGCATTTTTGTGTGTTTCAGGCTTGAACATTTTTTCTGTTTTTAACCAATGGAAAACTAGTACCTAGGCAAGAAAACATGCAAACAATTGCATTATGTGGAATTTTGAGCCTTTTTGAGGCCTCCCAGTGAAGTTCATTGGCACCAAAATGTGTGATTCTGCCCCTAAAGAAGCTCATGTGCTTTTTCAAGTGATGAACTTCTAGGCAACACTATGCTCAGATATGAATAGGCACCATTGATCATAATGGAGATCCCAATGTTGAGTGTTGAAGCGTTTATGATGAAGCTTCAAGTTGTGCTTCAACTCACTCAGGTGTGAACAGGGCCTTAAAGTGGAGCTCCACCCAAAAGGGGAAGCTCAGCTTTAATGCCTCCTCCCCCCTCCTTTTCCCCAAATGGCACTTTTTTTTTGGTGGGGAGAGCTGATACCTGGTTTTGACAGGTACCCATTCCCACTTCTGCTTAGACGGGCTAGGCGATCCGACTGGAAGTTCCCCTCTCCCCTCTCCCTCCCCTCAGTCATCTGGGACATGTCACAGGTCCATTCACAATGTGCAGTGTGGCTCAAGCATGCGCAGTGGGCACCTGGCTGTGAAGCCGCAAGCTGTCACAGCCAGGTGCCCACAGTTGAGATGCTAGCGCCAGGGACAGAAGATGGAGGGAAGGGATACCTCGGGTGAACATATCGCTGGATCCTGGGACAGGTGAGTGTCTGTTTCTTAAAAGTCAGCAGCTACAGTTTTTGTTTTTGTAGCTGCTGTCTTTTAATAAACACAAAATATAAACACAAAAAATCTCTCTAAAGAGTAAAAGAACAAGCCTACTCAATGAGCAGTTTTTCAATAGTTTGGAAAACTTTCTTGTCAATAATGAACATTTACACTTGCCACAGAAAAGATAGTAATATTTTCTTAGGCATGAAAGCATTGAGAGTCTAAAGTGCATTGGTCCAACCTGGTTACATGCAATTCTTCATATCTTACATCTGCAGGGGTTCAGGGGATGCAGAAATTCATTGTAATAGTCTGTGCAAAATAGAGTCAGCTCTGGTCTCTGGTCTCTTCTAGGTGCTGCTTGAGTGACTTGCCATCTCTATTTTGAACACGGGGGGGGGGGGGAATCATTCGCTTGACATCTCTGACATTTAGAGAACATCTGGTATTTTTTCAATGAATACTAGGTATTTACCAATTTGATAAGGCAGAAATCATAACATCATCCACCCCTCCTTTTCCACTTCTGTATTGCCTTGTATTCCTTGAAAAAAAAAGACATTCTCTGAATAATGGAGGTGCCCGGTGAGGCCCCCCCCCCCAGTGTTCAAGTGACTTAAGCAGCAACCGGAAGAGACCATTGTTACCTGTATAGATCACAGGCTACTATAATACATTTTTGCCTCCCTTGCAGCCCTCCAGATGTGAAATAGGAAGAATTGGATGTAACCAAGCTGGACCAATGTAATAAAATACCTTGCTATCTGGGATTGTGTGTAAAAAGGCAGCTGGTAGCAGAAGCAATAACACCAAAGAACTTACTAGCTGGGTTCTGTGAGTTATGTGACTACTATGTTTTTCTGTGTTTTTACCAAAGATGCACACAACGGTCACTCCTTTTTACACAACATTAAAGCTGAAAATGGGTGAATCTTGCATAAAAACATTGATAAATTGACCCTATAGTGTGCTGGGCCATAAAGAACCAAAAAAATCCACTAAAATATTATAACTTCTGTCACATATCCAAACAATTTTAGAATGGTGAGAAGGGACGTGAAAATAATTCCATTATGCTAACCTACTGTACACTTGGAACCGCTGATTTATTGCTTAAATATAGAACTGTTATCCAACTTGCATACGGACTTCTTTGAGGTTACGTGCTTTGGTTTAAAATGTGTTGGTTTTAGTCTATCGCACCACAACTTCTAGCCTAGCTAGAAACCCTGTTTTCCTTTAGATGTAGTGGCGTACAGTGTGCTTCACTGTACATCATACACAGCGTATAGTAGTCATCTGATTCTGTCACAATATCAAATATTGGATGTACCCATTTTAATGATAGAACTTTCACCCATTATGCTGAAAAGCAGATACAGATAACTTTAACTAGCAACTTTTAGTAAATGCATACTTATCAGGCCAAAAAGTCCAGTGCTGTCTTTCTACAAGCCAAAGTCTTCAATGGTTTTTGGATTTCGGAGCTAACTGTGACTTCACGATGACTAGGCACGGGGGGAGCCAAAGCGTGGCAGACGTCATCTTGCCTAGGCGAGGAAGAAGGAGTGGGAGCAAGTACCTGTTAGAAAGGCCAAATGTGCAAAATGGGTTATATCAGTTTTCTATATAGGAAAAATTTCACAGAAGTTTTGTGTAGCACCCTCTAGTTAGGTAGGTGCTAGAGTGAGGATTTTTCTAGCAGAGTAGGAAAATTTAGGCAGGCCTAGCTGGTGGCTAGGCCTGTTTGTTTTCATTCTGGGCTGGGAGTGGCTCAGGACAGGTCTGGGTGACTCACAGGTAGCATCACTGTCCTTTCCCTCTTTTTTCTAAAAGGTGCTAGAAAGAGAGGAGAGGTGAAGCTGCCTGGGGTATTTTTAGGAGCCTTAACCAACCCCCAACTTGGATTGGCAGGGGACAGGCCTCCTTAATTACCTGGGTTCAGTCCAGCTGGGGAGGAGTTGTCGGGGAAGAGCTTGAGTGAGAGATTGTGGAGGCTGTCAGGGCCCACGGGGAGCTCCCCAGTCTGTGGGTGTGACCCTGGGCCGGGGCTTGGGTGCATCCAGAAGGAGAGAAGAAATCCTGGAAGGAGTGGCGCATGAGAGAGCAAGTAGAGGACATCAGGAGAGAACACTGCTAAGAGACTCCAGGGAGGACAACTGGTCTGGAGGGCTGGTGACTGAAGCACAGTCAGGAGGACTAGGAGGCACGCCTGAGAGAACTGGGAGATTTCAGTTTGAGATGGGTGCAGAACCAGAAGAGAGTACTGTGGGAAGGGCAGTGGAGAGAGGTCATTACAGCCAGGCTGGCTGGCAGGGCCTGAAGAGAGCTATCTGGGATGGGTAGCTGAATAGCAGAGAGTTAGCACCTGAACTATTTCTACACCACAGGGGCCTAAGGTCCCTGCCCGCAAAGTCAGTTCACTGAAGCCTGGTTGAATTAGTGTCAGGCCTACCCATGCGGTGCTAGCCTAGTCTGGAGGAGTAACAGTCTGCAGCAAGTGAAGTGCTGGAAGAGTAACGGTATGCAGCAAGTAAAGTGCTGGAGTAGTGAAGGATAAGAGGTCTTAAGCAAGAGTTTCTGCTGGAGAGAAGACTGAAGTGTATATACTGGAGTGTATATAGAAGTCCCAAGCAAGTTGCACTGAATGTTCCAGGGAATCCCATAATTTCCCATTTCCCATTCAAGTTCAATCCCCTCAATAAAAAAACAAAAACAAAGCTTATGGCTTGTTCTATGTCTCTGAGCATCTGAGAGATGGATGCCGGGTTGGGCAGGGTGATGGGTGAACCACTACATTCAGCAACCCCTGCGGGGGCATGGCTACATTTGTATTTATGTAAATGTGTTATTTTACAAGTATACATTTAATACCTGGTATACTTGTAGGCAGGTTGCTTACATGTATGCTGATTTTAGTTAGTGGCTGGCCCAGGCTGCGGAGGGGGAGAGAGTTATTGTGTGTGCCGCAGTTCCCAGTTTGGATCTAGCCTATCTACAGGTGCTATAAATTTGGGGGAAGCCTGGGTTTGGGGCTTTTTGGTACCGCCACACTAGCAGGACATGCTGTGACTCCTGTGGAGCAGGACTGCTGTGCCTTGCAGGCCATCAGAGGAACAGGGGATCTGGAGATCAGTCAACACTTGGAAGAACACCAGCTATGGACTACTACATTGTAGAGATATGCCTGGGCAGCCAGTTAGAGATAGTTAGGGATATTCTGAAGCTAATGTTCATCTTGGGCTGTAATGCTGAAAGACTTTTAAGTAAAGTTGCATCAACTATTTTGAGTGCATGCATAAAGTCTGCGCTGTGGAAATTTGGGTGGAACCCCGCTTTAATGTTAGACTTTCACATGACCGCAGTCTCTGCCTTGTCCTGGGGCAGTGATGAGCGCATGCAGGGCAAAATGTACCCTCATTTGCAGCCTCCTCCAAATCTCCAAATTCTTGCTGTGATTCAACTTTCTGTTAGAGGGTGTCTACGTTGTACTTGTTTAGGTTTTAGCTCTTATTCATGACTATTTCTATAAAAAAGGAAAAAAAGGGGGGGGGGGGGAGTCATCTCTAAGTGAAGGTGGGAAGGGCTTCCCTGATGAGATAATTTTTCAGTGATCCTTGGACAGAATGGGGGATAGCTAGAGAGATTGGGGTAGAGGGGTCAAAAGGATGTGAAAAGTTCTGGAGAAATCCTGGACGCAAGATTGGGAGGAGGTGACAAGGAAGTTAGAGAGGAATAGGAGCAAAGAGGACAGCTTGGGTGATCTTTTGACACTAAGTTGGTGATGTAACTTGGGGCAGAGTTGTGGAGAGCTTTGACCTCTTTTAAAGATTTTTACAGCAGGGAGGAGGGCTATGGCTACCACCTGCAGTGCTTGCTAACAATGTTTTCTCTGTTGATAAGGGACAGCTGGCAACCCTACAATAACTTGTATAACGGTAGAAAACAAAGCTCGGTGTTTCTATGAAATGGTTAAATGTTTAGGTAAAAGGCACTATGCTCCAATTTAAGACACATTGGGGATTTTATTGAGTTGACAGGTCAGGAGTGATTGACAGTCGAATGTCTGACTCAGTCCAGCTTGTGTACAGGACCTTCAGCACTACATGGCCTGTAAGAACATGGAATTATGAATTGGATTGGACTATGTCAATGTTAACTTATATCTTATCATAAATAGGAAGCAAATCACGTTTGGTTTGTTGAAGGTCAGTTATGCGGCCAAAGTGATAAGCTTTGCCAAAGTTGTAGAATGTAAATAGTCCCCGCTCTGTTGTATTGTAGGAGAAACACTTACCTTTACAAGCAATTATGTAGACTTTTTGGATTTATTTCTTAAGATCTGCAAAATATATTTATATTTTTTAATGTGAGATCCTTTACTGAATTTGCTGCTAAATATATCTCTATATATAGATATAGATATAGATATATAAATGAAAAGACTTACATGGAGTTAAGGCAGCACATGCTGTCATTGGTAGAGAAGCAGTTCTTATCCTTCCTGGAGCAAGGGAAAGAGGTGAAGATTTGGCTGTCGGATGTTGTGGAGTTTCAGGAGAGGCTGCATCATGTAACATGTGACAGCTACCTTGTGGTCCAGCAGCAGCTCTCCCAGATGCAGGTTTTGGGAAACAGAGTAAAATGATTACAGGAAAGATGGAAACATAAGAAAACACAGCGAAACAACAGCTACACTACAGCACTTTGTGGAGCTATCCTTATTGGAGCTGGTATACTAATTAAGGAGGACCAAAGAGGACGATCAGCGTTTAGTGTGTGAGACATTATCCTCTTAAAAGCTGTGTTGGCCCAGCGATGGCTCTTGTAATAAGGTGAGCGTCCATTTCACCTGGTGGGGGAGCACTAGTGCATGCCTTGTTGGAGCACAAAAGGGATCTAGGAGTTTCTTATGTATTATTGTTATTCTTCTGTGAAGAAAATATACTGGACTTTTTGTTTGGACTTTTGGGATTTTTTCCTTTTCTCCCCGTTTTTTGTTTTTATTGGATTTGAACTTGATAAGTTTTTTGCACTAATATTTATTTATCTGATATGGTAAATTGTATTTGTATTCTATTGACTGTAGTTTGTTAATTGTCACGTTATTTGGTCAGCGCAATCATATACCTTCATGTATATTGGCTGCTAAATATCACTTCCACTCTCAGCCAGACATGGGAGTTTGCAATGTAGAAGTGAGGTATGATAACATGGTGAAAAGTTTCACATTGAGGAAAACCTCTTCTCCATTATCTCAGCATTAAGCCTTATTCCAACCATTTTTTTGTTTGTTTTAATCAAGTGGGTAAGAATTAGAAATGTATTTTTATTGTTTCTCTGTGACTCCGTTGGATATTTCTTCCTATTTTTCTGCCTAAGTGACAACTGTACAAAAATGGGGGATGTGGTTGTCATCAGGAGAGGAAAGGACACAATGCAATAACAAAGGTATCAAAAGTCCAAACCCTTACCCCCTCTTCCAAAAATGTACGTTGCATTTGCCTGTGTCCCATTTGGAGAGCTTTCTTTTTAACAGAGATGTAGAAACAAAAATTTACCAGAAGCTAACCGTATTCAAGGGCTCTATCCCGAACAAAACATTTTGGCTGAAAGGTTTAGGTTAAAAAAAAAGTAATTTTCCAAATATCCGCACAGAGGTTTAACTAAAATTACAGGCATCCTCATGTATTCAAATTGTCATATTCAGTGAGATATTTTCAAAGATATGTAAAGGGACAGCAATGTTGCAGATCATCCCACTTAAGCTATCCATACATGGCTAGATTTGTTTCTCTCAGCCTCATGGTCTAAACAAGAGGAATAACTCGACTTTCTTATCCATACTAAATAGTGTTAATAGAAGAATCTCCACCTGCAGGCTGTTGTATTCACACAGCCTTCACATGCAGCCTTCTGATTACCTGAACAGTGATTGCATTTGATTGGAGGCAGTCATTGTTCGACTAACAATTTTCCACCCACCTGACAGGACCACCCACAGTTCAAATTTTGTCTAAATAAGCAGAAATCAGGTGAAATTTAAGCCACGTATGACTAGAATTAGCATTTTGTTTTTGAAAAGGTCAGAGTAAGACATCGAAATGAGGACGAATGTGCACTTGGCAAGTAAATTCCTAGCAATGTTTATAGTTCTCCTGGAGGTTTCCCCTTTAAGAAGTTCCACTTTAAGAAGAATATAAATAGGGGTTACATTTACTGTATTCCATTATAAAATGTTTGAATAAGAAATAAGAAAGAACTTCGTTTAACGAAAGAGTTTTTGTATAGTCTAGTGCATTGGTCTCCAAACACGGCCCTTTGCTAGCCTTTATCCAGCGCTTTGAGCACTATTCCTCCCACTGACACCAATGCTGGGGCACTATTCCTGGTGGGGCACTATAACTCCCACTGAGACCAATGGTAGGGCACTATTCCTGGTGGGGCACTATAACTCCCACAGAGACCAATGATAGGGCACTATTCCCGGTGGGGCACTATTCCTTCCACTGACAACAATGATGGGGCACTCCTCCTTCTCCTAGTGACTACCAACTCTGAGGCAATGCTTATTTTCACTGAAGCTGGGCATGGGGCATTTTCTACTCCCACTGGCCACAATCAAGCCCCCTAAAGCCGAAATGACAGTAAACTGACCAACTATTTGAAAAGTTTGGAGACCCCTGGTCTAGTGGCTCAGATTAAGAATATGATCTGCAGTATTAGTAAAAAATATTGCCATGGATAACAGAAGGAAGTCCCAAAGAGCAATTTAGTATAGTTGTACTAATGGCAGCTGGTTTCTGATTGGTTTCAGTAGTTATTGCACATAATAGTAGTATTTTGCACCATTACCAGTGTCAAAAAATCTTCTGCTTATCCATTTCAAATAGAAGTCATGATATTTTACAGTATTTTTGTGACCGGAAAACATTAATATTTTTACCATTTTCCCTTTCTAATCCTTTTCTTGTCTTCAGCATTTGTAATCAACTGACAATTTCCTATATACTTAGGTAAACTGTACTTGAGACCTAGAGGTTGTTTCAGCTCACCACACTCTATATATAAAACTAAAATAACTTTTTCTGGACTGGCCTGTTAGAACATTATTTTATGTTTTGAACTTGAACAGTCTAGCATTTTTTGGATGTGAAGATTAGCCACAGAACCTACCTTTAGATGACTCTGTGCTCATAGAAGTGCAAAATACTTTATTATTGCAGTAAACTGATATGATAACATATCAGGATTAAAACAACTAAAGCAGCAAAAGATGATGGCATTAACCACTTCAATACCAAGCCTATCCTGGCACTTCTCTCCTACATGTAAAAATCATAATTTTTTTGCTAGAAAAATACTCAGAACCCCCAAATATTATATATGTTTTTTAGCAGACACCCTAGGGAATAAAATGGCGGGCATTGCAACTTTTTGTCTTGCACGGTATTTGCGCAATAATTTTTCAATTGCCTTTTTTTAAAAAAACGGTTTCATGAATTAAGAAATAACAAAACAGTAAAGTTAGCCCAATTTTTTTTTTATAATGTGAAAGATGATGTTATGCCAAGTAAATAAATACCTAACATGTCATGTTTTAAAATTGTGCACATTAATGGAATGACGCCAAACTTTGGTACTTAAAAGTCCCTATAGGCGACGCTTTGAAATTTTTTACAGGTTACCAGTTTAAAGTTACAGAGGAGGTCTAGTGCTAGAATTGTTGCACATGCACTAATGCACGTGTTGATACCTCACATGTGTGGTTTGAACGGCGTTTACATATGTGGGCAGGACTTACGTGTGTGTTCGCTTCTGAGTGCGAGCTACCGAGGACAGGGGCGTTTTAAATTTTTAAAAAATTTTTTATTTATTTTAATTAATTTTTTTTATTTGTACACTTTTTTTTACATTTTTTTATCACTTTTATTCCTATTACAAGGAATGTAAACATCCCTTGTAATAGGAATCTATTGTGACAGGTCCTCTTTATGGAGAGATGTGGGGTCAATAAGACCCCACATCTCTCCTCCAGGCTGGAAAGCATGAGATTGAGAAAAAAAATTCACTGATCTCATGCTGACAGCCGCAATTGCGGCTTTATTTACTTCCGGGAACCCGGGCGTGACGTCATAACATTGTGCCCGGGCCTCCGACGGTCATAGAGATGACTGGTGGCCATCTGGTCATCATCCGGCGCACCGGATGGCGGCAGGGGGGAGGACGTCCCCTCCCGTCGCCTATAAGAATGATCAAGTGGTGGAACTGCCGCTATGATTGTTCTTATCGTACACAGAATCGGTGGCTGGAAAGAATGATATCTGAATGATGCCTGTAGCTGCAGGCATCATTCAGATATCCCTGCAGAAAGTCAAGGACGTCATATGAAGCCCTAAGGTATTGAAGTGGTTAATGTAATTTAAGCATAAGTTACATATACTAAACTCACTTCTATTAAAGGTAATGGGCAGAGTGAGCCTAAAGTGAACATGTGCTTTGGCCATGCTGGGCAAAGCATAAGTTTACTAAGATACCTGGTCCACTCTCTCTTTATATGCTTACCTTCCCTTTGCTCTACTGCCATTCTATTCAGCCACTTGGATTGAAGGTAAATACCTTTCTGAGCACTCTGAGATTCCTTGAACCAAAGAAACTCACTTTGCTAAAGTTGGCTTTAGCTGACTTTTCCAAACTTGGAGCTTTGGCATATCATTGACCTATAATGAGGCATTACTAAATTTGAGGCGCAAACAAGAGAAATTGCGGAACCCAGGTTTTGAAGAAGTAACTGATTCTCAAACCATCTTCTGAAAATTTAAAACCACGCTTCACCTGCACTTACATTAATGTGAAAATATATAAAAAATAAATAGACACAATAAAGAAAGCAGCTAGCACAATTTACTGGCGATTAAACAATTGAAATAATATTGTAGGTGCAGCGCTTTCCTATAAACAAATAAAATAGAGTCCTTTTCAATTAGATATTAAAAGTTCCAAAATGTGGGATCCAACCCATGCAAATTTCACACAGAAGAGGTGCTGTAAAGGTCATGCACCAAGAGCAAAGCACACATTGACACTTACCCTCTAAATGTATTTAAAAATTTGCCAAAATACACACAAACATAAATGGTAAAAATCGCCCGATGACGTCTTTATGACGAAATGCGTTGGGTGGAGCTTGATCACATGCCGTTGCCATGCAGTGGAAGTCGGCCATCTTAATGGTTGGAAACATTCTTGACAAAATCGGGATTGACATGCGATTTTTACAATTTGTGTTTGTGAGTACTTTGGCAAATTTTTAAATACATTTTGACTATCGGTATTACTGCACAATGAAGTATTTTTTAACTTATCCTCAACCCCGCATGCTCTGAGGTCTTGTTTGGTGGAGTTCCTTATGTCAATTGGGTTACAGACATCTGATGTCCCTGTGGATATGGTGGTTTGGAGCTGGGTTAACTGAGCATGTTTGACCGCTATATACAGAGTGGTCCACTACTGAGGGTAAGGGTCAGTGTGTACTTTGCTCTTGGTGGAGGACCTTTACAGCACTTCTTATGTGTGAAAATTACACGGGTTGGATCCCACATTTTGGAAGTTTTAAACATCCTATTGAAAAGGACTCTATTTGATATGTTTACGGGAAAGCGCTGCACCTACGATATTATTTAATCTTCTAAAAAGCCTTGTTTGTACTTGACACAAATGTAAATTTAAATGTGTTATTTGTAATAAGATGATATATGGGGACTTCCAGTTTTGTAGTAGGGACAGGATCACATCCATAAAATTACTCACTGCAAATGATTTTGCTCAAACGGTCCAGTTTTTCTGTTTTCAGAAAATCAGTATCATCTAAAAAGTGACCTCTGTGTTGGATAGTCTAAAAGGAAAGGATTGTGCATGTGTCTGTCTGAGTGGTTTTAACTAGAACAAATATTTCAAGGGCAGCCTAGATCTATACTACAGCTCTCTGTGTTGCTGACAGGGAAGAGGTTAATGTAACATGCTCTGGAGGTTAAGCCATTACACAATAGATCAATACAAGCACCTTTCTAACACTTCCGAGCCTGAACTACATTCCTGCTCTGTTCCGGAAGCAAAACAGCCAAGATTAACTCCTGGCAATATGCGCTTTCCAGCTCTGACAGCTTGGGCCAAAACTGACTGATTACATTTTTTATTTTAATATAAACCAGCATTCACAGTACAGATCCAGTGGGACATAAAATGTTATGAAGATATGTGCCATACCCCAATAATCCTAAAAATAAGAGCATTTATATTCTGTGTAATTTATGCATTGAATCCACATATGTACAGTAGTTTGACAAAACTGGCATTGACAATCGGAAGGGTGTAGCTACATCTGTGATTAGTTTTAAGGTAAGCTGCTGGGATATTTTACAGCATATGATACACCTTTGTATGGTAGTAGACTTCCAGGTATTATTGATTATGGTTATTATTTTAAACAGGCCATTTGAAATTAAAGTGTTACTAAACCCAGGACCCTGCATTCACTATATCTGGTCTCCCACAGTACACAGAATATGGAAATGCAATTATTTTAGTAAATATAAACTGCTAAATGCCTTTTCTCATCAGCAGTTAGAGCAGTCTTGTGACTTCTGTGAGTGTCTGGCCAGGCACTGGTTAAAGCTTGTAGAAGGAGTTTTCATTCTACTCTGACTGTACTATGTGGCTGCATGACCCCACATTTTCTGTCTGGACAGTGCTGGTTGGCCCTGTGCTGATCACATGCACCCTCTCCAAAAAAAAAAAAAAAAACTCTAGCAATACACACCAAACTGAGCATGTGCAGAGTGACTCCAAGGCTCTGTTCTATCACCAGTTGGATCGGGACAGTAAAAGAAGAGGAGGATCAGAGATGACAGCATCAAACAGCCTTTTTACACAACGCAGAGGCCTTAGGTTCCACAGTGAGTATAACAAGCATGCTTTACTGCATATACAGACTGATTTTACTGTTGTGGGTTTAGTAACACTTTAATTACACATTGCTATCAGAGTATGTTTTTTTTCCACCCTAATCGCCCTTCACGAAATTAGTTGACGCAGCCAGGGAAGTCATTTGTGCTGCATTTAGACCATGAAACCAAAACTCCACCATGATCAAAACAATGCATGTGGGCAAGACCTGTATATGGGTACCCTAATTGACACATGGTGAAAATCTCAAGACCAGACTGCATTACTATTTATGCTGCAACTGTATGCACCAAAGTAACAGCTACACAGAGCTAGCGCACATTTGTATTTTGCACTGCTAAAAAAACAAATTTTTTGTAAAGTTTTACTGCTCATACTTGGAAGTACAAGGGAATATGCTGGGCAGGGCATTCACGTGGGCACAGCTGGGAAGCCTTTTAACAAGCCACCAGGTCATCTAGGCAGGAATATCTTGCTGGATCAGGCATGTGTGAGACAGTTCAAATCTTAGCCGGTTCAACAGGACGGGGCGAGATTCAAACTATGTATGGGCAGGCTGAATGTACCCAAGTTGATCAATCAATCAACTTGGGTACAACCAGCCTGTCCGATTTTACATGTGATTATTTCTAGCAGCTCTTAAAGCCACTAGCTATAATCACTGTGTTCTACTGGCGGGGATGTACAACACAATGGCGGGGACGCACAAAACAATAGCTAGGATTCCTCACTCAGTGTTGATGAGGGGGAATCAAGTGATTTTCTTTTCTGCAACCTGTGGTTGCAGGAAAGAAATTATCTCTGTCTATGGCCGGCCTAAGACTTGGAAAGAGTTACTCTGAGAAGGGTGTACCTGTACCAAAGGTGATCTTACATTTCAAATACTGTGTTCTCTAGATTGCTACATAACAGTATGCAGAAACTGCCCTATTTTGGGCATATGCTACTTCTAAAACACACCCTAAGCTTGGCACACAAGTTAAGTTTTCTTTCTTCAACCAAGCAGGCTGAACAAAAAAACCCCAAAAAACAGAGGTCGCCATACTTACTATGCAATGTTAGTGCGGCAATCTCCCCCACTGAGCTATTGTGTTATGACAGGGGGTCTGTCATTAGCTGTGAGCACAGATCAGATGCTGGTTTTCCAGTATCCTTATTTGACAGAAGCCGGTCTCACAACGGTCTTTCCGACAAAGAGCTGTACACATGGCTGAATGTCGGTCAGTTCCTGCAGAGATTTTGGCTCATGTGTACCCAGCGTAAGACCTTATGCACACTGGGCATTTGCCCAGCTCTTCTGCATGCCTTTTGTTCTGCCTAAAGCCGCATTTTGCAGATGCACTTAGGCACGTCAAGCGTTTGGGCATTCATTCATTCCATTGGCCAGAATATTAAAGCGGTAGTAAACCGCAATTAAAAAAAATTAAAAATTGGACCCTGGGCAGTTTAAATCATAATGCGCTAGTATGCATCACATATTGGAACATTATGACAGACTTACCTGAAAACAAATCTCTTCAGCAGCATGCTGTCACTGCTTCCATCTTCACCAAGTCTTCTTTCCGGGTTTGTAAGCTTTTCCAATATGAATGACTGAGCCGACGATGATGTCACTCTGTCTATGGCACGGCTTTGTAGGAACAGCATGGGTATGCCTTTCTTTCAGAGCGAATGTGTCAGTGATATCACCAACACATTCTGCATCTAAAGTAAATATCTCCTAAAGGTGCACATAGAGGCAGAAAAAAAAAATCAAATGACCTTAAAAGTGCCATCTTTGACACACATGCGCATGAGGCCTAAATGATATCTCTATGAAATATACCTATAAATTGTTAGGTTGATTTACTAAAGGAGCAGAAAATGCTCATTTAGCTAGGGAATACGGTGAAGTTATGTTCACTTTTAATACTCAATTACTTGCAAGCAAAATTAGAAAGCCAGATTTTTGTAGCTTCATCTTGTTTACTAAGCTAAGTAATCATTTAGCTTGCAAAGTGAAGATTACTATAGCAGCAGAGCATCTTCACTTTGTATAGTAAAAAAAGATGAAGCTTTGTTTACTTTTGATATCCAATCAAGTGCAAGAAAATTTGGTTTTGGCTTTTACATAAACTAAAATGATTAAAGTGAACATAAATTCACCCTTTTTTCTATAAGAGCATTAACTTTGCTGAGTGAACAGCCTATACTTCTTTAGTAAAACAAACCCCTTGTCGACCCCTTTACTAAATAAACCGCTACCCATAGCTCCCAACTAGGGATGAGCTTCGAGTTCGAGTCGAACATCGGCTGTTCACAAGTTCGCCGAACAGCAAACAATTTGGGGTGTTCGCGGCAAATTCGAATGCCGTGGAACACCCTTTAAAAGTCTATGGGAGAAATCAAAAATGCTAATTTTAAAGGCTTATATTCATGGTATTGTCATAAAAAGTGTTTGGGGACCTGGGTCCAGCTGTTTTTTCGGGAGCAGTGATTTTAATAATGCTTAAACTGAAACAATAAAAGTGTAATATCCCTTTAAATTTCGTACCTGGGGGGTGTCTATAGTATGCCTGTAAAGGGACGCATGTTTCCCGTGTTTAGAACAGTTTGAGAGCAAAATGACATTTCAAAGGAAAAAAAGTCATTTAAAACTACTCGCGGCTATTAATGAATTGCCAGTCCGACAATACACATAAAAGTTAATTGATAAAAACGGCATGGGAATTCCCCGCAGGGGAACCCTGAACCAAAATTTAAAAAAAAAAATGCCGTGGGGGGGTCCCCCTAAATTCCATACCAGGCCCTTCAGGCCTGGTATGAATATTAAGGGGAACCCCGGCCAAAATTTTTTTTAAAAATGGCGTGGGGTCCCCCTCAAAATCTATACCAGACCCTTCAGGTCTGGTATGGATTGTAAGGGGAACCCCACGCCGAAATAAAAAAAACGGCGTGGGGTCCCCCTCAAAATCTATACCAGACCTTTGATTTTAAGGGGATCCCCGCACCAAAATTTAAAAAAAAAACGGCGTGGGGTCCCCCTAAAAATCCAGACCCTTATCCGAGCACGCAACCTGGCAGGCCGCAGGAAAAGAGGGGGGGACAAGAGAGCGCCCCCCCTCCTGAACCGTACCAGGCCACATGCCCTCAACATTGGGAGGGTGCTTTGGGGTAGCCTCCCAAAACACCTTGTCCCCATGTTGATGAGGACAAGGGCCTCATCCCCACAACCCTGGCCGGTGGTTGTGGGGGTCTGCGGGCGGGGGGCTTATCGGAATCTGGAAGCCCCCTTTAACAAGGGGACCCCCAGATCCCGGCCCTCCCCCCTGTGTGAAATGGTAAGGGGGTACTTACCCCTACCATTTCACTAAAAAACTGTCAAAAATGTTAAAAATGACAAGAGACAGTTTTTGACAATTCCTTTATTTAAATGCTTCTTCTTTCTTCTTTCTTCTACCTTCCTTCAGTTTCTTCCTCCATCTTCTTCTTCTGGTTCTTCCTCCGGTGTTCTCGTCCGGCATCTTCCTCCGCTGCGTCGACGTCTTCTTCCCTTCTTCTCCTCGGGCCGCTCCGCATCCATGATGGCATGGAGGAAGGATCCCGCTCTTCTCTTCATCTTCTTCTCTTCATCTTCTTCTCTTCATCTTATTCTTTTCATCTTCTTGTCTTCATCTTCTTTTTGGGCCGCTCCGCATCCATGATGGCATGGAGGGAGGCTCCCACTGTGTGACGCTTCTGCTCTTCTGATGGTTCTTAAATAACGGGGGGGCAGGGCCACCCGGTGACCCCGCCCCCCTCTGACGCACTATGACCACAGGGAAGTCCCGTCAAGTCACCGTGCTTCAGAGGGGGTGGGGTCACCGGGTGGCCCTGCCCCCCCCGTTATTTAAGAACCGTCAGAAGAGGAGAAGCGTCACACAGCGGGAGCCTCCCTCCATGCCATCATGGATGTGGAGCGGCCCGAAAAGAAGATAAGAAGATGAAGAGAAGAAGATGAAGAGAAGAAGATGAAGAGAAGAGCGGGAGCCTCCCTCCATGCCATCATGGATGCGGAGCGGTCCGAGGAGAAGAAGGGAAGAAGACGCCGATGCCGCGGAGGAAGATGCCGGACGAGAACACCAGAGGAAGAACCAGAAGAAGAAGAAGATGGAGGAAGAAACCGAAGGAAGATAGAAGATAGAAGAAAGAAGAAAGAAGAAGCATTTAAATAAAGGAATTGTCAAAAACTGTCTCTTGTCATTTTTAACATTTTTGACAGTTTTTTAGTGAAATGGTAGGTACCCCCTTACCATTTCACACAGGGGGTAGGTCCGGGATCTGGGGGTCCCCTTGTTAAAGGGGGCTTCCAGATTCCAATAAGCCCCCTGCCCGCAGACCCCCACAACCACCGGCCAGGGTTCTGGGGATGAGGCCCTTGTCCTCATCAACATGGGGACAAGGTGTTTTGGGGGGCTACCCCAAAGCACCCTCCCAATGTTGAGGGCATGTGGCCTGGTACGGTTCAGGAGGGGGGGGGCGCTCTCTCCCCCCCCTCTTTTCCTGCGGCCTGCCAGGTTGCGTGCTCGGATAAGGGTCTGGATTTTTAGGGGGACCCCACGCCGTTTTTTTTTTAAATTTTGGTGCGGGGATCCCCTTAAAATCAAAGGTCTGGTATAGATTTTGAGGGGGACCCCACGCCATTTTTTTTTTTTTTTTACATTTTGGCCAGGGTTCCCCTTAATATCCATACTAGACCTGAAGGGCCTGGTATGGAATTTAGGGGTCCCCCCACGTCATTTTTTTTTTAAATTTTGGTTCGGGGTTCCCCTGTGGGGAATTCCCATGCTGTTTCCATGCTGTTGTATCAATGAACTTTTATGTGTATTGTCGGACCGGCAATACATTAATAGCCGCAAGTAGTTTTAAATGACTTTTTTTCCTTTGAAATGTCATTTTGCTGTCAGACTGTTCTAAACACGGGAAACATGCGCCCCTTTACAGGCATACTATAGACACCCCCCAGGTACGAAATTTAAGGGGATATTACACTTTTATTGTTTCACTTTAAGCATTATTAAAATCACTGCTCCCAAAAAAACGGACGTTTTTAAAACTTGTTTTTGCATTGATCCATGTCCCCTGGGGCAGGACCCGGGTCCCCAAAAACTTTTTATGCAAATAACTTGCATATAAGCCTTTAAAATTAGCACTTTTGATTATTCATGTTCATGTCCCATTGCCTTTAACGGTGTTCGTGTGTTCGAACGAATTTTTTGCCTGTTCGCATGTTCTGGTTCGTACCGAACAGGGGGGTGTTCGGCTCATCCCTACTCCCAACTGTCGCTGATTTCGAGGGACTGTCCCGGATTTCGAACAAAGTCCCTCTTTCCTCCTCATTTGTCCCTCATTTTGATCTGATCTATACAGTTGTATATAAAATGCTCACTTTATCTTTCAAATAGTGTTTCCCAGTGATAAACCTTTCATCCAATTTCTAAATTGCTGCATTTGTACTGGATGCATAAATTGCAAACGCCAGTATAAAGGAATAGTAGTGGTAAAAAAAAAAGCACTTGTGGGTTTCAACCAATCTTTTTTTGGTATGATTCTCACTTAAGGGGGCGTGGCAGTGGTGTGTCCTATGCCTACATACTTTTGCTAATAGGTGTCCCTTATTGCCATCTCAGAAAGTTGGGAGGTATGACCGCTACCAGTTAAAGCTGGAGCTAATTTTAGTAGATGCTTTGTATCTATCAAAATTGAAGGAGAATGCAGTTGACCAATATCCACCATAATGGCCAATGATCCGTAAACTCTGGCCACTTGACAGATGCCTTAAAGTTTTGTCCAAACTATTTTAGAATTATGCAATCATACTGGGCATAGATCTACCTACCACTTTTAATTTTAGAATTTCATAGCTAAATATGTGCTCAATAAAAGCAGCCCGGGAAGTTGGAACAGAGAATTTAGAATTTGGAATATGGAATTTGGCACACGGAACACAGAATTTGGAATTCGGAACATAGAACATGGAACTTGGAATTCGGAACACAGAATTTGGGACACGGAATACGGAATTTGAAATTCGAAATTTGGAACACGGAATCTGGAATTCGGAGTTGTAAATACTGAATTTGGAATTCGGAACACGGAATTTGGAATTCGGAACACGGAATTTGGAAATCGGAATACAGACTTTGGAATTTGGAATAGGTAACACGGAATTTGTAATTTGGAAAATGGAATACGGAATTTGTAATTTGTAATACGTAACACGGAATTTGTAATTTTGAATTTGGAATTTAAAACACGAAATAAGCAATTCGGAATTTGAAATTTGGATCACAGAATTTGGAATTTGGAGTTGTAAATACTGAATTTGGAATTCGGAACACGGAATTTGGAATTCGGAACACGGAATTTGGAAATCGGAATACAGAATTTGGAATTCGGAATAGGTAACACGGAATTTGTAATTTGGAAAATGGAATACGGAATTTGTAATACGTAACACGGAATTTGTAATTTTGAATTCAGAAAATGGAATACAGAATTTGGAATTCGGAAAACGGAATTTGGAATTCGGAATACGTAACACAGAATTTGAAATTTAGAATTTAGAACATGGAATTTGGAACACGGAACACAGAGTCTGAATTTTGGGAATTGGAACAGGGAATTTGGAACACGGAACACAGAATTTGGAATTTGGGATTTGGAATGCGAAATTTGGAATTCAGAACACGGAACACAGAATTTGGAATTTGGAACATAGAACACGGAATTTGGAACATGTCACACGGTATTTGGAACATGGAACACGGAATTTGGAATTCGTAATATGGAACTTGGAATTCGGGAACATAGAACACGGAACACAGAATTTGGAATTCGGAAAACACAATGCAGAATTTGGAATTCGGAATATGGAACACGGAATTTGGGATACGGAATTTGGAATTCGGAACATGGAACATGGAATTTGGAATTTGGAAGACGGAATACGGAATTTGGAATTCGGAACTCGGAACTCGGTATTTGAAATTTGGAATTTGGAGTTCGGAATTTGAAATTTGGAATTCGGAACACGGAATTAGAATTTTGGAATTTGGAACACGGAATTTGAAATTTGGAATTTGGAATTCGGAACACGGAATTTGAAATTCGGAATATGGAATTTGAAATTCGGAACATGGAACACTGAATTTGGAATATGGAATTTGGAATTCGGAACATGGAACACAGAATTTGGAATTCTGAATACAGGAACTTTGAATTTGGAACATGGAACACGGAATTTGGAATTCGGAATACGGAATTCGGAACACGGAACACTGAATTTGGAATACGGAATGTGGAATTCAGAACATGGAACATGGAATTTTGAATACGGAATTTGGAACTGGGAACACGGAATTTGGAATTTGAAACATGGAATACGGAATTTGGAATTCGGAATTCAGAACATGAAACACGGAATTTGGAATACGGAACATGGAACACGGAATTTGGAATTCGGAACACTGAAAACTGGAATTCGTAACATGGAACACGGAATTTGGAATTTGTAACACGGAACATGGAATTTTGAATACAGAATTTGGAATTTGAAATTTGGAGTTCGGAATATGGAATTTGGAATTCGGAGCATGGAATTTTGAATACGTAATTTTGAATACGTAATTATGACTGCAGAATTTTGAATACGGAATTTGGAACATGGAATTTGGAATTCAGAACATGAAAAAGGGAATTTGGAACTCGTAACATGGAATTTGGAATTCAGAACATGGAATTTGGAATTCGGAACACGGAATTTGGAATACAGAATTTGGAATTCGGAACATGAAATTTGGAATTCGGAACACGGAATTTGGAATTCGGAACATGGAACACGGAATTAGGAATTTTTAATTCGGAACATGGAATACAGAATTTGGATTTCAGAACATGGAACACGGCATTTGGAATTTGGATTTCCGAACATGAAACACGGAATTTGGAATAGGTAACGCAAAATTTAGAATTCGGAACACGGAACTTGGAATTTGGAATTTGAAATTTGGAATTCGTAACACGGAACATGGGATTTGGAATAGGGAACACGGAATTTGGAATTCAGAACAAAGAATTTGGAATTCGAAACACGGAATTTGAAATTTGGAATAGGAAACACGAAATTTAGAATTCGTAACACGGAATTTGGAATTTGAAATTTGGAATTCAGAACAAAGAATTTGGAATTCGAAACACGGAATTTGGAATTCGGAACACAGAATTTGGAATTCGGAACACGGAATTCGGGATTCGGAACACGGAATTCGGGATTCGGAACATGGAATTTGGAACACGGAATTTGGAATACAGAATTTGGAAATCGGAGCACGGAATTTGAAATTCGGAACACGAAATTTGAAATTCGGAACACAAAATTTGAAATTCGGAACACAAAATTTGAAATTCGGAACACAAAATTTGAAATTCGCAACACGAAACACGCAATTTGGAATTCAGAACACGGAATTTGGAATTCGAACACGGAATTTGGAATACGGAATTTGGAATTCGGAACACAGGACACTGAATTTGGACTTCGGAACACGGAATTTGGAATTCGGAACATGGAACACAGAATATAGAATACAGAATTTGGAATACGGAATTTGGAACAAATAATTTGGAATTCGGAACAAAGAATTTGGAATTCGGAACAAAGAATTTGGAATTCGGAATTTGGAATTCGAAACACAGAACATGGAATCTGGAATGCGGAATTAGGAATTCGGAACACGGAATTTGGAATATAGAATTTTTAATTTCAGAACATGGAATTTGGAATTCGGAACACGGAACACTAAATTTGGAATTCAGAACACGGAATTTGGCATTCTGAACACGGAACACAGAATTTGGAATGCGAAATTTGGAATTTGGAACACGGAACACAGAATTTGAAATTCAGAACAAGCAGCACGGAATTTGGAATATGGAATTTGGAACACGGAATTTGGAATTCGGAAAAAACAATGCAGAATTTGGAATTCGGAACATGGAACACGGAATTTGGAAAACATGGAACACGACATTTGGAATTTGGAATTCATAAATTTGGAAGATGGAACACGGAATTTGGAATTTGAGATTTGGAATTCGGAACATAGAACAAGGAATTTGGAATTCGGAACACGGAATACGGAATTTGGAATACGGAACACGGAATTTGAAGTTCGGAACAAAGAAAACTCAATTTGGAATATGGAATTTGGAATTTGGAATTTGAAACATGGAACGCGGAATTTTGAATACGGAATTTGGAACGCGGAACATGGAATTTGGAATTTGGAACATGGAACACGGAATTTGGAATTCAGAATTCGGAACATGAAACACAGAATTTGGAATTTGCATTTCGGAACATGGAACACGGAATTTGGAATTCGGAACAAGCAGCACGGAATTTGGAATATGGAATTTGGAACACGGAATTTGGAATTCGGAAAAAACAATGCAGAATTTGGAATTCGGAACATGGAACACGGAATTTGGAAAACATGGAACACGACATTTGGAATTTGGAATTCATAAATTTGGAAGATGGAACACGGAATTTGGAATTTGAGATTTGGAATTCGGAACATAGAACAAGGAATTTGGAATTCGGAACACGGAATACGGAATTTGGAATACGGAACACGGAATTTGAAGTTCGGAACAAAGAAAACTCAATTTGGAATATGGAATTTGGAATTTGAAACATGGAACGCGGAATTTTGAATACGGAATTTGGAACGCGGAACATGGAATTTGGAATTTGGAACATGGAACACGGAATTTGGAATTCAGAATTCGGAACATGAAACACAGAATTTGGAATTTGCATTTCGGAACATGGAACACGGAATTTGGAATTCGGAACACAGAAAAAATTTGGAATACGGAACTTGTCATTTAGAATTCGGAACATGGAACACGGAATTTGGAATTCGGAACATAGTTACATAGTAGGTGAGGTTGAAAAAAGACACAAGTCCATCAAGTCCAACCTATGTGTGTGATTATGTGTCAGTATTTCATTACATATCCCTGTATGTTGCGGTCATTCAGGTGATTATCTAATAGTTTCTTGAAGCTATCAATGCTCCCCGCTGAGAACACCGCCTGTGGAAGGGAATTCCACATCCTTGCCGCTCTTACAGTAAAGAACCCTCTACGTAGTTTAAGGTTAAACCTCTTTTCTTCTAATTGTAATGAGTGGCCATGAGTCTTATTAAACTCTCTTCTGCGAAAAAGTTTTATCCCTATTGTGGGGTCACCAGTACAGTATTTGTAAATTGAAATCATATCCCCTCTCAAGCGTCTCTTCTCCAGAGAGAATAAGTTCAGTGCTCGCAACCTTTCCTCATAACTAAGATCCTCCAGACCCTTTATTAGCTTTGTTGCCCTTCTTTGTACTCGCTCCATTTCCAGTACATCCCTCCTGAGGACTGGTGCCCAGAACTGGACAGCATACTTCAGGTGCGGCCGGACCAGAGTCTTGTAGAGCGGGAGAATTATCGTTTTATCCCTGGAGTTGATCCCCCTTTTAATGCATGCCAATATTCTGTTTGCTTTATTAGCAGCAGCTTGGCATTGCATGCCATTGCTGAGCCTATCATCTACTAGGACCCCCAGGTCCTTTTCCATCCTAGATTCCCCCAGAGGTTTTTTCCCCCAGTGTATAGATTGCATTCATATTTTTGCCACCCAAATGCATTATTTTACATTTTTCTACATTGAACCTCATTTGCCATGTAGTCGCCCACCCCATTAATTTATTCAGGTCTTTTTGCAAGATTTCCACATCCTGTGGAGAAGTTATTGCCCTGCTTAGCTTAGTATCGTCTGCAAATACAGAGATTGAACTGTTTATCCCATCCTCCAGGTCGTTTATGAACAAATTAAATAGGATTGGTCCCAGCACAGAACCCTGGGGAACCCCACTACCCACCCCTGACCATTCTGAGTACTCCCCATTTATCACCACCCTCTGAACACGCCCTTGTAGCCAGTTTTCAATCCATGTACTCACCCTATGGTCCATGCCAACAGACCTTATTTTGTACAGTAAACGTTTATGGGGAACTGTGTCAAATGCTTTTGCAAAATCCAGATACACCACGTCTACGGGCCTTCCTTTATCTAGATGGCAACTCACCTCCTCATAGAAGGTTAATAGATTGGTTTGGCAAGAACGATTCTTCATGAATCCATGCTGATTACTGCTAATGATATCATTCTTATTACTAAAATCTTGTATATAGTCCCTTATCATCCCCTCCAAGAGTTTACATACTATTGATGTTAGGCTAACTGGTCTGTAATTCCCAGGGATGTTTTTTGGGCCCTTTTTAAATATTGGTGCTACATTGGCTTTTCTCTAATCAGCTGGTACCATTCCAGTCAATAGACTGTCTGTAAAAATTAGGAACAACGGTCTGGCAATCACCTGACTGAGTTCCCTAAGTACCCTCGGATGCAAGCCATCTGGTCCCGTTGATTTATTAATGTTAAGTTTCTCAAGTCTAATTTTAATTCCGTCCTCTGTTAACCATGTAGGTGCTTCCTGTGTTGTGTCATGAGGATAAACACTGCAGTTTTGGTTACTGAAGCCCCCCGATTCACTCGTGAATACTGAGGAGAAGAATAAATTCAATACCTTTGCCATCTCCCCATCCTTTGTAACCAGATGTCCTTCCTCATTCTTTATGGGGCCAATATGGTCTGTCTTCCCTTTTTTACTGTTTACATACTTAAAGAATTTCTTGGGATTTTTTTTCCTCCGCTATGTGTCTTTCATGTTCTATCTTAGCCGTCCTAATTGCACCCTTACATTTCTTATTGCATTCTTTATAAAGTCTGAATGCTGAGGATGATCCCTCAACCTTGTATTTTTTGAAGGCCTTCTCCTTTGCTTTTATATGCATTTTTACATTGGAGTTAAGCCATCCAGGATTTTTGTTCGCTCTTTTAAATGTATTACCCAATGGGATACATTGGCTAATGCCCTTATTTAATATGCTCTTAAAGCAAACCCATCTCTCCTCCATATTCTTTGTTCCTAATATTTTATCCCAATTTATGCCTTTTAGCAAGGTTTGTAGTTTAGGGAAGTTGGCTCTTTTGAAATTCAGTGTCTTTGTGTTCCCTTCATGTTTCCTATTTGTGTGATTTATACTGAAACTAATTGACCTGTGATTGCTGTTACCTAAATTGCCCCGTATTTCCACATCTGTGATCAGGTCTGTATTGTTGGTAATCAGTAGATCCAGTAATGTTTTATTTCTAGTTGGTGCGTCTACCATCTGACCCATAAAATTGTTCTGCAAGACATTAAGGAACTGGCGAGCCTTAAATGAATGCGCGGTTCCCACCGCCCAGTCTATGTCTGGATAATTAAAATCCCCCATTATGATAACACTTCCCATCCTTGCTGCTAATCCAATTTGTGATAGGAGATCCGTCTCCACTTCCTCCCTCAGGTTAGGGGGCCTATAGCATACTCCCAGTATTATTTTCCCCTTAGCTTCATCCCTTTGGAGCTCTACCCATAAGGATTACACCTCCTCACTAGCTCCCTCAGTGATGTCATCTCTCACATTCACTTGTACATTATTCTTGATATATAGGCATACCCCTCCCCCTTTTTTACCCTCTCTATCCTTGCGGTATAGGGTATACCCTTGAATGTTTGCCAGCCAATCATGAGAGCTGTTGAACCAGGTCTCTGAAATTCCCACAAAATCCAAATCCTCCTTGTACAACAGTATCTCTAGTTCACCCATCTTGACCGCCATGCTCCTGGCATTGGTGAACATGCCACATAGTTTAGACCGGTCGCATATTGTCATCGTATTGGGTGTTTCAAGATTGCAACTAGGACTTGCTACTATACTCACCTTGTGTTTTTGTGCTTTGGTTAACCTATCACTAATGCCCCCAATACTACCCTCTGGAATATCTTCCGCGCTGGTTATCACTGTCTCTGGACCCTCCCCCATGGAATACGGAATTTGGAGTATGGAATTTGGAACATGGAACACAGAATTTGGAACATGGAACACGGAATTCGGAATATGGAATTCGGATTTCAGGACATGGAACACGGAATTTGCAATTCGGAACATGGAACACAGAATTTGGAATTCGAAACATGAAACACAGAATTTGGAATGTGGAACTTGGAACATGGAACACGGAATTTGGAATTTGGAACAGGTAACTTGGAATTTGAAATTTGGAATTCGGAATATGGAATTTGGAATTCGTAACACGGAACATGGAATTTTGAATACAGAATTTGGAATTTGAAATTTGGAATTTGGAATACAGAATTTGGCATTTGGAATTTGGAACATGGAATTTTAAATACGGAATTTGGAATAAGGAATTTGGAACACGGAATTTGGAATTCAGAACATGAAACAGGGGATTTGGAATTCGTAACACAGGATTTGGAATTTGGAATTCGGAACACGGAATTTGGAATTTGAAATTCGGAACACAGAATTTGGAAAATGGAATTTGGAATTTGCAACATGGAGCACAGAATTTGGAATTCAGAACACGGAATTTGGAACACGGAACACAGAATTTGGAACTCAGAGTTTGGTACACGGAACTTGGAATTTGGAATTCGGAACACAGAATTTGAAATTCGGAACACTGAATTTGGAATACGGAATTTGGAATTTGCAACATGGAACACAGCATTTGGAATTTGGAACACAGAATTTGGCATTTGGAAATCAGAACACGGAATTTGGAACACGGAATTTGGAATTTGGAACATGGAACACGAAATACGGAATTTGGAATTCGGAACATGGAACACGGAATTTGGAATTCAGAAAACACAATGCAGAATTTGGAATTCAGAACATGGAACACAGAATTTGGAATTCGGAACATGGAACACAAAATTTGGAAATTGGAATTCATAAATTTGGAACATGGAACATGAAATTTGGAATTCATAAATTTGGAACATGGAACACGGAATATGGAATTTGGAATTTGGAACGTGGAACACGAAATTTGGAATTTTTAATTAATAAATTTGGAACATGGAACACGAAATTTGGAATTCGGAACATAGAACACGGAATTTGAAATTCGGAACACGGAATATGGAATTCGGAACACGGAACTTGAAATTTGGAATTCGGAACACGGAATTTGATATTTGGAATTTGGAATTTGGAACATGGAATTTTGAATACGGAATTTGGAATATGGAATTTGGAACAGTTATCACGGAATCTGAAATTTGGAACTCAGAATACGGAATTTGTAACATGGAACATGGAATTTTGAATACGGAATTTGGAATTTGAAATTTGGAATTCGGAATATGGAATTTGGAATTCGAAGCACGGAATTTGGAATTTGGAACATGGAATTTTGAATACGGAATTTTGAATACGGAACTTGGAATACGGAATTTGGAACATGGAATTCAGAACATGAAACAGGGAATTTGGAATTCGTAACACGGAATTTGGAATTTGGAACACGGAACTTGGAATTTGGAATTCAGAACATGGAATTTGGAATTCTGAACACGGAATTTGGAATACGGAATTTGGAATTCGGAACAACGGAATTTGGAATTCGGAACATGGAACACGGAATTTGGAATTTGGAACATGGATTACGGAATTTGGATTTTGCAACATGGAACACAGCATTTGGAATTTGGATTTCCGAACATGTAACACGGCATTTGAAATTTGGAATTTGGAATAGGGAACACGGAATTTGGAATTCGGAACACGGAACTTGGAATTTTGAATTTGAAATTTCGAATTCAGAACATGGAACATAGAATTTGGAATAGGAAACACGGAGTTTGGAATTTAGAACAAAGAATTTGGAATTCGGAACATGGAATTCAGTGTCATGGTTATGCAATAGAGTTTCTGTCAGCTTACCTGTCTTCATGTGTTCATCTCTAAAATCCAGCTGACCCTCACCTGACTGGTTTTATAACCTCTCCTCTAGCATGGCCCCACCCCAGGCCCTATCAGGGAACCCTATATAACCTGTGCACTGCAAGTCAGCAGTGCTGATCAACCATTGTGTTTTAGCTTCCGTGTGTACTTGCTGTGTTTCCTACATCTGATTCCTGTTACCAACTTTGGCCTGTTCTTGACTCTCCCTGTCTGCTTGTTACCCTGACCTTTGGCGTGTTATGTTCATGATCATGATGTCATTTCCTGTCACCCTGTGCTTCTGTTCTCTCAAATAAGACAAGAAGGGCTCAGCTATGTATCCAGCATTATCTTGCCTGGCCTCCCCATAAGTCCTGGCCTCAGCACTGACCCAGGAAAATAGCTGGCTTGTGTCCTGCAGCAGCAAGTTAGCAGTGGAGAAGTGAGCGAAACAACCCAACACACAAGGATAGTGTGGAATTATCCCGGTATCTTGGAGTTGCATTTACATCCCTCCATGGTGTGACCGATCCCTTGCGGCTTGGTGGACTATTGCCTTTCAACCACTCCTTCTGGATAAAGGCCCCGACCAGGTTAAGGTCGCAAGTTCCTTTGGGCTTGCCTTGCGGTAAGCGCGCATTTTTATTGACGCTATCACAGTGGTGCGGTGGAGGAATCATTCACTTAATTAGTGCATCTAATACGACTATGAAGACCGGGATTTGGGCCTAAGGCCTCTTCACATTTATATATTTATATATTTTTATGGACTATTCCTTATCCAATTACTGCTGTTTATATTTATTTAGTGGTTTTCTATTTTTCTAGGTTTATGGCTATATACACAATCTATATGGTTAAATTACATATCCGAGCACTAATCAATTACTTTTTGGGATACTAGCGCTGCTACCTTTTTATAATTTATATGTTTCTTCTTGTCTGCTAGTCGCCCTGACCTTTGGCTTACCCCTTACTTCCCTGTCGTTCCAGCCTGCTGCCTCCTTCCTCTTCTCCTGTAGTCTACGGTGAGCGTGAGCTGGGAGACCCTGGGGCCGCGACCTGGAGCCAGACTACAGCGCAGTCCATCCTCACCACTAGAAGCTCTGGTGAACACCCACTGGCTCTTAGACTCCGCGCCCTGGGGAATCTATGCTCTAGCTCCCACTGGGATCCATGTTAGTTATTCTGTAGACCTGCTTCCTGAATCTTCCAGGGTTCACCCCGCAGCAGTCAGTCCTAGGGTCCACTACCTTAGCGGTGCACTTCCGACTCCTACAAAGTGCATCTGTCACCTGGTCTCAGGTGACCTGACAGTTTCATCAGCCATGGACCCGGCTGATGTGCCGCTACCCGCAGATGATCCGTTGCAGGGCTTAGTTCGCAGACTTGAGACCCAGGAATCGCATCAGACCCAGGTGATGCGATTCCGTCAGGATTTGGCATCCCGTTTTGAACAGGTTCAAGCATCATTAGGATCCCCGGTTCAACAACCTCAACCTCTATCTGATGCTGCACCTATTGCACCAATCGCAGCCACACATTCATTACATCTGCCAGCTCCGGCCCGTTTCTCTGGGGACTCCAAGGCCTGCAGGGGGTTCCTTAGCCAGTGCACAATTCATTTTGAGCTTCAGCCCCAAAACTTCCTTTCCGATCGGGCAAAGGTAGCCTATATTATATCCCTCCTGTCCGGCGAGGCGTTAGCCTGGGCTGCGCCTCTGTGGGATCTAAATGATCCAGTGGTTTCTAGCCTGTCTGATTTCTTGAAACTTTTTCGGAATATCTTCGAGGAACCGGGTCGTGTCTCCTCAGCGGCCAGCGCCCTTTTACGTCTCCGTCAAGAGTCCGTTTCTGTGGTACAGTACTCTCTTCATTTTCGTACTTTGACTGCTGGGCTGAGTTGGAATAATGAGGCCCTAGTTGCAACCTTTTTACATGGCCTCTCTGATAGAGTGAAGGATGAATTTGCAGGAAGATCTCTCCCTGCTGATCTGGATGGTGTCATCACCTTGTGTAACTAGATCGATATTCGCTTTCAGGAGAGGGCCCTGGAAAAAAGACGCCAGCACTCCCCATTCTTTAGGCAGCCTGAGCTCCATGTCCCTTCTCTTCATTCCGAGAAGCACCTCCTGCCTGCTGAGGAACCTATGCAGCTGGGCCGGACCAAGTTATCTCCCAAAGAACGCACTAGGTGCAGAACTCTGGGCCTGTGCCTCTACTGTGGAGTCAAAGGTCATTTTCGTGATACTTGTTCTCTTTGTCCGGAAAAACGCTCGGGGCTAATACATCTGGAAGGTGGATCATTGGACCCTGAAATATCACCTTCACCTTCTCGTCTTCTCATTTCTGTGTTCCTTCATGTTGGCGCTTCCCCTCGTTCGGTCTCGGCATATCTGGATTCCGAAGCCCCTTACAACGCCATTGGTGGTCTTGGCGATTGATGGCACTGTTCTCCCAGGGGGCCCTATCCGCTTCCAGACCCTCCCTGTTAAGATGTCGGTAGGGACACTCCACCAGGAGTGGATATCCTTCCTTGTCTTACCTAAGGCTTCATCTCCTATCATATTAGGTCTTCCTTGGTTACGGCTCTATTCTCCACATGTTGACTGGACTGCTGGACAGATCTTGACTTGGGGTTCCTCCTGTTCCTCCTCCTGCCTACTCAAGGTTACCCCAAAAGAGAAACTTCCTGTTGCCACCATCCCAGTATTTTCTGCTCTTCCTGCTGCATATAGCGATTTCTGGAATGTCTCCTGCAATAGTCGGGCTGAGGCACTCTCTGGGTCGTGTGGCACTCTGGATGAGGAGCCCACCTGTGAACCTGAGCCGATCAGTCACTCCAGTTTGCATGGCCATTTCCCTTTGCCTGTCCCTGGACCCCCTTGGACACACACCCAGGCTGACTCGTCCACAAGTTCCACAGTTGCTACGCCCTGCGATGCAATTCTGGTGGTCCCTGCACCTGGCGATGCTGTTCAGTCGGCCTCTGCACCAGTCCAGCCTATGCCCAGTGAGCTTCCTGCTTCTTGTTCAGGACCTTCTGTAACCTGGCCTCACCCTACTGCTACCACGTCACCTTCTAACCAACCTGACCTCAGGGATCCACTGACCTCTACCCAGTCTGGTGGTCCTGTGTTGGATGTCCAACTTATCTTTAAGGGTCTGGGGGACCCTGCTCAGACTTCTGATGGTCTTCTCGTGCCCTTACCCATTCCCAAAAAGCCTTTAGTCCTCAATAAGTCCTTTCGTCCTCTCCCTACCTCGGTTCCGGTCTCTGAGGATAATCTAAAGTATGAGGTTAGTCAAGTTTTGGATTCCCGGCATCTGAGGTGCTCCTCGTCTATTGAGGAGGTTCCACCTGGAGTTTCCCTTTAAGCCTGGGCACAGGCGGGGGAGGCCTCATAAGAGGGGGGTAATGTCATGGTTATGCAATAGAGTTTCTGTCAGCTTACCTGTCTCCATGTGTTCATCTCTAGAGACAGCTGACCCTCACCTGACTGGTTTTATAACCTCTCCTCTAGCATGGCCCCACCCCAGGTCCTATCAGGGAACCCTATATAACCTGTGCACTGCAAGTCAGCAGTGCTGATCAACCATTGTGTGTCAGCTTCCATGTGTACTTGCTGTGTTTCCTACGTCTGATTCCTGTTACCGACTTTGACCTGTTCTCGACTCTCCCTGTCTGCTTGTTACCCTGACCTTTGGCGTGTTATGTTTCTACTTGTCTGCTAGTCGCCCTGACCTTTGGCTTACCCCTTACTTCCCTGTCGTTCCAGCCTGCTGCCTCCTTCCTCTTCTCCTGTAGTCTATGGTGAGCGTGAGCTGCGAGACCCTGGGGGCCACAACCTGGAGCCAGACTGCAGCGCAGTCCATCCTCACCACTAGAGGCTCTGGTGAACACCCACTGGTTCTTAGACTCCACGCCCTGGGGAATCTATGCTCTAGCTCCCACTGGGATCCATGTTAGTTATCCTGTAGACCTGCTTCCTGAATCTTCCAGGGTTCACTCCGCAGCAGTCAGTCCTAGGGTCCACTACCTTAGCGGTGCACTTCCGACTCCTACAAAGTGCATCTGTCACCTGCTCTCAGGTGACCTGACATTCAGAACACGGAATTTGGAACATGGAATTTGGAATACGGAATTTGGAAATCGGAATACAGAATTTGGAATTCGTAACACGGAACATGGTATTTTGAATACAGAATTTGGAATTTGAAATTTGGAATTCGGAATACGGAAATTTGGAATTCGGAACATGAAACTTTGAATACGTAATTTTGAATACCTAATTTTGAATATGGAATTTGGAATACGGAATTTGGAACATGAAATTTGAGATTCAGAACATGAAACAGGGAATTTGGAATTCATAATACGGAATTTGCAACACGGAATATGGAATTTGGTACACGGAACTTCGAATTTGGAATTCAGAATATGAAATTTGGAATTCGGAACATGGAATACGGAATTTGGATTTCAGAACATGGAACACGGCATTTGGAATTTGGATTTCCGAACATGAAACACGGAATTTGGAATAGGGAACACTGAACACGGAACTTGGAATTTTGAATTTGAAATTTGGAATTCAGAACATGGAACATGGAATTTGGAATAGGGAACACAGAATTTGGAATTTGGAACATGGAATTTGAAATTCGGAACACAGGACACTGAATTTGGAATTCGGAAAACGGAATTTGGAATTCAGAACATGGAACACAGAATTTGGAATACAGAATTTGGAATTTGGAATATGGAACATGGAATTTGGAATACGGAACAAGGAATTTGGAATTCGGGACACGGAATTTGGAATACGGAATTTGAAATTCAGAACACAGAATTTGGAATTTGGAATTCGGAACACAGAACACTGAATTTGGAATTCGGAAAACGGAATTTGCCATTCGGAACACGGAACACAGAATTCAGAACACAGAATTTGGAATTCGGAATACGGAATTTGGAACAAGGAACATGGAATTTGGAATACGGAATTTGGAATACGGAACACGGAATTTGGAATACAGAACATGGAATTTGGAACACGGAATTTGGAATTCAGAACACGGAACACTGAGTTTGGAATTCGGACCACGGAATTTGGCATACAGAATTTGGAATTCGGAATATGGAATTTGAAATTTGGAATTAGGAATTCAGGATACGGAATTTGGAATTCAGAACACGGAACATGGAAGTATGCGTTTCTTCAGGGTCACAGTCTTTGGCAGATATATGGACAAGCGATAAACACATGTGCTAGCAAATTAATAGAGGAGTATTTGGTCACATAATTGTCTGTTTTTAACATGGAGCGAAAGGTGTTCTGGGTAGCAGTGGGAGGCAGGTCTTCTGCAGACATAACAGGAAAAAAATGAAGGGTTTTAGAGCATCTGCTGACAGATTCAGGAAGCATGGGAATGTGGACCTAGCAGATCACTAGCTCACAATCATAGCTCTTGCTGTCTTTATCGCCAATTATCTTCCTGCTTGGTTTACTTAACCTGTTCCCAGTTATATGCCTCATGGTTTCATCCTTCCGTCACACAATGCAAGCATCTTAGTTGTACATTCAGTATAAGAGCCACAGGAAATGAGCAGAGTACAGCATGTTACCATTGTGTTTTGCACTCTAATGGTTATGAACAGAACGTTCCATAATTTTTCTTGCAGATACAACAAACTGACAGGTTTATATCTGCAATAAACATTGTGTTTTTTTAAGCATGTCGAAATGGAACCTTATCTAAAAAATAAAATTGCAGCTATGTCTTTTCTGCAATAAAAGATTCTTCTCGGCTTGCTTACAAACTTCATTAGAAGGTACAATGAACTGCACATTCTCGCCGTGACAGGATGAATAAATTCCCATGTGCATTAATGAGAAGTACGTCATCTCATTTTTTTTTTAATTCCTTATTTTTGTTTACAGAGAATATGGTTAATAAGGTTACACAGCCAAGCAAAAAAAAGTAATCACAAAGGAAAACTGAGCCCTCAAACCAAATCAAGGGAGGCAATAAACAGTTTAAGAGATGCAGTACTGTATATTTAATCTATCAAATTCCGAGGCCTACAGTATATAAGCGATACCAGAGACACTGCAGAGTTTCAAGAACTTCATAAGATTGTACATTCGACTATCTCTTGCTCCAAGGAGATATTGGAAGAGATTTTGTAATGTATTTACGCAGCGCTTAACATATATATTGTACATTCACATCAGTCCCTGCCCTCAAGGAGCTTACAATCTAAGGTCTCTAACTCACATTCATACATGTATGAGGTGGTATCAAAAAGTTTTCGAGATCAGTTTTGTAACACACCAAATGATGGCAGCACAAGGCTGCACGCACAGTCACAGGGAGCACCGATATTCATAAGTCAGTGTGCCAAAAGACATCATGCTGTGTACATCAGGAGATGTGCAACTGGTGCTATTCTGACCACGTGCATTACCAAGTCTGCTTTTTAATCATGGACAGCAATGATGTCAATGATGACTACAATTAGTCGTTCGAGGTGTTTTCAGTGGCACGCGTGCTTCAAGAGTGGAGGAACATCACTGAAAGACGGCAAAAGATCAGGAAGACTTCAACGAGCTCAACCCTTGAAAATGTCAAAACCATTTGACAACTTGTGCATGATGATCATCGGAGAACAATCGCGTGTGTCATATTTAAACCGCCTCTAACAACTCATTGCAGCATCACCTTGAACTTGCCGAATCATGTCAAACGTCTCTGTGGCCCAGCTTCATGCAGAATCTCACTTTTGCTCTTTGTTCTAACTTCCTGACATGATGATATTGCAGATGTGGTAATGCATGTGGTCAGAATAACACCAGTTGCACACGACAATGTCTTTTGGCACACTGACTTATGAAGGTCGGTGCTCCCTGCGATTGTGCATGCAGCCTTGTGCTTCCATCCGTTGGCGTGTTCCAAAACTAGTCTCTAAACTTTTTGATACCACCTTGTACTAGAGCCAACGAACCTACCAGCATGTCTTTGGAGTGTGGAAGGAACCCCACACAGGCACAGGGAGAACATGCAAACTCCAAGGAGGTAGTGTCGTGGTTGGGACTCAAACCAGCAACCCTAGTGCTACTAGGGGGAAGTGCTAAACACTTTGCCACTGTAATTCTAAGCTAATACCTAAGAAGAGCAGATATCATCACATAGGACTGAATAACAGATCAGGTATTGTCCTACTTGAGCACCCATGGGAGAAGATGCCCAGGTAAGGCCAGTCAGGCTTTAAAATGTAGGCACCTGAAAAAAGGGACAGAGGAGCTTAGAAGCGTAGAGTCCCCACAGCGGGGAGTGCACTAGGATATAAGAATCAGGCTGGCCAATTAACATAGCTGAGGATGCCAAACCCAGTAGAAGTTGAAAGGCATAGTTCTCCTTTACCGAAAAACTGCCTATGCAGATAAGGGATGTCTGTAGCTAAAAATAAGCTGTGCAGTTTTGAACAATGGTGAATAATGCTCTTGCTATAGGTGTAGGCCATTTACATACCTCATGAAGCCTGCTTAGGGGCTCAGCATTCAAGAGCTTGCTCCTGTGACGGTGAAGGCGAACAGTAACAGATAGTCATCTCTTAGCACTGTCTTTAGCAATATCCAGGTAGGCTTCAGCAGGTATGTAAATAGCCTGCACCTATAGCAAGGGCATTATTTAACTTTAGTCAAAACTGCACAGTATGTTTTATCCACAGATGCCCCTTATCCTATAGAGGACTTTAGTTCCACTTTATTTATACTATTGTATGTAAAATTCTGCTTCTCGTATTACAGATCTGTTGTGCCTGATTTTAGGAAAATATTAGTAAAAACATTAGCTCACCCTGCATTGTTTCTACATCATAAACAGTTTCCTTAAAACCCAATCGCTGGTTTTCTAACAGATCATACTTTAGTGCATTGAGACACATCGACATGCTTTATTATGAATGGACTTCCAATGCAGCACAATGGATCAAAAAAATGCACATGACACTGCAGCATACCACAGCATGTGCACTGTGGAGAGCGGTGGTTGATCATGCGTTTGGGTGCCCTTCACAATGAATAGCACCGCAATGCACTACATATAGAGTAGGTTCATAGCTGTGCTGTTTAGGAGCAACACATAAGTATAAATGAGCCTGAATTTCGTATGAACTTTTACACTGATTCATTTTTTGGCAGCTTAAGGGCCATGTCACACTGATGTGCTTTTGATGCGTTCCCACTGAGGGTGCCTTTTTGAAGAGCTTTTGAAAAACTGCACCAAAGATACAGCATGCGGGATTTTTTAAAGTACAGTGCACCTGCAATGTGAACATCTACATAGGATTTACCTAGTGATCCTGACAAAGATCATTGTTCAGGCACATCCTGTTAAAGGGGCACAGCGATGTCCCTTGCTCAAGTTCTGCTGCTGCACTGTCACCTTCTTACAAAGGCTTCTGATGAAGACCTAAAATGGTTGTTTCAACACGCAGGCATGGTCCACTGTTACCACTACCAGGAAATCTGCTCTTAAAATGCCATTCGGACGTCACTGTTATGCATTTATGTAGTCAGTAAGTGGCTGCAAGGAGTCTGCAGGAGATCAACAGCACTGATATTTAACAAAAGATAAGAACATTTTTGGATTTGCCTGCACTTTTACTCCTGGTGACCCTGGTAAATCAGGACAATTAGAGAGAGTTGGACCAGCTATACACGGACCGAATTTCTTTCCATTGGTGATGCCGGAATCCCTCCTGCCTAGCCATTGTCTTCTACCAGCAGGGGGCGGGGAAAGCTGTCCCTGCTGGGAGAAGACAGCGATTATTGCTAGGAGCTAAAGCAGCCGCTAGCGATAATCGTAAGAGAATCAGGCAGTCTAGTTGTACCCAAGTCAATTGATCAACTTGGTACATTTAGCCTGCCCATTAACAGTTCGAATCTTGGCCGAGATTCGATTTGTGTATGGCCGGCCTTAATCTATCTACTGGGGATAAAACCAGACAGTACTTCTTACCCCTCATTATTATTATTATTTAAGGTACTTATATATCGCCGTCAATTTACGCAGCACTTTACATATACATTCTCATCCCTCTTTAAACAAAAAAACGTTTACCTTATTGTCTGGGGCATCATTGGGTTAAAGTGTGCAGTGATCAGCATCCTTACAGCAGTTTGATGTGGAAGTGATCAAATTAGCTAATACTGTTAAACCAAAGAAAACAGATACTTAAATCACATTATTTGTTCTGCTGTCAATACACCCAGTTAACAATAGATTCTTCCAAAAAGGTTTTCCCCATTTACTAAATGAGTATTAACATCAAAGAAACACCACATGAGTAGAGCTGTCTGTCCATCCAGCTGTAAACCAATGTCAGCTATAGGATGGTCAGAGGTTGTCCACAAAAAACACTACAGCCGACAGTGGTAATTTTGTATCAAGAGGTCTAAAATAATTAAAATGTATCTAAAGCTAAAACATTTGTAGTTATGGATAGTAGGGAAGGATTAAAACCTTTAATCAGCCTTAAATTACTGTTTGGGTCACTGCTTGGGAGATTCACTCCTCTTTTTCTTCTGGTGTCCTCTGTCACCGTACAGTTAAGCCTGGTACACACTCAGGGGCGGACTGACCATTTGGGCATTCGGGCACTGCCCGAGGGCCCCATGCCACTAAGGGGCCCCATCAGGGTTGCCAGCCTCAATAAAACCAGGGACAGTATGTAAAAATCTGTGTTTTTTAAAAAAATCCCAAGATTATAGCTGCCCCGCCTCTCCAGTACCTTTTCAGTGTGTGTATGTGTATACTGTGTGTGTATATTGTGTGTCTGTTTGTGTATACTGTATGTGTGTGTGTGTGTGTATATATACTGTGTGTGTATATTGTGTGTCTGTGTGTGTATACTGTATGTGTGTGGGTTTGTGTGTATACTGTGTGGCCCCAAAATCTATTGCCTGGGGGCCCCATAATCTTCTGCTATTGCCCGGGGACCCCATAATCTCCTATTGCCCGGGGGCCCCATGAGTTGTCAGTCCGCCCCTGTACACACTATTAGTTTTTTTCCGCTTAACCTGGCGGGTTGAACGAAAAAACACTGTCAGCTCCGGTCCGAGCTGCTGTACTAAAAAAACAACGTTGGTACAACGATCTCCCCTGCTAAACTGTTGTGTTCTGACAGGGGGACAGCCCCCTCCTCCAGAACACTCAGATCAGCGCTCTCAGCCATTGGCTGAGAGCACTGATCGGGAGTTGGTCGGCTGCTGGTTTTCTGTTGGGCCGGCTGGCATACACACGGGCCAAATATCGCTCGATTTTTATTGAAATTGGCCTGTGTGTATGGGGCTTAAGTGATGGGAAATCCAAAATTTTGCAACTTTAACCTTAATGGGTGAAGAAAATTCTTCTGATGGGGACACTTGTTCTGGTGACGACTCATTTTAGAGAGATTTCATGTCAATTCTTGTTGTGCCTCAAGAACATTTAGTGAAGAAAAGTCTCCCTTAAACAGAGTTCCAACCATTTTTACAAATTCATTTTATCCACATGTCCACCCGCAGTGCATTTCTAAATGGATAATATTTTTTTTATTTTTAATGTCTCAGTATCTTATTTTTAGCTGTGTATGCGGCACTTCCGGTCCGGGAACCTAGGCGATGCTGTCATAAGGCGATTCCCTTGGAATACTGGGATATCGCCGTCATCTATCCCAGGAGTCCAAGGGAAGGGAATCGCCCTATGATAACATCGCCTAGGCAGCCGGATCTAATACTGAAATCTCACGTTATTGCCCAACTGCACCTGACTTCCGGCTTGTCTTCAGATTGACAGGTTGCCATAACAACGGGGTGGTAACTTCCACCAACGCTGCTAAGGCAACCTGTAATCAACAAGCTGCACCAAGCAGTGTCTTTACTGCGCAGGCGTAAGATTAGGAGGTGCATGCTGGATAGCTAGCTGCACGGAATCCTGGAAGTAATAAGCAGTGGGCCTCAGATGCCCACATCCACCTGGGATAATGTGATCGATTACAGAATTAATCGAGATAGTGTGATCGATTACAGAAGAAGATGGGGCAGCCAAGGAGTGTGGCAGACCCAAGGTTTTCAATGAAGAACAAGTGCTGTGGTGTCACTGCACTTGTGGTCCTTTGGTATTTCCTCCAGCTCCATAAATTAAGGTTCGTACTTTGTTACAGACTCAGGGCTGAAGGAATAGTCTTCACAAGCATGTGCATTGCACCTGTAATCCACTGATCATCGTTGCAATGCTTTGCAGGCTCCAAAATTAAAAAACGAATAAGTGCACACTAGGCACGGGGCTCAGAATTTAGTGGAGAGCACAGTAACACCAGGGTCTACTTTAGTGATTTCCAACTTCCACAAGGATCCCACAGGTATGGCATATACATATTTACATTGGTCCAAGGTGGACCAATTTACCTATGCAAAAATAGCCATACCTAAACTTCAGCTTTAATTTAAATAATGCTTTGTTTTCCTCATGCTGGGATGATACAAGTAAGATCAGTTTTGTCTGAATTTTACTGAGAATTTCCATTCTGCCATATCAGGATCTCCAAGAATAGCAATTCTCTCCAGAAAAGGCTACATTTGCTTTAGAAAAGGTTTGCACTATGACATATTACACATGGACATTTCCCACAGGCGGATATCCCTTTATAGATTGAACAGGCTCTATTTCAGCATTCATTTGTCTCTGACCACTTAGGCCATTTAACATGTCATTAGGACATTCTCTCCGCTCAGAGGGACAAAGAAATTTGTGAAAAAGTGACATTTTGTGCTAGGTACATTTTAAGGTCTGCACATGTTCAGATGATAACATTAACGTTGCTTTAGAATGAGCTCACTTTTTTATCTATAGGAATATAATTTTCCAATGAGAAACAGAATTCTGTAAAGCTAAATTCAGATTAAAGCAGAAGTCTAGTACCAAAAATGTTTGGGCATACAGCAGCAGTCTACTAATGTACCTGTAATGAAGCATATCCCAGGGGCTGCTGATTAGTGTAATAACCTTCCGTTTGGTGATGCCCCATACTCCCAAATGCAGTGGTCTTCCAGGGATAAGAAGCTGTGACTGTGAACTGCGAAGGATTGTACCATTTGCCCTTTCCTCCTTGTCCCTTGGGCCATTCACAAACCTCCTAGTATTATTTTCCCAAAATTCAAGCCATTCTGTGAAAAGAGTAGGGGGGGGCAGAATCTATATCCTCCCTAGATGAAACAAGCCTTAATCCTTGCAGTGTAGAATGACAAGTACCTGTCTATCTGGGTGGATAAAGTGAAATCACACAAATGGGTAAGGGGTGACGGAAGGGATTACCATGTCCCAGTGCATATACAGAACCAATCCTTAAAAAAGTGTTATAGGGCGTACACACGGTCGGACTTTGTTCGGACATTCCGACAACAAAATCCTAGGATTTTTTCCGACGGATGTTGGCTCAAACTTGTTTTGTCTACACACGGTCGCACAAAGTTGTCGGAATTTCCGATCGCCAACCACGCGGTCACGTACACCACGTACGACGAGACTAGAAAAGGCCGGTTCAGAACCAAGCGCGGCACCCTTTGGGCTCCTTTTGCTAATCTCGTGTTAGTAAAAGTTTGGTGAGAGACGATTCGTGCTTTTTCAGACTCGTGGTTATCAGATCGTTTTCTGCCGTTCAGTTTGTGCTTGTGGGTTTGTATCTGCTCTTCAGTGTGTGCAAGCAAGTTCCGCGTGACTTTAGTCATTGTATTCTTGTTCGTTCGTTACTGTTTTTCAGGTCGCTCTTCACAGGCCTTGCTGTTCTTCGGTGCGTTCTGTGCAGCCGACCGTTTTCTAGCCATGTTGCGTATGCGTACTCCTCGTTCGTGCTGTGCGGGGGCTTGGTGTTGGGGTCCTGACCTTGACACAAGTCCAGTCCATGAACAGGGTGGGGAGGAGTTCATGGACCAAGAATTGGTTGCTTCAGCGTGACCAGTTCTCTCATATGCCTTTGCTCCATGAGATCCGTGAGAATAATCCTGATGATTTCAGGAACTTTCTCAGGATGACGGACCCCGTGTTTCACCGTTTGTTGGCTTGGCTGACCCCTTATATTAGCAGGCAGGATACCTGCATGAGGCAAGCCATCGCTCCGGAGCAGAGGTTGGTCGCTACCCTGCGGTATTTGGCCACAGGGAGAAGCCTGCAGGACCTCAAGTTCTCGACAGGCATCTCCCCCCATGCTCTGGGGATCATTATCCCAGAGACCTGTTCTGCCATCATCCAGGTCCTGCAGAAGGAGTATATGAAGGTAAGATTTTTATCCTTTAATATCACATTTTATTGTATTGAATGTTTGACAATATATTGTATTTATTTCCTCATTCCCTAATTACCATGATTGGAATATGCTGTGAATGTCCCCTTTGTCCTCATGCATGCTGGATTTTTATGTAATTATTATTTTAGGTCCTTCATACATATTTGCCCTTCAATAACCTCCCCAGCATGGTGTCTCCTGGCCCTATATTCACCTCATGTAGTCACTTAATGTATTTTTTCTGCTCCATAGTAGTGCTTTACCCCAAACACCCCCTAAAATGTTTTGAAATGTCATTTTTGCTTTAAATTCTGGCAGAGTGCCAGAGGCTTTTTTTTTGGTGGTGTCCCCAAATAATTTTTAGTAACTCTCCCTCCCCCAACTGCTAAGTCAGCTGATCCCAATTCATTATCCTCAATGATCTATCTGCTGACTTTGCCAACCCCATACACACTATACCCATCTCTTTTGTGCTCAGATTTATGGATGAATTCCCCAAAGCATGTAGTGCAAGGGCCTGCCTGTATACTTTCAAATGGTACTGTTTAAAGTTTTTTTATTCTATTATTATCTTGATAGGTAATAGCAGAATGTCCAAATGTCCTCAAATGTGTACAGTGTGTATTTATATCTTTGTATTATGACACTTCTTACCTGTCAAGTGGGCTGCCAATAGTGTAACTAAGGAGGGGCTGTTCTAAGTAATACCCTGTATTTAGGCATTTATCTCTCAATGAAGTGAAGAGGGTTACCTGTCCAAGATTTCCACACACCCCTATAATGTTAGAAATGGCCCATGAGAGGGGGGGAGGGGGAATATGATAGGTGTACCTTATACTTTGGTGTTGTTAAATTCCCCTTAATAAATGCTATCTGGAGGTTGCCCCATAATGTTTGTGCCTAATCTGCTTGCCATGTTTCTGATCAAAAATAGTAATGTTTATTGTTTTTTCCTCAACAGTTTCCTTCCACGCCACAGGAATGGCAGACTGTGGCCTCCCACTTTGCCCAGCGGTGGGACTTTCCTAACTGCGGAGGGGCAAATGATGGGAAACACGTCCACATCGTCCCACCACCCAACTTGGGGTCGTACTATTTCAACTATAAGGGGTTCAATAGTATAGTGATGTTGGCGGTGGTGTTGGCTAATTACGACTTCCTGTATGTGGACGTGGGGAAGAATGGCCGGATGTCCGATGGTGGAGTCATCGCCCAGATGGAGTTTTACAGGTGTCTCCAGAATGGCAGCTTGGACTTGCCAGCTCCAGAGGACAATGTTGAAGGACTCCCATTTGTGTTAGTTGCTGATGAAGCGTTTGCGCTGGGGGACCACCTGATGCGGCCATTCCCAATGAGGACCCTCACCCCGGAACAGAGGGTTTTTAATTACCGGCTGGCCAGAGCCCAAAGAGTGGTGGAGAACACATTTGGAATCCTGGCCAGCCGGTTCCGCCTATTTCTGACACCCATCCATATGGCGGAGTATAAACTGAACCATATTATACTTGCCTGCTGTGTTCTCCATAACTGTTTAAGGAAACATTCGGCCAACTATGCTGGCTCAGTTGGGCCTGAGGCCGGAATGATACATCAAACCACACTGACGGTGCTTGAAAGCGGCCGTCCTGGCTTGCCCTCCCTGAGTGCCCGTGATGTCCGGTTACGGTACCTGGAGTTCTTTGCGGGTAGGGGGGCTATCAATATGCCAGCAAATCTGTGAAGCCTTTTTATAATAAAACAAAAAAAAATTCTTTGTGGACATTTACTGCTTGTGTTTGTTTTAGCTGACCCTGACAGAAATGTTTTGAGTGCAGAAAATGGCGTGATTGTGTAACCTTATACAAAGCACTGTTGGCTGTTATTTACTAAATGCAAAAACACATTTCACTACAAGTGCACTTGCAACTGCACTGAAACTGCACTTGTAGTGCAAAGAGGATTTGCCCTTAGGAAACAACCCCCATTTTTGCTGAAAACAGCAATGACATCACCACAAAAGTGTTGTAGCGTTGAGACAATAATCCACACATTCTTGATTAACAATCTTTTTAATACCTGCACAATCACATGTGCATTTACCAAAGGTTTTTCAAACAAACCAACATGTTTGTTGTATAACAATTTTTGGGGTAGCATTATCAAAACTCAAAATGTCCATTTTAGATAAAACAGGCTTGTGTAAAACCAACAAGAAAGACACAAATCTTGAACTTACAAACGTCACATTTGGTAGAATTTGAAGGCAATATCAGACATGAGTATTTAGGAACTGTGTTTGATATTGCGTTCAGATGGGGTGAAGTCACCCCAGGAAAAGCCAAATTTGGAAGATGCACACCAATTTAACAATGTCAACATGTGCGACCTGCCATCACGGGGGATCAAGGGACGTGTTTTGGGGGAGCAACCCCTTCCTCACCGCTACTTTATTATTGAGGAAGGGGTTGCACCCCCAAAACGCGTCCATTGATCTCCCGTGATGGCAGATAGCACATGTTGGCACACTGTGTGCATCCTCCAAATTTGGCTTTGGAAAAAATCACAAAAACATTTAGCACATTGTAGCACACAAAAGAAGAAAGTGATTTGGAGGGGCTTTAAACTCGCCCCAAAACATCAATGATGTTTTTATTTTTTGGAATAACATCATTGATGTTTTTCTTGATGATTTCCAATTGTAAATTACACCCCATGATCTCCCCGATCAGGATCTGGGCACTTTCGGATGTGAAAGGATCTGGATCCACAACCTCACGATCACCTAAAAAGAGAGGAACCCCAAAATAAATTAGGTCTAAAAAAAATGCCGCCATCCATCTCTTACCTGAGCCTGTGGTCGCAGACACTCACCTGTTGTGGTGACTAGTTCCACCACGTCTTCTTCCTCCTGCTCAGATTGTGTTGGGGGGATTTCCCCTTCTTCCAGAGGGGGGAGGGCTCTGGTCTCCTTGGATGAGGGGTGTCCTCCGAGTCTTTTATCCCCTATGTAAAACAAAAATGGTATACTTAGCACACAGATATTTGATGGCAGAACTAGACATAGGAAACATTGCTTGGAAGTGGGGTACAATTGTCAATTTTAGCAGAGTTCAAAGATGTAGCTTTTTTAGTGTCCTTTGTCAAGCTGCAATACTACTTTACCTGTTTGGTACAAGCTTCACAGATGGAGACCCCCCTATAGTATACACTGGAGCACCTGTGTGGCCCCCTAATAAAAATGGTGTTCTTGTGTCACACACTAGTGCTCCAGTGTCCAGATGTGAAAACAGCTGCTCAGTGTCCTCTCCTTACACAGAATCTAGTTTGCATTTCATTCTAGTAACAAAGCCATCTACACAACACAATTCTTTTAATACAAGTATAGGGCGTCAAAATGGTGGCCAAATGCATATGGCCTAAACAATGGTATTTTATAGTCCGAAAGAAAAATGTTTGATCCGAACGAATAGTGTGCCCATGAACATGAAAGTTGCCATTTTAAACTGTACAACAGTTCCTAAAAGCACATGGAGCAGCACGAACGTAATAAACATAAAAAATAGGAACACAGCACAACTACTTACTTTTTTGCAGCACTCTCCGGATCTTTCTGTACTGCTCATGTTCTCGTAATTTGAGGTCCGACCACCGGTTCCTGAGCTGATCTTTCGATCGTCGTATTCCGAAATTCCGGTGCAGACTCCTGACCACTTTCGCCATGATCTTGGCCTTTCTGATATTGGGGTTGGGGTAAGGCCCATACTTTCCATCATAGTCGGCCTTCTTCAGGATGTCGACCATCTCCAACATCTCCCCAAAGGACATATTTGAGTCCTTAAATCTCCTTCTGGATCGGGACGTGTCCGGATCCGGCCTTTCCTCCTCCTCCTCCTAGTTGCTACAATTAGCACGATCCTGCTGTGTCTCTGCCATGTGCTCTTCCCCCACTGCGCCGAACGAAAGGGGGCGGGGAATAGACTAGAAAGAACGTCAGGGGCGGGCGGAGTTACACGCATGCGCAGTGTGTATAAAGCGTAACATGCGTGCGTCTTACGTACGATCTGTGAGCGGAGGAGGGAGCATCGGAGGCGCCGATCGTGATAAGTAAGGTAGGATCTAAACTTGGGCCTATACTGCTTAGAAATGGAAGCCTATATTGTAACAAGATTAGGGGAGTTTGGCCTGACATTAGGGTTTGTCTTGTGTTGTGTCTTGCAGAGAAAATGGATGGCTTCAACGACCACAATTTCCTCCCCCTGTTCATTGACAAATACAGGGAGCTGCCCTGTCTGTGGTAGGTCAGACACCCCCACTATAACCATAAACAAAAGAGGCAGGCAGCGCTGGAGAAACCGCTGGAGTTGGTGACGCCGGTGGTCCCCACAGCAACCATCCCCTATTTAAAAGCCAAAATTGGTGGCCTGAGGAGCACTTATCTGAGGGAGCGCAAGAAGGTCACAGATTCCCAGAGATCCGGAGCTGCAGCAGATGACGTTTATGTCCCCAGGCTGTGGTACTATGAGAGACTGCGATTTCTGTCAGACCACACTGAAGTCAGGGAATCCCTCTCCACTCTTCCTTCCACTCTTCCTTCCACCCCAGCTGAGGCTTCCGATGTCCAACCTGGGCCTTCCAGCCAGGAAGAAGTGGAGGAGCCCAGCTGGAGTCAGGTATAGCATTCTTCTACAGATTTCTGGTCAATAAAGAAATTATGTTTACTAGATGTTATTATTGATCACTAATTGCTGATTGAAAGTGTTTTACATATCAATAGACAGTAGTGGGCACCCAAAATTGGGACAAGAATGAAAACTGCTGGGCTCAGAAGGATAGTCTGTTAAATTTGTTAACATTCAATTTGCAGCAGTCAGGAGGTGAAAATTGTGTGTGATTAATGAAAAAAATAGTAAAACTATGTCCCTTTTTCATACACAGGAAGACCTCAGCCAGGAGGAGGTTGTGGAATGTGGCAGTCAGGAGGAGGCGGGGATTAGTGGCAGCCAGGAGGAGGTGGGGCTAAGTGTCAGCCAGGAGAAGCCAGGGACCAGTCGCAGCCTGACTGAGTCTCAGGTTCCTCCCCTCCGCCTTCCATATAAAAGAGCCAGGAAGACGACTCCGAGTCCCGTGCAGGATTCAGCATTCAGGCTGATCCAGGAGGCTTCAGCGTCCCTACGAGCCTTACCCACTCCTGAAGAGGCCTTTGCCTGCATGGCTGCCACAAAACTGCAGGGTATGCAGGAGGGTCAACGCAGGCTCTGTGAGGACCTGCTTTATAAAGTCCTAACTAAGGGGGTGAGTGGGGAACTAACACCCAAGACCGACGTTGTTGAGTTGGACCATCCTCCTCCTCCTCCTGCTGCCACAAATCCACCACCACAGCCACCGCGTGGAAGGAAGCGTGGAAAGAAGACCTGAGAGTGATGACCCTGGGTTCAGTCTGGTCTGACAGAAGATGCAGTCTCTCGTATGACCACAGCCTGGGGACACAGATGTCATCTGCTGCTTTCCGGATCTCTGGGACTTCTGGACCAGACTGCCCTCCCTTAGATAAGGACTCCTCAGGCCACCAATTTTGCTTAAAAATAGTTGATGTGTGCCCTGGGGGTCCAAGGCTTCACCCACTTCTGCAGTTTCTCCAGCGTTGCCTCCCTCTTTGTTTAGTTGTGACCCCTTAATAAAAAATTTTTTGGGAAATTATACTCTCCTGTGTGTTTTCATCCAAAAAGGACAGTTTGTTGGTGACGATTCAGGTACATTTCTAACATAAAATGTGAAATTAACAAGAGACAACAACACCAAACAATCTCCTACAGATTAAATAGAACAACATATCAATGGTGTTGTGGGAACTTGTCACAAAAAACACACACAAACATTTTCGGGAGTACAAATCAAAATCCCAAAAAAAAATACCTTCAAAAAAATACAAACACAAAAAAATAATCTACATTAAAGCCAAAAAAAAAAATATATATGTTGTCAGATGTGAGAAATCAAAATATATTGAGGGAATTCAGATAAATAGTAACAAAATAAGTTTGTGAGAAGTGTGTGTGAATATGAGCATATAAATAAAAAATTTTGTGCGCTAGCAATAATGTGATTAAGGAAAAAATGCCTAGGAGACACAATGTGTGTGTGAGGCTGGGTTCACACTGGTCCGACAAACGCTCCGACATTGAGAGCTCATGTCGCATGACGTGTGAAATTTAATGTTTCCCTATGGGAGCCGTCCTAACTGGTCCGACACAAGTCGTTTCGACTTTATAAATGCTCCCTGTACTACTTTGGTCCGACTTTGATCCTACTTCAGCCTATTGACTATCATTGAAGTCGGATCAAAGTCGGATTGCCGTCTTGCATGATCCGACTTCGGCACGCGACTTGTGCTCAGATGTTCTTGAGGGGGAACTCCGCGCCAAATTTTAAATAAAAAACCGGCATGGGTTCCCCCTCCAAGAGCATACCAGGCCCTTGGGTCTGGTATGGACCTTGAGGGGAACCCCCTACGCCGAAAAAACGGCGTGGGGGGTCGCCCCCAATCCATACCAGACCCTTATCCGAGCACGCAGCCCGGCCGGACAGGAATGGGGGTGGGGACGGGCGAGCGCCCCCCCCCCTCCTGAACCGTACCAGGCCGCATACCCTCAACATGGGGGGTTGGTGCCTTGGGGGAGGGGGCGCGCTGCGGCCCCCCACCCCAAAGCACCTTGTCCCCATGTTGATGAGGACAAGGGCCTCTTCCCGACAACCCTGGCCGTTGGTTGTCGGGGTCTGCGGGCGGAGGGCTTATCGGAATCCAGGAGCCCCCTTTAATAAGGGGGCCCCCAGATCCCGGCCCCCCACCCTATGTGAATGAGTATGGGGTACATGGTACCCCTACCCATTCACCTAGGGAAGTGTCAATAAAAAAAAACCACAGTACACAGGTTTCAAAATTAATTTATTGGGCAGCTCCGGTATCTTCTTCCGACTTCTCCCGGTGTTCCGCCTCTTCTCCCGGGCCCCGCCGCTATCTTCTTCCAGCTCTATTGCCAGCGAGGGGCCCGGTCTGCTGCCGCTGTCTTGTCGCCGCTGTCTCGCCGCTTCTTCTCTTCATCTCTTCTTCCGATGTTGACACGACGCTCTCCCCGGCTGGAATGCTCTCTGTGCGCTCTGCTCTGACTTATATAGGCGGTGACCCCGCCCCCTTATGCCGTCACAGTCCCTGGGCATGCTGGGACTGTGACGGCATAAGGGGGCGTGGTCACCGCCTATATAAGTCAGAGCAGAGCGCACAGAGAGCATTCCAGCCGGGGAGAGCGTCGTGTCAACATCGGAAGAAGAGATGAAGAGAAGAAGCGGCGAGACAGCGGCGACAAGACAGCGGCAGCAGACCGGGCCCCTCGCTGGCAATAGAGCTGGAAGAAGATAGCGGCGGGGCCCGGGAGAAGAGGCGGAACACCGGGAGAAGTCGGAAGAAGATACCGGAGCTGCCCAATAAATTAATTTTGAAACCTGTGTACTGTGGTTTTTTTTATTGACACTTCCCTAGGTGAATGGGTAGGGGTACCATGTACCCCATACTCATTCACATAGGGTGGGGGGCCGGGATCTGGGGGCCCCCTTATTAAAGGGGGCTCCCGGATTCCGATAAGCCCTCCGCCCGCAGACCCCGACAACCAACGGCCAGGGTTGTCGGGAAGAGGCCCTTGTCCTCATCAACATGGGGACAAGGTGCTTTGGGGTGGGGGGCCGCAGCGCGCCCCCTCCCCCAAGGCACCAACCCCCCATGTTGAGGGCATGCAGCCTGGTACGGTTCAGGAGGGGGGGGGGCGCTCGCTCGTCCCCACCCCCATTCCTGGGCCGGGCTGCGTGCTCGGATAAGGGTCTGGTATGGTTTGGGGGGGACCCCCACGCCGTTTTTATCGGCGTAGGGGGTTCCCCTCAAGGTCCATACCAGACCCAAGGGCCTGGTATGCCCCTGGAGGGGGAACCCATGCCGGTTTTTTATTTAAAATTTGGCGCGGAGTTCCCCCTAAAGATTCATACCAAACACAGTGCCGGGCATTGGCGGGGATCCAAGTCGGATCCCCGTTCATTGAAAGTCGGACACATGCCGGCTTCATGTCGCAGGGCAAAGTCGGATCCAAAGTAGGACGGCTGTCGTGTCGCACCAGTGTGAACCCAGCCTGAATCACAGCGAAAATAAAAGTGACAGGTGTATGAAATCCTTAATCAAGGATCCAACAAAATATTTACATATTCTAAATATAAATTATAAATAATCACACATCCAAATAACACCTATAATCAGTCCATGAATAGATTCAACAAATAAGGTAGAGAGAAAAAGTCCATTTAATATATCTCATCACAAAATCAGGAAAATAATGAGCTGAAGGGACTATTTCCGGATACACATTGATTGCAGGAAAAGGAGTAATAGATGTACGCTTACCCCAATCGTTGGACCTCCTCTGTGGCAAGGTCGTATGGGCTTGCAGATATAGCCCTCTGCAGGGACAGATGGGAAGTTGATGTCCGGGTCTTGTCAGCGTGTGCCACCGACTCCAATATGGTCCGGTCAATCTAACTGCTCCAACATCAGAGGGGGGACTCAGGAGTGGAAGAGTCCATATTTAAGAAAAAGCACAAGGAGAAGAACTCCAATAGTGTAATAACGTTGGGGATTTATTGGTTAAAATAAACCACAGGTATACATGTAAAAAATTCAAATAGGAAAAAATATTTCCCCAAAAAAAGCCGGCATAAAACAAAGGCTGAACGCCTGTGCAAATAGGAAATTCAGAACACGTGATGGCAAGCACAGAAAGGTGAATATGAGCAGCAAAACTATATTCTTGTCACATTATAAAGAAGAAGAGAGTGCGCTGTATTAAACCATTTTTAACATTGCAGCGTGACGAAAGTGCTGTATCCATTGCGAACGCTAAGTTTACCAGAACGAGCTGTTCCGTGCCGGAATTTCTTCTGAGCATGCGTGGCACTTTGTGCGTCGGAACAGGCCACACACGGTCGGAATTGACGCGATCGGATTTTGTTGTCAGAAAATCCGAGGGAAAATGTCCGATGGAGCCCACACACGGTCGGAATTTCCGACAACACGCTCCGATCGGACATTTTCCATCGGAAAATCCGACCGTGTGTACGGGGCATTAGACTTTATTGGTACTCCAGGGAACAAAAAACATAAAGTCAAAAAGTATCTAAAATGTATTCATAAGTTGTAAATAAAAAAACAGAAAAATCTAAAATCAGCGTGTCAGTTACTGTTAGTATCAGTGTCAGCGCTGTCTACTCCTTCTTCCTATGAATGCCGACTCAGCAAGCTGGCTGCTAAGGGGGTACCCATGCATGCGCACTCCTGAGCAGGTCTGTGTGCATAAGATATACAGGGTGCTGGTAAACCACACTCCTGCTCCCTCCAAACATGAGTTTGACTGACAGCAGCAGGTGCCTATGGCTCCCGCTGCTCTGAATCCCCTGTGAATCAGGAAGAGAGAGCAGCAGTGCTGCAGCCAGGATGGCACTGGAGCAATGAGAGGAATAAGGTAAGTGTTTAGGGATGATTAGTGTTTTTTTATTTTTACCTTAATGCAGAGACTGCATTAAGGTAAAAAAATATATAATTTATAACGACTTAAATGAGATTCTGTCCCTTAATGAAATAATGGTTTGATCCGTTAACCCCTATTTCGCTACAGTGCCCTGTTGTGACATAGGAGTGGCAGGAACAACCACAGCACATAGCAGGAATTCCACAGTCCGGAAGTATTCTGAACATACTTTGGCAGTGGCTTATTTTAAATACACTGACATTGAGGGAGGCAGGCGAGGTAAGCATTACCTATTTTCTTTGTAGGGGACAGTTTTTATTTTAGCAACAGATTCATTTTTAGGCCTCATGCACACGGGGCATCTGTCATAGCCGCTCTTAACACCAGAACTCCTGGCAGGAAAATGCCTAAAAAGTACTCTAGAAACTGCTTATTGTATGCACTTTTAGGCACAGGTTTGAGCGTAAATGCATTCTACTGGCCAATATATTAATTTATTCTGGTTATTGCCATACATTAACGCGCATACGCTTTACTCATCTAGTGTTTATGCACGTTTAAATGCATTTAGACATGTTTAGACACATTTAAAGTTTTTTTTTCTGTTACACTTACTGTAGCTTTGGAGGGTTTTCTTTTCAGCCTGTAAACACTTCTCCTCTGGTACACCTTGACACATAGGGGTTGATTTACTAAAACTGGAGAGTGCAAAATCTGGTGCAGCTGTGCATGGTAGCCAATCAGCTTCTAACTTTAACTTATCTAATTAAGCTTTGACCATAAAACCTGGAAGCTGATTGGTTTCTATGCAGAGCTGCACCAGATTTTGCACTCTCCTGTTTTAGTAAATCAACCCCATAGGCTTATAATGAGGTGCTGAAAAAAAAACATGTATAAAAAAAACATAAAAACACTGTATAAGCGGTGTTTTTTAACCTCTGCATGCATGAGGCCTAAAAGTACGGTTACAATATAGATGCTGGTAAGAATGGCGTCTCTCTCTCTTTTGAGCTGTCTTTCTTGTTTCCTCATTACTTCTACAATGCGGACACCTCCTCCACGGCGTGTCCTGTCTGTGTCCTTTATCCTTTGTGCCTTTCCTGTCTGTGACCCCTCTTTCACCTCTTTCTGTATGTGCCCACCTGTCTGTCTTGGCAGTATGAGGTTATTATGGCTGCTCTATACACATTTATTACAAGCCTGATTGCTGCACTCTAAACACAAGAATGATGCTAGTGTAAAGCTGTGTCACTGTCCTATAAAGCATGTCAAGCATTTTCCCAATGAACTGCAAACAGATTAGCAAGGTTCACAATGAGCGCGTCAGGAGACCAAATGGCGTAGTTAGAGGGGTTCCTGCAATTATGATGATCTCTTTTAAAATCCTCCCCTGCTTACAAAAGACTCTGTTTAAAGTTCACCATTCCTTCCCATGCTAATGACTTCCGAGTGTCATCTCCCCGGACAAGCTCCAATTACCTTTACTTCTCCTCCATTTACAGTATCCATTTACCTTTGTCTCCTGTAACCCTTTACTGCTCCAGCTGCAGAGCTCTGTGTCAGACAGGAAACAGGAAGGTTTGTTGCTGTGTAATGCATCAAATATACATCTCAAATCCCAGGGGTCCCTTTATAAACCTTTTCACACAACGATCACCCAACATTCATACATTTTTCTTGTCGGATTCAATAGAGCCTTGGGTGAAAGTTGTTTAAATCCTGTGTGATAACATTTATAAATGGATTAAGTTATATAAATAGATTACCGTGTTGATGACCAAGCTGTGAAATTTGTCAGCTAGTTCTAATTTAGATTTGTCCTTACTGAATGTCATTTTGAATTACTGCTGGAGAAGAGTCAATTAAGGGGGGATATGATCACTGTGTATAAATACATAGGATGTCTATATAGTGAACTCGGTGTTGAGTTATTCACTTTCAGGTCGTTACAGAGGACAAGAGGGCACTCTTTACATCTGTAGGAAAATACATTTAAACTCCACATAAGGAAAGGCTTCTTCAAGGTAAGAACTGTGAAAATGTGGAATAGACTCCCTCAAGAACTCGTCTTTATTTTTTTTAGTAAACCTTTGTGCATGCCCGGTAAGTTTAATTTACACCTCTTAATGTATATTATCTTTGTTTTTTTTTTTAATTTTACAGAAGTAGAAACATAGGAACATAGGAGATTGCTGGCAGAAAAAGACCAAGTGGTGCATCAAATCTACTCCTTTGAGTATTGTAGAAGTGAGATGCCGCTCAACCTGACCCGGTGCTGTAGGAATATTTGTGATGGTTGAATTGGACTTAGGAGCTTACCGCATGGTTTCTAACCACTTCAATACCCGCCCATGTACATATGACGTCTGCAGATGGGATCGTCGTCATATGACGTCCTGGGCTTCCCGGCCGTCTGGGGGGTGCGCCCCCCCCCCCCCCCGCAGTGTCACTCGGGACCTGATGCGCATGCCTGGCGCCCACGATGTCCTCCGGGCACCCGCGATTGCCCGTTAACCGAGCAGGACCGTTGATCTGTGTGTGTAAACACACAGATCCACATCCAATCAGAGGAGAGGAGACCGATGGTGTGTTCCCAGTACAGAGGAACACAGGTCGGTCTCCTCCCCTTGTGAGACCCCTCCCCCTACAGTTATAATCACTCCTTAGGACACATAGTTAACCCTTTGAGCACCCCCTAGTGTTAACCCCTTCCCTACCTGTCACATTTATACAGTAATCAATGCATTTTTATAGCATGGATCGCTGTATAAATGCCAGTGGTCCCAAAATGGTGTCAAAAGTGTCCGAAGTGTCCACCGCAATATCGCAGTCATGATAAAAATCGCAGATCACCGCCATTACTAGTAAAAAAAAATAATTAATAAAAATGCCATAAAACTATTCCTTATCTTGTAGACGCTATAATTTTTGCGCAAACCAATAAATATACGCTTATTGCGATTTTTTTTACCAAAAATATGTAGAAGAATACATATCGGCCTAAACTGAGGAACAATTTTTTTTTTTTTTTAATTTGTGATATTTATTATAGCAAAAAGTAAAAAATATTGTGTTTTTTTTTTTCAAACTGATGGCTCTTCTTTTGTTTATAGCGCAAAAATAAAAACCGCAGAGGTGATCAAATACCAACAAAAGAAAGCTCTATTTGTGGGGAAAAAATGATAAAAATTTAATTTGGGTACAGCGTCACATGACCGCGCAATTGTCATTCAAAGTGTGACAGCGCTGAAAACTGAAAATTGGCTTGGGCAGGAAGGGGGTGAAAATGCTCTGTATTGAAGTGGTTAAACAATATTTACTGGCACATTTTTCATTTTGCGGTAAATACCACATAATGTTTTTTTTTTGTGAATTGAACTTTATTTATTGCATGCAATAATTTATGCAAATGAGTCACGTGACTGTGTTATCGAATGCGGTACACGTTAGTGAACTGACCCTATTGTATTCTGACAGCTGCACCCACTGCTGTCAGAATACACTGATCATTGAATGCAGCCACTGTTCGAGAAAAATATTCCAACATGTCCGTTCAACAGAAGTCAATCAAATCTGTTGAGCAGGGAGGACCATGCACTGATTAAAATTCAGCTGGTTCCCCGAGGACTGGCCAAATTTCGATCATTGCATAACCAGCTTTAGGGACAAGCCCTGTCTGGTTTGCAGGAAGATGCAGAGGATTTTAAATAGCTAATTTGCTTCTTTAATTGATGGTAGTTTTATGCTATTTTTGACATAAATGGCAACTCCACCTTCTATTTTTCTTACTCTGCTTTTCCTGTATAGTGTGTACGCTTGTATAGTTATTTCCCAGTCATTTGAATTCCTGAACCATGTCTTTGTAGCTGCAAGAAAGTCCAAGTTATCCCTAGACATAACCCTAGGCATATCCCTATACATAAGAACTCACAAAGCATGTTGACAATACTATGAGTATTATAGCACAAATATGATGTTACAACCAAAAAAATTTAGCGCTGGATTTTTAGTCCCAGAATTTTTAACTGCTACAAATACTGTAGCTGCTGCCTTTTAATTAATAGACACTTACCTGTCCGAGGATCCAGTGCCGTACTCACCTGGGCCAATTCTATGCTGGCCCTCAGATTGTTAGCACATCTTTACTATTGGTAGCCTGCTGTGACTCCTTGAGGCTTCACAGCCAGCTTCCCACTGCACATGCGTGAGCCGCGCTGTGCTTTGTGAATGGTCCTGCGGCCTCCTAGAACCTATGAAGCACCTGCCCCCCCCCCCCCCCCAAATATATAATGTGCCAAAAATGTTAGAGGAGGTGGGCAGGAGGACACAAAGTGGAACTTCCCCATTAGGATGAAGTTCCACTTTAACTACTGCATCAGCCAAGTTCTTAAAAACACAAACCCTGTTTTTACCTGCTGGGAACAGAAATATTCCTTAGCAATTAAATTGCTGCCCCCATTTCTCAGTTTAAATGCATGTCCCAAAAAAATTGAATTCCATTCTAAAAAACTCAGTACCCTTGTGTGAGGGATGCAAACCATATTTTTTTACAGCTCAATATAAGACCACCTGCTAGCATCATGACTAACATAACAAAAACCTTCAGCTTTATGCCCTTATTTTCACAAACATTGAGCTCTGCAGTACAAAGGACTCTCCTTTTTTGTGCATTGCAGACTGGTAAGGGTACAGCCTACTTTGTGAATATTCCAGCTCAAACTCTGAATATCCTTCTGTACAGAAAGCAAATCATTCTAGGACAAATCATTGGTGCCAAAGTGCACAACAACATTGACATTGCACTCTTGACTAGCTTTCATGTCAATATTTAAAATGTGCCCCTTAACTCTACTGACAGTATCACCAGCAAAACACCTATTTTTTTGACACTTCCACACTATTTCCAAAAGAAATACCTCCTACAATAATGTAATCTATTGAACGTAATGTATAATATCAGTATTGCTTCTGCTATTATACTTGACAGCTTCCCATTGTCAAAGGTTAAATAGGACGCCAGCAGCTGCAGGAAAAGCCAAGTTCTTAACAACTATAACGTCCCCTGGCCCTATTTGCCTTCATGGCCCAGGGGGTGCTCCCATAACTTGTGCCAGGCCCTATTTGGTATGAATTTTAAGGGAGACCCCATGTGAAAAAAAACTGTGTAGCATCCCCCCCAAATTCCATATTTGAACTTAAGGGGAAACCCTAGGCAAAAATCAAGAAAAAGAAGGATAGGTTCCCCCTCAAAAATCCATACCAGACCCTTATCACGCATGCAACCAGGCATGCCAGGAAAGAGGGGGGGAACAAACATGTGCCCCTCCCAAACCATACAATTTCATATGCCCTCAACATGGGGGGACCCCCTGGCAAAGCGCCTTGCACCCCCCAGTTGATGCGGACAAGGGCCTCGTCCCAACAACCCTGGTCCCGGTGGTTGTGGGGGTTTGCAGAAGGGGGGCTTTTTGGAAACTGAACTTTAACAATAAAGAGACAACCAGATACCAGCATCCCCAAGTAAATAAGTAAGGGACTGAAAGAAAAAAAAAAAAAAAACAGCCACCCACGACACAATCCTACTTGTATTTGCCAGCTTCTGACAGCTCTGGAGGATGACAGCTAATATAAAGTGATAGGTTCTCATGTGTAATGACATTGACCATATGTGGACATACTAAGCATATTTGGTCAATGACATTGCCTATAATGTACGTAAAAATTATGGAAAAGGTTTGTTTTCAAAATTTCATTAGCATGTTGATGAAGGGGAAAGAGGAACCAGATACTGTAAGCAGTGGCGGCTGGTGCTCAATAATTCACAGGGGGGTGGGGGTGGGGCAAACCAACGCCCTCCCCACCTCGGCGGGAGACGGACATTAACACAGGAAACACCAGGATCACCCCCCCCCCCCCCTCCTCGCCACAGCCACAAGAGATGGACAGCCTCCTTACCTGAAATTACACATCAACTTCAATATCAACCTCCCTCTTGTCTTCAATATACTGTATTTGCCAAAATAGTAAACTTTTGCTGAAATCTCCCTGTTTTCTCTGGAATTTCAGGAAAATTAAAATTCAAAAATCTACTAATTTCAAGCAATGGCAGTGTTAAAACGTTTATGGTACTTAGTCTAAAAGCTTTTGCTTTTGAATAACATTATATACAACTGAAGTAAAATAAACCACTCCTACAATGTACTATTAATATACTGCTAATATAAATGACTGATACTGCTACTAATGATAAGAACACTATCACTGTTGTTACGATTAACAATCTTAATGATAATGTAATAAAACTACTATTCTGCTGTCACCTACTAATAATAAACATTAATAAATCACAACCACTGCTACTGTAAAGCTATTATTATAACTACTGCCTTGCATCTGCTGGCAAAATGTTTACACTGAATACATGGCATTTAAAAAGGTGATTGTTGGTGTGTAATGTGTACACTACAACACATCTTCATTTTTCTTATTGGAAAATAGGAAACACATGATTCACTGATAAGCAAACAACGGTGTACAGTTCCTTCATGTGGATTAAATCCACAACTGGATGTGTCTGTTCCACGTGTTGTCTCTTTAATTGTGTATTCACTTCCCAGCCTGGCAGGCGCCCCTGACCTTCAACAAAAGAACAGGATGTTGTTGATTTGTAACCAAACCAGGGAGGAAATGATTGTAAATTTCCTTTTAATCATCCCACTCGCTCCCCTCCTCTTCAGTCATAGAACATTTTCTGCAGAGGGTTTGTCCCATGTAAATTCAGCACCTTTGACGCACCTTTTTCCTTCTACATAGTAGAAGCACTATACTTCCTCCAACCGGAGTTTTCTTGAGAACAGTCTGTGACAGCTCTGAATAGAGTCTGAAATGTTGTCATCTTTATTTCAAGTCTAATTTTTTATTATGATTTCCAGTGAGAATTAAATATTAAAGTGACATTAAAGGTTTACTTTAAAAACAAACAAAAAAAAAAAACATGTCATACTTACCTGCTCTGTGCAGTGATTCTGCACAGAGCAGCCCTGATCCTTCCCTTCTCAGGTCCCCCACCGATGCTCCTGGCGCCTCCTCTTTTGCCAGTGCCCCCATTAGCAAGCTGCTTCCTCTGGGGACACTGGTGCGTGCTCACTCCCACGCCCCACTCTATGCGTCCCTAAGCCACACAGAACTGTGGCTGGGCCCTGCCCCCCACTCTGTCCTCATTGGCTCAATGGCTGTGATTGACAGTAGCAGAAGCCAATGGTTCCCCCTGCTATCTCAGCCAATGAGGAATGGGAGACCCGGGAGAAGCTCAGCTCTCGTGCACATCATTGGATCGAGAGGGAGCTCAGGTGAGTATTAGGGGGGCTGCACACAGAAGGTTTTTTATCTTTATGAATAGAATGCACGAAGGTAAAAATTCTTGAGCCTTTAAAACCACTTTAAAGGTGAAGTTCAGTTAAAGAACATATCTTTCTCTACAGCTTTAGTTACATTACTTACTGTAATGAACGGTGTCCCAGGATGTGAAGGCTGCTGGATTCTGTAGAAATCTTCACTGCAGGGCTGCCCTATCCTCTTCCTGCTGCTGAACGTTGGGGAGGCTGTTATAAAGTTATCTGCTCTGGGTGTCAAATACTCTATTCTTTACTCTCTATAACTTACTCATCAAGATAGTATATCGTGAGCTGTAAAATTTTTTTTTAGCAGAGGCTCCTTAAGACATAAATAATATTTCAGGCATTCCTTCAAGGAAAAAAGGTTGGGAAAAGTGGTTCTAGAAACCATATTTTCATGTTGTTATTATGTCTACAATCTACAAGTAATCCCAGATCCTTTTCCAATATTGATTGTTCACAGTTTTACTACTCCTAGGTTGTATGTATGTTTTTCACCCCTAGGTGCCAAACATTTTCAACTCTTTATTTATCATGTCAGTTGCCCAATCAGTTAGTACATGGAAGTGTGCCTAGCTTATAATACATAAATATATATAAAAAAAAAAATGTCATATAAAATGTATAAACCAGTTCCTGGATTTCTAAGTGTTGATGCAATGGTGAGGATTGCAGCCTTGGGGCATTCAGCTTCAAAAGCAGCTCTTTTTTATACTTCTCTATATATCTCAACAGATTAGCTAGCGGGGCAGTGCAGCCTACACTACAATTGTTGGTGTTAAGAACAACAAGGAACAGTAACATCACTTCCTTGGTCATGTGATAATACTTGGGCCAAGTGATTGGCTTCTACACTTGCACCTTTTACAGTGGAGGGGGTCATATTGGCATAAAGTGCTGTCAAGGTGAGTATAAGTGGCTCAGGAGGGACCTCTTTGCAGAGACACTCTCACTTTGTCATGCATGGGTAAGGTGATAGTGTCTCTTTAAAAGCAATTCTTGCTAGTCTGGAAAGCCAGCTTAATCATTGGTGGGAACAGCAGTCTTTGGCTCATAATGTGAAGGTTTCGTATAAATAAATGAAAAAAAAAAAGCATTTGAAATTACTATTATCCATTCGCATGCCATAATTCCATTGCAAATTAATAGGATTAAATGTGAGCTGCAGCTTAGTACTCTTTAGAAAATCTGCATAATACTCTTTTGTATAAATAAAGGTGTTTCACAATTCATTATTTTAGTGCATGATGTACTGTATAGTTGTGAGCTATTTGGCAGGAACACATTCCTTTATTTAATAGCACCTGAGCCAGCTGGATGAATTTGGTATGTCTCAAGAACGTCCACAAGTTAAGAGACAAGACGACCAATTGTAACATTCTTTTATGAAAAATAATTCCATGACGCAATGCCAAGCAGTATTAAATGCTTCAAGGACCATGCAAGGGGATGCTGATTCCACAGTCAGATATTTCTTTTACAAATATTACCACTTACATTTTTAGAACTGACCCCTAAATAAAAACTTGGTAAAAAGGTAAAATGCACATTTACAAGTTTCACTAATTATTGAAAAAAAGATTATGATTTTCAGAAAGGGCAGTTCAAAAGTACCTCAACCAGTCAGTTTAAACAGCAATTCTAGGGAGAACGTGAAGCCAATCAGTGTGTAGACAGGTTGCCTACTTTATTGTATTTTAGTTAGCTACTTGGCTACCCAGGTCAGGGCGAAGGGGTTAATATTTCCTGCTGCCTTCCCTGATCACGTTTGCAAGATTTTTTTGGGGTCCATCATCCGTCCCCTGTGCTATAAAAGAGAAGATGTTCAGGTCCCGGGGGGGCTAGAAAGTGGGCACGTGAACTGGAACTTTGCTGAAGTTTCCTGGGACCTGTGGTCCACCTCAGGAGCGCCAACTCTTCTAGACACCTGTGAATATGGACACCTCTACCCCAGTTCTCCCAATATTGGACTTTTCCCAAAAGGAATTCACCTTTGAAGGCACGCTGGGGCAGCCACAGTTAGGTGTAGTTAGGAGAAAGACGTTTATTAATGTTATACACGTGTAGCGGTGTAGTTGCCTCTAGTAACTAACCACCAAATCACCCCGCTGCCAGACTCCCATACATCACTTGCAGAAACAATGAACAGTCTTTTGCTGGTTTTGTTTTGTTTATTTGGGGGGGTACAACTTGGTTGGGGAAAAGTGTATATGGGATGCCCATAGGATAGTTGAATTGCCAACATATTTTAAAGTTGCAAAAGTTAGCACATAGACCCAGAAGAGATGATGTGCATGTATTTATGACTATGACCTTTCCTCCTGCATCACCATGCAAACTGTTGCTCCTCCTCTGCTTAACTCCCGTAGACTATTGCTTACAGGCGTTCCCCATCCATTACCGTGTAAGGGATGAAGACATCACTCTTGACCGTGTAAGGGTGATGTTCCCAGAACTTCTCTCCTCCTGCACAAATCTTATATTGAAGTAAAGTAATGTCACATCTTCTTCTGAAAGCTAGAAGGACCCACTCTGAATAAATCCTTTAAGCTGGCTCTGGTGGCTCGCAGCTACTAGGCCAGAGGCCTGCAGCGCCTCTCCCCGGAGGCCTAATAGTTTAAAAGCACACTGTTGAATGGTGGACTACTGTTCCCAGCCAGCCCAGCCTGCAAATCCTGTACCCTCAGGCTACATCGATTTGACACATCTCTTCACAGCCTCTCCTCTGATCCAGGACTCCCCATCATTGACCGTGTAATGATGAAGACTTTGCTAATGACCGTGTAGAAGCAAAGTTCCCTCACAGACTTCCTGGCACATCCAGCCCTCCACTGTGGTACACTCACCGACCTTTCTCTGCCCTGAGTCCTTGATGGAGAACTTGACCGGACCATACGTTCTGACAGCTTCACCTGCCCCTCTGCTCCAGGAGTTCTTTACCAATGACCGTGTAATGGTAAAGACATTGCCAATGACCGTGTAATGACAAAGTTCCTTCACAGCACTCCCTGGGCCTCCTCCTGTGATTGGCACACCCCCCCACCAGATGGGGGTGCCCTCCTGCTGCTGCCTAGTATTCCATCCTCCACTTCACTCAGCCGACAACTCTCCCCAGTGGCATGTTACCTCAGCTTATATAAGAGGCCCACCCCCTGCCAATACCAGATGTTGATTGGTCAGGGCTCCCACGTGAGCTGCCTGCCACTCCAGTTCCAGGCCCTGCCCCTCTTCCAGAACATTCTCCCTGGAAGCAGGGGAGGCACCTCAGAACTAGAGCACAGGTGGTCACACCCACTGCTACTCTAACCACTTCCAGCCCCTAGATCAAAACAGTCAGACCTAGCTTGCAGCATAGGCCTGGCTAAATTTGCCTGTGCTCACAGTCTCCTAGTAAAAATCCTACTACTAACACCTACCTATTGGTAGAGGGTGCTACACATGTTCTGCTAAACTCTCAGTAAAAGTTGTTCAATTGCTTTGCGCCTGGTCTGAACTTATTCAAGGAGTGCATGTTGGGTCTTGGTTGGTTGGATGGGTATTCCTAAGGAACCTAGGTCTGTATTAACACTATGAGGCATGTGTAACACCACAACAAGAAGAGGAGGTAGTTGCCATGGGTAAACGAAAGGAAGAACCACTACAGCAACCAGTTGTTTGATGTGGTACTTGATTAGGTAACAGGTCCTCCAGTAGCAAGGGGGTCGGTGCCCTGACTCCCTCCCTAGCTGTCTGTCTCCTCTGGTCACCGGAAACAGACTATCGTTACAGAGATACAAGTCCTGATCACTAGGTACGAGTAGGGAAGAGTTAACTAAAAACATGCATGAGACCCATGCTATGTGTTCAGTGGGGTTTAATTTTATTACTGGGAGTGAGGTAGTGGAGGTACGTTGGACTGGTGGAGTGGGCAATGGCTCCGAATCCAACATTTGTGAACATGCCTTTAGCCAAGGTGTTCCCCTATGTACATGAGTGCAGACCCCACCCACAAGTGAAATGCTTTTGCCCAGAAAACACTCAACTATGCTAAAGTCGAGAGGTCCACATTGTTAATCCTCGTCTGAATTCCATCTAGTCTACTGCAGTCATATTCCAGAATCCTCACATGGTTTGTGTCTGAGATTGCTTCAAAAAATCCTCGCTTTAAAATCGCTGCTCTCAATTTTATCCAAGCTTTTAAAACATATCTAAATGCAAAACCAAAAATGTAATATATTACAATTTACTAGTCCTCAGATGTGGCGGCTGCAATAGTTTTATTTTACTCTTTTATTTTCACTGGTATTTTTGCCACTAATACACTTCTAGACCTAGGGTGACGACTACAGAGCCCCTCCCCTCTACTATTGTCTGTAACATAGAGGAGCTTGGTTATGTTGTCCTACGAGGTAGTTGAGAACAATATAATTGATTATCATCAACACAGGCAGAGAGCACAAGAAGTTCTTAGCTAGCAAGATTTCTGGAAAGATCCACAGGTATTTTTTTTCACTTGTAGTCCTCTTTTTTTTTTGGGGGGGGGGGGGGGGTATGAGAAATGGCTCACCGCAAACACAATATTGCACTAAACCTGTAGGTAAATAAGAGAACCAAAACCTTCACTAAGGCTCGATTCACACCTATGCATGTTGCTTTTGAGTGTTTTTGGAGGTTTTTTTTTCATGCTTGCCACGTTTTTGAGCAGCGTTTTTGCTGCGTTTTTGCCACGTTTTTGCCGCGATTTGCGTTTTGCGTTTTTATTTATTTTTTTTTTTTTCAGTTTTTTTTTCAGTCTTAAAAAAAAAAAAAAAAAAAACGGCAAAAACGCATCAAAAACACACCAAAAACGCTGCAAAAACGGTGCACTTGCGTTTTTGATGCTTGTCCATTGAATTCTATTACATGCAAAACGCTGCATTTTGCATGAAAAAAAGTCCCTGACCCTTTCCAAAAATGCAGAGAAACAAAAAGGCATTGATGTGAACATGTTCCATAGGAACCCATGTTAAAAAATTCCCATGCATTTCTGCAAAATGCAAAATGCATCAAAAAACGCGCTAGTGTGAATGGAGCCTTAGTGGTAGGATGGGTTTGATAATAAAGTTGGCAATGCCTCCACCTAGGACAGGGCTTCTGTGAATAGAGGGGATTCCCTTCCTGAGAAATAACTAGTTACCTAATGAAAGTAATTGGAAGCAGAGGAAATAATACAAGCTTTATATAAGAAAAGATTAATAATAGTATGTGCATTTAATGTACAAAATTTTATCAGCAAAGGACCCAACAAGTGTCCTGGTGGAATTGTGTACATTTACCCGGGTATACAGTATATAGTTATTAATAAGGATACCTCCATATGAATGTTGCAGCAAAGTTCACTGGCAGGGTCCCCTGAGAATCATCACGATGTGGCATCTATCTTTGTGTTAGAGACTTGAAGACAAGATCAGCGGTGATGGGGAGATCTTCCCCATCTCCTCCAACCATAGTCCAACCAGTCTGGAACAGATATTCTCACCAGCCGAAACCGTGGTGTGGCGCTGGAACTCAGAGTCAGCCTATATACTCTGTGTCTTAGTCCTTAGGAGTTTTTAATCTGTCATGCAATGGAATCTCACACTACCACCAGAAGTGAGCATGGGATGCCAAACCTGGCACTAGCCTATGCTGCATATTATTGTTGTTATTATGTTGTTCATCCCTTGTGATAGCAATAAAGTTGATAAAAAAAATTTAAGAGACAGTGCAAATTGAAAAAAATAAAGAAGAATTAAAAGAACATTTTTAAAGTGCCCCCGTACCCCTAAATCCCCGAACCCCCATGCTTGTGCACAAGTGCAAACTCACACTGTGGTCCCGCACACATATGTAAACGTGATTGCACCACGCATGTGAGGTAGTGCCGCAAACGTCAGAGTGAGAGCAATAATTCTAGCTCCAGACTTCCTGTGAAACTCTAAACTGGTAACCTGTAAAGGCTTTTAAAATGTCACCTACAGAGATTTTTAGGTACCATAGTTTGGGGCCATTCCATGAACGCAATTTTAAATTATGACATGTTTGGCATCTATTTACTCTGCATAATATCATCTTTCATAATTGACCAAAAATGGGTATTATATCGTGTTTTGTGCATTCAAATTCATTAAAGTATATTTCCAAATATATCCAAAAAAATAGCAATTGAAAAACTGCTATGCAAATATCGTGTGTCATAAAATTATGCAACACCCACCATTTTATTCTGTAGGGCCTCTGCCTAAAAATATATAATGTTTTGGGGGTTCTAAGTAGTATTCTAGCTAAAGAATGATTTTTTTTACATGTAGGAGCGGGGTGTCAGAACTGGCCCAGAGACTGGAAGTGGTTAAGGCAGGTTTAAATCTGATTAAAGAATGTATTAACCTTTGTAGTACTGGCACTTTGATATGTCAGGCTTTCTGTATGTGAAAGACAGCAAACAGCATGCAGTGGGCTTGTTGGGAATATCCGACCTTCATTAACCACTTGCCGACCAACCGCCACAGTTGTACTGCGGCAACATGGCTTGGCTGCGCGAATCACCGTCATGTAACGTTGCCCGCTGCGCATCCCCAGAGCCGATGCGCGACCGCCGGGCTCCTGCGATTGCTCGTGACACGGCGAGAACCGGGATCTCTGTGTGTAAACACAGAGATCCCGGTTCTCTAAGGGGAGAAGAGACAGATCGTGTGTTCATACTAGCAAGTCCCACCCCTCTTCAGTTAGAACACGTAGCAGGGAACACAGTTAACCCCTTGATCGCCCCTTAGTGTTAACCCCTTCACTGCCAGTGACATTTTTACAGTAATCAATGCATTTTTTATAGCACTGATCATTGTATAAATGCCAATGGTCCCAAAAATGTGTCAAAATTGTCCAATATGTCCGCCATAATGTTGCAGTCATGATAAAAATCACAGATTGCCACCATTACTAGTAAAAAAAAAAAAATAATATTAAATATGCTATACATCTACCCCCAATTTTGTAGGCGCTATAACTTTTGCGCAAACCAATCAATATACGCGTATTGTGATTTTTATTACCAAAAATATGTAGAAGAATACATAGCGGCCTAAACTGAGAAAAAAATTGCTTTTTTAAAAAAAATGGGGATATTTATTATAGCAAAAAGTACAAAATATTGTGCTTTTTGCAAAATTGATGGTCTTTTTTTGTTTATAGCGCAAAAAGTAAAAACCGCAGAGATGATAAAATACCACCAAAAGAAAATTCTATTTGTGGAAAAAAAAGGACATCAATTTTATTTGGGTACAACCTCACATGACTGCGCAATTGTTAGTTAAAACGACACAGTGCCGAATCGCAAAAAATGGCCCGGTCATTCAGCAGCCAAATCTTCAGGGGCTGAAGCGGTTAAGAACAGGTAAGAAAAAGGTGTTCCTAGACCACCTGGCTACATACAAGAAAGAATGGGATGGACTGGCACTTTACTGCTGTGCCTGGAAAACTAAAGTCCTGGGGCTTAGACTGTGTTGTCTGTACTGTATGTGTTTCATTTTTTTGTTTTACAAATTATAATTTTTATTAATTTTTACATAGAAATGAACACATCATTCATATAATCTTATAGGGGCAGGTCCCTCAATTAAATTTTACAGGCTATAGTTTAACCAGACCTTATTATCATTCAGGGACCGGCTTAATACTTATAAATCTTATATATTGAGGAGTCTTAAACACTCACCCCAAAAAGAAAAAAAAAAAAGAGAAAAAAAAAGAATATTTCCTTTTTCTGTTTTGACTTCACTTTGCCTTTAAAGCTTGCACAGCTCATTGACTTGTCTTTAACCCTGCTTTTACCCTTCTTAAATTGCTCAGCCTGTCAAAGATTCATAATGTTGCACCTCTCTATATACTGTAACATTGTTCTTTATAAAAAAGATCCGATTTCAACACCAATTTATATACTGTTTTGTTCTATTGAGCGATATAAATACAGTACAGATACTCCTCGTTTAACGACTTACCTGTTTAACGACCACTCGGACTTACGACCAGCTCTCCCCAACCATCATTGTATTGTACAGTACAGTACAGAATTTTTATTTGTGTTCTGTACTTATGCAAACAAAAACAACATTATTGACCTGGAGTTTTGTGTTTAGACCTTTTTTTTCACAATGCAATACAGTACAGTACAGTAATTAAGAATGCTTAAAATATTGATTACTTGTGGCTCCTCGTTTAACAACCAATTCCTTTTAATGACCTGATCTTTGGAACGGAACCTAGTTGTTAAGTGAGGAGCACCTGTGTCTCAAAAAAGTGAGTACATCCCTCACATTTTTGTAAATATTTTATTGCCGTATTTATCGGCGTATAACACGCGCCCCAAGTTTAGGAAGGAATTTTAAGAAAGAAAACTTTTAGGAGGGAAGTTTAAGGAAAAAAACTTACATTTAAATGCCCGTCAATGCAGCCTTATCAGTGTCCATCTGCAGCCTTGTCCATCATTGCAGCCTTGCCCAGTGTCCATCTGCAGTCTTGCCCAGTGCCCCTGCAGCCTTGCCCAGCTGCTGATTATTTAAAATTGTTGGCGATCTCCGCTGACTGTGAGCGGAGAGAAGCGAGCGCTGGCGAGATACACAAAGATGAGTGTACTCGGCTAGTTTTGACTCCTCTCAGTCGCAGTCCCGCCCATCTCCACTGATTGCGAGAGGAGAGGAATGAGCGGCGCCGACAAACACATAGCCAAGTGTACTTGGCTAGTTTTGGCTCCTCTCGCAGTCCCGCCCCTGACTGTGAGTAGAGCCGAGAATAGCCGAGTACACTCGGCTATGTGTATATCGATGGCGCTCGCTCCGCTCCGCTCACAATCAGCGGAGATCGGCGGAGATCGGCGGGGATAGGTGTATAACATGCACCCATGTTTTTCCCCTGATTTTAAGGGGAAAAAAGTGCATGTTATACGCCGATAAATACGGTATATCTTTTCATGTGACAACACTGAAGAAATTACACTTTGCTACAATGTAAATTAGTGAATGTACAGCTTGTATAACAGTATAAATTTGCTGTCCCCTCAAAATAACTCAGCACACAGCCATTAATGTCTAAACCGCTGGCAACAAAAGTGAGTACACCCTAAGTGAAAATGTACAAATTGGGCCCAATTAGCCATTTTCCTTACCCGGTATCATGCGACACATTAGTGTTACAAGGTCTCAAGTGTGAATGGGGAGCAGGTATGCTAAATTTGGTGTTATCGCTCTCACTCTCTCATACTGGTCACTGGAAGTTCAACATGGCATCTCATGGCAAAGAACTCGCTGAGGATCTGAAAAAAATTATTGTTGCTCTACATAAAGATGGCCTAGGCTATAAGAAGATTGCCAAGACCCTGAAACTGAGCTGCAGCACGGTGGCCAAGACCATACAGCAGTTTAACAAGACAGGTTCCACTCAGAATAGGCCTCGCCATGGTCGACCAAAGAAGTTGAGTGCACATGCTCAGCATCATATCCAGAGTTTGTCTTTGGGAAATACACATATGAGTGCTGCCAGCATTGTTGCAGAGGTTGAAGAGGTGGGGGTCAGCCTGTCAGTGCTCAGATTATACGCCGCACACTGCATCAAATTGGTCTGCATAGCTGTCATCCCAGAAGGAAGCCTCTTCTAAAGATGATGCACAAGAAAGCCTGCAAACAGTTTGCTGAAGACAAGCAGACTAAGGACATAGATTACTGGAACCATGTCCTGTGTTTCGATGAGACCAAGATAAATGTATTTGGTTTAGATGGTGTCAAGCGTATGTGGCAGCACCCAGGTGAGGAGTACAAGTACAAGTGTGTCTTGCCTACTGTCAAGCATGGTGGTGGGAGTGTCATGGTCTGGGGCTGCATGAGTGCTGCTGGCACTGGGGAGCTACAGTTCATTGAGGGAATCATGAATGCCAACATGTACTGTGACATACTGAAGCAGAGCATGATCTCCTCCCTTCAGAGACTAGGCTGCAGGGCAGTATTCCAACATAATGACCCCAAACACACCTCCAAGATGACCACTGCTTTGCTAAAGAAGCTGAGGGTAAAGGTGATGGACAGGCCAAGCATGTCTCCAGACTAGGGATGAGCCAAACACCCCCCTGTTCGGTTCGCACCAGAACATGCGAACAGGAAAAAAGTTCGCTCGAACACACGAACACCGTTAAAGTCTATGGGACACGAACAGGAATAATCAAAAGTGCTAATTTTAAAGGCTTATATGCAAGTTATTGTCATAAAAAGTGTTTGGGGACCCGGGTCCTGCCCCAGGGGACATGGATCAATGCAAACAAAAGTTTTAAAAACGGCCGTTTTTTCAGGAGCAGTGATTTTAATAATGCTTAAAGTCAAACAATAAAAGTGTAATATCCCTTTAAATTTCGTACCTGGGGTGTGTCTATAGTATGCCTGTAAAGGGGCGCATGTTTCCCGTGTTTAGAACAGTCTGACAGCAAAATGACATTTGGAAGGAAAAAACCCATTTAAAACTACCCGCGGCTATTGCATTGCCGACAATACACATAGAAGTTCATTGATAAAAACGGCATGGGAATTCCCCATAGGGAAACCCCGAACCAAAAATTAAAAAAAAAAAAAAAGACGTGGGAGTCCCCCTTAATTCCATACCAGACCCTTCAGGTCTGGTATGGATTTTAAGGGGAACCCCGCGCCAAAAAAAAAAAAAAAAAAACGGCGTGGGGTCCCCCCAAAGATCCATACCAGACCCTTATCCAAGCACGCAACCTGGCAGGCCGCAGGAAAAGAGGGGGGGACGAGAGTGCGGCCCCCCCTCCTGAACCGTACCAGGCCACATGCCCTCAACATTGGGAGGGTACTTTTGTACCCCCTTACCATTTCACACAGGGGGGGGCGGGATCTGGGGGTCCCCTTGTTAAAGGGGGCTTCCAGATTCCGATAAGCCCCCCGCCCGCAGACCCCCACAACCACCGGCCAGGGTTGTGGGGATGAGGCCCTTGTCCTCATCAACATGGGGACAAGGTGTTTTGGGGGGCTACCCCAAAGCACCCTCCCAATGTTGAGGGCATGTGGCCTGGTACGGTTCAGGAGGGGGGGCCGCACTCTCGCCCCCCCTCTTTTCCTGCGGCCTGCCAGGTTGCGTGCTCGGATAAGGGTCTGGTATGGATTTTTGGGGGGACCCCACGCCGTTTTTTTTTTTTTGGCGCGGGGTTCCCCTTAAAATCCATACCAGACCTGAAGCGCCTGGTATGGAATTTAGGGGGACCCCCACGTCATTTTTTTTTTGGCCGGGGTTCCCCTTAATATCCATACCAGACCTGAAGGGCCTGGTATGGAATTTAGGGGGACTCCCACGTCATTTTTTTTTTTTAATTTTGGTTCGGGGTTTCCCTGTGGGGAATTCCCATGCCGTTTTTATCAATGAACTTCTATGTGTATTGTCGGCAATGCAATAGCCGCGGGTAGTTTTAAATGGGTTTTTTCCTTCCAAATGTCATTTTGCTGTCAGACTGTTCTAAACACGGGAAACATGCGCCCCTTTACAGGCATACTATAGACACCCCCCAGGTACGAAATTTAAAGGGATATTACACTTTTATTGTTTGACTTTAAGCATTATTAAAATCACTGCTCCTGAAAAAACAGCCGTTTTTAAAACTTTTGTTTGCATTGATCCATGTCCCCTGGGGCAGGACCCGGGTCCCCAAACACTTTTTATGACAATAACTTGCATATAAGCCTTTAAAATTAGCACTTTTGATTTCTCCCATAGACTTTTAAAGGGTGTTCTGCGGCATTCGAATTTGCCTCGAACACCCCAAATTGTTCGCTGTTCGGCGAACTTGCGAACAGCTAATGTTCGAGTCGAACATGAGTTCGACTCGAACTCGAAGCTCATCCCTACTCCAGACCTAAACCCTATTGAACATCTGTGGGGCATCCTCAAATGGAAGGTAGAGGAGTGCAAGGTCTCTAACATCCACCAGCTCTGTGATGTCATTATGGAGAAGTGGAAGAGGACTCCAGTGGCAACCTGTGAAGCTCTGGTGAACTCCATGCCCAAGAGGGTTAAGGCAGTGCTGGAAAATAATGATGGCCACACAAAATATTGACACTTTGTGCCCAATTTGGACATTTTCATTTAGGGGTGTACTCACTTTTGTTGCCAGTGGTTTAGACGTTAATGTGTGTTAAGTTATTTTGAGGGCACAGCAAATTTACACTAAACTTTGTACACTCACTACTTTACATTGTAGCAAAGTGTCATTTCTTCAGTGTTATCACATAAAAAAGATGTAATAAAATGTTCACAAAAATGTGAGGGGTGTACTCACTTTTGTGAGAAACTGTATGTACAGGCAGACAGGTGACATAATGATGATCACCTCGGCCAATCAGACAGTTTTTTTCCAGCAGCAGACGGGAAGTCTGCTGCTGGAACACAGTGCTATTTACTGTATGTAGCTTGTGCTACTGCATTATATTATAACACACACAGCTTGGGGCAAACAAACTATTTAAAATGTGTTGGAACCTGGAATTCTACTTACATACAGCCTGGTCTATAACCTTCCCCAGTCTGTGATTGGACAATGAAGGAACAGTAGCAGACTAACATTCTGTAATGTTGAGCTAAACTGGGGCAGCACAGTAGCTTAATAGTTAGCACTTATGTCTGATAGCATTAGAGTAGTTGGTTCAAGCCAACCATGACAATACCTATATGGAGTTGTATGCTCTCCCTGTGCTTGCCTGGGTTTCTTCCCAGACTTAGAAGACATGCTTGTAGGTAAATTGGCCCTACTATGTGTAGCACACCCTACGTATGAGCCGCTGGTGAATAGGGATCCTGCACAGCCAGGCACACGAATCTTCACAGTAGTCAATAAACAGTCCAGTGCCCACTTGACTTGGAACAACTTCTTCAGGGACAACTTCTCTATATACAGTCTATGTACACCCACTCTCTTCTTCCAGCACTCACTTGCTTGCAGAAAACAACACAGGCCCTTCTGGAACACTTTTTGATGAATCTGACAAAAAAGCACTTAGTCAGATTAAGCAGAAGCCCTTTACAGGCAGGGACTGTGGTTGTGCAGAGAAAATCCAGTGTCCAGCTACATTCCTGTGGCTGCTGATCCCAGCACCACCTCTTCAGGCATTGCCAGCCTGCTTGGCTGCAGCTGCCTCTCTCACTAGCCCCCCCAGACTGTCACACTCACCAGCCACCTAGGCTGACTTCTCCTGGAGATCTCCCAGACATGCTAGCTGGCTCCGGCTGTCCACTGGACAGGACTCCTCCCTGTGTTTTAAGAAGATCCCTCCAGCACCCAAGCCCCAGGCCCGAGGTCACCCCCCGACTAGGGGCTACCCTCGAGGGCCACAGACAGCCTCCTCAGCACTCAATTTCCATCTTCAACCTGACTGCCCCCTGCTGGCATGACCCAGAGTATTTAAGAGGTCCCAGCCCATTGGCCAGGGATTGGCTGGGGCCCTCAACGATACTCCAGGCAGCTCCTCCTAACCTCCCTCCCATTCTTCTGGAGGCTTCTTCAAGCTTCCAGCAAGTAAGAGGAGGTGCCAGAGGTGCTGCCAGATGAGTCATTCAGCCTCCCCGAGTAACTCACTCTGACCCAGATTCAACACAGGCTTGGCTGACAGCCAAGCCTAAATTTACCTACACTATCAAAAAATGTATTTACACTAGCACTCTAAACTAGAGGGTGCTACATATGTGTATGCATGATTGTGATTTAGGAACCTTAGATTGCAAGCTCCTTGATGATAGGGAGTAGGGACTGATGTGAAAATGCAAAATGTAAAGCACTGCATTAATTGTCAGCAGTATTTAAATACGTGAATTAAAAAATGTAGGCCATTGCTGACTTTTCCTTCTATAAATACTAAAGCTCTTGCCGTCTCACTGATACAATGGCTTCAGTATTGTAGAGTAGAGTTCTGACCTCACTATGACTTTCCAGGTCAGCGCATCAGAAAGAATTGAAACCAGATACATCTGGGCAACTAGTATTTAAAATAGGAGGTCACCAATGGTCATCTATATATTATCTTGGTACATGACCCATTTATTGCAATGATTTCCCTTCCTCTGGAAAAGGTAACATTCTTAAGGTAACCCATATATGTTTTAGTTGTTTTCATTTAACCAGTCAGTTGAACAAAAGAACAACCTGATTCCCTCATCCACATGGATAGGGGAATCACCCCCACTGAGCTATAATTTTCTGACAGCAAGGAGACTTCCCCACTGTCAGATTACACTGATCGGCACTGCTGGCTATAGTCAGAGGTGCCAATCCAGCGGCATTTATCTATCAGGCTGGCTGTAGAGAAGTAGATCTGTAGATTGACTCCTATACAATCACCATCCCCATACATGGATCTAAATTTGGCTGGCCCCTGTTCAACCGGCTGAATTTTGATCCATGTATGGGAGGCTTAAGGTGTATGGTGTCTGTAACTGTCCTAATAAAAAACAAATATCTAAATATGATAGGACAGCTCATCCTAACAGATAACCTTGGTTCTTTATGATAATTGAAGTGCTAATCTTCTTTATCTGCCCAGTTATCAGTGACTTTTGTGTTTATCTAAAATAAAATTTTGCATCTAGTAGAGTAGGCAGGTCTGACCAGTTTGGTGAAAAGGCAACTTCTTTATTACCAGACATCAATAGATTTTCACACTTTGAAGTTTGGGTTCCAAGTTTTTGGAATGGAAATGTAAAACATGACATTCATAGAGGAGCATGTTGCCAGGAGCTGTGCTTCCCATAGGAAAAGTATTAGATCGTTGTTTCAATAATGTTCCCATTTGATGTAAGATATAGGTGACATTTTGTCATATTTCAGATCTTGAAGTTGATCTCCAAAACTCCACCAACTCCACACTATGTATTTTTTTTTTATATAAACTAAAATCCCTGTTTTCCTACCTAAAGCTCCCACTTATGTGACAGTCCAGGTCTTATTGTGAAAGGGATCTTTTTGAAGTGCCTACATCACTTTCTGGATTACAGAGAAACTTCCCATTGGCTGATGAAGCTGCCCATCACAGTGGTCCACATAGGTGCTTAAAGAGGCAGCGTCACAACATCACAAAAGTAGGGGCGGCCACTGGGCCATTCTCTAACGGCAGGCCACTGGTCTTTATTTTCATAGAGGGTCAGGTGACGGCAGACTCAGGTAAAAAAAATGTGACTTTGGAAGTTTTTCTTTTTTAAATTAGTAAGGTTTTTTTTTAATTATTATTATATATAATTAGAATTGCTGCAGAAATTTAACAATATGCAAGCATCTAGTATATTAAAAATGAAAGGCATAGTAATGCCTTTCTTCATGAACCAGATTAAAACATTCTTATAACTTTAACAGGAGTTTAATCAACTAAATTTCTAAATGTTTTTCAGCTCATTTCCCATTTTAGTTTATAATGAACATACTTATTTTTTTGCTATACAATCCACCAACAGCTAATATGTACATGCTAGAATATAGAACAGTAACCAAGTGGTTAGCGCTTCTATCTAGTGGTACTAGAATTGTAAGTTCGAATATCAACCACAGGCGCTACCTGCCTGGAGTTTGCGTGTTCTCCTGTGCCTGCATGGTTTTTCCTCCAACTCTCCAAAGACATGCTGGTAGGTTAATTGGCTCCTGTCTAAATTCGCTCTAGTATGTGTAAGGGGACATTATATTCTAAGCTCCTTAAGGACAGGGACTTATATTAATGTATACTATATACTGTATGTAAAGTGCTGTGTAAAATTGTATGTAAGTGCCTATAAAAACAAGAATAAATACTACTAGAACAAGAGCTGCACTTATTTTATATAGATTCTTTGGAACTGGAAACTGCACCCTTAAAATTGAGGACATGCCCTTGAAGTTCATAAGAGTGTCTTCTAAGTGTTTGAGAGAGTGATGCACATCACTATATGTATATGTATTTTATATCATCCATATTTATTACGAGTTAGACTACTTACATTTCAAGCTATGACCTCTCCTACATGCCCCAAGCATCTACTCTATGCTATGCTATGCTATCCAAAGTCAGGGAACAAGCAAACATGCTCCTAGTTGCCTCCTCACATGGAGACACACACTCTGCCCGAGAGCTAGGACCAGCTGCCTTAATCAAGACCTGAAAAGAAAACATTAAACTGCGGTCCATGGACTTGGGAGTCTGTCCCACCCAGAGCTCTATCAGACTCCCAATAAAACCAGCCCCAGAACTGACTTTACCAATACATGGTAAAGAACTATCCTTCTTTACCCTGAAGTCTTTGCTGGTATTATCTTAGATTACAAATCTAAGAATCCGTGGAGGAACATATATCCCATCAATCGCTTTTCCTAAAATTTTATATTCCCCCCCCCCCCTGCTCAAACTCGGGGGGGTTGAGAAACTTGGGCAAACAGACTGTAAACTCCGGAGAGAGCATCTGCATTAGCTTGTTGGCTACCTGGTCTATGTTCTACTAAAAATTTAAAATTCTGTAGAGCCAAGAACCAAGGGCATGGTCAGTTAGGAGCTTAAAGTGGTGTTCCGGCCGAAATTATACTTTTTAAATAAAAATACCCTATAATACACAAGCTTAATGTATTCTAGTAAAGTTAGTCTGTAAACTAAGGTCTGTTTTGTTAGTTTATAAGCAGTAGTTTGTTATTTTATAAACTTACAGTAGGTCGTGGCCATCTTAAGTCTGGGCATCTGAAGCCAGACTGTATTTCTTCCTGGATCTCATCCTTGCAGATCTCGCACATGCTCAGTGCAACACAAGCAGTGTAATAGGTTTCAGGTCAGGTTTCCATAGCAATGGCAGTGTCAGAGGAAGTTGCCGCCCTTTCCCGGAAGGCATTGCAAACAGGAAATGATGCGATGGGCCGCGGCCAGGGAGGAGGAAGTGAAAAATGAATACAGCAGATATACAGTAAGTGCTGAAAAAAAAAAATTAAAAAATATCCAATTTGTTTACAGTGCACAGTTTAGTGAGGGATGCTGAAGAGTTGTAACAGTGTGTGGAACTCCACTTTAATATTTTGAACTTTCAAGAGCTCATTTGATGGCTAGACATTCCCTTTCTAGAATGGCGTATCTTTTTTCAGCAGGGGTCAATTTTCTGCTTAAGAATGCTATGGGGTGTTCCTCTCCATTCACCATTTGGGAAACACTGCACCTAATCCCACTTCTGAAGCATCCGCCTGCACTATAAATTCCTGTGTGAAATCTGGGTTGATTAAGACAGGGCTATTATACAAAGTTGTCTTTAGGTTCTGGAAAGCTTTCTCAGCTTCTGGGGACCAAGTCACTCCTGTGGACTTCCCCTTGGTAAGATCTGTAAGGGGAGCGGCTAACTTGGCAAAATTGGGGACAAACCTTCTGTAGTAACCTACTAAGCCCAAAAAAGCCCTGACCTATTTTTTATTGGGGGTCTTGGCCAACTTTGGATTGCCTGGACTTTTGTGACTTGGGGTTTTACTACCCCCCTGCCAATAATGTACCCTAAATACCGGGCCTCCACTAATCCAACAGCACACTTCTTAGGATTGGCTGTCAGACCCTCACAATGGAAGGCGTTAACAACAGCCTGCACTTTAGGTAAGTGGCTCTCCCAGTCTGCACTAAAAATTACCATGTCATCTAAATATGCAGATGCATAGGCTTGGTGGGATTTAAGAATGCGATCCATCATCCACTGAAAAGTGGCCGGGGCCCCATGTAGGCCAAATGGCATCCTCTTATACTGCCAGTGTCCTTCAGAAAAGGCTGTCTTCTGTTTCACACATTCTGTTACATTAAGCTCCAACATCCTCCTTATTTCTTCTGAGACAACTTGGCACTGAGCTTCTGGGATGCGATAAGGTTTTAAGTTAACTTTCACCCCTGTCTCGGTCACAATATCATGCCTTAATACTAAAGTTACCCCTGGAAGATCAGAGAAGAACTCCCTATTTCTTAGTAGAAATTCCTTGGTCTCTTGTTTCTGGCTTATGGACAGAGCCTCAGCGATCTCTACCCTATGCATGGTAGAAGGACCTGCGGTAGTCATCACCAAGGGTGCGTGGACCACAAGGGATTCTCTGTCTTTCCAGTGCTTCAATAGTTTGATATGATAGATTTGGTAGGGCTTCCTTATGCCAGGCTGATGTACTCTATAGTTAACTTCCCCCACCTGTTCTTCAACCTCGTATGGTCCTTGCCATTTTGCCAAAAATTTGCTCTCCACCGTAGGTACCAGCACAAGAACTCTGTCACCGGGGTTAAAGGTTCGGATCTCGGCTGAACGGTTATAGACTCTAGCTTGAGCCTGCTGAGCCTGTTGCAAATGGGATTTAACAATGGGCATGACTTTTCCAATCAGGTCTTGCATTTGAGCAATATGTTCCACTACACTTTTGAGTGGGGTTGCCTCTTGTTCCCAGGTCTCTTTTGCTATATCTAATAGTCCTCTCAGATGTTGGCCATACAGCAACTCAGAAGGGAAAAAGCCAGTGGAGGCTTGGAGTACCTCCCGTATAGCAAACATGAGATAGGGCAAGAGGCAGTCCCAGTCCCTACCATCTGCCGCTACCACTCGTTTTAACATTCCTTTCAGTGTTTTGTTGAACCTTTCCACTAGACCATCTGTTTGTGGGTGGTACACAGAAGTGCGTAAGTGATTAATTTTAAACAATTTACACAATTCTTTAGTAACCTTCGACATGAAGGGCATGCCCTGGTCAGTTAACAGCTCCCAAGGAATACCCACAAATGAAAACATAAGAAAAAGCTCTTTAGCAATACTCTTAGTTAAGGGGTTCCTTAACGGGATTGCCTCTGGGTACCGGGTGGCATAATCCAAGACAACCAGGATATACTGATGCCCCCTAGCGGACTTAACCAAGGGACCTACGATGTCCATGGCAATTCTATCAAAGGGCACCTCAATGATGGGTAAAGGTACCAATGGACTCAGGAAATGTGAGACCGGAGCGGTGAGCTGACAAACTGGGCAAGATTCACAGTATTACTTCTTTGTGTAAGACTGGCCAATAAAACCGTTTCATATTCTCTCCTTACTTTTATCCACCCCCAGATGTCCCCCAAGAACATGAGAATGTGCCAGGTCTAGCACCATGTGTCTATGAGGTTGAGGTACTAGCAACTGTTCCAGTCTCTCTCCTCATATTTCATCATCACAACAGTTGGCTTCCTCAGTACCCAGACACAGAAGCAAAATGTATTGCCTGCAAACACAGGCAGCTGATCATTCGCCCCTGAATGCCGCAGGCAGGCATAGAGGTACCGCCGGCGAGTGCCCACTCAATGCGCACAGGGGAGGCAGCCAAATCAACGGCTTTGGACTTAGTAGCCCTCGACAAATGATGGTGAAGGAGGCCCAATAAAAAAACTGGAAGGTCTAGAAAGGTCAATTTCTGTGCCCACAATAACCCAAAATTGGCATTCACAATGATATGCTAATTAAAGCACCATATGGCCAGTATGAATAAGAATATTGGATAAAGAGACCAAACGAAGACTGGTTCACTTTAAATATGTACAGGATTCTGTGAGCAGTGCTAATAATACTAATCCTCCATAGGGCTAAAGATGAGACTTCAGTATACACAAAGCCGTCTGCATCACTAGGCCACCATTGGCTGCCTGTGTTTGCTGGCAATTCATTTTGCTTCTGTGTCCGGGTTCCTGAGGAAGCCAAACTGTTGGCAAAACTATAACCGTACAGACAGGAGCCTACAACATACCGTATATCATTCTATGGATTATATTTTCTTGTATGCACATAACTGATTATGCGGATCATTTGTGAGCTAATTACAGTTGATAGAAAGTATATAATTCCTCCCCATTTGCCTGTGGCTGGATATTCCTATTGTATTCATTTAAACCTTGTATAATAAAGATTATGTTTTTTTACTTAGTTATGTCTTCATTCTGTTGCCCCTATAGTCTGCTATTGTAGGGTACTGGAGATTATTCTCTGCTTTATACCTATTTTTTTCTGTGTTGATTTAGATGCGGCCCTAAAAGTCTCTTTTTATTGGATTACACTCTGAAAATCATTTCCTGTTTTACTATTACTGTTTTCTAGGTCACCTTTACTCTTCCCTAAGTCATTTCCCTATTCATTGGATGAAGATGATGATGCTGACTCATTGTGAAATGAGCACACAGTAGAAATAGAGTTGACATGGGAAAACATAAAGCAGAATTACTGAAACAAAATATAGGTGTGCCACCTGTATGGATGTGCAGTGTGCAAGAGGTATTTATATCAACCATGTATTTATGTCTTTGTACTGTATGAAGAATCGCTTCAGTAATAAAATATATTTGGTAAAACCAGGTACTGTATATGCAGATTTTCATATATTTCTAATATTATCTCAAACAGAAAAAAAATTTATACTGCATTTCTAGGTATATATAAAAGCAATGCAATATGACACATGTCATTTTTTGTGTACATAACATTTCACAAACCTGACCATGGACACAATCTGATTGCACAATCTCTTAGATTTACCACAAATTATGTAATGAGGATAAACCTAAATAATCCGTTCTAACAGTATAAAATCAGACAGGCCCCTGCATTTTATAGTTGATGGTAGATTTAAAAGAGATTGTACAATCAGATTGTATAGTATATGGTCGGCCTTTTTTGTAGTCATCTACAACCTTTCTTAGATGGTTGGCATACAGGTGGCTTTGCTGCGTGAGCTTGCGGGGACGGGGGCGCTTCAATTTTTTTTTTCTTATTTTATTTATTTTTATATTATTAAATTGTGTTTAAAAAAAAAAAAATTGATCACGTTTATTGCTGTCACAAGGAATGTAAACATCCCTTGTGACAGTAATAGGTGGTGACAGGTACTCCTTATGGAGGGATAGGGGGTCTAAAAGACCTCCGATCCCTCCTTTGCACTTCAAAGTATTCAGATCGCCAAAAACGGCGATTCTGAATACTGTATATTTTCTTAAATCTGGCGCCATTGGCAGCCGAGTAAACCGGAAGTGACGCAGTGACGTCGCTTCCGTGTTTACATTCAGGAAACTGGAACAAAGCCATTTCTGGCTTCGTGCCAGTCTGCCTCTAGCCGCTGGAAGTGGCGGATCGAGGATTGGGTCTCCCAGTGGGACGGGAGGCCCGGTCAGAGCGGCGGGAGGCGGTGGGAATGGGGGGGACGTCCCCTCCAGCTCCTCCGGGATAACAATCGAGCGGCTTTTAGCCGCATCGGTTGTTATCTCTGGAAAGCCGATCTTCCGCTCCTGCAGCTGCGGGCATCATCCTGGTATAACCCCCGAAAGCCGAGGCCGCAGATCTGCGTACGCTCGGCGGGAAGGGGTTAAACAAGTACGTTCTACCTGTTTATCTGCAGCCATCTGCCCTGTACAGTTTTCTGTAACATACAGATAAAAGGATTCTTTCTCAGCAGCAGATAGCAGGGGTGGAGATCTGATGTCCCACTCACTGTAGAGCTATAGCATACAGCTGATATAGCAGAGAGAGGAGAGATCAAAGAGGAACCAGACTTGCTGCTTTGGATGTAGGAGTGTACACACTATAGTGGGATGTGCTTTGTTCATTTTTCATGTCCAGGGTTTACAATCACTGCAAGTAAACTGCATGTAAATGTGGAACAAATATAGAAAAAAAGGCATGTCATATAAAAAGAGCAGTTCATATACTGTATATTGTCATTATGTGTAAATCTAACAGGATACACATTTTTCAATATAGCAGTCATTAGGGCCCATTCAGACTGTGTTGCATTCATTTTGAATAGAACCCAAACACATTGTTACACTAGTGGGCAATGCAAACACAAGTGCTCCAACGCAGCACTCCAACCAGGCATATACAGTGCTGTGCAATTTTCTGTGCTTAAAAGTGATCTGCCAGTCCATTCAATATGAATAGGCCTCCTTAATATAGCACACATTGAGACCCCTTTCACACTGAGGCAGTTTTCTGGCATTATAGCGCTAGAAATAGGGCCTGTAAAGCGCCGGAAAACTGCCTTCCATTCATTACAATGGGTGCTTTCACACCCGGGCGGTGCGCTTGCGGGACATTCGAAAAAGTCCTGCAAGCAGCCACTTTGGGGCGGTTTGGGAGCGCTGTAAACGCCCCTGCCTATTGGAATGAATAGGCAGTGCTTCCAAAGCGCCTGAAAAGCGTTCCGGACGCGCCGCAACACGTTTTTTTAAACCCCTTTTTTGGGGGTCAAAAGCTCCCACTAGCGGCCGAAAAGCACAGCAAAAGCGCCACTTAAGCAGCAGTAGCGCCGCTAGAACAAGCAACGCTTTACCACTAACAGCCGGCGCTTTCAGTGTGAAAGCAGCCTAAAGAGGTATTAAACCCAAATCCAAAAGTGTAATTTATTGTAGGGTGACCAGACATCCCCGGTTTCTGGGGACAGTCCCCAGATTGAGGACACTGTCCCTGGACCAAGTCTGCCCCCAGTTTTGTCCCCGGATTGGATTTGAACAGGGGCTGGGGCAATTTCAAAGACAGCCCGTGCAGAATAAAAAGAAAAAATCTGAATTGCACCCCCCCTCTGCCGCTCCTACTAGCTTATGGGGGTTTATTTTTTTCCATTATCTGTGCCCCTTTCTGATGATCATGTGTTGGTCAGAGCGGAGGGACTATTTCTTCAGTTTCGGGGGCATGCCCATTTAGCTCCACTCGCATGTTCTTCTGCCTTGGCTCAAGTCCTGGCCAGCCGCCCGCCTGCTTATCTCCTTGCCTTCCCTGGTGGAGTGATCTTCCTCTGCTCCCCACCCAGTAGTAGCCGGGGCCCGAAGAGTAAAGCCCCATACACACTATCAGATTTTCTGCTGATTTTTGTCTTCAGATTTACCAAAACCATGTAGTGCAAGGGCCTGCCCGATTGCATACAAATTGAAACTCCTAAGGTTTAAATCAGCAGAAAATCTGATAGTGTATATGGGGCTTTAGACTTGACAGGCTGTGAGGCGGGTGGCGGCGGGCAAAGAGTCGTCGATTGCTGCCATTACTAGTAAAAAAAAAAAAAAATGTCCCCGGATTCCATTTTAAAAATCTGCTGACCTTAATTTATTGCGCTTACTAATGCCGCGTACACACGAGCGGACTTTACGGCAGACTTTGCCCAGCGGACGGAATTTCGTCAGACAATTCGATCGTGTGTGGGCTCCAGCGGACTTTGTTTTCTCAAAAGTTGGACGGACTTAGATTTGAAACATGTTTCAAATCTATCCGACGGACTTGAGTCAGGTCGAAAAAGTCCGCTCGTCTGTATGCTAGTTCGACAAACAAAAAGCCATGCTAGGGCAGCTATTGGCTACTGGCTATAAACTTCCTTGTTTTAGTCCGGTCGTACGTCATCACATACGAATTCAACGGACTTTGGTTGATTGTGTGTAGGCAAGTCCGTTCATTCAGAAAGTCCGTCGTAAAGTCCGTGGAAAAGTCCGCCGGGCAAAGTCTGCCATAAAGTCCGCTCGTGTGTACGCGGCATTACTGTTATGCCGTGTACACACGACCGGACTTTACGGCAGAAAAGGTCAGACGGAATCATTTCATCAGATATTCCGATCGTGTGTGGGCTTCATCGGACTTTTACTTTTGAAAACTCTGACGGACCTAAAAATAGAACATGTTTTAAATCTTTCCAACGGAATCAATGCCTTTCGGGAAAACTGTTCGTTTGTATGCTATTCCGACGGACCAAAAATGACGCAAGGGCAGCTATTGGCTACTGGCTATTGAACTTCCTTTTTCTAGTCCCATCGTACGTGTTGTACGTCACCGCATTCTAAACGATCGGACTTTGGTGTGATCGTGTGTATGCAAGTCCATTTCAGCGGAACTCCATCAGAACTCCGTCAGAAAAACCGTCAGAGTTTATTTTGACGGAAAAAACGGCCATGTGTAGGCGGCATTAGATGTGATGGCTGCATTCGTTTTCTTATTTAGACTTTTTCTCCCTGTTTTTACTTGGTGAGCTGGCCAGTAATACACTATCTCTGTTAGAGTGTCCCCACTCTTGCTGAATGAGAACAGGGAGCAGCATTGTTAATCTGGGGGAGGGGAGTGTTAGATGTACTAGCAGATTTAGATACACTAACAAATTGAAGCCAAATTCCATCTCACACTGCAGTTACACTAGCAGGTACAGCAAGCAGTTGTATTTTTTTTTTGGGGGGGGGGGTTGTATAAATAAATAAAAGCTGATCATTGTAAGCACCCCTTTCAGTGTTCAGTGGTATGTCTCAATTGATACATTTGCAGGACAGCTTGTTCTGTGGACAAGCAACACACTAAAGCCCCATACACACTATCAGATTTTCTGCTGATTTTTCTCTTCAGATTTACCAAAACCATGTAGTGCAAGGGCCTGCCTGATTGCATACAAATTGAAACTCCTAAGGTTTGACCTCATATTATATGGTTCTGGTAAATATGAAGGAAAAAATCAGCAGAAAATCTGATAGTGTGTATGGGGCTTAAGGCTCCATGCACATTGTAAGCCTAAAAAAAGCCACAAAAACGCTGGATGAGAAATCGCTCATAGCGTTTTTGTGCTAGCTTTTAGCAGCGTTTTAGAAGCAGTTTTCGGATTTTTTTTCTGCTGGGAAATTACTCTCAAAAAACAAAAAAAAACAAAAGAGGGTTCCGAGAAGCTGAAGCTATAAGAACGATTCTAGACTAAAATAGTGTTCATGGACACATAGGATAAAACTATTTGCTTCTAGAAGCAGAAAAAAAAATGCTCAAAAGCTGCTGCTAGGAATGTATTTTAATCTAGTGTGCATGGAGTCTTGGCCAGATCACCAGGTGAAAATAAAGGAAAGAAAGCCTAAAAAAGAAAACAAATGCAGACACCACATTTTCGAATTGGTAAGCTACAATAGCATAAAAGTTTGATCTCAGGTTTATTACTGCTTTAATGCACAGAAATGCTGTGAAGTAAGCCTGCATGTAGTCAGGTGCGGGAATAAGCCTGATGCAGGACAAATATAATGTGTAGTCATGCAGTTCACTCACACAACTTATTTTTGTGCTATAGTAAGTAGTGTTTAAATCAACACCAAGAAAGTTACCTACACAGGTAAAGCGTCGCTATTTTTAGCGGTGATTTACCGTCGTTTTTGCGGCGCTTTTTGGACGCTAGCGGGGCACTTTTAACCCCCGCTAACAGCCGAAAAAGGGTTAAAAGCGCCAGCAATACACCGCTCCTACAGCGCCTCAAAGATGCTGCTTGCAGGACTTTTTTGAGCGTCCTGCCAGCACACCGCTCCAGTGTGAAAGGTCTCGGGCTTTCACGTTGGAGTGAAAGGAGAGGCGCTTTACAGGTGCTATTTTTAGTGCTATAGCGTATGTAAAGCGCCTCAGTGTGAAAGGGTTCTACCTTTCTATTATGAATTCATTCCGCTTATTCATTTTAGAGGAGTCAAAAAATGGAATTACTTTTAATATTGTGGGTCTAGTTTCTGTAATATTTATTCTTGTAGAAATACAGCTTTTCATGCCCTTCCTGTAAAAGGGGCAACAGGCGTGCCTGCGTTTTACATGCCACAGATTTACAACTTTAGGTTTTATTTTTACTGTGTTGTTTTATATGTGGCTGTTTATGAGCTTCCTCTATAAAATTCACCTAGATTGTGTTAAACACCTTCCACTGAAATTCATGAACATTTATCCTTTTTTTTACCTATTTAAGTAGCACCAACATATTCTTTAGCGTTTACCAGAAAGCACTGGACAAATTCCTTTTTTGGTATCAAACCTAAGAACACATTACTGTATTCAAAAGTGCTAATTACTTAGTCACAGTGCTATGATCATCATTTATTTCTGCATTACTATTATTTTAAGCTGTGCATTACAGTAGATTATACACTACACACATACTCATTGTTAACAATATAGAGCACAACATTAGAGCTTACAATCTATTAGGTTCTAATTGCTGCCACCACTAATGTTTTGTGAGGAGAAGCCTATTCTGTGTGGCTTAGTGTTGCTTCTTGTCACTATTAAAACATCACTGCTCATGATGCTTTAAGTTTATTAAAGCCATGTTTTGACCTTTATTAACCACTTGCCGACCAGCCGCCATCTTTGTACTGCAGCAGGTCAGCTCGTTCCCGCAAATTGCTATCATTGTACGTCAGCTTGGGAACTCTAGTTTGTGGGTGCTCCAGCGGGGGAGCCAACCAGCAGGTGGGGCAGACTTCATGTCCGCTGGCCACCTGCGATCGTTCTCCGCAGTGGCAGAACAGGGATCTGCCTGTGTAAACAAGGCAAATCTCCGTTCTGACAGGGGAGATCACACAGATCCTGTCTTTCTGCTATGTACAAAGACGGATCTGTGTGTTTCCCCAGGCAGCCCATCCCCCATACAGTTAGAACACACCTGCAGGGAACACATTTAACCCCTTGATCACCCCTGATGTTAACCCCCTTCCCTGCCAGTGTCATTAGTACAATAACAGTGCATATTTTTTTAGCACTGATTACTGTAATAATGTCACTGGTTCCCAAAAAGTGTCAAAAATGTCAGTTAGGTGTCCGATCTGCATGCTGCAATGTCGCAGTCCTGCTAAAAATCTCAGATCACTGCCATTACTAGTAAAAAAAATAATAATAATAAAAATACCATAAATCTATTCCCTATTTTGTATAACTTTTCCTCAAACCAATAAATATACGCTTATTGCAATTTTTTTTTACAAAAAATATGTAGAAGAATATATGTTGGCCTAAACTGAGGACGAAATTTGTTTTTTTATATATTTTTTGGGAATATTTATTATAGCAAAAAGTTAAAAAAAAGCTTTTTTTTCAAAATTGACGCTCTTTTTTTGTTGAGGTGATCAAAGACCACCAAAAGAAAGCTCTATTTGTGGAAAAAAAGGACATCAATTTTGTTTGGGTACAGCATCGCACGACTGCGCAATTGTCAGTTAACCAGTTACCAACCGGCCCATAGCCAAATGATGGCTGCAGGGAGGTTGGATAACTCTGGGAGCACGTACTAAGACGTGATCCCAAAAAACCGCTCCCGCGCGCCCCCTGGGGCACGCACACGGTAACATCCGTGACCGCCGCGTCCAGAGAACCCGGCGCATCACGGATCAAGGTAAACGGTCGCTAATCGCGGCCGTTTACCATGTGATCGCTCCGTCAAATGACAGAGCGATCACATGTAAACAAACACGCCAGTTCCTCCCTCCCCTCTCTGTAGCGATCGGTACAGAGGGGGAGGGATCGGATGGCAGCAGCGCTGTGGGCTGGATGTGTAGTGCCCACAGCGCTGCTCTGTGACATGTGCAGTCACAGCCATGGATCCATCCATCCATGCTCAGCCATCCCTCCATATTCAGCATTACCCTGCACTACTCTGCAATTCCCTGTGCAATACTCTGCAATTCCCTGTGCAATACTCTGCAATACCCTGCAATACCCCACAATACTCTGCAATACCCCACAATACTCTGCAATACCCCGCAATACTCTGCAATACCCTGCAATACTCTGCAATACCCCGCAATACCCTGCAATACCCTGCAATACTCTGCAATACCCCGCAATACTCTGCAATACCCTGCAATACTCTGCAGTACCCCGCAATACCCTGCAATACCCCGCAATACTCTGCAATACCCCGCAATATCCCGCAATACTCTGCAATACCCCGCAATACTCTGCAATACCCCGCAATACACCGCAATACCCCACAATACTCTGCAATACTCTGCAATATCCTACAATACCCTGCAGTACTCTGCAACACTCTGCAATACCCTGCAATACCCAGCAATACCCTGCAATACCCTGCAATACTCTGCAATACCCTGCAATACCCTGCAATACTCTGCAATACCCTGCAATACTCTGCAATACCCTGCAATACTCTGCAATACCTCGCAATACTCTGCAATACCCCGCAATATCCCGCAATACTCTGCAATACTCTGCAATACCCCGCAATACCCCGCAATACCCCGCAATATTCTGCAATACTCTGCAATACCCTACAATACCCTGCAGTACTCTGCAACACTCTGCAATACCCCACTATACCCAGCAATACCCTGCAATACCCAGCAATATTCTGCAATACCCCGCAATACCCTGCAATACTCTGCAATACCCTGCAATACCCTGCAATACTCTGCAATACCCTGCAATACCCTGCAATACCCCGCAATATTCTGCAATACCCCACAATACCCTGCAATACTCTGCAATACCCTACAATACCCTGCAGTACTCTGCAACACTCTGCAATACCCTACAATACCCTGCAATACTCTGCAATACCCCGCAATACTCTGCAATACCCTGAAATACTCTGCAATACCCCACATTACTCTGCAATACTCTGCAATACCCTGGAATACTCTGCAATACCCCACAATACTCTGCAATACCCTGCAATACCCTGCAATACTCTGCAATACCCTGCAATACTCTGCAATACCTTGCAATACTCTGCAATACTCTGCAATACCCTGCAATACTCTTCAATACTCTGCAATACCCTGCAATACTCTGCAGTACTCTTCAGTACTCTGCAATACCATGCAATACCCCGCAATACTCTGCAATACCCCGCAATACCCTGCAATACTCTGCAATACCCTGCAATACTCTGCAATACCCCGCAATACTCTGCAATACCCTGCAATACCCTTCCAAACCCTGCAATACCCCGCAATACCCTGCAATACTCCGCAATACCCTGCAATACTCTGCAATACCCTGCAATACCCTGCAATACCCCACAATACCCCGCAATACCCTGCAATACTCCGCAATACCCTGCAATACTCCGCAATTATCTGCCATACCCAGCCATACTCTGCCATACCCAGCCATACTCTGCCATACCCAGCCATACTCTGCCATACCCAGCCATACTTTGCCGTACCCAGCCATACTCCGCCATGCTCAGCCGTACTCGGCTGTACTCAACCTCTGTATGTGGCCAGGCTGTGGAAGTCTCACACATGTGGTATCGCCGTACTCAGGAGCAGTAGGAGAATCTATTTTGGGGTGTCATTTTTGGTATGTACATGCTATGTGTTAGAAATATTGTATAAATGGACAACTTTGTGTTAAAAAAAAAAGCGTTTTAACCACTTCCCGTCTGACATCCTTGACTTTGTGCGGGGATATCTGAATGATGCCCGCAGCTACAGACATCATTCAGATATCAGCTTTTTCAGCTGGCGATTCCCTACACCATAAGAATGATCATAGGGGCTGTTCCACTGCTTGATCGTTCTTACAGGAGGCGAGAGGGGACGACCCCCCTCCCGTCGCTCTCAGGTGCTTCTACCGACTCACCGCTACGATCGAAGCCAGGATTGTTTTTTTTTTTGTTTTTTTTATTTCAGGCTTCCTAGCCTAGAGATGAGATGTGGGGTCTTATTGACCCCATATCTCACTGTAAAGAGGACCTGTCATGCCACATTTCTATTACAAGGATGTTTACATTCCTTGTAATAGGAATAAAAGTGATCAAAAAATGTATTTTTTGGACAAAAGTGTCAAACTAATATAAATAAAGTAAAATGAACAATAAAAAAAGAAAATAATTTTTTTTTTCCCCCCGTGTCCCTGTTTGCTCGTATGCAGAAGCGAACACATACGTAAGGCCCACCCACATATGAAAATGGTGTTCAAACCACACATGTGAGGTATCGCTGTGATCGGTAGAGCAAGAGCAATAATTTTGGCCCTAGACCTCCTCTGTAACTCAAAACATGTAACCAGTAAAAAATTTTAAAGTGTCGCCTATGGGGATTTTTAAGTAGCAAAGTTTAGCACCATTCCACGAGCGTTGGAAAAATTGCTGCGCAAATACCGTGCGAGATAAAAAGTTGCAACAACCGCCATTGTATTCTCTAGGGTCTTTGCTAAAAAAACATATATAATGTTTTGGGGTTCTATGTAATTTTCTAGCAAATAAATGATGATTTTTACATGTAGGAGAGAAATGTCAGAATTGGCCTGGGTGCTCCAGAACGCCTGAAGATGCTCCATGCATGTGGGGTCTCTGTATGTGGCCACGCTGTGTAAAAGTCTCACACATGTGGTATCGCCGTACTCGGGAGTAATAGCAGAATGTGTTTTGGGGTGTAATTTGTGGTATGCATATGCTGTGTGTGAGAAATAACCTGCTAATATGACAATTTTGTGAAAAGAAAAAGAAAAAAGAAATCTTGATTTTGCAAAGAATTGTGGGAAAAAAATTACAACTTCAAAAAACTCATCATGCATCTTTCTAAATACTTTGGAATGTCTTCTTTCCAAAAAGGGGTCATTTGGGGGGTATTTGTACTTTTCTGGCATGTTAGGGTTTCAAGAAATGAGCTGTCAGTACTTCAGGTGTGATCAATTTTCAGATATTGGCACCATAGCTTTTGGACTCTATAACTTTCACAAAGACCAAATAATATCCACTGATTTGGGTTATTTTTACCGAAGATATGTAGCGGTATAAATTTTGGCCAAAATATATGAAGAAAAATTACTAATTTGCTAAATTTTATAACAGAAACGAAGAAAAATGCAATTTTTTACAGAATTTTCGGTCTTTTATCTTTTATAGCGCAAAAAATAAAGAACCCAGCAGTGATTAAATACCACCAAAAGAAAGCTCTATTTGTGTGAAAAAAAGGACAAAAATTTCATATAGGTACAGTGTTGCATGACTGAGTAATTGTCATTCAAAATGTGAGAGCACCGAAAGCTGAAAATTGGTCTGATTATTAAGGGGGTTTAAGTGCCCAGTGGTCAAGTGGTTAAAGTGACGCAGTGCCATATGGCAAAAAATGGCCTGGACATTAAGGGGGAAAATCTTGCAGTCCTTAAGTGGTTAAAGTAGGTACCCTTTTAGAAAAGTCAGTGTTTATTAAATACCCATTGTTGTACATTGGCTAACTTCAAGTACCCCATGTGTTGTGTTCTGTTTCACATGCCACTTTATGCCTTGACATACCTCTATAGACCCAGTCTGTCCGTACAGTATGGTCACCTGCTGACTTGGTACCATTCAAAGGCAGCTTAACTCAATAAAACACAGAAGTTAAATTGACACTGAACTCAATTTTTTTATTTTTTTACATCAGTCATGTTTTGTCCTGTGCATTCTCTCTATCCTCCACTGATGCACCTCACCGCCACTGGTGTAGAGTGAGCAGTGCCATTATTTTTGGTCACATGTTCCACCCTATGCGTAACACAATTCCCATAAAACTAAATTTGTCTGCACGAAATGTGTAGTCCATCGTGTGGCAAACTGGAAGGGGTGGCTATATTCACATACACAAGGGGGGCATGGAGAATGAACGTAACCACCCTAGAACAAGAAGTCTGAGAACAGCAGAATAAAGCTTTCATTTTAGAGCTAAAACAAAAATAGAGAGAGATAGAAGGTACATTCTATTTCTATTTAAACGTATTGCATTTATTGTTTAAAAACTGTTTGTTTAGTGTTACTTTAAATCCAACACAATTTTACTTAAAATAAAAGTGCAGTACAAATGATGAATTCCCAGTCTTTTGAAGTGTAAAGCTGGATAGACACATTCAGTTTTTTTTCATTTAGCCAGCAGGGTGAACAAAAGAAAACTGACTGATCTCCACATTAACACAACAATGTGTGATGCGGAGCTCTTTCCTGCTGCGCTATTATATTCTGACAGGGGGACCCCCACCAGAATACACAGGTTAGCGCTTGCAGCCATTGGCTGCAAGTACTGATCGAATGCTGGTTTTGCAGCAAGATTGTTCGACAGCAGCTGGTTGTTAGACCATCTTCTGTTGAACAGACAGCGGTGCACATGTACCAAAAGCTGTCTGGTCCCTGCTGTTTCAGTATGTGTGTACCGGGCTTAAGAAGACAATGGGGTGAATTTACTAAAGGAAAATTACCGTGACGTTTTCAAGTGCCATTGCACTCTACAAGTGTAGTTGCTCCAGAGCTAAGTAAAGGAAATTATGTTTCACTTTGAAAGAATAGAATACTCAATCACATGCAAAAAAAGCCCTTATATTCTTTATGAAGCGCCGTTCTGTTCCACTCTGTAGCCCATTCTGGACATTATATACTTCAACGTCTCTACATTGTACACTGTGATGTACTTATATACTTTATACTGCTCTACCCTTTCCTTATAGCTTACTTTAAATATCAAACACTCCACATTGCACTGTAAATGGTCCTGTAAAGGAAAGCACTTCTGGGAACATTACTGCTTTTCTGGGGAACACCACACCAAACAGCAACCCCACAAATGTCACTGGTATCAGTACAAATTAGGGATGGGCAAATGAGCCTGGGTTTTATTCATGAGGTGTTCATCTAACTCAGGGATCTCCAAACTACAGCCCTCCAGCTGTTGCGGAACTACATGTCGCATGAGGCATTGTAAAACTTTGACATTCACAGACATGACTAGGCATGATGGGAATTGTAGTTCCAGAACAACTGCAGGGCCATAGTTTGGAGACCCCTGATCTAAGCCATTGTGAATTCTGAAAACTGCAAAATCCAAACACCAATAAAGTGTATGGTGGCGAAACTTGGACATCAATCATTTCTGAGGAGGTAGAGATGAGACAAGTTTTATCATGAAATAAAGGTAGAGTGGATTATTATTTTAGAGAGACAATAGTCATAAATTATGTACATCCATGATCCAATGCATGGTATGTTAGCAGCTTATTAGACTGCAATTTGGGAGCGAGATCAGGCAGAATGTTGTTATAAAATAAACAATAGAGTTTATTATATCAGAGACAATAGTCAGAAATACTGTACAGACTTATATAAGCAGTTTTATTAGGCCACAATTTAGGAGGAAGAGACAAGACAGGTTTTACTCAAGAAATATAAACTGGTCTAATATTTCACAGAAAATAGCCAGAAATATTGTACTGTTGATGCACTGTACATACACTGCTTTATTGAGCCTTTATTTCTAAGTGAGAGACGTGGTAGGATGTAATCAAGAAGTAAAAATAAGGCCAAATTCAGAGAGTAGTGGTTAATAATTCATACTCTGAATGGTCTAAGGTTATCAGTGGTGTACCCCAAGGTTCAGTGTTGGGACCCTTACTTTTTAATATATTTATAAATTATATAGGGTCTGGGGTTAAAAGTACCATTTCAGTGTTTGCAGATGACATCAAGCTATGCAGTGGAATAACATCCTTACATGATGTCTCCACCTTACAAGCCGACCTCAATGCACTGTTTAATTTGGCAACTATGTGGCAAATGAGGTTTAATGTTGATAAATGTAAAGTTATGCACTTGGGGGCAAAGAATATGCATGCATCATACATACTTGGGGGAGTACAACTGGGGGAATGAATGGTGGAGAAGGATCTGGGTGTTTTGGTAGATCATAAGCTTAATAATAGCATACAAGGCCAAGCTGCAGTTTCCAAAGCAAGCAAAGTCCTTTCTTGTATTAAGACAGGTATAGACTCCAGAGAGGAATCTGGAATATACAGTTCAGTTTTGGACACCAGTTCACAAAAAGAATATTGGGAAACTGGAGAAAGTGCAGAGAAGTGCAATCAAACTGATAAGAGGCATTGAAGATCTCAGCTATGAGGAAAGATTAGAGGAACTGAATTTATTCTCTCTTGAGAAGAGGAGATTAAGGGGGGTATGATCAACATGTATAATACATAGGTGGTTCATATAGTGAACTTGGTGTTGAGTTATTCATTTTAAGGTCATAACAGAGGACAAGGGGGCACTCCTAAATCTTTGGATTTAATCTCCAAAATGGGAAAGGTTTCTTCACAGTAAGAGCTGTGAAAATGTGGAATAGACTCCCTCAAGAGCTGGTTCTGTCCAGCTCAGTAGATTGCTTTAAAAAAGGATTCTTTCCTAAATGTACATAATATAACTGGATACTGAAATGTGTACGTAAAGTTGATCCAGGGCAAATCTGATTGCCTCTCAGGGGATCAGGAAGGAGTTTTTTCCCCTGCTGGAGTAAATTGGATCATGCTTTGCTGGAGTTTTTTGCCTTCCTCTGGATCAACTGTGGGTATAGGATTGTGTATATGGACTTGATTTTTTTTTTCCCTTTTATTGGTTGAACTAGATAGACTTGCGTCTTTTTTCAACCTGACTAACTATGTAACTATGTAGTGGAGTGTATTATTCCAAAGACAATAACTTGAAATATTTCAGTCAATGCACAATATGTGAGCAGCCTTACTCACAAATTCTGAGAGAGAGGCAAGACACGTTTTATCAACAAAAAAAGGTAGAGTTAAAGTTATTTCACAAACAATATCCACAAATATCACACAGTTGTTGCACTGCATGTAAGCTTATAACAATATTATATATTATATTATATAACAATATTGGTGTATTATTTCAGGGACAAAAGCCACAAATGTTTTTGATTTCCCAAGCTCTAAGAATAGGCCACAAACTTTGAGGCACAATTTAGGCTTTACTCTGCAGAGAAGATTATACATTTTGCCTAGCTGTGGAAAAATTATGTGTGGAACTTTTACAGTTTTTTATCACATAATAGGCAGCAAATATTGAAGCTAAACAGAATATACCCTGCAGAAAATATTAGAAATTTTGCAGCTGAAGCCCAGCAGCGTAAAAATTTGGTGTGGTACCTTTACAGTGCTGGAGCACTGAAATAAGGCTGCAAAAGCTGTATGACCTAGTAATGGTGGCAGAACAGGGGAAATGGCAGTAGCTGGGATCATGACACTAGCTAGAAATGAAGCCAAGTGGTCCTCCCACAGCACATATTCTAAGTTGTGCATTTTTTTGCTCTCTCTGAGATGGTAGCATGACATCTGTTACTTTCCCCTTTTACTGGAGATCCAAAATAGTGGCCAACCAGTAATGGTCCTTAGCCTTTATAGCCTAAATCCTGGGGTCCTTGCACAGGGATTTCAGCATGATACAGCCCATTCACCACAAACTGCCTGCAACAGAGGACTCTGAGTCCTCAGTGTCGCTGAGACAAACATTGTCACCAAATATCTCACCCCACCCACATACAGCTCTCAAGGTTTGCAAAGAGTGAAACGTACCCATAGAAGCCTACCCCATTTCCTCCTTCCCATTAACAGCACCCCAACCCTCTTACTCAATAGTGCTCCTCCTTTTACCTTCTGCTGCCTCACTGGGATGAAGGCAGTAGGCAAAGGATTTTGTCACTAATCCCTGTCTTCGAACAGTAACGGTTACACGTCCAAAAGCAGGAGCCACTGTTATAGTGAAAAGAACCACAGATCCCAGAGTCAGTCCTTGCAGTCCTTGTTTGTACTCGTACAGATACTTGTTGCTGCTGCTGTCTGCCAACCCTCTACTCCAATCCCTACACTGGCTCCCAATCACCCAGCGAATTAAATTCAAAATACTAATCACAACATACAAAGCCATTCACAACTCTGCCCCGAGCTACTTCACTAATCTTGTCTCCAAATATCACCCAAATCAACCTCTCCGCTTTTCTCAAGACCTCCTGCTTTCAAGCTCTCTCATCTCCTCCTCCCATGCTCGTCTCCAGGATTTCTCCAGAGCCTCTCACATCCTCTGGAACTCGCTACCTCCATCTATCTCTTGCTACCTTTAGGCGATCCGTGAAAACTCATCTCTTCAGGAAAGCCTATCATGTCTCCAACTAATCTCCTACCACTTCCACCAGCTCATTCCCCACAGTTACAACCTTTTGTACCACCTGCCCCACCCTATTAGATTGTAAGCTCTTCTGAGCAGGGCCCTCTTAATCCTCTTGTATTTTATTGTATTATAACTGTATTGTCTCCCTTTTATATTGTAAAGTGCTGCGTAAACTGTTGGCGCTATATAAATTCTGTATAATAATAATAATAATAATAATACTTGCTGCTGCTGCTACAGATATCCCACTGCTGCTGGTGGGCTGTTGCAGCATTGCCAATGTTAAGCTACACTTCATGGAAATTATAGACTTTTTTTAACATATCTGAACAGGCAAACATTTGGATCTTTATTTAAACAGTGCCGACAGCTAAAGGTGATTTTCTTACATAAAAACACAAAAATAATTTGTCCTTTTACCCATTTATTCAACAAAACAATTAATAGATGTAATGTGTACTGTGACAAAGTTACTACACTTTTGGCATTAGAAACTCATAATGCCCACTTTAGCAGCAATTACTTCTTGGAGACATTTGCCTTATATGAACTGCCTGTTTCAATCATTTTACAAAATTTCAATGGCAATAAAACCTGGAAGATGATTTATTGAGTGAGTTGCACCAGATTAAATGCTTTGCAGTTTTAATGAATCCCCCCCCCCCCGTGAGTGCAAACTGCCCAAGACCTGAAACAGCAAAGTAACCCCAAACTTTAACATTTCCATCACCATGCTTCTCAGTTGTTGTGATGGTATTTTCCTGTAGACATGTGCAATTAGTTTCAGTCTGAATGTGAATTCAGACAATTCAGACATTCAGACAAATTTTTGGTTATTCGGAGATTCGGATGTATCCAAATCTCCAAATGAAATAAAGATAAAGAAAGAAAGATTGGGACTTTATATGAGGCCATGACTATGCCAGTACATGTACCTTCGTCCCTGTCACGTAATAAATACGTATGTTGTTTCTCCACCTGCGTACACCACGAGGGAAGTTTGAGCGCCAATCGCAGAGCGCCAATTGCCACTCAGACATTGGTCCCACCTCCCCTCTGATTACGCTGTGTGATGTTGGTGGTTACCTGTGGCTGATTGCTGGTACTTATACCACATCTGTACTGTGCACCTTTAAGGTACTTTGTGGTCTACTCTACCCACTCACTAACCTCTACAACGCTACCCTTGTCTCATCATACAATTTTAGTGAGACACACAATTTCTTTCCTTTCTTTCTATTCACCTGGCTTTGTCATCATTGTTATATGGTTATTTGGGATACCATTCTTTTCCCTAGTTTATCAGTTGTGTCATCACCTTATCGATACATTATTCATTTTTACAGATATTTCTTGGAATATTACACAGCATCAATTATTATCACAGCTGGTAACTGGAGACTCCACCTTTATGGTGTTTCACTGATGTTGGTGCCGCCATATTGCCGCAGTTGTTATCACCTCAGCTCCCCAGGGATGACGTCTCCTATAGTGCCTCCAGTCATTGATATTATTAACAATTTTATCCATATACTACAGTTAGGTAAGAGTGTTTGGGATCCGTTGCTGTTCCCCCTCTTTTTCCTTGTTTTCTACTTCCCCTTTACATTTACCATTATACTATTTTTGGCATTTTTCTTTATTATAGATATTTCCAATCCGCATCTGCTCCTGATGAGTGGCAATGTGACCACGAAACGCGTAGAGTTTTCCTATGATGCTATTGCACAGTAACCACGTGCAATATCTTAGATCTGTTATATATTTTATTATAACAAACCATTTCCATCATTATTATCATGCTTATATGTTACCAAGTTTCATCTTTGGGTCTGCATACCTAAGGTCCATTACAATGTGTATCATGTTGGAATAATTGTGTATAATATTTATGAATTGTTTAGATGATATCTACTGCGACCTATTATATATATTTTTTACTGTTTTACGTTATGTATGCCCAATAATGATAAACATCCACTATTTTACAATTATTGGTTCGTTTAATTTAGTTATGTGCTTCATATAAAGTCCCACAAACCCCTCTCCTCTCAGAATGAAATAGTAATGAATTTTGTTGAAATTAATTCAATTTAGTTTTGTTTATTCCCTTTTTAATGAATTCCAAATTTTCTGAACAATTCAAACTCTTCTAGGGTGGGATTCCCCTGAAAATCCATACCAGACCTGAAGAGGTACCCCCACACTGTTTTTTTTTTCTGAATTTTTCATTGCCGGCATTCTTTTGTTTAGATTTTAGCTGTCAGTGAAGAATCCCACTGACAGCTGATGATTTATCGGTTGTTAAGGACGCGGTGTGAAGATATATACACAGACTGGAGTTGGAGAATTCTTTTCCACCTGTAGCAAAGCGTCCCAGAAAGAGCCGGGAAAAGTCCTGTTTGGGGTTTATACATCTCCCAGGCCCCTCTCATACACATTCGGGGATCTCTGATCAATGGTCCAGTTCGGATCTTGGTTCTCTCCCCCAGGCCAATTTAAACTCACCTGAGACAGACAGCCAGTGCTCTTGGCCTGGGAACCTCAAACTACGTCTGTCCAGGAGAGCAAAAGGTTGGTAAAAGCTATTAAGCTGTGTATGTGGAAGTTGACAAGCTGTAGGCTTGCTTGGCCTGGTAGTTAGGACCTGTAAATATTGTATAGTTAGTGCCGAGACACAGCTAGGTTTTTGTTTGGCTATTTTTTTTCCTATTTGTTTTTCTGGAACCCTGTACAGCACCTGTACATAGACTTGTATATATCACCAATAAACACAGCACTGTTTGTCACTACCTCACTGGATTTGGTATCTGTGCCTGAAAGACTGCTTATCTCAGAGAGCTTTGTACCTGCTACCTGTCCCCCAGGTTACACACCCTATGAGCACAAATTAAAGTGGTCCTTTTTTGCACTTTGCACTTTAATATAAAAATAGCTATTTGTAGACACTAGTATTGATGCACTTTATAATTGTGGATTTTTTGTGCAACATTGATTTATTTTACAGTGAATAAGACTATCATTATTCATAACCATTCACATATGAGTTGGGGCGAGGCTTTAACCTAGATTTTTACACATTGGCACTGTATGTGATATTACTATTTTGATAATTGGCACTTTATATAGTTATTGATTAATTATTAGAATAGCTGCTAATTTTTCTTAATTGGGTGGGTGTTTTCTTTTTGTGAAGAAATATATGGCTAGAGTTGTGCATTACTGACTCCTGACCCTCTGCACTCAGTGTGTTACTTACTCCTGACCTCTACACTCAGTGTGTTACTTACTCCTGACCTCTACACTCAGTGTGTTACTTACTCCTGACCTCTACACTCAGTGTGTTACTTACTCCTGACCTCTACACTCAGTGTGTTACTTACTCCTGACCTCTGAGCTCTGCGTTACTCACTCCCGACCCCTGCACACTCAAGGTTACTCTGGTCCCTGCACCCTGTGTGTTGCTTACTCCTGACTTCTGCACATGACTTACTTCTGACCACTGCAGACTGTGTATTTACTTACTCCTGGCCTCTGTACACTGTATGCTACAAACACCTATCTCTGCACTGTATGTGTTACATACTTCTGTCCCCTGGACTTACTCCTAACTCATTTACTCTGTGGAATACTTCTGAGCCTTGCATCCTGTGTGTTACTTTTATCATGTGCAGCGATTCTCATTTTCTAAGTTGGTCTTACATAATTATCACAGCTACCACAGGAACTGTGACCCAGTCACCCAGACTGCCTACTCCACATAGAGGACAATTGACTTTCCCTCCGTGCCTCAACTCGGCAGAAGAGAGATGCTCAACAGCCCCTGGGAGCAGCACAGCCAATGGTGTCATACTCACCCAGGCTGGGTAGGCAGGGAACCCAGAATCTGAATACACAGCAACTTCTCATTTACCAATGGGGACCAAAAACACAACCAATCTCTATCACCAAAGTCTTTTGGCTTTAAAAATACTTTAATAACCCCTGTTACTGCACTTGTACTGGCACAAATCCAGGGCTATACCTTTACCTCTGTTCCAGTGATGAAAACACTGTGCTCATATACTCTATACAATGGAGGCATGTATTACAATGTGCAAGAATGTGGACATTTGCACAATGGTCTGCTTAAAGTAAATCTCTACTTTGCCCATTGAATGCAAATTAGCAGGTTTGCTTGTTGTAGCCTGTCTTAGCTGCTGCTAGTTACCAAACTATGGTCCTTAGTTAATCACATTCTCAAATCTAAAATTAAATTTAAATGCATAAAAAGATGAATTTAATTCTTAGCAAAGCAAACTTTTACTCTTTTGTGCAGTCTTAAAATAAATTTAGTGCCATTAAATTGAAGTTTTTGAAACATTAACTAACCTCCTATTGTTAATTGGCCTTTTCCACTGCAGATCCTCAGTGCTCATACTGGACACATCCCTGGCTTAAAGTGTTACTAAACCCAGGACCCTGCATTCATTATATCTGGTCTCCCACAGTACACAGAACATGGAACTGCAATCATTTTAGTAAATATAAACTGCTAAATACCTTTTCTCATCAGCAGTATATAGCAGTCTTGTGACATCAATGCCTGGTTATAGCTTGTAGGAGGAGTTTTCATACTGCACTGGCTGTCTTATCAGGCTGCAGGAACCCTGACCCTCTGTCTGTACAGTGCTGATTGGCCCTGTGCTGATCACATGCACTCTTCCCAAGAAAAAAAAAAACTTTCTAGCAATACACACCAAACTGAGCATGTGCAGCCTACAGTATCACTGTCATATCCGGACATGTTTTGGAGACAATGCAAGAAGGGAAGGATCAGAGAAGACAGGATCAAACAGCCTTTATACACAATGCAGAGGATTAGCCCAACAGTGAGTATAACACGCATGCTTTACTGCATACAGTATACAGACTGATGTAGCCTCCCTGGCAGTATTCCAGAGTGTGGCTCAGGGTTAAATTTCAGCACCATTAGCGGTAACCCCGAGCCACACTCGAGATTACATCTCAGGATCCTGGTGCAGTGTACTTACCTTGTCCCCAGGATCCTGCGATGTCCCCCCGCTGTGTCCGCGGGCTCTGTCCTTCTCCCGAAGCCTCTCTGTGCCGGGCTCCATTCCCTGCGAGCGTCGCGACACACAGGGGTGGAGCCTGATGGCAAATTCAAAAAAGTGAAAAATCATAACACATACAGTACACTGTAATCTTACAGATTACAGTACTGTATGAAATTATTTCACATCCCTTTTGTCCCCAGTGCTTTGTCCAGTGCCCTGCATGCAGTTTTATATTATATATACTGTTCTTTCTGCCTGGAAACTTGAGATTGTCCATAGCAACTAAAAAGTGTCCCTTTACGTCAAAAGTGGTTTTAGACCAGCTAGAAAACAGTGATAGTAAATTAGAACACTTGCAGAATTGAGCGAATCGTGGGGAAATTAATTTTATTATTATATTATTATTTTGTATTATTATTTATATTTATTTATTATATTATAATTTATGATTTTGTGTTTCAAACTTCATCATACTCGGGATATCTACTAGACTCTTGGACAGATTTAAGTGTGTTATTGCTAAGAATTACAGGCCTACAATATAAAGCGCCAAATTTCCTTGCAAAATAATTGTACCGCTGTGAGACGCAAAAATCTGAAATAATCATACCGCCAGGGAGGTTAACTGTTGTGATTTTACTAACACTTTAAGCTGCCATCTTCCTGGTTTCAGATGACTGCCCACTGAGGTCACAAGTATCATTTGGCTTAGACGTGATTGGTTTTGCTAAAGTTGGGGACTGTCCAGAGCAAAATTCACCCTGACAACACTGTAAGAACTATTGTTCATGTACATTATCCAGATTTACTTTCCAGAAGATCCTTCATTTTGAAATGGGTTGCTATATTAAGCCATAGAAATGAAGCACTTGTCCAGTACCTAAAGGGATATATGCCTTTGCTACACAAGATATGCTTTTTCAGATCTTCTTATTCCTGGCATTAGATCTGTATGTAGAAGAGATAACTTTTTATTTGGTGGCAATGACTACTCTGTCACCTGATGGGGAAAGTATGATAGGCCAGTGGAATAGGCATTAGGTATTAGTTTAGGGTTTGTCTCTTGTTCAGGGATTAAGGGTCTACGTTTAAACAGTAAGTCCACCCCAAAAGGTCTATTTCAGTTATAAGAATCTTTTTGAACTAAATATCTAGCCTTTTATATGAAACCTTTTATAATGGCTACTGCAGTTGCGCAGACCCAGGAACTGAAGATCACCAATAGAGCCCCCAAGAGATACTGTATAAGAAACTGTCATGTGGTTTATCAACAGTTTTTAGTCACTAAAATAATCAAATAGATAAATACAACCTACCACAATTCTCCCCGTATAGATAAAGAGATATACTCTCTTCTTGATGGTATGCTGCCTTGATCTATTTAATTGTTTTTGTAACTAAATTCTGAGCTAGAGATTTACAGTATTTTCATGTTAAATGATGGGTTGCATTTGTTAAAAGTCAAATGTAGCTTGGGCCCTGGAGAGTGAGGAGTACACTTCATGATAAACATTACTTGTTCCCCTCCAATTAACCCTTAGGGAACCCTTATTAGCTAAAATGGTGAACAAATCTGGGTGAGTTTTAGGTGGCAATTAAAATGTAAAAAATAAAAGAGGCAGATTTCACTACAGTACTTACCCCTAACCTGACACCAGAGGCGTAACTAGAACCTTCAGGGCCCTAGTGCAAAAAACCATAACTGGCCCCCCCTGACTCCAAGCTGGGGACCCCCATAGTGGCGGAACACCAGGGCCCAGTCGCAGAGTTCAGGGGTACACTAACTACATACAGAGTTCAGAAGTGCGTTATGTATAGAGCGCAGTTACAGGGAAGCCCTATGTACAGAGTGCAGAGTTCAGGGGTGCACTACATACAGAGTAAAAGGTTTAGAGGTGCGCTGTGTACAAAATGCATGGTTTTGTGGTGCTCTTTGCACAGTGTGCAACACCCACTCCCCAACTTGCCTGGCTCTAGTAACTCCCTATGTAGGCAGCCACAGGCCCATCCTGTATAGGTGAACTGTGTAGTGATCTGTTACATCTGGAAGCCGCTGAGAGCAAACTGTCCCATGTAAACACAGAAGTATTCTGTGTTTACAAGTGACAGCAGTGAGCGGGAGCAGAAGGTGACCGCTGGAGGTGGCAGAATGGAGTTCTGCTACATTCTGGCTGCAAAACTGGGTGGGAGGGCCACATGACAATGCCTAGTGGGCTGGATTTTGACTGCGGGCATTGTGTTTGACATATATGATGTAGAGCATGCTGCAGGCAGATGTGCAAGCTACAGACTATCTTGTGTTCACAGGTACCACCATACCAGGGTTATGCCATGCTCACACTATAGATTACACAATGCATGGTGTGACTATACTGAACACAACTATGCAGACTTTACTATACCCACCATACACATCCTATATGAACTTTACACTGTGCTCACATGACATGCAGACTGCATGCAGTACACATCACACACAGTCTTGTACCCACAGCTCCCCATATACAGACATCTCAGCCCAGGTAGAAAGGTGCCAGCCAGGTATAGACCCCCTGTGTTCACACTCAGCAGATGTCTCTGTCTGATTGGCTCTTTAGTCCACACTGCATAATAATTGCATGTAGAACATCCCTGTGATGGGTCTCTCACCACCTTCCCCCACCATCCCAGGTTCACACATAGAGAATGCAAAACACTTTGAGTTGCATACCTCCATCCAGAGCATTGCAGCCCTGTACAGTGACAGCAGCCATGTCAAGGAGTCCCAGAGGGGCCCTGTATGCCCGACTGGTCTCCGCACCGCTGCATGCAGGGCTTGCTCCCGTAGTAATGAGGATCGCACTCTGGAATGTTCCATTGCGGCACTCAGGGGAGGGGGGTGGTGTGCAGTCTGTGCCTAGTAAAAAGCTCCCCGCACAGCAGGTGGAAAGCTCCCCCCCCTCCCGCACATGGTATGGTCAGAAATAGAAGCAAGATCTCTCTAGGGGAATCGGAGCCTGCAACTGGAAAAAAATTCTGGTATGCTGGAGGGTACTGACAGGGCTCCGCGCAAGGCCCCCCTGGAGTATGGGGCCGGGTTCCTAGCAGTAGCTAAGCACGGCCGGGCAGGCCCCTGATGGTGGAGAACGGCCAGGCCCCCCCACAGCAGTGAAGGTCCAGGGCCCAGTCGCAACTGCGACTGCTGCGACTCTGGTAGTTCCGCCACTGTCTGACACTATGTGTTGCAAACTTACTGCTCTGCAGTCCAGTCCTCTTTTGGGTAGAATGATATCCAGCATCATCGTATCGAATCCTGTGAGCCCAGGCCTTCATGAACATGCCCCCTTGAGGCACATTATCACCCACTGTCCTCACAGCACTCGTAGACTTGGCATCGCTCAACCATCATTACATAATTGCTGCCCCGGAATAAGGACAGCTGCTACCAGCGGAGAAATGGAAGGATGTCACTAGACTGGCCAGAAGACTTCAGGATTTAAAGTGATTGTAAAGGTGTTTTTTTTTTTTTTTTTTTTTTTAAATAACAAACATGTCAAACTTACCTACTCTGTGCAAGGGTTTTGCACAGAGCAGCTCCGATCCTCCTTTTCTGGGGTCCCCCGTGGTGCTCCTGGCTCCTCCTCCTCATTGAGTGCCCCCACGGAGAGCCACTTTCCATGGGGGCACTTGTGCAGGCGCTCTCCTTAGTTCTGCTACAGCGTTCATTGATGCAAACAACAGGACTCAGCCCCGACTCCTGTGTCACTGGATTTTATTGACGGCAGCGAGAGCCAATGAGGATCCAAGGAGTTGCTGGGCTCGTCCCCATCCCTGGAACAGTCATGTTCAGGTAAGAAAAAGGGGGGCTCTGGGGAGCAACTGCAGCACAGTAGGATTTTCCCCTTAATGCAAAGAGAGCATGAAGGTGAAATACCTTGAGACTTTACAACAACTTTACAACTACAAGGCATAATGAGTAGACAAGTTGCAAAATTTGAATGGGGACAGCGTTTAAAGGAAGTTCTGTGCTCTGAGACAATATCTTCTAGGCTCTCCTCATGTTGTTTTGTAGTCCTCTAAAGCCTAGTACACATGGGTCGAAGACGTTCAATAAAAATCGGCCGACATTTGACCCATGTGTACGGCAGCTGGTCCGACAGACTGTCTTCTGTAGAAGGGTCATGCCATTGTTGTCAATTCAAAGCCCAGCTAAAGGCAGTCTGGACCTGTTAGCTTGGTAAACTAAAATTAACTTATTGGGACTCTTTACTTAAGGTGTCGCTCTTTTTCTATTAAACCCTTTACATTTTGTGAGAGGTCCTAGAACATATTGCAACATGTGGAGGTTAGTGATAGCCAACTTCATATTATGTTTCATTATTACCAGTAAGAATGGCAAGGAAAACGTGCTTTTCCTTAGATCACCATACACTGTGAATAAATCTACATGGTTATTCTGGGAACACTGCCTACCTAGTGGTTTGAACAGACCTCCTTCTAAATCTTGTACTAAGCAAATGAACTAGGGGAAACCATATATTTAATAACCCCTATTTGTCAAAAATTTCAAACCTGCCCTCAGTTCTATAAATGCTGACAGAATACTATATTACAAGGATTTCCATTTTAAACTCGCAGATTCACAGTCTGAAGTCTTTTAAGTGTTTGCTCGGTGGGGATGAATGTTTTTTTGCCCATGATATATGCTTGACTTGAGTGGTCCCCTAAATGTGCATTACAGATGAAGCAATTTCATTACCAAAGGAATGTTGATTCAGATAATTAAATTCATTACACAGGATGCTGAAATGGGAGCATGTAAGTTCAAGCAGATAAAATAAAGACTGCTCTTCCTAAACAGAAGGCTTGAAACACCCTACCAGTTCTACAGGACCATAAGCTTGTGTATAAAATTCATTAATTGTACTCAAAATGCCACACAGTTTAGGATTAATGTCGGTGAAATGGGTGGTTCTCTTAGATGTATGGCCATTTTATTTTAGTGCTGTTTTATGAGAATGTTTTATGAGGTACCTCCACCCTTTATGAAGGCAGCCTGGTCATTTTAGTTTTTAATTTTCTGATGCTTTTGGATCGATATAAGGATCAATTAACTACTTCAGCTCCGGAAGATTTTACCCCCTTCATGGCCAACTAAATATTTCTATTCAGCTTTAACTGGCGATTGCGTGGTCATGCTACGCTGTACCCAAACAAAATTTATATCATTTTTTTTTACCCACACAAATAGAGCTTTCTTTTGGTGGTATTCAATCACCACTGGGTTTTTAATTTTTACGATATAAACTAAATATGACCAAACATTTTGAAAAAAATATTTATTTTTAACGTTCTGCTATAAAACATATTCAATAAATTAAAAAACAAAAAACACATTTCTTCATAAATTTTGGCCAAAATGTATTCTGCTACATGTTTTTGCAAAAAAAAAAAATCCCAATAAGTGTTTATTGATTGGTTTGCTTGAAAGGTATAGCGTCTACAAACTATGGTATATACAGTTGTGCTCATAAGTTTACATACCCTGGCAGAATTTATGATTTCTTGGCCATTTTTCAGAGAATATGAATGATAACGCAAACTTTTCTTTCACTCATTGTTAGTGTTTGGCTGAAGCCATTTATTTTCAATCAACTGTGTTTACTCTTTTTAAATCATAATGACAACAGAAACTACCCAAATGACCCTGATCAAAAGTTCACATACCCCAGTTCCTAATACCGTGTATTGCCCCCGTTATCATCAATGACAGCTTGAAGTCTTTTGTGGTATTTGTGGATGAGGCTCTTTATTTTCTCAGATGGTAAAGCTGCCCATTCCTCTTGGCAAAAAGCCTCCAGTTCCTGTAAATTCTTGGGCTGTCTTGCATGAACTGCACGTTTGAGATCTCTCCAGAGTGGCTCAATGATATTGAGGTCAGGAGACTGAGATGGCCACTCCAGAACCTTCACTTTATTCTGCTGTAGCCAATGACAGAATTTAATGTATTGAAATACTGCTCTGTGTGAGCAGCCAACACAACAATAAAACTAATTGTGAACAAATGTGTAAATAAAAGTGTAGCGCTAAAAATAAGTGAACGTGGCACACCTTACGAAAGGGGCTATATAATCAGAAAATATATAGTGATCCGTTTCTCATAGTGGAGAACGCAGAATATATATAGAAGACTTCATGCGATGGTAAGTCGCAAAGAAGTCGCAACCCTATAGTAAAAATAATTAGCAAGGGTAATGGGGTATAGTGACTGAATAGAACCTCAGTATCATATATAAATGCTCAAAAATAAACTCATATGTGATCTAAACCTTAAATGTGGTAACATGAAATTAGCAGTAGTAGTGACCAGCTAAGTGAAAACGCACCATCATATATAGATGGAAAACAGACCCGTGTATAACCATAGGCTTGTGATAAAAAGACAAACACAGTACTAATTTCAAATGTGAATGAGAGCAGACATATGATAGTCCATGAAACATCAGAAGTAAGTAGTGACGAATGAAAACACACTGCTGCTATAGATGTTAGACAGTCTCTTATGTAGATGTACGGACAATGGATAAATACACCCGGGAGTGCCTTCACCTTCCAAGAAATTGGTGAGAGAAAGGGGTACTTTTACCAGAAGTAGTGGACCCAGCTCACCGTATGGTGGTGGGTCTGTCAGGCATAGAACCAGAGACATGGAGTCAGGCTGCCAGGATGAGCTGTACGATCGCCTCCTCTGTAGTACGATGGAAGTCCAAAGAAGCCACCAATTGTGGAGATGAATGGAACTCCCCAACAGCAGGCAGTGGCAGATGCAGCTCTCCAAATACGTCTCCTCCAAATGTGGGTATGTATTCAAGGCATAAAAAATAGAAAAAGCCTCCACAAATCCAAATGATGGAATTTATTAAAATAAAAAATATCCAAATGAATGAATATCAAAAATAAAAATGGTTCAATTGAACAGTAAAAACAGCGCAGTATGAGATGGCTTGGGCCAGCGTGTTAACCCTGTACGTTTCGTCTACAAAGATTTCAACTGGGGTACATGTTGGCCAGCCACCTCCTGCGCTTATATGTGCCTACCAATTAACTAATGACAAGCCTGAGCCACTTGTAATTAGTCTTTTTATCACAAGCCTATGGTTATACACGGGTCTGTTTTCCATCTATATATGATGGTGTGTTTTCACTTACCTGGTCACTTCTACTGCTAATTTCATGTTACCACATTTAAGTTTTCGATCACATATGAGTTTATTTTTGAACATTTATATATGATACTGAGGTTCTATTCAGTCACTATACCACATTACCCTCGCTAATTATTTTTACTATAGGGTTGCAACTTCTTAGCGACTTACCATCGCATGAGGTCTTCTATATATATTCTGCCTTCTCCACTATGAGAAACGGATTGCTATATATTTTCTGATTATATAGCCCCTTTCGTAAGGTGTGCCACGTTCACTTATTTTTAGCGCTACACTTTTATTTACACATTTGTAGCCGATGACAAGTTGACTTGGCCTTGTGTTTTGGATCATTGTCATGTTGCAATGTCCAAGTACATCCCATGAGCAGCTTCCTGGCTGATGAATGCAAATGCTCCTCCAGTATTTTTTGATAACATACTGCATTTATCTTACCATCAATTTTGACCAAATTTCCTGTGCCTTTGTAGCTCACACATCCCTAAAACATCAGTGATCCACCTCTGTGTTTCACAGTAGGAATGGTGTAACTTTCGTCATAGGCCTTGTTGACTCCTTTCCAAATGAAGCGTTTATGGTTGTGGTCAAAAAGCTCAATTTTGGTCTCATCACTCCAAAGTACTTTGTGCCAGAAGGTTTGAGGCTTTTCTCTGTGCTGGTTGGCGTATTATAAGCGGGATACTTTGTGGCATTTGTCCTGTATTTCACCTGAAGTTATTTGTGGGTTTTTCTTTGCATCCCGAACAATTTTCCTGGCAGTTGTGGCTGAAATTTTAGTTGGTCTACCTGACCGTGGTTTGGTTTCAACAGAACCACTCATTTTACACTTCTTGATTAGAGTTTGAACACTGCTGATCGGCATTCTCAATTCCTTGGATATCTTTTTATATCCCTTTCCTGTTTTATAAAGTTCAACTACCTTTTCCCACAGATCCTTTGACAATCCTTTCCCTTTCCCATGACTCAGAATCCACAAATGTCAGTGCAGCACTCAATGAAAGATGCAAGGGTCTGTCAGGAGTCCAGAAACGTATTGACCTTTTATACGCACACACTAATTACAAGCAAACAAATCACAGGTGAGGATGGTTACCTTTTTTTATAAGCCATTCAAATCCCTTTGTGTCAACTTGTGCGCATGTTATCAGGCCAAAATCACCAGGGTATGTAAACTTTTGATCAGGGTCATTTTGGGTAGTTTCTGTTGTCATTATGATTTTAAAAGAGTAAACACGGCTGGTTGATAATAAATGGCTTCAGCCAAACACTAACCATGATTGAAAAAAAGTTTTTGTGTTATCATTCATATTCTCTGAAAAATGGCCAAAAAATCATAAATTCAGCCAGGGTATGTAAACTTATGAGCACAACTGTACAGTATACTGGAATTTTTTTTTTTCTATACTACTAATGCCAGCGATCAGTGACTTATAATGGGACTGCGATATTGCGGACAATCTGACGCTAACTGACACGGGGGAGGGGTGACTAACTGCCACTGACATCACCAGTGACATTAATACAGTGATTAGTGTTATTATACACTGTAACTGTACTAATGACACTGGCTGGGAAAAGGTTAAAATCTAGGGCGATCAAGGTGTTAAATATGTGCCTAGCTATATGCAATGTGTGTACAGTGTGCTGCATTTACTAACTGATCTCTCAGTTTATCATCTCTAGTTTGCAGGGATGAGAGGCTGACAGATGGCTCCTGTAGTACAGAGCTCTGTGTTGTTTACCAACACAAGAGTTCGGGGCCGTGATTGCATACAGGCAATCAGCAGGTCCCAGCCATGAATCATTGGCCGGGACTTGCTAACAGGCTCCTGCTGTGTACAATCACAGCAGGAGCCGGATGGGGGCAGGTATGCGGAAGTAGGCATCAACGTAAAATAAAAAATCAGCACAAGGGATATATATTAGTTGCCTTCAGTGAGATGTGACCCTTGTGCAGCTGTGTTCTCCTTTTCCCGAAATCTTCCTTCTCTGATGAACCTTTCAGTGCGGTGGGAGTTAATATAACTAAGGTGCTGTGACAAATACTTATCAAGGGTGCCCAGCTATGCCCACCCTTTTCGCACCTTCCTCCATTCATAAACAAAGCAGTACTGCAGTTTCCATGAATCAAACAATATCAACAAATGGAGGACGGGCGGATGATTGATATTTCCTCCACTTCCATTTAAAAAAGTATTATATAAACAAAATGAGTTAATGAGTGAATGGAAACACATAACAAACACACAAAGTGGAAATACACGATTATAAAGATAATAGATGGACTTTGTGAATCTCAGTGATCATTGTGGGAGTTTTTAAAGTATGTGCAAACCAAATCACTGAAACATGTTAAGTTCATTACAAAATTATTTTCAATATTTTTAAATCTGTAGGTTTCCCTAAATAATAACTGTGATCTTACCATTATGGTCCTTGTTTAGGCACTTTCTATTGTGGGATGACAGTGCTCTGTCCCTGCCTCCCATTTGTGCTCCTGCGTTGTCACCCTGTCCAATGGGTCTCCAGTGGGGGCTACAAAAGACCATTTCCCCACACATTACAAACGTTCCCCAATTGCTACCAGGGGTACTGCACTACTAGTGGGGTGGCCTTTTGTCCTTGGGCCCTGGGACCCTCCAGCTGTTCACCTGTGCTACCAGAGCTACCCTGAACTTTTTTGTAAGAGATAATGTTAATGAGGATAATCACAAGTAGTTCTTTGCATTCTGAACTGTTTTACTGAACTAGTGATTCTCAGCTACACTTTCTGTTGTTATAGAGTTGTAAAGAAACTATGCTATGCAGCCACCCTACCTTGGGTAAGTCACAGAGACATTGCTGGGAGGAGTCCATGTTTGTACAGCTTTCATAATGTGTTTTGTATTATTCTGCAATGTATGCATGTTCTTTGCCATCCCAAACCTGTTTTGCATTATTGCTTGCTGTTCACCTGTGTTACCAGAGCTACCCTGAACTTTTTTGTGAGATATTGTTAATGAGGATAATCACAAGTAGTTCTTTGCATTCTTAACTGTTTTACTGAACTAGTGATTCTCAGCTATTCTTTCTGTTGTTATAGAGTTGTAAAGAAACTATGCTATGCAACCACCCTACCTTGGGTAAGTCACAGAGACATTGCTGTTGTGAGGAGTCCATGTTTGTGCAGCTTTCATAATGTGTTTTGTATTATTCTGCAGTGTATGCATGTTCTTTGCCATCCCGAAACTGTTTTGCATTATTGCTTCTAATTTTTCACCTGTTTAGTAAACTGCAAGTTACAGGTACTCCTTGTCTGATCATTCTGCTCATAAATGTTAAAGCTATAGAGCATGGGTGTCCAACCTGCGCCCCCCCAGCTGTTGTGAAACTACAAGTCCCATCATACAAGCAAAAATTCTGCTCATGGGACTTTAAATGAGGCATATCACAAAATAAAATTACAAAAATAGAAAACGTATTATAAAGTTTATTAAAAAATTCATTGTAGAAGCACATTTCATGTTTAGCAAAATACATGGTACAGAATAAAAATTGATCGATGAACATAATTAAGAGCTGGCATATGGCACATGATTATAATAATAAATTCATTTAAAAAAAACCATTACATGGTACAATGGAATAGAAAAATGAATGATAGATATAAAATGTAAAGATCAGACTATCTTGACGTATAGTAATGCCCCGTACACACGATCGGAAATGCCGCCAGCAAAACTCCGATGAGAGGTTTTGGTCGGGAAATACGACAGTGTGTATGCTCCATCGGACTTTTGCTGGCGGAATTCCAGCAAGCAAAAGATTGAGAGCAGGTTCTCTATTTTTCTGTCGGAAAAAGTTCCTATTCGAAAATGCGTTAGTCTGTATGCAATTCGGACGCACAAAAAATCACGCATGCTCGGAAACAATTTGACGCATGCTCAGAAGCATTGAACTTAATTTTCTTGGCTCGTCATAGTGTTGTATGTCACCGCATTCTTGACGGTCGAAAGTTCAGAGAACTTTTGTGTGACCGTGTGTATGCAAGGCAAGCTTGAGCAGAATCCCGTCGGAAAAGCCATCATACCTTTTTCAGACCAAAATTCCGATCGTGTGTACGCGGCATTACAATATGCTTTTGTGGCTTTATAATACAATTTCTATTGTAATTTTATTTTGTGATATACCTCATTTAAAGTCCCATGACCAGGATTTTTGCTTGTATGTGTTAGGGATGGAGGCATGTTACAGTGGTGCTGCCGAATTACGCTCTTCTAATGTCTACAAGTTCCATCATGCTTGCAACTGTCAGCCTTGCAATGCCTCATGGGTCCTGTACTTCTGCAACAGCTGGAGGCTACAGGTTGGATACCCATGTTATAGAGACATGTAATATCTGTTAGCAGCTAGGAAAGGATAAAAAAAACTGTCTACACATGAGGATACATTTCTTAAAGAATCACTTTATTGGCAGAAATAAAAGAAGACAGTTACGTTCATCTCTTCTCACCTGCAATATACCAACAGGACTCGGTTATTCCGCTCTTTGTATAGAAGTGTATTAAGTTGGTTGATATCTCTGATCTCTTTCCTGTTCGTTGTTTCCAGTAGTGAGCTGCTATTGGATACATGACGGTGCATAAAACACCACTGTCCAACTGTCAGACTTGTGCTGACTAATCGGCTAGACAAGGCAATGCGAACAAGACATCCTTTGAAGCTTACTTGATCTCAAAATTGGTATCATCCCTTCTTTTACAACCGGTCCCACCAAGCTGTGGAGAGATAAACTTTCTACAAACATGACATTTTTGTGAAGAGTTATTTTCCTAGAACAGAACCCGCAGCACTGCTGCTACAGCTATTTCCTGGCTTGTTAACTCAAGCTGGGTAATAATATTTATATACAAATGCTGACTGTGATTTTCCACCCAGGAAGCTGGAGGGAGGCTGTTTAAATATCTCTTTTGTAAGTGAGGTAAAACAGAGCCTTTGGCTTCACATATGGTACAGTTTTATGTTGTTGTTTGGAAACTTTTTTCTTTTTTTACGGGAGGAGGGTGCGAGGGGAATAAATATTTACATTCTTCTTAGGGGTGCCTTGTGAGCTAGCATGGGAAATACAATTTATGTCTTATCATTGGCCAGTTTTATGTGAATAAGACATTGCAGGCAGCATTATACAACATATGAGCCTCTTTAACCACTTCAGCTCCTGAAAATTTACCCCCCTTCCTGACCAGGCCATTTTTTTTGTGACAGGGCACTGCATTACTTTAACTAACAATTGTGCGGTGGTGCGACGATGTACCCAAATAACATTTTTGTTCTTTTTTTTTTTTCCCCACAAATAGAGGTTTCTTTTGGTGGTATTTGATCACCTCTGTGTTTTTTTTCTTTTGCTCGATAAACAAAAAATGACTGACAATTTTGAAAAAAAAAACACATTTTTTACTTTCTGCTATAAAACACATATAATTAAAAAAAAGATAAAAAATCTAATTTCCTCATCAATTTAGGCCAATATGTATTCTGCTACATGTTTTTGTTCTAAAAAAAATGAAAAAAGTGTATATTAATTAGTTTACGCAAAAGTGATAGCATCTACAATCTATGGAATTTATTTATATATTTTTTACTAGTAATGGCAGCGATCAGCTAGACTGCGATATTGCGGTGGACCCTTATCCAAGCATGCAGCCTGGCAAGTCAGGAAAAGGGGGACAAGTGAGTGCCCCCCCCTCCTGAACCATACCAGGGGACATGCCCCCAACATGGGGGGAGGTGCTTTGGGGTAGGGGGCACCCCTCCCCAAGAACCTTGTCCACATGTTGATGGGGACAAGGGTCTATGCCCCACAACCCTGGGCAATGGTTGCTCTTTGAAGTGGATCCTATTTTTCTGTGTTTAACAATGCACTTACTTGGCTTTACTTAAAAGCGGAGGTGTATATGCACCTTAATGGTTTGGTAAACCCAATAAATGTTAGTGTAAATGCAAACATAGCTAGTCAGAGGCAACTCTAAAGCATCTCAAATATGTACGAAATACAAGCCTTGTGAGCACTTGCTGCATTATTTCTTCTGAACTTGAAGCTAACGTAGGCCTCCTATTTAAGGATGAGCTCCGGCGTGTTTGCAAGCTGCACGTGCCGAGCCCGCCAGGAAGTTGGAATTGTGCTGCGCTAATCACAAGCAGTGAGAAATTTCCCGATCTCTGCAGCCACACATTGGGAAATGTCTCACTGCTTGTGATTAGCGCTGTGCAGTGCTGACTTCCTGGCAGGCTCGGCACGTGCAGCTTGCGAACACGCCAGAGCTCTTCCGTACTCCTATTGCTTTGACCACAGCGCTGGCCACAGCAGATCATACCTCCTGACCACCCAGCTGATCGCACCTCCTGGCCATCCAGTGGAGACACTGCATGGCACTGGTACTGTGTATATGCACAACTGGCAAAACAATAGGGAGCAGACATGGACAGTAACAGATGCATATCTGATAGCACCATAACACCACTTGAAGCTGTTGACATGGGCCTTCAGGGGTAGACTGGAGAAGGAGAGCTAATTCCCAGTGACTGGATGTATAGAATCGGTAGAACATAGAGTGGTGTCCTGAGCTGGAAGAAAAGACACTGAGGAAGAGGCTACCAATCCCAGGCTGACATAGAATGGTAGTGCCACTTCAGGCTACAGTACTTAGAGCCACCACGAAACACAATCCTATATTCAGCTGCTTCAGGCACCTAGCGGACAGGAGTAGTGATGCTGCTGTCACTACATCTGTTAGCCTATATACAGAGAAGTACATGTTCTATTGTGCAGTGTGGTAATAGAAATGCACACTTGTAGGTGGTAGGGCAGAATTTGTATTGAAATAATTCAGAAATAGTTACAATAAACTGGTGGGCAGGCTACCCGGCCAGGTGCACTCACGGATTCCAGTAACAGGAAATTAGCAGATTCCAGCCTGATTGACAGCATCTGCTGCGAGGTGCACAACGCGGCTTGGCCATCTAGTGCCCAATAAAGAAGGTGCCCAGGAGAGATGTGACCATACACTTTTCCTTCTCGTCAGGAACTTTTTCCTAATGCTAGTAGTGTCCCTAACAGGGGGAGTACCTGTCCCTACTCTACCAACCTGCACAATGCATGCCAAACCTGGAAGCCAGGACCTTAAGTAGACTCTGCTTGACCCAAGATGGCTGCTAGAGTCACATAGGGTGGCAGCATCCAATAGTATAGCTTCCCCAGTGACCCAGGAAACCATAGAGGAACCCTGTTCCTTCTGAGTTTCTCTCCAAAAACAGTGCCACTTAGAAGAGCACCACCTGCACTAGAGAAAGTAGAATGCACCTGCCTACATGCTTATTAAACAAAGGGGCAGTAGCAGTTGAACTCAGCAATAGCAATACCCAAAATATGGGCTTCTATCGGGGGAGGAACAGAGAAGCAGGTAGGCAATAAATAAAAAGTAATTTTCTTTTTAAATACATTTAAGGTTCATTGGAGAGACAATGCAAAGTATTTGTACATACATTTATGGACCAATATTGTATTTTTTAATGATCATGAGAGTTCTTGAAACTAGTGATAAAACAAAGCTTAGCAGCAGAAAAGCATACACTAGCCATATTTTGAAGTCACTACCACCAAGCCTCACTTCAGCACTTCTATTTTAAAATATATCTTAGAAACAATGAAACATATATACGAGTGTAACCTGGACAGTAGCTGATAACTGCTGCAAAACGTCCTCCTTTGTTGCTGCTGTATTATCCTTTTGCAGTGTAAACAGGGTTAAACTGAATATTCATTAATGCAGAAGTGCAACAGCCATCTTTAAAGTGTTACTAAACCCACAACAGAAAAATCAGTCTGTATATGCATTAAAGCATGCTTGTTCTACTCACTGTGGAACCCAAGGGGTTAATCCTCTGTATTGTGTAAAAAGGCTGTTTGATCCTGTCTTCTCTGATCCTTCCCTCCTTCCACTGTCCCCTAATAATTTCCTGATAACACAGAGTCTATTGAGTCAGGCTGCACATGCTCAGTTTGGTGTGTATTGCTAGAGAGGTTTTTTTTTTTCTTGGGAGGGTGCATGTGATCAGCACAGGGCCAATCAGCACTGTCCAGACAGAGGGTCAGGGGTCCTGCAGTCTACTATGACTGTCAGAAACCTCCTCCTACAAGCTTTAACCAGTCCTTCGCTGGATGCTGATAGATGTCACTAAACTGCTGATGAGAAAAGGTATTTAGCAGTTTATATTTACTAAAAAAATTGCATTTCCATGTTTTGTGTACTGTGGGAGACCTGCTATTTTGAATGCAGGGTCCTGGGATTAGTAACACTTTAAGTTGTTAAAGTGTTATTGAATAATGCTTGTCTATTGAGTTCTCCAGTGAAGGGGACAGCCATTTTGCTTGGTTCAGATTTGATCCTGGAGGTGGTTGCCTGATGCAACAGAGAAAAGAGGGGTGGTCTGGAGGCTGCTAAAAGGAAAGGAGGGAGAACTGTTTAAAGCAGCAGTGGAAAAATCCCAGGCTGCTGGCTGAAAGGAACTCTGCCATAGCTGACCACAAGTGGGAGAGACTACTCATCGTGCAGTACGAGGTGTGATTTAGAAGCTTGGTGTGATCAGACTGTAATAGAGAGCACTCCTACCACTTGTAAGGAAGGAAAAAAGGGACTGCCTCTGCTGGATTGAAAGAGAGAGAGAGAGATCACAGCAACTTCTATCTCTGACTTGAACTTGACTTTTATTGATTTCAGAGAATATTCCCAGAGACCCAGAAAAGGGTGCCCGGGGTCTTGTAAGAGACTAACATCATACAAGGTAATCTGTTGTCTGCTGGGAACTGTTGTGCATTCTTAAGGGGGCCTCAACTTTGCCAGCAACTTTTTTTTTAATCATTCACTGGCTAGTGTGACAAAATGGGGAATGTTAGAGGAATTTGAGAGGTCCCTGCTAAACCGACCAAGTTTCATCTATGGCCAGCTTAAGACTCATCCATCTGTATATACACTATCGATATATCTCATTCATTTTTTCATGTGCCCAGAGTGCAACGCAGCTGTGTGCAGGCAGCAGCTGTTAGAGTCAGGGCCTGGACCTAAACCTGGGACCTCTGCTGTGTTTTTCAATGACTCTTCTTGGCTGAGCTACATGAGATGCTGATCCTTTCTGATCCACTGGACCAGCCTGCCTTGTGCCTTAACTTCTGCTGAACATTGAACTGTTTGCTCCTCCCAAGAACTTCCTGATTTAAGCCATGTCTCTGCACCTCCTGTTTGCCAGATTATTGTGCTCTCTCCAGCCAGCATCTCGCACTCGGCTTCCCCGCCACGTCCATATTTTTCTACTGCTCGTTATCGACCCTTGGCTTGTTCCTCGACTATGCTTCTGGCTAATCCCCCACCCGCAACTACTCATAACTACTCATTACTGACCTTTGGCTTGTTTATTGACTACGCTTCTGTTTGATCCTTACGTGCTTATACGCTACTGGACCCCAGCTTGCTCACCTCCTGGTGGGGTGATCCTGAGGACTGTAACCTGGTGCTAGCATGCAGCAAAATCCATCTCTACCATCAGAAGCTCTGGTGAACACCGGTTAGTATTTAGACTCCACAACTTAAGTGAGCCCACGTTATCCGCCAGGGTGACTGCCTGTGTACCTATCCTGCTGGTCAGTGGCAGTCTTGCTACTGTTATAGTAAATAGTCTTTGAGCCTGACCCCTAATTGTGACAGTTATGTTACGCAAAGGAGATGCACCAACTGTACAGACTCTTCCGCGTTTAATAGGTGTGCAGGGGCAGGTGTGTGGCCCAGAGCACAGATGTCTGGCATAGTTGCCTGTACACAGCTCCACGGTGCTCTGGGCACATAAAAAAACCTGTCTCTTGCACATTGTGAGAATGAGAATGAACCCTAAGCCATATTTACCTTATCTATCCCATCTGTCTTTCTATTCAATTAGGATCACTGACACCAGGGAATTTTTTCCTCCCACTGACTAGTAGCACCAGATATTTTCCTCCCACTGACACAAGGGCTATTTTTACTCCCACTGACGCCAGAGCCATTTTTACTTTCACTTATGTTGGGGCATTGTACTCCCACTGACCACTTTCGCCTGGCATTTTTCTCACAATGATCATGAATGCCCCGCATTTTCCTCCCACTGACAACCAACAGTGGGGCATTTTGTTTTTTTCTAACTGGCCAATGACACTGGGATTTTTAATGGCATTGAACACCAACAATGAGGTATATTTTCCCCACTGACCACCCATGACAGGGAATGTTGTTGCCTTTCTTTGACCAGCAATTTTAGGAGCACTGTTACATAAATGTAACCATTGCAATACTCTTGCTGTTTTATATGTTACATAATCCTGACCAAAGTGTTTGTTGTTTCAACAGTTACTAGTAAGCTTTAATATATTACATTTCTGTACTTTGTTTAGTTATGCAATAAAGTGAACCCAACCTGGCTTAAAAGTGGCTAAAGTGGCAAGAATGCTGACATTTTGGATAGAATGGCTAATGTTTTTTGCCCTCTGTGTCCCATTTGGGAAAATTACCTTCATGTCTAGTTTTGTAGACACAACAGGAAAAGAGAGGAGTCTTTCTAAAGTAGAAAGACTCCACTCGTAGACAGTTGTTACCAGAACACGTGTCCCCATTGGGACATTTCTCCTCTATTTTTGTTAACAGGGAGAAGATCGCAGAGAGGGAGAACCAGAGAGGGGAGAAGAACCAGCAGAGGGAGAAGACATCGCCGGAAGAGGGAGAAGAGCCAATGAGGGGAGAAGAAATCAGAAGAGACGCCGAAGCTGATTAATAAATTACTTTGTCAAAAACCTGTGTACTGTTTTTATTTTTTACACTTTTTAAGATAATGGGTAGGGGTACAGTATACCCCATACTCATTCACATACGGTAGGGGGGCAGGATCTGGGGGGCCCTTGTGAAAGGGGGCTTCCAGATTCCGATAATGCTGTAATTATTGCCCAACGTGGGTGTGACCATCTATATCAGTGCAGCAAGTATTTGATTTATGTTTGATGGCAAGTGTACCTTACCAGATGTCGTTTGCCCCTAGAGGCTGAATTATTGAGCTGTATATTTCAAATTTGGACACTGGTTTTGGTTATTCTGGTGCAGTGGCGCCTATCCAGGGAGAGTCCTGTGCAGGCAGTGACATATGTCCAGATCAGTGAGACCTGTTCCTGGACCCCCCCAATGTGTGTCCTGAAGAAGTGATCAAGTGAAACGCGTAGACGCACAAGGGCTCACGCATGTTCTGATGTCATACTTTTGAATGTAATTTTTTCAATTGGGTATATGTAACGTCCTCTCTTTCTGGCCACTGTCTGGCCGCTAGTGGACAATACCTTTTTTTAATACAATTTTTATACTGTATATGTCTATATGTTTATGTTTAAATAAAGCAAACATTTAAAATGGGCGGCACAGTGGTGTAGTGGGTAGCACTCTCGCCTAGCAGTAAGAAGGATCACTGGTTCGAACCACGACACTACCTGCCTGGAGTTTGCATGTTCTCCCTGTGCCTGCGTGGGTTTCCTCCGGGTACTCCGGTTTCCTCCCACACTCCAAAGACATGCTGGTAGGTTAATTGGATCCTGTCCAAATTGTCCCTAGTATGTATGAATGTGAGTTAGGGACCTTAGATTGTAAGCTCCTTGAGGGTAGGGACTGATGTGAATGTACAATGTACATGTAAAGCGCTGCGTAAATTGACGGCGCTATATAAGTACCTGAAATAAATAAATAAAATAAAATTTAAAATGATATTGTTGTTCCAATCTGCCTCCAAAGTCTGACCTGCTGGGTTCCCTTCTTTCTTTTTCTAATAAGCTATACAGATGTGCCACATGAGTGATTAACTCTTATTATTAACATATGTGTCTAATGAATAAAATCCAAAATGCTGTTGTTGTGCAGAGACTAGAGACAGACTGGCAGGAGCCAAACTGGTTGACAGCCATGATAGCATCTTCATCCATGAAACACAGCAGTGTGATGGCTTTGTGTATGGCAAAGGTGTCCTAAAACATTATGTACAGGTTGGTGCTGCGGGGGAGCTTCCAAAATAAAGGTTATGGGTGCAACAATATAATGTCAGACAGACATATCTATGAAGTGCTGCACTGTCATGTGACATGTTTGTCACATGATAAGAAGCAAAAAGTGGATAGAAGACATCTTCACTGTCCTGCATGGGTTACACACTGGTCAGAGGTCTGGCCTTTTACAGGTACCAGATGCTGGAATGAGCATTCCAGCACCCAGCGTTGGGACAGGAGGTGGGTCCACAGGAATCCGGAATTTAGTTCAAATCCCCGGACAGTTCTGCAATTGAAAGGTACGCAATGACCTAACATCTGTTGGGCACTCACAGATGCTGAAAACTGAGGCTTTCTTGGAAAAATAGCAGTCTGACAAAAAAAAAAAAGTTACTAGTTTTTCCCCATGATAAGCCAAAGCTGGAGGTGTCTGTAACACTATTTCCTTGCCCCTGTGCAGAAAAGAACTACAAACTGTCACCTAAGGCAATGCTGTAGAGGTAAGAAGTGTTCTCAGCACAAAATCCTGTTCCTGCTACAGACATTGTAATTGATTTTATTTCTATAATCACTCCACAATGCAATACTCCCAGCAGTAATGCTATACTCAACTCCCCCTCCAGTGTCCCCCTCCAAAACCTATTCAGACCAATGCTGGCCATGATGCCTCAGAGTAAGGGAAATTTATTCCAGGCTTCCCTTGCAGCTCTGAGTCATGTAAAGTTATCATAACATGACAAGAAACAGGAAGTGGATGCTGGAACAAGCAGTCTGGGACATGGGGACAGTTGGGAGGTATGGTAATAGAAGTGACAGTAACTTATGACCATCTCATGGGAAATGCCCACGATAGCTGATTACCACTATAGCATGTTAGCAGTCTCTGGCCATGCACATTACAATGACTGCAGTGTCTTATCTACTGCATCTAACAGTCTTCATTAGCATCGTGTTCCTAATGTGTGGCCCTTTGGTGATGTCAGGAGCCACACTCGAGGCCCCTTATATCTAATACGTTGATCATCAATTAATTAATTAATCAATTAATAGTTTTGCTTTACCTCAAGAGTCAGACACATACATAAAACATTTTTTCACTATTTTCTATATTTATTAGCAAATGGCTACATAATAAATACCAGTAGACACACACACACACCTATATAAGAAGTACCAACACTGGCAGGCCATATGACTCATTCAGAGTCGCTATTGACTAATCACTACATGAGCAATTTCTTCAGATTGGCAGTTGATAAGTCACAGGATATTGTAAATCTGCAGTTACTGGCATACTGAGTGCGTTATTTTTAGCAAAAGGCCTAACACCCCTAACAAGATATCATTTTTATCCTGGAGTTACGATGTTTCATGGTGTTTTGATCATGGGAGTTGTCTTCTCTGGTCTTGAGGCCTGTAGATTGTTAGGAGCCTCAGTAAGGGAAAATAATTTATGTTTCTACTTGATCCTGCTTGGAAAGAGAGAATTAAATGGAACCAATCCAGCCTAGGAGTTGGCAGTAGAACACACATTAAAGAAAGTTGTGGAGCTATTAGCACAAGGGCAGCTTGACTGCGGGTCCGAATGACCTGTAGCTAGGCCAAAAAGGATTTTTCTTCATAAAGAAAGGGAATAAATTGAAGATTTGGATGTAGTAAAGGAAAAGACTGGTGTAAGCAATGAGAAGACTGTATATGGCAGAGGGCTGAGCAGAGGAGTGAAATGAAATATGAGGGGCTAAGACATTATTGTGTTCCTAGAACTCAGCAGGTGGTAAATGTCTTCCCAATAACCATAAAAATACACAAATTAGAGTTGAGTAATACATGCTACTGTGTTTTGGAGTTTATAAAAGCTGTAGACACTTGATTCATGGTAAGTGAAACTCATCTGATGGCAGGAATATAAACATTACATTTCAAATATAAATAGATATTAGTAATAGGAAGGAAGGGTGACAAGGTTTGGGCACTGGTTATAAACCTGTTTTATTCTTGAGTTTGGTACATCCTATTGCTTCTTTAATAACCCATGTTTAAAAGGAAAATAAAGCTGGTGGGGAAAAACTGAAATGTGACTAGAAAGGAGGAAACCCGAGATGCAAAGATGAGAAACGTAAAAGGATTAGTTTGTAAATACTTCTGCATTTTGTATTGCTATTCTGTAGTATACAAGCAAAATATTATAAAAAATATTAAAAGGCATGAACATTTTTTTAATTTAAAAAAAAATGCACTAATGGAAGGAATGCCAGACCAACGCATAAAAGAATCCAGATTCATTTTTTAGTTTATATTAAAAAATAGCCAACGTGTTTCAGGTTTCAGAGAAAAAAAAAAAACTTCATCAGGGCTTTAGTTAAGAATAAGTACTTTAAATGAACTCAATACGGAGCTTTCCTGTGTGAATCTGTTTAGAGAAGCTAATTGCTGGATCAGGGGAGTTACCGGCCAGCAGTATCTCATGAGCAGTCAAGATAATTGGTTTACTTATGGTATATGATAGCAGTATCAAAACACATTAGTGCTTACATTGTTATAATAAAATTGTTTCTTACTGTCGTAAATTGTTTTTATTTTTACAGTAGGCATTTCAGTACTATCACTGCTGAAAAAGGAAATGCAGATAGAGGGGTGTGTTCCTCTTTAGTGGTGATTAGAGATGAGCTTCGAGTTCGAGTCGAACTCATGTTCGACTCGAACATCGGCTGTTCGCAAGTTTGCCGAACAGCGAACAATTTGGGGTGTTCGCAGCAAATTCGAAAGCCGCGGAACACCCTTTAAAAGTCTATGGGAGAAATCAAAAGTGCTAATTTTAAAGGCTTATATGCATGGTATTGTCATAAAAAGTGTTTGGGGACCTGGGTCCTGCCCCAGGGGACATGGATCAATGCAAAAAAAAGTTTTAAAATTGGCCATTTTTTCGGGAGCAGTGATTTTAATAATGCTTAAAGTGAAACAATAAAAGTGTAATATTCCTTTAAATTTCGTACCTGGGGGGGTGTGTCTATAGTATGCCTGTAAAGGGGCGCATGTTTCCCGTGTTTAGAACAGTCTGACAGCAAAACGACATTTCAAAGGAAAAAAAGTCATTTAAAAGTACTCGCGGCTATATGAATTGTCGGTCCGACAATACACATAAAAGTTAATTGATAAAAACAGCATGGGATTTCCCCACAGGGGAACCCCAAACCAAAATAAAAAAAAAAAATGGTGTGGGGGTCCCCCTAAATTCCATACCAGGCTCTTCAGGTCTGGTATGGATATTAAGGGGAACCCCGCGCCAAAATTAAAAAAAAAAAAGGCGTGGGGGTCCCCCTCAAAATCCATACCAGACCTGACCATACCAGACGGGGTTAAGGGGAACCCCGTGCCAAAATTTTTTAAAAAAATGATGTGTAGTCCCCCCAAAAATCCATACCAGACCCTTATCTGAGCACGCAACCTGGCAGGCCGCAGGAAAAGAGGGGGGGACGAGAGTGCGCCCCCCTCCTGAACTGTACCAGGCCACATGCCCTCAACATTGGGAAGGTGCTTTGGGGACCGTGGAGGAAGATGCTGGACGAGAACACCGGAGCAAGAAGCAGAGGATCGGAAGAAGAAGAAGATGGAGAAAGAAAGGGTCTGAAGGGTCTGGTATGGATTTTGAGGGGGGACCCCCACGCCATTTTTTTTAAATTTTGGTTCGGGGTTCCCCTGTGGGGAAATCCCATGCCGTTTTTGTCAATTAACTTTTATGTGTATTGTCGGACCGACAATTCACATAGCCGCGAGTACTTTTAAATAACTTTTTTTCCTTGGAAATGTCATTTTTCTGTCAGACTGTTCTAAACACAGGAAACATGCGCCCCTTTACAGGCATACTATAGACACCCCCCAGGTACGAAATTTAAAGGAATATTACACTTTTATTGTTTCACTTTAAGCATTATTAAAATCACTGCTCCTGAAAAAAATGACGTTTTTAAAACTTTTTTTGCATTGATCCATATCCCCTGGGGCAGGACCCGAGTCCCCAAACACTTTTTATGACAATAACTTGCATATAAGCCTTTAGAATTTTTTGCCTGTTCGCATGTTCTGGTGCGAACCGAACAGGGGGGTGTTCGGCTCATACTTGGTGGTGATACTCAATCTGGGCAAAGTTTGGGAACGTTCAGCAAACCTTGCAGGAAGTTCACAAATACCGAGCATAGCACCAAATCCTACTGAGGTCTATAAAAGCCAAATCATGTTATGTTTTTCTGGCCTTTTTCAAGGCTAATTTGCAAGCTTATGTTAAAAAAGGGACTAGCAGTAAGTGAACAACTCTGAGTGGCAAGGAAAGCGGGGGGCGGCAAACATGCAACCTGTGTCCTCCTAAACCATACCAGGCCACATCCCTTCAACATTGAGAGGGTATCTTGCAAGGCTGAGGGAGGCAGCCAAGCCTTGCTGCAAAAAAACACAGTGTAAACAAAAATAAATTAAAACCCCAGAATTCTGGCCCATCTTCCAAATCAAAAGTTCCCATTTTTTAAAGGTAAACCTTGCAGCAAAAAATAGTTTGTTATGAAAAGGACAGCAGCTACAAGTCACCACTGATGTTAAATCAACCAAAAATAAAATGAAAGACAACCCATAATAATAATAAAAAGTAGCAAATATTGCCCAAAGAACTAGCAGTCAAAATTAAATGACATTTTCCTTACTGACCCTAATACTCCCCTATGCAGCTTATCAGTTTTCCCTATTTTTCCCTACAGCAGCTTCCAATATGGTACTATAGCTAATCCTATATAGTGAGGGGACTGGCACATAACAAAGCCACCATTTTGACCCTCTAAGCTACCTGACTCATGTTCAAAGGACCCGCATTAGTGCATTATGGGTAAAAAGAAGATTTGTTTCTATGGGATTGATTTACTAAAACTGAAGAGTACAAGAGTGCATCTGCAGTGTGGAGAATGCACAGTTTATTGGCCAAAATTCCAAAAGTACACTCCATGACACACTGAGCACAGATCAGCCAGTAGTTAAACACCCTCTTTGGAAAGTCCTTTCATTGGTTAAGACTTCATGATATTGGTGGACAGTAAAAAGGCCTCATGATCAACCAAGACAAAAGGGTAAGCGCTCCATATCAACTGCAACAGGTTAAGGGATGGGAATATTAAAGGTCCCTTCCCCTAATCTTTTGCCGATTGGTCAGGAATTGGCCACTCCACCATGAGCCCCAGCATACACACCAATGAAGTTGTAGTTGCTTAGTGCGACTGCCATTAAAACTATAGAAAAGTACAGTATTTTTCCATTAGGAAAATTTCGGGTTTGTAGAAATCCTTGACTGATTTCTTTCCACATGTCCTCAGATGGCAGTGGCATAAACTCTGTGCTCAACACATTTCAGATGACACAATTTGGTGACTGTGTATTTTCCCATCAGAAACTGGTAGTGCAGGGATGCACAGGACTTCCCCTTGGCCAGATACCTGTGAATACAATGTAAAAATTATGGAAATTGTATCTACTGTATAACTATGAGAACAAAAGTAGTGTGGCTATACCTAAATGCAAGATGTATAGAAGCAACCATCATAACCACTTCCTTATCCCCTTGCTCCAGCCATATTCCTTATGCCCTTGCCCCAGCCATATTCTTTATGCCCTTGCTTCAGCCACATTTTTTATGCCCTTGCTTCAGCCACATTTCTTATGCCCTTGCCCCAGCCATATTCTTTATGCCCTTGCTTCAGCCATATTCCCTATGCCTTGTTCCAGCCATATTCCTTATGACTTTGCTCCAGCCATATTCCTTATGACATTGCTCCAGCCATATTCTTTATGCCCTTGCTTCAGCCATATTTCCTATGCCTTGCTCCATCCATATTTCTTATGACCTTGCTCCATCCATATTCCTTATGACCTTGCTCCATCTATATTCCTTATGTCCTTGCTCCAGTCATATTCCTTATGACCTTGCTCCATCCATATTCCTTATGCCCTTGCTCCAGCCATATTCCTTATGCCCGTGCTCCAGCCATATTCCTTATGCCCTAGCTCCAGCCATATAGGTACTGTCTTATGAACATAACCATACATGACCCAGTAAAAAGCATACACAATTCTCTCTACTTTTTGGCACTTTGTTCACCTTGCTTTTTGTGAAATAGTTCTAGTTACATAATCCAGTTGTTGGTGTGAGGAAGCCTGCACAGGTGTTAGTTCCTTGATTTACATGTAGAAGGGTGTGAATATCTACACATTCAGTGGTGATTGGATTAAGGGCCCATTCACACCAGAAACTGCACAAAACTGTGCGTTTTTGACTTGCGCTTGACCTACGCTTGAGTGCGTTTTGCGCTGGGTTTGCAGTGCATTTTTCTATACCTTTTTTGGACTTGGCTTTTTTGGCTACAAAGGGCACAGTTTGAAGTGCGTAAGTAGCGCATTCCCTGCAGTTGCAGTGCAGAAAAATGCAGCATGCTCTGTCCTTGACGGAGGAGAGTGGCTAGTGTTTGGAACATCGCAGCTCATTACTGTGCATATCAGGCAAGCTTGATCCCTATAATTTGGGGTACATTCTGTTCGGTAAGACGCCATCTGGCTTTTAGCTTACTTCTTAGCTTACATTTGGATATAAAGTACTGACCAGTTGCTATTGCAGATTTTTAGGTGCTGCATCAGAAGTTGCCTTCATCATCACTTCACTTTTTAACATAATAATAATTGACTCACATTGACCGATTCACTCACATGGTTATGTGTTTTTGTATGATTATTTAATAATGTGTTTAAGGTTTGCGCAATCTCTTTTTTTCTATAAATGATTACTGCTAGCAGCTATAATAGCTTCTAGCAATAATCCCATGAAAACACTAACAGGCTGGTTGTACCCAAGTTGACCGATCGATCAATTTGGGTACATTCCCTCTGCCCATGCATGGTTCAACTCTCAGCCCGTTCCTGCTGAACTGGCCGTTATTCAAACCGTCTATGGCCGGCTTTACAAATTTCTTGTGCAAAGAAGGGCCAGGTAAGTATTTATGGGGGTAGCTGATGCTGGAATTGTTTTAAACCTTAGTCATAGAATATATTATGCTGCGTACAGACGACCGGAATTTCCGACAACAAGCTCACATTGAACATTTGTTGTCGGAAATTCAGATCATGTGTGTATTAAGGTAAAAAAATGTATACCTTTGGAACCACTTTAAAGACATGGTTTGATGAGTTTGAACTGGAGGAACTCGCAATAAAATACAATGCATTGCATTTCAAAATGCATTATATAATGTTTGAATGAATACAATAGATAACTGAATTAATTGTTTTTTTTTTTATTTATTTGACTTCAGTTCAGTTTTAAGACTTGAAAAATGTACTTTTACTGACTAAAAACAGGAAAAGCCTTTAACAGAATAGCATGATTTAAAATCATCTTACGAGTTCCAAAGCCTTTACTGAAATAAAAATGTAATTTTCAATTGAAAAAGCAGCAAATAATAATAAAGCATCATTGTTAAAATATTGTATGAGTGTGGTTTGGTAAATCAACTTAATTATCTCAAAGCTCTTTTTTATTTGCCCCAATGGTTCTATGTAGTTTTTTTTTTTTTTATTAGTTAAAATCTGGAGCTGGAGCTATTTTATTGATTAGTGCTTAGATGATGTGAGAGAATTGCTTCACGGTTGTGTCTCATAAATGCCTGTCATAAGGCGCCACCACCTGTCAAAATGGCCCTTTAAAGTAAATCAAGCTATGCCACAACTGCAAGCCAAGCACTTGTCTTAGCCCATTATAAACTGTAAAAAAATAAAAAGAAATAAATATTCAAGAAGCAGCAGGATTGCCTCCTGAATGGCCAACAGCAGCTGCTTAGACACACTCTAAAAAGTGACACACCATGGATCACTTTTCAGAATCTTGGCTAGTTTGAACCTACCCTAAACATTAGTTTGCTAGTACTGCTATGTGTTTTATTAACTCACAAGGTGATTTTTCTTTTATTGTAGCCAGAGTTTAGAAACCAAAACACAAGCTGCGGCCAAAAGGCCTCAAATGTGCTGAATATGCCAAGATCCGGCCTCAAAAAAAGCTTTAAATATTAACAACTCTATCTACAAAGCTTAACCACAGCCGTGGGACACTCGCTACTAGATTACAGATTATTTTCTATGTCTGTCCACAAAACCTTAGGAGAAACAGGGAAATTACAGAGGCCAAGGGTTTTCTCTAAGCAGGGTTTAGCCTTATTCTGGCACCTGGACATAACAAAAATGTCTTTTTCAGTTGCTCACAAAGCAACTTAGTTTTTTTTAAACCTGACTTTAGAAGGCATAATGCAAAAGATACCATCAAGTGTGGGCAGATCAAGTCATTTTTTTCCTCAAACAGGCTGTGGGTCTGGAAGAAAATAATCTACGGAATAATGCAAACGAAACATTAAAGTCTAAATTTAGTCAAAAAATGTTTAAAAAAATATAGAGCAAGGGAAATTACTTACAGCCAATGCCATTTGTCTCTTGTGCTGCTGGATGCTACTTTAAGTGGCATCTTTCTTCCTCTGACCCCCCAGTGTTGCCATCCCCTCAAAGTGAAATTTACTGGCAGGACACCAAAATTTACAAACACCACCAATTTGTTTACTGGCAAAAATCATGAAATTTAATGACAGAGCCACATTTTTTTACTGGCACTGCAAAAAAGTGCCTAAAATGCCCATTTTCAGTGCTATACAGTGCAAATATCAATATTTAAACTATGAACATGTAGCTAGTGCTATTAGCAATGTGTTTAAGTTAAACAAAAGTCAAAAACCATATTTCTCTATTTACATGGTATGGGAGGGAGTCAGAGGCTGTGCGGACATGGTACAGGGGGTCAGACGCTGTGCCGACATGGTACAGGGGGTCAGAGGCTGTGCCGACATGCTACAGGGGGTCAGAGGCTGTTCCGACATGGTACAGGGGGTCAGAGGCTGTGCCGACATGCTACAGGGGGTCGGAGGCTGTGCAGACATGGTACAGGGGGTCAGAGGCTGTGCGGACATGGTACAGGGGGTCAGACGCTGTGCAGACATGGTACAGGGGGTCAGAGGCTGTGCCGACATGCTACAGGGGGTCAGAGGCTGTGCCGACATGGTACAGGGGGTCAGAGGCTGTGCCGACATGCTACAGGGGGTCAGAGGCTGTGCGGACATGGTACAGGGGATCAGAGGCTGTGCGGGCATGGTACAGGGGATCAGAGGCAGTGCGGGCATGGTACAGGGGATCAGAGGCTGTGCGGGCATGGTACAGAGGGTCAGAGGCTATGCAGACATGGTACAGGGGGTCAGAGGCTGTGCCGACATGGTACAGGGGGTCAGAGGCTGTGCAGACATAGTACAGGGGATCAGAGGCTGTGCGGGCATGGTATAGGGGATCAGGGGCTGTGCGGGCATGGTACAGTGGATCAGAGGCTGTGCGGACATGGTACAGAGGGTCAGAGGCTGTGCAGACATGGTACAGGGGGTCAGAGGCTGTGCCGACATGGTACAGGGGGTCAGAGGCTGTGCCGACATGGTACAGGGGGTCAGAGGCTGTGCCGACATGGTACAGGGGGTCAGAGGCTGTGCAGACATGGTACAGGGGTCAGAGGCTGTGCGGGCATGGTACAGGGCTGTGCGGACATGGTACAGGGGGTCAGAGGCTGTGTGGACATGGTACAGGGGGTCAGAGGCTGTGCTGACCTGGTACAGGGGGTTAGAGGCTGTGCAGACATGGTACAGGGCTGTGCGGACATGGTACAGGGGGTCAGGGACTGTGCAGACATGGTACAGGGGGTCAGAGACTGTGTCGACATGGTTCAGAGGGTCAAAGGCTGTGCCGACATGGTGCAGGGGTCAGAGACTGTGCAGACATGGTACGGGGGTTAGAGGCTGTGCGGACATGGTACAGGGGGTCAGAGGCTGTGTGGACCTGGTATAGAGGGTCAGAGGCTGTGCGAACCTGGTACAGGGGGTTAGAGGCTGTGCCGACATGGTACAGGGCTATGCAGACATGGTACAGGGGGTCAGGGGCTGTGCACACATGGTACAGGGGGTCAGAGGCTGTGCAGACATGGTACAGGGGGTCAGAGGCTGTGCCGACATGGTACAGTGGGTCAGAGGCTGTGCTGACATGGTACAGGAGGTGAGAGGCTGTGCATACATGGTACAGGGGTCAGAGGCTGTGCGGACATGGTACAGGAGGTCAGAGGCTGTGCAGACATGGTACAGCGGGTTAGAGGCTGTGCGGACATGGTACAGGGCTGTGCGGACATGGTACAGAGGGTCAGGGGCTGTGCAGACATGGTACAGGGGGTCAGAGGCTGTGCGGACATGGTACAGTGGGTCAGAGGCTGTGCAGACATGGTACAAGGAGTCAGAGGCTGTGCGGACATGGTACAGGGGGTCCGAGGCTGTGCGGACATGGTACAGGGGGTCCGAGGCTGTGCGGACATGGTACAGGGGGTCCGAGGCTGTGCGGACATGGTACAGGTGGTCAGGGGCTGTGCGGACATGGTACAGGGAGTCAAGAGCTGTGTGGAAACGGTACAGAGGGTCAAGAGCTGTGCAGACATGGTACAGGAGGTGGTCTGTCTCTGTGGATGGCTCTGCTCCTGCTCTATCTATCTGTCCTCCTTCCTCCTCCATACTTGGCTCAGTATAGGGGTGGCTGATCAGCACAGTACATGTCTGACTGACCTGGATGGATGGTCACAGTCAGCGCTCCGTTCCAGAATCCAGGAAGAGGCAGAGATTGACCTCCTCTAATGTGGCAAGGTGCTGCCAAAAACAAGCGCCTGCCGATCAAAAATGGCGCCATAAGGCACGTCACGTCACTGCGCCCGCCCGGCCACGCGTGTACAAGTTTTCCCAAGCCCGGCAGGCTTCGGAACCACTTGCCCGTAAAGGGCATTTACGGGCAGCCTGAAAATGAGCTGAAATTTACGGGCTGCCCATAAATTAACAGGCAGTTGGCAACACTGCTGACCTCCCTGTTACCCCCCAGCAGTAATCTTCTAGCTCTGCATGGATTAATAGGGCCGAGGGGCTTGTCATATGCACTCAGAAAGAGTGCCAACTATGACTTCCCTTTGCGGCCCCCTCCTCCTTTTGTAGAAACTGTACTATATCTTCTATGTATAAAAACCAACAGTATTGAATTAAGGAGGCAAACCTTGCATCGGCCTGTCCCTCATTTCTAGATTGCTTTTCATTCATGGAAGCTATAGTGCAGCATCTATGAATGGAGGAGGGGGTCAGAAAAGGCGTATATCACTCTTGTTGAGTGCATATCACAATTCCCTCAACTCTATTAACCCCTGCGGCACCAGAAGATTATAGCAGTAAAGAAGGCCCGAGTGGACAAAGCTTTTCAGTGTCCTTCTTTGAATTTTAAAGCTAAAGAAGGACAGTTACCAATTCTATTTGGCACTTTATCTATTTCTGTCTATAGATCTGTGAGAGCTTTTCAATATTTTCACTACTTTTTCATACATGCAAGACTTTTAAGGAATGTAGCAAAACTGGCCATAAGGCCCCATTCACACTTCAGCGTTTTGTAGCTTCAAGCTCCAAAACGCTGGAGGAGAAAAAAATCAATTATTCTCAATGGAGTTGGTTATCTCCACTCCAAGTTGCCTGAAGCCAAACGCCTGAAGCTCAAAAGAGTTCTGATGCTTTTTTGTAGCTCAAATTTGGCAGATTGACGTGTTGTTTTTTTTTTTTTTGGAGCATTTTTATTCCCATAGAAATGACTGTAAACGTCACATTTTTGTGCGCATTTGCGCGTTTTTGCACAATTTTGTGCTCAAATTAAAAAATGTAAAAAAAAAAAATACTAATAATATATTAATAAATACATGTAAAATAAGTACACAAATAACTAAAAACCATCATAAATTAAATAAATAAAATATATTAATAATATGTAACACTACATAAATAATAAAAAACCACTAACCTTAAAAAATAAATAAAGAATTTTTAATATTAATAATATTAATAATAATGTATTATTGTTAATGTATTTATTTTCTGTTAGGGTTGGGTGTTATTCATTTTTTTTTAAGGGTTAGGGGTTAAGGTTAGGGGTTAATTATTTATTTATTATTACATAGTATTCATTTATTGTACTTATTTATGAATATTTTTATTTATTTGTGTATTTATTTTTATTTACTAATTTATATTATTATTATTAAAATTACTAGTAGTAGTAGCATTGTTTACAAATTTGAAGTGGCACTATGCTTCAAAACTAAAAGAATGATAAAACTACATAAAGAATTGCAAACAGTAATATTACACCTGTCTGATCTCTCAAGAGAGATTTTGAATAATGTGAATAATTATTATAAATTATCTACTGAGTTTGTACTCAAAGTGCCAGTGCTGCAACAAACTTCTCATCAAGGTGTGCAAAATAACGCAAATAAAAATAATATTCTTATGTCTTAGCACAATCCAACATTAAAATAATACCCCTTCTGGGTATTGTAGCCAAAAACACTAGTGCTGCAAATAATGCAAAAATGTGCAAATAAGCAAACATAGATTAAATATTAATCAATACAGTGAAAAGGTGAAAAAAGAATCCAATTTAGTGACTTAACGTGACTTTTCATATAATAGTGTCCATTAAAGAACAAAATCTTTAATGGACATATTAAAGATATCCGTTGTGCAAGTGTCATCAAATTCCTCAGTGATGTGATCACCCTCTCTTGCACCTCAATCCACACTGTGTGTGCTAGCAGGTCATCTCATTCCCTAGACCAGAAAGTCTAAAAGCATTTAGGGTGTTAGCAATTTCTCTCCATGGGTGGCTTTATTATATCCTTTCTTTCAATCAGCACTGCGATAATTTATGGGTCTGTTCACACTCTCTCCCACTATCCATTCTCCTCTCCTCCAGTGGGTGATATGGTTATACAATTAAGCAAATCCTCATTGTGTAGTATAGTAGTATAGTATACACCAGGGATATGCAATTAGCAGACCTCCAGTCACTCCAGAACTACAAGTCCCATGAAGCAAGACTCTGACAGCTACAAGCATGACACCCAGAGGCAGAGGCATGATGGGACTTGTAGTTTTGCAACAGCTGGAGGTCCGCTAATTGCATATCCTTGGTATACACCATAACCCTAACAAAAATATTTAATAAATAAATGAATAATAATAAAAAAATAAATAAAAGTTGATGAAAAAGTTAAAAAAGATGAAAAACCTAGCAACAAATGATGCAACAGATGATAGTTTTCTCTATTGACTAATAATAAAGCACCAAAGCTCAAAAACGCGCAAATCGCACATAAAGATTGCTCAAAGACGCAATGCTCAGGTGTGAATGCAGCCTACATGAACAGTAGTAAAGCTAATTAAGCGCACGTAATATTAATTAAGGCTTCATTTTTTTAAAGCAGTCACACTGGAAGATATCCAAACAGAAATATTCAGTAAAGAAGAATATGAACAAAACACCGATTGTTGGGAGGTTGCTCCCCCCGGGGCAGGTTTGGTACCATATTAAGTAGCACTCCACATCACGGTACTTTCAGAGCAGTAACCACTTACTGTAGAAAGCCCAGGGACACTATCATCTTGATCTCTCACTTTAAGAACTCCATAGCGTTTCAAGACGGGAATGCTGAACTTGACCCACTCTTCACCAGCCCACCATGTCTCACCTTAACGCTATATCTTGTACTTATATGCAAGGCCTCCCTCTCGCGACCCACAGGCCAGGTTTCCAGGTTAAGCATGCACCACAGCAGTTTCCAAGATGGAGACTGAGCTGCAAGGTGAGGGACATAAAGCACACTAGTCCCTCTCCATCATCAGGGCTGCCAACACCCGCCATTGTCAACTGCGCCCTAACTGGCTGGCCACTATATATATACTACCATTGTCTCAACCCAGAAGGTTGAATGTGTTGTTCTGCAAATGTTCAGCATGTTTTAACCAGAAGGGTTGAATGGCTTTAACTCCTAGTGATGTTGTCCTTTTGATACACCTGATAAATTAGGACACTGTCCGTATCAGTAAAAGATTGGTGCATAGGAAACTTGTGCTGCCCATACCTGAGATGGTAAATGTCCATAGTGACTAAACTCCGTGAAACGTGGTTTCCCTGAAGAACGGGCCCATTGAAGGGATGGTGGCAAATTGAAGGATTACATCACAGCACTGGTCCTCACTGGTCTCCTCCCCACTCTGGACTCTCCCACAAGATTGGCTCCTTTACATGTATGCCCTTCAAAGGGGAAATTATATACCTGCAGAGGAACTGTATCACTAATGACTTATCCCTACAGCATCAACCAGAATTTTAAAGTGACAGTACACAAAACAGTATACATGCACAAAATACCATGTGAACCACAACATAAACTAGGCCTACATACCAAACTGAACATTTTGCAGTCCATACTAACACATGACGCATCTCGTAAGTCACTTTATTATTAAGTGCTGTTTGGAATGAGAGAAACTGAAGATACTACTACTAGAGTTTGCCAGCAGATGGTGATCAGAATTGGCCAAGAGTGCATTTTTAAGGCATGGAGGAGGAAGGAAAATCACTGCTAGACAATCGTGGCACCAACGTATCTCAAGAAAATACAACTGCAATCGGCTGGGAAAATCCAATGGCCAATTCAATTCAGCACACATTTACAGTAGTTTCTCACAATTGGAAAAAAAATCTTTTAAAACACCTTTGCAGATGTTTGACTGAATATGCCAAAATTGTTTGTATATAGCTTTCACACTCTATCTTGCCTGTAGGTCCACATACAGTAATTGAGATAAGCAACTTTAAAGCATCATGTTGAGTGAGCAGTAACTACTTTGTGTAACAGGGCTATAAAAGATTAGCTCAGGTTTTTGAGGATCCTCACTGACCACAAAACATGAAGCTGGTTACTCTGGCAATGTACGATTGCTGTAATAAAACTTTCTCTAATCAGTAAAATCAATTTATATTCTGGGCAGCACAGTGGCTTAGTGGACAGCTTTGCAGCACCAGGGTCACCAATTTGAATTTTGGTCAGGATATTATTTTAGCTCAGATCTTTCAGGATCATTACTGACCACAAATCAGGAATCTGGTTTCTTTGCATGTTCTCCCTGTACTTGCATGGTTTTCATCCAGGTACCCTGATTATCTCCACACCCCAAAGACTGGTAGGGTAATTGGATCCTGTCTAAATTGGCCTTAGCTTGTGTATGTATACATAGGAGTTAAGGACCTTAGACTCGTAGAAACCATCCGACGTTTGGCCCATGTGTACTGAAGTTGGTTCAACTTCCGTTCGGCCGGCTTTTGTCGAAGGGGTGTGACCGAAAAAGGTCTGCCAATCGGCTCCCAATCAGCACTCTCAGCCAATGGCTGAGAGCGCTGTTTGGAGTGTTGTGACGGGGGGCTGTACTAACATCAGAGCTGTCTCTCAGCCAATGGCATCCCCTTGTCAGAACACAATAGCTCAGTGGGGAAGATACTAACTTCGCATGGTGAGTACAGCGGCTCTGACCGGATCTGACAGTTTTTTTTTCATTCAGTCCGCTGGGTTAAACGGAAAAAACTAATAGTGTGTACCAGGCTTAAGAATAGTCCCTTTAGCCACATTTATAGACACAGGTCAGATAAGGACTGCTTAATGGAAACACAGAAGCTGCTATTTTTGACTTCTGCAAATACTAGTTGCCTGGCTGTCATGCTGCCATCGTCTACACTTCATCTGTTGTAGTGATTGGGCTACAGGGTGTCCTTACAAAGTTCTCTCAAGCAGGCTGCAGGAGTCAGAATCCCTTGGTTGATCTGTTGAAAAATATTCAAGCTGACCTCCAGGTATTGTTTCTTTTGCATAGTTACATGGAGCTAATACATATTCCATACCTGGTTGATCCCGCTGCCACTACAGTGATTCTCACTGTCTTCCGTGTCACATGCCAAGCACTTACCCTGCTGCTTAGTAATCACAGGGGGTCACTCGCTTGACATGGACACCCTTCAGAGAATATCTTAAATTTTTTTCTTAATGTATGCAAAGTATTCTCTGATTGAACAAGGTGGTGAGGCAGGATAGTGATATCACTATCTCCACCTCATCCAATCAGAGAAGGCTTTGCATTACTTGAGAATTATTTAAGGTGTCCTTGGGGGAATCATGTGAAATCTGCACGATTCCCCCATCAACACAGACAGTGACAGGGAAATCCTTCCTGTTGAGACGTTGGGGTTGATTTACTAAAGACAAAAAACTGTGCACTCTGCAAAAGCAGTTGCTCAAGAGCTTAGAAAATGAGCAGAAGCTGCTGACTTCCATCATCCAATCATGTGCAAGGAAAAATGTAAAGTAAAAGTTTACCTCATTTACTAAGCCCTGGAGCAACTGCATTTTCAGAGTGCAGTCTATTTGCCTTTAGTAAATTAACCCCAGCAGCTATAGGACCCGCTAGCAATAATCATATAGTTACATAGTAGGTAATAGTCCATCCAGTTCAACCTGTGTAGGTGTACGTCTGTCAGTGTTGATAATCATTTCCAATCTCCTGTATGTTGTGTTCTTTAAGATGCATGTCCAAGAGTCTTTTAATAGTATCAATACTCCCCGTGGACACCACCAATTGTGGAAGAGAGTTCCGCATCCTTATCGCCCTGACAATGAAAAAACCCCAATTGGTTTAAAATGGCTGTAAAGCCACTTGTTTGGGAACATAAAATCCCCTCTGTTTAATAACTATATGTGCCCCAGTGTCTGTGCTGTATAAAAAAAGATGCTGATTTGTACCTTATTTCACAGCGCCTCCTGGCGCTCACGTGACTCCTCGCCTCTCTCCCAGGCTGACAACTACAGAGGGAGGGGCCCAGAACTTCCACTGACCTCAGCCGGGAGGAGAGAGGCGATGAGTCAAGTGAGTGCTGGGAGGCGCTGTGAAATAAGGTACAAATCAGCATCTTTTTTATTCTGCACAGCCACTGGGGCAGTTATCTTTATTAAACAGAGGGGATTGTATGAAAATATAACAATTATGATAGCAGCAGGAGGGGAAGGGGTGGGCACTGTAACGAGCTGAAAGGCAACAATGGGATGACGGAGGCACATAAACTGACCACAATGTCAGGGCTCAGCAGCCATGATAAACCGTGATCTGTTTACAGGGGGGAGGGCAGAACCAGGCAGGAGCAGCCAGGTATTTCCGGTGATACAGGGGGCGAAGCACTGTGCTGCTTAACATGCTTTAGGGGAACAGGATCCATTTATTTATTTTTTTAGGGTAACAAATGCTTTATGGTTGAACCGCTTCTCCTCCAATCTCATTGCATGGTCTCCTGTTCTTTTACACTCTCTGGGACTGAAGTCACAAGTAAATCACAAGTAAATACGGCAGGCTGGTTGTACCCAAGTTGATTGATCGATCGATACATTCAGCCTGTCCACACACAGTTTGAATCCTGGCAGTTGTTCAAACCATCTATGGCCGTTCTTACTCTGGTTCAAGCTGGACCAATTTAACATTACCAAAAAAATTTAATTCAGTTTTCCTAGCCAGCGAGGGGATCAAGTGCCTACAAACCCACTTACCTTATCCAATATGGAAGACTCACAAAAATGTCATTTTCGATAACCTGAAAGTGGAACCAAAGGCTATTTTTTTTTTTTTTTGGATAGAGAAAGTGAGGGTTATAACCCATTTCAGCTTTCTTGCTACCATCTTTGCCCCACTAATTAGATTTCCAATGTCTTCCTGTCCCATAATGACAATAGGAAGTGAGAAAAAGTCCCTCCAAAGTGAGGAAATCCCTGGTTGTCCCCAGGATCAGCGGAACTAGTATCCCCATTGGAAGATTTCCCCTTTTATCACTGTTCTGGGGACAACGCAACATTTGGGATTTTTTTCTGCTTTGTGACAAAACGGTGAATCTCCTTAACGGGAGCACTGACAGCAATAAAAGGGGGTCTAATCCCTCTTGACTATATCCAAAACTAGAGTTTGCCTTTAGTTATACTTGAGGTCATACAGTGCGTGTGTTTTATACAGAGCCTGGTTGAGAAATGATTAATAAGAATAGAACTAAAATGAAAGCTGAGTGTATTGGCTGTACTATTTTTTTGTTAGGGTTAGTCATGGGTTATGATAAATGAAACAGACCAGTTGCAGCCATGAAACGCCGACTGATGAGTCCTGGCTCTGGTTTCAATTCCCTATACTGATGAAATGTTCATCCTACATGTTCCTTGAAAACCAGATTATCATTCAGTGAATGCAGCATGATGCAAGTATTAATAACATTCTAGTAAAATATTACTATTAAAGCAAAAAGGTTTGAGCCATGAGAACTGCGTGGGAAAGGAGCGTACTGTAATTGACTGGAAAAGCTCTGATCTCTTGTGTGGGCAGCTGCGTCACAGCAGGCCAAATACCGGCCAATGAGGTCTGATGAAATCATAATGTTCAAATCCATTCCTCATGGTTCTATATGCAATGTGTGCTGAGGAAGAGGAATGCACTGGGATTTCTCCTTACATCACAGCTTTTCCTGTTGACACCTTGAAGTATAGTTGCTGCTCTGGACAAGCTGACAGGAGAATATGAGTTGGTACATCCGGATTTAAAAAAAAAATAGATTCTAAAATAGAATTGAACAGATCATCCTGTACTTAAGTATGAATCTTTTCTGTTGTTTTCCATTTACAGGAATGCTGATTATGGGACAGAACTAACTCAAGTGTAGGCAAATATGAAACAGTCCCTATGTATTCCACTTATGCATTCATTAACCACTTCAGCCCCGGAAGATTTTACCCCCTTCCTGCCCAGAGTACTTTTTGCGATTCAGTACTGCGTCGCTTTAACTGACAATTTCGCGGTTGTGCGACGTTGCATCCAAACAAAATTGATGTCCTTTTTTCCCACAAATAGAACTTTCTTTTGGTGGTATTTGATCACCTCTGTGGTTTTTATTTTTTGCGCTATAAACAAAAAAAGAGCAACAATTTTGAAAAAAAGCAATATTTTTTACTTTTTGCTATAATAAATATCCCCAAAAAATATATAAAAAAACAAATTTTTTTCTCAGTATGTATTCTTCTACATATTTTTGGTAAAAAAAAATCGCAATAAGCGTATATTGATTGGTTTGCACAAAAGTTATAGCATCCACAAAATAGGGGACAGATTTATAGCATTTTTATTATTAATTTTTTTTTATTAGTAATGGCGGTGATCTGTGATTTTTATTGTGACTGCGACATTATGTCGCACACATCGGACACTTTTGACACCATTTTGGGACCATTGTCATTTATATAGTGATCAGTGCTATAAAAATGCACTGATTACTGTGTAAATGACAATAGCAGGGAAGGGTTTAAACACTAGGGGGCGATCAAGAGGTTAAGTGTCCTAGGGAAGTGTTGTAACTGTGGGGGGGGGGGGGGGGGGGTGGGCTTCCACTGACATGACAGCGATTACTTCTCCTGATGACAGGGATCAGTAGATCCCCATCATGTCACTAGGCAGAACAGGGAAATGCCTTGTTTATGGGAACCGCGGGCACGGTCACAGTGCTCACAATGCCGCGATTTAAAGGGGACGTACCAGTACGCCCATTTGCCCAGCCATGCCATTGTGCCGACGTACATCGCCATGCGGCTAATGGTTAAAATATTTAAAGCATACCTGTGTTTTGATTATGCAAGACAAATCAAATTAATCTCTTCAAACTATATGTAAATCCAATCATATGTAGGGCTGGTAGATTTGCAATCTACCGCATGTTAGGTAAATTTAGTAATTTGTTCGTTAGGAAGGTTAAGTTTGCCTCTGTTCCAGCTTGGCTGACGTTGTGTGTGTTTCCGTGCTGACCGGTGGGTGTCGCTGTTATTACTGGTTAGTGTTGGAAAGGCAACGTGTTGAAGCGTATGGATGCCTTTCTGTCCCGGAGACAATTCAGTGGAGGTGGTCCTCCGAGTTGCATTCTGGGTGAGGGTATTTATGGGACAAGCGCCATATTTTGGGGTTCGTTTTGCAGCCACCTGCTGGCCCTCCTGGCCGACAGGTATGCATTAAGGAGCTACCTTGTGGTCCTCTGTTCCGGAGGCCCACGATACTACGGCGCAGGGGTGGGTCCAGAGGCTTGTCTGGGGCCTACCACCGCGGCCAAGGAATGGTCCTGAGCTGTCGGTCTTGTGTGACGAAGCTGGACAACCGAGGAGATCCCAGGGGAGGACCCGTCTTGGAGGTATCACACAGCGTGCTGGTCTATAGAGGGGCCTGGTGACTCGGTTGGAGGACCTATCCGAAACTAACTATACAGCACAGTGTTGCCGGGTTGGCTTAAAGGTTCAGGCACTGTGACTGACATTCATTACAGAAAATCTGATACATCCTGTGGCAGAGGATCGTACGGATTTTGTTCCCAAGCAAGTCTGTGGCAGAGACTTTGATTCGTGCTGCGTGCTGGGAGGTTTGTCCTGTATACCTCAGGAGATGTTGAGGGATTGGGCATGATCTGCCATCGATGGGAAGGATTGGCCGTGCATCTTCGCCCATTTGACCGATGTCCGCAATGTGGAGAGTACTTGTTTGTGGTGGAGCAACCTACCACGTCACCCCGTGCTTATCGGATGGATTGGGCAACAGGTATAGCCTCAGTAGAAGCTGCTATCGCTACAGAGAGAGAGCGACAGGCCGCCACTTTGCCTGTCGTTACTGACAATGTTCCAGAAGAAGACACTGCTGCTGTTGTCTCATCAGGGGACATTATTTTGGTTTCTGCGTCCACTACGCCTACTCCTCTTGTGCCTACTCAAAGGAAGGTGGGCTATGTAAAGGCTTCCCGCGGCCGTGGTCGAGGCCTACCCCAGAGGTTACCTGGACCGGAGCTACCAGAGTCCACGTCAGGAATGGGTAAGCCACTGTTGGGGAATGTGTCCAGGACTGTAAATAAATATTTGCCAGCGGAAGAGTTGGGAGATTCTGAAATGGAATCCACGTCGGATCTTTCCGGTGATGATGACCTATTTGAGACTACGTCACAAGAGTTATTGTGGTCACAAAGTGAGGATGTTGCCTCCGCTGTTACTTTCCCTGAATGGACAGCCCTCAGTTCTGGGAAGATGTCACCCTGTGTGGAGCAGCACAGTACTATTGATGGGACTTTGCCAAAAGTTGCTAGTTCACTGCAGACACCGGCTGGGTCTATGGTGAGCAAATCATTGGATTCCTGTATACCGCCTGGTATGGGGAGAGACAGATCTTTGCCAAAACTTGCCCGCTTACAGAGGAAATTGAACAAGCGTGTGGCGGCAGAGTATGGTTTGGAGTTCCCCTATGTGTCCCGGGATATCATGCAGGAGATTGAAACAAATCGGGAACTTTGGTACAGTGAAGCTGTTTGGGACTATTTGTCTGTACCTAAGCCCTTCAGAAAGATTGGATGTTCTGTTAAGATGGATGAACGTTTTAACGGATGCTTTGAACACTGGAATTTCGGTCGGCACATCTATGCTGACAAAGTGGTAATTTACAGGCCGGGAAAGGACAATGTTGTGTATTTTATTACCACAGTGGATAAAGAGGGAAAGACACTGACCTTGCCAGATCCCCGGTTTTACTGGTAACTATGGACAAAAGAACTTTGAAGTTATTTAGCTAGTTAGTGTCAGGGTAAAGAGATCTGCGTGGTCAAGATCTACATATTCTGTTCAGTGTTTAAATCCAAGGACTTCCTTTTGCTAGCTGGATTTTGTTTCATGAAAAAAAAAAGGGAAGAAGAATTTTATATAGGGATGGACTAAAGAATATATATTTTTTTTTTTTTTGGTATAGGTTATAGGAAGAGAGTCTCATTTTTAAATGAGGCTTTGCTCCTAATGTTGTGTAGGATATACATATGTGTGTTTTCAGAGATCATCGGATCTTATATTAAGCTGGGAGGCTTTTCAGCTAGTTAGATAGTGATGTTGTGTACAATCATACTGTGGTTTTGTTTGCGGATGTAAACATAATGTTTTATAGATATAAGTCTTATAGTGTCTTTCACTGTCCCTTTCTCTCTCTCTGTCTATCCAAAGTTATAAGAAACTCAAATGCTTACTCTCAGGCTTGGGAGTTATTGTCACCGTTTTTGGACAAACGTTGGGGACAACGTCTATTGTAGTGGGGGGAGTATGTAGCGCTGGTAGATTTGCAATCTACTGCATGTTAGGTACATTTAGTAATTTATTCGTTAGGAAGGTTAAGTTTGCCTCTTTTCCAGCTTGGCCGACGTTGTGTGTTTTTCTGTGCTGACCGGTGGGTGTCGCTGTTATCACTGGTTAGTGTTGGAAAGGCAACGTGTTGAAGCGTATGGATGCTCTTCTGTCCCGGAGACAACTCGGTGGAGGTGATCCTCCGAGTTGCATTCTGGGCGAGGGTATTTATGGGACAGACGCCATATTTTGGGGTTCGTTTTACAGCCACCTGCTGGCCCTCCTGGCCGACAGGTATGCATTAAGGAGATACCTCGTGGGCCTCCGTTCCGGTGGCCCACGATACTACGGGGGCCACCGGAGTGGGATGGGTCCAGAGGCTTGTCTGGGGCCTACCACCGCGGCCGAGGAATGGTCCTGAGCTGTCGGTCCTGTGTGACGAAGCTGGACAACCGAGGAAATACCAGGAGAGGACCCATCTTGGAGCTATCACGCAGCGTGCTGGTCTATAGAGGGGCCTGGTGACTCGGTTGGAGGACATATCCGAAAGTAACTATACAGCATAGTGTTGCTGGGTTGGCTTAAAGGTTCAGGCACTGTGACTGACATTCATTACAAAATCTGATACATCCTGTGGCAGAGGATCGTACGGAATTTGTTCCCAAGCAAGTCTGTGGCAGAGACTTTGATTTGTGCTGCGTGCTGGCTGCTAGGCTGATGAGAGAGGCCTATCCAGACGAGCAAGGAGTGTGTCCCACGAGGGGAGTGCATTCCATACAATATCTGAATTCTACCCGAACATTTGTTAAAAGAACCCTAAAGGAAGATGTTTGAGTTTCTTCTGCAGTTTCCTTTCCGCCTCTTTCCTGCTATCTCCTAAGTCAAGTGTTTAATAAAGCATTGAAAACGTACTCCAGTGTTGGTGCGTGTGTCGTCCAGAGGTAAACTCAACAGAACCCTAGACCCGGTGCCGGTGAACAGAGGAAAGCAGAGTGAAGGTAACAGACCCGCTTAAACCAGCAGCTCCACCGAGAGTTATTGCTACACATACTATCTTTAACATGGTACTGTCATTGCAAAAGTCATTTTCAGTATTAATTAATTTCATTTGCAGTTTAATTCTGCAGCTTTCATTAAAATGCTACCTGGTGGTCCTGCCATGAAAATCCATGTTCAGACACTTCCTATATATAATAAAATATAAAAACATTCTGTCCTTGTCTGCTGATTGTGTTTCTGCATTGTCACCCTGTCACATGGGTCTCCAATGGAAACTATAAAAGGTTTTTTCAGCACAAATTATACAGCCATGGTCCACTGTTGTTACAATTAGGAAATTTGCTTTGAAAAATACCTGGAGTACATGCATGTAAGTAGGAAGTGGTTGCAAAGAAGGAGATCAGCAATATGTGGATGCAACAAAAGATGAAAAAATGTTATAGTGTATATAAGGGCCCTTGCACGCTGGGCTTAATAAAACGCCAGTTCTTTTGGCAGAAAAAAAAACTAGACTCTCCCACAAGATTGACTCCTTTACATGTATGCCCTTCAAAGGGGAAATTATATACCTGCAGAGGAACTGTATCACTAATGACTAAAGTGACAGTACACAAAACAGTATACATGGACAAAATACCATGTGAACCACAACATAAACTAGGCCTACATGCCAAACTGAACATTTTGCAGTCCATACAACACATGACGCATCTCGTAAGTCACTTTATTATTCAGTGCTGTTTGGAAGGAGAGAAACTGAAGATACTACTACTAGAGTTTGCCAGCAGATGGTGATCAGAAATGGCCAAGAGTGGATTTTTAAGGCACGGAAGTGGAAGGAAAATCACTGTTAGACAATTGTGGCACCAACGTATCTCAAGAAAATACAACTGCAATCGGCTGGGAAAATCCAATGGCCATTTCAGCGCACATATACAGTAGTTTCACACAATTGGAAAAAAATCTTTTAAAACACCTTTGCAGATGTTTGACTGAATATGCCAAAATTGTTTGTATATAGCTTTCACACTCTATCTTGCCTGTAGGTCCACATACAGTAATTGAGATAAGCAACTTTAAAGCATCATGTTGAGTGAGCAGTAACTACTTTGTGTAACAGGGCTATAAAAGATTAGCTCAGGTTTTTGAGGATCCTCACTGACCACAAAACATGAAGCTGGTTACTCTGGCAATGTACGATTGCTTCAATAAAACTTTCTCTAATCAGTAACATCAATTTATATTCTGGGCAGCACAGTGGCTTAGTGGACAGCTTTGTAGCACCAGGGTCACCAATTTGAATTTTGGTCAGGATATTATTTTAGCTCAGATCTTTCAGGATCATTACTGACCACAAATCAGGAATCTGGTTTCTTTGCATGTTCTCCCTGTACTTGCATGGTTTTTATCCAGGTACTCCGAAAAGACTGGTAGGGTAATTGGATCCTGTCTAAATTGGCCTTAGCTTGTGTATGTATACATAGGAGTTAAGGACCTTAGACTCTAAAGCCTAGTAGAAACCGTTCAACGTTCGCCCCATGTGTACTGGAGTTGGTTCAACTTCCATTCGGCCGGCTTTTGTCGAAGGGGTGTGACCAAAAAAGGTCTGCCAATCAGCTCCCAATCAGCACTCTCAGCCAATTGCTGAGAGCACTGATTGGAGTGTTGTGATGGGGGGGGGGGGGGGGGGGGGGCTGTACTAACGTGAGAGCTGTCTCTCAGCCAATGGCATCCCCTTGTCAGAACACAATAGCTCAGTGGGGAAGATACTAACTTCGCATGGTGAGTACAGCGGCTCTGACCGGAGCTGACAGTTTTTTTTTTCGTTCAACCCACTGGGTTAAATGGAAAAAAACTAATAGTGTGTACCAGGCTTAAGAATAGTCCCTTTAGCCACATTTATAGACACAGGTCAGATAAGGACTGCTTAATGGAAACACGGAAGCTGCTATTTTTGATTTCTGCAAATACTAGTTGCCTGGCTGTCATGCTGCCATCGTCTACACTTCATCTGTTGTAGTGATTGGGCTACAGGGTGTCCTTACAAAGTTCTCTCAAGCAGGCTGCAGGAGTCAGAATCCCTTGGCTGATCTGTTGAAAAATATTCAAGCTGAACTCCAGGTATTGTTTCGTTTGCATAGTTACATGGAGCTAATATATATTCCATACCTGGTTGATCCCGCTGCCACTACAGTGATTCTCACTGTCTTCCGTGTCACATGCCAAGCACTTGCCCTGCTGCATAGTAATCACAGGGGGTCATTCGCTTGACATGGACACCCTTCAGAGAATACCTTTTTTTTTTTTCTTAGTGTATGCAAAGTATTCTCTGATTGAACAAGGTGGTGAGGCAGGATAGTGATATCACTATCTCCACCTCATCCAATCAGAGAAGGCTTTGCATTACTTGAGAATTATTTAAGGTGTCCTTGGGGGAATCATGTGAAATCTGCACAATTCCCCCATCAACACAGACAGTGACAGGGAAATCCTTCCTGTTGAGACGTTGGGGTTGATTTGCTAAAGACAAAAAAACTGTGCACTCTGCAAAAGCAGTTGCTCAAGAGCTTAGTAAATGAGCAGAAGCTGCTGACTTCCATCATCCAATCATGTGCAAGGAAAAATGCTGTTTTTTTTTATTTTCCTTGCACGTGATTGGGTATTCTTTGCAAGTAAAAGTTTGCCTCATTTAGTAAGCCCTGGAGCAACTGCATTTTCAGAGTGCAGTCTATTTGCCTTTAGTAAATTAACCCCATTATATTCTCATGGTGGGGAGTGAGTTAAGTCATCCCCGCCGGTGAAAGACAGTGATTATTGCTAGCAGCTATAGGACCCACTAGCAATAATCATATAGTTACATAGTTACATAGTAGGTAATAGTCCATCCAGTTCAACCTGTGTAGGTGTACGTCTGTCAGTGTTGATAATCATTTCCCATATCCCTGTATGTTGTGTTCTTTAAGATGCGTCCAAGAGTCTTTTAATAGTATCAATACTCCCCGCTGACACCACCAATTGTGGAAGAGAGTTCCGCATCCTTATCGCCCTGACAATGAAAAAACCACAAGCGGGTCAAAGTGGTTGTAAAGCCACTTGTTTGGGAACATACAATCCCCTCTGTTTAATAACTATATGTGCCCCAGTGTCTGTGCTGTATAAAAAAGATGCTGATTTATACCTTATTTCACAGCGCCACCTGGCGCTCACGTGACTCTTCGCCTCTCTCCCAGGCTGACAACTACAGAGGGAGGGGCCCAGAACTTCCACTGACGTCAGCCGGGAGGAGAGAGGTGATGAGTCAAGTGACACGGTGTGATCTCTTAATGATTAATCATTGAATCCTGTGCAAAATAATCAAATGGAGCCTATTATAAATAAAATAACATCCTTCACCATAACAAAATCCTATAACTAAATATCAATGTGACAATAAATGATTGAACAGCAGTGCTGTGTGTGCTGTGACGAGCAGTGCTGTGTGTACACTGTTGACGTGTGAGGAGATTCCAGCTGTTAGCTGTATGCAACTGACCTTACCATATGCGATTTATTCTGCTGAAAAGTGTGAGTGAATTTTTTACCCTTATTATATAGGGATTACATATCACACTGCCTGCGCAATGGTGTTTCTTTCTTTGTTGTTTCATACTGCGGAAGTTCTTTGAAAGCCAGAAGCCAGCCCATGCTAATGAGCAGCTGAATATATGAGCAAGCCATCTATCACTGGGGATTACTCATTGAAACCTGTCTATATTCATCAATCACCAGAGACGTTATATTTCTTTACAGCGGTATGCTGTCCTATTGAGATAGCTATGCACTGTGGTTCATCACATTAATATATGTTATCTTTATTTTTCTCTTTTTAATTGTGTTCAATAATTTATTATTACATTGATATTTAGTTATAGGATTTTGTTATGGTGAAGGATGTTATGTTATTTATAATAGGCTCCATTTGATTATTTTGCACAGGATTCACTGATTAATCATTAAGAGATCACACCGTGTTATATTGGGAGGTTAATAGTAGCGCATTATACATTTTGAATATATACAACACTTTTTGTGTGATATCAGTTCACATACACAATAATTGCAGCTATATTATTTGGTCATCTTCTAGTATTTGTCGCTTATTTATTTACTAGTTCATATCAGCGCTTTAGTACACTTTTTACTTGATGAGTCAAGTGAGTGCCTGGAGGCGCTGTGAAATAAGGTACAAATCAGCTTCTTTTTTATTCTGCACAGGCACTGGGGCAGTTATCTTTATTAAACAGAGGGGATTGTATGAAAATATAACAATTATGATAGCAGCAGGAGGGGAAGGGGTGGGCACTGTAATGAGCTGACAGGCAACAATGGGATGACGGAGGCACATAAACTGACCACGGTGTCAGGGCTCAGCAGCCATGATAAACCGTGGTCTGTTTACAGAAGGGAGGGCAGAATCAGGCAGGAGCAGCCAGGTATTTCCGGTGATACAGGGGGCGAAGCACTGTGCTGCTTAACATGCTTTAGAGGAACAGGATCCTTTTTTTTTTTTTAGGGTAACAAATGCTTTATGGTTGAACCGCTTCTCCTCCAATCTCATTTCATGGCCTCCTGTCCTCTTACACTCTCTGGGACTGAAGTCACAAGTAAATCAGAAGTAAATACGGCAGGCTGGTTGTACCCAAGTTGATTGATCGATCGATACATTCAGCCTGTCCACACACAGTTCGAATCCTGGCCAGTTGTTCAAACCATCTATGGCCGGCCTTACTCTGGTTCAAGCTGGACCAATTTAACATTACCAAAAAAATTTAATTCAGTTTTCATAGCCAGCGAGGGGATCAAGTGCCTACAAACCCACTTACCTTATCCAATATGGAATACTCACAAAAATGTAATTTAGGATAACCTGAAAGTGGAACCAAAGGCTATTGTTTTCATTTTGGATAGAGAAAGCAAGGGTTATAACCCATTTCAGCTTTCTTGCTACCATCTTTGCCCCACTAGTTAGATTTCCAATGTCTTCCTGTCCCATAACGACAATAGAAAGTGAAAAAGTCCCTCCAAAGTGAGGAAATCCCTGGCTGTCACCAGGATCAGCGGAACTAGTATCCCCATTGGAAGATTTCCCCTTTTATCACTGTTTTGGGGACAACCCAACATTTGGGATTTTTTTCTGTTTTGTGACAAAACGGTGAATCTCCTTAACGGGAGCACTGACAGCAATAAAAGGGGGTCTAATCCCTCTTGACTATATCCAAAACTAGAGTTTGCCTTTAGTTATACTTGAGGTCATACAGTGCGTGTGTTTTATACAGAGCCTGGTTGAGAAATGATTAATAAGAATAGAACTAAAATGAAAGCTGAGTGTATTGGCTGGACTATTTTTTTGTTAGGGTTAGTCATGGGTTATGATAAATGAAACAGACCAGTTGCAGCCATGAAACACCGACTGATGAGTCCTGGCTCTGGTTTCAATTCCCTATACTGATGAAATGTTCATCCTACATGTTCCTTGAAAACCAGATTATCATGCAGTGAATGCAGCATGATGCAAGTATTAATAACATTCTAGTAAAATATTACTATTAAAGCAAAAAAGGTTTGAGCCATGAGAACTGTTTTCCCTGCATGGGAAAGGAGCGTACTGTAATTGACTGGAAAAGCTCTGATCTCTTGTGTGGGCAGCTGCGTCACAGCAGGCAAATACCGGCCAATGAGGTCTGATGAAATCATAATGTTCAAATCCATTCCTCATGGTTCTATATGCAATGTGTGCTGAGGAAGAGGAATGCACTGGGATTTCTCCTTACATCACAGCTTTTCCTGTTGACACCTTGAAGTATAGTTGCTGCTCTGGACAAGCTGACAGGAGAATATGAGTTGGTACATCCGGATTTAAAAAAAAATAGATTTTAAAATAGAATTGAACAGATCATCCTGTACTTAAGTATGAATCTTTTCTGTTGTTTTCCATTTACAGGAATGCTGATTATGGGACAGAACTAACTCAAGTGTAGGCAAATATGAAACAGTCCCTATGTATTCCACTTATGCATTCATTAACCACTTCAGCCGTGGAAGATTTTACCCCCTTCCTGACCAGAGCACTTTTTGCGATTCAGTACTGCGTCGCTTTAAGTGGTGACTGCGCAGTCGTGCGACATTGCACCCAAACAAAATTGATGTTCTTTTTTCTCCACAAATAGAGCTTTCTTTTGGTGGTATTTGATCACCTCTGCGGTTTTTATTTTTTGCGCTATAAACAAAAAAAGAGCAACAATTTTGAAAAAAAGCTATTTTTTTTACTTTTTGCAATAATAAATATCCCCCAAAAATATTAAAAAATAAAATTTTTTTCTCAGTATGTATTCGTCTACATATTTTTGGTAAAAAAAATCGCAATAAGCGTATATTGATTGGTTTGCGCAAAAGTTATAGCGTCTACAAAATAGGGGACAGATTCATAGCATTTTTATTATGAATTTTTTTTTATTAGTAATGGCGCCGATCTGCGGATTTTATTGTGACTGCGACATTATGTCGCACACATCGGACACTTTTGACACCATTTTGGGACCATTGTCATTTATACAGGGATCAGTGCTATAAAAATGCACTGATTACTGTGTAAATGACAATGGCAGGGAAGGGTTTAAACACTAGGGGCGATCAAGGGGTTAAGTGTCCTAGAAAGGTGTTCTAACTGTGGGGGGGATGGGCTTCCACTAACATGACAGCGATCACTGCTCCTCGTTCTTCCGCTTCGTGACATGATTGTGGGCCCCGAGTGGACATCAGTCCGAGGGACCCGCGGGCACGGTCACGGAGCCCACAATGCCGCGATTTAAAGGGGACGTACCTGTGCACCCATTTGCCCAGCCGTGCCATTATGCCGGCGTACATCGCCGTGCGCTGGTCGACTAATGGTTAAAATACTTAAAGCAAACCTGTGTTTTGATTATGCAAGAGAAATCAAATGAATCTCTTCAAACTATATGTAAATCCAATCATACTATCTTTAACATGGTACCTGTGCACCCATTTGCCCAGCCGTGCCATTATGTCGGCGTACATCGCCGTGCGCTGGTCGACTAATGGTTAAAATACTTAAAGCAAACCTGTGTTTTGATTATGCAAGAGAAATCAAATGAATCTCTTCAAACTATATGTAAATCCAATCATACTATCTTTAACATGGTACTGTCATTGCAAAAGTCATTTTCAGTATTTTAATTCTGCAGCTTTCATTAAAATGCTACCTGGTGGTCCTGCCATAAAATCCATGTTCAGGCACTTCCTATATATAATAAAATATAAAAACATTCTGTCCTTGTCTGCTGATTGTGTTCCTGCATTGTCACCCTGTCACATGGGCAGGGGCGTTGCTAGGTCTACAAAAGATCTGGGGCTAGAGCCCATACCAGCGTAGTAAAGAAAGTCATAGGCTTGGGCAGGCATACACATGTATACAGTATACAGTAATATACGTGTGTGTTTGTATATATCCCCAGAGAACCCCCCACTGACATCAGGGTCCCCAGAGAGCCCACCTTACAGCAGGGTCCCCAGAGAGCCTCCTCCTTACATCAGACTCCCCAAAGAGCCTCCCCCTTGCATCAGGGTCCCCAGAGAGCCCCCCACTTACATCAGGGTACCCAGAGAGCATCCCCTTACATCAGGATCCCCAGAGAGCCTCCTCCTTACATCAGAGTCCCCAGAGAGCCTCCCCCTTGCATCAGGGTCCCCAGAGAGCCCTACACTTACATCAGGGTTCCCAGAGAGTCCCTCTTACATTAGGGTTCACAGAGAGCCTCCCCCTTAAATCAGGGTCCCCACATAGCCTCCCCCTTAAAATCAGGGCCCCCAGAGAGCCTCCCTCTTGCATCAGGGTCCCCAGAGAGCCCCCACTTACTTCAGGGCATCCCCTCCCCTTGGGGACCCCTGCAGAGACCCGGGGCTATGGGCCCCAGATTTGGGGCTATAGCCCCAAAAGCCACCCCCTAGTGATGCCACTGCACATGGGTCTCCAATGGAGACTATAAGAGGCCTTTTCAGCACAAATTATACAGCCATGGTCCACTGTTGTTACAATGAGGAAATTTGTCTTGAAAAATACCTGGAGTACATGCATGTAAGTAGGAAGTGGTTGCAAAGAAGGAGATCAGCAATATGTGGATGCAACAAAAGATGAAAAAATGTTAAAGTGTATCTAAGGGTCCTTGCACACTGGGCTTAATAAAACGCCAGTTCTTTTGGCAGAAAAAAAATATGCTGCAGAAATCTCCCTCCACTGAGTCTGGCTGCACCCATTTTAACTGTGGGCAGCTGAAGCTGCTGCCTGTTCACTTCCTGGATTTGCACAGACACACAGAGGGACACATCCAGCTCTGCAGCTCTCATTGGCCCTCTTTTCACTCAACCCCCCCTCCCTTCCTGGCAAACTCTTATGAGAGTGAGAGAGAGAGAGCTGTGCATGATGTCATAAGCCTACTAGGGTGGCCACGTGTCCCGGATTGCCCGGGATTGTCCCTTATTTCAGCTTTTTGTCCCATGTCCCGGGTACCTTCATTCTGGGACAATACAGTGTCCCGGAATGAAAAAAAACCACACCGCCGGGGCTGGCACCAGTCCGACTCCGTCTCCGAGTCCGCCACTCTTATACAGTAGTACACTAACTTTAACACAGTAACACACACACCAACACCATGCAGCTTAACTGGTTGCTAGGCTAGGGCCGCCCGCCCCGCGTCTAGCAACCAGTGACGTCAGCTGGTCCCTCACCCTCACGTGATAGTCAGTGCAGTGGGCACCCGCCCGCACTCTAGTCTACACGCTACGGGCTCGGCTGAGCAGCGCGCCTCAGTCCCAGAGAGAGAGCAGCCACTGAGCCGCCAGCCTGCCACACTTACTAGCCTGCGCCGCCCTGTGCCCAGCCCCAGTCAGTGGTGCCTGCCAGTGACAGTCCCGGACCCGGAGCCGCTGAGCCGACTACTCCAGCACTGCAGCCGGTGATTCATTCGTGAACCAGAAGCACATTGCTAGCCAGCAGCGCAACCCGGGCCGACTCCGAGCTGCCCGACTTCTCCAACTTCTCTCCATCCTGAGTCCTGACTGAGTCTGAGCTGCCTCGTCCGAGTCCTCCCTCCGGCTCCCTCCCGCCCACGAGTTCTGCCCGCCACCGCCAGACAAACTTCAGGTTAGTGTAACCGTAACTTCCACTACCTAGTTCAGTGAGCAATGCACACTCCCTCTCAGTTCTGCTGCTGTCCCCAGACCCCCACCCCCCTCAGTTCTGCTGCTGCCCCCCCCCCCACAGCACTCCCTCTCAGTTCTGCTGCTGTCCCCCTGAATGGCAGTTTGGAAATGTGGTCACCCTAAAGCCTAGGCTAATGAACAGACAAGAAACAGAAAGTGGCATATATATAAGGTATTTACTGGCAGAAAAAAAATGTTTTACTATCCAAAATTAAAGCAACATGGGATATACAGAAGCAATGCAATAGAGCCAGGGTTGAGAGGGAGATGCCAAACGGCAGTGTGGTATTGCCAGGGAGAATCTGCAAGATCACATGATAGAATATGATGCATTATGGTAATAGTTCAAAGCATGGCAAGGGACAAGCAGCGGGATCACAGGGCAGCAATGTGGCTCAGCAAAGAATAAGTCCAGACACACAGGGCAGGGATCCAGAGTGCAACAAGGGACAGGCAGCAGGATCACAGGGCAGCAATATGTCACAGCAAGCAATAAGTCCAGAGTAACTGTGACAGCAATCTGAGGTACCACAAAGGTTATTCCAGTGGGGGGTCACAAGACAGTAATATAGTAAAGCAAGTGGATAAGTCCATAGGGACACAGGACAGCAATACAGGGTGCAGCAAGTGTTAACTAAGCAGGGGGTCACAAGACAGTAATATAGTACAGCAAGGAAATAGGCCACAGAAATACAGATGCAGCAGTAAACCCAGACCTAAGTAACTCAAACTTGCAGGTTTTGCGCATCCCAATTGGTGCAGGTTAATTCCCCCACATAGTGGTCCCTTTACATTGAGAGACAGAGCCCTGCCTCAGCTCAGGCTCTTCTGTTGCTTACACTGTAGGTCTGCCTACTCAGCCTTCCCACAAAAGCCATGTGAGAGGTGCAGGCATGAGAGGGGAGGGGACATATGCAGGCTGTTGCTAAGCAACTAGCCTCACCGCCTATTGGTCACATGATCCTCCAAGATCAATGCATTTTTCCCTGGTAGATACCTATGGCGGGAGCAGGGGCCGAGCACTCCCACAGATTTCCTGGTGCCTGGCAGGCAGTCTGCCGCAATGCCAGAAGACCCCTTTATTGGTGGGTAGGGCAAGCTTTGATCTTCCAGTTGCTTGTGTCCAGAGATCAAAGCCACTTGCCGCTCTACTGGAAGTCTGAGGAAGGGCCAAGGGATGTCCCTGCAGGGAGTAAAGACTGGGGACTGGTGGTGGTGAGGTTAGAACCCTTGATAGGTTGGTATTGCTGTCTGTGTCCTCATTAGGGAAATTTACTCTCTATTGTCCTTGTAACTAACCACTATTGCTGAGATTGGATATTGCAGAAAATCCATCATTTTGAGTTGTCTCCAGAATGGAAATAAAGACATTTTCCAATAGGGACACCTGTTCTGGTGCCCCTGTCTAAGAGGGCATTTCCTTCACTTTTAAGGATTTACATCATAAGAAGTTCAGGAAAATCTCCCCAGTGGGATGCAAATGACCAAAAAATGCATGACAGGCATTTTAACGATTCCCTACTCTATCCAAAATTAGGAAAAAGTGTTTTTTGTAACAAGACTAAAAGTGCTTGTAACCCTAAAAAAAATGGATTCTGTTCCTTTAAAGCATATATAACAGCACATTGCTTGTGCTGTGTAATTTGGCTTTTTCTATCTCTTTCTTCTGGCTGATCCTGCCTAGTTCTGCCCTCCTCCCTGTAAACTCACCATAGTTTATCATGGCTGCTGAGCCCTGACACTATGGTCAGTTTACATGCCTTCATCATCCGCAGCTCTCCTCTGTCCTCCTCTCCCCCCCTCCCTGCCTGTCAGCTGTGTCAGTGTTGATCTGCTTCCCTCCTGCTGCTATGATAACTCAACGACATTCCTACAATCCCCTCTGCTATATTATATAATGTCCCCAGTGTATGTGTTTCTTTTTTTAAAATGCCACTGTGTACCTCATTTCATAGTGCCACTCGGCTCTTACGTGACCACCCGCTGGTCTTCTCCTCTCCTCCTCCTGGCTGATGTCAGTGGGGGATTCTCAGCTCCTCCCACTGTAGCTGTCAGATCAGGAGAGGGAGCAGCAGGTGGTCACGTAAGCGCTGAGCAGCAATATGAAATGAGGTACAAAGCAGCATTTTAAAAAAAAAACACATACACTGGGGAGCGCAGCCCCCTAACACTTACCTGAGGTCCCTCTCTGTCCAGCGATGTCCACGAGTGTCTCAGCCTTCCGAGATTCTCCCTCCTGATTGGCTGACACAGCAGCAGCGCCCTTGGCTGTCGCTGCTGTCAATCAAAGTCAGCTAGCCAATCAGGGGAGAGAGGGGGCAGGGCGGGGTCGGGGCTCCGTGTTTGAATGGACACGCGGAACTCTGACTTAGCTCTGGTGCCCCAATAGCAAGCTGCTTGCTGTGGGGGCACTGAACAGGAGGGAGGGGCCAGGATCACAAAAGAGGGACCCAAAAAGAAGAGGATCCAGGCTGCTCTGTGCAAATCCACTGCAACAGAGCAGGTAGGTATAACATGTTTGTTATTTTTATGGGAAAAAAAGAGACTTTACAATCACTTTAATATAGCAGAGGGCATTGTAGGAATGTAATTGAGTGGCTTATTGACCACTTTAAGTTGGTTATAGATGGATAGAATTTGGAATGAAAATTCTTAGAAACATTCTCAGAACCTTTGAATGTCTAGCAAAAGATTTTCTTTGTTTTTAACATTTGATTCTGGAATGAATGGACTTTACTGAACAAAAACGCATATAATGTTATAAAAACAAACAAACTTTCTTAGAACGAATTTTTGATCTTCTATGGTCAGCATTATGCAGAACTTTGCTGACAGTATACCTTATAGACATATTCATTTTCTTCCAGATTATCCCCCTTTAGCTTCACCCAGAGCCCTGCCAACCCAAGAGTGCAAATACTGATTTTGATATTTGATGCCACCTGACCATTTCTGAGTTTGCTTGTAGGTTATCCAGGTATCAAGCACTATGTGGCAGGCATGGTCCATTGAGGGTCGCCCCCTCTATCCACACCACCCCCTATATGATTAATAGATAGATCCATGCATAGCATAAATCTATACACAACCGCCACGGCCACCCCCTATTCATGCATCCGGCCCTTTTCAGGATGCCGGTTGCATGAATTCCAGTCATGGGGCTGTTTTTTTTGAAGCACCTAATTAGAGCCATAGGCTCTAATAGGCTTCAAAATAGTGTGGACTCATGGCGCAGAGCATTGCGCTCAGGGCCCACCCAGATGTGTTAGAGAAGCAAATGAATATTCGCTTTTCTAACACAGAATCGCCTCTCTGCCAATCAGGAAGGGCGGGTTTGATACCTGTTTCCCAATTGGCTGAAAGGTCAGGGGATCCTATTTGATGCCTAGGAGGAGGAGGAGGAGGAGGGGGATGCACGGCAGAAGCAGCCGTGATACACACCACAGGAGGAGGAAGAAAGCTGCCGGACACACTGCCCGCCCGCTCGCCAGCTTCCTAGATGGGGTAAGTGCGGGGCTTTGATGTCCCGACTGTCCTCTGGGGGGGGGGGGTTGCCGCCGCCGGCGGCCGACCGGGGAGTGGAAAAAAACACCAGCCGCCACTGTTGGCAGGATGAAGATGGCAGACTCTAGAATGCCTGGTCATATTTAATAGAAACATAACTTTAGGCACAAAATTTGCTTTTAAGAATCTGCTCCATGTATTAAACAATCTTAAATATTACAGAATAGTATTTATCCATATTTACAGTACCTTGAAAAAGTATTCATACCCCTTAAAATGTTCAACATTTTGTCATGTTACAACCAAAAAACATAAATGTATTTTATTGGGATTGTATGTGATAGACCAACACAAAGTGGCACATAATTGTGAAGTGGAAGGAAAATGATAAATGTTTTTCAATTTTTTTTTTTCATAAATAAATATGTGAAAAGTGTGGCGTGCATTTGTATTCAGCCCCTTTACTCTGATACCCCTAACTAAAATCTAGTGGAATCAATTGCCTTCAGAAGTCACCTAATTAGTAAATAGAGTCCACCTGTGTGTAATTTAATCTCCGTTCAAAATAGTTACACTATTGGCAGCCCACTGGACAGGTAAGAAGTGTCATAATACAAAGATATAAATACACACTGTACACATTTGAGCACATTTGGACATTCTGCTATTAACTATCAAGATAATAATAGGATACAAAAACTTTAAACAGTACCATTTGAAAGTATACAGGCAGGCCCTTGCTCTACATGCTTTAGTGTAACTAAGGAGGGGCTGTTCCAAGTAATACCCTGTATTTAGGCATTAATCTCTCAATGAAGTGAAGAGGGTCACCTGTCCAAGATTCCCCCCCCCCCCTATAATGTTAGAAATGGCCCATGAGAGGGGGTGGGAGGGGGAATATGATAGGTGTACCTTATACTTTGGTGTTGTAAAATTCCCCTTAATAAATGTTATCTGGATGTTGGACAAGAATGTTTGTGTCTAATCTGCTTTCCATGTTTATGTGCAAAAATACTAAGTTTGTTTTGTTTTCCTCAACAGTTTCCTTCAACGCCACAGGAATGGCAGACTGTGGCCTCCCACTTTGCCCAGCGGTGGGACTTTCCTAACTGCGGAGTGGCAATTGATGGGAAACACGTCCACATCGTCCCACCCCCCAACTCGGGGTCGTACTATTATAATTACAAGGGGTTCAATAGTATTGTGTTGTTGGCGGTGGTGTCGGCTAATTACGAGTTCCTGTATGTGGATGTGGGGAAGAATGGCTGGATGTCCGATGGTGGAGTCATTGCCCAGACGGAGTTTTACAGGCGTCTCCAGAATGGCAGCTTGGACTTGCCACCTCCAGAAGACAATGTGGAAGGACTCCCATTCGTCTTCGTTGCAGATGAAGCCTTTGCGCTGGGGGACCATCTTATGCGGCCATTCCCAATGAGGACCCTCACCCTGGAACAGAGGGTTTTTAATTACCGGCTGGCCAGAGCCAGAAGAGTGGTGGATAACACATTTGGAATCATGGCCAGCCGGTTCCGCCTATTTCTGACACCCATCCATATGGGGGAGTATAAACTTAATCATATAATCCTGGCATGCTGTGTTCTACATAACTTTTTACGCCAACATTCTGCCAACTATGCTGGCTCAGTTGGGCCTGAGGCCGGAATTCTAAATGAAATAACACTGACGGCGCTTGAAAGTGGCCGTCCTGGCTTGCCCTCCCTGAGTGCCCGTGATGTCCGGTTAAGATACCTTGAGTTCTTTGCGGGTAGGGGGGCCATCAATATTGCATCGCATATGCCAGACAATTTGTGAAGCCTTTATCAAATAAAAACCAAAAAAAAAACAAAATCTTTGGTGACATTTAATGCTTGTGTTTGTTTTAGCTGACCCTGACAGAAATGTGGGTAGTCCGGAAAATGGCGTGATTGTGTAACCTTATACAAAGCACTGTTGGGTGTTATTTACTAAAGGCAAAGACACTTTGCACTACAAGTGCACTTGAAACTGCACTGAAACTGCAGTGTAGTGCAAAGAGGATTTGCCCTTAGGAAATAAGCCCCATTTTCACAGAAAGCAGCAATTACATCACCACAAAAGTGTTGTAGCGTTGAGGAAATAATCCACACATTCTTGATTAACAGTCTTTTTAATACCTGCACAATCACATGTGCATTTAGAAAAGGTTTTTAAAACAAACCAACATGTTTGTTGTATAACAATTTTTGGAGTGGCATTATCAAAAATAGAAATGTCCATTTAAGATAAAACAGGCATGTGTAAAACCAATAAGAAAGACACAAATCTTGAACTTAGAAAGTTCACATTTGGTAGAACTTGAAGGCAATATCAGACATGAGTATTTAGGAACTGTGTTTGATATTGCGTTCAGATGGGGTGAAGTCACCCCAGGAAAAGCCAAATTTGAAAGATGCACACAAATTGCAGAATGTCAACATGTGCAAGCTGCCATCACGGGGGATCAAGGGACGTGTTTTGAGGGAGCCACCCCTTCCTCTCAGCTACTTTACTATTGAGGAAGGGGTTGCACCCCCAAAATGCGTTCATTGATCTCCCGTGATGGCAGATAGCACATGTTGGCACACTGTGTGCATCCTCCAAATTTGGCTTTTCTAAAAATCGGTAAAACATTTTTAAGATTGTAGCACACAACAAAAAAAAGGGATTTGGAGGGGTTTTAAACTCGCCCCAAAACATCAATGATGTTTTTATTTTTTTGAATAACATCACTGATGTTTTTCTTGAGGTTTTCCAATTCTAAATTACACCCCATGATCTCCCCGATCAGGATCTGTGCACTTTCTGATGTGAAAGGATCTGGATCCACAACATCACGATCACCTAAAAAGAGAGAAACCAAACAAAAACAGGTGTCAAAAACATGCCGGCATCCATCTCTTACCTGAGCCTGTGGTCGCAGACACTCACCTGTTGTGGTGACAATTTCCACCACATCTTCTTCCTCCTCCTGCTCTGCTTGGGTTGGGGGTATTTCCCCTGGGGGGTCTCTGTTCTCCTCGGATGAGGGGTGTCCTCCGAGTCTTTTCTCCCCTATGTAAAACAAAAATGGTATACTTAGCACACAGATATTTGATGGCAGAACTATAAATAGAAAACATTGCTTGGAAGTGGGGTACAATTGTCTATTTTGGCCGAGTTCTAAAATGTAGCATTTTCAGTGTCCTTTGTCAAGCTGCAATACTTTACCTGTTTGGTACAAGCTTCACAGATGGAGACCCCCCTATAATATACACTGGAGCACCTGTGTGGCCCCCTAATAAAAATGGTGTTCTGGGGTCCCACACTAGTGCTCCAGTGTCCAGATGTGAAAACAGCTGCTCAGTGTCCTCTCCTTACACAGAATCTAGTTTGCATTTCATTCTAGTAACAAAGCCATCTACACAACCAAATTAGTTTCATACAAGTAGGGCGTCAAAAATGTGGTCAAATGCATATGGCCAAAACAATGGTGTTTTATAGGCCGAAAGAAAAATGTTTGATACGAACGAATAATGTGCCCATGAACATGAAAGTTGCCATTTTAAAATGCACACTTTTAAGAAAAGCACATGGAACAGCACGAACGTAATAAAACACAAAAAGAATAGGAACACAGGACAACTACTTACTTTTTTGCAGCACACTCCGGATCTTTCTGTACTGCTCATGTTCTAGTAATTTGAGGTCCGACCACCGCTTCCTGAGCTGATCTTTCGATCGTCGTACCCCGAAATTCCGGTGCAGACTTTTGACCACTTTCGCCATGATCTTGGCCTTTCGGACATTGGGGTTGGGGTAAGGTCCATACTTCCGTCATAGTTGGCCTTCTTCAGGATATCCACCATCTCCAACATCTCCCCAAAGGACATATTTGATGCCTTAAATCTTCTCCTTCTGGATCGGGACGTCTCCGGATCCGGGCTTTCCTCCTCCTCCTCCTCGTTGCTATAATTAGCATGCACCTGCTGTGTATCCGCCATGTGCTCTCCCCCACTGCGCAGAATGAAAAGGGGCGGGGAATAGACTAGAAAGAACGTCAGGGGCAGGCAGAGTTACACGCATGCGCAGTGTGTATAAAGCGTAACACGCGTGCGTATTACGTACGATCTGTGAGCGGAGGAAGGAGCATCGGAGGCGCCGATCGTGATAACGAAGGTAAGATCTAAACTTGGGCCTATACTGCTTAAAAATTGAAGCCCATATTGTAACAAGATTAGGAGAGTTTGGCCTGACCTTAGGGTTTTTCTTCTGCTGTGTCTTGCAGAGAAAATGGATGTCTTTAACGACCACAATTTCCTCCCCCTGTTCATAGACAAGTACAGGGAGCTGCCCTGTCTGTGGCAGGTGAGACACCCCCATTATAATCATAAACAAAAGAGGCAGGCAGCGCTGGAGACACTGCTGGAGTTGGTGAAGCCGGTGGTCCCCACATCAACCATTCCCTATTTAAAAGCCAAAATTGGTGGCCTGAGGAGCATTTATCTTAGGGAGCGCAAGAAGGTCACAGATTCCCAGAGGTCCGGAGCTGCAGCAGATGACATTTATGTCCCCAGGCTCTGGTACTATGAGAGACTGCGATTTCTGTCAGACCACACTGAAGTCAGGGAATCCCTCTCCACTCTTCCTTCCACTCTTCCTTCCACTCTTCCTTCCACCCCAGCTGAGGCTTCCGATGTCCAACCTGGGCCTTCCAGCCAGGAAGAAGTGGAGGAGCCCAGCTGGAGTCAGGTATAGCATTCTTCTACAGATTTCTGGTCAATAAAGAAATGATCTTTACTAGATGTTATTATTGATCACTAATTGCTGATTGAAAAAAGTGTTTGACATATCAATAGACAGTAGTGGGCACCCACAATTGGGACAAGAATGAAAAATGCTGGGCTCAGAATGATAGTATGTTATATTTGTTCACATTCAATTTGCAACAGTCAGGAGGTGAAAATTGTGTGTGATTGATGACTAAAATACTAAAACTATGTCCCTTTTTCATACACAGGAAGACCTCAGCCAGGACGAGGCTCTGGAATGTGGCAGCCAGGAGGAGGCGGGGATTAGTGGCAGCCAGGAGGAGGCAGGGCTAAGTGTCAGCCAGGAGAAGCCTGGGACCAGTCGCAGCATGACCGAATCGCAGGTTCCTCCCCTCCGCCTTCCATACAAAAGACCCAGGAAGGGGAGTCACGCTCAGGATTCTGCACTCAGGCTCATTCAGGAGGCTTCTGCGTCCCTCAGAGCCTTACCCACTCCTGAAGAGGCCTTTGCCTGCATGGCTGCCACCAAACTGCAGGGCATGCAGGAGGGTCAATGCCTCATGTGTGAGCAACTTATTTATAAAGTCCTAACTAAGGGAGTGAGTGGCAAAATCACACCCAAGACCAACGTGATTGAGTTGGACCATCCTCCTCCTCCTCCTGCTGCCACAACTCCACCACCAGAGCCACAGCGTGGAAGGAAGCATGGAAGGAAGACCAGAGAGTGATGGCCCTGGGTTCAGTCTGGTCTGACAAAAGCTGCAGTCTCTTGTATGACCACAGCCTGGGGACACATATGTCATCTGCTGCTTTCCGGATCTCTGGGACTTCTGGATCAGACTGCACTCCCTTACATATGGACTCCTCAGGCCACCAATTTTGCTTGAAAATAGTTGATGTGTGCCCTGGGGGTCCAAGGCTTCACCCCTTTCTGCTGTTTCTCCAGCGTTGCCTCCCTCTTTGTTTAGTTGTGAGCCCTTAATAAATGAATTTTGGGGGAAAATTATACTCTCCTATGTGTGTTTTCATCCAAAAAGGACAGTTGGTTGGTGAGGATTCAGGTACATTTTGAAAGTACAATGTGAAATTAACAAGTGACAACCACACCAAACAATCTCCTACAGATTAAATAGAACAACATATCAATGGTGTTGTGGTAACTTGACACACAAAACACACACAAAAATATTCTGGAGTAAAAATTAAAATACAATAAAACAAAGATCAGCCTTGAAAAAAAGTCAAACCAACAAAAAATAATCTGCCTTAAAACCAAAAAAAAAAAAACCAACACAAAAATAACGTTGTCAGATGTGACAAATCAAAATATATTGAGGGAATCCCGATAAATAGTAAAGAAATAAGTTTGTGAGAAGTCTGTGTGAATATGAGCAGTAAAACTACTTCATTCTTCTCACATTATAAAGAAGAAGAGAGTGCACTGTATTAAACCATTTTTAACATTGCAGCGTGACGAAAGTGCTGTATCCATTCCGAACGCTAATTTTACCCGACCGAGCTGTTCCGTCTCAGAATTTCTTCTGAGCATGCGTGGCACCTTGTGCGTCAGAACAGGCCACACACGGTCAGAATTGACGCGATCGGATTTTGTTGTCGGAAAATTTTATAGCCTGCTCTCAAACTTTGTGTGTCGGAAAATCCGATGGAAAGTGTCCGATGGAGCCCACACACGGTCGGAATGTCCCACAACACTCTCCGATCGCACATTTTCCATCGGAAAATCCGACCGTGTGTACGGGGCATAAGAATGGCCCAGTCAAATTCCAGATCTAAATTCAATTGAGAATCTGTGGCAAGACTTGAAAATTGCTCTCCATCCAATCTGACAGAGCTTGTGCTGTTTTGCAAAGAAGAATGACCAAAAATGTCACTCTCTAGATGTGCAAAGCTGGTAGAGATATACCCAACAAGACTTGCAGCTGTAATTGCAGCAAAAGGTGGTTCTACAAAGTATTGATTTAGGAGGGCTGAATACAAATGCACGTCACACTTTTCACATATTTATTTGTAAAAAAAAATTGAAAACCATTTATCATTTTCCTTTCACTTCTCAATTATGTGCCACTTTGTGTTGGTCTATCACATAAAATCCCAATGAAATACATTTACATTTTTGGTTGTAACGTGATAAAATGTGCAACATTTCAAGGGGTATAAATACTTTTTCAAGGCACTGTATATATTATGACAAAATCTAAAGGTTTTACAGATACTTAAAGTAAAGCTTACAGTTAAAGCTATTTTTTTAAGGTCCTTCCTGCTATGAGGTATCACTACACTAAACTGAAAAATAAAAAAAAATAATGCATAAAACATTTTTGGTTAATATACTCACCTTTTGTACTGCAAGAGGTATGGTCACCACCACCTTTCTGAGGACATCTAAGGGTATAATGAGTAGCCTAAATCTTCAAAAACGAGACTCCAGAACATTACAATAATGTATTTTTTGCAGAATCTACCCAGTATTCCTTGGGACCTTGCTGGAAAGATGGTGGGTAGTCGCCATGCCCCTTGCAAAAGTCAAGGGTAACTATTCTTTTTAGAATGCACTCTAGCCCAGGGGTCGTCAACCCCCCCGGGCCATGGTCCACTACCGGGCCGTAGCGTCTTTGTAGTCGGGCCGCGGCAGGTGGCATGACATTTTAAGGCACCGTTGGATCAGAGAGGAAAGCAGGTGGGCGAATTAGAGAAGCGGGCTGGCGAGCAGAGATGACATCTCTCTCTGCCCACCTAGCATCACCGCTCTTCCGCCCTCACAGCGCGAGGAATGTCGGCGGTGCGGCGGGGAGCACAGAGATGACATCATCTCTCCCTGCCCGCCTAGCATCACCGCTCTTCCGCCCTCACAGCATACAGAATGTCGGAGGTGTGGCGGGGAGCAGAGAGATGACATCATCTCTCACCACCCGCCCCGCATCTCTGCTCTCTTGCCCTCACTCAAGAACGATCACTGAACCAGTGTCACCAGTGCAGTGAAAATCCTCATCTGGTGACATTGGCAGGTGATGTGGCAAGTGGCATTCCTCATCTGGTGGCACAGGCAGGTGACGTGGCAAGTGGCATTCCTCATTTGGTGGCAAGCAGCATGGCAAGTGGCATTCCTCATCTGGTGGCACGGGCAGGCGACGTGGCAAGTGGCATTCCTCAACTGGTGGCAGGCAAACATGGCAAGTGGCATTCCTCAACTGGTGGCAGGCAGCGCAGCAAGTGGCATTCCTCATCTGGTGGCAGGCAGCGTGGAAAGTGACATTCCTCATCTGGTGGCAGGCGACATGGAAAGTGACACACTCAGGGCTCCCACTGATTCTGCATTATGGTGAGTTGAACTATTTAATTTATATTACAATGCAATATAAGAAATAATGCGCTTCATTCATTCTGACACCATACCAACCATGGTGTCATGATGATTGAAGTACCAACAGCAGAACACCAGCTATTGCCCCGATAAATTGCCCGCAAAATTCGCTTACCCCCCCCCTGTGCGTACATCCCCCCCCCCCCCCCCCCCGCCGGGCCTTGGCACAATTTTCTTCCACGCAGGTCTCCGGTGCCAAAAAGGTTGGGGACCACTGCTCTATACACTTCCACAAAATCTGTCTGTGCCAGGGTCTCTCTTTGATTGCCATAAGAGAGTTGGTCTTTATTAGCTCTACTTTCATAAGATACAAACTCTTGGTATTTTATTTAGAATTTGGTACAGACATTTCACCACAATGTACAAGTAGCACATTTTAAAACTACTTGAGTTTGGCGTACAAGTTGCTGTTAGAATCAACAGTGTTGCAGATGCTTCATGAATTTGGTGCAAGACATTAACAAGAGGGATTATTGCCAGAATAGTGGCACAACAGGTTTATTGGATTTCTCCCAATGTGTCCTGGATGCTTAAAGTTAGTGGCTGTTATGGTGCTGGTGGCTGGCCAACCTGCACCATGGAAAAGCATGATGCAAACACAGGACAAATTGCTGCGGACCGGGTAAAATCTTGTAGCCCACAGTCTTCGTTTGGAGACCCCTGTTCTAGGGCATCTTAATTTATTTTCATATGTGAAGCATACATACACAATCTGTTTAGTTTCTGTGATCACACATTTTGCTTTGACCATATTTTAAATTATCAGTATTGAATTAACTTTAGCACAGTGATTTTTTTTGCACACTGAAGTAGATTTTTAATAACAATGCCAGTCTCTGTTGTGCTAATTCACAAATCCCTGATATATAAAACACCGTTACTTGTTACAATGACATTATAATAAGATAATTGTATTCCTTTTATTTTGTATTACTGATACCTTTTTTAACTTCCCCATTATATTTCAATGAGCACAACAATGTCACCCAAAGTGACAGCAGTGTCATGCAATGATTGAGATAATATTTTGTGGGACAACAGCACAGTTCCTCAGATGCTTTTCATCTAGCCCATGAAAACTAGAAATGTGTCCTTCACGTTGACCTTTTAAGTTGTAAGTGAACAGCAGTAGACTGAGGTCTTTTATAAGCTTTTTTTACTGGCTACAGTCCAGCTGTGCACTGCCAGAGATCCGATAAGGACTAAATGGAGGACGGTGGGAATGCAAAATTTGGCAATACAAATTCCCATATTCCATCCAGTATAAAGAGCTGCCACTGAGACATTTTTACAAGTAATAAAATAAGCCATGGTTTTCCGCCTTCAGGTGCTTATATTATGCTTACCTTGTAGTTATATTATAGCACTGCTGAGTTTCAACATGTCTGATACAAGCTACTTCCAGCTGTCTTCTTAGCAATTGGCCAAACTATATGTAAATTTTTAATTTGCTGTGCATTCCCACCCTAAAAATGCACTGTTTTTTTTTAACTGTTTAACATGTGTGCGCACCAATGACCACCTGTATATGAACACACATCATGATAGCATGTGCTGAAGGTCCATACTTATCCATGTGTACTGTATCTTTGTTGCAACCAGGCTATTATGTGCAGCCATGGAGTCAAGAGGTTAAATTAGTGACAAAGAGCTTTCATATCAATTGAGTTTTACTGTGAGCAGAAGCTGCAAATACAGATTTTACATAAAGCTTTGATTTTTTTTATAGAACTGTGGCAAGACTATATAGATTAAAGCAAAACTAATAGATACAGTGGTTCCGTGATAAAACAATTGTGTCCAAACCACTGGACTTAAACCCATTATGAACCATGAAAACAGTTGAGTAGAGGTTGTGGGAAGTGGGGACCAGGGGCGTCTTTAAGGCAGGGCAAAAGGGGTAGCTGCCCTGGGCCCCATTATTGTACTTGTCAACTATCACAGTTTAAATTCCCTTGAAGTTTTAGTCCTGTGCTGTGTCCCGATATCTCAGTGTGAAGTTCTGTTACTAATGCTGCCCAGATCTGCCCTATTGATTAACCTGCAGACCCTTTGTTTACATGTAAATAACCTGCATTGATATGTAAATAGTGGCAGCATTAATATGTAAATAGCTGCGGATTGGCAGCATTGATATGTAAATAAAGGCGGCATTCATATGTATGTCATGCCCCCCTGAGGTCATATCCACCATTACTGCTGCTGAAAGCTGCCCACTGGGGGGTAAAGGGGCATGCTTGATAGTCTTGCCTACAACTGTATAACTGTATTAAGCCTAACATCAGCCTGTTCTGCAAACCTAAGCAAATTGAAGGTGGAACCCTTTTTCAAAACAACATGGTGCTACAGCACCGTGAATTTTGGTGCATGTGAATACGCATATTTCAGCAGATGCGTGAGGGTGCCATTAACAATACATACTACTATGTATCTGCAAAAAGGCAGGACATTTCTGTGGTGTCGGGAAAGCGATTTTGCATGCATTTCTGACACACACAAATGTGAATGCAGGCTAAATGTCTCAGTTACATTGATGGTCAGTGTAAATCTTCTAATTACATTGGGGCTTGGTGTACAATCCTTTTAATCACACTTTAAATTAGATTTTAATCACACAAATTAACTTTCGTACCTGGGGGGGTGTCTATAGTATGCCTGTAAAGTGGCGCATCTTTCCCGTATTTAGAACAGTCCGAGTGCAAAATGACATTTCTAAAGGAAAAAAAGTCATTTAAAACTATTATCGCTAGCGCCAGTTATAATGAATTGTCGGTCCGGCAATACACATAAAAGTTCATTGATAAAAACGGTATGGAATTTCCCAACAGGGGAACCCTGAACCAAAATTTTAAAAAAATTCGTGGGGGGCCCCCTAAATTCCATACCAGGCCCTTCAGGTCTGGTATGGATATTAAGGGGATCCCCGTGCCAAAATTTTTAAAAAAATGGCGTGGGGGTCCCCCTCAAAATCCATAGCAGACCATTCAGGTCTGGTATGGATTCCAAGGGGAACCCCATGCCAACATCTTTTAAAAAATGGCGTGGGGTCCCCCCAAAAATCCATGCCAGACCCTTATCCGAGCATGCAACCTGACAGGCCGCAGGAAAAGAGGGGGGACGAGAGAGCGCCCCCCCTCCTGAACCGTACAAGGCCACATGCCCTCAACATTGGGAGGGTGCTTTGGGGTAGCAGCCCCCCCAAGGCACCTTGTCCCCATGTTGATGGGGAGAAGGGCCTCATCCCCACAACCCTTGCCTGGTGGTTGTGGGGGTCTGCGGGCGGGGGGCTTATCGGAATCTGGAAGCCCCCTTTAACAAGGGGACCCCCAGATCCTGCCCTCCCCCTGTGTGAATTAGTAATGGGGTACAAATGTGCCCCTACCATTTCACAAAAAAAGTGTCAAAAATGTTAAAAAAAGACAAGAGACGGTTTTTGACAATTCCACGGGGACTTCCCTATGGCTTTCCCCGTGTTGTCAGAGGGGGCGGGGTCACCCGTTTACGTAAACAGGGTGACCCCGCCCCCTCTGACAACATGGGGAAAGCTATAGGGAAGTTCCTGTACGTCAGAGGGGGGCGGGGTCACCGGGTGGCCCCGCCCTCTATTATATAAGAACTGTCACCTCAACAGAAACGTCACACAGCGGAAGACTCCCACTGAGGCGGATCATGCGGAGGACGAAGCGGAGAAGAAGCCGGAGGAAGATGCCGGACAAGAAGACCAGAGGAAGAAGAGGAGGAAGAAGCAGGGGAAGAAGAAGACGGAGGAAGAAGAAGAACACAGAAGGAAGACCAGAAGAAAGAAGATGGAAGAAGAAGCCGGGAAAGAAGAAGGAATTAATAAAGGAATTGTCAAAAACCGTCTCTTGTCTTTTTTAACATTTTTGACACTTTTTTTGTGAAATGGTAGGGGTACATTTGTACCCCATTACCAATTCACACAGAGGGGCGAGATCTGGGGGTCTCCTTGTTAAAGGGGGCTTCCAGATTCCGATAAGCCCCCTGCCTGCAGACACCCACAACCACCGGACAAGGGTTGTGGAGATGAGGCCCTTCTCCCCATCAACATGGGGACAAGGTGCTTTGGGGGGGCCGCTACCCCAAAGCACCCTTCCAATGTTGAGGGCATGTGGCCTGGTACGGTTCAGGGGGGGCGCTCTCTCGGCCTTTTATTAACAACCCAACATTATTCACATTAAACAACATAATTAACCAACATATTATTTACTAACCAAAACCAAATGTAATGATTTTGAGATCCTTGATGGTACCAATATATCCATACCCTTTTATTGTGTCACAGGCACCAGCTAGCTGAGTTGCCACCTCAGCCGCATATAGACTCAGGGCCTAAACCCAGCTGACCTCAGCCACCCAGGGTCCTTAACGCTACCCGGTCACTACACAGTGAACCGTTCCCACTCGAGGATACCATACTTGAGATGGTTCCCCACCACTTACCCAAATGTACCAAATTATACCACCGCCAAGGACCCCAAAATGCCACAGCACCGCAGGTGTGACTCCTTACACCTGCGCTCCCCGCCACACCCGAAAAGCCCTCTACGCTCCATTCTCCAGTCCCAGAAACCACTAGTCTGTGCCCACAGCATTGAGGTGGATTCCATCAACCCTAAGGAACTGCCACGTCTCGGACTCCAAATCTAAGTGCCTGACCACCAAGCCCCCATTCCTGACAAAAAACCTCCCCACCTCCCTATTGACCTTGACTTGAGCTTTGTTGATCTTCTCCACTGATCTGGCCTCTCGCCACACAGTACGTGCCACGATCTCCGACCAAACTAAAATGGTGCCTGGAAAATCACAACGAAGCCGGAGAAAATCAAAACAAATGTCTCGTATAAGTTCCCTAGAACATCTGATGCCCAGATCGTTACCCCCTGCATGAATCACAAGAATATCCGGGGCCCTGTCCCAACGGGCAAATTGGTGAACCTCAGGGACCACCCCATTCCACATCATGCCCCGGATCCCAATCCAGCGGACACTGCCTAACTCCCTGGGTAAACCCAACTGCTTGGCTTCGGGCCTGACCTCCGCCCGCCTGGCTCCCTAGTACACAAAGGAATGCCCCAGTATCCACACTAGGCAACTCCTGTAAGCAAACAAAGAACACGGTACCACCCATCAACCAACTCACATATAAATATTACATGAACAACAGCACAGGAAAAAAAGGGTGGAAAAATGAAAATATAACACAAGAAAACTGAACAACCCCCATGCCCTAAAGCAAATGAGACCTGATGTAAAGTCAGAACCTATTGGCCTATCCGGAAAGAATGAAACTGTTTTGTATCCACGCCCCAAGACATTTCCGGAAAACGGCCACAAACTGGAACCGTGATAAACACGAACCATCTTCATGCACCAACAACGGGCCCGCAATTTGCGGTCTCACCGCTGCTAACTGTGATAAGGCAACCACCAGCCAAAGCCCTGCCACCTCACCCCGGAACAATTTCAAGTGTACCCCCTTATCACTCTGATCCGTTTTTGACCGACGTATCCCAATACGTACTGAACCCCCCGTGAACTCCACATCCTCCCACAAGACTCCCTCAGCGATCTTTTTGGAATGACTGACCAATTCCCCTATGCGTAGGGCCCCGAAAAAGGCCAACAAGAATGCAGCCTGAAACAAAATCTGTTCGTATAACACCCAACAGACTGTATGCAGGCGCTCCAAAAAAGTCCTTAAAAGGGCGACCGACACTGGGTGCCTGGAATCCCTAGAACTATCACTTCATCGCCTGCCGCACCATAAAAGATTTTGTGGCATCCACACTACCCTGAAATTTAAACCAGAAAGCCAGACCCGCCAACTTGCGGTCCACCGCCGACGCCGATGCCCCCCGAACAAAATTTCTTACAATGAAATAAAGAACCCATCCGCCCCAGGCTCAAGCCCCCCTACCTCCACCAGCAATGAATTCCATTCTCTCCACGCTCTGGCATATGCTTCCCATGTCGCCACACTCAAGGAATCCCGAATCAACCCTGCGGCAACTCCTATGCGATCATCCATAACTGTGGTGGACAAGACGTTCCATGCCGCTCCGCTTCCGGTGCCAACACGCGAAACTCCTTCCACTGCGAACGAGACAAGGCACCCGCAATTTTGTTACAAACACCCGGAATGTGTACAGCGTAAATGAAAGCACTGAGACGAAGGCATAGCAGAACCAAATAGCACAACAGGCGCACCACTGGTGGAGAGGAGGCTAAGAGGTTGTTGATAGCCGTTACCACCCCCATGTTGTCAAAGTGGAAACGCACCTTGTTGTTACAAAACGCACTACCCCAAATTTCCACTGCCAACACAATTGGAAACAATTCCAAAAGTGCAAGGTTCTTCAACCAACCAGCCGCTCTCCATGCCACAGGCCAACTCCCAGCGCTCCACTTACCCTGAAAGAACGCTCCATAGCCCCACAACCCAGCCGCATCCGTAAACATCCGCATCCGCATTGCTCACCGGCCCCAACATCCACAGGGATCTCCCGTTGTAGGATGCCAGAAATTTGTCCCAAATCCTAAGGTCAGCCCTGTGATCCCGGGTCAATCAAATGTAATGCCGTGGGGTGCAGACGCCCGCCATGGCTAAAGAAAGCTGGTGGCAAAAAATCCTGCCCACAAGAATTATCCTGCAGGCAAAATTCTATTTGCCCAGCAGTGACTGCAACTCCCTTACCCGTACCTTGCGCCTGCCCCAATGTCCCTCACCTCCTGCCGCAAAACCACCAGTTTCTCCACGGGCAAATGGCATTTCATGGCCATCGAATAAATCGTTATGTCCAGAAAAACCAGCTCCGTCTTCGGGTCTTCCGTTTTTTCTGGCACCAAAGGAATGCCGAAACAGTCTGATATGTGCTGTAGTGTCCCCAACAAGACCGCGCAATCGTTAGAATCCGGTGGCCCAATACACAGGAAATCATCCAGGTAATGGATGATGGAATTCAAGCCGGATACATCATGCACTACCCACTTGCAAAGGAATGAAAGGCCTCGAACAGTGCTCAAGAGATGGAACACCCCATCTGCAGACAACGATCGACAAAATACGAACCTTGCCACTGACAGCCTAAAAGGTGCACACTGTCCGGATGGCCCGGGAGCAGGTGAAATGCCGCCTCCACATCCGTCTTGGCCAACAGTGACCCCTGGCCGTACCTACGCACCCAGGTCACTGCGGCATCAAACGATGTATAGGTAACCGCACAGGCCTGCGGGTCAATACCATTCTTGACCCCCTTTCAGGTGGGAAAGATGATGAATTAGGCGATACTTGCCAGGTTCCTTTTTGGGCACCACCCCCAGGGGAGAAACAACCAGTCCCGGAAACAGAGGAGAGGAAAATGGTCCACTCATCCTACCCAGGGAAACTTCCTTCGAAAGTTTTGCCGACACCACCCCCGGGAACTGGAGAGCTGACTGTAAATTTTGGGACACCGGAGGAACCTCCGGTAACGAGCATGGCATACGAAAACACACTGTAAACCCTTCCCCAAGAAGTCGCGATGACTCCCGATCCGGATATCTATTTAGGAAAGGAAACATCCTTTCCACCCTCACCGGAGTCTTCCCTTTTTCCAGACGCATCCCCTGCCCGACTTTTTCCCGCCTTGAAACATCGGGCGACCGAATGTCTGCCCCCACAACCGGAGCACTCATGCTTGAAATGACAGGATCCACCGAATCGGCAGGAGCTGACAGCAAACCCCCTTTCTTCTGACGGCCGACGAACCTGAGAACCTGAGGTGGTGGCACCGCCAGCCCCCCTGGAAAAAACTGGCTCCCGCTTCTGGCCAGGGTCATCAGTTTCATCCAAAGCCCAATGTCTTTGTGGTCCCAGCGAATAGCCGGCCGCACGGCCTTCCGCTCCCTGAACTATTTGTCGTAGCGAAGCCACGCCACGCCACCATAAACCCTATTCACCTCCCCAATAGCAAAACAGGGCCGAACAACTCTCTGGTTCCTTCTCGCCGATCACACTTGCCAATATCGCAATTGCTTGCAACCAGTTGGCAAACGTGAGGCGACACCTACGCTTCTCCTCGTCTTCCTTCTTGCTCTCTTCCAGTTTCACTCGATCCAGATTAAACTTTTCAAGAGGGAATAGGGAAAAAATTTCCACATACTCCCCCTTCCAAATCTTGTCCCTTACCTCGGGCTTGAGGTGGGCACCTAGGGGCCCCTTGAAGCAAACATATACTTCACATTTCGCCGAATCCGACAATCTCACCTTGTCTGTCTCTTTATCCTCCTTGGGCTTCTCCGCTGTGTCCGCACCACCCGACCCCTGCGGCACTTCCGACCCCATCAGTACTGTGGAAGAGGCAGGGGCTCCAGCCGCCGACTCCTCCTGTGTTCTTGAGATGTCCCTCGGCATACCCGCGGCCCCCCTGCACTGCACCCTTTTCCATTTGTAGCAAGAGCTCTCTCAAACCCACCAGTACCTCCCGGATGAGCACCTCCGACTCCAGGGCCCCAGACCCGTCCCGAGCCTTCCGACCCCAGGCCCCCACCCCAGACAGCATAGAGGGTGAAAGGAAAGGCAATAAAGCTGAGCCAAACTCACCAGGCTGCGTGGGGCCAGGAACCCCCCCCAGCCGCCAGACCGACATCCCTCGCTGCTTTCACGACATCCTCTTTCAGCTCCCCTTCCTCCGCGCTGCTGTACTCTGCTTCTGCCTGGTCCACTGGCACGAGTTCCGCCGACCGCCGCTCTGCATGCCATCCCCTCCTCCCGTCTGCCGCGGGCGTGCTCCTCACAGCCGACATGCTGGCCGGCCTCATCCACAACGATCCCATCCTCCCGCTGCCGCTGACGTCCTTAAGGTGCGCCCCGACCCGGACTCCCAGGCACCGCCCGTGACCTGCAGGTGTGCGCCGCCATCTTGGATCCTCCGTGGGCAGACGTGCCCATCCTCACACGCCACTCCTCCATCTGTTGTGCAGGGCCGCCGACCGCGCCACGAGCCAGGCCGGCGCCCGTGGCTCTCTCTCTCCCATGCAGGGCTGACGTGTCGACCGGAGCATCACCAGACACGGCAGCCGCACGCTCCGGAATCCTGACGACGGAGGATGGGGCCGGCGCGACACACCGAGGGGACCCCATCCCCCGCGGGCTCCGCCTGAGACGGGGATTTCTTCCAGGCGCACCCTGTGCCGGAGCAAGTGTGCACTTAGGAGGGGGGCCTGAAGGGTCCGGTAGCGGGCTCCCGATGCAGCGCTGAGCCCGAGGGGTCCTATCGGGGCTGAAGCGCTCCGGAGGCCTAGACCTCCGAGCACGTAGGTCCCGGCCGGTGGGGGACACTGCTGGACCCCTTGCAGGGAAGCCACGACTTGGCTCTGCACCCACAATGCTCCATGGACATCAGCAGCAGCATGAAGCTGGGCTAACAGGCGATCCAGCTCACTCATACTGAACAGGCAGAGAGGAAAAACAATAAGCCCCGGGGATGTGATGTTCTCACAGCTTCTCGAAACACTGTTAAAGCCCCTCCCCCCTTTCTGCAGCTAATACCTCCCAAGCTCCCCCATGCACCATTTCCTGGCCAATACGATGCCTCCCCTTTACACCTTACATACTAGCAACACCCTTAACCCCTTAGTTGCTGGCTGGCCTTAACACCCTGCCATGTCCCCCCTCTGCTGACTGCGTTCCTGCTCAGCTACGGGCCTTTCTTGACAAGTGTTCTTGTCTTCTTTGGCAATACCAAGGTACTAGCAACCTGCCTAGGAACCAACAGACAACTGATATATCAGGTCACTGTGTCCCATCAAACATTAAAATGCTTTTAAAGCGAAGTCTGTTTTAGCAAACGTAATGACATTTGTAAAAGAATCATTGTTCGATTTAGTTAATGGAGAAAAGCTGTAGCAAGAATAGATTATATTTATGAGCCTGCAATAAACACGCTCCAGTGTAAGAACGACGTGTGAAAAGCAGTAATAGGGGATCTTTGTGCTTTTTGGTGCCCCTATTCCAACAACTTTCCATAAGATCCTGGATCATATTCAGGGCCCTGTTGACATTGGTACCATTTATACCAATTGCTTGGTTGAGTGTTTGTCTCCTTCCTATTCGTTAGCCAAAGATAACGCTTACCATGTTCCATCAGGCACCTCCATACCCACAGATTTTTTATGTTTAGTAATGTGAGCTGGATTTTGTTTGGAGTTTGTGTTAACTCAAAGTTTTCATTTAACATTTCATAATTCACATAGGATTGAGACTTTCTCAGGCTGTACAGTAACATCACAAAATGTGGTGCTTGTAAGGCTCAGATTCATGCATCATAGTATGTATGCCTTTTTTACTTAATTTCTTTGATTCATATGTAAGTTCTGTAATGTTGTTTGAAGACCAAAATAGAAAGTTAAACTTTGTTGTTTTTTTTTCTCTTTCTTTTTCTGTTATGGCACCACAATTTTTTAGAAGTTTTAGGTTTCCTGCACGCTGCCATAGAATTTTACGCAGGATCTTTTTGGCAGAAAGCTGGCAATAAGTTAATGCTTAAAAAGTGGTCTGTAGTGCATCCCACCTCATGTCCACATAGAGTTAAGATGTCTAAATGCAGTCATTTTCCACCTGGACTGCAACCTACACATTGTTGATGTTTACACCAATTAACCATAGCATTATGACCACTTACAGGTAAAGTTAATAACATTTCTCTCGCATTACAATGGCACCTGAAATTTGGTGGGAAATATTATGCAGCAAGTGAACATGTTATCCCTCAAGTTGATGTGTTGAGCCATTTGAGCGACTTTGACAAGGGCCAAATTGTAATAGCTAGATGGCTGGGCCTGAGCAACTCCAAAACTGCTGCTCTTATGGAAGGTTCCTGGTCTGCAGTGGTCAGGTCTTATCAAACGTGGCTCAAGGAAGGTAAAATAGTGAACCAGCAACAGGGTCATGGGTGACCAAGGCTCATTGATGAACGTGAGAAGTAAAGACTGGCCCGTGTAGTCCGATTCAATTTAAAAGCTACTGTAGCTCAAATTGCTGAAAATGGTAATGCTGGTTACAATAGAAAGGTGTCAGAACACTCAGTGCATTTCAGTTTGTTACACATAGGACTGTATAGCCACAGACTGATCAGGGTACCCATGCAGACCCATGTCCACAGCCAAAAGCACATACCATGGGCATGTGAGCATCAGAACTGGACCATAGAGCAATGGAAAAAAGTGGCCTGGTCTGATGAATCATGTGTTTTCTTACATCATGTGGATGCCTGGGTGCATGTGTGTTGCCTACCTGGGGAAGAGATAGCATCAGGATGTACTGCAGGAAGAAGGCAAGCTGGCTAAGGAAGTGTGATGCTTTGGGCAATGTTCTGCTGGGAAACCTTAGGTCCTGCCATTCATGGGGGTGTTATTTTTGAGTCCATAGCTACATGTGTCAGGGCTGTTTTGGCAGCAAAATGGGGGGCCTACTCAATATTAGGTGGTTGGTCATTATGTTATGGCCCTAATGAAATTATGTTCCCTGGCCCTAATGAAATCTTTCCCTAGGCAGCTGCGGAGGTGCAGGCGGGATCTCAGCCTTAAGTCATTCTACATGACTGAAGGCCTAGGTCATTCTGTAATTGAAGAAAAGTAAAATTGGTCACACATCATGGAAGGAAGAACTTCTGTAGAATAGTTACTTTATTGCCAAAGTGCCAAAGGACGTAGAAAGGACGTTACAGGAACATTGGTAGACCAGTTTCACACAAATAACTCGTGAACAAGCACGAGCTATCCATGTGAAACCGGTCTATCAATGTTCCTGTAACGTCCTGTCTACGTCCTTATCACTTTGGTAATAAAGTAACTATTCTACAGAAGTTCTTCCTTCCATAGTGTGCGACCAATTTTGCTTTTCTTCAATTACTATTGATGGTGGTGAGCCAAGGCTAGCACCCACTAGGAAATCTTTATCCACAGTCTGAGTTACAATTAGAGTGGAGGTGCAGATATAGTATGACCTTGGCGTTCAGTCATTCAGAATGATTATGTTTACCTCTCCCCTGGCTTCCCAGGCATTGCTGGTAGTGCATATGGCAATGCCCATTTATGTGTTTGGTATGTGCTAGGAACCGCATTATCTCTGTACCATTCCAGTCATCATGTACTCTTTACAGAGACACAAGTACCACAAAAGAAATCAACCAATATTCATTGATACATACCACTAACCCTGAAGAAACGTGTTGGCTCTATTTGTTTATTTTTTATTCTTAATAAATTATTGATAGCCTTGCATCATGTGTGGCATCACTGAGAACAATGGGCGTTCCTCTTTTCTTATTTATAAATTAATTTATGTGTTTGGCATGTAAACATTCGGACAAAGGTTTACATGCATACCACATACTGGATGCAGATTTTTATTGTTTTATTGGTTTACGCAGCTACAGGGGGATACTGATGCCCAACACAACTGTGTGAATGAGCCCATAGCTTACAATACTGCTGCGTTCAGATCTGTATAAAACCATACCCAGTATAGATCTGAATGCAGCATTCTATACGTCTGTTTGCATGAGAGCTTAAAGTGTCTTAAAATCACCCCTATGGAATGGAATTCCACAGAGCAGCCACAAACCTCCTCTTCTCGGGTCCCCTGCCGACGCTCCTGGCCCCTCCTCTTTGCCCCCATGGGAGGCCACCTCTCATGAGGGCACTCGTGCATGCCCCAACAAAGCCAGCAAGACCTGGAAGTGAGGGGAGAGAAGAGCTGCAGATGTGCACAGCGCTGGATCGAATGAGGTCTCAGGTAAGTAAAAGGGGGGGCAAGGGAGGAGGCTGATGCCTAAACATTTTTTAAATGTTTAGGCTTTAGAACCACTTAAATTTGGCACTTTTTGTTATAGGGTGACAACACTATAGCCTCCATTGTTACCCTGTCACATGAGTTTTTATTGAAGACTTCACTTGGTGGTTTAAACACATGTAGGGACCCTGCACTAAGCAGTTATTAGTCAGTTAGTTTGTTAATTAGTTAGTTAGTCAGAATGAAAAAGTCCATCTAATTCAACCAATAGAATAAATATATAAATAGAAAACAAACCCATACAGAACCCTATACCCACATTTGAACCAGAGGAAGGTAAAAAACAACCTTTAAAGTGGAGTTCCAGGCTTTTTTTTTTAATTAAAAGTCAGCAGCTACAAAAAGTTTAGCTGCTGCCTTTTAATAAACAGACACTTACCTGTTCCATGGTCCAGTGATGCGTCCGCACAGAGCCCCACCTTCTCTCTCCCTCCTCTGCTCGGCACCGCCATTGATACCGTTGTCACCCGGCCGTGACAACTTGCGGCTTCACGGCCGGGCGCAAACTGCGCAGGCGCGAGTCGTGCTGCGCTCTCCCAGTGGACAGGCAATCTTCTGGGACCTGTCACGTGTCGCAGAAGATTGCCGAAAGGGAGGGGCCACCGAGGGGGAGATAAGGAGTCGCCTAGGCGGTCTGTAGCCGGTGTTCTGCCGAGAAAGGTCCGGCCGGCGGATAAGGACCCCCCTGTATTGCGCAGGCGCAGCGCTTGCGCAGTATGAATGACTACGGAGCTGGCGAAAATTGCCGAACATAAAGAGCTGTGAGTGAGCTGTACACTGCGCATGCGCAATTAACATGACATTCTACCAAACTATGTTGCACGCTCCCAATGCCCATGCTACTCTGCTGTTATATCGTGTAAGGGGTGGATGCCTACAGATATAACAGTAATAATAGACCGTAATAATAGACCCCCCCTTGCTTAGACGATATAACAGCAATAATAGAGCTGCCTCTTGCAGAGTAGCATGAGCATCGGGAGCGTGCGGCATATTTTGGTAGAATGTCATGTTAATTGTGCATGCACGGTGTAGAGTTCACTCACAGCTGTTTAAGTTCGGCAATTTTCGGCATCACCAAAGTAGTTTGTACTGCGCAAGTGCAGCGCATGTGCAGTACAGGGGGGTTCCTATCCGCCGGGGGAACTTTCTCGGCAAGACATCGGAACCAGGAAGTGGGACAAGAAGTCCCCTTTAAAACTAAGCACCCACTCCCCCCCCCCCAAAAAATGACATGCCAAATGTGGCATGAAAGGGGGCGAGGAGTGCTTAAAGCGGAAGTTCCACTTTTGGGTGGAACTCCGCTTTAAAGTTTAATGCCCCTAAACTTAGTACTGTAGTCAGCCAAAGCCTGACTAAAAAGCTCAGTTCCTGGGCTTTTGGTCCTAGCCAGCCCATCTGTGCTATAAAAGGGGGAAAGCTAGGGTCAGGGGAGTAGGAACGCAGGTACCAGTGTGTCCAGGAGTTACAGCCTCATCTAGGAGAGCAATCGTGGTGCTGCTGAAAAAACCAAGCCATCCACAATGCCATTATTGACTCTCACCTCATGGAGGTATGCCTGGGCCACTACATTATTCTAGTTGGATCAGGGAAAGGATGTTGTTTATATTGAACTGTTATGCTGCGTACACACGGTCGTAATTTCCGACAACAAATGTTCGATGTGAGCCTACACACGGTTGGAAATTCCGACCGTGTGTAGGATCCATCGGACATTTGTTGTCGGAATTTCCGACAACAAAAATTTGAAAGCTGGTTCTCAAATTTTCCAACAACAAAATCTGTTGTCGGAAATTCTGATCGTGTGAACACAATTCCAACGCACAAAATTCCACGCATGCTCGCAATCAAGCAGAAGAGCCACACAGGCTATTGAAGTTAATTTTTCTCGGCTCATCGTACGTGTTGTACGTAAACCGCGTTCTTGATATTCGGAATTTCCGACAACATTTGTGCAACCGTGTGTATGCAAGACAAGTTTGAGCCAACATCCGTCGGAAATAAATCCAGGATTTTGTTGTCGGAATGTCCGGTCGTGTGTACGAGGCATAATGCTGCATCTCTACAGTAAAGTTACATTGCCTGTTATGAGCCTGGTCTAAAGTTATTTAAAAGGATGCATGTTGGTTCTGACGTATCTAAAAGAACCTGGGTCTGTAAAGCACAGAGAGGTATAAAGAAAAAACACTAAAGAGGGTTAACTCAGCAATACAAGGAAGAGGATTGTAGTTGCTATTGATAACCAAGCGAAGGATCAAGCTACATGCAACCAGTCATTAGGTGTGGTACCTGATAAGGTGACAGGTAGATCCTCCGTTAGCGAAGGGATCAATGTTCTGGCTCCATCCCTAGCAGTCGGTATCCAATAGAACCGGATCCAAACCCACATTATGGAGATCTATGGCCTGGTCATGAGGTACTGGAAGGGAAGAGTTAAGTGAGAGCACGCATGAGGTCCACACTAGGTGCTCAGCGGGACCCCATTCTGTTACTGGGAGTGAGGTATGCTGGACTGGTGGATTGGGCGCAGGCTCAACACGTCACTCCTAATGCAACATATACTAGTTACAGTGTGTAGTGACTGGGACAAATCGCTTTTCAGAGAAACTCTGTATCCAGTGAAAGCTCATCTGTAAGTCAGGGAACTGCCTTAATGTTTAATTCTTCACATGACCACAGTCTCCGTCTGGTTCTGGGCATTGATGAGCATACTCTGTGTAAAAGGTACCCCCACCTGTGTATGTACAGTAGACCCCGTCCACAACATGGTGTAGTCAAAAAGAGACATCCGCTTGCAGGCTGGTAGGTAGGTCCAGGAGAGGAAGTGCAGTAGGGTGATTACTTGGATTGGAGCACCAGGTGTACTTTATTTGCTGAAGCGTGTCCAGAAGCGTTAGGTAAAAGCTGCAGACCTGATTGGAAGATCAATGCAGTTCTTTGGGCAGGCCAATGTAAAAGGACTTAGAGTCCACCCAGGTCCGACCCCCAGCCCCCCCCCCCCCCCCCCAGAAAAGGCAGACATAAATCCTTTTACATGGTAGACAAAGAACTGAACAGGCTCAGATGAAGTGACATCCATCCTGTTCTGCTCTGATTCAGTAGGGGATATATTCACGAATCCCCTCCTGAATAGAGCAGGGCATACTGTACCTGTGTAAAAGGGCCCTCTCTGTGTGTGGCCAACTTAAGAGAGAAATTTCCTACACTTTGGGAGGTTTCTGTTGTGTCTCTAGCACAGGAAGTTATGGGAAATTTCCCCAATTTCCCCAATGGATCACAAACAGCAAAAATAACCTGAAAGGGATTTTAACCATTCCTTACTCTATACAAAACAGAACAAAGACGTTTTGGTTATGAATACACTGTAAGGTGTACATGTGCTTTTAGTTTGTTGTGTTTTTTTGTTCCCCTGTTGTTTTCGTCCTTCATCATCAGGACAGAATGATTTTGTCTTGCCCCACATGCACAATCTGATATAACTGAAAAGGTTACAGCCGTGTACAAGATCAGCTCATTGTTTCCTACTAAATTAGCACAGTAATTCCTAAAATGTTCTGTACGGCTGTGAAATTTCTGATGATCTAATGACCTAAAGACTATGTTACTTACTAATCATACCCATGATACCAGGGGGAACACAGAAATTATTAATATATTGTGATGTGAACGTAAAGTTCCTCTAACATTAACCATTATATTCTTTATATTCTTTAGATACAAAAAAAACAAAAGGTGGCTCTATAAAAAAAATGAAAAGTTTTGTATTTTGCATCTCCAGTAAATATTATTTGTAAGCTGAACATTCAGTTTGCAAAGTGAACAATTTCTACTCATTTTGTAAATCAGACCCAGACCCATTCTGTCTCTGTTATTGCTTTATATGACCCCTTATTGATATGCATATTTTCCTAAATATATTGTGCTCGGTGCTGGAAAACCGATGTTGAAAGGTTTCGGCATAGGCCTTCTGGCACCAAGTAGAAATGAGAACGCTTTGGCACCTCTACAGTAATAAACGTAACCTCTACACAAAAGCACTCCATACCTAACCCATGAACACCTAACCCCTAAAATGCCTCTCCAACAACCTTTTAATTAATACCCCCGTCAATTAATCTAACTTGTAAAGCCTAGTACACATTATTGTAAAATCGACCAAAGATATTCATATTTGGAACGATCTCTTGATTTTCTGTTTGTTAGTATGCTTTTGAAAGCTGATGTCAATTGTTCAGATGAGAATTTCCAAAGGGACATGTTGGAAAAATGTTTTTATATAATACAATTGACACAACTAGGATGTTATTGACAAGCTTCTACCTTTGGTGTGTCAAACACAGTCAAAAACTGAAATATATATAGTCAGTGCTGATGGGTGAACATAAACCAACTAATGTGAAACTTTTCATAAAGTGCTATTTGCTAATAAAAGTGCCTAATAACAATAAAGCGTCTCTGTGTATTGATTCTAAGCAAAAGTGCTCAAATCCATAAAGTGCTTACAAATATAATATGAATCACAGGAAAAGTGTAAAAAAAAGTGTCCATTAAGTAAGAGTTTCAGATGTGTTCCACTTTAAATATAAATGTAATAATTCTGTAATAATTTAAAAAAATATTAGAAAGATTATTCATTTTAGAAATTCCAATGTGCTCCACCTGAAACAGAATGTTCAGTTTTTTTCATCCACAGTCAATATTCACACCACTGCTGTGCTTCTATGTGAAGGATCAAATACATTTTTCTTGTTAGTTACCACAAGTAATGATTTGCATTTAATTAGTACAGTCCTTTAAAAAATTGAATATGCAAGACTGTGCATGATCGGAAACAAAGTATGACCTGGAAGAAGATGGCAATAAAAATAATTTTCCTAAACACAAAAGAATAATCATATACAGGATAATAAAATAGATTTATCTGGTAGTGAGAAGGGAAAGCAAAATACAGTTTACCAGTACACAGATAATCTCTTGGACTACAAATACAGGGTTATGCTTAATAGTTAGTATTATTTAATACTATTTGTGATTTTACTCAATAATATTTTTTTAATTATTACTACTATGATTGTAAGGGTCACATGCACATTACATCGCTTCCAATTCTACGCTACACTTCTACGCTGTAGCTACATACGGGGTAAGTCTTCCCGTGTCATTCGAGACATACTATTGGCTGAACTATTTGTTCCTGTCTCTTTGTATTCTAGTAATTTTTCATGAAAATTTAAATAAAGAATTTCTGAAAAAAAAAATCAATCGAATGATTGTTAGTCCGTTTCTGTAATAATTTGTACTAGGCTTAAAGTGAGCCCATATCACGTAAACACACTTATCTTCTATCACAGGAGTTCATTCCAGGGGTATTGATCTCCCTTGGTAGTATATGAACCAAATGACGGAGTATAGGGCTGACTCTCTGAAAAACTAAAAACATTTATAAAACAGGATTCTGTACACTACTGCACTTGAAAGTGAAGATTATGACTTAATTTTTTCAGATGACATGCAAAAAACATCCTCAGTATCTCAGTTCCATGTTATGAATGTAGAAAAAACCCTAATGGTTGTAGCTAGTATTTGTGATTGCCATTTCTATATAGATAAGGTCTTTCATCTCTTCTGTTCCTAGCATTTCATATGTAAACTATATATGTCTTTTGAAGTTATACAGGTACCCAACAAGACTGGTAATGATTAATCTGACAGTATGGGAAAGGGTGATTGGGGACTTATTGGGCAATCCATTGGAGTATGTCATCTAAAAAAAGTTTAAAAATGACCCTTGCAGTGTGGGCCACCTTCTTGCACTGCAAGGTTAAATGCTTTTAGTCTCCTGCAGGTGTCCTCTGTGCTGTACAACCAGTCCCCTGAAGTCGCTTCCCTTGACCCCTCCCTCTTTCTCAGGCTCTTCAATGTCACCACATACTAGCAATCCTGCATTGCACGTGTAGCCAAGTACTAAGCTGCAGGAGCAAGCCGTAACACTGTCTGCAGTGCACTTTAGCTGTGACCAAACAGAAAAGCTGGACTTCAGTGCACTGCTGCCTTCCATCAGAAGGGAGGGTGGGTGAGTCAACAGCGCCCTATAGACTTCGAAGCTGACCGCAATGGAGTGTGGGAATTGAAATTCAGGAAGGGAGAGTTATTGTGGACTTCCATTACTCAATGTATTACAGCTCCCAGGAGAGGTTGGGACAGGGGAGGGGAAAAGAGCTGTATCTTCCCAGGCTGCCATTTGAATAGTGCAGTCTATCTGCTGCAGGAATTCAGTGTGAGCACATCCCCAATCTGGACTTGCCGGTAGCTGATTTAGAGTTTACAGCTGGAAGAGTAGAGAGAGAGGATCGGGAGTGCAGGGCCCATGACAGTGTCATTACTAGAGGAAGCCCTGCACTGCATCAATGCTGGAGCTGTACCACCGGGTAAACAGATGATCCCCTACACTTCTGTGGCTGTTTCACTGGACTGTTGAGAGGGCAGAGTGGCCACAGCCTGCTGCCTTTATCGGAAACTTAGCCTAAAAGGATTAGGCACTTACCCAATAGTGTATAATACTGCATACAAACCTCCATTGGGACTATGCCTTTGTGCACCAACAGCAATATGGGCCCCAATGCTAGCCCACTGGAGGGAAGGGTGTAGGGCTGTCCACCCAGATAAGCCGCTCTACCAGGACTCCTAATATTGCCTGTGGGAGTAGGAATAATTCTGCCGTAGACCTGGGCTATAGTCTAACTACCTCTAGAGTGCGCCCCAGTCCAGTTTTAGGATTACAAAAAAGGTGACCACTGCCCCACCTATAGCTGCCCATTGCAGTAAGCAGCATTGGAGGGCACATAAGATATAAACAGTGTCAAGGATAAATCCAAGGAAAAAACCAAGCCTACTTACCGCCCATCCCACAGACAACCAAATCAACCTGTCTAACAGTATGCATTAAAAACAGGAGTTTAGTCTGCACGCATTTGCAAATGCATGCGTAAGCTACAGAGCGATAGGTACTACAGATACCAGGGTGCCGTGGTGAGGCTATGTAGCTTACGCATGCATTTGCAAATGCGTGCAGACTAAACTCCTGTACATTTTTTTTTTTTACTTGTAAATTAAATTGGACCCGTGATCAGCAGATCGCAGGTGCCATGCAGGACTCCTGCAGACTTGTCAGTGTATCTGGTCACACTATATGATCATATAGTGCTAAGCCCACTTACTGCGTCAAAATACCCCATTATCATTAATCGAATGAAAGATCCTGCGTCTCAACCATGGGAGACAAACTCCTCTTTATGGGAGAACTGAAAGGACTCCTCCTATAACACTGGTGGACACTGATAAAAGATAATGAAGGGTGGGGTGCTCCAGCCCAAGGAACCTGGTCAGGATCCATAAAATATACAAAACAGACTTGGGGGGGGCACACCCTAAAAATGCATTTGCATTCAAGATGGTGCTGCTATAGGACAGCAAACAGAAAAAAATAGATTACAGCGCACACATACAAAAATAAATCCTGCAAGGCTATTTAAAAACACCTGAACATATTCAGGTGTTTTAGTGTCCACCTGTGTTATAGGAGGAGTCCTTTCAGTTTTCCCATAAAGTAGATTTTTTTTTTTTTTAAATTATTCGGTGTGTTTTATAGCAGAAAGTAAAAAATATTGTTTTTGTTTTTTGTTTTTTTTGTTTTTTTTAATTGTCGATTTTTTTGTTTTGTTTATAGTGCAAAAAATAAAAACTGCAGAAGTGATCAAATACCACCAAAAGAAAGCTCTATTTATGGGAAAAAAGGACATTTATTTTATTTACTGTGCAATTGTCAGTTAAAAAAACACAGTGCTGTATTGCAAAAAATGGCCTGGCCATGAGGGGGGGGGTAAACCTTTCGGAGCTGATGTGGTTAAAAAACTCTGCTTATACAGGCATTCAACGTTTTTCTATTATACCTGTAAAAGCATCTCTATGTTAGCTATGTGGCCATGCACACATAAGCGTTAACAGGGGTTAACTAATTTCAGAATACTCATTTTGAAAAACTTACCTTGTTGCTCAAAGATATTCTGTAAATAATTAAACCCGTAGAGACACCATAGTGGATGTTCTATTGCAGTAGTGAATCCAGGCACACTGAAACCATAAAGACTCACATCTGCCCTTGTACATAGAGACTCACTCGTACTCAAGGTACATATGATAAAGTTTTTCTCTGACACTGGGATATTGAAGCTGCATCATTTTGATATGTTATGTGATCATTCCAGAAGCTGCAACAAAAGGCCAAAATTGAGTTTGGGGTAGGGGTAGGAGATCTATGAGGTTAAGTTAAAGAACAACTGCAGCTAACATTTTTGTTAGTTTCGGATATAATAGGAAGGGGTTAGAAACTTAGCTGTGAATTCATTACTATTTTTGTCTTGATTTCTCCTCAAGCCTTCTCATCAAACAGAAGAGGAAGGAAATGCAAATTTGGCAAAGATTACAGGTGTCAGAAGAAGTAACAGAAAACTTCTGCAACAGGAACACAGACATTTAAAGGATAAATTCACTCTTGAGAACATGTTCCACCTGTATTTAGGGTGGGTGGGAACATGTTTACACTCCTGCAACCACTGCCTGCTCCTCAGAGTTCTGTAAATGGGAAACTACAAGTACCAACATCCTTTGTGGCTGTCAGCTTGTGGTTCTCAATGAACTACCATGGCGCTGTTGAGAGCTCTGGTAGTTCATTGGCTCTTCCTATCAGTGTGTATCTGCCTGCCTCTACGAGGTATGAGTAGACAGATACACTGACAAACAACAGACTTGGGGAGCACACCCTGAAAATGCGTTTACATTCAAGATGGCACTGCTATAAGATCGCAAACAGAACAAAATAGATTATAGCGCACACATACAAAAACTACATTTAAATCCTGCAAGGCTATTTAAAAACACCTGGACATATTAAAAAATATGGGGATGTGGTTACACAATGAATGAAAGGTCCTGTATCTCAACCATGGGAGACAAACGCCTCTTTCTTCATCAGTTTAGACCAATATGTATTCTGCTACATGTTTTTGGCAAAAAAATGCCAATAACCGTATGTTGATTGGTTTAAAAGTTATAGTGTCTACAAACTTTGGGATATTTTTATGGAATTTTTTCTTTATTTATTTTTACTATTAATGGTGGCGATCAGTGACTTATAGCGGGTCTGCGACATTGCAACAACACTCTCATCAAAAACCCTCTCATCCAAACCTCGTCAACTCTTTTCTACCCTTAATTCCTTACTTCACCCCCCACTGCCCCCACCCACCAACTTGCTTACCGCTCAACAGATTGCCAACCATTTTAAAAGCAAAATCGACACAATTCGCAAGGAGATATCCAGCATTCAACTTCCTCTCCTACCCAACACATCAGGTCCAACACCACACTCAATACTCTCCTCCCTCTGCCAAGTTACCACTGATGAAGTTGATAAACTCCTCTCCATGGCCCACCTCACCACCTGTCCCCTGGACCCTGTCCCCTCACAATTACTGCGACCACCTTCCCACTCTATCCTAAACTCCCTAACCCACATCTTTAACCTCTCCCTCTCCTTCGGCACCTTTCCTTCCCCGCTCAAACATGCACTGGTTACCCCCAAACTTAAAAAACCCTCACTAGACCCCACCTGTTTGAATAACTTAAGACCCATCTCCCTGCTCCCATTGCCTCCAAGCTCATCAAACGCCTTGTCCATGACCGAATGAGTCGCTACCGCATGGACAACAACCTTCCCCACCCCCTACAGTCCGGCTTCAATCCACAACATTCCACTGAAACTGCCCTACTAAAATTCACCAATGACCTACTAACTGCTAAAACCAATGGCCATTACTCCATACTCATACTCTTAGACCTCTCTGCTGCCTTCGACACAGTTGACCACCTACTCCTCCTCAGAAAACTACACTCCCCTGGCCTCTGTGCTTCTGCTTTATCCTGGTTCTGCTCCTACCTATCTCAGCGCACCTTCAACTCCCTCTCCTCTGCTCCACTTCCTCTTTCTGTTGGGGTACCCCAAGGCTCCGTCCTTGGGCCCCTCCTATTCTCCCTCTGAACCTCTTCCTGGGCCACTTGATAACCTCCCATGGCTTCCAAAACCACCTCTACGTCGATGTCACCCAGATCTATCTCTCCACTCCTCAACTCACCCCCTCGATCTCCTCACGGATCTCAAACTTATTGTATGACATATCGGTATGGATGTCACACCACTTTCTCAAACTCAATCTTTCTAAAACTGAGCTTGTTTTATTTTCTCCTTCCCGGCCCCCCCCCCCATGACTTTGCCATAAAGATCAACAGCACAACCACTGGTCCCTCCACACATGCCAGGGTGTAATCCTTGACTCTGACCTCTCCTTCAGCCCCCACATCCAATTACTGGCTAAATCCTGCCGCCTTAACCTCCGCAACATCCCCAGAATTCGACCCTTCCTGACTAATGACACCACAAAGCAACTTATTCACTCCTTGATTATTTCCCGCCTTGACTACTGCAACTCTCTCCTTAATAGCCTACCCTTACACAGGCTATCCCCCCTTCAGTCTATTATGAATGCTGCTGCTAGACTAATTCGGGGCAAATTCCAAAGCCCCCAGAACACTGTTAAAGTTTATGGGAGACTTACATGAAAAATCAAAAGTGCTCATTTTAAAGGCTTATATTGAAGTTATTGTCATAAAAAGTGTTCGGGGTCGCAGGGGGCATGTATCAATGCAAATTTTTTTTTCTTTAAACGGCCATTTTTTCGGGAGCAGTGATTTTTTTTAATGCTTAAATTGAAACAATAAAAATGAAAAATTCCTTTAAATATCATGCCTGAGGGGTGTCTATAGTATGCCTGTAAAGTGGCGCATTTTTCCCATGTTTAGAACAGTACAGCAGCAAAATGACATTTCTAAAGGAAAAATTGTCATTTAAAACTGATCGAGGCTGTAATGAATTTTCGGGTCTCGGCAATATAGATAAAACTCATTGAAAAAAATGGCATGCAGTCCCCCCCCCCCAGTCCATTACCAGGCCCTTTGGGTCTGGTATGAATAATAAGGGGAACACCGAACCAAAAGTTTAAAAAAAAAAATTGCATGGGGTCCCCCCAAAATCCATACCAGGCCCTTTGGGTCTGGTATGGAAATTAAGGGGAACCCTGCGCCAAATAAAAAAAAATGGCACAGGGGTCCCCCCAAAACCTTCAGGTCTGGTATGGATTTTAAGGGGAACCCTGCGGCAAAATAAAAAAATGGCATAGGGGTCCCCCTAAAATCCATACCAGACCCTTATCTGAGCACGCAACCTGGCTGGCTACAGGAAAAGAGGGGTGGATGAGAGAGCACCCCCCCCTCCTGAACCATACCAGGCCACATGCCCTCAACATTGGGAGGGTTAGACCCCAAAGCAGCTTGTCCCCATGTTGATGGGGACAAGGGCCTCATCCCCACAACTCTTGTCCGGTGGTTGTGGGGGTATACGGGCGAGGGGCTTATCGGAATCTGGAAGCCCCCTTTAACAAGGGGACCCCCAGATCCTGCACCCCCCCTCCTGAACCATACCAGGCCACATGCCCTCAACATGGGGATGGTTAGACCCCAAAGCACTTTGTCCCAATGTTGATGGGAACAAGGGCCTCATCCCCACAGCTCTTGCCCGGTGGTTGTGGGGGTATACGGGCAGGGGGCTTATCGGAATCTGGAAGCCCCCTTTAACAAGGAGACCCCCAGATCCCACCCCCCCATGTGAATCGGTAACGGGGTACATTGTACCCCTACCATTTCACAAAAAATGTCAAACATGGTAAAAAAGACAAGAGCCAGCTTGGGACAAGTCATTTATTAAAAGATAAAAAATGTCCAGCGATGTCCATTCATCTGCTATCATGCCGCCAACAAGCCGAAAAAAAAAAAAAAAACGCAACACCTCCACCTCCATAGGAGGCTCCCACCAAGTGACGCTTCCCATTGGTGACAGCTGTTATAAAGCTGAGGGAGGGGCCACCCGGTGACATAAACTGGTGACTCCGCCCCCCCTCTGATGCCACGGGGGCTTCCCCATGGCTTCCCTGTGGCATCAGAGGGGTAGGGTCACCCCATGCCATTTTTTTCAACAAGTTTTATCTATATTGCAGAGACCCGACAATTCATTACAGCCGCGATCAGTTTTAAATGACCTTTTTCCTTTAGAAATGTCATTTTGCTGCGGTACTGTGCTAAACACAGTAAAACTGCACCACTTTACAGGCATGCTATAGACACCCCCCAGGCACAAAAAACTTTTCATTGATACATGTCCCCTGGGGCAGGACCCAGGTCTCCAAATACTTTTTATGACAATAACTTGCATATAAGCCTTTAAAATGAGCACTTTTGATTTTTCATGTTCGTGTCCCATAGACTTTAGCAGCATCCGTGCGTTCTTCTGAATTTTTTGCCTGTTCGGATGTTCTGGTGCGAACCGAACCAGGGGTGTATAATACACTTCACTAATCGATCTGCCCCTCTCTGCCAATCCCTTCACTGGCTTCCCCTACCCCACTGTATAAAATTCAAAATGCTAACCACAACATACAAGGTCATCCACAACATCACCCCCAGCTACATCACCAACCTCATCTGCAGATAGCGCCCAAATCGTCCCCTCCGCTCCTCCCAGGACCTCCTGCTCTCTAGCTCCCTTGTTACCTACCCCTCATGCTCGCCTTCAGGACTTCTCCAGAGCCTCTCCATCCTCTGGAACTCCCTTCCCCAATATATCTGTTCAGCCCCTAACCTGTCCACCTTTAGGAGATCCCTGAAAACTCACTTATTCAGGGAAACCTATCCCACACCCACCTAACAACTGTCCCTGAGCCACCCCCATCAAATCATTCCCTGCATTTATTACCTTTTGTACCACTACCCCATCCCTTTAGAATGTAAGCTCTATGAGCAGGGCCCTCCTGTCCCTTCTGTATTGAACTGTACTGTAATTGTGCTGTCCCCCCTCTACATTGTAAAGTGATGCGTAAACTGTTGGCGCTATATAAATCGTGTATAATAATATTAATAATTGCAGCGGACAAATCATACACTAGATGACACTTTTTGGGGAGCAGTGACACCAATACAGTGCTTTCTTATTGTGTGGGGGGTGCTTGTACTGTGGGAAGACAGAGATCTGTGTTCCTACTGTGCAGAAACACAGGATCTCTGTCTTCCTTTGTCACAGAATGGCAACCTGCCTTGTTTACATAGACAGACTGCCGTTCTGCCTCTGTTGGGAATGATCGGCGGGTCCCGGCGGATATCGGGTTCACTGATTGGTTCAATCGTCCAATCATGTATGTGATTGGACGATTGGTTCAATCGTCCAATCACATACATGATTGGACGATTGAACCAATCGTCCAATCATGTATGTGATTCTGCCCGTAGGAGCTGCCACTCCGCAGTACTCAGTGTTCATGAGGCCTTATAACTAATAAGCATTTAGAACAGGGTGCACCCATGATATTAGTATGAAACAGCGTTATGGACTTCTAAAGAGAAATCACAACAGAAGCTATTATCTGTCATATTGGGGTTGATTTACTAAAGGCAACTAGACTGTGCACTTTGCAAAGTGCAGTTACACTCTTTAAGAGCAGTTGCTCCAGAGCTTAGTAAATGAGCAGAAACTCTGCTGACTTCCATCATCCAATCATGTGCAAGCAAAATTGCTGTTTTTTTATTTTCCTTGTATGTGATTGGGTATTCTTTGCAAAGTGAAGATTTACCTCATTTACTAAGTTCTGGAGAAACTGCACTTGTAGAGGGCAACTGCACTTCAAAAAGTGCACAGTCTATTTGCCTTTAGTAAATCAACCCCATGGCGCAGTCTCTTTCTGGTTAAAAGTCTGTATGGAGTCGTAAAGGGGACCTCATTCACTCTTGAATTTAGGGCCAACTATGGTTTCCTTAGGGAGACTCAATGAGGTTTACTGCGAACAGCTGCTGGTGGAAAGCCGATACAGAGCCCTATGTATCGTAAATTTGCTATTTTTTTTTTAATAAAATACTCATGTTTTTTTTTTCATCTTTTGTTGTATCTTACTTCTGCTGATCACCTATAATCTTTTTGCAGCAACTAGAAATTGTCTACAAACATGCACTTCAGTGATAGCTGCATAGCATTTCTTAGGGCATTTCTCCTGACGATGACAACAATGGACTATGCATAGGTGTGCGCAGCCTATTGCATTTGTGTGTGCACCCCAAAGCGCCAACACATATGCGTGTGTGTGCATGTGTATATATACTGACAGTGTCAGCAGAGCAATGGACAGTGTCAGTAGGACAGAGATTGGTGTCAGTAAGGCAGTGGACAATGTCAGCAGTTTACATTTTTATTTTTTACAATTATTTTAGGAGCCCTGTTAGGGGGCTTTGGTGAAATATCAGGGGTATTAACAGGGGGAATCTGCGCCACACAGGGTGCGCACACCTATGGGACTATGCAAGCATATTGTGTGTTGAACTGGCAACTTGCAGCAAACAGTCTAAAAACCACTCCTCTCTAAAGCCAGTACATGGATTGAAAGTCATTTGGTTTAGCGGGACCAACCAGCCTGTTGGGAAATTTTCTCTTGATAAGCGCTGATCAGTGTATTCTGATGGTGGGATAGTGTCCCCGCTGACAGAATACAATAGCACCTTGGGAGGGATTTCCTCATCCACACACTCAAGTCTTTTTCTAATGTTTAACCTGCTGGCCAGCTCAAGCTTCGTACCACCACTGCACAAACTAAAGGATGCCAACTCCAAGCATTCCATTATCTGCCAGCAATTGTCTATGACTCTGTGATTAAACAGTCGTTTTTGTGTTTAATAAGAGTCAGCAGCTACAAAAACTGTAGCTGCTGACTTTTAATAAACGCAGACTCGCCTGTCCCAGGACCCAGCAATGTGCTCACCCAAGCTGTCCCTTCCCTTCACCTTCTTTCCCTGGCAACTATGGGCACCCGACTATGACAGCTTGTGGCTTCACAGCTGCATAGCTCCCAACTGTCCCTGATTTCCAGGGACTGTCCCTGATTTGGAGCAATGTCCCTCTGTCCCTCTTTCTTCCTCATTTGTCCCTCATTTTGGTCTGATCTATATAGTTGTATATAAAATGCACTTTTTATCCTTCAAACAGTGTTTTCCAGTGCTAAACCTTTCATCTGATTTCTAAATTGCTGCATATGTAAATTCCAAAAGCCAATATAAAGGAATAGTAGTGTTAAAAAAGCACTTGTGGGTTTAGCCAATCTTGTTTGTTTTTAAAATTCTCCTCTAAGGGGGCGTGGCAATGGGGTGTGTCTTATGCCTGAATACTTTTGCTGGTAGGTGTCCCTCATTCCCCTCTCAAAAAGTTGGGAGGTATGCAGCTGCATGTCCACTGCATATGCGCAAGCCATGCTGTGCCTTGTGAATGGTCCCGCAGTCTTCTGGGACCTGTGACATATTCCAGATGACTGCGGGGAGGGAGGGGGAGAGGAGAACTTCTGCTTGGATCGCCTAGGCAATCTGAGCAGAAGTGACAGCGGGTACCTGTCAAACCCACGTACCCGCTCCCCCCATAAGGGGGGCATTTGGTGAAGAGGAGGCCTTGAAGCGGAACTTCCCCTTTTGGGTGGAGGTCCACTTTAAGCGCCTGATGGTGTGAATGCATAAGCCAAGCCGGTGGATTTTCCTTGTATCACATAATATCAATAAACCTATTTAGGATGTTCAGAAGTTGAGTGGCTCCACTTTTGCTTTAAGTGCTACAATTGAAATGACCACTTTTCCACTTGCCATCTCCTTCGGAAACGCTTGTGACATGGGGACAACAAAGCAGCGCAGTCGAGAAACAGGGACAGAACGTTTTAACTCTGTGACAGAAAGAGTCAGCAATCTTCATGGCAGGATCACCAGGGATTATTTTAATAATATCTGCAGACATAAAAAATAGTGAAAATAACTTATAAATTTTCAATAACATGTTAGATCTTATATGAGATTTTAGAGATTGGGTGTACATATTTTTTTTTTTAGGAACCAGCGTTGTTTGCGCATCGCATTAGGCAGCCTGTTAAATAAGTTGCCAGTCACTGCACCTCATACACAAAAAAAGGTGTATTTAGAACTCAGGAGCAATGCAGCGCACTGTAGACACTTGTTGGGGTGCAATTAACTTTGTATTACAATACATTGTACATTGCACATGTTTACAGTGCATTGCAGGGCAGGATTTTAGTTATTACCTGTTATATGTACAAGCCCTGTACAACTTTTTTTTTTAGCTTTTTAGTTCTCCTTAAAGAGTTTGTTACCCCAACATTCCCTTTTCCTGATATGTGCCTGCAGTACTATGTACTTGTATGAGAAAACCCCCGTTAGACTTACCGATAACGGTATTTCCAGGAATCTTCCGGACAGCTACTTGAGAGATGATTGGCTCCGCCTTCTACAGGAAACACTAATCAGACACAATTTAAAAGCCCCCCCCCTTTCCCCTGACCCTCAGTTGTATGAAGATCAAGTAAACCTCCACCAAAAGTGAACTTGGAAGAGGAATAACAGAGACTCATTAAAGCAGAGGTCCACTGACCATTCTTTTTTTTTTCAGACATTTAGACACTTTCATATTGACAATGTAACACTCACTGTTTAGGTGTAATATCTCCCCTGATGTCCGGATTCGCATTAAAAAAGATGTTATAAAAATTGAGAATGCCCGGTTCCATCTTGCTTGTGGGCATGTGAAGCCCACAAGCATTAATTTCCTGGATGCGGTGAATGCTGAGCTACCAGCATTCACCGCTCGTCCCCGCACATGCTCAGTGTTAACGGTGCGGATCGCCGATTGCCATCACAACGGGCAGTGTTGTTGGAAGTTCCCGTCCTGTTGTGATGGCAACAAAAACAATACCGTTTGGAGATCTCATGAGATTTTGTGGCGGCGATCCGCACTGACTCCTGGGAACGCTGACGCTTAGCTCCCAGGAGACAGTGCGCCCCCGGGGAAGAATAAGATACGCGCCTACTCCCGCGGGGATCAGAGACAGGAAGTACCCCTATAAAGACTGCTAGCAAGGTAAACAAACAAAAAAAATTTTCTTTTTTCATTTGAACATCTGGTCAGAGCAAAGAAGGGATTAAGATGAATTTATTAATTTGTGTGGACCTCCGCTTTAATACCCCACCACCAGGCTAAAATAAGGGGACCAGTGAAACAAGAATAGGGTGGAAATATAGACGCTGTGCTGGAAGATTCCTGAAAATACCGTTACCGGTAAGTCTAACGGCGGTTTTCCCCCCTCATCTTCCAGGACAGCTACTTGAGAGGATAAGCAAGATCTATACCTTAGGGAGGGTCCTTAAGTACTTTCCTTCCAAAGGAGAGGTCCTGGCTGGAGCCAAACATCTAAATTTCTAGCTAAGCAGGTGGATGCCAGGGCTGGCCCCAGAGAGAAGGCTGAAGCCTCGGCCTTACGGAGCAAAGCGTCGGCTTTCCTATCCATCTGGTCCTTAAGAACCCCAGAGTCTTCAAAAGAATAACCAGATCTCTTAGACACTTGAGGCATAGGAGCATCCAGTCTGGGCCACTTGAAAAATGTATCTTCAATGTCAGACTGACAGGGAAATCTCCTCTTATGTCCTCTGGACTGGAGCAAACTTTTCTCAGGCTCTTTCCATTCTGACAGGACCATATCTTTAAGTGACTGGTTTACCGGAAAACACTTAGGCTTACGCCCCTGAAGACCCCTAAACATTCTATCCTGAACCGATTGAAATTTTTGTGGTGGCTCAATCTGTTCAGAAGTAAAAACTGCTTTCAACAGTTCTTCAATATCTTCAACTGGAAATAGGCATCTAGCCATATTAACAGTTTCCTCAATCTCTGACACGGATTCCTTGTCAGATGAGGAATCTGAGTTCTCCCCCTCCTCTGGCTCAGAGAAGGAACGGGAACTAATGGTCTCTAACACCAAAGGGGGTAAAGATCTTGACAAGACTGAAGGAACCTGGTGTACTGTCACTGCTACAGACGTGGAAGGGCCCAACCCCACTAACCTATCATTAAAGGCTTGAAAGGAGGAAACTACTTCCTTCATGGAAACCATCAATTCCTTTAGGTTAGAAGCAGACTCAGCCCCTGCCACTGAAGAAATACATGTCTCACATAACAGTTTCCTACAGCTATCAGGAAGCTTGGATCTACAATTTCCACATTTTCTTTTCACAGGTTTTTCAACCTAGAAAAAAGAAACCACAATAAGAAAGGCATACAAAATTACACTTTCTAAAACGTTTGCCTCTGGATATACAATCTCTCATTACAGCGGAGAAGTACTAACCTTAGGGGGTAAAACAGGACCTGATTGCAGCCGCTGGATAAGACAGAGCGGGTGTACAGTCCTCAGGGATGTCCTTAACCTTCACGATGAGAAGGACCAGATAGGAGAGCGTTGCAATGAGTTTGGATGCTGTCCGTTTGCTGTACAGCCAGCAAAACATCCCCAGAAGCATGTGTGCCTGAGCCGGTCCTTTTCAAATGTGAAGAGGCTCGGCATCCCGAAGTGCGTGGCATCACTTCCAGTTCCAGCGGTGAGACAGGAAGTGCACTCGCTGCCATCTTGGTACACCCAAACGGTGAAAAGAACACAAGGAAGCGCTCTCTGGGTGTACCAAGGTGGATCAGGACGCTGGGGTGTGGAGGTTGCAGAAGATTCCCTAATGCGAGTAACCACCAGAAAAACAGGGGGAACCCTTCTCAGACTGGTGAAACAGCAGAAAATACTGCAGACATGGCTACAACCGGTCTGAGTATTCTGAACAAGGGGGGTCCGCTAACCACAGTCACCAGACCAAACGAAAGAAACAAACATGACGGTGCGTACTCCTGGAGGTCTGGAAACACAAAACAACTAAGGGTCAGGGGAAAGGGAGGGGCCTTTTAAATTGTGTCTGATTTGTGTTTCCTGTAGAAGGCGGAGCCAATCATCTCTCAAGTACCTGTCCTTTATATTGGCTCTTAAAATGTACAAATGCAGCAGTTTAGAAATTGGATGAAAGGTTTAGAACTGGGAAACACTTTTTTAAAGATAAAAAGTACATTTTATATACAACTGAGGATCAGACCAAAATGAGGGACAAATGAGGAGTAAAGAGGGACGTTGCTCCAAATCAGGGACAGTCCCTCGAAATCAGGGACAGTTGGGAGCTATGCATGTAGCATTTACTTCCTGGAATTAATCTGTCCTTAGCTCAAGCATGCATGCAGGAGAGTGCGCTTAGCTGAGAAAACCCCTTTTTCTTGTTACATTTCTTCAGTTACTTCCTGATTTCTTGCCTAGGCAAATGATGTCATACATCCCATCAGTCTTCAGGAGGGGAGGAGAGGTCCTCCCCTCCTGAAGACTCTTGGGGTGTATGATATCATTTGCCTAGGCAAGAAATCAGGAAGTAACTGAAGAAATGTAAAAAGAAAAAGTTTTAAAAAAATGAATATGATATACTTTCCTATATATTTACTAATGCTAGCAGCATGAGGATTAAAAATAATCAATGTTGATTGGGTTGAGTGAAGTTCCACTTTAAGCTTACCTTCTTTTTCACCTGTGTTCTGTGTTCACCAACTGATTACCATATGTCAGGGTTTTGTTACAAGTCATGTATCATTTCATCTTTGTGTGTCTTTATTGCACAGTGCTGCATGGAGATCTGTATAAGTGATTATTAATATGTCACATGTTGACACAAAAGAAGTGTTCTGTATCGCTGTGTACACAACATTATTCAGTAGAGGATGTTTTTCTGGTGCCTGGTGGAAAAGCAGCACTAACCCCTGTTTGCCATCTGTATAAGGTTATGTAAATAAAAGCACAGCACTCACATAGTGGTGACAAGAACCCTGCTAAGCTTTCACACAGAGGATTCTCATCAGAAGTCATGGAGTTATTAAAGGGAAAAATATAATATGATATGAGATATGAAAAAATCATTCTTTTCGGTAAAGCCAACCAATACATTTTTGGCCTTTACAAAGGTTTTTTTTTTTTTTTACTTTCTAAATTTGAATCAATCAGGCCATAGTATGTAGACAACTCAAAACAAACTTTAATGCCGCGTACACACCGCCGGACTTGCCAACGGGCTAAACTCCTTTGGCATTTCCGACGGAAAGATTTAGAACGTGTTCTATGTCTGAGTCCGTCGGAAATGCCGACAGAAAAAGTCCGATGGGGCATACACACGGTCGTAATGTCTGTCCAAAAGCTCCCATCTGACTTTTTCTGTTGGGAAGTCCAGCCGTGTATACATGGCATTACAAGACCCATTTGGAGTTATCACAGGATTGCAACTGCCTTTCCTGCAGGAACAAATGCAATCCTTGTGATCTGATTGGTCAGGTCACTTTGATCTGATTGACATGTTTGATCTGACTGACAGCTTGATCCGATTATCACAGCCAGTTTGCACCTGTGTTGTCAAGAGGAACAGATGTGGCTGAATTCTAACCTAGGAAAATGCCAAAGACCGTCTAATGACCCGTGCACACAATGCGAAAATCGGACGACAGATCGTCCGTTTTTTTTTTTTGCATTCTAGTCACATATCGAAAATGGAGAGTTTACTAAAGTGACGAAAATTCTCGTACGACAGAATAAAAAAAATCAGAAGTGATGTCACGTGTTGTATTGTATCTCTATTGAATTTTCGGACTACAACTGTACTGATTAAACGAAAATCTTACGATCTGGTATCATACGAGAAAAATTTTTGTGTTTGTCCGATCAAATAATATCGGATGAACTGTCGTGATCGGCTCTCGAAAGCTGTGTATGATCCAATTCTCGTATGATCGCTTCGGAAGCGGTATTTTTCGTCCGATTTTCGGATTGTGTGTATGTGCCATTACTCTCAGGGCCAGTTCACACCAGTTCTGCATCAAAAAAGCATGGAAAGGAGGTTATATGGTTTTCAATGGCATAGTTTACACCGGTGCCTGCAGTTCCAGTGTGTTCCAGTTCTAGGAAAAAAAAGTAGAACATGCTGCATTTTCCTGTACTGGAACGCTGTAAAACGCATCAAACATGCACCGAAACGCACTGTAACACACATGTCCTTATTTAAAAAATAGGGGGAAAAGGCACTGGACTGCACCAAAAACGCCTAAAAAATGCACTGGAATGCATCAAAAACGCGTCCAAAACGCGCATGCATTAAAGCATCTGGAACGCATCCGGACTGCGTTTCTATGGTGTGAACTGGCCCTCGGGGTTGCTTCACACCAGATGCATTCCAGTGCTTTGTTAATGTGCATCAAAAACGCATGCACAGTGTTTTCCTTATATTTCAGTGGCCCTAGTTCACACCAGTGCAGTCAGTTCCAGTGCAGTCAACAAAAGCAGAATGTGCTACATTTCTTTGCTGTGTAGAACGCATCTGGAATGCAGTAAAACGCATGTAAACACACCAAAAGATGCAGTGGAACACACATTTTCCTGAGATTTTTCAAGTGTCAAAATAAAAAAAATTTAAAAAAAGAGAAAAAAAATGCACAAGAATGAATAGAAAACACAACAAAGCTCAAAAATGTATATGCAAAAACGCATCCGGAACACATAAATTGTGGTGGGAACCAGCACTTAAAGTACACCTGTCATCAGAGAAAAATGGAGGCTGCCATTGCTGATCTCCGCATGCAAATGCAAGTTTTCCGACTGTATCTGGCTTCAATATGTCACTGACCTAGAAGTATGCCAGGCGTATACAGTAAATTAAATTCTTATTTTTATGCTGATCAGGGATTTGGACTTCACGCTGACAGTCTCCATTATTCTTTCATGAGAGGATTTGTTTTAAGTGTGTTTAAACTCTAGCAATAAGTTTCCCCTATTTCATCCATTGTGATCTGTTATAACAAAACACTTTCAATGGTATATCTATCTATAATAAATAGCCGTTTATCCAGCCAGAAATCTTGTAAACTGATAACTTCCTGTGCTCTCTGCCTGTGGACCGTTATCATTTAGCATTGTTCCCTGCTATCTGCATGGACTACAAAACACCTTCCCTGTTATGGAGAAGAGAGGGAGGTGTTATGTAGTCTTAAAGTGGTTGTAAACCCTTTACAACCACTTTTTACTACAGGTAAGCCTATAATAAGGCTTACCTGTAGCTACTCCAGATATCTCCCAAACCTGTATGGTTTAGGAGATATCCCCTGTATCTGCATGTGCCGACGTCATTGGCACATGTGCACTGAAGCGACGGCACGTTAATGGGTTTACAACCACTTTAACAGGCTTCCTGTCCCAGGGTGACAACGTTACTCAGAATGGTTGTCACCAATGGCGGCTGGTGGGTTTTTGTTTGGGGGGCTTCAAACAACCGTTCTGCATGAATCTATCCATTGCATATAGGGGGTGGCCTGGAGAGAGGGGGCAGCGCCTGGGCACCCCTAATGGATGGGCTGCCCCTGGTTGTCACTCTAGGATAGGAAGTGTGTTAATGGCAGGATTATAGGATTAAAATAAAGGGGAAAATGTGACAAAGAAAACAAAAGCTATCTGAGTTTGTGAATAATTTTCATGAGGTGGATTGAGAGGAAAAGGGATTGAGTGCAAAATGTATTTACCTTTAAAATTAAAACTGCAGAAAGTTTTGTTTTCTTTAACCACTTCCATACTGGGCATTTTCACCCCCTTCCTGCCCAAGCCAATTTTAAGCTTTCAGCGCTGTCACACTTTGAATAACAATTGCGCGGTCATGCAACACCGTACCCAAATGAAATTTTTATTTCTTGCGCTATAAACAAAACAAGAGTGACAAGTTTGAAAAAAAACACAATATTTTTTACTTTTTGCTATAATAAATATCCACATTTTTTTTTTTTTTTCAACAAATTTTTTCCTCAGTTTAGGCCGATACATATTCTTCTACATATTTTTGGTAAAAAATATCGCAATAAGTATATTTATTGGTTTGCGCAAAAGTTATAGCATCTACAAAATAAGGGGATAGATTTATAGCATTTTTATTATTTATTTTTTTTTACTAGTAATGGCGGCGATCTGCGATTTTTATCGTGACTGCGATATTGCGGCGGACACATCGGACAATTTTGACACATTTTTGGGACCATTCACATTTATACAGCGATCCGTGCTATAAAAATGCATTGATTACTGTATAAATGTGACTGGAAATGAAGGGGTTAACCAGGAGGGGGCACTGTAGGGTTAAATGTGTTCCTAAGGAGTGATTCTAACTGTGGAGGGAGGGGACTCACAAGGGGAGGAGACCGATCGGTGTTCCTCTGTACAAGGAACATACCATCGGTCTCCTCCCATCTGACAGGACGTGGATCTGTGTGTTTACATACACAGATCCACAGTCCTGCTCGGTTACCAGGCAATCGCGGGTGCCCGGCGGACATCGTGGCCGCCGGGCACGAGCACCTGGACCGGAGTGACCCCCTAGGGATCCTGGAAGGCTGCGCCGTCATATAACGGCGGCCCAGGATAACAGCTGCACCGTCCCGCCGTCATATGACGGTGGGCGGGCAGCAAGTGGTTAAAGTATAACTAAAGGCAAAACTTTTTTTTTTGGGATAGAGTGGGGAGGGATTAGAGCCCCTGTCAATTTTTATTGCTGTCTGTGCCCCTGTTAAGGAGCTTCGATCCTCTCTATTTGTCCCGTTTACCATTATCATTGAAAGTGAAAAGCCCAAATTATAGGTTGTCCCCAGAAAAGTGATGGGAAATCTTCCAATGGGGATACTAGTTCTGGTGAGCTGGGGGTCCCCAAGAAATTCCTTTAATTTGCAGGGATTTCCTCTCACTTTCTGTTTGGCTATGGAACAGGAAGTGAAGGGAAACCTCCGCAATGGGACAGAGATGTCGAAAAAAAATTGACAGGGGTTATAACCCTCCCTTACTCTATCCCAAATGAAAAAAAAAAATTTGCCCATAGTTCTACTTTAAATCTTGTATTTTGTGGTATCCTATCATCATGCCTCCAGGGCCAGGTGAACAAAAAATCACAAGTGTGTGCAAAAGGTACCTGTAAAGGAAAAAAGTTTTATTTTATACTTACCTTTCTTTGTCTTCCACTTGCAGCTCCTAGGCAAGAGTGATGTCATACTCTTATTGGCATGATCCTTGGCAATACAAGGCAGACAAAATATCATGGGAAAACACTCTTGACTTAGGCTTAATAATTTTTTTCTGGTGAGCTTTGACCTGCTCTGCATTCCCTAGGAATCTTCCCTAAAGAATGATGACATCCATAGGCGTGCACACAGGGTGTGCCTGGACACACCCTAATCATCCCATGTGGTGCACATTCCCCCTGTTTTGACCCCATATATTTCACCAAAGCCTCCTAAAAGGGCTCCTAAAAAATGGTAAAAAAAAAATTAAAAAACAAAAATGATAAAATATAATGACACCATCAGTAGATATAAACACACACACACACCCATGTGTGTTTGAGCTTTGGGGTGCACACCCTAATGCAATAGGCTGCGCACACCTATGATGACATCACTCCCAGCAATGCAGAAGACTGGGGAAAGATGAGTATAAATCTAGACTACCAAATTATATTTACAGGGGTAGTGGGCCTGGGCATTATAAACAGTTTAAATTAACACAGGTTCACTGGGATAAATAACTAAAAAGTATTCCTTATTAGCTTGCAAGGGCACAAAGCACTAACTTTAGACATTGGCTGCTCTATGCAAGGAAATTAGGGGAAAGTAGTGTAGCACTAACCCCCGAAGGAGCTGCTGATTTAAATCGGGCTGTTACCGTCACCTCCTTACCCGTAGTTTCACCAATACTAGAACTTAGAGTCCATGTTGAGCTTTGTATCCGACAATGTAGGCACCAGTCACTTAGTACTTTTTCAATGCTTTAATAGGGAATAACTTCAAGAAGTAGCAGGAAAGAGGTAGAATACGAGTTGCAGGGAAGTTCAAATACCTTTTCTGAAGGGCACTGAGGAATTTGAAATCTTGGGGATGAATATACCTTCAGTCCAAGGTTTAATCTTTGCCCACCCGGATAGGTCTCTCTCACTGACCTAGCAGCCGGAGTGTAGCACGGACAAAAGAAAAGTCTCTGCCACAGACTTTTGAAGAACGATCTAACTGTAAAGTCCTCTGCCACGGGACGTAGTAGTTTTAGATGAACAGCAACACAGAACCAGAACTTTTAAGCCGACCTGGCAGTACTTGTGTGGTAGGTTAGATTAAGATGCGTCCTCCAATCGAGTCACCAGGCCCCTCTTGAGACACCAGCATTCTGCACGGTCCTCTCCAAAGACGGGTCCTCCCCTGGGTCTTCTCAATTGTCCAGCTTCTTCCTGCTGGACAGACAGCACAGGACCATCCCCGCAGCAGTAGGCCCCAGACAGGCTTCTGGGCCTACTTGCACGGCTGCAGCAACGCAGCCCTCTGGCCTGGAGGGCCACGAGGTAGAACTAACTGTCACATACCTTTAGGCCAGGAGGGCCAGCAGGTGAAAGAGCAAGAAAAATGGCGTCTGCCCCTTAAAGCGGAGCGCCGCCGAAAAAATTTTTTTTAAAAGTCAGCATCTACAAATACTGCAGCTGCTGACTTTTAAAACATGGACACTTACCTGTCCAGGGCGCCCGCGATGTCGGCACCCGAGGCCGAAGCGTCTCTCCGTCCTCGGGTGCTGCCGCCTCCATCTTCGGTAAGGAAATCAGGAAGTGAAGCCGTGCGGCTTCACTTCCCGGTTCCCTACTGCGCATGCGCGAGTCGCGCATCGCAATACGGATGGTCCCTGCTGCCTCTGGGACCCGTGTGTTTCCCAGCAGGCAGCGGGGAGGGAGCAGGAAGTGGCGTAAATAACCACAGATTCTGCGGCTATCTATGCCGGAAGTGGGTACAGATACCTGTAATATACAGGTATCTGTACCCCCCTCCCCCCTGAAAGGTGCCAACTGTGTCACCGGAGGGGGGGAGGAATCTAATGAGTGGAAGTTCCACTTTTGGGTGGAACTCCACTTTAAGTACTCTCTCCCATAATGCATAGCAGTGGACCACCTCTGACGAGTTGCTTCCCAGAAAGAAGAGCACTCAATATACTTCAGCTTTCCAACACTGACCTATGGTGACAACGACACCTACAGGCAACAGTGGTGGAACTGCACGCAACACAGCCAATGCTGGAACAGAGGCTAATTTAGCCATAGATTAAATTTGAACTATGTACAGAACAAATGACCCACTAAATTTACAATTAAGCGGTAGATTAGAAATCTACCAGCGCTACAGTAGAATTTGGCTATAATTAGTGATTTGCACATATCCAGCATTTTAATTTTACTCAACATAGGTTAAAGTGACACTAAACGATATCCTTATTTTTCAAAAATAATCCATACATATTTACTACTTAAAGTGTTTGTTACCCTAACACTTCATATTCCTGATATGTGCCTGCTGTACCATGTACTTGTATGAAAATGTATCCTGTTCTCTTTGTATTGCTTCCTTTATGTGAAATCCCTGGTGTTCCTGCCAGTCTTTCTGCTTTCCTATTAAAAACTGACCACACAGCTGGCTCGAGTTTGGATGGGCTCATCCCCATTCATAGTAGCGAAACATCATATCACCTACCTGGGCATTCGCATTGGCAGGGAACCCTCCTCTCTATATAGCCTGAACTACCACCTGGTGATAGCCAAGATTGTACAGGAGTTGGAAGCATGGGCAGACCTACCCCTTTCACATTTGAGAGATGCCACCTCTTTAAAATGGTCTTGTTCGCTAGATTCTTGTATCCATTACAGACCCTACCTCTATTGATAAAACATACTGACGTACAAAAGATACACACTGCACTGCTCGTATTCATTTGGCGTGGCAGGAAGCCTCGCATTGCGCTTCAAAAACTCTGTCTCCCGAATTGTGAAGGTGGAGCGGGCCTGCCCAGTATTAGATTCTATAATCTTTCCTGCCTATTGAGACACGGTATTGACTGGTTGTCCAAAAACTCTCGCTACTCCAACTACATGCTGGAGGGCGCCCTCGTGTCTCCGTTTAATCTCCAGGCCGTCCTTCATTCTAGGCTACGCGCCCTCCCCCAGCCCCTGAGATCCATCCTTTTGAGACCAGGTGTTGGAATATATATTGATAGATCCCAGCATTTACATTTACCTAAGGACCCACTATTATGCCTCTTCAGTTGCGACACCCCGCAAGCTTCCTTACCAACGCCTACCTGTACCTCTCTTCCTCAATGAGTCCATATTTGCCTTCTGGCAGCCCACAGGGCAATAATACAAGCTTGGATCGACCCTTCCCCGCCTCAAATTGCCTCGGTTAAACAAGCAGTTTTAACACTATTTCACATTGAAAAATTGGACACCATTACCCAACATTCTACATCTCTGAAACGCTTCATTGCAAGATGGCGTCGCTTCATGGAACACTCCTTCTCTCCAGAAGAAATCTCTTCCCATATGACTCCCTTCCGCTACATGGACTGGTACCTGAAGGCAGATCTTGCTAATACACTGAGCAAACTTATGGTTCCAGGTCACCTCTAATGCCTTAACTCCACATATCCCCCCCCCCCCCCGGGCATTCCACTTAATCTATCCGTTTAGGTTGTACAGTATTTGATGTGAAATAACTGATATTTCTTCATAATGGTAGTGATCTTTCTACCCATTTTCTCAGTGAATGTTCACACGCTTCCACTCCTTTGGCAGAACCTCCAGTTAGTTTCTCTTGTTAGACCAGATACTGTATTATTAGTTTTCTCGTTAATGTTTATAGGCTGCAAGCCACGCAGTTCTATCCTGCTCACTATGTCAAATTACTTTTATTACCTTTTCTGGCAGGCTACTCCTGCATCAACAAATCCTGTACTCTTTTATAAAAACTGAATAAACATATTTATCAATCAACTGTGTTTACTCTTTTTAAATCATAATGGCAACAAGAACTACCCAAATGACCCTGATCAAAAGTTTACATACCCTGGTGATTTTGGCCTGATAACATGCACACAAGTTGACACAAAGGGGTTTGAATGGCTATTAAAGGTAGCCATTCTCACATGTGATCTGTTTGCTTGTAATTAGTGTGTGTGTATAAAAGGTCAATGAGTTTCTGGACTCCTGACAGACCCTTGCATCTTTCATCCAGTGCTGCACTGACGTTTCTGGATTCTGAGTCATGGGGAAAGCAAAAGAATTGTCAAAGGATCTGTGGGAAAAGGTAGTTGAACTGTATAAAACAGTAAAGGGATATAAAAATATATCCAAGGAATTGAGAATGCCAATCAGCAGTGTTCAAACTCTAATCAAGAAGTGGAAAATGAGGGGTTCTGTTGAAACCAAACCGCTGTCGGGTAGGCCAACTAAAATTTCAGCCACAACTGCCAGGAAAATTGTTTGGGATGCAAAGAAAAACCCACAAATAACTTCAGGTGAAATACAGGATTCTCTGAAAACATGTGGTGTGGCTGTTTCAAGATGCACAATAAGGAGGAACTTGAAGAAAGATGGGCTGCATGGTCGAGTCGCCAGAAGAAATCCATTACTACATAAATGCCACAAAGTATCCCACTTACAATATGCCAAACAGCACAGAGACAAGTCTCAAACCTTCTGGCACAAAGTAATTTAGAGTGATGAGACCAAAATTGAGCTTTTTGGCCACAACCATAAACGCTTCATTTGGAGGCCTATGATGAAAGGTACACCATTCCTACTGTGAAACACGGAGGTGGATAGCTGATGTTTTGGGGATGTGAGAGCTATAAGGATGAGCTCTGGCGTGTTCGCACACTCCATGTGCAGAGCCTGCCAGGAAGTCGGCAGTGAGACATTTTCCTGATGTGCGGCTGCAGAGATCGGGAAACGTCTCACTGCCTGTGATTATTGCAGCGCCATGCCGACTTCCTGGCGGGCTCTGCACGTGGGCTGTGCGAACACGCCGGAGCTCATCCTTATTGAGCTACAAAGGCACAGAAAATGTGGTCAAAATTGATGGCAAGATGAATGCAGTATGTTATCAAAAAATACTGGAGGAACATTTGCATTCATCAGCCAGGAAGCTGCTCATGGGACGTACTTGGACATTCCAACATGACAATGATCCAAAACACAAGGCCAAGTCGACCTGTCATTGACTACAGCAGAATAAAATGAAGGTTCTGGAGTGGCCATCTCAGTCTCCTGACCTCAATATCATTGAGCCACTCTGAGGAGATCTCAAACAGGCAGTTCATGCAAGACAGCCCAAGAATTTACAGGAACTATATATATATAATACATATATACAAAAATGTTTTGCCTTTTGTTTCTATTTTAAACTGAATGTTTTTTTTTTTGTTTTGTTTTTTTTACAAGGTGATCATTTACAATCACTTTAATGACCCTGTAAACTATTTTTAATAAAACACTTCTTACAGTGTTTGTCTGCCTCCTTGTAGCGTGAGCGTCACCTTTTCCCCCTCGCTTCCCCTTGGAATGATCAGTGCACATTAGCTGCAGTCATGTACACTGCTCTCTACAAATCCAGATAATAGAGGGTGGCTACATTCTTGCATACACTGAAAACATGGGGAATGAACGTAGCCACCCTTTAACAGAAAGAGTTAGATCAGCAAAAAAAAAAAAAAAAAGAATTTGGAGATTTGGAGGAAGCTAAGAGCAATAGAAGGGACTTTTTTCTTTCAAGAATACATACTTTAATAGAATTTAAATTTTTTAACCTGAGTTTTAGTGTCACTTTAAGTTTCAAATAATGACTCCCTTGGTAAGCTACCTCTTGGATTCTAATGCCCTGTACACACGACCAGTTTTGACGTCAGCATAAACTCTGAAGGTTTTTCCGACAGAGTTCCGACGGGAATTACGCTCAAGCTGTCTTGCATACACACGGTCACACCAAATTCCAACCGTCCAGAACGAGGTGACGTACAACACGTACGACGGGACTAGAAAACGGAAGTTCAATAGCCAGTAGCCAATAGCTTCCGTCTTGTTCTTGCTTCAGAGCATGCGTCGTTTTTGATATGTCGGAACAGCATACAGACGAGCGTTTTTTCCAATAATAATTTGTTCCATCGGAAAAATATAGAACATGTTCTCTATCTAAGTCGGTCTGAATTTTCGACAGGGGCATACACACGGTCGGAATATACAATGCAAAGCTCCCATCAGACTTTGGAGGCCTATGATGAAAGGTACACCATTCCTGCTGTGAAACACGGAGGAATCTTTCTGTCGGAAATTCTGCTCGTGTGTACGCGGCATAAGGCTGCCAGGCACCAATTTTGCAATTTAGCTATCCTCACATTTTATCTGAAGTAGGTAAAATGTATATTTATTGATTTTCACATCTCATAAGTAGTATATTCTGCTTTTTAAACTAGATCAAAACCTAATCACGGATATCTGTCACCATATTTAACACGGTAAGGGAATTTTAAAAGTAATCATCAATCTGTTTAAATCTGCAAGTTTCCTTACCTGCTTATCCTGCCATAAAGATTCTTTTTCAGGCACTTCCTTTTATGGGGTGACAACACTCACTGTCATTGTCTCTTAACTGTTTTGTGATATCAACCTGTAATGTGTTTCTATAAGCAGCTTTGCCAGTGTTTATTGCACAGGCATGTTTCAATGTTATCACCATCAAGAAGACCGCCACACAAAGCCATTGTTGAAGCACATGCGCTTAGACAGAAAATGGCTGCAAGGAGACTACAGGAGGTCAGCATGCAAAAAATACTGCAAGGTGAAAAGAGTACTGTCAATTGTTTATGATAAATGCTATTCAATTAAGGTTTGCTTCTACTTGGGTCAGAATTCCCTTTTAAGCCCTGGTCTACACCAGTGTGGCTTTGAAGTTGCGCTACTTCAGCTAGACTTCAAAGCCTCAGTGTGATTTCATGTGCGGCTTGCTGACATCTGTGCGACTTTGTTTAACAGCTGTCAATGCAAGTCGCACTAAAATTGCACAGAAATACTGCAGGAACTTTTTTCAATGTCAAGTCAAAGCGATTTGAACGGTTCTATTGCCGCAAATGGGGTGCGACTTGTCATGCTACTTTAAACTGTCAAGTTGCATGACAAGTTGCATTGCTGTGAACCAGGGCTAATTGATTTTAAGTGCTGACAAAGTACACAATAGTCATATCTATTAATGCTGTGTGGCTTAGATCTCAAAACACATCCATTTGATAGTAAGATGAATACAAGACGCTGCATGAGACAGCAGACCAGGGGTTAAAGTATCAATGAATTTATTTCTCCAGGGAGAAGGTGAAGAATAAAAAAGTGCTGCAGTGTTTATTTTCAGCAGATCCTGCTACCACATCCTCCCTCATGAAAATTCTGCCATGGAGGAGACTCTTAAATAAAGGTTTGATTATGTAGTCTGATTAGCCTCCAAAAAGGAAGACAGAAAATCCCCTGGAGCATTCACCATATGGAACACTTCCTTCTCAATGGAAATGAAGCAATGCTTTGCTACAGTCGAGCATTTTGTGATAAAGTGGCAAAAACAGGACGTCCACAGGGGGATAAACAGGAGGAAATACGACATGGCATCTGATAGTACGCTAACATCATTAACATTCTGTAATGAGCGCAGTGTCAAACCCTCATCTGTAATGTAGGACAAAGATTAGAATGTTTTACTCAGGACTGCCAACCGTTTTTTCTTTCCGCTCTTAGGAGAGAAAATACGATGTAAGTGGTGCCAAGTAGACATTCTAGTTCATAGGCCTACCATACATAATTTACATGTACACAGCATTTATAAATAATATTACCACTAAAGGCAACAGAGCTGATTTATTAAGGTGGGGTGACTGTTTAATCAAAATTCTTTGCATGTATTTACTAAAGGAATAGGGAGCGTTCACTAAGCAAAGATACAAATAAAATGAAAGTGGTTCTAAAGGCTCAAGGTTTTTTACCTTCATGCATTCTAATAAAACCTTCTGTTTGCAGCAGTCCCCCCAGGCCTCCCCTAATACTTAACCGAGCTGGATCGGGATCCAGTGATGTGCATGAGAGCCTCAGCTCGCCAGGGACAATTACAGCCAGTGAGCCAATGAAAAGAGAGAGGGGCCAGGGCCGAGTCGCAGCTCTGTATGTGAATGGACGTGCAGAGCAGCAGCTAAAGAGCGAGCCTGCTTGGGTGCCCACATTGCAAGCTGCTTGCTCTGGGGGTACTTGGCAGGAGGGAGGGGTCAGATGTGTCGGCGGGGGACCAAAGAAGAGGAGGATCGGGCTACCATTACACAGAGTAGGTAAGTTTAATATCACTTGAATTCTGCCTGGCAGTACTAGAATCATCAGTTTGAATCCCAACCACAGCACTACCTGCCTGGAGTTTGCATGTTATCTCTGTGCCTGCGTGTGTTTCCCCCTACTATTTTATTACTAAAAGTGTTATACTGCACTGAACTGTTTATCCAACCCAAAAGGCATCCCTCTTCGCCTTTTCAGAAAGTTGGTAGGTATGAGTAGTGCATTCCTTCTTGCACCACTGGTTGATAAAAGCGAACACAGCTTCAATATACAGTACGTCTATTTTTTACTCCGGTTTCCTCCCACACTCCAAAGACATGCTGGTGAGCTAATTGGCTCCTGTCTAAATTGGCCCTAGTATGCATAGGCGTGCGCATGGGGTGTGACGGGTGTGCCCAGGCACACCCTAATTCCCCCATGCGCATTAGTGTTATCGTTCTGTGTAGCAACAGGAACATGGGAAACATCTCCCTCTTACCGGCTCTACCATAAGAAAAGTGTTTATCCTTTTCTCTTTCACTGTGTCACAGGAGATTATGGGGCCCCCGGGCAATAGGAGAAAATTATGGGGCCCCCAGGCAATAGGAGATTATGGGGCCGCCAGGCAATAGAAGATTATGGGGCCCCCAGGCAATAGATTATGGAGCCACATAGTATACACACACAGACACACAATATATACACACCGTATAAACACACATAATACACATACACACACTGAAAAGGTACTGGGGAGGCGGGGCAGCTATAATCTTGGGATTTTTAAAAAAACACAGATTTTTACATACTGTCCCTGGTTTTATTGAGGCTGGCAACCCTGATGGGGCCCCTTAGGGCATGGGGCCCCTCCGGCAGTGCCCGAGTGCCCGAATGGTCAGTCTATATGTAGATACATACACATGCATGTGTGTTTGAGCTTAAGGGTGCACACCCTAATGCATTAGGCTGCGCAAACCTATGCTAGTATGTGTATGTATGAATGGGAATTAGGGACCTTAAATAAGTTACTCAAGGACAGGGACTGATGTGAATGTACATAATATATGTAAAGCACTGTGTAAATTGTTAGCGCTATACAAAGACCTATAATAAATAAATAAAAAATAGACATACAGTATGTTGAAGCTGTGTTCATTTTTATCAACCAGTCATGTACTAACTAAAGTTGATTTTTTTCTTGCATATTATTTAGTAGGGATGGGCTTTATGTTTGGGTCGAACATAAGTTTGACTCAAACACTGGCTGTTCGCCAGTTCGCCGAACAGCGAACAATTTGGGGTGTTCGCAGCAAATTCAAAAGCCGCAGAACACCCTTTAAAAGTCTATGGGAGAAATCAAAAGTGCTAATTTTAAAGGCTTATATGCATGGTATTGTTTGGGGACCTGGGTCCTGCCCCAGGGGACATGGATCAATGCAAAAAAAAAGTTTTAAAAACGGACGTTTTTTCAGGAGCAGTGATTTTAATAAAGCTTAAAGTGAAACAATAAAAATTAAATATTCCTTTAAATTTCGTACCTGGGGGGGTGTCTATAGTATGCCTGTAAAGTGGCGCTTTTTCCCATGTTTAGAATAGTCTGACAGCAAAATGACATTTCTAAAGGGAAAAAAAAGTCATGAAGTAATAGCGGTGTCGGCTATAGTGAATTGTCTATGGGAGGAATCAAAAGTGCTAATTTTAAGGGTTAATATGCAAGTTATTGTCATAAAAAGTGTTTCTGGACCCGGGTCCTGCCCCAAGGGACATGTATCAATGCAAAAAAAGTTTTAAAAACGGACGTTTTTTTCGGGAGCAGTAATTTTAATAATGCTTAAAGTGAAACAATAAAAGTGTAATATTCCTTTAAATTTCGTACCTGGGGGGTGTCTATAGTATCCCTGTAAAGGGGCGCATGTTTCCTGTATTTAGAACAGTCTGACAGCAAAATGACATTTGTAAAGGAAAAAAAGTCATTTAAAACTACTCCCGGCTATCCGACAATACACATAAAAGTTCATTGATAAAAACTGCATGGGATTTCCCCACAGGGGAACCCCGAACCAAAATTTAAAAAAAAAGTGCGTGGGGGTCCCCCTAAATTCCATACCAGGCCCTATGGGGAGAAGGGCCTCATCCCCACAACCCTTGCCCGGTGGTTGTGGGGGTCTGCAGGCGGGGGACTTATCAGAATCCGGAAGCCCCCTTTAACAAGGGGACCCCCAGATCCCGCCCCCTGTGTGAATTGGTAATGGGGTGCAAATGTACTCCTACCATTTCACAAAAAAAGTATCAATAAGGTTAAAAAACACAAGAGATGGTTTTTCTGCTTCTTCTTCCATCTTCTGGTCTTCCTTCAGTGTTCTTCTTCTTTCTCCATCTTCTTCCTCCATCTTCTTCTTCTTCATTTTCTTCTTCTCCATCTTCTTCTTCCTCCGCTTTTTCTTGTCCCGCATCTTCCTCCGGCTTCAGTGCGAGTCTTCCACCGTGTGACGCTTCGGTTCTTCTGACACTTCTTATATAACGGAGGGCGGGGCCACCCGGTGACCCCGCCCTCCTCTGACGCACGGGGAATTTACAGGGAATTCCCTGTGGCTTTCCCCGTGCGTCAGAGGAGGGTGGGGTCACCAGGTGACCCCGCCCTCCGTTATATAAGAAGTGTCAGAAGAACCGAAGCGTCACATGGTGGAAGACTCGCACTGATGCGGATCGTGCGGACAGAGCGGAGAAGAAGCAGGAGGAAGATGTGGGACGAGAAGAGCAGAGGAAGAAGAAGATGGAGAAGAAGAAGATGGAGGAAGAAGAAGAACACTGAAGGAAGATCAGAAGAAAGATCTTAATATCCATACCAGACCTGAAGGGCCTGGTATGGAATTTGGGGGGAACCCCCACACCATTTTTTTTAAATTTTGGCGCAGGGTTCCCCTTAATATCCATACCAGATCTGAAGGGCCTGGTATGGAATGTAGGTGGACCCCCATGCATTCATTTATTTTTTTTTTAATTTTGGTTCGGCGTTCCCCCTATAAACAACACACAATAGCATTTGTAATTAGGTCAGCAGCTCCTTTTTTAGGGAGAGGAAGAGGTGGTCAAAGGAGGGGACGAGGTTATCCACCTCGCAGAGGGCGACCTCCCATACACCCCAGCCAACACCTTATTACAGGGAGCCACAGTTCCCAAGGCCCAAGGAAAGAAGATCACGGGAATGTAGGGCTGGATGAAGGATCCCAAAAAAAAGGAGAGAAGTGGATTAGGGGGGATATTCAATTTAAGTGACGTGACTTTGACACATAAAGAAAATAAAATACTGAATCTAGGCTTAAAATGTGGCTTGAAAAGGCCCATTAGCAAATTTGACGTATACAAAGACGTACATAAGTACATGAGGAATCTTAACATCAAATATTTTTTTGGGTAGTAACCTGAATCCAGTATATACCAATAGCCACTCTTCAAGGATAATAGATAGTGGCTTAAGAACAAATCTCTGTTCAACCCGATGAATGCAGCTAACCAACACTTGGAAGTCTTTAAGGGACTGGTCCTTCGTGACCTTGACCGTCTGACTCCCAAAAAGAATGTAAATATTAGACATATACAGGAAGGAATTGAAATGTTGGAAAAAAGGAAAGAGATAATTATAAGACCAGCAAACAAAGGAGGAGGAGTGGTTATTTTGTCTAAGGACTTCTACCATGGCCAAATTTCAGAAATGCTCTCTGATTCTGAGACCTATAGAAAATTAGATAGGGATCCAACCTCTAAATATAGAGATGAGCTGGAAATATTGGTTGATACGGGGTACTGAACTGGTGTCTTATCCGGCAAGGAAAGGAAATACTTACTACCTAGTAGTAGTCGTATACATACAATCTACACCCTTACAAAAATACACAAAGACTCTACACGTCCTCCAGCCGTCCAGAATGGGACAATATCTCGACCAGTTCCTCCAAAAAAGTGTTGTCCAGACTAGGTCTTACCTTAAGGACACCAAAAACTTTTTGAACTTTTTACAGAATGTATATTTAGCAGGTAAAGATGAGGTATTGCTTGTAACTGCTCATGTATCATCTCTCTACGCAATAATACAGCATGATGATGCACTTTTGGCCCTGAATTGGGCTTTAAGTCAGAGAGATGATCTTCCACACAACCAAAAAGTTTTTCTGAGAAATGTTCTAGACTTCTGCTTATCCCACAATTATTTCTGGTACGGGAATAATTTTTTCTCCCAACAAAGAGGTGTTGCTATTGGCACGAAATTCGTGCCCAGTATTGCGAACCTTTTCATGGGAGAATGGGAGGATTAGGTCATTTTTAGTGTAAAAAGAGAAGAATTAATTTTTGATAAACGATACATTGATGACCTGTTTTTCATCTGGGCAGGATCAAGAGGAATTATTGTCAGATAAGCCTAAAATTGAGAGGGAGCATAAAAATAAAAATAAAAATAATAACAAACATCATCTCTAGAAATAGAAAAACGGGTAAACCCATTACATTTATAACCACATTTTCTCAAGAATATAATCAAGTCAGAATAATAAAAAAGAATCTGCCAATATTACATGCAGATAAAGATTTAAATGGAATTCTGCAAGCAGGTTGCCTTTTTTCTAGCCGACGTGCGCCCACACTGGGGACTGCACTATCACCTAGTCTATTTTCATCCAAACAATGCCAACCCACCTGGCTCTCCTATCCTGGCAGTAACCCTTGTAATATAAAAACCTGTAGGTATTGTAACTTATGTGATCTGGATAAAGCATTTGTTGCCACAGCTACAGGTGAGGAGTTTACTATACAGCAATACATCAACTGTGGCACAAACTATGTAATTTACCTGATCACCTGTATTTCATGCAGCCTCCAATATGTAGGCTGTACCACACGTCCTTTGAGAGCCCGTATAGGGGAACATTACTGTGACACAATTAACCCAAATGCTAGAAATAATTTGAATGCAACACGTTACTTTAGGGAATGTCACCAGGGCGATCTCTCCTCTTTCTGCTTTAGAGGAATAGAACGGTTGTCTCACTCGCCCAGAGGAGGTGACAGGGAGAGAAGGCTACTGGGGAGAGAAGCATGGTTAGATTAAAAACTAGATCACCTCAGGGGTTAAACCTGAGGTGGGATCTGGATTTGCACTTACATTAAACATGCCTCTCCCCAGAGCCTCCTCTCTCTTTCTCTCTTTTCCTCCTCTGGTGTCATTTTTCACATACCTGGATTATTATTTTTTACTTTTTGTATCTAATGCTTTTTGTATTTCATGGTGTGTTTTAATCATGTATATGTGCATGAGTGCATGCATAAGTGTGTGCACACATGTACTTATTATCACTATAAGGTGTGTGACAAATAGTGGCACACATATGGATCACCCAATATGCAGTATAGCTGATTCCCCTTTCAACAGATTCAACAGTATCTCTCCAACAGTTCATTCAGAAACTAAATGTTAACAACAATAATATTAAGCTCACAACTCAATGGAGTAGAGAGGAGATTAGATTTTTAGATGTCAATGTATATCGTCAGAATGACAAATTAGAGACAAAAGTCTTTTTTTAAGCCAACATATCGTAACAGTTACCTTCCAATACAGAGTGGACATCATCCACTCTGGTTAAAGAACATCCCCAAGGGTCAGATCATGAAAGAGAAAAGAAATTGCTCCCAGACTGACAACTTCATCTCCCAGTCAAAGGTATTGACAGACAGGTTTGAGGCTAAGGGTAATAACCCACAGTTCCTAGACAGCATAGTGGAGGAGGTACTAACAATACCCAGAGAGGATTGTCTAAGGGAAACAGCCCAGAATAAACAGAATCACAGTTAAGAGTGGGGCTTTATCTCGGGGTTTCATTCACAGTTTAGAGAAGTGGAATCCATTTTTAAAGAACTCCGGCATGTATTACTCTTAGATAAAATGCTCAATACTGTACTCCCTCCTGTGCCCAAATTTACTTACAGAAAAGCACCCAGCTTCGGTTGATTGGCCGAGTCATGGATCCTATTCTATTTGAAACCGGATTATGACGTCGTGAGATCACACCCTCAGTTGAAGTCGGAAGTGACGAAACGCGTCAGCTGTGTGATCTCCATGACAACCGGAAGTGATGTTTGCGTTTCACGGTCAGCTGGGAACCATCAGGAAAGAATCAGCGTGACTGCATTTGATATAGACGGCTTCCTACACAGCAGGACCGGTGACTATGCTACGATTTACTCTTTACACTGCTCTATTGTTTTAATAAGCTACTACATATATTATGTATGGGGGGGCTATTGGCTACAATAAAATTTTGAAAAACAGGATTACGCTATGTGGCAATTTTACTTTTTCTTATGATCCTGCTGCATTGGAGCCATCCATACCTCCATCCTAATAGAATCCTAACTGAATTAGGGGACGCCTTCAAAGTGACAACAAAAGTTTGCCTTAAGGCGCATGAAATAGCAATATCTGGTGAGTGTATACCCTAAGGGGAGTCTTACTCACGTGGTGGCATTCTGGGTATGTGGTGCACGAGTGACAACAACTAGGATCACCGTAATGAGAGCTTCACCCACTTAGAGAAGTCACTTCACCGTTTTTTCTTATATGTGGAATCATATAAAATCTTGTCACATGTGGATGAACTGACATGAGCGCTGCTATGGCATTTTAAGGACATAAGATGTGTTAAACTTTTTGATGCTATTGTTTTCTTTGTTAATGGAATTTACCTATACCAGTGAGTGAGTGAAGGTGATGAATAGTGTGTAATTACTACAGTAATCTGAAGTGTGCTAGCTAAGGGGACTACAGGCAGGGAAATGTGTATGCATATACCCACCAAAAATTAATCCAAAACCAAACCCATCCTGTGATGACTATGTCCACACCATGATAATGGTGAACTATAAAATATGAAACTAAAATGAACCTGAATAGTGTTATGTATAGATATGACTGAGACTCAGTTACCTTGTGTGCGATTCTGTGGATGTAAGCATGCCTGGGATCCCTCTGGTGTGAATGGCCCATGTGAAATGGTCAGCTGGCCAGCCCGAGTAGCTTTTATCCCCGGTAAGGGGCGGGTCCCCACCAACGTCATGAAAACCCGTCAATACGGCAGGAAACGACGACAAACTTTGGCTTTATCTGCGGCATGCAAGTCCGCTGCGGAACCAATCAAGTCCCAGCCCCAACTAGATGGAGAGGGGGAATCCACTCCATGCTCCGGCATGATGACGCACTGAGCAGGGCGCAAGACATGATGCTGAAGCATAGGAGGCAAGGCCCCGCCCCAAGCCTTTTTAAAGGTAGAGGGGGGAAGGGGAGACACTGCCATGCATCGCAGCCCCAGGGTCTATAACCCATCCTGTCGCTCCCCTCTCTCTCTCCCGGACAGGGGGGTCACTCAGGGCTGAAGGAAGTATACTATATTGTATCCTATATAGTGTGTCTAATACCCCTATATTCCAGCAATAAAGGCCAGAGTGTATGACTATAGATATACATATGGCAATTTAAATTTTAAAAGACAGGTGGCTCAATACAAAAAATAAAAATAAAATAAATATTAACCACTTGAGCCCCGGACCATTATGCTGCCTAAGGACCAGAGGTCTTTTTCCAATTTGGCACTGCGTCGCTTTAACTGCTAATTGCGCAGTCATGCAATGCTGTATCCAAACGAAATTTGCGTCCTTTTCTTCCCACAAATAGAGCTTTCTTTTGATGGTATTTGATCACCTCTGCGGTTTTTATTTTTTGCGCTATAAACGGAAAAAGACCGAAAATTTTGAAAAAAAATGATATTTTCTACTTTTTGTTATAAAAAAAATCCAATAAACTAAATTTTAGTCATACATTTAGGCCAAAATGTATTCGGCCACATGTCTTTGGTAAAAAAAATGTCAATAAGCGTATATTTATTGGTTTGCGCAAAAGTTATAGCGTCTACAAACTAGGGTAAATTTTCTGGAATTTACACAGCTTTTAGTTTATGACTGCCTATGTCATTTCTTGAGGTGCTAAAATGGCAGGGCAGTACAAAACCCCCACAAATGACCCCATTTTGGAAAGTAGACACCCCAAGGAAATTGCTGAGAGGCATGTTGAACCCATTGAATATTTATTTTTTTTGTCCCAAGTGATTGAAAAATGACAAAAAAAAAAAAAAAAAAAAATATTTACAAAAAGTTGTCACTAAATGATATATTGCTCACACAGGCCATGGGCCTATGTGGAATTGCACCCCAAAATACATTCAGCTGCTTCTCCTGAGTATGGGGATACCACATGTGTGGGACTTTTTGGGAGCCTAGCCGCGTACGGGGCCCCGAAAACCAATCACCGCCTTCAGGATTTCTAAGGGTGTAAATTTTTGCTTTCACTCTTCACTGCCTATCACAGTTTCGGAGGCCATGGAATGCCCAGGTGGCACAAAACCCCCCAAAATGACCCCATTTTGGAAAGTAGACACCCCAAGCTATTTGCTGAGAGGCATATTGAGTCCATGGAATATTTTATATTTTGACACAAGTTGCGGGAAAGTGACACTTTTTTTTTTTTTTTTTTCATAAAGTTGTCACTAAATGATATATTGCTCACACAGGCCATGGGCATATGTGGAATTGCACCCCAAAATACATTTAGCTGCTTCTCCTGAGTATGGGGATACCACATGTGTGGGACTTTTTGGGAGCCTAGCCGCGTACGGGACCCCGAAAACCAATCACTGCCTTCAGGATTTCTAAGGGTGAAAATTTTTGATTTCACTCTTTACTGCCTATCACAGTTTCGGAGGCCATGGAATGCCCAGGTGGCATAAAACCCCCCCCAAATGACTCCATTTTGGAAAGTAGACACCCCAAGCTATTTGCTGAGAGGCATGGTGAGTATTTTGCAGCTCTCATTTGTTTTTGAAAATGAAGAAAGACAAGAAAAAACATTTTTTTTTTTCTTTTTTCAATTTTCAAAACTTTGTGACAAAAAGTGAGGTCTGCAAAATACTCACTATACCTCTCAGCAAATAGCTTGGGGTGTCTACTTTCCAAAATGGGGTCATTTGGGGGGGTTTTGTGCCACCTGGGCATTCCATGGCCTCCGAAACTGTGATAGGCAGTGAAGAGTGAAATCAAAAATTCACGCCCTTAGAAAGCCTGAAGGCGGTGCTTGGTTTTCGGGGTCCCGTACGCGGCTAGGCTCCCAAAAAGTCTCACACATGTGGTATCCCCGTACTCAGGAGAAGCAGCAGAATGTATTTTGGGGTGTAATTTCACATATTCCCATGGCATGTTTGAGCAATATATCATTTAGTGACAACTTTGTGCAAAAAAAAAAAAAAAAAAAAAAAATTTGTCTCTTTCCCGCAACTTGTGTCGCAATATAAAATATTCCATGGACTCGACATGCCTCTCAGCAAATAGCTTGGGGTGTCTACTTTCCAAAATGGGGTCATTTGGGGGGGTTTTGAACTGTCCTGGCATTTTATGCACAACATTTAGAAGCTTATGTCACACATCACCCACTCTTCTAACCACTTGAAGACAAAGCCCTTTCTGACACTTATTGTTTACATGAAAAAGTTTTTTTTTTTTGCAAAAAAATTACTTTGAACCCCCAAACATTATATATTTTTTTAAAGCAAATGCCCTACAGATTAAAATGGTGGGTGTTTCATTTTTTTTTTCACACAGTAATTGCGCAGCGATTTTTCAAACGCATTTTTTGGGGAAAAAACACACTTTTTTAAATTTTAATGCACTAAAACACACTATATTGCCCAAATGTTTGATGAAATAAAAAAGATGATCTTAGGCCGAGTACATGGATACCAAACATGACATGCTTTAAAATTGCGCACAAACGTGCAGTGGCAACAAAATAAATACATGTTTAAAAGCCTTCAAAAGCCTTTACAGGTTACCACTTTAGATTTACAGAGGAGGTCTACTGGAAAAATTACTGCACTCGATCTGGCCTTCGCGGTGATACCTCACATGCATGGTGCAATTGCTGTTTACATATGACGCCAGACCGCCGCTTGCGTTCGCCTTAGCGCGAGAGCAGGGGGCGACAGGGGTGCTTTTTTTTTTTTTTTTTTTTTTCTTTATTATTTTTTTGCTTTTTTAATCTTACTTTTAAACTGTTCCTTTCATATTTTTTTTTTTTAATCATTTTTATTGTTATCTCGGGGAATGTAAATATCCCCTATGATAGCAATAGGTAGTGACAGGTACTCTTTTTTGAAAAAATTGTGGTCTATTAGACCCTAGATCTCTCCTCTGCCCTCAAAGCATCTGACCACACCAAGATCGGTGTGATAAAATGCTTCCCCAATTTCCCAATGGCGCTATTTACATCCGGCGAAATCTAAGTCATGAAATACTCGTAGCTTCCGGTTTCTTAGGCCATAGAGATGTTTGGAGCCACTCTGGTCTCTGATCAGCTCTATGGTCAGCTGGCTGAATCACCGGCTGCATTCTCAGGTTCCCTGTTGAGACAGGAGAGCCAGAGAAAAACACGGAAGACGGTGGGGGTGGGGGGGCATTCCCTCTCACGGCTTGTAAAGGCAGTCTAGAGGCTAATTAGCCGCTAGGATTGCTTTTACATGAAAGCCGACCGCTGGCTGAAAAGAATGATACCAAGATGATACCTAAACCTGCAAGCATCATTCTGGTATAACCACTCAAAGTCGTGAATGGCGTACCTGAAGACAAAAAAATGGTTAACAATGGTTAACAATAAAGCACAGTAAACAGTAAAGTATAAATAATTACACACCTGAAAAACAAACATGATAAAACATAATAACAATAACAATAACAATAAAACATTGCAGAATAGAATACAGTAAAAAAGAGCAGAACAATAGAGAGAGAGAATAGAGAGAGAGAGAACAATAAAACGACAACTATTTTTTTTTTATTTCATATTATTTTTTTTTTTTTTTACACTTTTTTTGTAACTAACTTTTATAACGGTAACCGGTTCCAGGTTCGGGTCTCTCAAAATGCGATGGCATCTTGGGAGACCCTGTGAAAGTGTGCCTAGTCTGTGCAATGCTGTACTCTACGCTAATACTCAACTAGTGAATGGTAGCGTTCAAAACATTCACCAATGCAAAGACCAGGATTGTCAGGACAGGAGGGACAATAATAGCGGGTGTCACGCCTATATCCGCGCTTGCTGCAGACACAACATCTTTTTTGGGGGGTTCGCTGGGTAGGGGTACTCGGGAGGACATAAAGAAAATGCCTCTCATGCAGCCGACTGCAATTGGTTGGGGATGTGAATGGGGGAAGTATGGGCGCTGCAGAAGCGGTGGGTTCCCAATTAGGATTGGCGAATGCAGCAGGAAGGGCATTATGGGCACGACGGGCCTGTGTTTGTCTTTTTGGTGGCAGCGGGACACTACTTGTGCTTGCCACCTCACCAGCTTGAACTGCACTTATGGGACTCGCCACGTCACCAAGTGTTACTGCAGTGCTGGTTTGACTACGACCGGGGTGTACTAGGCCGCTGGCGCTTGCCAGTTCCCCAAAACACTACCAAAAAACTGTTAGCGATCGCAGGGATCAGGCCTGACTCTGCGAACGCTGCAGTTATGCGTTTAGTGTTTTGTAAGTGACAGTGATCAATCGATACTGCACTTGGGTGGGCTGGGCCGGGCGGAGGGGCAAAACGCAGGTGCTAGCAGGTATCTGGGCTGATCCCGCTAACACTGCGTTTTTGGGAACCCTAAACTGCTGGGGACGCTAGTATAGATCTGATCGGATCAGATATTGATGCGATCAGATACTATACCACTAAGGGAGGTGTACGGTGCGTGCGTGGGTGTTAGCGGTACTGGCGCTAACCTGACGCTGCCTGGGGCTGGTGCTTGCCAGTTCACCAAAACGCTACAAAAAAAACTGTTAGCGATCGCAGGGATCAGGCCTGACTCTGCGAACGCTGCAGTTATGCGTTTAGTGTTCTGTAAGTGACAGTGATCGATCGATACTGCACTTGGGTGGGCTGGGCCGGGCGGAGGGGCAAAACGCAGGTGCTAGCAGGTATCTGGGCTGATCCCGCTAACACTGCGTTTTTGGGAACCCTAAACTGCTGGTGACGCTAGTATAGATCTGATCGGATCAGATATTGATCCGTTCAGATACTATACCACTAAGGGAGGTGTACGGTGCGTGCGTGGGTGTTAGCGGTACTGGCGCTAACCTGACGCTGCCTGGGGCTGGTGCTTGCCAGTTCACCAAAATGCTACCAAAAAAACTGTTAGCAATCGCAGGGATCAGGCCTGACTCTGCGAACGCTGCAGTTATGCGTTTAGTGCCTTGTAAGTGACAGTGATCGATCGATACTGCACTTGGGTGGGCTGGGCGGAGGGGCAAAACGCAGGTGCTAGCAGGTATCTGGGCTGATCCCGCTAACACTGCGTTTTTGGGAACCCTAAACTGCTGGGGACGCTAGTATAGATCTGATCGGATCAGATATTGATCCGATCAGATACTATACCACTAAGGGAGGCGCATGCTGTGTGCGTGGGTGTTAGCGGTACTGGCGCTAATCTGACGCTGCCTGGGGCGACGCATATCACCGCCGGGCGATCGGGGGGCTAAACCTTTATTCGGTAATAAACGGCGGGTGCCCTGACACTATAAAAAAAAAAAAACTAACCAGCGTCAACCGTAACGGTTATACGGTGATCAGTGGTGAAAGGGTTAACTAGGGGGCAATCAAGGGGTTAAAACATTTATTAGGTAGTATATGGGGGTCCCTGACGCTATAAAACGCTGACGGCGAACCTAAATATTTACCTCACTAACTAGCGTCACCAGCGACACTAATACAGCGATCAGAAAAATGATCGCTTAGCGACACTGGTGACAGGGGGTGATCAAGGGGTTAAAACTTTATTAGGGGGAGTTAGGGGGGTATCCTAGACCTACATGGGGGTAACAGTAACTGTGCTAACACAGTAACTGTCACAAACTGACACAGCAGTAATCAGAAAAAAAAAAAAAAAAAAAAACTGCTGGTGTCAGTTTGTGACGGGGGGGGGGGTGATTGGGGGGGATCGGGGGGCGATCGGGGGGGGGATCGGGGTGTAATGTGTGCCTGGCATGTTCTACTGTGTGTGTGTGTGTTGGTGCACTCACATTGCAGTCTTCTCTCCTCGGGCCGGAACGGAAACTACCGACCCGAGGGGAGATGACATCACTTCCTTTGCTGCTGTTTAGCATACAGCAGCAAAGGAGTGTTCCCATTGGCCGGCGGCGATCGCGAGGGGGGGGGCCACGAACGGATGGCCTCCCCCTCGTCTCTGATCGCCGGGGGACAGAACGGGACCGCCTCGGGCGGCGGGGGGGGGTCCGATCGGACCCCCCACCCGCGGAAGGCAAATCACGTACCCTGTACGTGATTTTGCCTGTCCGTGCCGCCTTGCCGACGTACATCGGCGTGAGGCGGTCGTCAAGTGGTTAATATGGATGGGTAATGAATTATATAGATAAGGTGTGGCAGGTCATTAGGAAAGTGGGTGTCTATTCCTTTCACATGGTTTCATGTCCATATCCTTGCAGAGCAGTGTTGGCTGACAAGCATACCCAAGATTCACATGGTCATGACATGGTCGCCTGGTCTTCACCTGGCTGCTGTCTTTGGTCTGGATGGGATTCCTCACCTCAGCCCGGGGGAGATCATCCTCCCTGTCCCCAGTCCTCCCTTGGACATAGGTTGGGCGTCACTATTGGCCCGCATTGTAAGTTATAGACTTTATTTTGAGAGATGGTTCTCCGTTTAAAGGGTATCCTATATTTATAGATATGTTATTGATTTAATTTTAGAGCATTTTACTCCTGATGATTGGCGTGAGCCATAAAACGTGCGTCGAGTATACATCGAACTGATGCCCAGACAAGTTTGGCTCACTAAGAGTAATTGCTTATATTTATATTTCTCTAATTATTATCAATGGATGAGTGTTTTATGAAATTGTACTGTCAATCATGTTGTTTTACTCTGTATAATAATTGTATATTCATACAAGTGAACTGTTATTTACAGCATATTGTGTCCTATACTAAAGAATAATACTTCTTAACTTGATTTGTAATCAATAAACAATTCAATGAACAAGATATTAATTCAGTGACATGTCTCATATCCCATTCCTTCCTCTTTCTTGTTTTACTTTGCTATGTGAACAGCCTCTATTACAGTGGCAGCACTTGGGGCTGCTTAAGTATGCTATAGCACCCCCAAAAATTCTGCTATTACCCCCATCTGCAGAGAGACACAATTCATTGTATAGGTAAGCACAGTGGTGACAAAGGCTGGGAGGCTGCTTGCCATCATGCAGTCTATGTTGTTTGTGCTGCTGCTGGCGCTGGTTCCAGTTAGAAACGCCAGGCAGAGTCCTGTTCACAAGCCAGCAAGCCATGTGTTGTAGCTCCCTCTCTACTGTAATGTCATTGGAACCTGAAGAAAGGAGACATGCTGAGGTGAATGTCCTTCAACTGGGTTGTAGAAATGAGCTGAGTAAAACCTGGTGCAGAGCTGAGTGATGCACACGTGAGTTGTGCAAGAAGGGATGCCGTACTCATACCTCCCAACTTTCTGAAAAGATGAAGAGGGATACCTTTTAGCACAAAGTATGTACATTATCTCACAATAGTGAGTACACCCCTCACATTTTTGTAAATATTTTATTATATCTATTCATGTGACAACACTGAAGTAATGACACTTTGCTACAATGTAAACTAGTGAGTGTACAACTTGTATAACAGTGTAAAATTGCTGTCCACTCAAAATAACTCAACATACAGCCATTAAAGTCTAAACTGCTGGCAACAAAAGTGAGTACACCCCTAAGTAAAAATGTCCAAATTGAGCCCAACGTGTCAATATTTTGTGTGGCCACCATTATTTTCCTTAACCCACTTGGGCATGGAGTTCACCAGAACTTCACATGTTGCCACTGGAGTCCTCTTCCACTCCCCCATGATGACATCACGGAGCTGGTGGATGTTAGAGACCTGATGCTCTTCCACCTTCCATTTGAGGATGCCCCACAGATGCTCAATCGGGTTTAGGTCTGGAGACATGCTTGGCCAGTCCATCACCTTTAACCTCAGCTTCTTTAGCAAGGCAGTGGTCGGGGTCATTATCATGTTGAAATACTGCCCTGCGGCCCAGTCTCTGAAGTGAGGGGATCATGCTCTGCTTTAATATGTCACAGTACATGTTTGCATCATGGTTCCCTCAATGAACTTTAGCTCCCCAGTGCCGGCCTCACTCATGCAGCCCCAGACCATGACACTCCCACCACCATGCTTGACTGTAGGCAAGACACACTTGTCTTTGTACCCCTCACCTGGCTGCTGCCACACACGCTTGACACCATCTGAACCAAATAAGTTTATCTTGCTCTCATCAGACCACAAGACATGGTTCCAGTAATCTGTGTCTGCTTGTTTTCAGCAAACTGTTTGTGGGCTCTCTTATGTATTATCTTTAGAAGAGGCTTCTTTATGGGATGACAGCCATGCAGACCAATTTGATGCAGTGTGCAGCATAAGGTCAGAGCACTGACAGGCTGACCCCCCACCCCTTCAACCTCTGCAGCAATGCTGGCAGCACTCATGTGTCTATTTCCCAAAGACTATAACTAGGAAGGTTGGGGCTTTAAAATGAGGTCTTGGACATCGTGGAGATGACATATATTTATTGATCATAGTGAAATGCACAATCATATCAATACCATAGACCACATATATAAAAGACATTGCAATAAATATCATTTCATAAAGTATTTACAGGCACATATGTATGTGCGAATGTAATACAGACAACAAGAGTACATCAAATATATATCAACTTGGTGCCATGTAGTGGTCATAATTGCTAAATTATACATGCAAAACAAAAAATTCCATATGCATACATGTAATATTGCAGCAGCACTTGCACCGGGAATATGGGTATAAACAATAAAATCATAATTAAAAGCAAAGGATGTTTTGAAGTAAAAGTATACTGTAAACATATGTCTGCATCCCTAAAAGACCGCTTCGTGTGAAAGACATGTCTTTTATATATGTGGTCTATGGTATTGATATGATTGTGCATTTCACTATGATCAATAAATATGTATTGTTTATCCAGTCATCTCTACGATGTCCAAGACCTCATTTTAAAGTCCCAACCTTCCTAGTTATAGTCTTGTATTTAGGGATGGAGGCACACCCTATGTGTGCCTCATTAAAAGTCCCAAATCCCCCCCTTTCTACTAATTCCCAAAGACAACCTCTGGATATGATGCTGAGCACGTGCACTCAGCTCCTTTGGTCAACCATGATGATGCCTGTTTTGAGTGGAACCTGTCCTGGTAAACGGCTGTATGTTCTTGGCCACTGTGCTGCAGCTCAGTTTCAGGGTCTTGGCAATTGTCTTATAGCCTAGACCAGTGATGGCGAACCTTGGCACCCCTGATGTTTTGGAACTACATTTCCCATGATGCTTATGCACTCTGCAGTGTAGTTGAGCATCATGGGAAATGTAGTTCCAAAACATCTGGAGTGCCAAGGTTCACCATCACTGGCCTAGACCATCTTTATGTAGAGCAACAATTCTTTTTTTCAGATCCTCAGAGAGTTCTTTGCCATGAGGTGCCATGTTGAACTTTCAGTGACCAGTATGAGAGAGTGAGAGCGATAACACCAAATTTAACACACCTGCTCCCCCTTCACACCTGAGACCTTGTAACACATGACACCGGGGAGGGAAAATGGCTAATTGGGCCCAATTTGGAAATTTTCACTTAGGGGTGTACTCACTTTTGTTGCCAGCACTTTAGACATTAATGGCTGTGTGTTGAGTTATTTTGAGGGGACAGCAAATTTACACTGTTATACAAGCTGTACACTCACTACTTTACATTGTAGAAAAGTGTCATTTCTGAGGCTGCACAGGGACAGAAGGATTTGGTCTCAGAAGAGGAACATTTGGGAGCTATGACAGTGCAAGAGGGCTGCAGAGGTGATGGGCGTAGTGGTTAGGGGTGCAGAAATGAGTTGTGAAGAGCTAAGGGGTGTAAGTGGGGTGCAAACCTGGGTGGCGCCAGAGGGGTGACGGGGTGAAGAGGTGAGCATCGGAAAAGGGGTGCAGAGGTTGACAGTGGCTTTTTTGGGGTGTTTCTTACTGGGAGGGGGGATGAGTTTACTATGGAAGGGATTTTTGCTTGGTGGGAATTTTTGCCTGGATGCCAGCACTCTGTGTTGTTTGTTAAAGCAATAGTAAACTCTCTTAAAAAAAAAGGGGGTCCCCCTGCAGGTTATGTCATAATGTGCTAGTATGCATCGATAGTGTGCATGATTGGTTTCTGAAACAATTAAAAAATAAATGCATGAAAAACTGAATGTATACTGATGTAAGTTGAACTATACTGAAATGAAGTGCAAACTGTTAGTGCCCTTTCACACGGGTATTCCAATCAGGTGTGCCTGTCTGTTTTTAGGGAGGACTAATTAAAAGCTCCATGCAGTCCTCTGCGTGATGGAACGGAGGTAGTCTGATGTAAATGGACAGCAGAGTCCATTTACATCAGGTGACCCATAGAGCTGTCACAGGTCCGTCCTTGCCAGCCAGGCACAAACTGAATGGGCATAGGTGTCAAAACACTGACATCTGTCCTGTTCAGCTCCGCTTCAGCATGGGATCTGCTCATGGACATCTCGCTGATCAGAGTGGACTCCCCTCTGTGTAAAAGAAGCCTTAGCAAAAAACGACTGAACTGATGGGGCCTGTGTGAAAGAACCTTTCCTTTTTCAGGATAACAATGCTCTGTATTTATGGAGGACCAGCATAGTCTCTCTGGTTGCTCTCCTGATTTGGACTACAAACCTACCCCTTTTGCTCATCTTCATTAAATAAACCTAAGTGTGTTTTGTAACTCACAGAAGAAAGTTTGGAAAGCTAATAACATAACAGTTACATTACAGTTCAGTATACAGGAAGTTACAAGGATACTGGATTCTTTCAAGATCAACAGGTATATTTCTGTACTTGTTAGCTGCAATATATCACAGTTTTGTTCTTGGGTTTAGATATACTGTACTTAAACATATAGCCACTTGTAAATGGGCAGAGGCTGAAAGCAAATTACATGAATATGGACCTGTCACCCGTAGCAACCAGATTCCATACGGTTCAGTGAGGTGCAATTTGAGCTCAATCACTTTGAATGGGCTCAGATCGCAGCATGCACTACTTTTGGAAGCTCACTGCAAGTGGATTGCATGACACTTCTGTACCATGCGAACTGGTGCAGGCAAAGGTACTGTTTGCAACCTGCATTGAGAGTCTCAATATGTTAATATTGACACCTGCTGCAGATCGCTACTGTAGTGCGTTTTAAATGTGGGAAATGCACACGAAATGCAGGTTTCCTACACTGTGTTCTGATGTGAATGGGTCCTGAATGTAAGTGACTGAAAACTGACAGCTTGCTACAGGATTTTGTGGATTTTGGAAACGATAAACTTTTTTGCAGATATTAAACATGCTGTGTTACAAGTTTACAGTGATGCAATTCTTTTTTTGAGGGGGTTTATATAAGGTTTACCAAGTCAGTATACATCAGGCCAATGTTGTTCCCATCCATTCATCTGTTCTTTCCCAAGCACGTAACTCACATAACACCACCTTGTGCCTTCCATCCATCAGCAAACAATCTCTACTGTTTTCAAACATAGCATGTTCAGGTTTCATTTACACTCCACTGCTGAGCACACATTACTAATGGTGCTAAATTAGCAGCTGACAACGTCGTTTTTTTTGTACATATTTTACTCTGAAAGGCTAACCTTAAAGAAAGCCTGTACTGAGAGAAATAAAGTGGCTGCCATTGCTTACCTGCTCCTTTAAAATACTAGTTGCCTGGCTGAATCTGACTTAGTGCTTTAAATCACCGGTCCCCAACCTTTTTTGCTCCAGGGACCAGTTTCATGGCAACCAACTCTCCTAAGGACCGGGGGCTTGCGCTCCCCCTCCTGGGGGAGGATGGAGGTTGTGGTAGACGGGACAGGGATGGGATATTCACAAAGTCTGTCCTCAGTCCCCTTCACACCAAAGCCCCCCTCCCTTTACAGCACAGTCCCCCCTTTATATCAGTATCCACAGTCCCCCTTTACATTACAGTTCCCCATTTAAAGCAGTCCCACAGTGTCCTCAATTCCCCTTCACATCACAGCTCCCCTTTACATTACAGTGCCCCTTTACAGTGCCGTCCCCTTTACATGTAATGTTTACGTTTAATGTAACGGGGACTGCTCTGTAAAGGAGGCACTATATTGTAAAGGGGGCTGTGATTTAAAGGGGACTGCACTGTAAAGGGGGTACTGTAATGTAAATTCGGGGGCTGTGATTTAAAGGGGCACTGTGATATAAAGGGGACTGCACTGTAAAGGGAGACTGTAACTGTGTTCCCTTTGCAGTGCAGTCCCCTTTGTATTAAAGTGCCCCCTTTACATCACAGCCCCCCCCCCCCCTTTATATTACAGTGCGCCTGCAGTCTGCCCCTCCCCTCCATTCCCTGGCTATCTGCATACTTCTTATGTATTACACGTCTCCTCCAAGGCGAAGACCAAAGAAGGACACCTAGAGGACCCCCGAAGGCCGTTTGAAGCACTTGGCTAAAATTTTTCATGCTGTTACCTTACAGCAGTAAGTTGAGAGGCTAGTGCACACAGAGGTGTCATCACATTGAATTGGCTAGGAATCAGCCATTCATTCACTGTTCTTGGTGAAGGGATTTATCACTTACCCATCAACTTTTGATTGACTTATGAATTTCTATTTTGTTTGATTGCTATTTTGTGCATAGAGTGGCACATGGGACATTTGATTTTATTGCACTTTATCTATTATTCATCCACCTGTTGTTTTTACACATGTATACCATGTTTGTCACCAATTTACTTTGAATCACATTTACATTTTGTTTGCACAATACACTTGCATTTATTGATGCTCTTTGCACTTGCACTTTAAGCGGAAGTTTTTCATCTATTACATACTATCTGGTATTCAACAGCGCAGCACCACTAGTATTACACTTTTATTTTCATCTGCCATGGATAAGCTGAACGGTGTTTGCCGCAGTTGTTTTATATTGTATCTAGTCTCAATTGACAGCGCGAGAGTATCAAAAATTAATTTGTCATTCCCCTACATGTGCAGAAGTGCAGTCATCTCGGCAGGGGCAGCCCATCTATTAAGGGCGCATGGGCGCCACCCCCCTATCCATGCATCTGTCCCCTTTCAGGATGCCAGGTGCATGGATTCCAATGCACGGTGGTTGTATTTGAAGCAGAGGCTCTATTAGGCTTTAAAATAGGGTGGGCTTGGGGCGCAGAGGATGCGCTCACAGCCCACCCAGGTGTGTTACAACAGCGAATGAATATTCGCTATTGTAACACTGATCCGACTCCCGGCCAATCAGGAAGCGGGTTTTGACACCTGTCACGCAATTGACTGAAAGGACAGGTGATCCTATTGGATGCCTAGGAAGAGGGGAAGGTACCGCCAGCTGCTGGGGGGGTGGTTGTTTGCCGCTCCCCCAAAAAAATACCAGCCGCCATTGCATCCCGGCACACAGTGTGCCAGAATGTAAACTAAACTGCACGTTTGCAGCTAAGAATACATTGTAGAGGTGATTGGTAAGTGTATTTAATTTCAGAAGAGACAGTGCACTTCTGCAATAAAAAGCCTGTCTGTTTGCAATTTTTTACTTTTTCCTTCAGTTCCACTTTAAGGGAAGGTAGGGTCCTTCTTTGAGTGTCTGTGTCACTGCCTCTGTTATGTGGATACTTCTTATTGGCTGTCCATTGCTGGGGTCCTCTCAGGATTCAGAAGAAATTCTGCAGATAGTAAAGTCAGCACAAGGGGACTTCCTACAGGCCTCAACATGTTCACCTGCATTGATGGATTACCAGTCTCAGCACCCAGAAATGGAGCTGGTGAGGGACTGAGACAGCGGGCATACCTGAGTATAAATTGCTTTACAAGGTAATAATTGAAAACAGATGAATGAGTTAGAGGGATGGAGGATACATTTTGCCCAGAGATTGAGTTAAAATTGCTAACACCAATCACAATCATGACTGTCAAAATTACCAATGCTGCTGCGGACCTTTCCATGTGTGACATTGTATTTAACTTAGCTTGGCAGCTAGTTGATTGCGCTGTCCCCATTTTATATCCAGACTAATCACCCTTTAATTTTTGATAAAGTGACATTAACCACTTCAGCCCCGGAAGGATTTACCCCCTTCCTGACCAGAGCACTTTTTACAATTTGGCACTGCGTCGCTTTAACTGCTAATTGCGCGGTCATGCAATGCTGTAACCAAACGAAATTTGCGTCCTTTTCTTCCCACAAATAGAGCTTTCTTTTGATGGTATTTGATCACCTCTGCCGTTTTTATTTTTTGCGCTATACACGGAAAAAGACCGAAAATTTTGAAAAAAAATGATATTTTCTACTTTTTGTTCTAAAAAAAATCCAATAAACTCAATTTTAGTCATACATTTAGGCCAAAATGTATTTGGCCACATGTCTTTGGTAAAAAAAATGTCAATAAGTGTATATTTATTGGTTTGCGCAAAAGTTATAGCGCCTACAATCTAGGGTACATTTTCTGGAATTTACACAGCCTTTAATTTATGACTGCCTATGTCGTTTCTTGAGGTGCTAAAATGGCAGGGCAGTACAAAACCCCCACAAATGACCCCATTTTGGAAAGTAGACACCCCAAGGAAATTGCTGAGAGGCATGTTGAGCCCATTGAATATTCATTTTTTTTGTCCCAAGTGATTGAATAATGACAAAAAAAAAAAAAAAATTACAAAAAGTTGTCACTAAATGATATATTGCTCACACAGGCCATGGGCATATGTGGAATTGCACCCCAAAATACATTTAGCTGCTTCTCCTGAGTATGGGGATACCACATGTGTGGGACTTTTTGGGAGCCTAGCCGCATACGGGGCCCCGAAAACCAATCACTGCCTTCAGGATTTCTAAGGGCGTACATTTTTGATTTTACTCCTCACTACCTATCACAGTTTTGAAGGCCATAAAATGCCCAGATGGCACAAACCCCCCCCCCAAATTACCCCATTTTGGAAAGTAGACACCCCAAGCTATTTGCTGAGAGGCATGTTGAGTCCATGGAATATTTTATATTTTGACACAAGTTGCGGGAAAGTGACAATTTATTATTTTTTTTTTTGCACAAAGTTGTCACTAAATGATATATTGCTCACACAGGTCATGGGCATATGTGGAATTGCACCCCAAAATACATTCTGCTGCTTCTCTTGAGTACGGGGATACCACATGTGTGGGACTTTTTAGGAGCCTAGCCGCGTACGGGACCCCGAAAACCAATCACCGCCTTCAGGATTTCTAAGGGTGTACATTTTTGATTTCACTCTTCACTGCCTATCACAGTTTCGGAGGTCATGGAATGCCCAGGTGGCACAAACCCCCCCCAAATGACCCCATTTTGGAAAGTAGACACCCCAAGCTATTTGCTGAGAGGCATGGTGAGTATTTTGCAGCTCTCATTTGTTTTTGAAAATGAAGAAAGACAAAAAAAAAAATTTTTTTTTTTCTTTTTTTAATTTTCAAAACTTTGTGACAAAAAGTGAGGTCTGCAAAATACTCACTATACCGCTCAGCAAATAGCTTTGGGTGTCTACTTTCCAAAATGGGGTAATTTGGGGGGGGTTTGTGCCACCTGGGCATTCCATGGCCTCCGAGACTGTGATAGGCAGTGAAGAGTGAAATCAAAAATTTACGCCCTTAGAAAGCCTGAAGGCGGTGCTTGGTTTTCGGGGTCCCATACGCGGCTAGGCTCCCAAAAAGTCTCACACATGTGGTATCCCCGTACTCAGGAGAAGCAACAGAATGTATTTTGGGGTGTAATTTCACATATTCCCATGGCATGTTTGAGCAATATATAATTTAGTGACAACTTTGTGCAAAAAAAAAAAAAAAATTTGTCTCTTTCCCGCAACTTGTGTCACAATATAAAATATTCCATGGACTCGACATGCCTCTCAGCAAATAGCTTGGGGTGTCTACTTTCCAAAATGGGGTCATTTGGGGGGGGTTTTGAACTGTCCTGGCATTTTATGCACAACATTTAGAAGCTTATGTCACACATCACCCACTCTTCTAACCACTTGAAGACAAAGCCCTTTCTGACACTTTTTGATTACATGAAAAAATTATTTTTTTTTGCAAGAAAATTACTTTGAACCCCCACACATTATATATTTTTTTTAAAGCAAATGCCCTACAGATTAAAATGGTGGGTGTTTAATTTTTTTTTTTCACACAGTATTTGCGCAGCGATTTTTCAAACGCATTTTTTGGGGAAAAAACACACTTTTTTACGTTTTAATGCACTAAAACACACTATATTGCCCAAATGTTTGATGAAATAAAAAAGATGATCTTAGGCCGAGTACATGGATACCAAACATGACATGCTTTACAATTGCGCACAAACGTGCAGTGGCAACAAAATAAATACATTTTTAAAAGCCTTTAAAAGCCTTTACAGGTTACCACTTTAGATTTACAGAGGAGGTCTACTGCTAAAATTACTGCCCTCGATCTGACCGTCGCGGTGATACCTCACATGCATGGTGCAATTGCTGTTTACATTTGACGCCAGACCGACGCTTGCGTTCGCCTTAGCGCGAGACCAGGGGGGACAGGGGTGCTTTTTTTTTTTTTTTTTTTTTTTTTTCTTTATTATTTTTTTGCTTTTTTATCTTATTTTAAAACTGTTCCTTTCATTTTTTTTTTTTTTTTTAATCATTTTTACTGTTATCTCAGGGAATGTAAATATCCCCTATGATAGCAATAGGTAGTGACAGGTACTCTTTTTTGAAAAAATTGGGGTCTATTAGACCCTAGATTTCTCCTCTGCCCTCAAAGCATCTGACCACACCAAGATCGGTGTGATAAAATGCTTCCCCAATTTCCCAATGGCGCTATTTACATCCGGCGAAATCTAAGTCATAAAATGCTCGTAGCTTCCGGTTTCTTAGGCCATAAAGATGTTTGGAGCCACTCTGGTCTCTGATCAGCTCTATGGTCAGCTGGCTGAATCACCGGCTGCATTCTCAGGTTCCCTGTTGAGACAGGAGAGCCAGAGAAAAACACGGAAGACGATGGGGGGGGGCATTCTCTCCCACTGCTTGTAAAAGCAGTCTAGAGGCTAATTAGCCGCTAGGATTGCTTTTACATGAAAGCCGACCGCTGGCTGAAAAGAATGATACCAAGATGATACCTAAACCTGCAAGCATCATTCTGGTATAACCACTCAAAGTCGTGAATGCTGTACCTGAAGACAAAAAAATGGTTAACAATAAAGCACAGTAAACGATAAAGTATAAAAAATTGCATACCTGAAAAGCAAACATGATAAAACATAATAACAATAAAACATTGCAGAATAGAATACAGTAAAAAAGAGCAGAACAATAGAGAGAATAGAGAGAGAGAGAATAGAGAGAGAACAATAAAACGACAACTATTATTTTTTATTTTATATTTTTGTTTGTGTTTTTTTTTTTTTTTTTACACTTTTTTTGTAACTGTAACTTTTATAACTGTAACCGGTTCCAGGTTCGGGTCTCTCAAAATGCGATGGCATCTTGGGAGACCCTGTGAAAGTGTGTCCTAGTCTGTGCAATGCTGTACCCTACGCTAATACTCAGCTAGTGAATGGTAGCGTTCAAAACATTCACCAATGCAAAGACCAGGATTGTCAGGACAGGAGGGACAATAATAGGGTGTCACGCCTATATCCGCGCTTGCTGCAGACACAACATCTTTTTTGGGGGGGTTCGTTGGGTAGGGGTACTCGGGAGGACATAAAGAAAATGCCTCTCATGCAGCCGACTGCATTTGGTTGGGGATGTGAATGGGGGAAGTACGGGTGCTGCAGAAGTGGTGGGTTCCCAATTAGGATTGGCGAATGCAGCAGGAAGGGCACTATGGGCACGACGGGCCTGTGTTTGTCTTCTTGGTGGCAGCGGGACACTACTTGTGCTTGCCACCTCACCAGCTTGAACTGCACTTATGGGACTCGCCACGTCACCAAGTGTTACTGCAGTGCTGGTTTGACTACGACCGGGGTGTACTAGGCCGCTGGCGCTTGCCAGTTCACCAAAACGCTACCAAAAAAACTGTTAACGATCGCAGGGATCAGGCCTGACTCTGCGAACGCTGCAGTTATGCGTTTAGTGTTTTGTAAGTGACAGTGATCGATCGATACTGCACTTGGGTGGGCTGGGCTGGGCCGGGCGGAGGGGCAAAACGCAGGTGCTAGCAGGTATCTGGGCTGATCCCACTAACACTGCGTTTTTGGGAACCCTAAACTGCTGGGGATGCCAGTATAGATCTGATCGGATCAGATCAGATATTGATCAGTTCAGATACTATACCACTAAGGGAGGTGTACGGTGCGTGCGTGGGTGTTAGCGCTACTGGCACTAACCTGACGCTGCCTGGGGCTGGTGCTTGCCAGTTCACCAAAACGCTACCAAAAAAACTGTTAGCGATCGCAGGGATCAGGCCTGACTCTGCGAACGCTGCAGTTATGCGTTTAGTGTTTTGTAAGTGACAGTGATCGATCGATACTGCACTTGGGTGGGCTGGGCCGAGCCGGGCGGAGGGGCAAAACGCAGGTGCTAGCAGGTATCTGGGCTGATCCCGCTAACACTGTGTTTTTGGGAACCCTAAACTGCTGGGGACGCTAGTATAGATCTGATCGGATCAGATATTGATGTGTTCAGATACTATACCACTAAGGGAGGTGTACGGTGCGTGGGTGTTAGCGCTACTGGCACTAACCTGACGCTGCCTGGGGCTGGTGCTTGCCAGTTCACCAAAACGCTACCAAAAAAACTGTTAGCGATCACAGGGATCAGGCCTGACTCTGCGAACGCTGCAGTTATACGTTTAGTGTTTTGTAAGTGACCGTGATCGATCGATACTGCACTTGGGTGGGCTGGGCCGAGCCGGGCGGAGGGGCAAAACGCAGGTGCTAGCAGGTATCTGGGCTGATCCCGCTAACACTGTGTTTTTGGGAACCCTAAACTGCTGGGGACACTAGTATAGATCTGATCGGATCAGATATTGATCCGTACAGATACTATACCACTAAGGGAGGCGTATGCTGCGTGCGTGGGTGTTAGCAGTACTGGCGCTAATCTGACGTTGCCTGGGGCGACGCATATCACCGCCGGGCGATCAGGGGGCTAAATCTTTATTCGGTAATAAACGGCGGGTGCCCTGACACTATAAAAAATAAACAAACTAACCAGCGTCACCCGTAACGGTTATACAGTGATCAGTGGTGAAAGGGTTAACTAGGGGGCAATCAAGGGGTTAAAACATTTATTAGGTAGTATATGGGGGTCCCTGTCGCTATAAAACGCTGACGGCGAACCTAAATATTTACCTCACTAACTAGCGTCACCAGCGACACTAATACAGCGATCAGAAAAATGATCGCTTAGCGACACTGGTGACGGGGGGTGATCAAGGCGTTAAAACTTTATTGGGGGGGTTAGGGGGGTATCCTAGACCTAAAGGGGGCCTAACACTCACTGTCCTAACACTGTAACTGTCACAAACTGACACCAATACAGTAATCAGAAAAAAAAAAAAAAAAAACCTGCTTGGTGTCAGTTTGTGACAGGGGGGGGTGATTGAGGGGGGGATCGGGGGCGATCGGGGGGGGGATCGGGGTGTTTTGTGTGCCTGGCATGTTCTACTGTGTGTGTGTGTTGGTGCACTCACATTGCAGTCTTCTCTCCTCGGCCCGGAACGGAAAATACCGAGCCGAGGAGAGATGACATCATTTCCTCTGCCTCTGTGTACAATACAGAGGCAGGGAAATGATCCCATTGGCTGGGAGCGATTGCGAGGGGGGGGCCACGAATGGATGGCCTCTCCCTCACCACCGATCGCCGGGGGAGATTTGCCGACCGCCGCAGGCACCGGGGGGGGGTCTGATCGGACCCCCCACCCGCGGGCAGGCAAGGACGTACCTGTAAGTCCTTTTGCCTGCCCGTGCCGCTCTGTCGACGTATATAGTCGTGCGGCGGTCGGCAAGTGGTTAACAAAAACACGTTTACATCTCACAGTGCATTATCTTTGTTGTCTTCAGATACCCACAATTGTGCTCCTATCTCAGGAAATAATATACTTTTGGCTAAAAACTTTCAGTATAACATTGAGTCCTTTGAGGAAGTATTCAGTAATCAAATTCAACAGCTTCTGACAACACTTGCCATTTATTATTTTGGGGAAACAGTAGACAGGAAATGAGTTGTGTAAATCCCTTTACTCACAATACCATCTTAGTTTTAAATATACAGTACTGTAAAAAGTTTTAGGTAGGTGTGAAAAAATGCTGTATATAAAGAATGCATTCAGAAATGGAATTGATATTATTTTACTTTTATCAATTAACAAAATGGACAAAAGAGGAATCCAAATCAAATCAACATTTTGGTGTGACCACCCTTTGCCTTTAAAACAGCAACAATTCTTTAATTCTTGTAGTTACACTTGCACACAGTTTTTGATGGAATTCGGCAGGTAGATTGTTTCAAACATCTTGGAGAACTAACCACAGATCGTCTTTGAATGTATGCTGCTTCAAATCCTTCTGTTCCTTCATGTAATCCCAGACAGACTTGATGATGTTGAAATCAGGGCTCTGTGTGAGCCAAACCATCACTTCCAGGATTCCTTGTTCTTCTTTACACTGAAGATAGTTCATAATGACATTGGCTGTATGTTTGGGGTCGTTGTCCTGCTGCAGAACAAATTTGGGGCTTGGCATGATGGATATTTATCTGCCTGTATTTCTCAGCTTTGAGGATACCATTGAACCTGACCAAATGTCCAACTCCATTTGCAGAGATGCAGCCCCAAACTTGCAAGGAACCTCCACCATACTTCCCTGTTGCCTGCAGACACTCCAGCCCCTCTGGGAATATACTGCCTCCTACTATATATACTATATATCCTACTAATATTTCAAAATTTGGCTGCTGTTTTTCCGCACACCAGTTCCTATGTATTATTGCACAGTTGAGTCACTTAGCCTTGTTTCTGTGTCCTATGCGTGAAAACATAGGAACTGGGGTACAGAAAAATGGCAGCAGGTGCCCTGGACTAATGAATCAAAATGTTAAATATTTGGTTGTAGCAGGAGGCAGTTTGTTCACTGAAGGGCTGGAGAGCGGTACAATAATGAGTGTCTGCAGGTAACAGTGAAGCATGGTGGAGTTTCCTGGAAAGTTTGAGGCTGCATTTCTGCAAATGGATTTTGAGATTTGGTCAGGATCAATGGTGTCCTCAATTTTGAGAAATACAGACAGATACTTATCCATCATGCCATACCATCAGGGATTCATGTGATTGGCCCCACATTTATTCTGCAGCAGGACAATTACCTCAAACATACAGCCAAAGCCATTAAGGACTAGCTTCAGTATAAAAAAGAACAAAGAAGAACAAGGAGTCCTAGAAGTGCTGGTTTGGCCCACACAGAGCCCTGATCTCATCATCGAGTCTGTCTGAGATCACAAAGAGAGACAGAAGGATTTGAGGCAGCCTACATTCACAGAAGATCTGTGGTTAGTTCTTCAAGATGTTCGTAACAACCTACCTGCCGAGTTTCTTCAAAAACTGATGCAGTTTTGAAGGCAAAGGGTGGTCACACCAAATATTGATTTGATTTGGATTTCTCTTCTGTTCTTTTACTTTCCATTTTGTTGCTAAAAATAAACTAATAACATAATAAAAGATTCTAAACTTTTGCATGGTGCTGTATATTCAGACAGTTGTATGTTTCTTTATTAATGTTTTTAAAGTTTAATATAATATAATATAATATATTCAATATAAATTAACTCATTAAAGAAAAACAAAAAAAAAAACAAAGCAGAACAGATGTACAAATGCAACAATAGTTTGTAATGTGCTTGGTCAACAATGTTAAAGAAGTATTAGAGGTTGTTTAAATGTCATCTGTGCAGATCACACCCATACTGGAAACCTCTTTAGAGATAGCCTCGTTCACTTATCCTTTCCCAGTCATCGCTGTCTGGCTTAGACATCAAAGGTTATCCCTGAGATGTAATGACCGGATGGCATTACAGTGGTGGCAGTGTCTTATGAAGCTGCTTTTTGTTTCATATTTGGCAACAAGGCAAGGCTGTAATTATTACAGGTGATTCCAATTGAGATTAGAACAAGATGAGAACCAAACCCTCATCTACCCTGATCACAGCCCTGCGACTCTCTTCCTTTGATATTAACCTGCAAGAGAACAAAATGGGTTGTGACATGGGACACTTCCTGCCTTAAATAGGATGCTGAAAGATGACTCCAGCAATAACAAGTGCTTTAGGGCCATAGAGAGGTTGCTGCTGCATTCATTTGTCAGAGTTTCACAAATAACGCTTACCAGCAATCTACCCAACATGGTTAACACAAAGGACAGACAAATGACCAAAATCATTACACCATGCTTAATAGAAAAAAACATTTAAATGTATGTAAATGTACGCTGCAGCATATTTGGGGGATCCTTGGGCCCTGATGGCCTGGTGAAAGCTCTGGCTAATATTACTACTCTGTGCTTTGGTGTTAATTGTACTTCTGAGAACTTACATACCAGTTTTTATTTTTGATGCACTGTTAATTCGGCAAACTGTATGTTTGTAATTGCTTAATAAAGCAAACAAAAAAAAAAGCTAACTGATCAGCACCATAAAGTGGAACTTCCTGTTTTAAAAAAAAGTAAACAAACAGACAATTATAAGCCCAGAAGTCCAGCACTCTCCTCATTGGAGCCAATCCTTGACCAGGCTTTCACCATCTTGAATGTGGGAGCCAGCTGTGAATTCCAGCTGTTTCAAAGCCTCCTCTCCACTGTGCATGCGCAAGATCTCACTGTGCTTTCATACTGGTCCCATAGTCTCCTGGGACATGTGACATGTTCCAGGAGGCTGCAGGCAGTCAGAGGGGCAGTCCAAGCTGACATAATTCTAGCCTAGGTGAGAATTAAGAAAGCAGGAGTGGGTACCTAAAGACCGCTCCCAAAAACAAAACAAAAAAAACACCAGATGTGGGAACCCTAGATGGGGTTCCCATGATAACCTGAAAAAGGCAGCTCCTCTGAAAACAATGGGAGGGTGCCACTCACATGTTTTCTCTCATTCAGCGATCACAGAGTTCTACCAACTTATCGCAGTGCAGGTGCAATCGCAAGCGTGAATGCGCCCTAATACAGTAGTATAGGTGTTTTCTAGTATACAGACATTTCAATCAAAATGTTTTATTCATATTGTACTCTGCCTTCCTTAAGCTGGAGTGTCTCTAGTCTAAAGTTAGCCATACACTAGTAGAATTGAATTCAACATTTTTCATTTAAAAAAGGTTGTATGATTTTCTAATCATCAGTGGGGTCAAATTGACTTTCATTTTTGACCACAAAGAAGAGAAAATTTCAAGGAGCAAGATGGAAAAATGTTCTCCAATGAATAGATTTCTAACATTATATGTGGTTTTTATTTAGGAAAGACCATTCATCCCAAAATTTAATGTTAATGCAAATACATTTTGAAGTACTTTTGACCGACATTTGTCAAGTCATTTTCCCTGAGTACCCTTTCTCTGCTGCTAGATGTCCTCAATCTGAAGGCTGACATCATTTAACCACTACTTTTGAACCCAGGTCCTTATGGACCTGCTCCAGCCTGTGACCAGACAGTGTAATTAATAGCAGCACCGTGATGAGCTAATCTCTTTATCACTCTACCTAATCTTCCTATAACCATGCTTCTTAGCAGCATACAGTATAACTTGATTGGCTAATTGTGCTGCTTCTTCCTCACATTCAAGCCCTGCTGTTCAGGGACTGCAAGAGGCTGATACCAGGCCAAATATAGGTGCTTACACTGCTTGAATTTCAAAAATACATTTAATGATGGCACTAACATGGCACTGACAAATGTACTATATACAGTGGTGTAGACACGGTATACAGACACGGTTTTTGGTTTATCCAGCTGCATTTGCTCAGTGCAACTTATAACATCCAAGTGAAATATAACACCAACATGTCAGAAAAAAAAATCCAGAAATTCAAAAACAGAATCATTGAGTTGGAAAAAGCATCACCCCCTTGTGTCAGTATTTTGTTGAACCACCTTTCGCTTTATTTACAACCTTTTGTCTGTTGGGATATGTCTCTACTAACTTTGCACATCAAGACTTTGCAATATTTGCCCACTCTTCTTTACAAAACTGCTTAATTTTAGTTAAATTTGATGGTGACCATTTGTGCACTGAAAGTCATTCCACAAATTTTCAATGGGGTTTAAGTCTGGACTCTGACTAGGCCATGCAAGGACATTTTTCTCCTTCAATCATTGTGTGCTCATACGTGCTGTGTGTTTTGGGTCATTGTCATGCTGGAATGTAAACTTTCTTCCCATTGTCAACTTTCTGGTAGAGGCCAGCAAGGTTTCCTCAAAAATGTGACGTCATTTTGCCCCATCCATTTTTCCTTCTATCCTGACAAGTGCTCTAGTCCCTGCTGCAGAGAAACCCCCCTATAACAGGATATTACTACCTTCATGCTTTACTGTAAGAATGGTGTTATTTGGATGGTGAGATGTATAGGATTTCCGCCAGACATATCATTTGGTGTTGAGGCCAAATAATTCAATATTAGTCTCATCTAACAATAACACCTTTTTTTTCATTTAGCCTCAAAATCTTCAAGGTGTGTTTTGGAAAAGCTCAGTCGTGACTGCAAGTGACCTTTCTTGAGGAGTGGCTTTTTTCTTTCAACTCTCCCATACAAGACACATTTGTTGAGAATTTGTGATATTGTTGTCACATTCACACAATGACCACGCATTTGTCATAAATCTCTGCACCTGTTTCAGAGTTGCTGTAGGCCTCTTGGTAGCCTCTCTGACTAGTTTCCTCCTGGCACTTTCATCCAGTTTGGAGCAACGTCCTGATCCAGGGAGGATCTGTGTTGTACCAAATACCTTCCACTTCTTAATAATAAACAAAGTGCATTGACAAAGCCTTTAAAACATTTTTGTATCCATCTTCTGACTTGTGCCTGTCCACACCTTTATCCCAGTGATCTTTTGCCAGTGCCTTGCCACCCATAGTTGATTGTTCGCTTCAGTTGCAATATCAGGGACTGAAATGCTCCAGGAAAGCTCTTTTCATGTTGAGCTAATCAAAATGACCATAGCTGAACACAGTTGAAAGTCAAATGGCTTTGTGTGCCATTGAAAAGGTGATTGAGTTTACACATCATTTTTAGGAGGATGGTGATCCTTTTTCCAACTCAGTGATTTTGTTTTTTATTTTTTTTATTTTTTTTCTGACATGTTGGTGTTATATATATAATCATTTGGATATTATAGGTTGCACTGAGTAAATACAGCTGGAGAAAACAAAAACTTTGTCTGTCTTCATTTCAGGCTGCGAAGCAACAAAATGTGATTATTTTAAAGGGGGTGATTCTTTTATATACCCAATTGTAATATGTAATATACATAATTTGTCTCTGTTAATTTTTTGGAAAAAAAAATTCACAGGATAAACTCATCTATATATATATTGTGCTAATAATTGTTAACAATCAGGATTTTCAAAACTCTACAAACACTACACTTACACTGCTATCATATTTGAAAGAGTATACTTGAGATTTTCACAGCTAGAACATCCTACTTGCATAATACTTCAATCTCTCATCAAAAATGTGCAGACGTTTTGAGGTCTGGTACAATTTGCCAGTAATCTGGTTATCTTTAAACTGCTTGAGATAATGGAATCACTGCCACCTCTCACATATAGAAAACATGATGTTAAAAAGAGACCTGTGATGCAATTTTTCACCCAGTCACTAATCAAATTTACAGAACTTTGAATGTGACAAAGATAAACCAAGAGAGAGGAAATTACACAGCACACTTATCTGACATTACAATACTACTGTCTACCTACTGACCCTGTTAGATGGTCTATGAAAATATTTCTGCGGTAGATTTCATAGAACTGAGATTAAGTTAAACTGAATGAATGTCCTGAAGACCTTAACACAGATACAAAGGTTGATTTACTAAAGGAGTATAGGCTGTTTAGTTAGCAAAGTCGGTTTTCACTTTGCAAAGGAATTTTCACTTAGCTTAGGGAATAAAGTAAGCTCCACTGATTTCAGCCATCCAATCATGTAGAAGCAAACATCCTGTTTTTTTTTTTAGATTTCCTTGGACATTATTTAGTATTCTTTGCAAAGGGAATTTTCACTGCATTGACTAAGCAACGGAAAAAAGGATCTTGCAAAGTGGAGATTCGCTTTGCTAAATGAACAGCCTAAACCCCTTTAATAAATCAACCACAATGTGAGATTCCCAATGGATGAAGCAGTACAAAACATATCAAATGTTCTTTGAGTGCACTATACAGTAAACCTACCTATATTTTTCTGCATAGAAAGGCTTGCAGAAATCCATTTAGAGAATTTTTGGCTTTTTGCACGTATTTTCCAAAGAAGCTAATTACATTTTACTTTCCTTCTGCTAGTGCAAAGGAAAGAAAAAACAGATAATCATTTTAGTTGATGAATGTAGCTCTAAGTTTGTAAAGGTAAATCTACCTCCCTAGATACTTTGTGAATGTCCAGGAGAACTTTAAAGTATATATAAACCCAATTACTAAAATCCCATATACTCTATGCTTTAACATGTTAATTTAATTCTATAAGTTTTTTTTTAAATCTGCAGCTGTCATTAAAATACTACTTGGTGATCCTGTTATGAAGACTCTTGTTAAGGCACTTCCTGTTATAGAATTCAAATAGAGATCTGTGGCCTTATCAATACACATTAGGCAGGCTTTGTCCACTGTTGTCACCATCAGGAAACTCACTCTGAGAAATTCCACTCATTGCTGAAGTTCATATAGACAGAAAGTGGCTAAAGAGCCAAAGGAGATCTTTTATAAATCCTGTATTATAATAGTAATAAGCAATTACCGTATTTATCGGTGTATAACACATACTTTTTTCCCCTTAAAATCAGGGGAAAATCGTGGGTGCGTGTTATACGCCGATCCCCCGCCGATTGTGAGCCTTTTGGCAGCTGTCGGCGGCTTTTGGCCGTTCTCGGCGGCTTTTGGCCATTCTCGGTGGCTTTCGCCGGCTCTCGCAGTCCCGCGTGAGCCGCCGAAAGCCGGCAAAAATGGCCGAAAGCTGCCGAGAGCGGCCGAGACACGCCGAGAATGGCTGAGAGAGGCCGAAAGCCGCCGAGACACGCCGAGAGTGGCCGAAAACGGCCGAAAGCCGCCGAGAGCGGCAGTGCCATTTTTAAACGGCAGCTCTGCAAATGACACAGGGGCAAGGCTGCAGATTGACACTCACAAGGCTGCAATGATGGACAAGACTACAGATGGACACTCACAAGGCTACACTGACAACGCTGCAGTGATGGACAAGGCTACAGATGGACACTGACAATGCTACACTGACACTGACAAGGCTGCAGATGAACACTGACAAGGCTACACTGACACTGACAAGGCTGCAATGATGGACAAGGCTACAGATGGACACTGACAAGGCTGCATTGATGGGCATTTAAATGTAAGTTTTTTTCCTTAAACTTCCCTGCTAAATGTTTTTTTCCTTAAAATTCCCTCCTAAACTTGGGGTGCGTGTTATACGCCAGCGCATGTTATAAGGCGATAAATACGGTATATGCAGTAAAGGATTTTAATTAAAAATGTTTTTATGCTATAAAGTATTTAAGTAAATAAACGTCATTCATCAGCTTTCAGGTTTTATTGTCAAAGTTTAATTGAACAAGCTGAAGTTAGGAGCTGATTGGTTTCTAATCACCAGATTCTGAGTGCACCAGTCTTAGTAAATCCCCCTCATAATGTTCTCAATTGTTTTCTACCAAAACTAGTTTAGTAATCTTGGTTGTAGTCCTAATTTTAAGATGAACTCCAGACAAACACAAGATGTTTTTGTTTTATTTAAAATGGACAGGTCTAAATATTTTCTCTTCTACGTGAAAGATAATTCTTCGAATGAAGTTTCAGTTAGAAAGAGATTCTGAAAGCATGCAGGTTCTGCTTTCCTCTTTCTTTAGAAATATTATATTGCTTTGGAAATCATGTGTACCAATAAATGTTTGTTTATGAAACACAGTTTTATGAAGAAATGAAAAGATATAAAACAAATGTATAAACATTTAACATGTATAAACATTTTATAGAGACATTATTTAATAATGCACCATAGGACTGTGTACTGTGACCCTGGGGAGAAAGCTGCAGGAAAGTATGGACATAGGAGCAGCTAGACCATGTTCTGCTCTTTGAGGGCTGTGTGCTGCTGCAGAGAAAGCTGCTGGACCATGAGGCCAGTGCTGCGGGAGAGAACACACGCTGCTGTGCTGTGTCTTGGGGTGAGCATGCTGGTGAATCCCAAAAGGCCACGTGTTGCTGTTTCTGTATTTTGCTAGTTTGTTGCTGTCTATTGAGCCTACTAGAGACTGTGCTAGTTCCTATTCCAGTACCACTGAGAGAACCTCATACTGTTGGAGACTGCGCTAATGTGTTAAGGACTTTCTGTTTCAGATATCTGCTGTTCTAGAGAGTTACAATTCCAAAGAGTTACTACTGTTTCAGTGGATTTTTCAGGATCTGTGTAAGTGGTGAGAACACCTTGAGGTGTCTATTTGCAAATGTTGTGGTCTACAGTGAAGCTCTGCTAACTGGGGATTGTGCTAATTTACCTTGGAATAAAAATACACCATTTTGTGAGTAAGCATTCTTAAAAGTAACCCAAGGGTCCCAATGCCAGCATGACCTCCACATATTCCACTGATCGGTGGCTTAGACAGGGCCTCTTGCTCATATATAGGTCTTACAGTTGCCATCAGTGTGCCTCATTTTTAAACTGTGCTGAATTGTCTATGTGAGGTTTATTACAGAGTTTTCTGTCTGCCTAACCAATCTCTTTTACAGGGCTTTAGTCCTTTTTAATAAAGCCCATTTAAACCAGACGTTGGTGGCTACTCTGGTTCAGGTGCAGGACACGTCATCTATGGAGCAATGAAGGAGGACCCATTTCCACAGCCTTCTATTGCTGCTCAGCAACTGCTGTCAGGTTGTTCCTCCATAAGGAGAGTTAAATACTGGTTTTAATATAGATCTGTGGTCAATGTTTTTTTTTCGTCCATCCAAGTTTTATTCTGTGTTGAGTCCCGATGAAGGGAGAGTGGTGTTGCCCCCATATCGTGTTGGCTCTTTTTATCCAAGAAAACGTATAGCACTTTCAATATTTTTTATAACAAACTCTCAAAGTGACCAGCTTTAGGTAAATGATCATTTAAAATGTTAAAAACTTTGTTTCTATGGGGCATATTAAACCCCTTCCCATCCGCGCTATAGCTGAATGATGGCTACAGCATGGACCTACATTGCCAGGAGGGCGTCAATAGACGTCGTCCCCTTTCCTCGCTCCACACACACCCTCGCGAGCGCAGCAGGGAAAATCTGTGATGGCCATGTCCCTTGGACACAGCCAATCACAGATCGCGGTAAATGGCCAATCACAGCAGTCAGCAGGTCCAATGAGAGATGTAAACATTTGAGATCATCTCTCATTGACAGCCCCCCTGCTCACACAGAGACCGCGTGTGAGGAGGGAGAGCTACCTATGCTGCAGCATCAGTGATTGTGAGTGATTTCATCTATTCACGAGCACATACAGTGCCAACACCAGTGCCCAAACAGTGCTCAATCAGTGCCAAACAGTGTCACAGTGCCCATCAGGGTCAGTGTCCATCCGTGCCATCAGGCTGTGCCATCACTCATCAGTGCCAATCAGTTCCCATCTGTGCCATCAGTGCTCATCTGTGCCATCAGTGCCCATCTGTGTCATTAGTGCACATCTGTGCCAATAATCAGTGCCCATTTGTGCTGCCTCATCAGTGCCCATTCGTGCCGCCTCATCAGTGCACATCTGTGCCATAAATCAGTGCCCATCTGTGCCGCCTCATCAGTGCACATCTGTGCAATCAATCAGTGCACACACGTGCTGCCTCATCAGTGCACATCTGTGCCATCAATCAGTGCCCATCTGTGCCACCTCATCAGTGCCCATCTGTGCCACCTCATCAGTGCACATCTTGCCATCATTCAGTGCCCATCTGTGCCATCTCATCAGTGCACATCTGTGCCATCAAACAGTGCACATCTGTGCCGCCTCATCAGTGCCTATCTCTGCCATCAATCAGGGCCCATCTGTGCCGCCTCACCAGTGCATATCTGTGCAATCAATCAGTGCACATCTGTGCCACCTCATCAGTGCCCATCTGTGCCACCTCATCAATGCACATCTGTGTCATCAATCAGTGCCCATCTGTGCCGCCTCATTAGTGCACATCTGTGCCATCAATCAGTGCTCATCTGTGCCTCCTCATCAGTGCACATCTGTGCCATCAATCAATGCACATCAGTGCTGCCTCATCTGTGCACATCTGTGCTCATCAGTGCCGCCTCATCAGTGCCCGTCAGTGCAGGCTTAGCACGCATTTGTGCCGCCTCATCAGTGCCCATCAGTGCAGGCTTATTAGCACACATCTGTGCAGGCTCATCAGTGCCACCTCATCAGTGCCCATCAGTTCAGGTTTAGCACACACCTGTGCAGTCTCATCACCACCAACAATAATGTCCAAAGAATCCTTTTCCGCTGAGGAGGCGTATCAAATTCTAAGTGCGGCTCCCGGAAGGCTGGCTCTCCTGAATACTTTTCTTACTTCTTTCTGTCCTTTCTTACCATATAAAATTCTCTGACGCACTCCCTAGTAGTGCATTTTAGACTCCACTTTTGACCTTAAGAGCAAGGACCAATCTTACAGAGGTCTCTCCTATATGGAACACATTACACATAAGCAAGGCTCAATGAAGCTTTAATCTCAAACCGGTTGACCAAGTTTACTGTTACATTTAATCTATATTAGAGTTCTCACTATTTACATGTGATTGAGAGTTGATGTAGCAATAGTGATTTAAAATCTTTTTATTTGTATTTTTATTTTTTATTTTTTCCTTGATGGCCTTGAGGCAAACCACGAAGCCTATGGATTTATCCTGCTACATATATCTTCCTTGCTATGTACTGTATGTTCAAATATTTCTATGCGGAAAAACTATGACTGTTATGTTTAATCATATTTTCAATAAAAACTTATTGAAAGAAAAAAATTCTATGTGCGGCCAATGAGAGCAACGGGGAACTCTCTACTTCAGATTCCTCTTGAAATTCAGATTCTGAGTCTAATGTAAATTACGAGCCAGTTCTAAGTAGTGGAACACTGACAGACTCAGAGGAGGAAGATATTCTGCCTGCCAAACAAAGGCGTTCTGATGAGGAGGCAGTGGCATCCACCAGCACCTCAGTGCTATCTACCAGCACCGCAGTGCCATCCACCAGCACCACAGTGCCACCAACCAGCACTGCAGTACCTTGGCAAGAAAGGCCAAGTACCAGTGGGGTCTTACCTCAGCCCCAAAGGGTTAGGACCCATGCCAGCCTTCCCTATGCCCTTCAGAACCCCTTGTGGCTTCCTCCTAACTCAAGAGAAGCTAACATTCCCCCTTTCACTGCCCAGCCAGGAGCCCAGGTGGACACGGAGAATTTTTCCCCAATCAGTTTCTTTGATTTAATTTTTACAGAGGACATGCTAGCATCAATTGTGGCCCAGTGCAACCTGTATGCATAACAATTTATTTTGAGTAACCCAACGTCCTATTATGCCTGTCCCTACGAGTGGAGAGACCTAACCGTGGAGGAGTTTAAGTATTTTTTGGGCCTCATATTCTGTATGGGACCCACCAAAAAAAATGAATTGCGTTCCTATTGGTCAACCCACTCCATCCACCACATGCCAATCTTCTCCGTGGTAATGCCCAGAACCAGATATCTCATGATAATGAGGTTCCTAAATTTTAATGACAATACCCAGTGCCCTCCCCGAAATGAACCAAATTATGACAGGATTTACAAAATTCGACCACTTCTAAATTATTTTTCAGAAAAATTCCCCCAGTTGTTTACCCCGGACCAACACATATTTGTGCATGAGTCACCAGTCAAACTTAGCGGTAGGCTGGGAATCAAGCAATTTATCCCTAGCAAAAAGGCCCACTACGGGGTGAAAATGTACAAATTATGTAACCGAGCCACAGGGTACACATATGCCTTCATAGTGTACGAGGGGAAGGACACCCAGCTGCATCCCCCTAATTGCCCAGACTACTTAGGATCAAACAGGAAAGTTGTTTGGGACCTCGTATACCGCCTACTGGACAAAGGCTATCACCTGTATGTAGACAACTTCTACACGAGTCTGCCCCTGTTCCACAACCTTCACCGGAGGAAGACGCTAGCATGTAGCACCGTGAGGAAGAACAGGAAGGGCTTTCCTCAAAGGCTCGTCAATATGAGGAAGGAAGTGGGGAGACAGCGAGTCTGCGTAACAAGGAAATTCTGGCAGTGAAGTGGAGGGGCAGAAGGGATGTCTACATGCTGTCGTCGATCCACAATAACACCTACGTGGAAATCCCCAGAAGGAATGGCCCCATCCAAAAGCCAACATGTGTCCACGAATACAATTTGTTCATGGGGGGAGTCGACTTCAACAACCAAATGCTCGAACCCTACCTTTCCACAAGATGAATATACCATTGGTATAAAAAAGTAGCAATTTATTTTTTTCAATTGCCCATATACAACTCCTATATAATTTACCGCAACTCCACCGAAAGCCCCCAACCCTTCCTTAGCTACCAGGAGGAAATTATCACTGTCCTTATATTCCCAAACCTCCCACCAGAAAACATTCAATCCAATGTTCTTAGTAGACTTTCAGAACGCCACTTTCCCGATAAAATCCCTCCCAACAGGCCAAAGACATCAGAAAAAATGTCAGGTGTGTATCAGTGGAGGAGTTAGAAGAGACACCTCTTATTATCGTCCCCAGTGTCCTTCCCAACCAAGCCTCTGCATAGGTGACTGTTTCCACCGTTACCATACTTCAGTAAATTATTAGTAAAGTATGGTAAACTTTTGGTCTGGAACTGATCTGGACTGTTATTCAACTGGAACTGACCCTGGAACTGATCTGGACTGACCCTGGACAGTTATTCGACCACTTGTGGGGTTCCTAACACAGGGGTTTCACATATGTGAGGGGCTCCAAAATAGTTTTTCTGGATGAAGAAAACTTTTTTTTTGTTTTCTCCTTCCTAGATTAGGGTCTGGAGACTCGGAGACTTCAAAGAGATTTGGGAGGGAGAAGCCTCTACCCCTGTCCCCATTCTGTCCTGAACGGGGCCCTACTTCTGCCTGCTGCCTGTAGGACTTACTGCCATTGTGTCTCTGCCTGTTGCATGAACTGACCACACGACATGGACCATGTTCCTGCCTAAAACCAGGACCAATATTTTGGCACTGCTGACAATATCTCTTCCTGACCTACCCTGGACTGTATATGGACAGTATCCCTGCCTGCTGCCTGTAATGACTATGGACAGTATTCCTGCCTGTTGCCTGGACAATTGTGCTCGTTGTTGCTGACCAAGTCCCTTATGCTGTTTACGCTTTGCTCAGCAGAATGTATTTTGGGGTGTAATTCTTGGTTTGTGCATGTTATGTGTCCCTAGAACACCTTATGGTGTTCCTTGCATGTTGGGCTTCTGTATGTGGCCAGGCTGTGTAAAAGTATCGCCATACTCAGGAGGAGTAGCAGAATGTATTTTGGGGTGTAATTTTTGCTATGTACATGCTATGTGTTGGAAATATCTTATAAATGGACAACTTTGTGTAAAAAAAATGCGTTTTCATTTTTTTTTCCACATTTATCCAAAAACTGGAAAACAATTAACAAATTAACCTTTCAAAAGACTCATTATGCCTCATAGATTATACATTTTGGTGTTAGCTTTCCAAAATGGGGTCATTTTGTGGGTGTTTCCATTGTCCTGGTGCTACAAGTTAGATGTGCAATTTATGCTCCTAGAACAGCTGATGGTGCTCCCTACATGTTGGGCCTCTCTATGTGGCTAGGCTGTAAAAAAAAGTCTCACACATGTGGTATTGCCATACTCAGGAGGAGTAGCAGAACATATTTGGGGTGTCATTTATGGTATGCACATGCCATGTGAGAGGAATAACCTATTACAATTACAATTTTGTGAAAAAAAAAATATTCATTTTGCAAAGAATTGTGGGGAAAAAATACAACTTCAAAAATCTCACCATGCATCTTACTAATTACCTTGGAATGTCTACTTTCCAAAAATGGGTCATTTGGGGGCATTTGTACTTTCCTGGCCTGTTAGGGTCTCAAGAAATTAGATAATTAATTTTTTATGATTTGCACCATAGCTTGTAGATTCTATGACTTTCACACAGACCAAATAATATCCACTAATTTGGGTTATTTTTACCAAAGTTATGTAGCAGTATAAATTTTTTTTCAGTCTTTTTTTCAAACTCTTCAGTCTTTTTTCATTTATAGCGCAAAAAATAAAAAACCCAGAGATGATTAAATACCACCAAAAGAAATCTCTATTTGTATGAAAAAAAGAACAAAAAATTAATTTGGGTACAGTGTTGCATGACTGAATAATTGTCATTCAAAGTGTGAGAGCGCTGAAAGCTGAAAATTGGTCTGGGCAGGAGGGGGGTTTAAGTGCCCAGTAAGCAAGTGGTAAATAAGTAGTAAATGTGACATTCACCCAATATTCACTGCAGGTGAATTGTTCTGGTGTATGTGTTTTAAATTAGAGGGAATAATTAACAAATTACTCGTCTGTAAATGTTTGGTGAATGCTATATACACTGCTTTATAAATATAATTCTATGTGCATTTTGAAACGATAAACCATATAAATACATGGGGCACCCATATTTATACACTAGTAGATGTTTAAACGATAATTTGTACAAAAATTCTCAAACATTCAACAGCTTGACAAATGGCATTTGAAAATAATTACAAATTTTGTTTGCTTTTAACATTAGATTGTAGAGCGAAAACCATGTTCACTGTTAGAAACTCATTTGTTTGAGAAAAGATTTCCATCCTGCTCCTTCACATTTTCTCATCCCTGCAGTCGAAAAAAACGTTTATTTCACCCCACTAGAAAATCAAATGAACGTTCTTAAAACAAAAAAAAAAAAATAGAACCAAATTTTACTAGTGTTTATGTAGCTTTACTCGCTACATATGCGGATTGTGCTTCCTGCTTTATAGTGCTTCGAAATGGTTGTGCATATTTCTCCTTCTTAAGATGCAAGTATTTGATTTGGCTTATTTACTGAAAACAATGGACCTGAGATCTTAAGGTGGACCTATACTTAAAGTGGAACTTAGGTCAGAAAATGAAGTGCTGCTAGATCACCTTATACTAGGCCCCTTTTGCAGTTATAGCTATGTGAAACATTAAAAACAAGTGCCTATACTGTTTAAAATCCAGTAATACTGTCTCACTTTGCACTGCACATGTTCAGTTGCTCACTATTTTTCGGTACTGTGCCAAAAATGTAGAGACTGATTTGCAGGGGTCTAAAGATTTGCTGCTGCTGCATGGACCTTGGGCTTCAGAAAAATGTCAGCCTCCAGCAAGAAGAAACAGGAACAATGCTGGAGGCTATTTACAACTAGGGTTGTCACCTGCCCGGGATTCACCCGGACAGTTCGGGTTTGGAACCATGCGTCCGGGTTTCAGACTGCCTGAAACCAAGACATATTATTCAGACTGGACTATGGCTTCCCAGCAGGGTTGCTGGCTGCAGTTGTCTAAGCTGAGCGTGTCTGTTACACTCTCTTTCACACTGCCCAAAGTCAACACTAACAATCCCCCCCAAACACACACACACAGACGGGAGAGGAGAGAGGGCTCGATCTGCACCTCTTACTCCAGCCCCTACCCCTCTGTTTCTGCCCACACTCCATTCCCTGGCGCTGTGCCTCAGCGGGGGCTGGAAATTTGAAGTCCAGCAGCCTCTGATACATCTGGATAAGAGGTGCTGACTGCCAAGGGGTGAGTGAGCTCACCATCCATCCCTGTCTGTGACTGAAGTCTCCCCCCTTCTCTCTCCTGCCTCTGAAAGAGTACACTATTTTAAATCAGGGTTCTGAGAGCACCCCTTAGATCAGAGTTCCCCTTTACACCAAAGGGCACAGCGTTCCCCCTTACAGCAAAGTCCTCTCTGTACATCAGAGCTCTCCCCCTTAATTCAGGGTTCCTAGAGCATCCCTTATGTTAGAGTCCCCAGAGTTCTCCCTTACATCAGTGAAAGGGAACTCTGCGAGTTCAGATGTAAAAGGGGAACTCTGTGGACTCTGATGTAAAGGGAAACTCTTGTTATTAACTTCATATGATTAGAAATGTTATTTAATAGCAAAATATATGTATAGTTTATACTATGAAAAAAAAATTGTTGTGCGACGCTAAAGTGTTTAGGTTTGACTTGAAGAAAAGGTGGCAACCCTATTTACAACACACACTAATTTTGGTAGCAAAATTAGTGTGAGCCCCCTTTCACACGAGGCGGACTCCGTTTCTACGGAGCCCGCCTCGGTCCGCTGGCTCAGTGGGAGATCAGTTTGTTGATCTCTGCTGAGCCGGCGGATGACAGGTCCTTCTCTGCTCACTGAGTGGGGAGGGGCTTGTCAGGCGCCGCTGCCGCCTATGGAGGGATCGGATGAAAATGGACAGCATGTCTGTTTTCATCCGATCTCACCCGAACCGATCCGACATAGAGCCATCCGTCTGCTTTTAGCGGATCGGACCGGGTCGGATGTCAGCGGACATGTCTCCGCTGACATCCGACACTCCATAGACTAACATGGAACGGTCCGATCGTGTGAAAGGGGCCTGAAATGTATGTTCCTTGCTAAAGAACATTTTTTATCACGTTGTTATGGGTAAAGTTCCACTTTAAAATATATGTTTTTCTGAGAAACAAGCATTCATCAGTACAAAGCAAATCTGTAACAAAAATTACCATCTCTAGCATATCATTCCTCATTAACCACTTCAAGACCAGGATGTTTTACCCCTTTCCTGTCCAGGCCATATTTCAGTTTTCAACGTTGTTACACTTTGAATGACAATTACTCAGTCATGCAACGCTGTGCCCAAATTAATTTTATATCACGTTTTTGAGACAAATAGAGCTTACTTTTGGTGGTTTTTAATCCCCATCTGGTTTTTAATTTTTCACTATATATAAAGGAAATAAAGACCAAAAAAAAAAAAAATAAAATTTTTGACTAGTTTCTGTTATAAAACTTTGTAAATAAATAAAATTTCTTCTTAAATTTGGGCCAAAATGTATGTGGCTGCCCTCAGGAGTGCCATGTTCACTGGCCAGGAAGTACAGCAGGCTGAAGAAGGGAAGAACAAAAGAGTTTCTGCGACTCCAGGAGTGCAGTTGTCTGCAGAGGATGTGTCTTGCAGGAATGTAGTCAGTCCCACATGCAGATCAGTCAGTTCAGCAGGTTGAGACACAGTAAGCAAATAGGCAAAGAATTGTTCTAGGCAACAGGCAGAAACATGGTCAGTAAACAGACCAGGGTCAGTACAGATAGAAGCCAGAGGCAACGCTGCACTGGTGTGGCAGTGATCAGGAACACTGCTGTTGGCTTACACTGGTCTGGTGACGGACTGGTGTGGTGACAATCAGGGACAGCTTTGCTGGCTTACATTGGTTTGGTGACACCACGATTGGTGTGGCAGTGATAAGGAACCCTGTTGCTGGCATACATTAGTATGGTGACACTGGGACTAGTGTGGTGGTAATTAGGAAAACTATTGCTTGGTAGGGATGAGCCGAACACCCCCCAGTTCGGTTCGCAGCAGAACATGCGAAAAGGCAAAATATTCGTTCGAACACGCGAACACCGTTAAAGTCTATGGGACACGAACATGAAAAATCAAAAGTGCTAATTTTAAAAAATTATATGCAAGTTATTGTCATAAAAAGTGTTTGGAGACCCAGGTCCTGCCCCAGGGAACATGTATCAATGCAAAAAATTTTTAAAAACGTCCGTTTTTTCGGGAGCTGTGATTTTAATAATGCTTAAAGTGAAACAATAAAAGTGAAATATTCCTTTAAATTTTCGTACCTGGGGGGTGTCTATAGTATGCCTGTAAAGTGGCGCATGTTTCCCATGTTTACAACAGTTCCTGCACAAAATGACATTTCTAAAGGAAAAAAAGTCATTTAAAAGTACTTGCGGCTATAATGAATTGTCGGTCCCGGCAATACACATAAAATAAAAAATATTAAACCGCGCTAAGTATTAATGTATATAATTGATATGGTGGAAATTATCACTACCACACACAAAAATATATATTGAAAAAATTTTTTTCAAAAACAAAAAAATCAAATGCTAATGAATAAAGGAAAGTCCAGATATTTCCTGAGATGGGATCAATCACAAAATCACCAGAATATTTCAACTTCTATAAATACCAGTCCAAAGATCAAAAGATTATATTGCCCTTACCAGAACTTCAATAAAAATGGACGGATGGCTAAACCCAGCCAGGGCCTTTGGGGTGAAAACCAATCTGCTCCGTCCGATTTCAAGATGTAATTCCCTCAATGGATACAGGAGACAAAATGACACAAAAGACTGGCCATAGTGTAGTATCGTCAGATGTTAACATGGACATACAGACATACCAACACCCTGGTGAACACACAAGAGGGGGGGGGAGTGAAAAAAACCCCACCACCGTGGCTGTAGATTGCGCTTACCGACTCACAGTGGTAACCAGGCTCTATATCATACTAGAAGCAGATCAATGGATGACAGAGAACGATTGATTCACCCGCTGTAGCCAGGAATCCATGCCACCAGTACAGTGGGTACGCACGCAGCGACGCTGCCACGTGACCAGGAAGTAGGACGAGCTCCGCTCTTGTGTTTTTATGCCAGCCGGCGTCTTGTATTTTATGCGGTATACATCCTTCTATTCTGTAAGTGTATTACTTTATATATTAAAACTATTCTCAACGTATTACACTATGGAGAGTTTATTTTTATTCTGGGTCATGTACTGATGGCATGGATTCCTGGCTACAGCGGGTGAATCAATCGTTCTCTGTCATCCATTGATCTGCTTCTAGTATGAGGGAATTACATCTTGAAATCGGACGGAGCAGATTGGTTTTCACCCCAAAGGCCCTGGCTGGGTTTAGCCATCCGTCCATTTTTATTGAAGTTCTGGTAAGGGCAATATAATCTTTTGATCTTTGGACTGGTATTTATACAAGTTGAAATATTCTGGTGATTTGGTGATTGATCCCATCTCAGGAGATATATGGACTTTCCTTTATTCATTAGCATTTGATTTTTTTGTTTTTGAAAAAATTTTTTTCAATATATATTTTTGTGTGTGGTAGTGATAATTTCCACCATATCAATTATATACATTAATACTTAGCGCGTTTAATATTTTTTATTTTCCATTTAGTGTTGTCGCACTGTTTACTGCTGCTTATGTTTTGTATTTTGTTCTAGTGTGGAATTTTTTATTAAATACACATAAAAGTCATTGAAAAAAAACTGTATGGGATTCATACCAGACCCTTATCTGAGCACGCAACCTGGCAGGCTGCAGGAAAAGAGGCGGGGACGAGAGAGCGTCCCCCCTCCTCTCCTGAACCATACCAGGCCACACGCACTTTTTATGACAATATCATGCATATTAACCTTTAAAATTGTCACTTTTGATTTCTCCCATAGACTTTTAAAGGGTGTTCCGTGGCTTTCGAATTTGCCACGAACACCGCAAATTGTCCTCTATTCGGCAAACGGGCGAACAGCCAATGTTCGAGTCGAACTCATGTTCGACCCAAACATAAAGCTCACCCCTATTGCTGGCTGCAATGGGACAATCAGGAACACTAATTCTAGCTATACTGCTCTGGTGACACTGTGAATGTGCTGTGGTGGTGATTAGAGACCCTATGACTGGCTGCACCATTATGGCTTCTTTACACATGAGGTGGAGAGGGCAGTAAAAATGCAGCTCGATTGCTACCTCTTTTAGCTATAGAGGTAGTGTCTGGTGGGGATGGTCAGAGACACTGGGACACTGGTGATCAGGGACACAGGGACCAGTGTGGCAGAGATCAGGAACATTGTGACTGTTGTGGCACTGATCAGGGACACTGTGACTGTTGCGGTGGTGATTACGAACACTGTGACTGGTGTAGTGGTGATCAGGGACACTGGGACTGGTGAAGTGGGGATCAGGGACACTGGGACTGGTGTAGCCATTACAGAGACACTGGGACTGGTGTAGCCACTACAGGGACACTGGGACTGGTGTAGCCACTACAGGGACACTGGGACTGGTGTGGCACTGATCAGGGACACTGGGACTGGTGTAGCCACTACAGGGACACTGGGACTGGTGTGGCGGTGATTAGGCACACTGTACTGTGAATTTATTAAAGGCAAATAGACTGTGCACTTTTGCAAGTGCAGTTGTTCCAGAGCTTAGTAAATGAGGGGGGCTCTGCTGATTTCCATTATCTAATCATGTGCAAGCAAAAATGCTGTTTTTTTATTTTCCTTGCATGTGATTGAGTATTCTTTGTAAAGTGGAACTGCACTTGCAAGTGCACAATATATTTACCTTTAGTAAATCAACCCCAGTGACCAGTGGCGGCCTGTCCATAGGGGGCGCTCGGGCGCTGCCCCCCCCCAATCTGTAAAAAAAATGGTCACTTTAAGAGTGACCAGGCGCCAGACATGCGGAGGTCTATGGGAAGCTTCCCAGCCTGCAATCAGCTGATTGCAGGCTGGGAAACCGATTTGCCCACATTTAGGGAGTGTCCCGGGCGCAAGAGATGCGCCCACAAACACTCCACCATTTTCCAAGCCCAGTGATTTGCCTGTAGCATCTCCTGTTCTTTTATTTTAATGGCCGAGACCGGAGGACGGCGGCGGTGCTTTTTGCGGCACTGCGTCACTTCCGGTCTCTCGGCTCACTGAATTTGGCGCGAGTGGAGGAGATGACTGAGCCGGAGCCAGGTGTGTGGAAGAAGCAGGCTTGACTGACTGGCGCGGCTTCTGGTAAGGTACTATGTAGTGTCAGGCTTGTTGTGTCTCTCTCTCTTTTCTAGCTGAGTATCTGACTGTCGTTGAGTCTGTATGTGGCTGCGGGCGTGGCATGTGAGCTGCCCTTCCCCTCTGCTCCGCACACACTAATCCTGGAGGCCTGGCTGGACCCTTTGTTCCCTTCCCTGCGCTTCTCTGCAGTGCTCTGCCCCTCTCTCATTCTCCCCACTCACGCAGACTGGGGGGGAGGTAATTATGCAGACGGGAGGGGAGGTAATTGTGCAGATGGGGGTGGTAATTGTGCAGACCCCCCTGTCTGCACAATTACCATCCCCCGTTGCACAATTACCCCCCGTATGCACAATTACCCCCCCGGTAATTGTGCAGGGGGGTAATTGTGCAGATGGGGGGTGGTAATTGTGCAGACGGGGGAGTGGTAATTGTGCAGACGGGGGAGTGGTAATTGTGCAGACTGGGGAGGTGGTAATTGTCCAGACTGGGGAGGTGGTAATTGTGCAGGGGGGTAATTGTGCAGATGGGGGGTGGTAATTGTGCAGACGGGGGAGTGGTAATTGTGCAGACTGGGGAGGTGGTAATTGTCCAGACTGGGGAGGTGGTAATTGTGCAGGGGGTAATTGTGCAGATGGGGGGTGGTAATTGTGCAGACGGGGGAGTGGTAATTGTGCAGACTGGGGAGGTGGTAATTATCCAGACTGGGGAGGTGGTAATTGTGCAGACGGGGGTAATTGTGCAGACTGGAGGGGGGTATCTATATACCAGGCTTTGTGCAAAATGCTATATACCAGGCTCTGTGAGACACGCTATATACCAGGCTTTGTGAGACGTGCTATATAACAGGCATTGTGAGACATGCTATATACCAGGCTTTGTGAGAAATGCTATATACCAGGCTTTGTGAGAAATGCTATATATCAGGCTTTGGGAGACATGCTATGTAAGAGGCTTTGTGAGAAATGCTATATACCAGGTTTGGGAGACATGCTATATACCAGGCTTTGTGCGAAATACTATATACCAGGCTTTGTGCGCAATGCTATATACCAGGCTTTGTGAGACATGCTATATACCAGGATTGTGAGAAATGCTATATACCAGGATTGTGAGACATGCTATATACCAGGCTATGTGAGAAATGCTATATACCAGGATTTGTGAGAAATGCTATATACCAGGATTGTGAGACATGCTATATACCAGGATTTGTGAGAAATGCTATATACCAGGATTTGTGAGAAATGCTATATACCAGGATTTGTGAGAAATGCTATATACCAGGCTTTGGGAGACATGCTATATACCAGGCTTTGTGCGAAATACTATATACCAGGCTTTGTGCGCAATGCTATATACCAGGCTTTGTGAGACATGCTATATACCAGGATTGTGAGACATGCTATATACCAGGCTATGTGAGAAATGCTATATACCAGGATTTGTGAGAAATGCTATATACCAGGATTGTGAGACATGCTATATACCAGGATTTGTGAGAAATGCTATATACCAGGATTTGTGAGAAATGCTATATACCAGGATTTGTGAGAAATGCTATATACCAGGATTTGTGAGAAATGCTATATACCAGGATTTGTGAGAAATGCTATATACCAGGATTGTGAGACATGCTAAGTACCAGGATTTGTGAGAAATGCTATATACCAGGATTTGAGGTCTGATGGGGCAGGAATTGGGACTGATCTGAGGAGTGAAGGGACAGGAATTGGATTGATGGGCACAGTGGCTGCGTTTGATGGCACAGTGGCTATGTTTGATGGTACAGTGGCGACAATTAATGGGCACAGTGGCAGCAATTGATGGTACAGTGGCTGTGTTTGATGGTACAGTGAGGCTGCAATTGATGTTTTTTTTTCAGAATTTTTCAGTTTGTTTGCGCCCCCCCAAAAATTTTGAGCACCAGCCGCCACTGTCTGTGACTGATGTGGCAGTGATTAGGGACACTGTGACTGGCAGCACTGGTGTGGTGACATTGTACTGCTTTTTACACTGTGATTACTACAGTCACGTTCCCTCACATCACTCAAAGTCATTCATGCAGCCTTTGTTATCTACTACTGTTACTACTATTACTGTGAATGCTATGATTGCTCACACAATAATCATTTGGTACAGGGCCACATAAATAGTGAGAACAGGAGGACATACCAGTATGCGCTCTCTCTCTCTCTCTCTCTCTCTCTCTCTCTCTCTCTCTATATATATATATATATATACACTACCGTTCAAAAGTTTGGGGTCACCCAAACAATTTTGTGTTTTCCATGAAAAGTCACACTTATTCACCACCATACGTTGTGAAATGAATAGAAAATAGAGTCAAGACATTGACAAGGTTAGAAATAATGATTTGTATTTGAAATAACATTGTTTTTACATCAAACTTTGCTTTCATCAAAGAATCCTCCTTTTGCAGCAATTACAGCATTGCACACCTTTGGCATCCATCCACAACACTTTTTTCCAGTCTTCCTCTGTCCAATGTCTGTGTTCTTTTGCCCATCTTAATCTTTTTCTTTTATTGGCCAGTCTCAGATATGGCTTTTTCTTTGCCACTCTGCCCTGAAGCCCAAAATCCCGCAGCCGCCTCTTCACTGTAGATGTTGACACTGGTGTTTTGCGGGTACTATTTAATGAAGATGCCAGTTGGGGACCTGTGAGGCGTCTGTTTCTCAAACTAGAGACTCTAATGTGCTTATCTTCTTGCTTAGTTGTGCAACGCGGCCTCCCACTTCTTTTTCTACTCTGGTTAGAGCCTGTTTGTGCTGTCCTCTGAAGGGAGTAGTACACACCGTTGTAGGAAATCTTCAATTTCTTTGCAATTTCTCGCATGGAATAGCCTTCATTTCTAAGAACAAGAATAGACTGTCGAGTTTCAGATGAAAGTTCTCTTTTTCTGGCCATTTTGAGCGTTTAATTGACCCCACAAATGTGATGCTCCAGAAACTCAATCTGCTCACAGGAAGGTCAGTTTTGTAGCTTCTGGAAGGAGCTAGACTGTTTTTAGATGTGTGAACATGATTGCACAAGGGTTTGCTAATCATCAATTAGCCTTCTGAGCCAATGAGCAAACACATTGTACCATTAGAACACTGGAGTGATAGTTGCTGGAAATGGGCCTCTATACATCTATGTAGATATTGCACCAAAAACTAGACATTTGCAGTTAGAATAGTCATTTACCACATTAGCAATGTATAGAGTATATTTGTTTAAAGTTAGGACTAGTTTAAAGTTAGCTTCATTTAAAAGTACAGTGCTTTTCCTTCAAAAATAAGGACATTTCAATGTGACCCCAAACTTTTGAACGGTAGTGTATATATATATATATATATATATATATATATATATATATATATATATATGTATTGGGGGGGCCTGCCTTTACAGGCACATGAACTTTAATGCCATTCCAGTCTTATAGGGCGTACACACGGTCGGACTTTGTTCGGACATTCCGACAACAAAATCCTAGGATTTTTTCCGACGGATGTTGGCTCAAACTTGTTTTGCCTACACACGGTCGCACAAAGTTGTCGGAATTTCCGATCGCCAACCACGCGGTCACGTACACCACGTACGACGAGACTAGAAAAGGCCGGTTCAGAACCAATCGCGGCACCCTTTGGGCTCCTTTTGCTAATCTCGTGTTAGTAAAAGTTTGGTGAGAGACGATTCGCGCTTTTTCAGACTCGTGGCTTTCAGATCGTTTTCTGCCGTTCAGTTTGTGCTTGTGGGTTTGTATCTGCTCTTCAGTGCGTGCAGTCAGTTCGTATTAGAGTTTTCTGTGTGATCTTGCCTGCTCGTTGCTGTTTTCCAGGTCGCTCTTCACAGGCCTTGCTGTCCTTCAGTGCGTTCTGTTACTTCGTTCTGAGCAGCCGACCGTTTTCTAGCCATGTTCCGTATGCGTACTCCTCGTAGAGTTCGTGCTGTGCGGGGGCTTGGTGTTGGGGTCCTGACCTTGACACAAGTCCAGTCTATGAACAGGGTGGGGAGGAGTTCATGGACCAAGAATTGGTTGCTTCAGCGTGACCAGTTCTGTCATATGCCTTTGCTCCGTGAGATCCATGAGAATAATCCTGATGATTTCAGGAACTTTCTCAGGATGACGGACCCCGTGTTTCACCGTTTGTTGGCTTCGCTGACCCCCTATATCAGCAGGCAGGATACCTGCATGAGGCAAGCCATCACTCCGGAGCAGAGGTTGGTCGCTACCCTGCGGTATTTGGCCACAGGGAGAAGCCTGCAGGACTTGAAGTTCTTGACAGGCATCTCCCCCCAGGCTCTGGGGATCATTATCCCAGAGACCTGTTCTGCCATCATACAGGTCCTGCAGAAGGAGTATATGAAGGTAAGATTTTTATCCTTTAATATCACATTTTATTGTATTGAATGTTTGCTAATATATTGTATTACTTTCCTCATTCCCTAATTACCATGATTGTAATATGCTGTGAATGTCCCCTTTGTTCTCATGCATGCTGGATTTGTATGTAATTATTATTTTAGGTCCTTCATACATATTTGCCCTTCAATAACCTCCCCAGCATGGTGTCTCCTGCCCTATATTCACCTCATGTAGTCACTTAACAATGTATTTTATCTGCTCGATAGTAGTGCTTTACCCCAAACACCCCCTAAAATGTTTGGAAATGTTATTTTTGATTTAAATTCAGGCAGAGTGCCAGAGGCTTTTTTTTGTGGTGTCCCCAAATAATTTTTAGTAACCCTCCCTCCCCCAACTGCTAAGTCAGCTGATCCCAATTCTCTATCTATCCTCAATCATCTATCTGCTGACTTTGCCAAACCCATACACACTATACCTATCTATTTTGTGCTCAGATTTATGGATGAATTCCCCAAAGCATGTAGTGCAAGGGCCTGCCTGTATACTTTCCAATGGTACTGTTTAAAGTTTTTGTATCCTATTATTATCTTGATAGGTAATAGCAGAATGTCCAAATGTCCTCAAATGTGTACAGTGTGTATTTATATCTTTGTATTATGACACTTCTTACATGTCCAGTGATCTGCCAATAGTGTAACTAAGGAGGGTCTGTTCAAAGTAATACCCATTATTTAGGCATTCATCTCTCAATGAAGTGAAGAGGGTTACCTGTCCAAGATTTACACACACCCCCTATAATGTTAGAAATGGCCCATGAGAGGGGGGAGGAGGGGTAATATGATAGGTGTACCTTATACTTTGGCCTTGTTAAATTCCCCTTAATAAATGCTATCTGGAGGTTGCCCCATAATGTTTGTGTATAATCTGCTTGCCATGTTTCTGTGAAAAAATAGTAATGTTTATTGTTTTTTCCTCAACAGTTTCCTTCCACGCCACAGGAATGGCAGACTGTGGCCTCCCACTTTGCCCAGCGGTGGGACTTTCCTAACTGCGGAGGGGCAATTGATGGGAAACACGTCCACATCGTCCCACCACCCAACTCGGGGTCGTACTATTATAATTACAAGGGGTTTAATAGTATAGTGATGTTGGCGGTAGTGTCGGCTAATTACGACTTCTTGTATGTGGACGTGGGGAAGAATGGCCGGATGTCCGATGGTGGAGTCATCGCCCAGACGGAGTTCTACAGGCGTCTCCAGAATGGCAGCTTGGACTTGCCAGCTCCAGAGGACAATGTGGAAGGTCTCCCATTTGTGTTCGTTGCTGATGAAGCGTTTGCGCTGGGGGACCACCTGATGCGGCCATTCCCGATGAGGACCCTCACCCCGGAACAGAGGGTTTTTAATTACTGGCTGGCCAGAGCCCGAAGAGTGGTGGAGAACACATTTGGAATCCTGGCCAGCCGGTTCCGCCTATTTATGACACCCATCCATATGGCGGAGTATGAACTGAACCATATATTACTTGCGTGCTGTGTTCTCCATAACTTTTTAAGGAAACATTCGGCCAACTATGCTGGCTCAGTTGGGCCTGAGGCCGGAATGATGCATCAAACCACACTGACGGCGCTTGAAAGTGGCCGTCCTGGCTTGCCCTCCCTGAGTGCCCGTGATGTCCGGTTACGCTACCTGGAGTTCTTTGCGGGTAGGGGGGCTATCAATATGCCAGACAATCTGTGAAGCCTTTTTATAATAAAAAAAAAAAAAAGAAATTCTTGGTGGACATTTACTGCTTGTGTTTGTTTTAGCTGACCCTGACAGAAATGTGTGGAGTCCAGAAAATGGCGTGATTGTGTAACCTTATACAAAGCACCGTTGGCTGTTATTTACTAAATGCAAAGACACTTTTCACTACAAGTGCACTTGCAACTGCACTTAAACTGCACTTGTAGTGCAAAGTGGATTTGCCCTTAGGAAATAACCCCCATTTTCTCATAAAACAACAATTACATCACCCCAAAAACGTTGTAGCGTTGAGACAATAATCCACACATTCTTGATGAACAATCTTTTTAATACCAGCACAATCACATGTGATTTACCCAAGGTTTTTCTGACAAACCAACATGTTTGTTGTATACCAATTTTTGTGGTGGCATTATACAAAATCAAAACGTGCATTTTATAGAAAACAGGCCTGTGTAAAACCAACAAGAAAGACACAAATCTTGATCTTACAAAGTTCACATTTGGTAGAACTTGAAGGCTATATCAGACATCAGTATTTAGGAACTGGGTTTGATATAGCGTTCAGATGGGGGGAAATCACCCCTGGAAAAGCCTAATTTGGAAGATGCACACAAATTTAACAATGTCAACATGTGCTAGCTGCCATCACGGGGGATCAAGGGATGTGTTTTGGGGGAGCAAGCCCTTCCTCTCAGCTACTTTATTATTGAGGAAGGGGTTGCACCCCCAAAACGCGTCCATTGATCTCCCGTGATGGCAGATAGCACATGTTGACACACTGTGTGCATCTTCCAAATTTGGCTTTGGGAAAAATCACAAAAACATTTAGCACATTGTAGCACACAAAAGAAGAAAGTGATTTGGAGGGGCTTTAAACTCGCCCCAAAACATCAATGATGTTTTTATATTTTGGAATAACATCATTGATGTTTTGCTTGATGATTTCCAATTGTAAATTACACCCCATGATCTCCCCGATCAGGATCTGGGCACTTTCGGATGTGAAAGGATCTTCATCCACAACCTCACGATCACCTAAAAAGAGAGGAACCCCAAAATAATTTTTGTTTCCAAAAAATGCCGCCATCCATCTCTTATCTGAGCCTGTGGTTGCAGACACTCACCTGTTGTGGTGACTAGTTCCACCACGTCTTCTTCCTCCTGCTCAGCTTGTGTTGGGGGGATTTCACCTTCTTCCAGAGGTGGGGGGTCTCTGGTCTCCTCGGATGAGGGGTGTCCTCCGAGTCTTTTCTCCCCTATGTAAAACAAAAATGGTATAATTAGCACACAGATATTTGATGGCAGAACTAGAAATAGGAAACATTGTTTGGAATTGGGGTACAATTGTCTATTTTAGCAGAGTTCCAAGATGTAATTTTTTAAATGCCCTTTGTCAAGCTGCAATACTTTACCTGTTTGGTACAAGCTTCACAGATGGAGACCCCCCTATAGTATACACTGGAGCACCTGTGTGGCCCCCCTAATAAAAATGGTGTTCTTTTGTCCCACACTAGTGCTCCAGGGTCCAGATGTGAAAACAGCTGCTCAGTGTCCTCTCCTTACACACAATCTAGTTTGCATTTCATTCTAGTAACAAAGCCATCTACACAACCCAATTCTTTGAAGACAAGTATAGGGCCTCAAAATGCTGGCCAAATGCATATGGTCTAAACAATGGTATTTTATAGTCCGAAAGAAAAATGTGTGATCCCAACGAATAATGTGCCCATGAACATGAAAGTTGCCATTTTAAACTGTACAACAGTTCCTAAAAGCACATGGAGCAGCACGAACATAATAAACATAAAGAATAGGAACACAGCACAACTACTTACTTTTTTGCAGCACTCTCCGGATCTTTCTGTACTACTCATGTTCTCATAATTTCAGGTCCGACCACCGCTTCCTGAGCTGATCTTTCGATCGTCGTACCTCGAATTTCCGGTGCAGACTCCTGACCACTTTCGCCATGATCTTGGCCTTTCGGACATTGGGGTTGGGGTAAGGCTCATACTTTCCATCATAGTCGGCCTTCTTCAGGATGTCCACCATCTCCAACATCTCCCCAAAGGACATATTTGAGTCCTTCAATCTCCTTCTGGATCGGGACGTTTCAGGCTCCGGCCTTACCTCCTCCTCCTCCTCCTCGTTGCTACAATTAGCACGCACCTGCTGTCTATCCGCCATGTGCTCTTCCCCCACTGCACCGAACGAAAAGGGGCGGGGAATAGACTAGAAAGAACGTCAGGGGCGGGCGGAGTTATACGCATGCGCAGTGTGTATAAAGCGTAACACACGTTTGTCTTACGTACGATCTGTGAGCGGAGGAAGGAGCATCGGAGACGCCGATCGTGCTAACGAAGGTAGGATCTAAACTTGGGCCTATACTGCTTCGAAATGGAAGCCTATATTGTAACAAGGGGAGTTTGGCCTCACATTAGGGTTTGTCTTGTGTATTGCAGAGAAAATGGATGGCTTCAACGACCACAATTTCCTGCCCCTGTTCATAGACAAGTACAGGGAGCTGCCCTGTCTGTGGCAGGTGAGACACCCCCACTATAACCACAAACAGAAGAGGTAGGCAGCGCTGGAGAAACTGCTGGAGTTAGTGACGCCGGTGGTCCCCACGGCAACCATCCCCTATTTAAAAGCCAAAATTGGTGGCCTGAGGAGCACATATCTTAGGAAGCGCAAAAAGGTCACAGATTCCCTGAGGTCCGGAGCTGCAGCAGATGACGTTTATGTCCCCAGGCTGTGGTACTACGAGAGACTGCGATTTCTGTCAGACCACACTGAAGTCAGGGAATCCCTCTCTACTCTTCCTTCCACGCTTCCTTCCACCCCAGCTGAGGCTTCCGATGTCCAACCTGGGCCTTCCAGCCAGGAAGAAGTGGAGGAGCCCAGCTGGAGTCAGGTATAGCATTCTTCTACAGATTTCTGGTCAAGAAATAAATGATGTTTATTAGATGTTATTATTGATCACTAATTGCTGATTGAAAAAAGTGTTTTACATATCAATAGACAGTAGTGGGCACCCAAAATTGGAACAAGAATAAAAAATGCTGGGCTCAGAAGGATAGTCTGTTATATTTGTTAACATTGAATTTGCAGCAGTCAGGAGGTGAAAATTGTGTGTCATTGATTGAAAAAATACTAAAACTATGTCCCTTTTTCATACACAGGAAGACCTCAGCCAGGAGGAGGTTGTGGAATGTGGCAGCCAGGAGGAGGCGGGGATTAGTGGCAGCCAGGAGGAGGCGGGGCTAAGTGTCAGCCAAGAGAAGCCTGGGACCAGTCGCAGCCTGACTGAGTCTCAGGTTCCTCCCCTCCACCTGCCACATAAACGAGCCAGGAAGACGACTCCCAGTCCTGTGCAGGATTCAGCGTACAGGCTGATCCAGGAGGCTTCTGCGTCCCTACGAGCCTTCCCCAGTCCTGAAGAGGCCTTTGCCTGCATGGCTGCCACAAAATTGCAGGGCATGCAGGAGGGCCAACGCAGGCTCTCTGAGGACCTGATTTATAAAGTCCTACGTAAGGGGGTGAGTGGGGAACTAACACCCAAGACGGATGTCATTGAGATCGACGATCCTCCTCCTCCTCCTCCTGCTGCCACAACTCCACCACCACAGCCACAGCTTGGAAGGAAGCGTGGAAGGAAGACCAAAGAGTGATTGTCCTGGGTTCAGTCTGGTCTGACAGAAGATGCAGTCTCTCGTATGACCACAGCCTGGGGACACAGATGTCATCTGCTGTTTTCCGGATCTCTGGGACTTCTGGACCAGACTGCCCTCCCTAAGATAAGGATTCCTCAGGCCACCAATTTTGCTTTTAAATAATTGATGTCTGCCCTGGGGGTCCAAGGCTTCACCCACTTCTGCAGTTTCTCCAGCGTTGCCTCCCTCTTTGTTTATAGTTGTGAGCCCTTAATAAAATTTTTTAGGTAAATTCTACTCTCCTGTGTGTGTTTTCATCCAAAAAGGACAGTTTGTTGGTGACTATTCAGGTACATTTCTAAAGTACAATGTGAAATTAACAAGGGACAACAACACCAAACAATCTCCTACAGATTAAATAGAACAACATATTAATGGTGTTGTGGTAACTTGTCACAAAAAACACACACAAACATTTTCGGGAGTACAAATCAAAATCACCAAAAAAAAAAAAAAAAAAAGAGAAACACAAAAAAAGATTCAACATTAAAGCCAAAAAAATAAAAAATAAAATATAAAAAAATGTTGTCAGATGTGAGAAATCCAAATATATTGAGGGAATCCAGATAAATAGTAACAAAATAAGTTTGTGAGAAGTGTGTGTGAATATGAGCATCAAAACTACTATATTCTTGTCACATTATAAAGAAGAAGAGAGTGCGCTGTATTAAACCATTTTGAACATTGCAGCGTGACGAAAGTGCTGTATCCATTGCGAACGCTAAGACCGTGTGTACGGGGCATTAGTCTGTAGGATTTAATATTGAGTTAGCCCACCCTTTACAGCTATAACAGCTTCACCTCTTTTGGGAAGGCTGTCCTTACCTGTCTTGGTATGCTGACACCTTAAGGCCTTATGTACACGGAACACTGAGGCAACCTCTTCCGAATGATTTTTTTGACAGATTGAAACCGGCGTTTAAAAACGCCCGTTTAGCCACGCTTACATGCCCCGTTTAGTTGCGTTTAGCGGCGTTTTGACGCATTTGCATCTAGGAGCGTTTATTTAAGATAACATCATAAGGCCCTCCCAAAACATAAAAAAACAGTATTTTAAACTATTTCATCCATTCTGTGAGACCGGAGTGAGTAGCAACAGCTGAGAGAGCAGCAGTGTACTTGTATCTACCTCAATTTCGGCACATGAACTTTAATGCCATCCCAGTCTTAATCTGTAGGATTTAATATTGAGTTAGCCCATCCTTTACAGCTATAACAGCTTCACCTCTTCTGGGAAGGCTGTCCACAAGGTTTAGGAGTGTGTCTATGGTAATGTTTGACCATTCTTCCAGAAGTGCATTTGTGAGGTCAGGCACTAATGTTGGACAAGAAGGCCTGGCTTGCAGTCTCTGCTCTAATTTATCCCAAAGGTGTTCTTTTGGGGTGAGGTCAGGACTCATCCATGTCTTTATGGCCCTTGCTTTGTGCACTGGTGCGCGGTCATGTTGGAACAGGAAGGGGCTGTCTCCAAACTAATCCCACAAAGTTGGGAGCATGAAATTGTCCAAATGATGTCCAAATGATATGGACCAGTGCACAAAGCAAGGTCCATAAAGACATGGATGAGCGAGTTTGGGTAGAGGAACTTGACTTACCTGCACAGAGTCCTGACCTGTCTTGGTATGCTGACACCTTAAGGCCTTATGTACACGGAACACTGAGGCAACCTCTTCCGAATGATTTTTTTGACAGATTGAAACCGGCGTTTAAAAACGCCCGTCTAGCCACGCTTGCATGCCACGTTTAGTTGCGTTTAGCGGCGTTTTGTCGCGTTTGCGTCTAGGAGCGTTTATTTAAGATAACATCATAAGGCCCTCCCAAAGCATAAAAAAACAGTATTTTAAACTATTTCATCCATTCTGTGAGACCAGAGTGAGTAGCAACAGCTGAGAGAGCAGCAGTGTACTTGTATCTACCTCAATTTCGGTGCTTTTACTATGGATCCCATAATGAGAATATGTGAGGAAATGCTCCTGACGTTGCTGTTGATGAGGCTGGAAAACCGTCAGAAATTGCGTGCGAGGACCAGAGTTCGTCGCTACTGGACTCATCCATTGATTGCGCAGGATATTTTTCCAACATGTAAAGCTGCGTAGTTTCCCTGATAAAAAAGCCAGATATTAAATTTCATGCAACTATGTTTGATCAAGTCGTGGGTCAAGCTCAATGTTGGGATCATCTGGTTCAAATCTAACAACATATAGGTCAAATTCCAATTCTACTTTGGCTAACAGCAATGCTAGTGGTGTATTGGAATGGATCATGGGCTCATTATGGGTATATAAATGGTCTATTAAGCACTGCAAGCAATTACAACTTTTTAAAATATTTTTTTTAGTGGTTTTTCATCATTTGCTATAATTTTTAAGTTTTGTAATGTAAAAAAAAAAGGGCACCTTTAAAAAAGCTTCTAAACGAAAACGCGACTAAGTGGCAGTACCGCGCTTAGACACGTTTGGCATCTGAAATGTCGTAAACTTCGGCGCCTGAACTAATTTTTTTGCCTTCAAAGAAAAGCCTCTAAATGCAACTGCCTAAAAATGACATTAAACGACCCTGTGTACAAGTACACATAAGATAACATTGGATGAGTTCAACGGCAGCTGAAAAAAGCATCCAACTGCCTCTCAATGTCCGTTTACCAGCAGCAATGTACATGAGGCCTTAGAGTTCCCTTCACTGGAACTAAGGGGACAAGCCCAACCCCTGGAAAAACAACCCTACACCATAATCCCCCCTCCACCAAATGATCTGGACCTGTTCACAAAGCAAGGTCCAATGTAAAAACCGCAATAATAACTCAAAATATGCGTTCCCTGAAAACACACTACACATTCTCTTTCTGAAGGTTTAATTATGCTGCATTTAAATTTGTGAAGTGAAGAGCACTTAGACTAGTTTTGTTCCTGAACATGAAAAAATATACTGATTTGATTATATTATACTATGATTATAAAAGTTCACGTTGGCCATGTTCAGTGTGGCTACAGAATAAAGGCGCTGTGGATGTATTTTATTTTCCAGTAAAGGAGATACACCTGAGAAAACAGCACCATTTTCAGCCTTCCACCCCCTCCTTTTCAATATACGTCCTAAACCTCACTTGCTCTTCATTGTTTCTCGCTATCTATTTTTTTTGCATAGTTCTCATGTACTAGTGATTTTTGTTTTCATTCCTCCACGCCAGAGCAAGCCTCATGAAGAGACAGGAAGTGTCTTAGTCACAGGAATGTCCCTGACTTTGGTTCCCCTTTGAGCAAAGTGACAATTGCTGTGTTATTTTCATTGAAAGCCGCATCCTTTCCTTCAGGGCTTGAATTAGCCTCTTCCAAAGGAAGTTTATCCTGAATGGGGGAAAAAACTACCCTCCAGCCCACACTTTTTTTTTTTTTTTGCATCTGGCATATCGACAATTAATATTTGAGTAAAACTTTTGACAGAGATTTAATTAAATTCATTTTTAAGTCAATAGGTGTTCCTAAAGAGAACTTTAATAATAATGTTCTAATTATCATAAAAGAAGGTATGTAGTCAAGAAAACCTGTTGCTTTAGGGTTTTTAGCCACTATAATTATTATTATTATTATTATTCAGGATTTATATAGCGCCAACAGTTTACGCAGCGCTTTACAATATAATTCAGCTGTGTTGCTTTAATAAATTTGTATTTATATGGTTTTGGCAGATGCTAATACTTCATTTGAGTGCTGTTTATACTTTTTTACTCAAATTTGCTTACAGATGTACATTGACAAGTTAAACATCCTGTTTAAATCCTCATGCAGGTTCCTGCTTTAATGTAAATATTCTCCTCATATCAGTGATACGTTATAAAAACTGTTTATGATCCAGACACATGCTAAACTTCCTGTTTTGAAACACTTTAAAAAATGTTTTGCTTAACATGAGTGTATGTATATTAAATATTGCATAAGTATCAATGTGTATGTATTTGTTATTTATACCTACCTAAAATGAATGGATAGCAATAAGTCAAATTTTAAAGAGGTTTTAAACTTCCAAAAAAACCCCCAAAAACCTGCAAGAGAAAGGTATAATGAGCTAGTATGCATTGCATACTACATAGTTTCATAGTTACATAGTTAGTCAGGTTGAAAAAAGGCACAAGTGCATCTAGTTCAACCCTAATAAATAAATAAAAAATAATAATATCATACAATCCCATATACATAATCCTATACCCACAGTTGATCCAGAGGAAGGCAAAAACCCCCAGCAAAGCATGATCCAATTTGCTACAGCAGGGGAAAAAATTCCTTCCTGATCCTGACATGTTTCCCGGAGTTACTTCTGGGTTTGCGGGCTCCGGGCACTGTGATTCGCCGGAGCCGCAATTACGCCACTCCCATGCATGCACGCGGGTGCCGCCGGTCATGGCACGGGCCCTGAAGAAACGGTTCGAGCGGGCCATTCCTTCAGTGCGCATGCGCCGATGACGTAGGCGGCAGCGTATATAGTAAATATCTCCTGAACGGTGCAAGTTTAGGAGATATTTACAGTACCTACAGGTAAGTCTTATTATAGGCTTACCTGTAGGTACAATTAAAGAGGAAGATTTTACTTCCTCTTTAACACTACCATATACGGCATTTAAATCAAACATCACATATTTATCTATTAGTGTGGAACAAATTTTCTTTTTTAACTTTCTTTCTTTTTGGCTATGGCATTCTTTACTCCACACATGTAGCTGACTCATAAACATCTTTAAAATAACCCTGTCTCAAAACTTCTGCAACGTATAGGCCAAAAGCCATAACCATATCTAAAAAGTAACCCTGCCCAAAGATCACATGGACATTATTTGAAAAATGACAAGACCACAATTTTATTGAAAATTTCCAACAGAACAACTTAAAGTGATTGTAAAATAACCCATTCAGTTTAAAATAAAAAAGAAAGGCAAAACATTTTTCTATAGATATAAAAATACATTATAAATAAAAAATTGTCCTTTTTTATAAGTGATCACATTCCCTCTGTTCTCAGCTGCATAAGGGCTGGGGGAGGAGAAACAGCATCACACTGATCTTCTCAATGGATGGCTGTGCAACAGGGGTGCATCAGGACTAGTCTGATCGTTGGAGGAGAGCAGGCTGAATTTCCAGCATAGCTAGGGGACTGACCACAGTGTGTTCTCATTCTTAGTGTGGTCAGTTTTTAATAGCAAAGCAGAGGCACTGGCAGGAAGACCAGTGATTTCATGCAAAGGAAGCAATACAAAGAGAACAGGATACTTTCCCATACAAGTACATGGTACAGCAGGCACATATCAGGAATATGAAGTGTTGGGGTAACAATTGCTTTAAGTAGTATAATAACTGAATGAGAAAGTTGTCTCATTGTTATTAAAAGACCTTATTTAACCACTTCAGCCCCGGAGGATTTGGCTGCTCAATGACCAGAGCACTTTTTACAATTTGGGACTGCGCTGCTTTAACTGGTAATTGTGCAGTCATGCAATGTTGTACCCAAACAAAATCTGTGCACAAATAGAGCTTTCTTTTCACAGTATTGCCTCTGCTATTTTTATTTTTTGCAATATAAACGGAAAAAGACTGAAAATTTTGAAAAAAAATTATATTTTCTACTTTTTGTTATAAGAAAAATCCAATAAACTCAATTTTAGTCATACATTTAGGCCAAAATGTATTCAGCCACATGTCTTTGTTAAAAAAAAATGTCAACAATAGTATATTTATTGGTTTGCGCAAAAGTTATAGCGTCTACAAACTATGGTACATTTACTGGAATTTACACGGCTTCTAGTTTATGACTGCCTATCTCATTTCTTGAAGTGCTAAAATGGCAAGGCAGTACACCCCCCTCCCCCCAAATGACCCCATTTTGGAAAGTAGACACCCCAAGGAAATTGCTAAGAGGCTTGTTGAGCCAATTGAATATTTAATTTTTTTGTCACAAGTGATTGAATAATGACAAAAAAAAAACAAATTACACAAAGTTGTCACTAAATGATATATTGCTCACATGGTTCTATGTGGAATTACACCCCAAAATACATTCTGCTACTTCTCCTGAGTACGGGGATACCACATGTGTGAGACTTTTTGGGAGCCTAGCCGCATACAGGACCCCAAAAACCAAGCACCGCCTTCAGGATTTCTAAGGGTGTAAATTTATGATTTTACTCCTCACTACCTATTACAGTTTCGAAGGCCAAAAAATGCCCAGATAGCACAAACCCCCCCCCCCCCCAAATAACCCAATTTCGGAAAGTAGACACCCCAAGCTATTTCCTTAGAGGCATATTGAGTCCTTGGAATATTTTATATTTTGCCATTTTGCCACAAGTGGTGGGGAAATGATAAACTTTTTTTTATTTTTTTATTTTTTTTTTTGCACAAAGTTGTCACTAAATGATATATTGCTCAAATATGCCATGGGCATATGTGGAATTACACCCCAAAATCCATTCTGCTGCTTCTCCTGAGTACGAGAATACCACATGTGTGAAACTTTTTGGGAGCCTAGCCATGCACAGGACCCCGAAAACCAGTTACCGCCTTCACTTTTTTCACTCCTCACTACCTATCACAGTTTTGAAGCCCATAAAATGCCAAAATAGCACAACCCCCCCCCCCAAATTACCCCATTTTGGAAAGTAGACACCCCAAGCTATTTGCTGAGAGGCATGTTGAGTGCATGAAATATTTTATAGTTTGCCACAAGTTTCGAGAAAATTATTATTTTTTTTTTTTTCTGCACAAAGTTGTCACTAAATGATATATTGATTGCTCAAACATACCATGGTTATATGTGGAATTACACCCCAAAATACATTCTGCTGCTTCTCCTGAGTACGGGAATATCACGTGTGAGACTTTTTGGGAGCTTAGCCGCGTACGGGGCCCCGAATACCAATCACGCCTTCAGGCTTTCTAAGGGCGTAAAATTGTGATTTTACTCCTCACTACCTATCACAGTTACGGAGGTCCTGAAATGTCCAGATAGCACAACCCCCCCCCCAAATGACCCCATTTTGGAAAGTAGACACCCCAAGGTATTTGCTTAGAGGCATGGTGAGTATTTTTCAGCTCTCAATTGTTTTTGAAAAGAAAGAAAGAAAAGAAAAAAAACATTTTTTCTTTTTTCAGTTTTTTAAAACTTTTTAAAACTTTTTTTTAAAACTTTGTGACAAAAAGCGAGATCTGCAAAATACTCAATAAAATTTCCCAAAACTTGTGGCAAAATATAAAATATTCCATGGACTCAACATGCCTCTCAGCAAATAGCTTGAAGTGTCTTCTTTCCAAAATGGGGTCATTTGAGGGGGTTTTGTACTATCTTGACATTTCATGGCCTCCAAAACTGTGATACGTAGTGAGGAAGTGAAATTATCATTTTACGCCCTTAGAAAGTTAGTGACAGGTACTCTTTTTTGAAAAAATTGGGGTCTATTGGATCCTAGATCTCTCCTCTGCCCTCAAAGCATCTGACCACACCAAGATCGGTGTGATAAAATGCTTTCTGAATTTCCCAATGGCGCTGTTTATATCCTACAAAACCCAAGTCATTAAATGCTCGTAGCTTCTGGTTTCTTAGGCCATACAGATGATTGGAGCCATTCTGGTCTCTGATCAGCTCTATGGTCAGCTGGCGGAACCACCGGCTCCATTCTTGGGTTCCCTGTTGGGACAGGAGAGCCTGAGAAGATCATGGAAGACATCCCCGTCCCCCCCCCCCCCACCGCTTGTAAAAGCAGTCTAGAGGTTAATTAGCTGCTAGGATTGCTTTTACATGAAAGTCGACCGCTGGCTGAAAAGAATGACACCAAGATGATACGTAAAGCTGCAGGCATCATTCTGGTATAACCACTCAAAGTCCAGCAACATACCAGTACATTGCTGGTCCTTGTTGAGCATACATTGTAATGTTCTTTTTTTTTATGCAGCCTGTGGGCTGCATGAAAAAAGAGATTGATCGGTGGGTTGGAGTCGCTGCAGCTGAATGGCGTACCTGCTAAGCAAATGATGGTTAACAATAAAACAAAGTAACATTACAGTATAACAGTAAGACATACCATACCTGCAAAGCAAATACAATAAAACATAGTAAAAATAAAACATTACAGTTGTAAAATACAGAGAACAATAGATATAGAACAATAGTTATAGAACAATAGTGAGCGAACAATAGAGCGCACAATAGAGAGCAAACATAAGAGAGAGAAGAAAAATAAAACTATTTTTGGCTTTTTTATTTAATATTTTTTTGTGTGTGGTTTTTTTTTTTTTTTGCACTTTTATAAAAACTGTAAACTATGAACGTTCCAGATTAAGGTCTCGCAAAATGTGATGGCCATCTCATCTTTTGAGACCCTGTGTTAGTGTGCCCTAGGACTGTGCAGTGCTGTACCCTGCGCTAATACTCCACTAGTGTGTGGTAGCGTTTGAAACAGTCACCGATGCAGAGACTAGGTTGGTCAGGACAGGAGGGACAATAAAAGCGGGTGTCACGCCTAAATACACATTTTCTGCAGACACAACATCTTCTTTGGGGTGTTCTTTGGGTAGGCGTACCAGGGAGGACATACGGAAAATGGCTCTCATGCAGCCAGCTCACTGCATTTGCGTTGGGAAGGTGGGCCATAGCACCGTCTGGAAACAGAAGGGCTGTGATGATCTCTTCCTGGAATTTTAGGAAGGATCCAGTCCGTCCTGAAGCTTTGTATAGCACAAAAGCATTCAGCAGAGCCAATTGAAATAAGTATATAGACACTTTTTTGTACCAGCGTCGGGCCTTATGGGCAATTAGGTACGGCGCCAATGGCTGGTCGTTGAGGCCCACCCCTCCCATTTTAAGGCTGTATTCGTGGACACAGATGGGTTTCTCCACAACACCAGTCGCCGTAGGAATTTGGACTGTCGTATCTGCATGAAGGGAGGACAGAATGAAAACATTCCGTGAATCCCTCCACTTCACTGCTAATAAATTATTACACTTGAAGAAGGCTCTCTTCCTCATCTAAGTCGGGATTCTACAAGCCGTAGGGGGAAGCCCCAGCAATTAGATCACACGGTGCCACATGCGCCAATTCCATAATCAAAAACGTGACTAAAAAGTGGCACGCTTGTGTAATAATTGTCCATGTACAAGTGGTACTCCTTTCCGAGTCCCACACAATCTTACCAGCGCTCCCTATGTTGTCTGGGCAGTTCTCCGGCTCTATGTGACTATCTTTTCCCTCGTAAACCATAAAACTATATGTATAGCCTGTTGCCCTGTCACAGAGCTTATACAACTTGACCCCATATCTGGCACGCTTGCTGGGAAGATACTGTTTGATAGACAAGCGGCCAAAAAACTTAATCAGGACTCATCAACGCAGACAACTTGATCGGGAGTAAACAAGGCTGCAAACTGTTTGTTGAAGTGGTTTACAAGGGGCCGAATTTTGCAGAGCCGATCAAATCCAGGGTCATCCCGAGGACGATAGAGTTCATTATCATTGAAGTGCACGAACCGCAAGATCTGCTCGTATCGTGTCCTTGTCATGGAGGCAGAGAACACGGGCATATGGTGAATTGGGTCAGTGGACCAATATGACCGCAACTCACTCTTTTTAGTTATGCCCATGAGGAGGGATAGGGCCAGGAAGGTCTTAAATTCAGAGACCGTCATAGGTCTCCAATCTCTGGCAAGGGTCAACTGGGGATTAGCGGCGTTGAATTGACCAGCATACAAATTGCTTTAGTCCACAATAGAGATCTTCCGTGAAAAACAGCGAATAAAAATCAAGTGACGTAAAATCAACTGTTTCCACCTGAATTCTAGGTTGGCCAGTGAATGGGGGAAGTACGGGTGCTGCAGAAGTGGTGGGCTGGGAATAAAAACCAGCCCTGGAAAAAATGTAATACTAGCCCATAGCATTATTATACCAGGCCAACATCATAACCATTATAACGTCATTACTTCCTTGTTCATGAAAGGGAAAACCATGCATTTTAAAGCACATTTGAAGAGTGTAATATATATATTCAGACCCCCATAATTTTTTTTACTCTTTGTTATATTGCAGCCATTTGCTAAAATCATTTAAGTTCATTTTTTTTCCTCATTAATGTACACACAGCACCCCATATTGACAGAAAAACACAGAATTGTTGACATTTTTGCAGATTTATAAAAAAAGAAAAACTGAAATATCACATGGTCCTAAGTATTCAGACCCTTTTCTCAGTATTTAGTAGAATCACCAGTTTGATATAATACAGCCATGAGTCTTTTTGGGAAAGATGCAACACGTTTTTCACACCTGGATTTGGGGATACTCTGCCATTCCTCCTTGCAGATCCTCTCCAGTTCTGACAGGTTGGATGGTAAACGTTGGTGGACAGCCATTTTTAGGTCTCTCCAGAGATGCTCAATTGAGTTTAAGTTAGGATTCTGGCTGGGCCATTCGAGAACAGTCACAGAGTTTTGAAGCCACTCCTTTGTTATTTTAGCTGTGTGCTTAGGGTCATTGTCTTGTTGGAAGGTAAACCTTCGGCCCAGTCTGAGGTCCTGAGCACTCTGGAGAAGGTTTTTGTCCAGGATATCCCTGTACTTGGCTGCATTCATCTTTCCCTCGATAGAGGGAACACATACACATTCTCCACACATACCGCTTAGAATTAAGGCCAAAAAGTTCTATCTTGTTCTCATCAGACCAGAGAATCTTATTTCTCACCATCTTGGAGTCCTTCAGGTGTTTTTTAGCAAACTCCATGCGGGCTTTCATGTGTCTTGCACTGAGGAGAGGCTTCTGTTGGGCCACTCTGCCATAAAAGCCCTGACTGGTGGAGGGCTGCATTGATGGCTGACTTTCTACAACTTTCTCCCATGCTGGTCGTTCCAAACCTCTCCCATTTAAGGATTAAGGAGGCCACTGTGCTCTTAGGAACCTTAAGTGCAGCAGAAATTTTTTTGTAACCTTGGCCAGATCTGTGTCTTGCCACAATTCTGTCTTTGAGCTCTTCAGGCAGTTCCTTTGACCTCATGATTCTCATTTGCTCTGACATGCACTGTGAACTGTAAGGTCTTATTTAGACAGGTGGGTGGCTTTCCTAATCAAGTCCAATCAATATAATCAAACACAGCTGGACTCAAATGAAGGTGTAGAACCATCTCAAGGATGATCAGAAGAAATGGACAGCAGGTGTGGGGGGGGACTCTGGTTTCCAGTGTCCACCTTCCGCAGAAAGAATGGGGGGAGTTACTGATATAAGGGGGAAACCTTTATATCAGTGCCCCCTTACATTATTGTATTCACTCCCCCCTTAGATCAGTGACCCCCCCTCAGACTTGCTTGGCGGCGCTGTCACTGACCTCCTCTCAGGTGCACTGTGCAGGGCTCAGTTAGACGGCTCCAGGTTGGTGGCTCTGGTTTTATCCTATAGTCTCCTCTGCACAGTCCACGCACATCTGACTTCTCCCATAACCCCCATCCTGGCGGCACTCCCACTCTTAACTTCTCTCCAGACTCCCCCTCAGAGACTGCAGACATAATATAAGACAAGAGATGGTTAGAAGTTGCGGACATGGTACAAGAGATGGGTAGAGACTGAGAACATGATACAAGTGATGTTTAGAGCCTGAGAACAGAATACAAGAGATGGCTAGAGACTGAAGACATGATACAAGAGATGGCTAGAGACTGAGGACAGGATACAAGAGATGGGTAGAGACTGAGAACATGATGCAAGAGATGGTCAGAGGCTGCAGACATGATACAAGAGATGGTCAGAGGCTGCAGGCATGATACAGTAGATGTCAGAGGCTGCAGACATGATACAGTAGATGTCAGAGGCTGCAGGCATGGTACAGGAGATGGTTATAGACTGAGGACATCATACTAAAGATGGTCAGAGACTGCAGACATGATACAAGAGATCAATGCAGCCTCATCAGTGCCCATCAAATGCAGCCTCATCAGTGCCCATCAAATGCAGCCTCATCAGTGCCCATCAATGCAGCCTCACTGTGCCCATCAATGCAGCCTCAATGTGCCCATCATTGCAGCCTCACTGTGCCCACCAATTGCATCCTCTGTGTGCCCACCAATTGCAGCCTCTGTGTGCCCATGAATTGCAGGCCCTGTGTGCCCACTAATTGCAGCCTCTGTGCCCACCAATTGCAGCCTCTGTGTGCCCACCAATTGCAGCCTCTGTGTCCACTAATGTCAGCCTCACCATTTTCTGGATAACACACAGCGCTCTCCTCCCTCTGTCCTCCGGCGCTTGTATGTCACGGAGCTGGGCCTGTGGTCAAGGTCCCGCCCCCCCTAGCTAGACCGGCTTGTGTGATAGGCGGAACACTGATTCAGTGTTCCGCCTAGGCTACCGGAGGGGAGTGTATAAGGGGTCTTCTATTTGCTAATTTATTTTAGTTTTGACAAGGTCACTTTAAAGAAGAACTGAATTTTATGCCTTACTGAGCCATGCTTCCATCATTTAAGGCTTCCTTTTATTAAGGACTTAAGGGGCTTTATTGTAAACAACTGTTTTTCATTTTTTGTAGTCCTGGGTTTTGAATATGGGATATGTTCCCTCCTAGAAATGTCTCTGATCATCAGTATTGCTAAAATGTACCATATGACTTTTTTCTACATTTAGAAACTGTAGATTCCATTATATTAATTATTTATAATTCCTGCTTGATATACTTTATCTTTAAATATTGAAATATGCTTTATATACTCACAAAAAAATGCAAAAAACAATGTACAACCTAGGTGGAGTTATTAGTTTTGGGCCTTTGACATAATATGGAATATGGAGTATGGTCCTTACTCTTTTTAATGAGTGGTGAGTGGCTAGATTGAATTTTTTGCTATGTTATTACATCATAGAGAAGCACTTCCACAAAAATATTGTTAAGCAATGTAATGTAGAAACCAGTAATAAGGCATTCATACCAAAATTTAGGATAAGGCAAACTAAAAGCAGCTAACAGCTACGTTTTGTTTTTCCAAAGATGCTCTTTTAATTTGAGTTTTAGATATTCAAACAGAAAAAATAAAAAAATTACAGTGAACACCATTTGACAAACTTTTCTCCTTTAAAGAAGTGACAACAAGATTAATAGCCATGGTGAAAACAGTACAGCAGAACATAAAACATAACAGAATATGTAGACAATTAAAAGAGAAGTACGGGTTTGCAAAAAACAATTATACTATACATAGTCACTTAGATGGCTGCGGAATCGATCTGATGAGGCAACGGTCCCCCGCCGGCTCTACACTTAGTTCTTGGTCTTCAGTAAGCAGAGAGCCAGTGAGTGTCGCCTCTCTGCTCTACCCCTCCAGTGATCACTGGAGCACTGGGCTGTGGAGGGAATGGGAGCGTCTGGCTCGGGCTCTCAGCTGCGTGCTAAAAGGCTGAATTAGCTGCCGGTCAGGCATTTGGTTGATCCCAAGATTATTGGACCCCTACCCATTTACCTAGGGAAAAAGTGTCAATAATAAAACACACTACACAGGTTTTTAAAATAATTTATTAGACAGCTCCGGGGGGTCTTCCTCCGGCTTCGGGGGTCTTCTTCCAGCTTCGGGGGTCCCTCCGGTTTCTCTTCTCCTGGCGTCCGGTTGGTTCTTCTCCGCTCTCTCTGGCCTCTTCTCCCAGTGTTCCAGTTCTTCTGCCGGCTCCTCCGCTGTCTTCATGCCACTCTTTTGCCAGCGGAGGCCCAGCAGAGCCACGCACAGGCATCAAACCAGGGAGTCAATGGCAACCAGTGATCCATGTAGGGCAAAATGGTCCCCCTAAAGAAAGGCCAATACCTGACTGTGGTATGTCTAAATAGGTAAATAGATTGGTCCACCAGTTAGTTCAGATATAATATCCCAAACTATAGGCAGGAGTCTACCGAACGGCTGGAGAAGCCATGTTGATCTAAAAGCAGCAGCAGAAAAAAAATATTTTAGCTACAAGGAATATACAGCATCATCATGACACCGCTAAACTAGCCGTGCAATGACTCCAAAATGGAATAGCAAGCCAAAACATTCCAGTCGCATGATGGACTCACCTTGTATCTAGGATTAAACAGTGTGACTGTTTGTGTCTGCTGGGTGGAACAGAGACTGATGGATGTACTGGGCACTTTATATGTGTAAGTGAGTATGAGCTAATTACAAACACCTGGGTCGCGGCGCCGTACTGTGCGGCAGAGCGGCGTAATGCGTCATCAGCCATTGGATGGACTATATGCTTGTATATGGAAGAACTCCATGGCAACCAGAAGATGCAAAAATGTAACACTGGGAGTGTGAATAACATCCCATGAAGTAGTGTCTGAGGCTTGCATGCATTAGATAGAACATGGGATCACAAAGAGGCCGGTCAAATCCATGAAGATGGCATGCGCAGCTAAATCAAAACACTGAACTAGAAAGTACAGGAGAGTATGTATGAATAGAAAAGAAATAAAAATAAAAATGATAGTATGGAAAAGTAAATATGAATTGAGAAAAGGAGGAGAATGTGGATAGAGAACAGAATCAGGAAGGCAATAAAGAATCCCAGATGCTTAAAATTGAATGAATGGTAAAATTTCAAACAGTCGGTACAAAGCTGGTAAAATAAGATAGACTCTACCCCACACGTGGGATCAGTAGTATGAACATGCTCTTAGATGGGTATCTTATTGAACACAATATACAGGGATATGGGAAGTGGCAGAGACATATTACACACACACATCCAGGTTGAACTGGATGGACTGGTGTCATTATTCAGCCCTACCAACTATGTAACTATGTTTTGGAGTTGATTTACTAAAGCTGGAGAGTGCAAAATCTGGTGCAGCTCTGCAAAGGAGCCAATCAGCTTCCAGGTTTTTTTTTTGTCTTAATTGAACAAGCTGAAGTTAGAAACTGATTGGCTACCATGCATAGCTGCAACAAATTTAGCACTCCCCAGTTTTAGTGATACAACCCCATTAATTAAAAATTATTATTATTAATACCATAATGGCTATTTAAGGTGAGCCTTGAAGAGGAAGCCACTTTACTGATCTTATTTTTAGAGGAAACTTTATTATAGTGAAGCTTCAATTAAAAGTGAAAGTTCTGCTTATCCTACCGCCCCCCCCTTCACCACCATAACCACCACCATTGGAACATTATTATTTTTTGGGGGGGGAGGTTACTTTTTTTGACATGTACCCACTCCCACTTCTGTGCGAGAATAGCAGTTCACCCTCCCCACCTGCAGCTTCCTGGGACATGTGACAATTCTAAAGACTGCTACACACAATGAGATCAGACAAATGACCGTCTGTTTTTTTTGCATGCTGTCCCTTTCGGATAATTGCCCCTTTGGATAATTTCGGACGAAAGATATGCACTAACGATCAGATTATTGTACGATTGCTTTGAAAGTGTTTTTTTTTTTTTGTACGTTTTTCTGATCGTGTGTACGGGCCTTACATTAGTGCACAGTGGGGAGCATCTGGCTTCCGACATTCAAGATGGAGGCACTGGGGACCCGAAGACCAGTGAAAAACCAGCCCAAGTGAAGACAGCACTGAATTTCTGGGCTTGTGAGTGTCTGTTTATTAAAAGTCAGCAGCTACATTTATATATATATATATATATATATATATTATACTGTAGAGTATAAGATTTCCTATCATTTGAGCCCAGTCTTGCCACACAGAGTTAATCAATCTCTGAGCAATCCTCTTTTATTGTTCAGTGAGATAAATCTTGACAAACTGAGAAAAACTTTGTCAAATTCTCCCCCTTGCTGTGAGTGACAGCCTAAGACACATGCATTATTTTTTAATTCCCTCCCCCACTCCTTTCTTTAGCAGCTCTGCAAGGATTTGCTGTTCCACACCTCAGCATGATTTGGCATGCTGAAGTCATGTGGTTACTTTCCTGTCTTTTCACTGGATGTTAGAGATCATAGCAGAAGATCAGTGTTAAAAATACAAAGCAGAAAATGCATATTGACATGGAGTGTAGAAGTGGGCGGGGAGTCTACTGACATCACGACTCCACCCACCGAGCTCCAGACAACAGGCCCACCCACAGAATATGCAGTTTTTCGGCTCTCATAACAGACAGAGGGGAGACATTAGACAGGTAAAGATACATGCAGGAGGCATGTATATCCTTATAGATAACCCCTATGGCAGTAGTTTAGAAAGGATGACATTGGGTTTACATCCACTTTAACTTGTGTGACACCTCATAAGCAAAATGGGCTTTACACGCCTTAGCATTGAATTTGCTATTTTTTTACACTCCTTCATTAAACTGCAGTTTAGAATTGTTAGGAACTTCCCAGAGCATAATAGACTATACGTGGAAAAATTCACATCAAATTATGGCAGTGAAATCTCTCTGCTATAACTACTGCCCTGTTCCTGTCCACCTGGGAGTACGTCAGCATTTCCACCCACTTTTGCTTGTTTCAGCAGCTCCTGATGCATTTTTCATAATATAAAATACATTAAAACGCCTGCTAGGAGAATGGTACCTGTCATTATGGCCACAGCAGGTGTGCACACCTGGAAAGTGCAGAGATCTTACCAATAGAATCCCATAGACATGACAAAAAAGTCATGAAAAAACAAAATATCAGTTTTGGGTTGATTAACTACTTAGTTTCCACAGGTAATACTTTAATTAAACAATGTAATTCATGATAATTAGAGCCTTTTCTTTGTGCAGAAAGCAACAGCATAACAACCTATAATTGTTTGAGCTGGAATTGTAGAAAAATGCCTTGCTATATACATTTCTCTGAAACAGTGCATTACTGGATACAGTCTGTTAGTATTGTCAAGGTTGCTACATAGTAAATGCTTTTCTTTTTTCTTTGCTTTTTTCAAACTACATTGCTGAACGAACACAGATCCTTACCCAGTATCAACGTACATAATATAATATTTTTTTTCTTTTTGTCTTCCTTAAATGATTAGTACTAAAATCATATATGGACTTTAATTCTGATACTGCAACAAAAATATTTTTTATATTGCTACCTGTTAAATTAGAATACGTGTAGTATGTCCAATTATTGATTATTTTACAAAAAAATGTACGCTCTGACTTTCTGGGTTTTAGAAGCATACATAAAGCAATCAGAGAACTTTTGTTAATCCTTTATTTTTGTCCCTATTCCGTCCTTTTCCTATCCTGACCCTCAGAATGTAATACATCATAATCTTGACCCTTACCTGTGTTTGCAGGTGACAATGTCCAAATAACACTGGGCAACAAAAGACAAGGCAGGACAGAAGATAACCTGGTAACAGCTAACATTTTTAATTAATTGACAATAGCAAAACCTGTACTCAGTCCCTGTATAGCAAAAAAGAGGAAAAATAACCCCAAAAAACTTTGCTATGTACTTGGGTGAAAGGAGCAGTTTGTTTGGGCCCCTGCACGTAGGGTTGTCCAGCACTCCCAACACTTTAGGAGGGTCAGGTACAGCATTCGGGTCTGATGAAGGCAGACTGTCAAAGTCTATGGCAGACAACAGCTGAATGGGGCTGAATGCTGTACTGAGTCCTGCGTTCTGGAACCTCGTCCTTAAATAGACAGAACTTTAGGAAGACCTTGTTCCTGAATGGACAGGGCCCTAAAAAGACCTCTGTTCCGGAACCTCATCATTGAACAGACAGGACCCTAAACTCCAGTACCAGTTGATGTAGCATTCAGCCCCACTGACATTGACTTTGACAGACTTCCTGCAGTGAGCTGAGTCCTGCACCTGTCCCTCCTGGGTGCAATAAAGTTCCAAGGGGGACACACTGCAGCTGGACAGCCCCATATGCAAGGGGGCTTAATAGTAATCAATTTCAACAGTGCATCAGGCTCTGCAAAAAAGAAAAAACATGGAAGGTACACGTGAAGTCAGGCGCTGAATACACGAAACACAAGGCAAACCGGAGCCCAGAGCGTCTAAGTTGCTCAGGCAACAGAGGCTGCACTGAGCATGTCTTATATAATGAAGCAAATTAGAGGTGGGCCAGGAAGTGATAGAAGGAAAAGAAATAAAAACCCAGAGTAAAGCAGGCGACCCATAGGTGAGCACAGAAGTCAAACAACACATGTGAAATGAATCACAGGTCTAGCAGAACCACCGCAGCAAGGAAGTAAGAATTTCACAGGCAGGAAACTGCAGGCTAAACCGTGACACTTTAAATAGGAAAATGGTTAACAAAAATTGCGGGAAAGCATCTTAGCAGCACTCCTAATATAGTGGTCTCCAAAGATGTTGAGGAATATGAGGAGCAAGTAATTTGTCAAGATGAGAAGACTCTAAGAAGCTATCCTCTGCCTTAAGCACCTGATCAGGGTCAAAATTTCAAAAATGCCCAAATAAATTATCCATCTCTAGTTTTGAATGAAGAAGAATGGGATTAGGGTTACTGAAAAAAATCACCCACCCTAATGGTGACTATCTGCTGGCACACCTGACTGGATACTTCTGAACACTATCCAGTCTAAGAGAAGCAGGGACAGTTTAACTAATGTGGAAATGTGAATATTCAGTCCTAAACTGTTATGCCCTATACACACGGTCGGATTTTCCGAAGGAAAAAGTGCGATCGGATTGTGTTGTCGGAAATTCCGATCGTGTGTGGGCTCCATCGGACTTTTTTCGTCGGAATTTCCGACACACAAAGTTTGAGAGCAGGCTATAAAATTTTCCGACAACAAAATCCAATCAGTTAAATTCCGATCGTGTGTTGACAAATCCGACGCACAAAGTGCCATGCATGCTCAGAATAAATTAAGAGACGAAAGCTATTGGCTACTGCCCCGTTTATAGTCCCGATATATGTGTTTTACATCATCGTGTTCAGAACGATCGGATTTTCTGACAACTTTGTGCGACATTGTGTATGCAAGACAAGTTTGAGCCAACATCCGTCTGAAAAAATCCATGGGTTTTGTTGTCGGAATGTCCGATCAATGTCTGACCCTGTGTACAGGGCATTACAGTTGCACAGGCCTTTTTATTAAAGCCTAGCTACAGGTTAATAAAAAAATAAATAAAAAGAAAAGCAATTGTAAAGTACTTCTTAAAATATTAAAAGGAGCTTTCGATATTAAACTCACCTATTCTCCAGTGCTGTCCATCACAGAGCCTCTGCTTCTGAGAACAGATACATGCAGGAGTAAGGATTGACCGCTGCTAGAGAAGGAAGTAGAGGAAACAGACCCATAATGCAATCTGACCTAATTGTGCTGCTCTTTCTATAGTTTAGATACTCTGGCTGCTGCACTGATGACACTGTATGCCACAGCAGTACATTCACATGTGCAGCTCTTTCTTAAGAGCAATCTGTTTTTGGAGGGGATTTATCGCCTCCTTACTGCCTGCTTTAACCCCTTGGACCCTGCTCAAATGCCCCCATTCACACCATACAAGCACCTTCTAAGGGGGTAGCAGTTGGAGGTTGGTAAAGCCTCAACCACAAAGTTTTACCATCCCCAACCTCATGTGTGAACAAGCCCTAATAGTGCAGCCAGTCACAGTGTCTCCGATCACCACTACACCAGTCACAGTGTCCAAAAATGTTATAGGTAGTCAGGAAATTGTTGTAGATGTGTAATTTATGCTGCTAGAATGTCTGAAGGTGCTCCTTGGTTTTCTCTCCCCCTCTTTTGTTAGTTAGGCTGTAAAAAAATCTCACACATGTGGTATCCCCATATTCCGGAGGAGTAGCAAAATGTGTTTGATGTGTAATTTTAAGTATTCCTATGCTGTGTGTTAGAAAAATCCTATTAATTGACAACATTCTGTAAAAAAAATACATTTTCATTTTCTCTCCTGCATTTTCCAAAAAACATTTTCAAAAGACTGTTTTCTTTCCAAAATGGGGTCATTTTGTGGATGTTTCTCCTGTTCTAGCACTTCAGAGACTTAAGAAATGTGATAGGTAGTAAGGAAATTAGACATGTCATTTTTGCCCCTAGAAATTTCAAAGGTGCTCCTTGGATTTTGTACCCCTTTATGCATATAGACTGTGAAAAAGCCATATGTGGTATGCCCATACTTGGGAGGACTAGCAGAATGTGTTTTTGGATGTAATTGTAATGTCTATGCTGTATGTGAGAAATAACATCTTTGTAAAAAAAAAATTGTAACATCTTAAGTTTTACAAAAAATTGTGACAAAACATTACAACTTCATAGAACTCACCATGTCTCTTACTAAATACATCAGACTGTCTACTTTCCAAAAATTGGTCATTTGGGGGTATTTGTACTGTCATCGCATTTTAGGGCCTCCAAAATGTAAATAGGCAGTCAGTACATAAGGATTGACCAATTTTTAAATATACTGTATATATAATTATAAAAGGGTTGTAGACTATATAACTTTCACACAGACTAAATAATGTACTGCTTTTTTTCACCAAAGAAATGTAGCAGAATACATTTTTGCCCAAATTTATGAGGAAAAATTATTTATTTAAAAAGTTTTATAACAGAAACTAAGAAAAACTTTTTTTTTTAAATGTTTGGTATTTTTTCCTTTATATAGTAAAATGTAAAAAAACCCAATGATGATTAAATACTACCATAAGAAGCGGTTTAAAAAATTGAAAATTAATGTGGGTACAGCGTTGCATGACTTAGTCATTGTCATTCAAAGTGTGACAGCACTAAATACTGAAAAGTGGCCTGGACTAGAAGGGGGTAAAAAAGTCCAGTCTCCAAGTGACTAAATAAGCACCCCTTTCCATACAATATAAATTACAACATACAGTGGGGACGGAAAGTATTCAGACCCCCATACATTTTTCACTCTTTGTTATATTGCAGCCATTTGCTAAAATCATTTAAGTTCTTTTTTTTTCTCATTATTGTACACACAGCACCCCATATTGACAGAAAAACACAGAAATGTTGACATTTTTGCAGATTTATTAAAAAAGAAAAACTGAAATATCCTAAGTCCTAAGTATTCAGACCCTTTGCTGTGACACTCATATATTTAACTCAGGTGCTGTCCATTTCTTCTGATCATCCTTGAGATGGTTCTACACCTTCATTTGAGTCCAGCTGTGTTTGATTATACTGATTGGACTTGATTTGGATTGAAGGTTACAAAAACATTTCTGTTGCACTTAAGGTTCCTAAGAGCACAGTGGCCTCCATAATCCTTAAATGGAAGACGTTTGGGATGACCAGAAACCTTCCTAGAGCTGGCCGTCTGGCCAAACTGAGCTATCGGGGGAGAAGAGCCTTGGTGAGAGAGGTAAAGAAGAACCCAAAGATCACTGTGGCTGAGCTCCAGAGATGCAGTCGGGAGATGGGAGAAATTGAAAGGGACATTAAAAGTCTTTTCTATATTCTCAGTTGATGTAAACCACGGTATCCCATTCTAGCTATAATTGTAAATAATGTAATCTTCGTTATGGGGTACATAAACATCTAGATGTCTTTCACTAAGTAAATAACTGTACTTGTAGCTAATATAATGTATAGGTGTTTCCAATGATTTTCCTGCTGCAATGTCATTTTGTATTTCAATGACAGTACAGTATCAGAATTTTTAGCTGCAAGGTGGTTTTGTTATTAAGTGACAGTATCTATCCTGATGCTAAGGCAACGCATCTTAAACTTTTCTGCACTTTGAGTTCCATGATGAGATCAAAACGCAGAGAAGAGTCAATATTAAACAGAACCTTTGCTTCCTTTTAACTTTTTTTTTGTTTATTGAACATCAAATATTTCTCACCTGCTTCTCAGTTTCACACAAACTTTGTCAGATATTTCTATGGTAGCCAGGGCAGAAACAACATCACTGCAAACATCTTCCTAAATTTGTCCCAGGCAGCATCTAACAAGGAGATGTTATTGGACAAAATTCTTAACATGCTGGTCTTAAACTGACTCCTTGGTCTGGCTTCTAAATATGCTGAGAAAAAAGTAAGCAACATTGATGAAATCTTTACACAAGCACTGTGCTCTGTACGTTGCCATCATTATTTTTTTGTCTGCTTACATTTTGGGGGGTTAATTTGCCACATACAGTAAATAGGTTTTAATTTTCCTAGTGCCCAAGCAATATAATCTAAACTATAACTGGTTTATATTATTTTGCTCAGGACCTAGGAAGCATAGAAGGTTGCAGGACAGGCTACCAGGAAATATCAAAGAAAATCCCAGCTCGACTTACCGACCAGCTTGCTAACCAACCGAATTATCCTGTCTAACAGTATGCGTTAAAATACATTTGCAAATACATGCATAGGCTACAGAGCCCCATCAAGGCACCCCAGTGTTTTCTGTAGTCCTGACTCTAAATTTTGAGAGCCTCCATAGTGGAAGCACATGCATTATAATGGATAGGCAGAGGGCATGTGAACCTGGAGGAAGCCAACCCCTCCTTAAAGGCACAGGGGCGCACTGGACACCCACCATATAGCACCATGGCAGCAAAGATGTGCAGTGTGTCCCCTCACCAATATTTGAACAGTACAAATGGCCACTGTCTAAAAGGTGGGTGCACTGGACACCTTTGCTGCCATCATGCTATATGCTGGGTGTCCAGTGTGCCCCTGGTGGGCTCCCTCCAGGCTCACCTGCCCTCTGCCTATCTATTACAATGCATGTACTTTCACTGTCGAGGCTCTCAAAATTTAGAGTTAGGACTGCAGATACTGGGGTGCCTTCACGGGGCTCTGTAGCTTACACATGTATTTGCAAATGTGTGCAGACTAAATTCGGTTGGTTAGCAGGCTGGTCGGTAAGTTGAGCTTCTTTTTTTGGTTTTGTTTTGCATGCGTTGCCCTTCCATGTGCTCCTTGCTGCAAAGGCCAGTTATACGTGAGGGTAGTGACCATTTGAAAGTACTAGGAAATATCACCTATAGTTCATGGGCTTAAGCTAGCCATAGAGAGCTCAAAACCCATCCCCGCTGAACCAGACAAACAATGCTCAGTGTGTGGCCCTCGCTGTTGCTTAGATCGACTACTTCCAAATGGATAAGTTGGAAAACTTTTGTTGATCAGCAGCTGGAGCCAATTGGCTGCAGCTTCTGATCAGTGTTTCTGACAGCGACAGGTCTTGCTGTCAAAATACAACGTCCTGGCAGGGGGGATTCCTCTATTACCTCATTTGTGTGAATGGAAGAATCTGTTTTTTTTTTTGTTTTGTTTTTAGTTCAGCCTATTAAAAAATAACCATATATGGCCAGCTTTAAACTTATTTGTCTTGTTGTATTCATCCAATGTATGTTAGGAATTTTTCTGTTATGTTCTCTAAATATATCTTCTTTGTTACCAGAATATACCCTGTTTAAGAAAAAGCTGTCCTTAAAGTGATTGTAACATGTTATACTTACCTCCTCTGTGCAGCTGGTTTTGCACAGAGCAGCCTAGATCCTCCTCTTCTCGGGTCCCTCTTCGCTGCTCCTGGCCCCTCCCTCCTGTCGAGTGCCCCCACAGCAAGCTGCTTGCTATGGGGGCACCTGAGCCGAGTCACAGCAGTTTTGATCTATAATTTCTCTGTGTAAAGGCAGTGGATCAATCCTGCATCCACCTAAGTAGGTATGTATGTTAGTTATTTCATATGCCACACCTCTCTTTTAAACCAGGAAACAAAACTTTCCCATGGACTGTATGGCCTCTTTAGATCTAGTAGGAGATACATAATCTTCTCTGCATAATATAATTGTACAACTATAGGCTCAGAGTCCATAGCTGCCTTTGAGTTTATAAGGCTAGAAGCCAGAACTAAAGCACCAATATTGGAACACGTAAGACTGGGGGTGCCCAAACGCTGGCATGTGGTTAATGTGCTTGTGCAGGTAAAATGAAAGACATTTGCTGGTTGTCTACCATTTTAAATGGATAAAGTGAAGTAATTTTGGCAAAGATTATAGGCTCAGTTGACAAAGATAACTTTCTCTTGCTCAATATTTTTTCTTTTTCTTGATTAATGCAAGGAAAGTTGAAATAATTAAATATTGCTTGTGCAATAGCATAACAATATCATAACAAATCTATCTATCTATCTATCTATCTATCTATCTATCTATCTATCTATCTATCTATCTATCTATCTATCTATCTACAGTATCACAAAAGTGAGTACGCCCCTCACATTTTTATAAATATTTTATTATATCTTTTCATGTGACAACACTGAAGAAATGGCTACAATGTAAAGTAGTGAGTGTACAGCAGTCTGCATTAAAAACAGGTGTTTAGTTAGCATGCATTTGCAAATGCATGCGTAAGTTGCAAGGCCTCTTCACGGTACCCTGTGTATTGCTTGCAGTCCTAGCGCTACTGAATTTATAAGCGTCTCCACAATGGAAGGGGATTGGGCTGCCTCCAGGCCTACCTGCCCCTCATCTATCCATCTAATGCATGTGCTTCCATTGTGGAGATGTTTATGAATTAAATAGCGTTAGGACTGCAAGCAATACACAGGGTGCCGTGAAGAGGCCTTGCAGCTTACGCATGCGTTTGGAAATGCGTGCTAACTAAACCCCTGTTTTTAATGCAGACTGTTGGACAGGTTAATTTGGTCGGTTGGCAGACTGGTTGGTGAGTTAAGCTATGGAATGTTCTGTTTTTGTCTTTCATGCATTTGCCCTTCCATGTGCTCCTTGCTGTGAAGGGCAGGTATATGTGGGGGGAGGGACCATTTGTTTGTTACTGGTGTAAATATGGTTCGGGGACACACTGGGCACCTTCGCTGCCACAGTGCTATTGCTGGGTGTCCAGTGTGCTCCTGTTCCTTTAAGGGGGACTGGACTGCCTCCAGGCCCACATGACCCTCAACTATCCATCTAATGCATGTGCTTCCATTGTGGAGACACTTATAAATTCAGTAGCATTAGGACTGCAAGCAATACACAGGGTGCCGTGAAGAGGCCTTGCAGCTTACACATGTGTTTGCAAATGCGTGCTAACTAAACCCCTGTTTTTAACGCAGACTGTTGGGCGGGCTAATTTGGTTGATTGGCAGACTGGTTGGTGAGTTGAGCTATGGAATATTCTGTTTTTGTCTTTAGTGAGTGTACAGCTTGTATAACAGTGTACATATTCTGTCCCCTCAAAATAACTCAACACACAGCCATTAATGTCTAAAACCTCTGGCAACAAAAGTGAGTACACCCCTAAGTGAAAATGTCCAAATTGGGCTCAATTAGCCATTTTCCCTCCCCGGTGTCACGTGACTCGTTATGCCATGTACAGACGATCGGACATTCCAACAACAAAATCCTGGATTTATTTCCGACGGATGTTGGCTCAAACTTGTCTTGCATACACACGTTCGCACAAATGTTGTTGGAAATTCTGATCGCCAAGAACGCAGTGATGTACAACACATACGACGAGCCGAGAAAAATGAAGTTCAATAGCCAGTGCGGCTCTTCTGCTTGATTCCGTGCATGTGTGGAATTTTGTGCGCTAGAATTGTGTACACATGATCAGAATTTCCGACAACGGATTTTGTTGTCGGAAAATTTGAGATCCAGCCCTCAAATTTTTGTTGTTGGAAATTCCGACAACAAATGTCTGATGGAGCCTACACACAGTCGGAATTTCCAACAACAAGCTCACATTGAACATTTGTTGTTGGAAATTCCGACCGTGTGTACACAGCATTAGTGTTACAAGGTCTCAAGAGTCAATGGGGAACAGGTGTGTTGTGTTATCGCTCTCACTCTCTCATACTGGTCACTGGAAGTTCAACATGGCCCCCCATGGCAAAGAACTCTGAGGATCTGAAAAAAAGAATCGTTGCTCTACATAAAGATGGCCTAGGCTATAAGAAGATTGCCAAGACCCTAAAACTGAGCTGCAGCATGGTTCCAAGACCATAGAGCCATTTAACAGGACAGGTTCCACTCAGAACAGGCCTCGCCATGGTTGACCAAAGAAGTTGAGTGCACGTGCTTAGCCTAATATCCAGAGGTTGTCTTTGGGAAACAGACGTATGAGTGCTGCCAGCATTTCTGCAGAGGTTGAAGGGATGGGGGGTCAGCCTGTCAGTGCTCAGACCATACGCTGCACACTGCATCAAATTAATCTACATGGCAGTCATCCCAGAAGGAAACATCTTCTAAAGAAACAGACTAATGCCCCGTACACGCGGTCGGATTTTCCGATGGAAAATGTCCGATCGGAGCGTGTTGTCGGAAATCCCGACCGTGTGTGGGCTCCATCGGACATTTTCCATCGGATTTTCCGACACACAAAGTTTGAGAGCAGGCTGTAAAATTTTCCGACAACAAAATCCGATCGCGTCAATTCCGACCGTGTGTGGCCTGTTCCGACGCACAAAGTGCCACGCATGCTCAGAAGAAATTCCGAGACGGAACAGTTCGGTCTGGTAAAATTAGCATTCGCAATGGATACAGCACTTTGTCACGGTGCTATGTAAAAAATGGTTTAATACAGAGCACTCTCTTCTTCTTTATAATGTGAGAAGAATGAAGTCGTTTTGCTGCTCATATTCACACAGACTTCTCACAAACTTCTTTCTTTATTATTTATTGGGACTCCCTCGATATATTTGGATTTGTCACATCTGACAAAATTATTTTTGGGTTGTTTTTTGTTTTTTGTTTTTAAAGGCTGTTTTTTTGTTTTGTTTTAGGTTTGTATTTTTTTCAAGGCTGATCTTTGTTTTATTTTTAGTTTTATTCCATAATATTTTTGTGTGGGTTTTGTGTGTCAAGTTACCACAACACCATTGATATCTTAAAATATTATTTAATCTCAAGGGGATTGCTTGGTGTTGGTGTCCCTTGTTAATTTCACATTGTACTTTAGAAATGTACCTGAATCCTCACAAACAAACTGTCCTTTTTGAAGGAAAAAACACATAGGAGAGTATAATTGAAACAAAAAATCCTTTATTAAGGGCTCAGAACCAAACAAAGAGGGAGGCAAGGCTGGAGAAACAGCTGAAATTAGCGAAGCCTTGGACCCCCAGGGCAGACATCAATTATTTAACATCAAAATTGGTGGCCCGAGTAGTCCTTATCTAAGGGAGTGCAGTCTGGTCCAGAAGTCCCAGAGATCCAGAAAGCAGCAGATGACATCTGTGTCCCCAGGCTGGGGTACTACAAGAGGCTGCATCTTTTGCCAGACCAGACTGGACCCAGGGTCATCACTTTCTGGTCTTCTTTCCATGCTTCCTTCCTGGCTGTGGCTCTGGTGTTGGAGATGTGGCAGGAGGAGGAGTAGGACCTGGAGGAGGAGGAGGACTAATAGGACCTGGAGGAGGAGGAGGAGGAGGAGGAGTAGGACCTGGAAGAGGAGGAGGACCATGTGTGAGGTCACAAATGTGGGTAGCAGATGTTATTTGGCCCCTCAACCCCTTATTGAGAGCTTCCAAAATTAAGGACTCACACAGGAGTCGTTGCCCCTCCTCCATCTGCAGCATTTTGCAGGCAGTTATGCAAGCAAAGTCCTCCTCCACAGTGTGGGGGGTTCTCAGGGCATCTGTAGCCTTCCAAAAGAGGCCTATGGCAGCCTCCTCCAGGGTACTTTATCTTTGCGGTTGTAGGGGAGGGACCTGCATATCAGGCAGCCTGCTTGGCCCGGCCACCTCCTGGCTGAGACTTCCCTGTGTATGAAAAAGGGACATGGTTTTAGTTTTTGCATCATCAATCACAATCATAAATTAGTACTCCAAACTAACATCTAGTTAACATCATTGATAGTACAATCAGCAATATTTAGAAGAATGCTATACCTGGCTCAATCTGGGCTCCTCCACATGTTGCTGCCTGGAAGGCCCAGGTTGGGCGACAGAAGCCTCAGCTGGGGTGGAAGGAAGCGTGGAAGGAAGACTGGAGAGTGATGACCTGGGTTCAGTCTGACCTGCCAGAAAATGCAGCCTGTCATAGTACCACATCCTTTGGACATAGATGTCATCTGCTGCTCCGGATCTCTGGGAATCCTGGACCTTCTTGTGCTCCCTTAGATAAGTGCTCCTCACGACCACCAATTAGGATCTTCAAATAGGTCATGTCTGCCGTGGGAACCACCGTCTTCACAAATTCCAGCAACTGATCCAGTGCTGCCTTCCTCTTTGTTTGGTTCTTATAATATGGGTGGTTTATCTGCCACAGACAAGGCAGCTCTCTGAACATATCAATGAAGATTGCCATAAAGTCATTATCTTTCAAGATATCAATTTTCACTGCAAGACACAACACAAGACAAACCCTAATGTCAGGCAAAACTCTCCTAATCTTGTTACAATATAGGCCTCAATCTAGAAGCAGTATAGGCCCAAGTTTAGCTCTTACCTTCGTTATTACGATCGGCACCTCCGATACTCCTTCCTCCGCTCACAGATTGTACGTACTACGTACGCGTGTTACGCTTTATACACACTGCGCATGCGTGTAATTCCGCCCCTGACGTTCTTTCTAGTCTATTCCCCGCCCCTTTTCGTTCAGCGCAGTGGGGGAAGAGCACATGGCGGAGACACAACAGGAGCGTGCTAATTATAGCAACGAGGAGGAGGAAAGCCCGGATCCGGAAACGTCTGGATCCAGAAGGAGAAGATTTAAGGCCTCAAATATGTCCTTTGGGGAGATGTTGGAGATGGTCGAATCCTGAAGAGGGCCGACTATGATGGAAAGTATGGACCTTACCCCAACCCCAAAGTCAGAAAGGCCAAGATCATGGCGAAAGTGGTCAAGAGTCTGCACCGGAATTTCAGGATACGACGATCGAAAGATCAGCTCAGGAAGCGGTGGTCGGACCTGAAATTAATAGAACACGAGCAGTACAGAAAGATCCGGAGAGTGCTGCAAAAAAGTAAGTAGTTGTCCTGTGTTCCTATTCTTTTTGTGTTTATTACGTTCGTGCTGATCCATGTGCTTTTAGGAACTGTTGTACAGTTTAAAATGGCAACTTTCATGTTCATGGGCACATTATTCGTTCGTATCAAACATTTTTCTTTCGGCCTATAAAACACCATTGTTTTGGCCATATGCATTTGACCACATTTTTTAGGGCCTACTTGTATGAAACTAATTTGATTGTGTAGATGTGTTTGTTACTAGAATGAAATGCAAACTAGATTCTGTGTAAGGAGAGGACACTCAGCAGCAGTTTTCACATCTGGACGCTGGAGCACTAGTGTGGGACACAAGAACAACCTTTTTATTAGGGGGCCCACACAGGTGCTCCAGTGTATACTATAGGGGGGTTTCCATCTGTAAAGCTTGTACAAAACAGGTAAAGTATTCAAGCTTGACAAAGGACAATAAAAATGCTACATCTTGGAACTCTGCCAAAATAGACAATTGCACCCCACTTCCAAGCAATGTTTTCTATTTATAGTTCTTCCCTCAAATATCTGTGTGCTATAAGTATACCATTTTTTTTCACATAGGAGAGAAAAGACTCGGAGGACACCCCTCATCCGAGGAGACCAGAGACCCCCCACCTCTGGAAGAAGGGGAAATACCCCAAACACAAGAAGAGCAGGAGGAGGAAGAAGACGTGGTGGAACTAGTCACCACAACAGGTGAGTGTCTGCGACCACAGACTTAGGTAAGAGATGGATGCCGGCATATTTATACCTGTGTTTTTTTTTTTTTTGTTTCTCTCTTTTTAGGTGATTGTGATGTTGTGGATCCAGATCCTTTCACCTCGGAAAGTGCCCAGATCCTGATTGGGGAGATCATGGGGTGTAATGTTGCATTGGAAAACATCACGAAAAACATCAATGATGTTATTAAAAAAAATAAGAACATCATTGATGTTTTGGGAAGAGTTTAAAACCCCTCCAAATCCCTTTCTTTTATGGTGTGCTACAATTTTTAAATTTTTTGAAGAATTGTAGAAAAGCCAAATTTTGAAGAGGCACACAGTGTGTCAACATATGCTATCTGCCATCACGGGAGATCAATGGACGCGTTTTGGGGGTGCAACCCCTTCCTCAATAATAAATTAGCTGAGAGGAAGGGGTTGCTCCCCCAAAACACGTCCCTTGATCCCCTGTGATGGCAGCTAGCACATGTTGACATTCGTAAATTGGTGTGCATCTTCAAAATTTGGCTTTTCCTGGGGTGACTTGACCCCATCTGAACGCAATATCAAACACAGTTCCTAAATACTCATGTCTGATATTGCCTTCAAGTTCTACCAAATGTAAACTTTGTAAGTTCAAGATTTGTGTCTTTCTTGTTGGTTTGAAACATGCCTGTTTTATCGTAAATGGCCATTTCTACTTTTTCTTAAGCCACCCCAAAAATTGTTATACAACAAACATGTTGGTTTGTTTTAAAAACCTTTTCTAAATGCACATGTGATTGTGCTGGTATTAAAAAGATTGTTAATCAAGAATGTGTGGATAATTGTCTCAACGCTACAACACTTTTGTGGTGCTCCAATTGCTGCTTTCTGTGACAATGGGTGTTGTTTCCTAAGGGCAAATCCACTTTGCACTAAAAGTGCAGTTTCAAGTGCACTTGTAGTGCAAAGTGTCTTTGCCTTTAGTAAATAACACCCAACAGTGCTTTGTATAAGGTTACACAATCACGCCATTTTCAGGACTCACCACATTTATGTCAGGATCAGCTAAAACAAACACAAGCAGTAAATGTCACCAAAGATTTGCTTAGTTTTTTTTCATTTGATAAAGGTTTCACACATTGTCTGGCATATTGATGGCCCCCCTACCCGCAAAGAACTCAAGGTATCTTAGCCAGACATCACGGGCACTCAGGGAGGGCAAGCCAGGACGGCCACTTTCAAGCGCCGTCAGGGTTGGTTCATTTTGAATTCCGGCTTCAGGCCCAACTGAGCCAGCATAGTTTACAGAATGTTGCTGTAAAAAGTTATGTAGAACACAGCACACCAGGATAATATGATTCAGTTTATACTCCGCCATATGTATGGGTGTAAGAAATAGACAGAACCGGCTGGCCATGATTCCAAACATGTTCTCCACCACTCTTCTGGCTCTGGCCAGCCGGTAATTAAAAACCCTCTGGTCTGGGGTGAGGGTCCTCATCGGGAATGGCCGCATAAGATGGTCCCCCAGCGCAAAAGCTTCATCCGCAATAAAGACGAATGGGAGTCCTTCCACATTGTCTTCTGGAGGTGGCAAGTCCAAGCTGCCATTCTGGAGATGCCTGTAGAACTCCATCTGGACGATGACTCCACCATCGGACATCCGGCCATTCTTCCCTACGTCCACATACAGGAACTCATAATTAGCTGACACCACCGCCAACATCACAATACTATTGAACCCCTTATAATTATAATAGTACGAGCCCGAGTTGGGTGGTGGGATGATGTTGACATGTTTCGCATCAATTGCCCCTCCGCAGTTAGGAAAGTCCCACCGCTGGGCAAAGTGGGAGGCCACAGTCTGCCATTCCTATGGCGTGGAAGGAAAACTGTTGAGGAAAACAAAAAAAAATAGTCTTTTTGCACATAAACATGGAAAGCAGATTAGGTACAAACATTCTTGGCCAACATAAAGATAACATTTATTGATGGGAATTTTTAAACAACAAAGTATAAGGTACACCTATCATATTCCCCCTCCCCCCCCCCTCCTGGGCCATTTCTAACATTATAGGGGGGGGGGCTCTTGGACAGGTAACCCTCTCCACTTCATTGAGAGATGAATGCCTAAATAATGGGTATTACTTTGAACAGCCCCTCCTTAGTTCCACTATTGGCAGCCCACTGGACAGGTAAGAAGTGTCATAATACAAAGATATAAATACACACTGTACACATATGAGCACATTTGGACATTCTGCTATTACCTTTTAAGATAATAATAGTATACAAAAACTTTAAACATTACCATTTGAAAGTATACAGGCAGGCCCTTGCACTACATGCTTTGGGGAATTCATCCATACATCTGACCACAAAAGAGGTGGGTATAGTGTGTATGGGTTTGGCAAAGTCAGCAGATAGATGATTGAGGATAGATAGAGAATTGGTATCAGCTGACTTATAGCAGTTGGGGGGAGGGAGGGTTCCAAATGATTTGTGGACCCCCAAAAAAAGCCTCTGTCACTCTGCCTCAATTTAAAGCACAAATCACATTTAAAAACATTTTAGGGGGTGTTTGGGGTAAAGCACTACTATGGAGCTGATAAAATACATTGTTAAGTGACTACATGAGGTGAATATAGGGCCTGTAGACCATGCTGGGGAGGTAAGTGAAGGCAAATATGTATGAAGGACAAAAAAAATAATTACATAGAAATCCAGCATGAATGAGGACAAAGGGGACATTCACAGCATATTACAATCATGGTAATTAGGGAATGAGGAAAGAAATACAATATATTATCAAACATTAAATACAATAAAATGTGATATTAAAGGATAGGAGGAAAGGAAAAATCTTACCTTAATATACTCCTTCTGCAGGACGTGGATGATGGCAGAACAGGTCTCAGGGATAATGATACCCAGAGCCTGGGGGGAGATGCCTGTCGAGAACTTGAGGTCCTGCAGGCTTCTCCCCGTCGCCAAGTACCGCAGGGTGGCGACGAGCCTCTGCTCCGGAGTGATGGCTTGCCTCATGCAGGTATCCTGCCTGCTAATATAGGGGGTCAGCAAAGCCAACAAACGGTGAAATACGGGGTCCGTCATCCGGAGAAAGTTCCTGAAATCATCATGATTATTCTCACGGATCTCACAGAGCAAAGGCATATGACAGAACTGGTCACGCTGAAGCAACCAATTCTTGGTCCATGAACTCCTCCCCACCCTGTTCATGGACTGGACTTGTGTCAAGGTCAGGACCCCAAAACCAAGCCCCCGCACAGCACGAACTCTACGAGGAGTACGTATACGCAACATGGCTAGAAAATGGTCGGCTGCTCAGAACGAAGTAACAGAACGCACTGAAGAACAGCAAGGCCTGTGAAGAGCGACCTGAAAAACAGTAACGAACGAACAAGAACACAATGACTAATCAAAGTCACGCGTAGCTTGCTTGCACGCACTGAAGAGCAGATACAAACCCACAAGCACAAACTGAACAGCCGAAAACGATCTGAAAGTCACGAGTCTGAAAAAGCGCGAATCGTCTCTCACCAAACTTTTACTAACATGAGATTAGCAAAAGGAGCCCAAAGGGTGCCGCGCTTGGTTCTGAACTGGCCTTTTCTAGTCTCGTCGTACGTGGTTGACGTCACCGCATTCTTGGCGATAGGAAATTCCGACAACTTTGTGCGACCGTGTGTATGCAAAACAAGTTTGAGCCAACATCCATCGGAAAAAATCCTAGGATTTTGTTGTCGGAATGTCCGATCAATGTCCAACCGTGTGCACGGGGCATAAGGACATGGATTACTGGAACCATGTCCTGTGGTCTGATGAGACCAAGATAAACTTATTTGGTTCAGATGGGGTTTAGTAGAATTATAGGGGTCTGATAATGTTGAGATATATATATATATATATATATATATATATATATATATATATATATATATATATATATATATATATATATATATATATATATATAGACTATCACTTTAAGAATTGGTAATACACTTTTTTTTCTTTCCCTAGACATTCTCCTTTTTTTTTTTTTTTTACTTGTGTTTCAGTTCCTGGGAAATTGACACTACTGGATGTTGTGACTACACAAACTACTAAGAACCCAAAAAGCTGCTCAAATTTACTTCCTTATCAAAATCAGTCTGAACCGACCAAATACTGCTGAATTGTCTTTTTTTGCGAGTCACATGATGTATACACCCATTTAACTGTTCCCTTGCTACTAAGAAGATATGGACATTGATTGGACTAAACTATACGATCACACCTATATCACGCCTAGAATACACTTAACACACACCCATATTTTATGCATATTCATACATATAAAATTGTATAACTTGTACATGAAAGCTCAGAAACACTTTCACTTTTACTCGCTTATAGTAGTCGAGAACTGTGTTGTATTTCTCCACTGCAGTGCATAAATTAAAGATTTGGACTCACTGTCTCATCAGAAAAAGGTCTTGATTTGAAGACTCCCAAATCAGATTTAACAGCATTAAGTGTGTGTGGCAGCAGCCATGTGAGGAGTATAAAGACAAGTGTGTCTTGCCTACAGTCAAGCATGGTGGTGGGAGTGTCCTGGTCTGGGGCTGCATGAGTGAGGCCAGCACTGGGGAGCTACAGTTCATTCAGGGAACCATGAATGCCAACATGTACTGTGACATACTAAAGCAGAGCATGATCCCCTCCCTTCGGAGACTGGGCCGGCGGGGCAGTATTCCAACATGATAACGACCCCAAACACACCTACAAGACCACCACTACCTTGCTAAAGAAGCTGAGGGTAAAGGTGATGGAATGGCCAAGTATGTCTCCAGACCTAAACCCTATTGAGCATCTGTGGGGCATCCTCAAATGGACAGTGGAGGAGCACAAGGTCGCTAACATCCACCAGCTTTGTGATGTCGTCATCGAGGTGTGGAAGAGGACTCCAGTGGCAACCTATGAAGCTCTGGTGAACTCCACGCCCAAGAGGGTTAAGGCAGTGCTGGAAAATAATGGTGGCCATACAAAATATTGAGACTTTGGGCCCAATTTGGACATTTTCACGTACTCACTTTTGTTGCCAGCGGTTTGGACATTAATGGCTGTGTGTTGAGTTATTTTGAGGGGACAGCAAATTTACACTGTTATACAAGCTGTACACTCACTACTTTACATTTTAGCAAAGTGTAATTTCTTCAGTGTTGTCACATGAAAAGATATAATAAAATATGTACAAAAATGCGGGGGGTGTACTCACTTTTGTGAGATACTGTATCTATCTATCTACAGTATAGTATACCTGTGTATACAATTGAGGTATTCTTTTCACATCATTTATAAGAAAGCATAATTGGAATCAATTGCATTAACAGGGTCATTATCCATCATCACATGTGTCAAAGATCTCTTTAATCAAAAATAGCAAGATAAAAAAGGCTAGAGACTGGATACAAATTTCTATTCACTCTAACATGCATCCCTGATGTCAACCTATAATATAAAATAGAAAAGAGAGAAAAATAGAAAAAAATAGTAAAATAAGGAAAACACATGCCTTTTTATCTTCATATTCAGTAAACACCATATAATTTAAAACAGGTTATATCTTGAACAACCCATATTCCATGAGTCACTCATACAAACAAGTACAGATCGATTTCTGAGTTTAACCCTTTGGGGTACATAGTATCCAAGAGTGGATTCACTGTACTGCTTTCCTTCTCAAAATTAACTCATGATTGCCACCTCTCCTACTGCGACTTACTCTGTCTATAACCATGAATTTCAGTTGAGAAATCGCATGGCCCTTTTCAACAAAATGCCTAGCTAGTGGAAATTGAGTAAGTTTGTCTCCTATAGAGTATTTGTGCCGGGCAATGCGGTCCTTTACTTTTTGGGTTGTCTTACCAACATAGAGGATCCCACAAGGACATTTAATCGCATAGATCACATATGAAGACTGACATGTGTAATATCCTTTCATTTCAATCCTATGACCTCTATGTGGGTGAGACAAAAATTTACATTGCATTGAATGCAGCTTAGACAGGGGAAGGGACCATTGTTTTTAGGTCCCAGGAATGTTACAGAAGGGGTGGGGGTATGGTATTGATCAGTCTTCACTAGTCTGTCTTGCAATGTTCTACCCCGTCTATAAGACGGAAGAGGAGGTATGTTAAAATAAGAAATATTAGGATAATTTTCACCCAATATGGACCAGTGTTTCCTGATAATACTAAATATCCTGTAGGAGAAGGGATGAAATTGAGCCACAAATGGAATCCTGCTTTGTCTAATAATTTTGGGTTTGATGTCGAATGTAATCATCTCCCGTTCTTTATGTACCAGCTCTGAAGGGTAACCCCTTTGTATGAGTCTCTTTTCCATTTAATTAAGTCGCTGATAGCGTCTCTGGATCATTTACAATCCTATATACATGAGTAAGTTGGCTTTTGGGAATAGATTTAAATACACCTGGAGGAAGAAAGCTGGTATTATATAATAACTGATTATGGTTTGTAGCTTTTATATACAGATCACTAATGATTTTAGATCCCTGTATGGTCAACATGGTGTCTAAAAATGACACCTGTGTTGTACCATAGGTGATATTAAATCGCGGACCGGGTACAAGATAATTCAAATAATCATGAAACAATAAAAGTGATTCCAAGTCGCCTGTCCATATAGCTAACACATCATCAATGATTCTGGAAAACCCTTACAGTGGTCCAGAAACAATTTGTTATTAAAAATGAACAAATTCTTAATCATGTCCATGAATGTGTTCACATATGGAGGTGCAAAATTGGAACCCATTGCTGCTCCTTTAAATTGAAGAAAAGCCTCTTTAAAAAGAAAGTAATTTTCTTCAAGTACAATGGCTAATCATTTTAACAAAAATGTAATCTGCTTATTTTCATATTGACGGGACTGGGTTAGAACCCGATGACATGCTTCAACTCCCAATTCATGCAGTATAATCGTATACAAGCTGGATATATCCTGTGTGACTAGGATGGAATCAGAAGCTACTTGAACCTCCTTAATTTTTTTTAAGAAAATTACCTGTATCCTTGATATAGGATTTAGTTTGTGACACCAAAGGTGTCAACACTTTATCCAAATACTTAGCCAGAGGGGCAGTTACCGATTCCATCCCTGACACAATTGGGCGGTCTGGGGGATTAGTAGAGTGCTTATGAATTTTGGGCAGAATATACATTACTAGTGTAATAGGGTAGTCAGCGGTAAGATAAGTACAAGTTTCTTGATCAATGATCCCATCTTTCATAGCTTATATTAATATCTGCTTCATCCTAGACTGTACCCGAAATACAGGACTAGAGTCAAGAGGCATGTATATATCCCTATCTGAAAGTTGTTTCCAAATTTCTTCCTCATAATTCCTAGTATCCATAACCACTATGGCACCCCCTTGTTGGCTAGTTTGATAACAATATCGCACCGAGCTGACAAGTCAAATTATTAGGTATGTGATCAGTCTTGGTATTATCATTCAAAAAAGTCTGAACATCATTATCTACTTTGTTAATAAACACTTCTACCGCTGAACACGATGGCACTATCGTACTTTTAACCCTTAAATCTAAATGTCTCACTGATTATATATATATATATATGTACATTAATTTACACATGTAGCACCCTCTAGTGTGCTAGAAGGATAGCGATAGGGTTTTTTTTGAGAGTAGGTAAATTTCCAGGCTTGACTGGCAGCCAAGCCTGGGTGTGTTTTTATCTGGGTTGGGAGTCACTCAGTGTAGAGCTGGTGACTCACAAGCAGGATCACCAAGACCTCCCACTTCTTTCCAGAGCTTGGGGTGTTTAGAGGAGCCCTAATCAATCCCCAACTTAGGGGGCGTGGCCTGGACGGCAATGGGATAGGACGCGAGTGATCAGTGCTCCGCTCGTGTTAGATCCTGTATTCGGCATCCTGTGACTCCAAAACGAACTTTGCGGCCCACACTTGTGACACAAAAGCCTGCTGCACCTGCCGAGTCATGTCCCTGCCGAAGCGGACCACCGCAGCCTCGTCGTCCCTGGAAAGGTATCGGAGAACGGAGCGGGACAGCGAGGGGCAAGATGGCGCCTCCTCCACAGCACACTCCGCTCCTCACACAGAGCACGAGGCAGCTGACACAGCGCCTACCGGAAGGCTCAGAAGGCGCTGACCCGGCTACTTTTCTTGAAAAACTTCTTATATCTACTTATGGCAGAGAGGCCTTCTCCACCATATTCGTTGTGGAGCGCGCGCATCGCATGCCTGCCCGCCGACCACCTGAAGGGGCTCCTCCACGCACCTTTATTGCAAAGCTGCTAAACTTCAGGGATCGAGATGCGGTGCTCCGTATGGCTAGAATCAAAGGTAACATACCGTTCCAAGCAGGATTTGTCTCAGCATTTCCAGATTTTTCTGCGGAGGTGCAAAAACAACGCTCCAGATTCACGGAGGTCAAACGGCGCCTACGAGCACAACATATAAAGTATGCCATGTTGTTTCCGGCTCGTCTACGCGTTGTGGGTGAGGATCGAGCATATTTCTTTGAGGACCCAGCACTTGCCTCGGAGTGGATGGATCGGCGGCATGCAGAGAGAAATAGACCAGTCTAAAGTCGGTGCCTGCACGCAAAGAAGGCTAGGTGAGACTCTAGGCCCTCATACAGTCCTTAAAACTTACTGTACGTACTGTATCCTAACTGAAGCCCTCAGATCTGATGGGAGCTGCAAAACACCATCTGATGACATTACACCATGATAGAATCCCTGTGGTGCTTACCCTGGAGCAAGATACTAAATATCTGCTGCATAATTAAGTCTGGAGTGACTCACCTATGCACTTTCCGATCAGATCACATCCCCTGCACTTAGATTTTGGTGTGGCCTGATCTGGGTCATCCCTACTCCAGGTTTCCGCCCTGCGACTTTACCACATTTGAGGAAGGTTTTTTCCACCATTCTGCCTTTTCCTCCCAGATCCCCATGTTCCAAAGATTGGTTACAGCCTTGCTCAGAACAGGAGGGAGGGGGGGAGGGGAACAGGGATACCAGTTCATCATTAATAGATATTTGATCATAATGTGTTAACAGTTTGCTATTTAATGCTATGTCCCACACATGAGCGAAAGAATAGGGCATTTAATACCATTAAGTGTTAAAAAGATGCAGCGTCTAACATCTCATTGCTGGACTACTAACCAGCGTTTTTTTCATCCCTACCACTAGCGTGGTATATTGTCACCGGCGTGGCCCGTTAGGCTTCAGCCGATGGCAATACAGGTAGTGCGTACTACTTTGGATTACGGAAGTAACATGTTATTTACAAGTAGTTGCACAGGTTATGGGTTTGAGGCTCCAGCCAAGTTTGGGTGGCTGAGAGCAGGGAGGGGCAAACGGGAATTGTTTCAATTAAGTTTAGAGAGCATGTGTTATGAACTGTTGAAATATACTGGTAATGAATGTGTATGGTATTACTTGACACTGAGATGGAATACTCTATGGGAGGGGATGTGGAATGGAGTTGAACCTGTCCTGGGAAAGTACATCCAGATGCGCCCCTTTAAATATCCATATGACACATATGACTAACATAAAGTTCCTAACATGGAATGTCCGGGGAATCCGGGATAGAATTAAGCGAACTGCAATTTTTAGCTGCCTTAAGTCCTATCGTGCGGACATAATTGTGTTAGTAGAAACGCACATTACAGGCCAGCTGCAGGTTGCATTGAAGCGCCCATGGATAGGGTGGGCGTACCATGTCACGTACTCCTATTCAAGAGGGGTTTCTATACTCATAGCCAAAACTACCCCATTCGGTATAATCTCAGTGCGGACGGATCCTCAGGGCAGGTTCATCTTCCTACATTGTACTATTAGTGGTTCACAATACCTGATCCTTGCCTTTTACATACCCCCACCTTATAACTCTACTTTATTCACCGAAGGTTTACTGTATATGTCACAATACCCTGCAATCCCTACTATTTGGCTAGGGGATTTTAATACAGTCCTAAACCCTATCAGAGACAGACTGCAGCCCAATCAGTGCACTCAAACCCCCGACAGTACTAGATTCGGGCGCTTAATGTCCGAGTTCTCTTTAATTGATGCATGGAGATATAAGTACCCGAACAATCAAGCCTTCTCATGCTTTTCGGCAACGCACTCTACTATGTCTCGCATAGATTTCATACTAATCTCAGAAATGCTCCTCCCATTGTTATCAGATTCAGGATATCACACTAGATCCCTATCAGATCATGCTCCTTGTTGGGCTACCCTACACCTAGCCTCACACACAGGATCCCACACATGGCGCCTCCATCCCTTTTGGCTCTCTGCCTTAAGGGACCAGGAGGATATCCAAGAGGAATGGCAATATTTTTTCAACCGAAATAGGGGCACCGCCTCGATGGATATGGTATGGGAGGCATTTAAAATACACGTCCGTACAATCCTTTCCTCACGCATAAATAGGTTGAAGACCTCGTCAAAAGCTGCACTCCACCTGGCCTCTGAAAAAGTAGAATTGGCAACTAAAGAATTTAACCTAGATCCCACCCCAGCCAATGTATCAGCACTTAAATTACAAACCCGCATTCTAAACCAATTACGCTTTGAAAAAGCCAAACAAAAACCTTTTTTCCCAAAACAACGTGTGTTTGAAATGGGTGAACGAGCGGGTAAATTGTTGGCATATCTGGCCCGCCAGGACACTAGTCCACCGGTAGTGGTATCCTTGATAGATTCACATAATGTACTATTAACAGACCCTACATCGGTAGCAACAGCATTCCGAGTATATTACGCTGATCTTTACTCCTCTAAAGTGAGGGTCACTATACATGAGACCCAGATCTTCCTTCACAACATACCATTTCCTCAAATCTCAGAACCCCAGATGAATGATATGGAGGCCCCCCTTACTGCGGATGAGATTGCAGCTGCGATTGCATCCCTAGCCCCAGCAAAAGCCCCTGGCCAAGATGGCATACCTCTGGACTTTTATGCAGAATATTCCGAGGTATTGGTCCCTGAATTACTAAAATTATATAATCACATTTTTGAGTCTGGGTCCCTACCTGAATCCCTCCGACAAGCAGTAATCATAGTAATCCCCAAGCCAGGAAAGAATCCCCAATATCCGGACTCATACCGCCCAATATCACTACTTCAGGCGGATATTAAAATTTTAGCAAAAGTATTGGCCATTCGACTCAACCAAATTATTCTCTCCATTGTCCATCATGACCAAACGGGGTTCATGCCTGGGAAAAATACAGCCATAAACCTACGACGGTTATACATGAACATCCAAGCAACCCACGAGAACACTCCATGGAATGGGAGTATTTGTGGGAATGCCTGAGGAGGTTTGGATTCGGGCCCAGATTCATTAAATGGGTACAGTTATTATACTTCTCACCAGAAGCCAGGGTGCTTGTAAACGGAACGATATCGGACCCTTTCCCGTTAGAACGTGGTACCCGTCAGGGATGCCCATTATCCCCACTTTTGTATGCCTTGGCGGTTGAACCCCTGGCCATCTCCCTCAGGACACACCCGGGAATTCGGGGTCTCAGGGTCGGGAACCTGGTAGAGACGGTGAGCCTATACGCTGACGATATGCTTTTATATCTGGAAGATACTGGCCCGTCTCTTCAGGCGGCCCTACAGACCATAGAGGACTTTGGAAAACATTCAGGGCTGAGCATGAATTGGTCTAAATCACAAATTATGCCCCTAGATTTAACGTCACCCACGTGCCAATCAGCCTCCCTTCCATTACAGAGAGTTGCTTCTTTCAAATATTTAGGTTTACAAATTACTAGAGAACCCAAGGAATTTATCGCACACAATATTGAACCTTTATTTACATATTTGAAATCCCGCACACAATCCTGGGCAAGACTCCCATTGGGAGTGATGGGGAGGATCAACCTCTTTAAAATGATACTACTCCCAAAATTTCTATACATACTTTGGAATTCACCGTTACTTATTCCCCTAAAAATTTTCAAAGCTCTCGACCAAATAGTCAACTCCTTTATATGGGGACCCAACAGGCATAAGTTGGCTTGGAATACCCTTAAAAACCCCACTACCGCAGGAGGGGCAGCCCTTCCGGATTTACACGCTTACTACGTAGCTGCGCAGATCTCACACCTATTTCACGTCCATAAAACTGACAACGACAGATATCAGGCTTTAGTATGTAAAAAACCAAATAAAGATATATATTCTCCCCTACAAGTAATATTTAGAGGTAGAGAGGGTGGGAGAGGAGGAGTGGTTCAGAACCATCTGCTATATCAACGTAAAAGAGTTTGGGAGATTGCGCTCAAACTGACTGGAGCTGACTTCTATCACTCACACACACCCTTATGGCGTAACCGCCAACTAAAAGAATTACTGCATATGCCGAGTGCTACAATGTGGGCAACCAAAGGAATCACATTTCTATTTCAGGTACTTACACCTCTGGGAGTAAGACACTTCCAATCACTCAGAGAGGAGTTTGACCTAAATGCACATATGTTGTTTAGCTATATGCAATTAAGACACGCTCTGCACGCCCAATTCACAGACGGTTTCCCTAACACACAAACGTTACCAATAGTTGAAGTGATCATAGGCGAAGAACCAGCTAAATTAATATCCAGCCTCTATAGCATCATAAGGACACGTTCAGTAGCAAGAATTATAGATAAGGCCAAAATTAGATGGGAAGACGACATAGGCCCAATAGATGATTCAGATTGGGAAGAGGCACTGGAGAATGTCAAGAAGTCATCCCCGACACTCTCCGAACGTCTGACTCAGTTATATATTATCCACAAAGCTTACCTTACTCTTTCACGGCTAGTTAAATTCTCTCATGATCAGGATCCAAACTGTCCAGGGTGCTCAACTAACCCATGCTCCTTTATCCATTTAATATGGGAATGTCCAAACATTCAGCACTACTGGACACAAGTTATAAAATTTTTACACGACCACATGGGCTCACCTCTACAACTTGACCCCAAAACATGCCTACTAGGTATATTGCCGAACGCTGATACTGAAAAATATTTGGCAACTTTCTTCTACGAAACCTTATTCTGTACTAGGAAAGTAATTGCTAGACACTGGATGAGGGCTAATCCTCCCACTATTCAAGCTTGGATTGGTGAAATAAATAAGACATTACTGTACAAAAAGGTATTATATAGCCACAGGGGGTGCCCAGCTAAATACAACAAAATTTGGGATAGGTGGCTCAACTCTAGTGAAACCTGTGTGGAATAACTAACCAAACATGGGAATATTTGGTATGAGCATTACTCACATTATACTATTTACCTTGATAGAACCTTTTAAATACCGTAATGATCATTGGGTATAGTTGGATAATAAAGGAAAGAATATAATGATACTCAACACACTGAAGGCACATTAATGGATGTGAACGCTCCAATGTAATGGAAAATGAACCTAAAGTTTTTTGTACAAGTGTACTTTGGTTATCTGTATCGATGTAACATGTGTACCCCATACATGTATGTTTTTATTCATGAATAAACATGCTCTTGTTTAAAAAAAAAATCAATCCCCAACTTGGATTGGCATGGGGCAGGCCTCCGTAAATACTCAAGGTCAGCCCAGCTGGGGAGAAGTTGTTTGGGTGGAAGCTGGAGATGGATGCTAGGCTGTTGGGGCCTTTGAAGGAGCTCCCCAGTCTGACCTTGGGCCTGGGGTTCGGGTGTGGACAGGACCCTTCTCACTACAAACGGAGGTGTCCTGGACAGGTGGCATGGGAGCAAAAGAGGACAGCGGGAGAGCACTGCCATACAAAGTCTCCAGGAGAGCAATAACAGGTTGCAACCAAGAGGGCTGATGAGTGACACACAGTTGGGAGAGGACTGGGGAGGCACGTCTGAGGGGACTGGGAGAGTGCAGTCTGAGATGGGTCCAGAGCCCCCTCCACACAGCGGAGTAGACTGGGGTGTCACGGCAGTGAAGAGAGGTAGCTGCAGCAATGAGGGCTGTAGCATTGCTGCAGCAATGTAGTACTGGGCTCAGTGGACAGCTGGCACTAAGGACTACCATATTTTTGTTACAGTAAAGGGGCCCACGGTCCCTGCCTGCAAAGGGCATTCACCTTAGGCCTGGCTGAGTCAGTGTCCGGCCTACAAACCAGTGCTAGCTGGTCTGGGAAGTGCAAGCAAGTGTTGGGCTGGAGGTGTTGAGGAGAGATAGTCTGCAAGCAAGTGTTGTGCTGGAGTTGAAGATTGAAGTTGTATATACTGGAGGTGTATATATAGTCGGGCCCATATATATTGTTCTGCAAATCAGTTTGGGCATCTCGTGAAAATCCCATCCCCATCCAAGTTTAATCCCCTCAATAAAATACAAAACAAAGTTCAAGGACTGGTTTTCTGCCTGAGGGTGAATGAGAACTGTGTGCCTTGCTGGGCAGGGTGACAGAGGGACTACAACACTCAGCAGCCCTCAAGAGGCTACAGCTACACACACAGTATTTATTTATGCACATATGTTATGGTTTGCCAAACATTTTCTACCTTGACTTCAGGAATTGACTTCATGAAATCCAGCCCATCACCCTTAAGAATTGGTAAAGGAATGGGGTAATGCATTGGCAAAATTTAAAAAAAAAACAAAAAAAAAACAACTCAGAACAGCATCTCTTCAATCCTTTTAGGTATTTCCATAGTACAAACTTTAAAAAAAAGTTTACTGGCATCACTTTTTTTTTACATGAATGGAGGTCCCCTTTAATTAGTAGGTATTATGTCCAAACTTAATATTTTTTTTTTAGCTTAGTCAATACTTTGGTATGATGACAGCTTATTGAATATGGTTTAAAAATATTAGACATTTTATAACCTCACTCCACTGTGTCACATACATTTGCACCTATGACTAATATACAGCTCCTTACTAATTCTGTAGTGTGTCCTCTCCACGCAGGATGTGCACATACCCAGTACAGATGTTTTGCTCATCTGTGTTACATGAACATAAGAAGGACAAGATTCCTAAATTCCTTGTTGTCCTATGAATCATCAATAAGCATTGTACCATGCTTCTCATCTGTCATACGAGACTAAGAATGTATTTCCAGGCTTTAGAAATTCTCATATGGTGATACTTTGGGTGTTTGGAATTACAAGTACTTATAACATATCAACATATTGAGGACAGCTTCAAGAGAGAAAAATGAATGATTGTCTGTGTGTTCTATAGTATTTGACTGGTTTAGTCTTATTTATTGATGCACATTTTTAAATTAAGGGTTAGCCCACCGATTTCTTTCGTTTTTTGGAATATGCTACTAGCCTTTTTGTTAGTGAGATATTTATGCTTAAAGCGTTTGTCACCCCAACATGTCATATTCCTGATATGTGCCTGTTGTATCATGTATGAAAAAGTATCCTGTTCTCTTTGTATTGCTTCCTTTGTGTGAAATCCCTGATGTTCCTGCCAGATCCTCTGCTTTTCTATTAAAAACTGACCACATTAAGCAGAAGAGCGCAGCACGGTCAGTTCTCTAGCTATGCTGGGAACTCAGTATGCTCCCCCCCAATGATCAGACTTGCCCTGACACGCCCCAGCTGCACAGCCATTCACTAGGAAGCTTCTTCTCCTCCCCCAGCTCTTATGCAGCTGAGAGCAGAGGGAATGTGATCACAAGCGAAAAAAAAGGTAATTATAATGTTTTTTTTTATCTATACAAAATGTTTTGTCTTTTATTTCTATTTTAAACTGAATGGGTTGTTTTACAAGGTGATCGTTTACAGTCACGTTTATGTCTTCTTACCTGTTGTAGTCATTATGAGGTGTTCCCACTCCCCTAAATAGTTGGGCAAACCCTTCATTTATGGCATCTATATCAGGGCAAATTTAAATTGGCCTCTTCTACTCCTCCTTTAGCCTCCTTTCTGGGAGGCCCAGCCTTCCCTACATCATTTCATACTAGAGCCACATTCTCTTTCTAGCTCGAGAAAGATCTTGTATCACTTAAAATGTTGACAGACAATTTCAATTGTGTCTCCTTTTCATATCTACAACAACATATGGGTTTTCCCCAAGGGGGATTTTATAGGTACCTCCAAATTAGACATTTTATCAGGCTCATTACAAATTGGTCCTGGCAGTACCTTGCACAGAGTTTGAAAGAATTTGTCTCCATTCCTCTAGGGATAGAGGCACTATCTCTACTATATACAGTATCTTTAAGGGAGTTTCCTATACAGATAAAATCTCCTCAATGTTACAGTGGGAAACAGAACTGAGGGAGTACCATAACGATTAGGACTGGCTAGAAATGCTCTCCAACATGCATAAATGCACCAGATCAGTCACCATAAAAGAAACAATTATAAAATTGCATACAAGATGGTATTATACCCCTGTTGGGCTCCATGCTATCTTCCCTGAAATTAACGATCTTTGCATTAGAGGTGCTGGGATAGAGGCACGTACTTGCATATATTTTGGAGCTGCAAAGCTCTCCAACATATCTGGCGAAAGGCTGTCAGAAAAGTTATGCAAATTACTGGTGCACAGAGTTCCCTAACTGCCTTCTTTTTTAAGTCTAAAGTTTCCTGTTTTTTTTTAAGTCTAAAATTTCTAAACCCTCCCTGAGACTTACTCACACAATGTTTAGTGCTATTTTTTGGGCTATCGCCCTCAATTGGTGCTTTCCCTCGATCTCATGGTCTCAGGTTACTCACAGGATGGAAACCATCAAGCTGATGGAAAATATTCATCACACAATTTTTGATACTATGCACATATTTGAGCGAACATGGGAAAATTGGTCTTCTTGTTGCTTTTACCCTATTGCTTTGACCATTGTATAATCCCCTGAAGATGTCTCCTAGTTATTTGAGTCTCACCTGTATTACCTGTACGCTTACATCCTATGATTATTTTATTTTTTCATGTTCTTTTTCTGCATATTCAATGTGTTGTCCCACCATTAGCAGTTATTTAACATCTTTTAATGCTGTGAATTTTGTTTGGTTATATTAAGCACTTGACCTTCGGAAGATTTACCCCCTTGATTGACCAGATCCTTTTTTGAGATACGGCACTGCATTATTTAACTGACAATTGTGCAGTCATGCGACACTTTACCCAAATAAAATGTATGTCATTCTTTTTCCACAAATAGAGCTTTCTTTTGGTGGTATTTGATCACCACTGCATTTTTTATTTTTTGCGCTATAAACAAAAAAATAGCGACAATTAAAAAAAAAAAATATATATATATATATATATATATATATATATATATATATATATATATATATATATATATATATATACACATATATATATATATATATATTTTTTTTTTTTTTTACTTTCTGCTATAAAACATATCCAATAAAAAAAAAAATTAAAAATCAAATTTCTTCATAAATTTAGGCCAATATGTGTCCTGTTATTGGTAAAAAAAATCCCAATAAGGGTATATTTACTTATTTACTCAACTTCTTTGGTCGACAGTGGCAAAGCTTGTTCTGAGTGGAACCTGTCCGGTTAAACTGCTGTATGGTCTTGGCCACCGTGCTGCAGCTCAGTTTCAGGTTACTGGCAACCTTTCTTATAGCCTAGGCTACCTTATGTAGAGCAACATTTATTTTTTCCTGTCACATCATGGCAGCATACATCTGGGTTGTGACTCCATCCCTCACAACCTGACAGGACTGAATAGCTATACATTGTAAGATAGAACCCACCTCAGTATTCTCCTTTTTTTTCCTCACCTGTCCGGAACTGGATGGAACTCTCAGCACCCCTTACCGCTCTCGCCCCAGCCAGGTTCAAGCCTCTCCTGGGTGGAAGTCCTTGCCTGTACAGCCTCTAAACGAGCTAGATAGAAGGAACCCCACTCTAATGGTCTCAGGGGTCTGTTGCCTGGTACTTTACAAGCCTTAAATAGGATTAGATTATTTGCAGTGGTCTCCGTTTTTTCTTCCTAAACACTCGTGGGGTTTCTTTGGGATCTGTAGTCCCACACAGCCATCCTGACATCCCTAAGATGGCGCCTGAGCATCTGATCGCTTCTACGCATGCGTGATTGGGAGTGATGGTGCCAGGAGCTTGTCTTGCCAGCATCTATCATGGCAATTGGCTCCTCAGCACGATCGTGACATCATTCAGCCACAATGGCGGTAAATTTAAGCCTCCAGCATTTCCTCTGTCACAGCAAGACACCAGGGATTCATATAAGGATTGCACTAGATGCAAACACTGCCTGCTAACCTCTCTATTCGGTAAGACTATCTAGTCTCTACTAGGGATGGTCCCGATGTTCGCCGAATAGCGAACAATTTGGGGTGTTCGCAGCAAATTTGAAAGCCAAGGTCTATGGGAGACTCTATCGGAGTCTATGGGAGAAATCAAAAGTGCTAATTTTAAAGACTTATATGCATGGTATTGTCATAAAAAGTGTTTGGAGACCTGGGTCCTGTCTACATGTATCAATGTAAAGAAAAGTTTTAAAAACGTCAGTTTTTTCAGGAGCAGTGATTTTAATAATGCTTAAAGTACAACAATAAAAGTGTAATATTCCTTTAAATTTCATACTTGGGGGGTGTCTATAGTATGCCTGTAAAGTGACGCATGTTTCCTGTGTTTACAACAGTCCGAGAGCAAATTGACATCTCTAAAGGAATAAAAGTAATTTAAAAGTACTTGCAGCTATAATGAATTGTCGGTCCCGACTCCCGGCAATACACATAAAAGTTCATTGATAAAAACGGCATGGGATTCCCCCACAGGGGGACCCTGAACCAAAATTAAAAACAAAAAATGAGTGGGGGTCCCCCCAAATTCCAGGCCCTTCAGGTCTGGTATGGATATTAAGGGGAACCCCACGCCAAGATTAAAAAAAAATGGTGTGGGGGGGTCCCCCTCAAAATCCATACCAGACCCTTCAGGTCTGGTATGGATTTTAAGGGGAACCCTGCGCCAAAACTTAAAAAAAATAGCATGGGGCCCCCTCCAAAAATCCATACCAGACCCTTCTCTGAGCACGCAACCTGGCAGGCTGCAGGAAAAGAGGGGGGGCGAGAGAGCTCCCCCCCTCCTGAACCATACCAGGCACATGCCCTCAACATTGGGAGGGTGCTTTGGGGTAGCCCTCCAAAGCACCTTGTCCCCATGTTCATGGGGAGAAGGGCCTCATCCCCACAACCCTTGCCCGGTGGTCATGGGGGTCTGCGGGCGAGGGGCTTATCGGAATCTGGAAGCCCCCTTTAACAAGGGGACCTTCCCCGTAGTGTCAGAGGGGGAGGGGTCACTCGGTTACGTAACTGGGTGGCCCTGCCTCCTCTGACGCTATGGGTAAGCCATAGGGATGTCCCCATGCGTCAAAAGGAGGTGGACCTGGTGACCCCGTCCCCCTCTGACACTACGGGAAAGCCATAGGGATGTCCCCGTGCGTCAGAGGGGGGCTGGGTCACCTGGCTATGTCATTGTGTGGCCCCGCCCTCAGTTATAAAAGAGCTGTCACCTGAGAGCGGCCGCTCATGACGGCGGGTGCCTCCCATGGAGGCAGATCGTAGGCGACGTGCTGCTTTTTTTTCCCCAAGGCGTGTATTGTGTTTTACCATTTTCACACATTTTTTGTGAAATGGTAGGGGTACATTCGTACCCCGTTACCATTTCACATGGGGGGGCTGGGATCTGGGGGTCCCCTTGTTAAAGGGGGCTTCCAGATTTCGATAAGCCACCCGCCCACAGACCCCCACAAACACTGGGCAAGGGTTGTGGGGATGAAGCCCTTCTCCCCATCAACATAGGGACAAGGTGCTTTGGGGGGCTACCCCAAAGCAACCTCCCAATGTTAAGGGCATGTGGCCTGGTACGGTTCAGGAGGGGGGGCGCTCTCGTCCCCCCCTCTTTTCCTGCGGCCTGCTAGGTTGCGTGCTCGGATAAGGGTCTGGTATGAATATTTGGGGGGACCCCACGCGATTTTTTTTTTTTTAAATTTTGGCGTAGGGTTCCCCTTAAAACCCATACCATTTCGGGTCTGGTATGGATTTTGAGGGGGACCCCCACGCCATTTAAAAAAAAAAAATTTGGCGAGGAGGTTCCCCTTAATATCCATACCAGACTTGAAGGGCCTGGTATGGAATTTGGGGGGACCCCCATGCATTTTTTTTTTTTAATTTTGGTTTGGGGTTCCCCATGCCATTTTTCTCAATGAACTTTTGTGTGTATTGCCGGTAGTCGGGACTGACAATTCATTATAGCCGCGAGTACTTTTAAATTACTTTTTTCCTTTAGAAATGTCATTTTGCTCTCGGACTGTTGTAAACAAGGGAAACGTGCCACTTTACAGGCATACTATAGACACCCCCCAGGTACAAAATTTAAAGGAATATTACACTTTTATTGTTACACTTTAAGCATTATTAAAATCACTGCTCCCGAAAAAACGGACGTTTTTAAAACTTTTTTTGCATTGATACATGTCCCCTGGGGCAGGACCCGGGTCCCCAAACACTTTTTAAGACAATACCATGCATATAAGCATTTAAAATGAGCACTTTTGATTTTTCATGTTCGTGCCCATAGACTTTAACAGTGTTCGTGTGTTCAAACTAATTTTTTGCCTGTTCGCATGTTCTAGTGCGAACCTAGTGCGAACCAAACCGGGGGTGTTCGGCCCATCCCTAGTCTCTACTATAGGTGACTGGTCTGCTTCTCTATGTTTTCTCTAACTCCTCCTGCATACTCTAGGTGGAAACTTCTGTTCACCCCTCATGGAGACCACTGCCCAAGCAGACCATCCACAGCTTTATTGGGAAGGGGACGAATTGGTAAGTAGTGAAGATTGAAAAAAAGAGAGCCTTGCCACTAATGCTGCCTTATTGGACAGCCCTATCAGGTCCAAAAGATCATCAGACTCAAACGTAGAAACAGCTTAGGTCACTGAAGAAGCCACTCAGATAACCTAAGGAGCCGCTCAGGGCACCGAAGAAGTCACTTAACTCAAAGAACTCAACTCAACTCAAGTCACTTAACTCAAAGAAGCCACTCAGATCACAGATGAAGTCGCTCTAGTTCACCCTCTCGACACCTTCTCTCATACCACAGGAGGTCCTCTCCCCACAGAACATCTTCGACTAGCCATCGCTCCCGCCCGACTGCAAATGCTTGCTGGGTCTGTGGTGCCATAGCCCTTCCAGACAAATTGGCCTGTCATTCGTGCTTCGATGAAGCTACTACAGAAATAAGACGGATGCCAGAGAGGTGACTGACATCATTGGAGAATCGGTAAGAGAGTCAATTCAACAAATATCAACACCTGAAGCAGATAAGCATGCTCAGACCTCAGCGGTTACACCCAGCACATCAAAAACAGCAGATAGTTCATCTGACACAGAAGAATTAGAGGCCTCAACAATATTTGGCTTTACCCTGATAGAGCCGTTTGTTAAGTCCGTGAAAGAAGCAATCGGATGGGAGGAGCCTAAATAAGCCCCACGGAAAACAAAAGAAATTTTACAAACCTGAAAAAGGATTCGGAATCATTCCCATTCATTGATAAATTGGAGGAACTGATCAAAGATGAGTGGCAAAAGCCAGAGAAAAAAAACAGTCTCAACAACAGACTGACAAAACTATACCCACTAAAAGAGCCTAACGTAAATCCATAAGTTTCAGCCCCAGTGGTAGACGCATCACTAATGCATTTGGCCAGGCATGTAACACTACCTCTCGAGGATGCAGTTACATTCAGGGAAGTGTTAGATCAGAAAATCAACCTCGATTTACAAAGAGCCTATGCGGCAGCAGGCGGAGCTTGTAGGCCTGCTATCGCTTTAGCAGCTGTAGGAAGAGCCATCTCCAGCTGGATGTCTAATGTTGAGAAACTGATCCTGGAGGGAGCAGAACAGGAGAGAGTGATCACAGCTCTTCAGGAACTCAGTCTCACAGGGGACTGCGTGGCAAAGGCCTCGGTGGACACAATAAGTTCCTCCTCAAGGGCAATGCTAGCCTCCGTGATTGCCAGAAGAGCCCTATGGTTTAAACCCTGGACAGCTGACACTGCTTCAAAAACGAACTGGTGTAAGATCTCATACGACGGAACAAACCTTTTTGGAGAAAAGCTAGACACAGCCATATCCAAAGTTACCGGGGGAAAATTGGGCCTCATTCCCTCAGACAGGAGACCAAAACAACAGAAACCACCACAATTCAGGCGTAATCTCCCAGAAAGGTATAGAGAAGCCAAGTCATACAGACCCGGAAAGGAGTTTAGGAGAAATTGGAGGAATCACCAGACCTCCTCCTTAAAGTTCCAAAAAACAAAATCCTCCTCCACAGGAGAACAGCAAAAGCATTTTTGATGGTTCGTCCGCCCAGCTTGCAGTGGTAGGAGCCAGGCTCAGGAAGTTCACGAAGGCTTGGGCGGAGAACATAAGAGATCCCTGGACAATGGTCACCATTCAGTTCACAGGTGGAAATTCAAAAATTCAAATTCCCAGGGACCAGTTTTATGCAACCAGACTTCCAGCATCAAGAGAAAAGAGAATGCTCTTAGTCAAGTACATTCAGGACTTGCTTCAGAAACCAGCAATAGTAGAAGTTCCATTGCACCAGAGAGGGAAAGGATTCTACTCTCCACTATTTCTAGTGAAGAAAAAGACAGGAGACCTGCGCCCAGTTTTAGACCTAAAGAAACTCAACAAGAAAATCATGGTCGAGTCTTTCAAGATGGAAAGTCTTCAAACAATCCTTTGCGCGATAAATTTTGGAAGACTGGATGCTATCCGTAGATTTATCCGACGCATATCTTCACGCCCCCATACACGCTACGTTCCAAAGATTCCTTCGATCCTCAGTAAGACATCAACACTTTCAGTTCCAGAGTCTACCCTTCGGAATTTCCACTTCCCCCAGGACTTTCACAAAGGTCCTGCTACCGGTGATAGCCCTCCTGAGAGAGAGGGGTCCACAAGTCCATCACTACCTGGACGACATCATCCTCCTATCAGACAGTTGGGAATCTCTCATTTTCCATCAGGAAAAACTGATTGCCACACTACAAAGTTGCGGATGGTTGATAAACTGGGAAAAGAGCAACCTTCAACCTACGCAGAAGATAATCTTCATGGGAGCAGAACTAGACACTCGATTAAACAGAGTACAACTTCCTCAAGAGAAGACTACTCTCCTAATCCAGAAAATGAAAAGATTACTGGCAGCAGTATCAATTCCAGCCAGAGCATGCTTCAGCGCTCTAGGCTCAATGTCAGCTACCATACCAATGGTTCAGTGGGCCCAGTGGCACACAAGAACATTTCAGAATTCATTTCTGAGGCAGTGGAATGGTGTGTCGATGTCTCAACTAATACTTATTTTTAATCACATCAAACAGTCCATATGGTGGTGGACCCACATACACAACCTCAGGAGGTTCAGGAACAAACTTCCCCCTCCACTTCCGATGCCAGCATGGAGGGATGGGGTGCCCACTTTCGGGACCAGACAGCCCAGGGTCTCTGGCAGTTCCAAACCCGGGAGATTGTTTCAAACATACTGGAGTTGAGAGCTGCCTTTCAAGCCCTCTTAGCATTCGGTCCCCTCTTGAGAGGCAAAGGGGTGTTACTAGGTATGGACAACAAAGTGGCAGTAACTTATATTAGCAGACAGGGGGGTACCAGGAATTGCTCTCTTATGGAAGAAGTTCACCATATCCTTGAATGGGGACAAACAAACCTGAAGGATCTGAAGGCGGTGTACATCCCTGGGGCACAGAATTATCTAGCGGACAACCTAAGCAGAAACTTCTTTTCCAATGAGTGGTCCCTGAGTCATCAGGCCTTCTCTCTCATAACCAAAACCTGGGGTATTCCAGACATAGACCTGGCAGCAACCCCAGAGAACATGAAATGCCGGAGATACCTTTCGAGGGCTGCTTGCCCTTCGGCGGAAGGGATAGACTGCCTGCCACATCCATGGAACTTCCAGCTAGGCTATATTTTCCCTCCAACTTCTCTTATAGCGAGGTTCCTGTTCTGACTCAAGAGATCAACATCAACAGTGATAGCTGTGAGTCCCTTCTGGCCGAGGAGGCCATGGTTCACAACGCTCATGCAGATGACCACAGAGAATCCTCTGCCTCTTCCAGTCACACCAGATTTACTCTTCCAGGGCCAATTTCTTCACCCGTCACCAGAGAAACTACATCTGACGGCATGGAGGCTGAAAGGTCTAGGTTCTGAGATCGGGGTTGTTCCCTGAGAATGGTAGAAACTCTACTTCAAGCCAGAAAAGCCACTACCAACAACACCTACAAGAGAATCTGGGGAAAATGTATTTCATTCTCACAACAATGTTGGGACACATCATCACTAGAGGTTCTTCCAGTCTGGTCTGGAGAAAGGCCTAGGCTCAAATACTTTAAAATTTCAGGTCTCAGCACTATCGGCCATGACAGGAGTAAAGTGGGCCCTCTCGTCATGCAGTTTCAAAAAGCCTGTATAAAAATAAGACCTCCCAGAAGACCTACTTTTCCGGCATGAGATCTATCAATTGTGTTGGAAGCACTGTCTCACGAACCTTTCTTCCCATCGGAAGCCATCTCCTTATGGGCCTTAAGGCTTAAGGTCACATTCCTCATTGCCATAACCTCAGCAAAGAGGGTCTCAGAGATGCTACTTGCGAAGGAACCTTATTTAGTCTTCTATCCAGACAGAATGGTCCTAAGGCCCTCAGACCGATTCATCCCAAAAGTTGCCTCTTCCTTTCATTTTAACCAAGAGAAAAGTCTCCCAACACTCCTACAGTTCAAGGTGATCCACATCCACTGGATGTTAAAGGCAACATTTCGGCATACCTTACGGCAGCTAGGAAGGCAGATAACCTTGTAGTCATTCCTCACGGAAAGGCAGCCTCCTCACGGATCATTGCTTCCTGGTTGGTGAAGACCATCAAAAAAAAATGATTCACTACAGCAGATTCAAATACCTGAGGGCCTAAAAGCTCACTCCACTAGGGCAGTGGCAACTTCATGGGCAACGTACTGAAGAGTGTCCAAGGAGGCAATATGCAAAGTCGCAACTTGGTCTTCCAAAAACACCTTTATGACCCACTATAAAGTAGATTCTGCACAGTTGTCGACTGTGGATTTCGGGAGGTCAATCATTTAAGCCAATGCATCAATTGTTTGTTAAATAAACTTAATTTCTTCTTAAGCCCACCCATCTGGCGAGTTATTTCCCAAATGTATGCTGCCATGATGGGACAGGAAAACTGAAAATTGTATACTCACCTTTCCGTAATTTTCCTTTCCTGTCGCATCTTCATGGCAGCATACAGATGCCCACCCTTCTAAGTTCTGAGGTGATAGATACAGAGAATACTGAGGTGGGTCCTATCTTACAATTTATAACTATTCAAACCTATCAGGTTGTGAGGGGCGGAGTCACAACCCAAATGTATGCTGCCATGAAGATGCGACAGGAAAGGAAAATTACGGAGAGGTGAGTATACAATTTTCCGTTTTTCAGATCCTCCGAGAGTTCTTTGCCATGAGGTGCAATGTTGAACTTCCAGTGACCAGTATGAGAGAGTGAGAGCGATAACACCAAATTTAACACACCTGCTCCCCATTCACACCTTAGACCTTGTAACACTAATGAGTCACATGACACTGGGGAGGGAATATGGCTAGTTGGGTCCAATTTGAACATTTTCACTTAGGGGTGTACTCACTTTTGTTACCCTCAGTTTATTAATGGCTGTGTGTTATTTTGAGGGGACAGCAAATTTACACTGGTATACACGCTGTACACTCATTACTTTACATTGTAGCAAAGTGTCATTTCTTCAGTGTTGTCACATGAAAAGGTATAATAGAATATTTACAAAAATGTGAGGGGTGTACTCACTTTTGAGAGGTACTTTGGGTTGATTTACTGTGATAGACTGTGCACTTTGCAAAGTGTTGTTGCACTCTGCAAGGGGCGGTTGCTTCAGAGCTTAGTAAATGAGGTAAAGCTTCACTTTGCAAAGAATACTCAATCACATGCAAGTTTGCACATGATTGGATGAAGTCAGCAGAGCTTCTGCTCATTTAAAAAGCTCTGGAGCAACTGCTCTTACAGAGTGCCACTGCATTTTGCAAAGTGCACAGTCTATTTGCCTTCAGTAAATCAACCCCACTGCATGTAATTCTATCCTGCCCACATCTAACAACTGTTACTTTTGATTTTCTCCATCAGCTCATCCCCCACAGTTATTACCTTTTGTATCACTTGACCCCCTCCCTTCTAGATTGTAAGCTTCAATGAGCAGGGCCCTCTGACTCCTCCTGTATCGAATTGTGTTGTAACTGTACTGTCTGCCCTCATGTTGTAAAGTTCTGTGTAAACTGTTGGTGCTATATAAATCCTGTATAATAATAAAAATAATAATTCTGCACTTCCACCTACAGGGGGCAAACGCGTGTCGCTGGCGGGCCATTTTTGCTGTGATTAATCACAGCAAAAGAACGATCTGCGGATTCTGGGGACTTGATGTCCGCTGGCACCCAGTGATCGTCGGTAAACACACAGAACGGAGTGAAACAAGGAAGATCTCCGTTCTGTCACTGGTTCCTGCAAATTGTCAAAAGTGTCAGTTAGTGTCCGATTGTCTGCCGAAATATCGCTGTCCCACTATAAGTCACTGATCACCACCAGTACTGGAATGAAAAATAAATAAATAAAAATTCCATAAATACCATAGTTTGTAGATGCTATAGCATTTGCGTAAACACAAAAGTGAGTACATCCCTCACATTTTTGTCAATATTTATTAGATCTTTTCATGTGACAACACTAAAGAAATGACACTTTGCTAGAAAGTAAAGTAGTGAGTGTACAGTTTGTATAACAGTTTAAATTTGCTGTCTCCTCAAAATAACTCAACACACAGCCATTAATGTCTAAACCGCTGGCAACAATAGTGAGTCCACCCCTAAGTGAAAATGTCCAAATTGGGCCCAAAGTGTCAATATTTTGTGTGGCCACCATTATTTTCCAGCACTGCCTTAACCCTCTTGGGCATGGAGTTCACCAGAGCTTCACAGGTTGCCACTGGAGTCCTCTTCCACTCCTCCATAACGACATCACAGAGCTGGTGGATGTTAGAGACCTTGTGCTCCTCCACCTTCTGTTGAGGATGCCCCACAGATGCTCAATATGGTTAATGTCTGGAGACATGCTTGGCCAGTCCATCACCTTTAACCTCAGCATTTTAAGCAAGGCAGTGGTCATCTTGGAGGTGTGTTTGGGGTCCTTATCATGTTGGAATACTGCCCTGTGGCCCAGTCTTAGAAATGAGGGGATCATGCTCTGCTTCAGTATGTCACAGTACATGTTGGCATTCATGGTTCCCTCAATAAACTGTAGCTCCCCAGTGCTGGCAGCACTCATGCAGCCCCAGACCATAACACTCCCACCAGCATGCTTGAGGGTAGACAAGACACACTTGTACTCCCCACCTGGTTGCCGCCACACACACCATCTGAACCAAATAAGGTTATCTTGGTCTTATCAGACCACAGGGCATGGTTCCAGTAATCCATGTCCATAGTCTGCTTGTCTTCAGCAAACTGTTTGCAGTCTTTCTTGTGCATCATCTTCAGAAGAGGCTTCCTTCTGGAACGACAGCCATGCAGACCAATTTGATGCAATGTGCAGTGTATGGTCTGAGCACTGACAGGCTGACCCCCCACCCCTTCAATCCCTGCAGCAATGCTGGCAGCACTCATATGTCTATTTCCCAAAGACAACCTCTGGATATGATGCTGAGAACGTGCACTCAACTTCTTTGGTTGACCATGGCGAGGCCTGTTCTGAGTGGAACCTGTCCCTTTAAATTGCTGTATGGTCTTGACCAGCATACTGCAGCTCAGTTTCAGGGTCTTGGCAACCTTCTTATAGCCTAGGCCATCTTTATGCAGAGCAAGAATTCTTTTGAAGAGTTTGCCATGAGGTGACATGTTGAACTTCCAGTGACCAGTATGAGAGAGTGAGACCCGCACACTCTCCTCGTAGTACAGAGAGATAGAAGTCGGTCCTCCACCGCACAAATGTACTCACCGCTGTAGATATGGGGGTCTGGTCCATTGTCAGCCTCAGGGAGGGGCTCCTCATAGTCAGCCCTCTCTCAGGATCCCTTCGCTGTACATTCCTGGCAGATGTAATGCCCCCGTGGACTCATGTCCTCCTCTGGTGTGTCCTCCGTGCTGTGTCTGGGCTCCTGTGTTCGTGCACAGAATGCCTGTCATTCCTGGTGGAGATTAGTGTGGGTCACAGCGTGACGGCTGGTGGGTTGGTTGGGCTTCCCCTGCGTCTCCTTCTGGTCGTCCGTCTCCTCCGGCCGTTTGTCTCCTCCCTTCTCCTCCTAGGCCAATAGGACCGCTTCTCCTTTTGGCCAATCAGGAAATGGGTCTCAAGACGTGCTTCCTGATTGGCTGGGAGGAGAATCAGTGTGACAATAGCGAATATTAATTCGCTATTGTCACACAACTGGGTGGGCTCAGGGCACAGTGCTCTGCGCCCCAAGCCCACCCTTTTTTGAAGCTAATTAGAGCCTCAGGCTCTAATCACGTGTTTTAAAAAAACCCATTGGAATCCATGCATCCGGCGCCCCGCATGTAGATTAGGGGGCCAGACGCATGTATAGGGGGCTGTACCCCTGCGCCCTTAATGCAGTGGCCGCCACTGGCACCCGACACTTTGTACCTTACATACATTTCTCTTTATAAGACATGTGTTATACTGTTACCATGTCTGTATCTTGTGCTCTAATAAAAATAGTTGTAATAAAAAGAAAAGACAAATAAAGGTATAAGAATGAACCTCGCAGTACCAGCTTTTGAATGCTAATAGCTGAAAGCAGGTCAAATGCACCCTTTTCTTTTCAAATGCTGCATTTTCCATTTGAATGCAGCTGCATGAACGTGAATGGAAAATGCAGCATTTGACTAGAACACCTCTCAACCTGAACCCTTACATGTATGAAAAAAAATTAACCTGTGGGCTTCGACTTTCAGGATTCCAATATTTCGTTTGTGGTTTTCCTTATATCAAGCATGGTTATTGTCTAACCATGGTCATTTTAGGCCAGGTCTATGCTCGTGTATTTCTCAATCTTTTACCAAATTAAATATATTTCCATGTGCTTATCAATAAAATGGGAACTGAAAATGGAACACTGAATATGAATGGCAATTCATTTATTTTCACATATAAGCCATGCCTAAGTGGTAATGAAATGCTGTTTAAAAAAATCCTTCATAAAGGTAAGGCTTACTTGTTCTTCACCTCCATTAAATTTACAGGTAAAAGTGGAAAATGAGAAAACAGTAGAACAAGAGGAAATAAGACATTAAAATTTTGAAGTGAGGAGGAAATTATAAAAGCATAAAGCTGCCGTCCCTGAGGGAACAGCTGTGCATGTTAATCCCTCCTGGGCTTCTCCCATCGGATTCCCCTTCCTTCCTCCTGTCCTCGTCTAATAGCTCCCCTGTTTCTCCAGGACAAAACTAGTCCTTTGTGCTTGGTCTCAGAACAACATTAAAAACAGGAATGGGGAAATTGTAAACAGGAGGCTTTTGGCCTTCAAGCCAAGGCACACACAGGCCTCTGAGGCCTACTGCATGTTAAGCAAAGAAACAGATCTTTGTTGCTTAAGGGATTAAGGCTGCAGGATTTCTAGGCACTGTTAAGGCATTCAGCTGGCCTGAAGTAAGGACTTTGTAAAGAGATACCTGCATTATATATCTGCAAGCGGAAATCATTCATACTATTTATACAATCTGAGTAATGTGATATTGTCTGACTGTTAAATGTCTCTGTACAAGCAGAGGGGCCAACCTAGCTGAAGTGATCCATTTTGCAGCTCCAGCTTTATTAACCCTTTTGAGAACTTATTTTACATAAAATTGCTGGAAAATTATATTATTTATTAATACTATAAATTATACTATAAATCAAGAATGTACCCTTCGAAAAACCTGCCCCAGTTTAGATTTTATTAGTAAAAGCTGTTGTCATTTCTTTAACAACTACAGTTTATTTTCAGTAATTACGTACAGTACATACTTTGAGGCATTATTGTAAAGTTTACCTAGGAGTCTCATTTTCTCAGTAGTTTGCACCAGGCCCGGACTGGGACAAAAAATAGGCCCAGGCATTTTAGACTGAGCAGCCAACTTTTCCAGGGACTGGGGGGGTGGTCAGTAGACATTCGCGGGGGTCGGTCCTCCACACTGTAATGTGCAGGGACACTGTGATATAAAGGGAACTGCACTGTAAAGGGGCACTGCAATGAATACAGTGACTCTTTACAGTGCAGTCCCCTTTATATTACAGTATCCCAGTCCTATTGTGGCCATACAATGCTGGTACTGTCTGTTTCCTATTGTGCCCATACTGTCCAGTGACACTGACCTGCTCTCTTTCTGTTGGTGCAGTACAGTGTGGCTCTCTCTCTGTTGGTGTGGTACAGTGTGGCTCTCTCTCTGGTGGTACGGTACCGCGTGGCTCACTCTCTGGTGGTGTGGTACAGTGTGTGTCTCTTTCTGGTGGTGCGGTACAGCGTGGCTCTATTTGGTGGTGCGGTACAGCGTGGCTCTATTTGGTGGTGTGGGTACAGCGTGGCTCTCTCTCTGGGGGTGCGGTACAGCGTGGCTCTCTCTCTGGTGGTGCGGGTACAGTGTGGCTCTCTCTCTGGTGGTGTGGTACAGCGTGGCTCACTCTCTGGTGGTGTGGTACAGCGTGGCTCTCTCTCTGGTGGTGTGGTACAGCGTGGCTCTATTTGGTGGTGTGGGTAAAGCGTGGCTCTCTCTCTGGTGGTGCGGTACAGCGTGGCTCTCTCTTTGGTGGTGCGGTACAGCGTGACTCTCTCTCTGGTGGTGTGTTACAGCATGGCTCTCTTTCTGGTGGTGTGGTACAGCGTGGCTCTCTCTCTGGTGGTGTGGTACAACATGGCTCTCTCTCTGATGGTGTGGTACAGCGTGGCTCTCTCTCTGATGGTGCGGTACAGCGTGACTCTCTCTGGTGGTGCTGGGGCTATTAGTTCCCCCAGCACAGTCCTCTCTTTCGTTTCCATGTCTCCTGTAGTAGCTGCTACAAGCACTCCTCAGCTTGTTTCCGGGTTTTCTCTTTCACCCCAGCAGAGTGCATGCTCCCTGCTAGTCTGCTCCCTGCTGAGAACAATTGGGCCACCTATCTCTGGGACTACATTTCCCATGATGCCCCTCTAGTTGCTTTTGATTGGCCCTCCGCTGTGGCCAATGGGGAGGGAAGAAGAACAGACAGGAAAGTCTTCTCTTCCCTGTGCTGCCAACATGAGAAGGGGGGGGGCGAGCTCGGGAAACATCGTGTCAGCAGCCTGCAGCTCTCCCCACCGTGCAGACACCCATGGCTGGAGGCTGAGCTGTGTGTTAGAGAGACACACAGTTCAGCCCATGCAGCCGCCAGAGATGACACAGGCACGGCTGCATTGCGTTAGGCGAGCGGCGGCCGTGGCCTGTGTTACCCATGTTCAGGCCGCGGTTGTGCTTACCTCGCACTGTGCAGCCTGATCATCAACAGGCCACGGAGCGGGCGGCTCTGGTCAGGGCCGGCAAATGCCCGGTCTGCCCTACGGCCTGTCCGGGCCTGGTTTGCACGATGATTGAAATTTGGTTGTGTGGGTGATTAGCCCCAAACACACGGCTGTCAAATTGGCTCCCAGTGCCCCAGCAAAGACAGCGAGACCCAGATTGGGGGGCGGGGGGGGGGCCGCAGACATGTGCAGCGCTGGATCGAATGAGGGCTCAGGAAAGAAAAAGGGGAGGGAGGGGTTTGATGCTGATGCCTAAACATATTTTACCTTAATGCAAGGAATGCATTAGGGTAAAAAATGTTTAGGCTTTAGAACAACTATAGGCCTAGTACACACGATCAGGAAATTGGACAAAAAAATACAGTTTTCGAAGCAATCATATGATAATCTGATTGTTAGTACACAACTTTCAAGAGCCATTCACGAGGGTTCATTCAAAATTATCCAAAGAGACAAACAGAAAAACTTTTCTCATACGATACCAGAGACTAGCATGCAAAAAAAAAAAAAAAACAATCATTCGACCAATATTCTCATCATGTGTATGGGGCTTTAAAATCTGTAGTGCATTATATAGTATTTGCAGCACTTATTCCATTTCTGAAAGTGGTGTTAAAGCGGAGTTCCGCTTAAAAAAAAAAAAATTAAAAGTCAGCAGCTACAAATACTGCAGCTGCTGACTTTTAATAATCGGACACTTACCTGTCCCAGGGTCCAGCGATGCGGGGGAACGATGCCCCACTCATCTCCGCTCGGCGTTGCTGGCATTGTAACTGTGGGCGCCGGCTGTGGCTTCACAGCCAGGCACCCACTGCGCATGCGCGAGCTGTGCCGCGCGCCGTGACTGGCCACGCAATCATCTGGGACCTGTGACGTGTCCCAGATGATTGCCGAGAGGGAGGGGAGAGAGGTGATTTTCCTTCCAAAGCCGAGGGAAGTGACGTCAGGAGCCCAGGCACTGAAGGAGGCAGATTACAAGGGACCCCTTAGCAACAAGCATTAAGAAGTGAGTAAAAAAACTAAATTTCTCCAAATGTTTTTTTTTTTTTTTTTTTTTTTTATGCACATTAATGAAATTTTTTTTTGGGTGGAACTCCACTTTAAACAAGAAGAACAATGTTTTTTCTTGTTTAAAAATCTAAGGATTTTAGATGTAATAGACGAGGTATATCACCTGTAAATCACTATTCAGAGCGCTGTCCTTATCATGCTATTAATAACACTGTGTTACTGTATACACCTCCTTATTACTTATGCATTTATGTGAAAAACAGCACACAAAATAAAAAGTCCCCATAAATTGAAGTGCTCCAAAATATGTCATCATAAGGTGCTCCAGAAAAAAAAAGTGCTTTGGTGCTGCTAATCTTACTGCACAGTGCTGCATGCATTGCTCTGTGCCCAGTGTCACTCATCAGATGCTTTTGACTTTGTGCCTCTCAGCATCAAAGTCTCCAAGTCTCCAAGACCATCCTGGGTCTTTTACAGGACAGTCCACAGCGCCTCTCCTTTCGCCACTCCGCCAGTAATTTCCTTCAATTCCTTTACATCAACTCCTCGTGTCACATTCATCATGTATAGGAACAGAAGGGGGGGCTCGCATAGTGTAATAATGTTTTTTTTATTTAAAATAAAGCATTAAAACAAATATATTGCGCTCACTTGTTTAGAAAAAAACAGGAAACGCCACTGCGGCATGCGTTTCACTGACCATTATGTAGAGATATATCACCCGGCTAATTTATTATACCAGGAATAGTGTCTTGCATATGCCCAGATCCAGATATATACAAGTCCTTAATGCTCATAGTGTAACATGAAGCAGAGGCATAGAGCAGCATGGAGAAGTGGCAATAAATAGAACTACCTGTGTGGGGAAAAAAATATTCATTAGTGTAAACTGGTTCTATTCTTGCCTTTAGAGGTAAAGTTTGTAGGCAGGTGCCAGTTGACCTTTTGCACAGGTAAGATTTTGGGAGTACGGACCCCACCCCCGACTCACCAAAGCAGAAATAGCAAGTGGACTATTGCGGTACAAAAAACTGTAGCTAATAATACAAATAACTGATAAAAAATATTCACAAAATTTATTTATACAAAAATAGCAAAAGAAAAACAACAAGACATATAGTTAAAAGCTTCAGAGGACATGATATTTCGACATGTTTTGCGGTTTTACCGCTTCATCAGGGCAATACATCTGTAAAAATATATCAAAATACAAAGAATAAATATCATACAGAGTTTCATACAGTTATATAATGGGGGAGGTAAAGTAAAGTGATGGGACTGCTTACCCAAACCTCAGGGGGTGTACAGCAACGAGGTAACCCGACTGGGTCTCCCCCGGCGATTGGGAAGGGGATCTAAAGCACCAGCCAAAATCTGTGTAAAGTAAATTTGGGGGTGAAAATTCATATGATAAAAGCAGGTGTCAGTCATAAATAGTGAAGTAGTAAATAAACAGTAGAAAAGGAGAAAGATGAAACATACCACCGTGTAGGAGGGTCGGATCAAGGAAAGGAACAGGAAGGGGGAGGGACCAGTGAAGAAGGGGATGCAGAAAAAAGGGAAAAGAAAGAGGAGGAGGAGACAGGGAAGGAATGGGAAAAGGAAAGGTGGAGGGAGAGAAAAGGGGAGAAAGAAAAAGGAAGGAAACAAGAAAAATGGATGGAAAGAGCATAAAGTGTAAAGGCAGTGATTGACAGTGAAGACAAGAAAGAGGTATGAAGAAAAAGAAAAAGTACTATTAGTGAGGGGAGTAAAAAACCAGATGCCAACAGGGAACAATTACCAATGAAGTAAAATACATCCGTGAAGTGTCCAATAGGGTATCCTGCAAAACAATGTGTAAAAAACGGTGATAAATGTAGCAAGTGAGCAGATGAGTGACTGAAAGCCAAGGTGGTGAAATCAAAAGTAAAAAGACTGACATCTACCTATGTCACGTATATATTAGTGTATGGAGCCCAGGACTCTGAAGCCATGGAAGTATATCAGCATTACAGATTGAAGTAAATCTAAGTTGGCAGCATCAAGGCTACATAGCAATAAACATAAGAACATGAAGAGAAATGTCCAAGATCTAAAAAAGTAGGATCAAACAGGGACATAATTGGTAATCTGTTATTTGTATTTATAATGCTAAGATATAATGTAGCTGTCTAACACCTTGAATGGTGTGACCAGGCATAAGTATATACAGGAGAGGGCTTACCAGTGGTGCTGTCCTCCAGGGCTCCTCTGGGTCTCCTTCTGGCATGGGTGTACAGCGGTGTATAACCGCCATATAAATATCCCCTTCAACATCGTGATGTGGGGACGGCGTCGGCGTCCACCACCGTCACGGGGTCAAGGGTCCCGCAGTGCGCGGGGACCGTGCGCGCACACCTGCGCACTGGCCTCTAGGCCACTAGGCTGGGAATGACGTACGCCTGGTGCGCACGCACTCCGAGACTTTGGGCTGTGCCTAGGCAAGACGTGCGTGCGACGTATCGCACACAGGCTTGCACAGGGGGGGCGGGACCGAAGTCCTCAATGAGGTAAGTGCAAGTAGCCAGGGCGGCATGTACCGGGGGAAAGCCTGCACCTGACCACCAGGGAACCTACCAATCGCCGGAGAGAAGAGACACAGCCGGGGGGAGTCAATTGCCAACAACCACCCTGGGGCAGAGGCAAAGAGCCCAAAGGGAGTCATTAACAATAATCATAAAGACAAATGCAGGAATAAATATATTAACCATACATGTGATTGAATTAAACATGTAAAAATTGTGTTAAATATGCAAGAAAAATAAATAAAGCAAAAGAGGAAGTTTGAGTGTCCTCAAATTATGAGGTCCCAAATTAGGAATGCAATCATGGGTAGTAGATAGAACGGACTGAATAACTGGCGGGAGACTGTTGACCCAAAATGACAGTTGCACATTGAGGTAATGGGGAGGCGCTGATTGATCTATTAAAGAAAGGATTTGAAGGAATTAACTTCGTTCAAACCCGGGGGGACAGTGGCATTCAGTCTTTCTATCCAAAGAGCTTCTCTTTGTAATAAAATCTTATCTCGGTCACCTCCCCTAACGTCAGGAGGCACCACTTCCAATGCAAAGAACCCTACAGCTTTAGAATCATATTCATGGTATAAACCAATATAGCGTCCAACGGTCGTGAGTTTACCGTTGGTGGAATAGTAGACATGGTCATTGACTCTCTGTCTAAACTCCCTGATTGTCTTGCCAACATAGAATGCTTTACATGTACAGAGTAAAAGGTAAATAATACCAGTGGTGTCACATTGGACCACTGTGTGAGGAGTAAAAAGTTCTCCGTTAGGTAATTTAAAGGAGGTACATGAAAGTATCCATGGGCAAGAGGAACACTGACCACAAGGGAAAGTAGCGAACGATTGATGGATAGCGCCAGATTTGGGTTTGTAATGACTACTCACCAGACGGTCTCTAAGGGATTTAGCCCTACGAAACACCAATTGTGGTGTGGCACGTACATGATGTTTAAGAATATGATGATCAGCGAGAAGATGCCAATGTTTGGAGATAATACTCCTAAGTTGTTCAAGATGTGCTGAATTTTGGGTAACGATTTTAACTGTATTAGTGTTAGTGGTGCGTGGGGAGGGATACAGTAGGGAGGCCCTGGTACGGCCGACTGCCTTATTGAAAGCTTTTCTAAGACTGGTTTTAGAATAGCCCCTCAAAAGGAGTCGTTCTCGTAGGGCAGCGGACTGAATATAAAAATCCTCTTCACGTGCGCAATTACATCGTAATCGCAGGTATTGTGCGTATGGAATGCTACGCACGAGGGCCCTAGGATGGGCACCCATAGAGTGCAGTAAAGTGTTTTGTGAATATTTTTATCAGTTATTTGTATTATTAGCTACAATTTTTTGTACCGCAATAGTCCACTTGCTATTTCTGCTTTGGTGAGTCGGGGATGGGGTCCGTACTCCCAAAATCTTCTCTCCAATTTATCTGGACGATGGTACATATATACTTTGTTTGATGTGTACAGTGAGGCTTCATATTCTCCTCTTTGCACAGGTGGCGCTGTGCATCCACCTTGCAGGGAGAGTGCAGGACAGGAGGAATACTCATTCCTCTTTGGCCTTCATACAAGTCATCAGGTGACTGCAATCTGATTGGACGCTGTCATCTGGGTGACCCCTGCGTCCATCTTTAGTGGGGTCAGAGCTTACAAAAAGTCCAAATGGCATATATTTCCATCGCCTGTGTGAGTGTTGCTTCTCAATTATTATTGTTGAAGAGACTCAATTGTTGTGTCTGGAACTGTTAAGAATATATTCCACATTTTTAACCACTGTGTCTGCAGAGTCTTCCCTTTGGGTGCCTACCGCCTGGGTCCTCCCCTGCCCCTCAGACTACAAGTTGTAGACCTTCAGAGGACAGATCTAGGAAAAGTGAATGCAGAATCCTGAACCCAGGAAAAGTGCTTGGCTTAAGCAGCATGGAGAAGTGGCAAAAAATAAAATTGCCTCTGTGGAGGAAAAAAATTCAAAGGTAAAACTGTAGACCCTTAGAGGACATATCTAGGGTAGGTAAAGCCTGGCCTTAATGCAGAACTCAACCTAACCTTAATTAAAGAAAGGTGGTTGCCATACTTGGCTTGCTAAGAACAGGAGGGCAGCAGTGGGACCAAAGCAGTTTAAACCTTGGCCACTTATTGAGCACCATCAACATATATAACAGATCTCCTGTTTGCAGATTTCCAGGGCATCCATTAAGCTTAACAGGAAAAGCAGGGTTATAATAAGGAATCTAGGCTATGTATCATCACCTTTACTATAGACATGGATTTAAGAAATATTGTCTTCTGAACAGTTAAAAAAGAATTAACCATTTAGCCACTGAGGTTTTTTTTTTAGTGTAGCCAGTGAGGGTACACAATGACTGAATGAAATATGAATTCTGATCAATACATATTGGTTATTCATTTCACTTTACTTTGAAAACAAAAGGTAATGCTCTGCTCCAGATAAGTATCCCCACTATTGTTCAATCACAGAGCTGGCTTCTAGCTTATCTCAGTAGAACATCATACAGAAAAGAAAAGAGCCATACCTCTGGCCAACAATTCTATTGTTATATCAAATGAAACTCTGGTACATGGACAGTCTACTTGGGCCCTCTCTGACACATTTCACTTGGTATGAGCTTAATCGTACAGCTTAATCACAGAGACTCTATAAGTAAGTTCATATGGAGTGAAACGCATCAGTTAGAGTCCAGGTGGACTGTCCATGTACCAGGAATTCATTTAATATAACTTCATGGTTATGGAACAGGAGTTTCACTCTTTTTTCTGTTCAATAAAAAGGTTTAAAGAATATGTAACCTCAACATTTCATTTTCCTGATATGTGTCTGTTGTACCATGTATTTCTGTTAAAAAGTATACTGTTCTCTTTGTAGTTCTTCCTTTGTGTGAAATTTCTGGTATTCCTGCCAATTTCCCTGCTTTCCTATATCAACTATATCAAGCTGACCACTTAATGTGTGAGAGCACATCTATCTCAGCATAATCAGTTTTCTGGCTTTGCTGGAAGAACAGCCTGCTTGTCCTCTAATGATCAGACTTGTGCTGCCATGCCCTTCCACATAGCCATTCACTGGGAAGACCACCCCCACCTCTCCTAGCCCCTTATACAGCTGGGAACCAAGATTATTCGATCATATCAGGGGCGGATCCGGGGGGGGTCAATTTCCCCCTCCGAGAATGTGGGTGAGTGAGTGTAGGTGGCAGCTCCGCAGGTGAGAGGGCGGGCGGCTCTGCGGGTGAGAGAGCGGGTGGCTCTGTGGGTGAGAGAGCGGCCGGGCGGCTCTGCGGGTGAGAGAGCGGCCGGGCAGCTCCGCGGGTGTGAGAGAGCGGGCGGGCGGCTCCGCGGGTGAGAGAGCAGGCAGCTCAATCGGTGAGCGGGCGGGTGAGAGAGTGGGCGAGCAGCTGGGCCGCTCGGTGTGTGAGCGGGCTGCTGGCCAATCAGGGAGCCGGCGGACGGGGGAGCAGAGAGATGACATCATCGCCCGGTGCCCGCCCTGCATCCCTGCAGTTCCGCCCTCACTGTGCAGGCAGCCGCGGGCAGCAGAGAGATTACATCATCTCTCTGCTGCCTGACTGGTAAGCTGCCTGACTCTGGGACACAGCAAGAGACCACCTTAGCAGGAAAGTGACGCAGCAAGTGACAATTGTAGCAGGCAAGTGACAATCCGCAACGTGTGTCAGGTGACAATCCGCAACGTGTGACAAGTGACGTGGTAAGTGACAATCCGCAAAGTGTGGCAGTTGGCAATCCGCAACGTGTGGCAGGTGGCGTGGCAAGTGACAATTTGCAAAGTGTGGCAGGTGACGTGGCAAGTGACAATCCACATCTGGGGGCAGGCGATGTGGCAAGTGACAATCCGCAATGTGTGGCAGGTGACGTGGCAAGTGACAATCTGCATCTGGTGACAGACGACGTGGCAAGTGACAATTCGCAACGTGTGGCGGGTGACGTGGCAAGTGACAATCCGCAACGTGTGACAGGTAATGTGGCAAGTGACAATCTGTATCTGGTGACAGGCGACGTGGCAAGTGACAATCCGCATCTGGTTGCAGACAAGTGACAATCCCCATCTGGTGGCAGACAGGTGACAATCCCCATCTGGTGGCATACAAGTGACAATCCCCATCTGGTGGCAGACAGGTGACAATCCTCATCTGGTGGCAGGCGACATGGCAAGTGACACACTCAGGGCTTTCACTGATTCTGCATTATGGTGAGTTGAACTATTTCATTTTATATAATATATATAATAGAAATAATGCGCTTCAATCATCCTGACATCATAACAATCATGGTGCCGTGATGATTGAAGCGCCAACACCAGCCATTTCCCCGATAAATTGCCCCCAAAAAAACATATTTTCTGGCAGTGCCCCTCCCGAGACTAGAAAAAAAAGTATATATATATATATATATAGAACTGATTGAGAATGGTGATTTCTCTGTCAAGCCATATCCTCTAATCTTAATTTGGTTAGAAAATAGAAACAAGAATTTGTTAAAATAACTAGACACCATTACATTGAAAGGAGTGTTTTCTCTGTTTATTTATGCGTCTATTACAAGCCTTTATTTACTTGATTCTTGTTCAAAATGCTTAATTGTTCCTTTTAAAACTTGGTTATTACCTGTGTCTAATGGAGAATTGTAAGTTATTTTGCATTTCTTTAAGGCCCCTTTCACACAGGCGAACCGATCGGGTCTGTCTTTTGGCGGACCCAGTCAGACCATCCATTGCCCTTCATGGAGCGGCGATTGTCAACGGACATGTGCCATTGACACCTGGCAATATCCGATCCTGTCTGCTAAAACCAGATGGATGGGGGATCCACATGCTCAGTGAGGATCAGCAGAGAGATCCCCAGCTGAGCAGGCAAATACTCTGCCAGTGTAAAAGGGGCCTAAAAGTTTGCAATAAGGCCTTGACCTGTTAATATTATTTAAAAAGTTATTTTTATTACTTTTAAATCTATACATTACATATTATAATGTTAACTGGTTATCCTGCTGTGAAGGTCCTTGTTCAAGCATCTCCTGCTATAGGATGACAACACTTTGTCCTTATCTCCCAATTGTGTTCCTGCATTGTCACCCTGTTACATGAGCTTCTAAAGGAGGCTACAAGTAGAGATTTCAACATACACTATTGCACATACTGTATAGTCTATTCTTGTTGACATCAGGAAAACAGCTATCACTGGACTGCCTTTAGATCCGTGTTTCTCAACTGTTGGCGTAACAATAGTAACAGTGTAACAGTGTATTTCAAGAGCTGGCGGGGATTTTTTATGGGCACTAGCACTTACTGTTTTCCCCTTTCCCCCTGCGCTCTATTTATATAATCCTATCTTATCGAATTTAGGAGTATGACCTTTTTTTTTTTTTTTTTATGAAAGCAACTCCTATTATTTACTAAGATAAACAAAATTTAAACAGCATAAACAATATGTAAACATTGACAATACCCACAACAATCAATCTGCTTGGCTTTACATCTAAAAAGAGGCAAAACTGTGTGACAAAATATGAGTATTACTAGGCCAATGAAAGATCTGGGGCACTCCGGGATACAGCAGGAAAACAATTTTTGTGGCATGCGATGCGAATCACAGTGAATAGTGAATGCTGGGCATGACCAGAATTCGCCTAACAGTGTAAGGGCTTAAAGGGGGCTAATTATACATAATCTGTGCTTAGTCACTGAATATACTGCACACATATAACACAGATCTATGTCACAAGTGACAGTTTCACAGATACATATAAACCTCAAAATTACATCCAATATGATTTCCGGCAAACAAAAAGATATCACTTAGTCTGTCTGAGCTTACCTTAAGGGAGAACCTTTTTTAAAATCAGCAACTGTTGGGACAATGAACATTTCGGTCAGGACTATGTATTGTATAGCATAATGTACATGCGGGGGTTAGGAGTAAGTAACATGCAAAATTACACAGAGTGCAGAAGTCAGGGCAAGCCCCCCATCCACATCAAATTTTCTCCCCATCAGAGTCCCCCCTTATATCAAGAGTCCCCCCATACATCATGTGTCCCCTCCCCTTGCATCAAAGTTCCCAGAGTCCCCACTTACATCAGAGTTATTAGACTTTTTCCCCTTTCACCACGATCACCAGAGTCCCCCCTTACATCAGGGCCCCCAGGCCCCCCTTCTTAGTCCCTAGAGTACCCTTCATTACATCATTCCCAGAGCTCCCTTTACATTAGGGTCCCCAAAATCCCCCCCTTTCATCAGGGTCCTCGGCGTCCCCCTTTTACATCAGGGCCATCAGAATCCCCCTCTTACATCAGGGTCCTCAGAATCCCCCTTTTACATTAGTTTCTCCAGAGTTCTCCCTTACATCAAGGCCCCCAAAAGTCCCCACTTACATCAGGGTCTCTCCTGTTAAATAAAGGTTCCCAGAGTTCCCCCCAGAGTGTGCCCTTACATCAGGGCTCTCAGAGCCCCTCCCAATTTCATCAGAGTCCTCCCTCACATTGGGGGCCCTACAGTCCTTTCCCCCTTACATCAGGGTCCCCAGAGTTACCCCCTTATATAAGGGTGCCCAGAGTCCCCCAACTCCTTACATCACAGCTCCCAGAGTTGCTACCCCCCCTCCTTACATCAGGGTCCCCACCAAACCCTGATGCAAGAGAGGAACTTGAACTCTTCTATGTACTGTCATTGGTTTATCTTTTATTGTTTCTTTTATACAGTACCCTAACACAAAGAGCCCCTTAGGAAAAGTTAATAGTGGACAGAAGAAGAAAAAAGGTAACCCCCAATTTGATTATGGAGGGCGTTACTGAGACAGTAGCTCCTGAACTCAATCAGCCAGTCTCCTCTTCTGCACATACAGCCCCCTGATCAGTACCGTCTGCTCTCCTTTCCTCCACACTTCTCTACTCCATATACTGCCTGCTGTCCTATGCTCCACACTCTTCTCCAACACATACTTCCTGAAGCCATACCCTCCACACAAATCTTTTGCACAAACTGTTACTTAAACATTGTTTGCCAATACTGAAAAATGCCAAACTTTTACTAGTCCAAATAAAAGTGTATACAGCTATTCATCCTGAATGATGAATTTCCTATACTGAAATTGCACAAGCTTTAACAACAATACAAGCAGTTAAAACTCCAGTTGCAACATTATTATTATTAATACTGCAACAATTAATAATACTGCAACAGTTACACAGATATTTATACTCTGAGTACAATATTGGCATGGATGAAAAAATAACAACCTAAAATATATGTAAAACAAATCTTGAGCTTACCATTTAAACAAAAAGGTTTAAACAGAAACCAGTGTGGCTGAATCACATTTTCTAACCCACAGGATTTAAATGAAATTTTATTTTAAACATATTGCACAAATCTAGAATTATGACAAACCCTCCGCATTTGCAGGAAAGGCACATTGATTAATAGGCTCTCAATTCATTTGGGACCTCCACTTTAAACCCTTCCTTCCTACACAAATTGGAAATGTCATTAGTGTATAACTAGATTTCAAGAGACCCTATATTTTCACATTGTGAAGAGATTCCAAGAAAATTTCAATTTTTACCACTGGCAACTTATTTCAGTTTTGTGCCAACAAAAATGTTGATATATTTTAACCATCTGTGAAAGGAACATTTTAGTGATGTTCAGTCCACAAGAAGTGTGTCACGTTATAGAAATGGCTAATTTTCTTTGCTTGTCCACAATCCCCTATGACTATAAAACAAGGATTTTTGTAGATTATTATTTGTCAATCTATTATATCTCCCCAGGAGATTCCATTCAAAATGTAACCTGTATGGTATGAAAAAAAACTGCCATAAAAGATACATGGTTGCCATTTCTAAATGCTAGTAGTCGCTTGGGTGTCATGTTGACTTTTTTGTTGTAGTACTTTGTGTCACTAACCTGAAGTGACCTGAAGTATCTATGCAAGAGCTTTCAACATCCCACTATCCTGATTTCCTTGCTTGTTGTAGATCAGAAAGGATTTAGGGATTCATACCATTGCACTGCAGTGCAGTGCAAACTGCGTTGTCACTGTCAGCTCAAAGAAGAACTTAGGAGCTTACTGGATTTCTGACAGATTAATAGGTATTTCTTCTGTAATTGCATTTTTAAAGTGACAAAACGTTGAGATACCTGCATTTATTGCAGAGGTCCACTGTTCTTTTACTTACACACACATTAAGACTGGGACAGCAATTTCCAAAAGAAATCTGCATTTGAAATTTGTAAAATGAAATGCAATATGTCAACCTGGAAGCTCACTTTGTACCGTTGGTGTACAGAAAGTCCCCAGAAACGTAATTTTCTGCTTTTGTAATTGGCTCGCTGATTTTCCCAGAAGTCCGACTAAGACACAGTGCCTTGAAAAAGGTATTCATACCCCTTGAAATTTTCCACATTTTGTCATATTACAACCAAAAAGGTAAATGTATTTTATTGGGATTTTATATGATAGACCAACACAAAGTGGCACATCATTGTTGAGTGGAAGGAAAATGATAAATGGTTTTCAAAATTTCTTACAAATTTAAATCTGAAAAATGTGCCGTGTATTTGTATTCAGCCCACATTGTAAAATCACCTTTCGCTGTAATTACAGCTGCAAGTCTTTTTGGGTATATCTCTACCAGCTTTGCACATCTAGAGAGTAACATTTTTGCCCATTCTTCTTTGCAAAATAGCTCAAGCTCTGTCATATTGGATGGAGAGTGTCTGTGAACAGCAATGTTCATGTCTTGCCACAGATTCTCTATTAGATTTAGGTCTGGACTTTGACTGGGCTATTCTAACACATGAATATGCTTTGATCTAAAACATTCCATTGTAGCTCTGGCTGTATGTTTAGGGTTGTTGTCATGCTGGAAGGTGAACCTCCACCCCAGTCTCAAGTCTTTTGCAGACTCTAACAGGTTTTCCTCTAAGATTGCCCTGTATTTGGCTCCATCCATCTTCCCATCAACTCTGACCATCTTCCCTGTCCCTGCTGAAGAAAAGCATCCCCACAACATGTTGCTGCCACCATCATGTTTCATGGTGGGGATGGTGTGTTCAGGGTAATGTGCAGTTTTAGTTTTCCGCCACACATATTGTTTTGCTTTTAGGCCTGAAAGTTACATTTTGGTCTCATCCAACCAGAGCACCTTCTTCCACACCTTCTTCCTTGCCTGGACTGCCAGTTTAGGTGGACGGCCATGTCTTGGTAGGTTTGCAGTTGTGCCATACTCTTTCCATTTTCGGATAATGGATTGATATTCGGATTGAACAGTGCTCAGTGAGATGTTCAAAGATAGGGATATTTTTTTTATAACCTAACCCTGCTTTAAACTTCTCCAAAACTTTATCCCTGACCTGTCTGGTGTGTTTCTTGTCCTTTATGATGCTGTTTGTTCACTAGGGTTCTCTAACAAACCTCTGAGAGCTTTGCAGAACAGCTGTTTTTATACTGAGATTAAATTACTCACAGGGGTTCATTCATATATTTTCATATATAGCACCAACAGTTTGCGCAGCTCTTTACAATATGAGGGCAGACAGTACAGTTACAATACAATTCAACACAGGAGGAATCAGAGGGCTCAGCTCGTTAGAGCTTACAACCTAGGAGGGTTCATGCTGGGACTTGGTCCCAGCATGTAGTCCTTCAATTTTGGGGGGGGGGAGGGGTCACATCCTTAGACCTCAGAGGTTCATGCTGGGACTTGTAGTTCATCACTTTTTGGGGGGGTCACATCCTTAGATATCAGGGGTTCATGCTGGGACTTGTAGTCCTTCACTTTTGGGGATGTGACTCCCCCAAAAGTGAAGGACTACAGGTTCCAGCATAAACCCCTCAGAGCTGAAGATGTGACACCCCCTGTGGCTTGCCCCACCCAACTAGTGAGGGAGGTGTCCCTGAATGGCAGTATGGAAATGTGGGCATCCTAAGTCTAACACACCCAGAAGTGTCAGACAGCAGTGGAACCAGGAGCTCTTTAAGAAAGTGAAGATCAAATACACAACCCTCCAGAAAGTGGTAAGTACACAGCTTCCTAATTTACAAGTAGCCTCTTGCTTAAATGTTGTAACATACACACAGGGCCATTTTAAACTGTCTAAGCAAAACTAAACTATTATTCCGTAGGAAATTAAATTTTTGCACACAGAACGAAATTAAGCAATGTCAAACAATTCATATCAAATTAGGTGATTTTATTTTGCTTACCGTTTATTCTATTTAGGTATATTACAATTCTTACTTTTTACTAACTCTAAAGGAGATATTTTTTCCATCCATCCTAAACTCACATTGCCATATGTCTACCACGTGGAATGCCAAATAGGGACTGCATCCAAACACAGCCTGGTTTAAAACTTAACATACGGTAATCAGTCCAGGAGCCTTTCCTGAAGCCTCTATCCCTCCCTCATATTTTATTTTTGCCTTTTGCAATCGCAGAGGAAGCACTTTATTCCGGATCTTTGCTTCAGAGAACTGATGCATTTACATATCAGCCACTCATATTTAAAAAAAGAAAAAAAAATATCTTGCCATCATTTCCTCCCATTTCAGTTGTCTGTCTGACTTCCCTTTCTTCCTGTACTGCAAGCTCATTAATAAAGCATATCTAATACAAGGCAAAATCCCTAAGGCTTTACTACGTGAAAACCAAAAGCTGTTTGCTTAATAAAGAAAAAGAAAACTGTTGCACGGCCCGTTTCATTATGGTATGTAAGTTGTTTTATTAAAAGCATAGTGTGTTTGAAAGAAGTGGGTTCTGGAATACATATTAACGCATTTTTTATGGATGAGAACATTGAGTATGGTTTATCTTGCTATAGATAAAAGAAAATATGGTGTCACTGAACTATCACAGTATAACAAGGAGGGGACCAGGTCAGTGTCACTGCTAGCTATAAGCAAAGAGGGAAGAATCCAGTATGCAGTGACAGTTCCTGGGAGAAATGGAATCTGTCCAGTCAATGGCCTCTTTACATTAGCCAGACAGACCTGTCACTAGATTTCCCCCCATAATTAAAAGTAGAATATTATCCATGCATCCATTCACTTTGAATTGCCGGCCTAGTAACAGTAAACACACTGGAGCCTTCAAAGAACAGGTTTTTAGTATCCTATCATAATAATGTCATACATTCTATTAACACATTCTTTTACTATAATAGTGATGAACTGAGCAGCGAGAGAATTTAACAGAACAAAATGGCTGGCAGGAGCTCACTTGGCTTCAAGCCCCTTACTAGCCAAAGGTTTCTGCATTCAGGGCCAAACCAGCAGGGTAAGGGGGGATGCTTCAAATCTTTATCTTATATCTTGGGGATGATCGTAAATAAATCCAGTAACACAAATGATGTATGGGGAGAATTGCTTAAATTGTTGAGAAAAAACACACTTCGTATATCAAATTCAAAGTGGACACCAGAATCAGATGTAAGCAGGGATGTCCTCCATGGTTCTAACCTTTCCCGATTCTAATTTGTGATTAGATCCCCACTTTAAATAGTTGTGATCAAAATAGACTCTGACTGGCTATTCCTGCAAATGGAAAACATTTGCTATGTGCAATAATGTGTTGTTTTGGTTTACTGCACATGTACACCTTAGTTTTTAGTTATTAAAGAAAAACTATCATCAAAAGTTGTAATTGATTATCAAAACCCCCCAGGGGACCCAGCGCACATTGAAGTTGATCCTGTTCTGATCTGTGCAGTGGTTTTAAAATTTAATTATATTTTTTCTGCATGTTTGTGCTGGTTGTAGCTCCACCCAGGCTGAAACCCAATTTATTGGTGTTCCTATAGGGAAGTTACAGAAAACCCCTGCCACTTATTTTCGCTTAATTCTGCAGCCCTCTATCTAAATCAGTAGCCATGTGCATCCTTTGTTCTCTTCTGCCTTCTTCCTTTTACTGACAAGACTTTTCATAGAGAAAGAAAAGAGTGAGGCCCGACCCAGCCACAAGCTTTTCGGGGGGAGAATACAGTAGTAGCCAGTGGCCTGCGATGTTGCCGCCATTGTGCGGTTTGTCCTGCACTAGATTGCTGGTTTTCAGGAGGAATAGGCTTTCTAAATAGATTTACCGGCTGATATGTCCACTAGTGATTGATAGTCACACTTCATTGAAATCTGAATACAGATATCTCTTCTATGTGGTTGACCTGTCGTTCTGAGGCATATATGGCAATAGTGCGATATTGGAATAATATATGGACATAGCATGGATGTTTTCAAAGTGGATTTGGTATATATTATTCAATCTAAAATAGCATGCTTATGCATATCCTTTATGGCTGCATCTTTGACGTAATATTCTTAAACAAGTTGATCCTGAAGAAGCCTTAACTTAGGCAAAACGCATTGATCCCCACAGAGACATTTTTGTGCTATTTTCACTGTATATGAGATGCTGGAATCTGCTGACATGAATACTTGTTTTTATGGAAAAAGAATGTGTTTAAATGTAGTAAAAAACATATGCTTTTATTTAAAATATTTTTGCTTTTTTGTTTAGGCATATTAAATATCCGTATTTTCCTTTGGTTCCCCCTTCCTCCCCCCATTGTGAAGGGTACATGAGGAAGTTTAATTCTCTTTTGATGTTGTGGATGACGCGACATTAACACAAACCAACAACAACACACACAGGCAGCTACAACAGTTGTCTTGGAGAGAATAGTGTAGTAGCTGTCGCTGTGTGTCGTTATGGGCCTTTGTTTGTGTGAAAGACAGTGCTCCTCTCTAAAGCAATCATTCACAACAAACAAGCCAACAGAAAATGTTCAATTCTCTCTCTCCCAAAATAGCAGGAGGCTGGGTCTGGTCTTTCTTTTCAGGTACAAGGACAACATTTTTTTCATTGTTCCAAAAAATGTCGGGAATTGCGCTTGGCTACTGATAATGAGAGTACTGCACCAATAAAGAAGCTGAACACTTGACTACATAAACACAAAAAAAAAAATAAAATAAAAGTGCGCTGTCTCCAATAGTTTTTTTTTTTTTTGTTTTCATGGCAGTCAAAGAATAACAAACAGGGTAAATAAACTGATAAAACCACAGGGGTACCACAGGGGCATCTCTCCATAGGTCTCCACTGTACTGTGTTTCTTATTTGACTACACCTACCCCAATACTACTCCTTTTATCCACCTTCTGCACCACATATGCTGCTTCTCTAGTGATTGAAAAGCAAGCTGCATTTGCCCATCAAAGTTGTTTGCACAGAGAACTTCTATATCAAGATATTTGATTCATATAGCTTTTTATTAAAGTGCTAAGCCAGCAGAACAAGATATAACATGAATTCCTCAATATAAAAATGTGACGTTTTGAGCCATCAAACAGGCTCTTTATCAAGCATAGAGTATAAATGATATATGTTAACACAACCCTAAATAGCTATAATAATCAGCAAATAGCCAATCAGCATATTCAATATTTTTCATCATCCAATCACAAGGAACCACACAGTATGTGCACAGTCATTTAACAAACAGTGGACTTGATGGCAAACTGCAAGGCATCAGAGCCAATCTATCAATAAGGAAAATGTGTATGAACAAAATTGCGTTTACGTCTACTTAATCACAAAAAAAAAAGAAATCTGATGCTAGGTCGGCTTTAAATAAGCCTTCCTTTACTTTATACATGAATAAATATAGGCAGTTTATATTAACTGAAAGGACATGCAGGTTTTGACAGTGAAATTGTTCTACTTATTTGTGAAAGAAGAAATGCTATTTAGATTTCTGCAAATGAGTTCATGCCCTTAAAAGGTCCTTTATAAATGCCGCAGGAAACAAAGCTAATCTGGGTTTGTGATCTCTCATATTAAGCATTTCCCAGGAGCCACATGATGATCATGGCCTGCTTTACTGTGTGCCTAAACCCTCAATGAACACATTGTCACTCTTGTGCTGTTTTCTTGAAGGGTGAGCAGTCAAATTTGTTTTCTACGTAAAATATGCAGGCACAAAATGAGAGTAAACACCTGAAAAAAAGAGAGAAGCCGTATTAGAGCGTGTAGTGAAATATTTAAGTAGTGTTGCCGTTAAAGAAATACAGGGGTTCCCATTGCTGACTTTCTTCTAAAACTGTTTTCAGCTTTCCATCGCGGTCCTCAGGCTTTCTGGGTCATTGCCCTCTAACAAACCTGCTGTATAATGTTGCAGATCAGTCACCTAGTTTTGATGCATGAGGATCTACAGGAAAGCCAGGCAACTAGCATTTTCAAAGGATAGTCTGCAATGCCAGCCCATGTATTTTTCTCAAACGAGTACAGAGAGCTATGCCCTATACATAAAAGCCCAACTCTGGAAAGCTTAAAAATTATCTTTTTCAGTGGGACTGTGCATACATTGCAAGGGTTAATTACTCATTTAGGTCTAGAGAGCATGAAGATCTGCTTACCTGATCCTCTACACCTCTGGTCCCCACAGCATCCTCTCTCCCAATGCTCCAGGTTTCCAAGATCCTGATGTAATCAAGACCAATGCAGGTTCCATAGCCTTACATTTTTACATGATGACTACAAAGGGCAGTCCATCTGTCAGGGGAGAGGAAGATCAGGTAAGGTAAAGTTTAAAAATCTCTCCTAGACAAAATGAGCAGCCCCTAACTTCCTTTCCACGTGACACTAGGACAAAAAAAAGCGACCACATGGGTCTCTTCTGGGATAAAACCCCTGCCTGTCATCGCCTTTTTTTTTACATTTTGAGTTTAATTCCGCACCCCTCAATGATGATGCGCTTTTTTGTACAAGCTCTGCCCTTCGTATCATTAATATTTTAGTTAAAGCTGAAGTTTAGTGTATCACTTGGCTGGGCTCTTTAAATCCTGCCCAGCATTGCTGAGAATAAACAGCAGCTGGACAATTATTTTCTCTTCTTCCTGGTTCTTAATGCCCGGGATCAAGAGGAGGCTTAAAGCGGAGCTCCACCCACTGCCTTCTGGGACACACATAGGTCCCTGAAGAGGGCGAGACAAAAACTGTGAAGCTTGAGGGCTTCACTGCCAGTTTCCCTTAGTGAAGATCCCGGCGCCTGTACCCAAAGCCGATTGAAGAATTGGCTCGGGTGCCGACATCGCTGGATCCCTGGACAGGCAAGTGTCCTTATATTAAAGTAGCTGCTGACTTTGAATTTTTTTTGCGCAGACTGGAGCGCCTCTTTAACTACAGACTGTAAAGTAGTGAGAGGCCACGAGCTACAATGTCGTTACACATTTCATAGACTAAAAAGTGGTGAGAAGCCACAACTTCCCCACCCACTTCTTACAGGGACAGTGTCACCCTGCCTTGGGATACAATTTGGGTTTTTACGCACTATACAGTGGGATACATTTAAACCAGAGTGCACCAACACAGGAAATTTGGGCCTAAACCTTTATCAGTACACTGGCCAGGGAGAGACTGAAGGAACCTTTTATCCTCCAGTACTGCCCTTTAGTTAGGACCTCCCTAGACACTTAAAGAGGTCATGTAATTGTTCATGGTGTTGTACAAAATTGTTACCTGTCATTGCTATTGCCATTCTGTACACAGTATTACCTTGTGGGGAGTATATCCCAAAATAAAACCTCTTTCTTTAGTCTTGGCATGTCAGAGACAGTGGTATTGCCAGAAGGGTCGTTGTCATCCAAAATCAGGGGACCCATGCATCAGTGGCTACTTCAGGGGTAAGCACTTTATTAGGTATGTTCTAGTTTGCAAGCTGGACCAATGTAAGTGTAATTGTCCGCTTGTCACTTTAAACCCTTGTTCAGCACTGACTGACAGGTGGAACGTGTTTTAATCATCAGACACTTCCTCCTTCCTCTAGTTTTGGAGAAAGGGGGTTCTCATTGATTCAGCATTCAGAGGCAAGCAAGCTAGCAGTACCTCGTGGGAAGGCGATTGTTTATTGAAGTTTTCTAAAGTTTAAAGTTGCACCCCTTGGCAAGCAGAGCAAGGTATGCAGTAAAAGTGCATTGTCTATAAAAGTATATATGTTTTTAGGCATAAATTGAGTCCATGCTGTTAGTTAAAAGATATGCTGTAGACAATCCAAAACTTTGAACATATAGTCATGTTTCCTTAGATGTTTAATGTTCATTTAGATATGTGTGTAGATAACGGAACCTCACTTTGTAATTCCACATTTGTAATTCTGTTGTAGCCCCCCTTTTTGTGATCTCTGTAAACTAATGTATTGTATGTCATTTTACAGTTTTCACGGTGCTTAAAATTCTTAAGGTGCTTAAGGAGTTAAAAGGATTAACCTCTGTGGTGTTCAACCCTAATGCACACCTTTGAGGCAAAAGAATAAAAGTACTGCACCCATCAGAAGCTCTCTACTCGTTATTTACTCAAAGCCAATGGGGCCGCTACAATAAGTATGTACTGTATGTGCCATACTTGGTTGATCCTGGCTGTGGAAGCTGAAAATCACTGTAGTACACACCGCTACTACAGTAATCTCAGCTAGCTCCAGGTCATGTGCCAAGCGGCTGCCCTGCAGAAGCCATTCAGAGAACACTTTGCATTTATTTTTATTTTTTTATAATCAAGTGTTTATTACTTTCGATTAATTTTGCAAAGAGTCCTGTGATTTGACAAGGTTATGACCGTGAAGTCACATTTCCCTCTTTGACACAGGACTCTGAAACTAGTGGAGATCACTGTAGTAATGGTGCCTAGTACAGTGATTTCCAGCTTTCACAGGGATTAGACAGGTATAGCACATACATACTTACACTGGTCCAAACTGGACTGATGTAATTATGCAAAATAGTCCATACCTAAACTTCAGCTTTAAAATTAAGCTAGAATGCGCTATTGTTGGCAGTAATCTGTTTGCTTTATGTACAGAGATACAGTCTGTTTCAACTGTGCAGACCACCAAACAAGAAAAAGCTAGACACATTCTTTCATTCTTCTTGTAAAGATCATTCTAACATTTCCTAACATCCCTTGAACCCATTTCCTCCTACAGGTCCCTTGCTGAATTGAGGCAAGAAAATCCAAAGGTGGACAGAAGAGGGAAACAAAACAAGAAAAAGTTATCACAATTTGTATATGTTGAGGTTTAGGGACCTTAGTGCTCCTCTTGCCAGCCCTGCTGCTCTAGGCACTGGCCCTTGTGTACCAATATGGTAAACGCAGAGCTGGTCCTAAAGTGTGCTGGGTAGGCTTTTGCCATTTTGTGCAGTATGCAGCAAGTGTGCTCTTCTCCAGCGCTATGTGATGCAGACTTTGCCCCATGACACCGCCATCTCCACAACTGTTACTTCTGGGTTCCAAGGCTTCCTATTCAACCATTGGTTGGCCACCGATGTCCCTGGCACTCTCCACAAAGAGAGAGAACTGAGAATGTACACTGCATGGCACAAGTGCAGGCCATACAGGGTACACAGAATATAAATCATTTCTAGGAGAAAGTGGAAGAAGTGTTTTGGCAGAAGAAACTTTGCATCCCCACCTCCTAGCAATTGGTTGTTTTAATTTCTTTTCAGTTTAATTAAAGTATATGTAATCTTATTTACTTATATCTCATGTAAATTGAACCATGTCAATGTCATTTCAAAATTTCAATATTTTTAAATCTGCAGATGCCATTAATAATACCTGATGATCCTGCCATTAAGGTCTTTGTTCAGGCACTTCTTGTTATGGAGTTATGAGCTGTCTCTCAGTTCTGTTCCTGCATTGTTGCCCTGTCACGTGATCTTCTGATGAAGACTACAAAGGCCTGTTTAACCCATATCACAAAAGCATTGTGCATGGTGGCTACCATTAGGAAATCCTCCATGAGAAATGCCATGCAGCCATCACTGGAGTCTATGATATAGACAAGAAGTAGCTGCAAAAGAGCCTGCAAGAGATCAGCAGAATTGAGATCCAACTAAGGTGAAAACAAGTATTTTATTTTTTTTAAATGGCAATTGTTTATGATACACAGTCCTTTAGAAAATGTAATGTTGTTCAATTAGGCTAGGTTTACACTAACCTGCATGGTAAAATGCATCATTTTACCACGTGGTCCACTGACTGACTCTGGCAGCAAGCTGTGTGATGCATGTGTGATGCACGTGTGATGCACGTTTAAGTGCGTCTCACTGCTTTCTATTTTTTTCTCTTTATTTTTTTTCTTAACATATCACACCTATCACAGCGCTCCTTCAGTGTTACCTACAGCTCTGTCTCCTCCTCTCCATTGCCCCTTTCTTTGGGGGTTACCCCAAGGCTCTATCCTTGCACCCCTTCTCTTCTTTATCTACACCTCTTCCCTTGGTCACTTGATAACCGCCCACGGCTTCCAATACCATCTATACGTGGATGACACCCAAATCTCTCTACTTCTCACCTCACTCTTTCAGTCTTCTCTAGCATTACTAACTTACTAACAGACATATCAGCATGGATGTCACACCATATCCTTAAACCAAATCTCTCTAAAACCGAGCTGATAAGATTCCCCCCACCTCCATGACTTTCCATCAAAACCAATAGTGCAATCATCAATCCCTCCCCTCATGCCGGGGTACTAGGCGTAATCCTAGACTCTGACCTGTCCATTTAGCCACAAATCCAATCGTTGTCAAAAGCTTGTAGACTTCAACTCCGTAATAGCTACAAAATACACCCCTTTTTAACGAATGAAACCTCCAAGCTTCTCATTCACTCCCTTGTTATCTCTCGCCTTGACTATTGCAACTCTCTCCTCATAGGCCTACCTCTCCATAGGCTATCCCCTATTCAGTCTATCATGAATGCTGCTGCCAGACTCATCTACCTTACCAACCGCTCAGTGTCTGCCACCCCTGTCCACCAATCCCTCCACTGGCTCCCGATCGCTCGGCGAATAAAATTCTAAATACTAAACTACAACATACAAAGCCATCCATAAGCCCCGAGCTACATCACCAATCTTGTCTCCAAATATCATCCAAACCGTTCTCTCCGCTCCTCTCAAGCACCCTTGTCTCCTCCTCCCATGCTCATCTCCAGGATTTCTCCAGAGCCTCTCCCATCTTCTGGAATGCTCTACCTCAATCTGTCTGGCTAATTCCTACTCTAGCTACCTTCAGGCGATCCCTGAAAACTCATCTCTTCAGGGAAGCCTATCACACCTCCAACTAATCTTTTACCACTTCTATCAGCTCATTCCCCACAGTTGCAACCTTTTGTACCACCTGTAGCACCCTGTTAGATTGTAAGCTCTTATGAGCAGGGCCCTCTTAACCCTCTTGTATTTTATTGTATTGCAACTGTATTGTCTCCCTTTTATATTGTAAAGCGGTGCGTACAAACTGTTGTCGCTATATAAATCCTGTAAAATAATAATTATAATAATGACAATAACTTTTTTTGAAGCTACACTCCATTCATGTCACTGTATATCAGTGCAGTGCATTGTGCTGCAGGACAGTGATATGTGGTGCCATCCAGCGAGCTGTGGAAAAATGCAGACAATGCTACATTTTACTGCAGCTCACTGCCCTGCACATCATAAAAGGGTTGACTTTTGAATGGGGCACATAGAAAACAAATGTTTTGTATTTGCCCTAGTAGTTACCTGCATTTATCCAGTGTGAAAAAACACAGGTCATTGCCAATAGTGTAAACAAGCTGTAAACAAGGCTAAATGGAAAAAAAATCAAAATCTAACAGGTTTCCCCATCCATGTTAATAGTACGGATGAACGAATACCCCCTGCAAGGCTATGGCACTCTGACAGCCGCTCTCAGAATATCCAAACAGCGGCTGCATCTGATTTGATGTGGCCACCGGTCGGGCCGACAGTTTTCACCTAGCTTCTTCAATTTTTCAATTGGAGGATGTTGGGTATGTAGGGGCTTACAGAGCCACTTATGGGGATAATTGTATCCAGTTCCTGATATATGTATGACTAGCTTAATACTGCTGCTAACAAAAGATCGATTTGTGAACATCTAGCAAATACACCTGCATATACTTAGCTATTCCCCAATTCAAAAATGAATGACATGAAGCCTTATAGGATTCTCAAGGCTTGATTTACAAGATTTTATTAAATGGCATAGATTATGAACAAAGTAGACCCACATGGATGCAAAGACTCTACACCTCAGTGTGATATCCTTGAACACCAAAGACATTTTTTTTTTTTTTTAGCCTGAGTGAAGATTACAAGCCAATTGCTTTAAACAGGTCTTTGAACTGGCCACAAAGAGTGTTTTGAAATTTGACATTACTAGATAAATGGTCTCATGCCTTTGAAGCTCATACAGAATCTTATGTCTGTCAGCTCTCTCTGACCTGAGGCAAGTCATCCTATCTCTCTGCTCCTTGTGCATCCATCTTAGATTGTAAGCTCTGATGTGAAAGTATGCTTTGTTTACACACCGATTCATATCTATAAAGAAATAAACAGCAGTTACATAGTATACAAAACCACATACAAGGGGATTACACTCAGAGAGGCTTCAGGTTTATGCGGAAAAGATGCTGGGAGCTCGCTCAGGCTGAGAGTCCATTCACAGAGACCAGAGTTACCTTCTCATTTAAGTAATTTGTCTGCCCGCTTTCCCTTTCCGCTACTTCCTCCCTCCCTGTAAAGTGATAGTCCTGGACCTATTCAGGGGAATAATGGTGATCCCCTGGGAACTGGCTATGCAGGGGAAGGAGGAGGGAGGTGAACATGAGGGATATGGAAATAAAAAAAGCACACAGGCACAGTAATGTCTTGAAAGATCCCTCTTCTCTTTTTCCTCAGATAGTTATCAGCCCTTGGAAAGAAAAAATAAGCACAAGAGCCATTGGTTTGTTTAACCTTTTTCTCTATTAGTTTTGCTAGTGTTGACGGCTCCTGTTTGCCAGTTGCATAGACACAGAGATATATAAAATAGATTGGAGAGCTAGCTCTACTGTACAACGTTGTGCATTTCCCTGCTTTTCCTTACCGCTAAAGCTGGCCATGAAAAATGTCATTCAATTGCCATGCCAATGTTTTGCACTCTACAGTTAATTTCAGAGTGCACATGGGCATTATAATAAGTACTTTTTTTTTTTTTGTTCAAGAAAAAATTTCCATCCTTCTCCTTTGATTTACCTTTTCACTACGGTCGAAAATGATTGTTGATTTGACCCCATTAATAATCAGAAAATGGAACAAACATTCAGAAAAGTCATATTTTTAAACTAACTTCTGCTGATAAATGGCCAGCTTTAGTCTGGTCATCTCAGTTATTTAACCTGCATAGACAAATCTTTGGTTATCCCAGTTATTTAAACTACCTAGTGATGAGTAAGCACGTTTGTGTGAAACGCATCCACTGAGCACTTTATTGGATCAATGTATGTCAAGTTCCTTGATTTTATGGATTTTCAATACATTTTTTGATTTTATTTCAATTGGATTTATTGCACTGCGGACCAGGCACGCACCTGGATTCTTTCAGCAGCTCATCAGATCCCAACAGGTGGCTTTGAGCGGTGTGCACACAGCTCTTTCTCTCAGTTATTTAAACTGACATAGACAGAAAGATGTTTCATAATATATATAAATATATATATATATATATATATATATATATATATATATATATATATATAATATATACACACACACAGGGCTCAGCATAAATGAGTACGCCCCTTTTGAAAAGTGAGATTTTAATCAATATTTCAATGGACACAGGAACAATTTCCAAAATTTTGACAAAACTGAGTGTTATAGAACGTTTGTTTAGCTCATTACATGAAAGTAAGGTTAATAACATAACTTAGAAGAAATACAAAATCTTCAGTTTTACTCAAATTAGTTGATGCAAAAAAGGAGTACACCCCACGACAAAAACGCCAAAAACTACTACATCTAGTATTTTGTATGACCTCCATGATTTGTAAGGACAGCACCAAGCATTGGTCTCATCACTCCAGAGTGCAAAGTCCCAGTAGTCTTCTTTTTCAGCATGGGCCCTGGCAAGTTCTAGGTGGGCTTTTTTGTGCATGGGATTAAGACTCCTTTCACACTGAGGCGCTTTACAGGAGCTTTAGCGCTAAAAATAGCGCCTGTAAAGCGCCTCTCTTTTCACTCCAATGTGAAAGCCTGAGGGCTTTCACACTGGAGAGGTGCGCTGGTAGGACTTCAAAAAAAGTCCTGCAAGCAGCTTCTTTGAGGCACTTTAGGAGCGGTGTATACACCGCTCCTAAAGCGCCCGCGCCTATTGAAATCTATGGCCAGTGCCGGCGCTTTTAGCCCTTTTTCATCCACTAGCGGGGGTTAAAAACGCCCCGCTGGCGGCTGAAAAGCGCAGCTAAAACGACGGTAAAGCACCGCTATAAATAGCATCGCTTTACCGCTGATGCCCGGGCGCTGTGAGTGTGAAGAGGCTTCCTTCGTGGACAACACCCATGCATGCCATTCCTCTGCAGTGTATGCCTTATTGTGTCACGGGAAACAATCACCCCAGTTTGGCTTTATACTTCTATAGCCAACTGCATGGCGATTTTCTTCAACCCTTCTTATCAGAAGACACTCCTATCGAGGTGTTAACTTCTGTGGACGTCTCTGTGAGATGGTTTCAGTTTCATCTTTGTTGCATTTTTGTATCACTTTTGCTACAGTATTATGACTGGTCTTCTTGCAGCCTTCACCTTTCCTGTGTAAAGAAATGATTTTCTTTCTCAGGCCTTATGACATTTCTCTTCCATGTGGTGCCGTTGCTGACAGCATGAACTGGGAAGGGGCTTTCTTTGTTAAGTAATGCCCTTTTATTATCAACTGTCTGCTGTACACCTATTTAATGAATAATTAGACTCACATGTAGTTGAATTATTGTTAATTAGGATTTTGTTGTCTAAAATTTAGCTTTGCTCCTAAGACTTTCATTAGGGTGTATTCATTTTTGCAACATGGTCTATCTATATTATATATATAAATCTTGGGTCACACCAATGAATTCATCTCCTAGCTTGGATATTTCTGCTTGGGCTATATCTGTATAAATTTTGCTGTGTAAATGTCTCATGTTTTCAGACAGCAATCACAAAAAATCCCTGTATTGTGTAATATGTTTACTTCCTATGGTCATCAGCTCTAGTGGCCATAATGCAGTATTTTTCTGAGCGGGGTATGTAAGGAATATACCGCATTATGGACACTAGATGGAGCTAACAATCATAGGAAGTAAACATATTACACAAGTTACAGGGAGTATTCTTGACGGCTGTGCAAATGCTTGATACATTCACACAGTGAATTTTTAGCGTCAGGGCTACATCAAATGCGAATGTTTTGGAATGTAAAGGTATTCACTTGGGGGCTGAAAACATGCACTCATCTTACATTCTAGGAAGAGAACAACTGGAAGAGTCAATGGTAGAAAAGGATCTGGGTGTTCTGCTAAATCATAGACTTAAATTAAAACTAAAACTTTTTTTTTAGCTTTGGATAGAAAACCGAGGGATTAGAATGCTTGTCCATTTTTATTACTGTCTGTGTCCACGTTAAGGAGATTCCCCTTCTCAATTGGTCTTGTTTACCATTATCACTGAAAGTGAAAGTAAAAGAAAATCCCAAGTTTTGGGTTGTCCCCAGAAAAGTAATAGAGGGGAAATCTTCCAATGGGGACACTAGTTCTGGTGACCTGGGGGTCCCCAAGTAATACCTTTAATTTTCAGGGATTTCCTCTCACTTCCTGTTTGGCTATGGGACAGGAAGTGAAGGAAAATCTCCACAATGGGACCCTCTCTTGCTTTATCCAAAAGAAAACTGCAGTTCTACTTTATTAATAGCATGCAACGCCAAGCTGCAGTTTCTAAAGCAAGCAAAATCCTTTCTTGTAATAAAGGAGGTAGAGGCTGCAGAGAGACCTTATTTTCCCTTGTACAAATCATTAGTAAGACCTCATCTGGAATATGCAGTTCAGTTTTGGGCACCAGTTCACAAAAAGGATATTGGGGAACTGGAGAAAGTGCAGAGAAGGGCAACCAAAATGATAAGAGGCATGGAGGAGCTCAGCTATGAGGACAGATCAGAGGAACTGAATTTATTCTCTCTTGAGAACAAGAAATTAAGGGGGGGATATGATCAAAATGTATAAATATACAAGTGGTCCATATAGTGAACTTGATGTACAATTATTCAGGTTATTATAAAGAACACAGGGGACACTCCTTATGTCTGGAGGAAAAGAGATTTAATCAATGACATTTACTTTGAAGAACTGTGTATCATAAACAAATGTGATTTTATTTATTTATTTATTTTATCTGTCATAGGTGCTTAGAACAGTATGAGAAAAACTCTTCAAGACGAGGTGGTCCTGTTGACTTCACCTTCTTGGAAGTCATTCATAAAGATAATGGAATAATTTCATTTTGGCCACACCATGATGCCACAGCTTTTATGATGACAGATTGACTGTAGGGACATGTTTACTACCCTTGTCCATCTGCTGACAAGGTATTGTAGGTTAGGAAGCCTGGGTGGTCTCCTATTTAGACTTATCACAGGGACGCAAGGCTAATTAGGGTGCTGCAGAACTTTACCTCATCTTCTGTACTGATTTTGTAATTAGTACAAACAAGCCTCCCTAATTATGTGACTGCGCTGATGATCTTTACATTGTGGGAAATCTTGTATACTCCACTGAATAGAGGAATGTGTGAAGTAGATGGATGTAATAGCTTATACATTATTTTAAGTAGTTATTTGAGTTATTTATTTGTATTTCATAGTATGCAATCTTAAATTACATGTAAACTCTAAGGGCCTATTCACACCAAAGCGGTCACATGTTAACGCATGTTGCATGAAGGGCTTGTTTACACGTTTGTGCAATGACTGGCATTTTTCTGCACTGGATAAACACATAAACAATTTTTTTTCTATGTGTCCTGTTTCCCCAGTAGTGTGGTTGGTAAAATAAAGAAACCTAGCTTTTTACAGCAGCGCACAGAAAAGCACCGCTGCTGTGCGAAGACATGAATGAAGCCCTGAAATGTGCATCCTACCCCCCCTGTGGTTTATTGCAGCCCAAAACTGACAGCAGTCCCCATGCTAAAACATAGCTTTAAGTGCCTGGGCAGTGTAAATGAGCCCTAAGGACTTATTCACACGTGCTTTGCTGTGTAAAAAAGAACGATCCGTGTTCAGATCTCACTTCAGATTGAATTTGACAGGCAGTGTGGAAGTGTTGAATCCCCTCTTCACCACCTGCGTGAACTCCTTTACTCCTGCACTAGCGCACCGCAACCACGTGCATTGGACACAGTTGCAGGGTGTTTGCAGAGCGGCCCTGTTCAATTGAACATCAAAATGTATTCGTCAGCACACCAAGGATCTTCAATGGCGTCCAAATGGTTTTTATTGAAGAAAGAACACAAAAAAGTGTATTGCAACATTTCGGAGCCACACAGGACCCCTTCGTCAGGTTTGTGATAAGTGTATACAGTTGTGCAAAGCATTTGAATGAACATCCACCAATCAAAAACAGAGAGCAAAATATCCTTCCCACCACCTATCATCATATGACTCAAAATGCATACACAAATTGTTACATATACATAAGCCAAATGCTGCTGGTGCAGATCAGTGTGTCTGCTGTGGCTGGGGGGTCCTGGCAATGAAACAGTGATGCAGCACTATTAACCTTTATGCACTCCTACATGTAGCTAGTACACATCGATTGGGCGCATCTTCCAGATGCACCCAATCAGGAAAGTCCTGTCAGCATTATTGACCGCCTAGCAGCTGGTCAAACCAGCCAATCAGCACTGGGGTGCTGGCCGCGCATGCGCTATACGGCCGGGCATATCCTGGTAATAGGGGACGCCAGCTTATCCAAAGGTCTGTCTTTTTGCTCTACTGCCAGATTTCTCAATTTTATCTTTGAAACTGAAATGTTTACGTTTGAGAGAACACTTACAATCAAAACAACATTTCTATACGGCACCTAATAGTGCACCAACAATGAAGGCGGTCCCGTATAAACTTATCAGCAGCACCCAGTACTTTTGAGAGCTCATTCCAAGAATGTGTGCGATGGTAATATGGACTGGTATTGCACTGGCTGTGGCATGTGTACAACCCTGGCCACTGCCTCTGCAGCTAAAGGGGGTAGCAGCTAAAGGTGGGGACAGTAAAAGCTCGGCTCAACCGCAGGGTTTTGCCACCACAAAACCTCACCTGTAAACGAGCCCTAAGGTAGCCTGTTCATTTAACGCTACAGATAGAAAATGTTTACATCAGAGTGCATTAAAACACACAGTAGTGCCTTTCTGTGTGTTGCAGTGTTCCTTACTGCAAAACTGCTCCAAACAACAGTACTGCTAAGAAAGAGAGAGTGTTGCTGATTAGAGCGATGTACAGGGGTCATGCCGGGCTGCTAAAAAGTCAGGCCACTGCTTTGTATGAGAAGCCCACGGTCCAATTCTCCTGAACTCTAGAAGCACAGAGTATTTCAACTCTTGCTGCAGCAAAGTAAAAAAGTTTAAAAAAAAAGCCCTATTTTTATTACTGCATCTTCAAACTGACTGCATAGCCAAATGAACTTTAATTTTTCTGTAAATTGATTGAATGTGACTGGCAAGAGACCCCTTTTGTAGGGTGCATGCTGCCATGTATGTGTATGGAGTGTGGGTACCTGTCCAAAAAGTTCTTCAATATATACAAGTTTATAGGTACTTATTGACATCAATATGTTATTATTTCTTTAGTGATTGTGATAAACCCATTAGAAATTGTGAGCATAACCTCTCAAGGACAGTGGGGTTGATTTACTAAAGGCAAGTAGACTATGCACTTTGCATGTGCTGTTGCTCCAGAGCTTAGTAAATGAGACAAAGCTTCACTTTACAAAGAATACCCAATCACATGCAAGAAAACTTTAAAAAAAACAGCATGTTTGCTTGCAGATGATTGGACGATGGAAGTCAGCAGAGCTTTAACTCATTTACTAAGCTCTGGTGCAACTGCACTTGCAAATTGCACAGTCTAGTTGCCTTTAGTAAATCAATTCCTGTGTGTTACTGACTGGATAAACTAAGAAAAAAAAAAAAAAACCTTAAAGTATAACTGGATAAAGTGGAGAGGGACTAGAACACCTGTCAAATTTTATTGCTGTCTTTCCCCTTTTTAGGGAGATTCACCCTCTTGCTTTGTCCTGTTTACCATTAGCATTGAAAGTGAAAGTAAAAGAAAACTCTGGGTTGTCTCTAGAAAAGTAATAAAGGGAAAATCTTCCAATGGGGACACTAGTTCTGGTGACCTGGGGGGGTCCCAAAGGGATTCCCTTAATTTGCAGGGATTTCCTCTCACTTCCTGTTTGGCTATGGGACAGGAAGTGAAGGGAAATATCCGCAATGGGACACATGGCAAAAAATAAATAAAAATCTAATGGTTATAACCCTCCCTTGCTCTATCCAAAATGGAAAAAAACACTTTTTGCCTATAGTTCTACCTAAAAAAGGAAAGCTAACACAGCCACCAAAATAAAGTGGATGTAAACCCTCTCCTATACCCAGTGAAGTGAACAGCCTCAGATGATACACAGTTCAGATTGTGTTAGAGATTTTCTCTTCCTGTTCAGCACTGCAGTGAAACCTGGGCATACAGCCACGACAGCTGATTGGAGGAAAGGCACACACCCCCTTTCCTCATAGGTAGAGACTTTCAGAGCTGATGGCTGAATAGTCCAGGGCTCTGCTAATCTATTTATAGCATCTTCTCCAACACAAAACTCCAGCTGGTTTTATCTCAGTTGACAGAGAACTTGTCAGAAGTTATCATGCTGATAACAGAAGAACGGAGCAGGAGACAGCTATGGGACATTGCGCTTTGAATAGAGATAAGAAAACACTGCAGATATATGTGCCCAACTCAAATTTCATGAATCGGGTTTACATTCAGTTTAAGGATTAATAAGCTGCATTACATTTTGGGCTTTGGGTTTGGAAACATTTCAAATGTGCACGCTTTCATCTAAACAGTCACCCGCACACATATACAACCCATGTCTATCAATCCATTCATTGTCTGTGTTTTTCATAGCATTGAGTTATTGTCAGAAGTTAGCCACATTATAAGCAACTGGTTCTCATGCAGTCCCATCAATCAGAATCTACTTTATTGGCCAAGCATGTGTAGCATACAAATAATAAGGCTTAGTAGACCATACTTCATAGGGGTTTTTGTCTTCCAATGAATCAGCTGTGGGTATGGGATTGTGTATGTGGAGGTTTATTATTATTTTTATTTTTTTTTATTGGTTGAACTAGATCAGTGTTTCTCAAACTTTTTTGTCTTGCGGCGCACCAAAAAGATCTAAAAAATGTCACGGCACACCTGAAAAGATTCAACAATTTTTGTGGTTAAGAACTTATTTATTTTTACATATATATTTAATTTTATATTTATTGTGAAGGAGGTGCCTGCTTTCGAAAGCAGATCAGATTGAAGCGATTGTAACCTTTTTTGTACTTTCGCTTGCTTCCTTGCTTTTCAATCAACAGTTTCTCTTTCAGCGTTCCAGACTTGATTAACCACTTAAGCACCGGACCATTTGGCTGGCAAAAGACCAGAGCGTTTTTTGCGATTCGGCACTGCGTCGCTTCAACTGACAACTGCGTGGTCGTGCGACGTGGCTCTCAAACATAATTGATGTTTGAGAGCCACCTCTGCGGTTTTTATTTTTTTCGCTATAAACAAAAAAATAGCGACAATTTTGAAAAAAACGCAATATTTTTACTTTTTGTTATAAATATCACAAAAAATATATAAAACAACATTTTTTTTCCTCAGTTTAGGCCAATATGTATTCTTCTACATATTTTTGGTTAAAAAAAATTGCAATAAGCGTTTATTGATTGGTTTGCGCAAAAGTTATAGCGTCTACAAAATAGGGGATAGTTTTATGACATTTTTATTATTATTTTTTTTTTACTAGTAATGGCGGCGATCAGCGATTTTTATCGTGACTGCGACGTTATGGCAGACACATCGGACACTTTTGATGCTATTTTGGGATCATTCACATTTATACAGCGATCAGTGCAATTAAAAATGCATTGATTTCTGTGTAAATGTGACTAGCAGTGAAGGGGTTAACCACTAGGTGGCGCTGGAGGGGTTAAGTGTGTCCTAGGGAGTGATTCTAACTGTGGGGGGGGGGGGGAGGGGGCTATGTGTGACATGACACTGATCACCACTCCTGATTACAGGGAGCTGTGATCAGTGTCCTGTCACTAGGCAGAACGGGGAAATGCTTGTTTACATCAGCATTTCCCCATTCTTCCTCTCCGTGAGACGATCGCGGGTAACCCCGCGGACATCGAGTCCGCGGGACCCGCGATCGCACTCATGGAGGTCGCGGCAGGCAAACCACTTCTTGAAGGGCAACGTACAGGTACGTTAATCTGCCTGTACGTGCCCTTCTGCCGACGTATATAGGCGTGAGCCGGTCGGCAAGCGGTTAAGTATTTCTCCATTGCTAAACAATGAACAAATTTTATTTATAAGCACCAAAGTTGGAATGCTACGGGTCTCTATTATTATAATATAATTAGAGCGATCGAGTTCTCCCGAGATCTCGCACAAGTCGCGTGTTACAAAAGGAACCAATGAATGACAGACTGACAGAGATTGCGTTTTTATATATGTTACTTTTTTAACTTTTGCGACATTGATTTACCATTATATTTTTTTGATGCATACAAGGTTTCAAAACGCTAGCAATTTTTTATATTTTTGAAAACTCCCACAGCACGCCTGCAAATCTCACATGGCACACAGTTTCTGATCTAGATGGATTTGTGTCTTTTTTTTATCCTATGTAACTATGTTCCAATAATACAGCAGTGAATGTGACTTTCCTCAACCATTCTCTGGTGGAGAATCATTCGCTGTCATTTAAAACACATGGACCTGGAAGAGAATGTTTGCTGATTTCCAGGCTCCCTGCTTTATAAATATGGCCCTTAGTGTTTCCTATGGAGAGAATAGTGTTTGTAATCCATCTTAACAGGTGCACATCCCAGGCTCCTATCTGCCCTCTCATCTCCTGAGAAATGCTCCTGTGAATGTTTACATGGTGTTGACAACATACAGGCCAGCCCACCTCCTAAAGAGCGCAGATGAAAACATAGATGTTACTTGTTAACCTTGTGGTCTATACACAAGTTGGAAGGACACCTGTTTTGGCAACACAACTCCTTGGCTCAGCCAAGCGTAAATGTAGATCACAGTATATTTATATGGCAACAAGGATGGGATTTCCTGCCCTTACAGAGACGTTTGTTGTTATAATGTCTTTGTTTATTATGTAGACATTATAATTATGCTTTGCTCATTAAAGAGGATATTGTACACTAAGTATTTGCCAGTCAATCAGCAGACATCAGCTTGTATAGCGTTTGGGAAATCATTATTGAGCTAAGCAGTACTCAGTCCTAGGGCAAGGAGTATTTAATAATTACAGTGGAACTATTGCACCTTTAACAAGATATCTGGTAGACATTTGCTGGTTGACAAACAAAAAAGAAAAAGACGGGATCCAGAAATCTTGGTCTTTAGAAGAGTACTAGACCAGGTGAGTGATCAGAGGAGAGCACTACAACACAACACACTCACTTTACTTATTTAGTAGACTAATTGAGTATTATCTAACTGTGGGGTCGCTGACATGGCAAAGATCAAAGATCACAACACTATTGTCAAATTAACATAGCTCCCAACTGTCCCTGATTTCGAGGGACTGTCCCTGATTTAGAGCAATGTCCCTCTGTCCCTCATTCCTCCTCATTTGTCCCTCATTTTGGTCTGATCCTCATAGACTGTACTTTTTATCTTTCAAAAAGTGTTTCCCAGTACTAAACCTTTCATCCAATTTCTAAACTGCTGCATGTGTACATTTTAAGAGCCAATATAAAGGAATAGTAGTGGTGAAAAAAAGTCCCTGTGGATTTAATTACCTTTTTTTGTTTGGTTAATTTCCCTTTAAGGAGGAGTGGCAGGGGGCGTGTCCTATGCCTACATACGTTTGTTAGTAGGTGTCCCTCATTCTCATCTCAAAATGTTGGGAGGTATGAAATTAATAAGCCCAGAAAAAATGTTGCCAAGTCCAATGACAATACAACCTACCTAAAACAGTGTTCAAAAAATGCAAATGAGCACCTAAAATATGGGCAATTTTCAGCTGGGGGGTGTCTATAGTATGCCTGTAAAGGGGCGCATGTGGGACACGAACATGAATAATCAAAAGTGCTAATTTTAAAGGCTTATATGCAAGTTATTGTCATAAAAAGTGTTTGTGGACCTGGGTCCTGCCCCAGGGGACATGCATCAATGCAAAAAAAACTTTTAAAAATGGCCGTTTTATCAGGAGCAGTGATTTTAATAATGCTTAAAGTGAAACAATAAAAGTGTAATATCCCTTTAAATTTCGTACCTGGGGGGTGTCTATAGTATGCCTGTAAAGGGGCGCATGTTTCCCATGTTTCGAACAGTCTGACAGCAAAATGACATTTCAAAGGAAAAAAGTCATTTAAAACTACTCGCGGCTATTGCATTGCCGGTCTGACAATACACATAGAAGTTCAAACGGCATGGGAATTCCCCACAGGGGAACCCCGAACCAAAATTAAAAAAAAAAAAATGACGTGGGGGTCCCCCTAAATTCCATACCAGGCCCTTCAGGTCTGGTATGGATATTAAGGGGAACCCCGGCCCAAATTTAAAAAAAAATGACGTGGGGGTCCCCCTAAATTCCATACCAGGCCCTTCAGGTCTGGTATGGATATTAAGGGGAACCCCGGCCAAAATTTTAAAAAAAATGACGTGGGGGTCCCCCTAAATTCCATACCAGACCCTTCAGGTCTGGTATGGATTTTAAAGGGAACCCCGCGCCAAAATTAAAAAATAAAAATGGCGTGGGGTCCCCCCAAAAATCCATACCAGACCCTTATCTGAGCACGCAACCTGACAGGCCGCAGGAAAAGAGGGGGGGACGAGAGAGTGCCCCTCCTCCTGAACCGTACCAGGCCACATGCCTTCAACATTGGGAGGGTGCTTTGGGGAAGCCCCCCAAAACACCTTGTTCCCATGTTGATGAGGACAAGGGCCTCATCCCCACAACCCTGGCCGGTGGTTGTGGGGGTCTACGGGCGGGGGGCTTATTGGAATCTGGAAGCCCCTTTAACAAGGGGACCCCCAGATCCCGCCCCCCCCATGTGAAATGGTAAGGGGGTACAAAAGTAAAAAACTGTCAAAAATGTTAAAAATTACAAGAGACAGTTTTTGACAATTCCTTTATTTAAATGCTTCTTCTTTCTTCTATCTTCCTTCATCTTCTTCTTCTTTTGGTTCTTCTAGCTCTTCTGGGTGGAACCAAGGAAGGGTGCTCGGAGGTGGGTAGGGGCGGGGAAAAGGGGTGACTTGGAAAAAGGGAGTTCCTGCACCTATTGTCTGAGAAAAAAAGCCCTGCGTGTTATCTTATTACTCCCTGACAATGACATTGCTAGGCCAAGATGTTACAAGTTTTCCCCAAAATGTCCCACGATAAAAAATTCGTATGTTCCACCAGGGTCTTTTGTCCAGCATAGCCATTCCTCCACAAGGAAAGGTCTGGTTTGGTTAAAGAGTTTGTTACCTCAACACTTCATATTCCTGATATGTGCCTGCTGTACCATGTACTTGTATGAGAAAGTACCCTGTTCTCTGCATTGCTTCCTTTATGTGAAATCCCTGGTGTTCCTGTCAGTCCCTCTGCTTTCTTATGAAAAACTGACCACACTAAGCAGGAGAGCACACCGTAGTCAGTTCTCTAGCTGTGCTGGGAAAACACTCTGCTCTCCTCCAATGATCAGACTTGTCCTGACACGCCCTCGCTGCACAGCCATTCACTGGGAAGCTCAGTAAACTGCTGCTTCTCCTCCCCCAGCTCTTTTGCAGCTGAGAACAGAGGGAATGTGATCACTTATAAAAAACGGAAAAAAGGTATTTGTAATGTATTTTTTATATCTATACAAAACTGTTTTGCCTTTCATTTCTATTTTAAACTGAATGGGTTGTTTTACAAGGTGATCATTTACAATCACTTTAAGCTTGGCCATACATGGATAGAAATTCAAAGGAAAAGTCAAGTCCGTAGACCGATTGTATGATTTTCGTACGGTTAGTGTGTTTATGATGACAGTCGATTTCCTTTGCAAGATTCACAATGAATAAACAATTTTCTAATAGTTTTAGGTCAATTGTTCAGGAAAAAAATTCTAAGTGAAACATGCATGAGCAGTAGGGGTAGCTGTAGAAATCAATCTGAAAAAAACTATGTTTATTGTTGAAAACGAAAAAAATGTGTAATTTTGCTGCAAAATTCCTGATTAAATGAATGATTTACAAGTAAAACAGGCGCAGTGCAACAGTACCTCTATAGAGTGTACCTTGATAGTCCAGGGGGCTCGGAAACTATATATGATGATTATATATATATATATAGAGACTGGTCTGTCAGGGCTGCCACCGATGGGACCAGAAGCAAGGTCCAAAAAGGCTGAGAAAAAACAAGGAAAATGGGGCGCCTCTGAGTATGTATCAATAAACATTTATTATAAAAAATAATATCCACTCACATGGAAGATAGCATATCTGCATTCAGGCATGTCTCTGGATGAGAGGAGAGGGACTGCAAGCTTCAGCATGTCCACAAACGGCTGGCGAATCCACATAGGATGATGTGAGGTGGTGGGGCACAGCGGTTCTTCTCCTTGGCACACAGAACTGTGATGTGGATGGAACTGTGAACTGTGATTCTGCATCTACACTCTAGATGTCCTCTCGCCCGGTGGTTTAAACGAGGCTATTGAAATCACCGCGGTGTTATAACTTGTTACCGTACTATAGTTATCTATTATTAGCCTGGATGTTTACATTGATCTCTTATTCACCCATTCTCTGCCATTTTTTCACTACAGGTATCTTTTTTCACACATTATGTTTTAATATATGGGGGGAGCTGATTCGGTCTCTTCCAGTAAGTATTGGCTTGCCCCATCACCCCCCTCCCCCCCTTTCATCTCCCTTTCCCTCCCTATCCCCCCCTTCCTTCCCCCCCCCCTTTTTTCCTTCCCCACCCTCCCTCCCTTTCTTCTTTTTTTCTTTTCTCCCTCCTCCCCCCCCCCCCCTTATACCCCCCTTCCCCCCTCCCCATTCCCCTTCTCCCCTCCCAACCCCTTCCCCTTCTCTCCCCCCCATTCTCCTCTCCCCTCCCCTTTCTCCCCTCCCATCATACAGTGACTATCACCTATATATAGTCTCATATATATTTATGTTATATATATTCCCCACTATGCTCCATGTAAAACATATTGTGCAATATATTATATAATAATATATTCACCCCCTCTTCCCCGTTTTTAAACAATAATATATGGATTCTCTAACCCCATCCATCATCTTTCTACCATTTCTCATTTAATTAATGTACCCCACACATATTTATACCCCACTCCCTTTATTATTATTTCTTTATTTATTTTTTATATATATCCATCCATAGCCTGTATACTCGGAAACGTGTCGCACATTGGTGACGTCACGGCTCCGCACCACGCTTTGCTGTGCATGCCAAGCCTCTTTCTGGTTCCCTCTCCACGGCCGTGCTACCAGAGGAGACTGACAACATCACAGCACTGTTTGTGACAGGACCCGGCGTCCTCCTTCCCCCTCCACTGGAACCCACACATGCCTGGATGCTTCTACATACCATCACATCACAGTTCTGTGTGCCAAGGAGAAGAACCGCTGTGCCCCACCACCTCACATCATCCTATGTGGATTCGCCAGCCGTTTGTGGACATGCTGAAGCTTGCAGTCCCTCTCCTCTCATCCAGAAACATGCCTGAATGCAGATATGCTATCTTCCATGTGAGTGGATATTATTTTTTATAATAAATGTTTACTGATACATACTCAGAGGCGCCCCATTTTCCTTGTTTTGATGAAATGAATGGCCCATCAAATGTTAGATCAGAAGAATGTTTCAATATTTTTTGAATTTTCATTTGTATTTCTACTTATCTATGGCTTTGGAATACTACATTGCAATGGAATGCAGCATTTTCTATGCAAATATTGTATTCTGGTACCTTTGCCAATTTTGGTAAAAGCATTCATATAACAAAACCTGAATAAACTGAAAAGTGGAGGTGTTGTCTCAATCGTTCGTTTTCACATGCAGATTAGAAAATGAAAGTGATGAATTTACATGGGAATCTCCACTATTTTCCTGTGCACTGTGTGATTATGTTTCAAATAAGGGAAATAACCACACACTGGCACCATGGTGGTCAACTTACTGGATATAGGGGCTACCAAGCGTGGCCTCTGACATCACCAAAGGGCTGCACAGAATATAAAACTAGCCACACTCAAGTGGATTTACAAACAAACATTCATACAAAAAATAGCATGAAAATTAATCAAGATATTCAATGCCTTGACAAATGTTGTTTGAAAGTATTTCAAAATTTTATTTTATTTTAACATTTGATTTTGGAGTGAATGGACTTTCCCAAACGAAAACCTCATGCACCGTTAGAAATTTTTTCATTCGAGAAAAAAATTTCCATCCTGCTCCTCCAAATTTTCTCGTCACTAATGTCAAAAACGAATGTCGATTTGACCTCACTAACAATTAGAAAATCTTAAAGCGGAACTACACTGCATCTAAACACCACAGATCAAAAAAGCGATTTGATTCACTTTTAAAATTCAAAGAAAACTCCCCCCATCCATGTCTCCATGCTTTATTTTGCTGATAAATCACTTTGAAAAACACCCCCCTAGTATATCTGGCTGTGGCCATCTTGAGTAAGGGCAGATGATTAACCACTTAAGGACCAGAAGAATTTGCCCCCTTGATGACCAGGCCATTGTTTGCGATACGGCACTGCGTCGCTTTAACTGACAATTGCGCAGTCGTGCGACATTGTACCCAAACAAAATTTATGTCCTTTTTTTCCCCGCAATTAGAGCTTTCTTTTGGTGTTAACCTCTTCCCTGCCAGTGACAGTTACACAGTAACCAATATCTACTTTTAGCTCTGATCGCTGTATAAATGTCACTGGGCCCTCAAAAGTGTCTGATCTGTCCCCCGCAATGTCGCAGTCCTGCTAAAAACTGCAGATCGCCACCATCTGCGGTTTTTATTTTTTGCGCTATAAACAAAAAAGAAGAGCGACAATTTTGAAAAACAAAACAATATTTTTTACTTTTTGCTATAATAAATATCTAAAAAAACAAACAAATGTCTTCATCAGTTTAGGCCAATATGTATTCTTCTTCATAGTTTTTGTAAAAAAAAAAAAAAAATCGCAATAAATGTATATTGATTGGTTTGCGCAAAAGTTATAGCGTCTACAAAATAGGGGATGGATTTATGGCATTTTTATTGTTTATTTTTTACTAGTAATGGCGGCGATCTGTGATTTTTATTGGGACTGCGACATTGCGGTGGACAGATCTGACACTTTTGACACATTTTTTGGGACCAGTGACATTTACACAGCGATCAGAGCTAAAATTAGCCACTGCTTACTGTGTAAATGTCACTGGCAGGGAAGGGGTTAACACTAGGGGGCGATCAAGGAGCTAAGTGTTCCCTAGGGAGGTGTTTCTAACTGTGGGGGGAGTGTACTGACTGGAGGAGGAGAGAGATCGCTGTTCCTGATCACTAGGAATAGCAGATCTCTCTCTACTCCTCTGTCAGAGCCGGGATCTGTTTGTTTACATCCACAGATCCCCGTTTTGGCTCCCTGTGGAGTGATCGCGGGTGGCCAGCGGACATCGCAGCCACCGGCCACATGCCCCCGGCGGCACACACGCGCCCCTATCGCTCTTAAAGGTACAACGTACACCTACGGCGATTCACGCAGCCATGCCTACCTGCCGCAGTATAATGCTGGTCGGCATTGACTTCCTGGAAATCATCTGCCCTTGGTGTGCTTTACTGAAAAAACTCCTTCTCCACCCCTGAAGACTCCTGGGATGTATGCCTAGACCGGAAATCAGGAAGGAACTGAAGAAATATTAAAAAAAAATTTAAAACAAGTAAATATGAGGGGGGTATGTGGCAGTGGACGGTGTCAGTAGTTTTTTTTTTGTTTTTTTTTTATGTATTGATTTTTTTACAATTTAATTTGTTTTACATTTTTTTCACAATGCTTTTTGGGGGGAGGGGGTTGAGGCAGTGGACAGTGTTGGTAGGGCAGGGGAGAGTGGTGTCAGTAGTTTTTTTATTTTGTTTTTTTACACTTTTTTAGAATCTTTTTACAATAATTTGTTTTATATTTTTTGGTGGCTTTAGTGAGATATCAGGGGTCTCCCCTTTGAGACAGAGAAAGGGACTGAGGACACAGATCCCCCAGTCCCGTTCTCAGCACTGAAGATGAATGACCAGGAGACAGAGGCTCCTGTTTATTCATAAACTGAGCAGAGTAAACACAGTTTTCTCTGCTCAGTTATCACAGGACACAGGAGCGATCTCGCTCACTGTGTCCAATTCATGACAGTTCCCCCCCGCAGCCGGCGGGAGAGGAGAGGAGGGGAGCCAGCTGCAGGGGACGAGGGGGGCAGAGGAGAAGGACAGGAAGGGCAGAAGAGAAAGGGGGGGGGGGCAGAGAAGGAGATGGAGGGGGCCGGGGGAGGAGCACACAGGGAGCAGCTGGGAATGATTGGTATGGTGGGAGGGACAGCTGTGAACACACACATCTCCTTGTATAGCTTTTTACCTGACAGCCGCGGGAGGGAGAAAAGGAGAAGCGGCTGTCAGCTAAAAATCTATACAAAGGAGATCAGTGTTCACAGCTGCTCCCCACTGCACCGATCATTCCCGGGAGATTGTGAGGTGCTTACGGGTGTGCGGGAGCTGCCGCAAAAATGCGGGAGACTTGAAATGTTTGTACATGTCTTTTTGGGTGCATGCAATGGAGCTTTATAACCACGTTAAAAATAGTCAATGTTAATTAAGAGAGTGAAGTTTCTGCTTTAAAATGAAAATCATCAAACAAAATTCTGCTAGTTCATGGTAACCTTAAGGCTACAGCTGTGAAAGACAAACAACATGCAGAAGTGTGAAGATGCAATAGAAGAGACTGGGGACATGCAGTAATTTAGGAGACAGGTCCCTTTCACACTTGTACGACGTGAAAGTTGCGCAACGTTGACGCGACTTGAAGCAATGCCTGTGTAATCTTGAGGTCTATGCTTCCACATTCCACCCTAGAGGGTGCTGGAATAAGGGGTAATACTTTATTCCCTACTCCGGCCAGCTCTCTCATCCTGTAGAATGGATCCATTGCTGCCACCTCTCCTCCTGGCCACAGGCACACACCAGCCTTTTTTAATGGCACTGCATTATACGTAATGGTGTGGAGGGAAGAGGGTGCAGGAACCAGACTTTACACTAATACACCTATAAATGTGCTACGTGTATAAATATGCATATAAACACTGTTAAAGAAACAATATTAGAGGCTTTTGTCTGCCAAGTTCTGGCAAAAAGAATGCAGCAAAAATGCATATGCCTGTGTGCATGAGGCCTAAATGTTACAGACCTATTGATCATTTAAAGCAGGGTGGCACAGTGACTCAGTGGTTAGCAGCAGTAGGGTCATCAGTTCAAATCCCAACCATGGCACTACCTACCTGGAGTTTGCATGTTCTGCCTCGGTTTTCTCTGGGTATTCTGGTTTCCTCCCACACTTAGAGGCCAATTACCCTACCAGCACAATCTAAATTGGCCTTAGTATGTAAGTATCTGAGATTAATTAAACAAAAAAAATTGATGTTTCTTTGATATACAGTGCCTTGAAAAAGTATTCATACCCCTTGAAATGATCCACATTTTGTCATCTTACAACCAAAAGCTTTAATGTATTTTATTGGGATGTTATGTGATAGACCAACACAAAGTGACACATAATTGTGAGGTGGAAGGAAAATGATAAATGTTTTTCAAAACTCTTTACAAATAAATATGTGACAAGTGTGGCATGCATTTGTATTCAGCACCCTTTACTCTGATACCCCTGACTAAAATCTAGTACAACCAATTGCCTTCAGAAGTGACCTACTTAGTAAATAGAGTCCACCTGTGTGTAATTTAATCTCAGTATAAATACAGCTGTTCTGTGAAGCCCTCGGAGGTTTGTTAGAGAACCTTACCTTGGGTTCACACTAGTGCGATGCATCGCTCCTCTCCCACAGGCAGTTCACACTGCCTTGTGCGAACCGCTGCGGGTGTCATTAACAAAGTTAAGCTTGTCAGAGCTGATGGGAAGATGGATGGAGCCAAATACAGGGTAATCTTAGAAGAAAGTATGTGAAAGTGAAAAGTATTGCGCTGTCACTTTAAACATAAAAGAGCAGCCAGCACAGCAAGAGGCAATTGCAAGTGAGAAATAACAGATAAATGTGCAGCACTAATAGTAACGGTCACTGAATGGTGAGATTGTATACAGTGATCTGAAAACATGCAATAAGGCCCCTTTCACACTGGGGCGGTTTGCAGGCGCTATTGCACTAATAATAGCGCCTGCAAACCGACCCGAAACAGCCGCTGCTGTCTCTCCAGTGTGAAAACCCCGAGGGCTTTCACACTGGAGCGGGAAATCAATGGGACAGCGTGGCTATACTTTGCAGAGGCGCTTTGTGGTGGTTTTTTACCCTTTCTCGGACGCTAGCGGGGGGGTAAAACTGCCCCGCTAACGGCCGAATACCGACGGTAAAGCACCGCTAACAATGTGTGAAAGGGGCCTTATTTACGTACACTTATAATGACACATGTGTAAACATAATCTGGGTGTCTCCTTAGATGAAACGCGTCAGCATGAGCCCTGCTGATGTAATTGTGTTACTCTTCAGTCATTTTTACAAGCGCTATTTTTATCTGCTCAAATGTGAATGTTCCCAATTTTTAAATAAATACTCTTTGTTATATAGATTCATACTATGTGGAACTTTGTTTCATTTTTGGTTGCATCTTGTGAGCTTATGGGAAAGATTCGGCCAACCTCCCTCTGATATCTTTTATCTACCGGGAACCATCCGAATGACAGTGGGAGCACATTCATTCGTGCCAGTGGCTGCAGACATGTATGTTCCTATCTACTGGTGTGTTTTCACCACAAGCCTTGATGACTCATCAGGCATATGGCCTTTTGAGTCCGATCGTTCTGGTAACCCTTCTTAATGTTGGTGGTGGCTATCTCCCATGATCTACTTTTCACACTTGTCCTCCTACTAATTTCCTAAGGAGGTCATCCACTTACCTGGATTTATACCAATATCCCAGTTTTCATCTGTGGACTTTGTGTTTCTATTATTTATCACATTGTGGACGTTATTGAGTTTATTATTTATTTACGTGTTTACACATGTGTCATAAGTGTACGTAAATAATGCATATTTTCAGTTTTCAGATCACTGTATACGGTCTCACCATTCAGTGACCATTCCTATTAGCACTTCAATCTTAGAATAAAACCTGTTAGAGTCTGCAAAATACTTGAGACTGGGGCGGAGGTTCACCTTCCAGGACAATAACCCTAAACATACGGCCAGAGCTACAATGGATTGGTTTAGATCGAAGCATATTCATGTGTTAGAATGGCCCAGTCAAAGTTCAGACCTAAATCCAGTTGAGAATCTGTGGCAAGACTTGAAAATTTGCTGTTCACAGATTCTCTCTATCCAATCTGACAGAGCTTGAGCTATTTTGCAAAGAAGAATGGGCAAAAATGTCACTCTCTAGATCTGCAAAGCTGGTAGAGACATACCCAAAAAGACTTGCAGCTGTAATTGCAACGAAAGGTGATTCTACAAAGTATTGACTCAGGGGGGCTGAATACAAATGCACGCCACACTTTTCAGATATTTTTTTTGCAAAAGATTGAGTAAACCATTTATCATTTTCCTTCCACTTCACAATTATGTGCCACTTTGTGTTGGTCTATTACATAAAATCCCAATAAAATAGATTTACATTTTTGGTTGTAACATGGAAAAATGTGGAAAATTTCAAGGGGTATGAATACTTTTTCAAGGCACTGTATTACCATACACAATTATGTTTCATGGTATGTATCTGCTTAACTTCAGGATGCTGCTTCTGAGTGTCAGAGAACTCACCTCGGTAGGCAGGGTGCTGCTCGCGGTGGTGTGCGTCGGGTGCGCGCGTTCCTGTTGGTCCTGTTGCTCGCACTCCTTGTGGCACTGGTATGCATCTTCCGGCCAGGCCTGGTATGTGTGCTGGTGTGCGGGTGCACGCGCGCGAGCGTGTGCGGGTGCGTGCCGGTGCACGCGCCTTTTGGCGCTAATCTTTCTATTTAAGCTGGCCTCACTCTCTGATCAGTGCTGCCTGATCAACAGCTCTGCCGTTCCTTGTACCTGTTTCCTGTGCCTGTAAACCAAGATCTCCTGACTAACACGGCTTGTTTCCTGGACTCCTCTGAACTCTGCCTGCACCTGACCTCTGGCCTGTCTGACTATTCTTCTGCCTGCTCCATTGTACCTCATTGCCTGCCTGTTGCCGAACCCAGCCTGTCTCCTGACCACCCTGTTCAGTCTTGTTGCCTGTGTTCCAGCCTGCACCTTGCTGCTTAGGATTGCACATCCACCTGCATCTGGACTATGTTACCAGGCACCCATACCACTCCGTACTCCTGTGCTTCCTGTATACTCTACCAGGGGCCGCGAGTCGGACGCGTAAGAGAGCCTACCCTCTGCCCAAGCGGACTCACCGATCTGGTAAGTAAGAGGTCTGATACTGAGCTCCGCACAACCACCAGATACTGGGCCGTGCACACTGCTACTTTTACAAGGTAATTCCAGAGTTTACAAAAGAATTTGGGGCACACAAAGCAGATATATATCCTTTGTGGCTATTATTAAATATATTTAAATGAAAGTTGTTGTGCCCATAGTTCAGCTTTAAAATCTAGTACACCAATCTACCTACCAACTTTGGTTTAGAGGATTTCATTGGGTTTTCCAGGAATGTATTTCCTAGGAATAATGCTTCCTCAGCATTTGTGCTCAGGCAGAAAGGTATGATTTTTTACTTTGTACAGCATGGCTTGTCTGGCTTCTTGAATCCCCAAAGGAGTGAGTAGATTTGCATGATTTTATTTTTCTTCCCCAAATTCTAACCTGAAGTTCACACACGCGGGACACAAGAGAGGCAGAGGAGAAGACAACTACAATGTGCCTCAACTATATCTGAGACACATGTCCTCTAACTCAACTAGATTTCCCTCAAGTGGACAGCAGCATAATGAGATCTGAGAGGGTTAAGGCTTTTTCTAATGTACTCTTTAAAAGAGGATAACCCAATACTCAGCCTCCTAAAAGACCAAGAGAAGGGAGGGAGAGGAGTGGAAGGGTGTAATCTAAAACTCTGCGGTGGGAGAGTCGCTTCCTCCAAAATAACCTAAAGGAAGGACAGCCCAGAGAAAAGACAACTTCTTCTGAGGGGTGCATGTCTCTTCAGACCACAGAGTGTTTTAGCAAAGTGACTTCTATTTCTATTCGGGAGCTGATTTGCTCTGAAATGAGACAACAAACATATTTATCTGGGACAGAATGTTTTTTTTTTCTCTGTGTACATGTTTGATGTGAAAATGTTTTTTTCTTTCTGAACTTCCATTTATGACAAGTAAATAGAAAAAAAAATATGATGACTTTCTTATTCTTCTAATTCCAATGTTTCAAATTTTGTTTGCCTTTTTTTTTTCTTATACATTTATTAAATGTTTTGTAGCACAGTCCTCAAAATAAACGTTGCTGGTTGTAAAAAAAAAAAAAATCAGTTTTTTAATGTTGAAGTGTGGTAAACAAAACAAAAAACAAAAAACGCACGCATACCCACTTATATGGCTGCAGCATCAATGTGATGCTCCAGTTATCCCCCATCAGCTCTATGCAAAACTCAAGGCAAAACTTTTTTTTTTTAATTTTGGATAGAGGAGGGTTAATATCCCTGTCAAGTCTTTTTGCCTTCTGTATCCCATTGGGGAGATTCACCTTCATTTCCTGTCACATAGTCACAGGAATCAAGGAGAAATCCCTGGTAGTAACCACCAGTACCACAAAGCCTGTACACTTCAATGACAAACTGTGTCCAGCAGCGGTCACCACAGGTCAGTCGTTGAAGTGTACAGGCTCAGCAGCCACAGCTAGATGCTCATAGGTATCAAACAGAGCAGCAGGATCCAGAAGACTCGTGTTGCTGGCATTTGCACTGTGGCAAACCACCCTTGTAAATGTAACCTTTAGCCATCTGATCACTTCCACTACCACCTGAACATGCCCAGCAACCCCCCCCATTTCAAAATATAGGGACTCAGGTGTCCAAAATGAAGCAAGTTCTCTCGTGATGGAAAAGGAAATAAATTCTCCAGTGGTAAGTGAGTGACAATATCCACCACCACAGACAAACAGATGCGCTTACCATATCAGGTGGACCTCTTATTATAAGAGGTTAGAAACGCATATATCCACTGAGAGATGAAGGCACACTCCAATGCAGCCGTGGGGGTCCCCAATCCAACACCATGAAACACTGATCCAGCAGTGAGATGCAGCAGTATTGGTTCCCAAAGCGGCAATAATAATGTGGAGACACAATGGTCCCCAAAAAAGAAAAAAACGCTCTAAGTGTACTCCGTGGGTTTATTGCCTAATAAACCCACGGAGTACACTTAAGCCCCATACACACTATCAGATTTTCTGCTGATTTTTTCCTTCAGATTTACCAAAACCATATAATATGAGGTCAAACCTTAGGAGTTTCAATTTGTGTGCAATCAGGCAGGCCCTTGTATTACATGGTTTTGGTAAATCTGAAGACAAAAATCAGCAGAAAATCTGATAGTGTGTATGGGGCTTTAGAGTGTTTTTTGAAATGGACTTTTTTCCTTATATTATTGCGCTACACTAACATTGTTTTATTGACTGTTTATAGGCTTTGTGATTACCTATAGTGTTCAGCTTGCATCCATTCATTTCACCTATTTGTTTGCGCTGATTGCTTCCTGCTTATACACATCTAATCTGACGGAACACTGGTGCTCCCAGCTCCTCCTCTTCTAGGTGTGCCACAATAGGAAGCCACTTCCTATTGGAGCACACCTGAAGGCTCGCTCCTGAGCCGCACTGCCAGCATAAATAGACACAGACAGCAAGGCTTGACTCTGCCCCCAGCTACCTCATCAGTGGCGGAACTACCAGGCTCGCAGCAGTTGACTGGGCCCTGGTGTTCTGTGGGGGGGGGGGGCAAGACCCAGCATCTCCCCTGAACCTCAGGCTGTTAGTTCAGTAAGCATTGGAGGGGGCGATCGGCAGCTCTGTGGTGCCCGCTGAATCTGACCAGGGCAGGTAGTGTACAAGTGAGTCGCTCTGCATGTACACTGAAGCCAATACCAGCCCCTCCCCTCTCCACTGTTCACAGGGAATTGAACTGCTAGCAGGAGGGACATCCCGCGGGCACCATAGAGCTGCTGATCGCGCCCCCCCTCCAATGCTTAGTGAACTGACAGCCAGAGTGGCAGGGGGAAATGCCGCGGGCACCGCAGCGCTGCTGATCAGGTGATGGCCATGGGGTGATTTGCTAGAAGTTTACTGTTGTGTGTATTGGGAAAGAATGTGTGAGGGGGGTACAGAGATGTACTGGGGGTTGGATGTGCACATCAAGTGGGTACAAAGCACAGATGTGTTTGGCCCCTTTCACACTGGCAGGCCAATTGGGTCCACCTGTCAGTTTTTCAGGCGGACCCGATCTGTTCATCCATAGCTCTCTATGGAGCGGTGGGTGTAAAGCTGACACTCCCACTGCTATCCGATCCAATCCTATCTGCTAAAAACAGATGGACAGCCCCATAGAGAGCAGCAAGCTGTGTCCGCTCTGCATCAGCAGAGGGGACACGGATCAGCCGAGAGATCCCTTGCTAAGCAAGTGAATCCTGCTGACAGGTCTGCCCCGTGTGTAAGGGGCATTTTGGGTGTGCAGGGTGCCAGGTTCAGATGCTGCTTTGTACAATGGTGTGCCGAAAGGATACAGAGGAGGCTGAGAGGTGTGTGTGTATGTGGGGGGGGGGGGGTACTGAGGTGCAGAGATATGCAGCAAAGTATATAGATGTGCTGGGGGGTGTTGAGGTGTGCTGGGGAATACAGAGGATGCTGCTAGGTGCAGAGGTGTGTGTATGGGTTTGGGGGGGGGGGGTGCAGAGGTGTGCTGGGGGTTACAAAGGCTTGCTGGGCGTATGGAAGCAGACTTGGGGAATAAAGAGGATTATAGGAGGAGCAGAGGTATGTGGGAGATGAAGAGATGTGCTGGGGGGGAGGGGGGGGGGTGCTAGGAGGTGCAGCATTGTGCAAAGAGGTACAGAAGTGTGCTAAGGGGATAAAGAGGTGTGCTGGGGGTACAAGGTTTATTTGGGAGGTGCAGAGATGTGCAGGGGACAAAGAGGCGTGCTGAGGGGTACGGAGGCTTTTGGGATTTGTAGAAATGTGCAAAGGGGTATGGCATGAGAAGTGTATTTTAAATGGCCCGCCCCTAATTAAGATAGTTCGCCACCTAAAATTGCTGGCTGAACACATAGAAAAAAAGGTGTCCCTGAAATATTTTTGGAAAGGTTGGCAGCTATGCAGGAAGGGGTCCTACTGCAGAACACGTGAAATGGTCCTGCTGTGAGACCGCAGAACCCTATTATGGGAGTAAAGGGTCCTTCATGATTTCTTGCACTGGGGCCCTGAAGGTTCTAGTTACGCCTCTGTACCTCGTCACAGGATTTGATTGAAAGCAGCAGGAGCCAATAGCTCCCACTGCTCTCAGCAAAGCCTGTGAGAGCGGTGGCGAAGAGGAGAGAGCCGCTACAGACAGCCACAGTGCTGGATCAAGATTGGGCTCAGGCAAGTGTGGGGGGATGGGGGTGATACACATTCTGAAACATTTTTTACCTTAATGCAGGGAAGGGTTTACAACTACTTTATATGAATATTCCAATCCTAAGATTTAAGCTGCACCAGGCCGAAACGCCCAGGCGTGGATCTAAATAATTATTGGAACTCATTGCTGTGTGCAAGACTTTGCATTACAATATCCTGTGAGAGAAGACAAATGGGAGCCTCTGATGATCACCAGCCTTTTCCTTTATTTCCTAAGCTATGCTATGCTAAGGTAGAGCATGCAAACTTTACTTCTATATACAGTATCTTACTCATAAGTGAACATTTAATATCAGGTTTTGACTATGTCTTTTTTCTTTCTGAGATTGCAAGCTGCAGTAATATCTGTATAGTAACACACATTTCTCAAATTCAAGAGAAAGTTTAGGGTTCTTTTATATAGAGCCACTCCACCCAATTCAGCAGGAGACCTGTGAACAGATCCCCTGCTGAACAGGACGGATGTCAGTTTTTTTACATCAGCACCCGTTCAGTTTGTGTCCAGTGGACACAGGGGGACCTGTGATAGCTCTATGGACAGCCAGATATAAACAGAATTGTGTCCATTCACATCAGGCTACCTCCGATCGGCACGTTTAGGTCTGGAAAAATGGAAAAGCATGTAGTCCTTTTCTGTTTTTTTCCTGGACCTGGATGGACTTGGAGGTAGGAGGGTGTAAACGGATACAAGTCTTTTTCAATCAACCTGTCCATAGAGCAGCATGGAGTTTTACGATCATGTCTGTCTGAAAAACTGACAGGTGGACCTGATCGGAAACTCCCTGTGAAAGGGCTGAATCAAAATGAATTGTTATTAATGACTGCTATGTTGCTACAAAAGCAGAAATTCCTATGGAGTGTAAAACAAAAATGGTTTTAGCTGTTGTTATATATTTGTTACAAAACGCTCTTTTTTATTTCCTGTATTTTTTTCTTACTATGCATCACTAGATGGACAGCTAACAATGATCCAGACATTTACAAAAAGACCCCTACATTGTGTTCTATGACTAATTATACTATTTTTGTATCTTGGCTCTGAATGTATTTAACTTACCATTTCCTTTATGTAAGACTTCCTTATATCAGACAAATGTCCTGGCTTAGTACCATAAATAACCAGAGTGTGTGCACCTGTATTTCTCAGCACATTCCTGCCATTTCCCTACTTTTAACATTCCATTCTTTTCCTGAATAAACTCATCATCAAATGTAACGGCATTCAGCTGCGACCACTGAGGGAGTGTGACATCATTGGCTAAACATCCCCTTCACTCCCACCATGATGACGTTCTGCACTAGGGATCATGGAAGGAAGAGGCAGACAAACGGATGTGAATGATAAAGGATTCATATCCTGGAGCTGGGAGGTGGAATAGTGATACATGTGGTGTGATAACTATATTTGTACTCCATACTCTATAAGGATCTCTCTGCTGTGCCATTTTACATTTCCTCAGTAAACAACAGGGAATAAGATGGAAAAAAAGATGACATAAATGTCCATGAAACACTATGGGGTTGAGGAAGGTTGTCTTTATTTGGTGACTCAACTACAAACAGTTCTGTAATCTAAAAAAATACACAGTGGTTGAATTCGAAAAACGAGAGGAACGTGAAAAAGTTTCCCGCAGTATGCAATTAGATCACAACTCCCTTACTACAAGTTACAAAACTGAAAAAAAAATCATCTTGCCATAGGCAACGTCTCCATGTTTTAATCACATTCATTTTAAATTAACATTTTATTTAGAAAATGTACAAACAAAGAAATCCATTATATATAGATCCAATCACTGAACTATCATATAAGCTTTGTTCATGTAATTCCAAAAGTTGTTTTCAATCCTTTTTAAATATGTAGCTCTCATTAAAACAAAACCTGCTGATCCTGCCATGAAGAACCTTGTCCAGGCACCTCCTGTTATGTCTCCCAACTGTGCACCTGGATTTTCACTCTGTAATCTCGGCAGCACTGAAATGCAAAAAAGTGCAAACAATATTTTATGATAAGAAAATGCCTATTGTTTAAAATTGTCAGTCATCTTCCTGTGAGCCCAGGCCATCATGGACATACCCCTTGGGGTGCAACATTGTGCCAGCTTAGGCTCACAGTACTGTATTGCTGTACAGAACGGCGCACATATATCATTTCCAAAGCACCATTCTGTACAGGGGACTATGGAACACCCACCACTATTGCTAGACAAGGAAAAAAAGGTTTTAAGGTTTGAATAAAGGGGCAGGGATGAGTTGGGCTTTAAAGTGGAGTTCCACCCACTTTTACAACTCTTCAGCATCCCTCACTAAACTGTGCACTGTAAACGAATTGGATATTTTAAAAAAAATTTTCTCAACACCTACTGTATATCTGCTGTATTCATTTTTCACTTCCTCCTCCCTGGCCGTGGCCCATCGCATCATTTCCTGTTTGCAGTGCCTTCTGGGAAGGGGTGGCAACTTCCTCTGACACTGCCGTTGCTATGGAAACCTGACCTGAAACCTATTACACTGCTTGAGCTGCACTGAGCATGTGCGAGATCTGCAAGGATGAGATCCAGGAAGAAATATAGTCTGGCTTTAGATGCCCACACTTAAGATGGCCACGGCCTGCTGTAAGTTTATAAAATAACAAACTACTGCAATAAACTAACAAAACATACCTTATTTTACAGACTAACTTTACTAGAATACATTAAGCTTGTGTATTATAGGGGTATTTTTATTTAAAAAGTATAATTTCGGCCGGAACACCACTTTAACCCTTTCATGACTAAGCCTATTTTTGAAATTTGGTGTTTACAAGTTAAAATCCATATTTTTTGCTAGAAAATTACTTAGAACCCCCAAACATTATATATATTTTTTTAGCAGAGGATCTAGAGAATAAAATGGAGATTGTTGCAATATTTTATATCACACGGTATTTGTGCAGCGGTGTTTTAAACGCAAATTTTTGGAAAAGGGACACTTTCATGAATTTTAAAAAATCCAAACAGTAAAGTTACCCCAATTTTTTTGTATAATGTGAAAGATGATGTTACGCCGAGTAAATAGATACCAAACATGTCATGCTTTATAATTGCACGCACTTGTGGAATGGCGACAAACTATGGTAGCTATGAATTTCCATAGGAGACGCTTTAAATTTTTTTTACGGTTACCAGGTTAGAGTTACAGAGGAGTTCTAGGGCTAGAATTATTGCTCTCGCTCTGACGATCGCGGCGATACCTAACATGTGTGATTTGAACACCGTTTACATATTCAGGCGCGACTTCCGTATGCGTTTTCTTCGCTGCGCGAGTTCGCGGGGACGGGGGCGCTTTAAAAAAAAAATTTTTTTTTTTAATTTATTTTATTTATTTTTATACTTATAAATTGCGTTTAAAAAAAAAATTTTTTTTTTAACTTTTATTGTTGTCACAAGGAATGTAAACATCCCTTGTGACAGTAATAGGTGGTGACAGGTACTCTTTATGGAGGGATCGGGGGTCTAAAAGACCCCCGATTCCTCCTCTGCACTTCAAAGTATTCAGATCGCCGAAAACGGCGATTCTGAATACTGTGTATTTTTTTAAATTCGGCGCCATTGGCAGCCGAGTAAACGGGAAGTGACGTCATGACGTCGCTTACGCGTTTACAATTAGAAGGCTGGAACGAAGCCATTCATGGCTTCGTTCCACCCTGCCCCCAGCCGCCGGAGGCAGCCGATTGGACACCGGGCCTCCCGATCGCACGGGAGGCCCGGTAAGAGCGGCGGGAGGCGGCGGGAGGGGGGGCGTCCCCTCCCGCTCCTCCGGTATAACAGCCGAGCGGCTTTTAGCCGCATCGGTTGTTATATACGGATAGCCGATCGCCGGCTCTAAACAATGGTACCGGGATGATGCCTGCAGCTGCGGGCATCATTCCGGTATAACCCCCGAAAGCCGAGTACGCACGTCTGCGTACGGTCGGCGGGAAGGGGTTAAGTTGGGAAAGTCAGTTGCCAGCTCATTCTAATGACAGTATGTCATAAAGGATTGATTTACTAAAGGCAAATAGGCTGGGCACTTTGCTAAGTGCAGCTGCTTCAGAGCTTATTAAATTAGGTAATGCTTTATGTTGCAAAAAATATCCAATCACGTGCAAGGAAAAAAAAGAAAACTATTTTTGCTTGCGCGTGATTGGATGATGGAAGTCAGCAGAGTTTCTGCTCATTTACTAAGCTGTGGAGCAACTGCTCTTGCACAGTGCAACTGCACTTGGCAAAGTGCACAGTATATTTGCCTTTAATAAATCCTTTAACCGCATGCCGACCAGCCGCCGCAGTTGTACTGCGGCAACATGGCTTGGCTACGCAAATCGCCGTCATGTTACGGCGGTAATATAGACGCCCACTGCTTGCCCACGGAGCCGATGCGAGTGCCCGGCGGTCGCAATCACCGCCGGGCTCCCGCGATCGCTCGGGGCACACCAAGAACAGGGATCTGTGTGTTTAAACACAGAGTTTCCAGTTCTCTGCGGGGAGAACAGACAGATTGTCTGTTCATACAGAGTATGAACAGCGATCTGTCATCTCCCCTGCACAGTCCCATCAACCCCTTCAGTTAGAACACACACTAGGGCACACTTAACCCCTTTCACTGCCCCCTAGTGTTTAACTCCTTCACTGCCAGTGACATTTTTACAGTAATCAATGCAATTTTATAGCACTGATCGCTATAAAAATGCCAGTGGTCCCAAAAATGTGTCAAAATTGTCCGACGTGTCTGCCATAATGTCGCAGTCCCGATAAAAATCGCAGATCGCCGACACTACTAGTAAAAAAAATAAAATAATAATAAAAAAGCCATAAACCTGTCCCCTATTTTGTAGATGCTATAACGTTTGCGCAAACCAATGAATATACGCTTATTGCGATTTTTTTTTTTACCAAAAATATGTAGAAGAATACATATCAGCCTAAACTGAGGAAAAAAACAGTTTTTTCATATATTTTTGGGGGATATTTATTATAGCAAAAAGTTTAAAATATTGTGTTTTTTTCAAAATTGTTGCTTTTTTTTTGTTTATAGCGCAAAAAATAAAAACCACAGAGGCAAACACCACCAAAAGAAAGCTCTATTTGTGGGGAAAAAAGGATTTTTTGTTTGTGAGCCACGTCGCACGACCGCACAATTGTCAGTTAAAGCGACGCAGTGCCAAATTGCAAAAAGTGCTCTGGTCTTTGGCCAGGCAAATGGTCCGGGGCTTAAGTGGTTAATAAATCAATGCCAAAGTATTTATGCAGAGCAAATTAAGTTTCATGAAACAATGAAAAAGCTATACAGCACAATAATTGTAATAGATGACTGGTAGCACGCATCATGAAGAAGAGGTTCACAAAATAAATGAATCAGTCAACTACTAGTAGTTGATTCACAAACTGCAATTATGGGAAGTCTGAAAATCTGAATGTTACGCACTTTATTGACTCTTTTCTTTTCTATGATTCCAACTTTGAGGCTGGAGTTGGGCTTGAGCCTAGGTTCAGACTAGTGCGATGAGGTAACAGCGCGATTATATCGCCGGTTCCCCCATCGCTCCTCTCCCACAGGCAGTTCACATTGCCTTCTGAGAACCGCTGCAGGTGTCAATACCCCCAGATTGGTTCACAGATCGCAGTGCGAACTGTGAATTTGCACAGGAATCGGATCACATAGGTGAGAACACCCATGTGATCCGATTCTAGTGCGGGGAAAAACCCTGCACCTTTTTCTGTGCAAATCCAATGCGAGTTAAGTCATACAACTGTATGGCTGAACTCGCATTGCTCAGACATCGCATGTGATCGGAACCTGAGATGCGGGATCGAATCACATACGATGTCAGAGATCGCACTAGTGTGAACCCAGGCTTAAGCTGCTGATATTTTAAAGTGATTGTAAAGGTTAATGCTTTTTTTTTTTTAAATAACAAACATGTTTATACTTACCTGCTCTGTGCAATGGTCGTTTGGGGTCGTTATCATGTTGGAATACTGCCCTGCAGCCCAGTGTCCAAAGGGAGGGGATCATATTCTGTTTCAGTATATCACAGTACATGTTGGCATTCATGGTTCCCTCAATGAACTGTAGCTCCCCAGTGCCGGTAGCACTCATGCAGCCCCAGACCATGACACGCCCAGCACCATGCTTGACTGTAGGCAAGACACACTTGTCTTTGTACTCCTCACCTGGTTGCCGCCACACACGCTTGACACCATCTGAACCAAATAAGTTTATCTTGGTCACATCAGACCACAGGACATGGTTACAATAATCCGTGTCCTTAGTCTGCTTGTCTTCAGCAAACTGTTTGCGGGCTTTCTTGTGCATCATCTTTAGAAGAGGTTTCCTTCTGGGATGACAGGCATGCAGACCAATTTGATGCAGTGTGCGGCGTATGGTCTCAGCACTGACAGGCTGACCCCCTACCCCTTCAACCTCTGCAGCAATGCTGGCAGCACTCATACATCTATTTCCCAAAGACAACCTCTGGATATGACGCTGACCACGTGCACACAACTTCTTTGGTCGACCATGGTGAGGCCTGTTCTGAGTGGAACATGTCCTGTTAAACCACTGTATGGTCTTGGCCACCATGCTGCAGCTCAGTTTCAGGGTCTTAGCAATCTTCTTATAGCCTAGGCCATCTGTATATAAAGCAACAATTCTTTTTTTCAGATCCTCAGAGAGTCCTTTGCCATGAGGTGCCATATTGAACTTCCAGTGACCAGTATGAGAGAGTGAGAGCGATAACACCAAATTTAACACACCTGCTCCCCATTCACATCTGAGACCTTGTAACACTAATGAGTCACATGATACCGGGGAGGGAAAATGGCTAACTGGGCCCAATTTGGACATTTTCACTTAGGGGTGTACTCACTTTTGTTGCCAGCGGTTTAGACATTAATGGCTGTGTGTTGAGTTATTTTGAGGGGACAGCAAATTTACACTGTTATACAAGCTGTACACTCACTACTTTACATTTAAGTGTCATTTCTTCAGTGTTGTCACATGAATATAATAAAATATTTACAAAAATGTGAGGGGTGTACTCACTTTTGTGAGATACTGTATATCCATTTTACAAACCACTTAGCGTCTGCTACCCCTCTTTGTCAATCCCAGTGGCTGCCACTCAACCAGTGAATTCAATTCAAAATACTAACAGTAACTTACAAAGGCATCCACAGCTTGGCCCCCAGCTAAATCACTAACCTAGTCTCAAAATTTCAACCAAATTGTTCTCCTCGTTCCTCCAAAGACCCCCCTCTCTGTAGTTCCCTTATCACCTCCTCCCATGCTTGCTTTCAAGACTCTCCTATCCTTTGGCATTCTCTACCCCAATCTGTCCAACTATCTCCTTCTCTATCCACTTTTAAACAATCCCTTTTTTCTTCAGAGAAGCCTATCCAACCTCACCTAACAACTATACTTTTTTTTCTCCATCAGCTCATCCCCCACAATTAATACCTTTTGTATCACTTGACCCTCCCTTCTAGATTGTAAGCTCTAACGAGTAGGGCCCTCTGATTCCTCCTGTATTTAATTGTATTGTAACTGTACTGTCTGCCCTCATGTTGTAAAGCGATGCGCAAGCTGTTGGCACTGTATAAATCCTGTATAATAATAATAATATACATTTTGAGAAGTATACATTTTCATTTTCTAACATAAGCATGTACTGCAAACCGTACTTTAAATTTCCAAAATGAAAATGAATACATTTCTTTTATGTGTCTGAGTAACATTAACTTAAAATGCCCCCCTGACTATTGGCTTTATTTTCCTTTGACTGCCTTGGACACAGACTTAAGCACGAGTGTATATGATCCAGCAGGCAGTGTCTGGATAAGCCATGGAGTCTGTGTCTCACACAGTGAAATATGTGTAGTCATTCCACAGTTTAGGTTCAGCTGCAGTCTGTCATGTGAATAATTTATGGGGAGCTCCCATACTTAGCCATATCTGTTATCATGTGTTCAGTAGTCTGGGGAGAATTAAAAACAGCCATTTCCTACTTTTACTCCCTACAGCCTTAAGACATTAGTCAAGGGGATCTAAACACATTCCACATAATTCCTGTCCCCTCCAAAGGAATGACACACTCCTGTCAAATTGTTTTATGATGGAAGCATCCTGTTTTGATTTTTTTCCCCTCCACTCTCTTAGAATCATACAGTAGAGGAAATGAATCCCACACTGTCAAATCAGTTAATAGGCCTCTCTCTTCCTGCACCCTTGGGCAAAGGACACTTCCCCAATGCATTTGAATTGGTTGCTAGAATTCAGGGTGGCCTGCCCGTCTGCCCTCCAGCACAGAGCAGTGGTAAACCTAAAATCAAACTGTGCTATTTTGCTTGATGAGGCTTTTTAAAACCACAGGGTCAAACAAGCAAATTCCCAATTCCTGTCCTCTTTCCTGTAGGTGCCCTTCTCAACCTTGTATCTAGTTCAAAGGCACAGATGTGCCTTTTCTTATTCATTCTAACTTATTCAGATACCTATCATAGATGAAGCTTCTCAGAAGGCTGACATAGCTAGCAAGCTAGCGGGCTGCCTTAGCCAGCTAGCTAGCAAGTACTTTTCATGAAAATCTGGGTGTCAAATGTAATGCTTTTATTGATTTCTATTGCAATTTTTATTAAGCTTTAGAATGTTGTGTAGATTAGTCAAGTATTTAGCTGTGTAATAAAATAACAGTATTATTATACGCATGTAGGCTGGGCTAGGGGTGAAGACGGACTTCCATGTTTTCCCATTAACTCGTTGGTCACATGACAGGTCTACCCCTGGGGTGGGTTCTTCTGGGCTACGCTAGGCACTTTGTACAGGATCACTGTCATACACATGGGGTACCTTTGCTCTGTGCCATTTACATCAAGATTCAGACACAAGGCTGAGGCGTGTGGGGGAGTACTCAACCTTAATGGGGGGGGACTCTTCTTTTAGAGATGAACGTACATTATTACACTTGCACCATAACTGTTCTCTAGTTAACTCTCGGGTCCCCAAGACAATGTACACATTCTCTGTAACTTTCACTTAGGAGGGACACACTGAGCCTTGTTCACATCCACCCATCCACTGTATTACTGCTACTTCACCCCCAGTAATGGTATGGGGTCCCGCCATGCACCTAGCGCTGACTCCATGTGTACACTTGACTTCCTTTAACTCTTCCATAACTGTTCAAAGGCTGGGGACCTCTGTGACGCAAGTCCACTCCCATTGCTATGGGAGATAGACCGCTCATGGAGAGGGTGCCGTCAACAACTCCCTCCTGCAAGAGGCTATCCTACCTGCCCCAGACACACACCTGGGGCAGGTTAGAAAAGTGCAAAATACATCTCAAAGTCCAACATGCAAGAACAGTGTTTCTCCTACATCTCTATTCCTAACTCAGGCTATGTGCTGCCCCGGTATACCTGCAAAGATAGAATCCATGTACAATTAGGGGATCCAAAAGTAGCATTTCTCAGTGTTGGAATCTTCAGGGACAAGCCCCAGGTCCTGATGACCTTTTACATCACGGCAGTAGCAAGTGACATTCTTTCACTCCTCCCGGGTGCAGCCCTCCAATCTTTTCCCTTACGTGGTTCTCTTATGGGCTCTGGGCCTCTCTGCTCGGGGGCTCTCTGCTCCAGACCACTTTCCCTCTTTTATATCACAGGATCAGTGGGTCATACCTAAAAACAACCCACCAAAACCAAAGAAACAGGTAAGGCATTAACACTTATCCTCCCATCCGGGGACACACCTAAGAGGCATAATTTCAACCCTCTTATATGAGTTTTTAGGAAACCATTGGGTTGATCTTCCCTTTGTAAGACAAAAGCTTGAAAACCAGTCCACTTTTTCACTGCTTCTAGTTTTCGCATTTCCTTCTTTTGGAAAAAAGTGACCTTCCCAGATCAACCAACTCTTGTGAAATACGCTCAGGATATTTAGAAAATGGTCTTATAAACTGTAATTTTGCCAGGGGCCATTACTTCTACAGAAGTCCCTTAGCATAACCACCCCCACCTCAATCTCCCTTTTTTGCTTACAGCTTTAATGTTTCCTTGACAGGGTACAGCAGAAAGCTTAACTTTTAGTTTTAGAAAGCGTATTTTTCGTTTCATTGTTGCTTTCATTTGCATACGAGTGAAAAAAATTAAAATTTTTTTGTAAATTTCTCTGTTGTATAGACATGATTTAGAATGACAACAGATCTTCTTTTAGGTGTGCGGTCATAAAAGTGCTAAATGGCAATGTTCATGGTTGACACACATGTAACAAGAGCAAATGTCATCAAGAGTGACCACTGTGTTATTTGGGCCTGTGGCATAGCAGAGCTTTTTTTACATTTTAAAATACATTGTACTTATTTTGTTTATATTGCTCTCTGATTTTTTTATCGTGGGGGTTCACTCAAGTGTAGCACCTTTAAGACCTTCAAAGAAGAGTAGGGCCAAAGCTTTTTTGGCCCTACTTCTCCTATGGATTACAGGTGTGCAGTTCGTTCTGCACCCCGTTGACCTGTCTGCTGTCAGCTAACGTCACTCAGCCGATCCAGGTGCTGAATCGATCCCAACTTTACAGTCAGGATCCACTCAGATGCCTGGACCAGCAGCTGGCTTCAGCCACTGAGAGACTAAGCCAGCCACTCCAGCCCCTCCACAGCCCAGGGCTCCAGTGAGCGCTGGAGCGGTAGAGCAGAGAACCGGTGACTGACATTTACCACTTTCTGCTCAGAGCAGAGAGGAGAACTGAGCGATCAGCAGTGTTTGATCACTCAGTTTTTAGTGCAGAGGTGGCAGGGGACAGATGCAGCATTAGATCGATGCTGTATCCACAAAAAATATATATAAAATATTTTATATATATATATTTTATATATATATATATATATATATATATATATATATATATATATATATATATATATATATATATACACAGTATCTCACAAAAGTGATTACACCCCTCACATTTTTGTAATATCTTTTCATGTGACAACACTGAAGAAATTACACTTTGCTACAATGTAAAGCAGTGTGTGTACAGCTTGTATAACAGTGTAAATTTCCCCTCAAAATAACTCAACACACAGCCATTAACATCTAAACCACTGGCAACAAAAGTGAGTATACCTGTAAGTGAAAATATCCAAATTGGGCCCGATTAGCCATTTTCCCTCCCCGGGGTCATGTGACTCATTAGTGTTACAAGGTCTCCAGTGTGAATGGGGAGCAGGTGTGTTAAATCTGAAACTGAGCTGCAGCACAGTGGCCAAGACCATACAGTGGTTTAACAGGACAGGTTTCACTCAGAACAGGCCTCGTCATGGTCGACCAAAGTAGTTGAGTGCACATGCTCAGCGTCATATCCAGATGTTATCTTTGGGAAATAGACGTATGAGTGCTGCCAGCATTGCTGCAGAGGTTGAAAGGGTGGGGGTCAGCCTGTCAGTGCCCAGACCATACGCCGCACACTGCATCAAATTGGTCTGCATGGCTGTTGTCCCAGAAGGAGGCCTCTTCTAAAGATGATGCACAAGAAAGCCCACAAACAGTTTGCTGAAGACAAGCAGACTAAGGACATGGATTACCATGTCCTGCTGATGAGACCAAGATAAACGTATTTGGTACAAATGGTGTCAAGCGTGTGAGGCGGCAACCAGGTGAAGAGTACAAAAACAAGTGTGTCTTGCCTACAGTCAAGCATGGGGGTGGGAGTGTCATTATCTAATGCTGCATGAGTGCTGCCGGCACTGGGGAGCTACAGTTCATAGAGGGACTCGTGAATGCCAATATGTACTGTGACATACTGAAGCAGAGCATGATCCCCTCCCTGAGGAGACTGGGTCGCAGGGCAGTATTCCAACATGATAACGACCCCAAACACCCAGCGGTTTAGACATTAATGGCCGTGTGTTGGGTTATTTTGAGGGGATGGCCAATTTACACTGTTATACAAGCTGTACACTCACTACTTTACATTGTAGCAAAGTGTCATTTTTTCAGTGTTGTCACATGAAAAGATATTACAAAAATGTGAGGGTGTAATCACTTTTGTGAGATACTGTATATATGTATGTATATATATATATATATATATATATATATATATATATATATCTTTTTTTTTTTTTTGGAAACCCTATTACATGTCTTTTCAGTCCAGCCATTGAAAAGCATTTCAGGGTATTCTGCCAACTTTTATTTAAAACTAAAGTAGCTGGGGTTTTCAGAGTCACTATAAACAAAAGGCATTTTTTTAGCCTTCTGGCTATCCAGACTCCATCGTCCCTAACTTGTGTAAATACAGACTCACCACATTATCTCTTTCAGCCTTGTGACAAACAAACTGCCCAACTTGGACTGCACAGGTTCCTTCCCAATTACATACAGTCTCCTAATATCTCTCTCAGGAGACGGCCTGGTCACATAATTGGATCCTGTCTAAATTTTCCCTAGTATGTGTATATATGAATGTGAGTTAGGGACCTTAGAGTGTAAGCTCCTTGAGGGTAGGGACTGATGTGAATGTACAATGTATATGTAAAGTGCTGCGTAAATTGACGGCGCTATATAAGTACCTGAAATAAATAAAATAAATAAATAAATTACCTCTTCTTAAGGGCCAAGTATACAATCTCCCAGTGGCTGCTCTCATACGCTGCATATGCAGCAGCTTGTCTCCAGGGAAAGAATTCCTGAAACATAGACAACCTCTTGACTTAAAGGGCCATGTACACCCGTAGGATGCTGGTTTACAGTAAATTGTGGGCCCAATCCAGGAGTTATCAATCCTGTAAAAAAACTGCAAAACCCATTTCTCCACTCAGAACACACACCCCAGAGCCCCTCAACCCACATAAGAGAGAACTGTGGGTGATCTCTAACCCATCTGACACCATGACAAGGTGCAGCGCTGTCACATAATCTATTCAGTCTTTAATTTTTCTTCATGCAGGAGGTGGGGCAGCTGGAGAGACCATGCACCTCTACTGACATGTCACTTGTGTGTGCTGGAATTGAAAGCCCCAGTGGTATTACATGTATCCCAATCTTACACCTCTTATGTTAGTAAGCATTAGATCACTGCATAGGGATGCAGTGGTGGGTCAGCTCTGACCTGTTCCATAGCTGCTCTCTGTGCCTTTCTCCTCTCTCACAGCCTTGAGTGTTGAGTGTAATTCCTGGCAGAGCAATAAACCTGTCAGATATAAATAATAGAGATAAGCCCAGGAGATGTCTTGCAGCTCATTGGACTTACCTCATAGTGTGCCTTCACTTTTTACAAAATGTCTGACTTCCTGAAATTCAGCTTTAAGCTGCTAGCAATATATTTACATTTAACACAGGGATTCTCAACCTGGGGGTCGAATGACGATTTGAAAGGGGTCACCGAATCCGGGGCTGTTCCTGAAGCCCGCACCACTCTCCCAGCCTTCTCGCGGCCGCCCAGCAGGGCTGTCCCTGGAGCCTGTGGCCACCGAGCTGGGCTGTTCCTGGAGGCCGCCCACTAAGCCTCTACGGAGCCGCCCATTCAGTTCACGGCATGGCTGGGGGGCAGAGACTAGAGGTCAGCTGACTGGTGAGGAATGTGAAATGGGAGAGGCTGAAGGAGACCCTATCTCCTGATGCCGGCATTGGTGTCACTGCTACTAGACACCAAAAAGTCCAGCAGCACTGCCACTGATCACCCCCAGCACTGCCACTCATCCCAACTCCCCGCCAGCACAGCCACTCATCCCATTCCCCCCCGCACCAAGGAGTAAGAGAAGGAAAAAAAATAGAGAATACATGGAAGGGAGAGGAAAAGGGGGGAGGGGGCAAAGAGAAAGAATAAGAGAAAGAACAAGAAAGACGGCTAGAGAGAGGGATGGGAGAAAAAAACAAGAAATTAGGATAGAGAGAGATAAAAGGGAAAGAAAGGAGAACAAAGAGAAAGAGTGGTACATCTTAAAATGTACCATAAGGGGTTTAATACAGTACGAGTGGAAGGGACTCAGGGAACGCTAAATGTCCGTGGGTTAGGGGCGCAAATTACTTGTATTGCCTTGGCTGCTGACCCCACCCTACGAAAATAATTTTACTGTTAGGGGTCCCCACAACTTGGGACATTGTATCAAGGGGTCACAGCACTAGATAGGTTGAGAACCACTGATTTAACAGAACATGTTTAGCAGGGATTATAATTATAATAGCATTTTATTTTTCTTTCAGTTGCAAAATGCACTGCATATTGGTGTGGCCACTGGGGATGGGGAAAGAAAACTCTGTGTAACCTCCCAGATGTGTGACTTGTTGGAGCTTACACAGGGCAACTGACTACTTCCCTACCCTCATGTGACAATGCAAGGTCAATCATGGGACACCCGCACTGTACTTTAACCATGTGTCCTCCAGGGCAATTTTTAATTGTTGTTAAAATCTGTGTTTTTAGGTAGAAATTACTTTAAACCCCCAAACAATTATATAAAAAATGGTGTCGTTGTAGTGTAGTATATAATAAAATGGTGACAGTTGCAATTTTTATTTTGCGCAATATTTTGCAGCTAATTATCAAAAGCATATCTTCAAGAAAAAAATATACTAAAATGAATTTTAGGGACACCAATCACATTATATCCATTTTTTTGGTAGACTATAAAAGATGGTGTTGCATCAAGTAAATAGATGACAAACATGTCAAGCCTTAACATTGCATGCACACATGAAATTGAAAAAAACTTGTATCCAAAAATCAGTTTAGAGTTAACCATCATTTATGGCCCTAGAAATATTGCTGTCACCCTGACATTTGTAGCGATAGCTCACAGGTGTAGCACAATTTATCTTTAAATGTACATGCACGCCCTACATCACACGTTTGCAATTGGGTGTGTACGGGGAAGTGATGGGGTTGCTTTTATTTTCAGTTTTTGCAGTAAAAGGGGATATTGAATGGGTTAAAGGGGGTAAACAAATAATAGGTACAATATCATATGTGAAATTTGAGGCTGTCACAAGGCAAAGTCAGCCATACAGCGACAGGTACAATAAGAGAAAAAGAACATCCAATGTAGTTCCTTACCTCTGACTCAATTATAGCAGCATGTAAACAAGTGTTCAGAGAATAGTGCAATGCATTGTGTTCTTGAAGAGCACACATTTCTATGTCGATTTTATGTACAGTATCTCACAAAAGTGAGCACACCCCTCACATTTTTGTAAATATTTTATTATATCCTTTCATGTGAGGAAATGACACTTTGCTACAATGTAAAGTAGTGAGTGTACAGCTTGTATAACAGTGTAAATTTGCTGTCCCCTCAAAATAACTCAACACACAGACATTAATGTCTAGACCGCTGGCAACAAAAGTGAGTACACCCCAAAGTGAAAATGCCCAAATTGTGCCCAAAGTGTCAATATTTTGTGTTGCCACCATTATTTTCCAGCACTGCCTTAACCCTCTTGGGCATGGAGTTCACCGGAGCTTCACAGGTTGCCACTGGAGTCCTCTTCCACTCCTCCATGACAACATCACGTAGTTGGTGGATGTTAGAGACCTTGCACTCCTCCACCTTCCATTTCAGGATGCCCCACAGATGCTCAACAGGGTTTAGGTCTGGAGTCAAGCTTGGCCGTCCATCACCTTTACCCCCAGCTTCTTTAGCAAGACAGTGGTCATCTTGGAGGTTTATCTTGGTCTCATCAGACCACAGGACATGGTTCCAGTAATCCATGTCCTTAGTCTGCTTGTCTTCAGCAAACTGCGGGCTTTCTTGTGCATCATCTTTAGAAGAGGCTTCCAAATTGTGCATCATCTTTAGAAGAGGCTTCCTTCTGGAACGACAGCCATACAGACCAATTTGATGTAGTGTGCAGCGTATGGTCTGAGCACTGACAGGCTGCCCCCCACCCCTTCAACCTATGCAGCAATGTTGGCAGCACCCATACAACCATTTCCCAAAGACAACCTCAGGCTATGACGCTGAGCATGTGCACTCAACTTCTTTGGTTGACCATGGCGAGGCCTGTTCTGAGTGGAACCTGTCCTGCTAAACCACTGTATGGTCTTGGTCACTGTACTACAGCTCAGTTTCAGGGTCTTGGCAAGCTTCTTAAAGCCTAGGCCATCTTCATGTAGAGCAACAATTCTTTTTTTCAGATCCTCAGAGAGTTCTTTGCCATGAGGTGCCTTGTTGAGCTTCCAGTGAGCAGTATGAGAGCGTGAGAGCGATAACACCAAATTTAAAAGAACAAAATATTACAGAGCACATGTGCAAAAATGACTTTTACCTCTTGCAAGGCTATTTAAAACACCTGAACATTTTCAAAAAATATGGGGATTTAGTCAAAGCAAATGGTGCTTAAGCCCACTTACTGTGTCATAGTACCACATTATCAGTGGGTCCTACGCTATCCATAGAATGGAAGATTCTGCTTCTCTAAACCATAGGAGAAATACACTCCTCTATATGGGTGAACTAAAGGACTCCCCCTTTAACACAGGTGGACACTAATAAGAGGCAATGATGAGAGTGGGGTTCTCCAGCCCAAAAAGATTTGGTCAGAATCCATACAATAGACAAAGATTTGGGGGGCACCCCCCCAAATCTTTCTTTGTCTAACACCAAATTTAACACACCTGCTCCCCATTCACACCTGAGACCTTGTAACACTAACGCGTCACATGAACCCGAGGAGGGAAAATGTCTAATTGGGCCCAATTTGGACATTTTCACTTAGGGGTGTACTCACTTTTGTTGGCAGCAGTTTAGACACTAATGGCTGTGTGTTGAGTTATTTTGAGGGGACATCAAATTTACACTGTTATACAAGCTGTACACTCACTAACTTTACTTTTTAGCAAAGTGTCATTTCTTCAGTGTTGTCACATGAAAAGATATAATAAAATATTTACAAAAATGTGAGGGTTGTACTCACTTTTGTGAGATACTGTAAAAGAAAATAACAACAAAATAGCAAGCGCATTTCTCAATGTTGAAGCCCCATTCCTTCAGGAATGACACTCCAATGCATCGGCACTGCATCACATATTATGGCATTGGAAGTCTATTAAACTTAGAGACTGACTCTGTGCTCTACCACTACTTAGTGTCAAACGTAAACAGTGCATCAAATATAAAGTTAATACATTTAACATGACTGAGTTTGACATGTTTTTTTGTCCTGAAATAAATCATCTAAAATAAAATAAACTGAGTGCAATCAGCACAACAGGAAAACAGTTCTTGAAGACTTTTTTTCTTTTTTTCCTTAGCCACAGGCCCATGACTAGGATCCTTTTAAAAACAGGCAATGTTAAAAAAAGGAACAACCACAAACTTTTCTTTTTAAAGTGATACTAACCCCTTGTTGCTGACATAACACAAATATGTGGTCCCACTGCACTGGGCTTTTTGCTGTGGGGCTGCATAATTGAGTACCTCCCTTTGTACTGGGAGCACCGGGCCCCGTTCTAATGATCGGAACCCGGAACGTCTGATTCCTGTTTACCTGGTTGTTGTGACATTGTGAAGCCCGTCCCCGTGTTTTCTGTCTCTGTGAATAGACATGAAAGATACATGGGGGGTTGATTTACTGAAGGCAAATCCACTTTGCACTACAAGTGCACTTGGGAGTGCAGTCACTCTGAGGGGGACATGCAAGGAAAATAAAAAAACAGCATTTGTGCTTGTATATGATTGGATGATAAATTCAGCAGAGCTTCCCCTCATTTCAAATCTTCCCCTCAGATCTAAAGCAACTGCACTTCCAAGTGCACTTGTAGTGCTAAGTGGATTTGCCTTTAGTAAATCAACCCCATTGCATCTTTCTCTGTCCTTGCAGAGATAGAAAAAAAAAAAAGTGTGTAGAAAAAAAAAATATAATAATTTAAAAAATAAAAGAATAAAAAAAAAAAAAAAAAAACCTAGATCAAGGTTTGAACTAGGTCAATGCCAGGGTTAGTGTTTGGGTCAAGGTCAGGGTCACATTTCAAGGTCAATGCCAGGGTCAAAGGTCAGGGTCAGCTTTTTTTGGACAGGATTTTTCTTTTTTAAGTGTCAGCAAAGTGCGCACTATTGTTTCTGGGCTGTACTGAGGATACATACGACTAACTAACATGCACATATGTGGTATCCGTCCGATCATCAGGAGCAGGAGAATAAGGTTGTTCTTTTATTTTTGTTGTTGTTTTTTACTATTTTGGGCCAGTTTTCCTTTGATAACAAAAAATAAGGAGCCATCCATTACTATTTACCACCAAATAAAAGCACACTTTGACCTGAAAAAAAAACAAGGTATAATTCACCTGGATGCGCAAAGTAGATGTGATGACATGTACAGTTTTACTAACACATTTCAAAGTTGCAAAATTGGGCTTAGGCATTAAGATTTGTTTTACTCTTAGGCGCAAAGGGGTTAAAGGCAATTTTTAAAAATAACAAACGTGTTATACTTACCTGCTCTGTGCAGTGGTTTTGCACAGAGCATCACTGATCCTCCTCTTTTCAAGTCCCCCACCAGTGCTCCTGGCCCCTCCCTCCTGCCGAGTGCCCCCAGAGCAAGCAGCTTGCAATGGGGGTACCCAAGGAGGCTCGCTCCTGAGCTGCTGCTCTGTGTGCCCATTCACACACAGAGTCTGGGCTCAGCCCGCCCCTCTCTCTCCTCATTGGCTGTGATTGACAGCCAATGGTTCCCGCTGCGGTCTCAGGCAATGAAGAGGGAAAGTCCCCAGAGAGCTGAGGCTCTTGTGCACATCGCTGGATCGCAATGGGGCTCAAATAAGTATTAGGGGGGACTGGGGGGTTGCTGCACAGAGAAGATTTTTTACCTTCATGCATAGAATGCGTGAAGGTAAAAACCCTTGAGCCTTTAGAACCACTTTAAGGAAAGCAAAAGTAAAGTTCAGTCGGCTGCAACAAAGACAGAATCCTGTTTTGCCAATCCCATCTCACAACCCCAGAGCTTTCACCTTCTTGCAGCAACACGCTCTCTCCTGTCTTCATTGATTTTCTGGTTCAGGCCCCTCTACCTCTGACGTGGAAGTAGCCGATTATACTTTGGTCAGGGCAGGTGGGTCTGTGGTACTCATTTTCCTGATGCCCTAAATATATATTTAAAACATTTTTTTAGTCAAGCTGTGTGAATGAGAGAGCATAGCAAATAAAAAGAAGGGCTTTCTCAAATTTTACTGAAAAAGTGAAAATATACTTTAAGGAAATTGATTCTGCTGTGATTAAATCAGCGCAGCACTGGGCCAAAATAAATATCTTCAGAATTTGTGACAATTACAAATGGAAAAAACTGTAAACGATTGCAAATATTTTTGTTTCTTCTCTTATAAATAGGACCCATAAAATGTGCAGTATATTGTAAATGTTAAAATACAGTACTAGTAAAAAATATGTGTCGATAAAAGTTGATGATTGTGCTAATAATTTATTTTTACTCAAAAAACCCCTTTTCCACTTAGAATGGCTATCACTGACATTATCAGTGGAGTAAGTCAGGAATAACAGCTACCTGAGTGTATAAATATAAATTTGATCAAATGTGTGCAATTTGTGATGCAAACATTTGGTGTAAGAAGTGATTCCACTGTAATATATTACCACTGGTGAAGAAATAACATCATCCACCATGGTTTCAGGCTGACCAGAAATTGTTGTGTTTTCACAGTTTGAATGTGGTCAGTCGCAACAGCAATTTAAAATCAAGTATGACAAACTGGGAAGGTTGTCCATACATGTGTTTCTAATGTTGTAGAAATTTGTTGTTTCCATATTCTGTTCCCTCATCTTAAGTCAAATGATATCTTTTTGACATGGAAAAGTTTGTAAGAACATAGTTTGCATTAAACAGTTGTCAGCACGTCTGATGACCCCCACGGTTTCCCCACTCAGCTGTGCTGATAGCTATTACTTGCAGATTGTATATTGTCATGCCGGAAGAGACTTTATTACCAGTACATGAGTGGAAGAAAGAAGATGTCAAATAAAGAGGCTAAGGCATCTGGCTGGAATAATGATTTTTCTTTTTTACATTTTCCATAGTATGCAATATAAAAGTGATCATATTTATTGCATGAGATATGGGTATTGGGATGAAGGTTCCTAAAATTATTTTAATTCATTAATTTTATCCTCAGATCATATGGCATCTACATACAGCCGAATCAAGGTGATCACCTTGGGTAGCACCATGCACACATAACTTTGTTGAAGAAGCCAACTTTGTTCCAGAAAATATATATTTTAGAAAGAAATCCCACATATGTGACCAAGTGCCAGTAGCAGCTACACATTTACAAGAAGATATAGCATTAAAAGGGTTCATATTATGAAGCATTTGAGGTATGCCACACAAGTTCTTTGTTTTCATTGTCCCTTTCCTCTCTGCCTCAGATCATCTCTTTCTATGACATAAAGAACAGCGTGTACTTTCCTTGGGAATATACCCGGGCGGACTGTACCATATCCCGAGAAGAGTACAGAGAGCCAGTGGAGAGCGGCCATCCAATCACAATCCCCCTGATGAAGACACGTGATTCCTGTGTCGAACGCGCGTAGGGGAGGGGCCAGGACAGAGCGAGAGATTGTGTATCTGCCAGAGATGAGACGCATACCATACTCTTTTACCGGTTCATTGATTGTACGCTTCAATTAGAGCGGTGCACTGACGCACCCTAAGATTGTGAGTACCCCTTTAGGGGAGTGTATTTTATACTGATTTAATACATTTTAAAAATGATATCACACCATTGAGCATTTTTTTTTCTCATATATCTTTGCATACCGCATTGGAACCTGGGATTCCGTGACCTGCACTGAGCCCTGGGGTGGTTCAAAGGCGTGATTTGACTTAGTGTAGCAGCTGAGTCACACACCCTGAGGTGAGCATATTACCTGGGGGGGCCACTGAATTGCACCAAAGCATGGTTTGCTGCACAAAGAAAGTTATGAGCATGATGGAAAATAACATCATTGGACACTAAAGCACTTTTTTTTACATTGATTCACAAATCACTTATAATATTGTTTTATTGAGAACTGTTTTCTTCTTGTGTATTGTGTGGCACTAAGCACTTTTGAAATCATTTTATTAACAACAATTTTATTAACAATATTTTTATTTATTCACTTTAGCATGCTTGTTTGAATTGATCATGTATATTGCACCTTAGTGTACATTTGAATTGATCATGTATATTGCACCTTAGTGTGCTTACCATATATACATTTATTCTGATTTATGCTTTAATACATAGAAGTTTGTTCAATATTATTATCACAATATTAACATTTATTATTGTATTCATTATTTTTATGTTTCACCCAGTGGGGGTATCTATTACATAGATATATTTAGGTTTTCTTATGTCTATGGACACACACATATTTTGATTTATTGTTTAGCACAATATAGCACACTCTAGCGCAGCGTATTTTCTTTTGCTTTTTCTGTTTTGCACGATATATGAAACGTGTTCAACGCATGCAGCTGAGTAGTGATATTATTTAAGCATAAGGCACATTGCGGCTCGCACGATTCTTTTTTTTTTTCAAAAGTTTTTTGTTTATAGCGCAAAAAATAAAAACCGCAGAGGTGATCAAAAGAAAGCTCTATTTGTGGAAAAAAAGGACGTGACCAACCCCCACATCTCTATCCCCTCAAAAATCAGCGCGTTTCAGGAGTTTGGTGTAGTAAGCAATTTTAAAGTTAATTATGATAAGACTGAGGCCTTGAATATCTCTTTGCCCCACCCTGCTGTATCTACTGTAGACTTTGAAGCAACTTTAAGTTTAAATGGCAACACAAAGCCATAAAATATTTAGGTGTCCAAATTTCCTATCATCTATCTGCCCTGACAGACCTTAACTATACCCCTCTCTTACGCACCATTCGCGACTGTCTAAACTCTTACGATAAGCCTCTCATTTCCTGGTTTGGCCGTATAAATGTAATCAAAATGGATATTTAGCCAAAACTCTTGTACATGTTATAAGCTGTCCCTCTCCCCCCCGCCCCCAGCATTCTTTCACTCTATTCCTTAAACTATTCGCTCCTACATCTGGTGTAATAAGAAACCAAGGATTAGCCAGTCTACGCTTTCTTTACCTAAATGTCGAGTAGGGGTGGCCTTGCCTCACATTACCCACATTCTCAGGCGGTGTCCCTGCTTCACATACTGGACTGGTACCATAGTAGATCGTACATATTGTGGACTCAAGTTGAAGATGCCCACTTTCTCCTGACCTTACTTATTTAGTTTTGACTGAACCTAGTCACAGGCCTCCAAAGGACCTTTTATCGATTCTCACTGGTGCTACCTTGCATATATGGGACTGGTAGTTGAGTAGGGGGCTGCTCTCATCGAGACTGATCCCCTTGACCCCTTGTTTGGTACTGCTTCTTTTACCCCAACCATTACTAGATCTAAATTTCTTTCTTGGTGGAAAAATTATAACCCTCTACTATGCCATATCTTGTGTGGTGGAACATTGGTTCCGCTTTTCCAAATTGCCACAATCCACAGAGTGCTTGGCTGGAATATACACAGCTAAAATATTTTCTTAAAGCATAAACTAAAAAAAAAATATTGATCCTGTTCCTTTAAAGCATGTTATACAACACAGTGCTTGTGCTTTGTAATTTGGCCCCCTGTATCACCTGAAATACCCGGCTGATCCTGCTTGGTTCTGCCCTCCCCCTGTAAACTGACCACGGTTTATCTAGGTGCTGAGCCCTGACACCATGGTCAGTTTACGTGCCTCAGTTATCCGCAGCTCTCCTGTCTCTCCACTGTCCTCACCCCTTCCCTCCCTGCCTGTCTGCTCATGTGGCAGTGCCCACACCCTCCCCTCCTGCTGCTGAAATAACATGTATGGTTTTATATAATCATCTGTGTCTTGTTATCCTAGGTGCTTCTGTGTCTGTGTTTTATTTAAAAAATGTCTGCTATACCTTATTTCAAAAGCCGCTCGACGCTCACGTGACCAGTCGGCTCACTCCTCCTCTCTTCCCGATTGACGTCGGCTCTAGCTGTCAGATCAAGAGGGGAAAGAAACGACCGGTCATGTGAGCACCAAGCGGTGCTCGGAAATAAGGTAAAACAGGCATTTTTTAAAATAAAACATATAACAAGACACAGAGATAATATAAAATGTCTCAGTGGGTTAACAACCACTTTAAACAGTACTCCTCTCAGAATGTTCTGACTAGACTTCTCCCAGTCCTCCAGACCTGACCAACCACATTCACAGCTATATCAAATCTTATTGCAGGAATCCTATCCGAACTCACCCTTATATCTATCCAAATAGGAGCAGGAATTGAATATACCGGCAGATGAACTGGAGTGGCCTAAAGTATTTGGGCTATCCTATAAGCTTTCCATTGCCAAGAACAAAATCATCGTATATTCGCCAGGTGGTATTTCTGCCCCTTCATTCTTCATAAAATTGATCCTACCATCCCTGACCTATGTTGCCATTCTTCACAGGCTTCTGGCACTATGACTCATATCTGGGGCACTGGCCCACATATTGCCCCTTTTTAGGAAAAGATTTTACAATTGTTTGCTGACCTGGTGGGTGATACATACCCCAGCCAGCCCCAGCTCACAGTTTTGTCCTTGGTGCCGGGCTCCTATAAACAGATCAAAAAGTGTCTGATTATATTTTTCTTGACCGGAGCTCAGTCTGTTAATGCTAGATGCTAGCGCTAATCTTATCCACCAACCTTGGCCATTTGAAATTAATCAAATTGAATACTTGGAGAATATGATAGTTTGGGACAAATATAAATCTGACTCTCATAATCTCATTTGGACTGTCTGGAACCATTTCCGATATTCACCTACTTTTGATACATTTACCTCTGCTGTGCTTTAACCTGGTGGGCTGTTTCGGGATCCTCTCATCAGCTTATGTCACCTCCTGTTGTCTCTATAAATATCCATGGCCTTTCTTCCCCTCTCCCTCTGAGCTGATCACATGCACCCTCCCAAGAAAAGAAAAAAACTCTGTAGCAATACACCTCTAGCAATACAAACTGTGCATGTGCAGAGTGACTCCAAAGGCTCTGTCTTATCAGGAGATGGATTAAGGACTGTGGAAGAAGGGGAGGATCAGAGAAGACAGGATCAAAAAGCCTATTTACACAATGCGGATGATTAACCTCTTAGGTTCCACAGTGAGTATAATAAGCATGCTTTACTGCATATACATGTAGCCAGGAGCTGGCTATTATGCTTGCCATTCCAGGACTGTGTACAGCATTAATTAATGTGGGGTTGTCTCCCTCTAGTGTTGGCTTGGACTCTATGTGTCACTTCCTTTCAGACTAAACTTAAAGCAGAGCAAAGCATTGTGGGATGTGCAGTTCAGAATGCTGAGGTTTCAATTCCAGTGGGACTGGCCTGAACTACTACTACCAGAATGCTGAGAAGACAGAACAGACTGCAGGGAGAGGATATAAAAGGACTCACTTTTGTTGCAAGTGGTTTAGACATTAATGTCTGTGTGTTGAGTTATTCTGAGGGGACAGCAAATTTACACTATTATACAAGCTGTACACTCACTACTTTACATTGTAGCAAAGTGTCATTTTTTTCAGTGTTGTCACATGAAAAGATATAATAAAATATTTACAAAAACGTGAGGGGTGTACTCACTTTTGTGAGATACTGTGTGATCAGGCTCCTCTGACCCGTTTGCATGTTACTGACATGATATCACATTTATTGTTATGTTTTATTGTGACTGCAAAATCAATGAAAATTAAACATGAAAAATATGATTCAATGTAATGACAGTTTCTTCATTCACTAACCAGTGTTATAATTAATTTATTAAGAATATTAGTAATAATGCAGCCAGTGATTTATGGGCCATTCCTTACCTGCATAAGGATGTGCTGTACAATTCATCATCTCGGGTGATGGCTTTTCCCTTTGCTCCTGCAACATGTATCATATTCAGTAACAGGCATGCAGCCACCTCTAGGGTAAAAACACCATCTATCATCTGTCACTTCATGATCTCTACAACAGATTCCAAGGGGAGAAGGAAGAAGGTATATTTATTAGCCTGGTACTGTTGGGTAAACTGAGTAACAGAAAGGAAGTGGAGGGATTTAAGACATTCTAAAAGTTGATGAGATATCCAAGGTATGAGATTTGGTTGCCATTTTTCTCTTTTTTAAAAACATATTTTCAACTGTGTTGAAATTGATTCTGTCTTCTTATATTTCACATTTCCTTGTAACATAGTTTTTACAGAACGAGTATGAAAAAATCATCAGGAGTTCCACCAACACACAAATTCTGTGTCTGCATTTCATGGAGGAATGAGAAATAGAAGGTGAACTCTTTACAATAGGGACACAGGGATACAATGTATACACTAGTGCAGAAAGCAGTAATAATGCGTTACCTAGTGCTAAGCTAAAACTAGCTTTGCAGGGGTGCTTTGAGTGGGGTCCCTAGAGAAGGGTTATATTTCTATTGACCCATTATTACATGTTGTGATTTATTACAGCATCCCAGGAAAATAATTCTGAAATCTTCCTGGTCTTGAGTCTAATGCCGTGTACTCACGACCGGACTTTTCGACCGAACTGGTCCGTCGGACAATTCGATCGTCTGTGGTCTTCATCTGACCTTTTCTGTCGAAAAATCTGTCGGACTTTAGAAGTAGAACATGTTTCAAATCTTTCCGACGGACTCAAGTCCGATTGAAAAATCAGTTCGCCTGTATGCTAGTCCGATGGACAAAAAAGGATGCAAGGGCAGCTATTGGCTACTGGCTATGAACTTCCCTATTCTAGTCCGGTCATACGTCATCACGTTCTAAACGAACGGACTTTGGTGTGATCGTGTGTAGGCAAGTCCGCTTCGTTGGAACTCCGTCGAAAAGTCCTTCGGAGTTCAGTCTGATGAATAGACCGGTCGTGTGTACACAGCATAAGGCCACATAAAAACAGGTAGCCCCAGTTACCCAGAAAATGCAAGGAATACCTGGAATAAACATTGGTACTGGCAACTCTGGCATGCAATTATTTTATTTGGCGATATGAATGAGGCAAAAATCTAAATATCTGCCTTTTTCTAGAACACAATCTCTCCTATTATGATTGCTTTTCTGACACTTCTGTTTCTTACCTGTGACCAAGGGTGGATTCTTTGTCATAAAGAGACACAAATAGGCCATGTATTGCAATTGTCAATTTTGGACTTTGCTTTAAGTGGAAATAACATTTGATATACATTTAGGGATCTGTTTATAAAAAAATGCTGTGGAAATGTCTCAGCATTCTCACAAACCTCACAAATAATCCCCGTAATGTGCCTAAAATGTTTATTTTGTATGATCATCAGCTCTATTGAGTGGTCATAATGTGCTATTTTCCTGAAACACCTCAATCAGGAAAATACTGCTTTATGGCCATTAGAGGGAGCTGACGGTCATAGGAAATTAACATATAAGACATACTATATTTATACATACTTTAATGGCATCCAAGTCTTAGTCCATAGGGTTCAATATTGAGTTGGCCCACCCTTTGCAGCGTTAACAGCTTCGACTGTTCTGGGAAGGCTGTCCACAAGGTTTAGGAGTGTGTCTATCGGAATGTTTGACCATTCCTCCAGAAGCGCATATGTGAGGTTCAGGCACTGATGTGGATGAGAAGGCCTGGCTCACAGTCTCCGCTCTAATTTATCCCAAAGGTGTTCTATCAGGTTGAGGTCAGGACTCTGTGCAGGCCAGTCAAGTTCCTCCACCCCAAACTCGCTCATCCATGTCTTTGTTCATGTTGGAACAGAAGGGGCCATCCCCAAACTGTTCCCACAAAGTTGGAAGCATTAAATTGTCCAAATATACCTTATGTCATATGTCAATCATTACCAGAGACACTCTCCTAAACCTTGTGGACAGCCTTCCCAGAAGAGTTGAAGCTGTTATAGATGCTGTTATAGATGCAAAGGGTGGGCCAACGCAATATTGAACCCTACAGACTAAGACTGGGATGCCATTAAAGTTCATGGGCGTGTAAAGGCAGGTGTCAGACAATCCGACCGTGTGTGGGCTCCATCAGACCTGCAGCGGACTTTTTCGGTCGAAAATCTGACGGACTTTAGATTTGGAACATGTTTCAAATTTGTCTGACGGACTCGAGTCCGGTCGAAAAATCTGCTCGTCTGTATGCTAGTCCGACGGACGAAAACCAACGCTAGGGCAGCTATTGGCTACTGGCTATGAACTTCCTTATTTTAGTCCGGTCGTACATCATCGCGAACGAATCCGTCGGACTTTGGTGTGATCGTGTTTAGGCAAGTCCGTTCGTTAGAAAGTCTGTCGGAAGTCGGTCAAAAATCCGTCGGAAAGACTGTCGGACCTTTGTTGCCGAAAAGTCCGCCCGTGTGTACAGGGCATTCGTTTCTTGTCTATCACACAGCTCTAATAGGTGTAATACTCAGGGCTTTTTTTCAGCTGGAACTTGGTGGAACTCAGTTCCACTACCTTTGGCTCAGGCCCTCTGCTCCCTGCTCACCACTATCATTTGTAAACACAGAAATCCGGCTTCTGTGTTTACAAGTGACAGCTTGTCTCCCAACGGCTCCCACAGATCTGATCTCCCGAGAGGCTCTCAATGAGTGCAGGATCGGGACAAGGGAGTTGCAGGTGCCCCTTGTCCCACACCCACACTGGATGATCTTCCTGCAAGTTAGAGAGGTGAAGCCACCTACAGTGTGCAAGTAGGTACTGGAGCTGGATGGGTGCTTCAGCTTAATACAGCAACAAAAATAAGATATGTGGAATATGGTGGAGCTTTTAAGGAGGGGGGTGGAGGCAGTGGAGGGGGGATGGCATGCAGAGGTCAGAGCTGAAGAGGGGTGATATGTGAATGGGGCATGCAGAGGTAAGCAGCTGTGGAAGAAGGCTAAACTCTGCACTCTGTACGTAGCACACTCCTGAACTCTGCACTCTGTACGTAGCACACTCCTGAACTCTGCACTCTGTACGTAGCACACTCCTGAACTCTGCACTCTGTACGTAGCACACTCCTGAACTCTGCACTCTGTACGTAGCACACTCCTGAACTCTGCACTCTGTACGTAGCACACTCCTGAACTCTGCACTATGTACGTAGCACACTCCTGAACTCTGCACTATGTACGTAGCACACTCCTGGACTCTGCACTACTGTATGTACGTAGCACACTCCTGAATTTCTCTATGCAACCCCCAAACTCTGCATGCCATACGTAATTCACTCCTGTTAATGCCCCTTTAAGACCCTCCTGGTGAAATTTGACCACACCCAGTATTTGATGTGGTCTGGAGGGGTCTGTGTGTGTGTGTGTGTGTGCGGGGGGGGGGGGGGGGGGTTAGGGGGTCCTGGTTGAGTTCCTGCACCTATTTTCTGAGAAAAAAAGCCCTGGTAATACTACATTAGCCACTGAGCCAAAACAAACATGCAGCCTATTACAGGATCCTTTTAATACAAGGTCATAAGGAAGCTTGATCTCTTACTAGCATAGCTATGCCCAGAATGTCATGGCCTCAGTACAGTCTTCATTGTCTCTGTCTATGCTACATGTCATGACAAGAAACAGAGATCACTAGCACAGTTGACATAGCTCAATTCTTCACTCCTGTCATTTATCGGAACGTCACTCCTATATAACAACTATACCTATACCAGGATCTTTTCCTTTATATTCCTTGGAATACAATTTAAGAATATTAAAGATATACAGTGAGGACGGAAAGTATTTAGACCCCCTTAAATTGGGGGTGGATTTAACCTAAGTATTCAGACCCTTTGCTGTGACACTCATATATTTAACTCAGGTGCTGTCCATTTCTTCTGATCATCCTTGAGATGGTTCTACACCTTCATTTGAGTCCAGCTGTGTTTGATTATACTGATTGGACTTGATTAGGAAAGCCACACACCTGTCAATATAAGACCTTACAGCTCACAGTGCATGTCAGAGCAAATGAGAATCATGAGGTTAAAGGAACTGCCTGAAGAGCACAGAGACAGAATTTTGGCAAGGCACAGATCTGGCCAAGGTTACAAAAAAATTTCTGATGCACTTAAGGTTCCGAAGAGCACAGTGGCCTCCATAATCCTTAAATGGAAGACGTTTGGGAGGACCAGAACCCTTCCTAGAGCTGGCCGTCTGGCCAAACTGAGCTATCGGGGGAGAAGAGCCTTGGTGAGAGAGGTAAAGAAGAATCCAAAGATCACTGTGGCTGAGCTCCAGCAATGTAGTCGGGAGATGGGAGAAAGTTGTAGAAAGTCAACCATCACTGCAGCTCTCCACCAGTCGGGGCTTTATGGCAGAGTGGCCCGACGGAAGCCTCTCCTCAGTGCAAGACACATGAAAGCCCGCATGGAGTTTGCTAAAAAACACCAGAAGGACATAATAAGAATAATAAGAAGGACAAATAAGATTTTCTGGTCTGATGAGACCAAGATAGAACTTTTTGGCCTTAATTCTAAGCGGTATGTGTGAAGAAAACCAGGCACTGCTCATCACCTGTCCAATGCAGTCCCAACAGTGAAGCATGGTGGTGGCAGCATCATGCTGTGGGGGTGTTTTTCAGCTGCAGGGACAGGACGACTGGTTGCAATTGAGGGAAAGATGAATGCGGCCAAGTACAGGGATGTCCTGGACAAAAACCTTCTCCAGAGTGCTCTGGACCTCAGACTGGGCCGAAGGTTTACCTTCCAACAAGACAATGACCCTAAGCACACAGCTTAACCGGTTCGATACAGGGCATTTTCACCCCCTTCCTTCCCAGGCCAATTTTTAGTTTTCAGCGCTGTCGCACTTTAAACGACAATTGCGCGGTCGTGCAACGTTGTACCCAAAAAAAATTGACGTCCTTTTTTCCCCACAAATAGAGCTTTCTTTTGGTGGTATTTGATCGCCTCTGCGGTTTTTATTTTTTGCGCTATAAACAAAAGAAGAGCGACAATTTTGAAAAAAACACAATATTTTTTACTTTTTTCTATAATTTAATAAATAAATAAACAAATTTTTTCCTCAGTTTAGGCCGATATGTATTCTTCTACATATTTTTGGTAAAAATATCGCAATAAGCGTATATTGATTGGTTTGCGCAAAAGTTATAGCGTCTACAAAATACGGGATAGATTTATGGCATTTTAAAAAAATATATATTTATTTATTTTTTTAGCGGCGATCGCGATTTTTTTTCGTGACTGCGACATTATGGCGGACACATCGGACACTTTTGACACATTTTTGGGACCATTCACATTTATACAGCGATCAATGCTATAAAATTGCATTGATTACTGTGTAAATGTGACAGGCAGTGAAGGGGTTAACCACTAGGGGGCGGGGAGGGGTTAATATGTTTCCTAGGGAATGATTCTAACTGTAGGGGGAGGGGACGTACAAGGGGAGGAGACCGATCAGTGTTCCTTCGTTCTGAGAACACAGATCGCTCTCCTCTCACCTGACAGGCTGTGGATCTGTGTGTTTACACACACAGATCCATGGTCCGGCCCGGTTAAGGGGCAATCGCATGTGCCTGGCGGACATCGCGACCGCCGGGCACACGCACCGGGTCCCGAGCAACGCGGCGCGCGCGCACATGCCCCCTAGACAGCCGGGAATCCCAGGACGTCATGTGTCTATGGCTGGGTAGGGAAGTGGTTAAATAATGAAGGAGTGGCTTCACAACAACTCTGTGACTGTTCTTGAATGGCCCAGCCAGAGCCCTGACTTAGACCCAATTGAGCATCTCTGGAGAGACCTAAAAATGGCTGTCCACAAACATTTACCATCCAACCTGACAGAACTGGAGAAGATCTGCAAGGAGGAATGGCAGAGGATCCCCAAATCCAGGTGTGAAAAACTTGTTGCATCTTTCCCAAAAAGACTCATGGCTGTATTAGATCAAAAGGGTGCTTCTACTAAATACTGAGCAAAGGGTCTGAATACTTAGAACCATGTGATATTTCAGTTTTTCTTTTTTAATAAATCTGCAAAAATGTCAACAATTCTGTGTTTTTCTGTCAATATGGGGTGCTGTGTGTACATTAATGAGGAAAAAAATGAACTTAAATGATTTTAGCAAATGGCTGCAATATAACAAAGAGTGAAAAATGTAAGGGGGTCTGAATACTTTCCGTCCCCACTATATATATATATATATGTGTGTGTGTGTGTGTGTGTGTGTGTGTGTGTGTGTATGTGTATATATATATATATATATATATATATATATATATATATAGTATTCCACAAAAGCGAGTGTAAATATTTTATTATATCTTTTTATGTGAAACACTGAAGGAATGACACAAAATGTGAGGGGTGTACTCACTTTGGTGAGATACTGTATATTATTTTTTTTTTTCATTTATTTAAATAAGTATATTATCTAGGTCTACAAAACTCGGTTTCTCTATCGTCTAAGGTCCAAACAGTAGATTTAATCGTTGGGGTGTCACCACTGGTATCTTTCATTGTAGGATAGTTAGTGTCCAGCAAAGGAACAGAGTATAGAAAATATCTTCTCATCCCACACTCATTTCTGCAGATTTCATCTCCAGTGTATGCTATTGGTACTGTACTTAAACTACTTTAGCATTTAAAAAACACTACAATGAACATAGAAAGGGATTACAATAAGCCAGTACCATCTGCATTGTCAGTACTGGCATTACCCCATCAGACACCAACTACCTACAAGTGAATCGTCCCTTGTGAAAGGAAAGACAGCTGTACAGCTTTGACCAATTGAGCTATCTCCCTGGTTTACTACAGCAGAATTATGCTTGTAGCTAGGCCCCTTGGACATGTCACAAAGCCCTAGGTTCCTGCCTGGTTTGCATTGTAGATGATCCAGCTATGCCCCAGATATAGATTTACCTTCGTCTGACAGATGCAGATGGTCAGAGCCATGATTTATGCCCTTGTGCTTCATGCTGTCCCATACATGGGCTAGGATATGCTACAGATATTACTGGAGGCATCTCTGAAAATTGTCCCCATTCATCTCGATTGCAGGTGCCACTACATGCACATTTTAGCAGTTTAAAGAAATCTAGAAAAGATGCAAACAAAGCCTCATCTCTGAGCATACTGCAGCTTAGGTAAAGGTATGTCTCCCCCTGACGCTGGATCCCTTGGAAGAGTGGGCTCCCTTTGGCTGCCACAATCACTGTTACTGAAGAACTGTAACCTAAAAAAAGACATGCCTGCCTAAGAACATCATCCCTGTATCATTGAACTACATCAATTCCAAGCAACCATCCTACACATTGGCAGCTCTGTTCAAACTACCCCTCTCATTTTGGGTAACACTCTTCCACACAGGATGTGATTCTTACCTAGTTCAATAATGCAGCTTAGGGTCTTAAAGTGGAACTTTACCCATATCAACTTGATAAAAAAAATAATCTTCTTTAGCAAGGAACATTTTTTTTTTTACATTTCAAATTAATAATTATGCTGCCAAAGTTAGTGTGTGCTGCAAATTGTCTCCAGAGCATTGCTCCTGTTTCTTCTTGCTGGAGGCTGCCATTTTCCTTAAAACGGAGCTACACCCAAAGGGGGAAGCTCTGCTTGTTTGCTTCTTCGCTGCCACATTTGGCACCTTTCGGGGGGAGGGGGGAGCGGAACACCTGTCAAAACCAGGTATTCACTCCCACTTCCGTTTAAGATCACTGCAACTTTGTATGGCGATCTACAAAACTCCCAGCCCCTCCTTTTGCCCCCTGCTTCCTTCTGGCCGACACACAGCGGGACCATTTAGAAAGTGCAGCGCAAACCGTGCATGCGCAGTAGGAAACAGGCTGTGAAGCCGCAAGGCTTCAATTGCTGTTTCCCTTAGTGAAGATGCCAGAGCTTGCACCTAGAACCGATGGAAGGATTGGCTTGGGGTGCCGACATTGAGGGCTCCCTGGACAGGTAAGTGTCCTTATATTAAAAGCCAGCAGTTACAGTATTGGTAGCTGCTGACTTTTAATTTTTTTCCCCAGGCTGGAACTCCTCTTTAAGCTCAGAGCCACTGAACAGCAGTAAATCATAAAGTGGAACTAAACCCATCGATTTAACGTTTAAAAAAAAAAAAGGGTTTAATTTCCGCTTTGACTGTCAACAAATTGACCGCTACAAATTCAGTAGTGTCTAAAAATAAATTTAAGACCCCTTTCACACCCTTTCACACTGCCAGCGCCCAAAAAACATACCAGCGTTTTTTGAGCGCTAGCGGGCTGCTGTCAACCCCTGCTAGTGCCCAAATAAAGGGTTAAAAGCGCCCACAAAGCGCAGCTGCCAAGACGCTTTGTAGGCGCTTCCCATTGATTTCAATGGGATGGGGCGCTTTAGGAGCCGTGTATTCACCGCTCCTAAAGCGCTGCAAAGAAGCTGCTTGCAGGACTTTTTTTGATGCCCTGCCAGTGCAGCGCCTCAGTGTGAAAGCACTCGGGCTTTCACATTGGGATTGCAGATGAGGCTTCTTTCAGGCGCTTTAAAGGCGCTTTTTTTTAACGCTAAAGCGCCTGAAAAACGCCCCAGTGTGAAAGGGGACTTAGGCACTTATTTTTAATGTTTTACATAACTATACCTGCAAAAGGGACTAGCCTCCTTAAGACCCCTTTCACACTGCTGGCGCCCAGGTGTCAGCGGCAAAGCCGTGCTATTTTTAGCGCCGCTTTACCGTCATTTTAGCGGCGCTATTCGGCCACTAGCGGGGCGGTTTTAACCCTTGCTACTGGCGCAAAAAGGGGTTAAATCCATCCCCAGTGCTGACAGTGCTGCCCCATTGATTTCAACGGAAAGGAGCGGTGGAGGAGCAGTGAGTTTACCGCTCCTTCACTGCTCCAAAGAAGCTGCTGGCAGGACTTTTTCTGACACCCTGCCAGCGCAACGCTCCAGTGTGAAAGCCCTTGGGCTTTCTGGAGTGAATGGATCAGCTGTTTTAGGGCGGTTTGCAGGCGCTATTTTTAACGATATAGCGCCTGCAAAAGGCCCCAGTGTGAAAGGGGTCTTAGGGGGAGTTGGGGAAAGCCATCCCATGATTTGACAAAGGACCTAACATTTGCAGAGGGTATAGAAAAGAATTGCCCTTTAAAATAATCACATTTTGTTGCTTTGCAGCCTGAAATAAAGACAGACACAGTTTTTGTTTTATCAAGCTGATGCAACTTATAACAACCAAGTGAAAAACTTAACACCAAAATGTCAAATTTTTTTTTTTAATTCAAGAACAAAATCACTGAGTTGGAAAAAGGATCACCCCCCCTTGTGCCAGTATTTTGTTAAACCACCCAACATCCTTTAGTCTGTTGGGATATGTAACCTTGCAATATTTGCCCGTTCTTCTTTGCAGAATTGCTCAAGTTCAGTTACATTTGATGGTCACCATTTTTGGATTGCAGTCTTCAATTCATTCCACAGATTTTCAGTGGGGTTTAAGTCTGGGCTCTGACTAGGCAATGCAAGGACATTCACCTTTTTCTCCTTCAACCACTGTGTGGTCATTTTTGCTGTGTGCTTAGGATCATTTACATGCTGTTGCCATTGACAACTTTCTGGCAGAGGTCAGCAGATTTTCCTCAAGAATTTGATAGTATTTTGAACCATCCATTCTTCCTTCTCTCCTGACAAGTGCTCCAGTCCCTGCTGCAAAGAAACCCCCATAACAGAATATTACCACCTCCATGCTTTACTGTAAGAATGGTGTTATTTGGATAGTGAGCTGTATTGGATTTCCGCTAGACATATCGTTTGGTGTTGAGGCCAAATATAGGCGGTCCCCTGGTTACAAACATCCGACTTACATACAACTCCTACTTACAAACGGAGGGAGACAACAGGAAGTGAGAGGAAGTCTACCCCTAGGAAGGGAAATTCACTCCTGTAATGCCCTGTACACACGGTCAGACTTTCTGACGGAAAATGTTCTTTGGGAGCTTTTTGTCAGAAATTCCAACCATGTGTAGGCTCCATCGGACATTTTCCATCGGAATTTCTGACACACAAAATTTGAGATCTGGCTCTCAAATTTTCCGACAACAAAATCCGTTGTCGGAAATTCCGATCGTGTGTACACAATTGCGACGCACAAAGTTCCACGCATGCTCGGAATCAAGCAGAAGAGCCACACTGGCTATTGAACTTCATTTTTCTCGGCTCGTCGTACGTGTTGTACGTCACCACGTTCTTGACGTTCGGAATTTCCGACAAGATTTGTGTGACCGTGTGTATGCAAGACAAGTTTGAGCCAACATCCGTCAGAAAAAAAACATGGATTTTGTTGTCGGAAAATCCTTTCGTGTGTACAGGGCATAAGAGTTATCATGGGAAAAAGGTGTCTCCACTGAAGCTTTATCACTAATCCTTGTTTCCAAAACAATCCAAAATCCAATTGTCATTGGGACAGAAAGTGGGCACAGACAGCAAAATAAACATTACAGAGGTATTAACCATTCCCTATGCTATCCAAAAACATAAACTTTTTTCTTTTTGCTGAAGCTACACTTAACAAATTCAACTTAAGAACAAACCTACAGACCTGATCTTGTTTGTAACCCGGGGACCGCCTTTAATTAAATTTGAGTCTCATCTGACCATAACACCTTTTTCCATGTGGCCTCAGAATCTTCAAGGTGGGTTTTGGCAAAGTTCAGTTGTAACTACATGTGGATATTCTTGAGGAGTGGCTTTTTTTTTTTTGCAACCCCTCCATACAAGACACATTTGTGGAGAATTTGTGATATTGTTGTCACATGCACACAATGACCACTCTTTGTCATAAATTCCTGCAACTGTTTCAGAGTTGCTGTAGGCCTCTTGGTAGCCTCTCTGACCAGTTTCCTCCTGGCACTTTCATCCAGTTTGGAGTGACATCCTGATCCAGGGAGGGTCTATGTTGTACCGAATAGCTTTCACTGCTTAATAATAGACTTCACTGCGCTTCTAGGCATTGATAAAGCCTTAGAATTTTTTTTGTATCCATTTCCTGACTTGTGACCGTCCACAACTTTATCCTGGAGCTCTTCTGCCATTACTTTACCTGTAGTTGATTGCTTGCTTCAGTTGCACTAGCAGGCACTGAAGTGTTCTAGGAAAGCTTTTTTTATGCTGAGCTAATCAAAATGACCACAGCTGATGACAGTTGAAAGTTAAATGCTTTGTGTGCCATTGAGAAGGTGATTAGCTACACCTGATTGGAGTTTACAAGTCATTTTTATGAGGGGGGTGATCATTTTTCCAACTCAATGATTCTGTTTTTGAAAATTGTTTTTTTTTTCTGACGTGTTGGTGTCATATCTTTCACTTGGATGTTATAAGTTGCACAAAAACATTTCAGGTTGCAAAGCCACAAAATGTGAATATTTTAAAGGGGATGATTCTTTTCTATATCCTCTGTAGCAACACCACTGACCAAGGATCTGTAGAATACAGTGTATTTAAAATGATAGCGTAGTATAGGGCATTTTCTTTTTAAATTGCACTTATTTGTCCATAAATGCACTCTTTATTATTAGATAGCATTTTACTGTACATATGGTTACATTGTTATGGTAATATCGATCACCTTTGCGATGACCCTCGACCATCCTGTGCTCTGTCCTGATGATAGCCATAACATATGAGTGTCATTAAGGGCACGTTTACATTCTTAACTCAAGAGAGAGTTTGTTTAACCAGTGCTAAGTGCAGATCCTTCATTTGGGCTCCTACAGGGCAAGTGTTTGTGTTCCATTTTATGCCCTTCTTCCTGATTTTCAGTAAACAGGAGAAGGAAATAGGACTTCTAAGGAGGCCTGTAAGGCTTCACAGTTTGCTGTCTAGAAATCTCTGATTTACAAATCCTGGTTGTTTTATTGGGTTGCAGGTGTGTAAGGATTTCATTACTGCAAATGACTTTGTGTTTATTACTTTACCCTGAAGGAAAGAATTCAGCTCCATTCTTTCTGCGCACGCTCAGTTCTGAGCTCTCGAACTTCATGTAAAAAAACAAAAAGAGTGGACTTTTTATTCTAGCAGTGATTGTGCCAATATCTGTAGTATAGGCAAATGAATAATACAAATAGCTGTTCTGGGACTTTGTGTTCTCTCTCTAAAAACAATGGAATATGATTACAGGTACCAGACATCCTGGAGGTATTGGTTCATACTCTAAAACGAATGACTGTAGATCCTGGGCCTACTTAAATATAAGGCTGGATTCACACCTATGCATTTTTGGTGCTTTTTGCATTTTGCAGATTTGCACTACAGTCCATTTAACATGGTTTCCTGTGCAACATGTTCTGTAGTGCAAATCTGCAAAATGCCAAAAGCACTAAAAATGCATAGGTGTGAATCCAGCCTAAAGCAATGGCAGAGTGAAGGAGGCTAAAAGCTGTGTATGTACTGCACACTGTAGCTCTATCTACCTGCTGTTATATCACTGGTGAGTTCCCTGTAGCTTGAAGATTTTTTTAAAGCGTAACTAAATCTATTAAAGTGGTACTAAAATTTAAAATAAAAAAATGCAAACAGGCAGGTTCTTTAGTGCAGTGACATGCAATGTCTCTTCTGCAATAAAATACACTGACATGCCTGTTTGCAATCCCTTGTGGAATGTATATTGAGCTGTATTTACATTCAAGCACCTTGCCTGCGAGCTGGGATTACTGTGCATGCCCAGGAGTAATATCATCCCATGCGGCCAATCAAGACAGTTGAAGACTGGCACCTGGAAGAACCTAGCAGACATCGAACCATTGGAACTAAGGTAAGTGTTTTTGCCTTTAGTTCCACTGTAACCGTTTCCCAAAAGAGTTACATACGTGGCATATTATTACTAAGGCCCAGAGTACGTCAAACACGTCAACCTTGCGGTTACTATGGGTTCTCTTTTTGTTTTACTGGGTTATTAATAAGGCTTTTAAGAATTTTATCCAAGTTGTTTCAAGTTTCTTCATCTACATACAAGGCATGCTGTTAATGATAACTGTCATAGTTGCTTGTGCTCTCAACCTTCAAAAGCCATCCAATGGGTGTTGCTATAACTGATCACATGTGCAGCACCATGGCAACTGCAGATCAAACACAGGTTAGGCTCGGTTCACACGGGGGCGACTTGTCAGGCGACCTAGCCGCCTGACAAGTCGCCTCCCGTTCTGTACAATGGAACCGTTCTAATCGGAGCGACGCAAGTCGCTCCGACTTAAAAGAAAGGTTCCTGTACTACTTTGGGGGCGACTTGCATAGACTTCTATACAGAAGTCGTCTTGCAAGTCGCCCCGGCAGTCGTGTGCAGGTCGCCTCGGTGAGGCGACCTGCAAGTCGTGCCGCCTCTGGTGTGAACCGAGGCTTAGGGTGGCAATTTACTTGGCTGTAAAGGATAGTAGTGTTTAGTTTTGCTTGAACTTTTTTAGAGACAATGGGAAGTTTACTAAAACTGAAGGATGCAAAATCTGGTGCAGCTTTGCATAGAAACCCATCAGCTTCCAGGTTTTATTGTCAACTAAACAAACTGAAGTTAGAAGCTGATTGGCTACCATGCACAGTTGCACCAGATTCAGAGTGCTCCAGTCTTACTAAATCTCCCCCAGTGTCACTTTAAGGTGACTTACCACTGCTTACTTAAAGCGCAACTAAAGTCCAGATTTGGAAAACTGCAGGCAGACAGGCTCTTTTTTTCAGAAAAAAATTCAATATCTGTACAGTGCTTCTGTGCTGGGATGACTGCGCTCCTGTGCATGCGCAAGAGAGGTGTCATCCCACGCCACCCAATGAGAATGGCCATAGCTTGTCAGCTGGAAGAAGCTAAGTAGAAGAAGCTGGTGTCAGCAAGGGACTGTGGACTGTTGAAAGGGATTTAAGTACTGAGTTTAGTCTTGCTTTAATTTAAACTAAAAAACTGTATTTTGTGGGTCACAGAGTAGATGACCATTGGCTAGAAGCCCATCACTTATTTTATTCACTGACAAAATTGGTAGTTCTTTAGGAGGAACACTGATCATGCATATCATTATTTGCCTCAGAGAAGCTTAAAGAGGACCTTCACCTACAAAGGGGAGTTTTTCTCCATGCAACTTCCCCATCCTTTGCAATATGAAAAGGTTGCTTTCTTTTTTGTTTACAGTTTGTCCTTACTTTGGATGCAGCAAAATCAAGAATGATGTACCCTGTCGTATATCCCAGGAGGTTGCAGGAACAGGTACTGCAAGAAACCAGTGGCCTGGGGCAAATCAGATAAGACCATTTGGTACCTAATGAGGGAAAGAGGTTGGCACCAGACCCAGGACGTGGCAAGTGAGCAGCAGATTGCAACAGGATAGCACTGGATTCGCTGGCCAGGTGAGTGGATGAATTAAGGACTGTTCAGCATAACAGAAAAGAGGGAAGGAAAAAAAGGGGGGGGGGGGGTCGGCTTAATGTGTAATAAAAAGTAGTCTTAAAGTGTTACTAAACCCACAACAGTAAAATCAGTCTGTATATGCAGTAAAGTATGCTTGTTATACTCACTGTGGAACCTAAGGGTTTAATCCTCTGCATTGTGTAAAAAGGCTGTTTGATCCTATCTTCTCTGATCCTCCCCTACTTCCACAGTCCCCAAACCATCTACAGTCAGAACAGAGCCTTAGGACAAGCTGAACAGGCTCAGTTTGGTGTGTATTGCTGGAGAGGTTTTTATTTTTTAATTTTTTTTGGGTGGGTGCATGTGATCAGCACAGGGCCAATCAGCACTGTCACTACAAAGGGTCAGGGGTCCTGAAGCGTCATAGGATGTGCAGGGGATAATGAAAACTCCTCCTAAAAGCTTTATCAGTGATAGAAATCATAAGACTGCTATATACTGCTAATGAGAAAAGGTATTTTAGCAGATTATATTTACTAAAATAATTGCATTTCCATGTTCTGTTTACCGTGGGAGACCAGATATAGTGAATGCAGGTTCCTGGGTTTAGTAACACTTTAACTGTACCTGTACACACTCACATTCTCAACAATTAGGGTGTAACCCAAATAAACTACCAGTAGGTACAGTATGTAGAAGGAAACAAGGGTAACCTGGCTCCCTGCTGTCTGTATCTACACTTCTGTCCTCCGATTCTATGGCTCCCTGACCACCGGCATCTGATCTTCCTTCAGGACTTCCACAGGCTGTATACCCCTGGCTACACCGGACTCCTTTGAAGGCTCCAGAATCGGCACTTTCATAGCCCATTTGTGCTCACACCTTATGGTGCTTGGCAGCTCCGCGCACTTTCTCTTCTCCCAACCAACACATCTCCAACAGGCCACCCACACCAGGCCCTACCCATCCCTGTGTGGGCTCTGAAAGTGCTGCGCTCACAGCACCCTGCCAGAAACACCGCCATTTCACAAGGCAGGATACCTCTCCTCCCTAACCAGGACACCCCAGCAGGGATTGATGCCCCACCCCCCCTTTTGGACATACTCCACACCTCAGGTGTCCCCACGCCCTCTGTTGGGAGTCTCCCCTGGGGGTCTGTGTGCCTGGCACTCGTGGCCCGCCCGCTCTGGATCAGGCATTGGCACGGAACTATGGCAATCCGTTTCCCACAGGTTTTTAAGTATTTTAAAGTGGATGCAGTAGCATAGGATGTTCTCAAGCAATACCATATGACATGTTTTTGTCATGCTGGTCTCAATCATACACCCCTGAAGAAGAGTAACACTTGAAAAACGCGTCATACTCCCCGTATGTGTGTTCCATATGCAATGGAGTTAATGATTGTTAAACCTTATGTATTGTATTGCATACCCACTGTGTCACGCATCCTGTAATTTTTTCTTTTGTATTTTCTATTTACTTTGTAGATATGTATACATCTACACCCTTTTGTTAATAAACCTTACATTCATGATCACCACAGAGTAGCTTTTTCCCTTTAAAGTCCCATAAGAGGAAAACATTTCCCTATGTCTGTATCTACACTGAGGAGACTTCTCTTCTTTGCTGCCACTATAGAGGAAATTGCTCTACTTTTCATGTTCTGTCTGACACCCATCACTTAGAGAGGAATTAAAAGGAACTCTCAATAATTTGAAATATATTTAGGTTGCTGCTTGTGTCCAAATTGGAGGGGAAGGCGGTTCCCCTAACTTCCTGTTCTGTTTGTCACTTGCCAAATGGACAGGAAGTGAGCTTTTTCCTCATTTCCTGTTCTGTCTAAAGTTGGTCAAATAGACAGGAGATGGGTACAGCATCTTTCACTTCCTGTGCTGACACCAATTACACAGGAAATCAGGAAAAATCCCCCAAATCAGAAGAGACAAATAGTAAAAAACTTATTAAAGGATACGTTCATCTTTTACAAAAAGCAATAAATACACATGTATTTGCAAAAATAAAGTGTGCATTTTTTTAATTTTTTTTTTTTTTTTGCAAATGGGCTTACAAAGCATTGCAACTGTGATCAATGGATTGGGTGCTCCCTCCAGCTCTATCTGTACCGAAGTATGGACTTTCAGTGAAAAAACTAGGGGGGGAAATTTTTTTCTTGCAGGGATACGCACATTATTTTGTATTTGTTGTATACGCCTGTTTGGTTAAAGCTATACATGAAAGCGATATCTCTTTAAGAGCAGTCATAGTTTGATTAGTTGATTGACGCTATGGTCACTGCCTCAGGAAGTCAGTATTTAGTAAAGTAGTGGATGCAGATGGCAGAATGTTCTTCTGGTAAAACCACTGAATAATCAATACTCAAATGGAGCTACACACAAAGGTCTCCACACTAATGCTCTCTGCATGACACATTCTAGCATCATGAAATGATGAGGACGTTCTGAAGGTTATTTACAAATGTTATGATAATCCGGGTCCCTTCCGCAATGTCCCAGACTGAAAGACTATTGTAAAGGAGAAGGGTATTGGTGGATTCAGCTAGTGCTGCTCATAAGAAATAGTAACCATTTCATTCCTAGCTGCATTTTTGTTAATGGCTGCTGAGTTTTAGCAAGTAAGCAAACATTAGTTATAACAACAAATGCACTGGCAGTAATAAATACTCCAGTATATCATGAATCAATAATATTTTTTTTTTCTATTTTTACTATAAAAAGGGTGTGTGTATTGCGCAAAAATAAGGCAAAATAATTATGGTTTCATCGCATGCTCCTTCAGAATAAATATATTACATATTATCAACTTACCTGGTCTAGCTTATACTACATAGTAAAATAGGCGGAACGTGGCTATAATAATATGTTACCTATAAAGAAAAAATAAAATATGATGATTATAAAATATGCCCCTTAAAATAAACTTTGCACTTTTTCTTAACTATTAATCTTTATTTTACTTTAACAAAGACAGTACAAATGAGTACAGTAACCAATACACCCATTTGTAGATACTGCACTATTTAAATAAATGCAGTTCTCATCAAGGTCATACATATGTCAACCAGGCAGCATGCAATGCCTTTTGGCATTATTAGATTTATTCAACAAGGCAGTGCAAAAGGCAGCGAGTGCCCATGGCAACTAATGTCCGTCAAAGATCTTTTCTGATTGGTTTCCATGGATAACAGCATTTTGTAGATCTTCTATGCACATTTGCTGCTGAAATTCTCTGCAGACAGCTCTTTGGCAGACATTCTCAAGACTCATTCTGTGTGCCTGACTTCTTAAAATGACCAGCCATGAGGTTAGTATTGGCACAATCATTAATCCATGGTTCAGTCTAATATACTGTATACCAGGGACATGCAGTCAGGGGAGGCAGGGCTTCACCTGCCATGAACATAAAAAAAGAATATATGTACACAGTCCAGTCCATAAATATTGGGACAGCGACACAATTCTAATCTTTTTGGCTCTATACACGACAATGGATTTGAAATGAAATGAACAAGATGTGCTTTAACTGCAAACTTTCAGCTTTAATTTGACGCTGGGTTTCATCCCTGGTGATGCTCTGCCAGGCCTCTACTGCAACTGTCTTCAGTTCCTGCTTGTTCTTGGGGCATTTTCCCTTCAGTTTTGTCTTCAGCAAGTGGAATGCATGCTCAATCGGATTCAGGTCAGGTGATTGACTTGGCCATTGCATAACATTCCACTTCTTTCCCTTAAAAAACTCTTTGGTTGCTTTCGCAGTATGCTTCGGGTCATTGTCCATCTGCACTGTGAAGCGTCGTCCAATGAGTTCTGAAGCATTTTGCTGAATATGAGCAGATAATATTGCTCGAAACACGTCAGAATTCATCCTCCTGCTTTTGTCAGCAGTCACATCATCAATAAATACAAGAGAACCAGTTCCATTGGCAGCCATACATGCCCACGCCATGACACTGCCACCACCATGCTTTACTGATGAGGTGGTATGCTTTGGTTCATGAGCAGTTCCTTTCCTTCTCCATACTCTTCTCTTCCCATCACTCTGGTACAAGTTGATCTTGGTCTCATCTGTCCATAGGATGTTGTTCCTGAACTGTGAAGGCTTTTTTAGATGTTGTTTGGCAAACTCTAATCTGGCCTTACTGTTTTTGAGGCTCACCGATGGTTTACATCTTGTGGTGAACCCTCTGTATTCACTATGGTGAAGTCTTCTCTTGATTGTTGACTTTGACACACATACACCTACCTCCTGGAGAGTGTTCTTGATCTGGCCAACTGTTGTGAAGGGTGTTTTCTTTACCAGGGAAAGAATTCTTCGGTCATCCACCACAGTTGTTTTCCGTGGTCTTCCGGGTCTTTTGGTGTTGCTGAGCTCACCGATGCGTTCTTTCTTTTTAAGGATGTTCCAAACAGTTGATTTGGCCACACCTAATGTTTTTGCTATCTCTCTGATGGGTTTGTTTTGTTTTTTCAGCCTAATAATGGCTTTCTTCACTGATAGTGACAGCTCTTTGGATCTCATATTGAGAGTTGACAGCAACAGATTCCAAATGCAAATAGCACACCTGAAATGAACTCTGGACCTTTTATATGCTCCTTGTAAAAGGGATAATAAGGGAATAACACACACCTGGCCATGGAACAGCTGAGTAGCCAATTGTCCCATTACTTTTGGTCCCTTAAAAAGTGGGAGGCACGTATACAAACTGTTGTAATTTCTACACCATTCACCTGATTTGGATGTAAATACCCTCAAATTAAAACTGAAAGTCTGCAGTTAAAGCACATCTTATTTGTTTCATTTCAAATCCATTGTGGTGGTGTATAGAGCTAAAAAGATTAGAATTGTGTCGATGTCCCAATATTTATGGACTTGACTGTATATATATATATATATATATATTATATATATATATATATATATATATATATTGAGCTTTGAAGGTCGTAGCTTGGCGACCTGGGGTCAGGGGGGAGGGGTATGTAGCCTAAGTGCTACCCCACCACTGGTAAAAATTTGGGGCTCCTACGACCTATGGTTCCAGAGCTATGGGGCTCCTTTGGCAGCCTGTCAGAAACTAAATACAGAACCGCCACTTTAAAGTCTTGGACCAATGGTAAAGTACCATTGGTCCCAGCTGTCCAATAAAAATGCTGCAGTGGAGGCACGCCTCTCACTGCAATGTCATAGAAGGGGCATGTGTCTAAAAGACAAATGCTCCCTTCCAGCCAAGCCCTCTTAAAGAAAAGAAAAATCTTATATGTATTTTTTTTATTTTTAGTGAATATCTTATGATCATAACTCATAGATATACCACTCATGTTTTTTGTATATATCGCTGCTTGATTTCCGATTTTGAGTCAAAAAATAACTTATATTCTCCTGTCCTGGCAGTTCCCATATTGCTTGTGGGCATGTGAAGCCCACAAGCACTATCTTCTGGGATACGGTGCAGCTGAGCGACTAGCATGCACCACCCATTCTCGCGCATGCGCAGTATGAAAGGCTCGCATCGCCGTATACTTCTAATGTTGCCGTCACAACGGGCGGCGTCATCGGAAGTGCCCGCCCCATTGTGATGTCAATGAAGATATCTCGCGATGCTGAGCGGCGGGGATCCACACTGACTCCTGGGAATTATGACACCAAGCTCTCAGGAGACAGTGCGCCGCAGGAAATTACGTGATTAGCCTCGGGTGGGAGAAGGAGGAAGTAAAATGGAACAACTTAGAAACAAGGTAAGCTAACTGAAAAAAAAAAAAAGATTAATGAAGAAAATATTGCCAATGATATATTAAATAAAATAAAGTTAAAAAAGTGGGTGGAACTCCGCTTTTACTAGAAGGAAAAAACATGCGTATAAGATTTACCCACAATCCCATGGATTTCTCCGCAGTTAAGAGAGAGAATGAGAATCTGCTGCCTGCTGAAAAGGTACTGTTATATTTAAGCTAAATCATATGTTATAAGATAATAATTTATTATTTATCTATTTACCGTGAAATTACTGGTTGGGAGTTATAACTTCAGACTTCAGTAATTTGTCTGTTAAACCACCTGCTTCAGTACAGATTTTGAAAATATAGTAAATTACCTTAAAAACAATATATAATAAATAAATATAATAATTTTTTTAATATATTACTTATGGTAATTATCCCCTTGCCACCCAGGCCAATTCTGACACTTCTCTCCTACATGTAAAAATCATATTTTTTTTGCTAGAAAATTACTGAGAACCCCCAAACCAAATATATATTGTTTTAGCAGACACTGGAATTAAATGGTGGTCATTGCAACCTTTTATGTCACACTGTATTTACGCAGCAATTTTTTTAAACGCACTTTTTTTGGGGGAAAAAAGCTGTTTCGTGAATTTAAAAAAACACTAATGTTAGCCCGATTTTTTTGTATAATGTGAAAGATGATGTTACACCGAGTAAATAGATACCTAACATGTCACACTTTAACCACTTACGGACCGCCCGCCGTCATTATACTGTGCCTCTTTGAAGAGGAATATCGTTGTTATGGCAGCAACTAGCTGCCATAACCCCGGTATCCACTTCTTCAGCGGGCGGTCCGCTTTCAGATAAAAGTGGTCTCAATAGCGGATTCACCGCAAGATCAATTTTATCGGTGGCGGGAGAGGGGCCCCCCCGGTGCCCTCCGCCGCTTACCGGAGCCGCCGCGGCGGAGGCGATCGGGTCCTTTCCCCTGCTTGGCATGGAGCTGAGTGAGGGGAAGATGGTCCCCACCCAACTCCATACTATTGCAGGGCGGAAGCGTCATCAAAACGTCACTTCCGCCCATAGCTCTTAAACAACTTTTTTTTTATTGCATTTTAGTGCAAATATGAGATCTGAGGTCTTTTTGACCCCAGATCTCATATTTAAGACGTCCTATCATGCTTTTTTTCTATTAGAAGGGATGTTTACATTCCTTGTAATAGGAATAAAAGTGACACAATTTTAAAAGAACAGTGCAAAAATAAAAAATAAAAAGTAAAATAAATAACAATAATAAAAAAAAATTACGAACGCGCCCTGTCCCGACGAGCTCGCGTGCAGAAGTGACCTGTTTGAGTCTTAAGCCATCCATACATGGATTGAAACTCAACCGGTTCATCAGGGACCGGGACTGAATTTTGATCCATGTATGGGTGAAAGGTTGTACAGAAGTCGATCTACTGATCGACTTCTCTTCTGTACAACCATCCTATTGGATTCTCCTTGCTCAATCAGCACCGCAGGCTATAGCCAGCCGCACTTATCAGTATATTCTGATGGCGGGGAAGCCTCCCCACTGTCAGAGTGCAATAGCTCAGTGGGGAAGATTCCCCCATCCACATTCAGTGTGTGGATGGGGGAATCGAGTCATGTTTTTTTTGTTCAACCTGATGGTTAAGCGAAAACAAAGTCACTTAGTGATTGTCTAAAGTTGGTTTAAGATCTGTTTTTTACCTTAATGCATTCCCTGCTTTAAGGTAAAAATACACCCCACTGTTTTACCCTTCATCCCTAAACACTTACCTGACTCCTCTCACCAATCCAGTGCTTTCCCAGCTGCAGCACCACTTTACACTCTTCCTGGTCTCAAAGGAGACACCGAGATCAGTGGGAGCCATAGTCTCTTGCTTCTGTCAGTTAAACTCCTGTGAGGAGGGGCGGGGGAATAGCTTACCAACGCTGTGTGTGTCTATGGGCAACACGGATTGGGAGCGCACTCACACAGGTGCCCCCATAGCACACAGCTTGCCTTAAAGGGGAACTCGAGAGGAAGAAGGAGTGGACAACATCGGTGAAGGACAGCCAAAGAGGTGGTAAGGAACTGCTCTGTGCAATATCATTGCATAGAGCAGGTAAGTATACCATGTTTTTATTTTAATTTAATAAAATTGCCTTTAACATCACTCATTTTAAAGTGTTTTCCACTTTTGCAGTCAAATTTGAGAATACCCCACTCTATGTTTAATATGTGTTCCCATTTACACAGCATACAAAAATAGATTCTTACCTTTAAGATGTTTCTCAGAAAAACGACATGGCTGACTTTAAGAATTTTTAAACAATGTCAGAGTGAGTTTATCCTAAAAACAGAATGAGTTCCCTCTCATTAACATACAATGCAAGAAGCCCTGCTACTAGATCTTTAACCCCTTGTTAGGACAGACAGTGTTTAATTCTATTTTAAAATTGATAATGAAGATCTGCCTGGACAGTACAGACAGGGTTAATTGTATAACACAGATGACCAGCCCCTTCATAAACAAAGAGAACTAGTATGATTTTACAATGCTGTATTTTCCAGAAACAGAACATTTAAAAAAAGTAAGCAGCCATTTTTAAATATTTTTATGGTGTTATCCCAAACTGTCTTTAAAACTGGCCTCAGGTGATACACAGAGGTGAAACAAATCCTCCTACATAGCTTGTATCTGCTTATCTGCAGTCTTCTCTTCTCTACATCCGATCAAACTCCAGCATTTATAAAGCTTGTCTAAACTGTCAGAAAAAAAGGGCGCGGAGAGCTGAATTTACACTTTGCAGAGCTCAGTGATGAGAGCTCTGAGAGCTGATTGGAGCGAAAGGACACACTCCCCGTTCACACAGCACACAGGAACAGACCTGAGGCTGTCAGTCAGCTGGAAATCCCTCCCCTGTCACCTTTTTTCTCTTGGTGTCAGGAAAACTTGTCAGAAGTGATTTATGCTGATAGCAGAGGAACAAAGCAGCAGAGGAATATGCTTTGCTCATATTTCATGTCTGAGGTTTACAACCACTGTAGGCTGGATCATACCACCCAACTTTAGAACTGAGAATGAGGGACTCTCACTCCTGAAAGGCTCTGGCACAAGGCTCTGTCCTGGATCCAGCCCAGATCTGCAAGATTTCAACAAAATCCCGGGGAAAGTCTCATTGAATTGGGGGTGGTGGGGAGGTATGCTGGAGCAGCTGACAACTGTAAAACGTAGGTACTACACCTTAGGAGGGGCAGTAATATTGAAGCAAAGAAAGAGATTTAACAACAGAATGAAAATACTTTCACAACATAGTTATAAAAAAAATGAGAGAGAATCTAACAAGGGTAAGAATGTTGACTAGAAGCACAAAGTTGACCAGTTATTACATTTTAAGTCAATCAGGCATGTCAGTATTTACAAATCATGTTCTTGTTTTAACCACTTTAAGACCAGCCTCGTTTTGGATTTTAGGTGTTTACAAGTTTAAAACAGGTTTTTTTGCTAGAAAATTACTTAGAACCCCCAAACATTATATATTGTTTTTTTTCTAACACCCTAGAGAATAAAATAGCGGTCATTGCAATACTTTTTTTTGCACCATATTTGCGCAGCGGTCTTCTAAGCGCACTTTTTTTGGAAAAAATTCACTTTTTTGATTAAAAAAAATAAGACAACAGTAAAGTTAGCCCAATTTTTTTTTTTATATTGTGAAATATAATGTTACGCCAAGTCAATTGATACCCATCATGTCACGCTTCAAAATTGCACCTGCTCGTGGAATGGCGTCAAACTTTTACCCTTAAAAATCTCCATAGGCGACGTTTAAAAAATTCTACAGATTGCATGTTTTGCGTTATAGAGGAGGTCTAGTGCTAGAATTATTGCTCTCACTCTACTGGTCGCGGCGATACCTCACATGTGTGGTTTGACCACCGTTTTCATATGCGGGTGCTACTCACGTATGCGTTTGCGTTTGCGCGTGAGCTCGTCGGGACAGGGCGCTTTAAAAAAATGTATTTTTTTTTATTATTATTTATTTTAATTTATTTTATTTATTTTTTCATTTTTAAAAAAAAAAAAAATTTGGATCACTTTTATTCCTATTACAAGGAATGTAAACATCCCTTGTAATAGAAAAAAGCATGACAGGTCCTCTTAAATATGAGATCTGGGGTCAAAAAGTCCTCAGATCTCATATTTAGACTAAAATGCAAAAAAAAAAAAAAAAAGTCGTTTAAAAAAATGACACAAAAAAAATTGTGCCTTTAGGAGAAGTGGGCGGAGCTGACGTAATGACGTCACTCCGGCCGTCCTATGGTATAGAGACGGGTGGGGGCCATCTTGGCCTCACTCGTCTCAGTACCTCAGCAGTGACAGGTCCCGATCTCCTCCGCTGCTACCGACGGCTCCGGTAAGCGGCGGAGGGTGCGGGAGAGCGGCGGGAGGGGGGGTGGCACCTCTCCCGCCACCGATAACGGTGATCTCGCGGCGAACCCGCCGCAGAGACCACCGTTATCGTGTACAGAAACGCCGGCCCTAAAGATGGATACCTCGGTTGTGGCAGCAGCTGCTGCCGTTACGAGATATCCATCTTTAAAAAAATGACGTATATATACAGTGAGCGGTCCGGAAGTGGTTAAAGTACAACTAAAGGCAAAACTGTTTTTTTTTTTAGTTTGGACAGAGTAGAAATGGATTCTAACACCTATTAGATTTTCATTGATGTCTGTGCCCTGTTCGGGAGATTCACCTTCTCTGTTTATCCCATTTATCATTATAATTGAAAGTAAAAGAAAATTCCATTTACATTTTGCATTGTCTCCAGAAAAGCAATAGGGGGAAATCTTCCAATGGGCACATTAGTTTTGGTGACCTGAGGCCCCCCAAGGGATTCCCTTAATTTGCAGTGATTTCCTCTCACTTTCTGTTTTGGCTATGGGGCAGGAAGTGAAGGGAAATCTCCTCAATGGGACTCAGATGGAAAGAAAAATCTGCCAGGGGTTATAACCCTCCCTTACTCTATCCAAAAATGAAAAAAAAGTTGTGTCTATAGTTCTACTTTAAGTAAAAAAAAATGCCTCTAACTTACTTAAATTACAAAAATTTGCTTCCAGGCTTCCTCCCGTAATTTAAAGTCAAAGTGATAAAATTGCATTATCTGTGGCTTTTGAAGGCCTAAAGGGGCAAAGTGTCAGATTCTTTTTAAATTGTTCTCTCTTTTTATGAAAAGCAGAATATTTTTAATTTTGAGCCTTGTTTTATGGGTCTCATTTAAACAAGATATCCAAAAACAATTGTATTTCCATGCTCTATTGCTATGTATAATAAACAATTGTTACATGAAAAATATTGAAGTATTGTCTCCGTAAGGATTTGATGTTTAGCATTTTCTTTATATATATGTTATGAGGTATGTTTTGCTCATAACTCACAATTTAATAAGTAGAATATCAGCCTGGACTTCCTTTCAGAGAGGTACCACAGGAAGTCACCTTATATATCCTATTACAGCGCATTTAATTTGTAATGGTAAACTGCTTGATGTTAGGGCCAGAATCTAATAGGAATTTTTCCTCTCCGGCACTGCACACAAAATTACACTTGATAGGAATTCAAGATTTCTACAAACTCTTTTCAAACTTTCAGCCACGTGGATCCCAGCATGTCTGGTTTACTAAAGAGATTTAATATATGTCTGGCCAAGGAGAACATTTGGTGTAAAAGGATACAAAGCCCAAGCCTTAAATTGTTTCATATTGTCATAACAGAACGGATGTGCCAGTACATACAAACACACACGCAAAGTGTGGTTTCAGTTTGCTTTAGACCCCTCTGGGAGGCTTGCAATACTGAACAGAACGCATTTAAAAGGAAAAGCAAATACTGTATAGGGTATAAACGTAAAAGTAAATTTATTCTTTTATACTCATTTGCAGAGATGTAAGAGAAACTATTTTACAAGATCACAATAAGCTATTAAAAACTTGTTTCACTTTATGTCACTAAATAGCTGACTAGCAAATGTTAGGGGATGTTTTCCAAATGCCTGTGTGCTCTTACCCTGGGGTGGAAATATTATCTGTACAGCCTGTGGATCTGTACAAGGGCCTTATGGAACTTAGGAGCCCATTAATACTAGCATGTGGAATTGGCGTGCGTTGGCACACCTTCCTGATTTTAGGTGCCTTCCACTTGTTCTAGAAAAAGTGAGAAGTATAAAGTGTTCTTAGGCCGAGTTCACATCTCTGCAGCTCCGGGAGCCGCATTTTTCACGACCATGGCAGCTCATTCATTTAAATGGGCTGCTGTGTCTCTTGAAAACGCAGGGAAAAGATCCCAGCTCCATGTTTAAAATCACAGCCGGTGCAATGCGGTTCCCAGTGTGGTGTGATTTTCAGTGCGTCTAATGGCACCCGCATGCATCTTCTGCATTTTCTGTGCAGGTGGTTGCGGTTGCGGGAACGAGTGCAGGAACCACCCGCACAAATGATCTAACCAGGCAGCTGGTTTATGATATCAAATTGGAATCAGGCACCAAGCATTTCCATCAGTGCCCACCTAACACTAAAGCTGGCCATACACTAGCAGATTTGTGAATGAATGTTTGTATGAAAATTCTCATCAGTACATTCGGTGACTTGACAAATGCCATTCAAAAGTACTTAAAAATGTTGTTTGTTTTTACCATACAATTTTGGAACAAATGGTTTTTCTCTAATGAAACCGCATCCACTGTTAGAAATTCATTAATTCGCCACTTTAGGCCCAGAAGAGTTTCCCCCTTAATGACCAGGCCATTTTTTGCGATACGGCACTGCGTCTATTTAACTGATAATTGCGCGGTCGTTCAATGCTGTACCCAAACAAAATTGACGTCCTTTTTTCCCACAAATAGAGCTTTCTTTTGGTGGTATTTGATCACCTCTGCGGTTTTCCTTTTTTGCACCATAAACAAAAAGCTAAAATTTTGAAAAAAAAAAAACAATATTAACTTTTTGCTATAATAAATATCCCCAACAATTAAAAAAAAAAAAAAAAAAAAACTAATTTTTTCATCAGTTTAGGCCAATATGTATCCTTCTACATATTTTTGGTAAAAAAAAAAATCGCAATAAGTGTATATTGATTGGTTTGCGCAAAAGTTATAGCGTCTACAAAATAGGGGATAGATTTATGGCATGTTTATTATTGTTTTTTTTTTTTTTTTACTAGTAATGGCAGCAATCTGTGATTTTTAGCGGGAGTGCAACATTGCAGCAAACAGATCGGACACTTTTGACACTTTTTTGGGACCATTGAAATCTATACAGCAAACAGAGCTATAAAAATGCACCGATTACTATGTAACCCCAAGGGGTTAAATGTGTTCCCTCATGTGTGGTTCTAACTGTGGGGGGATGTGAATGACTGGAGAAGGAGACAGATCGCTGTTCCTAAATACTAGGAACAGCAGATCTGTCTCTCCACCCCTGTCAGAATGGGGATTTGTGTGTACATACACACAAATCCCCTTCTGGCTCTTGTGCCTGCGATCGAAGATGGCTGCCGTGAAACGGGTATGCGTGTGTGCCTGCTACGGCTCTTAAAGGAGCCGCTGCACCAGTACGGTGATTCACGGGAATGAGCCGACCCGCCGCCGTATAATGACTGCACCTGGTCGGTAAATGGGTAAGAAAAGAATTCTATCCTGCTCCTTCCAATTTTCTTGTCACTGCTGTCAAAAACAAATATCACACAAGCATCCCCATAGCAAGTGGCTTGCTATGGGGGCAATCAACAGGGGGGAGGAGACAGGAGCACCGGCAGGGGACCCCAGAAGAGTAGGATTGGGGCTGCTTGGTACATAACCATTGCAGAGAGCAGGTAAGTATAACATATTGGTTTTTGTTTTTTTCCTTTAGTATCACTTTAATGCAGGGAATGTACAAAGGTAAAAAAAAATGTCTTGTCTTTAGAACCACTTTATGTCTACCATCATCACATTCCAAAAAAAATTATGGCACGGGGAAGGTTAGCTCCTCTGTTGGATTTTGATTGCTGTGTCTCAGATAAAAACAGAAACACATATTGTGGGGAAAGTTTTATTTTTTTATCACTTTCTGTGCCTGTCTTAGTGACAAGCACTTTCCCTGTTTTATCCTGGTGTCACACACTAGGACATGGAGCCACGGACAAATGTAAAATCCTAAAAGAAAGTAAGTATTTTCCACTCTATCCAAAACTCTAAAAAAAGAAATTTAACCAGAGCTAAGCTTTAAGCCAGGTCTACTTTATGCTCAGGCCCATGTCACTCTAGTGTTAACATTTCAGCAAGAGGATCGATAGGTGAGTAGTTTTGAATGAAACTACTAAGTTGCTTCTACATTTTCTCTTCCTTACTGGGTGGGCTAGCAGGAATTTGTTCTGCTGCTGACCCTTCACTGGCAATTAAGATATTGCCAAGTTTGGCAGGCCAGGCAGGGTAGAGATGGTGGTGGTGTATACAGCAGTCCTGTTAGGTGCTACTGGCAGAACTCTGACATCGGCTTTAGGCTTCATCCACAAATAGGGGTCTATTTAAAAAACAATTGCAGAGTTATTCAAACTGCAAAACTGTATAAACATTTGTTCTGTGCAAATGTCAAAGCTGAGTCTTTGAAAGAAGTTACATGATATTAGGCTCCTGCTGAGCTGCCTGCTCACTGGTTTTGACAGTGGAGGGCCTCTCACCTAGCTGCAAATCTCCTCTTACCAGGTGGGGACTCTCTGAACTGCTGAGGGATGGAAGCACAGAAACATATGCTCCTGGGTGTGTCCAAGAAACCATGGAGTTGTGGAAAAAGAAGTTAAAAAGGCCTGGACTTGTATTTGAGCATGGTGAATAAATAAGCACTCCACTACATAACTTACTTAACTGCCCTCAGTCACTAGTCTCATTGTGCAAGCACTCATATTTAAAATATGGAGAGGAAAAAATGGGCTATTCTGCAGAAAGGAGAAAGCATAAATGGATGACAAGGTTTTCCAACATGTGCGGGTGCCCTAAAAAGATTTATTTATTTATTTATTTCAGGTACTTATATAGCGCCGTCAATTTACGCAGCGCTTTACATATACATTATACATTCACATCAGTCCCTACACCCTCAAGGAGCTTACAATCTAAGGTCCCTAACTCACATTCATACATACTAGGGCCAATTTAGATAGGATCCAATTAACCTACCAGCATGACTTTGGAGTGTGGGAGGAAACCGGAGTACCCGGAGGAAACCCATGCAGACACAGGGAGAACATGAAAACTCCAGGCAGGTAGTGTCGTGGTCGGGATTCGAACCAGCAACCCTTCTTACTGCTAGGCGAGAGTGCTACCCACTACACCACTGATTTGATAGTCTTCTGATCCAGCCAAAAATCCTGGTTAAGGTAGGCTGGTTTAAAGTGTTCCAAACCTTAAAACTGACCTTCAGGCAAAACAGAGTGGTAGTTTATGAGTGCAGATCTTGGTGGTTATAGCAAGTATTCAAACAAGAATATTCGAGGCAAAAATTGAGAAGGGTTCCACTGGAATGGTAATTGAACATAGGTCCTAGATAATCTAATCATAAGTAGCGATTTAAAGTAGACAAACTGTCTCTTTCATCCTATTTGTCCCCAGTCCCAGCATGCCTTAAGTGGGAATAATGTTTTATGCCATTAGTGTGATACCAAGGCTTGCTAGCTGACTTGAACTGGTGGAGAAAGGTGGAATAAGACAGACGACCTAGGGGTGTAGAAAGTATAAATCTGGCCATGTTCATTACAGATTCTGTATGTATAGTACATGGCTTGCTGCAGGACTGATCTTGGAATGTCTGGGCATGATCAGCTAGCTAATTAATATATATTACTAGAAGACTGCAACATAGAAGGGAATTATATTAATAACTTTACAGTGAGATAATTGATATGGGATTCCACCATCAATGTCTGTAAATCTAGGGTAAGTAGGGAAAACTATATCTGTAAAATCAATGCTATACTTGTATTATATACAGTGGGGACAGAAAGTATTCAGACCGCCTACATTTTTCACTCTTTGTTATATTGCAGCCATTTGCTAAAATCATTTAAGTTCATTTTTTTCCTCATTAATGTACACACAGCACTCCATATTGACAGAAAAACACAGACTTGTTGACATTTTTGCAGATTTATTAAAAAAGAAAAACTGAAATATCACATGGTCCTAAGTATTCAGACCCTTTGCTCAGTATTTAGTAGAAGCACCCTTTTGATCTAATACAGCCATGAGTCTTTTTGGGAAAGATGCAACAAGTTTTTCACACCTGGATTTGGGGATCCTCTGCCATTCCTCCTTGCAGATCCTCTCCAGTTCTGTCAGGTTGGATGGTAAACGTTGGTGGACAGCCATTTTTAGGTCTCTCCAGAGATGCTCAACCAGGTTTAAGTCAGGGCTCTGGTTGGGCCATTCAAAAACAGTCACGGAGTTGTTGTGAAGCCACTCATTCATTATTTTAGCTGTGTGCTTAGGGTCATTGTCTTGTTGGAAGCTAAACCTTCGGCCCAGTCTGAGGTCCTGAGCACTCTGGAGAAGGTTTTTGTCCAGGATATCCCTGTATTTGGCCGCATTCATCTTTCCCTTGATTGGAACCAGTTGTTCTGTCCCTGCAGCTGAAAAACACCCCCACAGCATGATGCTGCCACCACCATGCTTCACTGTTGGGACTGTATTGGACAGGTGATGAGCAGTGCCTGGTTTTCTCCACACATACTGCTTAGAATTAAGGCCAAAAAGTTCTATCTTGGTCTCATCAGACCAGAGAATCTTATTTCTCACCATCTTGGAGTCCTTCAGGTGTCTTTTAGCAAACTCCAGGCGGGCTTTCATGTGTCTTGCACTGAGGAGAGGCTTCCGTCGGGCCACTCTGCCATAAAGCCCCAACTGGCGGAGGGCTGCAGTGATGGTTGACTTTCTACAACTTTCTCCCATCTCCTGACTGCATATCTGGAGCTCAGCCACAGTTATATTTGGGTTCTTCTTTACCACTCTCACCAAGGCTCTTCTCACCCGATAGCTCAGTTTGGCTGGACGGACAGCTCTAGGAAGGGTTCTGGTCATCCCAAACGTCTTCCATTTAAGGATTATGGAGGCCACTGTGCTCTTAGGAACCTTAAGTGCAGCAGAATTTTTTTGTAACCTTGGCCAGATCTGTGCCTTGCCACAATTCTGTCTCTGAGCTCTTCAGGCAGTTCCTTTGACCTCATGATTCTCATTTGCTCTGACATGCACTGTGAGCTGTAAGGTCTTATATAGACAGGTGTGTGGCTTTCCTAATCAAGTCCAATCGGTATAATCAAACACAGCTGGACTCAAATGAAGGTGTAGAACCATCTCAAGGATGACCAGAAGAAATGGACAGCATTTAAATATATGAGTGTCACAGCAAAGGGTCTGAATACTTAGGACCATGTAATATTTCAGTTTTTCTTTTTTAATAAATCTGCAAAAATGTCAACAATTCTGTGTTTTTCTGTCAATATGGGGTGCTGTGTGTACATTAATGAGGGAAAAAATTAACTGAAATGAATACTTTCCGTCCCCACTGTATGTCATACAAGAAAAAGTATTTTTATTATGCTACTATTAAAGCATATCAAATAGATATAGCATACATAAGATATATTATTAACGTTTATTTAAATCCTAAATCTATTTTAGCTTGTTTGGCATCATGCTTCGCAGACAGCCTGGGAAAAAGCTGTGTCATGTGACAGCTGTATATCAATAAGCAAAAAAGGTACTTAGTTTTTTTTTAATAATTACAGTGCCATCATCCACATACAGAACAAGAAGCGATAATGTAAATTAAACAGTGTGAGTTTAATATCACTTTAAACAATTATCTTTTTTGTAACTCTGTTGCAAAGTTTCTTACCTAGAGATCTTGCCAGTGACGGCCCGTCCTTTAGGGGTGCAGGGGCGCTGCCCCCCCATCCATGCATCCGGCCCCCTAATTTACATGCGGGGTGCCGGACGCATGGATTCCAATGAGGGTTTTTTTTTTTTTAAGCACATGATTAGAGCCAGAGGCTCTAATAGGCTTCAAAAGAGGGTGGGCTCGGGGCGCAGAGCACTTCACCCTGAGCCCACCCAGTTATATGACAATAGCAAATGAATATTCACTATTGTCACACTGATTCTCCTCCCTGCCAATAAGGAAGCAGGTCCTGAGACCCGTTTCCTGATTGGCTGAAAGGAGAAGCCATCCTATTGGCCTAGGAGGTAGGAGGAGGAGGGAGGAGACGCACGGCTGCCTTGATGCCAAGGAGACACAGGGGAAGCATGACCGATGGAGAGGCAACATTGAGGCCGGGACACGGAGGAGACTGAGGGGGGAAGCTGCCTCCACATGTCAGTCTCTGGGGGCCGCACAGGGTGAGTGAGCCGGCGACCGAGGGGGGGGTATGGTGCGTGGTACAGGTGCCGCCCAACCGATGGAGCACCAGCCACCACACTGGATCTTGCCAGTAACAATGCTAAGCCACTGCCTCAAAATTAACAACAGGCAGGTTTACCAGCCCTGTGCTATCATTTGGTTAGCCTTTGAACTGCTTATGGGCTGTATCAGAAAGCACTGAAAGAGCTTGAGCAGAAGGCTAACAAAGCTGCTCCTAAATGGAAAGCGCTGGCTTGGCAATTTCAGTCTGCAAAGAGAAGTACTGCTACTGGCAGAATCTCCAGGTAAGAAACAGCAAAATATTCATTACAAATATTTGCTTAAGAAAACTATGTATAGTAAGACATGATGCCAAATATACAAACAAAATTAGGGTTTACATACACCTTAAAGTGATTTAAACCAGTGGTCATCAACCCTGTCCTCAGGGCCCACTAACAGGCAGGTTTGCAAGATAACTGAAATACATCAAGTGTTATCATTTGCTGCTCAGTGATTGCAGTATTCTAGTCTGCATCTCCCCAAGGGAATACATAAAACCTGGCCTGTTAGTGGGTCCTGAGGACAGGGTTGATGATGACTGATTTAAACGATCACCTTGTAAAACATCCCATTAAGTTTAAATAGAAATAGAAAGCAAAACATTTGTGTATAGCTATAAAAAACAAAACAAAAAAACCCATTATAAATACCTTTTTTCCCTTTTTTATAAGTGATCACATATCCTCTGTTCTCAGCTGCATAAGAGCTGGGGGGAGGAGAAGTATCAGCACACTGAGCTTCCCAGTGATAGGCTGTGCAGCGGGGGCATGTCAGGACAAGTCTGATCATTGGAGGAGAGTATACTGAGGGAGGCAGACTACAAGGGACCCCCTAGCAACAGGCATTTAGAGCCATACGTTGGGATAGTTAACGCCACTTTTGGAGAAGACCCTTCCATGAAGCCCCCTGGGACTTTTTCATCTCCAGGTTGCCAAGGTCTCCCTCCCATTGCCGGTGTGCAATACAAGCTGGTTTGACCCCGACAGTATATGCTGATCTGGGTTCGAACCCTCCGGTAAGCCTCCATCTTTACTGGTTGTGGGCATTGCACGTTTTTATGAAGACACTGTGGTGCGGTGTATGGAATTGATCTTTATATTCACCATCCAACAAGATCTAATATGTACATATAATGGACATAATAGTAACCAGTCGTATATTATTTTATAATAGTTTGTACAGAATTACACGCTGTTGACGGCATTGTGCACATTTTCACATGTGATGGCCTTTTAGGTCCTCATTGTGTATTATTGGTTCACTGAAGGACATTCAATTTGTTTTCGATGGACTTTTGTCTTTATTGAAAGTATCGGACACTCATTCAATATTCATTATTATGTTTTCACAATTTATACACTGAGGGTGTATTTTTATTCAGCGCTACACTTTTTGTTTTATTGGTATACTGAGTTCCCCGCAATAGCTAGAGAACTGTCCACGGTGTGCTCTCCTGCTTAGTGTGGTCAGTTTTTAATAGGAAAGCAGAGGGACTAGCAGGAATGTCAGGGATTTCACACAAAGGAAGCAATACAAAGAGAACAGAATACTTTCTCATACAGGTACATGGTACAGCAGGCACATATCAGGAATATGAAGTGTTGGGGTAACAAACGCTTTAAATATAAAGAATCAGAAAGTAAACCTTTGTTTAAATTAAAAGAAGGCAGATAGGTAAAAGGTGCAAAGAGGTGAAGACATAATGTGCAAATAGAACATTGCCCTTATGCATTCATTCTTATCTTATTAACCAGATAGGAGTAGGGCACACAAATTACATGTCTTAGACCTTGAAAGACCACACTTCTAATACCTGACTTTTTCAATTTCTACATGAACAAACAGAAATATGGTGGATCAACTAGACATTGTTGTCACATTTAGGGAACCCTTTTTCATATCTTCCAACTTTGTAAAATGGGAAAGAGGGACACATAGCATGTAGTATAGGTTATAGGCTTTTGTTCTGAATTTAATCATGTAAATGTTAGATTGTTTAAATTAAATAATGTAAGGGTTAGATAAAATGTTTAGTGCAATATAACACTTTTGATAGTTAAACAATTTTTTTTTTTTTTTTATATACAAATCCTTACATCAGGCCAAAAAGGAACAACCAAGGAAGAAGGACAGTGTTTTGGTTCCAAAAGATGGAGTCCCTCCAAATGAGGTAGAGTTGGGAGGTATGCCTTGTTCATGCTACCCTAACTGACTGTACAGTTCAGACTGCTGTCAATATTGCTTCATTGTTAAAGTATCTCAGCAAGATGTTGATAAAACAAGCAATCAGTGCCTGGAATGGGTGTTTTTTCCTGTGTGCTCTTATTAACCATGACTTCCCCTGTGACACAGCGGTGACATATAATCCCTCATGTTGAGGCCCAGGCTTTTCACATGGAACTGTGTATCTGCTCTGCAAAGTCACAGGTCCATGACTAATTCCATTTGCTGGATAAATGCTTTCTTTCGCTTGCTTTTACACTTAAGAGATATCTGAATCCCTCCAATTAGGCCATCTACTTAGCACTACTTCCTGTCAGGAAGGACTTTTCTGGTTGGAGTTATTGGCTGGCAAAGTGTTCCCAGCTGGGGTAGTCATGCCCCCAGTGCTCTTTAATAAACACGTATGGGGCGCATATTAAGAGGACTGATAGCTCTATAGCCTACAAATTGACAGGCACTAACTTTCTGAGTTCAGCACATTTGTAGTGTTTGGTGGATTGCATTGGCAATGCCCTGATTATACTGTTTTCGTGTATTGCCTTTAGTTGGTCTTTAGGGGTTTTCAAGCTTATCTTGTCCATTGCACTGCATCATGTTGTAAATTAACATGCATTACTTTAAGGTAGCCGATTGATTAAGTGGCTGCCAATACACCGCAATGGACTGAAAATTGCACATGACTTTTTGCCACGGTAGCATACCACAACACATGGTATGTGCTGCAATGTTTCCTGCATTGTCACAACTGTTTGTTTGTTGGGGTTGCATTCACAATGAATGGTAACACAGAGCAATAGTCTGAATCGGCACTTAAAGTAAACCTGTAGTTGGTCTTGGCCTTCCCCTTACCTTTCTAATTACAATTACCTGATCAATGAACAGATGGTCTAGACTGTCTTATGGGGCTGATGCATTAAAACTCTAGAGAAGAAAAATAGCACCAAGTGAGATGTGTTGCCATTAGCAATCAATGAGGTTTCTTGTTTCATTTTAACCACTTACAGACCGGAAGATTTTCCCCCTTAATGACCAGGTCATTTTTTACGGCACTGCGTCGCTTTAACTGACAATTGCACGGTCGTGCGAAGCTTTACCGAAACAAAATGTACGTATTTTTTTCCCACAAATAGAGCTTTCTTTTGGTGGTATTTGATCACCTCTGCAGTTTTTATTTTTTGCGCTATAAACATAAAACGAGCGACACGTTTGAAAAAAAAAAAGAATATTTTTTACTTTTTGCTATAACAAATATCCCCCCCAAAAAAAAAAAATCTTCATCAGTTTAGACCAATATGTATTCTTCTACATATTTTTGTTAAAAAAAAGATCACAATAAGCGTATAGAGTGGTTTGCGCAAAAGTTATAGCGTCTACAAAATGGGGTATAGATTTATGGCATTTTTATTATTATTTTTTTTTAATAGTAATGGCGGAGACTTTTGATTGGCCGACTGTTGGTGCCAAAGTGCTGTCACCCTGCTTCTTCTTGGATAGGACAAAAAACCACTGCTATTAGCTAAAAGTCTCTGCCATCTTGTGCCCATCTCCTTTACCCAAAACATCCTTGATTAGCCAATTATAGTCATAAGAATGCATTGTCAACACAAAACTTATAGTTTCTACACTTTATTGTTCTTCTTTAGGGATGACATTGATATTAACATCACATCGACATACAAAAATGTGGACAAGCTGTAGCAGTCATTTGTGAAAATTGCACATTACTTATAAGCCCCATTAGCAACTCCTCTCCTTGTAAGCACCACAATGTTGGGACCCATCTCCCTATATACTAGTTTCTGTAGCATTCTGCTCTTTTCAAACTGAGATTCACAAGGTGAGGCATCCTTCTCTATCAGCCAAAATAAGGTGCTTATTGTATACCAGTCTCTCTATATCCCACTCCTAGCTCTACCCAGCCGGGTACGCTCCCAGTTGTCACTCTCTTCCTCTCAGGATCATTAGTACTCACTCAGAGGGCTCTGACCTTGCCCATTAGGCTCCATGACTCCCTGCACATTGTATCAGAGTCAGGAGAGCTGCAGCTGCACATACTAAAGACTGTACACTTCTCCCAGGACTTCAGCCCTGTGCAGGGCCTCTGCTGTAGCTGACTACATATGTATAGCTCTGGGGTGTTTGGCTCCCATGCCCCAATTCATAAGGCTCCTCCTCTCCTGGCATTTATATGGGCACTAGCTTCACCCATTGCATGACTACAGGAAGGATTTGTCCAAAAAGGGACCTAACACCCAATTGCATAATTCTCCATTACCATTACTGCTTTGAGACAGAACCACCTAATGGCAAACTAGATAACTGCACCTGTTTACACCCTCACTACCAAACTCCCCCTAGAAAACCCAAACCTAGATATAAGCAGCAAATGGGCACCCTGCCTCCTATCTCACACATTGCAATGCTCTTCTTATATGTACTGCACATAAAAAAAAAAAAAATGTACAGTTCAGCCTATACACTGTGTGGGACTGTATGTACATGTCGCAATGAGGTGCAATTAACAAAGGGGTGCATTTACATAGTTCATTGAACATGATATTTGCCAATTGGATGAGATGCCCTTGGTGGCCATTGGCCGTTATAATAGAACAAGTGCCACGTCCCAGAAATACATATATAATAACTAGAGAATAATGAACTTTAGAGGCACGTATCATAAAATTTAACAATTTATTGATCTACATAAAAATACCACAAAAAAACAAAAATAATAATCATAGACAAAAACATCTAAAATGTGATTGGACAACACGTGCCCACCAGTGCCACCTATCAGTGCCCACCAGTGCCGCCTCATCAGTGCCCACCAGTGCCACCTATCAGTGTCCATCAGTGCCGCCTTATCAGTGCCCATTAGTGCAGCCTACCGGTGCCCATCAGTGCAGCCTCATCAGCGTACATCAATGAAGGAGAAAAATTACCTGTTTGAAAAATTTTATAACAAAATATAAAACTGTTTTGGGTTTTTTTTAACAAAAAATAAAAAACCCAGTGGTACTGAAATACCACCAAGAGAAGGCTCTATTTATGGGAAAAAAATGATAAAAAATTCATTTGGGTACAGTGTTGTATGACCGCGCAATTATCATTCAAAGAGTGACAGCGCTAAAAGCTGAAAATTGGTCTGGGCAGGAGGGAGGTTTAAGTGCTCAGTAAGCAAGTGGTTAAATTACTGTGATTGATTCACCTGCAGTGACTGTTCAGTGACTGTTACATTCACCATATTATAAATATGCCTACAAAACACATACAGTATATAGTGTGATCCCACTCGTTATTAACCACTTCAGCCCCGGAAGGATTTACCCCCTTCCTGACCAGGCCATTTTTTGCGATACGGCACTGCGTCGCTTTACCTGACAATTGCACGGTCGTTCGACGCTGTACCCAAACAAAATTGATGTCCTTTTTTTCCCACAAATAGAGCTTTCTTTTGGTGGTATTTGATCCCCTTTGCGGGTTTTATGTTTTTGCGTTATAAACTAAAAAAGAGTGACAATTTTGGAAAAAACAAAACAAAATTTTTTACTTTCTGCTATAAAATATTTCCCAAAAAAAAAGTAAAAAAAAAGTATTCATCAGTTTAGGCCAATATGTATTCTGCCTCATATTTTTGGTAAAAAAAAAAAAAAAAATCGCAATAGGTGCAAAAGTTATAGTGTCTACAAAATAGGGGATAGATTTATGACATTTTTATTATTTTTTTTTTTTTTCTACTAGTAATGGCGGCGATCATTGATCTTAAGCGGGACTGCGACATTGCGGCAGACAGATCAGACACCTAACTGACATTTTTTACACTTTTTTGGGAACCAGTGACATTATTACAGTAATCAATGCTAAAAATATGCGCTGTTATTGTAATAATGACACTGGCAGGGAAGGGGTTAACATCAGGGGCGATCAAGGCGTTAAATGTGTTCCCTCACTGTGTGTCCTAACTGTATGGAGGACTGTGTGACTAGGGAAGCACACAGATTCATCTTCCTGCTTAGCAGAAAGACAAGATCTGTGTGATCTCCCCTGTCAGAGATTTGCCTTGTTTACACAGGCAGATCCCTGCTTGTCACTGCGGGGAACAATCGCAGGTCACCAGTGGACATCAAGTCTGCCGGACCCGCTGATTGACTCCCCCGCTGGCCAGTGGGAGCGTGCGCACGCCCACAAATCGCCATGTACGAGCTGACGTACATCTACGGCGATTTGCTGGATCAAGCCACATTGCCGCAGTATGACTGCAGCAGCTGGTCCTTAAGTGGTTAAATCATATGTTATAATCCCAAGGTTTGGTCTGGAGGAGCCCTAAAAGTTCATTTATAGTACACCAATGTGAAGCATAAGCACACGGCATTGTCTTAAACATACCTCCCAACTTTTTGAGATGGGAATGAGGGACACCTATCAGCAAAAGTATGCAGGCATAGGACACACCTCCTGCCACGCCCCCTTAAAAGGAGAATTGTACAAAAAAACAAGATTGGTTAAACCCACAGGTGCTTTTTTACCACTCCTATTCCTTTATATTGGCTTTTGGAATTCACAAAAGCAGCCATTTAGAAATCAGATGAACAGTTTAGCACTGGAAAACACTTTTTGATAGATAAAAAGTGCATTTTATATACAACTACATAGATCAGACCAAAATGAGGGACAAATGAGAAGGAATGAGGGACAGAGGGACATTGCTCTAAATCGGGGACAGTCCCTCGAAATCAGGGACAGTTGGGAGGCAGTCCATTCATATAAATGGGCTGAGTAACGCACCATGAAAGGTGCATTCTCATTTCTGACAGAGCACTGTGCTGCAATGCACATCTGTTGGCACATGTGTTGGGGTGCTATTCATAATTAATGGCATTGTCACATGTTACCACAACACAGTAGTGTAAATATGCCCTAAAAGTGTTTTATGTGCTCACAGGCCTACCTAGGAAATAATGTACAATATTAAGAAAATGCCATCTGAAGATGTGAATATATAATGGGTATATTTCCAGACTGTATGTATTTGCAACGCAGTATTCATATACTGTATTTTCAATGCATATCTACAGTATATTAGCATATATACAAACTTGGCTTGTGTGCTTGTCTAAAGATAAGTACTAGCCAATGATATATTATAGATAATATAGTGCAGTATATTACTAAAATATATTACATATCATTATAAATTATCTATGATCCCTTTTTTCATTGTGTGTCATTTTCACTGCACCATGGACCTAGGATACATCCGATTAAACGATTGAAATGACATCTTTTGCATTTTAGTCTGTCTTCTCCAAACAAACACATCACTGCCTGTTTTCTTGTTTGTATTTCCTACTATTTACTTCCTTTAATGAAATTTTCCTTTTTTTTTTTTCCACAACACTTTCTCCAGTTGTATACCAAAGTATTTATTAGTGGTAGGACATTGGGGGGGAGTGGGAGAGGAAGAAGAGCATATTACCAATTTTAGAATGATCGTGGTCACCCAAAATCCTGTGTGGACAGTGCTGATGATAGCTTGTCCCTTGTGATGCCATTTGTGCCCTGTGTGTAGACTTTTGTGGATTTGGCATGAAGAAATTTCTATGCTTGTGTGCACAACGCCCTCTAGTGGCCAGAAATGGTGCAGAACAATAGAATAGCAAGCAAAAGCTCTGAATGCAGAACTTATGAAAAGGAGTGGTATGCTGATCAGGTTTATATTAGCAGTTGAACAGGGATCTAACTAGTGACATATCATATGCTGTAAATGAATATATTGTGCATGTGTGTGTAATAGCCAGTCATTGCATTTCTAGCTCTCAAATCTGTTTTTGCTGTATACACTGTGATTACATGTGATAATGAAGAAAAGCGATGAGATTTGGGTCTGAGATTAACATGGATTTGAAATGAACCCTGGCCATTCAGAATTTACAGATTCAGCAAACTAATGTACAATTTTGCAGCGATTGTAACCAACTAACCCTAATGCACTTCCCAACCTTTGAGATTTGGTCAGATGGCTTAGAAGGGCCAATAAAAGGTTGCTTGGAAAAGCTGGTTCTCATACTATAAATGGTTAGGTTCACAGCAGCCATTTTGACAAGTATAATATCAAAAAGCAGTGAAGTGCTACCTGCATAAATTAAAGGCAAAAATTATATCAAAAAGTGAGGAAGCGATTCATATTGACAAGTGCTTAGCTGTGATAGAGAAAGCATAGGAAGTCCTGCTGATAAAGTGTGTAGGGACAAATTAGTATAGGGCTTCTAGGCACATAATGTAAATCTGTGAATGTCCTGCAGGTTATAGGTCCCCAATATTTTTGGCACCGGGGACCCCAGTTTCATGGAAGAAAATTTTGCCACAGGGGCAGGGCAGAGATTTGTTGGGCCGATGGCTGGTGTCAGCGCTTCAATCATCCCGACACTGTGGTTGGCATAGCTCCCAACTGTCCCTGATTTGGAGGGACTGTCCCTGATTTGGAGCAATGTCCCTTTGTCCCTCATTCCTCCTCATTTCTCCTCATTTGTCCCTCTTTATGGTCTGATCTATATAGATGTATAAAAAATGCACTTTTTAACTATCAAAAAGTGTTTTCCAGTGCTAAAGCTTTCATATGATTTCTAAATTGCTGCATTTGTAAATTCCAAAAGCCGATATAAAGGAATGATAGTGGTAAAAAAAGTACTTGTGGGTTTAACCAATCTTGATTTTTTGTACAATTCTCCTTTAAGGGGGCGAGGTAAGGGGTGTGTCCTATGCCTGCATGCTTTTGCTGATAGGTATCCCTCATTCCCTTCTCAAAAAGTTGGGAGGTATGTGGTTGATATGGTGTCAGCATGATTGAAGCACATAATTTGAATTACTACATTGTAATATAAAATTAAATAGTTCAACTTACCATAATGCTGAATCAGTGGAAGCCCTGAGTGTGTCACTTGTCACTGTCACCTGCCACTGGATGCAGCTTATCGCTTAAGACCGTCGCCTGCCACCAGATGCAGCTTGTCACTTGCCACATTACCTGCCACCAGATGCAGGTTGTCACTTGAGATCGTCACCTGCCACCAGATGCAGCTTGTCACTTGCCAGTGTCACCTGCCACCAGATGCAGCTTGTCACTTGTTATCGTCACCTGCCACCAGATGCAGCTTGTCACTTGCCACCGTCACCTGCCACCAGATGCAGCTTGTCACTTGCCACCATTGCCTGCCACCAGATACAGCGGGTTACTTGGCAGTGTCACCTTCCACCAGATGCAGCTTGTCACTTGCCATGACTGCCTGCCAACAGATGCAGCTTGTCACTTGCCATCGTCGCCAGCCACCAGATGAAGCTTGTCACTTTCCACTGTTGCCTGCCACTAGATGCAGCATGTCACTTGGCAGCATCACCTGCCACCAGTTGCAGTGTGTCAATTGGCAGCGTCGCCTTCCACCAGAAGTAGCATGTCACTTGCCAGTGCCACCATCGCCTTCCACCAGATGCAGCATGTCACTTGGCAGCAGTGGTCGCTGGTGGTATATTTTTTTTGGGGGGCGGCAAACAATCGAATTGCTACAATCCCCCCAACCCGGCCGGTCATTTCACAGGAATCCCCCCCTGGTCGGTCACCAGCCCCGCACTTACCCCATCTAGGTCGTGTGCAGTGCTCCTCCTCCTGGTGCTTCACGGTGGCTTCGCCTGCATCTTCTCCCTCTCACTCGGTGGCCAATAGGATCAATTCTCCTCTCGGTAAATTGGGTTACGGGTCTCAGAACCCACTTCCTGATTGGCCAGAAGGAGAATCAGTAAGACAATAGTGAATATTAATTTGCTATTGTCATACAACTAGGTAGGCTTTTTTGAAGACTATTGGAGCTTCTGGCTCTAATCACGTGCTTTAAAAAAATAAAAAACCCAGATGAAATCCATGCGTCCGGCGCCCTGCATGTAGATTAGGGGGCCGGACACATGGATTAGGGGGGCGGCACCCCTGCGTCTTGCATTACAGGCCGCCACTGCTTGGCAGCATCGCCTGCCACCAGATGCAGCTTGTCACTTGCCACCATTGCCTGTCCCCAGACACAGCTTGTCACTTGCCACTGTCACCTGCCACCAGATGCAGCGGGTCCCTTGGCAGTGTCGCCTTCCACCAGATGCAGCATGTCATTTGCCACGGTCGCCTGCCAACAGATGCAACGTGTCAATTGACAGTGACTTTAGAAAGAATGAAATCTAGCAGTAGCCCAGCCAGGGGAGGGCTGGCAGCCTTAGGCCTGGGGGGCAAGTCCAGTCAAGTGGCCCATTGAACCACTGAGTCCATGGAACCACGGAAGCCAGGGATGTCTGGTTACCCTAAGCTAATGGCCAGCAGGCCAACAGGCCATGGCTAGCGGCCAGCAGAACCCAGAGGTCAGTGGCCAGCAGGACCCACAGGCCAGCAGGACCCATAGGCCATGGCCAGCTCCCAGCAGGACCCACAGATCATGGTCAGCAGGACCTGACAGCAAGACAGTGTTGAGGGCTATTTTGAGGTTACTAGGTGGGCATTGAGGCAAGTATGAGGCAAGTGTATGGGGGGAGATGGGATGTGGGGGTCAGCTGGGTCTCCCAGCTCAGCTTAGCAGGTTCTTGCATGGCCTCCTGGGGGGGTGATGCTCCTGGGGTCAAGTTGCAGCCACTGGCCAGCACGAGCCAGTCACATTTGTGCGTCTATGGCGCACCTTGCCTCTGCCTACCTCCAAGACTCCAGGACTTGTAGCTTCCTGGCTGCGCTGCTTTCAGTTCTCTCCACCCATCAGGAGCTTGAACGTGGACTACAACTCCTGGAATGCAACAGCTAATTGGCGACCGCTGCAGTCATGCCCCCGAGCCTGACTTCCTCCAAAAGAAAATTGTCAGCGGGTAGTGGCCGCCAGCCATTTTGAATATAAGTTAGTGTGGCCTGGGGGCAATTGCCTAGCCTGCCCCTGAGCCCAACATAGTATAGATGCCATTTTTAGCCCCTTCATGACCAGGTTCAAAACAATCCTTAACACACAAGCCCAATTTTGTAACTTTGACATGTGTTAGTAAAACTGCACATATCATTGCAACTACTTTGTGTATCCAGGTGAATTATACCTTGTTTTTCTCAGGACAGTGTGGAAATATGGTGGAAAATGTTAATGGATATCTCCTGATCTTTTTTTTATTATCAAAGGAAAACTGGCCCAAAATAGTAAAAAAAAATCAAATTTATGTGTGTGATTTGTTATTTTTGCCTGCAGTAGGGCCAAGAAACAATAGTACATATTTTTTTGTTTGTCCTACCTAAACACACTGACACCAATGTCGCGTACACACGGTCAGACTTTCCGACGGGAAATGTTCGATGTGAACCTATTGTTGGAAAGTCTGACCGTGTGTATGCTCCATCGAACATTTGATGTCGGAATTTTCGCCCACAAATGTTTGAGAGCAGGTTCTCAAAGTCCGATCGTGTGTACACAAGTCCATCGCACAAAAGTTCACGCATGCTCTGAATCAAGCAGAAGGACCCGCACTGGTTATTGAACTTCCTTTTTCTCAGTTAGTCGTACGTGTTGTACGTCACCGCGTTCTCACGTTCGGAATTTTTGGCCAACATTTGTGTGACCATGTGTATACAAAACAAGTTTGAGCCAACATTCTTCGGAAAAAAATCCACAGTTTTGTTGTCGGAAAATCCTATGGTGTGTATGAGGCATAACACTTATACTGACACTTATGCTGCGTACACACGAGCGGAATTTCCAACAGAAAGAGTCCAATGGAAGCTGTTCATTGTATATTCCGACCGTGTGCATGCCCGATCTGACTTTTTCTGTCAAAAATTCAGACGGACTTAGATAGAGAACATGTTCTATATTTTTCCAACAGAACAAATTACTATCGGAAAAAACGATTGTCTGTATGCTGTTCCGACGTACCAAAAATGACGCATGCTCTGAAGCAAGTACGAGACGGAAGCTATTGGCTACAGGCTATTGAACTCACATTTGCTATTCCCGTCTTACGTGTTGTACGTCACCGTGTTCTGGACGGTCGGAATTTGGTGTGACCGTGTGTATGCAAGACAGCTTGAGCGGAATTCCATCGGAACTCCGACGTAAAAACCTTCAGAGTTTATTCCGACGGCAAAACCGGTCGTGTGTACAGGGCATAAGGCTCAATTCACACTTGGCATTTTGGGATCTGAAAAACGCACTACAATTGCAAAAGGTAGGTTCAGGCGTCATTATTTTTAATGGCACCTAAAACACGGTGCGGTTTTGCCGCAATTTATCGTGGGGCATTCGCAGCAAATTGCATTGCGTGAGGCTTGTCACCCAAAAGAAGTTCCTGCTCCTTTTTGGCAACAAGCTTCAAGCAACAACCACGTCAAAACTGCACCGTATTTTATGTGCCATTGAAGATATTGGCACCCTAAACTGCATTTTGCGATTGTAGTGCGTTTTGAGATTGTGGGCAGATTTTCAGCGATTCTGCCATGATCCCAAAATGCCAAGTGTAAATGGAACCTAAATATAAAATCTTTTTTTTTTATCCAAAAAGACACTGCCACTAACTGCCACTTGCACGGACTGTAACTGCCACTTACACTGCCACTTACACTGCCATTAACTGATATTTACACTGTCACTAACTCACACTGACACTAACATTGACACCTACACTCATTATGCTAGGTAAAGCATTGAACTAGTTAATCTATACAATCCCCTGCAGCAGCCGAGGTAGAGGAGATGAAGCTGACAGCACTGTGAGGGTGGGGGTGGAAGGGGGGCCAAGATAGCACACAGGGGGCCTGGGCAGCAGAAAGAAGGGGAACTTGGACAGGAGGGGCAGTGGGGGCATCAATTACTGGACCTGTATTTTCCTCCTGCAGCAGCTGAATGTCAGCGGGAGGGAGAGGAGGAGAGAAAGGCTTTCAGATGCTGCAGGAGGAAAATACAGATTGGTTCCAGAAAATACTGCCCCAACTCCTGTCCAGGTTCCAGGGATCAGCAAGGAAGGGATTCTATCTACTCATCACCTGCCCATTATCATTGGGCTGCTTACCCCGACTCTATGGTATTCCCTTTTGTCCCTCCCCTGGCTGCTTTAAAAAGCTATATGGAAAGGAAATATGTTGCAATTTTGTTTAAAATGCTTGATTTTTCCATGCTTTTATTTGCATTTTTTAACTTTGATTTAACCAATAACCTAATCCCCTAAAACTAATCCTGGAGGAGAATACTTATATTGAATATACTCTAAAATCAACTATGTTGTCTGGAAATACAGTACATTTGCCTCTGATAATCATATAAATAAACATACATTAAACAATGAATAAAATCTTTTAATGTGCATTTTTCCAAAATGTTGTTTTCTCTTTGTACCACCACTTTATATCAAATAAAAGTTTGTAAACAAAAAAATGTAATAAAAATATTAAAATATAGTCTTTCTTAACTCTTTAATTTTTAAAGAATATTTTTATTTTGTCCTTTAAAACTTGGATGATTCATGATTTCGGTTAATAACAGATACACTATATTGTCAAAAGTATTGGGACACCTACCTTTACAATCAAGTTCCTCCACCCCAAACTCGCTCATCCATGTCTTTATGAACCTTGCTTTGTGCACTGATCCAAATCATTTGTTGGAGGGGGGATTATGGTGTGGGGTTGTTTTCCAGGGGTTGGGCTTGGCCTCTTTGTTCCAGAGAAGGGAACCCTTAAGGTGTCAGCATACCAAGACATTTTGGACAATTTCATGCTCCCAACCTTGTGGGAACAGATTGGGGATGATCCCTTCCTGTTCCAACATGACTGCGCACCAGTGCACAAAGCAAGGTCCATAAAGACATGGATGAGTGAGTTTGGGGTGGAGGAACTTTACTGGCCTGCACAGAGTCCTGACCTCAACCCAATAGAACACCTTCGGGATGAATTTGAGCGGAGACTGCAAAGCCAGGCCTTCTTGTCCCTAACCTCACAAATGTGCTTCTGGAAGAATGGTCAAACATTCCCATAGACACACTCCTAAACCTTGTGGACAGCCTTCCCAGAAGAGTTGAAGCGGTTATAGCTGCAAACTCAATATTGAACACTACAGACCAAGACTGGGATGCCATTAAAGTTCATGTGTGTGTAAAGGCAGATGTCCCAATATTTTTGACAATATAGTGTACAATAGAGCTCTTTTATTAGTTGAACATACCTAGGTTTTACCTTTTAGTGGGCTAGTTGTTAGCAACGTGATATATTTTACACAATATTAACACATACTGTTTCTTCACAAACCATTCGCAATGTACACTTTACATATTGCAAGCACTGTTATGAATTAGATGCAGAGCCTGTTTAGGTTGGAAAGTTCTGCTCAGATTTTACCTTGCGTCAAGGTTTTTAAATTTCCTTTCTAGCTCATTTGTAAGGCAGGGAGAGGAAATAAAGCCATCTATAGAATAAAACCAGTTCTGACAACCATATGCTTATGAAACGTAGCGTTCCTCTTTTCTCTTTGGATAAGATCTGATGAAGCACAGATAAAACGGTTTCCTCCTCTGAGCCCCTGTCCTCCTCCCATGTGACCCTTGTACACAAACAGCTGTAACACAGGTGCACACTGTTAACGACCTGTTCATTCCTGCAATGCTTCCAATCTCTGCTGCTTTCCAGATGTTGCATGTTATGATTTCTTCTCTTTGTATACATGTTCAACATCTGTCATTTGCTGGATATTAAATCCGCCCAGTGCAGAGATAATAATTACTTACTGCTTGCTTTGCGCCAAGTATATATTCGTATGCTTTCGTATTCAGTGCTTTCTATTGCACAATGCAAGTGTGATGATGCTAATAAAGTAGAGCCATGCGGAGGGCCTTTTTCAATTTTTAACTAAACTTGTGGACTACTCAAAAACCTGCCAAGAGAAGGAGAAAGCAAACAGTCAGTACATCCCTTTTGCTTTAAGATTTGTCTATTGTAACACTGCCTGGAGCCGTAGCATGGCACCTATGCGTGTAGAGACTCTGATTTGCACTAGATTTCTACACTCCCATGCCGGGAATGCGTTGGTCTGCTAAAAAGTCATTTAGCCAATGGGCTTTGTACTATGGGATTGAAAAACTTAGTCTGTTACAAATCTGAAACATTCAACATAGAAAGGGGCACACGTCAAGGATGCCCGCTCTCACCTTTATTATTTGCTTTGCTTATTGAGCCTTTAGCACAAAGAATAAGAATGGAACCTTCTATAACAGGCATAGAAATGGGAGGTTGTCACCACAAGATATGTTTATTTGTGGATGACATCCTTCTTTTTTTATCTTCATCTCAAATTTCAGCTCCTAACCTAATGAATTTACTAAAAAACTATTCGTTCATCTCAGGCCTTACGGTTAATACTCAAACATCTACAGCACTGAACATCTCGTTAACCACTGCAGAAGAATTATTTGTACAAGAATCATTACCCTTTAAATGGGCTACGCATAGCATTCCTTATCTGGGTATCCAGCTCACTGCCAGCCACTTGGATTTATTTTCCACCAACTATCCTTCTTTACTTAAATAACTACAAACTTGCTTTTTTAAAATGGTCATCTATACCGACTTCATGGGTTGGGAAAAAATATATAATAAAGATGGCCACACTTCTTAAATTCCTGTACCTTTTCAGAGTTCTTCCAATACACATCCCAGCCTTAGAATAATACAACAAAAATTTATAAAATGTACTTGGGGGAAACTCAAATCACACATATCTAGAGAAACCTTATTCCTTCCCAAAATCCCTGGTGGCCTAGGATTTCCAAACATTTTATTATATTATAAAGCTGCTCAACTAGCACAATCCATAAAATTACACTCCAAATCTCTCAGGGTTTGCGATCCAAGCATAATCCACTTCTATCTTTTCTCAAAAACCCAGCTTTCTATCCAGCATGGACTTATCCCAGATCTTTTTGGGCTTGGTCCAAAGCAGGTATAACATGTTTACATCACATGATCCTAAATACAACAATCCGCCCCTTCCCAGACTTATGCAAGTCTTTTGGGCTCCCCCAATCAGAAATATTTTGTTACCTTCAAATTAAGAACTTTTGTATTCCTTCCCAAAGCATTGACGACTCTGTAGATGATTTTACTAAGTTTGAAAATATATGCATGAAAGACCCTCATGCCAGAGGTCTCATATCAACCATATACTCCACATTGCTTGTTAAATCAGATGTTAAATTACCATCTTATGTGGTGAAATGGGAAAAAGATCTTGATCGAACTATAGATAAAACAGAATGGTCTGCAATCTGGTCCAATATCAAATCTTTTTCTCCTAATGTGATAGATATTGAAACCACCTACAAGGTACTCTCATGCTGGTATTTGGTTCCTGCTACAATAGCTAAATTCACGCCTGATTACTCAGGTCTCTGCTTTCGCGGCTATTCAGAACAAGGAACATATATACACACATGTGGTGGAATTGTTCTATTATAAAAAAAATTCTGGAAAAAGGTCTTTTTACTCGCTTCAGAAATGTTTGAAATAACAATAATACCAGATCCAGAAATTGCCCTTTTAAATATAAAACCTGATTACATGACTCGTAAACAATTCAAGCTATTCATACAACTTATGACGGCCGCGAAACAGACAATAACTAAAGCATGGAGAACTCCCTTACTAAACATAGCAGAAACCAAGCACAGAATGAATCGTACATTGTTGCATGCAAAGATGGAAGCCCTAGATAAAGAAAATCTGAAAGGATATAAAGGTCTATGGAAACCATGGATCACACATTGTTTACCTATAAACTTTGACCACCAGGTACTCCAGTCATGGTAACTAACATTTTTATATGCAACAATGATAAAACTATAAGAATAGATTATGCCTCCAGAACACCCCATGCCCTCTTCCCCCCTGTTTTTAAAGCATACTGTTAGGCAGGTTAATTTGGATGGTCGCAGGCTGGTTGGTAAGTTGAGCTTGGAAATTCTTTGGTTTTATTTTACATGTGTTTGCCCTTCCAGTGCTCCTTGCTGTGAAGACCAGTTACAGGTGGGGGCAGTGAACTTCTTTTATTGTTGACATATTGGTCAGGCAACGCACTGACACCTTTGCTACCATTGTGCAATGTGCTGGGTGTTCAGTGTGCTCCTGTGCCTTTAAGGGGGGTTGGGCTCCCTCCAGTCATCTGCCCTTCATCTATCCATTAGAATACATGTGCTCCCACTGTGGAGACCCTTCAAAGTTAGAGTTAGGGTCTGCAGGATACAGGGTGCCTTGCCGTGGCCTGCAGCTTATGCATGTATTTGCAAATGTGTGCAACTAAACCCCTGTTTTTAACGCATACTGTTAGACAGGTTAATTTGGTTGGTCGCAGGCTGGTTGGTAAGTTGAGCTTGGAAATTCTTTGGTTTTATTTTACCTCTGTCCCCCCCACCTTTCCTTACCCTTATTTTCTTTCTTTCTTTTTTCTTCTCTTCCTTATTTCTCTCTTATTATCATTTCATAAGGTACCTAACAGCAACAGGTGATATGGAATATATTTAAAATATCACACTCAATAGTTTGATGTGTATACTTTATTAAAATGTTTAACACACATAAGAACTCAGACACAAATAGACCTAATTTTCTTTCATTAACTGATAATGATCCTCTAAATATTAATGTAACAGTCTGAAAACTCTGTATCATTTTGATAAATAGGGAACTTATCTAACATTAATTTTACCATTTGTGTGTTATATTAATACAGTGCCGTAACCTGCTTCTTTATTTTACATGTAACTACTAAAATACCTTTAATTGATAAATTATAATTGTTACCATATGTTGATCTTTCAATAAAAGCCTTTGAACGACAGAAAAATGCAGCCTGTCTATTTGCCAATATGACAAGAAAAGGAGATTTTGTAAGGGAAAAGATGGAAATTGGGGAGGGGGGTCCCAGGTGACACAATAGTGACAGATCAAAGAAGAAAAGGCATCTGCTGATGGCACTCAGGCATCAAAAGCAGCATGCTGGTAGTATTTGCAATATTTGTGCTATAGAAAATACAGGAGTGCCATTGCTGAACTTGCCTAAAAATGTCACAGATCTGAAGCAAGTTTGCATGTTTTTCTTATGACAAGGTAATGCGGCCAAGGTAATGCAATGCATGTTAGTGTATATAGGTATGGAAATTACATTTAGCTTGTTAGCGCTGGTTGGGCTGTATTCTTGTCAAAGTTATAGCACAGCATATCATACGGTTCTGTATTGGGTTGTGTTATGAATTGCTTGCACAATTGGGGATGACGGGGAGATAGACATTGCACAGCTGCACATATGTTGAATTTTCAGTCTGTGAAAATGTGAAGTTGCTGTGCACTCTGGACTCTGGAGACTAGTTACAATGGCGGTGCAGCAACCTTCTTTTAACATTCAAATTTTCAAAAGCTGAATCGATTTTTGGCAGCGGTAGTACAAGCAGGGCTGTATTTGGAACTTTAAGCAGACCTGGGTTTTGTGAAATATTATACAAACAACTTTTTCATCACTTCCTATATATCTGAGCACACATTCTGTTAACAGCCTGCAAGGCAAGTGCAGTGCCAGCTCTGGCAGAGAGCAATGGCATGCATTTATTCAGTATGGAAAAACGCAGGTCACTGCAAATAGTGCAACAGAGACAATATTCTTTTCGCTGCTGGGGCAATTTTTTAAATTTTAATTTTTTTGCACATTTCGGGCCTGACGATTACTTAAGGCTTTCTTGGGGAAAAAACTGTGCAAAGACAAACATAGTTACACAGTTAGGTTAAAAAAAAAAAAAGACAAGTCCATCTAGTCCGACCAATAAAAAAAAAGCATCAAACATACAATCCCATATACACAATCCTGTACCCACAGTTGATCCAGAGGAAGGCGAAAAACCCCAGCAAAGCATGATCCAATTTGCTACATCAGGGAAAAATATTCCTTTCTGATCCCCTGAGAGGCAATCGGATATTCCCTGGATCAACGTTTACCTATAAATGTTAGTATCCAGTTATATTATGTACATCTTTGAAAGAATCCAAGCCTTTTTAACCCCTTCCCGACTGGCGCACGCTGATGTAAGTCGGCAGAATGGCACGGCTGGACAAATGGACTTACAGGTACGTCCATTTGAATTCCCCGCCATGCCATTGCGTGCGCACCGGCCGGGAGCTCCTTGAGTCGGGTCGCGGGTCCCGCGGACTCGATCGGCTCACGGAGGGGACGAACGGGGAGATGCTGATGTAAACAGCATCTCCCCGTTCTGCCTAGTGACAAGTGTTACTGATCACAGCTCCCTGTCATCGGGAGCAGTGATCAGCGTAGTGACACACACAGCCCATCCCCTCTACAGTTAGAATCACTTCACTATGGTTCAGTTTATATTCCGCCATGTGGATTGGTGTCAGAAATAGGCTGAACCGGCTGGCCATTATGCCGAAAGCATTTTCCACCACTCTTAGTAGGTAGTTAAAAACCCTCTGGTCCGGGGTGAGGGTCCTCATGGGAAATGGCCTCATCAGATGTTCACCTAGCCCAAACGCTTCATCAGTGATGAACACAAATGGAAGACCAGCCTGCACTTAAAGCTGGCCATCCTGGCTTGCCCCCCCAAAGCCCGCAATGTGAGACAAAAATATCTGGAGTATGTTGCTGGTGGGGGGGGCATTGCTATGCCAGCAAATGTGTGAAACATTTTTAAAATACATTTTTATTTTAAACTGAACTAATATTTCATTTGATTTACTGCTTGTATTTCTTTTAGCTGTCTCCTAGGTTCTCCAATGGGCTTTTCTTTTTGGCCATTTTCTTCAATAGTGCAAACGTAATTTATTTGATACAAGAGGTGACAATCTCTTCTTCAGCTAACTGTTATGTTGTGGGTCTGCTACACACACACATTGTTTTTGTTGTTAATGTATGTAATGCATTAATGAAAAAAATAATCATTCTTTTCAGCTCCATCAATTGCTTTGAGTCCCTAAAATGGCCTGATTGGGGCCAATTTAGAGCACTGTGTGGGTTATTTACTAAAGGCAAATCCACTGTGCACTGCAAGTGCAATTGAAAGTGCACTTGTAGTGCACAGTGGATTTTCCTTTAGTAAATAACCCCCATTGTCACTGTAAACTACAACAACTTACTCCAAAAACTGGTATTGAGCATTGAAATAAGAAGCCACACATTGTTGAGTATAAACCATTTTACTCCGTGCACATTCACATGTGCATTAGAAAAGGGTTTTTGAACAAACCAACATCTTTGGTGTATAACATTTTTATGGATGACATTAGAAATAGCCTTTTTTTGGTTAAACAGGAATGTTTAAATCCATAATAACATGCACAACTCAGGAACTTACAAAGTTCAACTTTGAAAAAGGGAAGGCAATATCAGACATTTCAAACTGCGTTGATCTTGCCTTCATCAGATGGGGTGATGTCAAATTTTGAAGATGCACACAAATTAGGAGTCAAAATGTGGATTTCCCTCCTGATACCATGCCTAATGTCAACATGTGCTAGGTCCCATCATGGGGGATCAATGGACGTGTTTCGGGGGTGCAACCCCTTCCTCTCACCTACTTGAGTTGCGAGGAAGGGGTTACACCCACAAAACGCGTGCATTGATACCCCATGATCAAAATTTGTCTTTCTAATTACTTAACGTGATTTCAAAGAACAAATTCCACAACAAAACGGTACAATTTTTGTGTGTTTTAGATCCTGCCTAAAACATCAATGATGTTCTTCATTTTTTGTTAAACGTCATCGATGTTTTCCTTTATCTTTTCTAAATCATGATTGCACACCATGATCTCCCCGATGAGGATGTGTGCACTTGCACTGATGAAATGAGTTTCTTCTTCCACAACATCCGCATCACCTAAAATAAAAAAAAACACACCACGTATTATAAATATGCAGGCATACATCTATTACCTGAAGCTGTGGTCTCAGACACTTACTTGTTGTGGTCACTATTTCACCCCATTTCATGTACCTCGGAATCTACATCTTCAGGTTGTGGGGATTTCCCCTTCTTTAGGAGGTGTTGTGTTCTTGGTGTCCTCTGATGTCCTGAGTCTTTTCTCCCCTATGTGAATAAAAAAAAGGTATACTTGGCACACAGATATTTAAGGCAAGAAATAGGAATATGAAACATTGCTTGGAAGTGTAGTACAATTGTCTGTTTTGGCAGAGTTCCAAGCTGAAGACATGTTTTTTTCCCTTTCTTCAAGCTGGAATACTTACCTTTTTTGGTAAAGTTTCACACATGGAGAAACCCCTAGTATCCACTGGAGCACCTGTGTAGGACACCCTAAAAAGGGTGTTCTGGTCCCACACTAGTGCTCCTGTGTCCAGATGTGTAAATAGCTGCTGAGTGTGTTCTCCTTACACTGAATCAAGTTTTCATTCTAGTTACAAACACATCTAGACAACAATGTAATAAACTTCTTTTAATACAAATAGGCCTGAACAAATGTAGTTAACCTGCATCTGTCAACAAAATCGCATTAGTGGGCGAACGAACGATGTTTACTACAAACAATTACTGTCCGCACGAACCGGAAACTTGCCATTTTAAACACCATTTTAAACCGTACAACAGTAAAGAAAAGCACATGGAGCAGCATGCAAGTAATAATAATAATAGGAACACATGACAAAATACTTACTATTTTGCAGCACTGTCTTGATCCTTCTGTACTGATCCTACTCCCTCAATTTTAGGTCTGACCATCGTTTCCTCAATTGCTCCTTGGATCGTCATACGCCAAAATTCTTCTGCAGACTTTTCACAACTTTATTCATGATTTTGGCATTTCTCACATTTGGGTTTCTGTACGGTCCATATTTCCCGTCATAGTTGGCCCTCTTCAAGATGTCCACCATGTCCACAATCTCAACAAAGGCCATATTTGAGGTTTTAAATCTCCTCCTGGATTGGGACGTTTCTGGCTCCAGGCTTTCCTCGTCGTTGCTGCTCTCCTCTGCATGCTCCTCTGCATGCTATGTCTCCGCCATGTGCTCTCCCACTGCGCCGAAAGTGAAGGGGTGGGGAATATACTAGAAAGAAGGTCAGGGGCAGAGTTTCACGCATGCGCAGTGTATATAAAGCATAACACGCGTGTGTCATACATACGTTCTGTGAGCGGAGGATGGAGTAGCGTAAGCGCCGATCGTGCTAATGAAGGTACAATTTTAACTTGGGGCATCAGTGGCCTATACTGCTTATAGATTGAGGCCTATATTGGGAGACGATTAGGAGAGTTTAGCCTGACATTAGGGTTTGTCTTGTGTTGTGTCTTGCAGAGAATATGGATAAATTCAATGACCATGATTTCCTCCTCAACTTCATTGATAAATACAGAGAGCTGCCCTGTCGGTGGCAAGTGAAACACCCATTTTATAATCACAAAATTAAGAGGAAGGCAGCGCTGGATCAACAGTTGGAATTGGTGAAGCCTGTGATTCCCACGGCAGACATCAACTATTTGAAGGCCAAAATTGGTGGCCTGAGGAGCACCTATAATAGGGATCACAAAAATGTCCAGAATTCCATGAGGTCAGGAGCAGCAGCAGATGACGTATATGTCCCCAGGCTCTTACTATACCAGACTGAAATCAGGCAATCACTCTCAACCCTTCCTTCCACTCTTCCTTCCACCTCAGATGGGGCTTCCGAAGTACAACCTAGGCCTTCCACCCAGGAAGAAGATGTGAAGGAGCCTAGCCAGAGCCAGGTATAGCATTGTTCAACATATTTCTTGACAAAAAATTAATGATGTTAACTAGATGCTATTATTGATCATTAATTTCAGATTTAACAAAGTGGTTTACATATCAAAAGACAATAGTATCCAAAAATGATTGGGACAAGAATGAAAAATGCTGGGGTCAGAATGATAGTCTTTTCTATTTGTTAACATTCAATTTGCAACAGTCATGAGCTCAAAATTGTGTATGATTGATGACTAAAAAACTAAAACTATGTCCCATTTTCATACACAGGAAAGTCTCAGCCAGGAGAAGGCTGTGGAAAGTGGCAGCCAGGTGGTGGCCATGGAAAGTGGCAGCCAGGAGGTGGCCAAGCTCAGTAGCCTGGCCAAATCCCAGGTTCCTCCCCTCCGTCTTCCAACAAAAAGGCTCAGGAAGGGGAGGGAATGTGGAGGACTCAGTGCTTGGTTTGATTTGGCAGGCTACTGCGGTCGTCACAACAACCCCCAGTGTAAAAGAGGCCTTTGCGTGTATGACGGCCAGTAAGATGCAGGAAATGGAGATCGGCCAACGCATCATCAGTGAGGAGCTCATATTTCAGGTCCTAAATAAGGGGGTGATGGGCGAACTCACCAAGAAAAGTCACGTATGTGAGTTGGACCATACTCCTCCTCCTCCTTCTGCCACAACTCCAACAACACAGCCACAGCCTGGAAGGAAGCGTGCAAGGAAGTCTTGAGAGTGATGGCCTGGGTTCGGTCTGGTCTGGCAAAAGACGCAGGCTGTTGTAAGACCACAGCCTCTGGACATATATGTCATCTGCTGCTGCTCCCGATCTCTCGGAGTCCTAGACCGGATTGTGCTCCCTATTAAATGGACTCCTCAGGCTACCAATTTTGCCTGTGAAATAATTAATGTCTGCCCTGGGGTACAAAGGCTTCACCAATTTCAACAGTTTATCCAGCGTTGCCTTCCTCTTTATTTTGTTATGACCCCTAATAAATTTCAAATTTTTTTTTTAAATCTTTGGCTATGTGTTTTAGTTCAAAAAGGACAGTTTGCTTGTGAGTAGGCAGGTACATTTCAAAAATACAAAGTCAAATTAACAAGAGACACCAACACCAACCAACCTCCTTGAGGTTAAAAAATAAAAGATAATAATGGTGTTGTGGTAACTTGACACACAAAACGACAAAAAATATTATGGAGATCACTTTTTTGATAAAAAAAAGGAGATCACTATAAAAAAAATTATAAACATTATTCTGGAGACATGGCGAAAATAAAAAAAAAGATTATTCAGGAGATCATGAGAAATAATAAAGAAATCAGCTTGTCAGAACTCTGTCTGACTATCAGCAGCAAAACTACTTCATTATTCTAGCATTATAAAGAAGAAGAGAATGCACTGCATTAAAAGATTAAAAACTTGCAGCGTGACGAATGTGCTATCTCCATTACGAATGCTAGTTTTACCAGACCGAGCGCTTCCGTCTTGTACTTGATTCAGAGCATGTGTGGAATTTTGTGCGTCAGAATTGTGTACACACGCTCGGAATTTCCGACAACAAGTTTTTTGTCGGAAAATTTGAGAACCAGCTCTCAAACAGTTGTCAGAAATTCCGTTTGCAAATGTCCGATGGAGCATACACAAGGTTGGAACTTCCGACAACAAGCTTACATCGAACAATTGCTGTCGGAAATTTCAATCGTCTGTACGTGGCATTACTGAGAAGAAACCTTACCTGTATTTGGAGATAAAATCTCTTTTCCTCTAGACATCAAGTGTGCCACCTTATCCTCTGTGATGACCTTAAAGTGAACAACTCAACACCAAGTTCATTATATGAACCACTTATGTATTTGTACATGTTGATCATATCCCCCTTAATCTCCTTTTCTGAAGAGAGAATCAATTTTGTTCCTCTAATCTTTCCTTATAACTGAGCTCCTCCGTGCCTCTTATCAGTTTGGTTGCTCTTCTCTGCACTTTTTCCAGTTCCCCGATATCCTTTTTGAGAACTGGTGCCCAAAACTGAACTATTCCAGATGAGGTCTTACTAATGATTTGTACAGGGGCAAAATTATATCTCTCTCTCTGGAGTCCATACCTCTCCTAATACAAGAAAGGACTTTGCTCGCTTTGGAAACCGCAGCTTGGCCTTGCATGCTATTATAGAGCTTTTTGATAATAAGGTGAAGTGTGGCGTTACCCTTTGAAAGCAAAAGTTAGCCCAAGGAAATCCAAGGGGTTAGAGGGGGGTGACGAGAGCATTGGAGAATGGAGTGTGGAGTTCCCCTTTAAGATGCAAAAGTTAGCCCAAGGAAATCATATGCATTAGAAGGGGGAAGGTTAAATGCCCTTTTAGAAGGAGCTAGAGGAACGAGAGTCTTTTTACATAATTTTAACAAGGTGCATGTCATGTGTTCGCAACGTAGCATGCTAACATGACCTGTGTGCAAATCTCCTTAAAAAAAATACATAAAGGTGAACCAGCGTTAAAAAAAAAAAAAAAAAAGGTCAAGTTTAGAGGTGCGCAAATTGCATTTGCGTTGCTTGACATTTACTAAGATTTTGGCCGCGCACTGAACAAACGCATTTGAAAGAGCGCAAGAGCCACTTGCGCGAGGGCAGTGCTTACATTGATCTCACGCAGTTCTAAACATACTTGCAGGCACAGCAGGCTTGCTCAGAAAAAGTTACTTTCTCATTCTATTTTGGGCATATTTGTTACTTGGGCAGTTGTTACTAAACTTCCTTACATCACCCCATAATATTGGCACCTCCATCTTCTGTTAATATTGAATTGAAGATGTCGTGCGCCATGTCCATAGTGGCACACAGATTGCATTCACCCGTGAGCCGAGATCGCTATAGTAAATGGGGGATTCGCGCTCTGTTCCTGACGCACTGTTTCGTAAATATAAAAATGTGCGTTGCACCTCGCCGTGCGCCTCTACTGATGGCGCACGGCTTTCGTAAATCAGCCCCTAAGTCTGCTTCTTCTAATGTTGTTGCTGTGGAAACTAACTTTAAGGTGCTAACCTGTTGGTATTTGGTTCCTGCTAGAATATCAAAATATGCTTCTGCTTACCCTGGAGCTTGTTTTCGTGGCTGTTCAGAGTCTGGTACTCAACTTCATATTTAGTGGGATTGCCCAAGTGCCCAAAAATTCTGGAAGGCAGTTTTTGACTTAGCCTCCATAATCTTTGATATACCTATGCAGCCCAATCCTGCTACAGTCCTATTAAACCTGAAACCTGATGGGATCACACAGAATCAATTTCGCCTTCTTTTACAGCTCCCAACAGCAGCAAAACACCACTTGAACCCCCCCCCCCACACCTTATTCCCTTCCCCCTTTTTTCTACCCTCTTCTCTCTATCTACTCCTTATGTACACATTATCTCTTCTTTTTTTATCCTCTTTAGCCCCGGAAGGTTTTACCCCCTTCCTGACCAGAGCACTTTTTACAATTTTGTTGCTTTAACTGGTAATTGCGCGGTCATGCAATGCTGTACTCTAAACTAAATTTGTGTCCTTTTTTTCCCACAAATAGAGCTTTCTCTTGGTGCTATTTGATCACCTCTGCGGTTTTTATTTTTTGTGCTATACACAGAAAAAAGAGCGACAATTTAAAAAAAAACACAATATTTTTTACTTTTGCTATAATAAATATCACCAAAAATGTTTTTTTTTTAATTTCTTCATCAGTTTAGCCCAATATATAGTCTTCTTCATATTTTTGGTAAAAAAATAAAAATTGCAGTAAGCGTATATTGATTGGTTTGCGCAAAAGTTATAGCGTCTACAAACAATGGGAAAGGTTTATGGCATTTTTATGGCATTTTTATTTATTTATTTATATTTTTGTTAGTAATTGTGGTGATCTGTGATTTTTAGCGGTATTGCGACATTGCGAAGGACAGATCGGACACTTTTGACACATTTTTGGGACCATTGTCATTTATACAGTGATCAGTGCTATAAAAATGCACTGATTACTGTGTAAATGACACTGGTAGGGAAGGGGTTAACACTAGGGGGCGATCAAGGGGTTAAATGTGTGTTCCCTCAGTGTGTTCTAACTATATGGGGTTAGTATCGAGTAGGAGAGGAGACATATCGCTGTTCCTACATAGTAAGAACAAATGACATGTCTCCTCTCCTCTGACAGCTCAGGGATTTCTGTGTTTACACACACAAATCCCCGTGCTGGCGCTCGTGCACACAATCGCGCGTGGCCGGTGGCGATTTTAACACACGCGCATCGGGTGCGCGTGCACCGTGCAGCAGGCGCGTGCGCCCCTCCGGCGGCGTGCTTGCTCCCTTTTAAAGGAAACCTGTATGGGGTTTCACGCAGGGGAGCCATTCTGCCCCCGTATATAGACGTGAGTCAGTTGGGAACCGGTTAATATACACCTGTTAGATTGATCTCCTTATTACCACTCTTACAAAATGAACCAATAGTCACTAGCTTACCTTTTTCATTCTGATGGAATTTTCTAATGCTTTTGATGTAATACTTTATTGGTTTATTTGTTTTACTCATTACATTTTTACATTGTTATGTACTCATCCTGTTCATAAATCAATATGTTTAGCTTTATTGCTATTTGACTATTGTACCACCATGCCTGTATATAATCAATTTGTCAATCTTTGTTATATTTAAAAAATAATAAACAAATGTGACAAGAAATCCAAAGTACTATATTGTAACCTTCTTTGTATCCCCTTAAAAACACCAAGTGAAAACATAAATCTAAATATATTTAACTGGGTTGGGATGGTAGAAGGGACAACTAACTAAAATGCAAGATGTCTCACTCAAAATTCAGACGTAAAGGTAAATGAGTTAATAGCTTTGAGCTATAAAACATTGCTGGAATGGGGATTTGCAACTCTACAAATGTTTAGATCTATATAATTACTTAGAAGATAAATAAGGAATTGGCCCCAAAACCTGTGGTGGGAGGGATCTATTTACCTCAGGAAATGTCCTCTGAACACTGGGGCATCTGACCACTAGAACACCACCATCCATAAAAAGGGCACTGAAAATCTAGTATTCAGTGCTTTTTCCTGAATTGTGGAAAACACAATGAAGCTGAGGGATGAGGGAGACTTTTTCCCTTGTATTTCCTGTAGGAACCAACTATCTCTTAGGTAGCTGTCCTAGGAGATGATAGAGAAGATATGTCCTAGCACATATTTAACCCAAAAATACTGTATAGAAGAGTTATAATGGTCCAATCAACTTTTAGTATACAGAAACCAATCAACTTTCAATACACTGTAGTTTAGGAATATGTTCTTATTGGTTGCTATGAGATTACTGCACTTTGGTCACTAACATTAGTTTTCACATTGTCCAACCAACTGAGCTGGATAAGGAGCAATAAATAACAAGGTATGTCTCTATCCATTACCTGCCAGTAGCATGCTTTGCTTGGTTTCATGATGAGTTAAACAAAAGCCAGTAGGAAGGAGATTGCTGGCAGTTTTATTTTGCCTGTTCAGCAGTCGTGAATCCATTCTGCCAAGTCGTAACTGAAAACAGTCATTGATATACAATATGTTCCCCTGGATTATGCCTTCCTTCCTGTTGGAGTTAAAAGATGACATTGTCCCAAGATTGCAGCAGATGGGAGCCTAGGATACATTGTGCTCTATAGTGATTCTATAGTAACTGTGGTCATAAAATGTGAATATACAGCAAAGGCTATAAAACAATACACTTAGCCTGATGGTGGTGGTAATAACAGTAGTAATAATAATAATAATATTCATACTAAATTATTACAATAGCAGGTGAGTTAAACTACAGATTTTTTTTAGTTCTTACATGTCACTGTAAAATATATATTATTTTTTATTCAAAAAATGTTTTCCGTATACAACGATATGCAAGACAAATCACAAACAACAACAAAAAAGGAAAAATTACAAATTTCAAAGACATCCGACAAACATATTCATAGCAAAAAAAACAAAAACAAAAAAAAAGGGCTGCAATGTACAGTATCCAAAGAAAGAAAAACAAAGAGAAAAGAGGGGAAAAACCACCAATCCAAACCTACTCTGGGAGTTATACTCCTATACTTTAAGTAGATATATGAATATATTACCAACAGTAACCTATCTTGGATACCTCCCAGTAGGGTCGCTTGAGATGCTTTTAGCCACACAAACCATATTTTTTCCAATTTATTTTGACATCCTTTTTTTGATACTTTTTCCCCAAAGAAAGAGACATTGACCACCTTAATCCAATCATCCACCATTGGAGGGGTAGGTACTGTATATGTTATTTAAAAAAAAAAATCTGTACAGAGATAAATATGGAGGCTGCCATTGCTGACCTTTACGAATATTTAAAACATGCGGCGCTTGATATAAATCTGTAAATCAGAATAGAGCAGTCCTTGAAAGAGGAAGCCAGAGAAGAGAGTATCCCAGCACCAGTCTCAGTGTGACAGATCGAACCATGCACCACCACCACAGTGATCAAGCAATTCTTCTTACTGGAAGAAGTGGACCCTCATATTATAGAGAGGTCAAACTCGCTAAATGACCATCAAATGGAACCCTCAATCCAGGGAAGCAGTGACACTTCATGTTGGAGACCAACAGGGATAAAGCCAGTACCCCAAAGATCATGTCATAAACCTCCAATCTCCGGCAGACTGACACAAATCCACTTCTGATAGTAGTGCAATTCACCTCATTTACCTCTGATGACATCACTCTATGAAGAAACGCGCAAGTCGGCTCCCTACACATGATGCAAGTACGCCAAATGCCGCGGCCATTATGATCGTATACGCAAAGCTTTTATTGATTGTATTACTTGTGAGTGTACACTTTTTATAATAAATATACAATTGATTTTTAGTACATATTGCACTATGGTATTCTTTACATTCTTATGAGGTGAATTGCACTACTATTGGAAGTGGATTTGTGTCAGTCTGCTGGAGATCGAAGGTTTATGAGGTGGTCTTTAGGCTACTAGCTTTTCCCCTGGATCAAGGGTTCCATTTGATGTTCATCTAGTGAGTTTGAACTCTCTATAATATGAGGGTCCACTTCTTTCGGTAAGGAGAATTGCTTGATCACTGTGGTGGTGTATGGTTTGATCTGTCACACTGAGACTGATACTGGCATACTCTCTCCTCCAGCTTCCTTTTTCAAGGACTTTGCTCTATTCTGATTTACAGATTTCTATGAAGTGCTGCATGTTTTATATATTTATCATTTATTTGTAATCAACAAATGTGATGCCAGCTGCTGTTCTATATATTTTATGTAGATTTTAGCGTGGATAGTTTCTGTGTTTTTTAATTTTTTATATGCATACTAGCTGCCTAGCCGTCTCTGGCCCCAATAGTTTCTATGTTACTGACCTGAAACAAACACTCATGAACTGAGTTTTTCATAATTTAGAACAACAGCAATATTTTTTTTTTTTTATTATTTAATTGATACTTATCTTAAAATAAATAAATACATTATTTAGAAAGCAATGCATTGGTTTTAACTCCTAAGTCTAAATTGTCTTTTACTAAATAATACTGAACATACCTTCCACTTGCTCTCCTCCACTACCTACACAAGATCCCAATGTAGGTGTTAATTTGTTGAGCAAGTTGAAGCTTCCACAGAGATTGTGCACAGAATCAACATGATAGTGCTCAGGCCAGGTTATTGGCCACCCAGTCCCTAAAGCAACATGGGAACTGTCACATGTTCCACCATTCTGAAAAGGACCAGTGATTTGTCTGCTGCTGGCCAGTAAAAGAATGAAGTAGGGATGGAGAGAGTGGATGGTACATAGGTGCTGCTAATGCTCTACAGAACAAAATTATCCTGTTGCTTTGTGAGGTACAGGCATGTTTCAGGTTCAATTTAAAGCAACAGTGCATAAAAGCAAAAACTGATAATGGCAAGAATATTACACACTGACCAAAAAGAGGTACCTTTCACATATTAATGTGAATTCTACACAGTCATCTCCATCCATTCTGTCTCACAGTAATGCGGAAGAGGATTCATTTTCTAGTACAGCCCTTAATATGCAATGGAGCTGTGCCAGAGCTATTTGAGGTTCAGGGAAGTGAATTTAGCAGAGTTCAACTCTACATGGCCTTCTTGGAACCTTTAAAAATATAAAAAAATAACACAAAACACTTTAACGCTAAGGCAATATTTATAAAGCAGAGACTGTGACATCCATCACTGTCATGTAAAACACATGCCCCAGAAAGATGCACCTGCACTGAATGTTTGGTGAATGTCACAGTCGCTGTTGTTAAATATACCTTCTAACCTAAAAGAGTGCTGGAATAAAGGGGATTTTCCATTCCTGCAAAAGCTTTGAGAATTAATATTAAGTAAATGAATTGGATATACCAAATATTGAGACATTTTCACTTGCCAGTAAATACCAACACAAACTGAAAAAGAAATATGGGATCTTGCTTGAAAAAAAAATTTATTTAAACTATTTTTTTTTTTTTTTGGAAAAAGATGAAATACAGATTTAGTTATTGTTGGTGGAATTTTGAATACCACCGAACATGCCGCAGGCCCAGGATTTTTGTGAAATTCTACTTAAGCGCATAGTATGATGCTGGAAGCAGATTCAAGTCTTCTACATTGTTTCACGTTACCAGAAAATCAGCCTAGTAGGATTCCGAAACCCGCACTGCTGATTTTGGAACAGATGGTCCCTGCGTTACAGAATGTCCCATATTCATGTTTATCCAGGAACAAAGCACGCCTTTCAAGGCATGAAAGTAATGACAGGAACTCCATCGGTGAAAGGAAACGCCTCATTTCTGGAAGGAAGACTTATCCCTTTTGGCTATTTTAATACAGAAGTGGGATTGTAGAAGGAAACAGTTCACTATCTCATTAGAAAACACAACAGACTTTGTCTTGACATTTTCTGTTCATTATGATGTAAGGCACCTGGTATATACAGACTGCTCAGTTGCTGGTGATGAATCCTCCTCAGAGTGGAGAATCACTGCACCGTTTCAAAATAAATCCATACCTTCATATGCTATCTAGATGTTACCATAGATACTTCAAGCTATAAAACTAAAATTTACATTGCTTTGCATCTAGCTTAATAAAAGGTGTCTCTGTGCCATCATTTATCATTTTAGAACAGAAGCAAATTTTTGAATCATGGTAACATAATAGATACACATTCAACAATATAATTTCTGAGATTATCAGATCCATACAAAGAACAGAATGTACAACCAACTTCAAGCTTTTACGAGTTTAAAGGATGATGCAGTCAAGACTGATTAAATCATTCACCAGATTGTTAAACTTCTTTGGAAACCTAGAGAAGTTTCAGTAAAATCCACATGTCAAAATGATTAGCATATCCAGAGCTTTATATACACCTTTCCTGTTAAAGATATATTTGACCCAATTTCCTGGTCAACAGCTCATCATAATCACTAGGGCAATCCACAGAAAGGTTTGAGGGACTGGGGAGGGGGGTTTAAGAACCACTTTTACAAAAAAAGATTTCAGCTGTGTGTTTCTTTACTGATATTTTTAACACATGCTTTTCACAGAAAATAACCTCTGCATGTAACCACAAGCAAGATGACCACATGTACAATACACACTTCAAAATAAAAGGTTACTTCAAGATTGTATTTCATGTAATGTGCTGCTATACTGTATGTTATGATATCATGATTATCTTGGGATTTTTGTGTTTACATGTGCTTTTATTTCACCAGCAATATACTTACCAATTATTCTACTTCCTTAACACCGTATAATAATCAGGTTCTCTTATACCATGTGATCACAGATTGTTTTACAAGTGTAAAGACTTGTTCTCTCTGAGTCCAGGAAGCCCTGACAATTTTTTTTACAATATCTATGTAAATACTATTAGTGTTAAGCTATAACTGAACTTTGTGCAACCAATTGTTTTATCACTATAATTTAACATTTTTTTTTATTATTCTATTCTCTCAAGTTATAAGGTTAACTTAAATAATTTGTTTACCCTATTGGTTTAATATTGGTAATTTTAAACCTTAGTCCAAACAATTTTTCACATGGATTCATTTAAAATTTCTTCTAGCGTGTTTAAGCAGTATATAATTTTTAATTACTGAATCAATATTTATTAATGTTCCTTTAGCCCTGATGAAGATAGACTATTAGAGCATTTGAAATATGTTGGCTTGTTCTTTTTATGTCTTATCATGAAATAAATTCTTTATCCGAACGCGAGCGGGGGATCTCACCTATAATCCTGTGCAAATCCTTTCTGGTTTCTCTGAATTTTTTTTCTCGCTCTATACTAACCCAGGTTCATTCTCCCTACAGCAAGTTCTTCCAGGAACTGAATCTTCCATCACTCCCAGGTGGGGCAAGCGAAGCTCTCAACGGGCAATCAAATCTGTGAAGCCCTCCAAGGCTTCGGGCCCTGACAGATTTTCGGGTCTCTGCTATAAGACATTCTCTACACTACTGGCACCTCACTTTGCCAACTATTTTAAAGCTTTAAAGCATGGCTCGTTGCCTTCTACAGACGCCTTAAGGGCCCACATATCGATGGTCCCCAAAAAGCCAGAGGATGCCTGTGAACCCTAGGCCTTCCGTCCAATATACCTCCTGAATGAGAACCTGAAGATTCTGGGTAGGATCCTGAGCACACGCATCAATCAATATATAGGCCACCTGATCCACAAGGACCAGCTGGGTTTTGTCCCAAGGAGACAGGCCAGTGATAATGTACAGAAAGTGGTCCATCTCATTCATCTCTTACAACATCGGAAAATTCCCGGCTTCCTCACCTCTCTAGATATTAACAAGACCTTTGACACTCTGTCCTGAGAATACCTGCAATTTGTGATCTCTCGCTGGGGTTTGGAGAAGCCTTGCTAACCTGGATTCATGCTTTATACTCTGCCCCCTCTGCTTCCGTCAAATATGCTGGATACTTCTCTGCACCCTTTTCCATCCATAGGGGCATGAGACAGTAGTGTCCCCTGTCCCCAGTCTTGTTCCTTTTGGCCTTGGAAACCCTAGCGCTCGCACTCCGTGCCGACCAAAACGTGACCGGCATTCCTTATGCTGGCCATGATTTTAAATGAAGCCTCTTCACTGACAACGCCCTTCTGATCTTGATTAACCCCCTTACAACCCTCCCCAACCTACGCCTCTTGACACAGGTCACTTCTATTTTGGGCCTTCGTATTAACTTCTGTGGCCCTAATGCCGCGTACACACGAGCAGACTTTTCGACCGGACTGGTCCGACGGACTATCCGACGGACTTTGGACGGACTTCCAACAGACTTTCCGAATGAACGAACTTGCCTACACACGATCACACCAAAGTCCGACGGATTCGTAAGTGATGACGTACAACTGGACTAAAATAATGAAGTTGATAGCCAGTAGCCAATAGCTGCCCTAGGGTCGGTTTTAGACCATCGGACTAGCATACAGACGAGCAAATTTTTCGACCGGATTCAAGTCCGTCTGAAAGATTTGAAACATGTTTTATTTCTAGGTCCATCAGACTTTTGGGGAAAAAAAGTCCGCTGGAGCCCACACACGATCGAATTGTCTGACGGAGTCTGGTCCGCCGGACCAAGTCTGCCGGAAAGTCCGCTCGTGTGTACGCGGCATAAGTGTCTCCCTAGATCCTGACCTGGTCGCACACTTGCAGTCCTTTTTTCCTTTTCGCCCTAGCCCTTGCGTGGGAAGTTTAGGTGCCTTTGACACTATTGTATGTTTTACTGCTATAATTGCAATAAAAAAATTATTGAACCAGAAATAAATTCTTTATGCTTTCTCAACATTTGGTCTGGCACTCATGTTTTTATGATCTTCTTGGATTTTATCTAATTGCATTGCTGGCTGCATGCATAAAGATGAATTCTCAAAGAGACTTCAGCTACCTATATCTCTGCATCTAATGATTGATTTTACATGCAATGTTAATGCATTTTTTCATCATATGCTTTCTTCCTTTCAGGTAGAGTGAGGAGGGTGAAAATTACTGTCAGTTGTTTATTGCTGTCTGTGTCCCATTGGGGAGGTTTCCCTTTACTTCCTGTTATAGCAAAACAAAAAAGTGAAAGTAAATCTTTTTAAAGTGAAGGGAAGTCTCATCTAAGACAGTTGTCATTAGCTCCAGTTGAACTAGCTCTCCCCTATTCCCCTGCTGATGATAACTGTCAAATTTTGTATTTTCCAACACATTCTGTCCTGGTTCCATTTGTCCCAAATAGGGAGGGTGTCATGCCTCAAATAACAGGATTTCTGTACTCCCAGTAAAATCCTTCTCTTGGAGTCCATTGAGAGACTCAGGAAGTTTTTAACATTTGGGTTATATTGGCACTTACAGGAGGACTAGACACCGACAAACAAAATGTAGGCAAGCCCAGGGTATAACCATTCCTACTACCAGCATGCTTTACATTTTGTAGCAAAGCAGTACTAATAGCATGATCATAAACACAAAGCAGTGGGCCTGTGTCCCGCATTTCAAGAAAACAATTTTGCTGCAAGTAAAAAAAATCCAATTTTTTTCCCAGTCTGTAGCAATATGGACTACAAGCATAAAGCATCGTACCTTCTAGTGTTTCGGAGTTTTGCCTGCCCCTCTAGTGATCAATGTATTCAGTGACATCATATGTGTGTGCCAAATAAAAGGATTGTGGGATGGACAGTCCTCCCGTCAGATAATTGTTTTGCACGATTATGTGCCAGGACTACATATCCTAGGGATCTTTGCTGCCAGCTGAAGATTGCTGGGAGTAGCTATAAAAGCAGCAGAAACCCACGCGGAGTACTCTTCCTCCTGGGCCTGACACAAGATGGACCTCTGTGTGCAACAGAGAGAGGTTGCGGCCTACCACGTGAAGTATGACTTTCCAACCCGTGGTCTGAGGGGCCTAGCTCTGCTATTCATTGTCAGACATCCCTTTCAGCACCACCCCTGTCACCTGCCAGTCGGTGTGTATGTGTCAAGCTTCATGTCAGGAGATCAAGACAGCGGATCCGCTGCACGAGTGTCGCTACACGAGTTCCTGTCCAGAAGACATCGGAGTGATCTGGTCATTGGTGAGAGGGCAAATCGCTCAAACTTTATCCATTGTTTGTCACAATCACATTGACACACTTTGCACAGACATCTTTACCCCAAGGATACTTTACTGCATCATTTGAACACCGTGCTTAGACATCTTTAGCTTTCTCTACTACAAGGAATTTATTGTCCCATTACACCCAATCGGATTACAATTAACAAGCTCCAACTAGCTGGTGAATAACATCAGATCTGCATCGTGGACTTTATTGTCATTATTTGTAGAAAGGCCCTTATATTACTCTTCCATATACCTGCTCTTCTATATGTTTAAAGGATTGGCTTGGCGCTTCTCTCTCCTCCTTTTGCTTTCCTTTTGTTCACAGTAATCAGGTTCCCCAGCCCGTGCCTGAAGCAGCCTTGCTCCCTTTACAGCCTCCATTTAGAGACTTTTTTAGAGACAAATTTTTAGAGGTTCATCCCCCAGAACTTCTAATCCACTCACCATTCACATGGTTGCACCTTCATGTATCAGCGTGCAGATGCATGCTTTTTCATTTAAATTTTAAACTTTATTATTTTTCATCAGATGATTTAGCGCTGAACATTAAACCAATATTGAGTATGTGTTTCCTCCTAATGTCAGCTGTACTATCTGTCTGGGGGCAACCTTATTTCTAAAGGAAGTATACATTTATGTAAAGTATTGTCATTGTTAAATATTGTTTGTGTAGTTCGGAGGAATTCTTTTGCTGAGTTGGCGCTGTCGCCTAGAACTCAGCAGATTATTACCTCCTCTTTGTGATAACTTCCTCTTTCATTGGTTCAAGTAAACTAATCATAGAACCTAAATACTTTTAGTTGCCTGATTATTGCTTTACAGTGGCACAAAGATGTCTGAACCCAGAGTGTCAGGTTGGTTGGAAAGTTCACTTGGTCATGGTCATGCAAATTAGCAGGTAATACTAAGCAGTCCTCTAGGGGACCATGCTACAAGTTGATTGAGGGACACAGGAAGTCTTAAATCTATGGAATGTCCAAAAGCAGTCCAGCTAAGACTGTTGGCAACACAGAAAACAGCTGACAACAGGCCTAACCGATAGACAAGAAAAGAGGTACCTGCAGCTCGAAAAGTCAAATTAAGAAACTATGCCCGAAGATGGCAACAGATGAGGCAGAAATGTCACCCTGGTAGAACTTAGAGAACATGTGAACAGAAGACCAGGTGGTAGCCTTGCAAATCTGGGAAGCAGAGGCCGAATGCTCATAAGCACTCAAAAGCTCCACTGTATTAGTGGAGTAAAGCTTGATAGGAAAAGGAGAAACTAGACCATTGAAACCAGAAGTCTTATAATACTTTATCTGAGCCACCTAGAAATGGTGTAATGAGAAGCCAGGAAGTCCTTTCTGAGCCCACTCTGGATGACAGAAAGGGATTTAGTTTTCCTACAAGAAGTGTGGCTGGAAGATAAATTTGCACAGCCTGAACCACATATATACAATGGAGGTAAATTTTCATTCGGGTGAATCGGAGCCACACAGAGAGGTGGAAAAACAAAGTCCTGATTAATGTGGAAGACTAACTTTGGATGAAACAAAGGCTGGCCTGCATCTCTGCACCACTTTGTCCCTATGCAAGACCAAAAAGGTTTCCTTGCAGGATAAAGCAACCAGCTCAGGCATTCATTTAGCCAAGGTTATAAACACAAGTAACACAATTTTATGGCTCAAACTAGTAAGTGGAATATCTCTGATAGTCTCAAACAGGGACCTCTGAAGTGCACAAAGTACCAAATTAAAATTCTGTGGAGTCTCTGCACAAAGGTTCTATCCAAAGAGAAAGAAGACAATGGTCTCTGAAACAAATAGAAAACTAGGCCCTTGGTGGTGCTAAGACCCAAACCTTGGTCTAGAATCGACTGCAGAAGTGGAGGATGCTGGCAATAAGAGGAGTTATAACCCTGGGCTTACAGTTTGTTCAATCCTCCTGTAGGTGGTGGCATAACCCTAAGGTTTAAGACATCCTGTGTTCCTTAATGGCTAAGAAAGGAATGTTCTTTTTAGATAATGTTCTGTTATATAACAATGTCTAAATACAATACATAGGTAAATAGGAAATCTCATAAGTTGCCCTGTTTTCCTACAAATATGGACAGCCCTCACCTTATAAATGAGAATATGGGCAGCTGCACGTATAAGTAATGGCTGAAAGCCATAAAATTTTGTTTCATTTACAAACCAGTTCACAGATCATTTCAGTATTTACTGAGAATAGAAAACTGCAGCTCTAGGCTAAAAATCCTTTTTCAGTGAATTCCTAACATTTTTGGACAGGAATACTATTTCAATTTGGTATAAAAAAAAAAAAACACAGAAATATTATCCTGTGGTTTGCTTTACAGTCACATTTTAGGTCTGAACTGCATGTGCAGTTAAATGGAAAAGCTCCCAAAATTTACTGCAGAGTCACCTCTGATTGGCCGCAAAATATAAAATAATGGAAAGTAGTTTTTAGCTACAGGACTAGCAATCACCGTGTACAGTTATGGCATTTTTTAATCATCAGTTTTGTGAGCTAAAATGAAAGCAGAAAGGTGAAAATAAAGTGTTATCTAAGTAGACACTGTACCATATATCACACTAAACAGCATCAACACTGTGGGATTGATTTACTAAAATTGGAGCGTGCAAAATCTGGTGCAGCTCTTTATAGAAACCAATCAACTTCCAGGATTTATTGTCAAAGCTTAATTAAACAAGCTGAAGTTTGAAACTGATTAGCTATCATGCACAGCTGACAGACAGTGTTGATGCGAGAATCCCTCCTGTCGGACCATTGTCTTCTCCCAGCGGGGGGCGGTATTCTCCCTGCCAGGAGAATACAGTGATTATCACTAGCAGCTATAGCAGCCGCTTGCCACAATCACAAGCTAATCCGGCAGGCCGGTTGTACCCAAGTTAAACGATCGATCAACTGGCTATATTTAGCCTTCCTATTAATGGTTTGAATCTCGGCTGGTTCAGTGGGATTCAAATTGTGTGTATAGCCAGCCTAAGGCCTCATGGACATGGGCATATGAAAATATGCTGCATTTTTTATGCACAATTAGCAGCGTACGTTAGAGCGTTTATTTGCGTTTATGCATGCACGCTTTTAGATGCATAATGATCGTCAACTCTACTATTGCACCATATTTCTCCAGTATAATTTTAACATAGGTAACATACATTAATATCCAATTAGAAATGCCAAAAATATGTTATCAAAGAGATCCTAGCTGGCATTCAGATAAATTAGCCAGCTGGACAAGGACCAACAAATAGATATAAACAAATAAACAGATATTTTATATTGTATACCACCAGTGCTCAGAAAGACCACAAGAAGGATTTATTTCTTTAACCACCTCAATACAGGGCACTTTCACCCCCTTCCTGCCCAGACCATTTTTCAGTTTTCAGCGCTGTCGCACTTTGAATGACAATTGCGCGGTCATGTTACACTGCACCCTAATGAAATTTTTATCATTTTTTTCCCCACAAATAGAGCTTTCTTTTGGTGGTATTTGATCACCTCTGTGGTTTGTATTTATTGCACTATAAACAAAAGAAGAGGGACAATTTTGAAAAAAACACAATATTTTTTACTTTTTGCTATAATAAATATCCAATTTTTCTTTTTAACAAATTTTTTCCTCAGTTTAGGCCGATATGTATTCTTCTACATATTTTTGGTAAAAAAAAATCACGATAAGCGTATATTGATTGGTTTGTGCAAAAGTTATAGCGTCTACAAAATAGGGGATAGATTTATAACATTTTTATTTATTTATTTTTTACTAGTAATGGCGGCGATCTGCAATTTTTATTGTGACTGCGATATTGCAGCGGACATATCGGACACTTTTGACACATTTTTGGGACCATTCACACTTATACAGCGATCAGTGCTATAAAAATGCATTGATTACTGTGTATATGTGACTGGCAGGGAAGGGGTTAACACTAGGGGGCGATCGAGGGGTTAATGTATGACCTAGGGAGGTGATTCTAACTGTGGGGGGAGGGGACTGACTGGGGGAGGTGACCGATCTTTGTCCCTATGTACAAGGGACACACTATCGGTCTCCTCTCTAACAGGGCATGGATCTGTGTTTACATGCACAGATCCACGGTCCTGCTCTGTTACCCGGCAATCGCGGGTGCCCGGCGGACATCGCGGCCGCCGGGCACGCGCACCGGGTCCCGAGTGACGCAGCGGCGCGCGCGCGCCCCCTAGTGGCTCGGGAGGGCAATCACGTCATATGACGTCCGCCCAGAACAAGAGAAGCCTCGTCCCGCCGTCATATGATGGTGGGCGGTGGCTTAGTGGTTAAACAAATATAAAACCCAATGTTCGGCAGATTCAGTAGAGATCTCATGACTGCAACTCTCTATTGTACCATCAGTGTGAATAGCAACCCTTACTAAGGCTTCTTTCACATTGGTGACAGTTTACTTACTGCCTGGGCATTGTAGCAGCATTTGGCAGGTGTCCAGCAGTGTTATAATTTACATATAAACATTTTATATATAAACATTTTAGTCGACTAAATGAATACTATTTTAGTCGACTAAAATATGACTAAAACTAAAACAATTGAGATGACTAAAATACGACTAAAACTAAAATGGCATTTTAGTCAAAAGGCGAAAATGGGACTAAAACTAAAATGGCATTTTATTTAAAAGACTTATGCCCTGTGCACACGGTTGGCCATTGATCGGACATTCCGACAACAAAATTCATGGATTTTTTCCGACGGATGTTGGCTCAAACTTGTCTTGCATACACACAGTCATACAAAGTTGTCGGAAAATCCGATCATTCTGAACGCGGTGACGTAAAACACGTACGTTGGGACTATAAATGGGGCAGTAGCCAATAGCTTTCATCTCTTAATTTATTCTGAGCATGCGTGGCACTTTGTGCGTCGGATTTGTGTACACACAATCGGAATTTAACCGATCGGATTTTGTTGTCGGAAAATTGTATAGCCTGCTCTCAAACTTTGTGTGTCGGAAATTCCTACGGAAAAAGTCAGATGGAGCCCACACACGATCGAAATTTCCGACAACAAGCTCCGAACGCACATTTTCCGTCGGAAAATCCGACCGTGTGTACAGGGCATAAGACTAAAACTAAATTGAAATTTGACTTCAAAATTAACACTGGTCTGTAGTGCATGTTCATACCTCAATACCTTAAATAATATATGAGATTTTTCACTCCAGCAGTATATAATGAGTTTGGAAATTGTAGAGAAATGTTAACTAATGCATTACAATTTAACTACACCCATTAGAGATTTTAGTTGACTAAAATGAGTTTTAGTCGACTAAAATGTACTGGAGATTTAGTCGACTAAATATGACTAAAACTAAAACAAATGCAGCAGACTAAAATGGGACTAAAACTAAAATGCCATTTTAGTCCTAAGACTAAAACTAAATCGAAATTTGCTGCCAAAATTAACACTGGTGTCCAGGAGGTAATTCTACTGCCACCTGAACTTCTGGTTTTGTTTTTTTTCAATCCCTAGGGGAATTTCTCTTTTGAAACAAGCGTTTGGCACACATTTGCAGGGCACTCCCATTAAACTCAATGGGTGAATTTAGCAGGCGCTGTCTGCCAAACTGTAATTCTTGTCTTTACTGCAACCTGTGTGAAAGAGCCCTAAAACAATAACCAGCAAACACAGAACCTGCATAGTAGATTTTGTAGAAACCTGGAAAAATAGGTGGCCAAAATATGCAAATAGGATGCTGTTTCAGTGGTCAGTGTTTCTGGCCTGCCCCTTACTTTACTCTATTACACTATTGACTAGAGATGAGGATATGGTGTCTAAATTATAGTATATCCTATAACTAACTTCATTTGCTAGCATTTACAAGAAATCAAAATATGCATGTAGCTAAATGTTTATCTAGTCCAAAATTCTGTTTTAAGTTTTCTTTATTTTTTTCCCTTTTCTTCCTTTACAGGAGCTCATGGCATCCAAAGCTCTTATAATCCCCATCAATGCATGCATAATTCCTTTAACCAATTCCTGCCCGCCGTATAGTAAAAGGATGGCGGGCAGTATGCACTCTTGTTCTGGGACGACGTCATATGACGGTGCCCCAGAACTGCTGCTCGGTCGCGCCGTGTTCTTAGGACCCCGATCTCAGTAAAGAGCTGATGACGTGGCTCTTTACCCATGTGTTCGGCTGTGTCCAATCACAGCCGGTCACATGTAAACAAGGAAGTGCTGTTTATTGGCTCTCCTCGGATCATACTGACAGTGTGTGGCAAAGAGAGCCGATCATCAATATTTCCTTGCAGGGAAGGCCAGTACAGGTAATCAGCGCACATATCATCAGTGTCTTGATTACAGTACAGCCCCAGCAGTGTCCATCAGTGACACCAATCACTGCCCATCAGTGCCCATTAGTAATGCCAATCGGTGCTGCCTTTCAGTGCCCATTGGTGCCTGCTCATCAGTGCCGCCCATCGGTGCCTGCTCATCAGTGCCGCCCATCGGTGCCTTTCTTTTTTTTTTAAATCCAGTAATCTTTATTACAAAAAAAATTCTTATATCAATACATCAAACACATTTCACATTCATATTATTCAGATACAGCAAAAATACACATTACATAAAATAACCCCACAAGCAACCAAAATAAAAAACACATCTCAAAATCAAGTAGCCCCCTCATCCCCCCTCCTCCCCCCGACCTCCCCCCCTCAAGGGGTCCGACCCCCCCCCCATCTCCCGTCAACTGGTGTCTCCCCTCCATTCTATGGCAACTCACATTTCAAGGCCCAAGACCTCCAACCAGCTTTTCCAAACAGCCTCAAACTTCCCTCGACAATTTCTATGTAGAAAAGTAAAATTCTCTTTTAATATAGTTTCTTTTATTTGCGTTCTCCATTCCTCCACTGTCGGTGGATAAGTGGAGATCCATTTCTGTGCAATTAATTTAGGTGCCTGGAACAAACTTCTCAATATTGTATCATAAGTATTTTTCAACAATCTAGGCTCATCCATTATATTTAATATACAAATTCCAGGTCAGGATCCACTAAGAGTTTAATTTGAGGCTTCTCATTAATAGTTTTAATTATGCCCTGCCAATATTGATGGAGTTTAGGGCATCTCCACAACATATGTATTATGTTTGCCGGGGTACCTCCACAGCGTGGACATAAGGGGGAATCTCTACGCTTGCACTTGAATAATTTCTCCGGGGTATAGTATGATCTATGTAAGATAAACAATTGTGTTAATTTTTGTGTGGCAGAAGATGATACTTTTGGGATCGTGGCCAAAGCCATTGCCCACTGATCCTCTGACAATGGTCCCAGGTCTTGTTCCCAATGGGCCCTAGAATGGATAACTATAGATTTTTTTTTACTTTTTTTGTAATATCTCATATAGTCGTGAGATAAGGCCCTGCTTTTGACCTCTCTCCCTCAATAATGAGATTATTTTAGAATTAGTTTAAGTTCAAACGTACGAGCCTGGGTCTGTAAGGCATGTCTAAGCTGCAGATATTGGAAGAACCTCTGCCTTGGAATCCCAAATTCCTCAGACAGTTGAGAAAATGATTTAAAGCTATCATTTTCAAACAGTTGCACCATAAGTCTCAATCCCTTCATCTGCCATAGCTCAAACCCTTCCAGCTTCTGCAGCTCCTCACAGTTTGCATTATTCCATATTGGGGTATAAGAGGTATAATCCATGATATTAGTAATATTTTTCATTTCCTGCCAGACCTTAGAAAACAGTTTACCTGACATGAACTTTTTATCCATTGGTAAGGTTTTTGTCTCTAGCAAGGAGATCAATGTATCTCCATTACATAGAGGCAATAATAATCCCTGTATGGAATCGCTCTCCACAATTTGCATCCACCCGTAGAACTGCAGTATTTGTGTGGCCAAAAAGTAATTTTTGGGTTGTGGAATAGCAAGTCCCCCTTCATCCTTGGCCAACATTAGGCTTGTTAGTTTTATGCTTGACTGTTTTTTCTTTCATATAAGCTTGCTGAGAAGAGATTCTATCTTCCTGAACCAAAACACTGTTATCCAAATGGGACAGTTATGAAAGATATACAATAACTGTGGGACCTAAATCATCTTTAGGAGATTGGCTCTGCCAATCACAGTTAGTGGTAATTTATTCCATCTCCGGCATTTATCCCTGAACCCCTAGCAATAATGGTTTGAGATTCAAAAAAATATAGTCCTCCGCATTGCGTGTTACCTCAATCCCAAGATATTTGAATTTATGTTTTATTTGTATTTATGTAACGCCACTTGGTAAAGAGATATTCACAATGTGCATCGGCATCAATCTTGATTTCTCCCAATTGATACGAACCTCCGAGAACTGGCCAAATACAGAAACAAGCATCATAAGTTCCTCCAGGGAGTCTGCAGTGTCGCCCAGGAAGATAAGGGCGTCATCTGCATATAAAGCTATTTTTTCTTCCCTTCCCAAGCGTCAAAACCCTACTATCCCCTCCGACTGTCTTATGTCCGCAGCCAATGGTTCCAATGCCAGGGCAAACAACAATGGGGACAGAGGGCAATCTTGTCTAAGCCCCCTGGACAAAGAAAAAAATCGGTGACATAGTATTATTGATTGTCAGTCTCGCCTTTGGATCGTTATATAATACTTTTAGCCAGGATAAGAAACCTGGACCTATACCGAAGGCACTCAATGTCACCCATAAGTATTGTCATTCCACCATATCAAAAGCTTTCTGCACATCAAGGGATAAAATGGCACCAGTCCCCTCATTATCCATTGATAGCTGCAAGTTCACAAAGAGTCTTCGAATATTTGTTGCCGCAGATCTAGATGGTATAAACCCTGATTGATCTCTATGAATCAAAATATTAATAGATTTGGATAGCCTATTTGCCAGTACCCTGGCTAAGATCTTAACATCAGATGTAAGAAGAGAGATTGGGCAATATGAATCTGGTTTTAATAGGTGTTTATCGGGTTTTAAAATTACTATTATTATTGTTTCTGTCATTGATTTAGGGAGTTCCTGTGTAATATAAGCTTCATTCAAAACTTTAACTAATTTTGGCAATAGGGTCTGACCATATATTTTATATATCTCCACCGGAAGTCCATCCATCCCTGGAGCTTTATTGTTTTGGATTTGCCTCACTGCCTCTTCCAACTCTGCCAGAGTTATAGAGTGATCCAAAGATTCACTTTCTATTGGTGTCAATTTAGGTAAAACTAAATTGTCCAGAAATTGTTTACTTTGATTTATTTTATTCGAAATTTCAGATTCATAAAGCCGTATATAGAAGTCCATAAATATACTCTGGATATTCTCTGTGTCATATACCACTTCACCTTTTATATTTTTAATGGCCGCTATTCCAGACTGACCTTCTTGATTCTGTGCTATCATAGGCAGCATATGTCCCACCTGCTCCCCCCATTTCAAGTTTTTGACTCTACTATAAACTCCTGTTCTGTCTGCTTAACACTTTGCATTACTTCCTCCTCTCGTAGCCTGGTTGATTTTAATATTGGCTATTTCTTTAATTATCATGCCTCGTAGATAGGCCTTCATCGCATCCCAGACAACTACCAAAGAGGCAGTTCAATTTGACTCTTCTCTGGAATCAGGGTCAGCCACTGAGGGTTGCCTTTCCACATTGGACAAAGCAGTTGTTCACTCCACTCCAGGGATAGAGTCAGTGGAGAGTGATCGGAGAGTCCCCTTGATTCATACTGAATTGATTTTAGCCATGGGAGAAAACTCCCATTTCCCAGGGCCAAAACAATTGTCGATAATGACCCATATGTGCTAGAACAACACGAATATTCTCGACTAGTAGGATATCTCAATCTCCATACATCCGTTAAGCCCATCTCCTGTATCTGGCCAGCCAATCTTGTTACATTCCCCTTCCCTTTACTCTTTTTTTTACTCTGTCTACCTCTTCATTCAGTGTGTTATTGAAATCCCCAATTATAAATGTTGGTACTTCCGACCATTGTGCCATTTTTCCAAAAAACTTTTTTAATACTTCATCCTTATATGGAGGAGGAATATAAACATTCACCAGAAAAAAACATTTTATCTTTAAAACTGCATAAAAGCATCAAATAGCGACCCAAAGGGTCTCTAATACACTGTTTACATGTAAACCTAATGGGAGCTCGAAATCAGAATGCTCACTCCTCGAGAATATGTAGAGTAGGTAGCATGGAATTGATGTCTATATCTATATGTACTAAACATTTTATCCTCCTTCCGTCCCATCAGTGCCCTTCAGTGCTGCCCATCTGTGTCCATCAGTGCCACCTATCAGTGCCCAGTATGGCATATTAGTGCCTCCTTATCAGTGCCACCTAATCAGTGCCCTTTAGTGCCGGCTCATCAGTGCCTATAAGTGCTGCCTCATCAGTGCAGCCTATTGGTGCCCATCAGTGCTGCCTCATCAGCGCACATCAGTGAAGGAGAAAAATTGCTGACAAAATTTACTGACAGAAACTAAGAGCCCTTTCACACTGAAAGAGCCCAGGCGCCGCTTTACCGTCATTATAGTGGCGCTATAAAAAAAGGGTTAAATCCGCCTGCAAAATGCCGCTGCATCGGCACTTTGCCGGCAGTTCAGTGGCACTGCCCATTGATTTCAATGGGCAGGAGCGGTGGAGGAGCGGTGTATTCACCGCTCCTCCACTGCTGTAAAGAAGCTGCTGGCAGGACTTTTTGTGACGCCCTGCCAGCGCAGTGCCCCGGTGTGAAAGCACTCAGGCTTTCACACTGGGTTTGCAGCTGAGACTTTTTTCAGGCGCTATTTTTAGCGCTGTAGCGCCTGAAAAATGCCTCCAGTGTGAAAGGGGTCTAAATTTTTGGTCTTTTATTGTTTTTTTAGCAAACAATAAAAAGCCCAGCACTGATTAAATACCACCAAAAGAAAGGTCTATCTGTGTGGAAAAAATGAAAACAATTTAATATGGGAACAGTGTTGCATGACCGCACAATTGTCATTCAAAGTGTGACTGCACTGAAAGCTGAAAATAGGCCTGGGCAGGAGGGGGGTGAAAGTTCCCAGTAGGCAAGTGGTTAAATATTTATGATGATTTGCAAACTAGAGCATCCCACAGCAAACAATCAGCAATCATCTTTTATTGTTCTGACTGTCCGAAGCTAATAATAATATTTATGGATGAAAGTTTCCCTGATGTGTATTTATAAGTCTAGATAGGTGAATGTGTAATATAGATTGCCTATTTCTGCGATTATAACAAGATATAAACAGTTGGACGTGCCCAGAAGCAATAATTTCCCAGTAACAGTATATTCAAGTATCTGTAACAGAGGCTATGTAGACTAAACAGAAGTTAGTCATTTATATATTGCTGCATTAAGTTTTTAAATGCTAGTAAGAGATGTGTGCCAAGGCTGCTGTGTCAGTTATAGGATACCCCATAATTCAAGAACAATATCCTCACCTCTTACTTTAAAGTAGTTTGTGGGCCCCTAGCTATGCTAAAAGAGAGTACTTGAGTTCCACTTTGATTGAAATCACTTACTTATAATGCTTGGGTTGGCAACTGTAATGCTATTTCCAACCACCCTACGTGAAGAGAAAATTCTGTCAGGGTACATGCCGTTTCATGCCAGGAACCACCTCTTCTATTACTCCATTTTAACAGCAGTAAAAATACGAATTCTCTTTTTTACCCAGCTCATTCCATAAAAATAACCAAGAATATGGTAATCCCTTTTTTATGACTGGGATGAAGTTCCTGACATTATTTACATTTACAAGGCCATGAATATGTTGTTGGCCTAAGTATGATGCTGGACCATTTAAAAGTCTGTGCTCAACCTGTTCAATATTCTCCATGTTCGAAATTTCATTGCTGGGCTAAGATCAGGGTGGAGGGTATGTTGGGCAAATCATATGTAGCAAGGTCCCAGGCCTCCTTCAGTCTAATAAGAACCTTCAGGGCCAGAGATAGGTGACATGTGGGTGTAATGCAAGTTAGATTCTTGAATGCAAAGAGATTTTATTTCTCTTGAACATAACTTTGGGAGAAAGGGTTAGGGCCAGGACACCCTTAGGCAGCTGCGACAATTTACAGGCATGCTATAGACACACCCCAGGCACGATATTTAAAGGAATATTTCATTAAAATCACTGCTCCCGAAAAAAACAAAGTTTTAAAAACTTTTTTTGCATTGATACATGTCCCCTGGGACAGGACCCGTGTCCCCAAACACTTTTTATGACAATAACTTGCATATAAGCCTTTAAAATGAGCACTTTTGATTTTTCATGTTAGTGTCCCATAGACAGGGTTCTGCAGCTTTCGTATTTTCCGCGAACACCGCATAATGTTCATTGTTCGCCGAACATCCGAACAACCAAAGTTCGGGCCAAACTTATGCTCGGGCCGAACTGTTCGCCCATCCCTAGTCCCTAGTAATGAGGTGGCTGGTTGGACTGCAAGCCACAATCCCAACCCTGCAGTGCTCTCTTGCTTCTGGATAGGCGCTCAGACAGCCTAGCAGCCAGATGTTCCCGGGATAGGTCCAAACTCCGGCCTAGCAGTCCTTGTCTTATCTAATGCCACCAAGTGCCCAGCCACCTAGCGGCAAAAGAGAGAACTGCAGCAATTGCAGACTAATGCCCTGTACACACGGTCAGACTTTCCGACGGAAAATGTGCGAACGAGCTTGTTGTCGGAAATTCTGACCATGTGTGGGATCCATCTGACTTTTTCTATCGGAATCCATTTGTGTAAATTCCAACTGTGTGTGGACAATTCTGTCGCACAAAGTGCCACACATGCTCAGAATAAATTCCGAGACGGAACTGCTCGGTCTGGTAAAATTAGCGTTTGTAATGGATATAGCACTTTCATCACGCTGCAATGTTTTAAATTGTTTAATGCAGCACACTCTCTTCTTCTTTATAATGCTAGAAGAATGTAGTTGTTTTGCTGCTCATATTCACACAAACTTCTTTATTTATTATTTCTCGTGATTTCATGAATATAATATTTTTATTTGTCACATCTACCGAAAAAATTTTTATTTTTTATATTTATTTATTTTGTATTATTTGTTTTTTTTAAATCCAGATCTCCTGTTTTTTTTTTGTTTGTTTGTTTTTTCAGTGAGCTCCAGAATTGTTTTGAGTGTGTTTTGTGTGTCAAGTTACCACAACACCATTATTATCTTGTCTTTTTTAATCTCAAGGAGTTTGGTTGTTGTTGGTGTCCCTTGTTAATTTCACATTGTATTTTTGAAATGTACCTGCCTACTCACAAACTGTCCTTTTTGAAGGAAAACACATAGGCAAGTATTAGTTAAAAAAATAGCTTTATTAAGGGGTCCTAACCAAATAAAGAGGAAGGCAATGCTGGAGAAACTGCTGAAAATAAATAAAATAAAATAAATTGGTGAAGCCTTTGGCCCCCAGGGCACACATCAACTATTTTCAGGCAAATTTGGTGGCCTGAGGAGTCCTTATATAAGGGAGTACAATCTGGTCCAGAAGTCCAAGAGATCATGAACAGCAGCAGATGACATCTATGTCCCCAGGCTGTGGTCATACAAGAGCCTGCATTTGTTGTCAGACCAGACTGAACCCAGGTCATCATATTCTTGTCTTCCTTCCACTCTTCCTTCCAGGCTGTGGCTGTGGTGTTGGCGATGTGGCAGGAGGAGGAGGAACTCACACAGGTGGGTACTGGGTGTGATTTGGGCCCTCAACCCCTTATTTAATGTTTTATAAATGATTTCCTCACACATGAGGCATTGGCCCTCCTCCATGTCTGGCAGTTTGGTGGCAGCCATGGAGGCAAAGGCCTCTTCACGAGTGGGGGTGGCTCTGAGGGACGTGGAAGCCTCCTGAATGAGCCTGAGTGCTGACTCCTCCACGTTACTCCTCTTCCTAGGTCTTTTGTTTGGAAGGCGGAGGGGAGAAACCTGTGATTCTTTGAGGCTCCTACTGGGCCCTGCCACCTCCTGGCTGCCACTTACCCCCGCCTCCTCCTGGCTGTCACTTACCCCCGCCTCCTCCTGGCTGTCACTAACCCCTGCCTCCCTCCTGGCTGCCACATTCCACAGCCTCCTCCTGGCTGAGGTCTTCCTGTGTATGAAAAAGGGACATAGTTTTAGTTTTTTCTTCATCAATCACACACAATTTTCATCTCATGACTGTTGCAAATTGAATGTTAACTAGAAAAGCTACAATTTCTGGGGTAATTGTGAAAAGTGTTCTTGCCTCTACAACTGGAGTGGGCGGAGTAACTGGGTGGAGTGGCTTGAGTAACTGTTGTGTGGTTGGAGTTACTGTGAAAAGTGTTAAAAAGCTTAATATTTTAAAAAGTATAAATAGTAGTAAAAAAGTTGACGCTCATGCCCTGTAACTTCATAACCACTGCTCAATACACAGGATCATGATAGCTGTAATAACTGCAGTACTTCAAACGATCGTATTTTAAATACTATAAATCCTACAGCGAAGAGCTTTATATTGTGAGAATCACAAGACCCAGACCTAGATTTCTATGCATAGTATGTCTCTGAAATATTAAAAATGGAGGCACGGTCGCAGTTTAGATATTGCCGTTCAAATTTGAAGGGGCTAGAGTGTAGTTTTAATGAATGTCAATGGACGGCGTGAGTTGCAAACAAATGGTCATATTGTGAAAACTATCAGGACTATGGCTAAGCCGTGGACATGTTTAGTGGCAGCAGGGATAGCTGAACGTTTTGATATAAGATTTGTGTAGGTGGGCTTGAAAATGAGGGAGTGGTGGCAGTTTAGAAATCATGTCCTGATTTTTCAGCTTTTCTCACCTCCCACTCTAGTTTTGAACATTTTCCCATTCATTCCTATGGGACCAATTTTGCCGCAAACACAACGATATTTTGTGAACCATTCGGCGAAACGTTCCACAAAGTAATAGCACACCAATCGGGAACAATCCGCACGTTTCGGTATATTACTTGTCTATGTAGTGTAAAAACTGTGGGAGGAGTTAGGGTGGTAAATTTGGCTATAATAAGAATAACTAGAAAATGCATTTCCTGGGGAAAATGCGTGGGAATGCTGAATAGCTAAATTGCTAAAATGGCCGCCATCAAAACTGCCCCATCATACTGCCATCAAAACTGCCCCATCAGAATTGCCCCATCAAAATTGCCCCCATTAAAACTGCCCCAACATATTGCCACCATCAAAACTGCCCCATCAGAATAGCCCCATCAAAACTGCCCCATCATATTGCCACCATCAAAACTGCCCCCATCAAAACTGCCCCATCATATTGCCACCTTTAAAACTGCTCCATTAAAATTGTCCCCATCAAAACTGCCCCATCATATTGCCACCATCAAAACTGCCCCATCAGAATTGCCCCATCAAAACTGCCCCATCATATTGCCACCATGAAAACTGCCCCATCAGAATTGCCCTATCAAAACTGCCCCATCATATTGCCACCATCAAAACTGCCCCATCAGAATTGTCCCATCAAAACTGCCCCATCATCTTGCCACCATCAAAACTGCCCCATCATAATTGCCCCATCAAAACTGCCCTATCAAAACTGCCCCATCATAATTGCCCCATCAAAACTGCCCCATCATATTCCTCTATTATAAATCAGTACATGGTGTGTCTGTCCCCTCCCCCGGGCTCTGTAATCAGAGCTGAGATGCTCCAGCCACCTCCCCCCCTGTGTATAACAGAAGCTTTGGTAACCATGGCAACAAAACAAACACAGTACACTCTGATTAATGGCTAAAATTTCCTGAAATGACCTCTAAACAAAAAGCTTTTTCTCAAAAACTGTAAAAGATATCAAACTGAAAAGCTATAGCCAGATAGCTGAATATTTTGTGAACATTTTAAAGTTTGTTTGGCATGTGTAGGTGAAAGTATGAAGGAGCTGAAACTTTTGGGAGCGGAAGAAGATTTTAAGGATCTGAAGCATGCTCCCATTGACTTCAATGTTAAAAAAAAAGTGTTAAAAAGCTTAATATTTTAAAAAGTATAAATGGTAGAAAAAAAGTTGAAAAAGAGCACACATCACCTAAAGGGGACGAACATTTTAATAGTTGAATGGTTTTAATAGCTGAAAGTATGCAGAAGTTACGCAGAGCCAAAAAAACGTACGGAATAAAAATAAATAATATCGAATAACAATAGTGGGACTGCTAAAGCAGTCCCACTAATAATATATATGTGAGATAACAGTAAGTGGTCTTGCTATGCAAGAACACTTAATAAATAGAAAAGACTATCATTCTGAGCCCAGCATTTTTCATTATTTTCCCAATTATTTTTGCCCACTACTGTCTATTGATATGTAAACGCCTTTATTAAATCAGCAATTAGTGATCAATAATAACATCTAGGAAACATCATTTATGTTTTGCCAAGAAATATGTAGAACAATGCTATACCTGGCTCCAGCTGGGCTCCTCCACTTCTTCCTGTCTGGAAGGCCCAGGTTGGACATCGGAAGCCTCAGTTGGGGTGTAAGATAGGGTGGAAGGAAGAGTGAAAGGAAGGGTTGAGAGGGATTCCCTGACTTCAGTCTGGTCTGACAGAAATCGCAGTCTCTCATAGTACCACAGCCTGGGTACATAAATGTCATCTACTGAATCTCCTGATCTCTGGGAATCCTGGACCTTCTTGTGCTCCCTAAGGTAAGTGCTCCTCAGGCCACCAATTTTGGCTTTTAAATAGGGGATGGTAGCCGTGGGGACCACCGGCTTCACCAACTCCAGCAATTTCTCCAGCGCTTCCTGCCTCTTTTGTTTATGATTATAAAATGGGTGTTTCACCTACCACAGACGGGGCAGCTCCCTGTATTTGTCTATGAACAGGGGGAGGAAGTTGTGGTCATTGAAGTCATCCATTTTCTCTTCAAGACACAACACAAGACAAACCCTAATGTCAGGCTAAACTCTCCTAATCTTGTCCCAACATAGGCCTCAATCTATAAGCAGTATAGGCCCAAGTTAAAATGGTACCTTCGTTATCATGATCGGCGCTTCCGATACTCCTTCCTCCGCTCACAGATCGTACGTACGACGCATGTTACGCTTTATATACACTGCGCATGCGTGAAACTCCGCCCACCCCTGACATTCTTTCTAGTCTATTCCCCACCCCTTCTCTTTCGGCGCAGTGGGTTAGAGCACATGGCGGAGAGACACGCAGGCGATTTAAGGCATCAAATATGGCCTTTGTTGAGATGGTGGAGATGGTGGACATCTTGAAGAGGGCTGACTATGACGGGAAGTATGGACCTTACCCAAACCCAAATGTCAGAAAGGCCAAGATCATGACTAAAGTTGTGAAGGAATTTTGGGGTACGACGATCCAAGGATTAACTGAGGAAATGGTGGTCGGACCTCAAATTAAGGGAGCACGATCAGTATAGAACGATCAGAAGAGTGCTGCAAAAAAATAAGTAGTTGTCCTGTGTTCCTATTCTTTATTTTTATTACGTTTGTGCTGCTCCATGTGCTTTTCTTTACTGTTGTACAGTTTAAAATGGCAACTTTCATGTTCATGGGCACATTTATCGTTCGTAGGAAACATTGTTTGTTCGGCCACTAAAATACAATGTTTTGGCCAGATGCAGTTCAATACTGTTTTTCTGGCCTACTTCTATTTAAAAAGTTTGTTGTCTAGATGGGTTTGTAACTAGAATGAAATGCAAACTAGATTCTGTGTAAGAAGAGGACACTCAGCAGTTGTTTACACATCTGGACGCAGGAGCACTAGTGTGGGACAAAAGAACAAACTTTTCATTAAGGGGTCCCACACAGGTGCTCCAGTGTATACTATAGGGGTGTCTCCATCTATGAAGCTTGCACAAAACAGGTAAGTATTCAAGCTTTACAAAGGACAAAAAAAATTCTTCAGCTTGGAACTCTGCCAAAACAGACAATTGTACCCCACTTCCAAGCAATGTTTCATATTCCTATTTCTGCCATCAAATATCTGTGTGCTAAGTATACCTATTTTTGTTCACAGAGGGGAGAAAAGACTTGGAGGACACCACTAAACAGAGGACACCAGGGACCCCCCCACCTCAGGAAGAAGGGGAAATCCCCCAAACCCAATCAGAGGAGGAGGAGGAGGAAGACGTTGTAGAAATTGTCACCACAACAGGTGAGTGTCTGCGACCACAGCCTCAGGTAATAGATGGATGCCTGCATATTTATAATACATGGTGTGATTTTTTTTTTTTTTTTTTGTAGGTGATCGGGATGTTGTGGAAGAGGAATGTCATTTCACCAGTGAAAGTGCCCAGATCCTCATCGGGGAGATAATGGTGTGTAATAGAGATTTAGAAAACCTAAAGGAAAACATCAGCGATGTTCAAAACAAAATGAAGAACATCATTGATGTTTTAGGGAGACTCTAAAACACCCAGAAATTCCTAAATTTCTTCAGCTTTTTTTTTTTTTATAATTTTTTATGTATTTTAAAAGCCAAATTTTGAAGATGCACACAGTGTGTCAACATGTGCTATCTGCCATCACAGGAGATCAATGTACGCGTTTTGTGGGTGCAACCCCTTCCTCGATAATAAAGTAGTTGAGAGGAAGGGGTTGCAAACACAAAACACGCCCATTGATCCCCCATGATGGGAGCTAGCACATGTTGACATTAGGCAATTTGTGTGCATCTTAAAAATCTGGCTTTTACAGGGGTGACATCACCCCATCTGCTGAACGCACTATCAAACACAGTTTGTACATACTCATGTCTGATATTGCCTTCACTTTATAAAAGTTGAACTTTGTAAGTTCCAGAGTTGTGTATTGTTTTATGGTTTTAAACATGCCTGTTTTACCTATAAAAGGCCAGACCTAAACAAATGTTATACAACAAACATGTTGGTTTGTTCAAAAACCCTTTTATAAACACACATGTGCTTTGATTAAAAAGTATGATAATCAACAATGTGTGGCTTCTTCTTTCAATGCTCAAAAGTACTTGCTTGCACTCATCATGCCTCACCCTGCTTTGTACACAGCACTCTCTGCGGCAGTACCCTCTCCATCCAACATCTCCTGTACTGCAGGTCTCTTGCTCCCCAGTCCCTGCTGGCTCACTCTGCATGCTCCTGCTCCTGGGTCCCACCAATAACTTTCCCAAAATGCCTCCTCCTGCATTTTCTCCTTGCCACTGGGTGCGGTCAAATCCAGCTGTCTATGCAGTGAATCAGAGTTAAGCCACGATCGGATTGTTGGCCAACAAAACTGTGGACATTTGTCCAAAGGACGTTGGCCCAAACTTGTCTTGCATACAAACAGCAAGGAATTGTCGGCCAACAAACACGAACGTACTGACGTACTACGTGGTTTTTCAGCTCTTTAGCGCCACCCTTTGGGCTCCTTCTGCCAAGGAGTTAGTGTTAGTATAAGTTTGGTGAGTGTTGATTCGCGCTTTTCATTTTGAGCTTTTCATTTCATGCTGCTCAGTTCATTTCTGAACGACCGTTCGTCAACCAGACATGTTGCGGAATCGGAGGCGATAGCGTGTTATTTATTATTGGCCTTGGAGTTATTGCTTTGACATTTTTTTTGGTTGAATAATGATTTGATTTGGTATATTTTCTATATTTTTGGATGCATAGAATGCACTTTTTGGTTAAGTTCTATTGGCAGATAGCATGTCTAATTTTATTTGTTTTTTTTTTTTTAATGCACAATAAAAAAATTGTGGAGAATAATACTTGGCTGTGTGTTTTACTTCAAATGACAGTTTGGGAGTAGGCAGTTACATTTAAAAAAATACAATGTAAAATTGACAAGGGACACCAACATAGTTGTATTTTTGATCTTAAAAACTACGGGATAATGGTGTTGTGGTAACTTGCCAAAAAAAAACAAAAAAAAAAAAACATAATATTATTCTTGATATCACTAGAAAAAAAAAGCCTTGAAAATTTGTTTGCAATAACTCCATCAGTATCAACAGCATAGCAGCGTAATTATTATCCCATTAAAGAAGAAGAGAATTGTGCGCTAGACATGTGCACTGCCAAAAAACTTGTTCGTTTTCATTTTCGTTTCATCGTTTATTTTTTTTTTCCGTTTTTCGGGTCATTCGTTATGATCGCAATTCGCACATTCGTACATTCGTAAATTTATACATTCGTAAATCCGTAAATTAGAAAATTGGTATATTTGTAAATTCGTACATTTGCAAATTAGAAAATTCGGAAATTTGTAAATTCGAAATTTGAAAATCCAAAAACCCGAAAATTCGAAAATCTGAAATAGTAACTAACTATTAAATTATAGGTATTGTAATTTCCTTTCAAAATTGGCTGTTAGTGAACGTAACAAATACAAATTTATCCGAAGTTACGAATAATCCGAAATAACGAATGCTGCATCTAAACAAATGGAATGGAACAAATTAATAATAAAAAATAATAATAAAAAGTTTTTATTATTATTATTGTTATTTATTATTATTAATTCATTACGTTCCATTTGTTTGGATACGGCATTCGTTATTTCTGATAATTCGTAACTTCGGATATATTTGTATGTGTTACGTTCACTAACAGCCAAATTTGAAAGGAAATTACAATACCTATAATTTAATAGTTAATAATAGTTAAGTTATTATTAGTTAATTATTATTTCAGATTTCTGAATTTACAAATTTATGAATTTACTATATTACAAATTCACTAATTTACAAATGTACAAATTTACGAATGTACGCATTTACGCCTTTGGCAAATCTTAGACATGAGGCCCCACTCACGCCCATAATGGGAAAAATAATTCAAGCATTTTCCTGGCCCCCACCCCTAGCAATTTCGCTTCCCATCCCAACATCCCAAAAAAACAAATGCGCATAGACTTATCTAAAAAAAACTTTAATAATGTAAACATAAAGATCTAGTTCACACTCAGTGATTTCTCCAGGCTCACTGATTGGTTGCTAGAGGCCACTGCACATCATTACTGCTTACTGATTGGTTGCTAGAAGCTACTGCACATTATTACAGCTCACTGATGGATTGCTAGAGGTTACTGCACCTTTACTACGGCTCACTGATGGGTTGCTAGAGGTTACTGCACATCATTACAGCTTACTCACTGGTTGCTAGAGGTTATTGCACATTATTACTGCTCACTGGTGGGTTGCTAGTGTCAGGTCACCTTGAGGCTAGGTGACAGATGCACACCGTTGGGATCAGGAGTGCACCGCAAGGTAGTGGACCCTACAGCTGACTGCTGCGGATGGGAGTCAGGGTGGTAAGAAAGGCAGGGCCGCTGGAACACCAGCACGGATCTCACCGGGGTTAGAGTGTAAGATTCCCTGGGGCGCGGAGTCTAAGAGCCAGCAGGTGTTCACCAGAGCCTCTAGTGGTGAGGATGGACTGGGCTGCAACTGGCTCCAGGTCGCGACCCCCAGGGTCCCCCAGCTCACACCCACAGTAGGCAACAGGAGGATAAGGATAGTAAGGGAATAAGCCAAGGTCGGAGGCCACAAGCAGACAAGGACAACAGAGTTCACGCCAAGGTTCAGGATCACAGGCAAACAGGGATAGTCGGGGACACACCAAAGGTCAGGGTCACGAGAAGACAGGAATAGTCGAGAACAGGCCAAGGTCGGTAACTGGAATCAGACGCAGGAAACACAGCAAGTGAACACGAATGTTGATCAGCACTGCTAGCTTGCAGTGCACAGGTTAATATAGGGTTCCTTAGATAGGAGCTGGGGTGGAGCCATGCTAGAGGAGAGTTTATAAAAGCAGTCAGGTGAAAGTCAGCTGGTCTTTAGTGATGAACACATGGAGACAGGTAAGCTGACAGACAAAACTCTATTGCATAACCATGACAGCTAGAGGTTACTGCACATTATTACTGCTCACTGATTGGTTGCTATGGGTTACTGCTTATCATTATCACTCACTGTTTGGTCACTGGGTGGCAGGGCAGTATTATGGTGTGTGATGCAACTGGTTGGGTACAGTTGGTTGGATGACAGGATGGGTGATGGTGGCAGTATTGGGGAGAGGCTGAGATCATATCTCCCCTATAATGATAGGGGGTAGGATATTAGGATGCCAGAGGTGGTTTACAGGAGGGATGAGGATGATAATGACAGGAGGTAGAGTGGTAGTATGTCAGAGGTGGGGTACAGGGATGATGGGATGTTGATGACAATAGGCGCAGTGGTAGGATGTCAGCAGTGGGGTACTGGGGGGATGATGATGAGGTGGAGTGGTAGGCAGCTGACAGCGGGGTACAGGGGATGAAGATGATGATGATAACGGGGGTAGGGTGGTGGATGCTATAGGTGGGGACGTGGGGGATAAAGATAAGGATGATAACAGGGGTAGGGTGGTGGATGCTAGGGGTGGGTTACATGGGGATGATAATGACAGGAGGCAGGGTGGTAGGGATGTCAGGTTTGGGATATGGGGGGGGATGATGACGGCAGGGGGTGGGGTGGTAGGAAGCTGGCAGTGGAGTACCAGGAGGGATTAAGATAACAATGACAGGGGGTGGGGTGGTAGGATGCCAGAGGTGGGATACAGAAGGATGATGGGGATGTTGATGAGTGGGATGTCGGCAGTGGGGTACAGGGGGGGTGATGATGATGACGTGGGGTGGTAGGAAGCTGACAGTGGGGTACAGGGGGAGATGATGATGACGTGGGGTGGTAGGCAGCTGACAGTGGGGTAGAGAGGGGTGATGATGACGTGGGGTGGTAGGCAGCTGACAGTGAGGTACGGGGGGATGATGATGACGTAGGGTGATAGGCAGCTGACAGTGGGGTACAGGGGGATGATGATGACGTGGGGTGGTAGGCAGCTGACAGTGGGGTACAGGGGGGGGTGATGATGACATGGGGTGGTAAGCAGCTGACAGTGGGTTACGGTGGGGATGATGATGACGTGGGGTGGTAGGCAGCTGACAGTGGGGTACGGTGGGGATGATGATGACGTGGGGTGGTAGGCAGCTGACAGTGGGGTACAGGGGGGGTGATGATGATGTGGGGTGGTAAGCAGCTGACAGTGGGGTACGGTGGGGATGATGATGACGTGGGGTGGTAGGCAGCTGACAGTGGGGTACGGTGGGGATGATGATGACGTGGGGTGGTAGGCAGCTGACAGTGGGGTACAGGGGGAGTTATGATGATGTGGGGTGGTGGCAGCTGACAGTGGGGTACAGGGAGGATGATGATGATGTGGGGTGGTAGGCAGTTGACAGTGGGGTACAGGGGGGGGCTGAAGATAAGGATGATAACAGGGGTAGGGTGGTGGATGCTAGAGGTGGGGTACATGGCGATGATAATGACAGGAGGCAGGGTGGTAGGATGTCAAAGGTGGGGTAGGGGATGATGATGACAGGGTGTGAGGTGGTAGTCAGCTGGCAGTGGGGTACAGCAGAGATGATGGTAGGGTGGTGGGATGCCAGGAACAGGGGGATTAGGATGAGGATGGAGATGATGACAGGGGTAAGTTGGTAGGAAGCTGACAGTGGGAAGTATTACAGAAGGTAGGATGCCAGGAACAGGGTGATGAGGAGAATAATTATGATAGCATGGGGTCAGTAGGTGGCATCATATGCCGGATTGCATGCATATCATCACTCAGGGCAGTGTGTGAGGTCACAGGGGCGGAAGGCAGCGGTAATTCTCGGGGCGCCCTCAGTCAGGAGGTGACATCACAGGTCGGGATGTGTCAGTGTCGGGCACAGGCAGGACTGTAACTTTGAGGCTGTTAGTTGCAGACTGGCTCCTGGATGATCGACGGGCGTCAACTCTGACAGGTCCTCCTCCATTTCAGATCGTCCACCCTGCAGAGGAGATCGGGGAGCCGGGGGAGCTGTGCATTATCCAAGTTCTGCACATAGCCAGAGATCCGCAGTGCATGGCAGGAGGGAGGAGCCGGGGGAGAGGATTACATGGTCCCACCCACTAGCCCTCTGACCTTGGGCAGTGGTCAGTGACAGTCCGCCCCTGGGTGGGGAAAACGAGGTGCGGCCCCGGATGCAAAACGGGGACACCGACCGGGGGACATTCCTGCAACTCCCACACACGTGTTAGGCATATTAGGCAGCCGCAAGGCCCCCGGGAGAGGGAGGCCTTAGGCGGCCGCCTTATTTGCCTAATTAGTGAGCCACCTCTGCCTGGAAAAATATATACTGCTTTAGTTTGGTTCAATGCACTTCACCTCCCTTTACACTTTAGTAAATCCAACCCTTATTTTGCAGTAACCAGAATTTTGTGTAGAAAATGCCACCAGAAATTAGACCCTCACTGCCCAATCACAGTAATAAAAAAGGATGCATTTTACTTCATATATAGTTTTATTTAGCCATACAGATTTCAGATAAGCTTATATTAAATTCAATATATATATACTGTATATCTTCTATAAATTCACATATATTATAAATATAAATTATCATTCCAATACAGTAAATGTAGTTATAATAACAATGCCACAACATTTTATCCCGGACCCCTTTTGTGTAGTAACATGAAGGGTTCCCACCATGTACCATGTACACTCTGGACTGAGCATTCCACTGTTTCTGACAATGTTGGCATATTCTTTATTTCTTTATACCAGAGATGAAAGAACCTCAATGGGGTTGATTTACTAAAATTGGAGCACGCAAAATCTGGTGCAGCTGTGCATGGTAGCCAATCTGCTTCTAACTTCAACTTGATTAATTAAAGGGGTTGTAAAGGTAAAAGTTTTTTTACCTTAATGCATTTTATATACCGGCCCCCCCAGCCCCCTCGTTTTACTTACCTGACCCCTCGAAAGTCCCACGCTCGCCCCCGACATCCTCTTTGCCGCTCAGCCTGGCCGTTGATTGGTTACAGTTGATGGATTGAAAGCAGTGCAGCCATTGGCTCGCGCTGCCAATCACATCCAATGACGAGGCGCGCCTGGGGCGGGGCCGAGTGATACAGTGAGCAGCTATGGCCGCTGGCTGGATCACGGGAGTGCGCCCACAAGCACTTAACACCATGCGAGGGAGCTCGCATGAAGGTGTTGAGTCCTTGCGGGGGGGAGCCGAGACAGCCGCCGAGGGACCCCAGAAGACAAGGTTCGGGGCCACTCTGTGCAAAACGAGCTGCACAGTGGAGGTAAGTATAACATGTTTGTTATTTAAAAAAAATAAATTATCTTTAGTGATCCTTTAAGCTTTAACAAAAAAACCTGGAAGCAGATTGCAAAATCTGGTGCAGCTCTCCATAGAAACCAGTCTCCAGTTTAAGGCTGGATTCACACTTATGCATTTGTTGTGCTTTTTGCATTTTGCAGATTTGCACTACGGTCCATTTAACGTGGTTTCCTATGGAACATGTTCTGTAGTGCAAATCTGCAAAATGCAAAAAAACACTAAAAATGCATAGGTGTGAATTCAGCCTAAGGCTGGCCATATATTATACAATTTTCTTGTACAACTTTATTTTAGATTTACCAAAACCATATAATACGAGGTCAAACCTAAACACTTTCAATTTGTATGCAATTAGACAGGCCCTTATACTACATAGTTGAAGGTAGATCTAAAGAAAATTGAATAAGAAAATTGTATGGTGTATGGCCAGCTTAAGTAAATCAAACCCATTACCAGTTGTGGTGTGCAACCTCTACAGTTCAACACTGCCTGCCGCCACCTTCCAGATAACGTTTCCTAGCTGTACAAAGTGCACCTGGCCGCCACAAGCCCTCACACGCCGCTGGCTGCAAACCCACCCTCTGCCCTTAGGAGTTCCTGAGGGAGTGAGGCAGGCAGGCATCTCCTGCATATCTCTCTGCCAGCCGGGAGCAGAACTTTAAACTGTAAAGATGCTAGTCTGGATACCTATGAGCTGAAATTAAACAAATAGTTCCTATTCTATTAAAGCCTTCTGGGCCCCTCTGATGATATGAAGGGGCCCAGGAAAATGTTATGGACATTCTAGAAACCGGTCATGCTTTGAAAACTGCCTGCACATTATAATGTAATATGAAGCTGTCCGGGTCCCCTTGGTAAATTGATAGGGCCCGGGCCCCTTACAAGAGGACCGATGGTACCCCCTTACCGGCGGATCTGGTTATATAGCCTTCAGTACTGCTTACATTTAGGCTGGGTTCACAGTAGTGCGAATTGTATGTGGCTTTTTCAGCATCCAATTCGGACAGCAGGAGATTGTGACCGGCTCTCTATAGAGCTAGTTCACGTATCTCCGTAACGGCTCCGGTGCGATTTGCACAGGAGCCCTGAGTGTCTTTTGGTCTGTTTCAGGTCCAAATTCAGCCAAAAATTTGGGCTGAAATCGGTCCTGAAACGTTGAACGGAGCCACATTGGACTCCTGCTGTGAGCCGCTGCGTGTTCCAGTGTGAACCCAGCCTAATAGACTGATAGCACAATGTCAGTTAGCAGTGAAAGTGGGCAGGAGGTGTGGCATCTCCATATTACTACAATAGGGCTTTGGTTCTTATGTTCAACTCTTGGGGACCCCATAGCCCACCAACTCTGCTAAGTCACTGGAGCAGATTTATAAAATTTAGGCCTGTTATAAATAAGAACTAGAAATATAAAACGTGACTGGCGTATAGATAATGGTTCTGTCACCTTGAGAAAACAAAAAACTGCTGACAGGTTTGAAGTGCAGCTACTCAGAAGTCCCTGAACTTTACCGCTGTGAGCAGATTTTTCTTTTCCTGCTTTGCTGGAATGCTGGGCCATACTTACAGGCAAGGCTACTGCACGTCCTGATGGTGCTGAAACCTTCCCGCACCTTGCCTCCTGCACATTCCTACTAGCCAGTGAGGCAGTCCATTATATCAGTGGGCCAATAGGAATGTGTAGGGACTGGGCAAGCTTTAGTTCTACCTGGAAATGTTGAAGCTTTGTCTGTCATGTGTGTGTTTTATCTCCCTAGCTACTAACCATGCTTTTAGGACCATCATTGATTCTGTCTGTAGTTATCTCCTTGGCCCACAGACTGCTGCCTGCTTATAGTTGTTCGACAGGTGACCAGACAGGTAAGTATTAAGGCGGCAATAAACCCAAAAGCAAACAATTATTACATTGCAACTTACCAATTCTTGGATGTTGATGGCTGCATTGGTTTTCTTTTCTTAGGCTTTCTTTCTTTTTATTTTCACCTGGTGATCCAGCCAGCAAGTCTGTTTTTCAAAAGAACAAGCTCAGCAGATGTATCAGTTACACAGGGATGAGACAAACCATTTAACAGTGACAGGGGTGCTTACAATGTAAGACCTTTATCCCAAAAGAAAAAACTGTAACTGCTTATAAAGTACTAGCTGGAGCCTGGCTTCAATTTGTTAGTGTATCTAAATCTGCTAGTACATCTAACACTCCCCTCCCCTAGACTGACATTGTTGCTGTCTGCTGCGCCCCCCATGCTCCGTCATCCAGAGTGTAGACACCCTAATACAGGAGGTGTGTTTCTGGCCAGATCACCAGGTGAATGTAGAGGGAAAAGCCTAAAAAAATAAAATGAATGCAGACACCACACCTAATACATTTTTTCTTTTGGTTTTAATACCACTTTAACAGTTTTCTTTTTCAGGTGCTTTTTTTTTTATTTATTTATTTATTTATTTTTTAATGACATAGTTCTTACAAGAACATCTAAATCATGAGTTTCGATTCCATTCTTCATTTATAGTACCAAAGGCATAGCAGTTTCCACACTATCGCCCTTAATGGCTTCTTTTAGTGTTGTCTTTTCACCTATACAAAAAAAAAACTTAAAAACAATGTCTGAATAGAAGCAGCCAGGGGCGTTGCTAGGTCTACAAAAGATCTGGGGCTAGAGCCCATAGCAGCCTAGTAAAGAAAGTCATATGCATGGGCGGGCATACACATGTATATACAGTAATGTACGTGTGTGTGTGTGTGTGTGTATATCCCCAGAGAGCCCCCCACTTACATTAGGGTCCCCAGAGAGCCCCCCCTTACATCAGGGTCCCCAGAGCCTCCTCCTTACATCAGAGTCCCCATAGAGCCTCCCCCTTGCATCAGGGCTCCCAGAGAGCCCCCCTTACATTAGGGTCCCCAGAGAGCCTCCCCCTTAAAATCAGGGTCCCCAGAGAGCCCACCCACTTACATCAGGGTCCCTAGAGAGCCTCCCCTCCCCTTGGGGACCCTTGCAGAGACTCGGGGCTATGGGTCCCAGATTCGGGGCTATAGCCACAAAAGCCACCCCCTAGCGACGCCACTGGAAGCAGCAATTAGATAACACATGTCATAATTACTATGCCTGTATGTACAGCAAGTAGCCATCATTGAGGCAGACACAAAAGTGGAGAGCCTTAAAGGAATCATGTACTGAGAGAATATGTAGGCTGCCATTGTTGACCAGTCCTGAAAAAATCCAGGTTGCCTTGCTGCCGTGCCAACCCATAAACTTTAATACTTTTTGACTCGCTGATCTGAAACAAATCTGTAGTTAGTTCTGACTTTACTTACCACATGGCCGGTTCCCAGACAGTAACTCACATATTGAAGCCAGAGACAGCCAGGCAACTAACATTTTTAAAAGGAATCCAGCAATGGCAGCCTATTTACATTATCTTAGGTTAATTACCAGTCTGCTAGCTAGCACAGATAATGCTGCTCTTCTGCTTCTGAAAATATTTTTACAATAATAGCAATATCCCAGCATACACCGAGGAAACCGCACTGACTGCAAATTGACACAAGTTTTTCAGTGTTAAATCACTACATCATTCACAAAGTTTGGACAGTGTCAGTGTCTTTGTTACATAATCAATCTTTTATTTAGTGCTAAAAATCATTTCAATGGGTTGTATTTACTAAAGGAGTAGAGAATTTGCAATTTCAAATGAGCTTATGAGTTACGAGCTTAGTGAATAAGATGAAGCTGTGTGGACATCAATCATCCAAATCCAATCAGGTTCTAGCAAATATCCCGTGCACATAATTGGGTATTCCAAGTGAATACAATTTCACCCTGCACTAAGCAAAGTGAACATAGGGGTTTAACTAAAGAAGAACAAACTGTTCAGTTATAGATAAGGTATAACGGTGTTCATTTTCAATACCCAATCATGTTTAAGGAAAACAAGTTTTTTTTTCTTAAAAGGTATTTTGTATTAATCTGAGCACAGCTTCAATGTGTTTACTAAGCTTAGCAAACATTCACTTTGCTAAATGAACACTCTCTACCCCTTTAGTGAATCAACCCACTGGCCTTGATTCTGCGAGCTGCAACACCTCTTAAAAAAAAATAAAAAATAAAAGTTCCTCTTTAACAAATTATAGGTCAGCATTTACCACTGCCTATTTACCCGCCCTTGAAGTTCAGCACTGTGTTCTTCTAAGCCTTCTTGGATATGACTTTCCATAGTCTCAGAGCCAGCTCCTCACTGTACCTGTGCTGTGGAACTGGTGCTACAGCCTCCTGGTGGGTGTGACGCGTCCCAGAAGGTTACGGGTGGTGGTGGTGGTGGGGGGGCAAACTACCTAGGTGAGAATTACGTGGGATATTCGCTCCCAGAAAGAAAATTAAAAACACACCAAATTTGTTAAAGAAGGGAGGGAAGAAGGGGACTTTCATGTTTAAGTGAAAGTCCACTTTAAGAAGTGCTAAATGGTGCCCAAATATACTTTTTTTTAACGTTTTTATCTTACCTACCTTTATTCCGTTCCAGCCCACCCCCTGTTCTACATTCTTGCCTAGGAGAGAATAACATGTTGAGCATCCTGGTGTACACATCACATATGTCAGAAGGAATAGGCTTCCATTCAGCAGATGGAGGGGGAAGAGGGCATGCTTGGTGGTGTGTCATTGGGGGGGCTGGCCACTGAACCCAGTAAAGGCAGACAGTTACTGATGATGTTACAAAGGAAGATGGTGGCATGGGACTCAGGCAATGGCAGCATGAAGCAGGTCACAGCAAGACAGTGCTAGATTCAATGGACAGGTAAGTATTTGAATTATGATTGAACCAGCAGTCGTTAAAGCAGAACTAAACCCATAAATGTATTGGTTTTCCAAAACAATTACATTCAAGGCATGCTGTGAATGGTAACTGCCCCATTGGCTTATGCTCTCTACCAAACTGCCAAGCCAACAAATGACTGGAGCATTCAATTTTGGTCAAAGCTGTGCAGCTTGTTTTTATCTACAGACATCCCTTGCAGTTTTGGTAAAGGTGAACTTTTGCATTGGACGTTCAGTTGGGCTTAGCACTTTTTAGCACATCTCAAGTGAAATTGCAGCCTGATGAATTAAGGCCACTGGCTCATTAGACATTTGAATAACATAATCATTTGTTATTTTTCACAGCTATTTCACCATCAATAACACAATAGCAAAGGTTTTTTTTTTTTAATGATTAGCATCCTGTGCCCAATGCTTTTAATGAATTTATAAAGTGATTTTCCCCAGACTATAGTCAGCATGGCCATAAATACTCCAGTTGGGATGAAAATGCCACACTGTAAGATTGGGGTTTTGTAAGCGCTTCCTGTTAATACACTGATTTGGCCTTAAGTACAATATAATAGTTTACAGCAATACCACAAATAACATGTAACAGTATGAATTTGAAAGCGGATCAGTCGTCGGTGCTGGCTGAAAATCTCTAGTCACTTGACACTGATAATGGAAGGAACAGGATGGCGTTTTGGCCGTAGTGAGTCCGTGAACCACGTTTGCATGTCCCATTCTTCTTAATGCCAACAAACCAGTTGGAATCAGAGTATTTTTTTGACTTGTACGTATTGTAGTTATTCTCCTCTATAGTCTCCAAAAACAGGCATTCTTCATTCATTGTCATCTTGGAAAAGACAGAGAACAAAAAACTGAGTTTATTGCTTGTGGGAAACTAAACTTTAATGTTATATATAGAGGAGCTGGATGGCAATTCTGAAGGAAAGATTCTGGCTAAGAAAATGATGCTTTTGGTCTGCACTTGAAACCGATGCTTCCCTGGCCTCACTACTGTGGCTCTGTCTGGAATGTCTTTAAAATATGCTTCGGCTGCAGATTTCTGTCACCATAGGAGGTGCTTTGCAATTAATGAAACCACTTTTGATCATTGTAATGTTCTTCTCACAACTGATACACATAATACACGTGGATTAGAATGATTACGTTTGGTATAGGGTTATTTTTATTAAAAAAAATTGTCTGAAGTTAGGATTACTTCTAGTAAAGACAAATAGCATTTGAGAGGATGGTCCATTCTCCACCATTCACAATCATAAATACAGTATTTAGCCCTGCAGCAAAATTTTGATTTTGCTCGCTGTAATACCTGGCACAATATGTGGTCTTGACCTTAAACTAAAGTATGCCTACTGTACAATAAGGACAGATAGCAGATAAGAGCTATCAGTATGCTTAGCAACCCTAATAGGGGACAATGCAGTTAATAGAAATTGAGAGAGAAGATGGGGCAGCAAAGTAGGGAATTAACTTTTAACCTTCAGTTTCCTCAGTAATTCATTAGACATCATTGGCACCAACATTTAGAGGCCTTGGCAAAAAATTCTAAAAACTTTGCACCTTTCACCTCCAGAGCAAGCATGTCCTGGACGAAGTAGTCTGATAGCCATTGAACATTTGAACCCCTTTCTGACCGCCGTTTGTTGGCACAATAGCATGGCTGGACTCAATGTCTGCTGGTATATATGGGTGAACCACAAAGAGAAAGTTTGAATTCTCAATAGGGCGTTGCCAACATTCCAAAATATATTATTCTAGAAGGACCCTGATAAAAGGGACACTTGTACCTCCCGGTAAAAAGGGACTTTAAAGGCGAACCAAGGAAATTTTTATAAAAACATGTTATTTATTTGAAAAAATGCTTAAAAACGCATATATACAAAATAATTTGCACATAGTATATTATCTACAAATTCAAAGGTGAGTACAGGAAAAAAGTATGTTCAGTATTGAATTATATAAAGAATTTTATATATATATATATATATATATATATATATATATATATATACACACACACACACATACATACAAAGATATGTGCAGAAAACGCGATTTCCTTAAAGGGTTAGATAAACCCTTTTATGTGGGTCCTTCTAGAACAATGTCTGCCGGTGGCCTGCGATCGCGGCAAGGAGAGGCAGAACAGGGTAGTGCTTATGTAAACAAGGCACTTCCCTGTTCTGCCTAGTGACATGACAGAGATCTTCTGGTCCCTTTCATTGGGAGCAGGGATCTCTGTCATGTTCTAGTGAGCCCATCCCAGTGTTGCCAACCTACCAGATTGAAATTTACTTACATGACACCCAAAATTTACTGGTATAGCCAGGTTTTTACTATCATTTCCAAAAGTTACAAAATTATAGTTTTTAGTGCAAATCTCCGTATTTAGGCTACAAACAAGTGCAATATGCAATTAGTAATGTGATTTAAGGTAGATATTAGGGCAAATAATATATTCCTATTTTATTTACAATGTAGTAAGTAAGTAGCTCAGGGGCAGGACTCAAGAGGGCAAGAAATTAGAGTAGTCCGCACACACTCATGAAACTGACTCACACTGTGCAGCAGCATAGATCACCAACACGACGCATTCCCTCCTGAGTCACAGTGACAGTCTCAGACATTTATACAGTGACAGTGACAGACATTTATACAGTAATCAGTGGCTATTTTTAGCTCTGATCGCTGTATAAATGTCAATGGTCCCAAAACAGTGTCAAAAGTGTCCAATCTGTCCGCCGCAATGTCGCAGTCCTGATAAAAATCGCAGATCACCACCATTAGTAGTGAAAAAAAAAAAAAAATGAATAATAAAAATGCTATAAATCTATCCCCTATTTTGTAGACGCTATAACTTTTGCACAAACCAATCAATATACGCTTATTGCAATTTTTTTTTACTAAAAATATGTACAAGAATATATATCTACCTAAATTGAGGAAGAAATTAGTTTTTTTTCTATATTTTTGGGGGATATATATTATAGCAAAAAGTAAAAAATATTGCTTTTTTTCCAAAATTGTCGCTCTTTTTTTGTTTATAGCACAAAAAATAAAAACTGCAGAGGTTATAAAATACCACTAAAAGAAAGCCCTATTTGTGGGGAAAAAAAGGACATCAATTTTTTGTTTGGGTACAACGTCGCATGACCGCGCAATTGTCAGTTAAAACGACGCAGTGCCATATCCCAAAAAATGCTCTGGTCAATAAGGGGGTAAAATCTTCCGGGGCTGAAGTGGTTAAATAAAAATAACAAGACTTGTAGTAGCAATAAAATCATATTTACTTGTTTGAGCTTTTTTCATTTACATGTCTTCAGTTACTTCCTGCTTTCCAGATCAAGGCAAACAATGTCATACATCCCAGAAGTCTTCAGCAGGGCAGGAGGGGCTTTTTCAGCTAAGCACACCCCCCTGCCTGCATTCCTGAGCTAAGGGCAGATGAATTCCAGGAAGTACTGTAAATGCTATATGAATCATCTGCCCTTGATCCATAAAAATGCTAGGGGGTGTTTTTCAAAGGGATTTCTCAGCAAAAGAAAGCATGGAGGCATGGATGGATAAGTGAGTTTGCTTTGACTGTTAAAAATGAACTAAATAGCATTTTTGGTTTGTGGTGCTCCAATGCAGTGTAGTTCTGCTTTAATGTACATCCTCCAGCACATGGCATTTCCAAGCTTCTTATACAGCGTAAGACAGCACTCTGAAATTAACTCTGTATGCCCAACGCTTAATTTGTAGTTCTGCAAATATACAGTGAGCCATGGTTAAAAGGTTTGTATAAGGCCAGATTCACACTGGCGCACTGCGGTTTGGCCAAGGCGCAGATGTATCTATTTGTGGTATTCATGCATTTTACCACATTTTAGCTGCGTCCTATAGACTACTATTAGGTCATGAATTTTTGCCGCATTTTCTGAAAGCACTCCAAAGATGCAGCATGCAGGACTTTTGGTAAGCTTCCAGAAAATGTGGCAAAAAAGCAAGACCTAATAGAAGTCTGTAGGACCGCATCTAAAAACAGCTAAGTAGCACAAAAACTGCAGATACAGTTTTTGCACTGTGGCCAAACTGCAGTGAACCAGGCCTAAGGTAATTGTAAATTGTCTTGAGGGTTAAAGCAAAAACTAATGTCTGCTGTATTTATCTCTCCTTTGACGATGTGACATCCAATGTACAGTGCCTTGCAAAAGTATTCACCCCCTTGGCATTTTTCGTGTTTTGTTGCCTCACAACTTGGAATTAACATGGATTGTTTGAGGATTTGCATCATTTCTTTTACAGAACATGCCCACAACTCTGAAGATGTTCTCTTTTTTTTATTGTGAAGAAAACAACAAATAGGACAAAATAACAGAAAAAGTCAATGTGCATAACTATTCACTCCCCCTAAAATCAATACTTTGTAGGGCCACCTTTTGCGGCTATCACAGCTCCAAGTCACTTTGGATAAGTCTCTATGAGCTTGCCACATCTTACCACTGGGATGTTTGCCTATTCCTCCTTGCAAAACTGCTCCAGCTCCTTCAAGTTGGATGGTTTGTGCTTGTGAACAGCAATCTTTAAGTCTGACCATAGATTTTCTATTGGATTGAGTTCTGGGCTTTGACTAGGCCATTCCAACACATTTACATGTTTCCCCTAAAACCACTCAAGTGTTGCTTTAGCAGTGTGTTTGGGGTCATTGACCTGCTGGAAGGTGAACCTCCATCCTTGCCTCAAATCACACACAGAGTGGTACAGGTTTTGCTCAAGAATATCCCTGTATTTAGCACCATCCATCTTTCCCTCAACTCTGACCAGTTTCCCAGTCCCGACTGCTGAAAAACATCCCCACAGCATGATGCTGCCACTACCATGTTTCACTGTGGGGATGATGTTCCTTGGGTGATGTGATGTGTTGGGTTTGCGCCAGACGTAGCGTTTTCTTTGATGGCCAAAAAGTTCAATTTTAGTCTCATCAGACCAGAACACCTTCCTCCATACATTTTGGGAGTCTTCCACATGCCGTTTTGCAAACTCAAAACGTGCCATTTTGTTCTTTGCTGAAAGTAATGGCTTTCTTCTGGCCACTCTGCCATAAAGCCCAACTCTATGGAGCGCACAGCTTATTGTCGTCCTATGTACAGATACTCCAGTCTCTGCTGTGGAACTCTGCAGCTCCTCCAGGGTTACCTTAGGTCTCTGTGCTGCCTCTCTGATTAATGTCCTCCTTGCCCGGTCCGTGAGTTTTGGTGTGTGGTCGTCTCTTGGCAGGTTTGCTGTTGTGCCATGTTCTTTCCATTTGGTTATGATAGATTTGATGGTGCTCCTAGGGATCATCAAAGATTTGGATATTTTTTTTCTTTAACCTAACCCTGACTTGTACTTCTCAACAACATTGTCCCTTACTTGTTTGGAGAGTTCCTTGGTATTCATAGCAGTGTTTGGTTAGTGGTGCCTCTTGCTTAGGTGTTGCAGCCTCTGGGGCCTTTCAAAGAGGTGTGTACATGTAACAACAGAACATGTGACACTTAGATTGCACACAGGTGGACATCATTTCACTAATTATGTGACTTCTGAAGGTAATTGGTTGCACCAGAACTTTTTATGGGCTTCATAACAAAGGGGGTGAATACATACGTACATGCCAATTATAAAGTAAAAAGACAAGGGGGCTGAATACTTTTGCAAGGCACTGTACTACCAGATGGGAATAAAGACAAGGCTGTACTGCTAAGACAATAAGTAGTTTTTTCAGTAGCTAATTGGATGCTGTTTGCTGCCCAGAGAAAGCAAGGGAAAACTGTGAATGACAGTCCTGAAGGCTTCTCACGTGCATCTTATATTTGCTCTAAATAACTGGAGATTTGACAGGTGGTCAGTGTACACCTTTCCAACTTAATGGGTCCATTCACACTGACAAGTTGCAGTAACATGTGCGTTACAGCAATGGACGTTAGTGTACAATAAATTGATCATTGCACAGTAGCTGCCACTGCACCTGTAGTGCAGAGTATCTCAAAGTACCTGTGGCATGCTGCATTGTGGAAAATGCAATGCAAAGTGCATTGTCATCCTATTCAAAATGAACAGGTTGCCTTAGGGCATAAAAGCACCTTGCTTTAATGCATATATTTTAACACAATCCATACGGTAGATGGGTTCCCCAATGGTACAGTACTGGATATGTGCTATTTTCAGATGCATACATTTCTTTATATTTAATTTGCCCCAAAGCCTCCCATCTGGCCCCCCTCCCACTGCCAGGTCCCATAGCAACTGGATGTAAATGTTTATAAAACGGTCATTGCAATATATTTCTAAAAGGTGTTACTTGATACTTACAGATCCATATAAAAGGCCATTTTCGTTCATAGCCAAGTAATTCTCAGTATGAGCATTCTTGATATAAACCACACCAATGCTTTCTGCACTTAGCTGCAACTGAACTAAAAGAGAAAATGTTATTCAAATAATACCATAGTACAGAAAAGAAACCTATTTGTGATTAATTTTTCTGTAAACAAATAAAATATTCTGTGAAAAATTAGGGGAATGAAGAGTGTTGTCAGCGGCAACCTCACACCTGTTCTAATTTTTGCTGTTTTCCAAATTAGTTGAGAAAACTTTTGAAAATATACAGTCTACAGTAAACTCCTATAGTTTGCTACATGAAGATCAATGCATAAGTGTATTTGTGACCATTTTAAAGCTTAGTTTGTGAAATTGTTTTTTGCCTGTGTAGACTGTCTTAAACAGGAAAGCTTCCAGTGACTGCCATGCATCTGGGTAAGATTTATATATATATTTTATGTTGTTCTCCTCACCTCCTAGGGAAGCTCACTCTTAAACCTATAATACCAAGACTTCTGCTGACCCGAAAGGTGGGATTTGAGGATGGGCACAATGGCTGTGCCCTATAGGGTTTAAGAACATCAGGCAGCAACCAGTCGCCTGCTGGCCTGCCGATTTAACAGAGCTATGAAGCAAGCATGTATATGCTCCTACACAAATCTATGAAAGCACTTGTGCGTATTTAGTAGCAGCATCAGCAGCAGATAGATCTAGTCCATCTTTTGTTGCTGGTAAAGTGCAGGTATCCTATAGATAAATGACAGTACACTTTGTAGAAGAAGCAGATTGCAGTACAGGGTAACAGAGTAAAAAGAAAGTGCTGATCTCTAAGCTTAAGCTGCCCACTCCCTACTTTAGTAAAAATCCAGTGCTCCAGAACTGATATAAGAACAAGCAGAGTAGGAATCCTGGGCGTGACGGGTCAGCCTGGTTCTTAGTTGATAACAACTTAGGAAAACATGACTTTGGAGAATCTCATTAAAGGAAATTAAAAATAGACTAAAAATCAATACATTAAATTAAGCTAATAAATAATAATGCAGTGAGGCTAACGTGAAAAAAAAACCCTAGCTGCTTCATGCAGATTATATACCAAAAAGTGAAATATTTTTAGAATGTTTAAAAATCTTCTTCAAATTTTTAAGTGCAACCCCTTTTTGTAGAGTCTCCATAGAATAAATGGGTTTTTATTTCTCTGAACCACAGTTTTTGCTACTGTAAACATATACCGTATATACTCGAGTATAAGTCGAGATTTTCAGCCCTTTTTTTTGGGCTGAAAGTGCCCCCTCGACTTATACTCGAGTCACCGCCATCTGCCTACATGATCAGTGTGTCATGCAGGCAGACGGCGGCCAGTGTGTGCTACATACAATTCGGCAGCCTCTAACTGTTCAAAAGCCGCGCCTCCTCCTCATCTGTGATAGGTAGAAAACTCCATTTCCCAGCAGCCTATCACAGACATTCTCTCATCCTCATCCATGGTATGAGGATGAGAGAATGTCTGTGATAGGCTGACCGCTGACTGCTGGGAAATGGAGCTTTCTGTCTATCACGGATTAGGAGGAGGCGCGGCCTTTGAACAGTGAATGGCCGCCGAATAGTAAAAGCACACGCTGATCGGTGGATGCAGAGCGGCACACGGAGGCATGCACAGGACACAGGTAGGATGCACACATACACAGGACACATGTACACGTACACAGCGACACATGCACAGGACACATGCACATATACACAGGACACATGCACATATACACAGGACACATGCACATATACACATGACACATATACACAGGACACATGACACATGCACATATACACAGGACACATGACACATGCACATATACACAGGACACATGCACATATACACAGGACACATGACACATTCACATATACACAGGACACATGACACATTCACATATACACAGGACACATGACACATGCACATATACACAGGACACATGACACATGCACATATACACAGGACACAGGGAGGTATACAGCTGCAGAAGGGCATTGTTGACCCTCTTTTTCCACTTACAGTAGCTGCTGCATTTCTCACCCTCGTCTTATACTCGGGTCACTAAGTTTTTCCCATTTTTTTGTGGTAAATTAGGGCCTCGACTTATACTCGGGTCGGCTTATACTCAAGTATATACGGTACTGTATCTTGCGTAATTTTGTTATGTTTTCATCCTTCCATCACCTACTACTTACACAGATGACCATTATTAAATTATTATTGTTACCTTTTAAAATTGTGTAGCTGTCTAGTATTCTGTTTGCCAATTTGTCTCCTTGACCCCAAGAAATCCCAAAGTGAGTGTTTCTCCATTGCAAGATACACCCCCCCCCCCACACACACACACACACACGCACACATCTAGTCCCACGACACCAGGACAAACAGAGTGGTTGCAGACAACAGTAACAAACAACAGGTGTTCTAATCCCAATCCCACTCTGTCCAAAATGAAAAATATAATTTTGACTTCAGATACACTTTAAGAAACAGCTTATTGTCTACTTTTGCCTGTAACCTTACTGTTGAGGTCATCTCTGTCTCTTGTTCCATCCACCACTCCATCTGGAAGTAAGCGTAAGAAGAATCCTCCATTTCTGCAGTATAGAAGCCTTGGTTGCTTGTAGTTTCCCATTGGGAGGTTAAACTTCTCAGTCACAGCGCTGAAAGTGGTGATATCCCCTTCTGCCATCCTTTGTACTTTTCCAGCAATGCTGGGCTTTTAGCACTGTAAGACAGCAACGAGCAATGGTATACTTTATTTCAGTGCTTCTTAAAGTAAAACTTAAGGCAAAACTTTTTTTTTCATTTTGTATACAGTAAGATAGTTTTTTTTTTTGCCATCTGTGACCCATTGGGGAGATTTCCCATCACTTCCTGTCCCATAGCCAAACAGGAAGTGAGGGGAAAAGCCTGCAAATTAAGGGAATTCCTTGGGGTCCCCCAGGTCACCAGAACTAGTGTCCTCATTGGAAGATTTTTCCTCTATTACTTTTCTGGGGACAGCCCAAAATTTGTGATTTTCTTTTACATTCACTTTCAATCATAATAGCAAACATGACAGGTAGAGAAGGTGAATCTCTCTAATTGGGGCAGACGTAGTAATAATAACCTAACAGGTTTTCTAAACCATCTCCACTCAACCCAAAACTAAAAAAAAATAAAAAGGTTTGCCTTTAGTTATGCTTTAGTTATACTTTAATCTTATTGGGTCAAATATGTCTTTTTAGTTTGAATTACTGTATGGCATCTAAAAAGGAAGGATTAACTCTTTGGATAGTTTGGAAAATTTAAGTCAACAGTCTATTTCTGTCCATTTAAAAAAAAAAAAAAGTGAGCATTGCACCCTCACCAATTTTCAATGTCAGCACATAGGTTGGTGTTTTAACCTAAGATGGATCCTTTGCAATAGTTTGTGACACTGGTAGGAAAATCTCCCCTACACTTGGCACAGATATAACATGCAGTGTCTGCCTTTTATAGCCAAGCTTCTAAGCTCACTGGGTAAAATGAATCTTCTGTATATTTCTACTAAAGGGCAAATTTTATAACATTACTCTGTCTTGTGGCTACTAGTGGATTTTGTGAAACACTGTATCAACTGCCCCCTAGTGGATTTTGAATCATATATAGGAGTCTATTTTGTGTTCACCATAGCAAGTTTTACTGCCCAGACACACTAAAATCCCCAACATTTTTATTTCAACATATATATCAAGTTAAATGAAATGTCTTTCATTTTATTTAAAGGACTTCTCCTCAAAAAGTTATACTGCAAGAACAGGTGCATTTTAAGGAAAAATCTCCAAAATACTCTAATGTCTCAATAATAAGCATATGGTTGTTGCTGACAAAACATACATGATGTGACTAATATTTACATACACATGCTCGCCCTATGCTGCGCTTTTTGGGGTGTGTGCAGGGGTTACAGGAGGTTCTTTTTTTATTTTATTTATTTCATACAATTCTTTTTATTTTTTTATTGCCATCACAAGAGGGCTAACAAGCCTCCTATGTTATAGCATGGGCAGGTGATGGGTCCTCTTTATGGAGACATTGGGGGTCTATTAAACCCCCATGTCTCCCCTGCTTTACAATGCAGCTATTCAAGCACAAATTGTGTTGGAATAACTGCAGGCTTTTCTGCACTAGCTGAAGAATAACAGCTGTGGCCCTGAAAGTGACATAATACACATCCCTTCTGGGGTCATTAGTCGCAGGAGGGAACAGGTAATGGATGTTCCCCAAGTTCCTCGTGCTTACTCGTTGAAAGCTGTTTGAGAGCCCTGTATAAGTGATCAGGCATCTCTCTTGAAGTCGGTATCAAGATCACAGCTGCAGCAACAGCTGTGAGCTTACTTTAACCATTTGTCTTCCATGACCATGGCGTTTATAAACGTACTGTGGTAGACAAGTGGTCGATTACAAACTGTGCAAAAATGTATAGATAATAAAGCAAAACATAACATAGCTGCTTAACAAAGCTTTGTTGGCATCAGTCACCACTAAGGGTTAGAGACTGCCACCCACATCACATCCTGATGTGTCAGTCTGTATAATTGACTTCCTCTCCATAAAGAGATAATGTCCTATTTTTACGATACCAATTCTATTTGCTGTCATAATCTGCAGGGCTAGTGAGGTCCAAAGGTTGGCAGGTTTATAAGCACTTCCTCTTCTTTGTTTTTACATTGTATGGGTAAGGTGTTATGTACTGAATCTCTATCTTGCCTGCATAAGCACAGACCCAAAACCTGTCACTCCATTTTCAGGTTAAACTTTATAAATACTGCAGTCCAGATAAAGGTAAATTTAAAGGAGTAAATGACAAATGAATGTATTTTAATTTTCCTTTTTAGTGAGTAGAGACATTTTATTCAGCAAACGTTGTTGATCATATCTTGGTGTAAATATAAGAGGGTATATAAACTGTATATTTCGTAAATGCAGAACTGAAACTGCATATATATGAACCAAATAATAACATATAATAAATACATTCATGTGCATAGTATATTAAACTGAGCTAATCAAATTATATCTGACTGTCTTTCCAAAGTTAGCCAAAAACCTTGCACCTAAAAATTCAGCTAAAATTCTCAGCTGGACCCCCTTTTCAGAGTTGCAAGACTATGAAGGAGATTTAATATTCATTTAAGAACCAGACCATTTTTTTTTATTTGAGCAAAGTTTCAGTTCTACATTTATGAAATATACATTGTTTGTATTTGTTTGAGGGACAGGCATGGCTTTAATGCGTATAAATAGTAAATAATTATAGAAAATGTGCACTATCCTATCATTTTTCCCAATGCAGTGTTTACGCAATTTGCGCACCCCCTTATATTTACACCAATATATGATCAACAAAGTTTGCTGAATAAAATGTTTTTATAAGAGTGCGAGTTTTATGTAATGTAGCAGAATGGTAAAGCTTAGAGTGAATGTTCACATTTTTCTTAGGAGAGATTTATCCCGCTTTCAGTACTAAATTGAGAAGTACACAGAGGGTAAAAATGGTTTGCGTAAATATTTAGCATAACATTGAGAGAAGATCAAGTCAGCTTAATGAGGACACAAATTAGCAAGATGGCAACTTTTTAACAAGTGTGTATTTATATACCATACACCCACTGTATATTATTTATCTTTCTCTTTCGTTTTACTTTCTGATTTTGCTTATTCTTTCTTCATGTAGGGTCTGGATCCAGATCCAGACCCTCCATGCAGCTGCACAGAAGCAGGTCACTTCTTAAGGTGATCCATCGGTGGCTTCTAACAGCCAGATTGCTATAGCAGTGATCTATTGCTTAAAGGAGAGGAGAGAGAGATCTATAGTAGCTCTGCCCAAGCCTCCAAACTAACAGGAAGTGTTATGACATTATTCGCAGTGTCACATCCCTTCCGATATAAACACAACACACAAGTGTTGTGTTTGCTTTTGGTTCTACTGAGCACTCTTATGGAGCAGTCTTTAGAATGACCAGAAGCCCAGGAGCTGATTGTTTCGATTCTTGGACCTAGCGATAGACCCCAGCTGTCACTTCCAGCCTGCATGCTAAGGTGGGCCCACGGGAGCTGCTAATATCAGTCGCTGGTAGAAAGGGGATAAAGGAGTTGTAAAAGAGGAAGGTTTTCTTTATATTAATGCATTCTATGCATTAAAATAAAAAGCCTTCTGTGTGTAGCAGACTCCCCAACAACCCCCAATTACCTACCTGAGCTCCTTCTCTCTCCAGCAATGTCCACGATCCCCTCAGCCATCCAGTACACTCCTCTTGATTGGCTCAGACAGAGCAGCAGCGCTATTGGCTCCCACGGCTGTCAAAGTCAGTCAGCCAATCAGGGGAGAGAGGGGGTGGGGCCAGGTCGGGGGTCCATGTCTGAATGGATACACAGAGCTCTGACTTGGCATGGGTGCCCCCTGTAGCAAGCTGCTGGCTGAGGGGCACTCAAAGGAGGGAGGGGCCAGGAGCAGCAAAGAGGGACCAGAGAAGAGGAGGATCTGGGCTGCTTTATGCAAAACCAACTACACAGAGGAGGTAAGTTTGTTATTTAAAAAAAAGCAAGCCTTTACAATCACTTTAAGTAAGTCACAGACAGGATAGTTTCCAAAAAACATAGTCAAGAAATTGAATCCTGCAATGTAGCTGGTGGTCAAAAGAGGAACAAGCGACAAGGGCCTCATGAGAACAGTCTATCAGGTGCACTGAATTCTGCTAAAGCCAGTGTGTCCTGGAAAAAACAGTGAGACGATCACCATAAGGCCCTTGTCACCCGATTCCACATGTCCTATGCACCTGCTATACTTATGGATCTGAGATACAGCATTTAAATGTATGTAAAGCCAAAACTTTATTGAATAGATTAGGGAACAGTTTAAGACCCTTTACATGATTTTATTTTTGCAATGTCCAAGAAGCAAAAGTGAGAGTAAACCTCAAAGTGAGGAATAGTGCCCTCTTAGTTTTCACCAGAACAGCTATCCCCATTTGAAGGATACCCCTCCCCTCCTGTTCCTGAGATAAGTCTAAGATTTGGGATTTTTGATCATTCAATACCAGAGGGGAATGTTCCCAAGACAAATGGAGTGGGCTACATACAGAAATAAAAATCTCACCAGAGTTTCTTACCCTTTCCTACTCCATCAATACAAAAAAAAGTTTGGTCTTACCATTTACAGTGTACATGCAACATGCCTTGGATCTATTGGGGTTGATTTACTAAAACTGGAAAGTGTAAAATCTAGTGCAGCTGTACATAGTAGCCAGTCAGCTTCTAACTTGAACAGCTTGTTCAATTAAACTTTGATGAAAAATCCTGGAAGCTGATTGGTTTCTATGCAGGGCTGCACCAGATTTTGCACTCTCTGGGTTGTTGAGCAACCTATATGACTTAAATGTTTCGCTATACCAGACTAATAATTCTGAGACCTTGCACATATAGAAATGGGCCTGCTGAAATGAATGCAATTCTGGATTATATATTAAATATCATTTACCAACAGGATCTGAGACAATTTGGACAATGTGAAACGCATATTAATCCTTTTGGTTTTTACACTTAGTAAAATAAATCATGCAGCCTACTCATACTACAGCATCTTACCTGGGTGCATTTTGATCAGAGTAGAGTAGTGCTGCTAATAGCAACCCTAATGTGCAAACACGTGTACTGTAAATAAATGTACTGTATATGTAAATATATACAGTAAAGTATAAAGAGAGTGAATTGTGGGAACCATGTATGTTAATGCAATTATGTATGCTTTAGCAAAACTAGCTAAATGAGTAGCATTAAAGCATCTTTTCCAATCCTTGTAAAGGTAATATATTTTGTGCTATGTTTTTCAAATGCACGAAACACTGTGTATGACATGTCCACTTTAAGAGTAAATAAAAATAAAATTCATTGCTGCCACATCTGACAAATTAGAGATATGAGACATTTCCTATTCCTGGATTAATATTTAACAACAAAAATGGAGCTATTTACTGGTAAGCAAACTAGACTGGGCTAGGTGAGGGTCATACATCCAGTTCTTATCTACAGCACACAGGAGCTCTGCAGATAAACTAAAGAACTTAGCTTTCTATGCAGTCCAGTTCATAATTTAGTCAACATACAAAGGAGAGATTAGTTATCAAGGTTGTACTACACTTTTGAGCTTCAATTTTTAACACAATAAAAGATTTTATTTGCTAGCTAGCAGAAAAATTGTTGGTTCTGTAAAGTCTAATCACACTTCAGAATAGTAAAATGTTTGAAGAATCTACCAGGCTTTTAATTGCTTTCAATGCCTGAATTATTACATTTTTAGACATTGTAAATAATGTAAGGTGGAAAACACAGCTCAGTAAGTTAGCAATAGCTTGTAAAAGCGGAGCTCCGCCGATTTTTTTTTTTTTTTAAGTCAGCAGCTACAAATACTGCAGCTGCTGACTTTTAAAATAAGGACACTTACCTGTCCAGGGTGCCCGCAATGTCGGCACCCGAAGCCAATTTGTCTCTCGGGTGCTGCCGCCACTATCTTCGGTAAGGGAATCAGAAAGTGAAGCCTTGCGGCTTCACTTCCTGGTTCCCTACTGCGCATGCACAACTCGCGCTGCACATTCCCACTGGTCCCTGCTGTCTTTTGGGACCTGTGTGTCTCCCAGAAGACAGTGGGGGGGGGACAGAGAAGGCGACGGAAGTGGCGTACATACCCGCGGGTGGCTCGGGTATCTATGCCCGGAAGTGGGAGCAAAATACCTGTATTAGACAGATATCTGCTCTCCCCTCCCCCTGAAAGGTGCCAAATGTGACACCGGAGGAGGATAGGAATCCGAAAAGCGGAAGTTCCATTTTTGGGTGAAACTCCGCGTTTTGTATAGAGTGAAAGGGGGTTAGAACACCTGTCAGGTTGTATTGCTGTCTGTGTCCCTATTAGGGAGATTCACCCTCTCTATTTGTCCTATTTAGCATAATTATTGAAAGTGAAAGTAAAAGAAAATCCCAAATTTTGTGTTGTCCCCAGAAAAGTATTAGAGGAGAAATCTTCCAATGAGGACACTAGTTCTGGTAACCTGGGGGTCCCCAACGAAATCCCTTTCTTTGCAGGAATTTCCACTCACTTCCTGTTTGGCTATGGGATAGGAAGTGAAGGGAAATCTCTGCAATGGGACACAGATGGAAAAAATAAAAAATGTGACAGTTGCTATAACCCTCTCTTATGCTAACCAAAATGAAATGTTAGCACACAGCTGGTGTTTCTAAGCCAATAATTAGAAAATTGCCACACATGGATACAATTTACATCATTGGACATCTAAAACGAAAGCACACAGATACAATGTGCACAAAAATGACAACCACAGTTGTTCTCAAGTCTGCATATCCTTGGAGAATTGGTAATATACAGTCTGTATCAAAACATGAGTGTGCAGGCAAAACGCATTTTTTTCATTTCTTGGGATAGGATTCATATTCAACTGCAGGTCATAACAGAATGGCACAATCATAAAACCAAACATGGAAACAAGTAAACAAATTAAATGACCACTGTTAAAAAGTTTGCATACCTTTAGTTATTAATACTGTGTATTGCCCACTTTAGCATCAATGACAGCATACGGTCTTTTGTAACAGTTGTCTATGAGGCCCCAAATTCTTGCAAGTGGTATAGCTGCTCATTCGTCTTGGCAAAATGCATCCTGGTCATTAAAAGTCTTTGGTTGTCTTGCATGAAACACATGTTTGAGATCTCCCCAGATTGGCTCAATGATATTAATGTCAGGAGATTGTGAAGGCCACTTTAGAACCTGATAAAATGCTGCATTCTGATAAAATGCTGCATTCATCTTGCCATTAGTTTTCAGAAGATTCCCAGTGTCTTTAGAGCTCCCCCCCCCTCCCCCCCAAGCATCAGTGATCAGTGAGACACAACCATGCTTCACAGTGAGGGTAGTATTCTTGTCGCTATAGGCCTTTGTCGACACCTCTTAAAGCATAGCGCTTACGGTTTTGGCAATAAAGCTCTTTTGGTCTCATCACTCTAGATTACAGTGTGCCAAAAGCTGAGGCGCATCAAGGTGTTGTGGGGCATATTGTGCCTGAGCTTTTTTGTGGCATTGGCGCAGTAAAGGCTTTTTCTGCCAACTTTACTATGCAGCTAATTTTTGTTCAAGTATCGTCGTATTGTGCTCCTTGAAACAACCACACCATCTTTATCCATAGCAGCCTGTATTTCTCCTATGCACTGCTTTGGATATCTTTTTATATCCTTTTCTATCTTTCTAAAGTTCCATTACCTTGTTACGCAAGTCTTTTGACAGGTCTTTTTTGCTCCCCATGGCTCAGTATCAAGCCTGCTCAGTGCAACCATGTGAGAGATAATAAACTCATTGACTATTTATACACAAACACTGCTTGCAATTTAAAAAGCCACAGGATGTTGGAAATTAACCTTTAATTGCCATTTTAACCTGTGTGTTTCACCTTGTGTATCTGTGTCAGAGAGCTCACACAGCAAGCACCCGTCTCCGTGCAGCAGCTGCCAATCCTCGTTCTGCTAATGCCAATGTGCATGCACGGAAACGTAGCCAGAGACAAATGAGATCCAGGGTGGGCCTGCACAATGGCACCTCTATGCTAATGCGCGCCCGCGAGTGCCAAAGCGCTAACGCGCATGCGCCAATGTGCTATGGTGCTAATGTGCATGCGCACACGCACGTACGCTGGCGCGAATCCTGGCACACAGCACCCTATATAAACAGAGAGTCTGCCTAGCATCAGTGCTGGATTGTCTTCAGCTTGTTCCTGTGTTCCTGTTGTTACTCTGCCTGATTGACCTTGTTCCTGAAAACTCGGCTATCTTCTGATCATTCTCTTGGATCTCCCCTGCCTGCTGAACCTGCCTCTACCTGCAACACTGACCTTGACTTGAACTTATGATTACGGCTCTGCCTCCTGATTCTGTACCCTGCTGCCCGTCTGTTGCCAACCTCTGCCTGTTTCTGACTACGGTTTTGCCTTCTGACTTAGTACCCTGCTGCCAACCTGTTGCTGATTCCTGCCTGTTCCTGGTTCTGCAGTTGATCCTGATCTGGCTCCCGCTGAACAAGTTTGGTGATCAGTTTCCACATCTCCTCAGCAGAGGTTCCTGTATCTCCAAGTTCCAGCCTCCTGCCTGCAGACACCTGCACCCTTTCATTGCCCTCGCACTCCCTGTACCCACCACCAGGGGTGCTTGGACCGGAACCGTGCAAGAGGCCACCCTCATCATTTTGGGCTCCGCTGTAAGGTACGTGACAGTACAATCCAGCCACATGGAGCCCGAAAGGGGGGCCTCACCCATGGAAGCACTGTGCCAACAGATTGCAGCCCTTACCCAGGCAGTCCAGGGCCTACAAGATGGCTATCGTCAACTTGAACAAAGAGTAGAGTCGCTATCTCCAGGCACCTCAGCACATCTGACAGCCACGGCACCTCCACCCTCTGTTCCTGCAACATCAGCATCCGTCCCCACAGTAGTGGTGCCATCTCCAGAACCTCGGGTCCCTACTCCTGAGAGATTCTCGGGAGATTGCAGCAAGTTCCGTGCCTTCAAGAATGCATGCCAGTTATACTTCCTGCTGCAACCACACACCTTCTCTTTGGAAAGCACTAAAGTGGGTTTCATCGTCTCACTACTCCAGGGAGAGCCCCAAACATGGGCTCACCGCTTGATGGAACAAGCCAGCCCTCTTTTGAATTCCATGGACTCTTTCCTGGATGAAATGGCTAAGTTGTATTATGACCCCCAGCCTACCACAACGGCGGAAGCCAGCCTTCATGCCCTCCAGCAGGGGCGCAGGCCGGTAGAGGACTATGTAACTGACTTTAAGCGGTGGAGTTCTGATACACAATGGAATGATGCCGCTGTCCACTACCAGTTCCGTCTAAGACTCTCTGAAGCACTTAAGGATGAGCTGGCTCGAGTTGGGGTCCCCAGTGCTTTGGAAGATTTGAACCAATTATCCATCCAGATCGATCGTTGCTTAAGTGAACGAAGATCTGAGAGGACCAGTCAATTTCGTCCCATGTGGATGCTGCCCAAAGTACCTAGCAGTCCATCTGTTCCTGCTTTCTCACTACCTACCGCCACTACTGAAGCCCCAGAGCCAATGCAGATAGGCCTGCTTCACTCACCGCTGTCACCAGAGGAGAAGCAGCATCGTCATCAGAATAACCTCTGTCTGTATTGTGGGGGAGCTGGCCACTATGCAAGCATGTGCCCCAACAAGACCCGTAAGTGTGACTCCCCTCCTTACGATTCTTGTGTATTGACTTTAACCAGATCTGCTCACATTGCTGTTCCTGTCTCACTACAGCTTCCAGAAGGGGCACTCCGGGTCCAGGCTATAATTGACTCAGGCGCCTGCAGCTGCTTCATCGACCATGCCTTCGTCTAGCAGCACAACATTCCTCTGCAACCCAACCAACAGCGACTTTCCATACAGCTAGCTGATGGGTCAGGCATCAAATCAGGACCTATTACCCATGAAACTCAACCTTTGTCCGCGGACATTTTGTCAGATCACCAAGAACTGTTATGCCTTGATGTCATCTCCTCCCCATTATTCCCGATCATTCTGGGAATGCCCTGGCTGCAAGCCCATAACCCCCAAATTAATTGGGTTACCGGTCAGGTGATTTTCCAGTCCTCCTACTGCCTCTAGAACTGTCTCAAGTCCTCCCACCATGTAGTTCCAGTCATCGGCTGCTTGAAATCCATATTTGAAACCCGGAAACTCGTCCCATCTGTATACCATGACTTCCTGGACGTGTTCGACAAACAGAAGGCAGATACCCTTCCCCCTCACCGGGTGTATGATTGCCCAATTGAACTGTTGCCTGGGGCAGAAATCCCTTTTGGAAGGATCTTCCCTCTTTCAGAGCCTGAGCTCCTGGTCCTTAAAGAATACATCAACGAGAATCTTAGGAAAGGGTTCATCCGACACTCCTCTTCTCCAGCTGGCGCAGGAATATTTTTCGTCGAGAAAAAAGATCATTCCCTTCGCCCATGGGTAGACTACAGGGAATTGAATAGAATAACAGTCAAAAATCGCTATCCTCTTTCTCTGATCCCAGAGCTTTTTCAGAAACTCCGTTCTGCAAAAATATTTACAAAACTAGACTTACGGGGTGCCTACAACTTAATCAGAATCCGTGAAGGGGATGAATGAAAGACGGCTTTTCGGACACGTTTTGGTCACTTCTAATATCTTGTTATGCCATTCGGACTTTGTAACGCACCAGCCACTTTTCAGCATTTTATTAATAACATCTTCAGGGACTTCCTAGACTTATTCATGATTGTTTATCTGGATGACATTCTGATATTTTCAATTTCTCTAGAATTACACCGTAGCCATGTGAAGCAAGTTCTCCACAGACTGAGACAGAACGGATTGTACGCTAAAGCCAAGAAATGTGAATTTGAACGTCAGACCATTCACTTTCTCGGCTTGGTAATATCAACTGGGGGTGTGGCAATGGACCCTCAGAAAGTCTCGGCTATAACGTCCTGGCCACCTCCAACCGACAAGAAAGGGGTACAACGTTTTATCAGGTTTTCCAATTTCTACAGAAAATGTATCAAAAATGTTTCTGGTATCATAGCACCTATTACACAACTCACAAAGAAACAAAACCGTTTCCAATGGACTGAGGCAGCTCAAGCTGCTTTCGACAAGCTAAAAGGACTATTTACCTTCGCTCCAGTATTAAAGCATCCTGATCCTGCTTTGCCGTACATCCTGGAAGTGGATGCTTCTGAGAGAGCTCTAGGGGCCATCCTGTCCCAGCGTCAAGGACCTAAGTCTTTAATGCATCCCGTGGCTTTCTTCTCCAAAAAGCTAGGGTTATCGGAGAGGAATTACGATGTGGGGGACCGAGAACTGTTGGCAATAAAATCAGCCTTGGAGGAGTGGCGGTACCTCTTGGAGGGAGCAGCACACCCAATATTGATCTTCACGGATCATAAAAATTTAGAATATCTCAGAACTGCCAAACGCCTCAGACCCAGACAAGCGAGATGGGCTCTTTTTTTTTCACGCTTTAACTTCCATATCACTTACCGGCCAGGGTCCAAAAATGTCAAACCTGATGCGTTATCCCGCATGTTCACAGAGACCGAAGTTTCATCAGCTCCAGATACTATCCTGCAAGCCGGAAATTTTCTGTTAACCCAATCCAATTTTGTATCACAGATCCGTCAGGCATCCCTGAGAACTTCCTTACCTCCAGGCAGGAATCTGCAAGAAAGAGATGGGCTTTACAGGCAGGGAAATAAAACATTTGTACCACAGGACCTGCGCACTACCATCCTACAGGCCTGCCATGACTATCCTTTGGCGGGTCATTTCGGGGGACACAAGACTATGGACTTAGTTCAAAGACATTTCTGGTGGCCCAAGCTAGCAAAGGATTGCAGGGATTACGTTAGTTCTTGTTTAACCTGCCTCAAGAATAAAAACAGTAAAAACAAGGCTTGGGGGTTACTAAGACCGCTGCCCATTCCTGAAAGACCATGGGATAAGATTGCAATGGATTTCATTGTTGAGCTTCCTCCTTCTGAAGGATTTTCGTCCATCTTTGTGGTGGTTGATCGTCTTTCTAAGATGGCACATTTTATCCCCATGAAGGGGACTCTATCAGTAACAGAGACGGGTGTTCATTAAAGAAACTGTTAGGCTTCACGGAATTCCTGGTGACATTGTTTCTGATCGTGGGGTACAGTTCACGTCAAAGTTTTGGAAAGCATTGTGTGAAGCCCTGGGTATCAAACTCAGTTTCTCCTCAGCCTACCACCCCCAAACCAACGGGCAGACTGAACGTACCAACCAAACTTTGGAGCAATATCTACGTTGTTTTTCCTCCTTCACCCAGGAAGATTGGGCCTCACTACTGCCCCTGGCAGAATTTGCATTCAATAATTCCACCCACTCTACCACAGACCAGTCACCCTTCTTCTCCAATTATGGGTTCCACCCCTCTTTTTTTGCCAACACTAGTGGCGGACTCTCCTTTGCCAGCTGTCCAGGATAGACTAAACTTCCTTGTTACCAACAATCAGGTGTTGAGAGAAACCATCTCCAAGGCACAGGAAAATAGTAAAAGATTCTTTGATAAAAGAAGAAGGGGGGAACTGGACCTGAAAACTGGTGACCGTGTGTGGCTTTCAACAGCAAACCTGAAACTGGCATGCCCCTCCAGGAAACTGGGACCCAGATACTTGGGACCCTTCCCAGTTAAGAGGAATATTAATCCGGTAGCATTTGAACTCGAACTTCTTAACTCATTTAGGATCCACCCTGTGTTTCATGCTTCGCTACTGAAGCCTGACCTAGCGAATCCCTTTCCGGATCGTGAAGTGGGACCTCCAGAAGCTATAATGGTGGATGGGGAAGAAGAGTTTGAGATTGAAGCCATCTTGGATTGTAGGAAACGACTGGGGCAGAACCAATACCTGATCAAGTGGAAAGGTTTTGGCCCGGAGGAAAATTCATGGGAACCTGAGACCAATCTCCATGCTCAGAGACTGATACAGGCCTTTCATCGTTCCCACCCAGAGAAGATGGCTCAAATGGGCATCCGGAGGCTGTCCCTAAGGAGGGGGCAATGTCAGAGAACTCACACAGCAAGCACCCGTCTCCGTGCAGCAGCTGCCAATCCTCGTTCTGCTAATGCCAATGTGCATGCACGGTAACATAGCCAGAGACAAATGAGATCCAGGGTGGGCATGCACAATGGCACCTCTATGCGAATGCGCACGCACGCTAACGCGCGCCCGCGAGTGCCAAAGTGCTAATGTGCTAACACGCCTGCGCCAATGTGCTATGGTGCCAATGTGCTAATGTGCATGCGTGCATGCATGTACGCTAGCGCGAATCCTAGCACACAGCACCCTATATAAACAGAGAGTCTGCCTAGCATCAGTGCTGGATTGTCTTCAGCTTGTTCCTGTGTTCCTGTTGTTACTCTGCCTGATTGACCTTGTTCCTGAAAACTCGGCTATCTTCTGACCATTCTCTTGGATCTCCCCTGCCTGCTGAACCTGCCTCTACCTGCAACACTGACCTTGGCTTGAACTTATGATTACGGCTCTGCCTCCTGATTCTGTACCCTGCTGTCTATCTGTTGCCAACCTCTGCCTGTTTCTGACTACGGTTTTGCCTTCTGACTTAGTACCCAGCTGCCAGCCTGTTTCCGACTCCTGCCTGTTCCTGATTCTACAGTTGATCCTGATCTGGCTCCCGCTGAACAAGTTTGGTGATCAGTTTCCACATCTCCTCAGCAGAGGTTCCTGTATCTCCAAGTTCCAGCCTCCTGCCTGCAGGCACCTGCACCCTTTCGTTGCCCTCACACTCCCTGTACCCACCAACAGGGGTGCTTGGACCGGAAACGTGCAAGAGGCCACCCTCATCATTTCGGGCTCCACTGTAAGGTACGTGACAGTCTGTACCAAGGTCAAATATTCCAGGGTATGTAAACTTTTGATCAGGGCCATTTGGGCAATTTCTGTTATCATTATGATTTAAAAAGGAGCCAAACAACTTTGTGATAATAAATGTCTTTAGACATTTTCACAATTTTGCCAGGGTTTGCAAACTTTTGAGTACAACTGTACTGTATATAAATACAGTGTAATCGCCTGCAACCAAAACAAAGAAAGGAAAAAAAGAAAAGAGGCACAGCGAGCAACAGGGAAATTAATTATCTCAAAAACAGGCTAATATCCCAGTGTTGATTCAAGCCTTGCAGTACACGTGTCTCCAACTTGTGCATCCACAAAGTCTCTTTTCAATAACCTTCTATGGAGGTTACCCCCTCTCGCAGCTGCTTTAACCCTGTCAAGTTACTAATGGATCATTTTAAAATGTCTAGAGACCACAGGTGTTTAGCATTAGGTTTTGTAGTTGCTGTAAAGTTTACCCACTCTCGCTCCTAATGAGCGGGTGGTACACCTCACATATTGCAGCAAGCACTCCATGCAAATGATTGTGTACACAAAATTCTTTGTGCTGCAATTGATAAAATTCTTTATAGGGCATATATATGCGCCAGAAAACAAGAAATTTCACATACCTTTAAGTGCATTTTACAATATTTACGTGATTTCAAACCACATTTAAAAAGGAATCTCTTTGGGTAAGCCATGTTGAATCTTTATAAGTCTGGGACTGAAAAAGACTGGGGGACAATAGAGATCCCATGGTAAGGACTTTACGTGATGAAAAATGGCAGGCTTCCTTCAGAATTTCCCTAAGTGTGGGATCTATATAAGGAATGGATATATACCTTCTAATGAAGTTCATAACATCCTTAAACTACTTAGAATAGGTTGTCACAAAAATGTTTGTAGATATTGCACCCACAGCGACCCTAGGGGGATTTCAGCATTGAACCATGCCATACAGACAGCGGACATCCCCGCAGCCTCAATGGACCTCTCGGAACCGTTCTGGATCCCTGGATCAGTACTTTTCAGAGCTGCGCCGCAGCAAGGACTTCCAAGACGGCGCCGACCAGTAAATACCAGGCCACACATGCAGCCTCTCCTATCCCCTCTCCACAGCTACCATCTCCCTCGCTCCCTCCCCCCACCTCACCCTCCAGCTCAGCCAGCCCGATACCTCCCTCAGTGGTAGGAGATGACATGGGGGACAAGGATTTGTGGGCCCTTATTCTCTCCCTCCCCACTAAAGCTGAATTGGAGCTATTTGCCTACAGGATTGAGAAGGCCGTTAGGCAGGACATTGAGGCACTGCAGGCTGATACAGCACACATTGGGGGCAGAGTGGAGGATTTGGAATCACAATGGGAAGTGGTTACACCTGCCCTGCAAGCACTTAATGAACGCTGCAAGACACAGGACCGACGAATTAACTATTTAATAGATCAGATGGATGACTTTGAGAATAGAAGTCGCAGAGTTAACATCCGCATTAGAGGCATGCCAGAAGCTACTGGCTCCAGGGATATAGTTCCTTCCCTGCAAGGCGTTTTCAAACAGATTCTCAGCCATGAAGCACCTGATCATATAGAAATAGACCGTGCTCATAGAGCCCTCTGTCCACCTTCAACCCAGACAAGCCAAGGGATATCATCTGCAAGCTACACAAATATTCCCTGAAGGAACGCATAATGTTTCACATCAGAGGTGTCTGCCATGTGGACTTTGATGGCGCAAAGTTATCCTTTTTCCTGGATCTTTCCAGAGGCACCCTAATGCAATGTTGTGCCCTCAAGCCACTATTCCAGGCCCTTCAGGATGCAAAGCTGATCTACAGATGGGGTTTCCCTTTTAATTTGTCTGTGACCAAAGATGGCCACCAAGTCATCTTGCGCAATAAAGATGAGCTGCCGCAGTTCCTGCAATACTTGGGCTTACCCACCATTGATCCTCACCGAAGATCCCACTCCCTGCACGCCCACAGCCTTGGTGCCTTACACATCGCAGGGGATGGAACAGGCGTAGGCCTAGAGATGATCCCCCTGGGCCATATCGCACCCTCCCCAACATTCCTCCCCCTCAGAGGAGGTCCTGAAGGACTCATGTGAACTGAATGTCTAACTTGATATTGTTTCCTTTTACAGGGACCCCCTCCCCAGGGTTCTATTTCGATTTTTACTACTGCTGTGGTCATTTGGGTTTGCATATCTTTGATGCTTCTGTGATCTTGATGCTGAACAGGGTTCAGGGTTTTTTCTCTCTGGCGGGCTTGTGCCTGGTGCTGTGCCACTTCCCCCACATAGGTCAAATCCTAGGAGTTATGTCCCATATTTGGGACCCCATGCTACTCGCTGACCTCCACTCCCGACTAGTAGTGGTTGAATACCTTGGGATGCCCTTACGGCAAAGTCCCCCTTGAATGAATTGTATGTCTTGATGGTTCTTTGTTTTCTAGTTTGTTTTCTATTTTCTCAGCACTCCTTGATTCATGGATCAATCACTTAGAGGTCTCTTATCCCTCCTGACGATGACTTGGGACACCTCCACAACCTCCGTACCTTATGGCTTCCCTGAAAGTGGTATCGTATAATGTCCGTGGCTTGGGATCGCCTCATAAACGCAGTAAGTTGTGGCTCGAAACCAAACGCTTGGGGGCACAGATTCTTTTTTTTAGAGGAGACACACTTTCGCACTAACTCGGTCCCCCGTCTTCCCACCCACCTGTATAATCAATGGTTTCACAGGAACTCTCCTCGATCTAAGTCGAGCGGAGTCGCTATAGCCATACATAAACAATGCCCCTTTGTCCTGGTGGACCAACTAACTGACTCCAATGGCAGATACGTTTTAATTAAAGGCACCATCCTAGGCCGTAAATTCACTTTTGCAACCGTGTACGCACCGAACACTCAACAGCTCACCTTCCTAGACTCCTTCTTAGACTCCCTCTCCAATTTTAGAGAGGGCCAACTGATGTTGGGGGGGAGATTTCAATGTCAGCCCAGACCCCTGGATGGACACATCCACAGGGCGTTCCACCCACTCTTTCGCTTTCCTCAAACACTTCAGAAAATCCCTGCACTCCCACCATCTTGTCGATTGCTGGAGGATACTCCACCCCACCGACAAAGATTTCAGCTACTACTCTGCCACTCATACCGTATACACCTGCCTAGATCTGTTACTGATGGATCAGTTCTCTCTGGAGACCCTATCTAGTGCGTCAGTCGATTCTATCACCCTCTCAGACCACATCCCGGTATCCCTCTCTATACATCCATTGTTCTCTGACGCCAGGTCCTGGACCTGGTGACTGAATGAGAACATCTTGGATGATGTAGTGGCGTCAAAGCGCATATCGGAATCTATTTCCCTGTACTTTGCCGAGAACTCAATGGAGGATGTAGAGCTGGCGTCCATATGGGAAGGGCATAAGGCGGTGATCAGGGGGGAGTTCATATCCCAGGGCGCGAGGCTGAAAAAAGCACGTGAGAGGGATCTCCAAACCCTCCAAAAAAGATCCAATCTGTGAAACTCAAACATAAACATTGTCTGACTCCGGTGCTGGCAGCAGAACTCCAATCCCTTCTCTTGGAGCTTGCCAACATGCTCGATGCCCAGATATGGGCCCGCCTACACTACATTTCTTTTCTGAGACCACCAAACTACTTAGTGCTTGTAGGGCCAAGTGGGTGGCAGATGTACCTGATTTGGATGAGGAAGATTGGGAGCAGGTATGGAAAGCTCGGTTCACTAGGCGAATATAAGCTAGAGACCACCTTATCCATTATAAATTCCTGCATCATAGTTACTTGACACCTGATAAGTTGGGAAAGATCTTTGGCGCTGTCCCCTCCTCTTGATGGCTCTGCACTGCTGCCGGAGCAGATTTTAGACATATTTTCTGGGATTGTCCTGCCATTAAAATCTATTGGTCCCAAGTACTTCAATGTATTGAGTTAGTTACAACTATCTCCTTTAGTCCCTCGGTGAAAACCTGTCTGTTGGGCTTAGTTGAGGAGTTAGTCTCCACTAGAGCCATACGCATCTTGCTTACTACCCTGCTGTATTATGCAAAAAAGCAAATGATCCTCTCGTGAAAGAAAACTACTGCTCCCACCATTGAATCTTGGAAGGTATTGGTTAATAGAGTTGCTCCACTCTATAAAGCTACTTATATTAGTAGGGAAGTACCGCAAAGGTTTAAGAAGGTATATGGGGGGGGGGGGATGGGTTGAATCTCCTTATATGGTTTCACATTGAGGGAATGGTATGTATCTGGTCATTGCCTTAACTGACCTGATTCCTCAGGGAATAGAATTGTAATGAATCCTATGATCTGTGAGTGCATGCTCGAGGGTTGTGGGGAGGGTGAGGCAGCTAGGTGGCCCCTCCCCTTACCTATAAGAAATGTCAAAGAGGAGAGGAGGCATTCAGTGGGAGTGTTTTTGATTTTTTTTTTACTTTCGGGACAACAGGCAGCGTGACTGACCATAGATTTACATCGAGTGACACTACTATTTTTTTTATTTTTTAATAAAGGATTTGTCAAAAACTGTCTTTTGTGTTTATTACTTTTTGCCACTTGTTTGGTGAACGGGTAGGGGTACTATGTAGCCAATACTCATTCACATAGGGGGGCAGGATTCCAATAAGCCCCCCGCACATAGACACCGACAACCACAGCCCAGGGTTGTCGGGAAGAAGCCCTTGTCCCCATCAACATGGGGACAAGGTGCTTTGGGGTGGGGCATGTGGCCTGGTATGGTTCAGGAGGTGGGGGGGGCGCTCTCCCCCCCTTTCCTGACCTCCCAGGCTACATTCCCGGATAAGGGTCTGGCATGGATTGCCAGACCCTTCGGGTCTGGTATGGATTGGAAACCCCATGCCAAAATTTTAAAAATGCTGTTTTTTAATTTATTTTTTAACCAGCACTTTATTTTTTAACCCATTGACAGCTGATGACTCATCAGTTGTTAAGGACGGTCGAACAGGAAAATGTTCGGCCCGAACTGATGCTCGGGCCAAACTGTTCACCCATCCCTAATACACACACACATGCTGCATGTAAAAAAAGTCATCTTGATAAAGTCTTCTTGATAAACATTTTCACTTTTTATTCACTTTTCAGGTGTGTGCCTATTTATTCATTAGCAACTTGTAACTTGTAGTTACTGAATAAACCTTTTCCTTTTTGACCAGTTGTCACTTGAAAACAATAGACGTTACCATAGATACCAAACTCTAATGTTATTTTCCCTTCTCTTGACACCTAAATAACATTTTTGGTAAAAAAAAATAAATAAAAAAGGATGATGCTAATAAATAATGCTTTTTTATGCTTCGGCTACAAAAAAGTGCAATAAATAAATTAAACAAAAATTCTATATGAAAAGTAGAATAAAAAAGTGAGAGCAGGGAGAGAAAGAAATAATTAGGTCTAGTTGGTAACATGGGATTGTTTAATAAAATAAACAAGCTTTATTTTTCTCTCACTTGAAATTACTAATTAAAAAAAAAACAGATACAATGTTATCATTTGTCCAGAGAACCATACCTAGCTACAGTGTATCAGTGCATATTTACATCTCTTTCTGCTGTTCAGGCTGAAACAGCTGCTAAAACTAGCTCTGGTACACAGGTCAGGAAATAAGCTGTCAGGACTGACAGCAGGTCCCCAAGAAGCTATACTTTGCAGCTGGGTGCTGGTTCAGCAGGGAAGGACTCTAGTACATACAGCACAGTGGAGGACATTCATGAAGGCAGTTGCACTCGAGTGCTGCACCATTCCATTTTGCATATGTCTGCTTGTTTTTGCACATATGTCACAAATCTTAGCAACTAGATTGCAGAAGAACTGATACTTTATCACAGAATTAAGAAGTGATGTGGACTGCTTTTTAGTTACAGGTGCAGTTATCTGAAAATAACGTCTAATGCCCCGTACACACAGTCGGACATTGATCAGACATTCCGACAACAAAATCCTAGGATTTTTTCCGACGAATGTTGGCTCAAACTTGTCTTGCATACACACGGTCACACAAAGTTGTTGGAAAATCCGGTCGTTCTGAACGCGGTGATGTAAAACACGTATGTCGGGACTCTAAACGGGGCAGTAGCCAATAGCTTTCATCTCTTTATTTATTCTGAGCATGCGTGGCACTTTGTGCGTCGGATTTGTGTACACACGATTGGAAATTCCGACAACAAAATTTTATAGCCTGCTCTCAAACTTTGTGTGTCGGAAAATCCGATGGAAAATGTGTGATGGAGCCCACACATGCTTGGAATTTCCGACAACAAGGTCCTATCACACATTTTCCATTGGAAAATCCGACCGTGTGTACGGGGCATTAGAGTGGTAATAAACCCAAAACCAAAACTGTAATATATTGCAACTTACCAATCATTAGATGTGATGGATGCATTTTAAACCACATCCGATTCACATAACATGTGAACCAGACTGGCTTTCAGTGGAGTCGGTTCAGATATATGCAGGCTGCAATGCAAATTAAAAAAGGGTCCTGTGCGTATCTCTGTCCAGTTCAGGTGCGATTTAAGTGTCAAATTCACACCTGAACCGCTGAATGGAAACTATATATGAACCCAGCCTTAGAGCCCATTCACACAGGGGCAACACGACTTCCAGCACGACTTTTGGGAGGCAACTTGGACACGACTTGAGTATGAATCACAGCACGACTTGGGGCAACTTACAACACAACTTGAAGTCGCCTCCAGGACAGGAACTTTACAAGTGGCCAATCAGAGCTTATCAGCTGTGTGTGAGAAGGAGGGGGCTGGCTGTTTAGTGGAGGAAATTACTTTGTTTCTTTTCTGCTTCCTGTAAAGTTGCCTCAGTATGAACAGTGATCAGACTTGGAGGCAACTTCCATTGAAATCAATGGGTACAAGTTGCCTTCAAGTCGGATTGAAGTAGTACAGGAACCTTTTCTGAAGTCGGAGCGACTGCAGTAGTGTGCATTAAGACAGATCCATTCACTTACATTGATTTTTTCGTGTAGCGCGACTTGAGGCGACTAGGGGCGACTTGGGGCGACTTGAAGTCGGATCCAAAGTTGCCCCTGTGTGAATGGGCTCTTAGGCTTTTTCACCTTGTGATCTGGCCAGTAACACACCTCCTGTATTAGAGTGCCATCACTCTGAATGAATTAGAACAGAGGCACAACAGACAGCAGCACTGTTAATCTTGGAATATTAGATGTAGTAGCATATTTAGATACACTAAGAAATTGAAGCCAAACTCCATCTCACGCTGCAGTTAAACAGTTACAGCAATCGTCTTTCTTTTATTTTGGGATTAAGCTTTCCCATGAATAAATAACAGCTGATCATTGTAAGCTACTCTATCAGCGTTAAATGGTTTGTCTGAACACTCTTAACGGATACATTTGTAAGAAAGCTTACTGGCAGGATCATCAGATGAAAATAAGGTAAAGAAAGCCAAAAGAAAAAAAAAAAAAAAAAAGAAAACTAATGTAGGTTTACTAATGCAGTACATTTTGGCTTTTAGATTTAATACTACTTTAAATGCTTTACTGAAAGCCAAGTGACAAAGTGGGCAAAACTGCCACACATTCACACAATACAACAAAATGCATATTACAACATATTTATTATGTGAAATGTGACATTAGAATACATCTGATGCATTTCTACAACAGAGTGGCAAACAGCAGGCACATTAATCGTTTCAGCCCCGGGAAGGATTTACCCCCTTCCTGACCAGAGCACTTTTTGCAATTCGGCACTGCGTCGCTTTAACTGACAATCACGTGGCCGTGTGACGTTGTACCCAAACAAAATTGACATCCTTTTTTTCCCCACAAATACAGCTTTCTTTTGGTGGTATTTGATCACCTCTGCGGTTTTTATTTTTTACGCTATAAACAAAAAAAGAGCGAAAATTTTGAAAAAAAACGCATTATTTTTTGCTTTTTGATATAATAAATATTCCCCAAAAATATATAAAAAAACTATTTTTTCCCTCAGATTAGGCTGATATGTATTCTTCGACATATTTTTGGTATAAAAAAAAAATCGCAAGAAGCATATATTGATTGGTTTGTGCAAAAGTTATAGCGTCTACAAAACAGGGGATAGTTTTATGGCATTTTTATTTAAAAAAATTTTTTATTAGTAATGGCGGCGATCTGCGATTTTTATCAGGACTGCAACATTATGGCGGATACATTTGACATTTTTGACACTATTTTGGGACCATTGTCATCTATACAGCGATCAGTGCTATAAAAATGCATTGATTACTGTGTAAATGACACTGGCAGTGAAGGGGTTAACCACTAGGGAGCGATGAAGGGGTTAAGTGTGTCCTAGGGAGTGATTCTAACTGTGGGGGGGAGTGGCTACAACACACTTGACAGCGATCACTGCTCCCGAAGACAGACAGCAGTGATCTCTGTCCTGTCACTAGGCAGAACGGGGAAATGCTTTGTTTACAAAAGCATGTCCCTGTTCTACCTCTCCATGACACGATCGCGAGCACCCGGCGGACATAGAGTCTGTGGGACCCGCGGTCATGGAGAACGCGGTGGGAGCGACTGATCCAAGTACCAGCTCGCTACCATGTGCCCGCCGTGATGAATCACAGCAGGTTACATGACACTTGTACACAATGGATGGCTTCCTTTCAAGCCATCCGATGTGTACAATTGTGTTCCAAGCTGTGATTGGTCAGTCCAATCACATGGTACAGACAGGGCCAATCACAGCCCTTCTGTACCATGGGATTAGCTTTGGCCAATTACAGCTAATCACAACAAAGCAGACTGAAGAATCAGTTTAATTAAGTAAAATGCTTGCTTTTTTGCTTTTTTTTTTTTTTTCCTATATACTAAACAATATACACTGATTTGGGCTATTTTCACAAAAAGAAATATAGCAGAATACATTTTGGGCTAAATTTATGAAGAACAATTATTTATTTGCAAAATCTTATAACAGAAACGAAGAAAATCAATTTTTTTTTAAATTTTCAGTCTTTCTTCGTTTATTTAGAAAAAAATTAAAAAACCTAGTGGTGATTAACTTCTTAAGGACCGCCCTATGCAGATATATTGCGGCAGGGCGGCCCTCCTGCGCAAAATCACTGATTTCGTGACACGCATGCCACCGGTAAACCGCTCCCACTGTGATTGGACACAACGTGATGTCCACCGGGACCCGCCGATCGTTCACAGGAGAGGCAGAATGGCTGCCAATGTAGACAAGGCAGACTGCCGTTCTGTCAGAGAGGAAGATGGAGATCTTGTGTTTCTGCTAAAACATGTTTCTGCTAAAACAAAAACATCAATCTCTGCTTTCCTCCAGTAAAGCCACCCCCAACAGTGTTAGAAAGCACTCCCCAGGAGCACACTTAAACCTTTGATCACCCCTGATGTTAACTCCTTCCTTGCCAGTGTCATTAGTACAGTGACAGTGCATTTTTTAGCACTGATCACTATATTAGTGTCACTGGTCCCCCAAAAAAGTGGCAAAAGTGTCAGGTGTCCAATTTGTCCACGTCAATGTTGCAGTCCCGCTAAAAATAGCTGATCACCACAGTTACTAGTAAAAAAATAAAATAAATATTCCATAAAATAATCCCATAGTTTGTAGACTCTATAACTTTTGCGCAAACCAATCAATATGCACTTATTGGGATTTTTTTTTACCAAAAATATATAGCAGAATACATATTGGCCTAAATGGATGAATAAATTTGATTTTTTACATATTTTTTGGGGGTATGTTTTATAGCATAAATTAAAATGTATTTTTTTTCAGAATTATTAGGGGTTTTTTGTTTATAGCACAAAACATAAAATCCACAGAGGTGATCAAATACCACCAAAAGAAAGCTCTATTTATGGGGAAAAAAAATATATAAATTTAATTTGGGAACAGCGTTGCATGTCCGCACAATTGTCAGTTAAAATAACGCAGTGCCGTATCGCAAAAAAATGGCCTGGTCATGAAGGGGGGTAAACCTTCCAGGGCTGAAGTGGTTAAATACTACCAAAAGAAAGCTCTATTTGTGTGAACAAAATGATAAAACGTTAGAATGGTTACTGTGTTGCATGAGCGCGCAATTGTCATTCAAAGTGTGACAGCGCTGAAAGCTGGTAATTGGCCTGGACAGGAGAGTAAAAGTGCATGGTATTGAAGTGGTTAAAGGGATAGTTCACCTTTTCAGAAAAAATAAAAAAGGTGAACCCCCGCCCTTCAAGTGGTATTTATTAGACAGCATTTGGAACTGTCCCTGCATCCCTAGGGAAAGAAGAGGAAGCACAGTTTATAACCTGCAGGATCGTTGCACGGGGCTGTATGAGCAATAGAACTCTATCACTCAAGGAGGCAAGTGCAGCACGGAACAGGGGGTGGGGAGTGTGTTCAGTGGTAATTCAACTTTTCATTTTCTCTGAAAAGGGGAACTAACCCAAAACATTTAAACAAGCTTATTTCATATCCTTTGTGTAGTTCTATTTTAAGTAACATGGGAAAAATGGCTGGATTAGCCTTATTCATAAGCTGACCCTGTCTTGCTTGGACAGTGGCCTCAGGTCTTTAAATAGATCTCAAGGCGTGAAATAATATGTTTTAACCTCTAGCATAGTATTTTTACATCACATGCTTCATTTCCAGCTTACTGCGATACCACAAGCAATAAGTAGTGAGGCCTCTTTTCCACTTTCCTTGTATCTCCCAGGCCAAAATCTGGTTTTCCTGAGACTTTTTAGACGATGTCTTTGCAATTTTACACATGGGGGCTGTATATAGGGTGGTATTACGCACTTGGCAGGGACATAATGGTTTGCAGAGGAAAGACAGCAGCCTACCCAAAAATAACATATAATGTCTTTAATTATAGGCCGCTGTTCTATATTTTGGTGTATTAGTCAGTCCTGAAAGCAACTTGAAGCAACAAACACTGGGCAGGAAAGAAAAGAGAGTCTACTTCAGGGGTACAATTAGCAATAATGCATCTTCTGCCCTGCATTAAACCAAATGTTTTTTAAGACTTTGCACCAGATGTGGAATCAATTACAACCATTTGTAAAACAACATGGAAGTAAAGAATATGAAATGTTTAATTTGTAACACACAGAAAACATATTTGGAAATGAGAGCTTTTAAGTATTTATTTTTAATTGTAAAAAACAGAAATAAGTGTAAGTATGGGCAAAATCAAAAATCGCATGTCTGATTCAGTCTGTCACTAGAATCAGCACAGTAGCTTTTTTTAATTTTTTTATCTTCCTATAGTATATTTATAACAGTCAGGGGTAGACTGACAACTCATGGGGCCCCCGGGCAAAAGTAGATTATGGGGTCCCTGGGCAATAGGAGAAGATTATGGGGCCCCCTTGCAATAGGAGATTATGGGGCCCCCAGGCAATAGGAGATTATGGGGCCCCCAGGCAATAGATTATGGGGCCACACACACACACAATATACACACACAGTATACACACACAATATACACACATAGAATACACATACACACACTGAAAAGGTACTGGAGAGGCGGGGCAGCTATAATCTTGGGATTTTTAAAAAGCACAGATTTTTACATACTGTCCCTGGTTTTATTGAGGCTGGCAACCCTGATGGGGCCCCTTAGTGGCATAGGGCCCTCGGGCAGTGCCTGAGTGCCCAAATGGTCAGTCCGCCCCTGATAACAGTATGCTCCTACACTACCTTGATTTATATAGCCTGCTGACACTATCATGTGTTCACACTTATCAGTATAAATATTATAAATCAGTGCCGTGCTACAAACTTCTATATACCACTTCATAAAACCACCTGTGCTTCACATAATGTACATGTTATAATCCACTAGTGCAGGGATCTCCAAACTTTCTAAATAAAGTTTACAGTCCTTCAGACTTTAAGGAGAGCCAGACTATGGCCACTGGCAGTAGTATTGGTGGGAGGACTACTGTCCCATATTTGGCTTCAGGAGAATAAAAAGTGCCCCACCATTGGTGTTAGTGGGAGGAATAGCACCCTGAAGGCCAGATAAACGCAAGCAAAGGGCTGAAACTTGACCTGTGGGCCACAGTTTGGAGACATTAATACATTTAAACAATCTCACAAATCGATGTCCACTGGCCACCCACAGTCGCTCCACAGAGAGCCTGAACGGGGATCTGTCAATGTAAACAGACAGATCCCCATTCTGACAGGGGAGCAGAGAGAGAGATCTGCCGTTCCCAGTGATCAGGAACAGCGATCTCTCTCTACTCCCAGTCAGTACACCCCCCCCCACAGTTAGAAACACCTCCCTAGGGAACACTTAACCCCTTGATCGCCCCCTGTTAACCCCTTCCCTGCCAGTGACATTTATACAGTAATCAGTGGCTATTTTAGTTCTGATCGCTGTATAAATGTCAATGGTCCCAAAAAAGTGTCAAAAGGGTCCGATCTGTCCGCCGCAATGTTGCAATCCCGCTAAAAATCGCTGATCACAGCCATTACTGGTAAAAAAAAAAAAAAAAAATTTATAATAAAAATGCCATAAATATATCCCCTATTTTGTAGACGCTATAACTTTTGCACAAACCAATCAATATACGCTTACTGGCCTAAACTGATGAAGAATTTTTTTTTTTTAATTTATTTTTTTTGGAGGTTTATTATAGCAAAAAAAAAAAAAAAAAAGAGGTGGAGGGTTTAAAATGGTTTCTCGTTTCTTATCCACACAAAAAATTATAACTGTGAATTAATGTAGTTTCTGTTCAGAAAAATCTTACCTATTGTAATATATTGAAATAATTCAAGTACAATATATTTAATACATAAAAAAGTGTAAGACAGGAGGAAAAGGTTCAGGGTGGAGAAATTTAAGGGCGATGGGGGCAGAAGACGCAATATTTCTTTTTATTTTTTCCAATAATTTTTATTAAATGCAATACAAATGTTTACATTTAAATGTATGTGGGTCAGTCATTGAAGGAATTGGACATCTTGCTTTTCAATGGTATTGCTACATATAATCCATCAAGGTAAAAAGTTTTTTGAACACAAGAATGAAAAAAAATATTTATGCTATAAAAGTAGTTATTTAGTTTGTGTGTTTTCATCATGAATGCCACATTATGCTGTAGTAGTCTGAACTTTGATGTTACGTGTAAAGTGACATCTAGTGGTAAATATATATATAGTACATTAAAACACTGCAGATATTCTCAAATTATCATTTATATGACAAATAAAAAAAGGTTTATATTCTTAATTTTAAATTAATGGGCATATGCACAAAATTATGTCAGTCATCAGCTTTGTGTTTAGAATTAGTGGGTAATAACAAAGATGCAGTCAAAAATACAAAGCAATTTATTCAACCTAGGTTACAGTGTTTTGCGCTTGTTAGTTCTCATTACTGCAAAATCTGGAGGTAGTGTTGTCTATGTACTAGTATAACTATAGTGAGATAGGAAAAAATACAGTATGTACAAGCATGTAGCAGGGTGTTAGAGGGTGGTGGGTCAGGTGCGGTGCTTTCTGATGCAGCTTGCCTCCCCAAGTTATGTTGGGTGTAACTGTGAGAAATCATTCAGTATACGGAGAACAGAATGGTCATTTGACCATTATTGTGCTCTAAACACTAGTGGGAACCCTGTAGAAGACTGATTTGTCCTCTGTAGTGGGCTCTGGGCAGCCATCTTGGGGAAGCGTGCGTCTATTAAGACAAGATTCCAGCAAAATTTTGTGTCAGTTTAGCACAGACATGGTATATAAATACCATGCACTGTGTCACATGAGCAGAGTCTAGCAGGGGAAGCGAAGAGAGCAGCCACCATCATGTGAGCAGAAAGAAGTTCATTTGGCAGCACTTTCTACGGTGTGGGACTGCTGCCCAACAATGAAAGTGTCTTTTATGGCTAAGGGGAGATGTGAGTTACAAGCTGAGCATTCTTCTTTGGACCTTTGGGGGAAGCAGGAGGATCCCTAAGTGCACCATTAGGGAGGTTGGAAAGCACTGTGAGTACCCATGGTTGACAGGCCTTTACCCTTAATGTTGAGACCTTTGGGGAAAAACAGACCAACAATTCCAATTTTTAAGAGACTGAGTACCCATGTCACTGTGAGCACCTGAGAACTAAAATGTATGGAAAATGTTTATTCTATTGAGACTTGTCTTAAGTCACCAGGTTTGGAAATACCTTCTTATAATAACACAATAGTTTGTTGTTGAAGTAAAACTGTTACAAATGAATCTGAACCCTGCTGGACATTCTATGTTTGTAAAATGCTGGGACAAATAGTGAGTGAGACTGCTAATGGGTTTAATGGGAAAGGAATAGTTGGCTTGTGCAAGAGAGGCCAATGTGATGGAGTAAAGCTCCTGGGTCTCTCGTTAGTTGATGTGAACTGACCACTTAGGGCTGCAACGTCCCGCTTGAAAGGTGGAGCATCGGCACCTGGCAGAGTGCCTGGAGCTACTGGAAATATAAAAGATCTCTCATGTCAAGTTCTTTCCCCCTATGGATGTTGAACTGTGTAATAGTGAGCTGTAGATATAGAATTCTGACATATTCCAGTCACATGGGGGGGGTGGCTATATGGGGGAGCCCTAAAAATGAAAAAAAATGTGCAATTTGCTACGCGTTTCTTGTAAGCTGCGCTACAAGCAAATCTGTTATGTTACTTAGTTTCACTGTAATAGACATCAGTGTTCTGAACCTAGTATAGGGCTTGTATGAGGTCAGAGAATAATAACTGCAGTGTCTAAGCTTCTCAGGTATTTTGCTTTACAATGAATCTCTTCCCAGCCAATCAAAATTTGCAAGGCTACGAATACATATGTAGCGCTACTCCCATAGGAGCCACTGACTTTAACTGGTTCTTTCCCAGGCAGTAAAGAGGTCACCAGTCACACAAGCAACAGTCCATTCACTCTGACTCCAACAAACAGTCTAGGGGTTTGTCTTTTTAGGATTTATTGCTTGAAGAACTTGTAACAGGAGAGGGGTTAGGATATTATGGGATTCTCTATGAAAACTGAGTAGTAACAGGAGGACACTCTTGACTAGGCTAGGCCTCTCTGAATAGTCTTTCTGCCAAGGGTTAATAGGAATGGCCAGAACTGAGACCCTGTAAGAGCTGTCTCAGAAAGAACTACCGCTGGCACTTATCCTGAAGAGTAACACATAGTCCCTTGGATCATGAGTTCAAGTCTATTCTTACAATATTGCTCTAGGTCTGCTTAGCTTCCTCCAGTTTCCTCCAGGCATCTCTATGTCTCATGACAACTGTTTGTAGGCAGGTAGAGGTTAACGCTGCCCCAGGTGGGAAGAGTAGAGTTAATTATGTTCCCAGGCTTTCCTTTTAGTGGGGCTTTGCTGGGTCCGACCCACTGATTCCATGTATTATAAAAGAAACAGGGGTCCACATCCAAGAACCTCAGAGCTAGAGAGATGTACTGCTTGTCAGCATTGCCAGTCTGGGAGCCAGTGTTATGTCAAAATTTTAGTACCCAATATTATGAGAGATTGCTATGACTTGCATTCCTCCCTGAATAAACTCTTATTGATTCTGCCCAGTATGGACTTTCATCCAATGCTTTTACGCTGGGCCAGCCACAGGACTGAAGTTAGGGACTAGGGATGTTAGGCAAAGACTGCATTTTACGTTGGACAGTTACCTCTGTGTATCATCATGTTATTTAGGTAAAACTTGGGTTATTTACTAAAGGCAAATGCACTTTGCACTGCAAATGCACTTGAAAGTGCACGGAAAGTGCAGTTGCTGTAGATCTGAGGGGAAGATCTGAAAGGAGGGGAAGCACTGCTGATTTTATCATCCAATCATGTGCAAGCTAAAATGCTGTTTTTTATTTTCCTTGCATGTCCCCCTCAGATCTACAGCTAATGCACATCCAAGCGCACTTGTAGTGCAAAGTGGATTTGCTTTTAATAAATAACCTCCACTGTCCTTGCCTGGTCTGAAGTTATTTAAGGGGTGTCTTGCAAGTACCTGGCACTAAAAGTCTACAGTTGGGTCAGTTCAAACACATTGGGGTATAAAGACAGCACTGCAGGAGTAATGTGGTGCAGAGTAAAGTAAGTGGGTACCAAGGGTAACGGAGCTCTACCAAGCAGCCTGTGGTGAAGCATGTACATGTGGCAGGTGGGATAGCTTTTTGTAGGAGGAGTTGTTGTTTGCACTCTCTCCGTGACCTGTATAATAATAATCTATCATAATAACAAGAGCAGATCAGCACCGCAGAGGCCCCCAACCTGTACACAGGTAGGGAAGAACAAGAGTAAAAGTAAATGTAAACCTGATTCATGAAATTTGACCTAAGTGCATATATCTGTAGTGTTTTCTTATCTCTCTCCAAAGCCCTAAGTCCCATGTGTTTCTGCTGTTTCGTTGCTCTGTTATCAGCATGATAACTTCTGACAAGTTCTCTGTCAATAAAGATAAAACCAGCCTGAAATTTGTGTTGGGGAGGATGCTATAAATAGATTAGCAGAGTTCTTGTCTATTCACAGCATATTCCTTTCTTCCTCTGCCTATGTGGCTGTGCATCAGTGACTGTGGCGTTGTATCAGAGGCGGCTCTTTAATTAGACGGTCACCTAAGGCCTCGCGCTCACAGGGGCCTCACAGCCACCTAATTTGCCTAATAAAAGAGCCGACTCTGGTGGGGATGGTATCTAGGTACGGGGAAGAGCCGACTCTGGTGGAGGTGGTATCTAGGTACGGGGGTTGACCGTGGGCGGCCCGCGGCATGTCGTCCCTGGACAGGTATGGTGTAAACAGAGCAGGCAGCAGGTTTAGCAAGATTACATAGTTATATAGTAGGTGAGGTTGAAAAAAGACACAAATCCATAAAGTCCAACCAATGTGCGTGATTATATGTTAGTATTACATTGTATATCCCTGTATGTTGCGGTCGTTCAGGTGCTTATCTAATAGTTTCTTGAAACTATCAATGCCCCCCGCTGAGACCACCGCCTGTGGAAGGGAATTCCACATCCTTGCCGCTCTTACAGTAAAGAACCCTCTACGTAGTTTAAGGTTAAACCTCTTTTCTTCTAATTTTAATGAGTGGCCAAATTGAAATCATATCCCCTCTCAAGCATCTCTTCTCCAGAGAGAATAAGTTCAGTGCTCGCAACCTTTTTTTATAACCAATATCCTCCAGATCCTTTATTAGCTGTGTTGCCCTTCTTTGTACTCGCTCCATTTCCAGTACATCCTTCCGGAGGACTGGTGCCCAGAACTGGACAGCATACTCTAGATGCGGCCGGACCAGAGTCTTGTAGAGTGGGAGAATTATTGTTTTATCTCTGAAGTTGATCCCCTTTTTAATGCATGCCAATATTCTGTTTGCTTTGTTAGCAGCAGCTTGGCATTGCATGCCATTGCTGAGCCTATCATCTACTAGGACCCCCAGGTCCTTTTCCATCCTAGATTCCCCCAGAGGTTCTCCCCCCAGTGTATAGATTGCATTCATATTTTTGCCACCCAAATGCATTATTTTACATTTTTCTACATATCTTTTTACAAGGTTTCCACATCCTGCGGAGAAGTTATTGCCCTGCTTAGCTTAGTATTGTCCTTAACCTCCCTGGTGGTTTTCCCGAGTGTGGCTCGGGGTTAAAATTCAGGACCATTAGCGGTAACCCCGAGCCACACTCGGGATTACATCGCAGGATCCTGGTGCCTCCTTACTTGCCTTGTCCCCGGGATCCTGCGATGTCCCCCGCAGTATCCGAGGGCTCCATCCTCCTCCGAAGCCTCTCCTTGCCAGGCTCCGTTCCCTGCGAGCGGCGCGACGCATGGGGGCGGAGCCTGGTGGCAAATTAAAAAAAAAGTAAAAATCATAACACATACAGTACTGTAATCTTACAGATAACAGTACTGTATGAAATTATTTCACATCCCTTTTGTCCCCAGTGCTTTGGCCCATGCCCTGCATGCAGTTTTACATGATATACACTGTTCTTTCTGCCTGGAAACTGGAGATTGTCCATAGCAACCAAAAAGTGTCCCTTTACGTCAAAAGTGGCTTTAGACCAGCTAGAAAACAGCGATAGTAAATTAGAACACTTGCAGAATTGAGCGATAGTGAATTGTGGGGAAATTTATTTTATTACTATTTCTTTTAATTTTTTTTAATTATTTATTTTTATTTATTATATTATAATTTATGTTTTTGTGTTTCAAACTTTATCATACCCGGGATATCTACTAGACTCTGGTTTGGATAGATTTAAGTGTGTTATTGTTAAGATTTACAGACCTACAATATAAAACGCCAAATTTCCATGCAAAATAATTGTACCGCTTTCAGCACCTAAAATCCGAAATAATCATACCGCCAGGGAGGTTAAATACAGAGATTAAACTGTTTACCCCATCCTCCAGGTCGTTTATGAACAAATTAAATAGGATTGGTCCCAGCACAGAACCCTGGGGGCCCCCACTACCCACCCCTGACCATTCCGAGTACTCCCCATTTATCACCACCCTCTGAACTCGCCCTTGTAGCCAGTTTTCAATCCATGTACTCACCCTATGGTCCATGATAACGGACCTTATTTTGTACAGTAAACATTTATGGGGAACTGTGTCAAATGCTTTTGCAAAATCCAGATACACCACATCTACGGGCCTTCCTTTATCTAGATGGCAACTCACCTCCTCATAGAAGGTTAATAGATTGGTTTGGCAAGAACAATTCTTCATGAATCCATGCTGATTACTGCTAATGATACTGTTCTCATTACTAAAATCTACATGCAACACTGTACCTATATGAAATTTTTGTCCTTTTTTTCACACAAATAGAGCTTTCTTTTGGTGGTATTTAATCACCTCTGGGTTTTTTATTTTTGCGCTACAAAAGAAAAAAGATCGAAAATTCTGTAAAAAAAAAATGCATTTTTCCTAATTTCCGTTATAAAATTTTGCTAACTAGTAATTTTTCTTCATAAAGTTTGGCCAAAATTTATACTGCTACATTTCTTTGGTAAAAATAACCCAAATCAGTGTATATTATTTGGTCTTTGTGAAAGTTATAGAGTCCACAAGCTATGGTGCCAATCTCTGAAAATTAATCACACCTGAAGTAAGACTCTAACAAGCCAGGAAAGTAGAAATATCCCCCAAATGACCCCTTTTTGGAAAGTAGACATTCCAAGGTATTTAGTAAGACACATGGTGAGCTTTTGGAAGCTGTAATTTTCTCCCACAATTCTTTGCAAAATCAAGATTTTTTTTTTCACAAAATTGTTATATTAGCAGGTTATTTCTCACACACAGCATATGCATAGCACAAATTACACCCCAAAACACATTCTACTACTCCTCCTGAGTATGACGATACCACGTGTGAGACTTTTACACAGAGTGGCCACATACAGTGGCGCAACATGCAGGGAGCACCGTCAGGCGTTCTTGGAGCATAAATTACACATATAATTTCTTGACTACCTCTTATACTTTTGAAGACCCTGGAGCACCAGGACAATGGAAACGCCCCAAAAATGACCCTATTTTGGAAAGAAAACACCCCAACGTATAATCTATGAGGTATGAGTCTTTTGAACATGTAATTTTTTTCTACAAGTTTCTGGAAAATGTGTAAAGAAAATGAAAACACATTTTTTTTTGTACACAAAGTTGTCCATTTATACAATATTTCTAACACATAGCATGTACATACCAAAAATTACACCCCAAAATACATTCAGCTACTCCTGAGTACGGCTGACTTCTACTCCTGAGAACGGCGATACCACATGTGTAAGACTTTTACACAGCTTGGCCACATAGGGAGGCCCAACATGCAGGGAGCGCCATCAGGCGTTCTAGGGGCATAAATGTCAAATCTAATTTGACTACCTATTACACTTTTGTGAGGCACTCTAGTGGCATGGATGTGCATTAATGGGGATGGATGAGCCGTGGATGGGGATAGCTGAGCATGAATGAGTACGGCCAGGTACAGCTGGGTACGACTGGGATGGCTGGGTACGGCTGGGTACGGATGGGATGTCTGGGTACAGCTGGGTATGGATGGGAAGGCTGGGTACGGATGGGACGGCTGGGTACGGCTGAGTATGGCTGGGTATGGCTAAGTATGGATGGGGGTGGATGGGATGGCTGAGTATGGATGGATGAGCATTGCTGAGTATGGATGGATGGATGAGCATTGATGAGTATTGCTGATTAGGGATGGATGGCTGAACATGAATGAGTATTGCTGAGTATGGATGGCTTGCTGAGTATGGATGGATGGAAGGATGAGTATTGCTGAGTATGGATGGATGGATGAGCATGGATGAGTATTGCTGAGTATGGATAGATGAGTATTGCCGAATATGGATGGCTGGCTGAGTATGGGTGGCTGACTGAACATGGATGGATGGATGGCTGGCTGAGCATGGATGGATGGCTGAGTATGGATGAATGGATGGCTGGCTGAGCATGGATGGCTGGCTGAGCATGGATGGATGGCTGGATGAGCATGGATGGCTGGCTGGATGAGCATGGATGGCTGGCTGAGTATGGATGGATGGATGGCTGGCTGAGTATGGATGGCTGGCTGAGGATGGATGGCTGAGGATGGATGGCTGGCTGGCTGAGCATGGATGGATGGATGGCTGGCTGAGTATGGATGGATGGCTGGCTGGCTATGGATGGATGGCTGTCTGAGTATGGGTTGCTGGCTTAATGGCTGGAGTGGGTACAAATCGGCGCTGTGGGCACTACACATCCAGCCCAGAGCGCTGCAGCACCATCTGATCTCTCCCCTCTCTGTACAGATCTGTACAAAGAGGGAGAGAGGAACCAGAAGTGACGCCGGTTTGTTTACAAGTGATTGCTCCATCATTTGACGGAGCGATCACGTGGTAAATGGCCGCTGTCAGAGGCCATTTACCATGATCCGTGATGCACCAGGTCCGGAGGGTCACGGATGTTCCCGAGTGCGCGCCCCAGGGGGGCGCACGGGAGCAAGATTCTGGGAGCACGTTAATGTACGCCCTCCCAGAGTTATCGAGCCGCGCTGTATCCGTCATTCGGCTATAGCGCGGTCGTTAAGTAGTTAAACATTGGTGCTACATTGGCTTTTCTCCAATCAGCTGGTACCATTCCAGCCAGTAGACTGTCAGTAAAAATTAGGAACAATGGTCTGGCAATTACTTGACTGAGTTCCCCAAGTACCCTCGGGTGCAAGCCATCTGGTCCCGGTGATTTATTAATATTACGTTTCCCAAATCTAATTTTAATTCTGTCCTCTGTTAACCATGGAGGTGCTTTCTGTGATGTGTCATGAGGATAAACACTGCAGTTTTGGTTACTGAAGTCCCCCGATTCCCTCGGGAAGACTGAGAAGAATAAATTCAATACCTTCGCCATCTCCCCATCCTTTGTAACCAGATGTCCTTCCTCATTCTTTATGGGGCCAATATGGTCTGTCCTCCCTTTTTTACTGTTTACATACTTATAGAATTTCTTGGGATTTTTTTTGCTCTCCTCCGCTATGTGTCTTTCATGTTCTATCTTAGCCGTTATTGCACCCTTACATGTCTTGTTGCATTCTTTATAGTCTGAATGCTGATGATGATCACTTAACCTTGTATTTTTTTAAGGCTTTCTCCTTTGCTTTAATTGCATTTTTACATTGGAGTTAAGCCATCCAGGACTTTTGTTCGCTCTTTTAAATTTAATACCCAATGGGATGCATTAGCTAATGCCTTTATTTAATATGCTCTTAAAGCAAACTCATCTCTCCTCCGTGTTCTTTGTTCCTAAGATTTTATCCCAATGTATGCCTTCTAGCAAGGTTCATAGTTTAGGGAAGTTGGCTCTTGAAATTCAGTGTCTTTGTATTCCCCTGTATTCCTATTTGTGTGATTTATACTGAAGCCAGTTCACCTGTGATTGCTGCTACCAAAATTGCCCCGTATTTCCACATCGGTGATCAGGTCTGTATTTGTCATAAACCAGATGTGACCAGAACTGTGTGACTGCGACAGAGTGAACCAGACATAAATAGGTGAAAGTAAGTTTATTAAGGAAAATGCATATGTGAATACACCACCAATACAGAGTGAACAACCAAACAATCAGTGATATAAAACCAACCAGCATATGTAGCAAGAGGGAGTACCAGAATCGTAGTCAAGCCAGGCCGGGGTCATAAACAGGGAATCAGTAGCTGGGAAGGGAGATAAACAGGACAAGAGAGGATGGATGGATCACAGGAGGGACGGGTCCGGTACAAGGCTCAGAGTCCAGGGTCCAGGGTTCAGATAACGGACAGGAAACAGGATCAACAGGTTCCAGGAATCAGGCTTCAGGTTCAGGAATCAGAGTAACAGGATACAGGTCAGGGCTCAAAGAACAATACCAGCGCAACATAAATGTGCACTTGCCGGGTATTTATACTACAGTTCTGCTAATTAAAGTCAGGTGACACCTGTCTGCAGAGGGGAATACCTGCTCCATACTGCCAGGATTCCCCCGCTGGTGGACACCAGTACTGCGGCCCAAAGGTGATAGAATACTTGCAGGAAAGAGCTCTTCTGACAGCTCCGAACTGCCAGGAGACACCTGCTGGTGGACCTCAGTACTGCATGCCAAATGATCGATATCACCAGCGGAGGAGACCTTTCCTGACAGTATTGTTGGTAGTCAGTAGATCCAGTAACGCTTTATTTCTAGTTGGTGCGTTTACCATCTGACCCATGAAATTGTCCTGCAAGACATTTAGGAACCAGCGAGCCTTAGATGAATGCGCGGTTCCCTCCCCCCAGTCTATGTCTGGATAGTTGAAATCCCCCATTATGATAACACTTCCCATCCTTGCTGCTAATCCAAATTGTGATAGGAGATCTATCTGCCCTTCCTCCCTCAGGTTAGGGGGCCTATAGCATACTCCCAGTATAATTTTCACTTAGCTTCATCCCTTTGGAGCTCTACCATAAGGATTCCACCTCCTCCCTAGCTCCCTTGTACATTATTCTTGATATATAGGCATACCCCTCCCCCTTTTTTACCCTCTCTATCCTTGCGATAAAGGGTATACCCTTGAATGTTTTTCCAGCAATCATGAGAGCTGTTGAACCAGGTCTCTGAAATTCCCACAAAATCCAAATCCTCCTCGTACAACAGTATCTCTAGTTCACTAATCTTGTCCGCCAGGCTCCTGGTATTGGTGAACATGCCACGTCGTTTAGACCGGTCGCATATTATCCTCTTATGGGGTGTTCCGAGTTTGCATCTAGGACCTGCTACTATACTTATCTTGGGTTTATGTGCTTTGGTCAACCTACCATTAATGCCCCCAATACTACCCTCTGGAATATGTTCCACGCTGACTATCTCTACCACTGGACCCTCTCCCCCGTCTCCTAGTTTAAAAACCCCTCTAACTTTTTGGCCATCTTCATTCCCAGCTGATCTGCACCCTCCTCATTTAGGTGCAGTCCGTCCCTTCTATAGTACTGGTTATCGACTGAGAAGTCGGCTCAGTCCTCCAGGAACTCAAACCCCTCCTTACTACACCAGCTCTTCAGCCACTTGTTTACTAACCTCCCTCTGCCTTTCTGGTGTGGAATGAAGTCCTATAGACTATACAGTAGGAGGGCAGAGACACTAAGAGCGGGAGGCAGGTACAGGACAGACAGGAAGAGCCTCGGAGAGATCTGCTAGCTAAGTCTGTGCTCAGTGTTGCTCCACAAATGGCCTGGGATCGCTCAGGCTGCCTGTTGAAATGTGTGTGTCAATGAAGGTGATCGCTGTGCCAGTCTAGTTTTGAATCTGGACAGCAGCCCCTGGCCCCCAGGTACACTCATACATCTAGACATCACAGAAGTGATCATCAAGGAAATTGCCAAGTTTGCTACAAAATATATCTTTCTTGCTAGTTGACAAAACCAGCATTACATATAAAGTAGTAGTAGTGTATAATATATGGAAAGTGGTGGAGGTACGCAGAGTGGAGGAAGTGTAAGGAAAGTAGTAAAGGTATGCAGAATGGTGGAGGTACACAGAGTGGAGGAAGTGTACTTTGAGTGGTGAAGGTAAGCAGAGTGGTGAAGGTAAGCAGAGTGGTGAAGATACGCAGAGTGGTGGAAGTGTACAGAGAGTAGTAGAGAACACTGACAGCAGCACCAGATAAAGAACCCTAACACCAGCACTGAGATAGAGAGCACTGACACCAGCACTGAGAGAGAGAGGTCACTGAGAGCAACAATGAGATAGAGAGTACTTACACCAGCACCAAGATAGAGATCACTGACACCAGCACCGAAATAGAGAGCACTGAGTTCAGCACTAACAGAGTGTGCACTGACACCAGCACTGAGAGAGAGCGGTCACTGAGAGCAGCAATGAGACGGAGAGCACTGACACCAACACCAAGATAGAGATCACTGACACCAGCACCGAAATAGAGAGCACTGAATCCAGCATTAATAGAGTGTGCACTGACACCAGCACTGGAGATAGAGAGCACTGAGAAAGAGTGCCCCAACACCAACATTGAGATAGAGAGAGGACACTGAGATATAGGACACCGACACCAGCACTGAGAGTGCACCTGCACTGACACCAGCATTGAGATAGAGGACACTGACAGCAGCACTTTAAGGCTCTTATTATCTGCAATTTATACAGTTAATCTTTATTGCTTAAATTATTTATCCCATTATGGGCGTAAGTGGGGCCTCATGTCTAGAGAATACTCACAATGCCACAGTACAGCAACACACTTTTCCTGGTTCCACCTGGAACTCTTCAGTGAGTCCTCCAGACCAAATCCTTAGAAGAATCTGTATGGTTAGTGTAGCGCCCTCTACTTTTAGGTAGGTGCTGGGTTGTTGTTTTTCTAGTTGCAGGACTAGTGGCAGGTAAATTTAGCCAGGCCTGTGCTTCCATTCCAGGCCTGGTTGTTTTGATTTGGGAGTGGGAGTGTTGGTATAGTGGGGGGTGTGGCCACCTGGACTCTGGCTCAGAGATCCTCTCCTGCTTTCAGTGGAATTGTCCTGGAAGGGAGGTTGGACTTGAGACCTGAGTGGTAGGCAGCTCATGTGGGGGGCTCTGACCAATCATTAATTTGTATTGGCAGGGGGCCGGCCTCCTATTTAGGCTGGGGTCACATCCTTCCAGGGAGGAGTTGTAAAGCACAGGAAAGACAGCATGGCATGCTGAGGTGCTATACCGGACATCCCCATGCAGGGATGTGCCGTGTGCGTGGATGAGGGATGGAGGAGCCGCAGGGGAAAGAGCTAAGGTTGAGGATCTTCATCTCCATGGAGTGCATCAGGTTTCTGTGGTTGGGGAACACAGTGCTTGACTGCAAAGAGGATCAAGTTGAGGAAGTAGGAGTAAAGCGACGGAAGTAGACTAGCTATCGGATTTCTGTGACCGGGGAACACAGGACTTTGATACAAGGAGAAGGTCAGTGTAACATTGAAGAAGTAGAAGTGCTGGAGAGAGTAGCGTAGCAAACTGTGCGGCTGGGGAACACAGTATGGACAACAATGGACGGGCTGGAGCAATAGCCTGTCGTCCATTATGTGTTCAGATCACGTTTCCATAACTTGCAAAGACTGAATGGTGTTAGTATGCGGGTCATGAAGAAGGAGGTGCAGGTCTTTGACCTTAAAGAATTAATACCCCAAAAAGGGTGTTAGTATGCGGGTCATGAAGAAGGTGGTACAGGTATTTGACCTTAAAGAATTAATACCCTAAAGGAAGCATATCAAGTTGGGCAAAGGAACTATTCAGAGTAGTAATCTTCAGCCAGATTGATAACAGAAGAAGCAATAGTCTGCAGTGAGAACCAACACGGGAAATTATTCTTAGTGATTTGTCTTGTTAACTGGAAGCAACAGTCTGCAGTAAGGACTGGACAGGGGAAATCCATCATTAAGGCCAAGGCCATGGATGATAACCTATCCTTCTGAACTCTTCATGGGCATCTCATACATCCCTGATATCTCTCCAAGTTTCATCCCACAAATAAAAGCAAAGAAAAAGGAGTAATTGACTGGGGGTACTGCTACATTAGCTTCAAAGTTGATTAGGAATAGGTCTCCCAGCTATGCCACAGCTGGGACCTCTGAACTGCAGCAACTCTAGCAAGCTACATCAAAAAGGCAGAGCCCCTAAGACTGTGAAACTTATTCAGTAGGACAAGAATAATGGCTGCTCTAGACCCCAGCCACCTACTGAATATACCGCCTCAGGGATTGGCTGAAGCACACTAAATATTAAAGCTGCCCATTTGCCTCTCTTAGCCCTTTATGTTCTAGAAGCCTCCAGAATGCAGGGGGAGCAATCAAACCTTCAGCCTGTGAAATCTAGAACAGCCCAAAGGATTTAATAGCTGCTCCAATGATTACAGAGGAGCCAAAAATAACTAAATGTACCTATCATCCTGGCAACCTACCTAGGAGGGTGCAACAAATATATCCAAATCCTGTTTTACCCAGTTCAGACATTTTGAAAACCTGAGGTCAGTAGAAGGGATACACATTTGCTTGGCTTAGTTTATGAACCTAATATGGTAGAAATACGCGAGCAGCCATTGCAGACTTATTTTTTAAAAGGTGCAGTCTCCTAATCTCTCATTGTGAGCCGGTCTTTACTCTGTTTTGTCACTGAGCTAGTATTTTGTGCTTTAACATGTATTGCATTAAGGCATCCCTTTCATTTAGAATTGGCTGCAAATGGGAAGAAAGCTGGACATCCAATATTTTTTAACGCAGTGCACCACAATGCACATCATTTTCACACTTCTCTAGACCTCACCCTTTGTCCTTCTTTCACACACCCTCCTTTATGATTCTGCAAGAAGCCAGGCTGGGAAGATGGAACAATGGTTATTGGTCAATAATAGTACCATTTTAAATCGGAAATTTGGCAGCACACTGTTGTCTATTGGGAGGCCGCTGCCTTCATAAAACTACATTTGACCTTAAAATTGAGAGCTGATGACCTATTAAAAAATAGTCTTATTGTGTATTTGAAGCAGGTTTTCAATTAATTTTATCAGCCTGTACTTTACAATCCCAAGTTACACAGTTCACTCTGTGCAAAAAATTCACAAGCTGCTAAAGTATATGTTTTAAGGGGCATACAGTTAGAGGATCATATTGTTTGTTATGCCTAACACTTAAAGATTAATTTGAGAAAAAATCTGTATTTCTGTATTTTCAGTAAGACGTGTTAAAGTCTTGTTTGCAACAATCTCAGCTGAAATTTGTAAGTGTCCAGGACCACAAACTAACAAAGAGTTAAATTCTTCAAAGCAGGCTGGGTGGGAGGGAAAAACCACATCCTCAAAGCAGCCCACCACTGTGAAAGGAAGCCCTGCAGACCAGTCAAACTCATCCTAGCCAATGTCTCAGATAAAAGAAGGTCATGTAGGTTGTTCTTTGCTGGTAAATGCATTAAGCACAGTCTGAGGACATCTGACATGCTTTTCTGTCTTGTAATTGCTACCTTAAAGCATCTATGTACTTAGAGATCATTCTGAAGTTAAAGGTAAACTCCAAGTTAACCATATCTTAATTGCTTATTCAATTAAATAAAGTGGTTCCAAAAACTAGACATTTTTTACCTTAATGCATTCCCTACATTTAGGTTAAAACTGTCCCAGAATTTGTATCGCCTCCTCACCCCGCTGTATATTTACCTGAGTCCTATTTCGATCCAGCACTGTGTCATCTACAGTGGCTCACTCCTCTCTCTCTGCTCACAGAGGCAGCAGTGGGAGCCATTGGCTCCTTTTACTGTCAGTCAAATCCTGTGATCAGAGAGGCGGGGCTAAGCCGGGCTGTGTATGTCAAGAGACATACACTGCTCGGCTCAGAATCGAGCCTGCAGGTGTGCCCCCATAGGAAGCGACTGAGAAGAGGAGGAGCTGAGAGCACCAGAGGGGGACCCCAGAAGAGGAGGATCAGGGGCGCACTGTGCAATACCATTGCACGGAGCAGGTAAGTCAAAACTTGTTTGCTATTTTAGAGTAAAAAAGGCTTTACAATCTCTTTAAGAAAACATGGTGCATGTTCTGTTGTCTTTATTTTTGACCCAAATGCCTGTTCTACTCCACCAAAACCTAGGCATCATAAAGAGGCATACTAATAAAAAATAAAAAAAATCATAATTCTCACACAATGTGCCTTAAGGCCATGTCACACCAGTGATTCAGGTGATACTAGTGATTTTCATCCATTGAAAAAAATCGCCACTGGCGATTAGAGTGGCCACTCTACTGCATTTCTCCATGCAGAAGAAAAACAAAATATACCAGGAGAATAAAGCCATGCATCCAGACTGTAACAGCCTCATTCACACTGGCAGAGCCTGGCATTTAGGTGCACCATCCAGCCCCACTGCCAGCCACCTGTTAAACTCTTTGAGAGGCTGAAAGCGGCTGCTATTTCTGGACAGTGTGCCAAGTGCTACTAACATTTTTTGCAGTGTGCTCTGCCTCGTAGGTATGAATTCCCAGGACCCCCCCCCCCCCCCCTTCAGTCTATCATAAAGGCTGCTGCTAGACTTGTACACCTTACTAAGAGATCCCTGGCGTCTGCCCTTCTCTGCCAATCCCTTCACTGGCTTCCACTGCCCCACCATCTAAAATTCAAAATACTACCCACAACATACAAAACCATCCACAACACTGCCCCCAGCTACATTACCAACCTCCTCTAGAGATATTGCCCAAATCGTCCACTCCACTCTTCTCAAGATGTCTTGCTCTATAGCCCCCCTTGTTACCTTCTCCCATGCTCACCTCCAGGGCTTCTACAGAACCTCTCTCATCTTGTGGAACTTCCTACCTCAGTACATCTGCTTAGCTCCTACCCTTTAGGCAAACCTTAAAAACTATCCCACCTCCACCTAAAATCTGTTCTCCAGCCACCTCTGTCAGATCATCCCTCATAGCTATTACCTTTTTGCACCACCTTCTCCTCCCTTTATTTGTAAGCTGTATGAGCAGGGCCCTCCTATTCATTTTCTATTGAACTGTATTGTTACTGTACTGTCTCCCTTTATATTATAAAGCACTGTGCAAACTGTTGTTATATAAATCCTTTATAATAACAGGAACAACAACATACACGCAGTGGAGCTGGATGTTGCAACTGTGCCTCCCACCCACACCTAAACGCTGGAGCCTCAAGCACAGGAAGTAATATGTGCAGCAAAAGAGCTGTTGGAAATACCTTATATGATGACATAATATAGTAATTTGACTATTTACCTGCACTTGGTTTCTGTTTTTTTTTTAATGCATTGTTTAGAAGGAAAAAAATATTAGATAATAATTTTGGCTTGTTGCAATGAATTGAACATATAATGACAATCTGCCGCCTTCATGGGACCTGGAAAACATAACAGCTATTGAACATGGTGGTGCATATCAATACAACTCCTCTTCAGATCCTTCTATTAGCAGATGTTGCTCTCAGCTATTTTAAAGAGATGTGAAACATTTACTGTATGCATTGTTCAGATGACAGAGCAAAAACAGTTCAGGTGCACACAGAGCCTGATATAGGTCATGACAATGTTTTTTTTTTCTCTGACTGGACTTTTTAAGACTACAAACTGTTGAAAAGCTGCTGCTGATATGACTCATACCAGTCAAGATATTGCTGGGCAACTTGCTTAATCCTTGCTTTAATGGAAAACAGGAACAAAGAACCGGAAGTAACATCATAACCATGTAATTCTAATGGGAAGAACATTACATTAACTCAAGCATCAACATAACTATCACCTAGTAGACATAACTAGTAATCATAGTATAATATACTGTATGAGAACAGTTAAAAGAGAAGTATGTTTTTTTAATTTAATTTGCATTCTTACCTAGGTGGATGCAGCATCGGTCCGATGCTGCATCTGTCCCCCACCGCCTCTGCACTGAGAACCGAGCGATCGAAAATCGCTGATGGCTGGGTTTTCACAGCTCCCCGAGCAGAGAGCTGCTGACTGTCAAACAGCTCACTGCAGCGCTAAGTTGTGGAGGGGTGGTGAGCGTCTGTCTCAGCCTCTCAGCGGCTCACTGAGACGAGTGCCAGTCCAGGCATCTGGCGGATCCAGACTTTATTGTCGTGATGAAGTGGTGCCTGGACTGATTCTTGTTACGCAGGAGATAGCAGACTTCAGTTCGCTATCTGCTGAAAAAGGGGCACAGAAGAGCAAAATGAATTGCACTCCTGTGACCCATAGGCGAAGCCCAGCCAAACGAGCTCAGGCTGGATTTCTCCTTTAATGCACCTAAGTCTTTATAAACAGCATGCCAACACAAAGAGAACCTAGGGATTTACCACAAAAGCAATCTCATCAACAGGAGCTTTCACAGGAACAGAAACAGAGGAGAAATCTTCCAAAGGGGGCAATTGTTGCCATAATAGCAGTCTACAAGAGAATTTCCTGTAGTGTCTACAGGATGGGAATTGAAGGGAGATTTCTCTAATTAGACAAAGATGGCAAAAACGCTGTCAGGGGTTTTATTTCCTTACTGCTCTATCCAAAACTATAAAAAAAAACTTGAGATATTTGAGCTCACCAAAATAAAGTTGAGGGGTCATTGTCAGCATTCCAACACTACAAGGATTGCAAGAAGAAGTGTAAGAACACAATCAGGACAGCTAAAATAGACTACGAGAGGCACAGGAGGAGAGTAAAAAAAAATCCCAAGAAATGTTTTAAATATAAAAACAGTAAAAAAGTGAGGTCAGTGCATATTGGCCCCATAAAGGATAATAAAGGTAAATGGGTTACAAATGACAAGGAGAAGGCAACTGTACTAAATGCTTTCTTTTCCCCAGTCTTTACAAAAGGAAGAGTATAGTAAATCAAGACTGTATCATTAGTTACGCATCACAGAATGTACCCTTGTGGATAACAGAAGCCAGTGTCTGAAAAAGACTAGAAAAGCTTAACAACAAATAAATTTACTAAGACCAGATGACTTACACCTGAGAGTCCTCAAAGAACTGTCAGGTTATAGCCAGACTGCTATTCCTAATTTTTATAGACAGTATACTGACAGGAATGGTACCAGCTGATTGGCGAAAGGCCAGTATGGTACCAATATTCAAAAAAGGCCAGAGATATATTCCTGGAAACTACAAGCCACTCAGTCTAACATCAATAGTATGTAAACTACTGGAGGTGATGATAAGAGACTATATCCAAGAATTTGCTGATGAAAACAGTATCATGATTAGTAATTAGCACTGGTTTACGAAAAGATTGTTCTTGCCAAAGTAATCTGTTAACATTCTATGAGGAAGGGAGCTGCAATCTAGATAAAGGAAGGCCTGGGGATGTGGTGTATCTGGATTTTGCAAAAGCATTTTATCCAGTTCTCCATAAATGCTTAATTTACAAACTGAAGTCTGTGGGCATGGACCATTGAGTTTTTTCATGGAAAGAAAACTGGTTACAGGGGCGCGTCCAAAGTGTGGCGATAAATAGCGTGTACTCAGACTGGTCTGGAGTGGCACGTAGCTTACCCCAAGGCTTTATCCTAGGACCAAATCTGTTTAATTTATTTATAAATGATATAGAGGTTGGTATAAATAGCTCAATCTCAGTGTTTGATGACAATATAAAACTAAGTAGGGCAAAAGCTTCACGGTAGGATATAGAAACTTTAGACGACCTCAATAAAATAAAGGGGTGAGCCACTACATGGCAAATGGGGTTTAATGTTCAAAAATGTAAAGTAATGCACTTGGGGGCTAAAAATATGAGCGCAAGTTACTCTCTAGGGGGAGAACCTCTGGGGGTATCCAGGATGGAAAAAAATCTGGGGGTCCTGTAGATGACAAACTCAGCAATGGCATGCAGTGCCAAGCGGCAGCAATCAAAGTCAGCAGACTATTAGCATGCATTAAAAAGGGAATTTACTCAAGCGATAAAACTATAATACTGCCACTTTATAAAACTCTGGTGTATTCCTTCCAGTTCTGGTCACCAATCCCCAGGAAGAATGTTCTGGAACTGGAGAGGGTCCAGAGAAGAGCAACAAAACTGAGGACCTCAGTTACAAAGAACGACTACAAGCATTAAACTTATTCTCCCTGGAAAAGAGACGCTTGAGAGGAGATCACGCTATCTTGGCCGAATTGGTCAGTTCTGGACTGCACCTTGCAGTCCACTGAAGACACCAGGACTTTCGGAGACAACCAAGTCATGGACATGTCAATAAAGTAATTAATGGACTCTCACCTCACAGAAGTATGCCTGGGCAGCCACACTATTGTAGTTAGAGTCAGGGAAAAGTCATTGTGCATATTAAACTGTTCTGTCACACTTATACAGTAAAGTTATATTAACTGTTATGAGCCTGGTCTGAAGTTATTCAAAAGGATGCATGTTGGTTCTGGTGTATATGAAGAACCAGGGTCTATAAAGCAATAAGGGGTATAAAATAACACTACGTCAAAGGATTAACTTGGCAAGACAAGGAGAAGAGGAGTGTAGTTGCTATGGGTAACCAAGTCATGGAACAAGCTACAAGCAACCAGTCATTAGGCGTGGTACTGATGTTCAGAGGCATTTGAAATGCCAAATTCCTGTAACAGCTTGTAAACGTGGTAACTCTTGTTTAGCCGTGTTTCGTTTATAGGCATTTTTAATGGAGATACATTTTTGACTGGTTTCGATGCAAAAAACGCTTCTAAACATAAACGCGGTAAACGCGGCATGTAAACGTTTTAAACGTCGGTTACTATCTGTCAAGATGCATCGTTCAGGAGAGGTTTTAAAATGTCCCATGTACATGAAACCTTAGTCAGGGAACTGCCTAAATGTTCTGTCAGATGACCGCAGTCTCTACCTGGTCCTGGGCATTGATGAGTGCACGCCATGCACAAGGAACCCCTGTATACAGGGTGAGGGTGACCTTGCCCACATACGTATGGCCTAAAGCATAAGTGCAGTCAAAATCACAAACAAGAAAATCAGCACAAGGGACATAACTTACAGTCAGTAGGGTGTGTCCCTTATGCTGATTCCTCTCCGGTTAGTGAAAATTTTCCTCTGTTCTGTCGCTTATCTGCCCCCTGCCCTGCCTTTTAATGGTATTAACACCTGCAGCACAGGAAGATTACAGTAGCAGGGGTGTGCGTGTATGTGTGTTTGGGGGTGGAGGCACAGAACAACTTTCACTAACAGAATAGGAATCAGCACAAGGGACACATACTACTAGTAAGTTTTGTCCCTTGTGCTGATTTTTCTGTTAGTGATTTTTAGGATTTAAAGAGAATCAGTCATTACTAGTAGAGCTACCCCCACAGGATCCCGCACCATACACAGCCAGGCACACAGAAGTTTCCACAGCATTCTTGAGTCAAGAAACAGTCCTTACAGCTTTGTTTTTGTGTTTTTTTTATTAGGGGTATTATGGGATGCCCACCTGACTTTAGCAGAACTCTTCAGGGACAACTTCTATTGTACAGTCTATTTACACACTCCTCAGCTCCTCCAGCACAACACTTCCTTGAAGCACAAAAATTCCCAGGACCAGCTGGCATACTGTTAGGTGATCTGACAATTGGGCTCAGTCAGATTTTAACAAATGCCCTTTACAGGCAGGGACAGCGGGCCGCTTGGTTGTGTAGCAAAGTCCTAGTGCACAGCTGTCCTTTCTAAGGTTACTGATCCCAGCACCACCTCTTCAGGCACTGCCAGCTCACCTGGCTGCAGCTGCCCCTTTCTCTAGCTCTCCTGGCTAAACTTCCACAGTCCTCCCAGACTGACTCTGCATCCATCTCGGACTGCTCTCACCTGGTCCTCTCAGGCTGCCTCTCAGTTCACCCCGACTGTCCCACTCACCAGCCCACCTGTCTGTCTTCTCCTTGGAGATCTCCCCGACGTGCTCACTGGCTCCTGCTGTCCTCACACCTGCTCACGTGCCACTGAACAGGATTTCTCCTTGAGAAAGCAAAGGATCCCTCCTGCACCCGAGCTCCCAAGCCCTAGGTCCCCCCCCAAACTAGATGGTTACCCTTAAGGGCCCACTGACAGCCTCCTAGCACTCCATCTCTAACTTCCACCCAAACTCTCCTGCTTAGCTGACCTAAGTGTTTGAGGAGGCATGCCCCCTTCCAATCCATCTGCTGGGGATTGGTCAGGGCGTTCATGATTACTCCAGGCAGCTCCTTCTAACCTCCTTCCCATTCTTCTGGAAGTATCCAGCAAGTTCCAGAAGTAGGGAGGCGGTACCAGAGATGCTGCCTGATGAGTCATACCAGCCTCCCTGGATCACTCACCTGACCCAGATTAAAAAACAGGCTTGGCTGCCAGCCAAGCCAAAACATTTTACCTACACTAACAAACACCTATCACCTACTCTAGCACACTAGAGGGTGCTACAGTAGAAGGGATAGAAGGATACAGACAGCTAGGGAAAAGAAGGTTTATCCTTTTACTACCCTAGCAAAATAAAAAAATGACAAATTAGCTTATATTCTAATTTTTAGACTAATTTTTAGACTTTTTTTAGGCTTTTTATTCATTTTAGTAAGTGGTCAATCAATTTTTGAGTGAGATTTCGCTTTTATTTTCTTACCTGACAGATTAAACCTAAATAAAAGCACCAATTCAACATTTCAGTGAAATACTGGGTGACATTTTTCACTGCTTTACACTTTTTGTCTGTAGCCCAGGTTGTTGTGTTCAAGCTTAGCTGGTATTCTTTTGCTGCACCCTGCAGGACAGTGACTGGCATGCTTGGCTCAGTGCCTAACAAATGTAATTGCTTTCTTTGCGCTGCCATATATTAGTACTTCACAGAGGCACTATTGTTGGTTGGACTGACCTTGACAATAGTGCATGCTTGTGACAACCCTGCTCTATTAAACATAAATTCCACTTGCATTACAATGTGCAGAGTGTTCAGACTTTCTCTAGAGTCAGTCTGTCTAATGTGCTGAGCCAGCCACATCATTTACATTTGTCTTTATTAGGGGTCAGCGCTTGTGTGCTGCAATGTAACCTTGACAAGAGAACGCTCCCTTGGCAGCAGGTACATGCTTCCTACCGTGATTCCATGAAGCTGCCCATCGCTGACTGTGAGGAACACAATAGAAAGCCCTTTGAATTGTTTGACAGTTCCAGGAAAGGAATAGGGAGGATTGATCTATGTTTTTAATTACTTTTGTCTCCTTCCGTTTAGTAATTTCTTGTCGTTTATTAACTTTGTGGCGTCGTTTTTTTAATTCTGCTTAGACAGTTTGAGTTACTGACCCTAATAAACTTCAGTTGTAAGTAAACAGAGAAAACTTTAATAAAAAGCAAAGACACTGCTATAGTTACACTGGCGTGAGCTAGTGCATTTGATTGACATGCTATTATTAAAGGGTTTGTAAAGGTAATTTTTTTGAAATTTAAAATAGCAAACGTGTTATACTTACCAGCTCTGTACAATCATATAGCACAGAGTGGCCCCGAACCACTTCTTTTTGTGTCCTCTGCTGGCACTCATGGCTCCTCCACTTCTTTGTGTGCCCCCATTAAAAGCCACTTCCTATGGGGGCACACTTGGGGACTGGATCCTGAGCTGGGCTGTGCGCAGACAAGAGGGTATTTTAATATAATGTAGGGTAAGCAGATGTCCTCATTTTCTGGGAAGAGCCTCTGCTTTCCCAAGGCTCTCCCAGCTAAAGTTCTCCCAGATGTGTCCCAGTATGTCCCCCATTCCCTTGATAGTGACCTCTTTAACGTTTGGGAGCTGGCTCAGCTCAGATATAGTTGCTAAGACATTGGAAAATCCCATTTCCTCACCACCACTTGATTGGACAGCACAGCCTGGGTAAGGAGAGGGTAAAGGAATCTGAAATGCGATTGGCCACAAGCCTCTTACCCCGCCTCCTGGCACATTTGAACCAGGGCAGGGGAGAAAGCTGCCTCAGAGCCCTGGAATGGCCCCTGGAACCGCTAATCACAGCTGGAGGGCCCCAAGCTCAAGGTCAGTGCAGGCACCACACTAAGGGGGGGGGGCAATGATAGGGAACAACTGAGACTTGGAGGGGGGATGATAGAACCTGTGTGTACTACGTTCTTCTCCTCAATTGTCTTTTCTCCATAAATAACTGCCTCCCTGTGTACTTCCTGTTCCTACCATCAACTGCCCCCTCTGCACTGCCTGTCCCCACTATCAATTGCCCCCTCTGTACTGCCTGTTCCCACAATCAACTGATCCCCTCAGTTTTTTCTCGCTCCACTATTAACTGCTGCTTCTGTACTGTCTGTCCCCACCATCAACTGCCCCCTCTGTACCGCCTGTCCCCACAATCAACTGGTCGCCTTTATACTGCCTGCCCACACCATCAACTACCCCCTCTATGCTGCTTGCACCCACTATCAACTGCTCCCTCTGTGCTGCTTGTTCTACCATCAACTGCAACATTGATACTACCTATCCCCACTGCTTGTTAGTTTTCCTCCCACTGACACTGATGTAGGGACATTTTTGCCTTCCAGTTACACCACCTGTAAGCAGAGGTTAAGAAAGGGGTTGTAAAGGTAAAAATTTTTTCCCCTTAATGCATTCTATGCATTAAGGGGAAAAAATTTCTGACAATACCGCCGCCCCCAGCCCCCCCCGTTTTACTTACCTGACGCCTCGAAAGTCAGCTTCTCGTTCCCGACATCTATTCCTCCGCTCACCCTGGCCGCTGATTGGCTACAGTGGATGGATTGGAAGCAGCGCAGCCATTGGCTCGCGCTGCTTTCAATCACATTCAATGACACGGCGCGCTGGGGGGCGGGGCCGAGTGATACAGTGAGCGGCTATAGCCGCCGGCTGTATCACGGGTGCGCGCCCGCAAGCACTAACCACCATGCGAGGGAGCTCGCATTAAGGTGGTTAATGCTTGCGGGGAGGAGCTGAAACAGCCGCCGAGGGACCCCAGAAGACCAGGTTCGGGGCCACTCTGTGCAGAACGAGCTGCACAGTGAAGGTAAGTATAACATGTTTGTTATTTAAAAAAAAAAAAAAAAAAAAAATTTACCTTTACAACCCCTTTAAAAAAAAAAAATTTTACCTTTACAACCCCTTTAAAAAGGGGTTGTAAAGGTAAAATTTTTTTTTTTTTTAAATAACAAACATGTTATACTTTTTTTAAAAAAAAAAATTTTACCTTTACAACCCCTTTAAAAAAAAAAAAATTTTACCTTTACAACCCCTTTAAAAAGGGGTTGTAAAGGTAAAATTTTTTTTTTTAAAAATAACAAACATGTTATACTTACCTTCACTGTGCAGCTCGTTCTGCACAGAGTGGCCCCGAACCTGGTCTTCTGGGGTCCCTCGGCGGCTGTTTCAGCTCCTCCCCGCTGGCATTAACCACCTTAATGCGAGCTCCCTCGCATGGTGGTTAGTGCTTGCGGGCGCGCTCCCGTGATACAGCCGGCGGCTATAGCCGCTCACTGTATCACTCGGCCCCGCCCCCCAGTGCGCCGCGTCATTGGATGTGATTGACAGCAGCGCGAGCCAATGGCTGCGCTGCTTCCAATCCATCCACTGTAGCCAATCAGCGGCCAGGGTGAGCGGAGGAATAGATGTCGGGAACGAGAAGCTGACTTTCGAGGCGTCAGGTAAATAAAACGGGGGGCTGGGGGCGGCGGTATTGTCAGAAGTTTTTTCACCTTAATGCATAGAATGCATTAAGGTGAAAAAATTTTTACCTTTACAACCCCTTTAAGTTTAGTAAAGTTTTTCTGCCATGGTGCCCTCCTACTTGTAGATGTGGTACTCACAGTCTGTTGTGCAGAGGCCATATACACAAGGGAGAGTTACTAATACGTGTAAACTGCACTCCGATGTAAACTTCTCCCAATCACCAGAAGCATGATAACATGCAGAATGTCCCATATGATTAGGATTATTATAATGACCGAGGTACGGTTTTTGGGCAGGGGAATTCTGTATGCAGTAATGCTGCTGGTGGGTGAATGAAGGCGTTTAGAGAAGAGAAGTTGGCATTTTTAACTTGGGTGGCAGAGTTTAACAGATGGCACTGTCTGTTAAACTCGCACATTGAGATCAATGGGGCCGTACTTCTACTGTGAGCCAAATGCTTGGCATGCAGCTGTGGTGCAGCTCTGCAATATAAAAATGGCACTCAGCAATATAAGGAAAAAAGGAAAAAAAAAAAAACACAGGCAACAACAGGCGCTTCTGAAAAGTGATCTACTGCAGATCTTACTGCCTGTCTGAAAGAACCTTTACAGATGTCAAGTTTCTGCCTATTGTGTTTTAACCTTTCAGTGCTTCTGCCTATTGTGTGTTAACCTTTTAGTGCCCTGCAGGTGAGTTTGTGGATTGTACTGCACGAATGATAATGCCCTGGCTGGTAGTTATTCAGGTATTTATTATTATGCCTGCAGCTCATCTGTGAGCCAACAGTTATGAGCTCTCGTAGAGACCAACCAAGTCCAAGAATATGAAAGCCATCAGGTAGGTATGTATCGTCTTACAAAAAAGTGCACATTATAGGCATAAGAGATTTAAATCTTTCCAGTGTCCAATGCCAGCACCGCTCCTCAAAAGGCAGTGCTGGAGAGTAAAGGAAGAAAATAGTTTTTTTTAAATGAAGTTCTTCAAAGTTAAATGAAACCTGATGTTATGCTTTAAGCCATGGACTGGCACATGTTCAGCATACAATGGGTCCTGTTATTAGAGATGGGCCGAATGACCCCTTGTTTGGTTCTTGCCAGAACTTTCGAACATCACAAAAGTGCAGAGCCGAACAGTGAATACCACTGAAGTCTATAGGATCCAAACTGAAAAAAGTCAAAAGTGCCCATTTGAAGGCTTATATGCAAGTTATTGGGCATACAAAGGGTATGGGGGTTCGGGTACTACCCTGGGGGACATGTATCAATGAAAAAAAGGTTTTTTAAAAAAAAAACATTTTTATACTGATCCTTAAAGTGAAACAATAAAAATGAAAAAACCCTTTACATATAGTACCTGGCGGCCCCTGTAGTCTGCCTGTAAAGTGGTGCATTCATACCATGTATAGAACCTGCTGCAGCAAAAATTACATTTTTTAAAGCCAAAAAGAAGGCATTTTTCCTGCGAACTTTCTTTATTTTATAAACAACAATAAGCATGGATTCATGAAGAATCTTTCTTGCAAAACCAATCTATTAACCTTCTATGAGGGGGTAAGCTGTCATCTAGATAAAGGAAGGCCCGACGTGGTGTATTGGGATTTTGCAAAAGCATTTGACACAGTTCCCAATAAACATTTACTGTACAAAGTAAGGCCTGTTGGCATGGACCATAGGGTGAGTACATGGATTGAAAACTGGCTACAAGGGCGAGTTCAGAGGGTAGTGATAAATGGGGAGTACTCGGAATGGTAAGGGATTGAAAGTGGGGTCCCCCAGGGTCGTGTGCTGCGACCAATCCTATTTAACTTGTTCATAAACGACCTGGAGGATGGGATAAACAGTTCAATCTCTGTATTTGCGGATGATACTAAGCTAAGCAGGGCAATAACTTCTCCACAGGATGTGGAAACCTTGCAAGAAGATCTGAACAAATGAATGGGGTGGGCAACTACATGGCAAATTAGGTTTAATGTGGAAAAATGTAAAATAATGCATTTGGGTGGCAAAAATATGAATGCAATCTACTCACTAGGGGGTGAACCTCTGGGGGAATCTAGGATGGAAAACGACCTGGGGGTCCTAGTAGATGACAGGCTCAGAAATGGCATGCAATACTAAGCTGCTGCTAACAAAGCAAACAGAATATTGGCATGCATTAAAAAGGGGATTAACTCAGGAGATAAAGCGGTAATTCTCCCACTCTACAAAACTCTGGTCCGGCCTCACCTGGAGTATGCTGTCCAGTTCTGGGCACCAGTCCTCAGGAAGGATGTACTGGAAATGGAGCGAGTAAGGAGAAGGGCAACAGAGCTAATAAAGGGACTGGAGATATTAGTTATGAAGAAAGGTTGCAAGCACTGACCTTTTCTCTCTGAAGAAGAGACACTTGAGAGGGGGTAGGATTTCAATTTACAAATACCACACTGGTGGCCCCACAATAGGGATAAAACATTTCCGCGGAAGGGAGTTTAATAAGACACGTGGCCACTCATTAATATTAGAAGATATGAGATTTAACCTTAAACTGCTTAGAGGGTTCTTTACTGTAAGAGCGGCAAGGATGTGGAATTCCCTTCCACAAACCGTGGTTTCAGCGGGGAGCATCGATAGTTTCAAAAAACTATTAGATAAGCACCTGAACGACTACAACATACAGGGATATACAATGCAATACTGATATATAATTACACACATAGGTTGGACTTGATGGACTTGTGTCTTTTTTCAACCTCACCTACTATGTAACTATGTAACAACGTCTTGGGGAGCCAGCCTGTATGATGAGGCCACATTTTAGTGCACTCGGAATAAGATCATTGATGATTTTTTGGATACATTTTGGTTTCTTTTTCGCAGACTGTGGATAGAAGTAACAGTTATGGAAAAATTGGGCTTTGGGTGTTGGTGGTGCATGCACATCATACCCCTATAGAGGTACTCTGATGAAAGCAAGAATTGGCCTTGCTGTCAAAAATTTAAATGATATGCACCTGTCATACAGGTGCGCAAAAATTTGTCTTTGGGTGTCGGTGGTGCCTTCGCTCCATAACCCTATAAAGGTACTCTTGATGAAAGTTTAGCACAACCCCCTAGGAGGCTGCTTTGATTTAGCTGCTCATCTGCTCTGCCATGACCTGATGAACATTCCAACCCACCTGACACTCTGGGTTCAGACATCTTTGTACCACCTTAAAGCAATAAGTCAAACAACTCTGCGCGTTTATGTTATATAATGTTTACTGGAACAATTCAAAGGGGATATTGTCACAAAGAGGAGACAATAGATCGGCTGAGTTTTGATTAAGGGCGCTAACTCAGCTGAGGAATTTCTCCAAACAACACAGATATATTTGTAGACAGCATATTATATACACATAAAGTATCTCACAAAAGTGAGTACACCCCTAACATTTTTGTAAATATTTTATTATATCTTTTCATGTGACAACACTGAAAAAATGACACTTTGCTACAATGTAAAATAGTGTGTGTACAGCTTATATAACAGTGTAAATTTGCTGTTCCATCAAAATAACTCAACACACAGCCATTAATGTCTAAACCGCTGACAACAAAAGTGAGTACATCCCTAAGTGGAAATGTCCAAATTGGGCCCAAAGTGTCAATATTTTGTGTGGCCACCATTATTTTCCAGCACTGCCTTAACCCTCTTGGGCACGGAGTTCACCAGAGCTTCACTGGAGTCCTCTTCCACTATTCCATGATGACATCACAGAGGCTGGTGGATGTTAGAGACCTTGCGCTCTTCCACCCTCCATTTGAGGATGCCCCACAGATGTTCAATAGGGTTTAGGTCATGTTCTGCCTCAGTATGTCACAGTACATGTTGGCATTCATGGTTCCCTCAATGAAATGTAGCTCCTCAGTGCCGGCAGCACTAATGCAGCCCCAGACCATAACACTCCCACCACCATGCTTGACTGTAGGCAAGACACACTTGTCTTTGTACTCCTGGCCTGTTTGCTGCCACACACCCTTGACACCATCTGAACCAGATAAGTTTATCTTGGTCTCATCAGACCACAGGACATGGTTCCAGTAATCCATGTCCAAAGTCTGCTTGCCTTCAGCAAACTGTTTGCGGGCTTTCTTGTGCATCATCTTTAGAAGAGGCTCCCTTCTGGGACCACAGCCATGCAGACCAATTTGATGCAGTGTGCAGCATATGGTCTGAGCACTGATAGGCTGACCCCCAACCCCTTCAACCTCTGCAGCAATGCTGGCAGCACTCATACATCTATTTCCCAAAGACAACTTCTGGATATGACGCTGAGCACGTGCACTCAACTTCTTTGATCGACCATGGTGAGGCCTGTTCTGAGTGGAACCTGTCCTTTTAAACTACTCTATGATCTTGGCCACCGTGCTGCAGCTCGGTTTCAGGGTCTTGGCAATCTTGTTATAGCCTAGGTCATCTTTATATAGACCAACAATTCTTTTTACAGATCCTCAGAGAGTTCTTTGCCATGAGGTGCCATGTTGAACTTCTAGTTACCAGTATAAGAGAGTGAAAGTGACAACACCAAATTTAACACATCCTGCTCCCCATTCACACCTGAGACCCTGCAACACTAACAGGTCACGCGACACACGCAACACAATTTGGACATTTTCACTTAGGCATGTATTCACTAGTGTTGCCAGCAGTTTAGACATTAATGGCTGTGTGTTGGGTTATTTTGAGGGGACAGCAAATTTACACTGTTAACATGCATGTTAACATGTTACACTGTTAACTGCATACAAGCTGTACACTCACTACTTTACATTGTAGCAACGGTTCATTTCTTCAGTGTTGTCACATGAAAAGATATAATAAAATATTTACAAAAAAGTGAGAGGTGTACTCACTTTTGTGAGATACTGTATATACAGTAGAGTACTGCTTGCACCTGAAAGGATAAGCAAGAAAATAAGTAGGTATACTGTCGACTTCTAAGGGGGAACCCTGCCCGGCCTATAAACCTTTAACCCTAATGAGAGGTTTGACTTAATAGCAATGGTAAGCGGGCCCTTATAGCAGTAATGACAGCAATGTTCCCGTTGCAGATCTAATGGTCCTCACCGGCAGTCGGAGCTCATTAACTATACCCAATAAGGTGTAATTGCAAGCAATAGGATTTCTTGAAGTGGTGTAAGCTAAATATGTCTATGCACAGTGTTCAAGATAGGTTCAGTAAAGTATTCCCAAGGTAAAGATGTCTGTGCACAGTGCCCCAGTGAAACCATAGGAAAGATTTGCAAAGGTGGGCGATTGCCCACTCACCAATGACCAGGCTGGTTCGATGCCTTCCGGATAGCAGCTCCTGCAGCGACGCTCATGCAGCGGATATGCTGTATCGATCTCCCAATGCGAAGCTCGAAACACAGGTTGTCGGGTGACCGAGGTGGTGCTGGAGGGATGTCTGACAAACAGCAAGCAGTGCTAGGCCCTTCTCATCCGGGTTGGAATGCTGTACACCGCATTGTAGGCTGCGACCTCTCTCTCCATGCACAGAGAGGTCCGTCTCGTATTAGGCCCAGGAGGAAGAGACCATAGGGCGGGTCTCTGGCTTCTTTATAGCTCCTCCTAGCAATCTTCTTGGGATATATAGTCCAGGTGCATAGGTCATGCTGAGCAATTACCAGTCTGAGGAACTACTCATCCCACAATCCCTTTAGTTTGGCTCACAAATATGATGTCAGTTGGTAACGCTGGGACTAGAGGGACATACAATGCATAGAAATACCAGAGGATCACTGTACTTTTGCACTGTACTTTTGCAATTGTAGCTACATCCTCCCCCCACTTGAAAGTCTTTGGTCCCTAAACACAGAACACAACCTGTGGGATCGTTTTACTGTGTCATAAGAAACTGAATGATTAATCATCTGACAAACCAGAAGTTGCAACAGCTAACAACTGACCTAACGAAGGATTTTCTAACAGTAAAGTATATACATCATCAGGCGAAGTCATATTAATTTTGTGACAGGACAATAACAAGTTAGTAGGCCACCCAGTAGTGTCAGGAGGTGGATCAAAGTCATCCTTTACTACAGGTTCAATAAAGGAGGCAAGTGCTTGATTGGAACATTGAGCAGTAGGTATAAGTTCATCAGAATTTTCTCCAAGTGTATCATATGTCAGTATTTTTGGAGGGCATATCCTCCATCCCAACCTGGAGTAGATGTTTTCCAGTGGCTCTGGTCCCTGTTCTGTTCCCCAGAAACTGCATCCAGATTCAGGTTCAGGTTCTAATTCGGACTCTTGTTCTGATGCAGGCTCTGGTTCTGGTTCTGGAACCGTCTCTCGCTCTCCACCATATTAGAAGGAGTGGGAGTCTCCGTCACACTTGGTACTTCAGCTGTCGGCTAATTGCCAGTTTCTATCTCTCCACAGTTACGCAGCTGTTGATGATATCCTGCTCGTCAGTTCTGCCTACTTAAGCCGTCCAGCCCAGAGCATCGCTGCCTTCGCCTTAGTCAACATCACAGAGACGCTATCCTGCATTCCTGTTTAAAAGACTTGCTTGGCTGACATCCCTTCTGGCTCCAGATCCTGCTTGCTGTTTTACTATGCTCATCTCTGGCTCCCTGACAATTGGATTGTCTGACTATTCGTTCCGGTTCCTGAACTCTGCTAACTTTTGACTATGTTTGTTCTATTTACTTTTATTATTAAACAAGTGTGATTTAACTGTACTTCTGTCTCGGTCTGATTTAATGGTATCTGACAACCAGTCTTTCCTTCAGGCCGAATCTGGTACACAGGGAGCCCAGGTAGTCGTTTACAGACAATGTAGGGTTGGGAACACCATCGATCAGATAGCTTATGCTTCCCAGGCACCCCTAGATTGCGCAACAACACTCGATCTCCAGGTTGTAAATCCTGAACCCTTACTCGGAGATCAAAGTTTTTCTTGTTCCTCTGTTCTCTGATGGTAGAGGCTTCCTTGGCCTTTTCATACAGCACTTTTAAATTCTTCCAAAAAGTCTGTCAACATACCCACAATAGGAGGCCTGAGAGGTGTAAACTAATGATGTTCCAAAAGCCAGATCCACTTGTAAATGAGCTTCTCTTCTGAACATTAGCCTGTAGGGAGAGTATCCAGTAGAATCATTTGAGGTGCTATTATAAGCATGAACCACTGCAGCGATATAATCCCCCCCCAATGCTGTTTCTTCTCCAATGGAAGGGTTCCCAACATGTTCAACAGGGTACGGTTGAAATGCTCAGGTTGTGGATCCCCTTGGGGATGGTGGGGAGTAGTCCTGGATTTCTTGCTTAAGAGTTCACATAATCGTCGGATCAGTTTGCTCTCAAAATCCCGATCTTGATCTGAATGCAGGCGCTGAGGCAACGCGTAATGAATAGGGATGAGCCGAACACCCCCCGGTTCGGTTTTGTGCGAACACCGTTAAAGACTATGGGACACAAACACGAAAAATCAAAAGTGCTCATTATAAAAACTTATATGCAAGTTATTGCCATAAAAAGTGTATGGGGACCCGGGTACTGTCCCAGGGGACATGTATCAATGCAAAAAAAGTTTTAAAAACTGTGTTTTTTTCCAGAGCAGTGATTTTAATAATGCTTAAAGTGAAACAATAAAAATTAAATATTCCTTTAAATATTATGCCTGGGGGGTCCCCTTAGTCTGGCTGTAAAGTAGCGCATCTTTCCCATGTTCATAATAATCCGGCAGCAAAATTACATTTCTAAAGGAAAAAATGGTGTGGGGTCCCCCAGGCACTATATGCCCTGAACTGCAGTATATATACTATACAGACTACACTATATACTCTGCAGAAAAATTGTGCCTCTGGTTTTGGTGGTGCCACAACACTGTAACCCCTCGCAGTTACTCTTGTTGGGCGCAGGTACGGGCCCTGCTGTTAAATATATCAAAAATTGTAATTACATGCCCCATTAAATAGGGATGAGCCCGAATTTGGAGTCGAAGTTTGGAGTTTGACTCGACCATCAGGTGTTCGCCCGTTTGCCGAACACCGAAAATTTTTGGTGCCTTTGGCTAATCATGGCTCAGGGGGCTGAGTCCATGCCCCAAACTATGTAAGGCTGCTTACACGGCAGCCACACAGTTTTATAACTGAGAGCAGCAAAATTACATTTGTAAAGGAAAAAATGTCATTTAAAACTGCTCGTGGCTGTAATGTATTGCCAGATCCCGGCAATATACATAAAAATCCTATAAAAAAAAGGCATGGATCCCCCCAGTCCATTACCAGGCCCTTTGGGTCTGGTATGGATATTAAGGGGAACCTTGTGCCAATTTTTTTTAAAAAATGAAGTGGGGGTCCCCCCAATCCATACCAGACCCTTATCCAAGCACGCAACCTGACAGGCCGCAGGAAAAGGGGGGATGATAGAGTACCCCCCCTCCTGAACCGTACCAGGCCACATGCCCTGAACATGGGGAGGGTGTTTTGGGATCTCCCCCAAAACACCTAGTCCCCAAGTTGATGGGGACAAGGGCCTCTTCCCCACAACACTTGCCCGGTAGTTGTGGGAGTCTGTGGGTGGGGGGGCTTATCGGAATCTGGAAGCCCCCTTTAACAAGGGGACCTCCAGATCCTGCCGCCCCCCCCCCTCCTATATGAATGAGTATCAGGTACATTGTACAAAAATTATACCAAAAAAAGTGTCAAAATGGTAATAATGACAGGAGACAGTTTGGAACAAGTCCTTTACTTAAAAAAAAAAATAAATAAAAAGTGTCCAACGATGACAGCGCAGACAACCCGAGAAAGTTTTTTTTTAAAAAAAAGGGGAAAAATCCGCCTCGATGGGAGGCATCCTGCGACTGCTTTTTGCAATGACAGCTGTTATATAGCTGAGGGCGAGGCTACCCGGTGACGTAAATGGGTGACCCCGAACTCTTCTGATGTTACGTGACATCACTTGATGTCAGAAGGGGCGGGGTCACCGGGTGGCCTCGCCCTCAGTTATATAACAGCTGTCATTGCAAAAAGCCTGAAGCCGCAGGACGCCTCCCATCAAGGCAGAGTTTTTTCGTTTTTTGGGGGTTTTTTTCTCAGGTCGTCTGCACTGTCATCAAAGATGGGGTTACATCGTGGGACAGTTTTTTTTTTTAATAAAATGACTTGTCCCAAACTGTCTACTGTCATTTTTACCATTTTGACACTTTTTTGGTGAATGTGCAGGGGTACAATGTACCCGATATCCATTCACATAGGGGAGGCCGGGATCTGGGGGTCCCCTTGTTAAAGGGAGCTCCCAGATTCCGATAAGCCCCCACCCGCAAGCCCCCAAAACCACCCATCAAGGGTTGTGGGGAAGAGGCCCTTGTCCCCATCAACATTGGGACAAGGTGCTTTGGGGGGACCCCAAAACACCCTCCCCATGTTGAGGGCATGTGGCCTGGTACGGTTCAGGAGGGGGGGCGCTCTCCCGTCATCCCTTTTTCCTGCAGCCTGCCAGGTTGTGTGCTCTGATAAGGGTCTGGTATGGATTTTGGGGGGACCCCTACACCATTTTCTTTTATTTTGGTGCAGGGTTCCCCTTAAAATCCATTCAGGTCTGGTATAGATTTTGGGGGGGACCCCATGCCATTTTTTTAAAAAAATTTGACACAGGGTTCCTCTTAAGATCCATACCAGACCTAAAGGGCCTGGTATGGATTTTGGGGGGACCCCCACTGAAATAAATGCTAAAATAAATATTGTCCGAGGGTGGTTACGTATCCCTCTATTTATTCCATATATGTATTAATTTGTCTATTCCTATAGTTAGCTATTAAAACTCTGATAATGTTACTGTTGATAGCACAGTAATATAAGGTTAGCTATGAAAACAAAGACAATGCTTAATAAAGCATCTTATTTATTTCTCAAAAAAATAGGAAAATGCTAACATGAAAATACATATATAGCATATAACAAAAGAACATCAAAGGTACTTTTCACAAGGCTGTCCTCTAGACATGATCTCATCAGCTCAAGATGGTAACAGAGAGCGCTCTCTGTCTTGGTCAGCCCTTTTTAAACTTTAATCATACACCATCCAGACCCATCCCCATTGCCAGCCCATCTAGACTTTTGACGAATCAAAGTATTTACAGAGCAGTCCTCCTCAATATATTATCTTAATGTCCGTCCTGCTGTATTGGGCTTTAGGGGCAGCATTGTCCATGTATCATGTCTATGTGCCCTGGGTCATCGTCAGTGCCTGTTGAACCTTTGATCTTTGTAACCCACCTTCATCAATCATCCTGGCAGCCATGGCCCTATTTGGAGCTTGCTTGCAGAGTGTTATCACACCAGTCGGTCAGGAGCCAAGCTTTTGTTCAGCCTTGATAGAGGGCCTGACTTCTTCTTTCAGATGAAGATTCTTATACGCTACAAAGCTTTGATGTGCAGCTTGTTACATTCCAGACAGCTCCCAAGAATGCGGGGGCTTGGCATAGCCACAGTTAATATTTCAAACACTTCTTGTATTATGAAATAAAACATGTTGCCTTCCAACATATGCACTTTGCGCCTAAAGGGCGCATATCACCCTTCTTCAGACACAGCTCCTATGGAACAGTCCATAATGGTCTTAACGTGTTGTGCTTCCCAACATGTGCTGCTTTGCCACTGACACACCACCATAATTCTTTAGTGACAACTTCCATGTCACCATTCTTTGTCTTCTTCTTTCCGATATCTTCACGACGGGGTGCACTACAAGCAAGGGGTGACCATTTACTCACCATTCACCAGTACACACTCAGAGCAACATATTAACCAGCTTTCAGATACAGAGTCTCGAGGAGGGCCTTACTCACCCATATTACTAACCTAAAATACACATGTCACACTATACTATAACATAAATCAACCCATTACCATAATATATGCCTATATATGTGACCCATCAAATTACGCATCCCGTTCCCAACCTCCTATAACTTTTTACTGTAAATACGGGTCAGAATTAGGCAGGCTTACTCACAATGGCCTTTCCTACCACAATTTTGGCACTGTCGCGGAACGTCCCTCACTCCACTTGAGTGCTTCCATCAGTATACCACTTCCTTGTAGTCTGGATACAGATATCAGATATTCCAACCGCTCCCAAGCATAAAACAAGACGAGACTTGCTTAGATGCTAACATGGACTATATTTATTTAGAATCAAAATTACAAGACTTTATATGCCGTTGGAACCTCCCCTAACAATACAACTGTAACCTAATTAACATGAGCTAGTTTACTAAATCATGTACCCAGACTAGGTGACTATTCAATACACATTACCATAAACATCAACACAGGGTTAATTAGAACAAACAACAATGTGTGGAATACCCTTAGAACCTGTGGTAAGCCAGACTAGACTGTTCGTCTCCTAGCCAGTCCTGGAGGCTAATGTGATCAGCTCACTCAATTAACAGGTTGAGTTCAGAATCAAACAAACCAATAATAGTCTCTACATACATCCTGGGAGATATTGTGGACAAATATTACTGTCCCATTTTAAGTAGTCCAAGATATATTTTCTCACTTACCCTGTGCCAGGATAGCACAGGGTGACTTAGACATAAGAGGTGTATGGGGAGCTGAAACAAGGGCATGCCCTACTTTCCAAGGGATTCTGAGTTCCACGGGCCCTCCCGTCACAGGCACGTTATCAGTATTTCAGGGCTCTGAATTGGCAGCAAAGCCTCTAACTTGTACGAAGAGACCTTACCATCAATTTGCCCCTCAACTTGCATAGATAAATGAGAGAGCTTCCTATATAAATTTTGAGTCTAACACATATAAACCTGAAACAATGACAAACCCACAAAAGTCCACCCCTGTACCTGGATTTCAGAGACCATGCCCTATACCATGCACCTCTATCTACCGTTAGTTTCAAGGAACACCCTAGTTCCATGACTAACGTTACATCGGTATCCTTTAGGACAAAGAAACAAACTCGTCTATGTCCCAAATAATACCCAGGTTCTTCCTTCCCAGCAATGATCTCTTCATCCAGAACACAGGGTGAAGTCTTCCCAACATTTCTCGTTCACCACCGTGTATTGACCTGGCATACAAAGGACATTATGGTCATGCTTCCGACAAAGGGAAATACAGTGCCTTGCAAAGGTATTCACCCCCTTGGCATTTTTCATGTTTTGTTGCCTAACATTAACATTTCTTGAAGATTTTTTTTGTGAAGCAAACAACAAATAGGACAAAATAACAGAAAAAGGCAATGTGCATAACTATTCACCCCCTCTAAAGTCAATACTTTGTAGAGCCACCTTTTATGGCTATCACAGCTCCAAGTCGCTTTAGAAAAGTCTCTATGAGCTTGCCACATCTTACCACTGTGATTTTTGCCCATTCCTCCTTGCAAAACTCCATCTCCTTCAAGTTAGATGGTTTGCGCTTGTGAACAGCAATCTTTAAATCTGACCACAGATTTTCTATTGGATTGATGTCTGGGCTTTGACTAGGCCATTCCAACACATTTACATGTTTCCCCTTAAACCACTCAAGTGTTGCTTTAGCAGTGTGTTTGGGGTCATTGTCCTGCTGGAAGGTGAACTTCTGTCCTAGCCTCAAATCACACACAGAGTGGCACAGGTTTTGCTCAAGAATATCCCTGTATTTAGCACCATCCATCTTTCCCTCAACTCAGTTTCCCAGTCCTGACTGCTAAAAAACATCCCCACAGCATGATGCTGCCATCACCATGTTTCACTGTGGATGGTGTTCTTTGGGTGATGTGATGTGTTGGGTTTGCATTTTCTTTGATGGGCAAAAAGTTAAATTTTAGTATCATCAGACCAGAGCACCTTCCTCCATACATTTTGGTAGTCTCCCACATTCCTTTTTGCAAACTCAAAATGTGCCATTTTGTTTTTTGCTAAAAGAATGGCTTTCTTTTGGCCACTCTGCCATAAAGCCCAACTCTATGGAGAGTATGGCTTATTGTCGTCCTATGTACAGATACTCCAGTCTCTGCTGTGGAACTCTGTAGCTCTTCCAGGGTTACCTTAGGTCTCTGTGCTGCCTCTCTAATTAATGCCCTCCTTGCCCGGTCCGTGAGTTTTGGTGTGCGGCCGTCTCTTGGCAGGTTTGCTGTAGTGCCATGTTCTTTCCATTTGGTTATGATAGATTTGATGGTGCTCCTAGGGATCATCAAAGATTTGGATATTTTTTTTATAACCTAACCCTGACTTATACTTCTCAACAACATTGTTCCTTACCTGTTTGGAGAGTTCCTTGGTCTGCATGGCAGTGTTTGGTTAGTGGTGCCTCTTGCTTAGGTGTTGCAGCCTCTGGGGCCTTTCAAAAAGGTGTGTATATGTAATGACAGATCATGTGACACTTAGATTGCACACAGGTGGACATCATTTCACTAATTATGTGACTTCTAAAGGTAATTGGTTGCACCAGAGCTTTTTATGGGCTTCATAACAAAGGGGGTGAATACATAAGCACATGCCAATTATCAGTTTTTTATTTATGAAAAATAGTTTTTATGTATATATTTTTCTAATTTTACTTTACCAACTTAGACTATTGTGTTCTGATCCATCACATATAATTCAGATTAAAAAAACATTGAACTAAAGGCTGTAATGTAACAAAATAGATAAAAAGCCAAGGGGGGTGAATACTTTTGCAAGGCACTGTATCAACCTGCCTCCAGCTTCCATCCTCTCTGATCACATGTGGGAAATTTAGCCTCAAATGCAACAAGGTAGAATCCCCAGTCAGTAAGCCCATTGATGCCACCAAATATACAGAACGAGTCTGCACTTCTGTATATGGGGTCAATGAGGCAGCATAACACCTTTCACATCCAAACTAGCATAGCCCATCCAAGCATTTGACTACCACTTTGGATTAGTGTAAGTGATGTGTTTTGGCAAAGTCTTACTGAACGTTGATGCTAACTCAAGAGACCACTGCCCTTCATACAGAGACTCTACAATCAGCTTGATGTTGGTTGATAACTCCACCTGCCCCTGCATGCACACCAGAGCCCATGACAGATTTCTGTTCTGTAGCACCACTCTCTGCCAACCTCTCAACATGGTGGACAAAATCCTGAGCCACTTTAACCTGGGTATTTATGTGACTTTGTTGAATGTTATTATGGATGCCACCAATCTCTCTGAGTAACAAAGCCCTGCTTACAGTCTGAAGCTATGGCTGAGAGTTTGTTCCTCAGGATACCGATGTCCACTCCTTTAACAACACCCATCCCAGCTCCTATTCCCCCCCAATATAGTGCTGAATACATCCCTCCTCTTTTGGTTACTCCTCAGAAATAAGCGTCCTGAATGCCTTCTGTGTCCGCACATCTCTGGGAGTAAGCTACTGGTACAATGATCGCACTTGATTCAGTGTATACTCAGCACATATAGGGTAATAAGGATGAGCTCAGGCGTGTTCGCAAACAGCACGTGCAGAGCCTGCCAGGAAGTTGGCACTGTACAGCGCTAATCACAGGCAGTGAGACATTTCCCGATCTGTGCAGCCGCGTATCGGGACAATGTCTCACTGCTTGTGATTAGCGCTCCACAGTGCCGACTTCCTGGAAGGCTCTGCACGTGCTGTTTGCGAACACGCCTGAGATCATTCTTAAAGGGGAATAGGCTTTTATCAACCACTGTGAGATGTTGAAGCGCCATGTGGTGAAGGAATACTGTGTCCTGGTAGCCAGCATTTGTTCCCTATATCTAACAGAGCATGCTCATGTGTGTAGTCACTGGCATTACCTGTGCAAGGTTCCAACCTCTCAGGTGAGACATCAACCAGGCGTATCTCCCCCATATCCAGCTCTGGTGTCCCACATGTCCAGTAACCAAGAACCTCTCTGTAGGACTGCTAAGATTGAGACACCACCCCTACAAGGAAAACTTCACCCCATTGATGTGTCACCTGGCACCCTCTATTCTGGCCAACAGACACCTTATTATGCATAAGTGCCAGACTCCTGGGTACCAGCACCATATTAATTCAGTTACGTCAATACACGTCATACATTAAAAACCTTTCCTTCTTTCAATTCCTCCCTCCATAAAAAAAAACAAAAACATATTTTACATTTCTTGTTCTGAATAATTGGACGGGTTATATTCCTTCCCCAGACTCCAACCCATTCACAGTACGTTTGCATTCCTAAATAACAGGGGACTCCGGCAAAATGTTTCACCAGTCCAGTCTTGTTGCTGGGCAAAGTCTTTCCGATGCAGCATTAGCACTAAATTGTCCATAAGAAAAAGATTGCAAGTATTAATCTGAATCTTTTTGTTTGTCCCTTCTCTCCTGAATGTTTATCAGAACAAATTTGCGGCGTGGTGTGGCACAGACAAACTGCCAACCAGATGAACATCTTTCCTCTCTGTTCCAGAAACCTCTCCAATCCCGTTACACCAGGGCTCTGGAAGTGAAAAACAAGAGCAGAATAAAGTTCTTATCCACAATATCTGCTTGCTTGCCATGTTTACTTATAGTTCCCTCCTTGGAACCCAGGAACTTAGTATTCCTGGCTTCTGCAACTCTGGGAACATCAAAACAACCAAGATTTATTTAGGATGATCCCACTCTAAAATGGATCCCCATTGTAAGAGCAAAAAATAAAAAATGAATGTGAATGTTGCTTCTCAATAATTCTCAATTTAACCACCTCAATACAGGGCACTTAAACCCCCTTCCTGCCCAGACCAATTTTCAGCTTTTGGTGCTCTCACACTTTGAATGACTATTACTCAGTCATGCAACACTGTACCCAAATGAAATTTGTGTCCTTTTTTTCACACAAATAGAGCTTTCTTTTGGTGGTATGTAATCACTAATGGGTTTTTTATTTTTTGTGCTATAAATAAAAAAAGACCGTAAATTTTGTGAAAAATTGCCTTTTTCTTTGTTTTTGTCATAAAATTTAGCAAATTAGTAATTTTTCTTCATAAATTTTGGCCACAATTTATACTGCTATATATCTTTGGTAAAAATAACCCAAATTAGTGTATATTATTTGGTCTTTGTGAAAGTTATAGAGTCTACAAACTATGGTGCCAATCACTGAAAATTGAAAACATCTGATCAGGCCTTCAGTACATCAGGTGAATCTCATTTCTTGAGGTACTAACAAGTCAGAAAAGTACAAATACCCCCCAAATGACCCCTTTTTAGAAAGTAGACATTCCAAGGTATTAAGTAAGTAGCATGGTGAGTTTTTTTAAGGTGTAATTTTTTCCCACAATTCTTTGCAAAAGGAAGATTTTTTTTTTTTTTTTTTTTTTTCAAAATTTTCATATTAACTGGTTATTTCTCTCACAGAGCATATGCATACAACAAATTACACCCCAAAATACATTCTGCTACTCCTCCTGAGTATGGCGATACCACATGTGCGGGACTTTTACACAGCCTGGCCACATACAAAGGCCCAACATTGAAGTAGCACCATCAGGCGATCTACGAGCATAAATTGCACATCTCATTTCTCAACCACCTATTACACTTTTGAAGGCCCTGGAGCACCAGGACAAAGGAATTGCCCACAAAATGACCCCATTTTGGAAAGCAAACACCCCAATGTATAATCTATGAGGCATAATGAGTCTTTTGAATGGTTATTTTTTTTCCAGATGTTTTTGGAAAATGTGGAAAAAAAATAAAAACGCATTTTTTTTACACAAAGTTGTCCATTTTATAAGATATTTCCAACACATAGCAAAAATGACACCCCAAAATACATTCTGCTACTCCCCCTGAGTATGGGGATACCACATGTGTGAGACTTTTACACAGCTTGGCCACATACAGTGGCCCAACATCCAAGTAGCACCATCAGGCGTTCTAGGAGCATACATTACATAGATAATTTCCTGGCAACCTATCATTTTTGAAGGCCCTTCATATTTCTAACACATAGCATGTACATACCAAGAATTACAATCCAAAATAAATTCTATTGTGGAAAGGATTCAAAAAAAAGTATTACCTGTGCTTTTAGTAGTGTCCACAGAAGAGAGCACTGGTCCAGGCAGCAGTCAGGGATGTGCTTAGCGACAGCAATAACTATCCAGGCAGCAGGCAGGAATATTGTCTATAGTCGGCACAGCACAGTCCATAGGAATTGTCCAGGCAGAGACAGCCAGCACAGCCATAATATTGGTCCTGGTACACTGTTACCTGCAGACACACATTATTGTACCGCTCTCCAGCCCTTCATAAACATACTGCCTCTTGCTACAGCGAATTATTTGCATAGTCCAGGTAGCAGGCAGATGTGTGGTCCGTTCATGCGGCAGGCAAAGGCATGATGGCAGTAAGTCAGCAGAAGGCTGAGGGCCGCAATCGGGTAAGACCTGTGCACAGGGGCACAGGGGTAGAGGCTTCGACCCACCCAAATCTCTATGAAGCCTCCGGACTCCAGACCCTAATCCGGAAATTACAAAACCGGGAGAAAACAAAAAAATTGTTATCTCCATCCGGAAAAACTATTCTGGAGCCCCTCACATATGTGAGACCCCTGTGTACTATAGTAGCAGGGCAACAGATCAGTCCAAGTGGTAGGCAAAAGCATAGTCCATAAAACAAGCCAGGGTCAGTTAACGTGCAAGCAGTCCAAGCGGTGGGCAGAAGAGTAGTCACAAAACAGGCCAGGGTCAGTTCACGAGCAAGCAGTCCAAACGGTGGGCAGAGGCATAGTCAAAACAGGCCAGGGTCAGTTCATGTGGAAGCAGTCCAAACGGTAGGCAGAGGCATAGTCAAAAAGCAGGCCAGGGTCAGTTCACATTGAAGGCAGTGGCATGGTTATTTTGGGGAAGCATGGAAAATGATCAGCGAAAATGGGGAAAATATGGGCTAATAACTTGGGGATGTATGATACAGTTCGAAGCATTCACCAATGCAAAGGCCAGGTTGGGAGGGACACTGGGGACAATGGTAGCTTGTATCTTTTCGAAAACCTCTTCTGCTGCACACACGACATTTTTTTTGCCGTCTTCGGCCTGCTTCCGATGGTGGAATGTTGTACAGGAAGTGGCGTTCATGAAGTCGGCTAACAGCATCAGAACGAGGTAATTCTGGGAGGGGTCTTTGTGGATAGATGAGGGACGTGACTACTTCTTCTATGAATTTTAGGAAGGAGGCGGGGCTTTCTGTGGATTTTGTGTAGATTATGTAGGAATTGTAAATGGCCAAATGGATTAGATATATTGCTACCTTCTTATACCAGAATCGGGACCTCCTTATTGACAAATAGGGCTGAATCATTTGGTCATTGAAATCCACCCCCCCATGTAGAGATTATAGTCTTGGACACATGTCGGTTTTTCAATGGGACCTCGTCTTCGCTGAACTACAACTGCAGTGTCATCATGAATGGTGGACATCATGTGCACGTTCCTGTTATCCTTCCACCTCAAGGCCAGCACTTCATTACATCTCAGTGTTGCTCTTTCCCCCTTTTTCAGCCTTTTGTTCACAATGGATTGTGGGAAGCCCTTCCTATTTTTTCTTGAAGTTCCGCAGGCCAGGGTTTTTTCAATATAAAGGTGTCTGAAAAGGGGCAGGCTGGTATAAAAGTTGTCCAGGTATATATGATAGCCTTTTTTTAGAAGTGGGTAAGCCAGGTCCCATACAATTTTTCCAGTTGTGCCCATGTAGGCCGGGCACTCAGGGGGCTGGAGCTGGGAATCTCTTCCCTCATATATGCGGAATGCATATAGATATCCCGTGGCTCTCTCACACAGCTTGTAAAATTTGACTCCATATTTGGCTTTTTTGGTAGGAATATACTGTTTTATTCCTAGCCGGCCTGAAAATGGTACCAGGGACTCATTCACACATATATTCTTCTCGGGGACATAAAGTTCTGCAAATCGTTGGGAAAATGAATTTATTAGTGGGCGAATCTTGTACAGCTTATCGGAATTTGGATGATTGCGGGGAGGGCACTGGGTGTTGTCGTTAAAATGAAAGAATCTCATAATCATCTCATATCGGGACCTGGACATAGCGGCAGAATACATGGGCATATGGTGGATGGGGTGGGTGGACCAATAGGTATGTCCTTCATTTTTTTTTGTAAGCCCCATATTTAGGGTGAGGCCCAAAAACAATTTCAACTCCTCCATATTCAAATCTCTCCACTCAAACGGACGGGCATAAGATGATTGGGGGTTGCTGGCAATATACTGCTGGGCATACAAATTTGTCTGGTCCACAATGAACTGCAGCAAAGTGTCGGGCAAAAACAGGTGAAAAAAATTGATCTCTGTAAAATTTTGGGTGTTGGCCTGCATACCTGGCTGTGCTGTGAAAGGGGGAATATTTGGTGATCCCGAGTTGGAAGGCAGCCATGTTGGGTTGGCAAGACCATCTGGCATATAGGTAGCGGCCCTGGCTCTTGGGGGACATGACACTCCAGTAGTTGGGGGAGTTGAATTTCCTGTGCTGGAACTCAGGTGTGATGTGGCAGCACTGGTACTGGGCATTTGTGCGAGGGGCCTATCTCTGGTGGCAGCACTGGTACTGGGCATTTGTGCGCGGGGCCCATCTCTGGTGGCAGCACTGGTACTGGCCCTTTGTTCCTGGGGCCTATTGCTGGCGGCAGCACTGGTACTGGGCCTTTTTTCCTGGGGCCTATTTCTGGCGGCAGAGCTGGTACTGGGAATATAATCCCGGTTGCTGGCGGCTTCCTGGGTTCCAGAGTGTCGTGCCCTTTTAGCAGGGACCCATTCTTCATCCGAACCATTGCTACTCTCGATCGGCTCAAATGCCGAACTTGTTTCGGAATCAGAATGGGACTCTGATGAGAGCTCCCCGGTGCTCTCATCAGTCATAGAGAGGATCTGGAACGCCTCCTCACTTGTATATCCTCTTTTGGACATGGCTGTGTGGCGGGTAGCTGTGCGACAGGTGACAGATGGGTGGCAGGTGACAGTCACTGATGGGCTGTGCGATGGGTGGCAGGTGACGTTCACTGAGAGGTGATGGTGTGATGGGCGATGGTCACAGATAGTTGACAGGCGACGGTCACTGATGGGTGACAGGTGCACCGCTGATGGTCACTGATGGGTGACAGGGTACAGTCACTGATGGGTGACGGGTGAGAGGGCACGGTCACTGATGGGTGACAGGCCACGGACGGTGACAGGTGATAGTCACAGATTGTTGACAGGCGACGTCACTGATGGGTGACGGGTGCACCGCTGATGGTCACTGGTGGGTGACGGGTGACAGGGTACGGTCACTGGTGGGTGACGGGTGACAGGGCAGGTCACTGGTGGGTGACGGGTGACAGGGCAGGTCACTGATGGGTGACGGGTGACAGGGCAGGTCACTGATGGGTGACGGGTGACAGGGCACGGTCACTGGTGGGTGACAGGGCACCGCTGATGGTCACTAATGGCAGTCTCTATGTGACAGGTGCACTTTTTATGGGGTGACTGTTGGGTGACAGATGACAATTGGGGGGGGCGATGGGACAGAAGTGGTGTTGGTGCAGACACTACAAATACAAAGATCTGTAACTCACTGCTCCTGGCTCTTCTCTCCTCACACTGGAAACGGTGTGTGAGGAGAGAAGGGCTAGTAACAGCTAGTGACAGGTCTTTGTTTACACTTAGTGATCGGCTGTGAATGGATCACAGCCGATCACATGGTACACAGTACTGGCCAATGGCTGTAAACTATCGTCGGTGACGAGCAGTGTTCCCGGGGAACACGCCGCCACCGACGTGCACGCGCAGCGCGCTCACGATCCCGCGCATGCGCCGTGCAATGCGGGATGTACCATTAGTGATCGGCCGTGACTTCATCACGGCCGATCACGTGGTAAACAGCCATGCGCAGTGGCTGTTCACCCCTGTCGGTGACGAGCGGTGTCTCTGTGACACGCCGCCACCGACAGTACAGGGCTGCGCGCTCACGATCGCGCGCATGCCCTGTTTAAATGGCGGACGTCATATGACGTCCGCTCAGAACAATAGGCTTACCGTCCGGCCGTCATATGACGGTGGGCGGTAGGCTAGCGGTTAAACGCTAAAAAAACCCAATGTATTTATCTGTACCTTAAGACCTATGCGCTAACTCCCCTTTCAGGTGGACAAAGCCTAAACCTTTTGGAACTTTTTCCACCTGAATGAAAATAAAACAAAGAAAAAAACTACAACTCCAGCGGCTAGAATGGCTTCCTACCAACTCTTGTCTTAAACAAAATGTATTTAGCTGCTAATTGAGGACACAATGACCCCCCTTTCAGGTGGACTAAACCTAACAATTTTTCCACCTGAACAAAACTAAAATAAATGAATAAACAAATAACAAAAATTAAAATAAAAAAAAAAAAAATAAAAATTTAAAAACCTTTTTTTTTTTTAATAAGATTTTTTTAAAAATTAAAAATAAGAGGAGAAAAAAAACATAATAATCATAACATAATTTAAAAAAAAAATAACACTCCAGAGGCTTATCCTTCAAAATACTAAAAATATATCAAGGTCCTCTATAATATTCCAGACATGAAGGGCAAATCTCTGAAACTCATATCTAAACCTTCTTCATAGCAAAGAAACATTAACCAGAAAATTCTTACCATCCATGCAGCTCACGAAGGGCTGCTAAAATTGTTTCCCCCAGTGCTATATTTGAATGAACATGCGGCTACCTCCATTTTGAGTTTATACAACTGTTCTACATAGTGATGCCTTTCCTGTCTTAATTGACTATTTTCGGTTTGTAGTCTCAGGATTTGGGTCTTAAAAGGGAAACGGGTTTGATTACTATGGCCTCTATGCCTTGGATTGCTACCCCACCTTGCAGAATAAACTTCATAACGCCTTGGTGTAGTTTTCGGGTAGTGAGATTTCCTTTGCATATCATAATTTGCCACCAAACAATACCTAGCTATGTGACCCCCTTTTTACAAACAAAGCATTTGAGAGCTGGTCTCCCTGCATATGGAAGGTCTCCCTTCTCTGAGCATATGGCGGTGGAGACTCACATTGCTCCATAACATTATTATGATTGGAATCAACAGACTTTACACTTTCATTGTCTGAGTATTCACTAGCAATGGACTCATCAGAAGTCTCCACTATCAATGTGTTACTATTCTTGAAAAGATCAGGCTCGCTTTCCATTTCAACTCCTGAATCAATTTCAAGCGCAGTTACCACACTTTTTAAAAAATATTCCTCATTCAGATCTCCAACATTGATTCCCACCATAGCAACATCACTTGCAGTAACACTAGCATTTGGCTTTTCTACATGTTGTTCCAAAGCCTCTATCTTTACTGAGCACTGAGCATGTGCGGAGGAGAACTCCATAGCAGACTGGGCTTCATGTAATTCCTGCCTAAGCAGTATTATAATACGCTCCTTCTCAGCCTCTCTCTGATCCAAAGAATCAATGCAACTTTCTCTTTGTTTGCACGTTTCCCCTAATTCATTCATTTTCTGATCCAATACGCATTTCTCACTCACCAATTGTTCAATGTGATCACAAACATTTGCATCTGCCTTTGCAACCATTGTTAATATATTCTTAGTTACACTTTGTACCTGCTCCAATAATTGCTTTCTCTCAGTATACCATTGGCCTTCTTTCGCTATAGCAATGTCTTTCATTTTCAATAACATGCATACAACATTGGCCATTCTCGCTTTCCTGCCTTTTTTCTAAGGCTTTTTATGCTTTATCATTATGAATATTATATTGTCTCAATAACTCTTTAAAATTGGTGCGTTAAAGTGTTTTCTGCCACAGTGTTAAAATTAACACAGGCATGTCTCTTAAGAAAATCTTCAATGACCTCCATTGATGTGCTAATTCGTCTACACTGAAGGTTGCTTTATACACAGCAGCTGCTTAAACAATGCACGCAAACACACAGATAAAAAGCTGTTTAAAAGCTAACTTTTACTTGTAGTACTACACCACACAAGGCAGAGCACACTCTTTATGCTCTACTATTACCGCTGACTTTAGCCCTATTATCTCAGAACACAGAGATCTCAGAACTTTAGCCCTATTATCTTGAACTTCTATTGGAACAGAGAGCCATTTTACTCATAATAATAATATTTTTTTCTGAAATATTATAAAATCTATATTCCTCCCACCTTCTCCTCAAAGATATCTGGTCTCTCCTGTCAATCTGCAGAGTACATCAGATAACCAAGGGTGATCAGCCCCTCACTCGCTGACACATTTGACCAGCTACACAGGCCTAAAACAATTTGCACTAGCAATACAATAAACGTTAACACATACACATATCCCAACTAAAATTCTCACCAGATTTTGCGCGTCCATTCACTGATGAAATATTTCATAGAGCTTTCAGGACCACTCACGCAGGGCTTCAGAATTCACACACCAGCGCAAATCTTGTCCATAATTGAGAAGGCTTTCAGTTCTGGGTGTAGTTGAGAACTCAAGACAAAAATACATTAGGGTTTTTGGTTCTGTGCAGAAATTCCACACGCCTTCTGGGGTGCCAATTGAAATAACTGCAATTGAAATAAATTGCTAAAATAAATATTATCCGAGGATGGTTACGGATTCCCTCTATTTATTCTATATATGTATGAATTTGTCTATTCCTATAGTTAGTTAGTCTATTAAAAGTCTGATAATTTTACTGTTGATAGTGCGATAATATAAGGTTAGCTATGAAAACAAACACAATGCTTAATAAAACGTTATTTATTTCCCAAGAAAATAGGAAAATGCTAACATGAAAACACTATAGAGCATAACAAAAGAACATCAAAGGTACTTTTCGCAAGGCTGTCCCCTAGACATGGTTTTATCAGCTGGGCATGGTAACAGAGAGAGCTCTCGGTCTCGGTCAGCCCTTTTAAAACTTCAATCATACACCCTCCAGACCCAACCCCATTGCCAGCCCATCCAGACTTTTGACGAATCAAAGTATTTACTGGGCAGTCCTCCTCAATAAATTATATTACTGTCTGTCCTGCTGTATTGGCCTCTAGGGGCAGCATTGTCCATGTATCATGTCTATGTACCCTGGGTCATCTTCAGTGCCTGATCCTTTGATCTTTGTAACCCACCTTCATCAATCATCCTGGCAGCAATGGCCCTCTTTGAAGCTTGCTTGCAGAGTGTTATCACACCAGTCAGTCAGGAGCCAAGCTTTTGTTCAGCCTTGATAGAGGGCCTGACTTCTTCATTCAGATGAAGATTCTGATGCAACAAAGCTTTGATGTGCAACTTGTTACATTCCAGACAGCCCCCAAGAATGCGAAGGCTTGGTATAGCCATAGTTCATATTTCAAACACCTTGTATTATGAAATAAAACATGTTGCCTTCCAACACCCACGTAATTTTTTTTTTTAATTTTGGTGCGGGGTTCCCCTTAATATTCATACCAGATCCGAAAGGGTCTGGTAATGGACTGGGGGGGTAGACCCATGCGTTTTTTTCAATGATTTTTATCTATATTGCAGGGACCCGACAATTCATTACAGCCGCGAGCAGTTTTAAATTACATTTTTTTCCTTTAGAAATGTCCTTTTGCTGTGGTACTGTTCTAAACACGGGAAAGGTGTGCTAATTTAAAGGCATACTAAGGACACCCCCCAGGCACAATATTTAAAGGAACATTTCATTTTTATTGTTTCACTTTAAGCATTATTAAAATCACTGCTCCTGAAAAAACTTCTTTTTAAAACTTTTTGGGGGGCAGGACCCGGGTCGCCAAACACTTTTTATGGCAATAACATGCATATAAGTCTTTAAAATTATCACTTTTGATTTTTCATGTTCGTGTCCCATATACTTTAACGGTGTTCGCACTAATTTTTTGCCTGTTTGCAAGTAGGCTCATCCCTACTGTTAAACAGGGGCAGAAAAATTGGGCCTTGGGTGGTGGTGCCACAACATGTTAACCCCTCACAGTTACTCTTTTTGGAACGGGCCGTGCTGTTAAATATTATATCAAAAATTGTTATTACATGCACCTGTTAAACAGGGGCAGAAAAATTAGGCCTTGGGTGGTGGTGTTGTCCTAAACCAAAATTATTGTTGGAAGCTAGCATCATCAAGATTCAGGAGGAATAGGATAGGCAGCATAGGCATGATCGTCCATATTTTTGCATGTCAATCTCAGATCGAACCTGAAGGGTTTACTAAAGTCACAAAAATTCTCACAGGATAGAATAAAAATTCTGATAAGATGTCATGTCCCTCCAGCAATGCCAGAGGCGGGGTGGAGATGGAGACAGGGCGGAGGCGGAGACAGAGTGGCATCTGAGGCTCAGACAAAGCTGAGGCAGGGGTGGAGACAGAGCGGAGGTGGGAGTGGAGGTGGAGACAGTGCGGCAGTGGAGGTGGAGACAGAGCAGCGGTGGAGGCGAAGACAGGGCGGAGGCGGAGACAGAGCGGCATCGGAAGCTGAGACAAAGCTGAGGCAGGTTTGGAGACAGAGCAGAGGCGGGGGTGGAGGCGGAGACAGCGCGGAGGGGGAGATGTTCACTCTCATGGAGACTGACCGGCTACGCATGCGCTAATATAATGCTGCGCAGCTCGCGGGACTAAGGGGGGTGTTTTCCCTTGTTGCCTGGGATACCTGGCAGAGAGAGAAAAACTAAGCGGTGAGAAAAAGAGGTAGCGGCTGGAGGCTGCTGTGTGGGCCACATGACAAGGCCTGGCGGGCCGGATTGGGCCTGCTGGCCTTGTGTTTGCCACCTGTGGTCTAAGGTATTGTTTTTCACTTGCTTTGTCTTCAAAACAGCATCAATTCTTCTAGGTACACTTGCACAAAGTTTTTGAGGGAACCTGGCAGGTAGGTTGTTCAAAACATCTTGGAGAACTAACCACAGACCTTCTGTGGATGTAGGTCACCTCAAATCCTTCTGTCTCTTCAAGTAATCCTAAAGAGAGTCAATAATGTTGAGATCAGGGCTCTCTGGGGTCCAAACCATCACTTCCAAGGCTCCTTGTTCTACTTAACACTGAAGATAGTTCATAATGACATTGGCTGTATGTTTGGGGTCATTTTCTTGCTGCAGAATACATTTTGGGCCAAGTATCTGCCTGTATTTTTCAGCATTGAGGACACCATTGATCCTCGCCTATGGGACTCTGTTAAATATTCGGCCGGCCTAGTATCTCCCCACCTACCACTACTGCGCCTTACTTGCTGCCCGTTATTCCCCCCAGCAGTGAAAACCCTAAACAATTCTCGTGGTGGGCGGATAATGGATTCACAGATGTCCATTCTCTTTTCACCCCCATGGGAATACTCACATTTGAAATGCTTAGATCTTCCCATGATCTACCCCTTCGGGAACACTATAGCTACCTTCAAATCAAACATTTCCTTCAACAACTCATACGGGCTAAACCTACCCCATACACCTTGACTCCCTTTGAAAGGAAATGCAGGGCTACTCCTCACTCCCTGGGGTAATATCCCTACTTTACTCCTCCATCATCTCCATTAGGAAACCCCCAGTGAATTTATATCATCTCCAATGAGAGAAAAACCTGGGTAAACAGCTGGACCCAGAGGACTGGCAGATCGTGACGATATCCCTTACAAAGAGCTCTAGGAATGTTCTTACTCTAGAAAATGCATACAAGGTGTTCTATAGATGGTATTACACGCCTGCTAGGCTAGCTCGTTTTATCCCCTCCTACTCTCCTCATTGTTTCCGGGGTTGCTCACTGGAAGGTAGCATGGCCCATATCTGGTGGACATGTCCAAAAGTATGTAGACTTTGGGTCAGGGTCTATATCCTTTTACGCAATATGCTCCACTCCAACCTGAAGAGAGACCCCCTATGAAGCTCTTCTATGTAAACCTATCCTTGAACTTCTCTGCCCGGAACGTCAATTAGTCCTACACCATTTTAATGCAATTAAGTTGACCATCGTGCGGTCTTGGAAAACCCCAGAACTTAGCTTTGAAGCAGCGAAAAACCAAATGAACGACATAATGATTAATGAGAAACTAACGTCCCTGGCTTCTGACACGCACAGCAAATTTCTTAGAGTCTGGCAACCATGGATATCATAGAACCAACCCTCCAGGTTCAATAACCTGCTTTTATCAATCTAAAGGCCTCACCCCCCCCCCTTTTTTTTCCACCCTCTTCTTCCTCCCTCTTTTTCTTTTTTTTATATTCCCCTCCTATTCTCTGCTGTAAACTCATTCTCTTCTTTTTCGTCTTTTGTGTATTCTCCTCTGTGACTCTTGTTATTAAGGAGTCGATTCACTAATGATGATTATAGTGATACGGGACAAACAAAATCAACAGACTGGACTACCTTCTTATTTTTTTCTTTAATTCATAATCAACTTGCAGTTGATATAAAAATGTATGCACCCTCTTATGTTGTTTTTTCCTCCTTTATTATTTACTTTACATATGCACCCAACTTACAACATATTTTGGGACGTTGACTGAACTTTACTATGAAACATCGCAATTGTTTTTTTTTTTTTCTTTCTATATCTTTTTATTTGTTTATATTTTTGTTTGAATGATTATTGTACCACTAATATAGCATCCTCCAGTTGGGATCCTCCTTCTCATCTTATGTTCAATGTAACCATCACATTGTTACATATGTTTGTTGTATTCATTTTTCCTATCAATAAAACCTTTGTAAAAGAGGACACCATTGATCCTGACCAAATCTTCAACTCCATTTGCAGTAGTGCAGCCCCAAATCTGCAAGGAACCTCCACCATGCTTCACTGTTGCCTCATTATTGTACTGCTATCCTGCCCTACAGCAAACAAACTGCCTCCTGCTACAGCCAAATATTTCAAATTTTTACTTAATAGTCCAGAGCACCTACTGCCATTTTTGGACAGCCCAGGTCTTTGTTTTTGCACATAGTTAAGTCGCCTAGCCTTGTTTCCACATTGAAGGTATGGCATTTTGGCCACAATACTTCCATGAAGTACTGCCCAGACTTCTCCAAACAGTAGATGGGTGTAGCTGTATGCCACTGGCTTCTGCCAGCTCTGTGCAGATGATACTGCTGGACATCTTTCGATGTAGAATAGAAGTAAGCATGCGTTTTTCATTTGGTGCACTAAGTTTCCTTGGCCAACCACTGTGTCTACAATGCTTGCCCAGATAGAGAGAGCCAAACACCTCAGAGCTATCCAGATGTGGTCAGCTACTGTCCAATGGCTCTCAATAGGGCTGAAGCCCTGGGCAAGGTTTTGCAGAACTCAGTAGGAACAGCTGCAGACTCTTTTTAAGGTCTTCTAATGCATGTACTAGTGACACCCAGGGGAATGAGTTTGCCATCTGGGAGTGTGCCCGGCTGGGCAGAGCAATAGAACAGGACATTGGGAGAGGTTGGTATACTAATTAGTGCACATTGATTCTACTTGGTGATGGAAGCTGAATGCTGTGGATTTAGTATACACGGGGAAGTGATCCCAACTCTGTGGTGCTCCCAAGGATGGAAGGAACCAAAGGAAGATGGCTTACAAGTTATGTACTGGCTTTCTGCACCTGAATGAGAATGTCTAATCCTGTGTATGGTGTTCCGCACCAAAGAATTCTGCTAGTATGTCAATGTGATGTCAGATGTAAAGGAAGTTTTCCCAAAGGTACAGTAAAGTGCGGAAAATGCATTTTTTGTGTGGACATTCCTTTATTCCTAAATATTAGAGCCTATGGCCATGTATGTCGTTAGTGGGCCTACGGCCAAGAGTGCAACTTATTATGGCAGAGGGTTCCATCACCAGTAGGTAGGTAGCTGTCCTGTTCAAGAAGAAGTCAAGCAAGAAATTACACAGTTTGGCACCAACATTCAGCCTATTACAGGCCCTCTTACATACATAAGAGTTTAACTTTTAAGGATACTTGTCTTTCCAATTGACTCCAGTATACAGTATGTATATTCTATGTCTTCCAAATTTGTGTATAAGGAGTAATAGACTCATGTAAGTAATGTTTGTTGCCTTCTCTACAACTTAACTCATTTGAGCCAAATCTTTTCATAAGAACCGTCACATGATTTTAATACTGCCATAGCGTACAGGAACTTCAAATACAAAAGTGCATGAGACAAACATTTATTTTGGGCACACAAGTTCCTCCCCATAACAACAGTATATTAGGTGGAAATCAACATATAGCATGGGTTTCATTTTTTAAGCACGTGTCTCACTAAGATATAACTTTTAGCGTGGACATAACTTACAAAAAAGAAGAAATCTAGTTTTTGCAATGGGCGTGGCTAGGTTGTACAGAATACAGGGTGTGGCTTAAAGGGGAATGATTAAATAAAGTCTGTGGCTATTAATAGTATACATTAATTAGTACACAGATCACAGTCCTTGTACCCACAATATACCCCTAAATACTGCACTATGAGTGGGACTCTCACAGACACACATTACATACCTAAAGAACAATTTAAAATAAAACAGAAGCAGAAGACATCTGGACCAGATGGCATACACCCACAACTCATAAAAGAACAAAGCTCTGTCATGAGGACATTTTAATGACTGGAATAGTACCACTGAATTAAGGCCAATGTGGTGCCTATATTTAAAAATAGGTCAAAGTCTTTACCAAGAAACAACAGACTTGTAGTTTAACTTCTATAGTTGGGAAGATACTGGAGAGGTTAATAAAAGACCACATATATGATTTTTTGTTAAAAAAATATTTTAAGCAATAGACAGCATGGGTTTATGAAAGACAGAAGTACAAGCTTGGAAAAATCCATTTGTAAATGGAAAGAAAACTGGCTAAAAGACCATATTCAGAAGTAGTGGTTAATGAGTCATACACTGAATGGTGTAAGGTTATCAGTGGTTTACCCCAAGGTTCAGTGTTGGGATCCTTACTTATATTTATAAATGATATAGAATCTGCGATAAAAAGTACCATTTCAGTCTTTCCAGGTGGCACCAAGCTATTCAGTGGAATAACGTCTTTACAGGATGTCTCCAACTTACAAGCCAACCTCAATGCATTGTTTAATTGGAAAACTACGTGGTCACAGAGGTTTAATGTCGATAAATGTAAAGTTATGCACTTGGGGCTAAGAATTTATACATTTATTATTCTTCAGGTGTTTGTCACTTGCACTCATATATGTGTTATTTCTTTAATTCAAGATGGAGGGTGTCTGTCCTGAGGCCTACCCTGAAGTCTAGGGTGAGAATGTGTGGCCATCAGGTTCCTTCCTCCCTGAATTGGCGGTCTCTATTTGGGAAAGCCCCTTACCTAGTAGTGGTTGTGTCACGTACCTGATTTTTGAGCCAGAAGTACAGAGAAGGACCTCCCTTACAGCTCCCACTCCTGTTCCTCTGGAATGGAGACAGAAGGCCAGGAGTGAGGAGTGGTATGGGTGCCTGGCAGGATCGACAGTCACCGGAAGTTCAGGAGTGGTGGCACCCTCTGGATCCAGAAGCTGAAGAGGAAACTGGAATGCAGAGAGGACCTGGAACCACAGCAGGTAAGGAAGCAGGTAAGTAAGCAGGACTGGAACCAGGAACAAAGCAGCAGGTAGTAGCCTGGAACGCTGGACTGGAACCAGGAGCGAGCAGCAGGTAGTAGCCTGGAACGCTGGGCTGGAACCAGGAACAAGCAGCAGGTAGTAGCCTGGAACGCTGGACTGGAACCAGGAACAAGGCAGCAGGTAGTAGACTGGAACGCTGGACTGGAACCAGGAACAAGGCAGCAGGCAGTAGACTGGAACGCTGGACTGGAACCAGGAACAAGGCAGCAGGTAGTAGACTGGAACGCTGGACTGGAACCAGGAACAAGGCAGCAGGTAGTAGACTGGAACGCTGGACTGGAACCAGGAACAAGGCAGCAGGCAGTAGACTGGAACGCTGGACTGGAACCAGGAACAAGGCAGCAGGTAGTAGACTGGAACGCTGGACTGGAACCAGGAACAAGGCAGCAGGTAGTAGACTGGATACAGGTATCAGACTGAGGGATGGTCAAACAAGCCGGAGGTCGGTATCGGTCGATCAGCAGAGGTACCAGGGACAACACAGAGGGATGGTCAGGCAAGCCAAGAGGGTCTGGTGCAGGCGGATAGCAGGATGGTCTAACAGGAAGCCGGGTCAGATAGCAGAGTACACAGGTCAGATCAGGTTAAGGCACACGGAATGCTGTAGAGCAGACAGCGGGGATAGAGTGTGACAGGCCGGTTTAAATAGCCCGCCTGGCACTAGCGGGAGTGCGCGCGCGCGTGCCCGTGCGTGACAGCACCCGTGAACGCGCGCGCATGCGCAGTGGAACCCGCGCCCGTGTCACCCTGCGTCTAGATCGCTGAGTACTGGCAGGATCTTCATGACAGGTTGACTTCAGCTGTCCATAAGGAGAGGGGTTTGCCAGGCCTTTTGGCTAGCTGGACCACGAGTGTGCCTTACCCCTGTCAGGAGCTGTGCAAACACTTTTTATGGCAATAACATGCATACAAGCTTTTAAAATGAGCACTTTTGATTTTTCATGTTCGTGTCCCATAGACTAACAGTTTTTGCATTTTCGCACAAGGTTTTTGCCTGTTCGCAAGTTCTGGTGTGAACCGAACCAGGGGTTGTTCGGCTCATCCCTACTGTTAAACAGGGGAAGAAAAATTGGGACTTGGGTGGTGGTGGTGCCCTAAACCAAAAATATTGTTGGAAGCTAGCATCATCAAGATTCAGGAGGAATAGGATAGGCAGCATAGGCAGTCTTCAAGGGATAGCAGATCCATAGCACATTCAATCAGTTACATCAGCCTCAGGTGCTTGATAGCTGCTGATCCAGGATTGATTCATTTTTATAAATGTGAGCCTATCAACGGAGTCTGTGGACAAGCACACTCTCTGATCCATTACAAACTCTCCAGCAGCACTGAATGTGCGTTCAGAAAGCACGCTGGATGCAGGTCAGGCCAGTAGCCTCATTGCATATTGAGCAAATTCTGTCCAGTGATCCATCCTCCAGACCCAGTAACCCAGTGGGTGCTCTGTTGGAAAGGTCTCAAAGTCTGCTCTTGCCCCTAGATTTTCCTGCACCATATAATGCAGACACTGCCGATGGTTGCTTGAAACTATAAGCCCTGGGTGCCGAGGACTAAAAAATTGTTTAAAGGCATCAGTCAGCCGACCACCTTCTCCGGCGCTCTTCCTCTGACCGAACAAAGCCTCAGAAACATGTTGTCCAGCACCAGGAAATGGTAACCTCCCAGGCTTCTGAAGATGCATTACACAAACTTTTCTTCAAGGCCTCCTGAAGAGGTTTCATCCTCTGCACCCTCTGCGAAGGCAGAATGAGTTCTGCAACTTTACCCTTGTAACGTTGTTAAAGAAGGGTAGCCAGCCAGTAATGATCCCTCTCCTTGATACCACATATACTAGAGTCCTTTTGCAGGCTTTGCAGAATCAGGGAGGCCATGCAGCATAAGTTTGCAGAGGCATTCGATTCTGAGTCCTCTGGGTCACATTATCCGTAACTACCTCCTCTCAGCCACGTATAACTCCTTGGGTTCTGGGGACTAAAAAACATCCCTTGAAGACTGCTGCGTGTTATCCTCTACATCCATGTTGAAGCAATCCTCCTCCTCTCCTTCCTGCGTGTTTGGTGGCCCCGCAGGAATGCTATCTGGATAAAGGGGGCCTTCAGAGGTAAGGCCCCCTTTATCCCGCTGTTGTGCCTCAAGTGCCCTGTCCATTATTCCATGAAGCGTGTGCTCCAGCAGGAAGACTAAAGGGACAGTGTCACTGATGCATGCATTGTTGCTGCTCACCATCCTTGTGGCCTCCTCAAATGGTGACAAGACAGTGTATACATCCTTGATCAGTAGCCACTGGCGTGGAAAAAAGAAGCCAAGCTTCTCTGACCCTGTCCTGGTGCCATACTCGCACAGGTACTCATTGATGGCCCTCTTCTGTGTGTGCAACTGCTGCAGCATTGTATGACCAGCAGAAATGACCACAGACTTTTCTGGCCTGCCTCAGCAGATCTTGTAAGCCTGGGTACCTGGTCAAGAAACGCTGCACCACCAAATTCAGGACGTGTGCCAAACATGGAACATGAGTCAAGTGTCCCTGTCAGAGGGCGGAGAGAAGGTTGGTGCCATTGTCGCATACAACCATTCTTGGCTGAAGCTGGCATGGCATCAACCACCTCTGAGCCTGCCCCTGCAGAGCTGACAGAATCTCTGCCCCAGTGTGGCTCCTGTCCCCTAGGCAGACCAACTCAAGAACCGCATGGCATCTTTTAGCCTCACTGCTTGCGTAGCCCCTTGAGCTCTTAGGGAGCACTGCTGGTTCAGAGGACAATTCTGCAGAAGAGGCCATAGAGGAAAAAGAAGAGGAGGGAAGCATACAGATGTTGTGGCAGAATTAGCACCAACTTTGTGGCAGAACAAGCTCCAACACTGAACCCTGTCCTGCTTCCTTCCCAGATGCCAGCAGAGTTACCCAGTGCGCCGTGAAGGAAAGATAATGTCCCTGCCCATGCCTGCTGGACCATGAGTCAGCGGTAATATGAACCTTACTGCTGACCGCCCTGTCCAACGAGGCGAAAACATTGCCTTCCTAATGCCGGTAGAGAGCCGGAATGGCCTCATGTGAAAAGAAATGCCATTTTGGAACCTGCCACTGTGGTACAGCACATTCAACAAATTTACGAAAGGGGGCAGAGTCTACTAGCTGAAAAGGCAGCAGTTGCAGTGCTAGCAATTTGGCCAAGCTAACATTTAGACTCTGAGCATGTGGATGGCTGGGACCAAATTTTCTTTTTATGGTTCAGTAACTGGGGAAGGGGAATTTGCCTGCTGAAATCAATTGGTGGTGTACTGCTAGCAGATTGGCTGCAGGTACTTGTGAAACCTATTGCCATACCTTCATTTCTCAGTGCAGGTTTTTGAGAGGACTGTAGGTATAGTAAGGCTGGAGATCCCAGATGAGGAGCAAGGTGAAGTCTGCCTTTTTCTATGATGTGGGTCTTTCAAGTGCTGTTGCCAATGGACTGCATGGCAGGTCGTCATATGTCTGGTCAAGCATGTGGTGCCCAAGCGGCTGCTGTTCTGGCCACGTTTGATCCGCTTCAGACATAGGTTGCAAACAGGTGCGATCTGCTGCACACGTGCCGAAAAAGGCCCACACCAAGGAACTTTTACAAGTCAGTGGGGAGTCACCCGCGGAGCTCTGCGGTGTGATGCAATAGGGTGGCTGCCCTTAAGCTGCCCCCTGGAGGACATCCTGCCTCATTGGAGTTGTACCTCCTCCTCGTCACTGGAGCAAAATTGGCAGTATGCTGCAGCTTGGGGTACATGACTGCCAGTTTCTTGTCCTTCTGTGGCACCCCCTCTCTCTAGGCTCACGTCACTCCCTTCCTCAACCTGGGAACCAACATCGGAGCCTTCAAATCGCTGCGCATCCTCCAGCATCATGTAACCGACACTGTGGTCGAATAATTCTGGGGACTCCTCCGTGCATGATGGTGGGGCTATGGAAGGAGTGACTGTGGACAAGGGATCGGTGGAATAGGCCGCTTTGGCAGCTGCGTTGGAAGGCAAACTACTCTGACAGAGGATGGCTTCGTTATCCACTCCACCAACTCTTCTGCATGTTATGGCTCAATAACATTGCCAGCAGCAGAAACAAAGGACAAGCGTGCCCCACGGCCACCTGCAGAGGATGTACCATGTCCACAACCACCACTGTTGACTTTAGACACAGAGGCTGCTTGCCCTCTTTATGTGGCCTGTGAGCGTCCGCCTCTCCTTGGTGGCCTTCTGGATATGATGGGGTTTTTTTTTGCAACACCACACTTCACTGTATATAGTAGTATATTATATATATATATATATATATATATATATATATATATATATATATTACATATATACACACACACTAGACTGTATATATGTATATATATATATTAATACACCACCTGAAGTGTATTAGAAACTGTACACACTGTATTATATACTGTATACACCGCTCGCACTGTATTAAAAACTGTATAATGGCTGCACTGTATTATATACTGTGCAAACCACCAGTAGAGTATTTAAAAATACACACCCTGTATTATATACTGTGTACACCGCCTGAAGTGTATTAGAAACTATACACCATCAAATACACTGAATGCAGAGTATATATATATATATATATATATATATATATATATATATATATATATATATATATACCGTATTTATTGGCGTATAACACGCACTTTTTTCCCCTTAAAATCAGGGGAAAATTGCGGGTGCGTGTTATACGCCGATCCCCCGCTGACTGAGCGGAGCGATCGCCGACCGCGATTTGAAAATGGCGCCGCCGGCGCCGAAATACACAGAGCCGGTCCTCGGCTCTTCTCGGCCACTTTCGGCTTCACTCGAGCGCCGCCCGAACCTAGCCGAGTGTACTCGGCTAGGTTCGGCTAGCTCCGCTCACAGTCACGCCCATCCCGGGCGGGACTACGAGTGGAGCCGAAAGTGGCCGAAAGCGAACGAGAGCCGCCGAGAACCGGCTCTGTGTATTGCGGCACCATTTTCAAACTGCAATGACAATGAAAAGTCACTGCAGTTTAACTGCAGCCTGAGCAAGGCTGCAAATGGACACAGAAAGCTGCAGATCAGCACTGACAAAGCTGCATGGCTGCAAATGGACACTGATAAGGCTGCAAATGACACCAAGGCTGCTGACTGCAAGGCTGCTGACTGCAAGGCTGCAAATGACACCAAGGCTGCTGACTGCAAGGCTGCAAATGACTGCAAGGCTGCAAATGACACCAAGGCTGCTGCCTGCAAGGCTGCAAATGACACTGGATAAGCATGCAGATGGACGCTGTGCAAGGCTGCATTGATGGGCATTTAAACGTAAGTTTTTTTCCTTAAAACATTTTTTTCCTTATAATTCCCTCCTAAACTTGGGGTGCGTGTTATACGCCGGCCCGTGTTATACGCTGATAAATACGGTATATATATATTGTGACAGCAGGCAGGTAAAATCACCTGGTTGCATCCAGGATGGAAAATATGTATGCCCTAGATTCAGGCTTTATGCTGACTTATACCACTAGGGGGAGTGCTGGGAGTCCTGCAGGGGAAGAGTTAATGAGCCCAGCTGAAGTAAGTGGGCTCATTAAGACCTATAGAAAACACCCCAGCAGGCTTAGGGAGATGCTCCATCCTGGAACCAGTTCTGTGATTGTGTAGACTGGGGAGTGTGGTATCTGAGCTTTGCGGTGAGTTAACGCCTGTGTGGCAAAACTTCTCAAAGAGAGATAGGGTCTGGGGCAGCACAAGGCTGCACCCAGTTGTTAGTTAGGGACACTACGTGTGTAGTAAGCGGTCAAGCTGACCAGGATTTCTTTTCATGTTTCTTTTTGTTTTTCTGTTATTTTTCAATGCATCTAGTCTGAATAAACCGCACCTTTGTTTTTGTTTCACCTACCAAGCTGTCTGCTGTGCCTGATTTTGTGTGGTGAACCCATCCAGGGGGTCACACACACCCGCTGCCGAGCTAACCCCTCACAGTTGGTGGAGAAGCAGGGGCAGGTTTTTTTAAAGGCCAGCATGGAGGAGATACTGAGACAGCTGGCTCTAGCAAATGCAAATCAGCAGCAGACAAATGCAGGTTTGCAAAAGAGCCTTGCAGCTCAACAACAAAGCCAGCAGCAGATAAATGCAACTTTGCAGCAGAGTCTGGAAGCTCAGCAGAAAGCTCAACTGCAGAGTCTGGACGCTCAGCAACAAGCCCAGCAGCAATCTGAGGCCCGCTTCATAGAGCTGTTACAAAAGCAAGAGCAGAGACTCCAACAACAAATCGAGACATTAATGCAGCAACGGCCGCAGACCAGTGAGGCAAGTGGTTCCACTAATACTGCATCCTTTGGTGTGAGCCGTTTACTGACAAAAATGACTGGAGAGGATGATCCGGAGGTGTTTTTGACCACATTTGAAAGGACTGCTGAAAGGGAAAAGTGGCCTAAGGAGCAGTGGGCTGGACTTGTGGCCCCTCTGTTAACAGGGGAATCGCAGAAAGCCTATTATGACCTAGAGCCGGACCAAGCAAAAGACTATGTGGTGCTAAAAACAGAAATATTGGCACGGCTGGGTGTCACCCTGGCCGTCCGGGCTCAGCGTGTACATAACTGGACTTTCCGGCTTGGAAAACCCCCCAGGTCTCAAATGTATGATCTCATTCACCTGAGCAGGAGGTGGCTGCAGCCAGAGACTTTGACCGCACCAAACATTGTGGAACGTGTTGTTATGGATCGTTTCCTGAGAGCTCTTCCTACTGCCATCCAAAAGTGGGTAAGCCATGGAGACCCAGAAACTGCAGATAAGCTTGTGGATCTGGTTGAGAGGTACTTGGCTACAGAGAACCTGACCACCTCTTCCAGGGACTCACGGACTTTCCACCCTAAGACCAGACCATCCCCAGTGGCGGGTAAGATGACTCCAAGGGGTGAGGGTGGAGAGAGTGAGAAGGTGGGGGTTCAACCTAATGTCTGGCGGGAGCAGCCCGGGAAGCCCAGGCCGCAAGAGGCAGCGAAAAAGATTATTTGCTACCGCTGCCGGCAAGAGGGACATATTTCAGCTAATTGCCCAGTTGTGGATGAACCTATGCAATGTGACTTTATAAGGGACAGACGTCAGTCGATGTTTGCGACAGTCGCTTGTACTGCCATTCGGGGACCTGAGAAACATTTATGTAAAATGTGTATTAATGGTAGAAATGTGGATGTGTTGCTGGATTCAGGTAGCCTGGTGACATTGATAAAGGCTGAATTAGTTACTACAGTGGTCTCTGGGAATAACAAGGTGGCTGTTATTTGTGTGCATGGGGACACCCGAGAGTATCCTGTAACTTCAGTGTTTTTTGAGACCCACAAAGGTAACCTCTCTCATCAGGTGGGGTTAGTGTCTCACTTACCACATGATGCCATTGTGGGAAGGGATTTTCCAATGTTCTGGGAACTCTGGGATTGTCCTGAGCCCCCCACTGGTGCCCCTATAGACCAGAAAGATGATGACCAGAATTCCTCTGAGAGTGGTGAGGACTCTCCAGAATTTCCCTTGTCGGTATTGGCAGGGGAAACTCGAGAAAATGGGGAGGAGCCAACATCCTCAGATGAAAACATGCCGTCTGTGGAATTTTCAGATCTTGAGGTTCACAGGGAAAATTTTGCCACAGAACAGTTAAAAGACCCCACCCTAATAAAGGCACGGGAAAATGTGGTGAAAATAGATGGCGAGTTAGTGAACCCAGAAAAAACTTGCACTTACCCGTACTTCACTGTGGAAAGGGACCTACTGTATCGAGTGGCTCAAAGGGCAGAAGAAACCGTTGAGCAACTTGTGGTGCCCAAACCTTACAGGAAGTTGGTGTTGGAATTGGCCCATGGGCACATTCTTGGAGGTCATCTGGGGACAGAGAAAACCAGAGAGAGAGTATTGCAGAGATTCTATTGGCCTGGGGTCATGAAGGAAACAGAAAATTATTGTTCCTCCTGCCCTGTGTGTCAGAAGTCGGCACCTATGCCACATTTCCGTAACCCGCTGGTACCTCTTCCTATCATTGAGATCCCCTTTGAGAGGATCGCAATGGATTTGGTAGGTCCGATAATGAAGTCCGCTAGGGGGCATCAGTACATTTTGGTTATAATGGACTATGCCACCCGTTATCCGGAAGCGATTCCTCTTCGAAATACCTCGGCCAAAACCATAGCCAAAGAACTATCACTTGTTTTTAGCCGTGTGGGTATTTGTAAGGAACTGCTTACGGACCAAGGTACACCTTTTATGTCCCGAGTTATGAAAGAACTATGCAAGTTGTTCAAAGTGACACAATTACGTACGTCTGTGTATCACCCCCAAACAGATGGGTTGGTTGAAAGATTCAACAAAACCCTAAAACAAATGTTAAAGAAGGTGGTGGATAGAGATGGAAAGAATTGGGACTGTCTAATACCCTATTTGATGTTTGCCATTAGGGAGGTACCCCAATCCTCTACGGGTTTCTCACCCTTCGAGTTACTCTATGGGAGACACCCAAGAGGACTGCTGGATATCGCCAAGGAAACTTGGGAAAATGAGAGTTCTCCCCACAGGAGTGTGATTGAGCATGTCGCCCTGATGCAAGATAGAATTGCACAGGTAATGCCAATCGTAAAGGAACATTTGGCCCAATCGCAGTTAGCACAGCAGAGAGTGTACAACCGTGGGGCCAAGACCCGTACTTTTTCCCCGGGGGATAAGGTATTGGTGCTAGTCCCTACGGTTGAAAGCAAATTCATGGCCAAATGGCAAGGTCCATACGAAGTTCTTGAAAAATTGAGCGAGGTGAACTATAGGGTCAGACAGCCAGGAAGGCGAAAGCTGGAACAGGTATATCACGTCAATCTGCTGAAAGCCTGGAGGGATAGGGAATCCCTAGTTGCAGAGACTTTGTCACCGGTCCAGTCTGATTGCTTTGTTCCTGAGGTTGGAATCGCAGTCACCTTATCGAAACCCCAAAAACAGGAGGTTAAAGAGTTTGTACTTCGCAACAAAGAGATTTTCTCTGAGCTGCCGGGAGAAACATCTGGCGTAGAGCATGATATTATTACCCCGCCAGGAGAAAGGGTAAAACTAAAACCTTATAGAATACCAGAGGCCCGACGGGAGGCAATACGTGGGGAGGTTCAAAGGATGCTGGAATTGGGTGTGATAGAGGAGTCCCAGAGTGACTGGTCCAGTCCTATCGTACTAGTGCCCAAACCTGATGGGAGCTGGCGGTTTTGTAACGATTTTCGACAATTGAATAAAGTTACAAAATTTGACACCTACCCCATGCCGCGTATAGATGAGTTGATCGACCGGCTGGGAACAGCCCGATACATGACAACTCTCGATCTCACCAAAGGGTATTGGCAAATTCCCCTGGCCGAGTCGGCCAAGGAGAAAACTGCGTTTGTAACCCCAGATGGGGCGTTTCAATACAAGAGAATGCCGTTTGGGTTACAGAATGCACCTGCAACATTCCAGCGGAAAATGGACAAGATTCTGAGGCCCCATCAGAAGTATGCTGCAGCTTACCTGGATGATGTGATTATCCATAGCACAGATTGGGTCTCACATCTGCCAAAAGTGCAAGCAGTCTTAGACTCCATTCGGGAAGCTGGGTTTACGGCCAATCCAAAGAAGTGTACCATTGGACAGGAGGAGGCCAAATATCTGGGGTACACTATTGGGAGGGGAGTGATAAAGCCTCAAGTCAATAAAGTCGAGGCCATACAGAGTTGGCCACGTCCCAACAGCAAGAAACAGGTACGAGCCTTTCTGGGAATCGCTGGCTATTATCGGCGATTCATCCCCCATTTTGCTTCTCAGGCTGTGCCCCTCACCAACCTGACAAAAGGGAAAGAGTCTGTCATGGTCAAATGGTCCCCGGAGGCTGAAGCAGCATTCCAGTCATTAAAAACTGCCTTATGTAGCCAGCCAGTGTTGTACTCCCCAGACTTCTCTAAGGACTTTGTTGTACAAACTGATGCATCAGACGTTGGGTTGGGAGCAGTGTTGTCCCAGGTCTGGAACGGGGAAGAGCACCCAGTCATTTACCTCAGCAGGAAATTGAAGTCCCATGAGGTAAATTACGCCACAATTGAGAAGGAGTGTTTAGCTGTGAAGTGGGCTCTAGATTCCCTTCGGTACTATCTATTAGGTAGGCACTTTGACCTGGTAACTGATCACGCTCCTTTAAAGTGGATGGCTCAAAACAAGGAGACCAATAGAAGGATAAATAGGTGGTTCCTGGCCCTACAGGAATTCAACTTTACAGTAAAGCATCGCCCTGGCGTTAAAATGGGGAATGTGGATGCTTTGTCTCGAGTACATGCGTGCCTGACTGCGTGTGTTCCAACCCCAAGGTTGAAACAAGAGGGGGGGGTATGTGACAGCAGGCAGGTAAAATCACCTGGTTGCATCCAGGATGGAAAATATGTATGCCCTAGATTCAGGCTTTATGCTGACTTATACCACTAGGGGGAGTGCTGGGAGTCCTGCAGGGGAAGAGTTAATGAGCCCAGCTGAAGTAAGTGGGCTCATTAAGACCTATAGAAAACACCCCAGCAGGCTTAGGGAGATGCTCCATCCTGGAACCAGTTCTGTGATTGTGTAGACTGGGGAGTGTGGTATCTGAGCTTTGCGGTGAGTTAACGCCTGTGTGGCAAAACTTCTCAAAGAGAGATAGGGTCTGGGGCAGCACAAGGCTGCACCCAGTTGTTAGTTAGGGACACTACGTGTGTAGTAAGCGGTCAAGCTGACCAGGATTTCTTTTCATGTTTCTTTTTGTTTTTCTGTTATTTTTCAATGCATCTAGTCTGAATAAACCGCACCTTTGTTTTTGTTTCACCTACCAAGCTGTCTGCTGTGCCTGATTTTGTGTGGTGAACCCATCCAGGGGGTCACACACACCCGCTGCCGAGCTAACCCCTCACAATATATATATATATATATATATATATATATATATATATATATATATATATATATATATATATACATACAAACTGAATTAGATACTGTGTACACCACCTGCACTGTATTAGAAACTGTACAACAGCTGCACTGTATTATATAATGTATACACCACCAGAAGTGTATTAGAAACTGTACACCACCAAATGCACTGTATATATAGGCTACACTGAATGCAGAGTATATTATACACACACACACACACACACACAAACACTAGACTTTGTGTGTGTGTGTGTATGTATATGTATATATATATATATATACACAGTATCTCACAAAAGTGAGTACACCCTTCACATTTTTGTAAATATTTTATTATATCTTTTTCACACTTTGCCACAATGTAAAGTAGTGAGTGTACAGCTTGTATAACAGTGTAAATTTGCTGTCCCCTCAAAATAACTCAACACACAGCCATTAATATCTAAACCGCTGGCAACAAAAGTGAGTACACCCCTAAGTGAAAATGTCCAAATTGGACCCAATGAACCATTTCCCCTCCCCGGTGTTATGTGACTCGTTAATGTTACAAGGTCTTAGGTGTGAATGGGAAGCAGGTGTGTTAAATTTGGTGTTATCGCTCTCACTCTCTTATACTGGTCACTGGAAGTTCAACATGGCACCTCATGGCAAAGAACTCTGAGGATCTGAAAAAAAAAGAGTTGTTGCTTTACATAAAAATGGTCTAAGCTATAAGAGGATTGCCAAGACCCTAAAACTGAGCTGCAGCACAGTGGCCAAGACCATACATTGGTTTAACAGGACAGGTTCCACTCAGAACAGTTCTCGCCATGGTCAACCAAAGAAGTTGAGTACAAGTGCTCAGCCTCATATCCAAAGGTTGTCTTTGGAAAATATAGACGTAGAGTGCTGCCAGTATTGCTGCAGAGGTTGAAGGGGTGGGGGGTCAGCCTGTCACTGCTCAGACCATAGGCCGCAGACTGCATCAGATTGGTCTGCATGGCTGTCGTCCCAGAAGGAAGCCTCTTTTAAAGATGATGCACAAGAAAGCCTGCAAACAGTTTGCTGAAGAAAAGCAGACTAAGGACATGGATTACTGGAACCATGTCCTGTGGTCTGATGAGACCAAGATAAACTTATTTGGTTCAGATGGTGTCAAGCGTTTGTGACAGCAACCAGGTGAGGAGTACAAAGACAAGTGTGTCTTGCCTACAGTCAAGCATGGTGGTTGAAGCGTCATGGTCTAGGGTTGCATGAGTGCTGCCGCCACTGGGGAGCTACAGTTCATTGAGGGAACCATGAATGCCAACATGTACTGTGACATACTGAAGCAGAGCATGATCCCCTCCTAGAAGAAAATATTTACAAAAATGTGAGGGGTGCATTCACTTTTGTGAGATACTGTAATATATATATATATATATATATATACATATATATACACACACACACACACACTCTAGACTGACTGTATATATATATATCAAATACACTGCCACTAACTAAAATAACCTGCCTGCTTAATCTAACTCAAGCTATCTCTCCGTCCACGCCACCAACACTACACGCGGCCGCTATGTAAGCAGCCTTATATAGTGTGGGGTGTGGAAATAGTCCCCCTGAGCCAGGAATGCCTTTGGCCAACTATGGCTCTCTCAGTAGAGTGCGCTGTGATTGGCCAAGGCATGCAGGTCAGGTGCATGCTTTGGCCAATCATCATATAGCAATCTCGCAGTGCATTATGGGGCGTTCCGTGGCGCTCGAATTTCCCGCGAATGCCCCATAATGCTCGCTGTTCGACGAACGGGCGAACACCTGATGTTATCCCTAGTAATAAAAGAAGAACTTCTCCACTAGGGTCTTTGCCACAGTACTAGCTAGTTGTTAACTAGTAGGGAAAGCTTGAGCATATCGGGTGAAATGATCTGTCACAACCAGGACATTACTTTGTCCACTCAGGTCAGGTTCCAAGCACAAGAAATCAATACACACCAACTCCATGTGTCCCTGACTTTGAAGATGGCCCATTGGGGCTGCCCTGCCTGGTAAGGTCTTCCTCTGAATGCATCAGATGAAAGAGTGACAGTAGCTTTCCACCACAGTTCTCACTGACGGCTAGTAAAATCGATCCCTGACTAACTTGAAAGTTCTATCTGGGCCTAAGTAACCATGATCATCATAAAGAGCGGTCAACACAGTTAGTCGGTGTTTCTCAGGGAGGAACAGTTGACGCATACCTCCTGGTTCCTCAGATGGACCTCTTCGATATGTGACTCCATCTTCCAACTTTATTCGTTCCCACTCTCTATGGACTACTTTGGCCCCCTCGATGGAGCTATTCACCAATATCTGAGGGTCTTGGGCGGATAATCATTTCCTTATCAAACTCCTCAGCAGATCTTCCCGTTGGTCCTGTCCCATATCCTCTTTTGTCAGCTGAGGCAATTCCCTTTGCTGCGTACTCTTTTCTCTTTTCTTGGCTTTGGAGCACAGTTTTCTCTCGGGACTCTCAACTAGCTAGTTCACTGAGGTCCCCTGAAATTTCCCGCCGGCTTTGGTAAAAGTAATTTTTGTAAGGCTCTCAGAACTATAGAATGAGTAATTGAGGGCTGATGCCAGACTTGGGGCACTCAGCTCGAAAGTGTCCAGCATCTCCGCAACCATAACATCTCTTCTCCCGACCTTGGAACAGTTTTTGCCCCCCTTGACGAGCCCCTTGTTCTTGGACCTTCGCCTGGGTCTCCATTCATCGCATCAGAGCATGATACATTTGGGTTTGTGCCTGAGCTATCTGTGCCATCAATTCGGTTGGCACGAGTTCACCTACTGGCTTGTTAGTGTCAGGAATGGCCAATTCCACCGGTTCAGCACCGCTCGAGCCACCACTTTCTCTTTGTTCCCAGCAATAGGGCTCAATTCTCTCGATCTTTAGCTTTTCTCTTCTAATAGAGCCTCCTCCTCTTGTACTTCTCTTATCAGTTTGGGGTACGTAGGCACCACTTGGGTTCTCTTCAGTAACAACTTTACTACAATAGGATGATTTGGCCAAGCCCCTTGCAGAACCCGGTCCAGGTGAGCCTGGTCAACATCTTTGGGGTCAATACCCCTCTTGAGGATAATTTAATGTAGCATCCTGTCTACTAGAGATATGTATTCGGACAGACTCTCTCCCTTCTGTTAGTGAGCGTGGTTAAATTTGTACATCAGGTCTGCAGTAGTTTTGACCCTCCCAAATACAGCTCACAAAGCGTCTGTGGTCCAAGGCAACACAAGTTTTCTTGCCCATCCTCAGATTACAGATCACATTAGCCGCCGGGCCTCGAAGGCTCTCACTAAGCTGCTGCCATCTCACAGCCTCTGGAACACTCCACTCTTCCAGGGCGTGAAGAGCCTGAATCATCCACGCTTCAAACTCATCTTCCCCCACAGGAGTCGGCAATTACCCTGAGAAGAGCCTGAGTCTTCGATAGCTCTGGTTGGCATTTCCAGATCCATTCTTCACTAAGCTATCAATTAACCGGATTATTACCATGTAGAAAAAGAGGGGGGGGCATTGGCCCCTTGGGAGTCGGCACCCACAGGTATGGGACCCTTCTCCTGAGCCTGAGTCGATGGCCGCCTCTCAGTCTGCTCTCCCCCCACTTTGATTGGGAACACTTTAGCAATCACCCCTTCAGCCAGATGTACCTCTTCCTCCTGGAAACACACAGGTACCTCTTCCTGCCATTCCAATAGTACCCTGACTTGATCCAACTCATATGTGGCTTCAGTTTCCACAATGTAAGCCCGGTGCCCTGGGACCAGAGTTCTCAACCACCTTCTGATCTCTCTGTGCGCTCACTTCCCGAGATCTCCAGAATAATGCTCTTCTCTGTTTGAGCACCTTGACTCCTGCCCCAAGCAACCGCGGCCATCAAAACGGTTTCCCACATGGATTGAGGCACTTGTCTAGGTCGGTTAGGGCCGGCTGCCGATAGCATCCTGGACGTGCCCCCCAAATGTAGCACAACCCCTAGGAGGCTGCTTGGATTTACCTGCTCATCTGCACCCCCATGACCCGATGAACATTCCAACTCACCTGGCACTCTGAGTTCAGACATCTTTGCACCACCTTAAAGCAATAAGTCAAACAACTCTGTGCATTTATGTTATAATAATTTTTACAGGAACAATTCAAGGGGGATATTGTCACAAAGAAGAGGCAACAGATTGGCTGAGTTTTGAGTAACAGCGCTAACTCAGCAGAGGAAATCCTCTGAATAACCCAGGTCAAGATATTTGCAGATAAACAGTATACTATATACAGTACTGCTTGCAACTGAAAGGATAAGTGAGAAAATAAGTAGGTATACTGTCAACTTCTGAGGGGGAACCCCAGCCGGCCTATAAACATTTAACCCTACTGAGAGGTTTGACCTAATAGCAATGGTAAGCGGGCCGTTATAGCAGTAATGACAGCAATGTCCCGTAGCAGATCTGATGGTCTTCACCGGCAGTTAGAGCTCATAGCTATATCCAATAAGGCGTAGTTGCAAGCAATAGGATTTCTTGAAGTGGTATAAGCTAAAGATGTCTATGCACAGTGTTCAAGATAGGTTCAGTAAAGTATTCCCAAGGTAAAGATGTCTGTGCACAGTTTCCCAGTAAAACCACAGGAAAGATTTGCAAAGGTGGGTGACTGCCCACTCACCAACGACCAGGCCAATTCGGTGCCTTCCGGACAGCAGCTCCTGTAGCGACGCTTGTGCAGCGGATCCGCTGTATCGATCTCCCGATGCGAAGCTCAAAACACAGGTTTTCGGGTGACCGAGGTGGTGCTGGAGGGATGTCTGAGGAACAGCAAGTAGTGCTAGGCCCTTCTCAACCGGGTTGGAATGCTGTACACCATGTGGTAGGCCACGGCCTCTCTCTCTATGCACAGAGAGGTCTGTCTCGCATCAGGCCCAGGAGGAAGAGACCGTAGGGCGGGTCTCTGGCTTCTTTTATAGCTCCTCCCGGCACTCTCCCTGGTGGTGGCAAAGATCCCTGGGATATGAAGTCCAGGTGCATAGTCACGTGGAGCAATTACCAGTCTGAGGAACTACTCATCCCACAATCCCTTTAGTTTGGCTCACAAATATGATGTCAGTTGGTAAAGCTGGGCACTAGAGGGACATGCGATGCATAGAAATACCGGAATCAAATGATCCAAGGTCTGGTGTTACCCCAACATCACCTCCATGCCTAATTCAATACATATATACAAGGGGTTCGCGCCCTGGGACTTTGAGTGAGGTGAATATGGTTAGTCAAGAAACATGTCATGGAAGTAAAATAATGTAGATTTATTACAATTGTTGCACATCTGAAACACAACAGAAATAATTACAGGCCTATAAAATATGCATATAATGTGAACATGAGACAATCCACATACATGGTAAAACAATATATACCAATATACAAACATCAGAAAAATTTGCAAGCATGAGTAGTACCCGACGACGTTTTGTGAGACCGCACTCGCTCTTCAGGGGTAAATGCTTTGCTAAATCTGTACTACAAGTAGTAAATCAAATGCATGAGTGTATGTTGCATCAAATAGGCAGGAAGGTGAGTAATCATCGGGGTTAGGCTTAGGACCCCATACTCACCAATGGGCTGGACCAGGCCATCAGTCGCTGAATCCACTGGCGGCGGCAGCAACAAACATCCAGCATGGGAGCTGAGGAAACGGAGCAAAAGGTAACCCGAACGGGGCAACAACCGAAGCACCGACATGGCCTTGGTAGATACAAATATAAGTGTCCCTAGAAGTCTCCCCTTGTCCATGATCATGAACGGTAAAAAAAAATAAAAATAATAATATATGTATATATCAGAAAGACCCTGCGAATAAGGTAAACTTCCTGCTGTGTTGAGTATGCATATTGCAAAAATACTAAGAGTGTATGTAGATGCAGGTGATTTTCCTGTGTTGTTTCATATACATATAAATGTATAGGGTCCAGCATAAAGTAAATGCTGGTATATGTTGGGAGACTGAAAGGGCATAAAAAACGGACATTGCAGAGTAAGAAAATGTTGGGCCAGTGAGTGTGCAAGTGCACATTGAGTGGAATAGAGTGGGGGTTGGAGGAAAAGGCAAACAAATGTGCTAAAATGTCAACTAAGCTAAAACGGCATAACAATTTACCTGGGTGTGATGTGAGACCATCCCCTCGTGGATGTGCAGCTGGTGTGTGTAAACTCATGATCTGAGTGGAAAAAGCTGCCATGTCAGGCTCCAATTATACCCCCGTGGGGGAAGGGACCAAATGCTCCGCCCCCAATGTCATGTGCGAACAGGATGGCTTATGAGCGCTAAAGACACTCGTCGCTGCTGGGGCCGCAAAATGCAGTGTCCCCCATTGTTCGGGATGGTAAAACATAGCCCAAGGGTAATGACACCAGGATTGGCGCCCCCCAATGGGCGTGGAAGAAATTACATTGATATGTGCGTGGTGAGGGGACACATATCGCAGCTCCCGGACTAGACGGAGAAAACCGCCACCGACAGAGAACAGCAAGAGGGCACAGGGCCAGCCCAGAGATCAACTCGGCCAGTAGTAGATGTATACTGACATAATGGCTAGTGGTGACAACAGACCAGGTTGTGGGCTAAATGGGTGTTTTCCACCCAAATTCTATAGAAACAAATGATCCAAGGTCTGGTGTTACCCCAACATCACCTCAATCCCTAATTCATATATACAATTTTTATTGTTTTTGCAATATGCATACCCAACACAGCAGGAAGTTTACCATATTTGCAGAGTCTGATGTATACATATATATTTTTATTTTTTTTAACCATCTTTACAGTTCATGATCATGGACAAGGGGAGACTTCTAGGGACACTTATATTTGTATCTACCAAGGCCATGTCGGTGCTCCGGTTGTTCCCCCATTGGAGTTACCTTTTGCTCCGCTTCCTCAGTTCCCGTGCTGTATGTTTGTTGCTGCCACTGCCGGTGGTATCAGCGACTGATGGCCTGGTCTAGCCCATTGGTGAGTATGGGGTCCCTAGCCTGACCCCGATGATTACTCACCTTCCTGCCTATTTTATGCAACATACACTCATTCATTTGATTTACTACTTGTATTACAGATTTAGCAAAGCATTTACCCTTGAAAGGCGAGCGTGGTCTTGCGAAAGGTCGTTGGGTACTACTCATGCTTGCAAATTTTTCTGATGTTTGTATATTGGTATATATTGTTTTATCATGTATGTGGATTGTCTCATGTTCACATTATATGCATATTTTATCGGCCTGTAATTATTGCTGTTGTGTTTCAGATGCACAACAATTGTAATAAATCTACATTATTTTACTTCCATGACATGTTTCTTGACTAACCATATTCACCTCACTCAAAGTCCCAGGGCGAATCCCTTGTATACATGCATAGAAATACCGGAGGATTACTGTACTTTGCAATTGTGGTCCACATTGCTACATCAGCAAGAATTGGCCTTGCTGTCAAAAAATTGAAATGATATGCACCTGTTAAACAGGTGTGCAAAAATTGGAATATGTGTGTCGGTGGTGCCTTCACACCATAACCCTATAGAGGTACTCTTGATGAAAGCAAGAATTGGCCTTGCTATCAAAAACTGCGGCTGGGGAACATAACTGCCAATTTGTTGTTTATCAGTGTTCTCCCCTCTCTGTAGGCTCATGTTCCTACTTTCCTCAACCTCAGAGTCAGACCCAACATCAGAATCAAGTAATGCCTGTGCATCATCAAAAAGCAAGCGGCTGATGTGGTGTTGTTAAGTAACTCAGCGGACTCCTCCATGCAAGAAGCTGGGGCTATTGCAGGAGTAGTGATGGACAAGGAGGCAGAATAAGCCACTCTGGCAGCTGCGGTGGACTGTGCACTAGTCTCTGCATGCCGTGACTAGATAGCATGAGCAACAGTGGCGGTCTGTCCATAAGGGGCACAGAGGCGCCGCCCCCCTAATCCATGCATCCGACCCCTAATCTACATGCGGTTTTTCTGCCCCCCCAAGAAATGGAGCACTAAACAGAGGAAATGGTTCCCTGCCTGAGGACGTACCATGTACACCTTTGCCTGTGGACGCCGCTGGCCCCCTCACAATGCCATGGGAACATTTGCCTTTCCTTGTTGGCCTCCCAGACATAATGGGGGGGGGCATATTACCGAATAGTAATAGAGATGGGGAAATATGTACTTGGATGCACTTTAATCAATGGAAAGTGATGTTTGGTGCACTTTAAAAATTGAGGACTGCTGCTGACAGAAATGTAAAAACTATAAAAAAATAATATAGCATTTAAATAGAGGGAACACCAGCATCGCAGTCAGAAAAACTAGGGCTGACAATTAAAAAAAAGTTTAACTTTTTTCACTTTAACTGCTTGCCGACCATCCACTGCAGTTTTACTGCGGCAGAATGGCACTACTGGGCGAAACAACGTCACCTTATGTCGTTTCGCCTTTTGGCTCCTAGGGGCGAGCCAGCAGCATGTGCCTGGAGCCAATGTGAGTGCCCGGCGGGAGCTATGACTACTGGGCACCCACGATCCCTCGTGACAGGGCGAGAACCGGGATCTGTGTGTGTAAACACACAAATCCCAGTTCTTTCAGGGGAGTAGAGACAGATTGTTTGTTCATGCTATATGAACACCGATATCTCTCTCTCCTCCTAGACAGTCCCATCCCCCCTACAGTTAGAACACACCTAGGGAACACAATTAACCCCTTGATCAACCCCTAGTGTTAACCCCTTCCCTGCCAGTGACATTTATATAGTAATCAGTGCATTTTTATAGCACTGATCACTGTATAATTGTCAACGGTCCCAAAAATGTGTCAAAGGTGTCCAATTTGTCCGCCGCAATATCACAGTCCCGATAAAAAAAAAGAAAACGCAGATCACCGCCATTACTAGTAAAAAAAAAAAAATAATAATAAAAATGCCATAAATCTATCCCCTATTTTGTAGATGCTATAACTTTTGCGCAAACCAATCAATATACTCTTAGTGTGATTTTTATTACCAAAAATATGTAGAAGAATACATATCGGCCTAAACTGAGGAAAAAATTTGCTTTTTTAAAAAAAATTGGGGATATTTATTATAGCAAAAAGTACAAAATATGGTGTTTTTTTTTTTTTTTTCAAAATTGTCGCTCCTTTTTTTTTTAATAGCGCAAAACATAAAAAACGCAGAGATGATCAAATACCACCAAAAGAAAGCTCTATTTGGGGGAAAAAAAAGACATCCAATTTCTTTGGGTACAATGTCGCACGACCGTGCAATTGTCAGTTAAAGCGACGCAGTGCCGTATCGCAAAAAATGGCCTGGTCATTGAGCAGCCCTCTTCCGGGGCTGAAGTGGTTAACTTGAGTACTTACTAGTACACACACGCCACTGACGCTCTTCAATATACTGCAGTAAAAGTGCCCTGACACGCTTCAATATACCGTAGTAAAAGTGCACTAACGCAATGCAATATACTGCAGTAAACCCGCCCTGACACACTAAACTGACACTAAAGTAAAAAAGGAAGGTTGCACTACACTCACACTGCACTTTTTACTATATTCAGACTACACTGACACTATAATATCATACAATGGAATCACAATAGCATACTATAGCACACTAACACGCTAGTAGCAATGAACAGAGCACTGTTCTATCTCCACTCCAATATCACACTGCAAATTAATGCTCTGGGAAGGAACCTTTTTATAGTGTGGGGTGGGTCTATGAGCAATGAGCCATGATTGGGCACAGTCATCATTCCTTTTTCCAATCGTGGCTCTGACCGTGTTCTGTGCCCTGATTGGGCAAAGCCTTCATTGCTTCAGCCAATCTGGGCTTCCAATGCACTGTGCAGTGCATTGTGGGGAGCTCGGCAGGCCAAACGGTCGAACGCCCCGACAATTCTGTTCGCCGCACAGACGAACAGCCAATGTTTGGCCCGAACTCATGCTCGGGCTGACTTGTTCGCCCAATACTACCTGTTAATAGTTCAAGAAGGACATTGTTGGGATTTTTTTCTTCCCGATCTTCAATTTTATTCCCACCAAGATTGCTCAGTACAAGCAAAACTCCAAGGTATACACACATATATCCAAACATTGATAGGACAGAAAGCATCCATCCAGGTAATGGGATACACACCATTACACATAACTAAGTGTAAGGTGCTATAGCCTAATAAATATACTGAAATATACTAAAGTTCAGCTTTAAATAGAAGGATCAAGATCCAAAAAATTTATATGGATTTGTTGCAGTCAATCATTCAAGCAATCAAACATGGCAACTTGATGTTGTTAAGAAATAGGAAATAGAAATGGGACTTTGAATGAAACATGTCATTGTGGGTAGTGATAATATGCATGAATGAATTAACTAAATTTGAATTGATTTGATGTCATTAACCCCTAAGGGTAGTCCATGATTTTTGAAGCATAAATAAATAAAATATAATACAGATATAATTATAAAAGATCAATATCATTGTTATAATAGTAATAATAAATTTGATGCAAACAATTGTTACAAAAAATACATAAACCAATGAATTTGTAAATCAAAAATACATATATCACATGATAAAAGTACAAACAAAGAAGAAAAATGTTATTGAAATTCATGATTAAAACAAGCTTAACTGGGCACCCTTAGTTTAAAATCTGACGCGTTTCTTGGCTTCCTGACAGTCGTTGGGGGTAAAATGCGCGTATTTACTAAAAAGTAAAAAATAATGTAACTATTAATATATGTAACCTGTCTAATAATATAAACTATATATTTTTTACAGATTTGATCAATATGTGCACACACAACATTTATTGGATAGGTGGTGTGACTGTTTGGGTTGGTCCATGGCTGTCGTTTCCCCTGGCCCTTCCTTCCTCCGATTTTTCGGGAGGGTGGGCGTTACCCTGCCTCAACCCCAGGTAAGACGTTTTGTTCCAGGCCACTATTTAATCCCATTGCTGAAATTGGGCATAACTTACGGATTACTCTGTAAGTATTTTTCAGTAAGTGGTTGTGTCAGAAACCATGAATCAGACTGAGACAGAAGTACAGTTAAACCACACTTGTTTAATAATAAAAAAGGTAAACAGAGTAAACATAGTCAAAACATAGCCAGAGTTCAGGAACCGGAACGTATAGTCAGACAAGCCAAAACGTCAGGGAGCCAGAGATGAGTGTAGTAGAACAGCAAGCAGGATCTGGAGCCAGAAGGAATGTCAGCCAAGCAAGTCTTTAACAGGAACACAAGGGAGCGTCTCTAGAGATGTGACCAAGGCAAAGGCAGAGATCATCTGGACTGGACGGCTTAAGTAGGCAGGACTGACGAGCAGGATATCGTCAACAGGTGAGTCACTGTGGAGAGATAGGAGCTGGCATTTAGCCAACAGCTGAGTGGCCAGCTTTGAGAAGGAAGGGCTGAGCCCAGCCCTGACAGGTTGTCTCTGAGATTTCTTCTTTTTTATTAGACAGGTTACATTTATTAATAGTTACTTTATTTTTGACTTTTTAGTAAATACATGCATCTTACCCCTGATGACTGGCAGGAAGCCAAGAAACGCGCCGGGTTTTAAATTAAGGGTGCCCAGTTAAGCTTGTTTTAGTCATGAATTTCAATAACATTACTCTTATTTGTTTGTACTTGCATAATGTGATTTATGTATTTTTGATTTGCAAATTTATTGGTTTATGTATTTTTTTTGTAACAATTGTATTAATCATGTTTTTTGATTGGTTTGCATCAAATGTATTATTACTTTTATAAACATGATATCAATCATTTATGGTTATATCTGTATTATATTTTATTTATTTATGCTTCAAAAATCATGGACTACCCTTAGGGGTTAACGACATTAAATCAATTCAACTTTAGTTAATTCATTCATTCATATTATCACTACCCAGAGTGCATGCGCGGCCGGCCGGAGCAGATGTGTCTCTGAGCTGCTCCGCACAACCCTGGCAGATACAGCTACATTTAGCGGCCCCACACCCCGCCCACTGCCCACGATAGCCCGATCCTCCTGCAGTGGGGACCGGGAATGGGTTGAATGCCAAACCGACCGCGTGGAAAGCCCCAGAGCGGCTCCCGCTATCCGTCCCGTGCTGCACACAGGGAATCCAAAATGGCGACCAGCTGCAATGCACGAGGGACGCCGGCTTCAGGAACAGAGAAGCCGCTCCCACAAAGGAAGACCCCTAAACGTCCAGGCACAGGAAATTACAAAACGGGCTCCTCCATGCCCTCTCCAGCTAAAGGTGAGCTTACAAGCACACACTGCTCGCCACCTAGCCCTACACAGTCTCCCTCACAGGCTGCAGCCCTGTCACCTAGCCAGGACTCTCATACCTCCTCTGTGTTAGACAGAGAGATGGCAGAAATCCTATGCAGCCAGCCCAGCAGCCAAGAGCTTGACCAGGACTGCATCGCAGATTCCCATGCTATCCCATCAGCTCAACCACATTATTCAGGAGACCCCATACTTTTAGCCCACTTTGCTGATTTACTACAAAGGGAGCTGGCGAAAGCTACTGACAAACTAGCTTTAGACATAAAACAAGACTTCCAGGAGCTGGGGAACCGACTGGAGAGCATTGAATCAAAGGTAGATGACACAATCCACAGAGTTTCCCAAAACTCTAATATGATAACCGACCGCCTTGAAGAAGCCTACTCAAAAATTGACGATCTCGAAAATCGCGCTAGGCGCTATAATTTTCGTATCAGAGGTATGTAAGGGATATCACTTCCGTCACTTCTTCACTAATGCAAGCTGCAGTGCCTGACATCGACGAGATCCATATGGAAATTGATCGCATCCATAGGGCGCTGGTCCCTCCAAAACCTTATGGCCCCCCCAGGGATGTTATCGTGAAGCCACACTTTTTCCGGATCAAAGAAGCAGTAATGCGTTACGCTAGAGAACATCCAGATCTGGAAATAGATGGGCTTAAGATTCAAATATTTGCAGATATCTCCCAGGCTGATCTATCCAAAAGAGGCGATCATTCAAACCCTTGTTGCTACCGTTGATCGAACGAAATATTCGCTACAGATGGAACTACCCATTCAAGCTTCAATTCACCTTTAACAGCAAGTCTTACTCTTTTTCTACATTCACCGAAGGTGCAATGATTCTACTGACGCTGGGTTTCATTTCTCATAGTCCTTCATCCCGGAATCGGTCCAGATACAATGACCCCCCTCCTCCACTCTCCCCTCTTTGGTCGACTTCGCCGACGAAGAAAACAGCATCTTCCTCTCGCATATCTTTAGAACTTCTCATATGCTATTGGATAATCCTTTTATGTGGGGCGGCGGCTTCTCCGTGGTCCGGTTACAGGACATTAGCTGCTGCTTTTTGCTTTTTCGACCTTTTTTTTCCCTCCCGAGAAAATGATGCGCCATGCATCTACTGCCTAAACAGTTCTACAACATTGTATATTTCCGGTTTATTTTCTCAAGGTTAATGTGTTTGTTATTTTTTTCTCAGGATGGACATTTTCAGGAGATGTACTTCACTTCCCTATTTACACCTAGGTACCTCCATAAAGACTATCCTCTTTGTTATTATGCGAACGCATCAAAAAAAAGGAGGGGAGTGGCCCTCTGCTTTTCTAGACGAATATCGTTCACCGAAACCAAAGTCCTTAAGGACAAAGAAGGGCGCTACCTTTTGGTTAAAGGTCACTTGGGGGAAACATTAGTCACCTTCCTAATCTACTACGCCCCCAATACAAATCAAGTGGCATTCTTTCACTCCCTGTTACGGTACATGGCTCCTGAATTTGAAGGAGAAGTAATTTTAGCAGGTGACTCTAACCTAGCCCTGGCTCTTATCAGGGACAAATCTCATACCGCTGGGCTCCGATCCCCTCCCAAAGTCGCAAATTTGCACAGTTACTTCACCATTATGACTTAATAGATGCCTGGAGGGAAGCCAATCCTACCTCTAGAGACTACTCTCATTATTCCAGAGTACATGGCCATTACTCATGTATAGACTACGTGTTTCTCTTCTCGGGACTACTGTCTAAATTAAATTCCGCCAAGATATTATCTACTTCCTGGTCAGACCACAATCCAGTTATGGTTCAGTTATCAGATCTTGCCAATAGGATAGCAAAATCACACTGGCGTTTAAATGAATCTCTTCTCAGCGATTAATCTCACTGTCTTGAGATTTCTAATCATTTGAAGTCTTACTTCGATACTAATAGGCCAGAAGACACTTCCCCTGCAATTAATTGGGCCGCACACATAGCGTCTGTCAGGGGAGCCTTTATTCAACTGTCCTCCAGACTCAAAAAAGCTCACGATGAGTTGATCTCTGACAAAACTAAGGAATATGAAGCTTTAGCTTAACAACACAAACACTCTCCATCACCCAATTTACTTGTTAAAATGGAGCAATCCCGCTTGGAACTTAACATTTGCCATACCACAAGGGCTGAGAAACAATTACGTTGGACGAATCACAAGTTTTTCACCTGGCGGGATCGCCTAAGTTCTCTGTTAGCACGTAAGCTTACCCCTAGACACTCACACATGGCACTCCCTAAAATTAGACTTTTGGGAGGCCATCCCTCTCATGACCCCCAAAAGATTCTAGGGGAGTTTCATAAATTTTATGCTGAATTATATAGAAGCCCCCGGGATGCTGCCCCTCCATCCATCAGGGAATTCTTGGGGAATCTCCCCCTCTCGTCCATTGCGGATGATCATAGAGACCTTATGGACCAGCCTTTTACGGGTGAGGAGATCTACAACACTATCAAAACACTATCACCTCATAAATCTCCCGGCCCGGATGGTCTTCCCAACTCTTATTATAAAAAATTTTCCGAACAGTTGGCTCCACATATGGCTCTATATTTTTATTCCCTGCGGGATGGAGGTACGGTCCCTTTCGATGAAAATAAGGCCTATATCAGTGTTATTCCTAAACCCAACAGGGACCCTACTGACGTTTGTAATTACCGCCAAATTTCGCTAATAAATTGCGATTTAAAGATCCTAACAAAACTTTTGGCCTCTCGCCTTAATACTTTCCTAGCACAGTACATACATAAGGATCAATTTATAGCAGGACGTCAAGCATTGGATCAAATTCGTAGATCCATAACATTGATCTCAGCGGTGCTTTCCGATTGGGATGCTCCACTAGCCCAGAAACTCTTGCTTCTTTCACTGGACCTTAATAAGGCCTTTGACAGCCTAAATTGAAACTACCTTTTTATTACTCTAGAGACCCTAGGGCAGGGATCCTCAAACTACGGCCCTCCAGCTGTTGCAGAACTACACATCCCATGAGGCATTGTAAAACTCTGACATTCACAGACATGACTAGGTATGATGGGAATTGTAGTTCCTGAACACCTGGAGGGCCGCAGTTTGAAGACCCCTGCCCTAGGGTTTGGCCCTTCGTTTCTTTCCTTGCTGAAAACATTATATAGCACCCCAGTAGCCCAAGTTTCCATTAGAGGTCATAAATCATCATCATTCCCTATTAAGCGTGGTACTAGGCAGGGATGCCCACTTTCTCCTTTGCTTTTTGCATTGGCAATAGAACCCCTAGCTATGGCGTTTCGTTCCCACCCTAAAAATTCAGGGAATTCATTGTGGACAACAGGAACATAAATGTGCATTTTTTGCCGATGATGTCCTTATGTACGTCACTAACCCCCACAAAACTTTGCCTAATTTACTGTCCCTATTAGATAATTTCTCACAACTTTCTGGCCTGTCTCTAAATAACCAAAAAACAATAGCGTTTAACATCTCACTACCCCCTGCTATAATACATAATATAATATAATTCAAAATACTTATAGCTTTCAATGGACTCACCACTCCCTCCCATACTTAGGTGTCCGCTTGACATCCTCTATTGACACTTCTTATATGGCAAATTACCCCCCACTATTTAAAAAACTTAGGGAGGATCTTCGATGCTGGGCAGATTATTCCCTCTCATGGTTTGGCAGAGTCAATTCAATAAGAATGACATTCCTACCTAGGCTCCTTTTTTTTTTTAACAGAAAAGTTTTTATTTGTCTCCAGCCGGAGATGATTCATCATATAAACATATTTACAAAGAACATAATGTTGCTACATATTTCCAAATATACATATATAAATAATTGCATATTTCCTACTCATACAGTGTGGAATCATACTATACAGGTTACGTTGCTATTATTGCTTTGTGCGTCCTCCTATCTGGAGGGAAGGATTTGTGTATCATCAACTATACAGAATTATCCATGTTTACCTCTACAATAGTGCAAACATCTGCAGGCAATCTTTATGTTAGCTACTTGTCATATTATTCCCTCATTAAATACTGATAGGTCTTCCGATAAGGGGAAGGAGGAGGGAGGGAGGGGAAAGAAGAAAAAGGGAAGGGGAGCGGGAAAGGAAGGGGCTAGGGGGGGAGGGGGGACGGGGGGGGGGAAAGGCCAAAGGAGGGAGGGGGGGCACCAAAAAGGCGAACAGCCTATGTTGGGCGGGTCACTACTGAACCTTTCTACTGTTTGGTCCAGGCTCCCCAGATCTTGGAGAACTTTTTGGGGCATTTACGGTTGATATACGTGATTTTATAAAGCGGTAAAATGGAATTTATCATATCCTTCCATTGAGTTACCGTGGGGGGGTCGGGCTGCTTCCACCTGAGGAGAATAGCCTTCCTGGCATAGAATGAGGCATAGAATACAAACAGTCTTTTGTGCACACTAGGTATAACATTGTCACATACCCCGAGGAGTAGAATAGTCGGACTTCTTTGTATATTTAGATTACCTACTGTATTAATCACTTCAACCACCTCTGTCCAAAATTTTTGTATAAGCGGGCATTCCCAGACTACATGGATAAACGTACCCAGCTCCCTCGTACATTTCGGGCATCGGTCCGTTTGTGTCGGGTATATTCTAGCTAATCTCTGTGGCGTGTAATATACTCTATGAATAAATTTGAGCTGGATGAATCTATCCCTTGCCGAGATCATAAGGGGAATATATTGCTGCAAACCTTCCTCCCAATCATCTGGCGCCAGGTCTGGAACGTCCCTCTTCCATTTATCGTATAGTCCCATTTCTCCAGTCTGCTCCTCAGTGAGAATTTGATTGTATAGGGAGGATAAAGTTCGATCTAAGTGTTTAGAAATGAGAAGCTTCTCTACCCCGTGCGACTGCAAAGCAACGCCGCCTGGATATTGGGCCTGTACTGCATGTCGCAGTTGTAGATAGCGAAAGAACATTTTGGAGGGGAGCTAGAAGTTATTTTTAAGAGTGTCGTACGGGATAACTCCATCCCCAGACCACACTTGTTGCATTGTTTTAATTCCATATCCCGCCCATAGGGCTGGATCTGGGACTGTCTGGAGATGCTTTAGTTTAGGGTTGCCCCACAACGGTGTGTAAGGAGAGATAGTATTAGGTCCTGCGATCTTTTTTGACATCTGTTCCCATACTGCGACTGTCGTTCGCATTGGAGTTGTCATATCTTTATGTGTCTTGACCCCTCTAAAGACCAGATTGCTCAGAGCTGAGTATGACCCCATTATTGCTGCCTCAAGATTAAGTGAGGGGTTCGATTTCGGTTGGGAGAACCACCACCGGACAGTAACTACTACTGCAGCCCAATAGTATTTTCTAAAACAAGGGAGCGCCAGGCCTCCCAGCGCCAAAGGGAGTTGAAGGGTGGTTCGTGCTACTCTAGGGGCAGATCCCCCCCATACAAATGAGCTAACAACCTGGTCCAGCTTATCAAAGAAGGATTTGGGGATAGGGATTGGGGTGTTGCGGAATACGTATAAAAATTTGGGGAGGAACGTCATTTTTAAAAGATTAACCCTACCTACTGGTGACAACGGGAGGGACCTCCAGGTCTGACAGCGAGCAGTAAGTTGGTGTAAGATTGGGTATACATTGTCTATTAAGTACATGTGTGGGTCTCTCTGAATCTCAATCCCCAAGTATTTAAACCTAGAGACCAAAACCAGAGGGTTTGAAGGGTCAACATCCGGCAACGTCGGAGACAATGAGAATATGATGGATTTTGTCCAGTTAATCCGAATGCCTGAGAAGGATCCATATTGGTTGATAATTTCAACGGCTGCTGACAACGATGCCGACGCGTCTGGAAGGTACAGCAACGCATCATCAGCATATAATGAAAGCTTCTCATTCAGCGGACCAACTTTTATTCCCCCTACCTCCGGGGACATTCTAAGCAAAATAGCCAAAGGCTCAATGGCTAGAGCAAATAGGCCCGGGGACAGTGGACATCCCTGTCTGGTCCCTCTCTCCAAAGAACACGGGGGAGAGAGTAATCCATTCGTTCGGACTCTTGCTGTGGGGTTCGTATAAAGCAGTTTTATCCATGAGATGAACCTGGGGCCAAAATTGAATCGCTGTAACACTCGCCACAGGAACCTCCATTCTACCGAGTCGAAGGCCTTCTCGGCGTCCAGAGAGGCCACCACTCCCGAGGATTGGGACCTCTCTGCGTGTGAAATATTAGTGTACAATCTACGTAAGTTTATGTCCGTGCCCTTACCTGGCATAAAGCCTGTCTGGTCGCCATTTATAATAGATAGAATAACCGAATTGAGTCTATTTGCTAGGATTTTGGTAGTTATTTTGGCATCCACATTTAAAAGTGAGATGGGGCGATACGATGAGCACGATGTGGGGTCTTTGTTGGGTTTAGCTATAACTACAATCACAGCCTCCGACATTGAGGGAGGGAGGGAGCCTTCTTTTAGCATTGTAAGGAGCAGTCTGTGAAATATAGGGTTGAGAAGTTCCTTGTTTGCCTTATAGAATTCTGCAGGCAGGCCGTCAGGGCCTGGGGTTTTTGCTGATTGAAGAGATGCCACTGCTATTTGGACCTCTTTAAGAGTAATTGGTTCCTCTAATTTGTTTCTGGCCTCTGTAGTTAGTTGGGGGAAATCAATCTGATCTAAGAATGCACACATATCTTCCTCAGTAGAGGTGACCCTAGAGGTGTATAACTGTTGATAGTATTGTGTAAATTGCCCATTTATATCCCTGGGGTCCGAGTGGATCACGCCCTTGTCATCCTTGATATGGGCTATGTGTAGGGAAGAGGAGCATTCTACCTGTCTTCTCTCCCTGCTCGAAGATCCTTTGCGACTGAGCCAGCAACTGTTTCTTAGTGGTCTCAATCCGCAAAAGAGAGATTTCTCTATGTAAAGATTGCATAGCATTATATATTAATACGTCTCTAGTGTGCACATATTCATTTTCCAAAAGGAGTACCTTTCTCTCAGCTTCCTCTAATGCCAACCGGGTATCTTTCCTGACCCTCCCAATTGCCATTTTATATTGTCCCCTAGTATAGGCCTTAAAGGCATCCCAAAGCGTAGGGGGAGGAACCGTGCCCTTATTGATCGTCCAGTAAACCCCTAACTTGCCCTCTACCAGGGGGACCACTCTCTCATCCGTAATCCAGAGCCCCGAGAGTCGCCAAAGGGCGTTGCCCATAGGGGAGTCTGTCTGTAATTTTAATAGGAGGGGAGCGTGGTCTGAAATACCCCGCGGCAGAATATCCACCTCAAGTATTCTGGGGAGGAGAGAGTCAGAGGAGTACATCAGATCAATTCTAGAGAAGGATGCATGCGCCACAGAGTGGCATGTGTACGGCCTCTCACCCGGATGCCTCATCCTCCAGATATCTGTAAATCCGTAATTGTCAGCCCACTGTGTCAAGGGGGTCACCCCTGATGGTCCCACACCCATCCTATCCAGGTCCGGGCTCGGGGTCATGTTAAAATCTCCAGCCATAAGTACCCCAGCTGAAGGGTACTGAGCTATTATTGGAGTAATTTTCTTAAGGATCTCCATCGTGGCTGGGGGGGGATATATATACCTACTATGAGTAATTCTATTCTATCACACATTGCATGTATAGCCACATATCTTCCATCTGGATCCAGATGAAGATCCAATAGTGTAAACCCCACCGACTTGTGGACCAGGACACTGACACCCCGGGAGTACGAGGAATAAGTCGAGTGATAATATGCACCGACCCACGGTTTCCGTAGTGCCAGCGTCCTGCCCCCCACCAGGTGAGTCTCCTGAAACACACATATATGCGGGTTGTATTTTTTCAGGAAGTTAAAAACCAGAGATCTCTTGATTTTGGAATTCAGCCCCCTAACATTCCACGACAGCACTGTCAGTGGTGGCATTGATTCACTGTTAAAAATAGGAAGCCAGGTTGGTAGCCAACCCCCGTCGGGGTCACTTTAAATTTAAGGAGGAAAAATGAGAGCAGAAATAGCATACATCTGTTACCCTGAAAATTAGATATTAGACCTCTCGTGCCACTTGGTGGACAGACCTGCAAACAGCCCTGTTCTTCAATACAATATACAGTAACACAGCATGATGAGTATATATAGCAGCAATAAAGGAAAAAAAAAAAAAAAAAAAGGAAAAAAATGTCAAAAGTCCCAACTTGGAGCAAAAACTTGTGCTCCCCATCCATCCCCCCCCCACCACCCCGCACCACCCCCCAGACTTCGGTGTGCCTCACTCCCAGAAACCTTCATGGCAATTGCCAATTGGGGAAATGAACAAGAAGGGGACCGATCCTCCCCTTGCTGGTGAAGGATAAACGTTCCCTGCAGAATAAGAGAGTCAACTTCACCCGGAGAGATAAACACAGTCCTCCGGGGGCACATAACTTGAACCTGTTTTCTTCTTTAAACCTCTAGACTGGTACAATCAGAGGGGTTGCTTGCTGAAAACGAGCATTAGAGAAGCTCTATCTCATATCTTCTCTGGCCGCATTTTTTTTTTTTTTAAAACTTGTGCCTGAAGCAGCACATCAGTGTCTCTGAATGGTTTCCAGCCATTGCGACGCTTCTTCAGGGGAAGTAAAGAAATGCACCCTCTCTCCATCCTGGACCCTTAGCCTCGCCGGGAACAGCATACTATACTTTATTTTCTTGTTGCGTAGGTTCAGTTTAACTTGATCAAATGAACGTCGTTGCTTTTGGGTATCAACTGAAAAATCCGGGAAGATCATTAATTTAGCCCCCTCATATCTCAGCTGCTCAACCTTCCTTGATTCACGGAGAACAAGGTCCCGATCTCTAAAGTTCAATAATTTCAGGATGAACGTGCGTGGAGGAGCTCCCGGGGGCCCCCGGGCAGCAGGCATTCTATGTGCCCTCTCCACCACAAAGACATCCGAAAATGCTGCTTGAGGTAGCAATGCACGCAGGAGGTTTTCCGTGAATGACGTGGGATCAGTACCCTCAGCCCCCTCCGGGAGGCCCACTATATACGGAGGTTGTTCCTTCTATTTCTATTTTTGGCATCTTCTGCACGGGTTTCAAGGGATTTAATTTTTGTCTGCAGCGTGCGGAGCGAGACTGTATGGTCTTGCAACACATCTTCCGCGTCTCCCACGCGGCGTTCAGCCTCAATAAGGCGGGTTCTGAATGTGTCCATGTCTCGCCGTATGAGGCTAATATCTAGCTGCATTTGCTCTATTTTCCCTGTGAGGGTTGACTGGCAGTTGGTAATAGCCTGCATAAGGGCCTCAAAGTTAGATTGCTCCTGTTCCCTTTCCAGAGGGGCCTGCTCCATGTCCTCAGGCTGCGTCGCCATCTTGGAGCCTTTGGCGGGGCGTGGGGTCCGCGCGGGGGTATTCGGGGCACTTTTTTGGGACTTGCGGGCTGATATAGCTCCCTTCCCCTTGGTCATACCTCCCTCCACCCCTACTTCCAGCTTGTGGGGGCCGCGTATAGGGAGCGGGCTTTAGTTTAGCAGGGTTTCAGGCCTATAGATAGGAGATTCAGCAGCAGGACCCAGGTGACCGCTGTGGGGCTCGTGGGGTGCAGATTAGTCTCTCCCTCTATGTCCTACCTTCCTCCACTGTGGATTGCTGCTGTTTTAGAAGCGTTCTGAGCCAGCAGTCTGCAGGGAAGCAGGACTTTAGGCCTGGAGTAGGATTTCAGGCCTACCAACAGGCGCGGCTGCAGCGGGGCCCAGGTGTTCGCTGTGGGGTCCGTGGGGTGCGAATTATCCTCTCCCCCCGCGCCTCACCCCTCTCCGCTGTGGATTGCAGCTTTTTTGGATCGTTCAGAGGCAATATTCTGCAGGGAAACAGGACTTTAGTCCGGGAAGGCAGCGGAGCTCTCTCACTGCACGTCCGCTCCGGTCGCCATCTTGGACACGCCTGGGGCTCCTTTACTATTTTAGAACTCTACGGGTGGCAGTCCCGAGGGGAGACATGCAACGTCTGCAGGCTGAAGTCCTGCGCTTTGTGTGGGGTAACAAGGGGCCTCGGATAAAAAAACGAAAGCTTTATTCACCTAAACCTATGGGTGGGCTTGGTCTTCCCAATCTACAGGCATATTTTCAAGCAGCCCAGATAGTTTATACCACTGCTAAAGGCTCAGTCCCCCATGGGTCTCCATCGAAGCACTCTCCTGCCATCCCTTTGCTATAGGATCCTTAATGTAGCTTCCTAGTCGTTTACGCCCGCCTATATTATTCCCCACTTTATCACATTCATTAGCAATCTGGGACAGAACACGCCACCGCAGTCCTTTATCATCCCCACATACACCACTAGCTCCCATCTTTTGTAATCTGGAATTTCCACCTGGCTTGACTCCACGACTGTTCCAGTGGTGGCTTAATAAGGGGTTACTAAGAATCTGCGACTTCCTTAATGGAGATCAGATATATGCTATGCAGCATTTTAAAGACACGTTTCAAATGCCTCCTAGTGAAATATTCCGGTATAATCAAATCGCATCCTTCGCCAGATCTAAACTTAATCTAAGGGTGGGGCCCCTTACACTCACAACATTTGAGTTGTCATGCCAAGCCAGAGGCTTACAGAGGGGGCGGATATCTGCGATATACGCTTCTCTTACTGAGCTAGATTCAAAACTTACTTATATGGACCAGTGTGAGAGGGATTTGAAACTTTCCTTTGATTTGACTGAGTGGCAAGATATCGGTTATAAACTATCCAAAATTTCCATCAATACCACCCTTTTAGAGGCCAACTACAAAACACTCCTGCGTTGGTATCTGGTACCTACTAGGGTAGCTAAAATGCATCATTCCACTTCACCAAATTGTTTCCGACGATGCAGACAGCTGGGGACGATGCTCCATACTTGGTGGCAATGTCCCCTCGTAACTAGGTTCTGGATTAGGATTTTCAATCTAATAAATTTTGTAACGTGGGTAAACATTCGCAGATATCCTGAAACCGCTCTTTTCCACAAATTACCTGATGAAACTCACAAAAAATCAGTAAAGTTGATCACTTCTATATTGTTGGCAGCGAAAATTACAATTGCTAGGCATTGGAGACAGTCAGCAATCCCTCTTGACCAGGTAAAAAGTAAACTCAACTGGATCATGATTAACGATAAACCCGTGGATCGATTATATCTCGACTCCGTAGGGAACTCTGGGTTGGCCCTCTCCTTCTCCCCCCCTTCTTTTTTTTTTCTCTTCCTTTCCTTCCCCTCTTCTCTTTTCTTTCTTACTTCCTTCTTCTGGTTCTTATATGTACAATACAGATGATTGCCCATGGGGCCTTACCCAGAAGTGGGCCCCAGGATAGTCTCAGGGTTCACAACCAGAATTCCCTGTGATTCCGGGTCTCTGCCATTCACAGTGTGTGGCGGGGTTTCGGATCATGGGGGGAAAATATTCCTCAGTCTCATTGGTATTTTTTTTTTTTTTTTTAAGTTTTTTTATTTGCCAAAAAAATCATACATCTTATTTGCAAAAAGGTAATAGACAAGGGTATACATGTTACATTTCAAAGTGCATTCAGAAGCAAATCCTGCATACAAATAAAGGAATATTATATATATTATGTTGCGTTTGTCATTACTCGTTAAATCATTGGCTGTTTTCTTGAAACTCAGGACCAACTGATCTTAGCCCAAACAGTTGTATAGAACAAAGGCTATAGGGTTTTCAAATAAAGCAACTAGAGGGAACTATCCCTCATAAAAGTAAAAAAACGAAAAAAAAAAAACGAGAGAAAAAAAAACTTTTTTGTGCTGTGTGCTGCTGTGATTCAGCTCCCCACTAGATCTTTTAATTACTATCCATTGGTTCACTAGTATCCTACGGAATTACTGGGTGGATTGTATCGTGTTTTCAGAGTTAATCCATCTCCCCCATACTTTATTAAATTTTTTTTTTGATCCTCTAGACTCATATGTCATTTTATACATGGTGATATTGGCATTAACCAAACCTTTCCAGGTATTCAAAGTAAGATAGTCTCTCCTGATCCAATGAAGTACAATTAGTTTCCTTACATAGTAAAACAGTAGTCTTAGTAGTGTTCTCGTGTTATTACTCATAACTTCATCTTCTATGATCCCTAAAAGGCCCAGCAGAGGGCTGCATATGTTCGGTATATCTAAAGTATCAGCAATAAATTGAGTCACCTGAGACCATAATGGCTTAACTCTGTCACATTCCCATACCATATGTATAAAAGAGCCCTCTTCCCTTAAGCATTTATGACAAATAGGGTCCACTTTCTTTCCCATTTTATAGAGTCTCAAAGGGGTATAGTACATCTGATGTAAGTACCTTAGCTGTATTAATTTGTCCCTAGCAGAAATAACTGTGGGCAAGTATGACGCCAGAACTTTTTCCCATTGGCCATCTGTCATTTCTGGTATGATCTCTAGGATTCTCTTCTGCCTGAAGTGTATGGTAGTATGTAGAAATTCGTTTAGTATGATCTGGAGTAGCCAGTAGTCTTTCTATCATAGAATTTTCCAATGTCACCGGTCCAACCCCAAATTGAACATACGCAGCGTGTCTCAATCTAGTAAACTGGAATTCCCAGTTCTCTGGAACATTCAGTTCTCTTCTCAACTGCGAGAAGGTTTTTAGTTCCCCATTGATATACAATTGGTGCAAGTATGTGAGCCCATATTTAGACCATCTAAATCCGTCTTCTAAATTAAAGAATTCTTTCAGGTTGGGATTGAACCACAATGGCGCATTAGGGGATAAATGAAGGGGGTTATCTTTTATATGTTTCATACAAATCTCTAATACCTTTTTTGCAGATTTTAGTATCTCCTTGCCCCCTATGGTGGGGACTTCTCCCCTGAAAAAGAAATTCAGTAAGGTTTCATATGATGTCACCGTTGCTGCTTCAACTGCAACCGCAGCATTATTTAGTTGTGGGAACATTCTCCAATGAATAAATACTAATTGGGATGCTAAATAATATAGTCTCAGGTCAGGTATCGCCAGACCACCTCTGTGAACAGGTAACTGCAACACCTCAAGAGAGACTCTTGCCGCTTTATTGCCCCATAGTCTCATTGGTATTTAGATACATATCGTACATTTTGCGTTCTATGATAATGGTAGAGGACAGATATGTATGTTGACTGTATTTTCTGTACATCTTTATTGCTAAGTTGACCATCTAAGAAATCGACTTTGTTCTATTGATGTGTCTGTTTACTTTGAAATGTATTTCTTTTTTTTCAATAAAAATATTGAAATACATATTATCACTACCCACAATGACATGTTTCATTCAAAGTCCCATTTCTATTTCCTATTTCTTTACAGAGAAAATTGAGTACTGTCCGTGATACTTTTTTTATTTGCACTAACATATCATTTTTCATGGACGAGCTTTTGGGGTGTGTCCCCTTCTTCAAGGTCCAAGCAGTACTGATTCACAAAAAAGTTTTAGCAGAAGGTAAAATGTTAAAACAAAACAAAACAAAAAATCTCTGCGGGAAAGGAAAAAGAAAAAGAAATACAAATCAATAGTACGGAAAATGGTAATGACGCTATCAGCAAGTGAGATAAGACAGAGGAGAAGCTATAGACTGGAGGGGGGGGGGGGCAGAGGATCACAGTCACAGAAAGGGGTCATAAAACTGTAGTATAGTGAGTGAAGGAAACCAATATCTAAATTTAGGCCATTGTTCTTTGTGTCAAAAATAAGTATCATTCTTAGCTCAAACGTTTTCCTTTCCTGGATAGTTCTGAAATTCCCTTTAAGAACTAAAACATTGCAGTCATCTTTAGTGTGGTCCGGTTGTGAGAAATGATGTGCCACAGATTTGCAGAAACTGTCTTCCTTATGTTCCTTGATGGTATGTCTGTGCAAATTCATCCTCACTTGTAACTTCTGTCCTGTTTCACCAACATAAGATCATTTGCTACTCCTGTTGCATTGGATGAGGTACACCACATTACTGGAGGTACAGCTGTATGATCCTGTGATTTTGAAGGTCCCATTAGTGTGTGTGACACTTTTGGATAGATTGATCTGGTTGCATAGTTTGCAGAGTTTGCTTCCATTATTTGTGACTTTATAATCAGAATGAAGTTTCCTGGTGATTGGTTGTCTGAGGTTGGGTGGTCGTCTGAAAGCCAATAATGGGGGTTGTTGGAATATTTTTTTCAGAGTTTCATCCTCTGTTATAATGGGTTGTAAATCTTTGATTATCTTTTTAATCCCTTCTAGTGTTGGGTTGTATGTGGTGACTAGTGGTACTCGGTTGTTTGTTTTTTTCTCTGTCTATTGGAGGAGATTTTCTCTACGGGTTTTCAAGGATGTGTTTATGCTGCTGTTGATGGTTTTGTCTTTGTAACCTTTGTAAGATCTGTCACAATAGCCGGATGACGAAGCAGTTAACCAACCTGATCACAAACGAAACACAGGTCAACAGCGACATCTTCTTTCTCTCAAGATGCAAAAAGAGGAATCTCATACCACAAGGTCTCCGGATTCAAAATCCTTGTGCAAATACACTGAACTCTCCTTATGCAGAAGGACTCTGCAGACGTACCAGCGAAAGGTTAAGGAACAACCTCATTCATAAACTGTATGGCAAAAGGGAAACAATCAGGAAACAAAAGCAGTTGGTGTTTGAAACCTCAACATCATTGGACCCTACAAGCATCAACCTAATTAAGAATGAAATTGAAACCTTAAGGCTCGGTTCACACTGGGGCGACTTGTCAGGCGACCTAGTCGCCTGACAAGTCGCCTCCCGTTCTGTGCTATGGAACCGTTCTAATCGGAGCGACGCAAGTCGCTCCGACTTAGAAAAAGGTTCCTGTATTACTTTGGGGGCGACTTGGGGCGACTTGCATAGACTTCTATGCAGAAGTCGTCTCGCAAGTCGCCCCGGCAGTCGTTTGCAGGTCGCCTCGCTGAGGCGACCTGCAAGTCGTGCCGCCCATGTGTGAACCGAGCCTACAAGACAACTGCAAAAACTTGCCATGAACAGGAAGCAAAAAAAACTCCAAAAGCTACACCAAGAGCAGACCTTTTGGATACAACCTAAACAACACAAAACAAACACAATCTCTATAACTCCTGCCATCAGCAACTTGGAACCCAATCCAGAATCCCAACGTATCCCTTGTGTAAATGCTGACCTGACGGAAAATGTGGATATAACAGAGGAATCATAAATTTGTCAAATCATAAACTTTCCACACCAGAAATAACAGTCCTCTCCAAAGGCCTCACATTCTGCCCAACCACCAAATTGAATAATTTACAGGTATGGTTAGATATGGAGGAATTGTTCAGGAGACTAAGGCTCAAAGAATATTTTCACTGTAATGAAAGGAATCCTAGGACAATAGGAGGTGACAAAAAGAAAAAGAACAGCAACTTTACACCTCCACAAGGATGCAACACCAAACTGGATACCTATATTGACAGCTTCAGGCTGCGTGTCACATCCCTGATAGCCATCCAACAAAAGAAAATATTATACAACCTTTCACCACTGGAGCGAAGGGCTGTACACGATCTGCAAAATAATCAGACCATAACCATCAAACCAGCAGATAAAGAGGGAACAGTCATTGTGATGGATACAGACAAATATATACAAGAGGGCCAGAGGCAGCTGGCAAATACCACTTACTACAAAAAACTGGATTATGATCCGACCCAGGATTTTACTAAGCAATTAAAAGGTCTCATTAAAACAATACCAAGCCACCTACATTCAGAACTTATCAATGGGATTCCAGATAATCCAGAAATTGGAGACTTCTACATGCTGCCTAAGATTCACAAGCCAGGAAATCCAGGCAGACCCATTATAACAGGTATGAATACACTTACCGAACATATCTCAGGCCTTGTAGAAAACATGTTAAAACCGTTAGTCATGAACATTACTAGTTTCCTGCAAGACCCCACTGATTTTCTGAACAAGCTTAACAATATACAACAATTACCACCAAAAACACTTCTAGGCACTATAGATGTAGAATCTCTGTACAGTAACATCCCTCACAAGGATGGGTTGGCAGCATATCACAGATTCTTATCATCCTCAACAAACCACAAATACACTGCTGAGAATGTTACACAGCTCATCAAATTCATTCTTACACATAACTACTTTACTTTCAACAATGATATCTATCTCCAATGTATGGGTACTGCTATGGGAAGTAAAATGGCACCCCAATATGCAAATTTATTTATGGCTGACCTGGAGGACAATTTCCTGAATAGCATACGTCAAAAGACATACAGATATTACCGCTATATTGATGAAATCTTCATGATATGGACTGAAGGTGAAGAAAATCTAAAACAATTTTTCTCATTGATCAACACTTTTCAGTATATATCAGGGATGATAAGCTTCACACGTCGATATACAGAAAACCGACTGACTGATGCAGCTATCTCCATAATTCCAGTTTTCACCTCCAACACACTAAACGAGCCATCATACACAGCCAGGCCATCAGATACCACCGAATATGTTCAGACCCAGAAGATAGAGATAAACATCTCAGAACACTGGCAGACTCCTTCCATAAGAAACGTTACAAAGACAAAACCATCAACAGCAGCATAAACACAGCCTTGAAAACCCGAAGAGAAAATCTCTTCCAATAACACAGAGAAAAAAATCAAACAACTGAGTACCTCTAGTCACCACATACAACCCAACACTAGAAGGGATCAAAAAGATAATCCCCCTTGACCCCTTCTGTGACTGTAATCCTTCCCCCCCCCCTCCAGTCTATAGCTTTCCCTCTGTCTTATCTCACTTGCTGATAGCTTTATTACCATTTCCATACTATTGATTTGTATGTTTTTGTTTTTCTTTTCCCTTCTACCTTTTACCTTCTGCTAAAACTTTTGTGAATCAGTACTGTTTGGACCTTGAAGAAGGGGATACACCCCGAAAGCTCGTCCATGAAAAATGATATGTTAGTGCAAATAAAAAAAGTATCATGGACAGTACTCAATTTTCTCTGTCACAATTGCACTAATACGGCTACAATCACCTCAAGCTATTTCTTTACAAATTAATTAGGAATGGAAACATGTCATTGTTATAACATGTTGTTGTGTTGGATGGAAGAGTCCCTCCCTACACAGATGATCAGGTTTACCCCCCATATAAGGCAATCTGTGTAATGATGTCCAAAGCTGACAATTTATTTCAGCTGTCATTAGCCATGTTTGGACCTACCAATAGCAATTACACTCTATCATTCTTCAATTGGTTGGGGTGCTCACCTCAACAACCTCTTAGTCCAAGGTCAGTAGTGAGTTCCATTGGGGGACAAAGTGTTCAACATTTCAGTGTTAAGAGCGGGATTTCAGGCCATGTAGGCATTTTCACAACAGATCCAAGGAAGGACATGTGGTTGTTCACAGCTAGTGGAGGTATCTCCAATTATGGTTTGAGCGCAGCAGAACTTGTCTAACTTTATCGCTTCCTACATTCCTGGGAGTGGCTCCAAATGATCAGAGGTTTCCCATTGTCTCAAGGTGTTGGAATACAGAATTGTATTTAGTACAACTACAGAACATCAGTATTTAGTAGAGATATATTATTCAACCAGTACAAAGCAGTGTTTACAGTCAGGTCCATAAATATTGGGACATCGACACAATTCTAAACTTTTTGGCTCTATACACCACCACAATGGTTTTGAAATGAAACTAACAAGATATGCTTTAACTGCAGACTTTCAGCTTTGATTTGAGGGTATTTACATCCAAATCAGGTGAACGTTGTAGGAATTACAACAGTTTGTATATGTGCCTCACACGTTTTAAGGGACCAAAAGTAAAGGGACAGATTAACAATTATCCATCAAACTTTCACTTTTTAATACTTGGTTGCAAATCACTTGCAGTCAATTACAGCCTGAAGTCTGGAACATATAGACATCACCAGACACTGGGTTTCATCCCTGGTGATGCTCTGCCAGGCCTCTACTGCAACTGTCTTCAGTTCCTGCTTGTTCTTGGGGCATTTTCCCTTCAGTTTTGTCTTCAGCAAGTGAAATGCATGCTCAATCGGATTCAGGTCAGGTGATTGACTTGGCCATTGCATAACATTCCACTTCTTTCCCTTAAAAAACTCTTTGGTTGCTTTTGCAGTATGCTTCAGGTCATTGTCCATCTGCACTGTGAAGCGCCGTTCAATGAGTTCTGAAGCATTTTGCTGAATATGAGCAGATAATATTGTCCGAAACACTTCAGAATTCATCCTGCTGCTTTTGTCAGCAGTCACATCATCAATAAATACAAGAGAACCAGTTCCATTGGCAGCCATACATGCCCACGCCATGACACTGCCACCACCATGCTTCACTGATGAGGTGGTATGCTTTGGATCATGAGCAGTTCCTTTCCTTCTCCATACTCTTCTCTTCCCATCACTCTGGTACAAGTTGATCTTGGTCTCATCTGTCCATAGGATGTTGTTCCAAAACTGTGAAGGCTTTTTTAGATGTTGTTTGGCAAACTCTAATCTGACCTTCCTGTTTTTGAGGCTCACCAATGGTTTACATCTTGTGGTGAACCCTTTGTATTCACTTTGGTGAAGTTATCTCTTGATTGTTGACTTTGACACACATACACCTACCTCCTGAAAAGTGTTCTTGATCTGGCCAACTGTTGTTAAGGGTGTTTTCTTCACCAGGGAAAGAATTCTTTGGTCATCCACCACAGTTGTTTTCCGTGGTCTTCTGGGTCTTTTGCTGTTGCTGAGCTTACCGATGCATTCTTTCTTTTTAAGGATGTTCCAAACAGTTGATTTGGCCACACTTAATGTTTTTGCTATCTCTCTGATGGGTTTGTTTGTTTTTTTCAGCCTAATGATGGCTTGCTTTACTGATAGTGACAGCTCTTTGGATCTCATATAGAGAGTTGACAGCAACAGATTCCAAATGCAAATAGCACACTTGAAATTAACTCTGGACCTTTTATCTGCTCCTTGTAAATGGGATAATGAGGGAATAACACACACCTGGCCATGGAACAGCTGAGCAGCCAATTGTCCCATTACTTTTGGTTCCTTAAAAAGTGGGAGGCACATATACAAACTGTTGTAATTCCTACACTGTTCACCTGATTTGGATGTAAATACCCTCAAATTAAATCTGAAAGTCTGCAGTTAAAGCACATCTTGTTCGTTTCATTTCAAATCCATTGTGGTGATGTATAGAGCCAAAAAGATTAGAATTGTGTCGATGTCCCAACATTTATGGACCTGACTGTATATGTTTGTAGCTGCATCTATGGTATGTTCTTTGTCTTTTACCTGAATAGAATTTCATGTTTCCCCTTAGCAGAGAAGCAGCAAAGCCCATGTGGACTGTGCACCGTCTGTTCTGTAGGGCTTTATACAGGTGATACTCGAAAAATTTGAATATCGTGCAAAAGTTAATTTATTTCACTAATGCAACTTAAAAGGTGAAACTAATATATGAGATAGACTCATTACATGCAAAGCAAGATAGTTCAAGCTGTGATTTGTCATAATTGTGATGATTATGGCTTATGCCGCGTACACACGGTCGAACTTTTCAGCTACAAAAGTCCAACAGCCCGTCCGACGGACTTTCAACAGACTTTCTAACGACCGAACTTGCCTATACACGATCACACAAAAGTCCGACGGATTCGTACGTGATGACGTACACCGGACTAAAATAAGGAAGTTGATAGCCAGTAGCCAATAGCTGCCCTAGCGTCGTTTTTTTGTCCGTCGGACTAGCATACAGACGAGAGGATTTCTGGGTCCGGCGGAGTTACAACGTAAAGATTTGAAGCATGTTCCAAATCTAAAGTCCGTCAGATTTGTGACTGGAAAGGTCCGCTGAAGGTACGGTGAAGCCCACACACGATCGGATTGTCCGCCGGATTTGGTCCGTCGGCCAAGTCCGGTCGAAAAGTCCGTCCGTGTGTACGCGGCATTACAGCTCATGAAAACCCATGATATATTAGTTTCACCTTTTTAGTTGCATTAGTGAAATAAATGAACTTTTGCATGATATTCTAATTTTTTGAGTATCAGCTGTAATTGTGAAGTGGAAGGAAAATGATAAATGGTTTTGAACATTTTTTACAAATAAATATCTGAAAAGTGTTACGTGTATTTGTATTCAGTCCCCTGAGTCAATACTTTGTGGAACCCCATTTTGCAATTACAGCTGCAAGTCTTTTTAGGGATGACTCTACCAGCTTTGCACATTCAGAGAGTGACATTTTTGCCTATTCTTCTTTGCAAAATAGCTCAATCTCTGTCAGATTGGATGGAGAGCATCTGTGAACAGCAATTTTCATGTCTTGCGATAGATTCTCAATTGGATTTAGGTCTGGACTTTGACTGGGTCATTCCAACACATGAATATGCTTTGATCTAAACCAGGGATATGCAATTAGCGGACCTCCAGCTGTTGCAGAACTACATGTCCCATGAGGCATAGCAAGACTCTGACAGCCACAAGCATGACACTCAGAGGCAGAGGCATGATGGGACTTGTAGTTTTGCAACAGCTGGAGGTCCGCTAAATGCATATCCCTGATCTAAACCATTCCATTGTAGCTCTGGCTGTATGATTAGGGTAAATGCAAGGTGCGCCGAAAACTAAGTGCAGCAGAAGATGCAACAAATGGTATATTTCATTAAAATCAGCCAAATGGCTACTTACACGTTAAAAAAAATTGATGGTCATATAACTGTATAATATTGTGGTCCCCGGTGGATGGTGGTGTGTAGATGTTGACAGGAGAGGAGAGGAACAACTGGCCGGACATCCATCTCATCGTCTCAGAACCAGCATGGAACACACTCTGAGTCGCATCTGAAGTGGCGGCAGAACATGGAGATAAGATTTCAAAGCATCCGCTTCTTTGTCAGATCGAAATGGCTATTGATGGCTAGTAGATCAAATGCCAATTAGATCTGACGAAGAAGCAGATGCTTTGAAACGTTATCTCCATGTTCTGAGATCACTTCCGATGCGACTGAGTGCGTTCCACGCTGGTTCCGAGACAAGATGGATGTCCAACCAGTTGTTCCTCTCCACTCGTGTCAACATCTACACACCACCATCCACTGGGGACCTGCTGAATGACCACAGTATTATACTGTAATATGCCCATTGATCTTTATAAAAATGTGAGTAGCCATTTAGCTGATTTTAATTAAATATACAATTTGTTGAATCGTTTGCTGCACTTAGTTTTTGGTGCACCTTGCTTTTCTCCTATTTGTTCTTCCAGAGACTGCTTTGCTTTCAAGGGAGCTGCCACTAATGCTGCATACATATACTTCCTGGACTTTATAGACTTTTAGTTGTTTTAAGTGTGTTTTGGTACACTCCACAGGAGGTATTGGAGAAGAAATATAAGATTTGCATGTCACAGCACTATTACTCAGTGTCTTACCAACCAACCCTCCCCCCACAAATCCTCTCCCCTTCTAACACAAATCACTACTTCCTGATTGTCCCGGTTTTGGTGGGACCTTTCTGAGATATGAATGAAATCCTGTGCATCCGGACTAAGGGCCTGTTCACACTAGAACGCAGTGAGGGAAACTCACGTTTTGTGTGCATTTCCCACATCTCATTCAAAATGTACTGCAAATGTTATCTGCAGTGGGTGTCAACCTAATGACTCCCCAAATGCAGGTCACAAACGCAGTATGTTTGCCTGCACCAGATCATATGATCAGAAGTGCCATGTGATCTGGTTGCTGTGCATTTGTAAAGTAGTGCATGCACAACTCTTGGTGCAGATCAAATGCATAGGCTGAAATCATACAGCACCCAGAAGACATGTGAACTGCACAGAAACTAGGGTTGCCACCTTATCCCTTTAAACCCGGAACACATATGAATTACACAGGTTCTGAGGCTAATTAAATGCAGATAAGGCAACAAGTGAGTTTAATTACCACCTTAATCAGCCACAGAATCTGTGTAATTAACCGGTTCAATACAGGGCATTTTCACCCCCTTCCTTCCCAGACCAATTTTTAGTTTTCAGCGCTGTCGCACTTTAAGATTAAGTGGTTTTAACGTTAAATCTTACATAATTAGAGACTTATTAAGTGATTAATGAGGGGGGGCTGGCCCCCCCTTATCAACTTTTCTGGCCAAAAATCATTCACGCTAATAGATATTCGTTAGATCCGGTAAGATCAAGTGGTTTTAACGTTAGATCTCATATCATTTCAGAGATATTCCACATCAAAATAGACATATTAGGTGGTACATATGGACGGGTTAGCCCCCCTTATCAAATTTTCTGGTCAAAAATCATTCAGGCTAATAGATATTTGTTAGATCCGGTAAGATCAAGTGGTTTTAACGTTAGATCTCACATCATTTCAGAGATATTCCACATCAAAATAGAGATATTAGGTGGTACATATGGACGGGTTAGCCCCCCCACATGCAATTTTTTGGCCAAAAATCATTCAGGCTTATAGATATTCACTAGATCTCACATCATTTCAGAGATATTCAGAGATATTCCACATCAAAATAGAGATATTAGGTGGTACATATGGACGGGTTAGCCCCCCCTTATCAAATTTTCTGGCCAAAAATCATTCGGCCTAATAGATTTTCGTTAGATCTGGTAAGATCAAGTGGTTTTAACGTTAGATTTCACATCATTTTAGAGATATTCCGCATCAGAATAGAGATATTAGGTGGTACATAAGGACGGGTTGGCCCCCCCACATGCAATTTTCTGACCAAAAATTATTTAGGCTAGATATTCATTAGATCCAGTAAGATCAAGTGGTTTTAACTGTAGATCTTACATAATTTCAGAGATATTCCATAAACAATAGAGATATTAGGTGGTACAGAAGGTACATCCATCTTCAACCGTCTCTGGATGGTCTCTGGAACCTTCTTTGCATGGTTCTTCAGCGGGTGCCTGTAGTCTCTCCTCACACCTTCGTTCACCTCCCTGCCTCATGGTGATCTCTCCTAAAACCAACAAGCTTAAGTCTTTAGCTATCCCCCCCTTCTTGCAAAGCAGGCTGGGCTTGGTAGTTCCACCCCCTGTAGAAATCAATGGGGCTGTATTTTGGGCCGTGGTCCTCTGCTGCTGCTTGATTGGCTCCCTCTCCCTGCCAATAGGGACACAGGAAGAGGAGATGGAGGGGGAGAAATCCCCCACAAGGACTGACAGGCGTGCTCTCCCTCAGTGAGTGCCTGTGTCAGTGTCTATTCAGTCTGGCGGTCACTGGCAGGAATGGCGGGAGGTGTGGGACCATGGGTGATAGAGTAGCCCCCGCTACACACTCCCCCCACCAAAGAATCTTTTTTGACCTGTTACATGCTTTTGATATAAACACGTAAAAAAAAACAGGTTAGTGTGCACAGGAAACCATACAATTTACATCTGCATAAAACCCTGGCAGAGGAACATCCCACCAATTAGCATAGGAGGGGAAGTTGTCCTGCCTATAGGCCACCTTAACTGGAAAGGCCCAGCTAGATGTGCCAGGGGGTGAGTGTCAGAAACCAAGAAATCAGGCCGAGACAGAAGTACAGTTAAATCACACTTGTTTAATAATAAAAGTAAAAATAACAAACGTAGTCAAAACATAGCCAAAGTTCAGTAACCGGAACGGATAGTCAGCCAAGCCAGAAGTCAGGGGTCAATGTAGTGGACAGCAAGCAGGATCTGGAGCCAGAAGGGATGTCAGCAAAGCAAGTCTTGAACAGGATCGCAGGAGATTGTTTCTGTGATGGTGATCAAGGCGAAGGCAGAGATCCTCTGGACTGGACGGCTTAAGTAGGCAGGACTGACGAGCAGGATATCATCAACTGCTGAGTAATTGTGGAGAGATAGGGGCTGGTAATTATCTGACAACTGAGTGGCCAGCTCAGAGAAGGAAGGGCTGAGCCCAGCCCTGACAGTGAGTTGGGATTGTCCACCACTAACTCTGCAGTGGAAGGGTCAGTTAAGAGTCCTTTTTGCAATGAGAACGACCTCCTCAGAGCTTTCACCCAAAGTATCATATGTTAGTCTTTTGGGTTGGTGAATAACCCTTCGCTCTCGCTGTTCTTTAGGTTCTGGGGTTACAGCCACACTGGTCTCTTCTTCTTCCTGCATATCAGCTTCAGCTTCCTCAATGAAGGATCGAAAGTTTTAGGGGTCTGTTGTCAGCAGGGAAGATTGAGGGTCTTCCAACTCTTCAAAAGGTGGACTTTGAGGTACAAACTCAGGAGCCTCTGGCCTGAAAGTCACCTCAGTCACCTTGGGAGGAGAAGAAAGGGGGGGGGGTGGCAGGCCCTGGCATTTGAGATGGCCACAGACAATATTTCTCTTCATCCTCACTGTTTTCATCTTCAGCAAGGGGGACAGAGTGAGATCTAGTCACTGGCCGGGATCTTTAAGAGGCCGTGGGTGTGGACTGTAAATCTGGCTGTAGTGGCACATGAACTGCTACTGACAGAGGCAACAGATGATTGTGATGCCAAGTCTTCAGCAGGCCTGTGCTTCCCTCTGGCCAGATTTGATATACTGGGTGTCCTGGCAGATGTTTGCAAACGACATAGGGCTGCGACTTTCAGCGGTTAGCCAACTTGTGCTTTCCAGGGACACCCAGGTTTCTCAGCAGTACATTGTCATCCGGCTGTAGGTCCTGCACTCGTACCCTGAGGTCAAAGTTTATTTTGTTTCTCTGTCCTCGGGCATATGAGGCAGCTTGAGCCTTATATGCGGTTTTCAGACATCTCTGCAGCCGATCCACATACCCGCTGTGGAAAGTTGCTGAGGTATGGTTGAGGGATGTGCCGAAGGCCAAGTCTACTGGCCTACGGTCCGAACATCAAACTATAGGGAGAGTAACCTGTGGCATCATTGGCGGTGCTGTTATAAGCATGCACAATAGCCACTTTATGCTTGCTCCAGTGCTGCTTTTGTTCTGAATTTAGAGTTCCAAGCATATCCAGGAGAGTTCGGTTGAATCTCTCTGGTTGAGGATCTCCTTGAGGATGATACGGGGTGGTTTTAGACTTCCTGATGCACAACAGGTCTAAAAGTCTCTTGATGAGACTACTCTTGAAATCTCTCCCTTGATCAGAGTGGATGCATTGGGACAGACCATAGTGCACAAAGAATTTCTCCGCGAAGATCTTGGCCACCATGGATGCTTGTTGGTCCCTCGTGGAAAACGCCTGGGCATACCGAGTGAAATGGTCAATCACTACCAGGTTATTTCCCTGCCCGCTCAGATCAGGCTCCAAGCAAAGAATGTCAATGCACACTAGCTCCATGGGTCCTTGACTCTGAAGATGGTCCATTGGGGCAGCTCGGTGAAGCAAAGTCTTCCTTTGAATACATCTAAAGCAGGAGTGGCAATAGTCCTCAACTTCAACCTGCATGCAGGGCCAGTAGAACCGGTCCCGCACCAGCAGAAAAGTCCTCTTGGGCCCTAGGTGGCCATGGTTGTCATGTAGGTGTCAGGGCTGGGCTCAGCCCTTCCCTTTCTGAGCTGGCCGCTCAGCTCTCGGCTAATTGCCAGCTCCCATTTCTCTCCACAGTTACCCAGCTGTTGTTAATTCTGCTCGTCAGTCCTGCCTACTTAAAGTCGTCCAGCTCACTTGATCTCTGCCTTCGCCTTTGTCAACATCACAGAGTCTTTCTCCTGCGTTCCTGTTGAAGACATGCTAGGTTGACGTTCCTTCTGGCTCCTGATCCTGCTTGCTGTACTACTACGTTTATCTCTGGCTCTCTGACATTTGCTTGGCTGACTACCCGATCCAGTTACTGAACTCTGGCTTGTTTTGACTACGCTTACTCTATTTACCTTATTATTATTATTAAACAAGTGTGGTTTAACTATACTTCTGTCTCGGTCTGATTCATGGTTCCTTAAGTAGGGCAGTTAATACTGTCTCTGTATGTTTTTCAGGTAGGAATAGCTGCCATTTTTCTTCAGAATCGTCAGAGGGGCCCCTTCGGTAGACCAACCCTCTGTGCACCTGAAACTGATCCTACTCTTGGTGTAGCAGATGGGTTTCCTTCGGGGAGTCAGTGAGGAGACAGTCAGGGCGTTGGCTCTCCAAGGCCTTCAATGCCAAGCTACAGGGAGGGTCCTCCAACTGGTCCTTCCGTAGGTCTTTGACAGCTTGGGCAGACCTTCATCCCCGACTTGGGCGACATTGCAACAACATCTGGGGACACCAGCGGCTGACACTCCAACCTCTTCGGTCCTGGATCCTACTCCAGGTTGATGTTCTGCTCCTTGACATAAGGCTCATACCCTTCAAGTGTCAGCTGGGCCTATTCTTCTGGAGGGTCTCTGGAACAATGGGGCCTTCTTGACAAAGCATCCGCGTCTTGTTTCCTGACCCCGGTCGATACTTCAGGCTGAAAATAAACCCTGATAGAGCAGCCAACCATCTGTGACCCGTGGTGTCCAACTTGCTGGTAGTGAGGATGTAGGCAAAAGCATTGTTTTCGGTCTTGATCACGAACTCCGCTCCATACAGGTAATCTTTAAGCTTATCCACCACCGCCCACTTCAAGGCCAGGAACTCAAGTTTGTGCATGGGATAGTTCTTCTCGGCGGGGGCCAAGTTCTGACTCACGTAGGCAACAGGCCGTAGATGGCAGTCATGCTCTTGATATAGCACCCCACCTAACCCATCTCGACTGGCGTCAAAGTGCAGCTCGTATGGCTTGGTTGGATCTGCATAGGCCACGACTGGAGCGGTTGTTAGGCTTCACACAGTTGCCTAAAACCTCTTCACACTTACGAGTCCATTGTTCCTGAATGGACTCTCTGGGTTTTCTGGGCCCTCCAGCTGGTCTGACAGACTTCGCCAGATCAAGGTCAGCGTATTAGTGAAACCCTTGACAAATCTTCTGTAATAAGAGCAGAATCCCAGAAATGACCTAAGCTCAGTCACGTTGGTAGGCCTCGGCCAGGAGGTGACAGCTTCCAGCTTCTGGAGGTCAGTGGCCACTTCATCAGCAGACACAATGTGACCAAGGTAGTTGACCGAGGGTTGATAAAACCCCCTCATCATGGAGTCTCTTCAGGACCTTCTGCAGAAACTCTTTGTGCTCTTCCAGGGTCTTGCTGAAAACAATGATGTCGTCTAAGTACACCAACACCTCGATCAGTTTCATGTTACCCACGGTCTTCTCCATTAGCCTTTGGAAGGTGGCTGGAGCACCAGACAGGCCTTGATGCATACGGTCAAATCCAAAGATCCCCTCCGGGGTAATGAGAATGGTCTTCTCCTGATCCTCAGGGTGCATGGGGATTTGGCAATACCCACTCTTCAAATCCAGCATGCTGAACCACGTCGCTCCTGACAGGCTCTGCAAGGCATCATCTATCCTTGGGGTGGTATATTGGTCGGGAACGGTCCTTCGGTTCAGCGTCTGATAATCAATACCCAGCCTCAGTGACCCATTCTTCTTCCGCACCACCACTATTGGGGAAGCGTATAGACTCTGGGACTCTCGGATGATACCTGCCCTTTTTAACTCTGCCAGTTGTTCATGCAGATCCTCCAAGTCCCCTAAAGGAATCCATGAACCTCTTTCCCTGAACGGCTTATGCACTCGAAGAGATGGATCCGGTATTGGGCACTTTTTGCACATCCCACATCAAATTCACTCTTGGAGAATGCAGCCTGCCATCTCAGGAGCTGAGTCCTGGCCTTTTATTTCCATTCAGGCAAAAGGGGAGTATTCTTCGGATAGAGCTCCTCCACAGAGATCCCATCCTTTGCTCCCCCCACCAAATCAGACGACGGGACTGGGGTGGCCAGATTCACTTGTCCCAGCAACATCTGAGCCGGCATCTTCACTGACGTGGCTGTTATGTTGCGAACACTAACCAAGATCTTCCCGTAACTTCTTTGCAACCCTTTGGTTGAAACCATCTCGGGAATTATCTCCACTCCCATGTCTTCTCTCTGTCCGTCTGATTCAAGGACAATGAAAGGGCCTGCTTGCTTCCAATTTAGCTTGACAGATGCTCATAAATAGGCCACTTTACCAGGCTGTAACACCTTCTCACACTGGTCCAAGCGCCAGATCTTTCCCTTCTGTTTTTGTACCAGGTGCTGGTAGGCTTGTCTCAGCATGGAGTGCACACTTGTAGTTGAAGTGCCCGGCTCCAGAACAAGAGGTGTCAACAGCCTTCTGATAAGATCAGTATTGGTCCCTATGATGGGAGAACTCTTACTGGCCCCTGGTGGGCAAGGACAGACCACTGCCTAAGTTTCAAAAGTATCCATGGCTTTCCCAGCCATGGAGGGATCGAAGGTCAGCTTGACCGGTAGATAGCCATCATAGGGGAAGTTCTGAGTCACAATGCCCCATATCTGCAGCTCTTCCAACTTCTGCAAAGGCAGGTGCTTGAGGGGCCTGTCATAGAAGTCTCTGTAGAGAAGGGTCACTTAAGCTCCAGTATGCAGAAGGGCCTTGGTGTAGACTCCCTTTACTTGGATGGGAACAACAGGAGAAGGTCCCACCAGCTTGTCAGGGAGCATGGAGGAAGTGGTGGCCCTGGCCTGTTCGGTGGTTTGTATCCGTGCTTCTCTGCGAGGTTCTGATCGGGCTTAATTCTGTGCTAAGTTCTGGAATCTGGTGTGCATTGACTCTCCAACACCAGGCAGCATTTGTCAAAAGAAACAGGACATTGGGTTGCTTGGAGGCAACAACGGGGGGCCCTCTGCAAGGGTTTGGACTTTCACTGCTGTCTCTCCGTGTCATTGGTTTTGAGCCAGGTACCGTAGATGGGCACCCAGTTGGCTCTCTTACCAGAGCCCTCCGAAGTTTCCCTCTGGCTTCTGGCACTGTGCTTCAGGCTTCACTGGGCTTGGACACACCTGTCGATTAATGACCCACATAATTTCAGCATACCTCGGTATGCTCAATGGCACTCCTCACTGGATATAGACACTAGTATGGATATCTGTGCATCGCTACCAAATATCCATAATATCCCTGTAATTATGGATAATAAAACATTAAAATCACTTGATCTTACCGGATCTAATGAATATCAATTAGCCGGGGTGATTTTTTGGCCAGAAAATTTGATAAGAGGGGGCCAGCCCCCCTCATTAATTATTTAATAAGTCTCTAATTATGTAAGATCTAATCTCATTCTTATGTACTACCACCTAATATCTCTAACGTTAAAACCACTTGATCTTACCGGATATAACGAATATATTAGCCTAGATGATTTTTGGCCAGAAAATTGCATGTAGGGAGGCCATCCCGCCCTTATGTACTACCTAATATCTCTATTTTTATGTGCAATATCTCTGAAATTATGTGAGATCTAACGTTAAAACCACTTGATCTTACCGGATCTAATGAATAGCTATTAGCCTGAATGATTTTTGGTCAGAAAATTGCATGCGGGGGGGCTAACCCGTCCTTATGTACCACCTAATATCTCTATTTTTATGTGGAATATCTCTGAAATGATGTGAGATCTAACATTAAAACCACTTGATCTTACCGGATCTAACGAATATCTATAAGCCTGAATGATTTTCGGACAGAAAATTTGATAAGGGGGAGCTAACCCGTCCATATGTACCACCTAATATCTCTATTTTGATGTGGAATATCTCTGAAATGATGTGAGATCTAACGTTAAAACCACTTGATCTTACCGGATCTAACAATTATCTATTCGTTTGAATGATTTTTGGCCCCCGCTCATTAATGACTTAATAAGTCTCCAACTATGTAAGATCTAACGTTAAAACCACTTGATCTTACCGGATCTAACAAATTGCTTCCAAAATAGCTAACTGTTTGGTCAATTTTTTGATAAGGGGGGGCTGATGACGGGTTAGCCCCCCCAGCAAATAACTGTTAATATTGCTTCTTCTGTGTGAGATCTAATGCAAACAACAGTTGATCTAGCCTGATCTAACAAAGATCTAACAAACTGCATAAGATTTTTTCAAAAATTTTGATATGGGGGGGCTAACCCGGCAGAGGTGAGTCCTGGAGCCCGTGCCAAAAAAAGTTCTGGCACTCGGCTCCACTAACTTGCCTGGCAGGGTGGGCACTAGTGTGGGTACCTAGGGGGCAATTGCCCCTAATCTTTAGTGAGGTACCTGAGGTCTTAGACACCATGATTGTCCCCTCAGAAAGCATGACATAACATTTCAAACTACTGTACCATACAACCCAGAACAAAACGGGGTTGCAGAAAGAATGAACCATACTCTATGTGATAGTGGAAGAACCATGCTGCTTGATGTAGATATGCCAACCACATACTGGGGAGGAGGCAATTATTACACCATGCTATCTCCAAAACTGACTAACAGGAAAATCAACACTATATGAACTGTGGAATGGAAAAGCCCTGAATTTGAACCATCTAAGCATTTTTGGAAGCAAAGCATAGTGCACATTCTAAAATGAAAAACATACAAAATGGGATGCTTGTGCAAAGGAAAGTGTACTTGTGGGGTACAGATACATCTCAAAAAGGAAACAGAACTCTACACCAAGACACAAACAAGGTAACCATCAGTAGAAGTATAATTGTCAATGAAACTTCAGTGTGTTTAAAATTTCATGAACTAACACAAACACTTCAAATTGAGAAAAAATCCACACTGATGTCACATGAAGATATGTAACAAAGTGCCAGAAATAGAAATTAATGCAGACAGACAATCCAAATGCTATAAAAGAAGAAACCATGCCACAAGAGGTTTCAATCAGGAAATTCACCAGAAACAATAAAGGTAACCCATTAAAATCAGAGTCAGATTCATGGGATGGTGTGCAAAAGACTTTGAACTCATGAGGACCAAAAGTGGATCAGAGCATTTGGCAAAACCGCTTACAAGAAACAGATTTATGGAAAAAAAAGTGGCTTTAACAGCATTGACTACAGTGGAGTTTGGGAGTTTAGTGCAAAATTAATCTAATAGGTCTACTATACTCATGTGTATGCCATCATGTGTTAGTGTCAAGAAAGGAAAATTACTTTTAGGTAAGTATACAATGTTCCATTTTATTTGGCTTACGATTTTGGTAAAGGAGCAGACTGGAAACACCCATTGTCTATCAGTTCAATTTATTTTACATTATAATCACAGGTATGTGGCTGCATAAGTTCTGCATTGAACTGTTTTAAGGTGACTTATTAAAGATATAAGCAACGGTTTAGTCCAAGGCACATTCAGATGCATATACACATTTCCTAAACTGGAACATTTACATCACCAGCTCCTAGTAGATTCATCATAAACATGTATAGAGAGGTTACTCCATACAGATGGATTAAAAAAATCAGCCCCCAGCAAAGTCCTGACTGTCATGGTAAGACTGGGAGAGAGGAGTGAAATTGTACTGCCAGGTATCATAATACGATATTGGACTCTGATCAAAAATGTGGTATAGCAGGTATTCACTGTACATACTCTCACATTCTCAGCACAGAAAACTCTTTGAGCAATTTGATGAATCATAGACTGCGTCTCCATCTTTGTTTTTTAGGTGGTTTGTGGCTGCTGATGCCTATTGACTCAAGCAAACCTATCACTTATATGAATAAATATTCGGGCAATGCATCAGATGGTCAGTCATAATTTTTCTAAGAACTAAACAGCAGGAATTAATTTCCACGTTATATATCATGTAGTGTTGTTATATATCTATTGTGTGTGGGGGGGGGGGGTTACTTCAATAGGGATCACCTTCCCTGGGAAAAAGGGTAGCCCAAACGGCAGGTTTTCTTAAAATCTGACTTATAGCCAGCTTTATTTTTAAAAGGTTGCATGAAAATCAAACAAACAAAACAGAAAACAAATCCCTGTCATCCAGGCACCAATCAAACAGTTCAGGATCCTAACTCACAGGTGAAGGGCTTCTCCCAGTCACCCACAAAACAGAAGATAATGCAAACCTTTTTCTGTCTCTCACAAAAGCAGACCTCACATCAGCAGCACTCCCTCTCAAGTATGGCTACCTGAGTCCCAGGCCAAGAGCAAACCCCTGGGCCAGTCCTGCTTTATCCATACCACCTGTTGGTGGACACAAGTGGACCACAAAATCTGGTCCAGAACCAACCCTACTAAGGTGGCTAGTAAAACTCAGAATGGATTTCACCTTAGTTTCCTGCAAATGAACGTATGCAAGGTGGAAAATAGCGCCCGTGAATCACCTCGTCTTTCATACAGCTGCTTCTTGGCTTTTTGGCTAAGATAAAGTGTAGTATCTGTTCTTATCAGTTACCAAGTGGTGGTGCTGTGCTACTGTACCTGATCCACGGCAGTGGGTTAGGGGTGGCAGTGGCTATGCAAATCCATTTGGTGTAATGGTAACCTGGACTGTTAGTATCAGGGAGAGCCAAAACCAGCCTGCTCGATGAACTGAGGGCCGTTAAAAGGACTCCTTTAGAGAAAGCCGGAAGGGTTACCTCCTGATAGGGATGGAGAGGCATTGGGTCTGGCTGAAGGATCGGGTCCCTGGCCTTCTGGCCTAGATTTGGTGTGGTTCCTGTCCTCATCAGTCTTTCGGGAAAGAATGCCGGCCCCCTTGTCCGGGGGGGCGGGGGCTCGGTTAGTACTTCCCAAATGTAATTAGGTGTGGAGTGGTGGTGGAGCTTTTAGTCATGGGGCTCTCCCTAAGCTCTCTAAGTTCCATGCCTTCCTGGTGGGGATGGGGCTGCACTGGTCTGGCTGGGGTTGAAAGAAGCCCATGGTGTATCTGCCCCCAGAGTGGCAGTCCAGGGGTGCCGTAGTCTCACGGTGAGGGGTGAGGTGGATCACTTTGAATTATGGCACCAGGGTCATTGCACTTCACACATTTTTCCGCACCTGCCTCTTGGGCCAGGCCTTTTGGCCAGGACCAGAGGAATTTTTTTATTTCTGGCCTCAAGGCCGGCCATGCACATGGCACCATATGCACTTTTCTCCACTTCTCCTTTCCCCACTTTTATGTTGTTTGTCTTGTGTTGTCACTTTATGTATTTTTTTTTTGGTTGTCGGGTTTGTACACTGTTTCACGTTTGATAGGGTGTAGGTCCTCAGGTCTGCCCTGAAAGTTTTGGGAGGGGGTGGACATGGCCATCTGGATTAGTTAGCCCTCTCTCATGGGTTCTCCCTTCTGGGGATCCCCACCTAGTACTTGGAATTGGTCTGTTTCGGCAGACCCTTCAGAAAATAGGGTCCGTCTGGCTTCGGTCAGATGAACCATGTGAAAATACCCCAGTCCCCATCTAATGGGGATCAGGGCAAGGTCCTTTGATTTTGGAGAGCCCTATGTGCACTTTTTGTGTTCACTTTTTGGTGTGCAATTTTTTTTGCTCCGGTGGAGTTTTTGGAGTGTGTTCACACACCATGGGCTTTTTAACAAAAAAAAACAAAAAACCTGTTGGTGGACACAAGTGGACCGCAAAATCTGGTCCGGAACCAACCCTGCTAGGGGGGCTGGTAAAACCCGGCTCAGATTCCACCTTAGTTTCCTACAAATGAACAAATGCGAGGTGAAACATAAGGTCCGTTAATCACCTCGCCTTTCATACTGTCAAAGTGTTTTTCAATAACAAGAAATAGTGCTTTAACCACTTGGAGTCCTAGGTGCCTGTGATAGAATGTTCTGATCCCACCACTGCCAACCAATTTGTGACAGAGGTGTGGGTGGAACAGAACACATGCGGAGCGCAAGAGTGGTTTTAGGGCCCCTGGCCAAGGGGTTTTTTATTTTGGGGACTGAAAAAGCAGGGAGTCAGATAATGGAGGCCACAGGGCAATAATTCTAACACCGTGAGGGACATGCAGAAATATAACAGGGTGGCAATAAGGTACATCAAATGATAAGTCCAGAAGCAACAGGCAGCAATCTAATACAGCAGGGACTTAGTCCAGTGTCAGAGGGTAGCAATACATGCAGTGAGAAGCAGGCCACAGTCTGCTACAGCATGGGTAAAGTCCTTAGCACAGGGTACAGCCAGGGTAAAGGAATTCACCAGCCCACAGCGGCCTCACCGGAAGACGCCCAGGCAGAGTGGCAAGGAAAAGGAGGTCCAGAGGGCAGAGGTCCATCACAAAGCCATTGTGTGTCCTGGGAGAACTGTGTCTCTTGGCCTCACTTCAGGGTCACACAGACAGTAGTTGAAGAAAGAGCAGAGAATAGAGTAGAATACCAGTGTCCAGAGCGCCACACAGAACTACACGTTGCATCAGTGCAGAAAACAAATGCTGTCTCAGCAGTTCCATGTATTTTCTAGTCTCCTTCTAAGTAGATCTTCAACCATTAGCTCTTCTATCCATCACAAAAGTAAACTCTTAACAGTCTGATAATTTTGTGCAGCTACCAGCACAAGTTGTTATTCTGCTTTGGGGGCTTCACAGAGTCGCTTGTCATTTCGTGCACTGCCACTCACTGGGTCATCTATGGGTTAATTCAGGCTCTCCATCTCGGCTGTACTCTCATCAGAAACCAAGGAACTGGGAGCATCACCAACATCATTCAGGTCAGGCCTGCTGAGCCCTGTAGTTCCACAGCTGGTGGCCACTCACCATCATTTGGGCTGTCACTCACCACATGCACTGCACATATGGGTTTACACTTTATGGGTACAGGGTACATGCATCCTGCTTCACTCATCCCCGAGCACAGGGGGTCTCATGGCATCCATGTTTGGAGATGCATGCTGCAGCTCTCAGGCAGGCAGCGTCGTGAGCACAGGAATTCATAGCTATGTGTTCAGATCATGCAGGCTTCTGTCAGTGACGTCATTTCCAGATAGCAGTTGGCGATGGGGACGCTCCTCTTTCTCTGGTGCTTGTTTGTGTCTGACGTTTTTTTTCCATCACTGGACCTTCCGCTGTGTATTCCAGGTATGACGTTCTGCTCAGGTAGGTGCAGGGCCAGGTGTTGGGGGTGGGTGGCACACTGCTGGCTGAACTTCAGGGTTCAGGTCAGGTGTGACAGGCCGCACTGTCCTGGTGGGGGTCAGGGTCTGCCGCACCCTAGTCTTGGGAGTTTGCCTAGTCACCAACACCCACGCACGTGGTGTTCCATGCCAGTCCTTGGTGGCAGTCCTGGTCGAGGTCAGCCACTCCAGCACCTGGGGTCATTTGTCATAGAATCCGCTGACATTCCCAGGCATTCTGCCGCATCTCGCATTACCATTCGGTGGCCACACGTCAGCCCCTCACTGGGCAGCCACAATCATGTCATCAGTATTTAGTTTTATGGCGGGCGGGGGGGCACGAGTAGCCTGGTTCCACCAGGACATCACGTATGCACATGCTTCATGTGATCACTTCATTGTCAGTGTAATTTCTTATTTTCCCCATCATTTCAGTGCACACTTCATGGTTTTGTTGTAGGTGGATTCAATGGTTACGCGCTGGAGCAGCAAGGTGTGTTCGGTGTATCATTCAGTCGGGGTCAGTTAGTTAGGTGCATGGCATGGCAGGATCTGTCACGTCTCTGGATCCGTGTGGGCTGAGGTTTCGTTTGTAAGGATTGTATTAGCTACAGTTTTCTCACCCGTACATCATACGTCATACGTTGCACGTCACTTTCATTCCTATTTTCTGCCTATCACGGTCTGTAGGTACCAAGACCTGAGTGATCGTTTTTTAATTACCTGTCTGGGCGCTGCATGTTACTCGGGCTCGCTCACCACACACACATAGAGGGTCACAGTCACTAGGTTAACCACACGCGCTGTTTCAGTTCTTGCAGCACCATACACTGTGTTAGTTAGTGTGTTAGGGTATTGTTGGTGGTTTAGTCTGACTATATCTAGTTGGTTTTTCCCACAGATTTGAACATGTCACACATATCGGAGAGTGACGAATTTGCCTTCATCCCGCCTACTCCAGTTTGGGGCTCAGAAGACAGAAGCACTCTATCCCTGAGAAACTGGACTATTCCAAAACTCATAGCTGAGCTCCAACGCAGGGGCATTCTGTTCTCGGCCACGGCAAGATAAGCGGAGTTGTTCACACTTTTGTTTCCAAACCCGGCCCAACCACAGCCACAGACATCCACCAGTGCAGAGCACGTGTCGTTACTCATATCTCTGACTCAGATCTATACAGTTTTAAATACGCTTTCCACTTCAGTTCAGCAGTTACAGGATAGGATGGATGTGATGGAGGCCCGTCCAGCCACAGTGGAAGTTTCAGCGCCTTCTATAGGCCCTGTGCCATCCGGAAACCTCTGTAGGTAATACCAGTGTGCTGTTACCTCTTGCTGTTCCTTCACCACTATAAGTACTACTTTCCGCATCTCCTGCGCTCTTCATCCGAGCCAATCTGAAAAAGACATTCTGGAGGGGAAGGACATTAACCTGGCATCCCTGCTCATAGCTTTGCAGGACATTGTGGAGAACAAGGCTTACGCTTGTGGGGAAGTCTCGGTGGTCCTCAAAACCAGGGATCTGAGGCTTAATTGCAAACTGAGCATAGCCAAATTTGTTCTCTCCTTTGGGATTTATATGGATGTTATTTGTGCCGTAAGTCCCGGCAGGGGAGAGGAGCACAACCTGTCTCTCCACAAGGTGGTGGATCTAGCCCACAAATATGGTGGTTCTACATTTTACAATTACCACCGGTCATTTTCGGCAAAGGTCACTGAGCAATATAGACACGGAGCTATTCTGTAGGCATTTCGCCAGCCAGAAGTCTCCAACTTGTGGTAATTGCCAATCATCTGCCCATACCTCCAATTGGTATCCTGACCTGGAACATCCCATACCTACTGGGTCTACCAGGCAGGGGTCCAGTGGTTCCTCCACAGGGCCATCGGGGCAGGTTGACAAACTGGGCAGACCCATGCATTATCTTTGCAAGCCTCAGCTGTGCAATAACTTCAACTACATGGTCTGCAACTATAATCAATGCAGACTCCTCCATATTTGTGCCAACTGTTTAAGAACGTATCCCAAATCTGCCTGTCCCATCAAGTCATCCAGTTCATCATGACTGAGCCGAGTCAACATAGCCAGGTTAGATTTCTGGTTGTTACACCACCCATCCCCAGCTCTTAGGCATTTTCTTGTGGAAGGTTTTTCTGATGGGTTTCATATGGGATTCATCACTTTACCTTTGGAGTCTTTTGAGTGTGCTAATTTGTTATCTGCTGCCAGGAATGCCCAGTTAGTGGATGAATTAGAACAGATAAAAGTTAGCCATGGGGTTTGTCATAGGGCCATTTTCTTGTTCACCATTCAGCATGTGGAGGGTTAGCCCCATCGGTGTGGTAAAGGATAAGGCCCCTTTCACACTTATACGACTTGTCCCACGATTTTGTACTGCAAAATCGTATGACAAGTCATTCTCCATGATTTTCAATGACTACCATTCATATTGGCACGACTTTAAGTCGTGCCGACTTGAAAGTAGTCCCTGCACTACTTTGGTCCAACTTCTATGCGAGTTGTACTCCATAGACCTCAATGTTAAACCCTGAAGTAGCATGCAAGTCGTGCCTGAATAATATAGACACGACTTCAGTACGACTTTGTAAGCACAAGCCTGGCCTCGCTATTCGGGAAAGGAAAACTTTTCTTTCCTTTCCCGATGAGCGACAGGCAGTGCTGACAGCTGTCTGGTATTAATCCAGAGGGGGAACGCCGCGCCAAGTTTTAAATGAAAAAACCGGCGAGGGTTCCCCCCCCGGGGGCATACCAGGCCCTTAGGTCTGGTATGGATTGTAAGGGGAACCCCCTACGCCGAAAAATCGGCGTGGGGGTCCCCCCAAAATCCATACCAGACCCTTATCCGAGCACGCAGCCCGGCCGGTCAGGAATGGGGGTGGGGACGAGCTAGCAGCCCCCCCCTCCTGGACCGTACCAGGCCGCATGCCCTCAACATGGGGGGTGGGTGCTTTGGGGCATGGGGGGCGCAGTGCGGCCCCCCCACCCCAAAGCACCTTGTCCCCATGTTGATGAGGACAAGGGCCTCTTCCCGACAACCCTGGCCGTTGGTTGTCGGGGTCTGCGGGCGGGGGGCTTATCGGAATCTGGGAGCCCCCTTTAATAAGGGGGCCCCCAGATCCCGGCCCCCCACCCTATGTGAATGAGTATGGGGTACATGGTACCCCTACCCATTCACCTAGGGAAAAAAGCGTCAATAAAAAAACACAGTACACAGGTTTTTAAAATAATTTATTAGGCAGCTCCGGGATCTTCTTCCGACTTCGGGGGTCCTCTTCCGACTTCGGGGGTCTCTCCGCCGTCTCCTCCCGGTGTCCACATCTTCTGCCGGCTCCTCCACTATCTTCTGCAGCTCAATTGCTAGCGGTGGTCCAGACTTCTGCCTTCTTCTTTTCTTCCAGAGATGTTGACACGACGCTCTCTCCAGCCAGAATGGTCTCTGTGCGCTCCGCAAGGGACTTATATAGGCGGTGACCCCGCCCCCTTATGCCGTCACAGTCCCTGGGCATGCTGGGTCTGTGACGTTTTAGGAGGCGTGGTCACTGGGTGATGACCACGCCCCCTTATGACGGCACAGTCCCAGCATGCCCCGGGACAGTGACCTCATAAGGGGGCGGGGCCACCGCCTATATAAGTCCCTTGCGGAGCGCACAGAGACCATTCTGGCTGGAGAGAGCGTCGTGTCAACATCTCTGGAAGAAAAGAAGAAGGCAGAAGTCCGGACCACCGCTAGCAATTGAGCTGCAGAAGATAGCGGAGGAGCCGGCAGAAGATGCGGACACCGGGAGGAGACGGCGGAGAGACCCCCGAAGTCGGAAGAGGACCCCCGAAGTCGGAAGAAGATCCCGGAGCTGCCTAATAAATTATTTTAAAAACCTGTGTACTGTGTTTTTTATTGACGCTTTTTTCCCTAGGTGAATGGGTAGGGGTACCATGTACCCCATACTCATTCACATAGGGTGGGGGGCCGGGATCTGGGGGCCCCCTTATTAAAGGGGGCTCCCAGATTCCGATAAGCCCCCCGCCCGCAGACCCTGACAACCAACGGCCAGGGTTGTCGGGAAGAGGCCCTTGTCCTCATCAACATGGGGACAAGGTGCTTTGGGGTGGGGGGGCCGCTAGCTCGTCCCCACCCCCATTCCTGACCGGCCGGGCTGCGTGCTCGGATAAGGGTCTGGTATGGATTTTGGGGGGACCCCCACGCCGATTTTTCGGCGGGGGGGGTTCCCCTTACAATCCATACCAGACCTAAGGGCCTGGTATGCCCCCGGGGGGGAACCCACGCCGGTTTTTTCATTTAAAACTTGGCATGGAGTTCCCCCTTATGATTCATACCAACTACTGCATGTTTTCATTTGTTAATGCCAAAAACGTGGCAAAGCAGTACTGCTCCCAAATCGCTGTAAAATCGTGCGACTTTGAAGTCGTATAAGTGTGAAAGGGGCCTAAATTGTAAAATAAATTTTGGTTAATCTATGACTTGCCTGCTCTTCATTCATCACACATACCTAGTCTAAATTCTCTCATTCCCTCAGAGGAATTTTCACTGCAATATTCATCAGTAGACTTGGCCATTCAGCACATTTTACAGTCTGGTAGGGGCACATGGTTATCCAAAGCCGATATTTCGGATGTCTTCAAACTTCTCCCCATCAAACCTTCCCTCTGGCAATGGCATGGGTTCAAATGGCGGGACCAGTATTATTTTGCCACAAAATTGACATTTGGTTCCAAGAGCAGTCCCTGGCTTTTTAATATTTTTGCCTCAGCTCTCAATTGGGTGTTGTCCAATCGCAAAGGGTGTCGTAAGGTGATTCACTACTTGGACGATTTTTTGTTATTCGCAAGCCCTAAGCAGTCTCCCAAGGACCTCATAGCACTCACAGAACTGTTCATGGATTTGAACGTCACCCTAGCTGCTCACAAGGTAGAAGGGCCTTCCATCGTGATCACCTTTTTAGGTATCTCCTTAGACACCGACCGCATGGTCACCAGTTTGCCTCCAGATAAGCTGGATAGGATTCAAGGCTTCATTCACAATCTGGTCAGGTCCCGTGTGCTCCAAGAAGGAGTTGCAGTCGCTGTTAGGCATGCTCAACTTTGTCATAAGGATTATTCCTCAGGGCAGGTCATTTGTTTCCAGGCTGTTGGCTCTTCTTCCCCTGTATCAGGAAACTGATTCGGCCGTGAAATTACAGGCCGATGCTCGTGCTAATGTGCTCATGTGGGATCAGTTCTTGTGCAGCTGGAACAGGATCACCATGTTTATCCATCTGGCTACGTTATGTCCCCCAGAATTTTTTCGGATGCCGCAGCCTCAGTGGGTTTTTCAACTATTTTTGGATGTTAGTGGTTGGTCGGCCCATGGCCCCCCGAGGTTTTCAACATTTCCAAGTTTGCTCAGACTTCTGCACTTTTTGAGATTTATCCAATAGTGGCTGCTGCTGTTACTTGGGCTGGGCACACAGTTTTCTTTACCGATAACTCAGCCACAGCTGAGATCATCAATAAAGGTAGATCTGGGTCTCTCCCGATAATGTCTTTCATGCGCAGGTTGACTCGGTTGGGTCTCAGGTACCGTTTTCATTTTCAGGGGGAGTTCATAAGTGGTGTCTATAATGTGGCTGCTGATGCCTTATCTCGTTTTGATTTCCGGCGTTTCCTCCTACAGCATCAAGAAGCAGATCGGTAGGTAAGCCAGTTCCACCTTTCTCCCTGTTTACATTGGATTAGACGCACTCAGGGCGCAGGCTTCCGAGCTGATAAATGCGTCACTGTCAAGGAACACTCTCAGGGCTTACAAGACGGTGTGGAGGCGTTTTTGTGGTTTTACGTTCCTCTATCCCTGCAACTGGGTTGGGGATGTCAAGTACATGATGGTTTTCATGGCTTATTGTCATGGCACGTTATCCCTGTCATTTAACACCATCAAGTTGTACCTGTCAGGTATTCAGCACTTCTCACTTCACAATCCTGACAGACCATCCATTTTTGGAAAAGTCAGGGATAGTCACGGTTGACACGCATGATTATCTCCACTTAGTTCTTCGGTGGGATAGCGGATTTGTTGTCTCTTTCACCCTTTGGGGCAGGCCCCAGCCTTATCCTCAAGGCGGCTGTTTTCTTTAGTTACTTTGGTTTCCTCCGACCCAGGGAGGTGTCCCAAGCCGACCATAATGCACCTGTACTCCTCAAAGGTAGTCTCACCAGGTTACCTGATCATTTTTCACTTCAACTCCCCAACAACAAAAACCGGCAGACAGGTCAGGGTTTTGTTAAAAATGATTACAAAACTAACGCTTTCTGGTGTCCAGTTGAGGCCTTGGACCAGGTTTTCTCCATGTTTGTAGCGGCCCCTCTCGATAGCCCTTTACTCCTTTTTCCCAAGCAGCCTCTTGCTTCCGGACAGTTCATATCACATGTCAGCATTTTGATTGCTAAATTGGGGTTAAACCAGAAATGGTGCGGCATCCACATCATCCAAGCAGGGGGTCCCATCCCATGTCATCAAATACATGGGACGCTGGCAGTCATCCTGTTACAGTCATTACATTCCTGATCCTCATGTGGAAGTTAAACAAGCTTTTGTAACTTTGCTGGATTAGTTGTTTGTCATGTTTTCCTTTAACTTCACATTACTGTACCTAGTTTGTGTTCTTTTTTCCCTCTTTTAAGCATACTCTTACATGCGACCATGGCACACCTCAGGTCGCCATAGTTGGGGTAATACGTTCCTTCAGTATCTGGACTCTGACTACAAGTTAGAAGGCTGGCCATTGGCTAGCCTGTATTTGTAGGAGGAGTCCGGGGCTTATAATCCCCCCTCCTTCTCCCTGCAATCGTCGGCTAACATTTCCGGGTTCTCTCCCACCCATACCCCTGATACTTCATATTCCATATCCAGGGTATGCCCTCTTTTAAGCATACTCTTACATGTGACCATGGCACACCTCAGGTCGCCATAGTTGGGGTAATACGTTCCTCCAGTATCCAGACTCTGACTACAAAATAATTTATGCACTTCTTACTGAGGGCAGCCTCATGTCTTATGCCTTGTTTGGACACAGAAACTCACAAACCAAATTATGCAGATAAATGGACTTCATTACACACTGCATCTGGATTAGAGATTGTCAATTTCATAAAAGAAAAAGAAAAAAATCCAGTATTTGTGACCTCTGTTACAGTGCCATTTTAAAAATGCAAAGGACAGTAGCAGTTTTAAAATGGCACCCTGACACAGCAGCTAGCAGCTACCACAGGCACTAGCACTGAAACTGCCACCTATCACAGCCAGGACCTAGGTTAAGGGCCTTAGCAGATCACTGTAAACACAATGCTTTTGCATTGTATTTACACTGGAAAAAGATGTGATGTCACATGTGACATCACAGCACTTCCTCCTAGTAAATAAAAATATTCCCTATCAAAATAAATCTTCAGGTCGCAATAATGATATCAGATGATATGAATAACAGTTACATTTACTGTGCAAGCATCAAAAACTCACACGAGGAACACATTGTCATTTGAATTTTAAAGTGGAAGTAAACTTCCATCACTAACATTTACCTATAGGTAAGCCTATAGGTAGTGTAAATATCTCCGGGAGATATTTACTGTACATGCAGCCAGTGACATCATTGGTGCATGCGCTCTGAAGGAACAGCCACCCGTTCCTTCAGAGCCCTGTGCTGTAACCAGCAGCTTCTGTGCAAGCATCAAAATGCATACTAGCACATTATGACATTACCTTGCAGGGTGAAAAAAAAAATGTCCAGCCGTTTACAACCGCTTTAAACAAACCTGTGAAAAAGTCGTCTTTGTGCTAATGTGTGCTATTTACCCAAGTTAATCTTATATTAATGTTAAACAATTTACGCAAACTAAATCAATAAAGTGATATTGCGCAGTTTCTCAAATGTCACTTGACACTTCACAGTGTATAAACTCAAAATAAATTATTACAAATAAATCAGTCAAAAGTCCAATAATGGTGTCCAAGTATCAATAGATACATACAATTAATGAATTATTCCATGTTAGCTGAACTTCCACCTAAGAAAATATTCCAGTGCCTTCACACAACTGCTCAGTGCTCACAGAACTCTCACCTCAATACAGAGAATAGTAAGCCTTATGGCCACATGTGCTGCTGGAATCCAACCTCCAGATTACAGGCTCTTGTAGTACCTCTAGCAGCTCCGCACCGCATATAGGAATAAGATAGATAAAAAGCCTCCCATAGTGTAAATCGTATAAAAAAATCAAAGATTTATTAAAAGACAAAATTGATGCTTACAGCAATAAAAGTTAAAAAGCGAAGTAAAGATAAAACGTTTGAGCGCCTCTCACATCACTTCCGGTCCGCTACTCACTCCGGCCACGCCCTATGTGTTATGTCACGTCATGTTACTTCATCAGGGGAACCTGACATGACGTAACATCTATCTGACGCAACAGATAGACTATGCCTGTGTAATGAGTGTTGAAGTTACTTGAGGTCTCCATCACAAGACCGCATGCTAGGATGACAACACAGAGGAGCACCACTGTGAGACAGGGACAGAGTGTTGTCAAACTATAACAGAAGTGCTTGAACAAAGGACCTTCATGTTTCTTGTCACTGGCTTTGATTGACAGCACTGGAAGCCAATGGCTCCCGATGCCCCAGCCAAACCAGTGAGACACGGAAGTGAGGGGAGAGAAGAGCTGCAGATGTGCACAGCGCTGGTTCGAATGAGGTCTCGGGTAAGTTTTAGAGTGGGTGAGAGGCCAAAATCAGTGCCTAAACATTTTTTACTTTAATGTAAGGAATGCATTAAGGTAAAAAATGTTAAGGCTTTAGAACCACTTCAAAGCTACTGAAAATAACTTTTAAATTTACATTACTTTTTAAAGCTTATATAAGACGTTTGTCATTAAGTTGACTTTAAAATCTAAAGTCTGGCTGTCTAACGCGATTTGTTAACATAGTTTAATATGACAAAGCAATCAGTAAACTGTATCTTTAGCATATAATTCCTGATTGCAGTAAGCAGTAAAACACTTTCACGTGTGTAGCAGTGCCTGGCACCCTCTGCTCTTCTAGTCTCACAGAAGGCCGTCAAAATTTGGATATCATCAAAGGTCTAACCTATCCACCCTGCCTCTGATCACTAGATTACATTGATAGGGTTTTTAGAGAGCAGGGTCTAGAAATGGACAGCTCTCAATGGTAAAGTGTTTGCACTTCCACTAGTATTAATGCTACCTGGCAGCCACACAGTGCTATGGAATCAATGACAAAGTGGATCTGGCAATGAAGCAGTTAGAGAATGTCTACTGTGAGTGCTATATCATTTACAACTGGCTAGCCCTATGCTGTATGAAGTATAAGTTTGCCTGAGTCTAGGTCTAGTTTAATTTTGAGAAGTTCACTCCTTTACAACTTCAGTCTAACCTCTATATCATAAAACAGTCCAAACATTTAACCTTTCATTCTCCAAACCAGAAAAGAATGGCTAGAACAGACAGCAATTATGCTAGGACATGATATCTGAAGGTTTTAGCTCCTCAAAAACCTTGAGAAAGAATGTCTTTGTTAAGGCTAACATTGGCTCTTTTCTCTGTGAAAAGTTCAAATTCAGTGAAAGCAGTAGATTCCTTTCTTTTGGAATCTTTGCTGTGGTTTTTCCTTTCCACCGAGAACAAAACCGAATAAAAAAGGAAGTAGAGAGCAGAATAATATGTCATTCAAGTCACCATTATCCTGCTCTGGCACTTGTTGTGTTTGGGGCTCAGTGTCAACAGTTGGACAGAACAATATTATATTCTGCTTCCTGCCTCTGGAGTCATTCCATTTCATCTTCCCTGGGGACGCACTGAACAGCCAGTAGAGGTTTTACTGAGGAACTATTTTAATCCCCGGATAACCCATCAGAGGCCAGACAGGCATGCGATATACTGCAACACAATTGCTGGCGGCAAACTGCTTGACTTTTTTCACCCATGAGACATTATTTTGTTGAAAATTACAAAGTGATTACAGGCTTGCTTAAGCAGGACTTAATCTGTGCATAGTGTGATATACAAAGTTTTAAGATGGCATTTTAAGATGCCTTCTTAACTTGGATATAAAGAAAAACCCCAAACAGTATCAAGCAGTAATGTGGCAAAGGGCAGCCGGTCACATTGAAATTGAAATTTACAGTCTTTATCCACTGTGTAAAATGGTGCTGATAAAATTGTGCTCTTCAACAAAGTACTGTAGTGATCCACCACTGCCACACCAAAGGACTCACCAGATATGCCTTACCTGTGATTATACCACAGCATTAATGAGTGTAAAGGTGGATGCTCCAGGTCTACTGTGAATTGTGAATCCTCTGGTTGATATCAAGCTCTATATGACTTACCTGTAGTGGGTGGTCATATTGCAGACCAATTTGATGCAGTGTGTGGCGTATGGTCTGAGCACTGACAGGATGACCCCCCAACCCTTCAACCTCTGCAGCAATGCTGGCAGCACTCATACGTCTATTTCCCAAAGACAACCTCTGGATATGACGCTGAGCACGTGCACTCAACTTCTTTGGTCGACCATGGCAAGGCCTGTTCTGTTAAACCGCTATATGGTCTTGGCCACTGTGCTGCAGCTCAGTTTTAGGGCATTGGCAATCTTCTTATAGCCTAGGCCATCTTTATATAGAGTAACAATTCTTTTCAGATCCTCAGAGAGTTCTTTGCCATGAGGTGCCATGTTAAACTTCCAGTGACCAGTATAAGAGAGTGAGAGCGATAACACAAAATAGAACACACCGGCCCCCCAATTCACACCTGAGACCTTGTAACACTAACGAGTCACATGACACCGGGGAGGGAAAATGGCTAATTAGACCCAGTTTGGACATTTTCACTTAGGGGTGTACTCACTTTTGTTGCCAGCAGTTTAGACATTAATGTTGAGTGTGTTGAGTTATTTTGAGGGGACAGCAAATTTACACTGTTATACAAGCTGTACACTCACTACTTTACATTGTAGCAAAGTGTCATTTCTTCAGTGTTGTCACATGAAAAGATATAATAATAATAAAATATTTACAAAAATGTGAGGGGTGTACTCACTTTTGTGAGATACTGTGTATGTGTATGTGTGTATATATATATATATATATATATACACACATATATATATATATATATATATATATATATACACACACATACACACACACACACACACACACACACACACACATACACACACACATACATACACATATATATATATATATATATATATATATATATACATATACATACATATACACACACATATATACATATATACACACACACCGGCCACTTTATTAGGTACATCTGTTCAATTGCTTGGTAACAAAAATTGCTAATCAGCCAATTACATGGCAGCAACTTACTCCATTTGGGCATCTAGGTGTGGTGAGTATGACTTGCTGAAGTTCAAACCAATTATCAGAATGGGGAAGAAAGGGAGTTTATGAGACTTTGAACATGGCATTGTTGTTGATGCCAGACAGGCTGGTCTGAGTATTTCAAAAACTGCTGATCTACTGGGATTTTCATGTACAACCATCTATAGAGTTTACAGAGAATGGTCCGAAAAAGAAAATATCCAGTGAGCGTCAGTTGTGTGGATGAAAATACCTTGCTGATGTGAGAGGTCAGAGAAGAATGGGCAGACTGATTTGAGATGCTAGAAAGACAACAGTAACTCAAATAACCAGTCATTACAACCAAGGTATGCAGAATACCATCTCTGAATGCACAACACATCGAACCTTGAAGCAGATGGGCAACAGCAGCAGAAGACCACACCAGGTGCGACTCCTGTTAGCCGAGAACAGGAAACTGAGGCTACAAATCGCACAGGCTCACCCAAATTGGACAATAGAAGATTGGAAAAATTTCAGCTGCCACATTCAAATAGTAGGGTCAAAATTTGGCACAACATGAAAACATGGATCCAGCCTGCCTTGTTTCAACAATTCAGACTGGTGGTGGTGGTGTAATGGTATAAGGGATATTTTCTTGGCACACTTTGGACCCCTTAATACCAATTGAGCATCATTTAAACAACACTGTCTACCTGAGTATTGTTGCAGACCATGTCCATCCCTTTATGGCTACAGTGCAGAGGCGTAATCAGAGTCTTCAGGGCCCCGGTGCAAGAAACCATGAAGGGGCCCCCACCAGCGGCGTTGCTAGGTCTACAAAAGATCTCATGCTAGAGCCCATAGCAGTGAAGTAAGAATAGTGATACGCTTGGGTGGGCATACACGTGTATATATATGTGTGTGTGTGTGTGTGTGTGTAAATATATTGTTACATACTGCAGATCCCTCCTTACATCAGGGTCCCCAGAGAGCCTCCCCTAACATCAGGATCCTCAGAGAGCCTCCCTACTTACATTAGGATCCCAAAACAGTTCCCCCCCCCCTTACATCAGGGTCCCCAGAGAGCCCCTCCTTACATCAGGGTCCCCAGAGAGCTCCCCCTTACAGCAGGGTCCCCAGAGAGCTCCCCTCTTACATCAGGGTGCCCATAGAGCCCCTCTTTACATCAGGGTCCCCAGAGAGCCCCTTCCTTACATCAGGGTCCCCAGAGAGCCTCCTCCCCTTACTTAAGGGTTCCCAGAGAGCTTCCCCTTACTTCAGGGTCCTCAGAGAGCCTCCCCTTACTTTTGGGTCCCCAGAGAGCCTCCTCTTACATCAGGGTCCCCAGAGAGCCCCTCCTTACATAAGGGTCCCCAGAGAGCCCCTCCTTACATAAGGGTCCCCAGAGAGCCCCTTCCTTACATCAGGGTCCCCAGAGAGCCCCTTCCTTACATCAGGGTCCCCAGAAAGCCCCCCTTACTTCAGGGTCCCCAGAGAGCCTCCCCTTACATCAAGGTCCCCAAAGGGCCCCTCCTTACATCAGGGCCCCCAGCAGAGCCTTTTGTTACATAAGGGTTCACAGAGAGCCTCCCCTTACTTCAGGGTCCTCAGAGAGCCTCCCCTTACTTTTGGGTCCCCAGAGAGCCTCCCCTTACATCAGGGTCCCCAGAGAGCCCCTTCCTTACATCAGGATCCCCAGAGAGCCCCTTCCTTACTTCAGGGTCCCCAGAGAGCCCCCCCTTACTTCAGGGTCTCCAGAGAGCCCCCCCTTACTTCAGGGTCCCCAGAGATCCCCCCCTTACTTCAGGGTCCCCAGAGGCCCCCCTTACATCAAGGTACCCAGAGAGCCCCCCCTTACATCAAGGTACCCAGAGAGCCCCCCTTACTTCAGGGTCCCCAGAGATCCCCCCTCACATCAGGGTCCCCAGACAGTCACCCCCCCTTGCAGTGGTTCCCCTGTACCTGGCTGGTCTCCGCTGTGCACCTTGGACCCCCAGCACACCTCTGTACCCCCCCCCACCTGGGGGGAGGTGGAAGACAGTGATCAGCAGCTCTATGGTGTCTATGGGCGGCGGGATCTCCCTGGGGCTTGTAGTTCTCTCTCCGAATGTATAGTGTATGTACAGTGGAGAGGGGAGGGGCCTCTGACCCGGGCATGCATCATCAAGAGTGTAGAAGCAGAGTGACTCACTGAAGAGTGAAGTCAATACATGCCCGGGTCAGAGGCCCTTCCCCTCTCCACTGTATGCATTAGGAGAGAGAACAGCTAGCCCCAAAGAGATCCCGCGGCCCATGGCCTGCGGGCACCATACAGCTGCCGATCGCCACTTCCCACCTCCCCCCACTGCATGTTAAACGGACAGCCAAAACTGCAGGGGAGATGCCAGGTCTTGGGGCCCCCCCACAGCGGCAGAACAACAGGGCCCAGTCGCAAGTACGACAGCAGCGACCCCTATAGTTCGGCCACTGCTACAGTGTGCCCATCTTCTGATGGCTACTTCCAGCAGGATAATGCACCATATCACAATGCTCAAATAATCTGGTTTCTTAAACATGACAATGAGTTCATTGTACTCCAACGGCCTCCACAGTCACCAGATCTCAAACCAATAGAGCACCTTTGGGATGTGGTGGAATGGAAGATTTGCATCATGGATGTGTGGCCGACAAATCTGAAGCAATCTCTGAGGAATGTTTCCAACACCTTGTTGAATCTATGCCACGAAGAATTAAGGCAGTTTCAACCCGGTACTATTCTGTGGTGTGTAGAGGGCGCTAGGTAGTAGCTAATTAAGTCTAAACACAATACTATATACAAATTAAAATGTCATACATGTAAGAACAGTGCAAAAAGACCAATTGGAAAAAAACTTAGTGACAAGAAAAAACTCAATCGATCATAATAAGTGATAAAAATAATAAATGTATAAAGTCCCAAACAAAAAGTTCATAGTGGTCTAAGAAACAGCAAAAAATCTTCTGTATAGACAATCTTCCAAAGGTGTGAGAAATTCTTCACCAAAACACAATGAACGACACCCAACATGTACGGAGTATGAAATCTACTTACCCGAGAGATTTGACTTCTTTACTTAAAAAGAAAGTCAAATACCACTTTGGCAGGATAATGCCTGCTTGTATATATGGACTGGAGATGTAAAGAACCTTCCTCCGCGGAGCTATGCATGGGATATATTGAAAAAACAATAGAGATCCATAGCGTAATTCTTTTAAAAAAGGTATAAAATAAAAAAGCCAAAAGCCGCTTACATTTACAAGTGCCTAGACCCGGCACTGGGGCTGCTAGTTCGTCTGTGCTGGAACTGTGTGCAGACGCCTTGTTTCCACCTCCGTGGTCGGCGTGCGTTCCACCAGCCGGAAGAGGCAGCCAAACAAACCGGAAATGACGTGGAATAGCGTGACCAGGTACCGCTCCAACGTACATTTCGTGATTACGTCTTCAGGAAGCGTACCTGGTCACTAGGTAACATAGTATTTATAATCCTTATACTATACTTATACTTTCTATCAACCCGGTACTAGCAAGGTGTCCCTAATAAAGTGACCGGTGAGTGTATATATATGTAATTGTTGATATATAGCTGCTGTATCTGTAGTATCCTATCTCAGATTATATTTTTTATGATATGCAAATTATTAGCTATACCTATCAATATGGCTGTTAAACATTTCTCTGGCATGTCAATTCTGCTCCCTATTCATCCACCCCAGGACACACTTAATTGAGTAGCAGCAGAGGAAGAGGGTCATAGAACACTCAGGGACACTGGACTTTTGAAATTACTTTTGAATTGCAAGATTATACAAATTTTCATGACAGTTTAGAGAGGATTTCAACATTTAAAAAAACTTACCTCTCTGACTCTTTCCTTGCAGTAACATGGAGAGGTTTCCACCTCCCTAGTCCCATTGTGAGCAACATCAGGACCCTCATCTTTAAAGCTGTCCATACCTAACTCATATATTTTTGTTTGCTCAGCCAGTGAGCTGAGTGAAAAAAACAGAACCAGTTCCTCATCCACATAATTGTGGTGTATAGGGGAATCGTCCCTGCTGTGTCATTGTATTCTGACAGAGGATAAGTCAGCAGGACTCCTCCATTGTCAGAATACACTGATCAGCACTGTAGCCTATTGGCTGCAACACTGATCGAACTAAAGTTTTCCAGCAAGCCTGTTGAACCAGTTAAATTTCAATCCATCATGGCCAGCTTAAGGGCTCATTTACAGCAAAACACAGACATGCTTGCATCTGAATTTCAGTTGGAGGATGGGATAAATCGCTCAATCTCAGTGTTTGCTGAGACACAAAAATATGCAGGGCAATAACAACACAGCAGGATATAGAAACTTTACAAGAGGACCTGAATACATTAATGGAGTGGACTATTGCATGGCAAATAAAGTTTAATACCGGAAGGGCTTTTTTTCAGCCGGAACTAGGGGGAACTCAGTTAAACCACCTCTGGCTCAGGTCTTCTGCTCCCTGCTCACCACTATCACTTGGTAACACTGAAGTCCAGCTTCTGCATTTACAAGTGATAGCTTATCTCCCAGTAGCTCCCATAGGTCAGCTCTCCTGCGCAGATCCCACTGAGTGCCGGACAGGGACAAGGGAGATACAGAACAGGTGCTCAGGGTTCAGTGCAGTCATGGGCAGGAGAGGGTGCGTGGTAAGCTGCACCCTCTGTGGTCTCCATTTTTTCCCTGGTGACCAGTTGTTGATGCTCCTACTGCATAATCTCCCTTGCAAGTGACTGTAGTATAGTATAGTATGCTGGGAGGTACTACGGCCGGATAGGTGTTTCAGCTTAATATTGCAACAAAGGTAAGATATATGACAGATGGTAGAGCTTTTAAGGAGGGGGGAGAAAATGAGGGCAGTGGAGGGAGGGAGTTGTATGCAGAGGGAAGAGCTACTATTTGATGCCATTTGGCAGGTATGTGAGTGTGGCGGGCATGGTTGAGTTCCTGCACCTATTCTCTGAGAAAAAAAAGCCCTGAATACCGGTAAGTGTAAGGTAATGAACTTGGGGGGTAAAAAATATAAACGCAAGTTACTCTTTAGGGGGAGAATATCTAGGGGCTTCCAGGCTGGATAAGGATCTAGGGGTCCTTGTAGAAGGCAGACTGAACAATAGCATGCAGTGTCAAGCTGCGGCTTCCAAATCCAGCAGAATATTAACATGCATTAAAAAGGGAATTTACGCCAGGGATAAAACAATTATTCTGCCACTTTATAAAACTCTGGTTCGGCCGCATCTGGAGTATTCTGTCGAGTTCTGGTCACTAATACTCAGAAAGGATGTGCTGGAGCTGGAGAAAGTCCAGAGAAGGGCAACTAAATTAATAAGGGACTGGAGGACCTCACTTATGAGAAACGACTACAAGCGCTAAATTTATGCTCCCTGGAGAAGAGACTCTTGAGAGGAGATAAGATTGTGGTGTACAAATATCTCAATATCTCAATGGTGATCCCAGCAAAAGTATGAAACTTTTCAGTCGCAGGGCGTGTAAGAGGACACAGGGGCCACATGATGAAACTGGAAGAGAAGTGGTTTAACCTTAAGCTGCGTAGGGGGTTTTTCACTGTCAGGGCGGTAAGGATGTGGAACTCTCTTCCACAATCGGTGGTGTCAGCAGGAATGTATGGATAGTTTTAAAAGACTCTTGGATCTGCATCTTAACGTAAACAATTTAAGAGGGTATGGGAAACGATCTTTCTACACACACACACACACACACACACACGCGCGCGCGCACACACACACAGGTTGAACTTGATGGACTGTTGTCTTTATTCAACCTTACCAACTATGTTACTATTTATATCCTATAACTGCCAGCTCCATCTAGTGGCCATAATGCGCTAAAGTCCTGATTGGTATTTCAGGAAAACACTGCATGGCCACTAGATGAAATAAAGATATTAGAGCCCTTGCACACTGGGGCGTTGGGCGGCGTCGGCGGTAAAACACCGCTATTATTAGCGGCGTTTTACCGTCGGTATGCGGCCGCTAGCGGGGCGGTTTTACCCCCCGCTAGCGGCCGAGAAAGGGTTAAATACCACCGCAAAGCGCCTCTGCAGAGGCGCATTGCCGGCGGTATAGCCGCGCCGTCCCATTGATTTCAATGGGCAGGAGCGGTAAAGGAGCGGTATACACTCCGCTCCTTCACCGCTCCGAAGATGCTGCTGGCAGGACTTTTTTTACCGTCCTGCCAGCGCATCGCTCCAGTGTGCAAGCCCTCGGGGCTTGCACACTGGGATGACAGCAGCGGCACTTTCGGGGCGGTTTGCAGGCGCTATTATTAGCGCAATAGCGCCTGCAAACCGCCCCAGTGTGCAAGGGCTCTTAGGCAAAATATGAGATTATCTGTGACATATGAGTGAATGCTTGAGACATTCACACAGCAAATGGACCCCTTAGTTTATTGTTTATTCTAATCAGCTTCTTCTTCCGCTTCTCCACTTACCTATTTTTTTCCAGCTGATATTTTTTTTTTTTTTTAACCAATAAGGTTTTAAAAGATTATTGTATTAATATGTTTTGATGTTAATTTTTATGGTATCCTATTAAAACAAAAACACAAAATTGAAAAAAAAGCCAGTGGGTATTTGCCAGTGGGTAGGTTCTTTTGGTAGAAGAGAATTCATGAGTTTCTTCTGTCAAAAAAAACAAAGAAAATATTTTCCTTATCCGATAACAATTTCATTTTAACCTGACTGCGGCGCATTCCCAGTAGAGTGTACAGGCCTGGCATCTTACAGACATGCCGGTAGGTTCATTGGCTCCTGTCTAAATTGGCCCTAGTATGTGTATGTATGAATGTGAGATAGGGACCTTAAATTGTAAGCTCCTTCAGGGCAGGGATTGATGTGGATAGAATATATACAGTAAATTTGCAAAGCGCTGCATAAATTGAGAGCACTATATAAGTACCTGTAATAAATATGGGGGTGTACCACTAACTGGTATTTATTAATTCTCCCAGAGATTATAGGTACTGCCCCTAACAATGCCTTAATTTGCTTTTCTCTCCTGGATATATTATGGCTTTTTCCAGGGTCAGCATCTATTTCATGGAGAGTGATGCAAGCTCAGCGATGAATCGATCATGTAACTACAGTTGCTTGTGTAGCTCCTGGCTGTGTTCACAAATGTGTTACACATACCAGCCCCCTGCTGCAGCCTTCACTTTGTGGGATGCTACAAAGTTACAATGTTGCAGTTCCATCACTGAGAAAGAGAAGACTGAGAAAATTATCCCTTCTGCCTGCAGCAGACTGATGGCATCTTCTTAGCCTAGACAAAGTCACTGGACTGGAATTCAAGGACTCAAGGTAGAGCTTTTGAAAGAAAAAACTACTGTTGCTGTACGTATATTGTGACATATCTAGAATATTGGAAATGAATTAATGTAGACTTGTAAACTTCCTGAAAGGTCCATTTAAGCTGATCTTGTTACAAACATAATCTAAAACAATAGATTCCCCACAAGGTAATCCTAATATGAAAGATTTCTGCCAGTCTACTGCCACCTGCAATTTTGAAAGGTACAAGTGGAAATTCCAAAGCAAAAGTCAGAAGGGCGTGAAACAACTGTACAATATCTTAAAACTTCTTCAAAATAAAGTGTATGTTACAAATATGCAATCATAAAATGTTTATTGTAAAGTTTAACATTGCTTTAGTAAAAACAGATGATAGATTTTTATCTGTTGATTCTTGCCTTAAGCTCACCACAAATGTTACAATCTGATTGTACAATCTCAATTAGATCTACCAACGACTATGTAGTGTAGGGACTTGCCCGATTGAATACAAATGTATTGGATATTTTAAGTAGGTCCCCATAATACAAAGTTTGTTAGATCTAAAGTTGATTGTACAAAGTTCGTATGGTCAGATTGCAAAGTGTTCGGTGACCCTTACTCTTGTAAGCACTTCACTTCCATTTTACAGCAGAAAAGATATGATATACAGTCATTTTTGTAACCAATTCATTATCTGGGTATCCTTGGAGCTCAGTTGCAGAAATTAGAAATTAGAGAACTAGAATCCCCCAGTTCCTGCGAGAGATTTAACCCATTGCCTTATACTCATAATTGAAATATCGGTTTGGTGTGGACTGGTCCCATAAATAGAAAAACTACATAAAATGTGCATTAATCATGGACACATATCTTAATAGAGGAACCCACCTTTCACAGATTTTTCTATTCCTTAAACTTCAGAACATCAATATTTTTGTTTCACCACACAGAAACTTGGGTTTAAAACAATGCCACCTGGTATAAAAAAAACATATGAATTATACATATAATTTTACTGTTCAATGTAACAACATCCTGACAAAGTTAAACAAATAAAATGAATAAATACACCTCGTTAGTAAACACAAATCCTAAATGTACAGATCCCAATATTTTTGCATGTTGTAATAATTTTTAACCACTAGGTGGCACTGTCATACTGCACAGATATTTACACAAGAGTACAGTATATTGAGTCATTGCTTCTTACAAACAGTTCACATCTATTTTTTTAGGATTAAGCAGAGTTAAATAACCCGTATATTACATCTCTCTTAAAATTTTTCTTATAACTAGTAAAATGCGGCTGTGCAAAAAATCAGGTGTGATACAGTGGTCCCTGTGATACAAATAACTTCTGTCTAATAATATGTCAGTATTATATAAAGTGGTATGGAATATAAAATGTAAATCCGTGTTTCTCAATCTTTTTTTAAATCATGCCACCCTTTAAAAGTATGCAAAAACTAGAGGCACCCTAAGTGAATTATGCCTTGTTTTGTTCAGTACAAATTTGGCCTTCATTTGGTTGTAAGTGTTAATAGTCATCTCCTGATTTTTTTTTTTTTTTTATTAAAACTGGCCCAAAATGTTTAGCTGTATATTTAATACCATTACTATGGCCCACCACTGAAAAAAAAAAAACACAAAATAAATTATCCTACTCCTGACATGTTTTTGTTTGCTGGTGTTGTACCCTTTGTAGATCCACAAAACCAGTGTGCTCATTATGCTTCTATTTAATTTTGCCTAAACACACTCACACAGAATATAAAACGTTTTTTTTCTACCTAAAACACTCTGGCGCTAACACTCATATTGTCCCTAACATTAACACAGGCACTAACCTATATCAAGCTTTGATCCAACTTTTTTTTTTTTTTTTTTTTTACAGACTTTACACAGACTTCTCCTCTAGGAAAAAGAAAATGATACAATTTATAATTTCCTCCTCAAAGAGGAGGAACAGTACTAAGGCTGGTTCTAACACTGGTGATTGTTCATCACAGTGATCAAGTGATTAATGTGAAAAACTTGAAGCAGCGCTATGGAGACAAAAGTTATTTAAAACAACCCTTGTTATATATGAAAATATATAAAGAATAAACCACAAATATATTTCACTTAAATAGTGTCTCTGTGTCTTTAAATAATTAGTAAAAAAGGTCCATTACAATGATGTGCCAAAGAAAGCCGTGCAAGTGAAGAGCAACATCCTGGGTTTTGGGGGTCCTGGGATGATAGAGAAGGCACAGTTTTGATCAGCCCGGATCATTAAAAGATAGCTGCAGGAATCCATGACACACGTAATATATGGACTTTTTCACCACATGAAGGGTTACCTTTCGTTTATCTTCATTTGGCACTTGAGTGGATATAGGAGAGTGGAGTGGTTACAGGGGTCGCTGGACTGGTGGATCTGAATTAGTGTTTGGCTGACCATAAGAAGCGTTGTACTGGCATACACAACATTTCTGTGACTATAATGTTAATTTCCTCTAGCTGGCGTATGTGTGCTTACTTGTTCATTTGTTTCCCCCATTTATGCATTATTACATGCTTCTTCCTGTTCTTCTTCTTGCTGAACTAAAAGGAGAACAGTGCTTTCTATCCAAGGTTTAAAGTGTTTTTTGCATGTATTGTATGCTATCTAAGAATCTTCAAGCTACAATCCCCTCTCTTAGCTCACAAACAGGCAAAAGTGGTATGTAGATTTATTTCTGTCTAGTTATGAGTTTCAAGTCATGTTAGTTTTAAATGTAATTCACTGTATGCTTGATGATTTGTCCTTCATATTTGTTCTCTTTAAGCAGTTCTACAGTGTTGGTGTAAGAACTTGATATGTACGTTAAACATCTGTGAGACAAGAACCTCAGCCTTCTCATTGTGACTTAGGGCGAAATAAGCGTGTTTTGACCCTACTTAGCGGTAGAGTCACTAATTCTGTAAATTACCATCTGGTGGGGGTGTGTGGCATGCACTTTGACAGACACAGGGCATCATTTACTAAAACTGGAGAGTGCAAAATCTGGTGCAGCTCTGCATAAAAACCAAACAGCTTCCAGGATTTCAAAGCTTAATTGAACAAGCTGAAGTTAGAAACTGATTGGCTACCATGCACAACTGCACCAGATTTTGCACTCTCCAGTTTTAGAGCATGCATTTCATCCATACACATAGTGTGGCACTGTTTATTGAAGATTTGGGCACTGATAATACATTTTTTGAAGCGCACGGTGATTGGTCTATAATTTTTGAACATTTTGGTACGTATTTAGATGCCTTGTATAACTTGTTACCACATGGTGGATTGATAATACACATAAGATGGAGATATGTGCAGGAGAGGAGTGTGAAGGGTATAATAGCGGCATTATGTACATTGGAGGAGTGAGGGGGTATGACATTGGGCAGTATGTACAAGAGAGGAGTGCAGAGGGTATGACAGGGGAAAGTACTGTATGTGCAGGACAGAAGAGTGGAGGGAATGAAAGGGGGCAGTATGTGCAGGCAAGGAGTACACAGGGTATGACAGGTGGAGGTATGAGTATTAGAGGAGTGTGAAGAGTATAATAGTGGGCAGTATGTGCAGGAGAGGAATGAAAAGGGTATGCTAGTGGGAAGTACGTGCAAAAGAGGAGTGTGAAGGGTAGAATAGTGGGCAGGAGAGTAGTGTGCAGAGTATGTGAAGAGGCTGTATGTGCAGGGAAGGAGTGTTATGCCCTGTACACACGGTCGGATTTCCAACAGAAAATGTTCGATGGGAGCTTTTTGTCGGAAATTCCGACCGTGTGTAGGCTCCATCGGACATTTTCCATCGGAATTTCCGACACACAAAATTTGAGATCTGGATCTCAAATTTTCCGACAACAAAATCCGTTGTTGGAAATTCCGATTGTGTGTACACAATTCTGACGCACAAAGTTCCATGCATGCTCGGAATCAAGCAGAAGAGCCGCACTGGCTATTGAACTTAATTTTTCTTGGCTTGTCGTATGTGTTGTGCGTCCACTGCATTCTTAAAGTTCGGAATTTCCGACAAGATTTGTGTGACCGTGTCTATGCAAGACAAATTTGATCCAACATCTGTCGGAAAAAAAAACATGGATTTTGTTGTCGGAAAATCCTATCGTGTGTACGGGGCATAAGAGTATTCTAGCAGCCAGTATGTACAGGAGAGGAGTAAAGGGTAGGGCGGGTACTGTATGTGTTGGAAAGGAGAGTGGAGGTTATGATGGAAGAAAAATGTGCAGAAGAGGAGTGGGATGACAACCAACAAAACAGTTCATCTTTTGACTTAGTGGTGGTTGAATGGTGGTAACTGATCTTTTCATAACTGGTAACAAATTCATGTATATGAAGTATATGGTCATATCAATACAAACAAATGACAGGGGCGTAGGGGTACCCCCCATACCATAATTCATTTAGGCACCCAGCCCAGCATGACAGTCAAGCTCTTTACAAAGGGGGTTTACAGAGAGGAAAAAGAAGTCAAAGTCAGTGTTCAGGAAATGGGCAGCTAAAGTTAAAGCAGGTTATTCTGGGATAGTGGAGGTGGTGAGGAGTGTGTCAGTAGTATGTTCAACTGAATAACTACTGACACTCCCCACCACGTCCATTTAGGTGGTCGGCAGACTGTAAGCCCCATTTACACCGTTTGACAGCTTCAAATCGCATGACAAGTCACACCCTATTGTCAGCAATGGAACCGCTCAAATCGGTGCAACTGACAAACAGCGCCGCACCAATTTGAAAAAAAGGTTCCTGAGCTATTTCTTGAGATTTCAGGGGTGACTTGAATAGACATCTGTGCATGGATTTGCACAGATGTCAGGCAAGTCGCACCCGAAATCGCACTAACCTGTGGCTTTGAAATCGTGCTACTTCATGAGGTAGCACGATTTAAAAGTCACATTCAGTGTGAACCAGGCAGTAGGGAGTACCAAATGAAACAGGAGTGTGAGTGGAATTGGGGGCAGTAGAGGTTGAAAAGGTAATACCAAAATTCAAGCAGGTCATTAGCATGGACTGTGTCATGGAGGTCAAGGAATCCAGCAACAGTGGATTGTTGCCAGGCAATGTTTATGCAGCAAATGAGACAGTGGAGTGGAGATTACCACAGAATTAGAGTCAGTGGAGAGATGATTGGCATGGTGCACTAAGTAAATGTGAGGGATTGTCATAATAACTCTGGAGACTGAGTGCTTTGAGGTTATTGCACATGCAGTGGGCACAGAATGGTTATTACATATGTGTGGTTTACTGGCTACTGAGGATTAAAACTAGTGCTGATAAAGAGGAAGCCTCTAGAACATTAAATGTACAGAAAACAAAGTGGGGGTACCATCATCCAGATTAATTAGAAATTGGAAAAGGTGGTAGTTCCCCAAACTAGTCTCTGAAAAGTGAGGGAATGGACTATCTCAGTACCAGGTATACATTACATAATTTGAGTAAAAAATTATTATTTTATTAACAGAAAGAAGTAAAAAACATGGGTATCCAACTTAAGTAAGGACATTATACAGTATTTGGTATACAAACCAAGACAGTACATTAAAAATACACGGGTGCCTATACATATATTTTGCTGATACTTATAGTGCGCTCCAAAAATGGAAGCAGCAATATAGTAGGTCCTTACGGGACATGTGAGGTCCCCCCACCTTTTTTTCTTTCTCTCCTTTGGTTCCCTATATATATATGCACACACACACACACACATACATGAATATAGTTTATCTACTCAGCTACTGTGGAAGACTTGCCCATTTGTGTACATCCCCCATACCCGCCGTGGGGGAACAATGATGGTGTCCTAGCTGTGTCTTTATGCGTGAGCCTTTGGGTAAGTGGCAGTGATCTCCTTTTCCTTATCCCCATGCAATCAATGTGTTAAAATACATGCTATGTATTTGTCTCTCATGTATATTTTTTACTTTGTTCTAGACATTTTTTCTACTGATAAAGTCGTTATTAACCCGCGAAACATGTAGATGACCACATGCCCCATGAGGACCTACTATATCGCTGCTTCCATTTTTGGAGCACACTATAAGTGTCAGCAAAATATATGTATAGACACCCATGTATTTTTAATGCACTATCTTGTTTTGTATACCAAATATGATGTCCTTACTTAAGTTGGATGTCATGTTTTTTACTTCTTTGTATTAAAACTAGTGCTGGTGACTGGCTGCTGAGGGGTATGTGCACATGTGCTGAGTGCTGACAATTGAGGGATAAATGGACATAAGCAGAACATTGGATACTGAGTGTTGAGGGGTTAACCTACATGGAGTGGGTGCTGGAAGCTGAAGGGATAATATACCTGTCTGTGGACTGAGTGCTGCAGAAAGAACGTGCATGAGCTGAAGAACAGACGTTGAGGGGTTCTCATATATGTTGGGGACAGGACACTGAGGGGTTAATGCACACACACACACACACACACACACACACACTGTAGACTAGTCACTAATAGGTTAATGCACATACTGATGTGCATGTGCTGGGTACAAGATACAGGGGAAAGACCAATATGTCCTTCTAAACATGGGGCAGAGACTGTCACTGAGCTGAACTTCCCTGAGTGCCAAAAGTCCAAGCACAGGGTTTTCCAGTTTCAGATTTATCTTGGTAGACACAAACCTAGAAAAAAACTGAACATCCTTTCCATTTAGAAGAAAGATTACTTCCACAGATTCCTAGGTAGCCAGGTGCTGGGCTACAGCATTATAGAGATGGAGACATTGTCCGTTATTCTTCTTTCTCTCTATTGAGATGTTATGCTGCACCATCCTCCTCTGGCCAGCAGGGGGAGGACTAAAGGCAAGCTAGCCCATAGACTTCTATGCAGAGTGCAAAGAACTGCATACACTGTTCAGAAGAAAGAGTGGAGGGAGGATTTTTATTAAACTGCCTGGGAAAGTTCTTCCACTTAGCACCAAGAAGTTAAAGAAGAAGTACAGTCAAAGCTTGTTTGGATGTACTTCTCCTGTGGATCACAGGAGTGCAGTTCATTCTGCACTCCTGTGAACCGCTTCAGCCTGCTGTCGGTGGACGTCACAGAGCTGGTCCAGGCTCGGGCAAGATTGCGACAATGAAGTTGGGATCCGCCCACATGCCTGGACCAGCACCCGGCTGAGCCTCTCGACTGACAGTCACCAGCTCTCTGCTCAGGGAGCCCTGAGAACCGAGCGATTGGTGTTGGATCGCTCGGTTCTAAGTGTTAGAGTTGTCAGGGAACAGATGCAGCATTGGACAGATGCTGCATCTACCGAAGAAAAAAAATCCTTACTTCTGTTTAAAGAGAGCACCTCTGTTTGTATTTTCACCTGCCAGCTGGAGACCATACCACTGGAGATCCAAGCCTGAGACTGGGAGTGAGAACACTGAAGCACCACTCACATTACAGCACCTGCACCGCTGCAGCAGGAAGACTGGAGCATCCATTCACCCTCTGTTTCCCACTGCTGATCCCCAGAGGCTTTCAGGGAGAGACCGAGGAGGCCCCACTTCCATAGGGAGAGGTCACTGCAGCATCCCGGGGACTGGTAAAAAAGCTTATTCGATGATTGCTGATACTGCTTGCAGCTAAGAACAGGATACCATGTGTACCCAATGCATACTGTATCCATACTGCATTTATTCCAAACCTAGACTGCAGCTATATCAAGCCTATACTGAAACTTTATTGCATATGAACCACATCTACCTTGGACCTGTATCAAGACCATACTGTACCTCTACTGTACCAGGTTAACTAGGATTGGTGCACAGTGCATACACACTTATAAAGGGCCCCATGATAGCCAGCAGAAGAACATCTTAAAGGACTGACCCTCCCGTAATAATTATTCTGCAAGCCCCATTTGTTCCCCTGGTGATCTGGACGCCAGATCTCATCTTATGCCTAGTCCTTACTGTTAATCACTTTGTATGTTTAATTGTGTTATTACCATTATTAATCCATTTTATGCTTGCCTAATTACCAACCCCCATAGGACAACAATACATTAAAGTGTTACTAAACCCACAACAGTAAAATCAACATAGAGGTTCCCCAGTTATGGGACTTTATAGGCACTTCAAAAACATAACAGATAAAAACAGATATTTATAAAGAATCATCACTAAAAGACAGGAAACAAAAAACATACATAATATGAATAACTAAAAATACACCAACTGAAACAGCAAGATGATGATACAATCTGGTATCCTCCACCCAACGCATTTCAGAGACTATGTGGCTCCTTCATCGGGGATATAAGAGGTAACATTGTAGTCATTCATGTATCAAAGAACATTCCATGTTTGGTTTAAAAACAAAAACAGAGTCTCAGAACTTTCTGCCTTTCCGCCCAACCTTGGAGGTAATGTATGTTGTACTGGATAGAAGAGCCAATCGTAAAGAAGAGCATCCAAAAGATGCTACACTCAACCTGGAAGCACCAGCGGGCACTGAGGCCTGGAAAACAGGGTCCTGCACCTATGGACCTATTATGGAATGGCAGACCTCACATTGAGTAGTAATATGAGTATGGCCTGGCTTTAGACAGCACAGCTAGAGTAAACTGATATGTCCTCCATAAAGGTGTGCAGCAGAACTCATTCCCTGCCCGTTCCTTAAAACCAGCTATTATTCACAAAAAAATTCACTTGACACCATCTGAAGCAAATAGGTTTATCTTGGTCTCATCAGACCACAGGACATGGTTCCAGTAATCCATGTCCACAGTGTGCTTGTCTACAGCAAACTGATTGCAGGCTTTCTTGTGCATTATCTTTAAAAGAGGCTTCATTCTGGAATGACAGCCATGCAGACCAATTTGATGCAGTGTGCAGCGTATGTTCTGAGCACTGACAGGCTGACCCCCCACCCCTTCAACCTCTGCAGCAATGCTGGCAGCACTCATACATCTATTTCCCAAAGATAACCTCTGGATATGACGCTGAGCACGTGCACTCAAATTCTTTGGTCGACCATGGCGAGGCCTGTTCTGAGTGGAACCTGTACTGATAAACTGCTGTATGGTCTTGGCCACTGTGCTGCAGCTCAGTTTCAGGGTCTTGGCAATCTTCTTATTGCCTAGGCCATCTTTATGTAGAGCAACAACTCTTTTTGCAGATCCTCAGAAAGTTCTTTGCCATGCGGTGCCATGTTGAATTTCCAGTGACCAGTAAGAGAGTGAGAGCGATAACAGCAAATTTAACACACCTGCGCCCCATTCACACCTGAGACCTTGTAACGTTAATGAGTCATGTGACACGGGGAGGGAAAATGGCTAATTGGACCCAATTTGGACATTTTCACTTAGGGGTGTACTCACTTTTGTTGCCAGCGGTTTAGACATTAATGGCTGTGTGTTGAGTTATTTTGAGGGGACAGCAAATTTACAGTTATACAAGCTGTACACTCACTACTTTACATTGCAGCAAAGTGTCATTTATTCAGTGTTGTCACATGAAAAGATATAATAAAATATTTACAAAAATGTGAGGGGTGTACTCATTTTTGTGAGATACTGTATATAGGGCTACTTAGGGCACTAAAGTTGTATGCAAAAGGTCACCTTCTATCTTTCCTTTGCTTTTGAGGTAGGAAGGATTAAGAGGTGTTGCACTCCAGCAATGTTGGAGATTGTATTTTCTGCCCTAATAAAGCATTATTGAAAACTGCTTGAAGAATCACCTTCTTTCATTAATGTTGTCTATGCTCGTGCTGCTCTCCATTATGTCTCTCTTTTGATTTTCTGTATTACACAATAATGTCTGGGGACAAAAGACACTTGCGTGAAATACCTTTAAAATGCTTTACATGAAATGCTATGTCTGTATAGTCATCTAAAGTATATCTGTCAATGCGTGACTGAGGGACCTGTAGAATGCAGAGGCTCCGATTATCTATAAAACATTAAACACTTGACCAATCCCCTCTTCCAAAATGACCAGACGACACATTTTATTTGGAGTCGAATGGCCATAGCAACCTTTTATTACAAACCATTAAATACAACATTCACAAGAAAAAAAGTTTAATGTATATAATACAGTCAAAGCATAACAAATAAACCAACCTCAGTTTATGCCCGGTCTAAGGTCTTTGAAGGCCTATATAATCACAATTAACCGGTTGTATCTGCCACCCAATCAAAGGCCCCCAGCCGCAACTACACTGGCTCAGGGACAATTAACCACTTACGTACTACAAGATACAACCTAATTAATGTTACCACCGTATTGTTAGGAAGGGACACTCATACCTCAGATGGGCCCAACCCACAATTTTCCACAATTATTTAACCAGCACCGCCTTCAAAGATCCAATAGACCCCCTGCCACAGCACACAAGCGTGAAACCGGAAGGCCCGCTGAATACCCTCCTGCAATCCCAGATGTCATAAATCAATGACGATGGCATTCAGATGCACACCATCTCTTTTCAGATCTTCTCAGGTCTCATCCTCCAGCTCACAATGACGTATTTCCAGGTCTGCATTTCGGACAAAAAAAAAAAAAAAAAAAAACTTGCTACCTCCTAGTTCACCTTCATCCTGGCTTTGCCGATCTTTTCAACAGAGCGAGCCATACGCCACGCAGACCTGGCCACTATATCGGACCACACAACTTAGGCCGACCCAACAGATGGCAAAGCTTATAAGTTATAATAAAATTAGGGAGCACATATTACCAAAATCTGACTGATTCCCACCGCTTAAAGCGATGAATGACCTGGTCATTAAGTCCCCATCGGACTGCCTCCATTGCCGCCCCAATCCGAAAGTAATGAGAAGAACAGTTGTCTGCACTCCAACCAGAAGACAACAGGCATTTCCTGAACACCGCCCTAAACTGGAATTGAGACATTGCTGTCCCATCCGCATGCATAAAAGAAAACTCCTGGAAAATTTGGCCAAAACCTTGAAAAAACTCCCACAGCCCGGACAGGGCAAACTGGAGAAGGGGGAACCACCACAACTCAATCCAAGACTGCCTCTTTGACTGATCAGTGTTAGATTTTCTTAACAGAATACCCAATGTAGTGTCCCGTAACCACACATCCTGCACGCTCAAACCACCCTCACCACGTTTGTTGCGGCTTACCACATCCCCAACCCGAAAAGCCCCCCCCAAAAAAAAGGCCAGCACAAAGACAGCCCAGAACAAGGCAACCTCATAGGCCGAAGAACCATGTGTACATCATCGTCCTTACGAGAACACCCCCCTATCCTCATTCACCAGATCGCTCCATTCCTGACACACGCTGCAGTATGAGGACCAAGTTGACACACATACTGAATGACGAATTGAGAACTTGGAAGCGGCAATGCAATTCTCCACAGCTGCTTGGGGCATGGAATTCTGCACTGCTCCACTTCCAGTGCCAACTGATGGAATCTGTCCCACTGGAAATGAGCAAAGCATCAGCCAGGAGTCATCAACTCTTGGAACGTGCACAATTCCATGGAGAGTACAATGGGAAACAGTTCCCGAACAGCCAAATTACGCACTAAACCAATCAACTTTACGCACTTCAATGACCCTGACAGTAGGTTCCATAACCAGCAGTGCCCGCCGCGTCAGTGAACAGTTCTAGATCAAAATTGGAAATCAGCTGCTCCAGCCAAAGAGAGAGACCATTGTAAGAAACCATAAATAAATCCCACACTCGCAAGTCCTCACGCTGATCCTGCCCCAGCCCAATATAAGGATGTGATGCCTTAATGCCAGCTGTCAGTTATCTACAAAAAAAAAAAAAAAAAACATGGCCCATGGGCATACTGCAACAAGCAAAATTCAGCTTGCCCAAGAGAGATTTCAAAGCACGAAGTTGATTTTTTTTTTTTTTTGTTGCATTGCCCGGTGGCAGAAACTGTCCCCTTCAGATCTTCAAGTTTGTCCAAAGGCAAATGACATTTCATCGCCACGGTGTCGATGGCAATACCCAGGAACCATAACTCAGTGGCCGGGCACTCCGCGTGGTCAGAGGCCAATGGCACACCAAAAAACTGGAAAACATGATGGACTGTGGCCAAAAGTGAGGCATAGATAGTACTTCCAGCAGGCCCTGCACAATAAATCATCTAAGTCATGGATGACTGAATTAAGCTCGGAAGCATCCCGAACTGCCCATTCCTAAAAGGAACTAAACATTTCAAACAACAAGAAATGGCACAGCCCATTGGTAAACATCTATCAACAAAATTCTGCTCTTGCCTTTTTCACCCCAGCAGATGACAACAGGTAGGATGTACCGGCAACCAACGAAAGGCCACCTCAATGTCAGTTTTGGCCAACAACGTACCTTTACCATACCTAGGAACCCATGACACTGCCATATCAAAAGAAGTATAGGACACCATGCAAAGCTCCGGATCAGTGGTATCATTCACTGAACCCCCTTTAGTATGCGACAAGTGAAGAATGAGGCATAACTTATTCGGTTCTTTTTTGGGGATAATACCCAAAGGGGAAATATTGGCGGTGAATCAAAAGGGGCCAGCCATGCGACCCAAAGCAACTACTTTGAAAAGTTTTCTTGAAAACGACCACTGGATGTAAACAAGATGACTGCAAGCTATCTGCCATAGGAGGAACAACCAGCAACTGGCAGGGTATCAGAAAAAACCCTACGAGAAACCCAGCTGAAACACAGGAGCTGCCTCTCTGTTAGAATAATGCTTTAGGAAAGGCGCCATCTTTTCTACCTTCATTTCCCTCTTTCCAGTGTCACCTCCTTTTCCTTGCAAGATCCGGCATTGAATTGCCAACATAACCCCCTGCGATTTGCGGCCGGTTGTGAAGAGACTGCCGCGCCGTCAGCCCCACCCTGAAAGGGAGTAACTGTGGAGATGACATCAGTTTCATCTAGAGAATTATGTTTTTGTGATCTCACCGTAAAGAGGGCCGGACTGCCTTGCGCTAACAAAATTGCTCATCATAGTGAAACCAAGCAACCCCACCATAGACTCGTTGGGCTTCGCCGATAGAGTCCAAATAACAAAATAAAAAGGGGGGAGCAATTCTCAGGGGCCTTTTCCCCAATGGTACTAGCTAAAATTGCACACGTCTGCAACCAGTTTGAGAACTTACAGGTAATCAACCAATACCGCCATTTTCTTCCTCCATCTTACTTCCATCTGGTCTAACTTTAAAGTTCAATTTCTCCAATGGCAACAAAGAAATACATTTCCACATAGTCACCCTTCCATATATGCTCCTTCACTTCCGGTTTTAGATGCGCACCCAAAGGACCTTCAAAACACACATATACATTGCATTTTTGCAGCATTTGCCAGATGTACAGCATCAACCCCCGTGACTCCTTAGTCAGCTGCTTTGTCGTCCGAAGCCTTAACGGCTGTAGTTACTGCAGACGTCGCCAGTTGTTGACTGGAGGAATCCGACGGTCCCGCACCAGATCCCTGCTGAGCTGTCAGCTAAGCCCCCTGGAGCCCCCTTGAATAGAGAGAGAGAATAAGAACAAGAAAGAGGACATGAAACAAAAGGCTCATCTGGCTGCCTCTGTCTCTCAGGACATCCAGCCGCAGATCCGGATCTCTGTGCAGCACGTGGGAGTTCACCATCTTCACAGCCGCTGAGCACCCCTCTGTTCACCAAGCCGCGCTGTCACTCTCTCCCCTCAGCAGGCTCCAGGGTGCAGTTGTCATCCCCGAAGTCCGGCGGGCGCGCGCTGATGATGTCAGCAGCCGCCATACCGGAACCCCCAGGTGCTCCCTCTCCTACTTCCATGCTGGGCTCTGTGAGGGGTGGAGGAAGCCTCACCAGCCGACGCCCGGCTCCTTCCATCCGCGGCGCGCGCTCTGCGATGCCTGGACACAGGGGAAATCTGCCACCCGCGTTTTCTGTCACTGGGGGCCCTGGCTGCTCCCGGGACCTGGCCAGCACCCGCCGCTCTGCCACTCCCACGCCGGGCCACAGTAGACACAGGCAGGGAGCCTGTATAGCCAGCCACACTGCAAAGGTGTGAGGGCAGAGGAGTGGGTGCCAGATGAAAACATTCCAACCCTAGGTTCGCCATAGATGAGGATTCCTCCCGACTCGCACACCAGGGGAAGCAGGCACGCGCTTGGCTGGTGGAGTCAGAGGGTCCCTTGAGTGGCTCCCAGACTCAGGAATGAAGCGCTCAGAAGGCCTAAACTTCCTAGCATGTGGGCGACTAGAAGAGGGCCCAGGAAAGACCTGCCTGGGCTCCTGCAATAAGTCAGATAGGGCCTCTGGCCACAGCCGCAGCTCTAAGCTGGGACAGCTTGTTGTCCAAGACACCAACCTTTTGTTCTTCCTACAGATGAAGTCCAGGAACAAAGAAGAAAACTGTCTGATGCTGTGATGAGCTCTGACTGAGCTGTGACATGATCCCCCTGTTAGCAGTGTATTGAAATCATGCTGGAAGCTTGTTGTATGCAAAAATACAGCTTTACTTTCTCTGAGAAATATTAATGCATGTCTTTACAGAATGGAGAAACATGAACACAGGAACAAGGAGCATCCAAGTACATAGAGAGAGGATAGACAAATATCCTCTTATATCATAGATAACGTAACTATACACTATAATACTACAGTGCCACCTGCTGCTTAGACAGGCATAATGCATATGCAGTATATAGTCAGTTTATCAACAACTTTGCTGTTGTACTTTTCCAACCCCCCCTCCTCCTCTCTACCCACTACAGGACACACCCTCTGCCTTGAACTCTTCAATCTGCATCATATCAAAATCACCCACTAATACTCTGCCTCTTCTGCAGGCACCAGTCATGCTGGCCCTCCTCCCAGTTTCACTCAGCTCCAGGCTATATACTATACAGTGCAATGCATGCAAGGGTTGCCAGTGCCCCATCTTGGTACTGAAGTCATTATCTGCCTTGGTTTAAGGTCATTAGACTGGTTAAAGCATTGACTTGTATCAGTGCCTTTAGTTGGTCCATTGACTAAGTGTTGCCACTAATGAGAAATGTGACAAAAAGTATGCAGGTACATGCTATCCTGTCAAATGTGAATGAATGAAAAATACAAAAAACTAGCATTAACACAATTAATATCATTGCTTGCCTGTATGAAGGCAACTGAGTGATACATTCGTACCAGGAGAACAATATTTCTCAATATGCAAGAAACAGATTTGTTTGATTTTGAATGTTATGACAAACCGCCCCAGAGAGAACAGGGTATAGTCTCAGGTAGCATGTACCTGTTGACTAGGAAGGGGAGGTTCATGTAGTAGAGAGTTTCACAGGAAGATTGCGTTTGGTATCTGTATGCCTGTCTTTAGAGGCCCCTAGAGTCTGTTTAGGGGAAGATTGGGTGGTTCACTGGTAACCTAAAATGCACTGGCATACCCCAGGTACATGACTGAGGTATTGCCCAGTATTTAGCTGCCGTGCCACTTTCCAACCTTTTCCCCTTTTTTCCTTTCTTCCTCCTTATGTTTGTTTAAATAACTCAGCCCAGACCTTACGTTTTGGGTTTAAATGGCCATAGCAGCCCTTTATTACAAAAAACAACCATAAATAACACTTTATTAATAATAACACAGGTATTAAAAAAAACAGACCATAACATATCAGCCTGAAATGTAACTGCCTGATTTTTTATTATGTCTTAGGATTTTTGAAGGCACACTTGACTGATCAACTAGCTGTATCTGGCACCACCTTGCCTTTTCACGACCCCCAGCCACAACTTACACCAGCTTGGGGACAATTGTTTGGCAATTTCTGCAGCCGATACAGCCAACTACCCCAAACACATATTACTTCCAACCTTATTAGGGCAGGTACACCCATACCAGAGCTGGGCCCAACCCATCGTTCTCCTAAGAATGTAACCATCCCCACCTTCAAAAACCCTACGACCTCTGCCTGCTGCTACGACATCCCCAGTCCCCATCCAAAACCAACTCGGTAAGAAAAAACTGGACCAAAATAAAGGAAAAATCCCTTCACAGAAATAAATCTGCAGGAGGGCGGGAGAATCTTGTCCGATGCTGTCCCCTGGTCCAACTGATGATAGAGGAATGCCTCCCACCAGGGAACCCCTAGAACCACACCCTACCCCATCCTTCCCCACCCTATCCTCCCCCAATGAGGTAAACCCTAATATTTCATCCCTTATTACACATTTATTTAACCCCAACCTTACTACAGTCTAGCTAGTCAAACTCAGCCATTTAGGCCTTCCTGGCCTGTGAATTTATAGATATGCTAAGACTGTGGGCTAAATGTGGGACAGCTGTTAGGAGAGACAAGAAAGCTGCAGATGACTCCATCTCTGAATATCACCTGAATTTGCTGAAAAAGGGCACAAATTGCAGACTCAAAGATTCGTGATGGAGAAGAACATCATTCAGGAATGCATCGATACCACTTTTTTAGCAACAAGTACCGATATTTTCTTTTTAAGTACTCGCCAATACCAAATACCAATTCCTATTGCCAGCAATTAGGGAGATCAAGATGAGGAGGAGAAGGAGGAGGAGCTGGGAGGGGGGTCTCCATCATCTATCTGGCTGTGATCAAGTGATGAAAAAACACAGCCCTCCCAACACTCAACACTGCTGGCCCCACAGCTAAGAGGACCATGCTGCCATCCCCACGACCTACCGACCCATCCTTCTCTTCTGCTCCCAGCGCTACAATTGTCCTTTTTGTATTAATGCCTCTGGCCTTCTGCCCCTTAGCCAAGCACCAATCATAGTTCTGTTTTGAGCCTGGGGAACAGACAAGTCATTGCCTGTGAGAGCTGTAAGACCTTTTATACAGTATAATGCAATGAGCTTTTATGTTCCATACATGTTTATATCGGGAATGAGACCTTGATCTGGAGTATGCCAGGATCACCAGTATCCCTGTTTGGGAAGCTTTTTCCGCAAGCTCATTTTACTTTTCCATTAGTTTGAAGCCCATTACACTCTGGTTGCTGCTTGTGTATTCACACAGGGGACTTGGGGAAGCTGTCTCTCCTTTTGCATGCATTCATCTCTCCTGAGGAATATGTTTTTCTGGGACATGGGAATCTTTTCTCAATTGAACTGATCTTTTTTGCACTTTGTGATAATTTTGGACTTTCACTAATGGATTTTATTACTGTGTTATGTATACACTGTCATAGTGGTTTTTTAATTTCTTGAAGGCACTTTATACTTGTCATAACTGTTATATTTGTAATTTTTTTTAGCACTGTACTTTATATATAATCATAGTTATCTACAGAGCCTCACATGTAAGTCCTGCATCAGGAGGGAGTACCTCACAGTGTACAATGTGTGCATCTGCTCTTTCTCCCCTTTTTCTCCCCCTGAGCACCGCTACCATTGCTGGAACTGCTTGTGTCCCAGGTGGCCAGAAGTAGGTGGCTGCGATGGTCGGGTTCAGTGCTGCTCTCAACGGGAAGGAAGAGAGCTGATCCGTCACATCCTCCCACTCACTGAGTTGTCAGTGCAGGATAGGGAGAGCCCCAGGATCTACACGGACTAGGAGGGGGGGGGGGAATCTGTCATACCACACCTCAGCCACTGCATCTCTGGGCGCTGGCATTTTCTATCATGGGACCTCCTACTGGTCAGTCCACCCCTGGTTTTGTTTACACTTCAGCTGTCAGCAGGAGAACCCAGCTGACAGCTTAATGAGTTATCGGTTAAGGATGCGTCGAACCCACTCTTTAAAAATCGATAAGTGCATTCTTTTGTTTACATTTCAGCTGTCAGCGGAGGAATCCCACTGACAGCTGAAAGAACTAAGCCTGAAGGTATGAGTTTCTACTATAAGTTCATCTGCACAAGTACCAATACTCGTGCAAATGCTTAGTATCAGCACCATTACCGATATCAATATGTGCAACCGTAATTCAGACCATTCAGAGAAACAGTTCTGAAGTGAACAAAAGACCGATGACACTAGCAAGGAGTAGGCAACCTCGGCCCTCAAGCCTTGGTGAAACTACAAATTCGATCATGCCTCTGCTTCTAGCAGTCATGCCTGTGATTGTTAGGGTCTTGCAATGTCTCATGGGCAGTCTTGCCAACCGTCAGTATTTTTACTGGCAGCCAGTAAAAAACAAGCATTTTTCTCCTGCCAGTAAATGCCAGTAAGAGGAAAAGGTTGCCAGTAAAAAATATGGCTGTGACGCTTGGCTTGGAACTGCGCAATGCGTAGCTCGGACCTGGAGCCGACCGAGACTATCCAAGTGCCTGCTACAGTGTGTTCGGGTGGTGCCGACGGGGGCGGTGTCTGAGCGCATCGTGTGATTTCATGGTGCAAGGGAGCCGAGCGCAGTGGCTGGAGCCTCGTGTGCAGGTCTGCAGGACGTGAATTAAGGCAAGCCAGGTGTGGGACACCAATTTATACAAAAAACAACAACTTCAGCAACTTATTGCGAAGGGTTATGACCTAAAAATTCTGAACAAAAAAGAAAAGGCCTTTTTGGTCCCCACAGCACCTAGAATCCCCACAATATACTACTTACCTAAAATTCATAAAAATCCTGTATGCCCACCTGGTAGACCTATTGTCAGTGGCATTAATTCCATTATGGCAAGAATTGGGAAGTATATAGATTTTTACTTGCAACCGTTAGTAAAACAAACACCTTCATATTTGAAAGATACTGGCTCCACCATCAGACTCCTCGAAAAGGTTAATATACAAGAAGGGTATATTATGGCCACTGCTGACGTGGCATCTTTGTACACATGTATACCACACGAGAAAGGCATAGAAGCAGTTAAACATTTTCTTAACCGTGAACAGTCTCTTGCATCGTTTCAATGCGATTATATAATAGAACTGTTGGAATTTGCAACCAAACACAATTATTTTTGGTTCAACCAGAGCTATTACCTACAACAACGGGGAGTAGCTATGGGTGCCAAGTTCGCACCTAGCCTTGCAAACTTGTTTATGGCCAAGTGGGAGGAGGATGTCGTCTATACCCACGGGACCACTTCATTGGTCCTGTGGGCCAGGTATATAGATGACATCCTCCTCCTATGGAATGGCACATTCGAGACACTCAAACAATTTTTTGAGTGTTTGAATTCTAACGATAGAGGCATTTCCCTTTCTTATGAAGCCAGCTTAACTAAGATACATTTTCTTGACTTACAGATAGAAATAGTTGAAAAAAGATTTAGATTTAACACCTATTTCAAGCCTACTGATCGCAATGACTTCATTCCTGTTAATAGCTGTCATCACAGATCCTGGTTAAGTGCAGTCCCACGCAGCCAATTTCTCAGGCTCCGCAGGAACTGTACAGACACTGAATTATTTATCACACAAGCAGGTGTCCTAAAACAAAAATTTATAGATAAGGGGCATGATAATGCCAACTTAGACTTTGAGATCCAGAGAGCTGAATGAATATGGAAAGGAAAACTTTGCTTGAGATAAAGCCAAAGAAGTAACCGGATGAAAAACTGAAATGGGCTATGGTAACATCTTTTTCAACCCAGCACAAACAAATAAAAAATATCGTAAAAAAACACTGGGATGTTTTGAGACATGACAACATTCTTGGCACGTTATTGCCAAAAGAAGCCAAAGTTATATTTAGGGGAGCACCATCCCTACAGGGTCGGATAGCCCCTAACGTCATTAATCCACCCTCTCGTCCGTCCTTTTTTCATAATATGACAGGCTTCTATCCCTGTAGAAAGTGTGTGGTGTGTCTACATAATAATCTCGAAGGGCGTAAAGTCACAGAATTTTCATCCACGGTCACCGGGAAGAGATATACTGTGATACCTTTCTGCACATGTAGTACAAGATACATTGTGTACCTTATTACGTGCCCTTGTCATAAACAATATATAGGCCGCACCACTAGAACATTTACAACGAGAGTAGGGGAACACATCGCCTTAATTAAAAGCAGGGACCCCAAACACACAGTACCCAGACATTACAAGCAATTTCACAACAGTAACCCTACAGGATCACAGTTTGTCATTATAGACAAATATGTTCCGCCATGGAGGGGGGGAGCTAAAATTAGAGGGGTCTCCCGCCTCGAAATGTTTTGGGCATACGAACTACAAACTTTTTCCCCTCAAGGCATGAACGTTGAATTAGATATCAATGCCTTTATAGATGAATCTTGACTGACAGATTAAGGGATATGCAATAGCATCCTATACGGATGAATCATGACTGATTAACTATGGGATATACATTGACTGGATACCTCATTTATATTATACCTTGTCTAAATTATTTATGTTAATTTCAACTCTTCTTTATATATGTTTTTTATCAGTGCACTCACCCTAAATGCACAGGTGATCTATTATCTTATGAGATACAACAGGATGTAAATGTCATAGAGTGATGAGGAGGGAGTTATGTGACTGGTTATCCACCCATCTCCTTTCTCTGGTTGAGAATCCATCTCCTCCTTTTTTATATTTAACTTTTTTACATTTAAGTTTTATCCCTTTTTTATCCCACATTTTTTGGGTCCCTATATCCATAATGGATTGGATCCCTATAAAGCGAATGATGATAGACTTGATATCTCATTAGAAATTTAGCATACACCCATTGCGTACACTTCTGTCGTATTTCCGGCTGGTGTATTGCTATTTCCTGTGTAGCTTCTCCCCCCCCCCTTATTTTCTCCTTACGTCAGTTCCAGACGAGCGAGATGCTCTTCGGAACTGCCGGTTGTTTACATAGTAGACGTGCCACGCTGTGCACATGCGTCGCGACGTAGTGACGACGCCGTGCGCATGCACGACGTGTCATCATAGAACGCAAGGCGATCGGCATTATGCAGTACGTTCCAGACGCTGTGACGTGGGGTCATAGCTCTAGTTCATTGAAGATACACTGTTATGACACCACGAGGCCCAGGGGTAGATCATGGGAAAGAGAGGCTTGGAACGCACTCGGAAGTGCTAATTTACAATGAGTCAGGGAGCTGGATTCTCATTACAGGGGTCCTTGTCCCTATATAAAAGGAGTCTGGCTGCAGTGGGTAAGTACCCCAGACGAAGTCCTGTGTGACAAAACGTGTCGGGAGGACTCCACTGCCGCCATTTTTAACATACAAGCGCTTTTTTACCTTGAGATGCAAGTTTTTTCTCTTTAAATAAAATATTTATGGTTTACGGAATTACACTATATGGCCCCCTCTTCATTTCATGTGGGTTATGTCCGAGGACGCTTAAGCCTCTATATGGAGAAGACGCCCCTGGGAAAGAACTGCTAGGATTCCACCTTCTGGTCATCTTTGGTGTCCACCCTCCATTGCCAGTGAGCAATTTAAGCCTGTTTGACCCATACAGCATACGCTTTGTGGGTCCCAACTTTCCGGTAAGCCTCCATTCAGTTGGGTGGTGGTTTTGCACAAGTGTATATCAACACATATTGGATTTTGTTTCCATGATCACATATTTCGGTGTTCATCCAATGTGACAACAAGTTTATTTATCGCATATACTAAATACTTACCGTTGATCCAGTACTTGCAGTACGCCTTCACTTAATTTCGGGACAGTCTTGTCACTATTATACCTGTTTATTCACATGGTGACCTTAATGGTTTATATTATGATGGACTTTTTACGTATTTTACATGGACATTCACTAATATGGAATACTATTTTTGACATTTTTTCTTATATTATATGTGTCATTGCATTATTGCTTTTTCTATATTTTTTTCATCATTTTTTTCATCACTTTTAGCGCTACACTTGGTTGTATACAGGTGTGGGACTGTCAGTGGTGTTTGGACTGGGGTGGACTGAAGGGACCACCTGGCATGGAGAGAGAATGTCACTGTGACTCGGGAGGGGGCATGTCATGTCGGTGATCTGTGCTGCTGCACACTGCTGTCAGTATCACTGTGAGAGTCAATTTCATGTGTGCATCACCCATTCTAATGTATTGCCCTCCTTAGTCCTGTCCCTGAGCTACTTACTATATTAAAAATAAAATAAGAAATATGCATATTGCCTTAATATCTACCCTAAATCACATTGCTAATTGCATATTGTACTTATATTTGTAGCCTAAATACTGGAATTTCCACTTAAAACTGTAATTTTTTAACTTTTGGAACTGCCAGTAAAACTTGGCTGTGCCAGTAAATTTTGGGTGTCTTGTCAGTAAATTTCAATCTGGTAGGTTGGCAACACTGCTCATGGGACTTGTAGTTTCAAAACAGCTGGAGGGTCGAGGTTGCCTATCTCTGCACTAGCCCTTTTGTGGTAGCCATCTTTAAAATAAATTGCCTTGACTGTAGTAGAAAAGTGCTGCAATACCAACCTGAAATGTATAATATTTAAAGTGAATTTGCATTACAAAAAGAATCCCAGATTTACCACCACTCAGCTGTTTAGAAGGCACCCTCTTGTGCTTGACTGTTTGGCAGTTGGGTTGCGCATGCACAGCTAGATGCTGTCTAATCTTTGTAGTGAGCTTTATACTAAAAACTAATGAATAAAAACAGTCTCCTTGTTGCTTCAATTAAAGTAGTATTAAAATACGTAAAAAGAAAAGACCTCTGCCCTAAGGTGTAATTATGAATAGTAAGGCCTCATGCACACTAGACGTTTTTACAGCTGCTTCTAATGGCGTCTGACATATTTTTTTCCTGCCTCTAAACACCCTCTATGTTAGCCTATGTGTCCATGCACACACAGGCTTTTAGGAGCGTTTAGTTGCAGGAGCTTTTAGAGGCTGTTAGAGGCAGGAAAAAAAAAAAAAAAAACACTGCCACTGCATTCAGGAGCAGCAGAATTGGGCCAGAAAATACGTTTGAAGCTTCTAACAGCTGTTAAACATTAGTGCTGGAGCATTAATTCATTTCAATGACCAGAATTATTTATTCTGGCCAATGAATTTTATTAATGCCCAAGAGCTTGACGCCCATAAGCTCCTAAAAGCTTAAAGCGCATTTCCGCCTGCAAAAAAAAAATAATAATAATAATAATGCAGCTGCTGACTTTAAAATAAGGAAACTTACCTGTCCGATGTCTTCACCTGAAGCAGGACCCATCCCTCGGCTCCGGGTGGAGGCGCCGGCATCTTAAGTAAGGGAATCAGGAAGTGAAGCCTTGCGACTTCAGAGACTGTTTCCCTACTGCGCGAGTCGCGCTGCGCGTTCTGACTATTCCCTGCTGTTTTCTGGGACCTGTGTGTCTCCCAGAAGACAGCGTTGGGGACGGAGGAGGGGCCGGACATGGCATAGATCGCCACGGATTCTGCAGCGATCTTTTGCCGGAAGTGGGAGCAAATACCTGTATTAGACAGGTATCTGCTCCCTCCTGAAAAGTGCCAAATGTGACACCGGAGAGGGGGAGGAACCGGATAAGCGGAAGTTCCATTTTTTTTTCTGCAAAAACGCTGCTGGCTTCTAGGAGAGTAAATAAACGTCCTGTGTGCATGAGGCCTAAAGCAGCAGCCAGAACTACAGGTTTTCATATTAACTCAAAATACAGTGAAACTTATTACAGCACTATTAAAATTATCAGGATTAATAGTATTAATATACAGACAATGTATAGATTGTATGGAGATGTGCAAATAAATATATGCATATAATATTACATACATTTACGGTGAAAACTAAAAATAAAATCTCCATCAAAAAAAAAAAAAAAAGTCCATGCACTTTGCAAAATAAAGAAAGTGTGTACGACAGTCCAACTCAGCGGAAGTGCAGACAGGTATTCCAAATGCACACGTGATGAGCCCCTAGCAAAAAAAACCTTTCTCCTAAAGCGAAAAAGCCTTCACCTAGACACCACTTGTGTATAGCAGTTCACCTTAGGCTGGGTTCACATTATTGCGAATTGGATGCGGTATCCCCGCACCCAATTCCCAATATAGCAAGAGATTGTAACCGGCTCTCTATGGAGCCGGTTCACATATCTCCGATGCGGCTCTGGTGCGAATTTGCTCAGGAGCCCTGTGCGTCTTTTGGTCCGTTTCAGGTCCAAATTCAGCCAAAAATTTGGGCTGAAATCGGACCTGAAATGATGAACCAGGACGCACAGGACCCCTGCTAGGAGCCACATCGGTATTAGGTGTGAACCCAGCCTTACTGAATAGCAAGGCCATCTATGATGGATGTCTAAACACTCTCATATAATGATCACTGCAGTAAGGGAACCACTGGATCTCCAAAAGAGCTTCCCATGTATTACTCAGATAGCATCCACCGAAAAATTCAAAGATAATGGAAAACTATCATTGTGTAGTAATGTAGATAAATCATTTTATTAAAAATACTCACAAAGCAGCCTGTTAAAATTGGCATAATCTGATAATCAAACAAATGAACAGACAGTCAAACTTCCTTCTCGTGCTACACACTCGCCCACTTCCGGGTTCTGGCTTGCGTGTCACATCACCTATGCTAGGCGTGTTTCGTCACAGTGGCCGTCATCAGGGGGAGTGGCCATGGCTATAAAACTGATTTATCTACATTATAACACTATGAGAGTTTTCCATTATCTTTGACTTTTTCGGTGAATGCTGTCTGAGTAATATATTGAAGGCTCTTTTGGAGTTCCAGTGATTCCGTTACATTATACAGTGATTATTATATGAGCGTGTTTAGACCATCCATCATAGGTGGCCTTGCTATTCGGTAAGGTGAACTTATAGACACAAGTGGTTTCCAGGTGAAGGCTTTTTCCTTTTTTTCTCCTGTCCTCCTGTCCTTAGGAAGAAAAAGTTTCTGCAGCGGACTCATCACGTGTGCATTTGGAATGTGCACTTCCGTTGAGGTGGTCATACACACGTTCTTTATTTTGTAATAAAATGCATGTAAATGTAATAAATCCTGATAGTTTTATTAGCGATGCACTTTGTTGTTTCAAAGTAATATTAAACCCAAAATCAAACATTTATTATATTGCAACTTACCAATTCTTAGATGTAATGGCTGCATTCATTTTCTTTTTTTAGGCTTTTTTTCTTTTATATTCACCTGGTGATTCAGCAAGTAAGCCTGTTGTTTTTCAACAGAAAAAGCTCTCCAGCAGAATGCATCAATTACGGAAATGAGGCAAACCATTTAACAGAAGTGGTGCCTTAAACGAACAGATTTTATTTTTGTAAAACCTTTATCCCAAAAAAGAAAAAAGCTGTTTGCTATAACGATTTATATAGTATTAGCTGGAGTTTGGCTTCAATTGGTTAGTGTATTTAAATTTGCTAGTACATCTAACACTCCCCCCCCCAATGATTGGTAAGCTGCAATATAATACATTTTTGGTTTTGGGTTTAATACAACTTTAAAGTTCAGTTGGGTGCTCACAATAGGCTGGCAGGAGCTCACTAGTTTGGGACTTAGCAACTGCTCACACCTGCCAGTTCAGCCCTATAAACAATTAGCTGTCCCTCAGCGAGGGTTATTTCCAACACATGACTACACAATACTTGGCTACATTTTCACTTCTCAATGAGATGCACTTTTTTCTTGGCAGCTGTGTACACATGTTCTTATTATCTTTACCAGCTGTTGTATTCAGCGTCTTGTAAAATGAAACATAATACAAAGCCCTTATAAAATCAAATGTACCCCCCGCAACTTGATAAACTTGTTTTATTTATGCTTTTTTAACCAAAGTGGCTTTAAATAAGTTGTCTCTAGATACAACTTGCCACTGGCTTGTTACAGTGTGTACAGTACAATTGTGGTTTTTACTTATTTATTCATTTCTTGGAAAACTGAAAAAGACCACATTAATTGGCATTGACACCCTAACTGCGAAACCTGGATGAGCCTTTCTACTATGTCCTCCCCAGCAAGAATGTCATAATAATTACATATCATTGATATTTCACCGATATTAAAGTTTATTACAATAAAAATCTTAAAGAGGCAGTCCGGCCCCCCCATGAAAAATTTCAAGTCAGCAGCTACAAATACTGCAGCTGTTGACTTTTAATATATGGACACTTACCTGTCCAGGGAGCCTGTGATGTTGGCACCCCAGCCGATCTTCAGATCAGCTGTCAGGTGCAGCCGCCACCATTCCAGGTAAGGCAGCCCGGCAACGAAGCCTTTCGGCTTCACAGCTGGTTCCCTACTGTGCATGCGCAAAGTGCACTGTGCTTTCTAATTGACCTGGCAGAGGAGCAAGGAGGAGGGGGGCCGAACTTCCGAGAGACGGCACAGCGGGCTCTGAAAGTGGGGAAGGATACCTCTCCCCTGAAAGGTGCCAAATGTGTCACCAGAGGGGGGAGGAGATGGATAAGCGGAAGTTCCACTTTTGAGTGGAACTCCGCTTTAAATAGATGACTGGGAACAAGAATGCAAATAAGATTAAATAAAAAATATATTATATATATATGACTATTCCGATCAGGACAAAAATTAAAGGAATACTGCTCTGTGAACCTGCAACCTAGCAGCCAGCACAGCTTGTAGACAAAAAGCAAAAACTGTGAATAAATAAGTGCAGCGCTAAGGTTGCAAAAAGCAAATTTGCATAAATAAATGATATAAATGTGACATGAACATAAATATATCAAATAAACAGAGATTCATACATGGTGAAATGTGAATCAAACAAAGAAAAAGTGAAATTTCTGAAAAAAAATACAGGTATGGTGAAAAATGTGCTAGTATAGTGACTATACCATAAATCAGGTGAGAGATAGAAATCAGGGTGTTAATATTGAACAGAAACATGTCAAATAAACAAGGATTAACACATAATGAATGTGAGTCCAAACTCAGAAAAAATGAGAGTAATTTCTGAAAAATGTGCTAGTATAATAATGTGCTAGTATAATAACAGCACAATAAACAAAGTTCAAAAAACGAAAATTATGAATTATAAAGTCCAAAGAAATCCAATTAGATGTGCAGTCCCGTTAGACATATGGAGGATTCCAATCACCAGTATGAAATGTGAAGGAAAAAACAGAAGTACCACCACCATAAACAGGGGGAGGCTTACCAGATCTTATTGACTTGGCGGGGCTTTATTAGGTTGAACACATCTGTTGGAAACAACTTGTCCTAGATCTGTATCAATCAATCGACCTTGGACGGTCACTGAATAGTGACTTGAAGGCTCCAATCGTCGTGAGGAGGGTGGAAAGTAAATGCCAGGAGGGATATATCATGCAATGAAAAGATGGGCTAACATAGCGTGATACCATATAAAAAAAGGCAATTTATTAAAAATAGAATAAAACACACACCATTTAGAAGAGTAGAAAAAAGCATGTACATAACAAAGAGCGATGCAAACATGAGGACTGACGCGTTTCGACTCCACGGTCGTCATCTGGGGTGTGACCCCCTGCAACACCATCGCTTATAAAGTGAAAATGACCCCAGAACCTGCTAAACGCCGGAAATGGCTCCACATGACATCACTTCCGGTTCCTGTGTCGCGTTCCCGGAAGGAAATGGATACCTAGATATTTCAGGTCAACATTATGTGCGTGTCTCCATAGTATAGGATGTACATGACATAAAATAAAAGGCGGATAAAGTACAGTGCACAGCCCTGCAATTACAAAATGTCCTTCTGTCGAACCAACACTTCCTTGTAATGAAAACGAGGCTTGGTTTGGTGATGTCTGTCATACAATATGACCAAGCCTCATTATAAAAACGAGGTTTGGAGTTAAGAATATGTGTAATGGCCGTCGACTAGGCTAGACAAGCCTCGCTATGAAAACCAGGCTTGGTTAGCTTTCACCATACCTGTATTTTTTTCACTTTTTCTTTGTTTGATTCACATTTCAACATGTATGAATCTGTTTATTTGATATATTTATGTTCAAGTCACATTTATATAATTTATTTGAGCTGTGATTCAGAAAGTATGAAAATCAATATCTTAAAATGTAAGAGAGTCTTTAGACGGTCTGACCTTACTTCTCGATCGTAGCATGGTAAATGAGGTTTTGTTCTCTGATGGAAAAAATATGGCACTTGTACCTTGAGGATAGAGATCACTCTGCTGCAGAAGAGGAGAGAAGGACTCTTCTGGAATAGAGGAAAGCCAAGCATAGCCATTTGAGTATGTGGTACTGCTTTCTGTTCCAGAAGGAGCACGTTGCTAGGCACCACAATCACTCAGTGGCTTAAAGGACTCCCCTGGAGAAAGACTACTGCTTAGTATAGAGGTGCAACAATCAAATAAGAGATCAGCCATTTTGTTAAAAAAACAAACAAATAATAGTGCTCCTAATTACAAATACAATAAATACTAAAGTGCAATGATTAGGGACCAAAAAAACCTAAAAAATCCCCACAAAAACATTTTTTCAGTGCATAACCCATGTCATAAAGTTCAACGCATCTTATAAAAACGAATGCTGCATGTGCCAAAACCAATATTTCAAATACAAAAAATATATATCTAAGGTCTATCAATAAAGCGACGTGGTACAAATGTTCAAAGTCCCAGAAAAATTCTACAATGTGTTTAAAACTTTTTCACCATGCTTACAATCTCAGAATAAGCAGCACCAATGGGTGTAAATGGGTGTGTGCATAAAAGCTGGGAGCCAGGGCCTTAAAAAGGTTCTGCCTCACCCAAGATGGTTGCTAGAGTCACATGGGGCTGCAGCATCCAATGGGATAGCATCCCCAGTGACCCAGGAAACCATAGAGGAACCCTGTACCCCGACTTTCTCTCCACTGCAGTGCTGCTGCGGAAGAGCGCTACCTGCAGTGGAGAAAGTAGACTGCACCTGCCTACAAACTACTACAGACAATATATAGTATGTAATAAAAACATTATATCACAGTATTAACTTAAAACATAAAATATATACTACCATCAGTCACGTTCCTTCAAAAAGACCTCAAGATATAAAAGCATGCAGGTATACCGATCCCCATTAAAACCCCACCATCACACCTTCCCAATTTCCTATGGATACTCTTTTAGTATAGGTAAAGGCACTTACTATATGTCCCCTCTAGACACTTAAAGTGGAGTTCCAACTCAAAAATAAAATAGTAATGTGTTTAAATAAAAATAAAAAAAAAACACATTTGGAGAACATTTTTTTTTTTACTCACCTCTAAATGCCTGTTGCTAGGGGGTCCCTCGTAGTCTGCCTCCTACGGTGCCTGGGCTCCTGACGTCACTTCCCTCGGCGCAGGAAGGGAGATCCCTCTTGTCAATCATCTGGGACACATGACCAGTCCCAGATGATTGCGGGGCCAGTGGCAGCTCGCGGCGCGGCTCGCGCATGCGCAGTGGGTGCCCGGCTGTGAAGCCACAGCCGTGCGGCCACAGTCAGAATGCCGGCGCCGCCGAGCGGAGTGGGGGGGACTTCGCATCGCTGGACCCTGGGACAGGTAAGTGTCCAATTAAAAGTCAGCAGCTGCAGTATTTGTAGCTGCTGACTTTTCATTTTTTTTTTTTTTTTTTAAATGGGAACCCCACTTTAAATCTTCTTGTACAACAAAGATGACATTTATACATTTCAATACATCAACGTATAGGAGTAGAAACATTGAATCCTTCTCATTGTCTATATGAAGGACACAATTCAAATTACCGGTATATGCATTGTTGGATGATATTGTTGTTCCTGAACAGGTGCAATTAGTAACATTGGATGTAGAGGCACTATAGTCCTCCATTCCTCATCAAAAGGAATTGGAAGTTATAATGAAAGTGTTAAACATTTGACCTAAAGAGAAGTATGCACATACCAAATTTGTGGTGGAACTTTTGAGGTTTTTTTTGGAAGACAACAAATTTATGTAGCGGTGTGTTGCCACTGCAGACTATTGCTCCCAGGAATCCTTCCCTCCTGCACAAACCTATTCTGTAGCACATTAGGTTTCTTGTTACATCCTTTTCTATATGCAAAAGATCCCACTCTGAATAGTCTCTAAAGCTGACTCTAACTAGTTGATGCTACTAGGCCAGAGGCCTGCAGTACCTCTGCCCGGAGGCCTAGTAATTTAATAGCATGTGCTGAACGGTGGACTACTGTTCCCAGCTAGCCCAGCTTGCAAATCCTGCACCCTCGGGCTGCATTGATTTGGCACTATTCCCCACAGTCTCTATTCTGCTCCAGGACTCTTCATCAATGATAGTATAATGATGAGGACTTCATCCATGACCATGTAAGGATGAAGCTCCCTCACAGACTCCCTGCCCCCCCCCCCCCCCACACACACACACACACACACACACACACACACACACAGATGGAAGTGTCCTCCTGCTGCTGTATAGTACTCCATTCTTCACTTCTCCCGGCCGACAACTCCCCTCAGTGGCCTGTTACCTCTGCTTATATGGGAGGCCTGCCCCCTGCCAATTCCAGTTGGGGATTGGTCAGGGCTCATCACACAGCTGCCTGCCACTCCAGTTCTAGGCCCTGCCCCTCTTCCAGAACATTCTCCCTGGAAGAAGGGTAGGTGATTCAGAATCAAAGCACAGGTGGTCACACCCACTGCTACACTAAACCACTCCCTTCCCCCAGATCAAAACAAACAGGCCTAGCTTGCAGCATAGGCCTGCTTAAATTTATATGCACTGGCAGAACCTACCAAAAATCCTCACTCTAGCACCTACCTATGGTAGAGGGAGCTACACTTATGTTTGATGACAAATGTTATTGCCAAGCCCTTGGGACAGCTATGAGCACCGTGTATTTTGTCCAGGTCAGACCAGGCTTAGATCTGCAGCTAAATGTGCACCACATTGTAGAATGGATATTAGTTTATAGGGTGCAGAAAGTATGACATTTCTATGACAAATCACAAATTGCTGTTTTACAGTTTCTAGCGCATATGTTGCAAATCCTCTTCACCATAAGTGCACTGTGTTATTTGTTGGGCACATGTTAAGTGCACCTGCGCACCAGAAATTTTTTAGGGAAAACTATCAGGCTAGAATTGTCTATGAGCACATGCCCTTCCATCTAAGGTTCAGGCCCAGTTTAGTTTAGCCCAAACTGTCAGATGATAGCAGGCCTCTGGTCCATCAGATGCAGCTGGTGACATCATTGACCTAACATAGCCACTTGGCCATATTTGGACAATGTCATAGACCAAATATGGCCATGTGGCCATATATAAGGACAATGAGGTCACCTGCATCACTGCCCCATTTTACTTATTGCTGTGGGGTGGGGAAATGCCTTGACTGCAGTTGACTAGGATGGCGGCCTGTTATGTGAAAGTTTTATGCAGGTGTGAACCTCAGCTCATTCTTCCTTCCAAGCTATATACGTTTTCTAGTAAACAGCAACATGTTTGCAATATAGACTGTTTTATTACTACTATTACTGTGTGATACATCTCACCCATATTTCATGTTACAATAAACAGATGAAAAATATCAACATGTAAATGTCCTTGGGGTTTTTACAAAACAATACACTATATGACATAATCCAAGACAAAGAAAAAACAGCTTTAGTCTCCCACAGTTGCGGTGTACTCTATTAAAAGAATGAGTCAGACATGCAGGAGCAGTTAATGGAAAAAAAAAAAAAAATCACAAACACACACATTATAAATGCTGAGATTTGCTGCACCAACAATGTAAGATCTTCCACATCTCTTTAGGAATTCCAGATGCTGTTACCTTGGAAGCTATTCTTAACTAAAAGAATGTGATCTGACTTTGTTCGAAGGTGGCTACATTTGTTCTTCAGCATTTCAGTGTATATAGGAATGTAGGCTACCGTTCTTGCTCTCTATCAAGATGGACTAGGGACTATGGGATTTGTAGTGTGCATAGAACAGTGCATATGACCACAACTAACATGGACTGATTGTTACAAACAGTAGTGAGGGGTCAAAGGAGAGGTTCAATAGCTCATGGAGGACATAAGAAAGCAGAAATCACAAAATTGCTTTATAAAAAACTGATTACAGGGCCATTAAAGGAGTTGTAAAGGCAGAAGGTTTTTTTATCTTAATGCATTCTATGCATTAAGATAAAAAAAACCTTCTGTGTGTAGCAACCTCCCCAGCACCCCCTAATACCCGAGCCCCATCTCTCTCCAGCGATGTCCACAAGTATCTGTCTGGGACTCTCCTCCTGATTGGCTGAGACACAGCAGCGGCACCCATGGCTGTCAAAATCAGTTAGCCAATCAGGGGTGCGAAGGGGTGGGGCCAGGTCGGGGCTCCGTGTCTGAATGGACACACAGAGCTGTGACTCAGCTCGGGTGCTCCCATAGCAAGCTTCTTGCTTTGGGGGCACTTGACAGTAGGGAGGGGCCAGGCGCAGCAAAGAGGGACCTGAGAAGAGGAAGATCCAAGCAGTTCTGTGCAATACCAACTGCACAGAGGAGGTAAGTATAACATGTTTGTTATTTTATTTTATTTTTTTAAACGAGACTTTACAATCACTTTAAGTTGTGGAAGTGTATAGATTATTTTTGGAGAATAAATACTGTATATTTTTAAGTGTCATGTTAAGGATCAACGGCTGTTTTAGTCCGGTTTCATTTTTTTTCTATTTTAAATTATAGTTAAAACATACAGTAGGTCATGGGGGGGCTTTTAAATTTTCATCAATTTAAAAAAAAAAAAAAACTCAGGCTGCCTGACTCATAGTCAAACTTAGGTGGTCCAGGCTCCCAACACAAACTATTTTAGTTAAAAGACATAGTAGAGTAGGGTTAGCATCTCTATCAGCTTAATATCATTTTGTGGGTTATCATTAAGAGGGTATGTTATTATTTCCTGTTGTAGCTAACACCTGACACTAGACAGGTAAGGTGAAATCTCCACAGTGGAAGCACCATGCTCAAAAGAGTGCAAGGTCTAGTGAAAATGCAGCAAAAAAAGGTCACTCTCCATGTTTTCACCCTGTGCTCCAATGCTCCACCACTCCGCACAGACTGAGACTCACCAAAACAACATGCCTCTTCTATAAATGATTGGCATATTGAGCTGTATATAATAGCAGAACTCCCGCTGCCTCCGGGAACTCTATATTCCAAGATGACAGCCAATGCCAGGCTCAATCACATAAGAAGAAAAAATGCTCCAATAGTGTTATTTCAAAAAAAAAAAGAGCACTTTGTTAAAAGATCCAAAAAGCTACTCACAAAGAAAACCAATATTCATGCCCATTGACACAATACATAAAGAACAATGGTCCGTTAAAAGCCCCACTCTGAGTATTGGTTTCTCATCGATTCTCCACTACATCACTTCTGGTGGAGTCAATATTTCACCTCTAGTATCGGCTCTGATGTCACACTTGGTTGCCCTACAGCCACAGCCGTCACACTTGGTTGCCCTACAGCCACAGCCAACACATTTTGTCCTTCCGACTTCCACTAGGGCAGTGGTTCTCAACTCCTGTCCTCAGGACCCACCTACAGGCCAGGTTTGCAAGATAACTGAAATACATCACAGGTGATATCATCTGCTGCTCAGTGATTGCAGTATTATAGTCTGCATCTCTCCAAGGTAGTACCACAATCTGGCCTGTTAGTGGGTCCTGAGGACAGGAGTTGAGAACCACTGCTCTACGGGATCCCCTAGACAAAGACAGCAGAATAAAACGCATCGAAGTGTGACATTTGACTTCACCAGAAGTGACGCAGCGGAGAACAAGTGACATGCTAGTACTCCAAGCGGGGGCTTCTGAGAGTAGTAATTCTGAATGAGCAATGTTCTTTATGGATTAGATCGATGGACATGATTATGGGTTTTATTTGTGAGTGACTTTTTGGATCTTTTAATAAAGCACTATTGTTTTATGGAATCTTGAAATGTAGAGTTCTGGGGGCAGCGGGAGTTCTGCTATTATATACAAGTACAATATAGCAATCATTTATATGAGACATGTTGTTTTGGTGAGTCTCAGGCTGGGTTCACACATATGTGGCTGCGGTTTGCAGTCCAGAGCGCTTCTGTTCACTGGTTCTGGTGTGACTCAGGTGTGAATTTTTACCTAATTGCGCAGATGAACTGGATCCTTTTCAAAACCGCACAGTGGCCACCCCGCACATGTGCGAACCGGCTGATGTTAAAAATGTATCCAATTTGCATATATGTGAACGCAGTCTGTGGGGAGTGGTGGAGCACTGGAGCACTCAAGTTGAATAAGGATATGGGATCATTGGACTTTTGCACTCTTGAGTACAGGACATTTTAATAAACTTTGTATCTCTCTTGTACTTTTAAGAATATATTGGTTCACAGTGCTATATTCTTTATAATTAGCTGTATTATCACTTTAATATGTTATGGTGGCAGCAGTGACACTGTATTCTGTAATTGTATTTGGTTGAGTTGTTTGTTTTTTCTTCACAGCGTGGTAGAACTGCACGATTCTGGCTAAAATGAGAATCACGATTTTTTTTGTTTAGAAGACAGATCACGATTCTCTCACGATTTTCGCGACGTCACATTATCTTTCACATGAAAACAAAAAAAAATTGGGCTAACTTTACCGTTTCATTTTTTTTTTTATTCATTGAAGTGTATTTTTTCCCAAAAAATTGAGTTTGAAAGACCGCTGGGCAAATACAGTGTGACATAAAATATTGCAGCAATTGACATTTTATACCCTAGGGTCTCTGCTAAAATATATATAATGTTTGGGGGTTCCAAGTAATTTTCTAGCAAAAAATATTGATTTTAACAAGTGTCAGAAAAAGATTTAGACTTTTTTTTTTTCACACAGAAATGTATCCCTTTGATCTAAGAAGGAAGAGTTAGTTACAAGGTTTCATGTTAAAAACTTGGCAGACTGCCCAGATGTTTTCTTTTGACAGTTGAGTGAGCAGATAAGTCTCTCCACTTGTTTATATGAAAGAATTAGCAAACTCTACAATACAGATCGTCAGGGGGGTCGAATCGAGATCACGATTTTTTAACGATTAATTGTGCAGCTCTACAGCACAGAGCAATATTGCGTTGTTCTTTAACACTTCATATTTTAACTCTTCCCCACTAAACTAAAGAAAATTGCTTGCTTGCTGCGCCCCTTTTCAGGATACATCCCCAAAAGAGAGAGGAAGATGGGGACATCTCCCCAACAAGAACACAGATAGCAATAAAAACATAACAAGTTCTAAACAAGTCCCATCCTACCTAATACAAAAATTAACACTTTGGCTGGAGTTGGACATTACGCTGATCTGGCCCAGGATATTTTAACCGCTTCAGCCCCAGATGATTTTACCCCCTTCCTGACCAGAGCACTTTTCAAAATTTGGCACTGGGTTGATTTAACTGGCAATTGTGCGGTCATGCAATGCTGTACCCAAACTAAATTTGCATCCTTTTTTTCTCACAAATAGAGCTTTTTTTTGGTGGTATTTGATCACCTCTGCGGTTTTTATTTTATGTGCTATAAACAAAAAAAATAGTGACAGTTTTGAAAAAAAAAAAAAAAAAAAAACAATATTTTTTACTTTTTGCTATAATAAATATCCCCAAAAATGTTTTAAAAAAACAAAAATTTCTTCATCAGTTTAGGCCAATATATATTCTTCTACATATGTTTGGTAAATAAATAAATAAATAAATCGCATTAAGTGTATATTGACTGGTTTGCGCAAAAGTTATAACGACTAAAAAACAATGGGAAACATGTTTGGCATTTTTATGGCATTTTTATTATTTTATTTTTTTTACTAGTAATGCCGGCGAACTGGGATTTTTAGCATTACTACAACATTGCGGCGGACAGATCGGACACTTCTGACCCATTTTTGGGACCACTGACATTCATACAGCGATCAGTGCTATAAAAATGCACTGATTACTGTGCAAGTATTACTGGCAGAGAAGGGGTTAACACTAGGGGGCGATCAAGGGGTTAAATGTGTTCCCTAGGTGTGTTCCTAGCTGTGAGGGGAAAGGACTGGCTAGAGGATGAGCCAGATCGTTGTTCCTACTTAGTAGGAACAGATGATCTTTATCTCCTCCCCTGTCAGAACAGGGATTTATGTGTTTACACACACAAATCCCCATGCTGGCTCTCGTGCCCACTATTGCGTGCCTGCTATGGGTCTTAAAGCGAACGTACCCATACGGGGTTTCGCAGGAACGTGCCAATTTGTTGATGTATATCGGCGTGAGCCATTTGGCAAGTGGTTAAGGTAACAACTAGGGATGCACCGATACCTATATCAGTATCGGTACCGATACTAAGCAAGCATTTGCACGAGTATCAGTACTCATGCAAATGCTCCGATACCTGAAACTGATACTTTCAGGCTCGGTTCTATCAGCTGACAGTGGGATTCCCCTACTGACAGCTGAAATGTAAAAAAAAAAAAAAAAAAAAAGCCGGCAATTATTAGGAGCGCTGTGCATCCTTAACAACCAATGACTCATTCAGCTGTCAGTGAATTAGGTTCCCCTGTTTACAGCCTAAGTGTAAACTGAATTGGAGCTGTCAAAAAAAAAAAAAAAAGCAGCCGGGCAATATTTATTAACAACATTGCTCAGCCACTCAGCCAAAAGATAATAAGAAACATTGTTTCATTTTTTATCTAAGTGCCGGTTCACACTAGACGCGGCACGACTTGCAGGTCGCCTCACCGAGGCGACCTGCACACGACTGCCGGGGCGACTTGCAAGACGACTTCTGTATAGTAAAGTAGTACAGGAACCTTTCTTCTAAGTCGGAGCGACTTGCGTCGCTCGGATTAGAACGGTTCCATTGTACAGAACGGGAGGCGACTTGTCAGGCGGCTAGGTCGCATGACAAGTCGCCCCCGTGTGAACCGAGCCTTACTGTTTTTCTTCATCTACAGATCAAATGAATGAACTTCCGATTAAGTCAGTTAAAAGTTAATTTTCAAATAACATTTGTTAAAAAAATAACCCCTTATTAACCCTTAAAGCGGGGGTCCACCTATCTATCGTTTTTTTTTTTTTGAGTTCATTCACAAACTTTTCTTCTCAGCATTACATACTCACATATTGTGTGTAATATGTCCGCCTGTGTCAGATTTCATCGGAAAGAATAACTTATATTATTCACTGCAGGCGGTTTCCATCTTCATTGTGGGCATTTGAAGCCCACAAGCATTTATTTCCTGGATGTGGTGAATGCTGTGCTCCCAGCATTCACCGCTCGTTCCCGCACATGCTCAGTGGCATCCTGGGAAGCCTGAGACTAGCTCCCAGGAGTCTGGGAGAGGCTAGAAACACGCCTACTCCCACGGGAGGAGAACCAGGAAGTGCAAAGAAGAATAGACAAAAAAAGGTAATTACGGCGATTTCAATTTTTTTAAACGGCATGTCAGCATCTAGGCAAGGAAGAGAATACATACAGATATTGTTCAAAATTTGGGTGGAACCCCGCTTTAACTTACTTTAATCAGCCTTAATTAACTCCTTATTTTCCTTCATTTAATTATTTTCCTGCTGATTTTTTTTGTTCACTTGTATTCTATAAACTATTAATAATTACAACTTTTTTTTTTCATTTGTTTTGTTTGATGATAGTTTTACAACTTTAACATATATTTACACGTTTCACATTGAAAAAAAAGCGCAAAAAAAAAAAATTCATTCATAAATAACTTTTCGATATTTTGTACCATTTGCTGACAACTGAAGTATCGGTAGGTATCGGTAATTGGTCAGCGAGTAATAAAAAAAAAAAAAAAAAAAGGGGTATCGGTGCTCATACTCGTCCACTCGTAAAAAAAAAAAGTTATCGGTGCATCCCTAGTAAAAAATGAAGTGAAGACACTATGCGATTCCTGCAAATACCACTGCTCCCACTAGTTCTGCCCAACTTCATTATCATAAATTAGGGGCATGTTGCTTTACTTGCTCACAGTCATGCATTCCTCACTAGCAGAAACAGAAACCCTCAACTAGGACAATTTCTGTTTCTGCTTCACATGTGGCCAAGTAGACCCGAGGCCACAACAGACTGAGTTATTGTGAGGGGGTAGAAGGGGGGCTACATTGTTTGTAAGGCGGAAGCCAGGGAGACAGTATTGTCAGTAAGGAGAGGGGGCATGGGGGGCTTTATTGTGTGTGAGGAGAGCGGACAGGGGACTGTATTTTGTGTAAAGAAAGGGACAGTAGAGCTGTATTGCATGTTGGGAGGGGGCAGAGGGGCATTGGGTGTGGACGGTCAGGGGTCTGCCTTGTGTATAAGGGAACAAAAGGGCTGCAATATTTGAGTGTGAGGAAGGGGCTGAATTGTGCATGAGAAGAGGGGACAGGGGGGCTGAGGAGGAAGTCAGAGGGTTGCCTTGATTGTGAATGTAACTGGGAGCAGGGGGAACTTCATTCTGTGTGGTTGTGCACCTTATGTGTACAGCTTGCCTGCACCCTCTAACCAGCTTTTTCACAGCTTTCTCTTCAGCACCAGACCAGGAACCAGTTTCATCTTGCTCTCTCCACCATTTGTGATTTGCATGCAGCACCCTCCTAGAGTAGTGTAGGCTGTTAGGTAAATTTAGTTAGCTCTTCTGTAATCAGTGGAGCAGGGGTTGATGGTTAGGTTTGCTCGGTGTCTCACAGGTTGCTGCTCTGATTACTTTCCCTGTATTCTACAGGATTCTCGAACAGCGAAAGCAGCCTGAAGATTTGTGGGACCTCAGCCAATCCTTGGGGAGGTGTGCCCAAAAGGTGGTGGAAGAGCCAGTAAACAGTCTAGGGCATGAGGCAGGCGGTGCAGAGTTCCTGGGTCCAATTCTGCTGTATGAGACCCCTGTGCAGGTACTCTGTCCCAAGGCAGGATTTCTGAAGGTGCCATGTAGAAGACAATCAGGGTCCCAGCTAAAACTTCAGTTGGGGGGGCCTATTCACAAAAGTTTATTCCTGGAGTTCATTTGGGTCTGAAGAAACTCACTGGAGAGTACCAGGAGGAAGTTGGGGAAAGAGGTATCCAGCTGTCCTATGGTAGTGTGAGTTTGTGTCTCCCTCACTGGAGGGCATGGTGGATATCGGAAGGTGACAACCAATGATCATGTGGCCGTGTGAGTAAATGACCCCAATACTGGAAATTAGCGACTGTGTGCAGTATTTTTTTGGGCCCCTTGGAAAAAAAATGCTCGGGACCAAGTGAAGACTGTGATAATCTGAAAAATCTAACATTAAGGCAGTTCTCCAGCTTAGATATGAGTTTTCACTGTGTAGAGTAATATAAGTTCCCCTGGAAAGTGCTGTCTACACACTGTAACCTGGAGGTTGCATTAGGAGGGACATGGTAAGACTGCGCCCACTCCACCATTCCAGTCTAACTCTGTTACCTCACTCGCAGTACCAGAATGGGGTCCCGCAGACCTCATGAGTGCACTTATTAACTCCTTCACTTCCCGTACCTCATGACCAAGCCATAGATCTCCGTAACGCGGGTTTGTACCCTGTTACTATTAGATACTGACTTCTAGGGAGGGAGCCAGACATAAACCCCCTTGCTACTGAAGGACCCGTCACCTTTACCAGCTACTACACCTAACAGTTGGTTTCTTCGTGCCTTGAACTTGTACTTGGTTACTCTTAGCAACTACACTCCTCTTCTTGTCTTGCCGAGTTAACATTTTCTTAGTGGTGTTACTTCATACCTGTAGTACTTTACAAACCCTGATTCTTTAGATACACAGCCAGGCTCATAACAGTTAATATAACTTTACTGAAGAAGTGTGGCATAACAGTTCAATATGAACAGCATCTTCCTCCAACTCTAACTATAGTAGTGTGGCTGCCCAGGCATAACTGTCAGAGAACTCACACAGCAAGCACCCGTCTCCATGCAGCAGCTGCCAACCCCCGTTCCGCTAATGCAAATGCACATGCGCGGAACCTTAGTCAGAGACAAATGAGATCCAGAGTGGGCATGCACAATGGCGCTTCCATACAAACGTTTGTGCGCTATTGCACATGCGCATGCATTCCTGGCTTCTGCGAATCCTGGCACACGGCGCCCTATATAAACAGAGAGTCTGCCTAGTATCAGTGCTGGATCGTCTTCAGCTTGTTCCTGTTACTACTCTGCCTGATTGACCTTTGTTCCTGAAAACCCGGCTATCCTTTGACCATTTTCTTGGATCTTCCCTGCCTGCTGAATCTGCCTTTGCCTTCAATACTGACCTTGGCTTGGACTTATGACTAAGGTTCTGCCTTCTGATTGTGTACGCTGCTGCCAGCCTGTTGCCAACCTCTGCCTGTTCCTGACTACGGTTTTGCCTTCTGATTCTTTACCTCTGTGTTAAAATATATTGTTTATGTATTTTTGTAAAACAACTACATATATATTCTTCAGCCAGTATAAGTTTTTAGCTGCATCTATGGTTAAAGTCTTTTCTCTGATAATAAAGTTCCTGTTTCCTGTTGGCAGTTAAGCAGCAGCAAAGCATATGTGGACTGTACACTATTTGTTCTTTGGGGCTATATACAGAATTTCTAACACTCTGTGAGGCGAGAGTCCATTATGGTATTGTCCATGGCTTGGCTGTCTCTGAAAATCCCAGTGTCTTCAATCCTGCTACAGACAGCTAGGTAGATCCAACCAAGAAGGAAAACCCCAAGAAGAGCTATGACATCAACCTTCCCCCTTTTTATATCACAGATGGGTCTGGTAGGACCAAAAAGCCTGGGAACAGAACTTCCACAAGTTAACCTCTTCCCCCAGCCTGTGCCAGCTGCTAACTCACTAGAACCAAACACAGTTCAACCTGCCTACAATACCATTAGCAAGCAGGGGAGCTGGAAGATAGTAGGATCCAACATTCCCAAAGTACTGGATTACTTATCATTTGCAAAGCTTATCAACCAAATAATAAAAAAAATCTTTTATGCTTTATATCATCATAAAATCATGAAAATAAGAAAGCTTGAATTAGTGACAGGGTCTCTCTAAAGCAAATTGTGTGAGTACAAAGACTGCGGCATGGTGTCACGGTTTATACAGCAAGATTTGGCTCTCTTTTTTTTCACGGTTAAAATCTCAATTTATTGATAAAAGAACAAGCATGTTACAAGACAGAAAAGCAGATGGTAGTTGTTACAGTACATAAAATGATAAAGAGGTTACAAGTACCTAGGCATCGAGTATAATTGCAATTAAAATTAGGCTTCAGAACAGAATTAACAGTCATCAGTTTAATCGAATAAGAATGGCCTTCCAACAAAATACACTGGGCACGGGAAGGGGAGTAGACGGGGGGGGGGGGGGGGGAGTGGAGGGCAGCCCAGGCGAAGGAAGGGAAAGGTCGAACTGTGTTGTTTAAGTATTATACTCAAAGCCTCAAGCTGTCCAAGGCAACCAAATACCATCAAACTTTTTGGGGCACTTTCTATTCAGATAGGTCATTTTATACAGCAGAAGAGCATTAATAATAGTATCCTCCCAAAGAGTCATCGTGGAAGGGGATGCGGAGTTCCATTTAAGAAGAAACGTTTTTTTTGCATACTAAAGTAAGAAAGCAATCAGGAGTTTAGTATAACGTGGCCTTTGATCGTCTTCCTGTATTCCCAGCAGTGCAAGCTCTGGAGACTGAACTAATGATATCCTGAGGCGCTCATTAGTAGATTCTAACACCGCAGCCCAGAATCGCGCCACTCCAGGACAGCTCCAGAATATATGGTAATATGTCCCTACATCTCGTCGACACCTATTACAGAGGGGGTCTGTCAGGGGGTACAGTCTGTGCAGCCGCTGCAGGGTGTAGTACACCCTATGAAGAAATTTGGCTTGGATCACCTTATCCCTAGAACAGATAACCAACCCAAAGCTGTCCTCAAAACAGTCATTCCAATCTTCCCTCTCTAGTGTGGGGATATCAGTCCTCCAAGCCTCCCACAGCCTCTCCAGCCTGGGAGAGTCCAAACTGAGCAGTGATATATAGAGGGAGGAGAGAGGCTTGGAAAGCGATTCTTGAGCCAAAAGCTCCTCTATGGGGTCCATAGAAAGGACGATAGGTCCCAGAAACTGTGCTCTTGCTGCATGGCGCAACTGGTGATATCGAAAATACATCCATCTGGGTAGATTCAATTTAGTTGAGAGGTCTTTGTAAGTCATTAGCATCCCTGCTGGCATGATATTTCGAAGAGCCTTCACCCCATACTTTGCCCAAACTTGTGGGTCCGGGATTGTACGGAAGTGTGGAAGGTTAGGATTACCCCATAAAGGTTGAAAAGGCGACCACAGGTTTGGTTTATGAAACCTCTTCTTAGCAACCACCCACACTCTGAGCATCATTCTAGTCGGAAGCGGGAGATCAGCGTATGCCCCAGAGCCCCTATACACTAGGTTTCCAAGGTCACAGAGGGAACCCCTAAAGAGCCGCCTCAAGGCACACCGCAGCATTGGCCCTGGAGCGGACAAACCACCAGCGGACCGAAACCAACATGGCCGCCCAGTAGTATACCCGAAAATTGGCCAACGCCAATCCCCCGCACTTCACAGGAAGACATAGGGTGAATCGTGCCAATTGGGGGGTGGACCCCCCCCCCCAAATAAAGGTCCCAATACAGCTATCAATTTCTTTAAAGAATATGCTCGGAATCCACACTGAGGAATTTCTAAATAGATAGTTAAACTTGGGGAGAAAATAGAGTTAGGTACCTGGTAACTCTTTTTCTAAGAAGTCTTCCAGGGCAGCATCTGAGAGATAGGCTCCTCCTCCCAAAAACAGGAAACACATTAGTCCACCATTATAAATTTCACAGTCTTATCAGCGTGCCTCAGTTGTATTAAAGCACGGAAGGAAATCTCAGTAAATCTTAAAAGCTCCCCCATTGTACCTGGTATTTGTCTTTTCAAGGGTGGGAACTAGTGCTGCCCTGGAAGACTTCTTAGAAAAAGAGTTACCAGGTACCTAACTCTATTTTCTCGAATCGTCTTCCAGGGCAGCATCTGAGAGGATGTATCAAACAATACTTACTAGGGTGGGGATAGACTCTGGAGCGCCTTGTGACCAAGTGCCTGGTCTTGGTCAGACAGCTGGTCTATGCGGTAGTGCCTTGCGAAGGCACTGAAGCTCGACCATGTCGCTGCCCTGCAGATCTGCCCCGGAGTCGCCCCTGCTTTCTCTGCGACTGAGGTAGCCCAGCCTCTGGTTGTGTGTGCTCTGATCCCGCTTGGCGGAGTGAGGTTTTGTGCCTCATTAGGTCGTGTGCATGGCCATTTTTATCCATCTGCTGATGGTATTCTTGGAAACCTGTTTCCCTTTGTTGACTCCTGCATAAAGGACAAAAAGGGAGGTCGTTCTTCGCCAATCCTTCGAAGTATGTTTTCTACTTCGAGTTTGTTGTGTCTCTTTTTTCGCTATCCATAGTTTTTGGAAGCAAAGGTATGATGATATTTTGGGTTCTATGGAATGTTGAGGGGACCTTGGGTAGAAAGGCCAGGTCTGGAGAGAGAATTATTTTGTCTCAATGTATTAGGCAGTATGGTTCCATTATAGACAGTGCTTGGATTTCGCTCACTCTTCTGGCTGATACTAGGGCCACAAGAAGTACAGTCTTTAAGGTGAGGTTTTTGTCTGAGCTATCTTCCATCGGTTCAAATGGAGGGGAAAGAAATCCTCTAAGTACTGTGGGCATGTCCCAAGTTGGAGTTCTATTCATTTTGGCTGGTGTAGTTCTTTTGAGCGACATCAGGAATCGCTTTATCAGCGGGTCCTCTGCTAGTCTTGTGTCCATGAACGATGAGAGTGCTGCAACATGTACCTTCAGCTGCAAGGTACATGCTGCAACATGTACCTTGGGGAAATATTTTTCGTCTGCTCCATCTTGTAGAAAATACAGGATTGTTGGGATTATTCCTCTTTTGGAATACGGTTTACTTCTGTTCCAGGAGACAAACTTTTTCCTCACTTTCTCGTAGATCGCCCTACGGGCGGGTTTCTTGCTGTTTAGGATGGTATTGATCCCATTGTCTGACAATCCTTTGTTCCGAAGTCTCACCCCTTCAGTACCCAGGCCGAAAGCTTTAGGATTCTGTGGTTCGGGTGGTTGACTGGGCCCTGTGATAGGAGATCTGGCCGGTCCGTCAGTGTCAGCTGAGGCTGGATGCTGATGGCTGAACCATGCCCTTTGTGGCCAGTGTGGTGCTAATAGTATCACCATTGCTCTCTCTGCCTTTATTTTTTGAATCACTCTTGGTATTGTGGCAGTTGGAGGGAATGCATAGCATAGTTGCCATCCCCAGCTCTGGTTGAAGGCGTCTACTCCGCTGTTGCCATATGTGGGGTACAGAAGAATGTTGGTGATTTTGCATTCGCTTTGGAGGCGAATAGATCTACCTCGGGTACTCCCCACTTTTGAGTGATTTGTGCGAAGGTCGCTTGGTTCAGAGACTACTCCGTCTGTTTTATGGTCTTCCGGCTCAGGAAGTTTGCCAGCGCATTGTCTGTTCCTTTCAGATAGATACCTGATATTGACTTTGTTTGATTCTGCCCATAGTAGGATTTTCTCCGTCAGCTTCATCAAGCTTCAGGACTTTGTCCCACCTTGCCTGTTTAGGTATACCACAGTCGTGACATTGTCCGATTGTAGCTTTACGTTTCTCCCCTGTATTGCTGGTTTGAACACTTTTAATGCTTCCTCCACAGCTTTTAGCTCTCTAATGCTTGAGGAGGCTTGGGACCATTTGGAGGTCCATTTTCCCTGTGAGCAGAGGCCCTCCAAGTGTGCCCCCCAGTTTAGGGCGTTGGCATCAGTGGTGATCCCGATTGGCTCGAATTGGGCCCATTTGCGTCCTTCAATGTATCGAAGTAGATTGAGCCACTATTGTAGTGTTAGTTTGACTGTGGTTGGAACAGGAATGGACATGTCTAGGGATGAGTGGCTGCCATCCCACTGGGACAGAATGTAGTTCTGTAGAGGTCTCATGTGAATCTGTGCCCAGGTGATAGCTGGAACAGAAGACGTCATCCGTCCTAGTATGGCCATACCTTGTCTGATTGTTATGGTGTTGGTCCTTATTAGGAAGGTTACTGCCTGTGTGATTTTTTTCGTTCTTTTCTTCCGTTAGGAAGGTTTTTGTTAGTCTGGAGTCTAGTATATAGCCCAGATATACCACTCACTGGCTTGGGGTCATCTGTGACTTTTCTGCATTTATTATCCCTCCCGTTTTGCAGATAGGACATACTTGTGCACAGGTTTTTCTCTAGGGCCTCTGCTGAGTCCGCAAGGAACAGTAAATCGTCTAAATATGGTATTATGCCAATACCTTGTTGTCTTAGACCTTTTAACGCTTCTGCCATTATCTTTGAGAAGATTTTTGGTGCAGAGGAGATGCCGAAAAGGAGAGCTGTGTATTGTGGGTGCAGTGTAGTTGCTGGCCCTTGTACTGCGAACCTCAGGAATTTCTGATGACCCTCCTTTATGAGGACATGTAGATAGGCATCCTGTAGGTCTTTGTCACCATAAATGTCTCCTGTGGAAGGATGTTCCCTAGGTGTGTCACGCTCCAGAAGTTCTTGAAGTTGGGTTAGCCAGATTGATAAAGTCCGGGCTGTGCAGGTGGAAGCTATTGCCGGATTTCCATGGGATCGCTTAAGGTACCCGCGTCATCAAAGGCCAAGTCAGATTTATTTGTGACTTTTTGCCAGAGAAGCATCCACTTTGGGGCATTTAGCCTAGGTTTTGGTGTCTGTCTCTGCAAACGGGTCTGCGTTTGACTGTGTCTGGCATGAATAGTTTTTTCTCTGGGTCTTCCTACTCTTTTTTTAAAGATATCTTTAAGAGTTTGTGTTCTAGGCTTCCTGGGTTGTAGCTCTTTATACATCTTGTCATGTATTGTGAGTTCTGCGGATTTATGTTCTTTAATACCTAGCGTGTCCCCTATGGCTTTTAGAAAGCTATTTGTATCCTCTGATAGAAATATCCCTCTGAAACCGCATCTTCCTCGTTGGAGTCTGAGCAAAGTTCATTCTCCGATTCTGATTCATCCGAATCCTCTTCTTGTTCTGTCTGTTCCCTGTTACCTGAAGGAACGCATATCCGATGGTAGACGGGGTATTGGTCTGACTGACGCTAGATGGCGCTTCTAACTTTTTAATCGCCATGGTGCTCTGTATTACTTTCTTGAAAGAGCTGAGCAGATCTTTCAGATACCCTTGCGATTCTTTGGTCTATACATTTTTGATATAGGGGTTTTTTCCCCATTCTGGGGAAAACTGGTGGCTGCGCGAAGCACATGTTTTGTTGCTTTCCACTTCTCTTTCCTCAGGGGTCTTTGCCTGAAATCAAGCGTAAAAAAGGTCCCCGTGAGGTAGGCGGGTAAAGGCTGCCTGTAAGTAGGCAGTTTTACAGTAAGGTTAAGACAGAGGTGACTCTGGAGTATTCTGGCTTACCTTGGAGCTGTCCTGGCTTGCAGGAACTGCAGGGCAGGGTGGAGAAGCATCAGACATGGTCAGCCACCAGGATCCTCTGCTTAGAGGGGCCTTTTTAACTGCTTCCTGCTTAAGCTCCGGCCCCGCCCCCAGCTGACCCCGTGCTGGTTGGTGGATATACCTGCACATGCCGCTGCAATTGGTATCCTCCCTTCTGGGTCCAAAAGGAGGGGGGCTCTGCTGCAGTATGCATGTATATTGATATATTTGCTATTATAAAAAATCCCTTTTTTTTTTTTTTTTTTTAAACTTTAAAATTCCCGCCCCTGGAAGTGATGTAACAGTAGCCCATTCTGTATCCCTGGAAGCAGGCTCCAGGAAAATGGCCGCTAACCCGGAAGTGTCTCCGGCGCCATCTTGGTACACCCCACCGAGCCTCCATGAGGAGAGGCTTGTTCTGCGGTGTGTAGAGGACACAGATCGCGGCGAAAACACCGGCAATCGGGCAGCGGGTGCGGACATCACGGGGGTAGGAGAGGAACAAAAGATGAGCCGTGAGGCACCTACCCGTCCGGCGCGGTAGCGGCTGTAATCAGGGGGTAAGTCATCCATGCACCCACACCACTGTACGCTCTTCATGTGTGGGAGTATGTTGCCACAGTTTGCACATGGAGTTCCCTGGTGAAAAAACTGCGGCAGGTCCCTTGAGCAGCGGCATGGGAGAAATGTCAGTGCATTATTGCAGCTTGGGGGGATGATTGCAGACCCCTCTGTAGGGGTGAAATCTCAGGCAGAGCAATACTGCTCAAATATGCTGCCCCTAATCCCCCTCCCAAGGCCCGCAGGGCTGGATGGGATGCTGGCAGGGGGTCTCCTGCAACTAGCACAGAGACTGAAGTAAAATAACCAACGTTCCTTTTGCAGCTCCTGCGGGTCCGGAGGAAACACAAACAACTGAGGCACGCAGGTAAGACTGTGAAATTTATAATGGTGGACTAATGTGTTTCCTGTTTCAGGGAGGAGGAGCCTATCTCTCAGATGCTGCCCTGGAAGACGATTCGAGAAAAAACATTTTAATTAGGTTAATATGCCCTAACAAATTAAGTGAGAGAGTCCTCCAGGAGGCACATCTAGCTCTCAGCTGCATTAACACGGGGTGCAGATTGAGCTAATAGAAATCAGAGGGGTCTCGACTCACCTAAATTCCCAGGTATTTAAAACTAGTAACCCACTGTAGTTGGGTGGTGGCCGCAGTGGCCTGCGACATGGGGTCTAGGGGAAAAAGTACAGACTTCGTCCAATTTATTCGGACCCCCGAGAAGCAACCAAACTCGTCAAAGAGCTCCAAAGCAGCCCGCAGGGAGGAGTCCGCGTCATGTAAATACAACAGGGCATCATCGGCATAAAATGACACCTTCTCCAAGGGGCCGATCCGCAGTCCCTCCACCCCCCGGGACGCCCTAAGTAGGATGGCCAGGGGTTCCAGCACCAGGGCAAAAAGAGAGGGACAAAGGGGGCATCCCTGGCGCGTGCCACGTTGCAGCGGAAACTGCTCAGAAATCCCACCATTGGTCTGTATACAAGCTGAGGGCTTTTGATAGAGTAACTGCAACCAGTGCAAAAATTGAGGGCCGAAACCATGTCTACCCAGTACCTCCCAAAGGCAGCCCCACTTAACCCGAGTCAAATGCCTTTTCGGCATCCAGAGAGGCAATGACTCTGGTTCCAGCATTATCATGGGGAATGGACAGGTTGAGATGAAGCTTCTCAAATTGATATCGGTGCCCTTGCCGGGCATAAACCCCGTCTGATCCAAATGGATGAGTTCATCCAGAACTTGTGCCAGGGGGTGGGCCAATATCTTGGCCAGCAGCTTTGCGTCAACATTAATTAAGGAAATCGGTCGATATGACCCACACTCCTCAGGGTCCCTACCCGGTTTGGGCACCAACACAATTACAGCTTCGGACATGGATTCTGGCAATGACCCTATCTTGATGAACTGAGCGAACAGCATGGTGAGTCTAGGAGCAAGAAGTTCCTGGTACATGGAATAAAATTCAACCAGAATGCCATCCGCTCTGGGGGTTTTACCAGGTTGCATTTGGGCTTTAGCGATTTGGACCTCCTCCAAGGTAATATCTAGTTCTAGGTTTTCACTGGCATCCTGGGACATGGTAGGAAAACCCACTCCATCCAAGTAGGCCCGAAGGTCCGATATGTCATAATCCACCCTAGTGGAATAGAGGGAGCTATAGTAGCGCATAAATCTAGCAAGGATTTCGTCGGGGCTCTTAAGGGGGACTCCTCCCTCATCCCGGACACTCCCAAAATGAGTACTGGCAAACTGCCCTCGAGACAACCATGACAACAATTTGCCATTTTTTATCTCCATATTCGAAAACTCGTTGGGCCGTACTAAGCATTGATTTCTTGGTCATCTCTATCCTATGAAGTTCAACTGCCCTAAGTGCATATTGCCAGGCCCCATAGTTGAGGGGGGGTAGGAGCAGCAACATATCTAGCCTCCTTGTCACCGAGCTCACCCTCCAACTCCCCCAGCGACCGCACAGACTGCCTCCGGCTGTTAGTAATGCAGGAGATATATTCCCCCTTGGCCATCCCTTAAAGGCATCCCAAACCACCAATGGCTCTGTGAAGTCAGTATTTTCAAGCAAATAATGACAACGCTTCTGGCATATCTTCCTGAACCTTAGGGTCTGCTATCCAGTGCCCTGACAGTCTCCACAGTTTCTGCCCAGCAGTGGGCCCCAATGGCACAGTAATCATAAGAGGGGCATGATCGGAGATGCCTCTAAGGAGAATTTGCACCTTCGATACCCACTGCAGCACCGCCTGTGTAACAAACCCCAGGTCATTGCGGGAGAGGGTCCGAAAAGTGGTTGAATGACAAGTGTACATTCTTTCAGAGGGGTTATGACGTCAGGCGTCAATTAGCTCAAAAGGTATCCACCCACTGTATGAGATCAGGTGCCCTTCGGGTCAACTGATGGAGCCTGTCTAGAGCCGGACACGGAGCCAAATTAAAATCCCCCAACAACATGAGATTCGGTGTTCCATATTGTATGACCAATCGCATAATATCATACAAGAGGAAAGTATCCGCAGGAGGTGGGAGATACAGTCCCATAATCACATATTCTGTATTGGCAATTGTGACGTGCATAACAATATATCTTCCACTTGGGTCAGTCTTAATATTTTGGAGCTGAAAGGGGAGAGAGATCTGTAAACCAATATGCTCACTCCCCGGGAATAACTAGAATATGTAGCCTGATAATGTGAATTCACCCAGGGTCTCCTGAGTTCGAGGACCCGAGAACCTACAAGGTGAGTCTCTTGTAATATACAAATTTGGGGGGTGTACTTTTTTTAGATAGTTAGAAACCAGGGAACGTTTAACTGCTGAATTTAATCCTCGTTCCAGGAGAGTACTGAAAAACTAGCCATAATGGAAGTGAGAAAGGCAGGTGTCCCAGGAATCAACACACCAGTACCCCATCCCCAGGGGCAAGGCAACTACCGAAGCGGAAGACCATCTGTCATTGCAGGCAGCAACAAAAAGGCATGAGGGAATTCCCGTGATGCATATTCTTTTACCATACCTGAAAACATTGGATATTAGTGTAGAAAAAAAACCCATAAAAAATAAAACCAAACCAAAACCAACAAGGGTCAGGAACGGCTGCCCGCCCCTCCCCCCTACCCCGCAGATCCCCCAAACTGGAATAGTGCATGAATCCCCCAGACCCCAGTCCTTCAGAGTAACCTACTCAGGGAGAGTCAGCCACCCCTCCACATCAATTGCACAGAGGGGGGACCACAATCCAAGCTAATAAGGGGCACGTAACTTCCCAGCAGGAGATGCTAGAGAACTAGTTATTAACTAGTCATATATTTAGCACATTAGTCCAAATCACCTGGACTAGCCAGGGGCACAAAGCTTAAAAAGGTTAGTTGCATAGTAACCTGGAACTGTTCAGGATATTAGTCATAGTAAGGCATGGCCTCAAAGCACACATGAAAACAGTCACCCACCACTGCGGTGTTTCCAGAGCCGCCGCAGTAGGTAAACATGTATGACCTGGTAACCCAGGGCCCCCTCATGCATCAGGGAGGCAGCACCAAATTCCAGGGGCCAACAAGGAATACAATGCATGTAAAAACAGCATAGTCTCTGCCCCCCAGATCTAAACACATAAAACAAATAGGTGCCTCCAGCAAACAGACATTTTAAGATCAGGATCCACTCATTTCAGGGAAGGCAGCGACTCCAACCACGAGGTAGCCTCCCTGGGATTGGTGAAAAACCGAACTGTCTCACCATCGACTACTCTCAGCTTTGCCGGGAAAGGATGCTGTACTTAATTCCTTCTGCCCTCATGGCCGCCTTGACCGCATCAAAGGATCTTCGCCGCTTCTGGGTCTCCACAGTATAATCAGGGAACAGGAGCAGCTTAGAATTTTGGTAGGAGATATCCCTCGTCACTCGTGCAGCCTGTAGAAGCTCATCCCGATCCCTGAAGTTTAACAGGCGCAGGATCAGTGGGGGGGGGGGGGGGACCAGCCGGTTCTCTGCTGCGGCGGGACTCTATGCACCCTCTTGAAGGTAAAGTACGGGGACAAATGGGCCCCGGGAAGCAGCGAGCGCAGGAGATCCTCCACAAAGGTAGCCGGGTTCTGTCCCTCCGCGAGTCCCACTATCCGCAGATTGTTTCACCTGCTGCGGTTTTCGGCGTCCTCTGTGCGAAATTCAAGGACCTTATCTTTATATTGCAGGGTCCGAATCGCCACCAAGTGCTCTTCAGCAGTATCTTCCACATGACCAACCCACTGTTCAGCAGCCCCCAGCCGGGCACGGATCTTGTCCAAGTCTTGTCTGATCAAACCAAATTCAGTCTGGACAGCCTCTATTTTCCCAAACAAGGTAGTTTGGCACACGGATATTGCCGCCATCACCTCAGGAATGCCAGGGAGAGATGGAGAGGCAGTCTCCTCAGGCGACTGGCCGCGTGGGCTTCCCGCCCCATGCAATGTGCTGCCTTCAGGTACAGTCGGGGAAAAACGGAGCTTCTAACTGCTCTTCGGTCCGGCGGAGGATCGGGATGGCATAGAGGGTCAGAACACCCAGCTCAGGGTCAATCAATCCAGGCAGGAAAGAATATCAGGATAAGTTGCTAGCAGAGCTCCGGGAAGCACGTCTGCTCACGCCGACATCTTGGACACGCCCCCAGATTTGGCTCTTTTTAGCCCTTCGCATTGTCAGCTCGATGTCTCCATACCCACTATTCACCACAATACTCGTAACACCCTTGCTTGGTTGCTTGCCCAACAGCTGTAAATGATTGGCAGGGATGATTGGCTTTTTAAAGTGATTGCATGAGTGATCGAAATTTAAAAAACAAAAAAAAAAAAGAAATCTCCACAAAACCCAAAAACCCCTTCCTCTTAGGGTGACCAGGTGTCCCGGATTGCCCAGGACAGTCCCGCATTTTGCAGGTCTGTCCTGGGTCCCGGGGCACCTATATTCCAGGACAATACAGTGTCCCGGAAGGAAACTGACACAGACACCCCCTCCCCCCCAGGCCGATCTGATGTCCCCGAAATAGGCCAACACGTCGCCACTTGACTCACTGACAGTACTTGTCCTGGCTGGGAATGTCTGGAGAGGCGCAATCTCTGCCCCCTGCTTGTGATTGGAGAAATCATAAATCCCACCTCTTGTGTCTAATCACTGCAGGGCAGTGTAGAGCCAGCGTTGGAACAAGGTAAAATAGGTCATCGGCCTATGGGCCAGAACAAGTACTGTCAGTGAGTGGCCTGTGCCCTTTTTTGTGGGGCGTGATCAGTGCTTCAGGGTAGAGCGCCCACCCGCCGTCCCGGGTGTGCTGTGATTCGTTACAGCACAACCTGATTTTTTGAAGGGGAGGGGTGTCCCTAAAAAGCAGTTTGGAAATGTGGTCACCCTACTTCAACTGCATTCAATGGGTACTACATGAATAATTAACACATTAATATATAGTAGGTCACTGATTGGAAATACATTAAAAAGAAAAGGCTCTAAAAAGCATGCATTGCCATGCAAATGTGTTAGAAATTCAGGTGTGTATGTATGTATTCTTAGGTTGCTGGAACCCTCTGCTATAATGAAATACAACCATTTTTGTCAACTTGTACATATTTTACAGTTCATTGCTATCAAGCGGCATAGTCAGCAAGTGACAAAATATACCAGCTGCCAAAGAAAACTTTTTAGTAACATTTAGTGTAAGTCCAGCGCTGGTGCACATACTCTAAGGTCCCAGATATTTTCCAAGGTAATGTGTACTGAGGTAAAGCAGTCTATTCATTGTGAATGGGCTGCTAATGCTACACACTACACAAGTTTATCGCACATGCAGCATTTTAGTCAAAGCAGTGCACTACAATGCGCAGATAGTTCACATCCAGGCATGTTGTGCTCTGAAACGCACGTGTGTTGCGGTCCTCTGGCAAGGTTTGTTGGGTTGCATTCAAAAAGAGTGGCACCCCAGTCAGTCAAAAGCACTTATAAAAGAGAAAAATATATTTGATAAGCTTCTTTTGTAACTTGAGATAAATCCCAAAATACACCTGCTGTAATACCTTGTTTTTTTTAAGGCTTGATATATTAATACACATCCTTATAGCTGGGATTTATTTTTGGCCCAAATGGAAAAGAAAACAAACATTACGGCTTTAGAGTTATAATGGGATTTTTGTTATTGTGGTTTTAACTTTTCAGCCACAAAAATATACCTTTTCAACACAAACCACAACTAAGAAAAATATCTTGTGTGCCTTAATCTTCGATATAATAGAATTAAAAGAAATATTCATGTTTCTAGATGACAAAAATAGAACTCTTACTCTTGCAGGTTATGTGGAAATCATGAGTATTGCAGCAAAAATATGTTTCCTTTTAATGGGTTATTTTTTTATTATTATTATTTATTTAGTTTAAGTTCTACTTTATAGGGAAAGAAAACCAGGGGATAGCCAGTAGCTCACTGGGGTGTATGGGCTGGGAAGGCTCTGTAGGAGAGCAAACACAGCGTCCCTCAATTAGCTGACTCACCTCAATAAGGTGTGATCCTGGTAATCAGCCAAGCATACAAAAGGAAAGGGTGAAAAGAGAGCCTCACCTGCGGTAATTACTAGGGACCATGCAGCTTATAGGTAAGGGAACTTTATTACACAAAAATATCAAATGGTAATACAAAAAACACTGGATAAAAATCCCATCACCAGCACCTCAGTAAAAAAATTAAAAATAAACAACGTTGTCTGATCAAGATGCAGCTGCGTCTTAAAAATCCACACACATACATATGTCAACATCCCAGGGGTAATAAAGCACCTGACACTATGGTGAAGTGAAATCACTGTTGAAACACTATAGCTAAGATTCCCACAGTGTACAGGATGGTTGAGCAAATATGGGGGCTCTGCGTGTGCAGCGGGGCGGGAGCAAGTTTTTCCTATGACAACCGTGGATAGCAACTCCAGGCACTAACATGTAGTAGTGCAAGTATATACCCCAAGTCCAAAGTTTTCCACAAAAGGGTGAAGCTGAGAAGTAGTGATGCAGTAAGGTCATATATAATTTACACTATAACAGTGGTTAGGATATCAGTCCAGCGTATAGCATGGGATATTGTTCTCAGTGTGACCAGTGTTCACTGCAGTACAAAAAGACACAGCATAGGAGTATAGTGCATGGACCAACAGGTCCGCTCACCCAGCCTGGAAGCAGTGTGGACTTACGTGGATACTGGATGTAGCTTTCCCGCCTGCACATCTGTTGGATTTGGATCAGGGATGTGGCCGTGTTGCCGGTCAGGCACTAGGACAGTGGCAGGTGCAGTTAGATGTGATCCGGTCCCTTATCGATCTCAGCGTCCCTTAGTCAAAATGAATGCTGTGGTGCTTGCATGAGCATGTGCAGGCTAGCACGCCGACATCGATGGTGACGTCAGTGCGTCATTCACGTGGTGTCGTGACAACCGACTAGTTTCGCCCAATCAGCTTGAGCTTCTTCTGCGGAAAAAGCTCAAGTTGATTGGGCAAAACTAGTCGGACTTGCAACTTGGTAGTTGACTGAGGAGTGGAAGCTATCTGTTGTGGTGGCAGACTTAAATATCACTATTGTGGTGGCTATACATGCACTCCTAAATGTAGCGGATGCCCGCAATTCCCACAACTCCGCCAAGCTGGCCAGAACAATATACATAGGCTTTTCAGCTTGAGTTAGGGAGAAAGCATCTGTCAGTGTCTGCATGGGCTTTTTCACCCCCCCCCTCTTCTCCCTGTTTCACTGAATCTAATGTAATATGAGCTGACACACACAGAGCTGTGTTCATTCTGTAGCCTCTCTTGTGCTCCTATTGGCAGGACTAAGAAAGCCAATTAAAGGCACAGTTACAGCAGCCAATCAGAGAGACTGTACTAAACTGCAGGAAGAGCTGCAATGGATTCTGGGACATGCAGTTCCCTCACAAAACAGCCCCATAGACGGGTATACAGGGAGAAACTACAGAGCTCTGGATGCTCTGCACAAAAAGGAGCTGAGGACTCCATTTTTGTGTGCTGAGGGAAAGTCAGTCACAATGAAGCAGATCAGACCTGTAAGAGAGATGCTGTCTCTCAGATAATCTCCCCGCACAATCCAGGCCTCCGTCGCCAGTCGGGACATCCAGCCTGAGAGAGGGGGATTCCAGGTGCATATCGAGGTGCACCTGCACCGACGTGTGAGGTGACTATTCGGTACACCAAGAAAGCTTGCTGTTCCAGGACGTTTGTTTGGGCCTTGATCACAGGATTTGGTGAGATGGCATTTTGCCCATCCGCAGGGAACAGTAAAGTATTGGGGTCTGTATACAGGGAGTGTAAACACTGTATACAGACATAGTTGCTGGTAGTCATCTTGCTGACACTTGTAGTACCACAGGGATAAGGATATATAAGGTTATCCATTTCTGGGACACTATATACAGCACCAAAAGTGAAGCATTCCAGTGTGAGGTGACTAGTCAGGTCACCAAGAAAGCCTGCTGTTCCAGGACGTTAGTTTGGGCTTTGATCACAGGATTAGGTGAGAGGGCATTTTGTCCATCTGCAAGGAACAGAAACACTGCACCATAGAAGGAGTATGAACACTGTATACAGACATCGTTGCTGGTAGTCATCTTGCTGACACTTGTAGTACCACAGGGATAAGGATATATAAGGTTATCCATTTCTGGGACACTATATACAGACATCATTGTCCTCTCACCTTGCTGAGGAGCATCCTGCCTATTTCACTTGATGAGCTGGGCCAGTTGTGTTGGTTGGGCCCGCTATACAGGAGTTTAAGTGCACCAATGAAAGTGGCTAGCTGAAGACATGAAATCTTATCTTTACCTCAAAAGGACTAAAGCTACTAGTGCCATACGAATCCGCACACACATATTCAGGGCTCTGCATATGCACTGGGTGTGTGGGACAGTTTATCTAAGAAGTTAAGACATTACCTGTTGACTTGTATAGAGTGTTTAAAGTTGGGCCTGTGGTGTCAGGGGACAGGAGAGAGAGGACTGACACAAGGGGAGTCATTCCTCTGCTCTCCTCCTGCCTGGACTCATAGAGCTAACCTGAGTAAAGGCAACCAATCCAATTTAAAGTGTCACATTGTGCTTTGCCATTTGAGTGTGCCTCTGCTCCTTGGGACATTCTCAGGCTTGGAATCCCCTGAGAGCAGCTTGAATATTAGGATCGAGAGCTAGATTGCACTCATATCTCAGTTATTGCTCTCTAGTTGATTAATTGAATATATACTGTTACGGTCTGTTATTCTTCCACAGAAATATTGCAGTAAAGACAAATTTCTGTGTTTTAGCATACGTGTGTGTTTCTCATTGGTCACTGCACTTACACTATTGCCAGGTGTGCCAGAGGGGGCTAAGACTGTTATTAGGGTTGAGAGGCAGAGTAACAGACTGAACAAACAAAGCAGCCCCTACGGGGGTATAGCTACACGTGGGGGCTCCTCCGGGATAATACCACTACTCTGCAATCAACTCCTCAACACAGCACCCCTAAAGACACCAAGATGGACACTGCTGCTGTGACGCAGTGGTGCACAGAAGAAAACGGCCAAGTGGAGCTGTGTGTGGTGATTGAAGTTCCTGGCGGTGACTGGACTGAGGACCACGAAGCCCTGGATCTGGGCCAAAGAGCAAACATTCTTGATGTGAAGGCTGATCCTAGCTTTGATAGTACGTATGTTTTGATGGATGGAAGAAAGGAGGTTCTGATGCCTTAAAGATGGTTATCCTTCAACTAACAGTGAGAGTCAACGCCTTGTTGATCCAACCAGATAGGCAAATGTCTAGTCCAGGGAGCTCAGGACATATCCAACCAGATACAGAGACTACCACCTCTATGCCAATACGTCCTCTGAAGACCCTTTTTCCCTTTTAATAGCTGAGTTTGGCAGACTGGTCAAAGGGCTCCTCAAGAAGCCAGCTATGCTGATCGATTATGGTTATCACAAGCTACAGTCCTTCTCAGGGAAAGTCCCCACACCCTCAGGAGAGGATGACTTTGACACCTGGATTGACAAAGCTATCCAAGCAGGGGAAGAGTGGGAAGTGGCCGACATAGTGAAAAGGCAGAGAGTGATTGAAAGTCTGCGGGCTCCAGCTCTGGATGTGATTAGAAACCTAAAATTTACCCAGCTGCACTACTACTGAGTGTTTGGGAGCGCTCCGTGAGGTCTATGGAAGAACCGAAGATTGTGCGGCATTGGTCTCTTTAACCACACTTACCAGATGGAGGGTGAGAAGCTATGTTGTGCGGCTAGATCAGATTTTGCACCAAGTCATAATAAAGGGTGGAGTGGAAGCCAAAGCTGAAAGTAGAACTCTTATACGACAGATGCAAAGGGGAGCCCATCCGCTGGATCCTACCATGCTGCAACTTCGAGCCTAAGGTCTGAGTAACACTCTCACCTACTCTAAACTAATGAAGGTCATTAGAGAAGAGAAGGCTCTGCAGGAAAACAAGAATAAGGGACGAAGGTTGGAATCTGCTGTTGGAGTCAGGGTGGCCAGTACAGCCGATAGTGACTCAGAGACCCAGCTCCTAAAGACTCAGATGTCCCAGTTAAGAGAGATGATGACCGGATCATCAAGCCAAGTCGCCAAAGTAAATTTTGCTGCTAACTCCAGGTTGTGCTCAGAATCAGAGCAGCTGGACATCAAGTCTGAGTGTCAGGAGATCGGGAGCGTCTCCGCTCGCCGGGCTCCGGTGCGCATGCGCGGCGGACTGGCGCTTCACCGCACACCCGTCCGCGGCCTGATGGTGCGGCGCGCGCGGGTGCACGGCGGTCCCCGTGTGCGCGCCGTCGCCCGTGCGGGTACCCGGTAGCGCGTCACACTGACGCGCTCGCCGGGGGGGAGACTATTTCTGACGGCGCCAGCGCCCAGTCGAGTTGCTGGTTCGTCGTCAGCTCTCCCCTGATCTCTTGTTCCCAGTTATCCTGTGTAAACCTGTCTGCTTAAGTGTACCAAACCTCTGGCCTGTTTAACCTCTCCTCTGCTGATCGCCTGATACCCTGACCTCTGCCTGTACAACGGACTTGCCTATGCTGATTGCCTGATACCCTGACCTCTGCCTGTATAACGGACTTGCCTATGCTGATTGCCTGATACCCTGACCTCTGCCTGTATAACGGACTTGCCTATGCTGATTGCCTGATACCCTGACCTCTGCCTGTATAACGAACTTGCCTATGCTGATTGCCTGATACCCTGACCTCTGCCTGCATAAACGGACTTTGCCTCTGCTAATTGCCTGATACCCTGACCTCTGCCTGCATAAACGGACTTGCCTCTGCCTGATACCCGGTCCGAACCATTGGTTCCCCATACGGATTCCAGTGCACCAGATTCCCATCTACGGATCTCCTGCCTACCGGAAGCCCTTGCCTCCGCGTGCCCCCAGCTCTCTGTACCCACTTCGGGGGTCTGGGTGCGCGTGGTCGCAAGGGTAAGCCGCTCTCGGCATCTCGGCCTCGGTGAGTATTAGTCCGTGACACTGAGATAGCTACATTGAAGTTACAAATGGTACAGATAATGGACATGGTAAACTTGTTGGCAGCGAAGTTCACCGAGTCGCACGATGGGGGTGTCGTGGGTCAGAATGTGCCCCCAGACTCACCTGCTGTGCCTGGCCAGAGGCCAATGAGTCAAGACGTCTGTCTAAACTGCGGTAGAAATTAAGCACAAGATGTATGTGTGAAACGCGTCTACATGACTGCAGTTTGGTGTCTTTGGTGTTATCTTTGTGAAGCAAAATAAAAAGCAATTGGAAGTTCTGGATGTGCAGCCATTTCTTTCTTCTTTCCAAGGTTCCAACAGAGGCGGGCCGGGGCTAGCACTCTCTAAGATACTCCAATCAGCCTTATCTTTATACACCTGGAGCAGCGGTTCTTTTTCTTGTAAACTGTGAAGGTGTGGGTTAATTACCAGAGAGTATGCCCAAGTCCACGGAGGGTAGAAGACTGGCGTGGACCACAGAGAGGTGATCCAAGAATGGAGAGAAGGCCAGGGCCTTCAAGAAGAACCTTCACTGAACCTGCAAAGGAACAGTGGAGGGCACTTGCAGGTTATGATGTCTCAGTGAGAAATGACTCCCAGCTTCCAAGATGTCAATGGAAACAGAATTATCAACGCCGGAAGAGGAAGGAAGCATGAGTCCAGTCACACAAACCTGCTATTCCAAATGCTTCCATCAAACCTCCTGCCAAGTTAGTAGGCCCTTTGTCTGTAGTGCCTGTTTTGGTGGAAGGAAGCTACACAAGAGCCCTTCTTGATTCAGGTGCTCAGATGACTCTGCTGACCAGAGACTTTTACAAGAGGTATTTGTCATACATACCCTGCAAAAGTTGGAGGATATAGAAATACAGGGTATTCAAATGGAGGATTACCCTTGTGATGGATATCTGTGGATCAAGTTGTCATGTGATCCACTGGGGACTGGGAAGCCTCAGAACTTTGAGACCCTGGCCATTGTGTGCCCTTGGCTGCCTGGGTCCACAGGAAGTTCGTTGATCATTGGGACCAACACAGATCTGGTGAAGCGGTTACTAATCCCTGTTGCCCCCAGATGTGATCTCTTACTGTGAGTGTCTGCAGGAGGGCCAAAAGTGTCTCCCCCTCCCACAGGGGATGAAGACAGATCCACAGCAGAAGCAAAAGAGACTGATCTGCAGGAGGCAGAAGCAGTCATACAGGAAGAAGAGGCTAACGAGCCTACTGTGCCAGAACCAGTGGAACAGAGGAAACAAAGCCATTCCCCATTTCAAGAGACAGACTTATGAAGTGTTGGGTGAGAGCTCCAAAGATGTTGTCCTCTCCCCTCAAGGGACTCTTGACATGCCTGGCCTGTTCACCGCTGCTTTGGTGAAGGGCAACCTTGACTCACCCCTTGGCACAACTGGTAGGGTCATCCCTATAAAGTATGGCCTGTAGGCGGAACAACCTTCCTTCCTATGTTAATAGGTGGGAGGTTGCTGCCAGGTTCTTGCAAAAGTGTTAACTGTTTGTTATCCTGTGTATATTAATGTTTTTCTTCCGCATGCATTCTAAAAGCATGTACCAGATCAAGGACTGTTACTTCCTTTGGGGAACCAAAGGTTCTTTGGTGGGGGAAGTGTGTAGCGGATGCCGGCAATTCCCCCAAGCTGGCTGGAGCAATATACACAGGCTTTCCAGCTTGAGTTAGGAAAAAAGCATCTGTCAGTGTCTGCATGGGCTTTTTCACCCCCCCTCTTCTCCCCGTTTCACTGAGTCGAATGTGATATGAGCTGACACACACAGAGCTGTTCATTCTGTAGCCCTCTCTTGTGCCCCTATTGGCAGGAAAAAGAAAGCCAATTAAAGGCACAGTTGCAGCAGCCAATCAGAGAGACTGTACTGAACTGCAGGAAGAGCTGCAATGTATTCTGGGACATGCAGTTCCCTCACAAAACAGCCCCATAGACTGGTATACAAGGAGAAACTACAGAGCTCTGGATGCTCTGCACAAAAAGGAGCTGAGGACTCCATGTTTGTGTTCTGAAGGAAAGTCAGTCACGATGAGGCAGATCAGACCTGTAGGAGAGCTGCTGTCTCTCAAATGATCTCCCCGCTCAGTCCACGCCTCCGCGCCAGTCGGGGCATCCAGCCTGAGAGAGGGGGATTTCAGGTGCATATCGAGGCGCACCTGCACCAAAAGTGAAGCATTCCAGTGTGAGGTGACTAGTCAGGTCACCAAGAAAGCCTGCTGTTCCAGGACGTTAGTTTGGGCTTTGATCACAGGATTAGGTGAGAGGGCATTTTATCCATCTGCAAGGAACAGAGACACTGCACCATAGAAGGAGTATGAACACTGTATACAGACATCGTTGCTGGTAGTCATCTTGCTGACACTTGTAGTACCACAGGGATAAGGATATATAAGGTTATCTATTTCTGGGACACTGTATACAGACATCATTGTCCTCCCACCTTGCTGAACAGCATCCTGCCTATTTCACTTGATTAGCTGGGCCAGTTGTGTTGGTTGGGCCTGCTATTAAGGATTTTTAAGTCCACCAACGAAAGTGGCTAGCTGAAGACATCAAATCTTATCTGTTCCTCAAAAGGACTAAAGCTACTAGTGCCATACAGATCCGCACACACATATTCAGGGCTCTGCATATGCATTGGGTGCGTGGGACAGTTTATCTAAGAAGTTAAGCCATTACCTGTTGACTTGTATAGACTGTTTAAAGCTAGGTCTGTGGTGTCAGGGGACAGGAGAGAGAGGCCTGACACAAGGGGAGTCATTCCTCTGCTCTCCTCCTGCCTGGACTCATAGAGCTAACCTGAGTAAAGGTAACTACTCCAATTTAACCACTTAAGGACCGCCTCACGCCGATGTACGTCGGCAAGGTGGCACGGGCAGGCAGAATCACATGCCCGAGGCGGTGCCCTTTTGTCCAGCGGCGATCGGAGATGAGGGGGAGACCATCCGTTCGTGGCCCCCCCCTCGCGATCGCCGCCGGCCAATCAGGTCATTCCTATGCTGCTGTATGCTAAACAGCAGCAAAGGAAATGACGTCATCTCTCCTCGGCTCGGTATTTTCCGTTCCGGCGCCGAGGAGAGAAGACTGCAATGTGAGTGAAAACACACTACACACACAGTAGAACATGCCAGGCACACAAAACACCCCCCCCCCCCCTCACCCCCTAATCACAACTCCCCCCCCCCGTCACACTGACACCAAGCAGTTTTTTTTTTCTGATTACTGCATGGGGTCAGTTTGTGACAGTTAGTGTGGTAGGACAGTTACTGTTAGCCCCCTTTAGGTCTAGGGTACCCCACTAACCCCCCCCTAATAAAGTTTTAACCCCTTGATCATCGTATCGCCAGTGTAGCTAAGCGATCATTTTTCTGATCGCTGTATTAGTGTCACTGGTGACGCTAGTTAGGGAGGAAAATATTTAGGTTCGCCGTCAGCGTTTTTATATGGGACCCCCATATACTACCTAATGAATGTTTTAACCCCTTGATTGCCCCCTAGTTAACCCTTTCACCACTGATTACCGTATAACCGTTACGGGTGACGCTGGTTAGTTCATTTATTTTTTATAGTGTCAGGGCAACCGCCGTTTATTACCGAATAAAGGTTTAGCCCCTTGATCGCCTGGCGGTGATATGCGTCGCCCCAGGCAGCGTCAGATTAGCGCCAGTACCGCTAACACCCACGCACGCAGCATACGCCTCCCTTAGTGGTATAGTATCTGTACGGATCAATATCTGATCCGATCAGATCTATACTAGCGTCCCCAGCAGTTTAGGGTTCCCAAAAACGCAGTGTTAGCGGGATCAGCACAGATACCGGCTAGCACCTGCGTTTTGCCCCTCCGCCCGTCCCAGTCCAGCCCACCCAAGTGCAGTATCGATCGATCACTGTCACTTACAAAACACTAAACACATAACTGCAGCGTTCGCAGAGTCAGGCCTGATCCCTGCGATCGCTAACAGTTTTTTTGGTAGCGTTTTGGTGAACTGGCAAGCACCAGCTGCCTAGTACACCCCAGTCGTAGTCAAACCAGCACTGCAGTAACACTTGGTGACGTGGCAATTCCCATAAGTGCAGTTCAAGCTGGTGAGGTGGCAAGCACAAGTAGTGTCCCGCTGCCACCAAGAAGACAAACACAGGCCCGTCGTGCCCATAGTGCCCTTCCTGCTGCATTCGCCAATCCTAATTGGGAACCCACCACTTCTGCAGCGCCCGTACTTCCCCCATTCACATCCCCAACCAAATGCAGTCGGCTGCATGAGAGGCATTTTCTTTATGTCCTCCCGAGTACCCCTACCCAGCGAACCCCCCCAAAACAGATGTCGTGTCTGTAGAAAGCGCGGATATAGGCGTGACACCCGCTATTATTGTCCCTCCTGTCCTGACAATCCTGGTCTTTGCATTGGTGAATGTTTTGAACGCTACCATTCACTAGTTGAGTATTAGCGTAGGGTACAGCATTGCACAGACTAGGCACACTTTCACAGGGTCTCCCAAGATGCCATCGCATTTTGAGAGACCCGAACCTGGAACCGGTTACAGTTATAAAAGTTAGTTACAAAAAAAAGTGTAAAAAAAAAAAATTATATATATATATATATAAAATTTAAAAAAAATAGTTGTCGTTTTATTGTTTTCTCTCTCTCTCTATTCTCTCTCTATTGTTCTGCTCTTTTTTACTGTACTCTATTCTGCAATGTTTTATTGTTATTATGTTTTATCATGTTTGCTTTTCAGGTATGCAATTTTTTATACTTTACCGTTTACTGTGTTTTATTGTTAACCATTTTTTTGTCTTCAGGTACGCCATTCACGACTTTGAGTGGTTATACCAGAATGATGCCTGCAGGTTTAGGTATCATCTTGGTATCATTCTTTTCAGCCAGCGGTCGGCTTTCATGTAAAAGCAATCCTAGTGGCTAATTAGCCTCTAGACTGCTTTTACAAGCAGTGGGAGGAAATGCCCCCCCCACCACCACCACCGTCTTCCGTGTTTTTCTCTGGCTCTCCTGTCTCAACAGGGAACCTGAGAATGCAGCCGGTGATTCAGCCAGCTGACCATAGAGCTGATCAGAGACCAGAATGGCTCCAAACATCTCTATGGCCTAAGAAACCGGAAGCTACGAGCATTTTATCACACCGATCTTGGTGCGTTCAGATGCTTTGAGGGCAGAGGAGAGATCTAGGGTCTAATAGACCCCAATTTTTTCAAAAAAGAGTACCTGTCACTACCTATTGCTATCATAGGGGATATTTACATTCCCTGAGATAACAATAAAAATGATTTAAAAAAAAAAAAAAAAAAAAAAATGAAAGGAACAGTTTAAAAATAAGATAAAAAAGCAAAAAAATAATAAAGAAAAAAAAAAAAAAAAAAAAGCACCCCTGTCCCCCCCTGCTCTCGCGCAAAGGCGAATGCAAGCGTCGGTCTGGCGTCAAATGTAAACAGCAATTGCACCATGCATGTGAGGTGTCACCGCGAACGTCAGATCGAGGGCAGAAATTTTAGCAGTAGACCTCCTCTGTAAATCTAAAGTGGTAACCTGTAAAGGCTTTTAAAAATGTATTTAGTTTGTTGCCACTGCACGTTTGTGCGCAATTTTAAAAGCATGTCATGTTTGGTATCCATGTACTCGGCCTAAGATCATCTTTTTTATTTCATCAAACATTTGGGCAATATAGTGTGTTTTAGTGCATTAAAATTTAAAAAAGTGTGTTTTTTCCCCAAAAAATGCATTTGAAAAATCGCTGCGCAAATACTGTGTGAAAAAAAAAATGAAACACCCACCATTTTAATCTGTAGGGCATTTGCTTTAAAAAAATATATAATGTTTGGGGGTTCAAAGTAATTTTCTTGCAAAAAAAATATATTTTTCATGTAAACAAAAAGTGTCAGAAAGGGCTTTGTCTTCAAGTGGTTAGAAGAGTGGGTGATGTGTGACATAAGCTTCTAAATGTTGTGCATAAAATGCCAGGACAGTTCAAAACCCCCCCAAATGACCCCATTTTGGAAAGTAGACACCCCAAGCTATTTGCTGGGAGTCATGTGCAGTCCATGGAATATTTTATATTGTGACACAAGTTGCGGGAAAGAGACAATTTTTTTTTTTGCACAAAGTTGTCACTAAATGATATATTGCTCAAACATGCCATGGGAATATGTGAAATTACACCCCAAAATACATTCTGTTGCTTCTCCTGAGTACGGGGATACCACATCTGTGAGACTTTTTGGGAGCCTAGCCGCGTACGGGACCCCGAAAACCAAGCACCGCCTTCAGGCTTTCTAAGGGCGTAAATTTTTGATTTCACTCTTCACTGCCTATCACAGATTCGGAGGCCATGGAATGCCCAGGTGGCACAAAACCCCCCCCAAATGACCCCATTTTGGAAAGTAGACACCCCAAGCTATTTGCTGAGAGGTATAGTGAGTATTGTGTGGTATCCCCGTACTCAGGAGAAGCAGCTGAATGTATTTTGGGGTGCAATTCCACATAGGCCCATGGCCTGTGTGAGCAATATATCATTTAGTGACAACTTTTTGTAAATATTTTTTTTTTTGTCATTATTCAATCACTTGGGACAAAAAAAATAAATATTCAATGGGTTCAACATGCCTCTCAGCAATTTCGTTGGGGTGTCTACTTTCCAAAATGGGGTCATTTGGGGGGGTTTTGTACTGCCCTGCCATTTTAGCACCTCAAGAAATGACATAGGCAGTCATAAACTAAAAGCTGTGTAAATTCCAGAAAATGTACCCTAGTTTGTAGACGCTATAACTTTTGCGCAAACCAATAAATATACGCTTATTGACTTTTTTTTACCAAAGACATGTGGCCGAATACATTTTGGCCTAAATGTATGACTAAAATTGAGTTTATTGGATTTTTTTTTATAACAAACAGTAGAAAATATCATTTTTTTTTTCAAAATTTTCGGTCTTTTTCCGTTTATAGCGCAAAAAATAAAAATGGCAGAGGTGATCAAATACCATCAAAAGAAAGCTCTATTTGTGGGAAGAAAAGGACGCAAATTTCGTTTGGGTACAGCATTGCATGACCGCGCAATTAGCAGTTAAAGCGACGCAGTTTTTTGGAAAAAGTCCTCTTGTCCTTAGGCAGCATAATGGTCCGGGGCTGAAGTGGTTAAAGTGTCACATTGTGCTTTAATTACCATTAAAGTGTACCTCTGCTCTTGGGGACATTCTCAGGTTTGGAATCCCCTGAGAGCAGTTTGAATATAGGATTGGGAGCTATATTGCTCTTAAATCTCAGTTATTGCTCTCTAGTTAACTAATTGAATAAATACTGTTACTGTCTGTCATATTTCCACAGAAATATTGCAGTAAATACAATTTCTGTGTTTTATCATAACGTGTGTGTTTCTTATTGGTCATTGCACTTACACTATTGCCAGGTGTGCCAGAGGGGGCTGAGACGGTTATTGGGGTTAAGAGGTAGAGTACCAGACTGAATAAGCAAATCAGTTCCTACGGGGGTATCTCTACATATATATCCCCTCTGGTTTTCAGAAATGTAAATGGAAGATGACATGGTGTCAGCACAGACCTGTACAATGATTGTCATAAAAAATTACAAAGTCAGGGGATGCTTGCAGGCATGGAGTCCACAAATCTTCATACACATAACAAAGTAATCTTATGAAAAAAGCTGATTTATGAGCATCTTCAGTGCTAGCCATGGCAACAAACATCCATCCAGGTTGAAAAAGTTTACTATACAAAAAAATTGTTCTGTCATCTATTACCGTCTTCCTTCTACGTATATAAAGCCTAGCTTCAGGGAAAGCAAAAATCGTCTCTTGCAGAGCAACTGTCCCATAACTGTAACAGGGTTAAAGGGGTTGTAAAGTTTTGTGTTTTTTCCCCTTAATGCATCCTATGCATTAAGGTGAAAAAACGCCTGACAATGACGGCCCCCCCAGCCTCCCCGTTTACTTACCTGAGCCCATACACCTGCAGTGTGCGTCCCTCGGCGTCCCCTCCTCCACAGAGTCTGGCCGTTGATTGGATAGATTGATAGCAGCGCAGTCATTGGCTCGCGCTGCTGTCAATCACATCCAATGACGCAGGGGGGGGGGGGGGGACCGAGTCATACACTCTGTGTCTATGGACGCAACGTGTATGACAGGGAGCGCACCCGCAAGCTAACCCCCTTTGGGATAGAGCTTCCCAGAGTGGGGTTAGCTATTGCGGGGAGGAGCCGAGACAGCCCCCAAGGGATCCCAGAACAGGAGGATCTGGGCCACTCTGTGCAAAACGAACTGCACAGTGGAGGTAAGTATAACATGTTTGTTATTTTTTTTAAAAACAAACCCTTACAACCCCTTTAAATGCTTGTTTACATCTAGGGGATCAGAGAAAGCACTTTTCCTGACCTGATCTAGGGTTGCCATCTCATCACTTTAAAACCAAACACAATGATTACACAGGTTCTGTGGCTGATTAAGATGGTAATTATACACACTTGGTGCCTTATCTGAATTAAATTAGCCCCAGAACCTGTTTAATTCATACATGTTCGGGTTTAAAGGGATGAGGTGGCAACCCTAACCTGATCCCTGCGCCCTCATCAACTACGCCCCTCCTATCTAGCAGTGGACTGTCCCTCTGTGTAACTCAGGTCTAATGTAAGGCTATGGGCTCTGCATTGTTCTTCATGATGTCAGAAGACCTGCGACTGCTGTAGTGCAGTGGCTGCAGAGACCGGTTTAGCAACACGGCGGGCACCTGCAGTCGCAAGGGATCAGGTAAGTAAATGCGCTTTTTTTGTCCCCTGGACCAAAAAGGTGAATTTAACCCCTGCAGCGTGAGCATAGCCCAACTGCAAGGGAGTACTTTTGTTTTCCCCAGAGTTCAGCTGTAATAAATATATAGATTCATGGGGGAAATGAGGTAAAGAAAAGGTGGGAGTGCTGGGCCACAGCAACAATGAACCACTTTGGTACAATAATTGTAAGCAAAGCCCAACTGGTTGCTAGGAGCAATATTTACTTAAAATGTTAGATTCTACTGCCAAATCTAATTAAATGTAGATTAACAGCAAGGCAGAGTAATCTTCATCACAGAGCAATGAAAAGAATCAAGCAGCAAACAATTTGTTTTACGAATTGGATTCAATGCATCGTATCCTAAAATGAAACATCTATCTTTATGTGTAAATGGTTTTAACACAAACAGCGTGGAAGATCTACATCATCACAGCACTTACTTCCATTTAGAAAACAGCCACACCCTATAGAAACAATTTCCTTAACTGCATAGCTTATGTATTATTAACCATAGCAATACAGATAACCTACCTGTGGCACAACAGCTGAGATGCTCATAGGGCTGGAGATCCAAAGGCTCAGGGAGGGGTCCTATCTTGATGCAAGGCAGACAGGATGAAAGAAGGGGGTGGGGCAGTGCTGTCAGCAGGTTTAACCTATGTTCTGTGCTTGCTGGCCTGTCATGCTGCAGAACCAGAGTCTGACATTTCTATGTAAGTTCTGGCCTTTTAGTTTCAGTATCAGAGCAGTATAAAGAGAGCTGCAGGCTGAGGCTTGTGCATACAATCATTTCATGCTCACCATTCAGCCATAACATGACTGCAGACAAGAAAGAATAACAGCTGTTCTCATACACTATATTACCAAAAGTATTGAGACACTTGCCTTTACATGCACATAAACTTTAATAGCATCCCAGTCTTAGTCCGTAGGGTTCAATATTGAGTTGGCCCACCATTTGCAGCTGTAACAGCTTCAACTCTTCTGGAAAGGCTGTCCACAAGGTTTAAGAGTGTGTCTATGGGAATCTTTGACCATTCTTCTAAAAGCGCATTTGTGAGGTCAGACAATGATGTTGACGAGAAGGCCTGGCTCGCAGTCTCCGCTCTAATTCATCCCAAAGGTGTTCTATCGGGCTGAGTTCAGGACTGTGCAGGCCAGTCAAGTTCCTCCACTCCCAACTCACTCATCCATGTCTTTATGGACCTTGCTTTGTGCACTGATGTGCAGTCATGTTAGAACAGGAAGGGGCCATCCCCAAACTGTTCCCACAAAGTTGGGATTTAAATTGTCCATTTTTTACCGTCCTGCAAGCGCACCGCTTCAGCTTTCACACTAGAGAGACAGGAGAGGCTCTTTAAAAGCACTATGCAGACGCTATTTTTAGCGTGTAGCGCCTCAGTGTGAAAATAGCCTAAGAGTTCCCTTCACTGGAACTAAGGGGCCAAGCCCAACCCCTGAAAAGAAAAACCCACACCATAATCCCACCTCCACCAAATGATTTGGACCAGTGCACAAAGCAAGGTCCATAAAGACATGGATGAGCAAGTTTGAGGTGGAGGTGGATGACCTTGACTCTCCTGCACAGAGTCCTGACCTCAACCCCATAGAACACCTTTGGGATGAATTAGAGCGGAGACTGTGAGCCAGGCATTCTCGTCCTGACCTCACAAATGCTGTCCTGGAAGAATGGTCACACATTCCCATAGACACACCTTGTGGACAGCCTTCCCAGAAGAGTTGAAGAGCTGCAAAGGGTGGGCCAACTCAATATTGAACCCTACGGACTAAGACTGGGATGCCATTAAAATGAATGTGCTTTTAAAGGCAGGTGTCCCAATACTTCTGGTAATATAGTGTATCTGTATAAACATATTTTTCTCCTATCACCTTCCAGGATGGCACACCTGAGAGATGATGGCTCCTCCCTACAGGAAACACAATCACTTGACAGCTTGTTATAAGTCCCCACCCTTCCCCTTGATCCCCAGTATTGATTGTGTTTCTCCCGAACACAGCAGCATGTTTGTTTTGTTTAAAACCAGATGACCGGGGATGGTCTGTTGGTCCCCTGTTGAGACAGGTTTAGGGAGGCCGGGGAGGGCTGAACTAACCTGCAGGCTTGTCCTTCTCACAGGTTGCCCCCAAGTTTGCACCAGTGCTCTGGTCGCAGGGAGTGTGCGCCATCGCTGCATGTGTATGAACCACCGCCGCCAGCCGCTTTCTTCATTGCCGGAAAACTTACAGGAAGTACTGCCTTCCAAGCCTCACTCTGGTACAGGACCGCTTCACAGGGCGGTGCTGGAGTCACAGAGCAACCCCGAAGTGTTAGAAAATGCCGGGAAGAAGCGTGGAGAGCGGCGTGCAGACAGAGCAGGTGGTGGAAAGCGGTCGGCTTGCTGTACCTGCCCCAATAGCGGTACCAGCAGTCCAGGACCCTGCCAACCTCCTCATGGAACCGGAGGAAGGGAAGGCAACTGCGGGCAGATCCAGGTCGGGGCCCGGTGAGTACCACCCCGTTTGAAAGGGAGGCGAAAAAGGGGGTGAGAGGTCCTGGATTCTAGGTGTCTAAGAATCCCTGGGGTAGCCAGAACAGGCGTGATTTCACCATTCACCTTACCCTTTCTCCCTCCCCAGTACAAGCCCACATTTAGGGGAAAGACAATATACTATTGCATGCTATATCTCTTGTCTTAAAGAATCTCCCAACGGAGCCCAGGAGGCCCCAGATAAACAACCTACTGCCGCTACAGGGCATAGCTCCTCAAAAAAATGTGAGTACCGTAAGCACAAACTCCCAAAGTCCCACTCAAAGCCCTTCTGCTATAAATGTATAAATAAGCTAGCAGGAATAGAAGCTTCGGCACTGATGAAAAAGTTTCTCTCATCTATGGAAACTGAAATTCTGTCAACGGTCAAAGCCTTCCGTGATGTCGCAGGGCAGTCAACAGCTCAGGGCCCTGAGACAGAGGAGCTTACCCCTAGAGAAGGCACATCCTCCCAGGAAAGCCTCTCTGGAGGGGGACCTAGTGCCCTTCTTCTACCCTCACAGTCACTCCCTCTAGCCCAGGTAGACAAGGAAGAAGAGGACAGGGGGGATGGGGAAAGCCAGGCCAGGTCAGAGCATAGCTCAGAGGGAGAGCTGGATCCTGACCTATTAAGTCAGACTCAGGAGGATGCCAGGTTACGGAGACACCTCTTTACCATAGAGGATCTGGATGGACTCCTAGAGGCAATATATGCTACTGAGGAGCTTCCAGAAGCCCCTAAGGTGACCTCAGCGCAGGACATGTTATACAGGGGGCTGAGCAAGGCTCAATTCAGGGTTTTTCCACTCCATCAATCCCTAAAGGGAACACCAAGTTGTCTGACCTCTCCTTTGAGGATACAGGCAGTATTAAGGACCTGATGGACCGTAGAGCAGAATCCCTTGTTAGAAAAGCTTGGGAGGCTAATACGTCAGCCATGGGTCCAGCCTTAGCGGCAGCATGTGTAGCCAGAAATGCAAATTTCTGGGTGGAGAAATTGACCAAGCACCTGTCTAAGGAATCCGAAGAGGGTGATGTCCTTGACTTCCTATCATCAAAAGCTGTCGCTTACCTTGCAGATGCTGCATTGGAGTCTGCAAGAGCCTCGGCTAAGACAGCCGCATTAATCAATTCAGCTAGGAGAGCTGTCTGGATTAAGGCTTGGGAAGGTGATGTCACATCAAATGGTAAACTTTGCGGCCTTCCCTTTCAGGGTTCTTTGCTGTTTGGCCAGGGCCTGGACGACATTCTATCTAGGTCTTCAGAAAAGGGTAAAAAATTCCTAATAAAGACCAAGAGAGAAAAAGAAAAATTTAAAATAATTTTTCGAGGCCCCCCCAGGGCAACCACAGCATAGAGCCAAAAAGGAGCCCAACAAGAGGTGGGGCTATGGTAGGGGAAAGCAAAAAAAAAAGTTTGTTGTTTCCCCCCTCCCCAAGGTTGGCACCAAAGAGACCAAGTGATGCCAAGATCAGAGTAGGGGGACGGCTGTCCCACTTTGCCCCTCAGCGGGAAAAAATTTTGGACAGCATTTACATCTGCCAGACCCTGCGAGAGGGGTATCATTTGGAGTTCTCGGAAAAACCCCCCTCTATGATCACCCTTACTCATCCCCCCCCAGGGATACCCTAAAAAGATCCGCCCTTCTAGAGGGTATCCAGGAGTTGGTGGAACAGAGGGTGGTGGTGCCAGTACCAAAGGAACAGCAATACCAGGGATTCTACTCCCACGTATTCGTAGCTCGCAAGCTGTCAGGAAAGTATCGGCTTATAGTAAACTTAAAAAACCTGAACAGGTACCTGAAATACAAAAAGTTTACTATGGAGAGTATCTACTCCGTAAGAAAAAACCTCATGAAGGAGGCCTTCATGATAACTCTGGACCTCAGGGATGCCTACCTACATGTTACAATTCATGTGGATCATCAGGCATTCCTGAGGTTCGCGGTAGCAGTCAGAGGGCAGATTTTTCACTGGCAGTTCAGGGCCCTCCCATTTGGGTTGACAGCCAGCCCAAGGATTTTTACAAAAATCTTAGCGGAGGCAGTAGCCTTTCTACTTCTCCAGGGTATATCTCTAATTCCATACCTGGACGATCTACTGATCTCCGGACCATCAGTCACCCAGGTCAGGTCAGATACCAACAAAGTAATGTCAGTTCTAGAAAGCCTGGGCTGGATAATCAACATGGAAAAATCCTCCCTCAAACCAGAACAGATCAAGACTTTTCTTGGTTACAGAGTGGACACCAGACTGCAGAAGCTCTTTTTGCCAGAGGACAAGGTGGAAAAACTGGCTTCATCAGTGGGGGACCTGATAAAGACCCTGTCACACTCCAGAAGGGAGGTGTTAAGAACCCTAGTTCTGATGTCGGCAAGTATACCAGCCATAGTCTGGGCACAGCTCAACTCAAGAGACCTCCACTTCTTCCTTCTGTCTTCTTGGGACAAAAAGGAGTCCTTGGATCAGGAGATATTGCTAACTCCTCAGGTCCTGTCTTCGCTGGAGTGGTGGACAGTCCCCAAAAACCTAAAGGGGGGCAGGCCGTGGGCTCAGTGGAATCTGGTGAAAGTCACCATCGATGCCAGTTCCTGGGGCTGGGAGGCCCACCTGGGAAAAGAGAAATCCCAAGGCAAATGGAGCAGCTCGCTAGGTCGGATGTTGTCCAATTACAAGGAGCTCAAAGCAGTGGGGGAGGCCCTAAAAGCCTTTCAAAAGAGCATCATGGGCAAAGAGGTTCAAGTGAGCTCCAACAACACCACTGTGGTAGCCTACCTGAGTCACCAGGGAGGCACCAGATCCAGACTCCTGCTAGAATTGTCCAAGCAGATCCTGGATTGGGCCGAAGGAAGGGTTCTCTCCATTTCAGCTGTCCACATAAAAGGGGCAAGCAATACCGAGGCAGACTTCCACAGTCAGCCGATAAGACAGGGGTAATGGGAATTAAACCCTGAGGTATTTCAAACCCTGGTACAGCGCTTCGGGAATCCGGAAATAGATCTGTTCGCCAATCAGTGTCAGAGGGATTAGATGCACTGACTCAGACCTGGAGTTACAGGCTGGCATACGCCTTCCCAGCCCTAACACTGATTCCGCGAGTTCTTCAGAAGCTCAACCAGTCCCCAGGCCAGATTCTCCTGATAGCACCCTGGTGGCCAAGGAGAGCTTGGTTCGCAAGCCTAATGCCGCGTACACACGGTCGGACTTTTCGTCTACAAAAGTCCAACGGACGCTGACGGACTAAAGCTGGCTGGTAATCCGATCGTGTGTGGGCTTCTCCAGACTTTCAACGTACTTTTTTAGCCTCAAATCCGACGGACTTTAGATTTGAAACATGCATCAAATCTTTACGTCGTAACTACGACGGACCCCGAAGTCCGCTCGTCTGTATGCTAGTCCGACGGACAAAAAAACGACGCATGCTCATAAGCAAAAACTAAACGGAAGCACTCGGTCTAGTAAAACTAGTGTTCGTATTGTAGGTAGCACATTCATCACGCTGCAAAATCTGTGATCGTTGAATGCAGCGCATTTTATTTCTTCTTTACGAATGCTCTAAAGAACGAAGGTGTTTTGCTGTTCATAATCAGAGTTCTCCCAAACTGATTTCTGGATTCTTTTTCTCTTTGATCTCATGAATGATATAGTATGCATTTTAAAAACAATGTTTCCATACTAATAATACTTTTTCCCCATTTTTTTATTTTTTTTAGGTTTGTAAAGTTACCACAAAGAACCCATTATTCTTTTTTTTTTTTTATAGTGATTATTTTTTAGTTTTTAGATAAAGTTAACCCAAAGCACCGTTTTTGGTTATGTAAATTTTTTTATTTTCAAGACTTACCACTTGAACATTATTAACATTAGTAATGTATTTTTGGTGTGTTTTTTCCAAACTCAATGAGATTGTTGTCCCTTGTTAATTTAACATTGTGTGTAAAATCAATGATTTAAAAGAAAACACATAAAGTCTTTTGCTAAACTCAAAAAAGATCCATTTATTCATGGTCAAAATAAAATAAAGAGGAAGTCAACGCTGGAAAAAGTCGGTGTACAAGAAAATTGGGATCTTGCGGAGTCCATATAAGAGGGAGCACAATCTGGTCCAAGAATCCCAGAGATCAACAGCACCAGCAGATGATCTAGATGTCCCCAGACTGTGGTCCTACAACAGCCTGCGTCTTCTGTCAGACCAGACTGAACCCAGGTCATCACTTTCTTCTCTTCCCTGCAGCCTTTCCTCCACGCTGCCCTGCAGCCTTCCCTGTAGCCTTCTTTTGAGGCTGTGGCTCTGGTGTTTCAGTTGTGGCAGGAGGAGGAGGAGGAGGAGGAGGAGGAGGAGGAGGAGGAGGGGGGGCTGCCTCATGTAGTTGGGTGTTTTGTGTTAGCGTGCCCTGCAGCCCCTTATGGATTGTTTCCCCAAATAGGCGCTCACAAATGAGGCGCTGCTCCCAATCCATCTGAAGAAGCCTGCTGGCTAAGTAGCAGCCATAGGATTCTTCCGCTTCGGGGGGGCTCCTTAAAAAACGGGTGGCCTCTTGCATGAGGCGCAGGGATGCGTCCTGTGTGACCATCCCCTTCCTGGCCCTTTTTTTGGGAAGGTGGAGGGGAGGCACTTGGGATTCGGTCAGGCTCCTACGGGGCCCAGCCACCTCACTTGGCCCAGCCACCTCACTGGGAGCAGCCACCTCACTGGGAGCAGCCACCTCACTGGGAGCAGCCACCTCCTGCCTGACACTGGGCCCAGCCTCCTCCAGGATGATGGTGAATCCGGCCTCCTCCAGGCTGTCCATGGGCCCGGTCTCCTCCTGCCTGCCACTTTCCCCACATTCCTCCTGGATGGACTCATCCTGTGTATAAAAAAAGGACAATAGTTTGAGTATATTTTTTTGGGTTCATCAATGACACACAGTTTGCTTCTCATGAATAGCAAATTCAATGTGAATACATCTCTTTAATAAAAGAGTCTAATCAGACACCCTAATTATTTCAAGCAGGTGCCAAACATATTTAGCCACTACTGTCAATTGATATGTATACACAATTTTGAGTGACAAATTATTTTAGACAATTATAACATCCAGTTAACATCATTAATATTAGTACAGTAAATATTTGTTAAAATAATTTACCTGACTCCAGATGGTCATATCCAGGATGGAAGACCCAGCTTGCTCCTCATCAGCCTCTGCTGGGGTGGAGGGAAGGGTGGAGGGAAGGGTTGAAAGTGATGGCCTGGCTTCATTCTGGTCATCCAGAAAACGGAGTTGATTGTAGTACCACAGCCTGGGTACATAAACATCATCTGCTGATGCTCCTGATCTCCTTTATTCCTGGATCTTCTTATGCTCCCTCTTATACATGTTCCTCAAGACCCCAATTTTCTTGAGCAATGTCTCCATTGTTGCTTCCGGGATGGTCGCCTGGACAAAGGACAGAAGTCTCTCCAGCGTTGACTTCCTCACATGCTTTGCATAATACTGAGGGTGTTTCACCTCCCACAAATTCCTCATCTCTCGATATTTCGAAATAAAAGCTGTAAGGAACTCTGGATCTTTAAATAGGGGATTCATTATATCTGGAAAAGATGAAGTCACAAGACAAAAAACACTTTTATTATAGGTTTCTGCTAACCCCTCATCATCTTCTCCCTATGTAGGCCTCATCAATCTATCAAGCCATATAGGCCGCTTGCTACAAAGTCATGACCATAAAACCCAAAAAATATATATCTAAAATTACCTTCGTTTTGTAACGTCCTGGTCCACTATCACCTACCACAGAACGTACGTACGACACGTGCGCAAGGCCCCTCTTTATACACTACGCATGTGTGAAACTCCGCCTGCGTCGCCCGCTCCTGACGTTCGAAATTAACTCATGTTCTCCGCCCCCTAATTCGACGCACAGAACGTACGTACGACACGTTCGCAAGGCCCCTCTTTATACACTACGCATGTGTGAAACTCCGCCTGCGTCGCCCGCCCCTGACGTTCGAAATTAACTCATGTTCTCCGCCCCCTAATTCGACGCACAGAACGTACGTACGACACGTGCGCAAGGCCCCTCTTTATACACTACGCATGTGTGAAACTCCGCCTGCGTCGCCCGCCCCTGACGTTCGATTTTAACTCATGTTCTCCGCCCATTTTTTGTTACGGCGCGTAGTGGAGTTAAATAATGGCGGAGACACCTGAAATGTTGACGACCTCAGGTAGTGGAGACAGCCCGGAGGCTGGAACGTCAACCAAATCTATGAGGCCTAGATTTAAGGCCTCTAATATGAGTTTTAAAGAGATGGTGGAGATGGTGGCCATTCTTCACAAAGACGACTATGATGGGAAGTATGGGCCGTACGCACGGCCAAATTTGCGCAAGGCCAAAATAATGGCGAAGGTCGTGGACACTTTGCAGGCATCTTTTGGGGTCCAGCGCTCCAGAGATCAACTGAGAAAAAGATGGTCTGACCTGAAACTCAGGGAGCCGGATCAATACCGACGTATCCGGAAAGTTCTTAAAAAAAGTAAGTACTTGTCGTGTTTTTCTCTTGTGTTTATTACCTTGTATACTGCTCCATGTGCTTTTCCTTCCTATACGATTTTTTGTTCATCGTTTTAAACGATCTTTTAATAAACCTCGTTACATATCTATAGATAGATCTATATATATATATATAGAGATAGAGATAGAGATAGAGATAGAGATAGAGATAGAGATATATATAGATATAGAGATAGGTATAGAAATGTAAAACATTCTTTTTGAATATTTTAAGTTATCTTTATTTTTTTTCTTTACATTTAGTTAGATATTTAGAGATTTTGTTCCAGATATAGAGAGAGAGAGATCAAAAGATTATTAACTATATTTTGAGATATTGATATCTATCTATCCGATATGTCTTTATAATTTTAAATACTGAGGTAAAATAGGAACTCTACACAAACCACTTCACTACAAATGTTGGAAAATTACTATGTACTAAAATATCTGTGTGCTAAGTAGATTAATAATTTTTTGTTTCATATAGGGGAAAAATCACTCAGCCAACAAGAAGACAGTCCACCCCAAGCCAAACATGATTGGGAAATCAGCCCAAGTCCCACTGAGGATGTGGAGGAAGGAGAGGTGGGCGACATGGGCACCCCACCAGGTGAGTGTCTGACACACCAGCTTACGTTAATCTATGCATGGCTGCCTTTTGTTTAATGTAATTTGTCTACTCTATTTTAGGGGATCTGGTTGTGCTTGATTCAAGCAACAGCACCACCCCCGAGGATGTGGAGGAATTATGCTACATGGGCACCCCACCAGGTCAGTGTCTGAGACAACAGCTTTATTATGGTAAGGTAAACTATGTATGTGTGCATATTTCTAAAGACATTTTTTGGTTTCATTCCACTTTAGGTACAACAAGAAGTGACTATTTCACCTCTGAAAGTGCCCAACGGCTAATTGGTCAAATAATGGCCTGGAATAAAGACATCGATGAAATGCGTAATCGGCTGGATCGTATGCAGCAGGAAATGAAGGACATGATTGATGTTTTGGGTCGAATCTAAATGCCCTTTTTTAAACCCCAAAACATCAATCATGTCCTTCATTTCCTGTTTTGCTGACCCCATTCTGGGCCTTCTCTTTCTTTTTTTGGCTGAACATAAATGGCTGTTTAACCTAATTTAAAAAAGGAGGGCTGTTTCTCGTAAATACCTAAAAAATCCACAAAAAAATAAAACTTGATTTTCAAAAAACCAAAAAAAATTAAAAAAAATAGATTTTAAAAAACCAAAAAAAATAACAAAACTTGATTTTCAAAAAAAAACAAAAAAAAAAAAAAACTTGATTTTAAAAAACCAAAAAAAACAAAAAAACTTGATTTTAAAAAACCAAAAAAAATAATAAAACTTGATTTTAAAAAAACAAAAAAAATAAAACTTGATTTTAAAAAAACAAAAAAAATAACAAAACTTGATTTTCAAAAAAAAACAAAAAAAGCCTGTTTGCGAAAATCAAAAAGCCAAAAATATTTTTTTGTGGATTAGGTAGAAATATTTAAATATAATTATATTTTTCTACATTATTAAGATATCATTATATTTTTGTCTATGAACATTTTATACTAAATGCAGAACTGAATGCATAACAACCATTAATAAAAACATCTCCTTATAGGAATGAAATAAATGTGTGGTTTGTTATTTCAAGGCTCAGTATCAGTTTGGTTATAATTGTAAAAAAGTTGTTTACAGTGGCAATGGAGCTTATTTAGACATTTAAAATTAAAATACAGTTGGCACTACAACTGCTCGACCATAACCTAGGAGACAGCCCAAAAGAAAGGCAAGCAATAAATATAATGCAAGATTTCCTCAATATTTTTTTTATTGTAAAAAATTATATATCCTGGCCCATTGCAATGGCCCCCCTACCCATAAAATAATTAACATATTGCTGTCTAACTTGACGGGCACTTTGGGGGGCCAAGCCAGTACGGACAGTATCCAGGCCCGTAAGGTTGGCATCTATTTGTCCGGCCTCAGGCCCAACTGTGCCTATATAATTCGGAGAATGTTTGTTTAAAAAGTTGTGCAGAATGCAGCACGATAAAATGATAAAATTAAGTTTGTATTCCGCCAAATTAATGGCTGTTTGAAACAGGCGGAACCGGCTGGTCAGAATTCCAAACGCATTCTCAACCACTCTTCTAGCTCTGGCCAGCCGGTAATTAAAAACCCTCCTCTCCGGGGTGAGGGTTCTTTGGGGGAATGGCCTCATGAGGTGCTTGCTGAGAGCGAAGGCTTCATCGGCAATGAAGACAAAGGGGAGTCCTTCCACGTTATCCGCATCAGGTGGCAATCCCAGGCCACCACTCTGGAGACGCTGGCAGAACTCCGTCTGGGCAAATACTCCTCCATCCGACATCCGGCCATTCTTCCCCACGTCCACATATAAAAAATCATAGTGTGCCGACACCACCGCCATTAAAACAATACTGTGGAACCCCTTATAATTAAAATAGTATGACCCCGAATGGGGTGGTGGCACAATGTGGACATGTTTCCCATCTATAGCCCCTCCACAATTGGGAAAGTCCCAACGGCTGGCAAAATGGGATGCCACAGTCTGCCATTCCTGTGGCGTTGAAGGAAACTGGGGAATCAAACAAGAAAACCAAAATCAATTAATTTGGAAGCTAACATTGCAAGAAAATTAGACAATTAAAAACATTATTCCCCAGCATCAGTATAACATTAAATAATTTAATTCTTCTGGAATAACTAATATGGAAAGGCACACTTATCAGATTGCTCACCCCCTCTGATGGAACATTGATTACATTTTAGGGGGTTGTGAAATCCCTAAAAAAAGATTACTTTTAGGACACGCAGGAATTTAGGGACTAAAAAGGCTACAAGACTGCAGTTGTCGCACTCTGCAGGTGCAGTTGCTAACCAGCTTACAGTAAATGAGGTAATGTAAAAAGGCATTCATGTTGCAAGGAGTACACAATCACAGGCAAGGGCAATTAATGAAAACACTTTGAGGCTTGCATATGATTTGATGATGGAAATCACCAGAGCTTCTGCTCATTTACTAAAGCACTGGAACAAATGCACTTGTAGAGTGCACATGCATTTTGCAAACTGCAACATATATTTGCTTTAGACAAATCAACACCACAGAACATTCAAGCAAATTTTTACGAGGGTGGGGGGGGGGGTTGTGAAATCTAGATAATTGCTAATTAACAGCACACTATTTGGAGTGAGTTTAGGTGGGGGTGGGTGGGGGGGTTGGGAAATCTAGATAATTGCTAATTAGCAGCACACTATTTGGAGTGAGTTTAGGTGGGGGTGGGTGGGGGGGTTGGGAAATCAAGATAATTGCTAATTAGCAGCACACTATTTGGAGTGAGTTTAGGTGGGGGTGGGTGGGGGGGTTGGGAAATCTAGATAATTGCTAATTAGCAGCACACTATTTGGAGTGAGTTTAGGTGGGGGTGGGTGGGGGGGTTGGGAAATCAAGATAATTGCTAATTAGCAGCACACTATTTGGACTGAGTTTAGGTGGGGGTGGGTGGGGGGGTTGGGAAATCTAGCTAATTGCTAATTATAAGCACACTAAATACACTCAAACAAAATACATTCAAAATGAGTAGACTAGGTGGATATGTTCCCATCACTTCATGCTGGGAAGGTTATTGAAGGAAAATATACATGCATGACAAAAAATAACAGGAAAAAAATCCAGCATGTGTGAGGATAAAAAGGGGACATTCACACTATATTGCAATGATGGTAAGTAGTGTTTGAAGCAAGAAATACATTACATTATCAAAGATTACATAAAAGAACATGTGATGCTAATAAAAGAAAAATATCTTACCTTAATATAGTCCTTCTGCAGGACCTGGATGATGGCAGAACAGGTCTCTGGGATAATGATCCCCAGAGCCTGGGGGGAGATGCCTGTCGAGAACTTAAGGTCCTGCAGGCTTCTCCCTGTGGCCAAATACCGCAAGGTAGCGACCAGCCTCTGCTCCGGAGTGATGGCTTGCCTCATGCAGGTATCCTGCCTGCTGATATAGGGGGTCAGCAAAGCCAACAAACGGTCAAAAACGGGGTCCGTCATCCGGAGAAAGTTCCTGAAATCCTCAGGATTATTCTCACGGATCTCACGGAGCAAAGGCATGTCACAGAACTGGTCACGCTGAAGCAACCAATTCTTGGTCCATGAACTCCTCCTCGCCCTGTTCATGGACTGGTCTTGGGCTGAAGAATAAACTACAGCACCAAGCACATACAATGCACGAGCTCTACGACGAGTACGTACAGGTAGCATGGTTTCAAAACGGTCGGCTGGTCAGAACGCACTAAACAGAACGCACTGAAGAACAGCAAGGCCTGTGAAGAACGACCTGAAAATCAGGAACGAATGGCCAATAAAACAAAGATTTCTCAATGCCAACTGACCAAACGCACTGAAAAGCAGATACAAACCTCACAAGCACAGACTGAACAACAGTTAAAACGAACTGAAAAATACGAGTCTCACAAGCGCGAATCGTCTCTCACCAAACTTCTACTAACACGAGATAAACACGAGATTAGCAGAAGGAGCCCAAAGGGTGTCGTACGGGCTATTGAACTTCCGTTTTATAGTCTCGTCGGACTTGGTGTACGTCACCGCGTACTAGGCTGTCGTACTTTTGTGTGGTCGTGTGTAGGCAAGTCCGTTCGTAAGAAAGTCTGCTGCAAGTCCGCTGAAGGTACGTCGGAAGTATGTCGGACAGGCTGTCGGACTTTTGTAGACGAAAAGTCCGACCGTGTGTACGCGGCATAAGTTCGATGGCAGTGGCAGAGCCATGGAAACTCCTGAACAGGCCGGATCTTCTCAGGCAAGGTCCAGTACTACATCCAAGGCCGTAATTTTTCCAGCTGATGGCTTGGTTAGTGAGCGCCAGATTCTGAAAAGCAAGGGCTGCTCAGAGAGAATAAATAATACCCTCCTCATGAGTAGGAAACCAGTGACTAAAAAGACTTATTCTAAAGTTTCGAAGACTTTTTGTTCTTGGGGTAAAGAAAGGCAGGTAACCTCCACCGCTGTTCCAGTTATCCTGGAGTTTCTCCAGGACGGAGTAGACCAAGGTCTAGCGATCAGCATCCTTCGGGTTCAGATAGCGGCCCTCTCGGTCTATCTGGATGTAAGGTTGGCAAAGGAAAACCTCATTAAATGTTTTCTTCTGGCCAGGGAAAGGATTTCCCCCGTATTCAAAAGTATTTTCCCACCATGGGACTTAACTAGGGTATTAGAGGCGCTATCTAAAGACCCTTTCGAACCTATAGAAGAGGTTCCCTTTAAGTTTCTAACCTTAAAATTATCATTTTTGTTAGCAGTTACTATGGCCAGGAGGGTCAGGGACTTGCAAGGACTGTCCATGAGGGAACCCTTCCTATTGGTACAGCCAGATAGGGTCACCCTTAGGACAGATCCCTTATATCTACCAAAGGTAGCATCCTTTTTTCAAAGGATGCAAGATATAACATTGCCGTCCTTTTGTGATAAACCAAAAAATGAGAAAGAAAAGAGATTTCACTGTCTGGATGTCAGAAGGGGTCTCCTTACCTATCTAGAAAGAACAAAGAGGTTTGGGAGGTCCAGTCACCTGCTAGTTTTGTACGCTGGGTCTAGGACGGGACTTCAGGCTTCTAGAGCCTCAGTCTCCAGATGGATCAGAGAAGCTATCTCCATGGCCTATAAGAGTTCTGGAATTCCAGCACCAGCAAAGGTTAAAGCTCATTCAACCAGGTCACTAGCAACATACTGGGCTGAAAAAGCAGGGGCCTCCTGGGAACAAATCCGCAGCACCGCCACCTGGTCCAGTCAGGATACGTTCCTAAAGCACTACCGCATGGAATTGTTGTCACAGCAAGACTTGGCTTTTTACTGATAGGAGAAAACCTACGTTAGACTTACCGGTAACGGTATTTCTACGAACCTTTCAGGATGGCAGGCCTACTTCCCGCCCTATGTGGAGGGAAAGATAAGCTAAATGTTAGGTGGTAAGTACCTATGTGGAGCAATGCTCCTTGTGAACCAGTTCAGGATTACTTTATTACATACTGGGATCAAGGGAAAGGGTGGGGACTTATAACAAGCTGTCAAGTGATTGTGTTTCCTGTGGGGAGGAGCCATCATCTCTCAGGTGTGCCGTCCTGGAAGGTTCGTAGAAATACCGTTACCGGTAAGTCTAACGTAGGCTTTCCAAAGCTGAAAGTTTAAGCGAATGGTGCCGCGTCACAACTATGTGTAATGCATGCATTTGTGGTGCAGTGGTTCGGCATTTTCAGCAGGCGACATATTGTCTGTCAAATGACTCTGAAAAACATTCAACCGCAGATCACTTTAACCACTTCAGTATGGGCACTTTTACCCCCTTCCTGCCCAGACCAATTTTCAGCTTTCAGTGCTCTCACACTTTGAATGACAATTACTCAGTAATGCTACACTGTACCCAAACAATTTTTATTATTTTTTTTTACACAAATAGAGCTTTCTTATGGTGGTAATTACTGTATTTATCGGCGTACAACAAGCACTTTTTTCCCCTTAAAATCAGTGGAAAATCGCGGGTGCGTGTTATACGCCGATCCCCTGCGATCCCCCGCTGACTGAGCGGAGCGATCGCCGGCTGCCGCTATACATAGATAGCGGAGTTTGAAAATGGCGCCGCAGGCGCCGAGATACATAGCCGTGACTTGCGGCGGCTCTCGGCCACTTTCGGCTCAACTCATAGTCCTGCCCAGGATGGGCGTGACTGTGAGCGGAGCGAGCGCCACCCATATACAGATAGCCGAGTGTACTCGGCTAGGTTCGGCTAGCTCCGCTCACAGTTACGCCCAGTCCCGCCCTATGATGGAAACAGGGACTGGGCGTGACTGTGAGTGGAGCTAACCGAACCTAGCCGAGTACACTCGGCTATCTGTATATGGGCGGCGCTCGCTCCGCTCACAGTCACGCCCATCCCGGGCAGGACTACGAGTGGAGTCGAAAGTGGCCAAGAGCCGCCGCAAGTCACGGCTATGTATCTCGGCGCCGGTGGCGCCATTTTCAAACTGCAGTGACACTGACAAGTCACTGCAGTTTAACTGCAGCCTGGGCAAGGCTGCTAATGGACACAGGCAAAGTTGCAGATGGGCACTGACAAAGCTGCAAATGACACCAAGGCTGCAAGGCTGCAAATGACTGCAAGGCTGCAAATGACACTGACAAGGCTGCAAATGACACTGACAAGGCTGCAAATGACACTAACAAGGCTGCAAATGACACTGGACAAGCATGCAGATGGACGCTGTGCAAGGCTGCATTGATGGGCATTTAAATGTAAGTTTTTTTCCTTAAAACTTTTTTTTCCTTAAAATTCCCTCCTAAACTTGGGGTGCGTGTTATATGCCGGCGCGTGTTATACGCTGATAAATACGGTAATCAAGACTGGATTTTTATTTTTTTGCGATGTAAAGAAAAAAGATTTTGAAAAAAAACCCACATTTTTTTTAGTTTCTATTATAAAATTTTGCAAATAAGTAATTTTCCTTCATGAATTTAGGCCAAAAATGATAGTGCTACATATCTTTGGTAAAAATAACCCAAATTAGTGTATATTATTTAGTCTGTGTGAAAGTTATAGAATCTACATGCTACGCTATGTATCATTGAAAATTGATCAATGCTGATGTACTGACTGTCTATCTAATTTTTTAAAGGCCCTGAAGTGTCAGGTCAGTGCAAATATTCCCCCTTCCAAATTACTCCTTTTTTGAAAGTACACAGTCCAAGGTCAAACTGTTGTCGCTATATAAATCTTGTATAATAATAATGATGATCATAATTTAGTAAGGCCATGGTAAGTTTTTTTGAAGTTGTAATTTTTTCCCACAATACTTGGGAAATGGATATTTTTTTTTTTTACACAAAATTGTCATTAACAAGGTATTTCTCACACACGGCATAGGCATATTTGCAATTACACCCCAAAACACATTTTGCTACTCGACCTGAGTATGGGGATACCACATTTGTGAGACTTACACAGCCTGGCCACATACAGAGGCCCAACATCCAAGTAACACCTCCAGGCGTTCTAGGGGCATAAATTATACATCTGATTTCCTGACTATCTATTACATTTTTAAAGGCCCTAGAGCACCAGGACAGTGGAATTACCCACAAAATTACCCCATTTTGGAAAGCAAACACCCTAACATATATTCTATAAAGGAAATTTAGTCTTTTGAATATGTCATTTTTTTTCCACAACTTAAAACATATTTTTTTTTTTTTTTTTTTACACAAATTTGTCAATTTATAAGATATTTCCAACACATAGCATGTACAGTACATACCAAGAATTACACCACAAAATACATTCTGCTACTCCTTCTGAGTATGGCGATACCACATGTGTGAGACTTTTCCACAGCCTGGCCACATACAGAGGCCCAACATCCAGGTAGCACCTTCAGGCATTCTAGGGACATAAATTACACATCTAATTTCCTGACAACCAATTAGACATGTGTAGAACTAAAACAGTAATTTAGTTTCTCGATAGATTTGTTATGTTACTAATTTTGTATCGAATGGTTTCAGAATTTGTTTGGTTTCATTTAATTTTGTTTATTAATTTTCTAACGAATTCCACATTTTTGGAAGGATTTAAATTATGTATCAGTTGAAAAATGATCGACCAATTCAAAATCTGAGTGAAGAATAGCTGGTTGTTAAGGAGCAGGCTGGGGAGTCGGCCGCTGCGTCCTTAAAGGGTAAGTAAACTCTTACAGAAAAATCTGTAAGGTGAATTTACACAGGACCCTCTCCTCACCCCCCCCCCCCCAGTCCCGCTGACCCGCATCGTGGTGATCTCCCGCTCTGAGCCCCGGTAAAGCCGCCTCACGGCACCGGGGTGTAGAAATCCCCAGAGCTTAATCTCCTAAACGTCTCTCAGAGGGGAAGAAGAAGAAAGGAAGCTGAGGAGATTTCTAAGCGCCGAAGCTGTGAGGTGGCTATACCGGGGCTCAGAACGGGAGATCGCTGCACTGCAGGTCAGCGGGGGTTGAGGAGGGGGTCTTGTGTAAGGTCACCTTACAGATTTCTCTGTAAGGGTGAACTTATCCTTCAAGGACACAGCGACCAGCTTCCCAGCCTGCTCCTTAACAACCAGCTATTCTTCACTTGTCGTTTCCACTCATACGGATGGGCAAAGGATGAGCTGGGGTTGTTAGAAATATATGGTTGGGCAAAAAGATTGATCTGCTCCACAATAAACTGAAGTAAACTGTTGGGCAAAAATAAATAAAAAAAAATCAATTTCTGAAAAATGATCCCGAGTTGGAAGGCAGCGATAATGGGTTCGCCAGTGCATCTGGGAGATATGTTTGGGCCCTGATTCTTGGGGGATGTGATATTCCAGTGCTGGTACTGGGCCCCTCATCCTGGGGTCTAGTCCCGTTGGCGTTTGCCGATTGACCATTGAGGTGTATGGCACTGCTTGCAACTGCCTGGTTTTCGGAGCACCTTATCCTTTTAGGAAGGACCCTTTCCTCCTCCAGTTTGGTCGCCGATCCAGTACTTTTGATGGGTTCATACGCCAAGTCGGAATCGGACCGTGAAAGCTCCCCACTGCTCTCATCTGTCATACTGAGGATTTGAAATTGCGTCCCCACTAGTGTAACATTTTTTGGGCATGGCTGGCTCTGGTGACACTGGGACAGGTATACTGCTGATGGTGACTGTGTGAAGGGTACTCTGTTGATGGGTGGCTGTAGGATAGGTACTCTTCTGATAGTGACTGTGTGATGGGTACTCTGGTCATAGGTGGCTGTGTGACAGGTATACTGCTAAAATCGGCACTGATCGGGGATGTATGATAGGTTGGCGACAGGTGTACTGTTGCTGGGCACTGATGGGTGATAGGTAAACTGCTGATGGGCACTGGTGGGCGACAGGTACACTGCTAATGGGCGACAGGTGCACTGATGGACACTGTTAGGGCGGTACACTGCTGATGGGCGACAGGTGTACTGATGGACGACAGGTACACTGCTGAGGGCACTACTGGGCGACAGGTACACCGCTGATGGGCAGACAGCTACTCTTTATTGTTGGCAATGGGGTGTTTTGCAAGTAAATGCTCTCTAGACTGGTAACTCGTGGTTCCCTGGCTCTTCTCTCCACACCGATCTGTGTGTGAGGAGAAAATGCCGGTCTTTTTTACATTTGTGAACGGCTGTGATTGTCCTAGGGACACAGCTCACCACCGATGGCCGCACTGTGCGCCTCCATGGGCGCGCATGCACAGCAGAAGTGAAAGGACGTCATATGATGTCCTCCTAGAACAAGAGTGGTTAAACTTAGCCAAACGTATATCAAAGCCAATTGTTTTTGTAAAATGGGATGCTGATAGCAGGACCTACAGGCTCATGCTGTTCCCTAATTGTTTTCCTCCGAGCCTGCTCTTCATACTGTCCCCCAGTTGCACTACCCAACTTCAGGAATATGAGTGCCCCCTGTGCCTGCCGGGACATATAGGGGGAATTCGATAAAGCTGCTGCACCACTTTTATGGCGTTAATCCCTTTTGTTAATCCCTTTGCACCTAAGGGTAAAACAAATCCTAATGCCTAAACGCAATTTAGCAACTTTGATATGTTTTCGTAAAACCGTACATATCATCACAACTATTTTGTGCATCCAGGTGGATTATGCCTTGTTTTTTTGAGGACAAATTAGACTTTTATTTGGTGGTAAATGATAATGGATGTCTTCAGATTTTAATTTTTTTTATTATCAAAGGAAAACCGGCCCAAAATAGTAAAAAAAATATATATTTTTTTAAATTAAGCTGTATATTTTGTTTTGGTACTACCATAACATTCCACCAAATAACAACCCAAAATAAATTCTCCTGTTCCTGACGATTGCAGAGATACCACATATATGTATGTTGTTTGTTGTTTGTATCCATAGTACAGCCCAGAAAATAGGATTTTTAAAACGGCTTACCTGTAAAATCCTTTTCTTTGAAGTACATCATGGGACACAGAGCCAAAGTAGTTACTATGTGGGTTATAGGCCACCTTCAGGTGATCGACACTGGCACACCCCTAAGACAAGAAGTCCACTCCCTATATAACCCCTCCCAGTACTGGGAATACCTCAGTTTTGTAGAAAAGCAATACACGTGTATACCAAATGAAGGGTGGGACCTCTGTGTCCCGTGATGTACTTCAAAGAAAAGGATTTTACAGTTAAGCTGTTTTAAAAAACCTATTTTCTTATCGTACATCACGGGACACAGAGCCATAGTAGTTACTATGTGGGATGTCCCATAGCAATGCCAACTGAAGGGAGGGAGACACAACAAAAGTAGGGCACCAAGAGACTAGAGGACTTATACTGCTGCCTGCAGTAAACTGCGCCCAAAGGCGATATCCTCATGACCTTTTACATCTACTTGATAGAATCTGGTAAATGTATGGACTGAAGACCAAGTTGTGGCCTTGCAGATTTGAGCCATGGAGGCTTGGTGATGCACTGCCCAGGAAGTAGTAATAGCCCTGGTGGAGTGCGCTTTAATATGAAATGGTAGAATTTTCCTCTTTAAACAATAAGCTTGAATAATCACTTGACGAATCCATTTAGGAATAGTAGATTTCGATGCTGCCTGTCCTCTCTTAGGACCTTCTGGCAACAAAACATCTGTTTTACGAATCTGAGCAGTCGCCTTCAGGTAGACCTTGACTGCTCTCACCACATCAAGAGAATGTAGTGACCTTTCTTCCGCAGAACGAGGTTCTGGGAAAAATGAAGACAGAGCAATATCCTAGTTTAAATGAAAACCTGACGGTACCTTTGGTAGGAAATTAGGATGAGTACGTAATACAACCTTATCCTTGTGAATAATCAAATATGGCTCTTTACAAGAAAGAGCAGCCAACTCTGATACCCTTCTTGCAGAAGATATGGCAACCAGAAAAATGAATTGCCTTGTCAAAAGGACCAAGGGAATATCTCGTATCGGCTCAAAAGGCTGTTTCTGTAACGCAGACAGGACTAAATTCAAGTCCCAAGGGTTCAGAGGTGACCTAACTGGAGGATTAATCTGCGTTACCCCCTGAATAAAGCTAAGAACCAGAGAGTGCGAAGCAAGTGGTCGTTGAAAAAATACTGATAAGGCCGACACCTGGCCTTTGATAGTACTCAAAGCCAGCTTCATTTCTAATCCTATCTGTAGAAATTCAAGGATCCTACCTATGACATATTTCCTGGGGTGCCAACCCCTGGATTCACAACCGGAGACATATGCCTTCCAGACTCTATAATATATGACTCTGGAGGCCGGCTTCCTAGCATTAACCAAAGTAGAAATTACTGAACCTGGCAGCCCACGCTCCTTCAGAATGTGGTTATCAATAGCCAAACCATTAAATTTTGCATTTGTAAGGTAGGATGGAATACCAGACCTTGCGAGAGAAGGTCTGGCCATGGTGGTAGGGTCCGTGGGTCCCCTACCACCATCTTCACGATCTCTGCATACCAAGATCTCCTGGGCCACAAGAGTCACCGTCTTCCCTTTCTGCTTGATCCTGCGAAGAAGTCGCGGAAGCAACAGAACAGGAGGGAATACATAAATCAGTGAAGACTGATCCCACGGAAAAACCAAGGCAGCTGTTCCGCATGCCAGCGGATCCTTTGTCCTTGGCACAAAGTTGTTGATCTTTTTGTTGAACCTGGACGCAAACAGATCCACGTCCAGAATTCCCCATCTTTGACATATTGATAGAAAGATGTCGGGTTGAAGAGACCATTCTCCCGCTAACAACTGTTAGCGACTCAAGTAGTCCGCCTGCCAATTCTCTATTCCTGGAATGAAGACTGCCAATAGGCAAGGAATGTTGTCTTCTGCCCAGGATAGGATATGATTCACCTCTCTCTGGGCCGCACAACTTCTCGTACCCCCTTGGTGATTGATATAGGCCACTGCTGTGGCATTGTCGGATTGTATCCGGACAGAACAATTTAGTAATCTGAGCGTCCAGGCTTTCAGGGCCAGACGAGCTGCCCAAATCTCTAGAATATTGATGTACAAAGTCATTTCTGATTTGGACCATCTTCCCTGGACAGACGCTTCTTCTAGGACTGCTCCCCAATTCAGAAGGCTGGCATCTGTTGTTACCACTTTCCAGGTAACTGGTAGAAAGGATTTTCCTTTTTGGAGATTCTTGGTTATCAACCACCAACTGAGGCTTTGACGCACTTTTGGGGATAAACGCATTTGGAAGTCTAGAGCTTGGACCTTCTTGTTCCAAGTTGTTAGGATACTGTTTTGCAGCAGTCTCGAATGAAACTGAGCATAAGGAACAGCCTCGAATGAAGCCACCATCTTTCCCAACAATCCCATCCAAAGTCGAATAGAAGGATTCTTCTTTGCTTTGACCACCTGAATCAGTTCCCTTATGGAAATGAGCTTTGCATGGGGCAAAAACACCCTCTTCTGAGCTGTATCTATGATCAGACCCAAGTACTCCAATCTCCTTGATGGTTTTAAGGAAGATTTCTCTAGGTTGAGAATACAACCTAGGTATTCCAGGTAGCTGACCGTAGTGACTAAACTTGGTTTAAGCGGGCTACCGACTGATCTATCAAGAGTAGATTGTCTAAGTAAGCTAGAATCGTTATACCCTGAGCCCTTAATCTGGCTAAAGGGGGAGCCAAGACCTTTGTAAACACTCGATGTGCAGTAGCTAGACCGAAAGGCAGAGCTACAAACTGAAAATTAAGATTTTCTATCTTGAAGCGTAGATATTTCTGGTGAGCGGGAAAAATAGGTACATGGAGGTAAGCATCCTTGATGTCGATTGACGCTAGCAGTTCTCCATCTTGTAGAATGGAGACCACTGATCGGATTGACTCCATGCGAAAAGAGCGGATATTTAAAAACCGGTTTAGATCTTTGAAGTCAAAAATGGGTCTGACATCCTCGTTTGGTTTTGGTATCGTGGAAAGGTTTGAATAAAACCCTAACCCTCGCTCTTCGATGGGGATCACCAATATCACCTTTTGAGACAAGAGATGGTCCAAAGCCAGAAAGAGAGACTTCTTTTTTTCTGGATCTCTGGGAACGTTTGATCTGAGAAAACAAGGAGATGGGAGAACTGCAGAAGTCTCCCCCCCCCCACTCGAGCGAGCGGGAGCACCCCTTCATAAGGAGGCTTTAGTATTTTGCTTTGTGGGTTTCCTCCCCCAGGGCCTCTTTTGTCCCTGGGGTTGACCCAGAGGTTTACCTCTTGAACTTGACGGTGGAGGCCGTCGTGACTGCCTGGAGGCTGATGCTCCTGGCACTGAAGAAGCTTGTTTTAAAAGAAAAATGCTTAAATTTCTTCTTAACTGTTAAAAGGAAACTTTTTTCATTAGAAATTCTTTGGATGTATTTAGCCAGATCGTCCCCAAACAACCGTTCACCGTGAAATGGAAAACTAGACAAGAGCTTTTTTGCATGGCGCTTCAGCTGACCAATTTTTCAACCATAGAACTCTACGCACATGCACCAGCCCGAGCATAAGCCATGAGGCCTGGAGAATAGAATCTCTCATAGCGTCTATTGTAAAACATAACACCTCTGATATCCCGGCCAAATCTTGGGCCTGCTGATCAGGAATAATCTCGAGTACCTGTTTAAACTGGTCTGTTAAGGACTGACATACACTGATTGCTGCCAGCGCAAGCTAAACCACTGAACCTGCCAGAGAAATATTGTTTTTTAAATAGGAATTCCAACTTCTTATCCATTGGATCCTTCAGCATTTGAGCATTGTCTACCGGACAAGTCAAGTTTTTACTCACAGAGGATATAGCAGCGTCATTTGCTGGAATCCCCCATTTCTTATTAGGCCCTTTTCACATGATCGGACCGTTCAGGTCCGCCTGTCAGTTTTGACGGGTGAGATCTGATGAAAACGGACATGCTGCTCCATAGGCGGCAGCGGTGCCCGACAAGCCCCTCCCCGCTCCAGTGAGCAGAGAGGGACCTGTCATCCGCCGGCTCAGCGGAGATCAACGGAGAGATCTCCCGCTGAGCCGGCGGACCGAGGTGGACTCCGGGGAAGCGGAGTCAGCCTCGTGTGAAAGGGGCCTTAAACTCTTTCTCCATAGGATAAAGTGTTGAAAACTTTTTTAGAGGAAAAAACTGTTTATCTGGGTGCTCCCACTCAGAAAACATAAGCTTTTTTAGTAATGAATGGATAGGAAAAGCATGAATAGCTTGGGGAGGCTTTAGCGAACCCAAACTAGAAGTGGGCTCATCGACTGACTCCGCTACAGGCAGGAAGGAATGCCTGTGTCAACAAACCTCTTTCATGCCCCTCTTTGCTCTTGTGTCCTTCCATCAGCTTGCAGCAGCAACAATGGAGCTTGTAAAAAGCACATTCCCACGCCGGACGTTGGAGGACGCCAATGCCGCACTAAGTCCCGCCCCCTTCCGTTGCATTCGGCCCCCTCCTCTTTTTTTAAAAAAGAGTTTTCTAGCGCGAGTGTGGACCTCTGATCCTACGGGATCGTTCTGTGAGAGAGGAATGGCGAGGAGGGGACCTGGAAGCCGCCGGCGAGTAGGAGCGGCGTGCTGATCGTTTTTTTTTGTTTTCGTTCTCTACTATTGCTCTTACCTCGAGAAGAGGGGGAGAGTACAGCCCAGGTGGGGGGTGTCAGGAGAAGAGGAATCCCCCCCCCCCCAGACTTACCGGAGGTCTGCCTGCTAGCTGGAGAGAAAAAGAAGCCTGCTTCTCCGGACACACCGTGATCTCTTGAGGAAGCATGAGAAGGTAAGTGCTCCATACAGCCCCCAGTGGTGACATTTCATCAGAAAATTCAAAAATTTCTTAGGAAACTCCATTTACCTCCATTGTAGACGCCAGCCTCACACAAATATGCGGCCCTACTAGAAGAGGCTTGTTTCTGTGGGGCCGTATATTTGCGTATCTCCCTTTGTACTAATGATCGGTACCCGTAACTCACGATTCCTGGTCACCTGATCACTGTGATAGCCTCTGGTTGACTACCACAGTGATTAGTCACTTTGAAGCCTGCCCCAATGTTTTCTCTCTCTGTGAATAGAGAAGAGAGATACATGGCATCTCTCTCTTTCCTTGTAGAAAAGGTGGGGGATGGGATCAGTGGCAGCAGTGGTGGTTGGGTGGGGATAGGATCAGTAGCAGTGGTGGGGAGATGGGATGAGTGGCAGCGGTGAGGGAGAGATGGGATGAGTGGCAGCGGTGGGGGGTGGGATCATTGGCAGCAGTGGTGGTTGAGATCAGTGGCAGCGGTGAGGGAGAGATGGGATGAGTGGCAGTGGTGAGGGGAGATGGGATAAGTGGCAAGGGTGGTAGTTGGGGGGGTGGGATCAGTGGTGGGGGGGATTGAATGGGATGAGTGGCAGAGGTGGTGGGGGGAATGGGATCAGTGGCAAGGGTGGTGGTTGGGGGGATTGGATGGGATGAGTGGCAGCGGTGGGGGGCATTGGAAGTTATGAGTGGCAGCAGAGGTGGGAGGATGGGATCAGTGGCGAAGTTGGTGGTTGGGGGGATGGGATGAGTGGTAGTGGAAGTTGGGATTGGATAGGATGAGTGACTTTTGTGGGGCGCATTTCATCAGTGGCAAGGATGGTGGCTGTGGGATGAGATCAGTGGCAGTAGTGGTCATGGTGGTGAGTGGGAGTGGATCAGTGGCAGCAGTGGCCGTGGGGGTGGTGTGGGGGGGAATCAGTGGCAGTAGTGGTGGTGGGGGGTATCAGTAGCAGTAGTGGTGGTGGTGTGGGGGGGGGGGAATCTGTGGCAAGAGTGGTAGTAGTGTGGGGAGGGGAAATCAGTGGCAGTAATGGTAGTGTGGGGGGGAATCAGTAGCAGTGTTAATATTGAGGGATGGGATCAGTGCCACTCACTTGCAGATCACTTGGTTCCCCCTCCTTGTTAAGTCTTGCTTGGGCTGGCAGAGAGGATGGGTGGGACCTGTGAGTGCGGGCGGAGAGGATGGGTGAAGCAGGCGGGGACTGTGCCCGTGAGTGTGGGCAGAGATGATGGGCGGAGCGGGCGGGGAGGATGGCCGGAGAGGTTGGGGCGGAGCAACGGGGACTGTGCCGTGAATGACCAATGTACTATCTCCCGGGCGGCGGTGGACCCCCTACAGTGGCGAAACTCAAGGGCCCAGTCGCAAGTGCAACTGCTGCGAACCTGGTAGTTCTGGTAGCACCGTATTGCCCCAAATTCATAAAGCATATGCAACACTTTTGACTCTGACAGTGACTTGTACACAAAATTCCTAAATGCCCCACTTTTCCATTGTATGTAGATATTCGTCAGCACACCAAGGATTATCAATTTCGTCCAAAAGTTATTTTATTCAAGAAAGATCACGTCACAAAACAGTGCAGTGCAATGTTTCGGAGCCACGCAGGATCACTTCGTCAGGCAATTGTGTCACATTCAATGCAACAAATTCAAAGTAAAATACTGACAGTTCGTATCTTATGAAAGTGGAGCTAATTAAGACTAACTCTCTTTTGGCACACAAAAATAAACTGACGTAGACAGATTTTGCCAAAGTGTCTTGTGTAAATTCTAAAAGTGGCACAGCATGAGCCAAACTGAAGTGCAAGTTCTAGACAGCTATATGAATTTGGCACATTCTTCACCACTTTTAGAACACATGAGAGATACTTTAGCAAAATCTAGAGTTTCCAGTTTGTGGGCGCTCCCGTTTTGAACAACAATCTTATGTGAACACAGGTAGCACAGGAGACAAACAACCAAGCTTTGGCTTTGCTTCTGTGTTTCTTGAGCTGCTTGTGTGTGCTGCTCTGGATGCAGCTAAACGTAAGCTTGTAGCTAAAAACGGAAGCATGTACAAAGTGGAAAGTTCTGGCGAGACGCCATAGTTGCTGACAGGCAGGAGGTAGGGCACCCAGATACCTGTAGTCAAGGATTCGGCTGGGGGACAGTATGAAGAGGAAGCACAAAGGAGTAAAATTTAAAAAAAAACAACAGCAAGAGCTGTTATCACATAAATTAACATGTAAATAAAATGTTTTCTTTAGAAATGTATAGAAAATACCTGCAGCTGGAACACATGTCATCTTGACTTTTTGCTGTTACATCTGAGCTCCCATTTTCATTTGGTATAACAACTGTTTTATTTTAGGTACTGGAGATCCTGGTTATGGCCGGTTTGTGTTCCCATGAAGAGATCTACGGATGCAATGAGAACTTGTACATACAAGGAAGCAGCTAGGAAGCTGCTGGAATGTGATAAAACATGTTTCTTCCGAATTCTATGTGGGCTTTATCTTTCAGTGAATGAAGGGTTATGACTCCTTATACTGCTTAAAGCCGATATGCAAAGGAAAAATGCATTCAAATTTTATTTTCATACAGACCACACTGAGGATTTTTCCAATGAGACCCAACGTGGTTGTAAAGACAGAAGTTTTTTTTTATCTCATAGAATGCATTAGGATAAAAACCTTCTGTGTGCAGAAGCCGGCCCAGCACCCCATAATACTTACCTGAGCCCCATCTCTATCCAGCAATATCCACGAGTGCCTTGGCCATCCGGGACTCTCCTTCTAATTGGCTGAGCAGCTATTGGCTCCTGCTGCTGTCAACTGAAGTCAGTTAACCAATCAGGAGAGAGAGGGGGTGGGGTTCGAACTGCAGCTCCATGTCTGAATGGATGCAGAGAGCTGTGACTCAGGTCAGATTGCCCCATAGCAAGCTGCTTGCTGTGGGGGCACTCAGCAGGAGGGAAAGGCCAGGAGCACTGAAGAGAGACCCGAGAAGAGCAGGATCTGGGACTCCCTGTGCAAAACCACTGCACCGAGCAGGTAAGTACGATATGTTTGTAATTTTTAGAGAAAAAAAAACGAGACTTTACAATCACTTTAAAGCTGAACTGTGGGAAGAGCAAATGTCTAAATAGAAGAGACATTTCTTTCTTTCTTGTTCTTTCTCAAATTTCTGGGTATTTCCTTCAGATCTGTGCAAAAATTTTTCTTGCCTCTGTGCAGGAGCTTCCTGCAAGGGCTCCTTCACACAGACTTTGAAAATAGGTGGTTGGGTCGCATTTATAACGCTTCCTGAACGCCTGTCAATGCCACTTAAAATTGTTAAAATAGGGTGTTCACACTGCAGCGTTAGCATTGCTGTGAGGCAAAAATAACGCTGCCTGCAGTGATACTTTGCAACTGCCTCCATTCACTTCTATAGAAACACACAACAACCGCATCCTAAACTCACTGTAAACGCACCCATGGTGTTTACAGTGTGGTTGCAAAGCGTCAAAAGTAATTATTTCCCATTTTTGCCTTGTAAAAAAAACAACACATAGGGCGTTTGGGAAGTGTTGCCTGACACAACATGAACACCTGTACAACACATCCTAAATGCTCATTAACACTTATAGGTGCGTTAATATGCTTTTAGGCTGCTTTAAAATTTAACGCAATTGTTAAAGAGTACTAATAGAAAGACCTGTCACTGCTGTTCTCTCTCCTTGTGCACCCTCCTGCGGTTTTCTGCAGGCAGCCTGTAGTGGGTGGAGCCAGCTAGGTCACTCCCTAAGCTCTGCTCTCTGCATAGGTAATGTGCAGCATAGTGGTGGTGTCGCTGCTGTTTAGTTATTACAAGGTAATAACTGGGTTTAAAAGGTATTTGGTGCACCAGCCACTTTAGTAGGTACACCTGTTCTATTGCTTGGTAACACAAGTTGCTAATCAGCCAATCACATGGCAGCAACTCAATGCATTTAGGCATGTAGAGGTAGTGAAGATGACTTGCTAAAGTTCAAACCAAGCATCAGAATGGGGAAGAAAGGGGATTTAAATGACTTTGAACGTGACATGGTTGTTTGTGCCACACTGAGTCTGGTGCTGGTCTGAGTATTTCAAAAACTGCTTATCTACTGGGATTTTCACTCACAACTGCTCTAGGGTTTAAAGAGAATGTTTCAAAAAAAGAGAAAATATCAAGTGCGCTGTGTGGCGGAAAATGCCTTGTTGATGTCAGAGGTAAGAGAATGGGCAGACGATAGGTTCAAGATAATAGAAAGGTTAACAGAAACTCAAATAACCACTCGTTACAATCAAAGTATGCAGATTACCATCTCTGAACGCACAACACATTGACCCTTGAAACAGATGGGCTACAGCAGCAGAAGGCCACACCTGGTGCCACTCCTGTCAGCTAAGAACAGCAAACTGGAGCTACAATTTGCACAGGCTCACTAAAATTGGATAATAGAAGACTGGAAAAACATTGCCTGGTCTGATAAGACTCGATTCCAGCTGCAACATTTAGATGATAGGTCAGAATTTGGCACAAACAACATGAAAGCATGGATCCATCCTGCCTTGTATCAACGGTTCAGGCATATTTTTTTGGCAGATCCCTTTATGTCCATCCCTTTATGACTACAGTGTGCCCATCATCTGATGGTTACTTCCAGCAGGATAATGCACCATGTCACAAAGCTCAGATCATCCCAAACTGGTTTCTTGTAAATGACAATGAGTTCCCTGTACTCCAACGGCCTGCACAGTCACCAGCTCTCAATCCAATAGAGCACCTTTGAGATGTGGTGGAACGGGAGATTTGCATCATGGATGTGCAGCCGACAAACTGCGTGATGCTATCATGTCAGTATGGTGCAAAATCTCAGAGGAATGTTTCCAACACCTTGTTGAATCAATGCCACAAAGAATTAAGGCAGTTCTGAAGGCAAAAGGGGGTCCAACCAGGTACTAGCAAGGTGTACCTAATAAAGTGACCAGTAAGTGTATATACTCTATGGTTGTTCAGGAATACACAGTGCCTTGAAAAAGTATTCACACCCCCTTGAAATTTTCCACATTTTGTCATGTTACAACCAAAAACGTAAATGTATTCTATTAGGATTTTATGTGATAGACTAATGTCACATACACACGATCGCACATTCTGACAACAAAATCCATGTTTTTTTTCCGACGGACGTTGGCTCAAACTTGTCTTGCATACACACAGTCACACAAATGTTGTCAGAAATTTAGAAAGTCAAGAACGCGATGACGTACAACACGTACGACGAGCCGAGAAAAATGACATTGAATAGCCAGTGCGGCTCTTCTGCTTGATTCCGAGCATGCATGGAATTTTGTGTGTCAGAATTGTGTACACACGATCGGAATTTCCAACAATGGATTTTGTTGTCGGAAAATTTGAGATCCAGATCTCAAATTTTGTTTGTCGGAAATTCCAACGGAAAATGTCTGATGGAGCCTACACACGTCCGGAATTTCCGACAACAAGCTCACATCGAACATTTGTTGTGGGAAATTCCGACCATGTGTATGTGGCATAACACAAAGTGACACATAATGTAATTGTGAAGTGGAAGGAAAATGATAAATGATTTTCATTTTTTTTTTCCAAATAAATATGTGAAAAGTGTGTCATGCATTTGTATTCAGCCCCCTTTACTCTGATATCCTTAACTAAAATCTAGTGGAACCAATTGCCTTCAGAAGTCACCTAATTAGTAAATAAAGTCCACCTCTGTGTAATTTAATCTCAGTATAAATACAGCTTTTCTGTGAAGCCCTCATAGGTTTGTTAGAGAACCTTGGTGAACAAACAGCATCATGAAGGCTAAGGAACACACCAGAGAGGTCAGGGATAAAATTGTGGAGAAATTTAAAGCAGAGTTAGGTTATAAAAATATATCTTAAGCATTGGACATCTCACAAAGTACTGTTCAATCGATCATCCGAAAATGGAAAGAGTATGGCACAACTGCAAACCTAACAAGAAACCTAACCTAACAGGAAAGGAGAGCATTATTCAGAGAAGCAGACAAGAGGCCCATGGTAACTCTGGAGGAGCTGCAAAGATCCACAGCTCAGGTGGGAGAATCTGTTCACAGGACAACTATTAGTCGTGCACTACACAAATCTGGCCTTTATGGAAAAGTGGCAAGAAGAAAGCCATTGTTGAAAGAAAGCCATAAGAAGTCCTTTTTGCAGTTTGTGAGAAGTCATGTGGGGGACACAGCAAATGTGGAACAAGGTGTTCTGGTCAGATAAGACCAAAATTGAACTTGGCCTAAAAGCAAAACGCTATGTGTGGCGGAAAACTAACACTGCACATCACCCTGAATTTACTTTCATTTTCAGTCTACACTGCTGTAAATTTCTGTAAAATTAATTGTAGTTGGCAACCTGCAGGCCTTCTGTATTTGGTGTACAGAACACCCCCAGAAGCTTAAAGTGATTCATTCTATGAATTCAGGTAAAAAACCTTCAGTGTGCAGCTCCCCCCTTAACCCCCCCCCCCCCAATACCTAAGCCTGATCTCGATCTAGGGATGTGCAGGAGAGCAGCGGCTCTCCCGGGTCTCTCCCTCCTCATTGGCTGAGAGGCACAGTTACAGTGTCCTTGATCATTGTCTCACCAGTTAAGGTGTCCCTAATCAATGCCACACCAGTTACAGTGTCCCTGATCACTGCCTCACCAGTCCAAGTGTTCTTATTCATGCCACATCATACGGATTGTCCCTATGTTCACTGCCACACCATTTACAGTGTCCCTGATCACTGCCACACTAGTCCCAGTGTCCTTGATCACTGCCACACCAGTCCCAGTGTCCCAAGATCACTGCCACACCAGTCCCTGTGTCCATGATTACCGCAACACCACTCATATTGTCCCCTAATCACTGCCACACCAGCTACAGTGTAACTCATCACCGCCACACCAGTTACAGTGTCCTTGATCATTATTAAATACATAATTTATGCCTCAGATAGTCTAAAGGTGCTCCTTGGATTTTGGGCTTCTCTATGTGGCAAGAGTATGAAAAAGTCTCACATGTGGTATTTCCATACTCAGAGGGAGTAGAAGACTGAGCTTTGGAGTGATTTTTTCCCATCAGCATGCTTCTTGTTAACACATGAGCACCACAGAACACCTGATTGTTCTCTAATGCTGCCTGTTTGTGTGTTTGGGAATTGTGTATTATTTCATGATGATTTGTACAACAGGGGTGGTTGTAACAATATATTTATTTGCCTATGTACAGTAATTTTTTCTAAACTGTGCCCCTCTTTCCTGTTTAAGAAAGGTGTAAATAATGCTGAGCGTATGTCATCTAGGTACTAAAACTTGGGGTCTCTAGAAGATGAATGAAATGAGGTTTTCACCTTGTTTTCTGGGTTTCCACTTGCCCCTAGTTCTTGCAGGCACAAAGAGCTAATTCATATCCAAAGCACAGTGTGTTGCAATGCCTGTGTTATTATGCCTGTGGGAACATTGCATTAGGCAGCCTACTGAAAATTAATAGACTGTAATGCTCCTCACATGAAAAAATAAGTTAGGTTCTGCAGCATATTTTGCCATTGTTCATTGTTGTGCGTTTAGGGCCATAGATATTTATTTCCTCCTTGGGGGGTTCAGCCTTGGGGACTCAGAGGAAACATTTAAGCAGCTCACTCAGTGTCCCATGGCAAATTCTTTTTGTGTCAAACAGTTGGAAATTCTAAACACCTAAATGCATTTTGTACAGAGCGTAAGGTTTGGCAGTTTTTAAGAAAAAGAGCATAAGAGTCAGGAGTGCTCAATGCTCAAGGAGCAGAGGTCAGGAGTGTGTAATATAGAGTGTAGGGGGCAAGAGCAAGTAATGCACAGAGTACAGGGGTCAGGAGTAAGTAATGTATGGTGCAAGGAGTGCATATCTCACAGGAGAGAGGAGAGCTCATCTCACAGAATGCAAGGTTTAGGAGTGCTTAAGACACAGATAACAAGGGTCAGGAGTGCATATGACACAGAGAGCAGGTGTCAGGAGAATGGGCAAGAAGAACTGGAAATACTGCCAATAGGCATGGCAAATCTGGCACACTCCCGTCCGCATTGGAGCACAAATGGCAAATTGACGCATGCAGGTGCACAGCACCGCAAATCGGTGAATGCGCATGCGCAATGGTATGGCATAATGTGTCGTGACACCAATGCAAACGGGCCTATAAAAGACTGCTGCTGTGCTCATCAGACTGCTGGATGATACTCTCACATACCTGGTCAGAGGCTGAAGTGCTGACAGGGCTCCCCTTGTGGCTAAGTGCAAAGCACCCCTGAAGTTGGTACAGGAGGTGCAGTGCCCAAAGCAGCACAGGTTGCCAGTAGTTTTATGATGAGCTGGGGAGCTGACTACCACATGACTGCTGGAACAGGAAGCATGTGCTGTAGGGTAGATGTCCCTCAGAAGCTCCAGGTGTACTTGGCCACCGAGCAAACAGGAGACGGTAATGGAAGCCAGGCCAGGGGTCATGCATGGTGGATAAGTTAGTAGTGGAGGCAGGTAGCAGAAACAGGAACAGGCCAGAGTCATACACAGATTGGCATATAGTAAAAGAGTCCATAATGCAGGCCGAGGTCATGCACGGGTGATAAAACAGCAGCGGAGTCAGTAGTACAAGCCAGAGGTCAAAGTCAGGCACAAAATCAGACAGGTCAAGGGCAAGATGGGTTGATAGCAGGAAATCCAAGATCAAACACACAGAGGCACCGGAACATGGGGGGCTGAAGATCATCCAGCAATCTGATGAGCATAGCAGCAGTCTTTTATAGGCCAGTAGGCGTTAGCATCTGTCACGTTATACGCAATCTATTGCGCATGCGCATTCACCAATGTGTGGCGCCGCGCACCTGCGTGCACCAATTCGCCATTCGTTCGCCAAAAGTGGCCATGCCTAGTATTGGCAGTATTGACAGTTCTTCTTTGGCCATTCTCCTGACAGGAGGGGTCAGGAGTGCATAAGACAAAGACAGCAGGGATCAAAAGCGCATAGCTTACAGAGTAAAGGGGTCAGGAGTGAGTTATGCACAGAGTGCAGGGGTTAGGCGTGCATAACACAGAGTGCAGGGGTCAGGAGAGTGTAATGCACAGTTCAGTGGACAGAGTACAACAAAATATTAGAAAGTGGCCAGGTGCGCTTCTCATTCAATTATCATAATCACAAATAATACAACAAAAACATTAAAACATGTACAAGCAAGACAATTTTTCGAGTGAGCCCATCAAAGTGATACATATACACAGGATCCAAAGAATGACAGCCTGTTTAGATGATAGGTTTACCAGTGACTAAATGTGCAAAAAGAGCAAAACGTAGTGGCAGGGTGCTCGTGCAAGACCACATCAACTCACGCCTCTTACCAGAGACTTTGGATCTCAAGTTATAGAGATCAAAATCATTTTGTTTATCAGGAGGGAGAAGATACCACTAGTACAGATTCCCTCCAACCGACACAGCTCTCTCCCCCAGCACTGCCCTACAATACAGCTCCCCCCTCCAGTACAGCCCCACCGTTACAGCTCAGCTCCTCTAGTACAGCTCTTCCCCATCCAGTAAAACAACCTCCCAGTGCAGCTCCCCCCCAGGACAGCACTCTCCCCTCCATAAAACACATAAGTTCTCCCTCTCCTGGGTTGCGTGACTGGAGCCCTTGTTCTGAACTGACAAGGTACAGGCTATTGCTCCTGCTTTGGGTGCCTGGCATGGCTGTCAGTACTGGCTGCTGCACTGCCCGCAGACGTTCGGGGGGGGGGGGGGTCTATGTCCCTGAGTGTGCTTCAGTGTGCTGTATCTCAACTGCAAACTCCAAGAAACAAAAATCTGGTTTTGAAAGTACAAATACAATGTGAATGGATTATCTATGCTGTTGAACCTTTATAATAATTACTGTGCATTCAAATATTTTTTCATTTAATAATAAAAAGTATTTGTACAGTATTTAACCATACCTCTGCCAATCACCCATCAAGCATTTTGTTATACTATCTATGTAAAGGAATGCCACAATGTGTATTGATCACGGTCAACTTATGATGAGAAGCCAATCCATATTCTCAACACATTTATTGAGCAATTTTATTTATTCAGGATAGACACGGGTACCTTAAGGAAAGACCTTGGGGTTCCAGGGGATGTAAACTTCTTCACAAATGCTCTATGGATCAAGGATCATGGATCAAGTAGGGCTAGGTGTTAAGTGTTCCATGCATAGTAAATTAGGTAAATCAAGCAGCACAAGTTGCTCAATTTACAGCAATATATTCTAAATAATTAACATAGAACTAAAGTCAAAATTTTCTTCATTTTGGGTGAGGTAAAGGAGGGTTATAGCCCCTGTAATTTTTTGCCATCTGTGTCCCATTGGAGGGATTTCCCTTGACCTCCTGTTCCTTAGCCAAAATACCAAAAGAGGGGAAATCCCAAAGTGAGGCAATCCCTGGTTGTCACCAGGGTTCCCAGAAATAGTGTCCCCATTGCAATATTTCCCATCTAAAACTGTTCTGGGAACAACCTAAAATTTGATATTTTCTTTCACTTTCAGGTAAAGATGAATCTCATTAATAGGGCCACAGAGAGCAAAAAAACTGACAAGTGTTCTAATCCCGCTCCACTCTTTCCAAAACTAAAACAAAGGTTTGTTTTTAGTTATACTTTAAGCCAAACTAGGTTAGTCTGAAAGCAAAGGCCAGGAGAACACTTCTTATAGACCTCCCAAACAAAGATTGTCCATAATGTGTCCAACCCCATGAAATTCCCTTAAAACATGGGATTACACTATACACAGTCTCCACACTGCCTCTCTGTGCCTGTCTTTAACAACCCTGTGTTCCCACCTGTAAAAAAAATCTTAATTTCTTTCCATGGTGAATTGACAAATGTTTATGTAGAACTCATCACTCTCCCACAGCAAAATGAACAATGGCCATCAATCACTTCATGCAATAGACTTGAAATACCTCGTCTGGAAACCTTTCGCTAGCGACAAATCTTACACTTTCTTCCCAACTAAATGAAAAAATCTGCAAATTTAGCGACCATGAACCCATACAAACATAGATGTCATTTTAGTCTCCAGGGGGCATTTTTTGCTTACATTCACATTTGATTAGTCCCACTGATAAGCTTTTACACAGGTAAGTATGGGAAATGGATTTGAACCAGGAGATAGAGACAGAGGACTGGACAAGAAAAATAAGTATCTCTAATGCCTTGTACACACGATCGGAAATGCCGCCAGCAAAACTCTGATGAGAAGTTTTGGTCGGAAAATGCGACCGTGTGTATGCTCCATCGGACTTTTGCTGGCGGAATTCCAGCCAGCAAAAGATTGAGAGCAAGTTCTCTATTTTTCGGTTGGAAAAAGTTCCTATCCGAAAATGCGTTTGTCTGTATGCAATTCGGACGCGCAAAAAATCACGCATGCTCGGAAACAATTCGACACATGCTTAGAAGCATTGAACTTCATTTTCTCGGCTCATCGTGACTGCTGAGGCGCAATGGGCTTAGGTCCCACTTAACGTAACACCAAGGGATAAAATCCCCCACCACCCTCTGCCCTTCACTCCATTAAATACAACACTTACAACCATTAGGTTGGAAAGGGCAAGGCCACAGCTTTATTAAATTCCAACACATAACATTTAAACATATTTAACCAGTACCAGTCACAGTCGTACTGTGAGCACTTAACCAAAAGAGGGAAGTGGTGAACATATTTAACCAGTACCAGTCACAGTCGTACTGTGAGCACTTAACCAAAAGAGGGAAGTGGGGCCTGTCCTTACCATAAGTGCTGGACAGACAGCCTATTTCCAATTTTCCATCAAGGGCATAGCCCATTACAGCAACTTTAACTGCTGGCAAGGTCAAGAAAACCGCAGCAAGCTGTGACATACCAAACATAGGAAAAAAGGGGCGGGAGGGTGGGCAGCTCTTCCAACGACTCTTCCGAAAGACCCAGAATTCCCTGGGGCACACGATTTCCTGAGCTCAGGCCCATCCCATCCCCATGTCCCAACCAATCGTTCCCCTTGTCACACACCTAGCCATGCCCCCACCAGTCAAGGCTCTCTTTCCCTAGGGGGCTCAAGAGGCCTTCATGACTGCTGAGGCGCAATGGGCTTAGGTCCCACTTAACGTAACACCAAGGGATAAAATCCCCCACCACCCTTGCCCTTCACTCCATTAAATACAACACTTACAACCATTAGGTTGGAAAGGGCAAGGCCACAGCTTTATTAAATTCCAACACATAACATGTGAACATATTTAACCAGTACCAGTCACAGTCGTACTGTGAGCACTTAACCAAAAGAGGGAAGTGGTGAACATATTTAACCAGTACCAGTCACAGTCGTACGGTGAGCACTTAACCAAAAGAGGGAAGTGGTGAACATATTTAACCAGTACCAGTCACAGTCGTACTGTGAGCACTTAACCAAAAGAGGGAAGTGGGGCCTGTCCTTACCATAAGTGCTGGACAGACAGCCTATTTCCAATTTTCCATCAAGGGCATAGCCCATTACAGCAACTTTAACTGCTGGCAAGGTCAAGAAAACCGCCAAACGCCCGTCAGTTATTAAACTGACGAGCGCCCCACCGCAGCCAGCACCTGTTCCACACCTCGCAGCAGGCCAAGATTGAATATATCAAACCCAGTGTAATTAAGGTGATCACCATCCGGTCTCAACAGATCATCATTATTACGTTCCAGATCCTTGTGACTGATGACGAACCCCCCCCTATTTGCCGAACAAACTTGACGACCTGAGCGTACACTTTCTGACGGATGCGTTCTAGCCGGGGGGGGGGGGGGGGGGCAGGTAATTCCCTTGCCCACAGCAGGCGAGGCATAATTTCTGACCAGATGGGCACCAAATTGGTGTAAACTGCATAGCATTGAGCAATGTCCCGCTTGATGGCAGAGATCAAGTCACAGAACGTGTATAACCCACATAATTCCCCCCAGTGTGAAGAATCAAGATGATGGGGCCAGACACGTGGGACCGAATACGTAAACACTCTGGAAGGACCCGAGGCCAGCATAAACCGTGAAGCCCAAGCCAGCGGATTCAGTCGAGATCATAGGTAAAACCCCCCAATTCTTCCCATAGCTCCGAACCTCCGCCCGGCCCAGTAAATGAAGGAATCTCCCACGATCCAGAAGAGAAGGGTCTCAAACGGGGAAACAAACGGACGGCAACAGGGAAAGGATACCGTAGAGAATAGGGAGGGAAACCGGATGCCAGGAATCGGGGGAATAAGTCGCACACCTCCAACCCCACAGGACCCGGCGGGTCGGAAACGCTTTTGTGATGTCCTCCCACCCAAGGAGCTGAAACCAAGAAGGACAAAGAAGGCATGGCCGACAAAACCGTGGAAACCTGAAGAACCTCTTGTACTAAAAAAAAACAAGGTAAGAAATGGAAACCCGAAGAACCTTTTGTAGTAAATAAACAATGTAAGAAAATAAAGCCATGCGTATTACCTGTGAAGACGAGATGGAAATCTGACAGCCCGACGCCTGAACCCATTTGTCCCACACAACGCCCATGTCCGAAGGGAAGGCGACACCCAGAGGACTGGCAAACCTCGAAAACGAGGTTCCACAAGTAGGCCGGACAGGGGGGCCCTCCGGGGAAGCCGACGGGGCGAGGGCGCGGAAATGATGGAGCTTTGAACGAGAGGGAGCATCGGCAATATCATTAGCAGTTCCAGGGACATGCCTAGCTCTAAAGCAAACGTTAAACTGCAGGCACTTTAAAACCAAAAAACGCAGCAACGACATGACCAGAGGGGATCTGGCAGACTGTTGATTGACCACCTGCACCACGCTCATGTTATCAGACCAGAAAAATCCACCTATCGATTGCACAACCGCTTGCCCCACAGCTCAATGGCGACAATAATCGGAAAGCGCTCCAGCCATGTGAGGTTGCACAAAAGATCCATGCGGGCCCATGAGGCCGGCCAACATTCAGCAGACCACACCCAAGCACCGAAAACCACAGAAGCCTGCTGCGTCAGTGTATAGCTCCAGCTGAGTTCAGTACCACCTCCAGCAACCAACATGACTGGCCGTTGTAGGATTGGAGGAAGGACAGCCACATCCCCTAAGTCATGGGCTTGATGATATGAATATAATGGTGGGGGCCAGACGTCTACAGAAGGCCCATCTAATGTGCGTGACGCGGCAGGTAAAGACCAATTGACCCAGCAAAGACTGAAATTGTTTCAACTGCAGATTTTTTTTTTTATTGCCAAGCGAACCAGGGAGAGTAGCCTGGCCAGCTGGAAAACCATCTCCACGGTGTCGATTTCAATACCCAAGAAGGCCAGAACCGTCACTGGGCCCTCGGTCTTGTCGGCTGACAGCGGGATGCCACTCACAGCTGTCAGATGGGCCCGCGAAGAGGAAGTTATCCAAATAGTGTAACACGGACTGCAAACCAGCCGCCTGGACAACTACCAGTTCAAGAAAACTACTGGAGAGTTCAAAGAAATAATAAGAAAAGGTACAGCCCATGGGAAGGCACGTGTCAAAAGTAACTTCCCTGAAAGTAACATCCCAGTAGATGGAAGCATTTCGGGTGACCGGGAGGAGGCGGAGGGCAGACGCAATGACCGCCTTGGCCAGCGAGGCCGAAGGACAAGCCGTCCTGATCAAGTGGAGCGCCTTGTCAAATGAGGCGTAGTGGACCCTTGATTCCTCCTTGTCGATGCTGTCAAGAGACCGAGGAGCCAGAAGGATAGGACAAGTGGTGGATAAGGCAAAATGTTTTTGTTTTGTTTTTTTGGGGTTTTTTTGTTGTTATTATCCCTCTTGGGGGCCACACCAAGGAGGGAGGGGAACCCACAGGTTGTGGAAAGGGGGGGGGGACCAAACGGACCCACCATGCGCCCCAAGTCCAATACCTTCTGGAGTTTTTCGGCCACCACGGACTCGAATAGAATGGACGATTTTTTTTTTTATTATTTATTTATTTTTTTTTTTAAATTAGGCGCCATGGTCGGCACATCCGAAGGAGTAAAGGGGGGGGGTCCAAAAACCACAGTCTAAACCATCCCTTAAGGTCAAGGCTTCTCTAAGAAAGGGAGGGGGGAGGGTACCGGTCTAAACAGGGAAGCATCTCTGAGACGATCACTGGGGTTTTCCGGTTCAGAAATGTCAAGCTTGGCCCCCGGCCGAGAAAGAGCATAAGCAATAACCATAGGCTACCATTCTGGCAATCAAAGCAGAACTCCTTCCTTGAAGCCTCTCTTTGGTGAAACTGCGTGTCAGTTGAAAGCTGGTCCCCGTACGCCTTGTAAGCACCCCAAATGCGATCAAGATAACAAAAATTGATGTACTAACTCTGGAAAACGCTCGCAAGGCACTCCGGCGTAAGCACAGAACTCCCCGGCAGCCAGTTCCTGAATGTCCGAGGAAGCGGCTTGGATTTTTCGCACCGCCACGTCAACCCAACGGGATTTTTCGATCGTTTCACGGTCAGGGGGGAGGCTAAGGTGAGGAAAACCATAAATTCGCATCACCAGATTTTATCCTTGACGTCTTCTGACAGGTGCGTGCCGGTAGGCTAAACCGCCCACAAAGCGCCACCCATGGAAGAGGCTGGACTACATGCCGAATCCGACACACCCATGCGAGACAAGACAGATTTTACCGTGACAATGCGTTCGTCCGATGGACCCGATACGGCAGCATCACCGGACCTACCCCAAATCAAATCACAATCATGCTCACTGAGTTGCGGGTGTGCAGCTGAAGAAGGGCGACCAACAGCAGGTCCAGGAGGAACACCCGGTACAGGATCGTTCGTGGGAGGAGCCGTCAGGAGGCCGTGATGGCCATCACCTTGAAGGATGTTGACGGCTGGCGAGGTCGAAGGATGTTGGCGGAAGGATAGGTCCAGGGGGGTGGTCCGGCCCCCGACCCTGACGAGCCCGAGGGGCTGAGGACGGCAGCTGAGCAGCCTATAGAGCAGCCGGAGACCCAGGATGGAGGGCTCGCAGCGGGCGCAGCCCCATCCCCGGTGTGGCGTGCGCATCTCCCGCCCTTCCGGGCACAGTGAGATGGTGGGGTAAGGCTGTGGCAGTGGGCGTCCGGAAGGAAGCTCCAGCCCAGCCGGGCGCAGGGAGCTGCTGATGGTTAGAGATCAGCGATGATGGGGATGGGAGCCGGCGACCGTCGACCATCCCCCGCCCAGCCGGGCGCAGAGAGATGTGAGACGGCAGGGGTCTGAGAAGTCTGAAAAGCACTGCCATCCCTCACCCAGCCGGGTGCAGGGGGATGCATGAAAGCAGGGGTCAGCGGTGGGGGGTGAGCGGCATGCGCCGACCCGCCATCCCCCACCCATCTTGGTGCAGGGGGATGCATGAAGGCAGGGGTCAGCGGTGGGGGGTGAGCGGCATGCGCCGACCCGCCACCCCCCACCCAGCCTGGTGCAGGGGGATGCATGAAGGCAGGGGTCAGCAGTGGGGGGTGAGCTGCATGTGCAGCACCACCATCCCCCACCCAGCCGGGTGCAGAGGGATGCATGAAGGCAGGGGAGTGAGCGGCATGTGCAGCACCACCATCCCCCACCCAATTGGGTGCAGGGGGATGCGGGATGGAAGAGGTTAGCGGCAGGGGTGAGCGGCATGCGTCGACCCACCATCCCCCACCCAGCTGGGTGCAGGGGGATGCATGAAGGCAGGGGTCAGTGGGGTGTGAGCGGCCTGTGCAGCTCCACCATCCCCCACCCAGCCGGGTGCAGGGGGATGTGGATGCACAGGGGACCTGGCAGAGGCTGTGATGCCTTGAGCTGAATTTGATTCTCCCGCCCAGCTGGGCGCAGGGAGATAAGCCGACTATGACGCTCCGGCCGAATCATGCTGCACGGAGGAGGGAGGAGGACGGGCGGTCAGTGCCAGAGCTCCGGGCTGGCCTGCCCGGCATCTGACACCGCAAGACACATCGCCGGCGGAGCGGGGGGGGGGGCGGGGGAGGGATGGCAACAGGCTGCTGCTCCCGGAGGTGAGAGGCGGGGAGCGCAGCGGCAACCGCCCGAACTGACGAGCGGGAGCCAGAGGGGGGGGAGAGGGGGGAGGCAGGATGCGGAGCCCAAACACAATGCCATGTGACTCTGGGGATCCTGGAGCGGGCCGGGCGAGAGGAATCCCGGCCCGCAGACAGATAGGGAGGGGGGGACCCGCCGGGGGGTGCTCCAGCAGCGAGGAGAAGCAGGGGGGGGAGGGGCCGTGGCAACCAGATCCCCAAGGGATGGTGACATGAGGAAGGCCTCGAGGGACTGGGGCTGAGGAAGGGGGGGGGGGCAGGTATGTCTCATGGCCGCCTGGGGCACCCGGGGGGGGGCATTCCAGGGGCAAGAATATCAGTTACCATGTCCTTGGAGAGCCGGCTCGTGGACCCCAGCCAGCAGAAATTCAGTCTCCATAGCAGAGGTGCAGGGTCCACAGCAGCTCTTCCAAAAGACCCAGAATTCCCTGGGGCACACGATTTCCTGAGCTCAGGCCCATCCCATCCCCATGTCCCAACCAATCGTTCCCCTTGTCACACACTTAGCCATGCCCCCATCAGTCAAGGCTCTCTTTCCCTCTCTTTCCCTAGGGGGCTCAAGAGGCCTTCATAGTGTTGTACGTCACCGCGTTCTTGATGGTCGAAAGTTCAGAGAACTTTTGTGTGACCGTGTGTATGCAAGGCAAGCTTGAGCGGAATCCAGTCGGAAAAACCATCATACCTTTTTTCGACCAAAATTCTGATCGTGTGTACGCGGCATTAGAAAATCATAAACGTGTCCCTGATAAAAGCAAAACAATAAAGTATTTTCTAGATGGTACTTGGTGCCAACCAAACTTAAGCTGGCCATACATCATCCGATTTTCTTATTCAGTTTCCTTTAGATTTGCCTTCAACTGTGTAGTGCAAGGGCCTGCCTGATTGCATACAAATTGAAAGTGTTTAGGTTTGATCTCATATTATATGGTTTTTGGTTTTGGTAAATCTAAAGGAAAATTATACAAGAAAATACTCTGATGCATCTCCTAATTGCTTTAGACAGTGTAAACAAATATTAATGCCCCTGAAAGTGCTAATGTTGCTCTGTTGAATAAGTCAATACTGAGAGTTCTGCGGCAATCTAATGCCGCGTACACACGAGCGGACTTTACGGCAGACTTTGCCCGGCGGACTGGATTTCGTCAGACAATTCGATCGTGTGTGGGCTCCAGCGGACTTTGTTTTCTCAAAAGTTGGACGGACTTAGATTTGAAACATGTTTTAAATTAATCCGTCGAAATCGAGTCCGGTCGAAAAGTCCGCTCGTCTGTATGCTAGTTCGACGGACAAAAAGCCACGCTAGGGCAGCTATTGGCTACTGGCTATAAACTTCCTTGTTTTAGTCCGGTCGTACGTCATCACGTACGAATTCGATGGACTTTGGTGGATTGTGTGTAGGCAAGTCCGTTCATTCAGAAAGTCCGTCGTAAAGTACGTCGAAAAGTCCGCCGGGCAAAGTCTGCCATAAAGTCCGACCGCGTGTACGCGGCATTAGAGATTCAACCATCTTATCCTGTTTGCAGCCAAAAATTCTATTACTAGATTTTGGAAATCTTCAACTGTAAGGCTAGATCTTACCAAGCATAAAATAACCTGGATAGTGTTGCATGTAAAAAGCGCTAGCTTAACTATTGACAAGGCATAGTTCTTTGGAGGAGCTTGGAACTCCTGGATTAATTACAGATACTCCTCGTTTAACGACTTACCTGTTTAACGACCACTTGGACTCATGACCAGCTCTCCCCACCCAAACGACACGCTCAGGGGGGTTCAGCCATTACAACTGTAAGGGGCCCCAGGGACCAAGGGGACCGCCCGGGCCAGAAGAAGGTAGTACAGGTGAAGGGGAGCTGTGCTGTGCATTACAAAATCGATCTCGGCTCATTCTGCTCTCTGTGGCGTTGAGCTCAGTCATCAAGATCTTTACTGCCACCTCTGGCTACTTTGTGCATGTGCACCCCTCCTGTACTGTGCTTATTTGTGCCAGCAACATGTCAGCTTTGTGAAACGAGCTGGGACCAGGTAGGAAGGTCCTCTTTACAAGTAGTGGCTGTGAAAGGAATGGAGGGTGGCTGTTTGTGTACAGGGAGGGGCCAAAGCCTTGTGTGTTTACAGGTTTGTGTATATAATGTGGGGCTGCAATGTATACAGGTGTGTGGTTGGGGGGGGGCTTTCATATATACAGGTATATTCAGACCGCCTTAAATTTTTCACTCTTTGTTATATTGCAGCCATTTGCTAAAATCATTTCAGTTCATTTTTTTCCTCATTAATGTACACACAGCACCTCATATTGACAGAAAAACACAGAATTGTTGACTTTTTGCAGATTTATTAAAAAAGAAAAACTGAAATATCACATGGTCCTAAGTATTTAGACCTTTAACTCAGGTGCTGTCCATTTCTTCTGATCATCCTTGAGATGGTTCTACACCTTCATTTGAGTCCAGCTGTGTTTGATTATACTGATTGGACTTGATTAGGAAAGCCACACACCTGTCTATATAAGACCTTACAGCTCACAGTGCATGTCGGAGCAAATGAGAATCATGAGGTCAAAGGAACTGCCTGAAGAGCTCAGAGACAGAATTGTGGCAAAGCACAGATCTGGCCAAGGTTACAAAAAAATTCTGCTGCACTTAAGGTTCCTAAGAGCACAGTGGCCTCCATAATACTTAAATGGAAAATGTTTGGGATGACCAGAACCCTTTCCCAGAGCTGGCCTTCTGGCCAAACTGAGCTATCGGGGGCAAACAGCCTTGGTGAGAGAGGTAAAGAAGAACCCAAAGATCACTGTGGCTGAGCTCCAGAGATGCAGTCGGGAGATGGGAGAAAGTTGTAGAAAGTCAACCATCACTGCAGCCAGTCGGGGCTTTATGGCAGAGACAGAAGCCTCTCCTCAGTGCAAGACTCATGAAAGCCTGCATAGAGTTTGCTAAAAATCACCTGAATGACTCCAAGATGGTAATAAATAAGATTCTCTGGTCTGATGAGACCAAGATAGAACTTTTTGGTCTTAATTCTAAGCGGTATGTGTGAAGAAAACCAGGCACTGCTCATCACCTGTCCAATACAGTCCCAACAGTAAAACATGGTAATAAAATCAAATAAAATTGCGCTTGAAAAAATAAATACCAGTGAAAAGAATGTGAATAGGAATAGAATGACTCCTTGGTACAAGTATCGTGAGAAATAAAATTCAATACAGCTGCGGTTATAAGTGGGGCACACCAATAAAATAAATAGAACAAATAAACCGCGCTAAGATAATGAGTAAAGTCCAATTAGCAATCAGTGAAATAAAGTTCAATTGAAGTCCAAAACAGTAAATTTCTCTATGTGATGAGGTGGGGAAAATCAAATGGAAGATAACTGTGTGGTGAACTGCTTACCGGAACGTAAGCCAAGTCAGACAGATGGGTTAAACCCAGCCCAGGCCTTTAAGAGCGCTCCAAAATGGGCAGGATCCGTCGCGCTCATACAGCAGAACGAGTCCACATAGGGTTTAATCAAATAAAAATACAAAGACCATAGCGTGATACTGACATAATAATATTAAATCAAAAAAGGAAAAAAAAAAAAAAAAGGTGGTGTTCACACAAATAATCATGAAAATCATAAATGCACCCTGAATGCGTGGCAAATACAGGGACGTGAAAAAATAGTGACATGCAACATGCAATGAGTAATGTCCTTGGAAGTGAGGTGTAAAACACCAAGTAAATCTGTTTATCAGAAAATACCTTTGGACAAGCAGACAAAAAGCCAAAAAACAGAAAAAACACCCGGTGCACAGACACAAGAGGCCGCTTACCAAATGGCAAACTGGTGAGGATATATCAGCGGTAGGCTTACTGCCTCTATGTAACCCAGAGTGTAAACTTAATTGGACCCATAGGGGTTCCTGCTCACCAGAAGATTGATTGGAAATAGCCCAAAACGAAACCTTGGCGAAGTCACCGCGATCCCGTCCTGGCAGGCTCTTCACAGGCTCAGATATGCATCTTTGTTAAAGGTAGAATTTTGAAGGAAACTCCTGGCTGCAGACAGCTGATTCAATATTAAATCTTTCTTTCCTTCTGTGTTCACCTTTAGAGAAACATGGTGGTGGCAGCATCATGCTGTGGGGGTGTTTTTCAGCTGCAGGGACAGGACGACTGGTTGCAATCGAGAGAAAGATTAATGCGGCCAAGTACAGGGATATCCTGGACGAAAACCTTCTCCAGAGTGCTCAGGACCTCAGACTGGGCCGAAGGTTTACCTTCCAACAAGACAATGACCCTAAGCACACTGTTAAGATAACAAAGGAGTGGCTTCACAACAACTCCGTGACTGTTCTTGAATGGCCCAGCCAGAGCCCTGACTTAAACCCAATCGAGCATCTCTGGAGAGACCTAAAAATGGCTGTCCACCAACATTTACCATCCAACCTGACAAAACTGGAGAGGATCTGCAAGGAGGAATGGCAGAGGATCCCCAAATCCAGGTGTGAAAAACTTGTTGCATCTTTCCCAAAAAGACTCATGGCTGTATTAGATCAAAGGTGTGCTTCTACTAAATACTGAGCAAATGGTCTGAGTACTTAGGACCATGTGATATTTCAGTTTTTCTTTTTTAATAAATCTGCAAAAATGTCAACAATTCTGTATTTTTTTTTGTCAATATGGGGTGCTGTGTGTACATTAATGAGGAAAAAAATTAACCTAAATGATTTTAGCGAATGGCTGCAATATAACAAAGAGTGAAAAATTTAAGGGGGTCTGAATACTTTCCGTCCCCACTGTATATAGGTGTGTGTGTGGCGGCTGACATATATACAGGTGTGTGGGGGGGCTGACATATATACAGGTGTGGGGTGGGCTGACATATATACAGGTGTGGGGGGCCTGATATATATACAGGTGTGTGGGGGCTGACATATATACAGGTGTGTGTGTGGCGGGCTTGACATATACACATGTGTGTGTGGGGGGGCTCACATATATACAGGTGTGTGTGTGTGGGGGGGGATGACATATATACAGACGTGTGGGGGACTGATATATGTACAGGTGTGGGGGGGGGGCTGACATATATAAGGGTGTGTGTGTGGGGGGGGGGGGTCTGACATATATACAGGTGTGTGTGTGGGGGGCTCACATATATAAAGGTGTGTGGGGGGCTGACATATATACAGATGTGTGGGGGGCTGATATATGACCAATAACACATCTCCTGTATTCGGGGAGACTCAACTCTGGAGGAATGAGAACAGGAGGCACAACAGACAGCAGCATTGTCAGTCCATAGTGGAGGGTAGTGTTAAATGTATTAGCAGATTATTAAAGCCAAACTCCAGCTCACAGGTTATAATCAGTTATAGCAATTAGTCTTTTTTTCCTTTTGGAATAAAGGTATTGCATGAATAAATAAAAGCTGATCATGCTAATCACCCCTGCCAGTATTAATTGGTTTGTCTGTAAACTAATGCATTCTACTTGAGAGTTTGTGCTTTTTAAAAAAAACTAATTTGCTGGTTGGATCTCCAGATGACAATAGAAGAAAGAAAGCCTAAAAAGAACACCAATACAGCTATCACATCTAAGAATTGGTAAATAAGCTGCAATATAATAAATGTTTGCTTTTTGGTTTAAAACCGCTTTAACATATTTACAAATGTGCTATAATGTACCTCAATTATGTCTACTTTATTTCTTGTAAACATTTTTAAAAACAATATAAACTATTGAAAAGTTCTCATCTAGGATCCATTCAGAGTGAACCTGTTGCCTTGATGTGACATACACAGATACTGATCAGTAGAGATGGGCCAAACACCCCCCGGTTCGGTTCACGCCAGAACTCTCTAACATCGCAAAAGTTCGGACTCAAACTCCGAACTCCATTGAAGTCTATGGACCCAAACTTTTGCCCCATTCTGAAGGCTTATATGCAAGTTATGAGTCATAAAAAGGGTATGGCGCCTGTCTACTGCCCTGAGGGACATGTACCAATGCAAAAAAGTTTAAAAAAGATAGTTTTTAAAGGAGCAGTGATTTTAATGATGCTTAAAGTGAAACAATAAAAATGAAAAATTCCTTTAAATATTGTGCCTGGGGGGGGTCCCCTTAAATTGCCTGTAAAATGGTACATCTGTATCACGTATAGAACCTGCTGCAGCAAAACTGGCATTTATAAAGAAATACAACAACGTTTAAATTGCTGGCAATACACTACCATTGCCAGTATTTCATCAGATTTGACGACCCGTCAGAATTTGTAACAGAATTGACATTCCGTCGCCGCCATCTTGCTACACCCCGCACTCCTCCACAGTAAGGATACACCGAGAAGGGGGCAAGCGGACATCTTGCTACACCCACTGGAGTTTTGCATTTCACAGTTATTTTTAACAGTAAATAGAGCATATATGGTGAAATACAGTTTTTAGAAATCCATCGGACTGTTTACATGTTGAATTATAAAGGCAGCGGTGTTCCCTCAGATTAGCAAACCTGTGAGATCAGCAGGTTTGCCGTTGCTTTTAAAATTCAATATCTAAACAGTCCATCGGAGTTCTAAATACTGTATTTCACCTTATAAGCTCTGTTTGCTGTTAAAAATAAGTGTGAAATGCAAAACTCTGGTGGGTATAACAAGATGTCCGCTTGCCCCCTTCTCGGTGTATCCTTACTGTGGAGGAATGCGGGGTGTAGCAAGATGGCGGCGACGGAATGTCAATTCTGTTACAAATTCTGACGGGTCGTCGACATCGCTTCGGGAGAAAAGCTCTTACTCAGCCCGAAAATAATCTCTCAAGAAATGAATATGGAGATATCGTCCTCCACCTCAGGATCCACCAAAAGACCGCCACCAGCAGGTCCACTGACCCCCCTTTGGAACAAGCCAAAGACTTGAAGATCTACACACAATGGCCCTCCATGAATAGCCATCTTCTGAAAAGTTCTGGTCTTGGACAGATGTCTGTCCACACATTTGACCATTCGCATTATGAATATGACTGACTCATCTCCATTTCCAGGAGTCTTCTCTCCTGTGCTCCTCTGATGTTCCTTCAACAGTTCTGTTTTTGTTTGACAGTTTTCCCTTGGCTACCAGTGGCAGAAATCCCAGCGGCCCACTCTCCTCTACGGCGGAGGGAGGACAACCTCAAAGAACTGGCTAAATACTTCCGCACTGGAGCCATATGAGCTAAATTTGCTGGCCCACCCAGTCCACTTCCCCTGCCCATCTTTGCTATCGGGGTGGGGGGGTCCTACCGTGGATGGGTCCAGGGGTCATTTGATCCCCTACTACGGCTATAACTTTTCTTAATTCATGTTTGCAGTCTTGGATACAATTTTTTGTCATTAACATATGTTTAACTGTTACAATTTCAAAGGGTGCACTGGTTTGGGCTGGCTCACATGTGCCTCCTCCTATCCCTTAGACTCCTTCCAGTTTCTGGGGAATAGGACTTCCGAGTCTTTCTGGGTTGGGTATTTTTTTTCTCTTCTCCTTGTGAGATGGTCCCTAGGGTCCTTTTCTCCCCCCGGAGTCCAGATACCAGCCTAGGGAGAAAACCCCCTCTCTTACTGTCCCTCTTCTTCTTCCTCTTTCCTATTCTTTCTCCTAACTATTTTGTTTCTTCCAGAAACTCACCTCGCCTGGCCTACACAGTCTACAAGATACCACATGCTCCGACATGAAAGCCCCTCTACATGCATCCAATGGAAAAGAATCCCCGAGGTAAGTGACGGTAGATCCATTTGCGCTCCTCAACTCTTGTTTCATGGCTAACACCACGCAGAACATCCTAAAGGTTGCCACTCACAACGTTCAAGGCATAAATTCACCTCTTTAACGCAGAATCTTTTTTAACAATTACAAATCCTCAAAATTGTTGTCATGTTGTCATGCTTCAAGAAACCCATTTTCTGGCTCGGTACAGTCCCAAGTTCCCACACTCCCACTTCTCAAATTTTTTTCTCGCTAACGCTGAAAATAAAACTAAGGGGGTAGCCATCATATTTTCAAAATCATGCAAATTCAATTATCTCTCAGACACTAAAGACCCGGAGGGCAGATTCATCTTAGTTAAGGGAACGAGGGTCAACTATACTCCCTAATCTCATACTACACCCTCAACAAAGGACAAGCGGCATTTTTAAGGCATCTTTTTGACACCCTAGCCCCCATCCTGGAGGGCACAGTTATTTTCGGTGGGGACTCCAATGTAGCCTTTGATCAGGGATTAGATAAATCTAAATCACCTAGAACCCAACTGACCCACCCAACCAAAGTAAGCCTCAAAATAGCCAAGCTAATACATGAATGAATGAATGAATGATTTGTAAAGCGCTGCAAATGCGAACTGAATCGCCTCAAGGCGCTAGATGCATTCTCTGTTGTCAGCTTCTTAGAAAAGGAAGGTCTTTAGTTTTTTCCTGAAGGCCTGATGGTTTTCTTCCATGCGGATGTAGGTTGGAAGAGCGTTCCATAGCCGAGGTCCTTGGACTGCGAATCTTCGTTCTCCCTTTGCTTTGTAGCGGTATTTGGGAATGATGAGGAGGTTTTGGTTAGCTGATCGAAGACTGCGATTAGGTGTGTAGTGTTTTATTTTCTCCCGGAGATATAGCGGAGCGTTTCCTTGTATGCATTTGTGGGTGAGGCAGAGGGTCTTGAATGTGATCCGATTCTTTACGGTTAGCCAGTGTAGGCTCTTTAGGGATGGGGAAATGGATTCCCAGGGTTTTTTTCATGTTAACAGTCTTGCCGCCGTGTTTTGGATGAGTTGCAAGCGCGCAAGCTGATATTGGGGTAATCCTACGTAGAGCGAATTTGCGTAGTCGAGTTTGGAATTGATGATTGTTCCAACAACTGCCGCTTTGTCCTCTTCTGGGATGAAGGGGATGAGTCTACGTAGCAGGCAGAGGAGATGGTGGGATCCGCTAACTACTGATCCTATTTGTGCATCCATTGTCATTCCTGAGTCAAAGATGACTCCGAGACTCTTGGCTTTGGTGCTTGGAGAGATGGTCTGTCCGAGGATGGTGGGAGGTGTCCACGGAGTCTTAGTTTTGGAATTTTTGTTAGCGTGTAGGAGAAGAAGTTCTGTTTTTGATCCGTTGAGTTTGAGGTCTTTTTGTCCGGTGATGCGAAAGTAGAGTTGGATGTCATCAGCGTATGAGTGGAAGCAGAGGTCCGTTTTTCTGATGATATTGAGGAGTGGGCGGATGTAGATGTTGAATAGCACTGGTGACAAGGGTGAGCCCTGAGGGACTCCCCAGGAGATTGCCCGGGTTTCTGAGGTGAATGTTCCTAGTTTCACTATCTGAGAGCGATTCTCCAAGAAGGATGCAAACCATTTTAGAGCAGAATCTGTAGCTCCTGCTACTTCTGCGAGGCGGACAAGTAAAGTATTGTGGTCCACTGTATCGAATGCTGCGCTGAGGTCTAACAGTACCAGGAGACACGATTCTCCGTCATCTGCTGCTTCAAGGGCGTCGTCCCATATTTTGAGAAGTGCTGTTTCTCTGCCATGGCCTGGGCGGAAGCCTGATTGCAGAGGGTCCAGGAGTTGGTGTGTGTCCAGGTGGCGTTGTAGCTGCTGTACTACTGCTTTCTCCATAATCTTGGAGATGGTGTTGAGGCTTGTTATCGGTCTGCGGCAGTTAGGGTCCTTAGGGTCGAGATTGGGTTTCTTTAGCAGGGGTTTGACGATGCCTTGCTTGAGGGAGGTTGGCACAGTCCCTTCTTTGAACGATTGATTTATGAGGTGTGTTAGGGTAGGGGCCAAGATGTCGGAACATTCTTTCAGGAGTTTTGTGGGAATGATGTTGTTTGGTGATGTGCTGTCTCAAAGGCTTCTGATGATGTTTTTAGTCGTGTCAGTGGTGATTGGGGACAAAGAGAAATTCGGTGGTTGTGTGATGTTCGTGTCGATATCCTCTTTTTGCTTTGGTTGAGTGAGGTTGGTTGTTATTTTCTGATGAATTGATTTCCGAATGTTGTCGATTTTGTCGATGAAGAAATCTGCTAACTCATTGCAAAATTCTTGAGTATCGTTTGCTGGGGGCTCTAAGCAGGTCGGGTTCATTGACTGAGCGACTATTTTGAAAAGTTCCCACGGACGGTTTAAGGCAGTTGAGATGGTGTCCGAGAAATGTTCTTTTTTGGCTTTGAAGATTGCCTTGTGGTATTTCACAGTGAGTGCTTTGTAGTTAGTATGGTTTTCCTTGGTAGGATTTCTTCTCCATGCTCTTTCAGCTCTTCTACGTTCTTGCTTGAGTAGGGTGAGAGTGCCATTAAACCATCTCGAGTTTTTTTTTGCGGACGAATGTTCTGCGTTTTGGCTCCACTGAGTCTGCTGTTTGTAGTAATACCTTGTTTAGGGAGTTGAGTGTTTGTTCCGATGAGAGGTTTAAGTTTAGCAAAGGTATTTTGTTTGATAATGTAGTTTTGAAATGTTCGAAGTGTAGTTTCTTCTGAGATCTATTCCAGTGTGTTGTTGTTGCGCGTTTCTGTTTTTGCAGGGTGGTGTTAGTGGTGATTTTAAATTTGATAGCGTGGTGGTCCGTCCATGGTAGTGGAGTGTTGTCAGATATGTTGATGTCCATATTCTGTGTGAATATGAGGTCTAGAATGTGTCCTGAACCGTGCGTGGGAGCATTTATCAGCTGTTGAAGGCCTAGTTCTTCCATTTGGTTGACGCAGGCGGTTGCGATAAAATCTTGGGCAGAGTTTGCCCAGAGGTTAAAATCCCCAAGTACCAGAAGGTTTTTGGTTTTCAGGGTGTGTATTGAGAAGAATTCAGTGAGTGGAGTAAGGAGATTGGTCTTTGGTCCTGGTGGTCTGTAGCATAGTAGTACGTGAATGGTGTCTTGAGGTGTTGTTTGAAGATGCAGTGAGAGTGTTTCCATGAAAGGCACTGAGTTCTGTAAAGTTGGTTTGGTGAACCCAAGGTGCGATTTGAAAATCACTGCTAGGCCTCCTCCTTTTTTTCCTATTCTATGCTCAGATAGGATACTGTAGTTCTCGGGGCACCAATTCAGTTAGGATGGTGTTGCAGTCGGATGTTAGCCAGCTTTCTGTAATGAAGAGGCAGTCTATGTTGTTTTCGATGATAAAGTCGTGGATTTCCAGCCTGTGCTTGACTGCAGATCTGGTGTTGATCAGGGCGCATGCTAGTTGTTGTGGTTGGATCGGTGTCTCCCTGTATTTGATGGTTGATTGTGGGTTGGTCCTTAGTAATTGTTCTTTTTTTAGTCTTTTTTGAGTGGCAGTTGGTAAAGTTGAGGCAGTGTTTCTTAGCCTGTGGAGGGCGTCTGCTGTGTATTTGAAGTTGCACATGATGAGGAAGACAGAGTTGCTTGAAGGAAGGGTGATCTAATGATGGTACTGATGTAGCGATGACGAGCTTGCTGGAGGACGGAGGGATCAGATGGCTACCACTGCTTCTGGAGTGGTGTGGGTGATGGGCTGGATGTTGGTGCGGAGGTACTGGAGGAGGTGAGGGCTGCCTACCGCCCTCCTGTTGTCCCAGGGCATGGCAGACGTCTGGAGAGAGCTGAACCCATCTACACGAGACTTCACACACTACTCCAATCCTAACAACTCATATGCTAGGATCGATCATCTTTTAGTCCCAACTCACATTATTCTATTTATCGTAAAATCCCAGATTAGAGACATGGTCCTGTCTGACCACTCAATAGTAATAATGTCAATTCACTTACAATCCCCAAAATCTGGTCAAAGGCACTGGAGACTGAATGAGTCCATCCTCTTTGACCCCATTAGAGTTACTATGATAGATAAATCACTGCAGGAATACCTTCACTTTAACAATATTGATGGAACCTCTGCGGAGACCTTGTGGGCAGCCCACAAGAGCTACATCAGAGGAGAAATCATTCGGCTAGCCACACAAATAAAACGAGAAAGAGAGGCTGACATTGAGAAATTAGACAAAGCTTACACAACGTTACGAGCCCAACACAAAAAGGACCTGTCCCCCACTACAATGGCCCAACTCGATAAAGCCAGGCTGGAACTCAACTTAGCACTCACGGTAAAAGCTGAAAAACAAATTGGCTGGAACAAAAATAAATTTTATACCCAGAAGGACAAGCTAGGTTCCATGCTGGCAGCCAAATTGTCACCCCAAATTCAGTCTTATGTAATGCCAAAGATAAGAATCCCAGGACAGGGCACCACAGCTAACCCCTCGAAAATTTTAGAAGCATTCCATGATTTCTACGCCAATCTGTATAGTCCCCACACTTCCAATAATAACAATACCATTCCTGGATGGTCTCCCCATACCCTCCCTTTCCCCAGAACACAAAGACATTCTTGAAGCATCCTTCACTGAGGGGGAGATGTTGGGAGCAATCACAGACCTTAGGAGGGGCTCAGCCCCTGGACCAGATGGACTTTCAAACACCTACTACCAAACGTTCGCTAACACCTTGGTTCCTCACTTAACAAGATTCCTTAACGCCAAGACTCGGGGTGACCCAATGGACACCCAACTCAATACAGCATAAATTGCGGTTATACCAAAACGTTAAAAATCCAGAAGAGGTTAGCAACTATCGTCCAATATCCCTTATTAATAGCGATTTGAAAATCCTTACCAAAATTCTAGCCAACTGCTTAGGCTCCTTCATTAATACTTACATACATAAAGATCAAGTACGTTTCATCCCAGGCAGACAGGGCCCTGACCGGATTAGAAGGGCAATTGACATAGTTTCCATACTCCAGACCAATTGGGATGGGGGACCTAAACAATCAGGCATGCTTCTTTCTTTAGACCTGCACAAGCCCTTTGACTCGGTCTCCTGGCCCTACATCTTTGCTCTTCTAGAACTTTGGGGCTTTGGCAGACGCTTCATGGGCTTAATTCCGGCTCTATACTCACAACCCAAAGCTTTTATCTGGCTTCAGGGATACTACTCCAAGCCAATATCTATAGCGAAAGGAACCAGACAAGGCTGCTCACTCTCTCTGCTAATTTTTGCTTTAGCAATTGAAACCCTAGCCATCTCAATTCGCCAAAACCCGAACATAAAAGGGGTCTCTTACTTACCCCCAAACTCATAAACGTGGTTTCTTTGCGGACAATATTTTGCTATTCCTCCCCTCCCCCATAACCACCCTCCCAATCTTATGCCACACATTAGAAGATTTCGCTAAGATATCAGGCCTCCAGGTTACCTACTGCAAGTCTCAAGCACTAAATGTTTCTCTACAGCCTAAGACTGAAGCCCTCTATGCAAGTAATTACCCCCCTATGTACCATAAACTTGAATCACACCTCGTGTCCTGGTCCAAAAATAACCTATCATGGCTGGGGAGGATAAACTCTATAAACTGCTATACCTGTTTCGCTCTCTCCCCATCCCAATCAAGAGGGACCACATCAAATTCTTCCAAAGCAAGCTACTGAAATTTGCCTGGGGAAAGGCTGGCTATAGAATCCATCAACAAGCTTTATACTCACATAGAAGAAAGGGAGGTTTGGGCTTATCTCTTCTCCACAAGTACTATCTAGCTGCCAGACTTGCCCAACTATCTATAGTCTATTCCAGGTTTGAGAAACCGGACTGGTTACAAATAGAAAACCAAGGAGTCCCACGCTACACCCTGGATTTCCTACTTTGGAGCCCCCCGAAAAACCGCCCACCGATTTTGGCCCCTACCTTGTCCCATTCTTTTGCCCTTTGGGATGCTATGCACTCATCAACAGCCCTGGTGTCAGCTAGTAAACCGCTAACACATCTATTTAACAACCCGGACTTCCCCCCGGGAATGAATATTATAGCGTTTAAATGGTGGTTGGACAAGGGACTGTACCGAATTGGACATTTTTTCACGGCTATGGGCCCTTTTACCCTCAATCACTGCATCAAAAAACTGGACCTACCCGTTTCTGAACGATTCAGGTTTGGACAAATAGCACATTTCTTGCACTCACTCTGGAAGGATAAACCACTTCCACCGAGGTTCACAGATTATGAACTTTGGTGTGGACAAGCCATGGATCAGAAGGGGGGAGTTTTGATAATCTACTCATCACTTACCTTACCTAACTCTAAATCGTCCTTTATGAATTCCTGAGAGTCTGATTTCCAATTCCAGTGGGACCTGGGGAGCTGGCAGACGGCTTGCTTCAAGTCTTTCAAAGGTATCCTAAATATTACTCTGACAGAGGCCAGCTTGAAAGTGCTCTCTAGATGGTACTATACCCCCTCTAGACTGGCCTCCATTTTTCCTTCAGCAGATCCTCTATGCTTCAGAGGTTGTCAACTCCCAGATACAATGGCCCACATACGGTGGGAGTGCCCCAGAATACGCTCCCTCTGGAAAAAAATGTATGATCTTATTGACAGCCTAACGGGAAGCCAGATCCCCAGGACCACAATAGTCATCCTTCTTAATGCCCAGATACCAAAGATCTCTAAGCCCAATCGCAGGCTCATACACTTCATACTACTGGGAGCTAAACTTGGGGTGGCTAAAGCCTGGAAACAAGAATTTCATTATTGGCTGCAAAAAGGAAAATATCCTGGATAATGTCTCAGGAAAAACTATCCAGCATATTACTAGACACAGCCAATAAATTTGAGGTCACCTGGGAACCCTGGGCCCGATATGTAGGCATCCCCCTTGTTGCAAACATACCGCCAGAATAAAATATACTCAGTGCTTGATGAGATGCTTACATCTCCTCTTCTCTTTCTCATCTCTCACTCTGAGCTTCTATCCTTATCTTCCTTCCCATCTCCTTCACTTCAGGTCTCCTGACAATAAGAAGTTTTAAGGTTTAGTGTGAAAGAAAAAGTTTATATAATTCTAAGCTTACCTATTTAGCAATTACCCCAGTGTTATACCTGTATATGACAGAGGGTTTAGGGCCGTAGGTGGGGGTTAGAGATCTCCCTTCTGGCAAAAACTGTATTTTCCGCATGCAGTCGAAAGAAGAAAAGGTGCCGATAATGGCACCGAAAAGGGGACGGGGTCCGCCCGGGGTGCCGCACATTGCGGGGGTGTCATCCATCCTCCCCTCCCTCCTCCCCTCCCTCCTCCTCACACAGAGCGGCGATATCCCTGTGTCACGGAGCTGAATTGTCCCGGACATTGAATCAGTGTGACGTATCACAGGAGGCGGGACATTGTTACTGCCGGCCTCAGGAAATTCAAATTCAGCTCCGTGACACAGCGGGAGATCTCCACTCTGATCCGGGCACTGGTAAGGCTGCATCTGACAGGAACTGGTGAGGCTGCATCTGACAGGCACTGGTAGACTGCATCTGACAGGGATTGGTGGGGCTGCATCTGACAGGCATGGGTGAGGCTGCATCTGACAAGCACTGGTGAGGCTACATCTGACAGGCACTGGTGGGGCTGCATCTGACAGGCACTAGTAAGGCTGCAACATATGATAAGCACTGATGAGGCTGCATCTGACAGACATTGGTGAGGCTGCATTTGACAGGCACTGGTGAGGCTGCATCTGACAGACATTGGTGAGGCTGCATTTGACAGGCACTGGTGAGGCTGCATCTGACAGGCACTGGTGGGGCTACATCTGACAGGCACTAGTAAGGCTGCATCTGACAAGCACTGGTGAGGCTGCATCTGACAGGCATTGGTGAGGCTGCATCTGACAGACACTGGTGCGGCTGCGTCTGACAGGCAGGCTGCATCTGACAGGCACTGGTGAGGCTGCATCTGACAGGCACTGGTGGGGCTACATCTGACAGGCACTAGTAAGGCTGCATCTAACAAGCACTGGTGAGGCTGCATCTGACAGGCATTGGTGAGGCTGCATCTGACAGACACTGGTGCGGCTGCGTCTGACAGGCAGGCTGCATCTGACAGGCACTGGTGAGGCTGCATCTGACAGGCACTGGTGGGGCTGCATCTGACAGGCACTGGTGGGGCTGCATCTGACAGGCACTGGTGAGGCTGCATCTAACAGGCACTGGTAGGCTATATCTGACAGGCACTGGTGAGGCTGCATCTGACAAGCACTGGTAAGGCTGCATCTTACAGGCACTGGTGAGGCTGTATCTGATGGGCACTGGTGAGGCTGCATCTGACAGGCACTGGTGAGACTGCATCTGATGGGCACTGGTGAGGCTGCATCTGACAGGCACTGGTGAGGCTGCATCTGACAGGCACTGGTGAGGCTGCATCTGAGAAGCTGCATCTGATGGGCACCAGTGAGGCTGCATTCGATGGACATTGGTGAGGTTGCATTGATCTCTTGTATCATGTCTGCAGTCTCTGGCCATCTCCTGTATCATGTCTGCTAGAGGTGCACTGATTAGAAATTTTGCTAATACTATTAGCAGTGTGTTTAAGTCAAGGTAGGAGATTGCAGACATGATACAAGAAATGGTTAGATACTGAGGACATGATACAAGCAATGGTCAGAGTGTGAAGACTGCATTTTTCTTGAGCTTTTCTTGCACGAAAGGAGTCAATAATGACCAACAATAAATGAATATTAATTTAAATTGATTAATTTATTTAAAAAGTTAAATATAATACAATTATATCTAAAAATATTTAAAAAAATGTAAAACTGTCATTTTCGGTTTTGGTTTTCGGCTAAGTGCATCCTGCATTTTCGATTTCGGTTTCGGAACCAAAATTTCCATTCGGTGCACCCCTAACCGATATTGTTTTCTGTGTCTTCAGTGGGCAGATTTTCAGTGAGTTATTAAAAACACATTGTTAATTAGGACTTTAGGCTACCACATACATTATCAATTTACACCAATCCTTAAGAATTCATAACTTTTAACTTTACATAATAAAATTATTGTTTACAGAATAAGAACTGTACTCATTTTTGCTGAACGTTCCATTCGCTATCATGGGAGGAATGTTCAGGAAAAAATATGTAGTTTTTATTCTGTAAATGATAATTCTATGATATAAGATTAAAAGTTATGAAAGGATTGGTGTACAGTAAATGTAACAATAACTGATGTGGTGCGCTAAAAGTCCTACCTAAAGTCATACTAGATAGAAAAATACTGTAGCTTCTGCCTTTTTATGAAAAGACACTTACCTGTGCTGTCCTCACCCCTGGGCCAATTCTTTGCTGGTCTTTGGGTCCTCGGCATTGCCACATTTAATGTGGGAAGCCGGCTGTGACCCCTTGCGGCTTAACACCTCACTTCCCGCTGCACATCCTAGAAGACTGCAAGCAAAGAGAGGGGGGCTGAACATCTATTCAGATGGCCTAGGTGAGAGCAAGTACCTATCAAAACAAGGTACCTGCCCCCCTAAAAAATTGTCATATTTGTGCCAAATGTAGTAGAGGAGGACAGAAGGAGGACATAAAGCAGAACTTTCCCTTTAAGGTAAAGTTATGCTTTAAGAATGCGCTTTCAAAAATCTTTACACTAGGATGTTGGTACTTTGAAATCTGTTTAGGTTGGGGGGTCCAAACTGCTTTAAATTCCTGAGTTATTGTTGTATCACCAGGACAGGAAGAGTGCAGAATCTCACCAACAGTGACAGAAGACAATAAAAACACTGTGTGGGAAGAATTAGATACGCACTCTTTACGTCCGTGTCGTGGAGGTTTCCTAACTTTCTGCTGTATCACTAAGCCAGGAAGTAGTGCAAAATCGACCCAGCAGCACAAAGAGAGCAAATACCAGAGGTACTAGTTTTTTCCCTATATATCAAAAGTTTAGATTAGGTTTTGCCTGGCATCAGATATTTGACTCTTCCATCTCCGGTTTATTGTACAAGCACATAGTTGTCCTGTATTTTTTGCTTTTCAAAGCTTTGTCTTATGCTGTATTGCCATTAAAAAGTTGGTGTGGTGCACAACCATGCGTGGCTTCATAAATATACTTAATAGTATGATACACAACCATAATTACATGAACACAACCACATCAATACACTAAGCATAGATACTAAATTTCATATTCTGTATAGATATACCAGAAAATGATTGTTTAAGTTTGTTGATGCAATTTGTTTCTAGATACAACCCAGCAGCCCTTTCACCTTCCCTTTTCCTTTGCTCCATCTGCAGACTGCAATTCACTACTGGCCCATGTAGGAAGGTGTCTGAAAGAAGAGCATTTTCTGCTGTCTCAGTTATTTTATTCCTTTCAAACAGCCAGTGCAGCTCAAATATGAAAGAGAACAGATACTTTTATAAATGCTGCTTTTATCACTGCTCCATCTGCTCAACAGAAAAAGTAATCAGAAGTCACCCTGGTATAACCATAACCACATAAGCAGTGATACCATATTATTATAGAATCGAACAGTTTGAGAATGACATATTGCCTCTTACCTCAAATTTGCGTGTTTCAGGCTTGTGCGTCTCCGGCTGTCTGGAGAGGAGCTGCTACTGCTTCTTAAATACAGGATGTTTTTTAAAAGGGAATATAATCCATTCTCCAATAGAAAGAAGTATATAACCTTGGGCGTAGGCTAGGTCAATGTAATGTGTGGTCTATTCCCTTAGCAGTAATTTGTCATAACTTTTTTTTTCTATGAATCCACTAATCTGACAAAAACTTAGGTTACTGAGAAGAAAATATCTTTCCTGATAAAATACGCAATAAATGAGACCAACTACGGCTATAGCATATTTCCTAGATCACTTGGCACAGTTTTGTGCATGCCCAGAGCATTCTCCCACTGGACATTCCCAGTCAGTGCAGACTGTGGTGAAATCTCTGATGATCTGGGACTTTGGCATCATGACAGAAGAACAAGTAAAATATGGACAATGATCTCTGCATCTGTTTTTTTCTGTGTGGTGTTGTTGCTACTGCTGCTATTTTCAGGGTTGGATGAATGCCTTAGAAGTGGTTCAAGGTTATTATCAGATGTGTCACCTCAAGACACTCCATCCGGCTTACTGCACAATAAATAAGTAAGACTCAACCAACAAGATGCATTTAAACTTAAAAATTACTACGAGAAAAAGTGACTGCTGTTATTTAATAAATATTTCATTTATCTTCTTATAGGCTAGCTGGTATCTTGCCTTTGGCCCACTGGTTGTTTGAATCTACGCACCTCTACATACAAATGCTGTGGGGGGAAAAAAGGGGATAATTGATGATTTGTTTGTAGGGGTTTTCCAGTGTACACTTGTTATAGCACAGGATGTATCATAATATACAGTACACTGCTTGGTTGTATGCAAAAAGATAAGATAGGTCCACTTTGAGTGCAAGGATTTATTTCTTTGTGTGTGTGCTTTAAGTACAGTGCAAACATTTTTCTAGCCATGTTTTACTATGTCTAGGTTTTTATGAGCACTGTAGGGAGTATTGGGGTTACTCAGCTATTTGAGTACCACAATGCACCGATAATGCTTATGGAACTATGTTGATATAAATATTGAGGATTCTGTTATATGCCATGATTTGTACAATGTTACCAGAGTTTGGACTGCATTTTTTATTAAGTTATTTTATTGCAACAAGAGCCTCTGTGTGATGTAGCGCTCACTCTCAAAGGAGACGCTTGATGTGTTGGATCCCCTATTTCTGTGCCCATGACTCTGGGAAAAGCACCACACACTCTGACACACCTGGCTGGGTGTGGAATATTACTTGCAGATGTCTATGCAGTACCCCGGTAGCAAAAGAGATATGGGGCAGTCCTAACTGGGGAGTACTAAAGCACCATGACAGTCCAGCAGCCTGTAATATTATTTCCCCCCCCTCCTGTTTGCTAGCTTGTTAGGGCCCAACTCTTATATCAGAGGACTCAGGTTAATGTCCCCTTAAAAACTGATACAAGCACTGACTCTGTGTTACTTGAAGACAACACTGTCCCTCTTTGGTCAAAGTATAATGTAGTTTTGGCCAGTGGCCTTTCACCAACTCCTCTGTCAGCAGGTGACCTCTCTTTGCTCGCTATGTGAAGCGCAGCCAGTCAGTGTCTGCAACATCCCTCCCCTTGCTCAGGCAGCTGGCTCCTCCAACATATGTGGCTCCAATGTCCCAAGATGTCTGTTACTGTGCCCTCTCCCTCACTGGTACAGCAGTGAGCAGTCTGCCAGTAGCTGATGGTGCATTCAGTCCTCTCAGAACAGCCCTCACACTTCTCCTCAGCCTGGGAAAAGCAGCAGGTGACCACCTCTCCTCTTTGCCCCAGTGCCTTATGGGATTTGCAGTATCCTCCAGCTCACCAAGCCATCTCAGTCTGTCAGAACTACACCTCCCACAATCCTAGAAGTCCACATCCTGTTTGATCAAAACTGGCTGTACTAACTGTAGCTCTACAATAAGAGTTGCAATCCCCCTTACAAGTGGGCAGTTCTTCTGCCTGGACTGAGCAGTAGTGATCGAGCTCCACTTATTCCAGGAGTACTGTAAGCCTATGCTACATGATGACATCACTACGGAGTGCTGGCCCATGACAGTCTGGGCTTACAGGAAGTGGGTTAAATGCTGGCCATCATTTAACCTGGAAGACTGATGACATTTAGTAATACAAATGAATGACTGTTGGAGGTAGCTCTGGTTGAAGGTGAGTATTGAAGCCAACTCTGCTTTTTTTATTTTTACTGTTCCTGGGCCTCTTTTTTTTTAAGGACATTCTCCTTTAATGCTTATACTGTATGTTTCACTGTTGGTACTCAGTAATTAGAGTAGGAATGCACATTTCAAAGATACCTTGAAACAGCTGTACAGATCCCATATAAATCTGCAAATGCATGCTAGAAAATGCAAAAGCAAAGTCTTCTGATTGATAGTGGGTGTTCTGGAGATTTTTTGTACTTCTTGGCAAGTACCTCTCTCATTTTGTACATCCTTGTGTTTTTTTAATTTAATCAAATAGCTTACTACTTTAGCTGTGCAAAATCTACATTTAGTTAAGTACACAAAGCTGTAACAAAATACCAGAAAAACAAGAAAAATATCACAAAAAATGGAGAGGAGACAATACCTTTTATAACTCCTCCTCTGACAGACCTCTCAGATTAAATTTCTTCTTTAACTTCCTCATTTAATGTCAGAACACAGATCAGACAGCCAAGGCCCTGCCTGCTTTGTGAGAACAAATGGGTAAGGAGATCAGTGGCAGCGTGATCCAAGCTAATGCAAATTTCAGACTGGAGCATCTGACTCTTCTGGTATCACAGCCTAACAAGCAAGAAAATCTTTGGGGAATGCACAGACACCTGTGAACTGAGACGGAAGATGCAGAAGGGTTTTATTATTTTTAAGTCAATTGGAGGTGATGTTCCTTAGGCCTCTTTCACACGGGAGCAGTAAAAATAGGCCCACCTAAAACCTAACTTTGTGTCACTGCAAATTTATATGGCTTGTCAAGTCGACAGGCACTACCAACTATTAAACTCATTCAAGTCAGTGGGGCCCTGTCACAACTGCAAACCAAACACTTGACTTGTGGTGCATCCATTCCATTCAAAACCACCATTCAGTAAAAAGAACTGCAACAAATGAAAAAAGAGGCATTCAGGAGGCAGCAGGATTGCTTCCTGAGTGCCTAGAACCCACTGCTTATCCACTCTCTGAAAAGCAATCCACTGCAGGTCCTGTTCTGCTTCCCCAATCTAAGGGTTGCAAATGTGATCTCTAAAACTGATCCAGTTGTGGTGAGACAGCTATAAATTACAAGCTCAGCACCGTTGACAGACAGCCACTCGATCCAAATGACATCTTGCAAATCGTAGAAAACTTCAGTGGAAAACTTGCTCAGATCTTCACAGATAAACATCAGATAGGTCAAGAAATTATAATATGTCTAGCTCCATTAATTACATGAGCTCAGAATATAAATTAAAGACATGCTGCAAAGAGGGTGAGAATAGCTATACAGCATGAGGAAGGGACAAAATTATTTAAAGGCAGACAGACAATGCACATGATAGGTCCTTTTTCAAAATCTGCTGCAGTGTGAACTTGAAGTGTTACTAAACCCAGGACCCTGCATTCACTACATCTGGTCTCCCACAGTACACAGAACATGGAAATGCATTCATTTTAGTAAATATCAACTGCTAAATACCTTTTCTCATCAGCAGTCTTATGACTTCTATCAGTGCCTGGTTAAAGCTTGTGAGAGGAGTTTTCATATAGCACTGGCTGTCTTATCAAGATGCAGGACCCCTGACCCTCTTTTTGGACAGTGCTGATTGGCCCTGTGCTGATCACATGCACCCTACCAAGAAAAAAAAAGCTCTCTAGCAATACACACCAAACTGAGCATGTGCAGCCTGACTCCAGTATCTCTGTCTTATCTGGACATGTTTTGGGGACAGTGGAAGAAGGGGAGGATCTGTGCATACAGGATCAAACAGCCTTTTTATACAATGCAGAGGATTAACCCCTTAGGTTCCACAGTGAGTATAACAACAAGCATGATTTACTAAAGTAGAACTATAGGCAAAACTATTTTATTTATTTTGGATAGAGCAAGGGAGGGTAATAACCACTGAGATTTTTTTTCACCATCTGTATCCCATTGCAGAGATTTCCCTTCACTTCCTCTCCCATAGCCAAACAGAAAGTGAGAAGATATCCCTGCAAATTAAGGGAATTCCTTGGGGACCCCCAGGTCACCAGAACTAGTGTCCCAATTGGAATATTTCCCCTCGAGGGGCGCATGCGCAGAGTCCAACAGGGCGGTCATGCACTGCTAGAGCTCCGCACCGCTGAGGGGAAAAGCAGCAGTTAAAATGGAAACCGCAAAACAATAAGGTACCTACCTTCCCCCGCTAATCTCCGGGAACCAGCTGTCTCAAAAATGGTGCTGGGAAGCGGTCGTGCCAAGGCAAAGAATCCCCTCACGAAGGACTCACAGGCACGAGCCACAACTAAGATGGCGCCACCCCCTGCCTCATACACGACCTCAGTGCGTTCACACAGGCAAAGATTACCACAGCCAATTTCCCCAGGGGAGTCAGACAGTGAATTGAATCTCTCACAGAATTCAACACAGGTTTCCACTGCTTCCCCAGCTCTATTACAACAATTTGAGCGTATGCTTCATAAAGCACTAAAGCAGACATAAGAGCAAATCACTAACAGTCTCACTAAAGAGATAAGAGAGCTGGGAAACCGTACAGCTGCATTAGAGCTCAGAGTGGATGATATTGAAATCTCTGCACAGGACTATATGACTGAAATGGAGAATTTAAAAGAGGAAAACTGAACACTTCTAACTAGACTGGAAGATTATGAAAACTGAGCCAGACGTTCCAATCTGTGCATCGGGGTATCCCTGAAACGGTCATTGATCTGCAATCTGCTATTACAGCATTATTTCAAGAACTTCAACCGGCTATTCCAACTGAATGCTTGGAATTGGACAGAGTACACCGGACCCTCACAGCCAAAAAAGCAGACAGTCCCCCACGAGATATAATCGCAAAATGCCATTACTACTGGACAAAAGAACAACTCATGGTGGCTGCCAGCTTTAAACTTCCAGGGCAACAACTATCAGCTGTTCACCGACTTATCCCAACTTACCATAGCCAAAAGGCGTGCAATGAAACCGCAGCTAATGGAGCTACAACGTCATAACATTTCATACTAATGGGGTTTCCCTTCCTCCATTCGTTTTGTCTATCAAGGTTCTAAATACACATGCAGATCTGCAGAAGAGCTTCAACAAACCCTCCTAAAATTGCACCTGGTGGAAACCTCATCTAACATCTCTCCATCACACAGAAGAACAGCCTCCTGCTCATCTCCAAACAGCACCTTTCAGATCTCTGGGAAAAATGCAAGCACTCCTACAATGTCTCTCCCCCACTGGACCAGGAGGACTCCATTGACTGACAACATAGGATTCCATTCGCTTTGGTTCCAAAGAACTCCCTCCTATGTACTTGTTCTGTGATTGGTCTCGAAATAGCCATGTGGCCTAATGGGGCCCATCTCTGAAATTTCATGCTGAAACAGTGTGGTTTTTTTTTTTTGGTCCTCTAATGCCTCGTAAGTATTGAATACCAATCATTTCCTATGCCTGTTTATAGTGCTTGCTGGTAGTAATGAGGATGGCCCACACATAGAAAATGAGCCTAGCATATTTGGGGTTATTAGAGGACCAACTACCTAGAGACCATTTTTTCCTAATCTTTTATCCCATAGGGTAGCACTGTTCAACCTAGTCTCAAATTTTCTTTAAAATTTTCTGAACTATAGCAGACCTCTTTCAAAGGTCATTGGTCAAAGTTAATGTTCAAACATTTATAACCATATGTTACTAAGGTAGTAAGTAAACTGACTCTGCAGTTAATTTGTTCCTATGATACTTTAGGTATGACAATGGTTTTACTACTCTGACTACTTCAGTTCGGTTAGCTTTAATACTTCCATGCAGTCATGGACCCTGATCCTCTTCCACACCCTCATAGCCTTATACAATACCAACAATTCCCCATACCCTTTCCCCCCGTACCTCCAGATCCCTTCCCTATCCTAGATTTATTAGATCGCGCAGTGACTAATCTCGTATGCATCTTTTAGTAATACCCCTTTGTAGTAACACTGGAATAAGCAGCACGGCACCCATTTAATGCCCTGTGGTCCAAACACATATGCATCTTTACGATACTCTCTTTTTAGGGCTTTTCTCCTATATGCGGAAAATCCGTGTGCCCTACTTTACCTCCCTCATTCTCCCACCCTTGATATGTGGAAGTCCGATGAAGGCATTTTTTTCCCTGATAGGGATTTTTATTCCTTATCACTGACAACTTTTGTAATTCTTTTTATGATAATTCAAAAATTGCATTATCTAACCTTATATGTTATCATTTTTTTCTCCACTCCAGACTCCACTGGATTCTTCTCTTCTTTCTTCTCCTCTCCTCCTCTTCTTCTCCACACAGGTCAATTCAACCAGCCAGGCTTGTATAATAATTGGTAAGTCTTATTTCCCTAATCACCTACCATGGCACCATTAAACATTCTCACCCTGAATGTTCAGGATATTAATGTACCACAGAAACGGACCAAAGCGTTCCAAACTTTTCATGCACGGAAAGCACATATTGTATGTTTACAAGAAACACATTTCACCAAAAGTTCCACTCTCAAATGTATGTCCCCCTTTTACCCACAAATATATACAGCTTCAGCCACCACCAAACAATGGGGTACTCTCATAGTATTCCACAGCTCCACTCCATTCACTCTCCAAACCAAAATCAAAGACCCTGAAGGAAGATACTTAATCCTCATGGGACATATTATGGATACACCGAATACAGTGATCTCATATTATGCTCCCAACAAACAGACCACGCCTTTCCTCTCACACCTTTTACAGGTTGTGACCACGCATAAAAAGGGTACAGTTATTATATGTGGGGATTCCAACCAGGTCCTCCTCCCATTTCTTGATAAATCTCCCTACACCCCACCCCGAAACCCAATTAAGCTATCACTTTCTCAGCTCCTCTCTAAATATAATTTGGTTGACTCTTGGAGAGAAAGCAACCCGACAAAAAGAAGATTTACCTATTACTCACATCCCCATCAGTCATTCACTCGTATTGACCATATATTCATAACAGTTGGTATGTTACCAGAAATACTCACATCTGATATAATTCCTATCCCATGGTCTGACCACAATGCAGTTTACACAACTATCGCCTCCACTATACCCAAGGCACATGACTCCACCTGGTACCTCCCAGATATAATGCTTAAACACCCATCGCCTAAAAATAGAACGAGCGTTAAAGGAATATTTAACACTTAACACCAGCCCAGACATCTCTCCATTAACACTCTGGTAAGCTTACAAGCCTGTATTGCATGGAGTATTCCAGAGACAAATGGCTATGTTCAAACGTGAACGCAAAATTCTTGCTCGAAAACTTGAATCCGAATTTAATGCAGCCTTTATATCCTTTCAAGAAAGCCCCTCTCTGAATACTAAAAATAAATTGGAAAAAACTCGCTTGGAATATGACCTGTTCCTTACGGAATCCATTGACAAATCTTTCAACCACTCTAGACATAACTTTTACACAAAATCCAACAAACTAAGCACATATCTGGCACGCGCACTGAAGTCAGTAAACACATCATTTAAACCAATCCATTTAAAATTATCAAAAAATATCTACACTAGTAACCCTGTCAAAATGGTCCATAAATTTTACTCCCACCTAGCCTCCTTGTATGAGGCAACAAATGATTTCAATCCTACTGAAGCCGACACCTTCTTTTCCCATATAACCCTGCCAGAATGTTCTCACGCCCAAAAGAGTCTTCTAGAAGAATCTATCACTACGGAAGAGGTAGCGAATGCTGTTAAAGAATTAAAAATGAATAAAAGATTAGGTCCAGATGGATATTTGGCTTTATATTATCGATCGTTCACAATAACTCTTTCACCCATCTTAGCTGAGGCCTTTAATGTATTACTGGATGGGCATTCCTTTAGACAGGAATCTTTAACGGCAATTGTGTGCATGATACCTAAGCCCCAGTCAGATGAAACTTCTTGTACAAATTATCGCCCCATCTCTCTTTTAAACCTAGATATTAAACTCCTGGCAAAAATTTTAGCAAAACGCCTTAACAGAATCATAGGTAATCTAATTCATAGGGACCAAGTGGGCTTCATGCCGACTATTGCTAAAACGGGCCCGATCCCTTCATGCTTTCTTTCCCTTGATATCAAGAAGGCCTTTGATTCTGTAGCCTGGCCATATTTGCATTACTCCCTACAGAAATGGGGTTTTGGCCCACATATTATAAAATGGATTGCAGCACTTTATAATAAACCTAAAGCATATATAAAATACGCAGGATACAAGTCAGACTCCTTCAATATAGAAAGGGGTACACGTCAGGGTTGCCTACTATCCCCCCTCCTATTTTCTCTTCTAATAGAACCCTTAGCCCAACAAATCAGAATCAACCCTGTGATAACAGGTATAGAGATAGGGGGATATCAGCACAAACGCTGTATGTTTGCAGCTGATATCCTGCTGTTTATATCATCTCCACAAGTCTTGGTCCCCAATCTCCTGCCTGTTCTCAATAGGTTTGTGGCCTTTTCCAGCCTCGTAATCAACCCTAAGAAATGCCTGGCTCTTAAAATATTCCTCTCCAATATGGAATTGGTTGCAGCTAAGAATGGTTTCCCCTTTACCTGGGCAGAGAAATCGATTCCGTATCTTGCAATACACCTGACAGCTTCTAATACAGACCTATTCACAGCCAACTATCCTCCGCTACTGAGACAGGTCACAGGCCTATTGAAACAATGATCACGCCTTCCATTATCATGGATAGGTAAGATTAATGCAACAAAAATGACGATTCTGCCCAAACTATTATATTTGTTCAGAGTCCTACCGATCCCAATTCCTTCCTATTATTTGAGATTAGTACAGAAAAGGGTGACGACATTTATTCGGGGTTCCTCCAAATTACATATACCCTTACATACATTGCACCTTCCTAAAATTAATGGAGGCCTTGGGTTTCCCAATTTTGCAACCTACTATAAAGCCGCACATCTTGCCAGTCTTTCTAAATACCATGCAACTCAGGAAATTCCCCTATGGGTAATAATAGAGGCTTCAGAATGCGACCCATTATCAATTTCTAACTTGTTATGGCTTCAACCCAAAGACCGCTGGGGCTTATGTAACCCCATCATTAAACACTTCCTTTGGGATAAACTCAAATTTAAACAGTATTTACAATCACCACACAACCCCCTCCTATCCTTCCTAAAAAACCTGCTTTTTATCCTGCATGGATCTCCCCCAAATCATTTAAAGTTTGGACATCCTTGGAAATTCTGAGGCTTCACCAATTTGTCTCTCCTAAATCCTTTCTTTCCTTCCCAACTCTCGGTGAGAGTTATAACTTACCACAATCAGAATTATTCAGGTACCTTCAAAATAAAAACTTTACACCTTTTATAAATGTTGAAAATCCATTAACCCATCTTTCCAATTTCGAATCCGTATGTAAGATAGACCCCCATTTTAAAGGTATGATTTCATCCCTCTACACTCAACTTCTCATTAACTCTAATCTAGATAAACCTATCTACATCCGGAAATGGGAGGAGGACCTGGGGCGAAGCCTTGAAACGGCAGATTGTTCGGGGATTTGGTCGATAAGAAAATCAGCCTCACCTAACATTATAGCGATGGAAGCTAATTATAAAGTCCTAACCCGATGGTACCTTGTACCTTCCAGAGTAGCCAAATACGTACCTAATTACTCTACTCTCTGTTTTAGGGGTTGCTCGGAAGTAGGTACGCATCTACATATTTGGTGGACATGTCCGATAGCCCAAACCTTTTGGAAAGAAATCTTTGACATTGCCTCCAAAATTTTTCTGATTTTGGTGTGACCAGACACGTTCACTGCACTACTTAATTTGAAACCAGATTGTTTAACACATTCCCAATTCAAACTTTTTGTTCAACTCCTCAAGGCCGCAAAACAAACGATGGCAAAGGCATGGAAGTCCCCTGCATTGGTGATGGCTGAAACGAAGCATAGAATGAATGCCACCATGTCCCACGCCAAAATGATGGCTATCGAACGAGACCAAATCCACAAGTTTGAAAAGATATGGCACCCATGGTTAAAATATTACCTACCGCCAACCTTTGATGAATTGGTCCTCCTACCATGGTAGCCGTTTCATCCATTCATTCATTTAATCAACCAAACTATTTATTGCACTGGCGCTTGGATCAACCTTGTGGACTTCTCCAACTTTCTACCCTCCTCCTCTGCTACTTTTTCTCCCCTCTTATTCTCACATTACAACTCACTTTTTAAATGCATACGACCTGTACCCTCAAAATTCATTAGTGTATAATTACCGTTAATACTGTTAATATTATATAAGTTATTATATCGTCACGTGACTTCTCACCAACTCCTCAGGTTGTATTTAAATACATTCCATTTGAAAGATACCTTTATTTAATTTTTAATATTTGCATAACGTTGTATAGCAAAGAGCTTTATTTTCTCTATTTCTATAAGCGTAATTGACATACCTGTTAATTGCTGTACATTTAATAAAAATCTTTTGACAAGGAATATTTCCCCTCTATCTTTTCTGGGGACAGCCCAAAATTTAGGATTTTCTTTTACTTTCACTTTCAAATATAATAGTAAACAGGACAAATAGAGAGGGTGAATCTTCCTAACGGGGGCACAGACAGCAATAAAAACTGACATGCATTCTAATCCCTCTGCACTCTATCCAAAACTAAAAAAAAAAAAGTTTTGCCTTTAGTTATACTTGCATGCTAGGATCACCTTTAAAAAAAAATAAATGCAGGAAAAAAAAATGTGCGTTTATTATTTTGTTTGCACAGGGGTCTGCAAAGCATTGCACCCACGATCATTGGATGGCTGGGGGCTATGCCAGGGTCCTGCATGTTGTGCAGAGTATTGATATAATGCACTGGAAGCTTCTTGTTTGCAGCAATATGTTTTACTTTTATGGAGGATTACAGAACATGTCTTACAGCATGAGAAACAGGAACAGGAATAACAAACAAGTGCATATAATGCAATAAGGAAGGTACTTTCTCTGATTACATTACCATAGAATACACATTATAACACTCCAGTGCCATCTACTGGATAGATAGGTATAATGCATACAGCATATAGTCAGTTTATAAAAGTAACTCTGCTGTTGTTCTTTCAACGCTGCAAACACTTCTCCCTGCTTCCTGACCATACAGAGGTATAGCTTTACATAATTTATATAGTTTACATAGTAGGCGAGGTTGAAAAAAGACACCATGTCCATCAAGTCTAACCTATGTGTGTGATTTTATGTCAGTATTACATTGTATATCCCTGTATGTTGTGGTCGTTCAGGTGCTTATCTAATAGTTTTTGGAAATTATCGGTGCTCCCCGCTGAAACCACTGCCAGTGGAAGAGAATTCCACATCCTATCAGCTCTTACAGTAAAGAACCCTCTACGCAGTTTAAGGTTAAACCTCTTTTCTTCTAATTTTAGTGAATGACCACGTCTTATAAAATTCCCTTTCACGGAAAAGTTTTATCCCTATTGTGGGGTCACCAGTATGGTATTTGTACATTGAAATCATATCCCCTCTCAAGCGTCTCCTGTCCAGAGAGAACAAGTTCAGTGCTCCTAACCTTTCCTCATAACTAAGGTCCTCCAGTTCCTTTATTCATTTGTTCCCTTCTCTGGTCTCCCTACAGTTCCAGCACATCCTTCCTGAGGACTGGTGCCCAGAACTGGACGGCATACTCCATGTGCGGCCGGACCAGAGTCTTGTAGAGTGGGAGAATTATTGTTTTATCTCTGGAGTTAATCCCCTTTTTAATGCATGCCAATATTCTGTTTGCTTTGCTTGCAGCAGCTTGGCATTGCATGCCATTGCTGAGCCTGTCATCTACTAGGACCCCTTTTCTATCCTAGATTCCCCCCAGAGGTTCTCCCCCTAGTGAGTTGAGTGCATTCATATTTTTGCCACCCAAATGCATTATTTAAAATTTTCCTGTATTAAACCTCATTTGCAAATGTAGTTGCCCACCCCATTAATTTGTGCATGAATGGTTTCCACATCCTGTGGAGTTATTGCCCTGCTTAGCTTAGTATCATCCGCAAATACAGAGATTGAGCTGTTTATCCCATCCTCCAGGTCGTTTATGAATGAATTAAATAGGATTGATCCCAGGACAGAACCCTGGGGGACCCCACTTTCTACCCCGGACCATTCCGAGTACTCCCCATTTATCAATCCATGTACTCACTCTATGGTCCATGCCAACGGACCTTACTTTGTACAGTAAACGTTTATGGGGAACTGTATCAAATGTTTTTGCAAAATCCAGATACACCATGTCTACAAGCCTTCCTTTATCTAGATGGCAGCTCACCTCCTCATAGAAGGTTAATAGATTGGTTTGGCAAGAACGATTCTTCATGAATCCATGCTGATTACTGCTAATGATACCTTTGTCATTACTAAAATCTTGTATATAGTCCCTTATCTTCCCCTCCAAGAGCTTGCATACAATTGATGTTAGGCTAACTGATCTGTAATTCCCAGGGATGTATCTTGGCCCTTTTTTAAATATTGGTGCTACATTGGCTTTTCTCCAATCAGCTGGTACCATTGCAGTCAGTAGACTGTTCGTAAAAATTAGGAACAATGGTCTGGCAATTACTTGACTGAGTTCCTTAAGGACCCTCGGGTACAAGCCATCTGGTCCCAGTGACTTATTGATGTTAAGTTTTTCAAGTCTAATTCTGTCCTCTGTTAGCCATGAGGGTGCTTCCTGTGACATGTCATGAGGATAAACATTGCAGTTTTAGTTACCGAAGCCCCCCAATTCCCTCGTGAAGGCTGCGGAGAAGAATAAATTCAATCATTTCACCATATCTCAATCCTTAGTAACCAGATGTCCTTCCTCATTTTTTATGGGACCAATATGATCTGACCTCCCTTTCTTAGTATTTATGTACTTAAAGAATTTCTTGGGATTTTTTTTACTCTCCTCCGCTATGTGCCTTTCGTTTTCTATCTTAGCCACCCTGATTGCACCCTTACATTTACATAGTTACATAGTTACATAGTAGGTGAGGTTGAAAAAAGACACAAGTCCATCAAGTCCAACCTATGTGTTGTATGTGTGATGTATTTCTTGTTGCATTCTTTGTACAGTTAGTATGATGATGATGATCCCTCAACCTTTCAGTTGGAGAACTGAAGAAAGTGTCAATGGACTACAAGTGCGGTGATTATTGCAGTCATATTCCAGTGAGAACTGGAAGTCTGTCTGCCACGGTGGCAGATGGGACTTGTAGTTCATCCTTTCATAGATCTCTGTGAATGTCAAAAATGAAAGTGACTGTGGGGGAGAAGAAATCTCACATGCTGTCACGGGGGAGGGGGAGATTGCTTAGTAGCTTGTTACATGTTACACACATATTTAGGGTTTGACATGTAACATGTTGCAAAAGGTAGAGTTAACCTTTAGCCCTAGCTCTCGAGCGTCTTATTTTATGCTGACTGACATATTTCCACATGTTTAATTTGTGATGGACCTTTGGACCCTGGACAGCTCTAAAGTTCAGTAACTGCAAACCTGGGGGTTATTCATAAACAGAAAGGTTTAAAATGTGTAATCTAAGTGAAACTCAACAGTGTAATCTTTGTGAGTCAAAGGATCCCTTGTAATTTCAGAGCTGCTGCTTCACTATAGATAATTTCCTGCTACCACACTCTTCCTCCAGTGCTGTGATCTTTACACACAAACAGACTTACTCACTTGTGACTGATGCCCACACACCCTAACCATGTCTATACAGATTCTCTATATCAATCAGTTATTTTAGGATACAGATTAGCTGCTGCTGTTGTGTCCTTTATCTAATTGAAGGAAAGCTTGATGAAAAATGCAAATGCAAAAGGCTTTAAAACATGCAGTCAAACATTTTTCTTGTGGCTACCAGCCTAAGTTAACTTTCCTGGAACAAATTATTTAAAACCAACATTGATAGATACACAGCAACCCTGTTTAATTTTTGTTTAAGTACCAGAAATACATACCGTGATCATAGTACTTATTAGGAGCAGCATTGCTAAATCTTATATTTAGAAAGTGGACAAACTGAACACATTGCCTGGCCCTTGGCACTGTTCTCAAGTGGGCACAGTCTGAAGAAAGCACCAACTTTTTTCTTACTTCTGCTTTCCTTCTGAAGAGTACAACATTTACAGAACAGAACAGAAAGTCGCCATTTTATATCTCCTGCTAATAAAATGAAATGATAGCAGCAGCATAAATGGAAAATGTCACAGCAGGAAAGTCTTTATTATTGATCCAAAAGACTTCAATAGGAGCGCCTGTAAACGCACGCCTTTTTAAGCGTGCCCCTGAAAAATGTTCCTCTCTGTCTGCCTGGAACCACACCGATCTGCAGCAATGAGAGATTTAGCAGCAACATTTACTTTATGTCTCAAACATCATAGTGATCCATGTTACCTTAAATGTTGGGTCTTTGAAGTGGTACCCCAGGACAGAAGGGGGAGGGGAACTTTGAACAGATTGTTCTCCAACGTGAGTCGCATTGGATATGGGAGTTGGAGGCTACTAAGTTTCTTGGCTTGAATGACAGTATAAGTTTTGGTCCTTTTTCTTGATGATTCTCAGACAGGGGTGTATTCAGTGCCGCCGAGGCAACAATACCAACTATTGTGTATTATTTTCAATGCATAATTTATTTATTTATTTTTTTCTCATGGAACTTCATTTATCATGTACAATGTGGTTGCAGCACATGTATATATAATTTTTGTGGCTGTCAACCGTATAAGAAAGTATCCCCATCGCTATGTTGTGGGTTTTCTACTGAGCTGAAAGCAGTCTGCCCACCACTGTAAAAATTAAAAGCCAGTAGCTGCACATACTGTTCCCATCGGCTGTCGGGTGCTATCGCCTCCATTGCAAATAAGGGAATCCGGCAGTGTAGCCTTACAGCTTCAAGCTGGGAACCCTACTGCGCATGCCACTCCTCTCTCCTACTGGCCCGACGGCCTGGGAAGGAGGAGGGAGGAGGAGGGAGCCCCGCGGTGACGTCAATAACCGCAGCTGAGGCTCCCAGAAGTGGGGGAAGCATACCTGTGAAAGACAGGTATGCTGTCCTCCCTCCCCCCTGAAAAGTGCCATGTGTGGCACCAGAGGGGAGGAGGAGTACAATGCGCGGAAGTTCCACTTTTGGGTGGAACTCCACTTTAATATGTGTACTCTACTATATTTTGCTGCTTACTTCTAATATTCCTCTAGGGGGAGATTGAAATGCATTAAGGAAGTATTAGCAGTGCCTTGTTCCACATCTTCCGCACTCACCCTTCCACTTCCTCTTTCACCTTGGGGGAGGAAGAGACTGTCATGATGTGTGGGAGGGGTGTGGTGTGCAAACAGGAACCAGGAAGTGACACACACAGACACATGTGTTGGCGTCCGTTTAAAGCCTGGATGCTCCACATGATGAGGGGACCGCATTGGCATCCAGCCTCTGACGCAGCCAACAGGGATCGGTGAAACCGGTCAGGCCAGCACAGCCCATCTCTGGATTACATGCTTTTGACCCATATATGGTTCTACATAATTTGCAAGACTGCTGTTTTCAAAGACAAGGGAGGAACTTACCCCGGGATCCTGGACCTGTGGACTTGATCACAAGCTGATAAGTATCAATACATTTACCATTCTTGGGAAAGGACTTTTACTTTCTGGAAAGGATTACCTCTTCACTTTGCTGTCTCATTTGGGGTGTGAGAGCGAGTCTTCATAAGGACTATGTTCTTATGGTTCCAGTGAGCCTGTTAGGTCACCTGAGACCAGGTGACAGATGCACTCCGTAGGAGTCGGAAGTGCACCGCTAAGATAGTGGAACCTAGGACTGACTGCTGTGGATAGTACCCAGGGAGGTTCAGTAAGCAGGTCAACTGGATCACTAGATTCCCCAGGGCACGAAGTCTAAGAGCCAGCAGGTGTTCACCAGAGCCTCTAGTGGTGAGGATGGACTGCGCTGCAGTCTGGCTCCAGGTCATGGCCCCTAGGGTCTCACAGCTCACGCTCACTGTAGACTACAGGAGAAGGAAGCAGCAAGCTGGAACAACAACGATAGTAAAGGGATAAGGCAGAGGTCAGGGCGACTAGCAGACAGGAACAACAGAGTACACGCCAAAGGTTCAGGGTCACAGGCAAACAGGGATAGTCAGGGACATGCCAAAAGGTCAGGGTCATGAGCAGACAGGAATAGTCGGGAACACGCCAAGGTCGGTAACAGAGACAAATGAAGAGCACACGGCAGGCAGGAAACAGGAATCCAAACACACAATGGATACACTATGGTTGATCAGCAAGGTTGGCTTGCAATGCTCAGGTTAATATAGTGTTCCTAATTAGAGACTGGGTAGAGCTATGCTGAGGGAAGATTATTTAGTCAGGTGAGGGTGGCTGGCCTCTAAAGGTGAACACAGAAGGAAAGGTGAGCTGACAGACACACATTACTGCATAACCATGACAGTACCCCCCCTCTTACGAGACCTCCCCCTCCCCTGCCTGGGCCCAGGCTTAAAGGGAAACTCCAGATGGAACCTCCTCAACAGACGAAGAGCAAAGACCTCAGATGCAGTGATCCAAGACTTCTCCTCAGGACCAAACCCTTTCCAATGTACGAGGTACTGAAGAATACCTTTACAGAGCCGGGAATCCAAAACTTGACTAACCTTGTGCTTTAGATTATCTTCAGAGACCAGAATCGAGGTAGGGAGAGGATGAGGGGACTTATTGAGAACTAAAGGCTTTTAGGAATAGGTAAGGGCATGAGAAGACCATCAGGAGTCTGAGCAGGGTCCCCCAGACCCTTAAAGATGAGCAGGACATCCAGCACAGGACCATCAGGCTGGGCAGAGGTCAGGGAATCCCTGAGGTCAGGTTGGTTAGAAGGTGATGTGTCACAAGGGTCAAGCTGGATAGCTGAAACACAACCAGAATGCAGAGAGCCCTGAGAAAAAGACTGAAAACCCCACCTGGCCGAATGAGGCAGTCTATACAAAGGATGGATTGAGCCTCTTAAACAGGTTTGAATGAACGTAGTAGCAGTAGGGTGAGGCCAGGTTACAGAAGGTCCTGAACAAGAAGCAGGAAGCTCACTGGGCATGGGCTGGCATAACTGGTACAGAGTCCGACTGAATAGTATCGCCAGGTGTAGCGACTATCTCAATCGCATCACAGGGCGTAGCGACTGTGGAACTTGCGGACAAGTTAGACTGGCTGTGCATCCAAGGGAGTTTAGGGACAGGCAAAGGTTAACCAAAAAGGTTATGCAAACTGGAGTGAATGATCGGCTCAGGTTCATAGGTGGGCTCCTCATCCAGAGTGCCACATGATCTAGAGAGTGCATCAGTCCGACTATTGCAGGACACAACCCAGAAATCGCTATATACAGTGGGAAGAGCAGAAGATACTGGGAAGGTGGCAACAGGAAGTTTCTCTTTTGGGGTAACCTTGAGTAGGCAGGAAGAGGAATAGGAGGAACCCCAAGCCAGGATCTGTCCAGCAGTCCAGTCAACGTGTGGAGAATGGAGCCGTAACCAAGGAAGACCTAACATGATAGGAGGTGAAGCCTTAGGTAAGACAAGGAAGGATATCCACTCCTGGTGGAGTGTCCCTACCGACATCTTAACAGGGAGGGTCTGGAAGCGGATAGGGCCCCCTGGGAGAACAGTGTCATCAATCGCCAAGACCACCATTGGCCCTTGTAAGGGGCAAAAGGGTAAGTCTCATGGAAGATGCAGTTTCCCAATCCATGAAATTGCCAGCGGCTCCGGAATACAGCTGTGCCGAGACCGAACGAGAGGAAGCGCCGACATGAGGGAATACAGAAAGGAGAAGACGAGAAGGAGAAGGTGATATTTCAGGGTCTAATACTCCACCTTCCAGATGTATTAGCCCCGAGCGTTTTTCCGGACGAAGAGAACAAGTGTCATGAAAGTGACCTTTGACCCTACAGTAGAGGCACAGGCCTAGAGTTCTGCACCTAGCGCGTTCTTCGGGAGATAACTTGGTCCGGCCCAGCTGCATAGGTTCCTCAGCAGGCAGGGGGTGCTCCTTGGATCGAAGAGAAGGGACAGGGAGCTCAGGCTGCCTAAAGAACGGGGAGTGCTGGCGTCTTTTTTCCAGGGCCCTCTCCTGAAAGCGAATATTGATCTGGTTACACAAGGTGATGACACCGTCCAGATCAGCAGGGAGGGATATTCCTGCTAATTCATCCTTCACTCTATCAGAGAGGCCATGTAAAAAGGTTCCATCATCTCATAGCTTCCACTTTTGTGGTTTGACTTCATTCATCCTTCCTTTTTGAATATCAGTTCAACCTTGATTTAACACTGGGTCACTCTTCATAGGTCGTTTAGACCTGGGGATATTATCCCAGCTGTACTACAGCATTTTTACAACTCCTGCAACTTGGGTGGAATTGCACCACCTGTCCAGAGATGGTCCTTTTGTTTTTATATTTTTAATGCTAATGTATGTATGATGTTTTTTAATGTCTTTTTCTTATTTTTGTCATTTTTACTCTAACGTTTCTGAGGGTATCCAATTCCCATATGTTAGTATTGCTTCACCCCTTTTTTGACATATTAATTAGGTAGGCGGCACCTTGAGGGTCCGGGGTATATTTTAGTGTATCTCTAATGCCGCGTACACACGGTCGGACTTTTCGTCTACAAAAGTCCAAGGACGCCGACGGACTAAAGCTGGCTGGTAATCCGTTCGTGTGTGGGCTTCTCCGGACTTTCAGCAGACTTTTTCAGCCTCAAATCCGACGGACTTTAGATTTGAAACATGCTTCAAATCTTTACGTCGTAACTACAACGGACCCGAAATCCGCTCGTCTGTGTGCTAGTCCGACGGACAAAAACCCATGCTAGGGCAGCTATTGGCTACTGGCTATGAACTTCCTTATTTTAGTCCGGTGTACGTCATCACGTACGAATCCGTCGGACTTTTGTGTGGTCGTGTGTAGGCAAGTCCGTTCGTTAGAAAGTCTGCTGCAAGTCCGCCGAAAGTCCGCCGGAAGTCTGTCGGACAGGCTGTCGGACTTTTGTAGACGAAAAGTCCGACCGTGTGTACGCGGCATTACAGTAACTTGTGCTGTCAGCAATGGCACCACATAGAAGAGAAATATCACAAGGCCTGAGAAAGAAAATTTCTTCAGACAAGAAAGCTGAAGGCTGCAAGAAGATCAGCAAAGCTTTACTTATCAGTCAGAATACTGTAGCATACAGTAAGTGATACAAAAATGTAACTAAGATGGAACTGCAACCATCTCACAGAGACATCTAGGCCATCCACTGAAGTTAACACCTCGACAGGAGCGTCTTCTGATGAGAGGGGTTGAAGAAACCTCGCCATGCAAGTTCACTGCAGTTAGCTAAAGAAGTAGAAAGCCAGACTGTGTTGATTGTTTTCTGTGACACAATACAGCGTACACTGCAGAGGAATGGTATGTATGGGTGTCGTCCACAAAGGAAGCTTCTCCTAAAGCACATACAAAAAGCCCGCCTAGAATATGCCAGGGCCCATGCTGAAAAAGAAGACTACTGGGACTCTGTACTCTGGAGTGACGAGACCAAGATAAATGTTTTTGGAACAGATGGCTTCAAAACTGTATGGCGTCGCAAAGGTGGGGAGTACATAGAAAAATGCATGGTGCCTCCGGTGAAATATGGTGCAGCCAGTGTCCTTCTGTGGGGCTGCATGTGAGTGCTACTGGTGTTGGGGAGCTGCATTTCATTGATGGTATCATAAATTCACTGATGGACTGCTCCATATTGAAAGAGAAGATGCTACCATCACTCCGTTCCCTTGGTCGTTGTGCACTTTTCCAACATGATAATGATCCAAAACACACATCTAAGGCCAATTCATTGGCCAAGTATGTCTCCTGATCTGAACCCAATCGAACACCTAAGGGGAATTCTGAAAAGACAAGTTGAGCATCACTCTCCATCCAGCATCCAGGCTCTAAAAGAGGCTGTTCTTGAAGAATGGAAAAAAACATGCTGCCAACTTGTTCATTCCATGCCTAATAGACTTTGTGCTGTCCTTACAAATCACGGAGGTCATACAAAATACTAGATGTAGTGTTTTTTGTTGTGGGGTGTAATCATCAACTAATTTGATTAAAAATGAAGATTTTGTAATCTAATGCTGCGTACACACGGAATGTCCATCAGAAAAAGTCTGATGGGAGCTTTTCATCATATATTCCGTCTGTGTGTATGCCCCATCGGACTTTTTCTGTCGAAAATTCAGACGGACTTAGAGAACATGTTCTAAATTTTTCCAACAGAAGTAATTACTATCGGGGAAACCCGCTCGTCTGTATGCTGTTCCGACGTACCAAAAACGACGCATGCTCTGAAGCAAGTACGAGACGGAAGCGATCGGTCTGGTAAAACCAGTGTTCATAATGGAAATAGCACATTCCTCACTCTGCAAATTCTGTGATCTTTTAATGCAGCGCATTCTTTTGAGCTTTAACCCCTTCCCGACCGGCGCACGCCGATGTACGTCAGCAGAATGGCACGGCTGGGCAAATGGACTTACAGGTACGCCCATTTGAATTCCCCGCCTTGCCATTCTGTGGGCGCCGCCGGCGGCACACGCGCATGCTGGCCAGGAGCTCCGTGAGTCGGGTCGCGGGTCCCGCGGACTCGATCGCCGCGTTGATACCTGCGATCGCCTCATGGAGAGGACGAACGGGGAGATGCTGATGTAAACAGCAACTCCCCATTCTGCCTAATGACAAGTGTCATTGATCACAGCTCCCTGTCATCGGGAGCAGTGATCAGAGTAATGACACCGCTAGCACATCCCCCTACAGTTAGTAACACTCCCCTAGGACATACTTAACCCCTCCCCGCCCCCTAGTGGTTAACCCCATTCACTGCCAGTGTCATTTACACAGTAATCAGTGCATTTTTAATCGCACTGATCGCTGTATAAATGACAATGGTCCCAAAAATGTGTCAAATGTACGACATGTCCGCCATAATGTCGCAGTCACAATAAAAATCTCTGATCACCGCCATTACTAGTAAAAAAAAAAATATTAAAAAAAATGCCATAAAACTATCCCCTATTTTGTAAACGCTATAACTTTTGTGCAAACCAATCAATAAATGCTTATTGCAATTTTTTTTTACCAAAAATATGTAGAAGAATACGATCGGCCTAAACTGAGGAAAAAAAATGTTTGTTTATATATTTTTGGGGGATATTTATTATAGCAAAATGTAAAAAATAATGCTTTTTTTTCAAAATTGTCGCTCTTATTTTGTTTATAGCGCAAAGAATAAAAATCGCAGAGGCGATCAAATACCAACAAAAGAAAGCTCTATTTGTGGGGAAAAAAAGGACGTCAATTTTGTTTGGGAGACACAACCGCACAATTGTCAGTTAAAGCGACGCAGTGCCGAATCGCAAAAACAGCTCTGGTCAGGAAGGGGGTAAAATCTTCCGGGGCTGAAGCGGTTAAAATGCTAGAATAATGAAGTTGTTTTGCTGCTGATATTCACACAGAGTTCTCACAAACTTAATTCTTTATTATTTCTCATGATCTCATGAATAATCTTTTTTTTTTTTAAAGCCAGATCTCCATAATAATGCTTAGAATTATTTTTTATAGCCATCTTTTTTATTATTTTTTATTTCATCATCTCCATCATCTCAAGATCTCCTTTTTTTTGGATTATTGCAAAATGATTTTCTAGTGATCTCCATAATTTTTTTCTTTATTTTTTGTGTGTCAAGTTACCACAATAACATTATTATCTTGTATTTTTTAACCTCAAGGAGTCACCTGGTTGGTGTTCCTTGTTAATTTGACATTGTCTTTTTGAAATGTACCTGCCTACTCACAAACTGTTCTATTTTTAGAAAAACACATAGGCAAGTATTTTCAGAAAATAAAATATCCATTTATTCTGGGTAACAAAATAAGGAGGAAGGCAACGCTGGAGAAACTTTTGGAATTTGCAAAGCCTTTTGGCCCCCAGGGCACACATCAAGTCTGTGGGAAAAAAAATGTTTTCTTGAGGAGTCTATATAATGTGGAGCCCAATCTGGTCCAGAACTCCCAGAGAACAGGACCAGCAGCAGATGACATATATGTCCCCAGGCTGTGGTACTACACCAGCCTGGGTCTTCTGTCAGACCAGACTGAACCCAGGCCATCACTTTCTTCTCTTCCCTGCAGCCTTCCCTCCACACTTCCCTGCACCCTTCCCTGCAGCCTTCCTTGGAGGCTGTGGCTCTGGTGGTGGACTTGTGGCAGGAGGAGGAGAAGGATGGGCAAGCGTATATATGTGGCTGTTCTCTGTCAGCTGGCCCCTCAACCCCTTCTGAATGGCCTCACCAAAAATTCCCTCACAGAGTAAGCATTGGCCCTCCTCCAATTTCATCAATCTTGTGGCTAGATAGCAGCCATAGGCCTCTTCAGCGTCAGGGGGGTTTCTGAGGACATTGCTTGCTTCCCTAATGAGGCCCAGTGCTGCCTCCTCTGTCATCGCCCCCTTCCTGGGCCTTTTTGTTTGAAGGCGGAGGGGAGGCATCTAGGATTGGGCGAGGCTCCTACTGGGGCCAGCCACCTCCTGGCTGACACTGGGCCCGCCCACCTCCTGGCTGACACTGGGCACGGCCACCTCCTAGCTGTCACTGGGCACGGCCTCCTCCTGCCTGAAACTTTCCAGACCCTCGTCCTGGCTGAGCTCATCCTGTGTATAAAAAGGGGACATAGTTTTAGTTTTTGCTTCATCAATCACACACACTTTTTAGCTCATGACTTGCAAATTGAATGCTAATAAATAGAAAAGACTATCATTCTGACCCCAGCATTTTCATTCTTGTCCCAAACATTTTTGGCCACTACTGTCTATTGATATGTAAATCTCTTTGTTTTAAATCATTAATTAGTTATCAATTATAACATCTAGTTAACATCATTAATATTAGGACAATAAATATGTCTAAAAATAATATACCTGGCTCCAGCTGGGCGCATCCACTTCTTCCAGGATGGAAGGCCCTGGTTGTTCCTTATCAGCCTCTGCTGGGGTTGATAGAAGAGTGGAGGGAAGGCTGCAGGGAATAATAGAAAGTGATTCCCTGGCTTCAGTCTGGTCATCCAGAAACTGCAGTTTGTTGAAGTACCACAGCCTGGGTACATAGACTTGCGCTGCTGCTGCTCCTGATCTGAGTGATTTCTGGATCTTATTATGCTCCTTCTGATACATGTTCCTCAAGATCCCAATTTTCTTTTCCAGGAACTGGATGGTTGCATCGGGGGACCCGAGTCTTCACAAATTCCAGAAGTTTCTCCAGCGTTGACCTCCTAGCTTGTTTATTATAATATAAGCTGTGTTTCACCTCCCACAAATTCCTCATCTCCCTGTACCTGTCTATGAAACTGGCCATGAATTCTGGGTCCTTAAAGTGATTCATCTTTGCTGTAAGACAATACACAAGACAAAAACACTAATGTCAGCCTAAACTCTCATAATCTTATCCCAATCTTGACGCAGTATAGGCCACTGATGGGCCAAGTTAAAATTTTACCTTCGTTTGCTTGCAACTTACGTTTCTCCTTCCTCCTCACACAGAACGTACGTATGATACATGCATGTTAGCTTGATATACACTGCGCATGCGTGAAACTCCGCCCATGTCACCCGCCCCTGATGTTCTTTCTAGTCTATTCCCTGCCCCGTCTCTTTAGGCGCACAGTAGGAGGGACATGGCGGAGACACAGCAGGTGTGTGGTAATTATAGTAAGGAGGAGGAGGAAAGCCCGGAGCCAGAAACGACCCAATCCCGGAGGAGAAGATTTAAGGCCTCAAATATGGCCTTTGTAGAGATGGTGGAGATGGTGGACATATTGAGGAGGACCGACTTTGATGGGAAGCATGGACCATACACAAACCCTAATGAGAGAAAGGCCAAGATCATGACTAAAGTTGTGAAGAGTCTGCACAGGAATTTTGGGGTATGACGATTCAAGGAGCAATTGAGGAAACGCTGGTCAGACCTGAAACAGAGGGAGCAGGATCAGTATGGAAGAATCAAGAGAGTGCTTCTAAAAAGTAAGTACTTGTCCTGTGTTCCTATTATTATTATTACTTGGATGCTGCACCATGTGATTTTCTTAACTGTTGTACAGTTTAAAATGGCGACTTTCATGTTCGTGGGCATAGTAATCGGTAGTCGGAAACATTGTTCGCTCATTAGATAGGATGTTTTGGGCAGATACAGGTTAAATATATGTGGTCATGCCTATTTGCCTAAAAATAAGTTTTGTACATTGCTGTCTAGATGTGTTTGTAACTAGAATGAAATGCAAGCTTGATTCAGTGTAATGTAATGAGAGGACACTCAGCAGCTGTTTACACATCTAGACTCAGGAGCTAGTGTGGGACACCAGAACAAACTTTTTAAGGTGTCCCACACAGGTACTCCAGTGGATACTTGGGGTGTCTCCATGTGTGAAAATTGTCACAAAAAGGTAAGTATTCCAGCTTTGGTAAGGTAAAAAATCATGTTTTCAGCTTGGAACTCCGCCCAAAACAGACAATTGTACCCCACTTCCCAGCAATGTTTCATATTCTTATTTCTGGACTCAAATATCTGTGTGCTAAGTATACCTTTTGTTTCATTCTATTAGGGGACAAAAGACTCGGAGAACAACACTCAGAGGACACCAGGAACTCCTCACCTCAGAAACAAGAGGAACTCAGAACAAGACCACACCCTGAGGATCTGGAAGAAGGAGAGGTGGAGGAAGTCGGTGAAATTGTCACTACAACAGGTGAGTGTCTGACACCCCAGCTTCAGGTAATATATACATGCCTGCATATTTATAATACATGTTTTTGCTCAAATTTTTAGGTGATGTGCTGGTTGTTGAAGAGCAAACTGAACATTTCACAAGAGACAGTGCACAAAGACTAATACAAGACATCATGGTGTGGAATGGTGAACTTGACATCCTAAGGAAGAAACTCAATGTTATGGAACAACAAATGAAGAACATGATTGATGTGTTGGGGAGAATCTGAATTTCTTCAAAATGCCACCATTTTACCATTTGTTGGACTAAACCAAAACTTTTTTTTTGACATTTTAAAAGCCAAATTTTGAAGATGCACACGGTGTGTCAACATGTGCTATCTGCCATCAGGGGATATCAATGTACACGTTTTGTGGGTGCAATCCCTTCCTCGTAACTCTAGTAGGTGAGAGGAAGGGGTTGAACCCCCAAAAAACGTCCATTGGTCCCCCATGATGGGAGATAGCACATGTTGACATTAGGCATGGGATTAGGAGGGAAATACCCATTTTGACTCCCAAAATGTGTGCATCTTCAAAACTCAGCTTTTACAGGGGTGACATCACCCCATCTGATGAAGGCAATATCAAGACATTTTTGACACTATAATGTCTGATATTGCGTTCAGTTTTTCTACTTTGAACTTTGTACGTTTCAGAGTTGGGTATGTTATGTTTAGAAACATGCGTGTTTAGAACAAAAAAGAGAAAAAATTTAAAAAAAAACAAACATTTACAGCAAAATTTTATAACGCACATGTGAATGTGCACAGAGTAAAAAGTTTTCTAATCAACAATGTGTGTCTTCTTTAAATGCTCAATACCAGTTTTTGAAGTAATTTTGTGTTTACAGTGACAATGGTGTTTATTTACTAAAGGAAAATCCACTTGGCACTATATGTGCACTAAGAGAACCTAGGGGACAGCCAAAAAGAAAAACAAGCAATAAAGAAAATTCTAGATTTTATAAGATATTATTTTTTTTTATTAAAAAAAAATTACACATCGTCTGGCATTGCAATGGCCCCCCTACCCGTAAAATAATTTACATATTTCTCCCGAACTTCATGGGCGCTTTAGGGTGCCAAGCCAGGACGGCCAGTATCCAGGCTCGTCAGAGGATTTGCAGGAAGTGCGGCCTCAGGCCCAACTGAGGCTATATAATTGTGGGCATTTTTTCTTAAAAAATTGTGCAATATGCAGCAGGATAAGATGATGTGGTTGATTTTGTAGTCGCCATGTGTATTGCTGTCAGAAACAGGCGGAACTGGCTGGCCATTATCCTGAAGGCATGCTCAACAACTCTTCTGACTCTGGCCAGCCGGTAGTTAAAAACCCTCCTCTCCGGGGTGAGGGTCCTCTGAGGGAATGGCCTCATCAGGTGCTCGCCCAGACCGAACGCTTCATCAGCAAGAAAGACGAACGTGAGTCCTTCAACGTTGTCTGCATCAGGTGGCAATCCCAGGCCACCAGTCTGAAGACGTTGGTAAAACTCCGTCTGGGCGAAGACTCCTCTATCAGACATCTGGCCATTCTTCCCCACGTCCACATAGAGGAACTCATATTGTGCCGACACCACCGCCATTAACACTATACTATTAAACCCCTTGTAGTTATAATAGTAAGACCCCGAATAGGGTGGTGGCACGATCTGGACGTGCTTCCCATCTATAGCCCCTCCACAGTTGGGGGAAGTCCCAACAGTCGGCAAAATGGGAGGCCACAGTCTGCCATTCCTGTGGTGTTGAAGGAAACTGTGGAGTCAAAACAGAAAAAAATATATCAGTACTTTTGCACATAACATTGCAAGCAGATTAGACACAAACATTCTTGGCCAACATCAGTATAACATTTATTTTAAGAAATATTTAAAGACAAAAATATAATGCCCACTTATCAGATTACTTCCCCCCTCTGATGGCCCATTGTAAAAATTTCTGCCTGAATTTAAGGACAACAATAAAACATTTGTACACATTTTAGGGGGTGTTTGGGGTAAAGCACTACAATGGAGCTGATAAAATACATTGTTAAGTAATTAGGCTAGGTGTATATGGGCCCAGGATAGCATGCTGGGGAGGTTAGTGAAGGCAAATATGCACGAAGGACAAAAAAGGAGCATTAAAAGATTACAGCATGCATGAGGACAAAGTGGACATTCACAGCATATTACAATCATGGTAATTAGGGAATGATGAAAGCAATACAATACATTAGCAAACATTAAATACAATAGAATGTGATGTTGAAGGAGAAAACTTACCTTAATATAATCCTTCTGCAGGACTTGAATAATAGCGGAACAGGTCTCTGGGATAATGATCCCCAGAGCCTGGAGGGCGATGCCTGTTGAGAACTTGAGGTCCTGCAGGCTTCTCCCAGTCGCCAAGTACCGCAACGTGACGACTAGCCTCTGCTACGGAGTGATGGCTTGCCTCATGCAGGTATCCTGCCTGCTAATATAAAGGGTCAGCAAAGCCAACAGACGGTGAAAAACAGGGGGCCGTCATCCTGAGAAGGTTCCTGAAATCATCAAGATTATTCTCCTGGATCTCACGAAGCAAAGGCATATGAGAAAATTGGTCACGCAGGAGTAACCAGTTCTTGGTCCATGAACTGCCCCCCACCCTGTTCATGAACTGGGCTTGGGTCAAAGAATGAACCCCAACACCAAGCCCCCACACATCACAAACTCTACGATGAGTATGTACCCGCAACATGGCTTCAAAGCAGTCGGCTGGTCAGAACGAACAGAATGCACTGAAGAACAGCAAGGCCTGTGAAGAGCGAGCTGAAAATCAGAAACGAGCGGACAAGAACACACTGAAAAAACAGATGCGAACCGTCTACACGCTCTGAAAAGCAGATACAAACCCACAAGCACAAACTGAAGAGCAGTAACGGACTGAAAAGCACGAAAACTGAAAAGCGCAAATCGCCTCTTACCAAACTTCTACTAACACAAGATAAACTCGAGATTAGCAGAAGTAGCCCAAAGGGTGGCGCGCTGGCTATTGCACTTCCTTTTTCTAGTCCCGTCGTACGTATTGCAAGTCACCGTGTTCTTGACGGTCGGACTTTGGTGTGACCGTGTGTAGGCAAGACAATGGAATTCGATCAGAGAAACCTTCAGAGTTTATTCCGACGGCAAAACCGCTCGTGTGTATGCGGCATAAGTTATATTATTAACCTTTCTTTCATGTAATGAGCTAAACAAATGTTCTATAAGATTCAGTTTTGTCAACATTTGGGAAATTGTTCTTGTGTCCATGGAGATTGATTAAAATCTTACTTTTCAAAAGGACTGTATTTTTTTTTTGGGGGGGGGGGGGTTTACTTGCCAGCATGCTTTTAAGGGATTTTCTGCCTACTTCTTTTCAACAGAAATTCTTTAAAGCTGGTCTCCCTTGCTAGGGTTTCAACATTTCACTGATTCAACAGAAATTATTCAGCCTCCTGTCTAGCTTTGGTCCACTCAGGCCTTCAGTCTGTCTGTCACAGACAAATGCGACTTTCTGGCTATTGAATTGTCCAGCATGGGCTGCCCAGGCTCTGCACAGGAGGAGGGGCACTGGCTGGCAGATTGATTGCCCTTTTTTGGGGAAAACACCCACCTTGACAACCAGTTCCACACCTGCTCAGAGACTGTTTGTATGCTAAACTATGCTCTATCCATGCCACGATATGCATCATTTACAGAGTGACAGAAAATCTGTCTGTCACATATCTACCCCCGAATTCAATACAGGGGTTAAAACAAATGGACTCACAGACCAATGACCATCTTCTCTTAAGTTTAATGTATCACCATCAGAACTGTAAGCTTTGACACATTTCTGTCATCTCCCGCCTGTGACAGAACACTTGGCACCCAGCTTGGGTGATTCTGCCAAACAGTGCCTCCTGCTCTCCAAACCCTTCCAGTAGACCGAAAGCTAATACCAGACCTTTTATCCCAAGCACCATACACAGACAAGATGTTGGGATAAGAACCAAAGGAATGACTGTTTTTTGAACAGAAATACAGGTTTTGAGCAGTTACCTCATAAACAATAAAACCAAATATTATTCAAAACATCACACAATAGTTAGATAACAAGGTAAACTTGACACAAGTCTAATCCCAACGTATAGGAACCTCCAAGAGGGTTAGCCAACAGACAGAAACAATCGGTGACTCAATTAACAATTAATTCACACCTAGGAGGCACACAATGGGAGAGACACCAGGTTATTTTGGGCTGATTATATTAACATCTGCTCTGCTGAGTCTGGGAGAGGTTGGAGCAGTCAATGCTGGTTTGGGCATAGATGTCCCATATCTGTATCCACGTCCTGCAGTTCCCAAAGTCTATGTGTTTCAGGGAGACATGGACATGAATCTGAAGTAAAACTACTCCAAAGGTCCCCCAGGCACACACCTCTCAAAGAATAGAGCCCCCTCAAACGCCAGGGCCCATAGTCAGAAGGCAAGAGGCTAGCCTGCAGTCCCCTTCAAAAGCCACTGTACCGGTTGGGTCTGTCACATTCCCCCATCAAAAGTAGGCTAACAAGGTCCCAGACCTCCACCTGGTCTGGACATGGGTTAGTCGGGCAGAGTGAACCCACATAGTTGGTCCACATAATTTCCATTCTTGGCTGCAGGGAAAGGCTGTCAGTAGGTGTGGGACAGAGGTCATGGACACTCTGTCCGGTTGCCAACGCTTCAGCTTGGTGGTCTTTACCATTCCGGGGCTTTGTCTGCTCCTGGGGAGGAGAGGGGTCGACTGCCCTAGCTCCCTGGAGCCGTGGAGACACTGTAGGAACTAGACAGAGGCCAGCGGCGCTCTGCCCTGTTGCCAGCACTTCAGCTAGGAGTAGGAGTTTTACTACATTAGCTTGTTGCTGGGGATAGGGGCCACTTTCCCTGGCTCCCTGGAGTTTCTAAGTTATTGCTGGTGCTGGGCAGAGGTTGGTAGCACTCTGCCCTGATGCCAGCGCTTCTGCTGGGGACCCCACATCATCTACTTCGGCTAACTGTTGGGAAGGAAAGCCGGCTTCCTCCACACCCAGACTGTGGATCTGCTGCTGGGGAGGGAGGACGACCACCTCCTCTCCTGTACTGTGGATCTGCTGCTGCGGAGGGATGATAGCTTCCTCCCCTCCCTGGTCCTTGAACTGCTGTTGGGTGTGATGACCCGGCTGCTCCGTCTTCCGTACCCTCATCTGGTTGCTGGGACAACATTTCTCTTGTACTGTCTTCCTGGTGCTGGGGAAGGAAGACGGTTTCCTCCATTTTGGCTGACTGTTGGGGAAGGAAGATGGCTTCCTCCATTCCTGAACCATGGATATGCCACTGGGGAGGGAGGAAGACCACCTCCTCTCCCAAACTGTGGATCTGCTGCTGGGGAAGGAGAGCTGCCACCTTCTCACCCTGGGCCCCCGGAACTTCTGCCAGTGTGGGGCAAAGGTCTGTAGCACTCTGCCCTGATGCCAGCACTTCTCCTGGGTTTGCAGACAGGGGTGAGCAGAGCTGGGCAGAATTCTGCCATGCGGCCAATGCTGCAGCAGCAGGAGTTTGATGTAACTCCACAGATGCTGCTGGCATGAAATCCCATGTCCATGTAAGTGGTGTGGGAGAAAGGCCGGCTGCCTCTTCTCTCAGGAAGGCTGATGCATCTGTTGGTGTTTGCCAGATCTCAGGTATATTCTGCCCTGATGCCAGCTCTTCTGCTGGGATGTAGAGTGAAAATTCGGCGTCCTTGCACAAATCTTCCAGGGCCACCGATTGTATGCAGAGGTCAGCAGTTCTCTGCCTTGATGCCAGCTCTTCTGCTGGAGACTCACTGGGTTGTTCTTCCTCAGCAGAAAAGTCTATTAAAACCCCAGTCTGGAGATGGTGGCTGAAGATAGTGACTCAATATCTCCTTTCCCTGGAACCCAGAAGATGTTACTGATGTTGGGCAGAAGCTAGCAGAGCTCTAGTATAGATATGAACAGAAAAAGTATTTCTCCTGCGCTCGTGCAGGCAGTATTGATATGGAATGGTAGCTCTTTCAAATGGTGGGAAGTAGAGGATGATCATGCGTGTCCCACTGCCTAAACTGACCAGGGGTGGTCCGAAGAAGGCCAAGTGAAAGAAAGGGGTGGAAGGCACACGATCTAACGCTTGAATAAAGATAATACAGTTCATTCTTATACAAAGTGGTTAAATACAAAAAAGTTGCTACAAATTCATAAAAACTCGGTTACAAAATATACAGTAAAAATTGGACATGCCCATGCAAGGGCAAGTGCTCAAAGGTAGGCTGACGCGTTTCAGAGCCTTGGAAAACAAAAGAAAGTCCAATGTGGTAGACCAACATAAAGAGGAGTGGCTGATTGGGAGGTATATTACATGTTGAGTGACGAATTCTCCTTTACTCTAGGACTGTCCACATCACAGCGCTCTAGATAGAATAAACACCAAATGTATCTATAGTGAAGGACACATATATAGAAAGTATATAGAATTGTATACTGCACATCGTTATTACAGACCAAAGACGTATAATTAAAATGTTACAATGTTAGAACGATGAAGCATTAAAATATAAAATGATTGGGGTATTAAAACATTAGACAATAGAGCCTTTAAAAGCCATTGCAAGCCATTAAAAATTATTGTTTTTTTTTAAAAATTACTTAAAAAGTATAAGAAAGTGTTAGAAAGTATTACAAACATTACTACTTGCTAAAATGGGTTCACTAGACACAGTTGCATTTTAAGCGCAAGGATATATATATATATATATATATATATATATATATATATATATATATATATATATATATATATAATAAAAACACACACATATATATACATACACATATACACAACGCACACACCCATGCATATACAGACACACGTGTGCACAAAAATAAATATAGAACACGCATATGTTCTACAAGATAAAGGTCACTAGTGTGTATTTGATGGTGACAGAATTAGGGTAGGTATTATGTGAGCGCATCTGTGTGTAATCAAGACACACAAACGCATACGTGCAGAGCTGTGCGCATGGATTGATTACACACATGCTCTCACATAATAGCGTCTCTAATTCTGTCACCATCAAATACACACTAGTGACCTTTATCTTATAGAAGGTATGCATGTTCTATATTTATTTTTGTGCACACGTGTGTGTCTGTATATGCATGGGTGTGTGCGTTGTGTATATGTGTATGTATATAAATGTGTGTCTTTATATATGTGTGTATGCTTGCGCTTAAACTGCAACTGTGTCTAGTGATCCCATTTTAGCAAGTAGTAATGTTTGTAATACTTTTCTACACTTTCTAATACTTTTTAAGTAATTTATAAAAAAAAACAATAATTTTTAATGGCTTGTATTGACTTTTAAAGGCTCTATTGTCTAATGTTTTAATACCTCAATCATTTTATATTTTAATGCTTCATCGTTCTAACATTTTAACATTTTAATTATACGTCTCTTGTCTGTAATAACATTGTGCAGTATACAATTCCAATACTTTCTATATATGTGTCCTTCACTATACATACATTTGGTGTTTATTCTATCTAGAGCGCTGTGATGTGGACAGTCCTAGAGTAAAGGAGAATCTGTCACTCACCATGTGATATACCTCCCAATCAGCCATTCCTCTTTATGTTGGTCTACCACATTGTACAGACTTTCTTTTCCAAGGTTCTGACGAAGAGGGAACCCCTCAAAACGCATCAGTCTACCTTTGAGCAGTTACCCCTGCATGGGCATGTCTAATTTTTAATGTATATTTTGTAACCCATTTTTTATGAATACATAGTAACTTTTTTGTATGTATCCACTTTGTATAAGAATAAACTGTATTATCTTTTTCAATATTCAAGCGTTAGATCACGCGCCTTCCACCCCTTTCTTTCACTTGGCTAGCAAAGCTCTGCCCTGTTGTCAGCATTTCAGTTGGAAGCTCAGTAAATGTTACATTCTCCGATGAAAAGTCAATTAAATCCATGCTTTCTGTGGCTGGGGAGTGAGGACTGCTTCCTCTCCTCCCTGGTTCTTGAACTGCCGCTTGGGAGATGAGCCAGCTGCTTCATCTCCAGTACCCTTATCCGGCTGCTTTACAGATGCATTCCTCTATCCAAGCTTGTCCTGTGCAGAAACATAAGTGCTCCTCTTCCATAGATATGGGTGGAGGTGGGCAAAGCACACGGTTACTCTGCCCCATTGCTGACATTTCAGCCGGGATTTCAGAGTTGTCAGCTGGTACTTCCTGATAGTCCCAGGCAAAGGGAGCCAAGCCCAGCTTCTGGGCAGAGTGGAGCAGCTGTCTGTACGTGATCTCCAGCTCCCATTCCGGAATGGCTAGAGACTCGCATTTCCAAGCCAGCGCATTTTCAAGGCGTTCAGCATCCAGTCTCAGTAATCCATGATTTCCTCCAAACGCCACTCCAAATCGCTCCTAAAATCAGGGTCCTGTGACAGCCTCCAATACAACAGCCCCAGGCCACCATAGCCAGAGCCTTCTGTCGGGCTGTCGTCTGCTGTCCATAGACACACTTGGGCTACATACCAGCAGAGGGCTCTGTAGTTCTTGTCTAGATGTATCTCTGGCCATACCAGCCTGCTTAACTCAGCTGTCCACTCCCTTTGTGGTTGTTCCCCCAATAACAGCACTCACACTTTATAATGTGACCAGTACATTTCCTGGATGGAGGGGAGAATTTTTGCCTGGTGGCACTGCTCACAATCCTTCCAGAGTTGAGAGAGTCATACCATCTCAGCAGGACCTGCACTGACACTGGTCCCCTGTGCTGCTTTCGCATCTCTCGCAACCTCCTGAATTCTTCTTCCATGGTGGCTGGTATCTTTACTTCTCTTCTACTGCTATCCAGACGTCAGATCCTGGTGGTGGTTTGGATGTCCCAGACTGCAGGAAGCATCCCACCACTGCCACCAAATGTGACAGAACGCCTGAGACTCAGCTTGGGTGCTTCTGCCAAACAGTGCCTCCTGCTCTCCAAACCTTTCCAGTAGACTGAGAACTAATACCAGCCCTTTAACCCCAAGCATCGTACACAGAAAAGATGTTGGGACAAGAACCAAAGGAATGACTGTTTATTGAACAGAAATACAGGTTTTTATACACTTCAAAAGTAGGGCAGTTACCACATGAACAATAAAACCAAATATTACCCAAAACATCACACAATGGTTAGATAACGAGGTAAAGTTGACACAAGACTAATCCCATCATGAAGGAACCTCCAAGAGGATTAGCCAACAGACAGAAACAGTAGGTGACTAAATTAACTCAATTAACAATGGGAACTCACACCTAGGAGGCACACAATGGGAGAGACACACTTAACAATAAATACATAACACCTTAATAAACAGATTATAGCAGGAGACTTGAATTCCTTCCTCCAGCTAACTTCCTGTACCTGCACTAGCTCCACTACATATGGTACTGTACCACCCAGAATTTTTATTTCCATTATTGCTGAGGTGCAATGACCCACCTCACTACACTTTACAGCCCCTTCTATCATATCAGACTGGTATTCGGATCTATAAACACCTCATACTGAGGTCAGCAATGCACTTCTGTTTTCACAATTATCAAAGACAACTGTTTGTTTTCCGGACTTGGTCTCTGGTAGGACAATGCCTGCAGAGGGAATACACACAAACAAGCTATTATCTCTCATGGCAACTTTCCGAAATACCAACTCTTATCGGATGCCCTGTAGACAAATGTCCTAACATTTGACATTTAATATAGTATCCCAAGTCTCTTTTTCAGATTTCATCTAGGTGAGAACTCTTCTGCCACAATTTGCCTTTCAACCTTTAGAATTTCTGCACTTGTGTGCACTTGACTATAAGCTGGTAGGCTGCACCTCAGACTTCAGTAGCAGAAATGCTTTCTATTTCTACACGAAGAAGCCTCTGACATCTTGGACACCTTGGTCCTGTCTAAAAGTCCTCTGGTGCACTCCCATACATAGAATTACCAGTAAGCAACCCAGCAGTGGACTGTGAGACCTCTTTCAACATCAGTTATAATCTGTGTACCAACTGGTCCCAATCTCATCCACATTTATTCTACATTTTTTCAGCCTGTAACACATTGCTCCAATTATTGGTACTTTGTGGTACTAATTCATCTGACAGAGGATGAGACACAGAGGTACACAGTGGCAGAACATTTAGGATTTAACATATTTCTTTCAACATATCTGTCAAAAAGGAACCCCAAATTCACAGTTTAGAACCTCTTGGAGACCCTCATGTGGTTAAGCATGTAAATAGACTTATCTGCTGAAGTTCTCAAGGATACATTTATTAAAGAGACCACTTTAAAGCTGGAGGTAGCCTCATCTATTCTTACCAACCAAGTCTCATTTTCTTCCTTTGAGACTGCTGAAATTGAGATAACTGTTGACTCCTCTTTCACTTTTGAAGCTACCATTCCACCTCTAATGGGGCAAAACATCAACAGGTGTAACATGTGCCTTGGCACCCCCTGTAGACTTGACTTAGACTTTTCCACCGACTTCAGACACTTTATCAACACCAACCTGGCTGGCAACCACAGACCTCTACCTGGCAGGATTACCTTGCACTTTATCCAAGGATAGGGGACACTTGGCAACAGCACTCAGTCATTGCACCCCAAGCAACACACTTGCTTCCGTGGCCTGTCAGGGCTTTCCTTGCGGCATTTCACTGTATGCTGAGGCACACACATCTCTCTGGAACAGTCAAGCCTCCACTGGAGCTTTTATCTCCCAGCAACACATGCCTATCTAGTTGAGATGGCCTTTCCTCAGCTGAGGTTTGCTGGTTCTTATAGTCACAGTGGATCTTCTCCATTATCAGGATTTAAACTTGTCATAGTGACTGCAACCTCAGTCCATCACCTAGTTGGCTGCCTGATATTTTTACCACTAGAATGCGCTGTTGTAATTATGACCTGTGTTCTTTGGGCAATGCTTTCCGCACAGTAATCCTCTCAAAAGGCACTAAGAAAAACCCTTGCATCTTCAGTAGGTGAGACTTTTTGCAAAAAGACAGCTGTTCTAATTTTTCTCATATTGCAACAGCAACAGGAGCAAGCATCTCACAAATTGTGGCCGGTGTCCCCCACGTCCAGTGTCAGACTTCTTCGCCCTCCTCTTTTTCTATCCCAGTAATCCACAGATTCATCACCAGGAGCTGCACATCATTTAGCAGTGTGCAATATCCAATGGCAATCTGTCAGGGTTGGGCTCTCAGCCTATCCTTCTCTGAGCTCAGGTTGCTCAGCTGTCAGTTAATTGCTAGTACTCATCGCTCCACAGTGGCTCACCTTTTGATCATCTCCTGCTCGTCAGTCAAGCCCACAGCCAGCCTCTTCTGGCTATTTAAACTGCCTGGTTCATTTCTTCATGCCTTCTCCTTGGTCTACATATCTAGAGACTCTCTGCTGTGTTCTTGTTGAAGACTTGCCTTGCTGACATCCTTTCTGGTTTCTGATCCTGTCTGCTGCCTCTGACTACGCTGATCTCTGGCTTCCTGATTTCTTGGCTTGTTCTGACTACCAGTTGTACCATTTTTACCATTTTTTTAAAAGGAGTGAATTTTACTGCATTTTCTGTCTTCGTCTGTTTCATGGTTCCTGAAACAATCACAGTGTGCAAGTGTCAATCCTAAATGTTACAGCTGGAGCTGCCTAAGCATGTGTGGCAATGGATTGCCTAGCATGTGCAGGCTGTTGTAGTGATGCCATTTTGCACCGATGCTTGTGGAGTGTGACTTCAGTTTATGACTAGCACTGCAATGGTTACTATACTGTGTCTGGTTCCAGGGGACAAATCCGGAGACACAGATTCCTGGAGATAGATCCCTCACAACAAGGACTGTCCCCAGAAAACAGGGACAAATGGTAACCTCATCTTTTATTGATCAGTCTTTGGCAAAGGTTTCCAGAAGGCCTTGTGTTTGCCTATATGTTCAGTGCAAACTGTAATTCTGCACTAATGTTTTTTTGGACAGTAAATACTTGTATGTAAAACTGGCAAACCTAAACTTCAGCTTTAACAGTGAATACAGCTAAACCGTAGCTCTCCTCATATATCAAGTCTCACACAATGCTCATCATGACTGTATTACTGAGATTAGTATATGGACTGACAACTATCTGACTGTACATTCACTTGTTGACTCTGAAATTATAAATAAATCACTAAACAAAACTCATAAAACAAATTATAAAATAAATACTTGCACCAGTCTTACATTTTAATTGATTGTACTGTTCATAATAGTGGCTACTGTTACTTACTACACTTCAGGTTAAAATAATCCAAATAAAAATGGATAAAACACATGATTTTTTGTGATATATAGTCTGCTCCATGTATAGTACAGGACACAACTCAGATTTTTCTGGAGCACCCAATGTCACACCCATTTACTAATAACTTGTGTCCTGTCTTATAAATAAATACAAACTTACCACATGAGGGAGCTCTCTACCAGGATATTATATATAAAGCAAAATTTAGCAAAATCCTCTGCACTATCAACCAAAGGCAAAAGTTATAAGCTACTTTTAAGTTACTATAAAAAGAATACAAAAAAAAAAAAAAACACAATATTTAACAATCCCCACCAATAAAAAAATTTAAACCAAAGTAAAGTTAATCTATGCAGTCGTGATAGTACAAAATACTGTCTTTAATTTCCATATAAAAATATTCCTCAATTTCTGTTCTCTTCCTTAACATGCATGTCATGCTCTGCAGGAATTTACACTTTTTAAACTTTATTTATAAACAGGTAAATAAAAATATATTGGGCATCCAAAAGCCAGCTTTACCACATAGAAGCAAAGAAAACAAGCTGGCGGTGAACCATGCAGAACAAGTTAAGTAGACATGGCCTCATCTTGGAGCTGTGCTCTAACAAAAAGGGTATGGACTATGTTCACTCCTTGGCTATAGAGCTAATAGTTTACTGGTCACCCACTAATTATGGTAGTGTTAATAAACTATTTTCTGGTTGTAGGGTTTTAATTTCTTGGTATTAGTTTAAGTAATGCAATTAATTGATACAAGAGTAATCCTTAATGATAAGGTTCTAATAGCAATAAGGAAATTAACATCATAAGTCAAGAAATAAAAAATAAAAATTGCAAATAAAAAATTCCCTAAGTGCAAAACTGCAGTCCTAATAAAAGTTCAGTGCTGGTTATGATCCGAGAGAGATTCTTAACCAGTAATAAATGAAAAGTTCCAGGTGTCATAAAAGTGATCTGTATATGTAGCGGGACTTTGTAAGCATAACTTGTATCAAGGGGGGAATTTTTGATGGAAATAAACAGTTTAACACTATGGAGAGCCTCCCCTTATATCCCTACATGACACATCAATGCTATTGAAACACCGTGAGCATGGAGGATTGAGAGTAGTAACGGCTGAGGAGCAGATCAGTAAGCTGAAGGAGATTACAGGCTATTCAGATTCTTACCTTCGGTAAGCACACACACAAGGGGTTTGTCACGCGGTGATTTGGTGAAGGTTCATCATCCTGCGGAGGTTTCACTCCATGAGAATTAGAAGCTGTTTTTCCATGACTATTTGTCACTTGCATGCATGGGCCTTAGCATAGAAGGATTTCCTTTGGATATATTCCTTTGCTACATATACAGATCACTTTTATGACACCTGGAACTTTTCATTTATTACTGGTTGAGAATCTCTCTCGGATCATAACCAGCACTGAACTTTTATTAGGACTGCAGTTTTGCACTTAGGGTATTTTTTATTTGCAATTTTTATTTTTTATTTCTTAACATCTTATGATGTTAGTTTCCTTATTGCTATTAGAACCTTATCATTAAGGATTACCCTTGTATCAATGAATTGCATTACAAATCATGACCAAAGGGTAATGGATGGCTATAGCACATTATGATATATCATACTTATAAATGAATATTCGTATCAAGCGCTGTTAATATTTTCTTCTCCTAAGAGAGTATATATATTCATTACATTATTGTTTTATTTTATAACAGCAGCTAGAAGTGCACAAACTTCTTTTCCAATTTGAGAGCTAGGATCAGAGTTTCTATTCAGCTCTGATAATCTTTCATAGTTTAAGTAATGGCTAATAGGAGTGGTCACTTACCTTGAGTACAGGCTTCCATACTACATTCCCCTGTACTCACAACTGTTTATTGTCTAAGGAGTGGGGCCCTCTGATTCCTACTGTATTAAAGTGTATTGTATTTGTACTGTCTACCCTCAAGTTGTAAAGTGCTACGTAAACTGTTGGCGCTATATAAATCCTGTATAATAATAATATAATAAGGAGTGATGTGTGCCATTCATTTAGAGCCTTCATCACCAAAGTTCTTCTATAATAAATAAAACCAGATATACCAAATGGAGATTATCCTTCACTTTGTGTTACATTCTGTACCATGGATAACATCATCAGGAAATCTCTTCAACACAAACACAACAGTACTGTAAACAGTTATTTTAGAAACTAAAATCTTTGCCAGATTTTTACCATACCCCCCAACTATCTCAGATCCTGTGAGACTGTCCCAGGATTTAAATATAATCCCAGGGTCTAGCCTGCAGTTTTCTATGTAATGGGGAATTTACACTGATCACCATGTAATGGGAGGAATGCACAAGCTTCACTACCAGCTGACGCGTTTTGAAGGGAACGTCCCTTCTTCATTAGAGCCAAGCAGTCAAACACGTCAGCTGGTAGTGAAGCTTGTGCTTTCCTCCAAGACCTTTGGAAGGTTTCGCTCATCCTAGACTGTATGCTGCTAGTCGGTATTTTCACATCGTGCCTTTTTCTACAACCGCTTGTGAGTAATTTCCTTTTATCATTTTATTCAATAAATATTTTTACAAAAAGATAATGCACATGGCTGGTGCGCCCCTTTTTTCCTTCTCTCTTGTTGTCTATTAGGATTCCCCATCCTTGAGGGCAGCAAGGCCTGTGTCGTTGTACTACCTGTCTGGTCATCCACATGTGGGCAGGAGTCATTTCTTTTTCTGCTATCTACATTTTCCTTAACATTGGTGGTAAATGCAGAATTGCCCTTACACTGGTGGTCAGTGTAAATCCCTCTTTACATTGGTGGTCAATGTACAAGTGTCACCTTACATTGGTGGTCAGTACAAATCTCCTTGACAGTGGTTGCCAGTGTAAATTCCCCCTTACATGGAGGTCATCATATATTCACCCTTACACTGGTGGTTGGTGAAAATGCTCCTATTACGTTGGTGTCAGTGTAGAAATCCCTCTTTATTTTGGTGGGGGGCGTAAAATCCCCCATTACATGGTGGTCAGTGTAAATTACCCATTACATAGAAGAAAAAGAGAATGGGTTTTGGGACTTTGAATGAGGCATGGATATGTGTATAAATTTATCTAGGATACCTAAAATAGGTTAGCTGTCTCAGTCCCTGAAGGGGAGATCTAAATAACCAAAAGGAATTGCTCAATAATAAATCCAATAAATTAAATTCATTTAAAGAACAAATTAACTAATGTATCATGACATATAATACATAAATCATGCAGAAAAAAAGCATAATAATAAGTAGTGATGATCATATTAACATATTTAATATTGATATTGGATAGACATATTGGTACAGGCAATCACAGTTGGTAAATGAATGAACATGCAGATCAAGCGAAACAATTATTATCCTAGTGAATGTAGACATTAAAAACAATTGATGAAATTCATAATTTTAGGCAAGCTTGACTTGGCATCCCTGAGTGTAGACACGTTTAATGGCGTTTAAAGCCAATCATCAGGAGTAGGATGCATAAGTAATGGCTGAAGGATAGAATAAATGGATAAATAGGTCAATCAAGTCTCTGCTAGTAAGTCATGCTTTCATAAAGAGAGTAGAGTTTGAGGATTTGTACATTACCTATAGCAAAGCCCGAATATGTATCCCAATAGTTACCATATTGGAGTATGGTGGTGGTCCCGAATGCGCTGTCTCCCCCGGGGTTGAGGCGGGGACGAACCCCCCCAAACATGGATTCTCCAACATAAAAGGAAAACCGGAGAGAGGGTGGCAGGAGATAAAGGCCAAGGAGAGAGTCAGACAGCCACAGCAACATGCCAGAGTGTGAGGTATACACACGTGGGACACATGTCAAGTGCTATAAAAAAGTAAAATAAGAATGGGTGAGTGATGGAAGTTGGCATTGAACTGAAATCACAAAAATAGAGAAAAATGTGAATTGGTGTTTAGAAATTTGCTGGTGTGAATGCCCACACCGAATGTGTGTGAATAGGAATGAAATATGTGAAAGTTTTACCAATGGTAGCACTTGGACTTATAAAAGATATTTTGCCAAGAAATGAATGGATAGTGAAAAAGCAAACAAAAAAACTGCCACAGTGTTGCCAATACACTGATATGGATGTGATGTTATAAAGGTGTGTAGGTAAGTGTACGGAGTGAGTGTGATCCTCAAATATGAGTGTGCGTGTGTTGTTTTGGTCCGAGGATAGGACCGCCTTGTTACCTGAAGTGTGGATGGACCCATGGAACCTCTCCTCGTATTTAAATGTGTGGAGTGAACCGCCGACTCATCCCGGTCTAAGTATCCTTATCCTGGGGCGTGTCCACACTAACGTCATGGGTCACCGTGATGGCCGTGTGTGCAGACGGAGCAAACACCCGCCTACGGTGTAAAAACCTCAGTTTATCCCATCCTCCATGCCACAGGAGATGAAGAAAGCACTGGCCCACAGACCGGCGTCAATAGACGTCGTAAGTGCGGCATGCTGGCATGACGCCGATGCGCCAAGGTCCAGCCCCACCCCTCATCGCCAATGGAGACGAGCGGGGGAGAAGGAGCTGGGTGCATCGCAACCCCCGGGGAAGAGTGACCAACATTAACAGGACCTCCCATTCAAAGGGCAGGGCAAGCAAAGGGAATGAGAAAAAGAGCTGAACAGCTCAAAATGTCAGAGGAGTAAAAAAACATAGACAGAAATATATAGTTGCCTATTATCTAGGGAAAAAAGATATTTATCTGGAGCTAAATAATGATGATATTTATAAGAAGAGATACCAACGTGTTGATTGACTCATAGATCCAAAACTGAGAGTACAGTCAGGTCCATAAATATTGGGAAATTGACACAATTCTAATCTTTTTGGCTCTATACACCACCACAATGGATTTGAAATGAAACGAACAAGATGTGCTTTAACTGCAGACCTTCAGCTTTAATTTGAGGGTATTTACACCCAAATCAAGTGAATGGTGTAGGAATTACAAGAGTTTGTATATGTGCCTTCCACTTTTTAAGGGACCAAAAGTAATGGGACAATTGGCTTCTCAGCTGTTCCATGGCCAGGTGTGTGTTATTCTCTCATTATCCTATGTACAAGGAGCAGATAAAAGGTCCAGAGTTCATTTCAAGTGTGCTATTTGCATTTGGAATCTGTTGCTGTCAACTCTCAATATAACATCCAAAGAGCTGTCACTATCAGTGAAGCAAGACATCATTAGGCTGAAAAACAAAACAAACCCATCAGAGAGATAGCAAAAACATTAGGTGTGGCCAAATCAACTGTTTGAAACATCCTTAAAAAGAAAGAACTCACCGGTGAGCTCAGCAACACCAAAAGACCCGGAAGACCGCGGAAAACAACTGTGATGGATGACCGAAGAATTCTTTCCCTGGTGAAGAAAACACCCTTCACAACAGTTGGCCAGATCAAGAACACTCTCCAGGAGGTAGGTGTATGTGTGTCAAAGTCAACAATCAAAAGTCAACAATCAAGAGAAGACTTCACCAGAGTGAATACAGAGGGTTCACCACAAGATGTAAACCATTGGTGAGCCTCAAAAACAGGAAGGCCAGATTAGAGTTTGCCAAACAACATCTAAAAAAGCCTTCACAGTTCCGGAACAACATCCTATGCACAGATGAGACCAAGATCAACTTGTACCAGAGTGATGGGAAGAGAAAAGTATGGAGAAGAAAAGGAACTGCTCATGATCCAAAGTATACCACCTCATCAGCGAATCATGGTGGTGGTAGTGTAATGGCATGGGCATGTATGGCTGCCAATGGAACTGGTTCTCTGTATTTATTGATGATGTGACTGCTGACAAAAGCAGCAGGATGAATTCTGAAGTGTTTCGGACAATATTATCTGCTTATATTTAGCAAAATGCTTCAGAACTCATTGGACAGCGCTTCACAGAACAATGACCCGAAGCATACTGCGAAAGCAACCAAAGAGTTTTTTAAGGGAAAGAAGTGGAATGTTATGCAATGGCGAAGTCAATCACCTGACCTGAATCTGATTGAGCATGCATTTTACTTGCTGAAGACAAAACTGAAGGGAAAATGCCCCAAGAACAAACAGGAACTGAAGACCGTTGCAGTAGAGGCCTGGCAGAGCATCACCAGGGATGAAACGTAGCGTCTGGTGATGTCTATGCTTTCCAGACTTCAGGCTGTAATTGACTGCAAAGGATTTGGTTAACGAGGGAATGGGTGTCTTCCACCCTGCCCAGCTCCTCCTCCCCCGCTCGTCTCCATTGGCGATGAGGGGTGGGGCTGGACCACGGCGCATCGGCGTCATGCCAGCACGCCGCACTTACGACGTCTATTGACGCCGGTCTGTGGGCCAGTGCTTTCTTCATCTCGTGTGGTGTGGGGGATGGGATGAACTCCCGCTGAGGTTTTTACACCGTAGGTGGGTGTTTGCTCTGTCCGCACACATGGCCATCATGGTGATGCATGACGTTGACATCCATATCAGTGTGGCAGTTTTTTTGTTTGCTTTTTTCACTATCCATTCATTTCTTAGCAAAATATCTTTTATAAGTCCAAGTGCTACCATTGGTAAAACCTTCACATATTTCATTCCTATTCACACACATTTGGTGTGGGCATTCACACCACAAAATTTCTAAACACCAATTCACATTTTTCCCTATTTTTGTGATTTCAGTTCATTGCCAAATTCCATCACTCACCCATTCTTATTTTACTTTTTTATAGCACCTGACGTGTGTCCCACATGTGTATACCTCACACTCTGGCATGTGGCTGTCTGACTCTCTCCTTGACCTTTATCTCCTCCACCCTCTCTCCGGTTTTCCTTTTATGTTGGAGAATCCATGGTTGGGGGGGTTCGTCCCCGCCTCAACCCCGGGGGAGACAGCGCATTCGGGACCACCACCATACTCCAATATGGGGACTATTGGGCTACATATTCAGGCTTTGCTATAGGTAATGTACAAATCCTCAAACTCTGCTCTCTTTATGAAAGCATGACTTACTAGCAGAGACTTGATTGACCTATTTATCCATTTATTCTATCCTCCAGCCATTACTTATGCATCCTACTCCTGATGATTGGCTTTAAACGCTATTGAAACGCGTCGAGTCTACACTCAGGGATGCTGATATGTTAATATGATCATCACTACTTATTATTATGCTTTTTTCTGCATGATTTATGTATTATATATCATGATACATTAGTTAATTTTTTCTTTAATTGAATTTAATTTATTGGATTTATTATTGAGCAATTCCTTTTGGTTATTTAGATCTCCACTTCAGGGACTGTGACAGCTAACCTATTTTAGTTATCCTAGATAAATGTATACACATATCCATGCCTCATTCAAAGACCCAAAACCCATTCTCTTTTTCTTCTATATTTACAGGGATGGAGGCATGTTTTATGTTGCGTTTGGGTCAAAACAGTTTACTTCTTTTATCCCCATTACATTGGTGGTCAGTGTAGAATCCACCACTATATACTTGCCAAAAATTTCCTGCTTTGTGCTGTAACCTTTAGCAACCAATCAATGAGCAGTAATGATGTGCACTAACCACTTGCAATCAATCATTGAGTGGTAAGGATGTCCAGTAACCTCTAGCAACCAATCAGTGAGCAGTACTGATGTACAGTAATCTCTAGCAACCAATCAACAAGCAGAAGTCATGCGCTGTAACCTCTAGCAAATATTCTGCCAGCCATAATGTGTGCTGTAACCTCTAGCAGCCAATCAGTGTGCGGTAATGATACACTGTAACCTTTGGCAACCAAACATAATTGCTGCCTGATCTGATTCAGTAAACTGATTTTGAATCTAGCTGCTATTTATAGTATGTCTCAGAGCAGGTGGAGAGTGAAATTGCTTGGAAGGAGGGGGGCCCAAGGTCTATATAAGACCTTACAGCTCACAAAGCATGTCAGAGCAAATGAGAATCATGAGGTCAAAGGAACTACCTGAAGAGCTCGGAGACAGAATTGTGGCAAGGCACAGATCTGGCCAAGGTTACAAAAAATTTCTGCTGCCCTTAAGGTTTCTAAGAGCACAGTGGCCTCCATAATCCTTAAATGGAAGATGTTTGGGATGACCAGAACCCTTCCTAGAGCTGGCAATCCGGCCAAACTGAGAGAGGTAAAGAAGAACCCAAAGATCACTGTGGTTGAGCTCCAGAGATGCAGTAGGGAGATGGGAGAAAGTTGTAGAAAGTCAACCATCACTGCAGCCCTCCAGTCGGGGCTTTATGGCAGAGTGGCCCGACGGAAGCCTCTTCTCAGTGCAAGACACATGAAAGCCTGCATGGAGTTTGCTAAAAAACACCTGAAGGACTCCAAGATGGTGAGAAATAAGATTCTTTGGTCTGATGAGACCAAGATAGAACTTTTTGGCCTTAATTCTAAGCGGTATGTGTGAAGAAAACCAGACACTGCTCATCACTTGTCCAATACAGTCCCAACAGTGAAGCATGGTGGTGGCAGCATCATGCTGTGGGGGTGTTTTTCAGCTGCAGGGGCAGGACGACTGGTTGCAATCGAGGGAAAGATGAATGTGGCCAAGTACAGGGATATCCTGGACGAAAACCTTCCCCAGAGTGCTCAGGACCTCAGACTGGGCCGAAGGTTTACCTTCCAACAAGACAATGACCCTAAGCACTCAGCTAAAATAATGAAGGAGTGGCTTCACAACAACTTCGTGACTGTTCTTGAATGGCCCAGCCAGAGCCCAGATTTAAACCCAATTGAGCATCTCTGGAGAGACCTAAAAATGGCTGTCCACCAACGTTTACCTTCCAACCTGACAGAACTGGAGAGGATCTGCAAGGAGGAATGGCAGAGGATCCCCAAATCCAGGTGTGAAAAACTTGTTGCATCTTTCTCAAAAAGACTCATGGCTGTATTAGATCAAAAGGGTGCTTCTACTAAATACTGGGAAAAGGGTCTGAATACTTAGGACCATGTGATATTTCAGTTTTTCTTTTTAATAAATCTGCAAAAATGTCAAAAATTCTGTGTTTTTCTGTCAATATGGGGTGCTGTGTGTACATTAATGAGGAAAAAAAATGAACTGAAATGATTTTAGCAAATGGCTGCAATATAACAAAGAGTGAGAAATTTGAGGGGATCTGAATACTTTCCGTCCCCACTGTAGTTGCCTGAAACTTGGCCTATGCTTTTACTGTGGGGCCAATGGTCACATATTAAAGTCCTGTCCAGTCCGTCCAGGAAACTTTTTTGGGTCGAGCTTGCACTGAAGGAGGTAATCTAGACCTGAACCTGAATTATGTCACTTGCCTTTGATTCATCATTCCTGTCTCCATTCATTGGGCCCAGAACTCATATCAAGTATCTGCATATGTGGACTCTGGGGCAGCCAAGAATGTCATTAAGCAGTCCCTGGCATTGGGCATTCCTCTTGTTTCTTTAGCAATGCCCCTTTCTGTATCTGCCTATCTTCTAGTTCCATGATTTTTGGTCTTCCATTGGTTGCAAAACATTTGCTATATCTATATCTAGATTGGAACTCTAATCAGATGTTGTTTTGGGGGTCGCAATGCCATCAGACTTGTTTCCCCAAGGTGCACCTCTTTCTGTATCCATGGTTGGGCTGCAATTTTACTACCCCAAAAAACATTCCTCTTTAAGAACCTTTCACCCAAGCTTTCCAACTATACAGTTAGGTCGGTCAGTTAGTTTTTCATGCGGTCCGTAAAAGCTCCATGTAGGTCTAGGGAGTCCGGATGTAAATGGACTTGTGTCCGTTTACACCCGCCTACCTCCGTGTCCATTCAGGTCCAAAAGAAAAATTGAAAAGGACTGCAACCTTTTCCATTTTTCCAGGCCTAAATGTGACAGATCAGAGGTAGTAATGTAAACAGACACAAGTCCATGTACATCTGGCAACCCATAAGGTCACCACAAGTCCGTGGTGAATGCAGAATAACTAAGATGGGTTCAGACTAGGGTCTAAACACACCTGAGTGTGCTAATTAATTGTTGTGAAGAAAAGTTCTAAAATAAGACTTCTCTGCTGCCTTATAATGTGTAATAAGTTTAGAACATTAATGGTTATTAAAGCGGAGTTCCACCCTAAAGTGGAACTTCCGCTCATCGGATCCCCCCCCCCTCCGGTGTCACAATTCGCACCTTTCAGGGGGGAGGGGGGTGCAGATACCTGTTTAATACAGGTATCTGCACCCACTTCCGGGTATAGCTAGCCGCAGCTAGCCGCAGACTCCCCGCCCACCCCCGTTGTGTTGTGGGAAATACACAGTTCCCACAACACAACGGGGACCAGTATAGACGCGCAGCGTGACTCGCGCATGCGCAGTAGGGAACCGGACAGTGAAGCCACAACGCTTCACTTCCTGATTCCCTCAGTGAGAATGGCGGCAGCAGCACCCGAGGACCGAGGGACGGTTCGGTAAGTGTCCTTATTTTAAAAGTCAGCAGCTGCAGTATTTGCAGCTGCTGACATCTAAAAAATTTTTTTTTTCGCGAAACTCCGCTTTAAATGCTAAGCTCACCTTTTGGAACATGATACATGTTGAGCCTGTTTTTAGGGTGCAATATGTAACATGTTCCAGCTCCTGCCACCCACCTGTTTTCCCAATCCCTCCCCCTACCTGAAACAGCATGGGATAAGGGGCAGTGCCAGGGGCAGCCCAGGGCTTTGGGATGCTCAAATCTTCACCAAGTTAGACCTCTGTGGAGCCCACAATTTTATTAGGATTCGATTGGGTGATGAGTATAAGATGCGTGGAAGACAGCTTTCAACACCTGAGATGGGCAATATGAGTATCTTGTGATGCTTTTTGGCTTGTATAATGCCATTTCTCAAAACTTTGTTTATGAGATTTTCTCTGATCTTTTTCTCTGAATGTTTGTGTCATTCTGTATCTGAACAACATACTTATTTTCTCTCCAGAATATGGCTGGTTCTTCAATGTTACTACGGGCCCACTGCGTAAACACAAGTCTGAAGAAATGCCTCTTTAAACGAACCCAGGTCCCTTTCCTTGGTTACATAGTCATGAACAAAGGGCTACTTATGAACCCATCCAAACTTCATGTTATCTTCAACTGGCCTCAGCCGTCTGGTCTGAAAGCAATGCGTTTTTTGGGGTTCACCCATTTCTAGCGCCGTATCTGACACAGAAGGGTGTTTATCCCAGAACCTGTCCTCCTGAAGCAGTCGAGGCATTCCACACCTCAAAATGGCCTTTCTCTCAGCATCTATTCTCATATGTCATAACTGTAAGGGCTTACCTAGGTTGGAGTCCATGATGCAGAGATGTATGCTCACCCTTGCAAATACACACAGCCCACGGTAACAAGGTAATAAGCTACCTGGGCTGTGAATCTGTGCACGGGGGCTTGACAGGTATTTGCCAAAGGATAGTCGAGGTAAAGCTGTAGTCACGGATTCCAGAAGTCAGAATAAACGGTAAGCGGAGCACTAAACAGGCAGTCATGGGTTCAATACCTCCTTGAGCCACTTGGGGCGCAACCACGCCTGGCCATCTGCTTGGCACAGTAGGGACCGTGACAGCTCCGCCCCCCCCCCTTAGAAACACCCTCTGGGCGTAAACAGGAGGTTCCTCATAGGCATAGTTCTCTAGGTCTAAACCACCCTCCTCACCACAGTAATTAAGCATATTGTCTGGTAGGGGGAATGTTCTGCCATAGGCATCCGTGCCATATATACAGTCTTCATCAAAGACACAGGGAAACAAAGCATCAACCATAGTGTTAGTAGACTTTTTCTTTTCCTTTTTGGTCTTTGTTGTTTTAGAAGTTTCTGTAAGGGGTGCATTCGCCATTTGCAAAGCTTTTTCAAACATTACCAGATCTTGTTTACGGACCATGGTGCCATTCGAGGCATACGTACAGTCAGGTGGTAGAACTTCAAGCGGGGACACAGGCACCAGAACTTCAAGCGGGGACACAGACACCGGAACTTCAAGCGGGGACACAAGCACAGGAACTTCAAGTAGGGACACAGGCACCAGAGCTTCAATTGGGGACACAGGCACCGGAACGTCAAGCGGGGACACAGGCACCAGAACTTCAAGCGGGCACACAGGCACAGGAACTTCAAGAGAGGGCACAGGCACAGGAACTTCAAGCGGGGACACCGGCACCAAAACTTCAATTGGGGACACCGGCACCGGAACTTCAAGTGGGGACACCAGCACCGGAACTTCAGGTGGGGACACCGGCACTGGAACTTCAGGTGGGGACACTGGCACCGGAACTGCAAGCTGGAAAGCAGGCAGAGATTCAGGAGTAGCAGGAAGGATCCTAATAGTACCCACTTGAAGAACCTTTGGCTGAGGTGGGCAAGTTGGGCAGAGAGAGATAAAATGCCCTCTTTCTCCACAGTAGAAACAAAGACCATAGTCTCTCCTCCGCTCTCTTTCACCTTTAGATAGCTTGGACCGGATGGCCCCGATCTCCATAGGTTCCACATCTTCCAGAGTAGGTATGTGTGTATCCACAGGAGCGTCTAAGCTTCATAGCTTGGCACATACTGGGATGGCTTGGAGTCGTATCTGTACAGGGTATTCCTGTCCCTGGATACCCGTAGGCCATGTGAACAGAGAGCAGATTTGGGAACACTGGTTTTCTTAGAAACAGGAAGAATGTGAGAGTCCAGAGCAAATATGAATGCTTCCCAGCTGTCCAAGACTGGACTCCTTACCTGTAAAAGCTGATGAGCCCATGTTTTGCATTGTCCAGTGAGCAGGTTGATGGAAGCGCAAATCTTTATATAGTCGGTGTCATAGGTCCTAGGCTTAAGAGCAAACAACAGCTCACAATCCATCTTAAAGCACACGAATGATGCTCGGCTACCGTCAAACCTCTCTGGCATCACCACAAATGGCTCAGGACATGCTGGTTCCGGGGCTGGGCGTACTGTACCTTTAAATAACAGAACTTCTTGCTGCAATTCCAAAATGGTTTGGCCCAGGCTGGAGACTTGCAGAACAAGGGAGGTGAGCATCTTGTACATCTCTGCGGACTCTATGTTTGTCAGTTCATTATGTAAGGGCTTACCTAGGTTGGAGTCCATGATGCAGAGATATATGCTCACCATTGCAAATACACACAGCCCACTGTAACAAGGTAATAAGCTACCTGGGCTGTGAATCTGCGCATGGGGGCTTGACAGGAATTTGCCAAAGGATAGTCGAGGTAAAGCCGTAGTCATGGATTTCAGAAGTCAGAATAAACGATAAGCAGAGCCAGGGTCAGAAGCCAGAGTCAGTCTTTTAACACTGTAACTAGAACACAGGAATACAGGAACACAAGAATACCGGAACACAGGAATACTGGAACCTTTGGCAAAACAAGAGACAATGAACTGACCAAGCCCTCAGAGTGAGGCAGTGTTTTATACCCAGCTGATTGGATAAACTGCCTCAGCTGAACCAGTAGTGACAGGTACAATCAGAGTATCGCCCTCAGTACTTCATGCATAACTAGGCATAGCTGTAAAGCAGGCTGAAAGGAACTGAGGCGTGCCTCAGAGGCAAGGTAACAGTAGCACCAAACAGGCAGTCATGGGTTCAATACCTCCTTGAGCCATTTGGGGCGCGACCACACCTGGCCGTCTGCTTGGCACAGTAGGGACTGTGACAATAACATTCTCCAGCCCTTCCTCTGTCAATTAATAATGCTTTCAGAAATAAGCATGATAATAGTTTATTTTTATCAATTAACAAAATGGAAAGTAAATGAACATAAGAGAAATCCAAATCAAATCAATATTTGGTGTGACCACCCCGCCTCCTGCTACCGCCAAATATTTCAGATTTTGACTCACCAGTTCAGAGCACATACTGCTATTTTTCTGCACCCCGATTCCTAAGTTTTCATGCATAGTTGAGTTGCTTAGCCTTGTCTCCATGTTGGAAGTATAGCTTTTTGGCAAAAATTCTTCCATGAAGACCAGTGTCAGCACGATTCTGATCATTAGAGGAGAGCAGGCTGAGCTTTTAACAGCTAGAAAACTGACCACTGTGTGTTCTCGTGACTAGTGTGGTCAGTTTTTATTAGGAAAGCAGAGGGGCTGGCAGGAACACCAGGTATTTCATACAAATGAGGCAATACAAAGAGAACAGGATACATTTACTTACAAGTACATGGTACAGCAAGCACATATCAGGAATATGACATTTTGGGTTGACATATTCTTTAATGACTGTGTTTCAACCTACATATGAAATTGATGATCATCACCTGCGTGACATAATAGATTAATCATACACCTGACTCTAATCCTTCAAAATGCCTGACTTTGTGTAATTGTACAAAGAGCAAATGTAAGAATTGATGCTTGGTTGAAGCCAAAAGGTAGTGACACCAAATATTGATTTGATTTGGATTTTTCTTCTGTTTTCTCACTTTGCATTTTGTAAATTGATAAAAATAAGCAATTAACATATATGTTTTTGAAAGCATTTTTACACACCTGCCTAAAACTTCTGCACAGTTCAATATACTGTATATATACCACCCTATCCTAACACAGGGGCTACTTGTCCAGTATGGTATAGTATAGTATGGTATAGTATATTATAGTATAGTGTAGTATACAGCATGGATGCAGTTTATTTATCTATACAAAATATTAAAAAAAAAAAATACAGTGATGCCTCTCTGACAGAATGAAAACAATTACAGATCTACCAAGGTTATGTACCATTATTCAGTCAAATCATGACTGTGATCATACCAGAATGTAAACTATGTATTATTGCTGGGATGTATAGTCTAAATATCATTATAATTAAAATAGATCCTTGCAAGAAGCTTTGCTTGTTTTCTGTGTGCGAGTCATGTACATAGCATTTATAAGATCATTAGTCACTAAAAACTGCAGTGTGCTAGGATGAAAGGAAATGCTATTCTCCTGTTGTATCGATAAGTGAAATGACTCATTCTCATTTGTGAGTCACACAGGCACTAGTGCATATTCCTCAAGGTAGGACTCATTTCTATCATGTCCAGTTTTCTAGGAGCATTTTCAAGCTACAGACTATTAAAATGAATCACATAGAAGGAGAGAAATTGGGACTTTTAAAGCGCACACATATACAAAATTTAGAAAAATAGAAAATATTTATTGAATTACAAATCCATATGTGAAAAAAGGAGTAAAACCACAGTACATCAGTAACAAATAACAACAGAAGTAAATTGTCGCTCTACATGTTTCGCCGTTCATGGCTTCTTCAGGAGATTCTGTTACAATAAACTCTGTGTGTATAGACTGATCACTTTAAATTTTCAAAAATACAGTCATTAATAGTTGAGGAAGGGCAAGCAGAGCCATTTGGGAGCACCATAGAGGAGGGTAATAAACTGGGAAGAACAGAAAGTCCATCTCAATTAATTTTTGAGCCAGTCAAGATCTTGATAGCAACAGCAGGTTATATTTGCTCCATTTACAAACAAGGGAAAGAAAATAGACGTTTTGAATCAAAAAGATTCTCAAAGTATTCCAAAATTCCCTGGTAATTTCTGAAGCCCTAGGCAGCATGCCTCCTTCCATGGACATGAATCATTTTCTGAGTTGCAGAAGAAGGAGCTTTTTAATTGCTGATAACCTATGATACCTGTAGCCAAGGATTTGCTAATATAGGTATTACAGTTGTTATTATTTCAAATGAAATTCTTGAGAAGGAACGCTGAAAAGCATTGTGGGAGATGTAGTTTGCAGGAGAAAGTGACTCTGTTAGCTGGATCAGCCCTGAACTACAATACAGACAATGCAAAGCATGCAGCACTGCCTGCTGGGAGCAGTAATAAAAAGATCAGCATGGCCATCTTTTAGCCTCTCTGGACGCCATTCAAAGCCTGCCAGCAGGAGGTCTGTGTGTGTGATCAGGAGTGAGAGACTGCGGCCTATACAGTGCGGAGCCGGATCTCCAGCCTCTGAGGTACTTCAGAGTAAAGCCCTGCCAGCTTAGCAGGCGGATCAGTTTGCAGCATCAGGACATCTGGAAGTTTCCTGCACTTCAACCATCTGGAGTAACGGTACAGCGTGGCGGCGCCATCTTTTCATCAGACTGAGACATCTGGAGGTGAGTCCGGACAGATCCTCACAGCCTCTTGGTCCTTTTGTGGTGAGAGGGCACCTGGCCATTCCAGTAAAGTGCATAGTTTGCTGAGTGAGTTATTTTACAGACTGCTGGTGAGACTTGTAGTTGCACGGAGGTGAATCTACTTCTTCACTGGCATCCTACAGCTGAACTCTGTGGTTTGTTGTTCCCTGCGCTGTAAGGTCAGTACTGTGTTACACTCACACGTAAGGAGGAAATTACAAGTGCTATATTTCTTCAGTTAAGCAGTTATCAAAGTACCATTTATTCTACAGTTTGCTTTTTCTCTTTTGCCTTTGTGGATTACAAATACTGCAGTTTAAACTACAGGCTAGCTGAAGATATCTGGAGTCAATGAAATGTTATCATCCTCTATTTCTTCTGCAAAGCACTGCTGTTCTATTTGCAGTTTTAACTTTGAATTACAATGTAGGGGGAGCCATTGAGTACATGTTAGACATTCCATTGTATTATTGAATGTAAGGAACATTATATTGCAATTTGGTGTGTGTATTGAGGCCTCAGTGGGAAGGTGTTTAATACAGGTATTAAAGGATATTGAACACTTGTCCCATTGTACACCTGTCTACATATGCTCCCTACGGTGATTATACAGTCCACAATTTTCACTTTTAAATTGAGTGCTACCAACTGTCATTTATTGTTTGTGTTTATTTACATTTTTCATTGTGTTTATTATTCACTCTAGTAAACTTTCTGAGTGGTTCATTGACATCGTGTGAGTTTCTCATTGATAACATCCTATTGCAGAATGGAACCCAAGGTGTCAGAGGTAAGAGAGGATCTGCAGAGTCGGGGTAGCCAGTGGAGTATAGAGTCAATCAGCAGCCCTCACGGGGGTACCGCTACATAATCTTAAAGTGTTACTAAACCCAGGACCCTGCATTCAATATATCTGGTCTCCCACAGTACACAGAACATGAAAATGCTATTACTTTTTAAAATATAAACTGCTAAATACCTTTTATCATCAGCAGTTTATAGCAGTCTTGTGACTTCTATCCGTGTCTGGTTAAAGATTGTAGGAGGATTATTCATTCTCCTCTGACTGTCCTATGAGGCTGCAGGACTCTTGACCCTATAGCCTGGATAGTACTGATTGTCTGATGTGCTGATCACATGCACCCTTCCAAGAAAAAAAAAACTCTCTAGCAATACACCCCAAACTGAGCTTGTGCAGCCTGTCCCCTGGCTCTGTATTATCGGGAAATATATTGGGGACAGTGGAAGGAGGAGAGGATCAGAGGAGATAGGATCAAACAGCTTTTTTACACAATGCAGAAGATTAACCCCTTAGATTCAGCAGTGAGTATAACAAGCATGCTTTACTGCATATACAGACTGATTTTACTGTTGTGGGTTTAGTAACACTTTTAGCTCCAATGGACCATCGTGATCATGGACAATCAAAGCCTAAAACTTGCAAGCAATGCAAACATTTAGAGCCACTCTTATAATAATCAGGCTCTGCAGGGGTAAACTACATTGAGATAACAAGAACTTGTAAGTGCACATTATGGCTCAAAAGTATTTTCCATTACCTCAGAATATGTCTGTGATTACTCCCTAGTTGTTTTCCATTATTCATGGAACACTATCTTGGTAATATGCACATTCAAAAGGTCGAATCACCAGGTAGAAACACTGCAGCAGGTCCGGATAGCAAGCAATTGGAGCATGCATAGATTTTACATAATTTCTCACAACTTGCTATGACAACCTGTGTAACAGCTATTCTTGTGTTTTTCCCACCTTACATGCATAATGTGCATATGTACAAAACATAAACATGCTCCATCATAACTATTATGGAAATGTCAGTGCTAGGACTGGAAAGGCAGTGGGACTGAGCATGGTGCAGACTGTAGGAAGAGAATTGTATTAGGGCTCTGCATTAGATAAACTGTAAAAAAAAATATTGGGGCTCTGTATTAAACAGACAGTAAGAAAGGAAGGACTAGACACTGGGGCTCTGTTTTATATAGGTAGTAAAAAATGAAAGGCAATTTGATTTCATGTTGGAAAGACTCTAGTAAAAGAATAGGAACTGTGACTCTATAATGGAAAGATTAAACAAAAAGAAAGGTAACGTGACTCTGTACTGTGTAATACTTGGCAATGTTATTGATTGCAAAACTCATTTAAAACACAAGATGTAATGTTAGCTATGCATTATTTAGCTATGGCTGGCTTTATACAGGAGCAATCTGGGACATGTTGTTTGGAAGAGGATTCAAACCATTACCATCCCTGGGCCGCAACTACAATGCCCATGGACACCTGAGAGCAGGAGGGGTCAAATATAAGGAAAGCCTGGGAAAGAGTCAGGGCAGTTGGGGAGCATGCCGTACAATGTCATCTGCAGTAGAGACACTGAGAGGGTCTCCATCACACAGATTGCCACCATCGCTGTACAGCAGGATAAGGAGGCTCCCCACTGTGCAATTAACTCATCACCATTGAAGGACTGTTGAGAAAGGGGTTAGTGAGAGGGCCACAAACCCATTATTAAGTTTTTACCACCTGCTAGCATCCACTTGTTTACAATTCATAATCAGAAACCCATTACCCCTGCTACTGCATGCATCTCCAAGCTGCCTTAGGCAGGGCCCTATATAGTTTAGGAGTCTGTTCTGCTGACTTATACTCATCACCTTGCTCACCAACAGTTTTAAAGGGCCCCAACGTAGCCAGCAGAAGACTGATTCATCACAAAGACTTGTCCAAGTTACTCTGTCCTGAGGGCAGAATTGTGTTTAACTATAAAGTTTAAGTTTGCAGACCTAAACCTATCCCCTTTTTTTGAGAGCTCCCAAGTGACATAGTCTGCCCTGCTGTTTGTTTACCCCTGGTGGGTCACTTGAGGTCTATCATCTCATATAGAGAACTACTGTTTATGCTCTACTTGTTTACTTTTATGTCCATTAAATAACTATAAAATGTATCAAGTGAGACTTTTCTCCTTTTTGGACTTCGGGCGCTCCTCTCCAATCACCCAAAGTGTTCACTGCGGTAATGCCTCCATTGTCATTATCAGGAAGGTAGCAGACCTAGACCCCAATGGAGTCTATCACTTGCCACCTACAATTGGGATACAACCCATTGGAAGCAATTCCCTCTACACCTGCCACACAGTAACTTGCTGCTAGGCAGCCACGAATGGTACCAGTCCAGCGCTGTCTACCACTCAAACTAGATATCCAAAGCTAAGGAAGCTGTAATTTTGGCCTCTGTTTGATTTGCAGTTGCCACGGTGCTGCACATGTGATCAGTTATGACACCAGGTGCTAGAAGAGACTATAGTTTTCGGGCCTTTCTGCTTACCAGGAAGGCTGCCAGGTAAATGTAGATGCTCTCTGCCTACCAGGGAGCAGGGATCCATTGATAGGGTCTGCTCATGGTGCTCAGGTGCTGCTCATGTTGTCTGAGTGTTTCACACTGGTCCAATAGGACAGGGGATATTGGACAGTGGGAGGAAACCTGACAAATGAGAGCACAGGCATAGTTACAGCCCTGGCCATTGGCAAGGAAAGTGCTTCAGTAGACACCAGGAAGGATCTGTTTCTGCCTACAGTGAGCATGAATCTGTGCCATGGGGCCTGTCCAGTTAGGGTCATCCCTTCAGCTAGTAAAGTCAGTGGACAGGAGTCAGTCGAAGGGGATGCTAGTGAGAGTCCTGAAGATAGAACAGCTTCATCAAGTCTGCTGCCAGAGCAAGCAAAGGACTTATTTCTTCCATACAAGTGCTGCATGGCATAGCAAATGTAGCGCCCTGCTCCTAATGAGCAGACGCTATTTTTTTTTTTATTTAAATTAGTTGAAGCTACAGTTTAGGCTCAACTTATTATTGCCTAAATTTAATGGTTTCTGTGTCAGATTGGCTAGACTGTGCAGATTTCCATCTAACCATGGGTGGTGCTGTCATCATTGGTTGATCGGGAAATACAGTCTGGTCAAACACATTGACTACTTGTTGCTCAGAGGCTTTTTGGTGGGAGTGGTTCACACACCTGACATTTCTGGGTAGGGGTATTTAAGGCACAGATGCCATCTTTTGGGGTTGTTTTTTGCTATTGGTTGGTCCACGCTTCCTGACCCTGCGGGCTTGGGGGGTGGGTTGGCGCTCCCCACCTCGTGGCCCTCCTGGCCTGGGAGACTACGAATTCTTAAAGTTCTGTCTTGAGCTTGGCAGACCTAAGGCCTAGCTACTAAAGGTAGGATCAGAGTCTTGGTGGCCTGTGGGTTGGCATGATGGTCTCTTTGCTGTCAGGCCTGCGGGAAGAAGCAAGGGACTGCAGTGACCAGGGGAGGACTCTTCGGGAGAGGACCGAGCATCAGGCTGGTATCTTGAGAAGATCCTGGGAACTCAGTCGCAGACGCATCTTGGATTAGTACCACAGTCAGTTCTTTCAAGACTGTACGGTCTGTGGCAGAGACAGTTTAGATCATCCACAATTTGTTCACCCAGAATCGTAAGGTCTATGGCAGAGACCATTTAGATTAGATCATCCACAATTTGTTCACCCAGAATTGTAAGGTCTGTGGCAGAGACTGTGTTCAAGCATTGCATCGGCTGCAAGGTCAGTAAGAGGGGCTAATCCGGTGATTGCTGAATCCAGCTGTGGAAGTGTTATTCACTGGATGTAGAAATTATCTCCAACCACAACGTCCAAGGTACCTGAATCCCTTTTCACTCTCTGTCTTTCTATTGCGTGTGATGTTACTAAATAAAACTTGGGAAGAAAAAAAGGACTAAGTGTTGGAGACAGTTCAATTGAACGAGTGATGAGTACCCCTAGGATGGACACTGAAAAGAAGGTAATGGTAAGCCCGAAAAAAAATAATTAGCAGTTGCTTTTAGGGTGAAGAGATTAAAGTAATAATCTGATACCTTGGCACCCGGGTAACGCTACACAAAGAATCTGCTAGCACAGTTAACCTGGTGAGGCCAAGTGAGAGTTGTCCTAATCTGTAAATAGTTCCAGTTGGAGTATCCCACTATTCCCTTCTCCCATCCAAGTTCCAACAATAAATACCAAAAAAACCCAAACCCCTGGATTATTGCATAACAAGCGGATGAGAGTATGAGTGGTCATGTGAAAACCCATAGTAACTGGCTGCAAGATAATAACGGGAAGGCCCAGGGAAATCTACACACAGCATTCCCTACAGGGGCAGTGCTACACATGAATTGATTATAATTGTTTTGAAAACTGTTAAATTAACAAGTTTAGTTCTGCTTTCAGGTCTATATTGGATAGACTCTAGGAAAGTTAAGGTACTGGGGCTATGCATTGTATAGACTGTAGAAAAGGTACTAGGGCTCTGTAGTGCATATACTGTGTAGGTATCTGCTACCCTCTACTGTTAGCTGCTAATATTACAGTGTTATGTATAATTAAAGTGGTTGTAAAGGCAGAAGGTTTTTTATCTTAATGCATTCTATGCTTTAAGATAAAAAGCCTTCTGTGTGCAGCAGCCTCCCCAGCACCCCCTAATACTTACCCGAGCCCTATCTCTGTCTAGCAATGTCCAACCATCAGAGATTCTCCTTTCTTGATTGGCTGAGACACAGCTGCTCTGTGCAAATACACTGCAATAGAGCAGGTAAGTATAATGCCCCGTACACACGGTCGGATTTTCCGATGGACAATGTCCGATCGGAGCGTGTTGTCGGAAATTCTGACCGTGTGTGGGCGCCATCGGACATTTTCCATCGGATTTTCCGACACACAAAGTTGGACAGCAGGAGATAAAATTTTCCGACAACAAAATCCGATCGCGTCAATTCCGACCGTGTGTGGCCTGTTCCGACGCACAAAGTGCCACGCATGCTCAGGAGAAATTCCGAGACGGGACAGCTCGTTCTGGTAAACTTAGCGTTCGCAATGGATACAGCACTTTCGTCACGCTGCAATGTTCAAAATGGTTTAATACAGCGCACTCTCTTCTTCTTTATAATGTGACAAGAATTAAGTAGTTTTGCTGCTCATATTCACACACACTTCTCACAAACTTCTTTCGTTACTATTTATCGGGATTCCCTCAATATATTTTGATTTCTCACATCTGACAACATATTTTTGTATATTTTAATTTTTTTTTTTGCCTTTAATGTAGAATCTTTTTTTGTGTTTCTCTTTTTTTTTTTTTTTTTTTTTGGTGATTTTGATTTGTACTCCCGAAAATGTTTGTGTGCTTTTTGTGACAAGTTCCCACAACACCATTGATATGTTGTTCTATTTAATCTGCAGGAGATTGTTTCGTGTTGTTGTCCCTTGTTAATTTCACATTTTATGTTAGAAATGTACCTGAATCGTCACCAACAAACTGTCCTTTTTGGATGAAAACACACACAGGAGAGTAGAATTTACCTAAAAAAATTTTATTAAGGGGTCACAACTATAAAAAAACAAAGAGGGAGGCAACGCTGGAGAAACTGCAGAAGTGGGCGAAGCCTTGGACCCCCAGGGCAGACATCAATTATTTAAAAGCAAAATTGGTGGCCTGAGGAGTCCATATCTAAGGGAGGGCAGTGTGGTCCAGAAGTCCCAGAGATCCGGAAAGCAGCAGATGACATCTGTGTCCCCAGGCTGTGGTCATACGAGAGACTGCAGCTTTTGTCAGACCAGACTGAACCCAGGGCAATCACTCTTTGGTCTTCCTTCCACGCTTCCTTACAGGCTTTGGCTGTGGTGGTGGAGTTGTGGCAGCAGGAGGAGGAGGAGGAGGAGGATCGTCGATCTCAATGACATCCGTCTTGGGTGTCAGTTCCCCACTCTCCCCCTTACGTAGGACTTTATAAAACAGGTCCTCAGAGAGCTTGCGTTGGCCCTCCTGCATGCCCTGCAATTTGGTGGCAGCCATGCAGGCAAAGGCCTCTGCAGGACTGGGGAAGGCTCTGAGGGACGCAGAAGCCTCCTGGATCAGCCTGTATGCTGAATCCTGCACAGGACTGGGAGTGGCCTTCCTGGCCCTTTTGTATGGCAGGCGGAGGGGAGGAACCTGAGACTCAGTCAGGCTGCGACTTGTCCCAGGCTTCTCTTGGCTGACACTTAGCCCCGCCTCCTCCTGGCTGACACTAATCCCCGCCTCCACCTGGCTGCCACTAATCCCCGCCTCCTCCTGGCTGCCACATTCCACAGCCTCCTCCTGGCTGAGGTCTTCCTGTGTATGAAAAAGGGACATAGTTTTAGTATTTTTTACATCAATCACACACAATTTTCACCTCCTGACTGCTGCAAATTGAATGTTAACAAATATAACAGACTATCATTCTGAGCCCAGCATTTTGCATTCTTGTCCCAATTTTGGGTGCCCACTACTGTCTATTGATATGTAAAACACTTTTTTTAATCAGCAATTAATGATCAATAATAACATCTAGTAAACATCATTTATTTATTGCCCAGAAATCTGTCGAAGAATGCTATACCTGACTCCAGCTGGGCTCCTCCACTTCTTCCTGGCTGGAAGGCCCAGGTTGGACATCGGAAGCCTCAGCTGGTATGGAAGGAAGCGTGGAAGGAAGAGTGGAGAGGGATTCCCTGACTTCAGTGTGGTCTGACAGAAATCGCAGTCTCTCATAGTACCACAGCCTGGGGACATAAACATCATCTGCTGCAGCTCCGGATCTCTGGGAATCCGTGACCTTCTTGCTAGGATACGTGCTCCTCAGGCCACCAATTTTGGCTTTTAAATAAGGGATGGTTGCTGTGGGGACCACCGGCTTCACCAACTCCAGCAGTTTCTCCAGCGCTGCCTGCCTCTTCTGTTTGTGATTATAGTGGGGGTGTCTCACTTGCCACAGACAGGGCAGCTCCCTGTACTTGTCTATGAACAGGGGCAGGAAATTGTGGTCGTTGAACCCATCCATTTTCTCTGCAAGACACAACACAAGACAAACCCTAATGTCAGGCCAAACTCCCCTAATCTTGTTACAATATAGGCTTCCATTTCGAAGCAGTATAGGCCCAAGTTTAGATTCTACCTTCGTTATCACGATCGGCGTCTCCGATGCTCCTTCCTCCGCTCACAGATCGTACGTAAGACGCGCGCGTGTTACGATTTATACACACTGCGCATGCGTATAACTCCGCCTGCCCCTGACGTTCTTTCTAGTCTATTCCCCGCCCCTTTTCGTTCGGCGCAGTGGGGGAAGAGCACATGGCGGATAGACAGCAGGATCGTGCTAATTGTAGCAACGAGGAGGCGGAGGAGGAGGAAAGGCCGGAGCCTGAAACGTCCCGATCCAGAAGGAGATTAAAGGACTCATATATGTCCTTTGGGGAGATGTTGGAGATGGTGGACATCCTGAAGAAGGCCGACTATGATGGAAAGTATGGGCCTTACCCCAACCCCAATATCCGAAAGGCCAAGATCATGGCGAAAGTGGTCAGGAGTCTGCACCGGAAATTCGGGGTACGACGATCGAAAGATCAGCTCAGGAAGCGGTGGTCGGACCTGAAATTACGAGAACATGAGCAGTACAGAAAGATCCGGAGAGTGCTGCAAAAAAGTAAGTAGTTGTGCTGTGTTCCTATTCTTTTTGTGTTTATTACGTTCGTGCTGCTCCATGTGCTTTTAGGAACTGTTGTACAGTTTAAAATGGCAACTTTCATGTTCATGGGCACATTATTCGTTCGGATCAAACATTTTTATTTCGGACTATAAAATACCATTGTTTAGGCCATATGCATTTGGCCACCATTTTGACGCCCTATACTTGGCTTCAAAGAATTGGGTTGTGTAGATGGCTTTGTTACTAGAATGAAATGCAAACTAGATTGTGTGTAAGGAAAGGACACTGAGCAGCTGTTTTCACATCTGGACACTGGAGCACTAGTGTGGGACACCAGAACACCATTTTTATTAGGGGGGCCACACAGGTGCTCCAGTATATACTATAGGGGGGTCTCCACCTGTGAAGCTTGTACTAAACAGGTAAAGTATTGCAGCTTGACAAAGGACACTAAAAAAGCTACATGTTGGAACTCGGCTAAAATAGATAATTGTACCCCACTTCCAAGCAATGTTTCATCTTTATAGTTCTGACATTAAATATCTGTGTGCTAATTATACCATTTTTGTTTTACACAGGGGAGAAAAGATTCGGAGGACACCCCTCATCCGAGGAGACCAGAGCCCCCCCCCCTCTGGAAGAAGGATAAATCCCACCAACACAAAATGAGCAGGAGGAAGAAGACGTGGTGGAACTAGTCACCACAACAGGTGAGTGTCTGCAACCACAGGCTCAGATAAGAGATGGATGGCGGCATTTTTTTGGAAACCTAATTTATTTTGGGGTTCCTCTCTTTTTAGGTGATCGTGAGGTTGTGGATGAAGATCCTTTCACATCCGAAAGTGCCCAGATCCTGATCGGGGAGATCATGGGGTGTAATTTACAATTGGAAATCATCAAGCAAAACATCAATGATGTTATTCCAAAATATAAAAACATCATGGATGTTTTGGGGCGAGTTTAAAACCCTTCCAAATCACTTTCTTCTTTTGTCTGCTACAATGTGCGAAATGTTTTTGTGATTTTTCCCATCACGGGAGATCAATGGACGCGTTTTGGGGGTGCAACCCCTTCCTCAATAATAAAGTAGTGGTGACGAAGGGCTTTCTCCCCCAAAACACGTCCCTTCATCCCCCATGATGGCAGCTAGGACATGTTGACATTGTAAAATTTGTGTGCATCTTCCAAATTTGGCTTTTCCTGGGGTGATTTCCCCCCATCTGAAGGCAATATCAAACACAGTTCCTAAATACTCATGTCTGATATTGCCTTCCAGTTCTACCAAATGTGAACTTTGTAAGATCAAGATTTGTATCTTTCTTGTGGGTTTTACACAGGCCTGTTTTCTATAAAATGCACATTTTGATTTTGGATAATGACACCACAAAAAATCTTTCCCTGAGGAAGACTTTGTTTTATGTTATAAAGTTGAAATGCGTTGGAATTAAGCTACTTGACACCATCGCATCAATCTAGGTGGTGATTGTATCTGGTAGCAGGATGCATCACAACGTAGGAGCTGTAGCTCCCTGTTTATTTTCATGTCATCTGACGATTCTTTTAATCGCATGATTACCTCAAGCATTTTTTGTATGTTATATTATTTCTATTTTTCTATGTATCAATATTATTTTACAAAATTATCTTTTTATCCAAATACAAAATTCTTTCGTTACTACATTGCCTTAAAAATCCCATATTGAGGTATATATTTGTTTTCCAAATCTTTAGGGGATGATGGCAATGAAACACCCAACCCTCTGAGTCACCTATTTGTATGCAATTATCAGGGTGGATAATACACCCATACCTCATTTCTTGACTCAGACGGTTGGATGTGGACTCTCCTTAATATATGTACTCACACAAATAAGAATAGAAGGTTCACTTCTCCCCGTGTTTATTTAGAAGAAGGGATTGATCTCCCTTTGAGGAGCTTAGTGCACCCCTATCAGGTAATTAGATATTTTCTCTGACCAATTATTTTGGATTTTTTTGGGCTGGGTGTATCTAAACTAGGCGTCGGGGGCACATTATGGGGGACCTACTGGGAGGAGAATGGGAGGAACTCATGGCCAACATCCAAAAAACTATCAGGATAAAGAACAGGTCGCATCTGACCTCTCGTCACTCTTTTCCTGTTTTACCAAAATCCTGGAGAAAAAATCGGCCTTGCACTGGCACATTGAATCTCTTGGAAGGTATATCAGAGAGGGTATTAACCCCATAGACAATACCACCAAAGAACTTAAAACAAACTGGGAAACAAAATTAAACGAATGTTCCAAAAACCTTATGTTGCTGCTACAAAATGAATATCAGCAGCAACTGAAAGGTATGGATATGGAAATCAACACACTGTATGCCCGACTCTCCCCTCTAAAAAAAACATGAACAGTATGCGGTATATGAAAAGAAACTTAAGGAGCACTTAGAAATCTTCAGCAAAAATATCCTGATTAAAAAGGAGAAAAAATATTGGAGGGACAAGAATGCCTTTGGAGAGGGCAGGGCCTACAAGTGGAACTTTGATCAAAAATCAAGAAAAAACCCAAGATCCTCACGACAGGACAATGTTAATCAAACCAATAATTACCTCTCAGACACACCCTCCAATAACTCCTCGGCCTCCTCTCAGGCAGGTAGATTCCGAGGTAAAAGAAAGGGACCCTTTCCCAAACATTTGGAAATGGAAGGGGAGATTCAACAAATAAACAAGAAAAGGACCACTGACTCACAACCCATTGAAGCCTCACGAAGCGGAAGAAGAGGGGGAATTGGAAGGGCTAGGGGGGCACTATCGGGGAATCCTAAAGGCCCCTCTTCCCTCAACCCTGGAGAAAGCTACAAAGAACAGGGTGCATACCCAAAAACTCAGCAGACTCAAATTGATAATTTTTTAGACAGGGGCAATGCACCTCCCCCAACCCCGACACAGCTGTCAATGATACCTACAATAGTCCCACCTGCGAAGGAAGGCTAAATGTCATCAATCTTTCATCCCATAAACTAACAACATCAGAACAGGAAGTATTGTCCTTAGGCCTTTCTTTTTGCCCTAATCGCAGCCTAGACAGCTTCGAGACCATCAAAGACATTAATTTATTTGCTAGGAAGCCTCTACTCAAAAGTTTATACACCAAAAAAACCATGGCCACACTAGAAGTGGCACTAAACCTTAGAGCAGCTGATTTCAGAGCCCTCAGAGACCTTAACCAGCCCACCTTCTATGCACTACCAAAGGTGCATAAAAAACTCAATGACCCTCCAGGGAGACCGATATCTCCGGAAATGGTTCTATCACAGAGGGAATCAGTCAAATTATAGACCAATACTTGAGACCCCATGTCATGGACCTACCATCATATACAAGAGACACAATACATCTGTTGCAGATCCTGGACAGTTTAACCATCCCCAGCTCGGCCATACTTGTCACAATAGATGTGGAATCTCTTTACAATAGTATTCCACACGATCTGGGCATGGCAGCAATTGAACGGGTTTTGAAACAGAGGGCAACTACCGACTGGAAATTCAATGCCTTCATCCTGCTAATGCTGGAATACATCCTCAGGCACAATACCTTCTTGTTCAAAGGCTCCCACTACCTCCAGGTGCAGGGAGTGGCTATGGGGACCTGCTGTGCACCCTCATATGCCAACCTGTACCAAGGGGAGTGGGAGAAGGACTTTCTACAGGGGGAAGCAGCGTCCATGTATACTCGCCACATCTGCATGTGGCAGAGATACATAGATGATCTCTTTATCATCTGGGACGGCCCCCATGAGCAACTGAAGGATTGCTTAAAACTTATGAACAACAACTTCAATCTCTTCTTTACGATGACATCTGATATCCATGAGGTGAATTTCTTGGATGTTACTATTTTCAAGAACCCTGATGGTGGACTATCTAGCAGACTCTACAGAAAAGAAACTGCGGGCAACACTTTGTTGCACGGGGATAGTTTCCACCTGGATCCTCTTAAAAGATCCATCCCATACAGTCAGTTTCTTCATCTTAAAAGAAACTGTAGCAATGATGAAGATTTTCAAAAAGAAGCCGACCAACTCACCATCAGACTTATGAACAGAGGTTATACAAAATCATCTCTTAAAAAGGCGTTTAATCGGGTCAAACTGACCAATAGAAGAGATTTAATCTTCACTAAAAAAAATCCATCAAAGAGGATACCTCTACGAGGATTATTGTAAGATTTTCTAACGAACACCACAGGATCAACAAAATAATCTCCAAGTACTGGCCCATCCTCACAGGTGACCCCAGTCTGAAAGGGCTAATTGGCCCCAAACCTCAAATCACATATAGGAAATCAGGCTCGATAGGGAATCTATTGACCTGAAGTGAATACAAAGGCAAAGCAAGAAAAGATCCTTGCAAAACATGGGGCACTTACCCATGCGGATCTTGCGCTCAATGTAAAGTCATTGGTAGGAGGACCACACTGGCGCTGCCCAATGGGAAGAGCTTCTCCCTGCGTCACTTCGCTAATTGTAGGACGCAGGGTGTGGTTTACCTCATGCAGTGCCAGTGTGGTGCCTTCTACGTAGGAAAAACAAGACAAGAACTCGGGAATCGAGTCGACAAGCATATGCAGAGCATGCGTATTGGCAACTTATATCTACCCCTGGGAAGACATGTCGCTAGACAGCATAATTACCGATTACCTTCCGTGAATTTTACAGTCCTAGATAGGATTAATTTACCAATCAGGGGGAGCGACTGGAACAAGGTTCTTCTCCAGCGGGAAATGCGCTGGATAAGATACCTTAGGCAGTGGTGTATTTAGGTTTTGTGCTGCCCTAGGCCTGACTAAGCTCGCGCACCCCCCTAATTTAACTATGACCCACCCCTTCCCGTCAAGGCCACACCCCTTCCTTTTTAAGATCCGCCCTGTCATCTTCATGGGAGGACAGAGGGACACCACGGGAAGAGGACAAAGGGACGCCGCGGGAGGAGGACAGTGAGCGATACAGCATCTTTTCATTTGGGGGTAAGGGGATATGTGCTGGGTGCTTTGGGAGGTTCTTGCACTGAAGTCGTGTCCCTCCTCTGTGGCTCCTCCTCCTCCTGGCTGTGTACTGAGTGTGTGTGGCTGACAGTGGGGAGAGAGGTGTGGGCTGCTACTGAAAGCCCATCGACGCTTGTGGGACTCCGGGCGGCAGATGTCCTGGGTGCCCACGCTGGCGCATCCCTGTCTGGCCAGTTACCGAAACTCAGTGCCATAACTTGTTTTGGGCTCTGGGACAGTGGTGTCACTAGGGTTGGCCTAGAGGATATCAGGTTAGGTATTTCCTAATGGCTCAGTTCCTGGGAACAGTAATGTATAATGGCCAACAGGCTCTCTTACCAGATCCGGTGAAACTGCAACAGTGATCCCTCCGGCTGGACGTTCGCTCACTCTGGGTTGCCCAGGCCAACTCTAGTCAGTAGTGTAGCATCTCTACCCTGGCAGTGGCTTCATCTTTCTCCCCCTCTGTTGGTGCAAGGACAGCGTGGCTCTCTGGTGGTGCGGGTACAGCGTGGCTCTCTGGTGGTGCGGGTACAGCGTGGCTCTCTGGTGGTGCGGGTACAGCATGGCTCTCTGGTGGTGCGGGTACAGCATGGTTCTGGTGTTGCGGGAACAACGTCTCTCTGGTGGTGCGGGAACAACGTGGCTCTCTCTCTGGTGGTGCGTGGCTCCCTCTCTGGTGGTGCGGGTACAGCGTGGCTCTGGTGGTGCGGGTACAGCATGGCTCTGGTGGTGCGGGTACAGCGTGGCTCTGGTGGTGTGGGTACAGCGTGGCTCTGGTGGTGCGGATACAGTGTGGCTTTCTGGTGGTGCGGGTACAGTGCGGCTCTGGTGCGGGTACAGCATGGCTTTCTGGTGGTGCGGGTACAGCGTGGCTCTGGTGGTGCGGATACAGCGTGGCTTTCTGGTGGTGCGGGTACAGTGCGGCTCTGGTGCAGGTACAGCATGGCTTTCTGGTGGTGCGGGTACAGCGTGGCTCTGGTGGTGCGGATACAGCGTGGCTTTCTGGTGGTGCGGGTACAGTGCGGCTCTGGTGCGGGTACAGCATGGCTTTCTGGTGGTGCGGGTACAGCATGGCTCTCTGGTGGTGCGGGTACAGCATGGCTCTCTGGTGGTGCAGGTACAGCGTGGCTTTCTGGTGGTGCGGGTACAGCATGGCTCTCTGGTGGTGCAGGTACAGCGTGGCTTTCTGGTGGTGCGGGTACAGCATGGCTCTCTGGTGGTGCAGGTACAGCGTGGCTTTCTGGTGGTGCGGGTACAGCATGGCTCTGGTGGTGCGGGTACAGCGTGGCTCTCTATCTGGCTTCCCCCAGCACAGTACTCTCTTTTTCTCCTCCTGTAACCCCCCCCCAGCAGAGTGCATGCATGCTGGGGGCTGTAGCATGATGTCTGTGGACACACACAGGGCTGCCATTCTTCAGGGACACTTTTCACTGTGTCGGTGGTTATTAGTCCTAATAGGTTCTTTGCCCCTGAAACCTCCACGTTGGAGGTAAAGGGACACATATACCGCTTCAAAGGGTTCAGACATTTTTACACATAGAACAAAAATCGCCAATGTTGCTGTTTCCACTTCATTATTAATGTAATATAGCTACCCTCCTTACTTTATACATTCTCATGGTGCACTCTGCATTATTTGAGTATCGAGCATGAACTCAAAATAGTGACCTAACCTTAATTTATAAAGGTTTTGTCTAACCATAAGTTTTGTGTTTGTTTGTTTCATCTATGCTGGCTTCGGCCCGCCTGTGAGACAATCCTCAATTCTTTACTTATTTCGATTAAGTGAACGGCGTCTTTGCAGCGTCAATGTCACAGGACTTCGGCGCCGCACGCACTGCCGACAGCTATTGAATATACACCGTGCTGCCTAGGTTATGCAGCGCCTCCCCCTTCCATCCTGGCAAGCGTCTGAGTCACATGACTCCAACGCTGCACACATTACTGGCAGACAACAGGAGTGTGTTGTGCTGCCTAGGTAACGCGACACCTCCCTCCCCTGTCTCGGCAAACCACGCCTACACCCCATAGGATATGGGAAGGGGAGGCGTGGCGCCCTGACTAGGGGATTGAACGGCGTCTTTTACCATAGCAACAAACAGCCATAGAGCGTTCCCCCAGAGCCTTTGAACATATGCACACTTCATGCAGGGGGCGGTATACACCAGTACAAATGGGCAGGAGAGCGTCACTATAGTGATGTGACGCCCAAAGCCTTTGCCACGCCCACATCCCTTTATTAGGACGCCAGGGACGGCTGATGGCAGCATTTCCCACTTGGCTTCTAACCGAGAGGTACTCCAGGACCAGGGCTTACCGTTGCTGGCATTTTGAACTTTACTATCTGTACTCCACACCATCAGCAGAAGGTAATTCCACACAAACCTCAACTACTAAGCTTCAGGGAATTTGGTTCTCTGAAAAACTTTATTTTCACTTTCATTATTCATTTAAAATATTGCCTTCTGTTTTTTAGCAACTCCATCTATTGGCTGCCTAATATTGGTTTCTCTAATGCCGCGTACACACGGTCGGACTTTACGGCAGACTTTGCCCGGCGGACTTTTCGACGTACTTTACGACTGACTTTCTGAATGAACAGACTTGCCTACACACAATCCACCAAAGTCTGTCGAATTCGTACGTGATGACGTACGACCGGAAAACAAGGAAGTTCATAGCCAGTAGCCAATAGCTGCCTTAGCGTGGCTTTTTGTCCGTCGAACTAGCATACAGACGAGCGGACTTTTCGACCGGACTCGATTTCGACGGATTAATTTAAAACATGTTTCAAATCTAAGTCCGTCCAACTTTTGAGAAAACAAAGTCCGCTGGAGCCCACACACGATCTAATTGTCTGACGAAATCCAGTCCGCCGGGCAAAGTCTGCCATAAAGTCCGCTCGTGTGTACGCGGCATAAAATATACCTGGTCGTTCTGTAGAGGATATTAGACAGCATGGGCAACTAGTAATGGAAACCCCTGTCAGCATTGGGAATGTGTTTTTCTTGCAGCTACATGAAAAATGTAAGTTGTGTTTGTCCAAATGCGATTAATGAGATATATGCGATATGTATACACATTGTTTGTAACATTGCTATTTTTGAAACTTTAGAACGTGATGCAATCTTTCCCTGAGGAACACTTTGTTTGATGTTATAAAGTTGAAACGCGTTGGAATTTCCCTACTTGACACCATCGCATCAATCTAGGTGGTTGTATCACAACGTAGGAGCTGTAGCTCCCTGTTTATTTTCATGTCATCTGACGATTCTTTTAATCGCATGATTACCTCAAGCATTTTTTGTATGTTATATTATTTCTATTTTTCTATGTATCAATAAATTATCTTTTTATCCAAATACAAAATTCTTTCGTTACTACATTGCCTTAAAAATCCCATCTTGAGGTATATATTTGTTTTCCAAATCTTTAGGGGATGATGGCAATGACACACCCAGCCCTCTGAGTCACCTATTTGTATGTTCTACTTTGTCTTCCTGCCTCCTTGTAATGTCCTTCAAGAATTCCTGAACCATTCATTTTCCCTCTTACCCGCTTGATTGGAACGAGCAGTCCATGTTACCTGTGGTCATATTTACTCTATGCACTCCACTAGGGTTGCCACCTGTCCGGGATTTTCCTGGACAGTCCGGGTTTTGAATCATGTGTCCAGGTTTCATTCCCCCTGAAACCCGGACACATTATTCAGGCCAGACTGTGGTTGAGGGATAGGCAGTGTTTGGGTACTCAGTACCATTCAGGGGATGATGGGAAGGATGATCGGTGGTTTCCCTTCTCTCCTGGTCCCCTTCCCCCTCCCCATTTTCTGGCTTTTCATCCTCACGTATCCCTGGCAGAGGATGTTGGTTGTATTGGCCTGAAACTGGACAAATTATTCAGCACTATGGGTATAGCTTCAGGGGCCTGTTCCGACTCCCTGTTACACATTTACTAGAACCGATTGACTGCATTTTACTTCTGTAGCAGCTGAATGTTGGCTTCTCCTCCTCTCCCTCCTGCTGGCATTCAGCTGCTGCAGGAGAAAAATACAGAGGATTTATTCTAGTAAATGCCGCCTCCACTGCCCTTCTTGTCCAGCTTCCTCCTCTTTCTGCTGCCCCCAGGGCTCCTGTGTGCTCCCCTTTGCTGTAAGCCTCTAAAGTGTTCGGGTTTGGCATGAAGAACAGGTGGCAAACCTACACACCACAGATCCCTGTAGTTCAGAGTCCTTAGTCACTAGTCCCATGTTGGGAGAAAGCAAGAGAGGGTGTCTATTTTCTTACATACAGAAGGACCACAGAGAACCACTGAGGGTAGGACCAACCTCTAACAGGAAGTTGAATCACAGCAGCAAAAAAAAGGAAAGGAGATTGGAGGCAGCTGAGAGCAAAAAAAAAAAAAAACAGGAAATATATATCAAATATGTAGGGCTTGTTATGCCGCGTACACACGGTCACGCAAAAGTTCACTGAACTTATGACCGTCAAGACTACGACGAGCCGAGAAAATGAAGTTCAATGCTTTTGAGCATGGGTCGAATTGTTTCCGAGCATGCATAGGAATTTTGCGCGTCAGAATTGCCACAGACGATCACATTTTTGGATAGGAACTTTTTCCGACTGAAAAAATTGAGAGCATGCTCTCATTCTTTTGCTGTCTGGAATTCGGCCAGCAAAAGTCCGATGGATCATACACACGGTCGCATTTCCCGACGAAAACCTCTCATCGGTCTTTTTGCGAGCCGAAATTCCGATCGTGTATATGCAGCATAAGAAGTAATCAGCACCACAATATAGTTTCTGAGAATCTATATATCAGCAGTCTATATTTCTTTGTTTGCACCATAAAATCCAATATTTTTTTTTACCACAGTAAATTTCACATTTCAATGACCAAACTTTTGCTAAGTGAGAATAAAAATCCTATGTAATGTGTTAATTTTCTCCTAGTAAACGGGGACTTGAGTTGGGCTTTAAACACATTTATACACAAACTCACCACTTGAGGGAGAGCTCTGCACACATAAGCATAGTTTAATACAACTACACTGCCAACCTACACAGCAAACCAAACTTAATCGTACACATGCTTAGATTTTCGGACGACCGAACGTTACTTTTTTGTGGCATACTAGTCTGTAGAAAGTGAAGAGGTTACTCAAAATTTTCGTACGACAGAACACAATGTCAGAAGTGACGTAATGTGTGGAATAGTTTTGTATGTATTCTTTCGTTTCTGAGCATGCGTAGTCTTGCTCTTACGATTTTTTCGTACGAAAATCGGACTAATGAAACGAAAATCGGACGTTGTGTTCACATCTGACAAAAATGTTATAGTCTGCACATCCAGATTTTGTCTGTCGAAAGAGCAAAATCAGCTGTCGAAAAAGCACCATACTAACAATACAAAAATCGGCAGACAGCTCGTCGTACGAATTTTTCCATCTGATTTTCGCATCGTGTGTACGGGCCTTAAGGGATGTCAGTTACTGAGTGCCATACCAACGCCACCATCATATCAATCCACAATAATGCTTACCAGGTTGCAAATAAAGATTTTATCCTAAAATCCTGATTTACATACTCACATTCAGTTTGCAGCCAGTACTGGAAAAATGTATCAGCTTTATAAATATTGAGAATATCACATCTGATATCGAGCACAATTAGCACTGATAAAATACACCTGTAAGGTCTCATGTACATGGGTAGTTTGAGGCATTCAATGTAAATTGTGGGCATATTTTTCTGCCCTGAAGAGACGGATGCAGTGTACAGCCGCCCATAGTAATGAATGGCTGTATGTGGGTATACACTGTACTTGTGTGTAAATCCCAAAATACTGGCTTTGCACATTCTAGGATTTATTATGCGTGTGTGCGTCAGTGCTTATATGCAATCACAGCGTAAACTCACGTACAACTAGCATACGGTCATTTATTACGTTTACTTTTATGCTTCAACGGTCATGCAAAAAGTCAGGAAAAAGTCATAATTCCATATCTGTATACTTATTTAAGGTCAGACTGAACTAAAGGCAACACATCAGTATGACAGCCTGGTAACTAGCATTTGAAGCTAGGCGTCAGTGTGCACTCCACCGAGCAGAAGTGGCAGTAGCTGGGTGTCCTGGCTCTTTAGCCGCATCCAGTTGCTTCTTGTATTACAAATGCATGTTTTCTACTGGTGCTGTTTGATATTTTTATAAGTGAGTGCACCCAACGTCATTTCAATTCTTTAATATATTACACTATGGAGGCTCATTTTTTTTCTTTCATCTATGGCATCTCTCTTCATGTGATGCTGATTGAGTACTGATAAGGAGACAGGGATTGATCGGGTTTATTTTGGATTCGGGAGTACCAAGAGCTCACTTTCACCTTTGTATATGTGTAAGAGGTCAATGACATCCTGTGAATGCTTGTAGGCAGGTAGAGTTTTATGCTCCCCCAGCCTGGAGGGAAACTGTTAACCTGTTTCCTGCACTTTTAGCTGTGCTCTGACTCTCTACCTGTGCTATAATAATAGGGAAGAGGGCTCTGCATGGGAAGGAAAGACACAGACCAGACTACTACAGAGGACTACTTAATTGCTTGGACTTTTTACATGCACTATTGAGAGCACTCTTTCTCTCAAAAGGGTTAATAGGGCCCTGCTCATAAGAGCTTACAATCTAATAGAAATGTTTGGTTTTGAATAGCGTTTTGTTACTATGTTGGCACTAGTATAGAGTATCAATCATATTTGAGATATATTGGATATTGGGATTCTTATAATCCATACTGTCAGCGTTGCAATTTCACTCATAGCCCCATGAAGTGTTCCCAACTGTACCCACCCTTTCCATCCAGCTCCTCCATTCATAGAAGCCATTACTATAGTTTCTATGAATGAAACACAATCTATGAATGGCATTGATGGACACTCTTCATAAGAGATTGTGACAGCTCCTCAGTTCTATTAACCCCCACTGCACCAAAAGATTATGAAGGCAGGGGTGAGGTGGGTATCAGAGCACCGAAGATTTCTACTGGAACACATAAGTACTGTACAAGGGACACATTCTACTGAAGAAAAGTAATGCATCTTGTGCCTAATTTATATTTTTTTGATAGGTTAACATAGACTTTAAGCTGCAGGCTTATCACATTTTTCCATTTGAACTTAAAGCTGTAGTAAACTGTAGTACCTACAGCAGGTAAGCCTACAATAAAACTTATCTGTAGGTACAAGGAATATCTTATAAATGTGCACCGTTTAGGAGATATTCACTATTTCTGCAGCCAGTGATGTCACCGGCACATGAGCACTACACTCTGAACATGTAAAAAAATGAAAGTTACACCCAAGCTGTTAAAATCCCCCTAAAATTTCTTGAGCCTCCCTCCACCACCACATTCACAAATGTATGGATGTAAATGCATGCATGAGGGGTGCCTGTGCCCAAAAGTATCAAGTGCATTACACATGTATGTTACAACTTCTCTGGAACTTCTTCCCACTTGGACATGAGACATCCAGGTCATCCTCTGCTCCTCCTAACAGGTGCTGTCAGTTTGGCTGAGTCCTGCTTCTCTACACACTGTTGTAATTCATGAGTGTTCCCGGTTGGGCAGTCTTCCCACCAGGTTTGTTGTAGACTGTCTTGCTTTACTTCTGTAGTGGGACCCCTGTAGAGGCCAGGAGTTTGTAGGTCCCAAGTCCTACTATTTGCCCTGCAACCAGGCATACATGCAAGTTCTCTCTCGGCTCAAGAAACAGTGTAGGGTGTTTTTTTTTTTTTTTGTCTTTATTTTTGGGATGAACTTGGGTGAGGATTGGGAAAAGTAAAATGCTGCAATAACTTGCTATAACAAAACTTTAAGGACACTGAACTTGCTTCTTGAAAGTTAAAACTCTCAGGACTTAGAACACTGTCCCTGTGTAGCAGAAAGCTGACAGTTTCTGCAAAGCAGTATTGAAGAGGTAGGACTTTCCTTGGTGAACTGTCCAAGTACAGTAACAGCCCCCTTCCTGCGGAATGGATCAGCTATGCTCTTTAGGACAAACTTCTTAGCAAACACAAGGCTGACTTCATTGCACATAAGAGGGGTGGCAGAATTCAGTCTCTAGGATCTCCCCCAACCTGTACTCACAGAATGCCTCTGGATAAATGGTTGCCTCCCATCGGTATCCTGCAAGCAGCTTTCTCAGTGGTCCCAGACAAGATCCTAATGACAGCCCTTTTGGCCAGCCATCAACACCAAACTGCAGTTCCAGGCCCTCCAGCCTCTCCGCTGGGGCCTCCACTGAATAGGCACGTGGCAGGATTTGCCTGGAAGGGCAGACAAGCCCCAGGCGATGATCTCCCCTTGGCAAAAAAGAAGACCCCACTGCTCCCTGCTTCAGAGTATTTATGCTTTCTCCCAGAATCCTCTAGGGTAACCCTCCTAGAGATTGGCTGGGGCTACATAAATATTAATCTGCTGATTAATATGTTCCCACCTCTATTACTAGAGCTCCTCCTGGTGAACAGGGAGAAACAAACAATCAGAGAGTCCCTGGAACACAGACCATACAAAATCAATGAAACCCAGCTCCACTGATTACAGTTAGCTAGACTAAATTTACCTACACTAACCCTTAAGTGTAAACCCCAAACATAATTCCAGCCTCACTGGGTACAGTAAGCCAAATTAAATTTACCTAACAGAACAAACAAAGACCATTAACTACTAAATGTACCTATTCTAGCCCCTTGACTCTTGATTGCATAGGCTATTTTCTGGAAAAGGAGAACTTGCACTTTAGGCTGTAACAGCAACAAAGTTGAAACAACTTTCAACGGAAGCCCCAACTGCTTTGTATCAGATTCAAAGATTACTTTTTTTCTAATTTTATGTTGAGACTGGTAAAATCTCTTTAGTCAAAAATTATTTCCACAGTCATATAAAGTACAAACTGATTCACATGCAGACTGGGTCCCTGCTAAATATGTGTTGATAGGGTTGAAATAATGACTTAGAGTTCCACTTTAATTGTTTCTGTTTTTTTCTTACCTGTGTACGTATCAATTGTTCTATTTAAATTGTTTGTGCTCCTTTCTTACCTGTGTACGTATCAATTGTTCTATCAATCTGTATCTAGATGGAATTTGGAACTGCTGAATAATCATTACATGTTCGCTGATGAGAAACTCTTTGTACCTTAACCTCATTTGGTAATGCCGATAAGATTACTGCTTTTGGAACTGCCTATAAAAGAAGTAAAGGGAGCAGTCCTTTTTTGGGATGCTCAGAACTGTGATACAGACATACCTGACTCCGTGTCATTATTCTTATAGAAGCAATAATTTGGCAAAGCAATATAAACTTAAGCAACTTGTTTAAAAGTTGAACCTAACATTTTGGCGCTCGGAACAGGGACTCACCGATGATACTACAAGAGGTGGACGAACGCGGCTGACGGAACAAAAAGGAATAGGCATTCCGGGAACCACAGATCAAAAAACCTGCGCAGGTAAGAAAAAGCTTTATTTTTCTTATATTCTGTGCTCCCCTGATTTGTGCCTATCCGTTCTGTCAGTTACGGTTCTCCTGGTTTTAAAACACCAGCCTCTGTAGTGGTGAGTCTAGAATTACTGGATATTTTAGTTTATATTGCTGGAATTATTTGTTTGTTTTGTCTGTCTTGTCTGTCTTGTTGAGAAAGTGAATGAGCCTTGTCAAGGATGGTATGAGTTAGAAGGGGATTGCCGAACTAAGCAACGGAATGCGCCTTACCTCACACGATTGGGAACCTGAGGGCTTGTGAGCTTGGGGGTCTGACGCTTATGCTTAACCTCACATCTAACTCATAAACCATAGACGGGTTGAGAGTATAAGCCCTGTCTGCTCCATAAAGCAGGGATAAGAGTGTATGAGAGGGATTCCCAGATACGGGGAGGGAATAAGGTCTCAACAAAGTCCCGAGATCTAGTCGGATACCTGGCCACTTAAAGGAATGCTTGTATATGTTGTAGCCGCATTTTTGTATATGTTGTAGCCGCATTCTGGTTTGTTATTGGGCTAGCATATAAAGTAATTATTTATTATTGGGCTAGCATATAAAGTAATTCGGTTTCAGAAATCTCATTCCGGAGAGGTTTCTAGAATTCTAGCACCCTAGGAGGAAGGCAACGAGGAACTAGTGTAACTTAGCTGGTTTGCTATTGGGCTAGCATATAAAGTAATTATTCATTCTTGTATATGTTGTAGCCGCATTATATTGTACACTAAGTGTCCCAGACGCTACCTAGGCAGGACTGTTAGAATGGGCCAGAGGAACACAAAACCCCGTCAGGGAATTGTGGCGCACTATACGGTGCCACAGATAATTAAGAACATTTATGGGAAAACCGAAGCACAGGACTTAAAGGATGTCCTTCGTAAATTTAAGGTGAAAGGAGCAGCGGGCTTAGACCCGGATGTATGGAGTGAAATAAAAAGGGACAGACAAGGAGAGGTGTTAGAGAAGCAATGGATGCGTCAGGTTCAATGCTTAATTAAGGTCTCAAATAGAGCGAAAGAAGAGGGGTGGAAGTATAATCCAGATTGTGATGGTTGGGATATGAAAGATAGAAGAACAAAAAATGTCGAGGCTCCCAGCTAAGCCATCCCACCCCCCATACACTGACGTAGAACGCAAACCACACAAGATATATCCGGTACTTGAGGGGAGAGGATGGGTTTGTCAGGATTGTGGAGCACAAAACCCAGAATGGGCAGTAGAATGTGTGCATTGTGGGGCACAAAAACCTCATCCAGAAACTGTAGCTCCCGTACGCACTGATACACGCATTGTTCAGGTAAACAATCCAGAATTTGGACAAGCAGCCCATCCAAATGCCCCGCCTACTGTCACTCGTAGAATGCAAATAAGGACTTGGGCACCATGGTCGGCAGACACCCTTATGGCATTAATACAGAGCGCCCCAGGCCCGGTAGCAAAGCCAGCTGCTTTTTGTAGATTTGTGACACAGTTAATGAATACACATGAAGCGACCTGGCAGGATGGGGAGGATCTATGCAGACACAAAATGACTCTGACCCTGTTTAACCAGTTTATGACAGAAATAGGTCCACACAGACCTGCAGGACAAGTTGATGGGGATGGCAATTTAGAGACAGGACATGTCGGACATATAGACTCAAGGGCCCCTTTTATTGCTAGATTAGAAGCTTTTTGTCAGTCAAAACAACAGGAGAGGGGGTCCATATCACCCATGAAGCAAATGCCAGGACAGACTGTATCGGAATTTTACTTATCTATGGAAAGTATGATGGCAGATGAGGGATTGGACTTGGCCCTGCCAGTCACAATCCGAGCCTTCAATAGACAATTTATGGAGGGATTAATTCCACAGATAAGTGAGAGACTGAAAGCCTGCACACCAGAGTGGAGGGCAACTAGAGATAGAGGGACGTTGTTACAAAAAGCGCAAGGCATAGAGGCGGACTTAGCAGAAACCAAAGGGAGGAAATCTCATGCTATCAACGCACTCGGGGGTCCCCAAGAGCAAGGTAGAGGTTCCTTTCGCAAACCCCTTACCTGTCACTACTGTAACAAGATTGGTCACATCAGACGCAACTGTAAGAAAAGAATAAGGGATGAAGGAGAGGAAGGTGTTGATTCTCCAGTTAATCAGAGAAGGAACCAGCCCAGGGACAACAAAAATAGTCATATCAGGCAGCAGGGAGATGGTCCACGAGCATGACTCACCCCGGTTTTAGAAAAATCCAAAACAACAATGCTTAAGACAAATATAACGGTTGGTAATAAGAAAATCTCTTGTTTAGTCGATACAGGAGCTTCACGCTCGTTACTTTCTGACTCTGAACTACTCCCTGGCCAAAAATCACCTGACACTTTACTAATAACTGGATATGATGGCATTTTAGCCGACGCCCCGCTTACAAAACCTCTGAAAGTTAAAGTAGGAAACCACATGTTCCTTTCACGCTTTCTGGTATCCAGAGGAGCCCCCACTAATTTGTTAGGAGCTGACATTTTGCAGAAAATAGGAGCTAACATTACCTATCACCCAGATGGCACTGTCACCTTAGCTATAGGGGATAATCAAGAACACATGGAGATGTGTAACCTGATACAATACCTAGAGGAGGAATCGGAATTGTCCGGCACACCTCCTTCAGACTTAGATCAGATTTTGTCGTCCCTTCCAGGAGAACTATGGGAAAAACATCCAGCTGATGTTGGACTTTTGCCCATACCTCCGGTTACCCTACAGCTGATTCCAGGAGCAGTGCTTCCCCAACAAAAGCAGTATCCACTTAGTGCACCCCAAGAGACGGCCATAGAAATGCAGGTCCAATCCTTCTTAAAAAGTGGAGTTCTAAAAGAGGTAAAATCACCGGCAAACACTCCCTTGTACCCGGTTAAAAAGAAATCAGTAGCCGGTAGTCCGGTTAAGTATAGAATGGTCCAAGACCTTAGAGCGGTCAACAAAATACTAGCCCCGATGACACCTTTAGTACCCAATCCACATACATTACTGTCACAAATACCATCAACCAGTATGTACTTTACGGTTATAGATTTAGCGAATGCTTTCTTTTCCGTCCCGCTTGCTGAAGAATGCCAACTTTGGTTCGCATTTTCAATAAAAAAAATCGGCAACTAACCTGGACATGGGTATGGCGCATTCACCTACCTTGTATTCGCAAGCATTGCAAACGGTGTTGGGAGAATGGGTACCACCAGATTCCTGTGTATTGTTACAATATGTGGATGATTTATTGTTATGCTGCCCTGACAAAGAAACTTGTTTGGCCACCACCCTTAATTTGTTGCGATTTTTGGCAGAAAAAGGTTGCAAGGTTAATAAGAAAAAGTTACAAGTGTGTCAGGAAAAAGTTATCTTTTTGGGACATTGTATATCACAGGGTACGAGACATCTCACTGAGGAGAGGGTTCAAGTGATAAAGGGAATGTTACCCCCACGGAATTTCAAACAATTGCGTATGTTTTTAGGTATCGTGTCATATTGTAGACAGTGGATACCACATGCTAGCGCTTTGATGCAGCCATTATACGATTGTTTGAAAATTGTACCGTATGTGCTTACAGAAGTAGCTTATGAGTCGTTTATCACTTTGAAAAAGTTGTTGATTTCTGCCCCGGCTATTGGTATACCAGATTACACCAAGATATTTAATCTGTACATTGCTGAGATCACTGGACACGCCACAGGTGTTCTGACACAGGCACATGTAAAACAAAGACCAGTCGCTTACTTTTCAGCAGCATTAGATCCAGTATCTAGAGGTTCACCGTCTTGTGTACGGGCGGTAGCTGCAGTGTCAATTATCATAGATAAGTCATCAGAGATTGTTCTAGACAATCCAGTCGTAGTGCATACCACACATGACATACATGCAATCTTGTCTCAGGTACAGCCCAAACACATTTCAATGGCTAGGCAATTAAGATTACAGTGTACTTTACTCTTACCTCCAAATGTTACTTTTCAGCGCTGTACAACCTTAAATTTGGCCACCTTTTTGCCTCTTCAGTCACCAGATTTGGCAAGGGGGAATGATAGTACTAATAGTACTAGTGAGAAAAGAAATGAGGACACTGACACTCTTTTGTTTAAAGAAGTAGATCAGCACGATTGTTTTCAGCTCATGGAACAGGAGACAATGGGATTCCCACATGTTACAGATACACCGATTTTAAATGCTGAGCACACCTTGTATATAGATGGTAGTAGGTTTGCTGATGACAAGGGTAAATATCACACAGGGTATGCTGTAGTGACTGATACGCAGGTAATTGAAGCACAGGCCTTACCAGCCCACATGTCAGCACAGGAAGCAGAATTAAAAGCTTTAGAACAAGCCCTAGAATACTTAAAAGAACGAGAAGGGAATATTTACACTGACTCTTCCTACGCTTATGGTGTAGCGCACGATTATGGCCACATATGGAGGGCTAGAGGTTATCTGACAGCAGCAGGTACACCTGTAAAACATGGAGAAGGGATTAAGAGAGTCCTGAACAATCTTCAAAAGGTTAAACGAGTAGCCATTATGAAGATAGCGGCACACACGAGCGCAAAAACAATTGAGGCAAAAGGAAATGCATTTGCAGATTTGACTGCAAAACAGGCAGCTCTAGGGGAAGGAAGCCCTGAGACCTTAGCAGCGGTAGAGGTGAGTATCCCAGAACCAACATGGCAGCAGCTGAGTAAATTACAGGAGCAAGCAGGGGAGAGCGAGAAAGATAAGTGGGTCAGGATGGGAGCAGCACCAGACCTTGACAATGTATGGAGGGAAGGAGGCAAAATATGCCTGCCTGCCTCTCTGTACCCAGCAATGGCAGCGGCAGTTCACCTACCCACACACGTCAGTTCCAATTCCATGTATAGGATTGTGAACCAAGGATGGCTCGCCCCTGGATTCAGTAGCACTGCAAGAAACTACTGTGCAGCCTGCCAAATCTGTCTCCTGAATAACCCAGGACAGAGAGTAAAAACCCCACGAAAACACCAGGTCCGGGCCCAATACCCCTTCCAGAGACTGCAAATTGACTACATACAAATGCCCAAGAGCGGCCCCTTTGAGTTTGTCCTCGTGTGTATCGATTTATTCTCAGGTTGGCCCGAAAGTTATCCAGTAAAATCGGCTACAGCTAAAGCCACAGCTAAGAAACTGATCACTGAGTTAATACCTAGGTTTGGTCTTCCTGAAACCATAGAATCAGATAGGGGGACACACTTTACAGGAGAAATCATGCAGAATGTGATGACCATGTTAGGGGTTCAACAAAGTTTTCACACCCCTTACCACCCACAGAGTTCAGGATCAGTGGAGAGAGTAAATGGGACAATAAAGTTAAAAATACAAAAAGCCATGCAAGAGTTAAACAAGCCTTGTCCAGAATGCCTGCCTTTGGCTTTGTTCTCTATAAGGTACACTCCAACAGGAAAGACAGGATTATCCCCATATGAGATACTTTTTGGGAATGCACCTAGATTGGGTTTATACTTTCCACAGAGTATGCAATTGCAATGTGATAGTTTGACTGCATATGTGATACAATTACAACAACGTCTAACTAAGATCCACAAAAGTGTGTATTCTTCTCTTCCAGACCCTAATTCAATAACAGGTACACATACTCTGCTACCAGGGGATTATGTATATGTGAAGAAACACACCAGAAAGACATTGGAACCCAGGTTTGAAGGTCCTTACCAAGTACTCTTGACCACAGCCACCTCAGTAAAGCTGGAAGGAAAACCTACCTGGATACACGCATCACATTGCAAGAAACAACCCGAGAAAACAACATGATGAAATATCTACTTACAGATTTTTTGTTGAAGATTGTTGTTTTACAAATATATGCATGGACTCCTGGTATTAACCACTTGCCGACCGGGCCATAGCCGAAAGACGGCAACAGCGCGGTCGGCTAGTTCTGGGTGGACGTCCATGGACGTCCTCCCAGAATACTGCTCTCGCGCGCCCCCTGGGGCGCGCACCCGAGAACTTCCGTGACCGCCGGGTCCAGAGGACCCGGCGGATCACGGTAAACGGCCGCTGATCGCGGCCGTTTACCATGTGATCGCTCCGTCAAATGACGGAGCGATCACATGTCAACAGACCGGCGTCATCTCATGACGCCGGTTCCTCCCTCCCCTCTCTGTACCGATCGGTACAGTGCGAGGGGAGAGGGGGAGGGATCGGATGGCAGCACCGCTGTGGGCTGGATGTGTAGTGCCCACAGCGGTGCTCAGTGACAATTGCTGTCACATCCATCCATCCCTCAATGCTCAGCCAACCCTGCAATACTCTGCATAACACCCTGCAATACTCTGCATAACACCCTGCAATACTCTGCACAACACCCTGCAATACTCTGCACAACACCCTGCAATACTCTGCATAACACCCTGCAATACTCTGCATAACACCCTGCAATACTCTGCACTATACCCTGCAATACTCTGCATAACACCCTGCAATACTCTGCACTATACCCTGCAATACTCTGCATAACACCCTGCAATACTCTGCATAACACCCTGCAATACTCTGCATAACACCCTGCAATACTCTGCACTATACCCTGCAATACTCTGCATAACACCCTGCAATACTCTGCATAACACCCTGCAATACTCTGCATAACACCCTGCAATACTCTGCACTATACCCTGCAATACTCTGCATAACACCCTGCAATACTCTGCATAACACCCTGCAATACTCTGCACTATACCCTGCAATACTCTGCATAACACCCTGCAATACTCTGCATAATACCCGGCACTACTCTGCAATATACCCGGGCACTACTCTGCAATATACGCGGGCACTACTCTGCAATATACGCGGGCACTACTCTGCAATATACCCCGCAATACTCTGCAATATACCCCGCAATACTCTGCAATAGCCCGCAATACTCCGTAATTTTTAACCAGTTCCCGCCCACAGTCATATGACGTCCCTGACTTTGAGCGGGTATATCTGAATGATGGGTGCAGCTACAGGCATCATTCAGATATCAGCTTTTTCAGCCAGCGATTTCCTACACCATAGGAATGATCATAGCTGCTGTTCCACTGCTTGATCATTCTTATGGGAGGAGAGAGGGGACGCCCCCCCCCTTCCTGCCACCCTCCGGTGCTTCTACCGACTCACCGCTACGATCGAAGCCAAGATCGTTTTTTTTTTATTATTATTTCAGGCTTCCCAGCCTAGAGGTGAGATGTGGGGTCTTAGAGGTGAGATGTGGGGTCATATTCCTATTACAAGGATGTTTACATTCCTTTAATAGAAATAAAAGTGATCAAAAAATTTTTTGGGGGGGAAAAAGTGTCAAACTAAAATAAATAAAGTAAAATAAACAATAAAAAAAAAAAAAAAAAATTTAAAGCGCCCATGTCCGTGTGCTCGCATGCAGAAGCGAACACATACGTAAGTCCCACCCACATATGAAAACGGTGTTCAAACCACACATGTGAGGTATCGCTGCGATCGGAAGAGCGAGAGCAATAATTTTGGCCCTAGACCTCCTCTGTAACTCAAAACATGTAACCAGGAAAAAATTTTAAAGCGTCACCTATGGAGATTTTTAAGTAGCGACGTTTGGCACCATTCCACGAGAGTGTGCAATTTTGAAGGGTGACATGTTGGGTATCTATTTACTCGGCGTAACTTCATCTTTCACATTATGCAAAAACATTGGGCTAACTTTACTGTTTTGTTTTTTTTTCAAGCACAAAACTGTTTCTTTCCCCAAAAAAACGCGTTCGAAAAATTGCTGCACAAATACCGTGCGAGATAAAAAGTTGCAACAACCGCCATTGTATTCTCTAGGGTCTTTGCTAAAAAAAATATATATATAATGTTTTGGGGTTCTATGTAATTTTCTAGCAAATAAATTATGATTTTTACATGTAGGAGAGAAATGTCAGAATTGGCCTGGGCGCTCCAGAACGCCTGGAGGTGCTCCCCTGCATGTTGGGCCTCTGTATGTGGCCATGCTGTGTAAAAGTCTCACATATGTGGTATCGCCATACTCGGGAGTAATAGCAGAATGTGTTTTGGGGTGTAATTTGTGGTATGCATATGCTGTGTGTGAGAAATAACCTTCTAATATGACAATTTTGTGATAAAAAAAAAAAAGAAAAAAAAAATCTTGATTTTGCAAAGAATTGTGGGAAAAGATGACAATTTAAAAAAAACTCACCATGCATCTTTCTAAATACCCTGGAATGTCTTCTTTCCAAAAAGGGGTCATTTGAGGGGTATTTGTACTTTTCTGGCATGTTCGGGTCTCAAGAAATGAGATAGGCCGTCAGTAATTCAGGTGTGATCAATTTTCAGATATTGGCACCGTAGCTTTTGGACTCTCTAACATTCACAAAGACCAAATAATATACACCAAGTTGTACTTATTTTTACCAAAGATATGTAGCGGTATAAATTTTGGCCAAAATTTACGAAGAAAAATTACTAATTTGCTAAATTTTATAACAGAAACAAAGAAAAATTCATTTTTTTTACCAAATTTTCAGTCTTTTTTCTTTTATAGCGCAAAAAATAAAAAACCCAACGGTGATTAAATACCACCAAAAGAAAGCTCTATTTGTGTGAAAAAAAGGATAAAAATTTCATATGGGTAAAGTGTTGTATGACTGAGTAATTGTCATTCAAAGTGTGAGAGCACCGAAAGCTGAAAATTGGTCTGGTTAGGAAGGGGGTTTAAGTGCCCAGTGGTCAAGTGGTTAATGTACTTGAAGTAGAGGAAACAACAACTTTCGAATGGGCTATAGATGATCCTAAAGTAGCAAATTATTATTGACAAAGGTAGACTAGTACATCTTTCCTCACAGATACAACAGGATACTGCACCACATTGGTGGGATATATTTAGTGGAATGTCTTCTACAGCAACCAATACCTTTCACTGGTTGTTAAGTCCAATGGTAATTATTATTCTAATATTAATATCACTTACAATCACGAATATATGTGTATACAGGAAAATAAATAGGAAAATTAGGAGAATAGACAGGGTATACTGATAAGTGTGTATTGACATCACCCTACTCCTATAAAACTCCTCTTCTTGAATTTTAAGATGTTGGTAATACCTAGGGGGATGGGTTCTACCCCTCTGACAACTCGCGGTCAGGGAAAGGACTCTGGGGAAAAACTGACTAGAACTTATTCATGAGGACCCAGGGGGAAGGAGAGGATGATGTCAAAGGGGGAAATTGACAGGGTTGAAATAATGACTTAGAGTTCCACTTTAATTGTTTCTGTTTTTTTCTTACCTGTGTACGTATCAATTGTTCTATTTAAATTGTTTGTGCTCCTTTCTTACCTGTGTACGTATCAATTGTTCTATTTAAAATGTTTGTGCTCGGGGGCGTGGCTTGACAATGGCGCTGTGAGGCTGCTTTCTCTGGGAGCTCCGTGCCTCGCCTGAGCTGAGAACCGGACCTAGCGCACGTACCGGCTTAAAAACTACATGTCCATGACGGACAGACCTCCGGGATCACCCGCAACCAACAGAACAGCGGACATTGCTGCCTATTTCCTTCGAAATTCGGTAACTCCGTCGCAGGCCGCGGAATCCAAGATGGCGCCGCCACGCACAGGCAATGCAGGCACAGCATCGCTTAAGAAGACAGGCAAGGGGCTCCCTAATGCCCCGCAAGGTAACGGGTCTCTTTCCAACAGACCGGACTCCCCGATCCTGTCCCCAGAATTCCCAGGGATCGATAGTTGCTCATCCATTCAGTCTGCTAACACTCAGGTGCAATCACTCCCTGAGTGTTGGAAAGAGATAATCGCCCTCCTCCCCACTAAACAGGATATCACTGAGTCTGCAGCTTCTATTGTGAATACCCTGTCTAAAGAAATTCATGATCTGCAGCAGAGAATAGATACTGTGGACTCCAGGGTATCAGAGGTAGAAACTTCTGCCTCCTTGCTGGAGTCCAGAATGTCAGTCATGGAAAAGGCCCATGTGGATTATAAACGGCGCTTGATCCTGATGCAACTTTCAATTGATGATGGCGAAAATCGCAGCAGGAGAAACAACATCAGAGTGCGCGGATTACCTGAAGCCACTTCAGGTGGTGACCTCAGAGCAACGATTGTGGCCATATTTAATCGACTGCTGGGCAAACCCCCTACAGCGGAATTAGAACTGGACCGTGTGCACCGCGTACAGGGCCCTAGGGGAGGAGATGATCTCGCACCAAGAGACATATTGGCGAGGGTTCACTATTACACGATCAAGGAAGAAATATTGAGAAAGGCATGGTCCCAGGGTCCCGTGGACTTTGATGGTGCATCGGTGCAACTCTTCCCGGATCTATCGCGGCTCACCCTACGCATGAGAGGCCAACTGCGATCACTTCTGGAAGCTATCAGATCGACAGGAGCCACCTACAGATGGGGCCACCCTTTCCACTTGATCGTACTAAAAGGGAATAACTCCTTTGCGCTGCGTTGGCCAGACCAACTTCCGGACTTGTTCAGGTTCCTGGAGACCCCCGGGTTCTCGGTACCCAACTGGCTGGACTTCCCGATTACTTTCAACAGCTCACGATCTTCATCACCAAGACCTCAACGAGCCAGCAGACGACAATGGCGCTCAAGATCCAGGATAACTTCAAGAGACAACCCTACCTCGCCGGAGTCTTAATTGACCACACTGACACGGAAGGCTACTTACTGAGAAGCAAGAAGGGGACCCCTGAAGACCCCAGAATCCTAGACCACTCTGATATCCTTTTTGGACTCATAAAAAAACCTTTAAGTTTTATGCTTAGGTCATGAAGTGCCTAGAGGGTATAATAAGTGTACATTGGAGGGACTTTTAATTCCTCCATGAAAAGATGAAGTGCCTTGAAATAGTGCATTGATTTAGAGGTAGTGGAGGCGTCTCGCCGCGCCTCCCCCTCATTGCCCCACAGTTTGTTAAGGGCATTCTTGTCATCCTTTGTTATTTTTCCCCTGTTTGCCTGTTGTACGTGGGGCATGGGGTGGAGGAGTGGGGGGGGGCCCTAATTTAAAAAGGCACGGAATAATGTTTAGTATACTATCCTCTGGCAGCAGGCCGAAAATTATAGTTGCAATACTTATACTGTATTAGGAATGTTGGTCCACATAGATTTCGTAGTTGATATACATTACATTGTAGGCGGTTGCATACACACAACCCGAGAATCCTACAACGTAGAATCAAAGTTGTTTATGGGGTTTTTTTTCTTTTTTTTTTACATTAGTATTCTTATTTTTTGTTTATGACGGTAACAGTCTAGTATTACTCATCATGCCGGTTCTCTCCTGGCGACACGTCTCCCGCTGTGTCGCAGAGTCTAGTCTTCCACGCCCGCTAATAGGAAGCGCAAATCAGCGCAAGGCTTAATATAAGCAACAGTTGGATAACTAAATTATCCTTCCTAGTCTTTTCCTTCATCTTTGTTCACCTCTACTTCCTCCCTTTTTGCTATTTGCTACCCTCCCCTCCATATCTAGTCTTCCCCTCCCTTTCCACTCGCCCCGTTCACCCCCCTCTCTCTCTCTTTATACCCCCCCCCCCCCCCCCCCCCTTTTTTTTTTTTTTTTTTTTTTTTTTTTTATCCTCCCCTGATTTGTTATTGGTGCGCGACATGGCCCCCCCAAGAGGGCCCCAGGGCCCACACACTAGTGGGGAGATAAAATTTACCTCCCTCAATGTCAGGGGCCTAGCTACACCTGAGAAGCGCTCTAGACTACTCTCAGATCTCAAAAAAACACGCACACAGGTGGCGTTTATCCAGGAAACGCATTTCAAGCAAACGGCAGTCCCCAGACTCCGTAACAGGGACTTCCCCATTGTGCACCATGCTCCCTCCCCTCTATCGAAATCAAAGGGGGTCAGCATATTGATAGCCAGATCACTGCCATGGACGCTGTTAGAAGAAAGAGCCGATCCACTTGGCCGATACTTGCTCCTAAAAGGCAAAATCAGAAATACCACAGTGACCCTAGTAAATGTTTATTTCCCTAATTCTGACCACCTATCTTTTCTGCGATCTCTCATTCCCTTAATTTTGGATTTCCGGGAGGGTTTGTTCCTGATGGGCGGAGACTTCAATTTTGCTCCAGAACCACTGTTAGACGTATCGAGAGGGGCATCTCATTTATCATTTTCATACCTTAAAAAACTCAAGGTAGAACTGACCAACTTACAGTTGGTTGACCCCTGGAGGATCATGCACCCTGGAGAGAGGGATTTTACATACTTTTCTGCAGTACATGGTACATACTCCAGAATAGATTTCTTTCAGATCCAACATAAAGACCTACCATATGTCACCGCATCCCAGATTGACTACATCTCCCTCTCTGACCATGCCCCCACACATGTGACCCTATGCTGGGATACGGAACTTAAGTCCCCTCCAACCTGGAAACTCAACGAGTCACTACTACAAATCCCTGAGGTACGGGAACAGATAAGCAGGGCACTGACCAATTACTTCTCAGAAAACATAGACCCCTCGTTATCCCCAATGACAGTGTGGGAGGCCCATAAATGTGTGATAAGGGGGGAATTAATCAGAATTGGGGCGGAAAAAAAAAGAGAAAGGACTAAACAGATAGACAGTTTGATCTCCCAGGTGCGGTCTCTCGAGCTGCTTCACAAGAAGTCCTTAGCTGAAACACACCTCCAGGCTTTACTAAAGGCCAGGGGTGAACTGAAAGACCTTTTGTACTATAAAACGGTACAAAATCTGGCTTGGGCTAGAAGGTCCATGTTCGAATTCTCCAACAAGCCAGGCACCATGCTGGCCAGACTCCTTCGTGGCCCGAGACAACGCACCTACATCCCCTCTATAGTGACCACACAGGGACCTACAGTCCATACATCCAGGGATATTGCTAATGAATTTGCTGCATATTATCAACAACTATATAATTTACACAGGGGGGAACATGCTGAGCTTAGGACAGAGAGGGAGGAGGCAGCAGGTGAATACATCAGGAATTCGGGTATGCCTACTTTGCCTGCTGATGTAGGAGACTCCTTTGAGACAGACATCACCCCTGAAGAACTCACACTTGCCTTGGCCCAAACGAAGCCTAGGAAGGCACCCGGGCCGGATGGCTTCACCCTGACCTATTACCAGACCTTTGGGACTAACTTATCGACACACTTCCTGAAAGCCTACAACACACTAAAAGAGGGTAGTCCCAACATGGTAGATTCCCTTCGGGCATTTATCTCTTTGATCCCAAAAGAGGGGAAAGATTCTAGCCACTGCAGTAATTACCGCCCGATTGCCTTACTAAACGTCGATCTCAAATTGTTCTCCAAAATCCTCGCTAACAGAATATTGCCGCATATCCCACATTTGATCCACTTTGACCAGGCGGGGTTTGTGCCGTTGAGGGAGACGAGGGACAATACCATCAGAGTCCTCAACCTCATACATGAAGCAAGGTCCATCAAGAAGCCTTTTCTGCTCCTTTCCACGGATGCAGAGAAGGCCTTCGACAGGGTGGCTTGGCATTTTATGCGGGCCACTCTGGAACATATTGGTCTTGGCCCAAACATGAGGGGCTGGGTGTCGTCTTTGTACTCGTCTCCCTCGGCGGCGGTACGGGTCAATGAGTGGAGGTCAGACTTTTTTGACATTTCTAACGGGACGAGACAAGGGTGCCCCCTGTCTCCACTGGTTTTTATTTTGACCCTTGAGCCGTTCTTGTGTAGCGTTCGTAGGAATCCCAATATAACTGGGATCACGAAGCCCTCGGGACATCACAAGATCGCGGCATTCGCTGACGATCTGATTTTTTTCGTCTCCAATCCGCAGGTCTCATTGCCTAACATCCTGTCAGCTCTAAGGTTGTATGGCGAAGTATCAAATTTCAAGGTCAACTGTGCCAAGTCCGCAGTGTTGAATATCACAATACCAGTTCCAGAAGCAGTAGAGATGAGCAAATCTTTCCCGTTTCGTTGGGCAGAGAAATCTATCCGCTACCTGGGGGTGGACGTCACTCCGGACTTGGCACATCTGTACACAAGTAACTTTCAACCCTTACTCCAGAGACTTAAGATAGACCTTCAGACCTGGCACAAACTTACTTTGACCTGGTTTGGGCGTTGTAACGCCCTGAAAATGACGGCCCTACCCCGAGTTTTATATTTACTCCAAACATTACCGATAAAGTTACCAACGACCTTCTTTAAGCAAATACAGTCTATCGTTAGGGAGTTTATCTGGTCTCACAAATCCCCCAGAATAAACATGCAAACACTGTCTAGACCCAAGGAGAAGGGGGGCATCGGTCTACCAGACATCTCCCGGTACTACCGAGCAGTACACCTTGCCAGGATAGTTGATTGGCATTGCAATAAAGATTCAAAACAATGGGTAGGAATGGAAATTGAAGACTCCTCTATCCCCCTACTCTCATCACCGTGGCTCTTGTCCCCATTCCCAGAGGACCAGAAAACCCATCCGCTAATAGGAGCCACCCTCCAGGTAGCGAGGAAAATATTCCGTACCACAGACATATCACCGTTGCCTTCCCCCCTGACACCTATCATAGGCAACCCAGACTTTACTCCTGGACTTACAAACCGTAGACTGAGACAACTAATTACCTCTGAGAAACAGTCTTTAGGTGAGGTTTGGACCCAGGGGGAGCTCCCATCCTCTTCCACCATCTCTAGACTCACTGAACCACCATTAGACAATCTCAGTATCATCCAGCTTAGACACTTTCTGCAGACTCTTCAGAAGGCTCCTTATGTCCCTCGGGGCCACACCCCTCTGGAATCCCTTTGTAAATCTGGGGAACCGATAAGACACGCACTCTCATTTTTATATAGCCTCCTCACTATTCAGGGGGGGGACAAGACTCCAGAGTTCCTATTAAAGTGGGAAAGAGACCTGGGGACTCAGTTTACCACACAGCAAAGGGAGAAGGTCCTGGCTTTGGCACACAAGTCCTCGATCGCAAGCCATTATCAAGAATCGGGATACAAAATCCTGACCAGGTGGTATAGAGTCCCATATATGTTGCACAAAATGAATCCTTCGCTGTCGGATAGGTGTTGGAGGTGTGGCACAGAGGTGGGAAGTATGCTCCATGTTTTTTGGTCGTGTCCGATCCTGAGACCCTTTTGGGAGGAGGTGACTTCGACTATTCAAAGTTTGACCTCGGTCGAACTAAAAGATAACCCAGCCGCATGCCTACTACACCTAACCACCAGACCTACTCGCAAATACAAGAAAACCTTGACAATGCAACTCCTGAACGCTGCGAGAGCCTGTATCCCTGCGTTGTGGAGAGATCCCCTTCCACCTACCAGGGTCCTGTGGTATTCGAAAGTAAACTGTATCCTACGTATGGAGGAACTGACTGCAACTCTACAAAACAAGGAGGAGCAATTTATTGACAAGTGGAGACCCTGGAGATATTTTGTGGGTACTAACACATATCTACAGGAGTTGGCACAAGCACAAACCCAGCCTCCCTGAGATGGCAACCCCGCAGATTGTAACAAAACAGGCGCCTGTACTTACCCCATTGGGGTTCGGCAAGTGGGTTTGACGGGGGGCGGTGTCGCAGCCATTCCTTTCCATCCCCCCCCCTTTTTTTTTTTTTTTTTTTTTTTTTTTTTTTTTTTTTTTTTTTCCCCCTCCCTCTTTACTCTTGTCTCTATCCTCCCTTCTCTGTTCTCTTGTACTGATAAGCTCACCAGGTAGCCGTGGTGACGGCGTTAACGAATTAATGGGAATATGCTATTCACGGTGAGCAGGAAATACATACTCGCATGGTATTAGACACATTTGTCTTAAAATGATTTAAATATTGTTTCATATCTCAATATTGTTTAAGATCTGTTCAAGACTTTCGCAGGGAGGCCCCTATGTAGGCTACCTTGCTTTACTATGTTTTGGAATGATGTATAGTTGGCTGGTACACACATGTATTACCCCATTTGTTTGGAGGACAACTAGATCTAGGTCTACAGTCTCAATCTACCTGATCCAAAATATGTCACTGTATGGAAAAGTATGTCCTGCTATACACTATACTATGTATCTATGCCTGCTTTATAATAAAATAAAGGAATTTAAAAAAAAAAAAAAAAAAAAAAAAAAAAAAAAAATGTTTGTGCTCCTTTCTTACCTGTGTACGTATCAATTGTTCTATCAATCTGTATCTAGATGGAATTTGGAACTGCTGAATAATCATTACATGTTCGCTGATGAGAAACTCTTTGTACCTTAACCTCATTTGGTAATGCCGATAAGATTACTGCTTTTGGAACTGCCTATAAAAGAAGTAAAGGGAGCAGTCCTTTTTTGGGATGCTCAGAACTGTGATACAGACATACCTGACTCCGTGTCATTATTCTTATAGAAGCAATAATTTGGCAAAGCAATATAAACTTAAGCAACTTGTTTAAAAGTTGAACCTAACAGTGTATAAGGACTAGAGCACTTTCAAGTTATAACTGTAACCACCCTGCCATAAGTTGCAGTGATTATTTCAATTTGGTGTTTTGCTGGGTTGCTATCAGCCTTTGCTGGATTGATGTTTCAGCTTTCTGCATGTTTTCCTAAGCTCTGGTTATTGTTTTGTTTTTCTATTTCTTTATTTAGCAAAAGACAAGGGTTTTACAAACTGTGTGTACAACCGTAGTAACAATGAAAAGGAAACTCAGACACAGCTTAGTAGTCAGAGAAAGGTCAATGTTTACATCAAAACAAAGTAAGCTCACAAAGTCAAAGACCAGCAATAATAACAACAAAACAGCAGTCTGCCAAGATATCTGGAATGATGCAGAAGTGACCTCCTCAAAAGCAGAGGAGACTCCCACGCTGGCTGCCTGCTGGGGGACCAGAACCCCTTGCCTATCGACAAGGATTTTTATATAATGGGTAAGGAAGAACAAGCAAAGAGATGAAAGAAGATAAAAAAAAGGGGCGGGGGAGGGGGGAATGAAAGGAGGGGAAGGGGAAGCGCGCCAGGAGGGGAGGGAACCCAGGCCTGAAAAAAGATGATTGGATTCAAAATTATAAGCCAGGATGTAACATTCCATGTTAGATCCTGTTGGTTAGCTTCCATTTGAGGGTCAGGACCACCCATGAGATGACCTGTATCTGAAGGGCACATCAAATCCTGATTGAGAGGTAGAACAGGAAAAGATCATCAAGGATACCACGTATCATAAAATTTCTCCTCCCTGTGGTAAAAGGAAGCTGTAAGACACTCCATACGTTCAACGTCATTATTTTGGACAGCCACAAAGAAATGGAGGGATGGAAACGGGTTGTTTCTACGGACTCAAGCCCTTGTTAGCAAATGTACCATAAGTGAGGATTTGTATCATGAATGCGGAACACTGTTGTGGTGAAGAAGGTAACTCGTAGGATGATTACCCAGTTCCACTGATGTGAACTTGAACACCAATTGGCACACTTGTTCCCAGAAAGGGCGAATGTTTGGACCATTCCAGGTAAGAGCCCTCTTTCCGACGGCATCTCCAGCAAAGTTTGGATGTGCGCGGAGAGTTCTCATGTAAGGTGGCCAGCACCCTATACCTGTGGCGTAGAATCTTGTAGCCCTGTTCCTGAAACTTATTAGCGATGGAGAACAAGATAGCCTGCTCCACCCGGGCCAAGGAGAAAATCAGATCTAAATATTCCTCTCACCTATGTATGTATTGGGGGGGGGGGGGACAAAACCTTCCAGAGAAGCAACCAACAATATATACTGTTGAGACAGAAGATAGGGAACATATGATGTGTATAAACACAAGTCTAAACATAACTCACAGAGTAAGGTCATGCGAGAAACCGCGCTTGGTGATAGTAGATTTCAAAAAGTGGTAAACCTGATAAGCCAGTCATGCATCCCTGTGCGGATCTAAGAAATGATGAATGTTCGCCAGTGAGGAGCAGCAAGAAGACAGGACCAAATATAGATGTCAGAATTTGCCCACACCCAAAAGACGATCAGGATATTTTTATTGTTTTCTTCTGCCTGATGCTGCGGAGTGTCCCAGCAAAAGTGTAGGAGGCTGCAATAACCAGGTTTATGAATATTTATATCTCCCTGGCCAATGACCAAGAGGTTTACTGCCACTGGTATATGCTGGGGGAGGATATAAATGATCAGGGGAGCATTCTGGTAGGTTTTAAACTTCCCAGGCTCTGCCTGGTATTATGATGTTAATGCCATGGGCGTCCGCAGAACTTTTTTCAGGGAGGGGGCATAATTTTATGGACACCCATGCTCAGTCCCCTTTTTCAACAATGTCATGAAGGGGAGGGGCTTAGTCAGGGTCCGGGCGCCTGAATAGGAGGCGGCAGCGGCGGCCATAGATAGATTCATGCAATGCATCAATCTATCTATAGGTGATAGAGGGGTGGCAGGAGAGAAGGGACGGCGCCCGTTCGCCCTTAATGCACCGGCCATCATTGTGTTCTGGCCATATTTTGATCTTGATGAAAACAGCTATACAGTCTATATAGCTGTTTTCATCAAGATCAAAATATGGCCACAACAGCAAATTAGTAATAAATAAATCAAAAAGCTCTTCCCTCCTGGGAGTCCTGGCTACTCCTAACTGCTGTTACCTGTGGTTCCTCGCAGTTCTTACGTTGCCTAGGCACAGGTAGCATATCACTGGGCGACTCGCACTTGAGTGGGCGGTGGCAATGTTGGGCGGGATCTACATAGTGGCAGACTGCCAGCATATCACTCGGCAGCTCTCACTTGAGTGGGCGGATCCATCTACACAATATGAGGCACACTTACACACTACACAGGCAGCCAATCACTGAGGAGGAGCTCGGAAAGGCCAAGCTGCCAAGCGGAGACAGTGTCAGTGTCAGGACAGAGCGGAGAGCAGCCAGCAGAGTAGCAGACCTAGAAAAAAAAGTCTGCGTTTGCCGCGATTGTGGCCACGGCGGACATTTCAACACAACACACAGACACAGTGCAACTGCAAGCCAATACCTGATGATTCCGGGGGGGGGGGGGCAATTGCCCCCCCTTGTCCCTATTTGCGGAGGCCCATGGTTACTGCTGAGGTTCTTGTCCAGTCCTTCTGCCTGGGGAGGGTGTGCTAAGTTACAGAGAGGTTTAAGTCTGGGGCCTGAAGCTTTTTGCTACTGTATATGCTGGGGGGTATATCCTGTCCAAAGTGGAACAGGAAAGTACCTGGATTGGAACACCAGAGGTGAAATTTCAATTGCTGGAGAATTTTGAGAGACATTGCAGGACGCCTGGTGGATCATCCATGGAGCTTGAGTACTATATGTGCTTCCACTCAGTTGCCAAAGATTACAAAACCTAACTTAAGTCAAAGACTCAACCCTGAGGTGAAACGCCAGCCCATCTGACCTCTGAGGGGTCCCTAATAGCCTCTAGGGGGTAAGGGGGGCTACCCAACGCTAACCACTGAGCTACCATGTCTTTTATTATGTAGCATTTTGTCGTATGTGTTTTACATGCCGTTTACTATCATGATTCCTTTAAATCTATATTATATAGATACTGTACATATTGTAATAAATGTATTGGATGTTCTGTGGGTGAGCCATGTACGTAACATTAGAAATAGCATTAGTCACTAGAAAATTGCTGTGTGCTGAGACGCAAGAGTGCTCTTAAGCTACTATTCAGAGTTCCAGTTAGTGATTTATTCTCTGTTCTGATGTCTGAGTCACATACGGACTTGTAAAAGTTTTTCAAAGGAAATTTGAAGTAAGAAATGTGTATTCCAGTGCTACTTTCATGTTCCATGCATATCATTAATTTTCAGTGTAAGCATATCATGTGCCCATAATGCTCTGATATGCAAATACTCTTGAAGTTGCATGTATTCAGTGCTGCTTCTAAAGCCGGCCATAGATGGATCGAAATTTGGCCAGTTCAGGAGGAACTGGCTCAATTATGATCTATTTATGTGTAACCAGAATTGCTGTTACTGAATTATCCAAAGCTTTGAATGTATTATTGTGAAATCTCCTGAATAATGGAGCTAATGGATGTACTGTGCTCATGATTCACAAGTACAGAACAGTGAATGCTGGGAGATATAGTCTGAGCTATAAACAGTGCCATTGGGACTACAAGTAAAAAATATATATGGAGGCAAGAGGAATCTAAAGGGACAAGTTAAATTGAAAAGCCTGGGAATGTGCGAGGCTTTTGGGGGATTGCTACCAGCCAGAGTACAGTGGCAAAAATAAATATGGGTAAGGCTCGGTTCACATAATGTATATGCAAATTGGATGCGTTTTTAACCGCATCCAATTTGCATGACATGTGAATGTGACTGGCTGTCAATGGAGCCGGCTCACACATGTCCGGGGCGGCCACAGGGCAATTTCAAAAAGGGTGCTGTGTGTTTTTTGGGTCCAGTTCAGGTGCAAATTCAGGCAAAAATTTTCACCTCAACTGCGCCTGAACCGGTGAACAGGAATGCACCAGACATCGTACTGCAACCCGCAGCTGCACATAGCTTACATAGCTTACAAAGAAATGAAGGGTCTATAATTGTTATTATGAGTGTATTTTAAATGATAAAGATAGAATATCAACCATAAATCCAGAAAAAACACATGATACAAATGTTATAAATTGAGTTGCAGTTCAGTGAGTAAAATAAGTATTTGATCCCCTAACAACCAACCATAATTTTTGCTCCCACAGACTGCCTACGGTATGTGCTCATGTGGTACACAGATTAGTCCTGTCAATTTAAAAAGGTGCTCTTAACTCCTTATGTAATAACAACTCCTTATGTGTATAAAAGACACCTGTCCACAGAATCTCTTACTTCCATTCAAACCTCACGATCATGACCAAAGAGCTGTCAAAAGGATGTCAAGGACAAGATTGTAGACCTGCACAAGGCTGAAATGGGCTACAAGATCCATCAGCAAGAGGCTTAATGAGAAGGAGACAACTGTTGGAATTATTCGTAAATGGAAGAAATGCAAAATAACCATCAAGCGCCCTCGGTCTGGAGCTCCATGCAAGATTTTGCCTTATGAGGTAAGAATGATCATGAAAAAAGTGAGGGATAACTCACACAGGAGGAGTTTGTTAATGATCTTAAGGCAGTTGGGACCACAGTCACCAAAAAAAAAACATGTACAGGCCCGTCTGAAGTTTGCCAATGATCTAGAAGGATTGGGAGAAAGTGTTGTGGTCAGATGAAACTAAAATTGAGCTCTTTGGTATTAACTCGACTGGCTGTGTTTGGAGGAAGAAAAATGCTGACTATGAGCCTAAGAACACCATCCCTACAGTTCAACACGGAGCCCAGCTTTGGGGCTGCTTCTCTGCTAAAGGTATAGGCTGACTTTGCCGCATTGAGGGGTCAATGGAGGGGGCGTTCTTGGATGAGAACCTTCTTCCCTCAGCCAGAACATTGAAGATGGGTGGTGGATGGGTCTTCCAGCATGACAATGACCCAAAACATACCGTCAAGGCAACAAAGGAGTGGCTCAAGAAGAAGCACATTAAGGTCATGGAGTGGCCTAGCCAGAATATTTATGGAGGGAGCTGAAACTTCAAGTTGACAAGCGACAGTCAAGACACCTTAAGGAGTTAAGATGAAAGAGAAGATCTGTAAAGAAGAATGGACCAAAATCCCTCCAGAGATGTGTGCAAACCTTGTAACCAACTACAAGTCATGTTTTGCTTGGGGATCAAATACTTATTAAAATCACTGAACTGAAACTCAATTTATAACATGTGTATTGCGTGTTTTTTCTGGATTTTTGAATGGTATTCTGTCTCAATCGTTTAAAATACATCTATGATCAAAATTATAGACCCTTCATTTCTTCGTAAGTTAGCAAACTTACTAAATCTGCAGGGGATCAAATAATTATTTTTCCCATAGTAGTAGAGACAGAGAGAGGAGTTGTTGCTGCCGAGAGAGAGAGAGGGGGCAAGAGGGATGCCAAAGTGATTTCACCACTGAGTCATTGGTAGAACCACTTTGCCCAGCATGTAAGCTATGTAGATCGTTGCACTGAATTCTGCAGAGCTTCTGCGTCCTGTTGCTGCCAAATGGAAACCCGCCCAGTGGTCTCGCCATCTGCATCAGGGGGAACCTGATGCAGACGGATCTATCTAAGGAAGCCTTTGTCTGGTCGGATCTATCTAAGGAAGCTTGTGTCTGGTCCTGAGAGCCTGTACAGCCGACCATCTATCAAGAGATCAACGCACATCATTGTCATATGACAAAGGGGGCCCCTCTATCGCTACAGCCTGCTACTACTGATCGGGAGCAGGTGAGCGGGTCTTTGACCCATCATTGTCACTGACCAAGAACATATCCTTTTGGAAACCCTATATACATCTCTTAAGCCCTATGCAATTTGAAGCCTGGTCTATCCTGTTCTGCTGAGCTAATACCACCAAGCCCCTCAAATCATTAGCTGAGCTTGGCCCATTCTTGCGCACTGAGGAACCCCTTTGCTAATTTTGACCATCTCACTGTGTGCAGAAATATCTGTCATCATAAGCATGCCAACGACTCCAAGGGCCCCAGCAGCTGGCAGAAGTTTTAGTACAGTCATTCTATTCCTGCATATTTTAGAATCTAGCAAAGGCCTAGGCCTAGGCCTAGTTCCCTTATTTTAAGTGTTCACAGGAAACCTAATACCTAAGCTTTGTTGTTACAAGTCTCTGGTCACCTCTTACTGCGCATACAGTGGGGAAAGTTACAGTTTATTCTGTTCAGGTCAAAATCTGGGTACAAAATCCATGTTTGGTTTGTGTTATATTTTGCATCATTATATTCTGCATTGTATATTATGTCTTATTGGCTTTTCAAGTGACAATATACGCAGTTGTCTACTCCATGGACTCAAGTTTCATTTCAGGGTGACCCTAAAGTGTGGTGAAGTTGATACTGTCTACAATTGTGTAATCTGAGGTGTCGGGGGTGCGGGGGGGGGGGGGGTGTGTGATGGGGCAAAGTCTTTATCCAAGTCAAAGTGAGGACTCAATATTACTAGTAGCTTATGCAGGAGTAGAGCTACATATCGACTGACTTCAGCACAGCTAGCCCGTTGAGGTTTTTTTCGTACAACCATTGCCACTGGCTGTTGCCGGCAGCAATGATCATTATATTCTGATGGCAGGGAAACTTCCCGCTGTCAGAATACAATAACACAGAGGGAAGGATTCCCTCATCAACACTGAATCAAGTAATTTTAAGAATATTGCATAATGTATGGCCAGCCTAAGCCTCAGTATTGGCCAATTAATGTGAAGGCCAGCCTCCAATGTCAGTAATGAGGCTTTAAAGCAAGGTCAAACATACAACATACAAACATACAACATAAAAAGCAAGGTCAAACATACGATTCATCTATACATTATGGCACATCGGGGCACATTGCGTCCTTCCATTGAAAGTAGACCTGACCCAAAACCCAGTGATGCCTGCTATGTGCAGACAGGTGCAGCATCAGATTAGGTTTTTCACACGTCAGTTTGGCTTTAAGGAAAAATCAATTACTACCTAATTTCTACCATAGCTTGCCACAAGATCATTTCAGTAGGGCTCCCTAAACATTTTAACAAAGAAGCCAGTTCACTGTCCATCAGACTGTGTGGGGGCCAGACTGTAAGTAGTATGAGTAAAAAAATCCCCCAGTAAGAAAGAAATAGTAAGAGTAAGAAATACCCCAGTATCAGGGCCTGTATGAGTAATAAATGTCCAATCCTCACTGGTTGGTAAGAGTAATAACTGTCCCTGCATCCCTTGTCAGTGGCAGTACAATATGCCCAAGCATCAGTAGGAGTAATAAATGCCTGAGTGATCAGTGGGAGTAATAAATGGTCTGCGATCAGTAGGAGTAAAAATGCCACAGCATCAATGATTAGTGGAATGAATGGTGCCCAGGCATTGGTATTCAGAGATCAGAATATAATGTATCATCGTTATTGGTCAGTGGGAGGAATGTAACTCGATCACTGTTGGTAGTGGCAAAGATGTAGCCTAATCATTGGTGGTCAATGGAAGAAATGTAGCTCATTCTTGGTGTTCAGTGGCACTTACCTTGCAGCAGGCTCCATGTCCTGTGCCACTGCTCATAATGATTTTACTGCTGGGCAGGAGATCACCCTGCATGACAGTGACTGGGTTAAAGTGGCAAGTGCTGAACTGCACTGGCAGGCAGGGCAGAAATCTAGAATATTTTATTACAGAGGAATGTGTTACCGACAGCCATCCATGTAATGTTTAGGTGGCTATGTGCCACTGAGTCCTGCTTCCCTAAGCCACTGCCTATGTTGTCTGTGTAAAGATATAGCCTGGACACCCTGCTAACCATCATTTCAGAGGGGAGCCAGTATTAGTAGCCCCCATATTTTTCTCCTGACAGGTGTTCTGTAAAGTTTTGAATTTAGAGACTGACTTATGCCCAGCGGACCACCAGCTTGAATATATGAATTGCAGGATATAACCATCCACCAAGTTCTAAATATATGAACACAAAGTACTAGAATGTATTCATTAAGGGCCAGTTCACACCATAAAAACACAGTTCAGATAAGTTCCGGATGCATTTCTGCGTGCACGTTTTTGATGCATTTTCGGTGCGTTTTTGATGCTTTCCAGTGCATTCCCCCTCTTCTTTTCTTTACCTTAAATAGGGACATGTGCATTCTGGTGCGTTTTGGTGCTTTTATGTGCGCTCCAGTGCTTTTTGATGCATTTTACTGCGTTCCAGTGCTTTTTGATGCATTTTACTGCGTTCCAGTACAGTCCAGTGCTGTAAAAATGCAGCATGTTCTACTTTTTTTTTTCTGGAACTGGAAAGCCCTGGAACTGACTGCATTGGTGTGAACTATGCCAGTGGAAACCATATAGCCTACTTTCCATGCATTTTTAATGCAGAAAAAATACACTGGACTGCATGTGGTATGGACGTATGGACTGGTCCTAAAATAAAATGATTTTAAAATACTGCTGGTATAATGTAATATACTTCCCTGCTATACCCAGCAAGGACTGGTTGATGCTGCTGGGCATACTATTACATATCACATGTTTGCAACTGAATGCTAATTATATTATTTTGCCCATATTTCAGTTATTTTCTTTGTAATATCACATAAGATATAGTTTGCTGCAGCTTCTACTAGTTTGTTTTTTTTATCAATGCTTCACATCTTAAGTGCCCAAGAGTACTGGAAAATTGAAATGTATTACTGTCATGTTAGAGCTTACTTCATTCCCTAAACCTTCCAAGAATGTCTATCTAGTGTCTTATCCACAACAAGGGGTCCATGTTAGTCATTTTAAAGAGGGTCAGTATGTCATATTGAAGGAAATAGTGAGACATTTGTTTGCCTGATTCTGCATGAGAAGCCTGGAGCGTCAGCAAACTGACCACTATACATTTTGAAAATGCCTGTCTGAAATAACATGGAAGGAAATGAGGACACAACAGCAAAAATGATACATTGGAACAAATAGTGGTGTGTACTAAATAGCTTGATTGGTGGTCTGGAGCTGTATGTGAAACCAAAAATGTAATATTTTGTAACTTAGCAATCAATAGATGTGGTGTCTGCATTCGTTTTCTTTTTAAAACCACTTCGTATCTGGCCCAATTCTGACACTTTGCTCCTACTGTAGATGTACAAATCTACTTTTTTTTTTTTTTAAATTACTTAGAACCCCCAAACATTATATACAGTGCCTTGAAAAAGTATTCATACCCCTTTAAATTTTCCACATTTTTTGTCATATTACAACCAAAAACTTGAATGTATGTTATTGGGATTTTTATGTGATAAGCCAACACAAAGTGGCACATAATTGTGAAGGAAAACGATAAATGTTTTAAAAAAATGTTTACACATAAATATCTGAAAAGTATGACATGCATTTGTATTCAGCCCCCCTGAGTCAATACTTTGTAGAACCACCTTTTGCTGCAATTACAGCTGTTATGCCGCGTACACACGAGCGGATTTTCCGTCGGAAAAAACTTGGATGGTTTTTCCGACGGAATTCCGCTCAAGCTTGCCTTGCATACACACGGTCACACAAAAGTTCTCTGAACTTTCGACCGTCAAGAACGCGGTGATGTACAACACTACGTCGAGCTGAGAAAATTAAGTTCAATGCTTTCTAGCGTGCATCAAATTGTTTCCGAGCATGCGTAGGAATGTTGCACGTCGGAATTTGTACAGATGATCGTATTTTCGGATAGGAACTTTTTCCGACTGAAAAATTGAGAACCTGCTCTCAATCTTTTGCTGGTGGGAATTCCGCCAGCAAAAGTCCGATGGAGCATACACACGGTTGCATTTTCCAACCAAAAGTTCTCATCTGTCTTTTGCTGGCCAAATTTCCGATCGTGTGTACGCGGCATAAGTCTTTTTGGGGATGTCTCTATAAGCTTTGCACATCTAGAGAGTGAAATTTTTGCCAATTCTGCTTTGCAAAATAGCTCAAGCTCTATCAGATTGGATGGAGAGCGTCTGTGAACAGTAATTTTCAAGTCTTGCCACAAATTCTCAATTGGATTTAGGTCTGGACTTTGAATGGGCCATTCTAACACATGAATATGCTTTGCTCTAAACCATTCCATTGTAGCTCTGGCTGTATGTTTAGGGTCGTTGTACTGCTGGAAGATGAACCTCCGCCCCAGTCTCAAGTCTTTTGCAGTCTCTAACAGGTTTTCTTCTGCCCTGTATTTGGCTCCATCCCTCTTCCCATCAACTCTGACCAGCTTCCCTGTCCCTGCTGAAGAAAAGCATCTGCACAAATGATGCTGCCTCCACCATCTTTCATGGTGGGGATTTTGTGTTCAGGGTCATGTGCAGTGTTAGTTTTCCGCCATACATAGCATTTTGTTTTCAGGCCAAATAGTTCAATTTTGGTCTTATCTGACCAGAGCAAAATCTTCCACATGAAGGAGTGATCAAGGCGGTGTGCCGAAATGCTTCTGCTTTTGTATTTTTAACATGTGCCAATAAAAGTATTTACATTTGATATGGACATGGAGTTGCCGGCCCTTGTCTCTTCTACTACCTTCTTGCACATGTTTGCTGTGTCCTCCATATGGCTTCTCGCAAACTGCAAACGGGACTTCTTATGGCTTTCTTTTAACAATGGCTTTCTTCTTGCCACTCTTCTATAAAGGCCAGACTTGTGGCATGCACGACTAATGGTTGTCCTGTGGACAGATTCTCCCAGCTGAGCTGCGGATCTCTGCAGCTCCTCCAGAGTTACCATGGGCCTCGTGGCTGCTTATATGATTAATGCTCTCCTTGCCTGGTCTGTCAGTTTAGGTGGACGGCCATGTCTTGGCAGGTTTGCAGTTGTGTCACACCTTCCATTTTCGGATGATGGATTGAACAGTGCTCCGTGATATGTTCAAAGCTTGGGATATTTATTTATAACCTAACCCTTCTTTAAACTTCTCCACAACTTTATCCCTAACCTGTCTGGTGTATTCCTTGGCCTTCACAGAACAGCTGTATTTATACTGAGATTAAAGTGGAGGGCCACCCTAGAAAAAAAAAATTGCATGAAAAATCCTAAAAGAATAAAAAAAAAAAAATCATTTAAAAAAAAAAAATTTAAACTTACCTATACCCTTGTTGCTAGGCAGTCTTTCTAATCTGCCTCTTCCTATTCCGCGGCGTGTTCTGCTCCTTGGTGAGCGGCCCCGTTGTCTTCTGGGAACTGTGTGTGTTCCCAGAACACCACGGGGCCATTCACAGAGCGCCGTGCCACTCGCACGTGCGCAGTAGGAAATTTGCAGTGAAGCTGCAAAGCTCCACTGCCTGTTTCCCTTACTTAGGATGGCGGTGCCAGGACCCGAGAGTACTTATTTAAAGTCAGCAGCTACATTGTTTGTAGCTGCTGACTTTTAAAAAAATTTTTCAGGGACGGAATCCCGCTTTAAATTACACACAGGTGGACTCTATTTACTAATTAGGTGACTTCTGAAGGCAATTGGTTCCACTAGATTTTAGTTAGGGATATCAGAGTAAAGGGGGCTGAATACAAATGCACACCACACTTTTCAGATATTTATTTGTAAAAAATTATGAAAACCATTTATCTTTTTCCTTCCACTTCACAATTATGTGCCACTTTGTGTTGGTCTATCACATAAAATCCCAATAAAATACATTTATGTATTTGGGTGTAACATGACAAAATGTGGAAAATTTCAAGGGGTATGAATACTTTTTGAAGGCACTGTATATATTTTTAGCAGAGGCCCTGTAGAATAAAATGATGAGTGTTGCAATTTTTTATGTCTTTTTAAAAAAAATACAACTTAATGATTTAAAACTAAACATAATATTTACCCACATTTTTTGTATAATGTGAAAAATGATGTTGTGCCGAGTTAAACACACTTTAAACACATTTACAGGTTACCAGTTTAGAGTTACACTGGAAGTCTGATGCTAGAATTATTGCTTTCGCTCTGACGTTCGCGACAATAGCTCACATGTGTGGTGCGATTACCGCTTACATATGCGTGCGGGAGTAACTTATGCATTTGCATTTGTGCGTAAGCATGGGGGGACAGGGGTGCTTTAAAATATATATATATATTATTTTTTTTTTTTTTATACAAAACTTTTTTTACACTTTTTTTTTGGTTTAACTTTATTGCTTTCACAAGAGATGAACAACATCCCTTGTGACAGTATGGGCTGTGACAGGTCCTCTGTATGGCGAGATCTGGGGTCTAAGGGGGTGATGCCTGTAAGTGCTGTGCTATGCCTTCTTATAACAAAATGGCATGGGAGACTTGTGATGTGAACAAAATGGCTGCTACACACACAGTTATTCGTGTGCCCAGTACGCATGGCCATTACACTCCTGACTATACTCTGTATGCTGTGCTGTATGGTACATGCCTTTTAGGGCTCCCTGAATGGTGGTTACCTAGAATAATGGAGATTTACTAAGCAGCTTGTCGTTAAGCGTGTGTCTGGAGCAGGTGGGATAGCCTCTCGCAGGAGTTGTTGTTGGCAGTCTCTCTGTGAGAGGTCTGTCTCCCATAGCCATGGGAGCAGACTCACGCTGCAGAGGTCCCTATCCTGTAAACAGGTACAGAAGAGTCCAAGTTTTAGCTCAGAGATCAATAACCAGGCTAGAGCCAGGTCAGTGATCCAGCCACCACTTCTGGTAGTTAGATGCCTGGTTGCCTGTCAGATTAGCAACAACTAGGGACTAAAGTTAAAGTGCAGAGTAGCTAGGCTGACTGAGTTCCAGTGCCACAAAATGGTTTCTGCGTTTGAGAAGCTGCCTTCCAGGCTGGTTGGACAAGGGCTGGAGGGTTTCCCCATCAGTGCAGATCTTGTCTTCAGGTCTCTGACACCAAAATTAAAATGATCATTCTCAGGGGCCCCTGCAACTGGACTTTGCGGCAACATTCGTCTAGAAGAATATTTATTAATAACAGTATATGCCCAGGTACTGTACATGTGCACAATTCCACCAGGACCCCATCAGGCCTTTTGCTGACAATACCTGTTTGTACATTGAACATGTGTACTATTATTAATCTTTACTTATACAAAACTTGTATTATTTTGCTACTGGTATACATCTATATATGTACCACCCTGGGGTTTAGTCAGGGAGCTCTTTACAAATTTACTTGCCAAGAGTAGTCATCTTGGTCAATTGATAGAGATCTATTGATTTCTCCCTAAGTTTGGCCTTGTTGCACTTTTCTCTTCTACCACTAGGTGGCCGGGAACTTGGTGGTATTAGATATGAGGAGGGCAACCCAAGGTCAGATTATGGGTATGTGGGGTGTCTCAGCCAATGGGCGGGGGTTTTCTTGAAACCCTTGGCCTGCTGGGAGAGCCTATATATTCGGGAGAGGTCAGGTGATCTGTGTTCTGTGCCACCTGGACTGCCATCTGGGTGGACGTGTGTCGTCTGCCCCAGGCTGCTAGGCCGGAGATTGGGCCTATCCTGGGGGCATCTGGCTGCCAGGCTGTGTGAGAGCCTATCCAGAAGTAAGAGGGCAGCGCAGGGTTGGGACTGCGGCTTGTAGTCCAACTAAAAGTGACGGTTCTGCCAGCCGGAGAACCTTTTGTGGTTGGAGGTAGAAGAGAAGCTGTCGCCACTAAGGGGCCAACCACCTTTACCAGAGACCTCAGTGAGTAACTGAAGCAAGTACCGGAGCAGTATTCTCACTGAACGGGCACGGTGGAGAATCGGGAAACTTCAGGCGGTGATCAAGTCAGGGACCCAACCAGCGGAGGTGACGCTTGCAGAGCAGCCTTGTGTGCCAAGCTAGGGACCGAGCCGGTCAGCAGGGGTGAAGCTTGAAGGTATCCAAAGTGCCAAGCTAGGGACCCAGCAGTGAAGCATTGGTGATGCTTGAGGGTGATACCACCGCAAAAGCCTTGAGGAGCTCACAGGATTCCGAGTTAGTGAACTAATAGTGCAGAAACAACGCTCCTGCGCACAAGTGGATGACCAGACAAGCAGTGTATAACCACAGGCCTTGCTGCCCTCAAGGATGCGGAATCATAACAGACCACGAGAAAAAGAAAAAAGGGGGCGCACCACCAGCCATGTGCATTATCCTTTGAGTATAAATTTATTAAAGCAATGGTAAAAAGGAACTACTTACACACAGTTGTAGAAGATCCCATAGTAAAACAAATCTTCAAATAGCAGCATGCTGTCTAGAGTAAGCGGACCCACCAGAGGTCACAGAGTGACTCACAGGGGACACTGCTAGCTGACGTGTTTCGAGGGGAACATCCCCTCTTCCTCAGAGCACAGCAGTGAGTCCTCCTTCAGCAGTCCCCTAATATATATGTATATGTGTGTAGGTGTACCCACATGCACCTACAAACAATCAATCAATCAAACCAAATCCTAAAGGACCCTCCCTCTCATGCCCACAGCACCGTGGGTGGGCCAGTAAATGGATAATGATAGTAATACAAAGATGCATCTTTCTCTATATATACATTTTTAGATTTATTTCTATTACTATTATGGCTACTATCATCATAATTATTAGTTTAATTGTAGTACCAAATATTTATTTGTATTACTATCATTATCCATTTACTGGCCCACCCACAGTGCCGTTTTTATCAATGAACATTTATGTGTATTGCCGGACCGACAATTCATTATAGCCGGCACTAGCTATAGCACTTTTAAATTACTTTTTTTTCCCAACAATTCATTATAGCCGACACTAGCTCTAGCACTTTTAAATGACTTTTTTCCCTTTAGAAATGTAATTTTGCTGTCAGACTGTTCTTTACAGGCATACTCTAGACAACCCCCAGGTACGAAATTTAAAGGATTATTACACTTTAAGCATTATTAAAATCACTGCTCCTGAAAAAACAGACGTTTTTAAAACTTCTTTTTGCATTGATACATGTCCCCTGGGGCAGGACCCAGGTCCCCAAACACTTTTTATGACAATACCATGCATATAAGCCTTTAAAATTAGCACTTTTGATTTCTCCCATAGACTTTTAAAGGGTGTTCCGCGGCTTTCGAATATCGCCGCAAACACCCCAAGTTGTTCGCTGTTCGGCGAACGGGTGAACAGCCAATGTTTGAGTCGAACTCATGTTCGACCCAAACATAAAGCCCATCCCTATCCAGAACACCTCTCAATAACCGTGTAATGAGAGGCTCCCTGTCAGCTCCCAAGCTCCAGGCCTGAGGTCACCACCCCCACTCCAGAAAGGAGGTTTCCTCAGACCACGAGAGTCTAACACTCCATTATTCTGTTCTTCCACCCGACAACTCCTCCCACTGCAGGCTGACCATGGGTATATATAGGAGGCCTGCCCCCTTCCAATCCTAGTTGGGGATTGGTCAGGGCTCCCACATACACCCCATATCACTCCAGCTCTCTGCCCTGCCTCTTTTCCAGAACCTTCTGAAAACCAGAGGAGGCGCTGAAGTACATGTCAGTCACCTGCTGCTACACTAAACCACTCCCCTGCCCCCAGATCAAAACAAACAGGCCTAGCTCACAGCATAGGCCTGCCTAAATTTACCTGCGCTGACAGTACAAAACAAAGCCTGCTACTCTAGCACCTACCTACGGTAGAGGGTGTCTTTATAACACATTGTGGTCATGTAACCACAACGCCTCTCTGTTCATCCTGGAAGTTCGGCCGATTGGCGTGCCTCTTTCTACCTAGGAGCAGCACTCCCTCATTTGCAATAAAACATAAGAGCTCTAGATGGAGCGGTGCCAGGCACAATGGGGGGGAGGCCTAGCTGCACTGACAGCAGTACCAGGAAATGCCTTGCACATTCAGCTCCACAGGCACACCGTTTAAAATCATGGAGATTCTTGAGGCTCTCCATTCTAAAATGTAACAAAGGATTCTAATAGTTTTACATAATGCAGCAACATCTACACATGTAGGATACCCAACATTAGAGGTGATGTTTTCTTCCAAAGCAAATACACTTTTGCACACTGGTACTGACTAGTATTCCAATGTTTCTCTTCTCCCTCAGTTTCTCTCCATCAATCAGCTAATGTGACCCCAGTGCTGAGGGAGAGAGGCAGAGGAGGGTCAAACAAGGATGCTGTGGAGGCGACAGACATCCTCCTTATCAACTGATGACATCATTGGTTGTTAGTATGCCAGTGTCTAGAAAGTTGTAATGGTGCACAATAAAAACTGGTGTCTTTGTGTGAAAAAAAGGCAGGCTTCATCCACCTGCTGGTTTGTATACACTTTTTGATACATTTTTAGGCATTTTGTCAAGGCACTCCTGAAGAGGCCTCAGGGCACCCCAGGATGCCTGGGCACCCTGGTTGAAAAAGGCTGGTCTAGATTACACTGCTGTTTCTAATCAGACATTTAGCAATTCATATAATGCAAAATATAAGTTTTATTTACTATTCTTATAATTAAAATGTATGTTTTTGTTTTTACCTGTAATTCCAGTTTAAGTTCTAAAGGCGACCTTCCAACTGCATAATAGCTGTCCTGTAGGTTCTTTACAGCTTGGGTAAGGGGGAGATCTGCTGGTACAAGGCCTCCAGTGGGGAAGCACCTCTTTCGGCCTGTGAAATGATGGCTGGATAATACTGTCACTTACCTGGCTGGAGACTAAAGTGATAAGAGGGCTTGCATTGTGGCTGTGGTCCATGCAATCCTGGAGTTAGTGACAGAGAGTGTAAGGCCCAAAGAAGCATGGGTTCCAGTTAGCCTGGTCTGCTGGTGTAGCTTCTGATAGGGCTTGACTGGTTGGAATACCGAAAAGAGGGCAGAAAAACACAGGACACCCTGTGGAGGAACAGGTAGTATGCAGCAGCCAATAGGGTAATGCCACCCGTGGTAGGTGCAGGATCAAGTGGGCATGGGGGTACTGGAAGCATGGGAGCATGGTCTAGGTTCAAGCCAAGGTCATACAGGGAGAGAGAACAAGAAGTGAGGTCAAGCCAAGGCCAGGGTAATGTATGGAAGCCAGGAGGGTAAGGCCAAAGCATAGTCAGAAGACAGGCTTAAAATCACACACAGATGGTCAGAGAAGCAGAGTCCATTAAACAAACCAGAGTCAACACGAACGATCAAGCAGATGGGAAGTCCAGAAGCAGGCCAAGTCAGTAACAGGAATCAGGGATCAAGGCAGGGGGCACAGAGACAATGAGCACACAGAAACTGAAGATCATCTAGCAACCTCTCATGGCTGCTCACTTCCATAAATAAGGCACGTGGCAGCAATTTTGGGATTGCAATTATTTTCACTGTATGCTATTAAAATGCGCTACAGTGGGTTGCCACACACTATAGCATGTTGGAATGCTCTGCTGAAAAATGGGATGTCATATTTTTTCAGTGCACACCAACACAGCCAGTGGGGTCATCTGAGCCCATAAAACATAGGGTAAATCGCCTTGTTGTTGCATTGGGACTGCGTTGGACAACATAGCCCAATGCTGCTGATGCAAACAAGCAGCTTCTGAAAAAAGTTATAAAAATGATACATAACTAGCAGAAAGCCGGCAACATCGAGGTCCACTCGTACATGCGTGCGCGCACCTTGAAATCCTAGCTGTCATTCGCTGAAGCACGAGCTAACCAGATAGCAAGCAATTCAGCTGCAAGTTTGAAAATGATTTGCTAAGCTATTGCTAGACTTGCCAGGCTTCACAAGTTTGTTGCACAATTGCAGCAAGTCTGCATTGTATGACTCCAGATCAACTTTCTTTGCAAACATTCTGAAAGTCTGCTGCAAGTTCTGGTTCAGTTATGTTGTGCTATAGTCATCCCACCACAGGGGTCTCTGTGACTTGCAGAGCTCTTGCTGTAGAGTCACCAGTACAACTTTGCTCTTGCTAGGGACTTGCCATGCAAATTGGCTACAAATTGGAAAAATGTCAACTAGAACTTGTGCTTCCACTGCTCTGCAAGTGTACAACTTGTCAGTGAAAAAATGTGCAGCAAATTAACAAGACTTACAATTTAACACTGCCACAAATTGTAGCAAGTTATCCTTGCTATCTGGATAGTGATTTATGGCCAGGACCGGCTGATCGGCTGAGCGAAAAGGCAGAAGAGAGCCCTATGTTGTTAAACAACACAGGGTGCCACAGGCGTAACTAGAATCTTCAGGGTCCCTGGTGCAAGAAACCATAAAGGGTCCCCACCAGGGACATTGCTAGGTCTACAAAAGATCTCAGGCTAGAGCCCATAGCAGCGAAGTAAAGAAAGTCATACGCTTGGGGCGGGCATACACATGTATATAATATACATATGTGTGTGTGTGTGTGTATGTATATAGATAGATAGATAGATAGATAGAATGAATATCATTATATAGTGCAGATCCCCCCTTACATCGGGTTCCCCAGAAAGCCTCCCCTAACATCAGGATCCTCAGAGAGCCTCCCTACTTACATTAGGATGCCCAGAGAGTCACCCCCCTTACATCAGGGTCCTCAGAGAGCCACTCCTTACATCAGGGTCCCCAGAGAGCGCCTCCTTACATCAGGGTCCCCAGAGAGCCCCTTCCTTACATCAGGATCCCCAGAGAGCCCCTTCCTTACATCATGGTCCCCCCCCCCCCAAAAAAAAAAAAAAACTTACATCAGGGTCCCCAGAGGGCCCCTCTTACATCAGGGTACCCAGAGGTCCCCCTTACATCAGGGTCCCCAGAGAGCCCCCCTTACATCAGGGTCCCCAGAGAGCCTTCCTTACATCAGGGTCCCCAAAGAGCCCCCCCTTACATCAGGGTCCCCAGAGGGCCCCTCCTTACATCAGAGTCCCCAGAGGGCCCCTCCTTACATCAGGGTCCCCAGAGTGCCTTCCTTACATCAGGGTCCCCAGAGAGCCCCCCTTACATCAGGGTTCCCAAAGGGCCCCCCTTACATCAGGGTCCCCAGAGAGCTCCTACTTACATCAGGGTCCCCAGAGAGCCCCCCTTACATCAGGGTCACCAGAGAGCCTTCCTTACATCAGGGTCCCCCAAGAGCCCCCCCTTACATCAGGGTCCCCAGAGGGCCCCTACTTACATCAGGGTCCCCAGAGGGCCCCTACTTACATCAGGGTCCCCAGAGAGCCCCTTCCTTACATCAGGATCCCCAGAGAGCCCCTTCCTTACATCATGGTCCCCCCCCCCGAAAAAAAAAAAAAAAACTTACATCAGGGTCCCCAGAGAGCCCCCTCTTACATCAGGGTACCCAGAGGTCCCCCTTACATCAGGGTCCCCAGAGAGCCCCCCTTACATCAGGGTCCCCAGAGAGCCTTCCTTACATCAGGGTCCCCAAAGAGCCCCCCTTACATCAGGGTCCCCAGAGGGCCCCTCCTTACATCAGGGTCCCCAGAGGGCCCCTCCTTACATCAGGGTCCCCAGAGTGCCTTCCTTACATCAGGGTCCCCAGAGAGCCCCCCTTACATCAGGGTTCCCAAAGGGCCCCTCTTACATCAGGGTCCCCAGAGAGCTCCTACTTACATCAGGGTCCCCAGAGAGCCCCCCTTACATCAGGGTCACCAGAGAGCCTTCCTTACATCAGGGTCCCCCAAGAGCCCCCCCTTACATCAGGGTCCCCAGAGGGCCCCTACTTACATCAGGGTCCCCAGAGGGCCCCTCCTTACATCAGGGTCCCCAGAGAATCTTCCTTACATCAGGATCCCCAGAGAGCCCCCCTTACATCAGAGTCCCCAGAGGGCCCCTCCTTACATCAGGGTCCCCAGAGTGCCTTCCTTACATCAGGGTCCTCAGAGAGCCCCCCTTACATCAGGGTCCCCAGATGACCCCCCTTACATCAGGGACCCCAGAGAGCCCCCCTTACATCAGGGTCCCTAGAGGGCCCCTCCTTACATCAGGGTCCCCAGAGAATCTTCCTTACATCAGGGTCCCCAGAAAAAACCCTTATATCAGGGTCCCCAGAGAGCCCCTTCCTTACATCAGAGTCCCCAGAGAGCCCCCCCCTTACATCAGGGTCCCCAGAGAGCCCCCCTTACATCAGGGTCCCCAGAGAGGCTTCCTTACATCAGGGTCCCCAAAAGAGCCCCCCTTACATCAGGGTCCCCAGAGGGCCCCTACTTACATCATGTTCCCCAGAGGGCCCCTCCTTACATCAGGGTCCCCAGAGAGCCCCCCTTACATCAGGGTTCCCAGAGGGCCCCCCTTGCATCAGGGTCCCCAGAGAGCTCCCCCTCTTACATCGGGGTCCCCAGAGGCCCCCCTTACATCAGGGTCCCCAGAGAGCCCCCCTTACATCAGGGCCCCCAGAGAGCCCCTTACTTACATCAGAGTCCCCAGAGAGCCCCCCCATACATCAGGGTCCCCAGAGAGCCCCCCTTACATCAGGGTCCCCAGAGAGCCTTCCTTACATCAGGGTCCCCAAAGAGCCCCCCTTACATCAGGGTCCCCAGAGGGCCCTTACTTATATCAGGGTCCCCAGAGGGCCCCTCCTTACATCAGGGTCCCCAGAGAATCTTCCTTACATCAGGATCCCCAGAGAGCCCCCCTTACATCAGAGTCCCCAGAAGGCCCCTCCTTACATCAGGGTCCCCAGAGTGCCTTCCTTACATCATGGTCCCCAGCCAGCCACCCCTTACATCAGGGTCCCCAGATGGCCCCCCTTACATCAGGGACCCCAGAGAGCCCCCCTTACATCAGGGTCCCCCGAGGGCCCCTCCATACATCAGAGTCCCCAGAGAATCTTCCTTACAGCAGGATCCCCAGAGAGCCCCCCTTACATCAGAGTCCCCAGAGGGCCCCTCCTTACATCAGGGTCCCCAGAGGCCCCCCTTACTTTAGGGTTCCCAGAGAGCCCCCCTTACATCAGGGTCCCCAGAGATCCCCCCTTACATCAGGGTCCCCAGAGAGCCCCTTCCTTACATCAGAGTCCCCAGAGAGCCCCCCTTACATCAGGGTCCCCAGAGAGCCTTCCTTACATCAGGGTCCCCAAAGAGCCCCCCCTTACATCAGGGTCCCCAGAGGGCCCCTACTTACATCAGGGTCCCCAGAGAATCTTCCTTACATCAGAATCCCCAGAGAGCCCCCTTACATCAGAGTCCCCAGAGGGCACCTCCTTACATCAGGGTCCCAAGAGTGCCTTCCTTACATCAGGGTCCCCAGAGAGCCCCCTTACATCAGGGTTCCCAGAGGGCCCCCTTACATCAGGGTTCCCAGAGGGCCCCCCTTGCATCAGGGTCCCCAGAGAGCCCCCTCTTACATCAGGGTCCCCAGAGGCCCCCCTTACTTCAGGGTCCCCAGAGAGCCCCCCTTACATCAGGGTTCCCAGAGAGCCCCTTCCTTACATCAGAGTCCCCAGAGAGCCCCCCTTACATCTGGGTCCCCAGAGAGTCCCCCTTACATCAGGGTCCCCAGAGAGCCCCCCCTTACATCAGGGTCCCCAGAGAGCCCCCCCTTACATCAGGGTCCCCAGAGAGCCCCCCCTTACATCAGGGTCCCCAAAGAGCCCCCCTTACATCAGGGTCCCCAGAGGGCCCCTACACACATCAGTATCCCCAGAGGGCCCCTCCTTACATCATATGTAAATAGCGGCGGCATTACTAAGTATATAGCTGCGGCCGGTGGCATTGATATGTAAATAAAGGCAGCATTCATATGTATATCATGCTCCCCTGCAGTGAGGAAATGATGTGCTGTAACCTCTAGCAACCAGTCAGTAAGCAGTAATGATATGCTGTAACTGCTGGCAACCAATCGCAATTGCTGCCTGATCTGATACAGTAAACTGATTTTAAGGCTAGCTGCTATTTATTGTATGTCTCAGAGCAGGTGGAGAGTGAGGTTGCATGTCAGTGTGTGTCAGGTAGGTCAGTGTATGTCTGTAGGTCAGTGCGTGCTAGTGTATGTCAGGTAGGTCAGTGTGTGTCAGTGCATGTCAGTGTGGGTCAGGTAGGTCAGTGTGCGTCAGGTAGATCAGTGCATGTCAGTGCATGTCAGTGTGGGTCAGGTAGGTCAGTGTGCGTCAGGTAGATCAGTGTGTGTCAGTGCATGTCAGTGTGGGTCAGGTAGGTCAGTGTGTGTCAGGTAGGTCAGTGTGTGTCAGTGCATGTCAGTGTGGGTCAGGTAGGTCAGTGTATGTTGGGTAGGTCAGTGTGGGTCAGGTAGGTCAGTGTGTGTCAGTGCATGTCAGTGTGGGTCAGGTAGGTCAGTGTGTGTCAGTGCATGTCAGTGTGTGTCAGTGCATGTCAGTGTGGGTCAGGTAGGTCAGTGTGTGTCAGGTAAGTCAGTGTGTGTCAGTGCGTGCCAGTGTGGGTCAGGTAGGTCAGTGCATGTCAGTGTATATCAGGTAGGTCAGTGTGGGTCAGGTAGGTCAGTGTATGTCAGGTAGGTCAGTGTGTGTCAATGCATGTCAGTGTGGGTCAGGTAGGTCAGTGTGGGTCGGGTAGGTCAGTGCATGTCAGTTTGGGTCAGTGTATGTCAGGTAGGTGAGTGTGGGTCAGGTAGGTGAGTGTGGGTCAGGTAGGTCAGTGTATGTCAGGTAGGTCAGTGTGTGTCAGAGCATGTCAGTGTGGGTCAGGTAGGGTGTGTGTGTTGGGTAGCTCAGTGTGGATCAGGTAGGTCAGTGTGGGTCAGGTAGGTCAGTGCATGTCAGTGTAGGTCAGTGTATGTCAGGTAGGTCAGTGTATGTCAGGTAGGTCAGTGTGGGTCAAGTAGGTCAGTGTATGTCAGGTAGGTCAGTGTGTGTGAGTGTGTGTCAGGTAGGTCAGTGTATGTCAGTGTGTGTCAGGTAGGTCAGTGTGGCTCTGGTAAGCCAGGCAGCAACCAGCAAGTAAGCTTAGCCCCCACCACACAACACCCCCCCTCCACACAACCCCCCCCCCCCCCCGGTGCCGGGTTTGGACTTAGGGCTGAAGCCCCTGGTCTTTTTGCCACCTACCAACAACCCTGGTTACAGTGTATATTATTAGCACTAATCACTATATTAGTGTCACTGGTGATGTCAGTGTCAGTTTGTCAGTTCCCCCCAACATCAGTTCGTGTCAGATTGCTCACCGCAATTACCTGGTGCGGTAAAAATTGTGTCACCCCCCCCCTATTCTTAAGGCCTAGAGGATAGCAGGTTAGGCACTTCCTAATGGCTCAGTCCCTAGGAACAGTGATGGATAATGGCCAACAGGCCCTCTTACCAGACCCAGCGAAACCGCAACAGTGATCCCTCTGGCTGGACGTTTGCTCACTCTGGGTTGCCCAGGCCAACTCTAGTCAGTAGTGTAGCATGTCTGTACCCTGGCAGTGGCTCCGTCTTTCTCCCCCTTTGGTGGTGCGGGTACAGCGCGGCTCTCTCTGGTGGTGCGGGTAGAGCATGGCTCCCTCTCTGGTGGTGCGGGTAGAGCTTGGTTCCCTCTTTGGTGGTGCGGGTACAGCATGGCTCCCTCTCTGGTGGTGCAGGTACAGCATGGTTCCCTCTCTGGTGGTGCGGGTACAGCGTGGCTCTCTCTCTGGTGGTGCAGGTACAGCGTGGCTCTGGTGGTGTGGGTACAGAGTGGCTCCCTCTCTGGTGGTGCGTGTACAGCGTGGCTCCCTCTCTGGTGGTGCGGGTACAGCGTGGCTCTCTCTCTGGTGGTACAGGTACAGCGTGGCTCTCTGGTGGTGCGGGTACAGCGTGGCTCCCTCTCTGGTGGTGCGGGTACAGCATGGCTCTCTCTCTGGTGGTGTGGGTACAGAGTGGCTCCCTCTCTGGTGGTGTGGGTACAGCGTGGCTCGCTCTCTCTCTGGTGGGGCGGGTACAGCGTGGCTCTCTGGTGGTGTGGGAACAACGTGGCTCTCTCTCTGGTAGTGCGGGTACATCGTGGCTCTCTTTCTGGTGATGCAGGTACAGCATGGCTCTCTGGTGGTGCGGGTACAGTGTGGCTCCCTCTCTGGTGGCCCGCTATCCCCCTGCAGAGTGCATGCTGGAGGCTGTAACATGCTGCCTGTGGACACACTGGGGCCGCCCGCCAATCTTCAGGGACTACATTTCATAATATGACAAAATGTGGAAAAATTCAAGGGGTGTGAATACTTTTTCAAGGCACTCTATTAAACATATTTTGGACAAGTGTTGAAAGAAATAGCCTGTGCACAATATGTCCACGTCAGGGATGAACCGAACCCCCCCGTGTTCGGTTCACAACAGAACATGTCTAGTCTATGGGACATGAACATGAAAAATCAAAAGTGCTCATTTTAAAGGCTTATATGCAAGTTATTGCCATAAAAAGTGTATGGGCACCCAAGTACTGCTCAGTATATGTCAGGTAGGTCAGTGTGTGTCAGTGCATGTTAGTGTGGGTCAGGTAGGTCAGTGTGTGTCAGGTAGGTCAGTGTGTGTCAGTGCATGTCAGTGTGGGTCAGGTAGGTCAGTGCATGTCAGTGTATGTCAGGTAGGTCAGTGTATGTCAGGTAGGTCAGTGTGTGTCAATGCATGTCAGTGTGGGTCAGGTAGGTCAGTGTGGGTCGGGTAGGTCAGTGCATGTCAGTGTGGGTCAGTGTATGTCAGGTAGGTGAGTGTGGGTCCCTCTCTGGTGGTGCGGGTACAGCGTGGCTCTCTCTCTGGTGGTACAGGTACAGCGTGGCTCGCTCTCTCTGGTGGTGCAGGTACAGCGTGGCTCTCTGGTGGTGTGGGTACAACATGACTCTCTCTCTGGTGGTGCGGGTACATCGTGGCTCTCTCTGGTGGTGCAGGTACAGCGTGGCTCTCTGGTGGTGCGGGTACAGCGTGGCTCCCTCTCTGGTGGCTCGCTCTCCCCCCACAGAGTGCATGCTGGAGGCTGTAACATGCTGCCTGTGGACACACTGGGGCCACCCACCAATCTTCATGGACTACATTTCTCATGATGCCCTCCTCTCCCTGTTACAGCGCCTCATGTGAATGTTAAAAACTGTTTCTCTACATTGAACTGTGTTACCCCACCTGTCTAAGTTACTGCTCGTCTTCATAAAGAGACAGTACCATTTCTTGCAAAAACGTGAAAAAGTTCTAGATAAGACTCTGAGCACCCTTTTGTGGCTGAACCAACGCAGATTCATCATGCCTCTGAACCCGCAGATGTACAGGGAGCAGATTCTGCAGATATTGCCGAACAGAGTGTAAGACCGAAACGTACAATAAAACCTACACAGAAACTCAGAGAAAACTATGAAGCCGCTAGAGATGAGTTCTCAAGCAATCTCTCAGACTTATGGGACAGAACTTCACACTGCATGTCAGTTTTGTCACACTTGAATGATCAACCAGCTGAACTAAGAGACTCTATAGATCGCTTATCTGCCGCGTATGAACGCTACCAGCGGCTGTTTTCAAAATACACAGCTTTCTTGCAGAACTGCAAAATAGAGGACTCCTCAGTAGAACTGACCAAGGCTGATGCACTAAACCAACAAAGGGATCTCTTAGTGCAAAATGCCCAGTGTAAGGCAGAACTCTGCATTGCTCAACTGCAGGAGACCAAATCTCACAGATCCACATCAACCAAGCACACTGTACGTTCTTATAGATCCTCTCGCTCCAGAAGTTCAATATTAAGCGCCAAGCTAATAGAGGCCCATGCAAGTCTGGAAGCAAATAAAGTGCGAAGCTCCTTTACCAGAAAGGAAGCAGAAATAGAAACACAAAAGGCAAAGATGGAAGCTCAATAAGCAGAGGCAGATTCCCAATAAAGGACAAAAAGGGCAAAGATGAAAGCTCAACAAGCAGAGGCAGATACCCAATTAAAGATTCTGCAAATGGAAAAGGAGGAAGCAGTTGCCCAAAGCAAGGCTGAGAGTCCTCAAACAAGGGATGGTAGAAAGTACTAACTCAGACTGGTCCATCCCAGCAGAACTGCAAGACCCAGTTGAACGCACCAGTGAATATGTACTAAAGCATAATGTTTGCAATGATACAGAGTTATCTCCTGTACGTCTTACTAACAACACTGTTCTGACTCTCAACACAGAGACCTCTCAGCTCCAAATGCCTGAGCCTCTTCAAGTCTACAACACAAGTGCATCTATGCAGCAAACCGCATCACCTCTTGCTGACAACAAGATGACTTCCAGTGACAAGCCGCAGCTCAAGCCACAACCAGCACAAGCCTTAGGGACTGCACCACAGTTAAACGCTCCTAGAGCTCATTAACACTACCCTCTCAAGGTTTGACGACTGTCTGGAGAGCTACAGGGCCTGGAGATCAACCTTCAAAGCTGCCATTGCTGATCTCAGTCTTACTACCAAGGAGGAACTTGATTTGCTCATAAAGAGGCTGGGGCCAGAAGCTGCAGATCATGTTAAAAGACTGAGAACAGTGCATGTTGACCACCCAGATGCAGGTCTTGTTGCTGCATGGGCAAGCCTTGAGCAAGCCTATGGTAACTCTGAAGACATAGAAAGCGCTCTATTCAAGAGACTGCAAAACTTCCCAGCTCATGGAGCTGGAGTTGGCAAAGACAGACCCACGTCTACCTGGACTAAGCTTTCTGGACACTGCTCATGGTGTTGATCCAGTGGTGTCTAAACTGCCATATGGCCTGCAAGAGAAATGGGCACAACAGGGCTCAAGGTACAAAAGAGACTATAACGTATCTTTTCCTCCATTCGCATATTTTTGCAGGTTCATCAGTGATCAAGCCTGGACGAGAAACGATCCCAGCTTCAGCTTCATTGAACCCAACTTGCCTGCTTCATCATCATCATCTTCATCAAGGTATGATAACATAGCAGCTAAACATAGAGACTTTAAAGAGGAAGTAAACCCTGATGGGTTTACTTCCTCTTTGTTTCCCTGTAAAGCATAATGAGCTACTATGCATCGCATAGTAGCCCCTTATGTGTCACTTACCTGACACAGAAGCCTGCGATGTCACCGCTGTCCCCTCTGCTACGGAGCGTCCATCTTCTTTCCGGGTATCGTGGCTCCGGCGCTGTGATTGGCCGGAGCCGCAATGACATCACTCCCGCGCATACGCACGGGAGCTGCCACTAATGGCATATCGCCGTTAGCAGCGTCATGCTCAGTGCGCCTGCGCGCCGCTGTCTACGGCGCGTGCGCCGTAGACAGCGGTGCCTGTCTTTTTGCAAATATCTCCTAAACCGTGTACGTTTAGGAGATATTTCTTGGACCTACAGGTAAGCCTTAATCTAGGCTTACCTGTAGGTCAAAGTGGTCTGTAAGGGTTTACAACCACTTTAATAGAGCAATATCTGTTAAAAGGACAGACATCTCACCACCCGTATCCTCTCCTGCTCACCAGAGCGATTCGGGTGATAGAGATAAAGACCCTAATCGTCAGTGCCCTATTTACAAGAAGCCTCACCCCCTAAAGAAATGTTGTGGGCTTAGGGCAAAGATGTTACAAGAGCGCAGGGAGATTCTTCAGAAGCTTGGAATATGCTACAGGTGCTGTGCTTGTTATGGACATTTTGCGTAAGACTGTAAAGTTGTCATCAAGTGCACAGAATGCAGTAGTGATAGACATGTTACAGCTATGCATCCGGGCCCACCTTCAGACAATTCACAGCAGCCTCCTACCTCCAGCCCTGTCTCAAGTCATGGCGGGGAGCAACAAGGTCATGCTCCAGCCACAGCTAACTTTTCTTCTTCATGCACAGAAGTCTGTGGAGAAGGCTTAGATCACAAATGCTGTGCTAAGATATGCCTAGTCAAGATATACCCAAAGGGTCCACCTGAGGGAGCTATTAGGATGTATGCCATAATAGATGAACAGAGCAACAGATCCCTGGTTAAGCCTAAATTCTTTGAGATCTTTGGGATAGAGGGACACGCATCACTCTATACTCTCAGAACCTGTTCTGGTCGTGAAGAGACCTTCGGTGGAAGGGCCGATGGGTTCATGGTCTCTCATATCAATAAGGGAGAGGGCATACCCCTACCAACGTTAGTCGAGTGTGACCAGATACCAAACGAAAGGGAAGAAATTCCTACTCCAAAGGCTGCATATCACCATCCTCAATTGAGGCACCTTGTTAATGAAATTCCTGCCATGGACATGAATGCTGAAATCTTGATCTTGCTAGGAAGAGACATTCTCAGAGTAAACAAAGTACACAAGCAGTGCAATGGACCTGATGATGCCCCTTACGCACAAAAACTTGATCTAGGCTGGGTAATCGTGGGCAACGTATGCTTGGATAGAATGCATACATCACCCAAGATCCACTCCTTCAAAACTTACAGGTTAGGAAACGGACATGCATCCCACTTCAAACAGTGCCCTCGCCATTATGAAGTTAAAGAGAGACCTCTTGACATCATCCAAGTACCTGATGTCACTCCTAACCTTTGTGATGACAATCTAGGTACCACAGTGTTTTGTACTACAAGCGATGACAACAAAATAGCCTTGTCAGTCGAAGACAGAGAGTTCATCAAAATAATGGACAAGGAATGCTTCCAGGATGAGTCTAACAGCTGGGTTGCACCATTACCTCTTCGTGCTGCAAGGGTTAAACTCCTAACCAATCGTGAACAGACTCTATCCAGATTCAACTCATTTCAACAAACACTAAAGTACAGGCCTGAAATGAAGGACCATTTCATCGCCTTTATGAAAAGGATCTTTGACAATGATCGCGCTGACCCAGCCCCACCACTTCAAAGACACGATGAGTGCTGGTACCTGCCTTTAATCGGAGTGTATAATCCATGTAAGCCAAAGCAAATTAGGGTAGTATTTGACTCCAGTGCCAAGCATCAAGGCATATCCCTGAACAATGTTCTTTTCACTGGTCCAAACCTAACCAACAACCTTGTAGCTGCTGACATTGAACAAATGTTTCATTGCTTCATTGTGCGTGAAGACCATAGGAACCTCCTAAGGTTCCTGTGGCACCGTGACAACAACATGGACAATGAAATGATTGAATACCGCATGAAGGTACATGTTTACGAAGGACTGCCTTTGACAAAGAAAAGGAGTATGGCATGGATGCTCGACACTTCGTTGAGAGAGACTTCTATGTGGATGATGGACTTAAATCTTTACCTACAGATGAAGCCATAGACCTGTTCCAAAGGACACAAGGTATGCTTTCTGAGGCTAACCTCAGACTACACAAGATTGCTTCAAATAGTGTTGCTGTTATGAAAGCCTTTCAACCTGGAGATCATGCCACAGGGTTTAAAGACTTGAATCTGGGAATGGACATACCACCTGTACAGAGAAGTCTGGGCCTACGGTGGGACTTATTAAAAGACACCTTTGGTTTTCAGGTCAGCTCTGCAGACAAGCCATTTACCAAAGTGGTGTTCTGTCAGTGGTGAACAGCCTATACGATCCATTGGGATTTGTAGTTCCCATCACCATACAAGGTAAATCCTTACTTAGACAGTTCTCAGAGACTATTAAAGATTGGGATGCTCCACTACCGATAGACCAGCTTTCAAAGTGGGAGTCCTGGAAACAATCTCTACATGCCTTAGATGGAATCTGTATACCACGCTGCTACACTTCTGCTCCTTTGCCACAAGTCAGAGGAAAGAGCTTCACATCTTCTCAGATGCATCTACTGAGGCTATAGCAGCTGTCGCTTACTTCAAGGTAAGAGATTCTTCTAATCAAGCCCACATAGGGTTTCTGTTCGGGAAAGCTAAGTTAGCACCTAAGCCTGAACACACGATTCCCAGGCTTGAACTTTGTGGGACTGTGCTAGCTGTAGAAATGGCAGATTTCATACTGCGTGAGCTAGACATTCAGATAGATGACGTCAGATTCTACACAGACAGCAAGGTTGTTCTGGGTTACATATACAGACTAATTGCAACCATGTAGAGAGAATCAGGAAATCATCTAAACCTGAACAATGGCATTATGTTCCATCTGAAATAAACCCTGCAGATCATGCCACCAGGCCAGTGTCTGCAAGTGTCTTTGCGAGTTCTTCTTGGTAACAGGTCCTGAATTCCTGCTGGATCATCCAGAAGAAACCACAGCTGATGTCTTCAGTCTTCTAGAACCTGACAAAGATCCAGAGACCCTAGCTATCCTTACCCCAGCTACTCTTCTTACCCAGAAGCTTAGGTCTGTTCCTGTTCCACCTGGAAACTTTAAAACAGGAAATCTGTGCTATGACCAGTGAAAACGAGTACAACACCTCGCCAACTGGAATCGTTGGAAGATGGAGTATCTTTCTACTCTGCAAGGACTCAGGAAATGGCAACGGCTGAACCCTAACATACAAGTTGGAGCTCGTGTTCTGCTTAAGGACTAGCAAGCTGAAAGAATCGAATGGCCCATGGGACTTATTGTAAAGAGCGTTCCTAGTGATGACGGTAAGGTACGTAAGGTGGAGGTGAAGGTTTCAAGACAAGGGACTGTAAAGACTTTCATCAGACCTATCACGGAACTTATTCTGCTTTTACCCTTTGGAGAATGAGCTTGTTTGCTGGATCCTACCTGTGACTTCAAGAAGAAAGTGTCTTGAACTTTAGTTGACATAACTTGAAGCCTTAAATTAATGCCCTGTACACACGGTCGTTTTTTTCCGACGGAAAATGTGTGCTAGGACCTTGTTGTCGGAAATTGTGACCGTGTGTGGACTCCATCACACATTTTCCATCGGAATTTCTGACACACAAAGTTTGAGAGGTTGAGAGGTTGCTATAAAATTTTCCGACAACAAAATCTGTTGTCGGAAATTCCGATCGTGTGTGGACAATTTCGACGCACAAAGTGCCATGCATGCTCAGAATAAATTAAGAGATGAAAGCTATTGGCTACTGCCCCGTTTATAGTCCCGACATACGTGTTTTACGTCACCACGTTCAGAACGATCGGATGTTCTGACAACTTTGTGTGGCCGTGTGTATGCAAGACAAGTTTGAGCCAACATCCGTCGGAAAAAATCCATGGATTTTGTTGTCGGAATGTCCCATCAATGTCCGACCGTGTGTACATTGCATTATATGCATGTTCTTTTTATGTCTTTCAGGTCTTTAAGACATCTAGCAAATGACATGTTATTTGCATTTGCATAACTACCATTCTGATGTATATAGTGACATTTACCATGCCAGACGGGGAGTGTGCTACCCCAATGGATCATAGAATTTATATAGACTGTTTTCCTAAACATATTCTATGGACGTTTATATTTAATTCACATGCTGCCATCTAGTGACTTTTTGTGTTAATGCACTTGTTTCCTTATGTTCTTTTTCCCTGATGTTATGACACACTTCCTTTGTATGTAATGCTCCACCCTTTTTCCTGTGATTGTACTTCCTGTGTCATGGTTGCAGCTACAAGCCACATGTAGCAGGGCACATGTATTCTGCATTGTAAGCTACAGACAATATCATCTTTTGACCGCATAAATACTACAACCTATTCATCTGTTTGTATCCTGTCATCCGCTATAACCTGATGTTCAGAATAAAAGCACCTCTGTGGATGAAATCGGTATTTGGTGAGTTCAAACTATCTGATGAGCACTGTGCTCAGTGATTATATCTTATACAGGCCAGGCATAGAGGTCTCACAAGGGATAACTCTCTTCACAACAATCGAAGTCAGAATACTCGTTGATGGCCCTCTGCTGTGTGTGCAGCCGCTGCAACATTGCCAATGTTGAGTTCCACCTGGTGGGCATGTCACAAATGAGGCGGTTGGTGGGCAGGTTGAATTCCCTTTGAATGTCAGCCAGCCCAGCACTGGCATTGTATGACCGCCGGAAATGACCACAGACTTTTCTGGCCTGCCTCAGCAGATCTTGTAAGCCTGGGTACCTGGTCAAGAAACACTGCACCACCAAATTCAGGACGTGTGCCAAGCATGGAACATGTGTCAAGTGTCCCTGTCAGAGGGCGGAGAGAAGGTTGGTGCCATTGTCACATACAACCATTCCTGGCTCAAGCTGCCATAGCGTCAACCACCTTTGAGCCTGCCCACGCAGAGCTGACAGAATCTCTGCCCCAGTGTGGCTCCTGTCCCCTAGACAGACCAATTGAAGCATCGCATGGCATCCTTTAGCCTGACTGCTTGGGTAGCCCCTAGAATGCTTAGGGAGGAGGACAATTCTACAGAAGAGGCCATGGAGGAAGAAGAAGAGGAGGGGGTGAAGCAGACAGATGTGGCGGCAGAATTACCACCAGCTTTTTGGAGATGTGGTGGCGGAACAAGCTCCAACACTGAACCTTGCAACCTGCATCCTTCCCAATTGCCAGCAGAGTTACCCAGTGCACCATAAGGGAAAGGTAACGTCCGTGACTAGGGATGAGCCGAACACCCCCGGTTCGGTTCGCACCAGAACCTGCGAAAATTTGCACGAACATTAGAACCCCATTGACGTCTATGGGACTCGAACGTTCGCAATCAAAAATGCTCATTTTAAAGGCTAATTTGCATGGTATTGTCCTAAAAAGGGTTTGGGGACCCGGGTCCTGCCCCAGGGGACATGTATCAATGCAAAAAAAACTTTTAAAAACGGCCGTTTTTTCGGGAGAAGTGATTTTAATGATGCTTAAAGTAAAAAAAAAAAAGTGAAATATTTAAATATATCGTACCTGGGGGGTGTCTATAGTATGCCTGTAAAGTGCCGCGTGTTTCCCGTGCTTAGAACAGTCCCTGCACAAAATGTCATTTTTAAAGGAAAAAAAGTCATTTAAAACTGCTTGCGGCTTTAATGTTATGTCGGGTCCTGGCAATATGGATGAAAATCAGTGAGACAAACGGCATGGGTACCCCCAAGTCCATTACCAGGCCCTTTGGGTCTTGTATGGATATTAAGGGGAACCCCGCACCCAAATTAAAAAAGGAAACAGCAGTATACAGGCTCTGTACTCTGAACAGCTGTATACAGGCGGTGCAAACAAGACAGGGACTGTAGGTTTGTTGTTAAGTAGAATCTGTTTGTAATTTTGAACTGGTACATTTTTAACGTGTTTAGCTCCAGCCAAAAAATCTATTTTAAGCTTGTTGGAAAACATAGGGAAGGGTTATCACCCCTGTGACATTTGTTTTGCTGTCTTTGCTCCTCTTCAGAAGATTTCACCTCACTTTTTGTCCCAATGACAAATGTTTTTTGAAAATTTGGGGGTTTTTGTGAAACAAGGATTGGTGATAAAGCATCAGTGGAAAGGAGAAATGTTTTTCCCATATTAACTCTTACAGGAGAGAATTTCCCTTCCTGGAGTAGATTTCAACTCACTTCCTGTTGTCTCCTTCCGTTTGCAAGTAGGAGTCGTTTGTAAGTTGGATGTTTGAAAGTAGGGGCCTGCCCTATATACTCAGCAGAAATTTGGGCCTTAGGTGTTGTTGTGGCCACTACACTGTAAGCCCTCACAGGGCCCTGCTGTGAAATATTAGATCAAGAATTGTAATTACATGCCCCTGTTGAACAGGGGTAGAAAAATTGGGCCTTTGGTGGTGGTGGTGGTGCTGGTGCCACAACACTGTAAGTCCCCACTTGCTCTTGGTGGGCACAGAAACGGGCCCTGCTGTGAAATATTAGATCAAGAATTGTAATTACATGCCCCTGTTGAACAGGGGCTGAAAAATTGGGCCTTAGGCACTGGTGCTGGTGCCACAACACTGCAACCCCTCACAGATACTCTAGTTGGAACGCAGGAACGAGCCCTGCTGCAAAAGAATTGCATCAAAAATTGTAATAACACGCCCCTGTTAAACAGGGGCTGAAAAATTGGGCCTTAGGCACTGGTGCTGGTGCCACAACACTGCAACCCCTCACAGATACTCTAGTTGGAATGCAGAAACGAGCCCTGCTGCAAAGTATTGCATCAAAAATTGTAATTACACGCCCCTGTTACACAGGGGCTGAAAAATTAGGCCCTAGGCACTGGTGCCACAACACTGCAACCCCTCACAGATACTCTAGTTGGAACGCAGGAACGAGCCCTGCTGCAAAGTATTGCATCAAAAATTGTAATTACACGCCCCTGTTAAACAGAGGCTGAAAAATTTGGCCTTAGGCACTGGTGCTGGGGCCACAACACTGCAACCCCTCACAGATACTCTAGTTGGAACGCAGGAACGAGCCCTGCTGCAAAGTATTGCATCAAAAATTGTAATTACACGCCCCTGTTAAACAGGGGCTGAAAAATTGGGCCTTAGGCACTGGTGGCGGCGCCCAGAACCAAAAATGTTCTTACAAGCTATCAGCGTGATCATTGAGGAGGAAGAGGATAATTACTCAGGATAGTCACTCAGCATCAGCATAGGCAGTCTTTAAAGGGATCTGAGATTTCAAAAAAAAAATTTCGGTTACATCAGCATCAGGTGCTTGGTAGCTGGTGGTGATCCAAGACTGATTCATTTTTATGAAGGTCAGTCGATCGACTGAGTCGGTGGACAGACGTACCCTGTGATCAGTTACAAAGCCTCCAGCAGCACTGAATGTGCATTCCGAAAGAATGCTGGATGCAGGACAGGCCAGTAGCTCAATTGCATACTGTGCAAGTTCTGGCCAGTGATCCATCCTCAAGACCCAGTAACCCAGAGGATTTTCGGTGGGAAAAGTGTCCAAGTCAGATCTTGCCCCTAGGTATTCCTGCACCATGTAAAACAGACGCTGGCGATGGTTGCTGGAACCGATCATACCTTGGGGCTGCAGACTAAAAAATTGTCTGAACGCATCGGTCAGACGGCCACCTTCTCCACCGCTCCTTCTTTGACTGACCGAAGCCTTAGCAACACGTTGTCCAGAAACAGGAGTTTGTAACCTCCCAATCTCTGGGAACGCATTGCACAGACCTTTCTGCAAGGCCTCCCGAAGATGTTTCATTCTCTGCTCCCTCTGTGACGACAAGATAAGGTCCGCAACCTTACCCTTGTAACGTGGATCAAGGAGGGTTGCCAGCCAGTATTGGTCCTTCTCCTTGATACCATGAATACGTGGATCCTTACGCAGGCTTTGCAGGATCAGGGAGGCCATGCAGCGTAGGTTTGCTGAGGCATTCGGTCCGGAGTCCTCTGGGTCACTAAGGACAACATGGTCCGCAGCCACCTCCTCCCAGCAACGTACAAGTCCATGTGTTTCTTGGGACAGATCCCGTAAAGACTGCTGCTGATGCTGAGTGCCAGGCTCCACCTCCATACTGACACAATCCTCCTCCTCCTCGTCCTCTTCCTGTGTGATCGGCGGGCACGCAGGAACACTGTCTGGATAAAGGGGGCCTTGAGAGCTAAGGAAGTCCTCCTCTTGCTGCCTCTGTTCAGCCTCAAGTGCCCTGTCCATTATTCCATGCAGCGCGTGCTCCAACAGGTGGACAAGGGAGACAGTGTCACTGATGCATGCACTGTCACTGCTCACCATCCTCGTGGCCTCCTCAAATGGTGACAGGACAGTGCATGCATCCCTGATCATGGCCCACTGGCGTGGGGAAAAAAAAACAAGCTCCCCTGACCCTGTCCTGGTGTCATAGTCGCACAGGTACTCATTGATGGCCCTCTGCTGCATGTGCAGCCACTGCAGCATGGCCAACATTGAGTTCCACCTGGTGGGCATGTCACAGATTAGGCGGCTCTAGGGCAGGTTAAACTCCTTTTGGAGGTCTGCCGAGCACTGGCATTATATGACCGGCGGAAATGCACACAGACTTTCCTGGCCTGCTTCAGGACATCCTGTAAGCCCGGATACCTGCCCAAGAACCGCTGCACCACCAAGTTAAGGACGTGAGCCAAACAGGGCACATGAGTCAGTTGTCCCTGTCAGAGGGCAGAGAGGAGGTTGGTGCCATTGTCGCAAACCAGCATTCCTGCCTTAAGTTGGTGTGGCGTCAACCACCTCTGAACCTGCCCCTGCAGAGCTGACAGAATATCTGCCCCAGTGTGGCTCCTGTCCCCCATGCACACCAGCTCAAGCACCGCATGGCATCTTTTGGCCTGCATACTTGCGTAGCCCCTTGAATGGCTACAGAGCACCGCTGGTTCTGAGGACAAAGCACAGGAAGAGGCCATGGAGGAAGAAGAAGAGGAGGGGGTGGAGGAGAGAGGTGTGTCACAATCATTAGTAGTGGCATTTTGGAGGCGTGGTGGCGGAACAACCTCCAACACTACTGCACCTTGTCCTGCATCCTTCCCAGCTGCCAGCAGATTCACCCAATGCGCGGTGAAACTTAGGTAACATCCCTGTCCATGCCTGCTGGATCATGAGTCAGCGGTAATATGCACCTTACCCCTGACCGCCCTGTCCAGCGAGGCATGGACATTGCCTTCCACATGCCGGTAGAGAGCCGGAATTGCCTTCCGTGAGAAAAAGTGGCGTTTGGGTACCTGCCACTGAGGAACCGCACATTCCACAAACTCATGGAAGGGGGCAGAGTCTACCAACTGAAAAGGCAGCAGTTGAAGTGCTAGCAATTTTGCCAAGCTAGCATTCAACCGCTGGGCATGTGGATGGCTGGGAGCGAACGTCTTTCGGCGGTGCAGCAGCTGGGGCAGGGAAATTTGCCTGGTACAATCTGACGTCAGTGTACCGAAAGCAGATTGACCACAAGTACTTGGCTGTGACACACCTAATTCTACAACTTCATTCCTCTCAGTGCAGGTCTCAGAGAGGACTGAAGGTATAGTGGGGTTGGAGATCTCAGCTGATGAGGAGCAAGGAGAGGTCCTCTTTGTTCTTTGGTGTGGGTCTGCTAGATACGTTTGCCATGAACTGCATGGCAGGTCAACATATGTCTGGTCAAGCATGTGGTGCCCAAGTGGGAGATGTTTTGGCCACGCGAGATACGCTTCAGACATATGTTGCAAACAGCAGCGGTGCGATCTGATGCACTCGTCTCAAACAAGGCCCACACCAAAGAACTTTTGGAATGACGTGCAGAGACAGCAGCACCATGCACATGCGGAGCTTTGGGGTGTGATGCAGTCAGTGTGCTGCCCTTAGGCTGGCCCCTGGAGGGCATCCTGCCTCGTTGGTGATGTGCCTCCTCCTCCTCCTCCTCCTCTCTCCTATCAGGCTCCCACGTTGAGTCAGTGACCTCACCATCCCCTCCCTCCTCATCACTGGAGCAAACCTGGCAGTATGCTGCAGCAGGGGGAGCATGACTGCCAGATTGCTGTCCTTCTTGGGCACCACCTCTGTCCGTGCTCACGTTACTGCCTTCATCTAGCTCAGTATCATCATCAGAGCCTTCTAAACGCTGGGCATCCTCCTGGAGCATGTATCCAACACTGTGGTCAAACAGTTTGAGGGACTCCTCAGGAGGACATGGTGGGGCTAGGGAAGGAGTCACTGATGCCATTGAGCCGAGGGAAGAGGCCGCGTTGGCAGCTGCTTTGCCAGACAAAGTACCCTGAGCATGGGTGAGAGAGGATGAGGAGGATGAGGATGGCTTGGTCATCCACTCGACCAAGTCTTTCGCATGTTGCGGCTCAACACGGCCAGCTGCCGAAAAAAAGGCCAAGCGTGTCCCACGGCCACGTGCTGATGAGGATGCACCGTCTTCACGACCAGCACTGTTGCCTCTAGACACAGAGCCTGCTTGCCGTCTTTTATTGGCTTGTGACTGTCTGCCTCTCCTTGTTGGCCTTCCAGATATACTAATGTCCTGTAATATATATATATATATATATATATATATATATATATATATATATATACTGATACTGCAGCCAGCAAAATCAACTGCCTGCCTGTAGTATGAGAACACCACCAACCTTCTACAGGTAGCTTTAGCTGAACACTGTGCAGAGCTTGCAAAAAACTAACTTGTAGCTTATTTAGCTGCCTGCTGTAGTGATAGGATCAGGAAAACACCACCAACCTTCTACAGGTAGCTTTAGCTGAACACTGTGCAGAGCTCGCAAAAAACTAACTTGTAGCTTATTTAGCTGCCTGCGGTAGTGATAGGATCAGGAAAACACCACCAACGTTCTACAGGTAGCTTTAGGTGAACACTGTGCAGAGCTCGCAAAAAATAACTTGTAGCTTATTTAGCTGCCTGCGGTAGTGATAGGATCAGGAAAACACCACCAACCTTCTACAGGTAGCTTTAAGTGAACACTGTGCAGAGCTCGCAAAAAACTAACTTGTAGCTTATTTAGCTGCCTGCGGTAGTGATAGGATCAGGAAAACACCACAAACCTTCTACAGGTAGCTTTAGCTGAACACTGTGCAGAGCTCGCATTACACTAACTTGTAGTTTTAGCTGAACACTGTGAGGAGGACGCACTACACTAACTTGTAGCTTTAGCTGAATACTGTTCAGAGGACGCACTACATTAACTTGTAGCTTTAGCTGAACACTGTCCAGAGGTCGCACTACACTAACTTGTAATATTATACAAGTGTAGGCGCAATAAACTGAAAAAAGCAGCAAAACAACCCTTGATCCACAAAATTAAATAAAAAGGAACAAGTGGGATACTGTGAACATAAAAACTATAAAAACCATCTCGGGTAATAAAATATATTCAAAGACAAATGCGTGAGAAGGTCATGATGGTAAATGTATATATATGTATAATAAACCACGTATATACAGGAAAGTCCAAACCAGGACAGAGAGTCCACATGTAGGGCTGCCTTCAATGGGAACTGAAACTGGGTTCCAAATCCTGAGGAGAAACACAAAGAGAGAGAGGCGCCTCTGGGTGTAGACTTTAAAAACAGTTTATTCAATAATCTTGTGTCAATCACACTCAGGTTTAGAAAATCATAAAAAAGCATATAAATGTGGAGTATCCATCAAGGGGGGTATCATCAGGTCGGTCATAAAGCCTTGTCTGCTGGCTGCTCTGCCTGCGTGTGGAAGGATATTGCTGTGATGTTGAAGCCGGTTGCAATACTAATAGAGAACCAAAACGAGGCTCGGAGCGCAGATGGAAGGTGGGCAAGGAAAAATGACGTCAAGCCAGCAGACAAGGCTTTATGACCGACCTGATGATACCTCCCTTGATGGATACTACACATTTATATGCTTTTTTATGATCTTCTAAACGTGAGTGTGATTGACACAAGATTATTGAATAAACTGTTTTTAAAGTCTACACCCAGAGCCGCCTCTCTCTCTTTGTGTTACACTAACTTGTAGTTTTAGCTGAACACTGTGAGGAGGACGCACTACACTAACTTGTAGCTTTAGCTGAACACTGTGCAGAGGTCGCACTACAATAACTTGTAGTTTTAGCTGAACACTGTGAGGAGGACGCACTACACAAACTTGTAGCTTTAGCTGAACACTGTTCAGAGGACGCACTACACTAACTTGTAGCTTTAGCTGAACACTGTGCAGAGGTCGCACTACACTAACTTGTAGTTTTAGCTGAACACTGTTCAGAGGACGCACTACACTAACTTGTAGCTTTAGCTGAACACTGTGCAGAGGTCGCACTACACTAACTTGTAGTTTTAGCTGAACACTGTGAGGAGGACGCACTACACTAACTTGTAGTTTTAGATGAACACTGTGAGGAGGACGCACTACCCTAACTTGTAGCTTTAGTTGAACACTGTGCAGAGGTCACACTAAACTAACTTGTATCTTTAGCTGAACACTGTGAGGAGGACGCACTACACTAACTTGTAGTTTTAGCTGAACACTGTGCAGAGGTCACACTAAACTAACTTGTAGCTTTAACTGAACACTGTGAGGAGGACGCACTACACTAACTGTAAATAGTCTAGCTGCCTGACTGTGGTACTAATAGGATCAAAAGAACACCAGCAATTTTCTTCAGGTAGCTGTAAATACTGTAACAAGACAAGCCTGCCTGTCAGTAGGAAGATAACAGGAACGGATCTAGCTAAACTGAATACAGTGTATATATATATATATATATATATATATATATATATATATATATATATATATATATATATACACAACACCTGGGATGCATATATATACACAATACACTGTAAGTGCAGCTAACTCACTGACTGTCCTGCCTAATCTATCTAGCTTAAATCAAATGACACTGTCTCTCTGTCTATCTCTTTCAACGCTGGAACACACACTACACAGGGCCGCCGTGCAGGCGGCCTTATATAGTGTGGGGCGTGTACTAAATCCCCTGAGCCATAATTGGCCAAAGCCTCCTTGGCTTTGGCCAATTACGGCTCTCTGTTCAGACGGCGCTGTGATTGGCCAAGCATGCGGGTCATAGTATATGCTTGGCCAATCATCAGCCAGCAATGCACTGCGATGCCGTAGTGAATTATGGGCCATGACGTGCCACACGAATTTGGCGCGAACGGCCCATATCGTTCGCAGTTCGGCGAACAATCGAACAGACGATGTTCGAGTCGAACATGGGTTCCACTCGAACACGAAGCTCATCCCTATCCCTGACCATGCCTGCTGGACCATGAGTCAGCGGTATGAACCTTGCTGCTGACCGCCCTGTCCAACGAGGCCAAAACATTGCCCTCCACATGACGGTAGAGAGCTAGAATGGCCTTACGTGAAAAGAAATGTCTTTTTGGAACCTGCCACTGTGGTACAGCACATTCCAAAAATTCACAAAAGGGGGCAGAGTCTACCAGCTGAAAAGGCAGCAGTCGGAGTGCTAGCAATTTGGCCAAGCTAGCATTTAGACGCTGGGCATGTGGATGGTTGGGACAGTATTTTTTTTGGCAGTTCAGCAACTAGGGTAGCGAAATTTGCCCGCTGAAATTAACTGGTGTTGTACTGCTAGCAGATTGGCTGCAAGTACTTGTGGCACCTATTGCTATACCTTCATTACTCTCAGTGCAGGTTTTTGAGAGGACTTGTGGTATAGTAGGGGTTGAGATCCCAGATAAAGAGCAAGGAGAAGTCCGCCTTTTTTTTTTGATGTGGGTCTTTCAGGTGCTGTTGCAAATGGACTGCATGGCAGGTCATCATATGTCTTGTCAAGCATGTGGTGCCCAAGCGGGGTGCTGTTCTGGCCATGCTTGATCCGCTTCAGAAATAGATTGCAAACAGCAACTGTGCAATCTACTGCACGTGTCTAAAGAAGCCCACACCAGTGAACTTTTGGAAGTCAGCGGGGAGTCAGTAGCTCCCTGCACCTGACCAAGCGTCACACCACGTGCTGAGAACCCCTAATGAAATTGCACTCACCTGAGATTCAGCAAATATCAGCTTTAAATGGTATTAATAGGTCTGCACCGATTCTCAAACGACCACCAGATGTCAGCATTGCCCTAGGTAGCTCCAATAAAATATGTGGGAGAAATGGAATGTCCACATAGTGTGATATTGCTAAAACACTTTATTTAAAGCATCCAGATACCCCCCCATAAGTAATAAGTGTACCAAAGAGTATTGTAAAACGAGCAAATAAGAAAGTGCACTGTGCCTGTTGCGTATCCCAATCGGGCAGGTATTAGGAGCGTTCACCGTGAGAAGCTGCACCGCTTCCTGATTCCTCCTGGTCTGTGGAGCGCAAGCGTCACTTCCAGTAGTTCACGACTCTGGCGCGTTTCGTCACTTCCGGACTTCGTCTGAGGGCGTATGAAAAAGTGTCCCGGTGATCTGGACATTAAGCGCTGCTGCAATATTGAAAGACTTTTTGTTGTATAAAAATATTTTTATTGCTTTTAATCGTAATCTTAATCTCTTAATTATCTTTAAGTAGCTGCTGATCAATAGAACAGGGTGTCTGCTAAAAATATATATATATATATATATATATATATATATATATATATATATATATATATATTGTGGGAGTTCTGAGTAATTTTCTAGCAAAAAAATTATGATTTTTAACCTAGGGTGTCTGCTAAAATATATATATAGATAGATATATATCTATATAGATATAGATATGTAGCAATAACTCTCGGCGGAGCTGCTGGTTTAAGCGGACTTGTTACCTTCACTCTCCTTCCCTCTGTTTTACCGACACCGGGTCTAGGGTTCCGTTGAGTTTACCTCTGGACGACACATGCACCAACACTTGAGTACGTTTTCAATGCTTTATTAAACGATTTACTAAGGAAGTAGCAGGAAAGAGGCAGAAGGGAAACTGCAGAAGAAACTCAAATATCTTCTTGTAAGGTTCTTGACAAATGTCCTGGTAGAATTTGGATATTACAATAGAATGCGCTCCCCTCGTGGGACACACTCTTTGCTCGCCTGGATAGGCCTCTCTCACTTGCCTAGCAGCCAGTACGTAGCACGAACAAAAGTCTCTACCACAGACTTGTTTGGGATAAACCCGTACGATCCTCCGCCACAGGATGTATTGGTTTTTCTTGTGGTGAATGTCAGTCACAGTGCTTGAACCTTTAAGCCAACCCGGCAACACTATGCTGTATAGTTACTTTTAGGATACGTCCTCCAACCGAGTCACCAGGCCCCTCTCCAGACCAGCACGCTGCATGATCCTTCCATGACGGTTCCTCCCCTGGGATCTCCTCGGTTGTCCAGCTTCTTCCCTCTGGTTAGACAGCTCAGGACCATTCCTCGGCTGCTGTGGTAGGCCCCAGACAAGCTTCTGGGCCCACCCCTGCACCGCAGCGACGCGGGCCTCCGGAACGGAGGACCACGAGATTGCTCTCTAACGTATACCTGTCGGCCAGGAGGGCCAGCAGGTGGCTGTAAAATGAACCCCACAACATGGCGTCTGTCCCATAAATATCCTCGCCCAGAATGCAACTCGGAGGACCACCTCCACCGAGTTGTCTCCGGGACAGAAGAGCATCCATACGCTTTGACACGTTGCCTTTCCAACACTGACCAGTGATGACAGCGACACCCACTGCTCAGTATGGAAACACACACAACGTCAGCCAAGCTGGAACAGAGGCAAACCTAACCTATTTAACGAACAAGTTACTAAATTTACCTAACATATGGTAGATCGCAAATCTACCAGCGCTACAGATATATATCTATATATCTATTTTTTGGGAGTTCTTCGGGAGTTCTGAGTAACTTTCTAGCAAAAAAATGATGATTTTTACATGTAGGAGGGAAGTGTCAGAATTGGCCTGGGTGGCAAGGGGTTAATTACCATAAGTAATATACAAATAATTATTATTTATGGTTTTTAAGGCAATTTACTATATTTTCAAAATCTGTACTAAAGCAGGTAGCTTAACGGACAAATTACTGAAGTTTGAATTTATACAGTAACTTCCAACCAGTCATTTCACAGTAAATAGATAAATAATAAATTATTATGTTATAACATATAGCACATAAATATATGATTTAGCTTGAATATAACAGTACCCTTTCAGCAGAATCAGTTTCTCCCTCTTAACTGTGTGAAAAACATGGGATTGTGGGTAAATCTTATACACATAAACACATGTTTTTTCCTTCTAGTTAAGAGGGCTGGGCTGGAAGGGAGCATTTGTCTTTTAGACACATGCCCCTTCTATGACACTGCAGTGAGAGGCGTGCCTCCACTGCAGCATTTTTATTGGACAGCTGGGACCAATGGTACTTTACCATTGGTCCAAGACTTTAAGCTGTTCATTGAGCTCAGTGCCTCTGACAAGAAGTGAGGAGAGGCACTGTGAGCTGAACCTCTCACCTCTCAGTCTGCTGCAAACAGTGTGCCAGCTTGTATTTAAAGCGGAGTTCCACCCAGAAATGGAACTTCTGCTTTAAGGGAGGTGACCCCCTGACATGCCACATCTGGCATGTCATTTTTTTTTTGGGGTCGGAGCCGGTACCCTCTTTTCAGAAGGTCCCAGCTCCCACTTCCTCCCGGCGCACCGCGGCACCGGAAGGGAGATCACCTCTCCCCCCTCCCTCTCGGCAATCATCTGGGACACGTCACAGGTGCCAGATGATTTCCCGGCCGTCACGGCGCGTGGCACACGTATGCGCAGTGGGTGCCCAAGTGCAATGCCACAGCCGGGCGCCCACACTTATAATGCGGGCACTGCAGAGAGGAGGGGGGCTTCGCTCCCCCGAATCGCTGGACCCTGGTACAGGTAAGTGTTTGATTATTAAAAGTCAGCAGCTGCAGTATTTGTAGCTGCTGACTTGTAATTTTTTTTTTTTAGCAGAACTCCACTTTAAACTGGCTGCACTGTATATAGTTTCTGACAGGCTGCGCAGGGAGCCCTGTATCTCTGGAACCAAAGGTCATAGGAGCCCCAAATTTTTACCAGTGGTGGGGTAGGACTTAGGCTACATACTCCCAAGTCACCTAGCTATAACCCTTGAAGCTCAATTTTTTTTTTTTTAATGTTCAGGGCCTCACCTGCCTCCCCTGACTGCACGTTCCTGCCTGAAGTGTATTATATACTGTACACACTGTATTATATACTGTGTACACCTCCTGCACTGTATTAGATACTGTACACCAACTGCACTCTATTATATACTGTACATCGCCGGAAGTGTATTATATGCTGTACACACACTGCATTATATACTGTGTACACCAAAAAAAAACAGACAAGCAGCGCCAATCTAAGTGCAACAACACTGTAACATATTTAATCAAGTAGTAATGCACTCATTCGAAAATGGATAAAAGCAGGCACATCATGGTAAATGTCAGATGGACAGCAGGGTTCCAGGGCAATCATCCAGGCATCACTGTGGTGTCTTGCTCGACGGCGCAAGTGGTTTGCGGTGTCCCGGGCTAGAGCGTACAGGGAGGAAGCCGTCACTCAGGAAGTCCCTGGTCTCAGTGGGGGAAAGCTATGACGTGCATGCGTTCGGAGCATGCGTGCTCCTTCATCAGGCGTAGTAGTCGGCCATCTTAGGTGTGGTATATAGAGCTGGCAGGGCGGGTGGGTCAATCAGATCACAGGGCCGTCCCCCTTTCAGTAATCACACACACCAGGGAAGCCGAGGGGCAGGGATAGGGCGTGAATAATGCAGAACATTTGGAACTTTATATATAGGAAGTGAGAACACAGTGTAAAGAAGACAGGGCACACAAAGAGTAATAAATGACATGACAACATCAAAAATCACAAAAATGTATCAAGATTGGATGGATGATCTGATTGGAGGATGAATTAGATTAAAAATAAAAATAATGATAGAAATACAAATAAAAATAATAATAGAAATAAATAAAAATAAATATAAAAACAATATTAAAAAATAAAATGAAAAATAGAAAAATAGAACAAATAATAAAAAATGGAAAAATAGAAAAATGCATATATATATTTAAAAAACACAATTATGTATATATATAAAAAATAAGAAGAAGAAAAAAAGGGGGGAAAAAAACGGTTAAAAAGTTTAAAAACATGAGAAAAAACATGAGAAAAAAACTATATATGTGTGCATGCATATAAACACATGCTTACACACACATATTTATACACATACATGCATATATGAACATACAATGTCATAAAAGGTAAACTATGCTATATAGTAATTACTTGGGCTGTTCCTAAGTGTTGGATTTAATAGTGAAGTATCCTGTGAAACAATATGATGGGAATTGATTAGTAAGCAATATTCATGCTTGTAATTAAATGAAAATGTAAAATAAGAACAATTGGGGATGACCTTATGACCTTAGGGGGGGGGGGGGGTAGACAAAGAAGAGAATATTAGTACAATGAGATTGGATAACATAATTTATATGACAGAATTGATCTCTATGGCTTTGTTTCGGACTCCAGGTGCGAGGGCATCCAGGGTATAAGTCCAGAAAGTTTCCCTCTCACGTTTAAAACGCTCTGCAAGAGGGAGAGTCCTGGGTATCTGTTCTATTACCCAGACCCGAAGTCCATCAATAGAGCCCTGATGGAATTCTTTGAAATGTCTAGGGATACTTAGATTACAGTCTTCTACTGACCTACAGTGTTCACCGAACCTTTTTCGTAATGTCCGGATAGTACGACTGATGTGAAGCAGACCACAGGGACAGGAGACACAATATATTACAAAATCGGAAGAACAATTATAAAATTTGTTTAGGAGGTATGTTTTCCTTTTGGTAGTGAATGATTTCTGACAGTGGATAACAAATTTGCAAGTCAGGCATTGTAATTGTTTGCATTGATACATGCCTTTGATTGAAAGGAAGGTCAGGGGTGGTGTGGGTTTTTTATATGTGGATTTTAGTTTGTTTGGTGCAATGCGGCTTTTTATGTTTCTGGCCTTCCGATATGTGATCCTGGGTGCACTCGGGAGGCATGTCTTTAGCGAGGGGTCCTTTAATGCCACGTACACATGGTGGATCTGGATCTCAAATTTTGGATCACATCTGGATCTCAAATTTTCCGACAACAAAATCCGTTCTCGTAAATTCCGAGCGTGTGTAGACAATTCCGACGCACAAAATTCCATGCATGCTCGGAATCAAGCAGAAGAGCCGCATTGGCTATTGAACTTAAATTTTCTCGGCTCGTCGTACGTCACCGCATTCTTGACGTTCTGAATTTCTGAAAACATTTGTGTGACCGTGTGTATGCAAGACAAGTTTGAGACAACATCCGTCGGAAAAACAACATGGATTTTGTTGTCGGAATGTGCGATCGTCTGTACTGCATTACAGTATCCCCCAGTGTTTTCCAAAGATTCCTTCCATCTTTTTGTGCTGGGAATGGAATTGAGATATGAACCTGGTGGTGTGAGGTCAAGTGGGAAGTGTTGGTTCAGTATGTGAGGGAGATTTGGAATGAGCGGTGGAGGTCTCGCCATCTAGGCTGAGGGGTACCCTTTGTCTTCAAATTTGGTTTTGAGAAGATTGCCTTGTGTGATATAGTCTGAGTACAATTTTGTTTCAAACAGTTGAACTGGCTTTTTAGGATGTTGGATTTCCATCTAGGGTGGTGGCAGCTTTGATAATGTAAATCTTAAGGCCCTTTCACACTGGAGCGGTTTGCAGGCGCTATCAGGGCTGTGTTTTGGCCTAGGCCAACAAGGCCTAGGCCTAGGGCGGCACTTTGCGGGGGGCGGCAAAATAGGCCGCCCCCCCGCATGAGAGAAAGCCCCCCCACCCTTCTGACTGATTCCCGGCTCCTGCTGCCGCCTCCCGCACACTTGCAGCCCACGGCGGCCGGCTTTCTGTAGCGGCGCCGCTGTGTATGGGCGTGCTTGGCAGAGGGTGGGGGCGCTTTCTCTCATGCGGGGGGGCGGCGTGTGTCACTCGCGCCCCCCATAAGCAACAGGTGACAGGTGGAGCCTTAAGCTCCGCCTACCCTCCCCTGCACTGCTTTCCTGCAGTGAATCGTCTACTCGGCCCTGGGGCTGTGACGTCAGGAGGAGAGAGAGGAGCACGAGGGAAACCCCCAGGACAGCAGGTACAATGATTTAATAAAGTATATCAGTATTATGGGCACTGGCAGCATTTGATGGGCACTGGCAGAATTTGATGGGCACAGTGGCTGCGTTTGATGGGCACAGTGGCTGCGTTTGAGGGCACAGTGGCTGCGTTTGAGGGCACAGTGGCTGCGTTTGAGGGCACAGTGGCTGCGTTTGATGGCACAGTGGCTGCGTTTGATGGCACAGTGGCTGCGTTTGATGGGCACAGTGGCTGCGTTTGATGGGCACAGTGGCTGCATTTGATGGGCACAGTGGCTGCGTTTGATGGCACAGTGGCTGCATTTGATGGGGCACAGTGGCTGCGTTTGATGGGGCACAGTGGCTGCAATTGATGGGCACAGTGGCTGTGTTTGATGGGCACAGTGGCTGTGTTTGATGGGCACAGTGGCTGCATTTGATGGGCACAGTGGCAGCATTTGATGGGCACAGTGGCTGCGTTTGAGGGCACAGTGGCTGCGTTTGAGGGCACAGTGGCAGCATTTGATGGGCACAGTGGCTGCGTTTGAGGGCACAATGGCTATGTTTGATGGCACAATGGCTACGTTTGATGGGGCACAGTGGCTGCGTTTGAGGGCACAGTGGCTGCATTTGATGGGCACAGTGGCTGCGTTTGAGGGCACAATGGCTGCGTTTGATGGGGCACAGTGGCTGCGTTTGATGGGGCACAGTGGCTGCAATTGATGGGCACAGTGGCTGCGTTTGATGGGCACAGTGGCAGCATTTGATGGGCACAGTGGCAGCATTTGATGGGCACAGTGGCTGAGTTTGAGGGCACAGTGGCTGCGTTTGAGGGCACAGTGGCAGCACTTGATGGGCACAGTGGTTGCGTTTGAGGGCACAATGCCTATGTTTGATGGCACAATGGCTACGTTTGATGGGGCACAATGGCTGCGTTTGATGGGGCACAGTGGCTGCGTTTGATGGGGCACAGTGGCTGCAATTGATGGGCACAGTGGCTGCGTTTGATGGGCACAGTGGCAGCATTTTATGGGCACAGTGGCAGCATTTGATGGGCACAGTGGCTGCGTTTGAGGGCACAGTGGCTGCGTTTGAGGGCACAGTGGCAGCATTTGATGGGCACAGTGGCTGCGTTTGAGGGCACAATGGCTATGTTTGATGGGGCACAGTGGCTGCGTTTGATGGGGCACAGTGGCTGCGTTTGATGGGGCACAGTGGCTGCGTTTGATGGGGCACAGTGGCTGCGTTAGATGGGGCACAGTGGCTGCAATTGATGGGCACAGTGGCTGCAATTGATGGGCACAGTGGCTGCATTTGATGGGCACAGTGACTGCGTTTGATGGGTACAGTGGCTGCGTTTGAGGGCACAGTGGCTGCGTTTGATGGGCACAGTGGCTGCGTTTGATGGGCACAGCGGCTGCGTTTGGGCACAGCGGCTGCGTTTGGGCACAGCGGCTGCGTTTGGGCACAGTGGCTGTGTTTGATGGCCACAGTGACTGCGTTTGATGGGTACAGTGACTGCGTTTGATGGGTACAGTGGCTGCGTTGGAGGGCACAGTGGCTGCATTTGATGGGCACAATGGCTGCATTTGATGGGCACAGTGGCTGCATTTGATGGGCACAGTGGCTGCATTTGATGGGCACAGTGACTGCGTTTGATGGGGTACAGTGAGACCCCCCCCCCCCCCCCCCATGATAGCATTAAAACTCAGCAGCTAAAAATACTGTAGCTGCTGACTTTTAATATTAGGACACTTACCTGTCCAGGGATCCAGCGATGTCGACACCTCAGCCGATTTTCGGATTGGCTCTCGGGTTTTGCCACTATCATTCATGGTAAGGGAAACCGACCGGTTCCCTACTGCACATGTGCGAAGCGCGTTGCACTTTCTGAATGGCCCAGCGGAGGAAGGAGGAGGGGGGGCAAACTTCAGAGGGGACAGCGCAGTCTCCCGGAAGTGGGGAAGGGTACCTGTCAGAAACAGGTACCCGTTCCCCCCTGAAAGGTGCCAAATGAGCCTAAAGAGGAAGGGGTGTTGTTTACAGATGATAGGGTGGGTCTTAAACAGGAAGGGGTGTGGCCTCGGCAGGATGGGGTGGGCCGTATTTAAATTAGGGGGGTGCATGCGTTTAGTCAGGCCTAGGGCAGCACAAAACCTAAATACACCACTGGGCGCTATTGCGCTAATAATAGCGTCTGCAAACCGACCCACAAGTGCCGCTGCTGTCTCTCCAGTGTGAAAGCCCCGAGGGTCTAATGTTGTAAAGCGCTGCGTAAACTGTCGGCGCTATATAAATCCTATATAATAATAATATACAGTACACTGACGGTAATGTATTATATACTGTACATTGCCTGCACTGTAATATATACTGTACACTGACTGCACTGTATTATATACTGTACACTGACTGCACTATATATATATATATATATATATATATATATATATATATATATAAATATATAGACTGCCTGCACTATATATATAGTCTACACTGAATCCACTGTATATAGTTTACACTGAATGCACTATTTATAGTTTACACTGAATGCAGTATATATATATATATATATATATATATATATATATATATATATATATATATATATATATACTAAACTGTCTGCACGCCACTGCCTAACCTGTCTAATCTAGCTCAAGTTTTCTGTCTCCTCCACGTATAACACTACATATGGCCGCTGTGTAAGTAGCCTTATATAATGTGGAGCATGGACTTAGCCCCCTGAGCCATGATTGGCCAAATCGCGCTGTGATTGGCCAAAGCATGCAGGTCAGGTGCATGCTTTGGCCAATCAGCAGCAGTCAATGCACTGCAATCTCGCAGTGCATTATGGGGCACTCCGCAGCGCTCTAATTTGCCGCGAACGCCCCATATGTTCGTTTGTTCTGTGAACAAATGAACACCCGATGTTTGAGCTGAACTTACATTTGACTAGAAAATCCGGACCATCCCTATTCCCCATAAGTCCAGCCAATCTTTCCCCAGCAACCAAAAGAAATACCCTGTACTCCTAGTTATGGTAGAGAATGGGACTTATTTAATGTGACAGCCAGTGGTGGCTGTTGCTCAAAATTTTTGGGGGGAGCAGACAAACTGAAAAATTCTGGAAAAAAAACAGCAATTGCAGCTTCACTGTGCCCATCAAATGCAGTGACTGTGCCTATCAAAAGCAGCCACTGTGCCCATCAGTTGCAGCCACTGTGCAATCAAACGCAGCCACTGTGCCCATCAAATTGAAACCACTGTGAAATCAAACACAGTCACTTTGCCCATCAAACACAGCCACTGTGCCCATCAAACACAGCCACTGTGCCCATCAATTGCAGCCACTATGCAAGCAAACGCAGCCACTGTGCCCATCAATTGCAGCCACTGTGCAATCAAACGCAGCCACTGTGCCCATCAAATGTGGCCACTGTGCCATCATACGCAGCCACTGTGCCCATCAAATGCAGCCACTGTGCAATCAAACGCAGCCACTGTGCCCATCAAACGCAGCCACTGTGCCCATCAATTGCCGCTACTGTGCAATCAAACGCAGCCACTGTGCAATCAAACGCAGCCACTGAGCAATCAAACGCAGCCACTGTGCAATCAAACGCAGCCACTGTGCCCATCAATTGCAGCCACTGTGCAATCAAATGCAGCCACTGTACCCATCAAACGCAGCCACTGTGCCATCAATTGCAGCCACTGTGCCCATCAATTGCAGCCACTGTGCCCATCAAACGCAGCCACTGTGCCCATCAAACACAGCCACTGTGCCCATCAATAGCAGCCACTGTGCCATCAAATGCAGCTACTGTGCCATCAAATGCTGCCTCTGTACCCATCAAACGCTGCCAATGTGTCCATCAAACGCAGCCACTGTGCCCATCAAACGCTGCCACTGTGCCCATCAAACGCTGCCACTGTGCCCATCAAACACTGCTACTGTGCCCCATCAAAGGCAGCCACTGTGCCCATCAAACGCTGCCACTGTGCCCATCAAATGCTGCCACTCTGCAATCAAGCACAGCCACTGTGCCCATCAATTGCAGCCACTGTGCAATCAAAAGCAGCCACTGTGCCCATCAAACGCAGCCACTGTGCCCATCAAATGCAGCCACTCTGCAATCAAGCGCAGCCACTGTGCAATCAAACGCAGCCATTGTGCCCATCAAACGCAGCCACTGTGCAATCAAACATAGCCACCGTGCCATTAAACGCAGCCACTGTGCCATCAATTGAAGCCACTGTGCAATCAGACGCAGCCACTGTACCCATCAAACGCAGCCACTGTGCCCATCAAACGCAGCCACTGTGCAATCAAACATAGCCACTGTGCCATCAAACGCAGCCACTGTGCCATCAATTGAAGCCACTGTGCAATCAGACGCAGCCACTGTGCCCATCAAACGCAGCCACTGTGCCCATTAAAACGCAGCCACTGTGCCCATCAATAGCAGCCACTGTGCCATCAAAGGCAGTCACTGTGCCCATCAAATGCAGCCACTGTGCCCATCAAACGCTGCCACTGTGCCCATCAAACGCTGCCACTGTGTCCATCAAACGCAGCCTCTGTGCCCATCAAATGCTGCCACTGTGCCTCATCAAATGCTGCCACTGTGCCCATCAAATGCTGCCACTGTGCCCATTAATTGCAGCCACTGTGCCCATCAAACGCAGCCACTGTTCCCATCAATAGCAGCCACTGTGCCATCAAACGCAGCCACTGTGCCAATAAATGCCTACCACTCTGCCCATCAAACGCTGCCACTGTGCCCATCAAACGCTGCCACTGTGTCCATCAATCGCAGCCTCTGTGCCCTTTAAATGCTGCCACTGTGTCCCATCAAATGCTGCCACTGTGTCCCATCAAATGCTGCCACTGTGCCCATCAAATAGTGCCACTCTGCCATCAAATGCAGCCACTGTGCCATCAATTGCAGCCACTGTGCAATGAAACGCAGCCACTGTGCCCATCAAATGCTGCCACTGTGCCCATCAAACACTGCTACTGTGCCCCATCAAACGCTGCCAATGTGCCATCAAACGCAGCCACTGTGCCCATCAAATGCTGCCACTGTGCCCATCAAACACTGCTACTGTGCCCCATCAAACGCTGCCACTGTGCCATCAAACGCAGCCACTGTGCCCATCAAATGCTGCCACTCTGCAATCAAGCACAGCCACTGTGACCATCAATTGCAGCCACTGTGCAATCAAACGCAGCCACTGTGCCCATCAAACGCAGCCACTGTACCCATCAAACGCAGCCACTGTGCAATCAAGCGCAGCCACTGTGCCCATCAAACGCAGCCACTGTGCCCATCAATAGCAGCCACTGTGCCCATCAATAGCAGCCACTGTGCCCATCAATAGCAGCCACTGTGCCATCAAACGCTGCCACTGTGCCCATCAAACGCTGCTACTGTGTCCATCAAACGCAGCCTCTGTGCCCATCAAATGCTGCCACTGTGTCCCATCAAATGCTGCCACTGTGTCCCATCAAATGCTGCCACTGTGCCCATCAAATAGTGCCACTGTGCCATCAAATGCAGCCACTGTGCCATCAATTGTAGCCACTGTGCAATGAAACACAGCCACTGTGCCCATCAAACTCAGCCACTGTGCCCATCAAATGCAGCCACTGTTCCCATCAATAGCAGCCACTGCGCCATCAATTGCAGCCACTGTGCAATCAAACGCAGCCACTGTGCAATCAAACGCAGCCACTGAGCAATCAAACGCAGCCACTGTGCAATCAAACGCAGCCACTGTGCCCATCAATTGCAGCCACTGTGCAATCAAATGCAGCCACTGTACCCATCAAACGCAGCCACTGTGCCATCAATTGCAGCCACTGTGCCCATCAATTGCAGCCACTGTGCCCATCAAACGCAGCCACTGTGCCCATCAAACACAGCCACTGTGCCCATCAATAGCAGCCACTGTGCCATCAAATGCAGCTACTGTGCCATCAAATGCTGCCTCTGTACCCATCAAACGCTGCCACTGTGTCCATCAAACGCAGCCACTGTGCCCATCAAACGCTGCCACTGTGCCCATCAAACGCTGCCACTGTGCCCATCAAACACTGCTACTGTGCCCCATCAAAGGCAGCCACTGTGCCCATCAAACGCTGCCACTGTGCCCATCAAATGCTGCCACTCTGCAATCAAGCACAGCCACTGTGCCCATCAATTGCAGCCACTGTGCAATCAAAAGCAGCCACTGTGCCCATCAAACGCAGCCACTGTGCCCATCAAATGCAGCCACTCTGCAATCAAGCGCAGCCACTGTGCAATCAAACGCAGCCATTGTGCCCATCAAACGCAGCCACTGTGCAATCAAACATAGCCACCGTGCCATTAAACGCAGCCACTGTGCCATCAATTGAAGCCACTGTGCAATCAGACGCAGCCACTGTACCCATCAAACGCAGCCACTGTGCCCATCAAACGCAGCCACTGTGCAATCAAACATAGCCACTGTGCCATCAAACGCAGCCACTGTGCCATCAATTGAAGCCACTGTGCAATCAGACGCAGCCACTGTGCCCATCAAACGCAGCCACTGTGCCCATTAAAACGCAGCCACTGTGCCCATCAATAGCAGCCACTGTGCCATCAAAGGCAGTCACTGTGCCCATCAAATGCAGCCACTGTGCCCATCAAACGCTGCCACTGTGCCCATCAAACGCTGCCACTGTGTCCATCAAACGCAGCCTCTGTGCCCATCAAATGCTGCCACTGTGCCTCATCAAATGCTGCCACTGTGCCCATCAAATGCTGCCACTGTGCCCATTAATTGCAGCCACTGTGCCCATCAAACGCAGCCACTGTTCCCATCAATAGCAGCCACTGTGCCATCAAACGCAGCCACTGTGCCAATAAATGCCTACCACTCTGCCCATCAAACGCTGCCACTGTGCCCATCAAACGCTGCCACTGTGTCCATCAATCGCAGCCTCTGTGCCCTTTAAATGCTGCCACTGTGTCCCATCAAATGCTGCCACTGTGTCCCATCAAATGCTGCCACTGTGCCCATCAAATAGTGCCACTCTGCCATCAAATGCAGCCACTGTGCCATCAATTGCAGCCACTGTGCAATGAAACGCAGCCACTGTGCCCATCAAATGCTGCCACTGTGCCCATCAAACACTGCTACTGTGCCCCATCAAACGCTGCCAATGTGCCATCAAACGCAGCCACTGTGCCCATCAAATGCTGCCACTGTGCCCATCAAACACTGCTACTGTGCCCCATCAAACGCTGCCACTGTGCCATCAAACGCAGCCACTGTGCCCATCAAATGCTGCCACTCTGCAATCAAGCACAGCCACTGTGACCATCAATTGCAGCCACTGTGCAATCAAACGCAGCCACTGTGCCCATCAAACGCAGCCACTGTACCCATCAAACGCAGCCACTGTGCAATCAAGCGCAGCCACTGTGCCCATCAAACGCAGCCACTGTGCCCATCAATAGCAGCCACTGTGCCCATCAATAGCAGCCACTGTGCCCATCAATAGCAGCCACTGTGCCATCAAACGCTGCCACTGTGCCCATCAAACGCTGCTACTGTGTCCATCAAACGCAGCCTCTGTGCCCATCAAATGCTGCCACTGTGTCCCATCAAATGCTGCCACTGTGTCCCATCAAATGCTGCCACTGTGCCCATCAAATAGTGCCACTGTGCCATCAAATGCAGCCACTGTGCCATCAATTGTAGCCACTGTGCAATGAAACACAGCCACTGTGCCCATCAAACTCAGCCACTGTGCCCATCAAATGCAGCCACTGTTCCCATCAATAGCAGCCACTGCGCCATCAATTGCAGCCACTGTGCAATCAAACGCAGCCACTGTGCCCATCAATTGCAGCCACTGTGCCCATCAAATGCAGCCACTGTGCCCATCAATAGCAGCCACTGTGCCATCAAACGCAGTCACTGTGCCATCAAACGTAGCCACTGTGCCCATCAAACGCTGCCACTCTGCAATCAAGCACAGCCACTGTGCCCATCAATTGCAGCCACTGTGCAATCAAACGCAGCCACTGTGCCCATCAAACACAGCCACTGTGCCCATCAAACGCAGCCACTCTGCAATCAAGCGCAGCCACTGTGCAATCAAACATAGCCACCGTGCCATCAAATGCAGCCACTGTGCCATCAATTGCAGCCACTGTGCCCATCAAACGCAGCCACTGTGCCCATCAATAGCAGCCACTGTGCCATCAAACGCAGTCACTGTGCCATCAAACGCTGCCACTGTGCCCATCAAACACTTCCACTGTGCCCATCAAACGCTGCCACTGTGTCCATCAAACGCTGCCACTGTGTCCCATCAAATGCTGCCACTGTGTCCCATCAAATGCTGCCACTGTGTCCCATCAAATAGTGCCACGGTGCCATCAATTGTAGCCACTGTGCAATGAAACACAGCCACTGTGCCCATCAAACTCAGCCACTGTGCCCGTCAAATGCAGCCACTGTTCCCATCAATAGCAGCCACTGTGCCATCAATTGCAGCCACTGTGCAATTAAACGCAGCCACTGTGCCCATCAATTGCAGCCACTGTGCCCATCAAACGCAGCCACTGTGCCCATCAATAGCAGCCACTGTGCCCATCAAACGCAGTCACTGTGCCCATCAAACGTAGCCACTGTGCCCATCAAACGCTGCCACTGTGCCCATCAAATGCTGCCACTATGTCCATCAAACGCAGCCTCTGTGCCCATCAAACGCTGCCACTGTGTCCATCAAATGCTGCCACTGTGTCCCATCAAATGCTGCCACTGTGTCCCATCAAATGCTGCCACTGTGCCCATCAAATAGTGCCACTGTGCCATCAATTGTAGCCACTGTGCAATGAATCACAGCCACTGTGCCCATCAAACTCAGCCACTGTGCCCATCAAATGCAGCCACTGTTCCCATCAATAGCAGCCACTGTGCCATCAATTGCAGCCACTGTGCAATCAAACGCAGCCACTGTGCCCATCAATTGCAGCCACTGTGCCCATCAAACGCAGCCACTGTGCCATCAAACGTAGCCACTGTGCCCATCAAACGCTGCCACTGTGCCCATCAAACACTGCCACTGTGTCCATCAAACGCAGCCTCTTTGCCCATCAAATGCTGCCACTGTGCCCATCAAATGCTGTCACTGTGCCCATTAATTGCAGCCACTGTGCCCATCAAACGCAGCCACTGTTCCCATCAATAGCAGCCACTGTGCCATCAAATGCAGCCACTGTGCCATCAAATGCAGCCACTGTGCCCATCAAACGCTGCCACTGTTCCCATCAATAGCAGCCACTGTGCCATCAAATGCAGCCACTGTGCCATCAAATGCAGCCACTGTGCCCATCAAACGCTGCCACTGTGCCCATCAAACGCTGCCACTGTGCCCATCAAACGCTGCCACTGTGTCCATCAAACGCTGCCACTGTGTCCCATCAAATGCTGCCACTGTGTCCCATCAAATGCTGCCACTGTGCCCATCAAATAGTGCCACTGTGCCATCAACGCAGCCACTGTGCCATCAAACGCAGCCACTGTTCCCATCAAACTCAGCCACTGTGCCCATCAAACGCAGCCACTGTTCCCATCAATAGCAGCCACTGTGCCATCAAACACAGCCACTGTGCCATGAAACGCTGCCACAGTGCCCATGAAACGCTGCCACAGTGCCCATGAAACGCTGCCACAGTGCCCATGAAACGCTGCCACAGTGCCCATCAAATGCTGCCACTGTGTCCATCAAATGCAGCCTCTGTGCCCATCAAATGCAGCCTCTGTGCCCATCAAATGCTGCCACTGTGCCCATCAAATAGTGCCACTGTGACCCCCTTGCCCCCTTGCCCGCTCACCGTCTGCCCGGCACTTACCTTGTCTCGGTTGCGGGTCAGGCAGGCATGCGGGTGACGATGGAGAGCAGTGGGACCTTGCAGCAGGTTAGACAGCTCCTGTGTGGCGGCTCCTGTGTCCTCCATGTGTCTTCTCAACTCCTGCTGATAGGCATCCAATCATAGCACCTGTCCTTTCAGCCAATCAGGTGACGGATAACAGACCCGCACACCTGATTGACGGAGAGGCGGTTCAGTGTTAGGAAAGCAAATATTAATTCGCTTTTCTAACATACCTGGGTGGGCTCATAGCGCAATGCTTTGCACCACGAGTCCCCCTTTTTTGAAGCCTATTAGAGCCTATGGCTCTAATCAGGTGCTTCAAAAACACCCCCCCCCCCCCCCGCCGCTGCAATTTAGGTGCCCGGCGTACGAAAAGGGGCAGGACGCCTGAATAGGGGGTGGCGGCGGCGGCCATAGATTCATGCAATGCTAGAACCTAACCACGGTGCCCGTGCGCCTTTAATGGACGCACCGCCACTGGTGACAGCACTGTCACACATGAAGGCACAATTCACTAAAGGTTATCGCATGCGTTATGTGACCACTTAATGCATGCAATAATGAAAATGTTTGCACGTATGTGGTATTTAGCGCAAACACCAAAAACACTTGTTAAATATCGCTTAAGAGGCATTTAAGTCAATTCACAAAATGAAATAAATAAATAAATGCATGTGGTTATTAAGTACTGGTCAAAGCTTGTGATAACTATGCAGTAACTATGGCAATGGTCAGACCCCCCAGTGATTGTTTTTTAAAAAAATAAGTGGGAAAGTGCAAGCTGGAGCAGGTGTCAGCTAGATTTTAATGAGGAGTTGTTTCTGGCGGCTGTCAGACCGCATATCAAATAGGATGGAGCCCTTTAAAGCCAGTCTTCTGGAATTTAAAGCAATGCAGGAGGAGGAGAAGATCTCAAGTGGTAATTTTAAAAGAATGAACCTTTAAGGAGCGCACACTGCTGAATCAATTCTCCTATGCTAACACCCTGCAGAAGTTCAGGTTATCTAAGCCATTTATCATGGAGCTCTATACCCAACTCATAGGGTGCCTCGAGCCCTCAACACAAAGAAGCCATGTCATACCAGCCATGACTAAGTTGCTAGCTGCCTTAAACTTTTTTGGAAAAGCATCATACCAGATGATAATTTACCGCATTTACGTATTTAAGGCATACTTCGGAAATATAACACATGTGTAAAAGAAATGTGTAAGTTCTGTATATAATTGTATTCTATTTTGTATTACACACTGCCCTCACTGTTCACAGGGCACTAATAATGTTTTCATTACGTGTTTGCATACTTTTGAGTCCTGATTAGAATTAGTCTGCCTATGTTACGCCCCTTGTTACCATAAACATACAATTGTAATATTAATGTGATACCTACGTAATCATGTGTATAAAAACCTTCAATTGCGTCATAATAAAGCAGAACAGTTATTTGAAAAGATGGGGAGTGTATCTTTTGTGTCTGTTCCCTACTGCAGTAGTTATTATTAATTTGGAACCACTAATCAATATGACTATCTATAAAATTCCATATCACATGCAAGTTTTAAGGAGAGTTTCTTCGTGAATACACAATTTTTTATTTTCCAGAACGTTGCGCGCTTTATTACCGCATACTCCGATGCGGTAACATATCGCTTAGTGAATTGTGCCCATTGACTCTAAAGGATGGTAAGTATATTCTGTAGAAGTGGCTTAAGGTAAAGTGAACCTTTTGCCCTGCCCTGCATAGACAAACACCAATTCAGTTTAAAGCCTAATTGAACCCTTCAATTTAAATCAGCAAATTACATTCCAGGTGCATTGTGACAGACCCAACCAGGACAGGAGCTTTTGCAGGGAAATGCAAGCTAACCTCTTGCCTACTGACTATGGGCCCTGGCTTTTAAGGGAACACTACTCATTGGGAGGTGTGTGCCTGAGGGACCCTTGGAGTGGTCTTGCTTTGGATTCAAGTTCATGTTTCCCCAAAACACATAGACTCTGGGAACAGGAGGGCCCATATACATATTTGGGGGTCTCTAGGCTCAAACCAGCAATGACTTCTTCAGATTGTGAGACTCAGAGCAGATGTTAATATAATCAACTCAAGCAACCTGGTGCTGAGGGTCTCCTGATACAATTTGTTAAAGCGTAACTCCACTTTTGTTGAGAAAAAACATTCCCCCCTGCTTGATCTATGTACATTGCAAGGATTATAACAACCTTTGTTGCAGATTCCTACCTTTTATTATTCTGAAGAAATCCATGTGTGTTTTTCTGTGCCTCTGTGGGAGTTGTTTCATATTCATCAATCAACTGTGGCAGCTGCAGGGCACTAATGAGGAAAGCTACTGGACCTGCATCCCTTTAGACTTGTTCCTATTGGAAATATCTCACCAAAAATGACATTTTTGTTGCAGGGGGTGCCTGAAATCTGACTTGTATCTTAGTGCAGACTTCTGTGAAAATTGGTGAGCCAATCACACAAGCAGGAAATGATGTTCCGGGGAGTGGTCTGTACACATTCTGTGTACAGAACAACTCCATGTAGCCATATTGCTTTACATTTATAGAAACTTACAGTGGCTGCAGATTGAAAAGTAAAGGTAATTGTTAATAACATTCAATTACAATATAACTTGTGTCACAATTGTACACGCTATATTATTTTTTCTTTATTTGCTATTTTTTTCCCCACGAAAGTGGAGTTATCCTTTAAGTGTGTTATGTGTAAAGTGTCTTTGTCCCATTATATGCCTCCTACGTGTGCACTCCCATTGTTAATTGAGTAAATTGAGTCAACTATTCTTTCTGTCTGTTGGCTAATTTGGCTAACTCTTGGAGTAGAGCTGCACGATTCTGGATAAAATGCGAATCACCATTTTTTTGCTTAGAATAAAGATCACGATTTTCAGTGTAACATCATCTTTCACATTATACAAAAAATTGGGCTAACTTTACTGTTTGTTTGTTTTTTTCATTCATTGAAGTGTATTTTTTCCCAAAAAATTGCATTTGAAAGACCGCTGCGCAAATACAGTGTGACATAAAATATTGCAAGGACCGCCATTTTATTCTCTAGGGTTTCTGCTAAAAATATATTTATAATGTTTGAGGGTTCTAAGTAATTTCCTAGCTAAAAATACTGATTTGAACTTGTAAGCAACAAGTGTCAGAAAAAGGCTTAGTCTTTAAGTGGTTAAACTGCCCTCATTTGCAGACCGAAGTATATACCTTTGATCTAAAAGAACCAAATGATAATGCTGCCTTTTTTTTGACAGCTCTGAGCATAGAACAACTCTACACTTGTTATATGAATCGTGGAAATGCCGGATTAAGATCGTGAGGGGGGTTGAATTGAGATCACGATTTTTTTAACGTTTAATCGTGCAGGTCTAGGGTCCTTGCACCCATCTTGTAAGCAAAAAGTGTCAGAAAAAGGCTTAGTCTTTAAGTTGTTAAACTGACCTCATTTACAGACCAAAGTTACCCCTTTGATCTCTAAAAGAACAGAAGGATACAATATTTCTTTTTAGCTCTCTTTCAGCCCTGAGTAATGTTGTTGATAAACATTGACAGCTGTGAGCAGGGAATTGCTCTGCACTTGTTACGTGAATCGTGGCAATGCTGGATTAAGATCGTGACGGGGGTTGAATTGAGATGGCGATTTTAAACGATTAATCATGGAGCTCTGTCTTGGAGGTATCTGTGATGGGATTAGCCTTGTGTCATCTCTACCTCGTTATCTAAACCATTGTGTGATGTTTTGGGTAAATATTAGATTTTATTGTTCACGTGGTGACTGACCTACTTTTAAAATGTTTAAAAACCTGTCGCGATGTCGTGACTGTTGCAATGTTCAATAAACAGTCATTCCTTCCAGTTTGTTTTTTTTTTCAAACTAGCCACAGCTTGAGAAGAAAATCCTCCTTTCTGCTAGTATGCTACAGAGAAGGACCCTATATCTCAGTGTGGTAGCATTGGTCTGTCTCCAGAGGTCTGACACGCCCGCTGCTGAGTCCCTTGAAGAAGTCCACAATCAGAAAAGCTCATGCTCCCTGTTTTTTGGAGAGCTCTAGCTTTGACTCAGCCAGGGGCATGTCAGACCTCTGCAGAAAGACCGTTGTTTCTACAGAGTGAAAATCCTTCTCTATAGCATGCAGATTTCTTAAAAGGGATTACCTGCAAGGATTTACACGCTTTTCATTTTAATGCACCTGAAATTTATTTAGTTGAATTCAGTTGGGGTTTAAGCCCCCAGGGGACCCATTCAGACCTCAATGCTGCAACGCCAGTGTAGTTGTGCGTTGCAGTGCTTTAAACAGCCTAGATGTGCGTTGCTGTGCTTTAAACAGCTCATTCAAATGAAAGAGCTGGAAGAAATAATGGCCTCCTTGGAATTCCTTTAACCGTGCAAGTTCCTGCTATCATCTAACAACTCTGACAGCCAGAGCACTCATGCAGGAGATCAACGCACAGACTGCAATACAAAATTCCCGAAAGTTTCCGATTATTACTATACTTGCTTTGTCAGAACATGACATAGGGAAATTTCAGCTCTCAAACCTGTATACCCTTTATTGTCCAGTGCAATATTTAATTGTCTACTATTAGCCTATTGAATAACTGTCTTTACCAAAGTAATACATGCATTTTTTGGAACAGACAAGACATCTTAGCAAATCTGTCTTGTCTTACTGTCTATGCAAAACTACTTCAGGCAAAATTACATTAAAAAAGTAATCTTGATCATTGCTGCTTTTAAAGAAGTTGGCCTTTTGCAATATTAATAATACTAATAAATACAACCATTTTACAAAAAGCTAAATTATGCATGTATTATTTTTTTGCATTTGAGCCTGCAAAGCATTGCAACTGTGAACAGTGGATTGCGGGAGCGGTGTTCTGATTCCTGCAGACAATTCCTCCAGCCCCTGAAGCCCTAACTTTCACTCACAGAGCAGGATAAAGAATCAATAGACTACAATTAGGGTGACATTTTTAAAAAATTGAAATGTTGAAAAATTACAGCAGCTACTGGAGAGAATAGCCCTGCAATCCTGTAAGTGGGGGGGAGAGAGGTCGGTTGAAGGGTGTGGGGTTATGCATGCTGACCATCCTTCATTTTACACCCATAATATACTGTAGGTGTAATATGAAACGTGGTCTTAAAGATAGGGTTAGCTTTTAAGGCAACCAATCCTGCTGTAAAGAAAAAAGTGCTAATTGTACACTTTTACCTTGATTTGTAGCATTTTTAATGACCAATAAACTATGTGTCTGCATGTTATTTATGTAGCATCCTCTACTTAGGTAGGTGCTAGAGTTAGGATTTTTGTGAGAGCAGGTAAATTAAAGCAGGCCTAGCGCCAGCTAGGCCTGTTTGTTTTGATCTGTGTGGGATGGGAGTGGCCTAGAGCAGCAGCTGATGACTCATAGACAGCATCACTCCACTGTCACCTCCCTCTTGCTTCTAGAGGATTCTAGAAGAACAGGAGGGGAAGAGTGGAGGTGTAGTCTGGGGTGACACAAGGAGCCCTGGCCAATCCCCAACTAGAATTGGCAGTGGGCTGGCCTCTTTGAAATACCATAAATACCATGGGTCAGTCCAGTTGGGGAGGAGTTGTTGCGTGGAAGAACTGAGAATGGAGTACTAGGCTGTGGGGGACTTGAGTGCAGGACAGATCCCTTCAAGAACTTATGAAGGATCTGAACAGGAGGCACAGAGAGGAGTGAGAGAGGACAGCAGGAGCTAGTACTGCCAGGCAAGTCTTCAGGAGGGAACCACCGGTTACAGCCAGGAGGGCTGGTGAGTGACATGGGCAGTTGGGAGGACTGGAGAGGCATGCCAGAGAGGACTGAGGAAACAGTGAGACCTGGGTGTGGAGCCAGTGAGGATTGCAATGTCACGGGCAGTGGAGTCGGGCAGCTGCAGCCAGGAGGGTTGGCAGGGCCTGAAGAGGGCTTACTTGGAGCAGTAGTCCACCATAGGACTGCTAGCACTAAAGACTTTCTATTCTATTTTTACTACACTAAAAGGGACCCACGGTCCCTGCCTGCAGAAGGCAGTTGCTGAGGCCTAACTGAGTCAGAGTTGGGACTAACCATGTGCTAGCTGTGCCTGGAGTAAAGTGTTGTGCAGGAGAGAGAGAGTAACAGTCTGAAAGCAGGAGATTTGCTGGAGGAGACTGGAGTAGCCAAGTGTATATAGTTGTCCCAACTGAATGCTATACAATCAACCAATTGCTTGTTCTACTGGGCATCCCATAAATTCCCTTACCCGTCCAAGTTCTATTCCCTCAATAAAACAACAAAACAAACATCTGGACTGTTCATTTTCTCCAAGGTAATTGGGAAGTGAATGCCAGGCTGGGCAGGGTGACAGGTGGGCCACAACTATAGGTGTGCACAGCCTATTGCATTAGGGTGTGCACCCCAACACATATACGTGTGTGTGTGTATATATACTGCCGGTGTCAGAAGAGCCGTGGACAATATCAGTAGGGCAGAGCTAGGTGTCAGTAGTTTTTATTGTTATTATTTCATTATTTTTTTTATTTTATTTTTTTTTAATTATTTTTTTAACATTTTTTTTTTACTATTGTTTTTAACAATTTTATTTTTTAATTTGTTTTTTCCAATTTTGTATTTTGGAGCCCCAGTAGGGGGGCTTTGGTAAAATATCACGGGTCTAAACAGGGGGCATCCACAGCACACAAGGTGATTAGGGTGTGCCCAGGCACACCTGGCACACCCTGCGCGCACGCCTATGGCCACAACTTTCAGCAGCTCCTACGGGAGTATCGCTACGTTTACAAATGGTTTCGTGTTTTTTTCTACTGTGTCACTGCAAAAACAAACAAATAGAATGAACATACCCCCATCCCTGCACTGTAAGTGTTAATTGATTGTTTATTTAAATGACAATGAATAAGGTGAAATGCTTACTGTACCTTATTCCTTGCTCCTCCGGCAGCTTACACCCTTCCTTGCTCTATGATGAGGGTAGGTCCTTGGCGTCCTGCTGGTCTTAAATTGTACGTGATGATGTACAATCAAGCAGCGAAGAGGAGCAGCTTTGACTATTTGAGTGTAGCGGTACCCCCGTAGGGGCTGCTGAGTGATGTGGCCCACCTGTTACCCTGCCCAGCCCGGCATTCACTTTCAGACACTCCAAGACAATGAACAAGTCCATCAGCTTTGTTTTTTTGTATTTTATTGAGGGATTAGAACTTGGATAGGGTTAAGGAATTCATGGGATGCCCAGAAAATGATTCTTGCATAGTTTGGGACAATTCAGATATTCTCCTCCTGCACCAGAATTGCTGCGTACTATCTCTTGTTCTCTCTCCAGCACAATTCTTCAGGCGCAGCTAGCACATAGTTAGGCCTTACTCTGGTTTCAGCCAGGCCTTAGCAAAGTTCTTTATTACAGGCATGGACCGTGGGCCCCCTTTAGTGTAGCAAAAGAAAGTTCTGGTGCTAGCTGCCCTCTTTGGTGGACTACTGATGCCAGGGGGCCCTTTGCAGACCCACCTGACTGCAGCGGCTTTCTTGCCAGTAACATCACAATTTCTCCCTCTGGCTCTACATCCATCTCAGACCTCATACTCCCAGTCCGCTCCGGCATGCCACTCCCAGCTCTCCCGACTGTGCCTACCTCTCACCGACACCTGATGGACCCCTCCTGGAGACTTGTCTGGTAGTATTCACCGCTGTCCTCTCCTGCTCCTGTTCAGGACACCCCTTGGGTTGTATGGAGTTCCTGTTCAGCTCCGAGCCCCTGGCCCAAGGTCATCCTCCCCCCGCAGACTAGGGGGCTCCCTCCAAGGCCCTGACAGCCTTATGCTCCATCTCTAGTTCTTCCACCTGAACAACTTCTCCCCAGCTGGGCTGACCCTGGGTATTTAAGAAGGCCTGCCCCCTGCCAATCCAGATTGGAGATTGGTCAGGTCTTCTTAGAACACCCCAGACACCTCTCTTCCCCACCTTCCTTCTAGAAGCTTCTAGAAGCAGAAGGGAGGTAACCGAAAGATTAAACTAGCTGTGAGTCACCAGCCTACTCTAAGCCACCCCCAGCCCCACAGGTCAAATCAAACAGGCCTAGCTTCTGTCTAGGCCTGCTTAACTTTACCTGCACTACAAAAATAAAATCTCACTCTAGCACCTACACTAGGCAGAGGGTGCTACATGGGCATTTAACTGCTTGAGAAGGGGGGGGGGTTCTGCAAGTTCAGTTATATAGAATTCAACTTTAAGTATGAGAAATAATTTTAAAAAATAATAATAATAAAGCAAAAAAATGTCTATCTAAGAGGGGAAGAATTATGTAGCACTGCCCCCTTTAGTGGGTCCATCTATGCCGGGGTAGACAATCTCGGCCCTCCAGCTATGGTGAAACTACAAATCCCATGATGCCTCTAGGAGTCATGTCTGTGATTGTCAGGGTCTGGCAATGTCTCATGGGACTTGTAGTTTCACCACAGCTGGAGGGCCGAGGTTGCCTACCCCTGATCTAGCCTCTCAGCCTGTGATCTAGCCTACAGCTGCCCCAAACCACTCACTGACCCACTAGCGGTGAATACCTCCCTTGTGTAGCCATGTAAAAGCCATGAGACTGCTGCTGGGTGCTGCCATCATAAATGTGATGTCAGGGGCCCCAGCAGACTCAGAGCTGTTGCTCCTGTATCACTGCATATTAGACTCAATTATTATCAGCTTTTTTAACATGGAGGAACCTTTTAAATAACTTTTAAGTTTAAGGGAACCCCTGCTAATAATTACGGTATCTGTACCTCATGGCACATTAATGTAAACACTAAGTTGAGATATATTGTAAGTATAATTACAACATTTAGGAAGGTGATGTACTTAGCATAGTTGACACCCAGAACTCTTTTACATGACAAAATATTCTTCTCTTTCAATAGTTTTTAACATGGTCCAAAAAAAATGGCATCGCATTAAGTGCGTGTCAAAGAGCGGATGCATCCTCCAATATGATCAAAGGCTAGATTTTAATGACCTATATAAATACAAATCAAAAAGGCATAGCCTTTTGATAATCAAAAGATTATGATAAGACATTACAATAAACTGTAGGTCAGACATAGCTCTGTTACATGGAGAGGTAAGGGAACAATAATGTCAAGAATTAATCCCATTGCCTCAAGGCGCGATACCTTGTTCACGATTAAATGTTAAGATAGGGGATGCTCTATGGTCTTCCACACCATCCATATGGAATTTATTAAAACATAACGAAAAATAAAAGGTAAGAAGAAAAAAGTAGAAGAAGAAAAAAAAAAAGAAAGTAGGACAAAAGACCGGAGTTGGTCCCCTCAGCCCAGGCCTCCAACCACCCAGTATATGACAAAATATTTTTAAAAGCAATGAAATTATTAATCAAATACAGAAAATAAATGCAGACAGTGACTATTGTTGTGTTCCCCCACATCAGAAGTCAGCTTACTTGCAGGTCGGTGGTCAAAGAAACTTCCCATACATAAATAATCAGTGTAGACAGGCTGCCTTAGATTGGTGGTCAGTAGGAGTAGGAGCCCTTTACTCTTGGGGTCAGTGGGAAAAAGTTCTGTATATTGGTGGTAAGTGGGAAAAAGGCCCAATTACTCTAGTGGTCAGGCAGAACAATGTTCTCCCCTCCCCCTATTACTGCACTCATCACCTCTTTCTAACCCTAAGCCCACTTGCTAACAAACCTCCCAGGATACTGAAGCATGTCCCCTCATACAAATCATATTCTCATATCACCTCCCTTACTCTTCTGCTTCTCCTAATCGCTGGAGATATTTCCCCAAACCCTGGGCCTCCCTTATTTAACTGTACCCAACACACCCATCACCCTACACCCTCTGGCAGTAGTCGCAATCTACGCAATTTAGTCTCCATTCCTCTTCTTCCCAACGCCAGCCTCCCTCTCTCCTGCGCCCTCTGGAACGCTCGCTCTGTCTGCAACAAACTTACCGCTGTTCATGACCTCTTTGTCACTAATTCCTTTAATCTACTTGCTCTCACCGAAACCTGGCTCCACGAATCTGACACCCCTTCTCCTGCTTCCCTATCCCAGGGGTGGCCTTCACTGGACTCACTCCCCTAGGCCTAATGGATGTAAGGGAGGAGGAGTGGGTTCCTCCTATCCCCCCAGAGCACCTTCCAGGTTATTCACTCCCCTCCCTCTCTTTCCCTCTCATCATTTGAAGCCCACTGTATACGTCTGTTCTCTCCAACTTCCCTAAGAATTGCTGTGATCTACCGACCCCCTGGACCATTATTGATTTTCCTTGATGAGTTTTCTGCCTGGCTACCCTACTTTCTCTCTTTGGAAATTCCAACAATCCTTCTCGGTGATTTCAACATCCCTGCTAATACAAACACTCCTGCTACTTCTAAACTTCTTAGTCTAACCTCTTCATTTAACTTGAAGCAATGGGTACAGGCTTCTACTCACTCTGATGGCAACACCTTTGACCTTGTATTCTCCTACCTATGCACTCCATGCAACTTCTCAAACAATCCTTTTCCTCTCTCCTCTTATTAGTTTCTCTCTCCCCCTGTCTTCCACCACCTTTCCCTCCATTCGCCTAACCATCACCCGTAGAAACTTTCGCAACTTCAACTCCTCTCCCTCTATTCTGCTACTGACCACCTCTATGACAAAATCTCTCCCCTGTCCTGCCCCAACCAAGCCACGTCCATCTACAGTAAATCCCTGTCCTCCACCCTGGACAAGCTCGCTCCCCTCACTACACGCAGAATCAGGCCTCGACCCCTACAACCCTAGCAAACAGATGACACTGAAATTCTCAAAAAACGTAGTCGCCTTCTTGAGCATCTGTGGCACAAGACTAATGCCGTGTACATATGGGCGGACTTTCCGTCTGGACTGGTCCAACGGACCGAATCCGGCGGACAATCCGACCGTGTGTGGGCTGCATCGGACTTCCGACGGACTGTTTTGGACGGAAATCCGACGGACTTTAGATTTGAAACCTGCTTCAAATCTTTACGTCGTAACTCCGCCCGACTCAGTTCCTAACGGAAAGGCTGTTCGTCTGTATGCTGGTCCGATGCACCAGATACGACGCAAGGGCAGGGTACTACATCTCGCTGCAATAGGAAAAACAAATTTTCCTATTGTGGCAAGCGCGAGGGGGAGGCGACGATGTCCCTTAGGTCTGGTATGTATTTTAAGGGGAACCCCCACGCCAAAAAAACGGCGTGGGGGTCCCCCCAAAATCCATACCAGACTCCTATCCGAGCACGCAGCCCGGGTTAAAAACCTGTGTAGTGTGTTTTTTTATTGACACTTTTTCCCTAGATGAATGGGTAGGGGTACGATACCCCATACTCATTCACACAGGGTGGGGGGTCGGGATTCCGATAAGCCCCCCGCCCGCAGACCCTGACAACCAACGGCCATGGTTGTTGGGAAGAGGCCCTTGTCCTTATCAACATTGGGACAAGGTGCTTTGGGGTGGGGGGGCCGCAGGGTGCCCCCCTCCCCCAAAGCACCCACCCCCCTATGTTGAGGGCATGCGGCCTGGTACGGTTCGGGGGGGGGGCTCGCTCGTCCCCACCCCCTTTCCTGACCGGCTGGGCAGCGTGCTTGGATAGGGGTTTGGTATGGATTTTGGAGGGGCTCCCACGCCGTTTTTTCAGCGTAGGGGGTTCCCCTTAAAATCCATACCAGACCTAAGGGCCTGGTATGCCCCGCAATGAGGCTCGCAAGGTGTCAATCTCGCCGATAAAAGCGGCGAGATTGACTTCCTTTTCTAGTCCCGTCCTACCTGAGTCACGTTCAAAATGAATGGACTTGTTCGTGTGTGGGCAAGTCCGTTCATTCAGAAAGTCCGTCGTAACTCCGTCTGGAAGACCGGTGGACATAGTCTGCCGGAAAGTCCGGCCGTGTGTAGGCGAGTCCGTTCGTAAAAAAAGTCAGCCGGAAGTCTGTCAAATGTCCGTTGGAAAGTCTGTCGGATCAGTCCGGTCGGAAAGTCCGCCCGTGTGTACGCCTCATAAGTCTCTCAAAGACTTCAACTAATACAAATCTGCCCTCCAAAAATACTATTCTTTCCTCCACACCACCAAGCAAACTTATTTTACATCTCTTATTACCACCTTCTCATCCAGGCCCTGTAAACTCTTCACTACCTTCAACTCTCTACTACGTACTCCACCGCCTCCACCCACTGACTCACTCACTGCCCAGGAGATCGCTAATCACTTCAAAAACAAGATTGATACAATCCGTGATTAAATCTCCACTCTACAGGTATCTCCCCCAGTTGAGACTCCATGTCAACAGGTACAACTGACACTCCCCTTATTCAAATCTGCTACTACAGACAAAGTTGCTAAACTCCTTTCTGTCGCCCACCTAACCACCTGCCCCCTGGACCCTATTCCCTCTCAAATGCTACGGTCGCCCCCTGACTCCATCCTACACTCTCTAACCCACATCTTCAATCTTTCCCTCACCTCTGGCATCTTCCCCAATGCTCTAAAACATGCACTGGTCACCCCCATACTTAAAAAGCCATCCTTGGACCCTACCAATCTTAACAACCTACGCTCTATCTCCTTGCTCCCCTTTTCTTCTAAACTCCTTGAACGCCTGGTTTACAACCAACTGAGTGACCACCTCATTAAGAACAACCTTCTTGTTCCCCTTCAATCTGGATTTCGCCCTCAACACTCCACAGAAACTGCTCTTCTAAAACTCACAAATGACCTACTAACTGCTAAAACCAACGGACACTATTCTGTACTCCTACTTCTGGACCTTTCAGCTGCCTTTGACATGGTTGACCACCCCCCTCCTCCTCAAACAACTTTACTCCCTCAGTCTCCGTGACTGTGCTCTTCAGTGGCTCTCATCCTACCTATCCCAACGCACCTTCAGTGTCACTTACAATTCTACTTCCGCCACTCCTTTTCCCTTCTCTGTCGGGGTACCCCAAGGTTCTGTTCTTGGACCTCTTTTATTTTCAATCTACACCTCTTCCCTGGGTCAGCTGATAGCCTCTCATGGCTTTCAATCTAATTTCTACGCTGACGACACATAAATCCATCTCTCCACCCCTCAACTGACTCCATCAGTCTCCTCACGCATCACTAACTTACTAACCGACATATCTGTATGGATGTCACACCACTTCCTCATACTCAACTTGTCCAAAACCGAGCTTATAATATTTCCTCCCCTACGTGCCTCTTCCCCTGAGTTGTCTGTCAAGAGCAATGGCACAACATCCACCAATCCCCACATGTCAGGGTGCTAGGTGTTATCCTGGATTCTGAACTCTCCTTTCGGCCCCACATCCAATCACTTTCCAAAGCTTGCCGCCTCAACCTCCGCAACATCTCTAAACTACGTCCCTTTCTAACCAATGAAACCACAAAGTTCCTAAATCACTCCCTGGTTATCTCTCGCCTCGACTACTGCAACTCCCTCCTCATTGGCTTACCTTTAAATAGACTATCCCCCCTTCAGTCCATCATGAATGCTGCCAGACTCATCCACCTTACAAACCGCTCAGTGTCTGCTACCCCTCTCTGCCAATCCCTCCATTGGCTGCAACTCTCCCAACAAATTAAATTCAAAATACTAACAATAAGTTACAAAGCCATCCACAACTCTGCCCCCAGCTACATCACTAGCCTAGTCTCAAAATACCAACCTAATCACCCTCTCCGTTCCTCCCAAGACCTCCTGCTCTCTAGCTTCCTCATCACCTCCTCCCATATCCGCCTCCAGGACTTCTCCCGAGCCTCGCCCATCCTCTGGAATTCCCTACCCCAATCTGTCAGACTGTCTCCAAATGTATCCACTTTTAGGCGATCCCTGAAAACTTTCCTCTTCAGAGAAGCTTATCCTGCCTCCATCTTACAACTGCACTATTTTCTCCATTAGCTCACCCCCCACAGCTATTACCCTTTTGTATAACTTGACCCTCCCTCCTAGATTGTAAGCTTTAACGAGCAGGGCTCTCTGACTCCTCCTCTATTTAATTGTATTGTAATTGTACTGTCTGCCCTAATGTTGTAAAGCGCTGCGTAAACTGTCGGCTCTATATAAATCCTGTATAATAATAATAATAATGTTACTTACATCGGTGGCCAGTGGAAAGAATGCTCCTTATATTGGTAGTTAGTAGGAAGAATGCTCCCTACATTAGTGGTCAGTGGGAAGAATGTTCCTTAAATTGGTGGCCAATGGGAAGAATGCTCCTGAAATTGATGAGCAGTGGGAAGAATGCTCTTTACATTGGTGGTCATTGGGAAGAAAGCTCCTTACATTGGTGGTTAGTAGGAAGAATGTTCCTTACATTGGTGGTTGGTAGGGAGAAGGCTTTTTAAATTGGTGGTCAGCTGGAAGAATGTTCCTTACATTGGTAGCTAGTGGGAAGAATGCTCCTTACATTGGTGGTTATTAGAAAGAATGCTCCCTATATTGGTGGTTGGTGGGTAGAATGCTTCTTACATTGGTTGCCAGTGGGAAGAATACTCTCTATATTGGTTGTCAGTGGGAGAAATGCTGCTTACATTGGTGGTCAGTGGGAGAAATGTCCCCTCCATTAGTGTATAGAAAAAACAGAATGGATAGTCAAGGAGATACCGTCTGTGAAGATAATCCAATGGGAGGGGAGTGTACCAATATCTTAACAAAAGTAATAATAATATAGACACTCTACCGACCCAGGTGCAAGTGGTCTATTGCTTATAGCCCAGGTAATTAAATAATAATGAGGCTATTAAAACAAGTTCCTCTGAATCAAACCAATAATATAAACAAAATTCCGGGAACGGGAAGAGAGCAGGAAAGAAGCCCAAAGGGCTGGAAAAGGATTCTTCAGAGAGGAATACCCATGTAATATAATAAACAGAATTCTTTATTTAGAAAAAAACTAAAAATTACACCCACAATAAATATAATAAGATATCACAATACCTCCACCACAAATGTAAAATTAATGATAACGTTATCGTGAACAGGTAATCACCACGTACAACACACCTCAGTCATACAATCATTCACCCACTAGTAGCAGCTGACACTACAAACTGAAGAAAAATAATACAATAATAAGCTATGATAAGCTAAACAAATAAAGAAAAAATCTTCAGTTCATGGAGAGCAATTGTGGTTTTGTGCACCAAATAATGCAGGGCTGCCCTGATACAGTACCTTAAGGGGAGCAGATAAAAATATGAGCAGGGGGCTGTAGAAGTGATCTTAGATGATAATAGAGGTCCCCTAATGTACAAACAGTTATAAAGGGTGGGAAAACATAATGTAGCAGCACTATTGAATAGGTGAGTTTATCTGGTGAGGAGAGCAGGTTAATAGGGGGGTAAAACTCCTTCCCTTGTGACAGTCTGTGTGAGGCGGCTTGAATGGGAGCTTACTTCATTATCATAGCTGAAGCACATACTCACAAATACAAGGGTAAATGATATGTTGAACACCTGCAGATAGATATCCCTTTTGGAGGTTCCAATTAAGTATATCCAGACAATGTCAAGTGTTTAAAAACTTACTGGTCCATACAGGGTTAGTTAGCGGTATCCACGAGACCGGACCGCGTAGCTCACAGGCAGAAGCACCCACCGGCCGTACAGTACTGAAGGTGAAGCTTCCATTAGTGGTCAGTGGGAAGAATGTTCCTTACATTGGTGGCCAGTGGGAAGAATAGTCTCTATATTTGTTGTGAGTGGGAGGATTGTCGCTTGCATTGGAGGTCAGTGGGAAGAATGCTCCTTACATTGGTGGTTGGTGGGAGGAATGCCCCTTACTTTGGTTGTCATTGGGAAGAAAGTTCCTTACACTGATTGCCAGTGGGACGAATCCCCCTTACATTGTTAATAAATAAGAGGAATACTCCTTATGTTGTGGTCATTGAATAGAATTTTCCTTACATTGGTAGCCAATTCGAAGAATGCCCCTTACATTAGGGGTCAGTGGTAAGCATGCTCCTTACTCTGGAGGTCAGTGAGAAGAGCGCCCCTTACATTGGGGGTCAGTGGCATGAATGTTCTTTAAAATGGTGGTCATTGGGAAGCATGTCTCTTACATTGGTGGTCAGTAGGAAGAATGTTCCTCACATTGGTGGTTAGTAGGAAGAATGTTCCTCACAATGGTAGTCATTATGAAGAATATGATTACCAATTTTAGAAAAATTGCCTATTTCTCGAAGGAGCTCCTGGCAACTTCTGGAGGAACCTTATCATTGAACTGTTTGAAAAAGGCTGCTCTCTAGTGTTTACTTTCCTACTCTGCTGTAAGGTAGATCCAAGTTTATGTAGTGGGGTGAAGTAAGGGGTGAAGGAGCTGGGTCAGCACATACAGTAATTAGAGATTTGTAGAAATAAAAAAGTGTAGCGCTATATACATTAAACAAAAAAAAATTTTACGTGCCTAGAGACAGTAAATAAAACCTAAACAACCCTTATAGACACAGGTATAAATAGTGGAACAAAGTGACACTATATGTTTCAACACATCAATTGAAATACAATATGAATAATAGTGACCAAAATATAAAAATGAAGTAAATACAATAAATCTGAAAAACTGTGAAAGTATGGCAGATCAGCCACTCAAATTCATATATAAAAGTCCAAAGTAGGAATAAATAATAAGCTTGTGAAAAAAGGAAACCACCACCGAAAGTCTATGGGGGTTGTGCGTTTGGGAATGGTGGAAAATTACTTCCAACTTCAAACGAAAATGAAATTTGTCACATCCAACAAGATGATGAATAACGAAGGAACCACAGGTGGACAAAGGATCTAGATGGGTGGCAGTACCATCACCGAAACATCAGGAGGCTTACCGGAACTTAGTGACTTGGAAAGACATACGTCTTACAAGTCAAAAAGGCTTGTTGACCAACCGGTCTAGACAGGGTAACTCGTCACCAATCCTCAATTCGCGATAGAAAGAGGGGTATCAGCAAAGCTTTCCACGTCCACCAACGATCCAATAGGGCCAAACGAAAATTTCGTATATCATGCGGGAAGTAAAGCTCACATAGCGTGATAACGTTTAAAACATCAATTTATTAAGTAAAAGAATAAACTATGCACTCACATATTTCGGAGATCAAAACAGCTCAAAATGGTCAAATAGCGGTAATCGTGAGGGATCCACCCGACATGTTTCAGCTACACAGCCGTCATCTGGGGTGTGGAGCCCCCCACCTCACCGCTTAATAAACAAAATATGACTCCCACTGGGAGTGTCACAATACCGGAAATGTGGCCTCAAAACCACTTCCGGTTTCGTAAAGATTTAATAGATGTTAAAAATCCCACATACATAAGATTAAAAATTTATTAAGTGGCAATCAATAAAGACTGTCCCCCGCTTATTACAGAAAATAATGTGTAATTTGTGTTTACAGTGAAGCCTTGGTTTGCTAGTTCGGAAATATCCCGAACGCAAACCAAGCCTCGCTTTCATTAAAGCCAACCTTCATTGGCTATGGGGGTAAAGCAGCGCCGCCGCGCTCCACCTCCCCAGCCAAGCCTCGTTATCAGTGTGAGCGCAATGACGTCATCTCCGCACTCCCAGTGCAGCGTCGATGCGCTCCACCTACAGGCCAAGCCTCACTTTCGTTTATTCAACCAATATTACGTCCCATATAGGAGACGTTGCAGCGCTCCACTGAACTGGAAGCGGCCTCAATCTAAGAGCGTCCACCATAAGTGTCAGCAGAGATGGTCGAGTATGCAAAAAATGCCAATCATCATCAAGTTTAAAAATTGAAAAAAGATAAAAATAAAAACGGGCACCCAAAATTAATAATGATTGGTAAAAGTGTTAAAAATAATAAAAAATTAATAGAAAACTTAGAGATGACACTACCAATAAGGGGCATCGTAAATTGTTACAAGGTTGGAAGAAACCTCATCAAATTTATGAAGGGGCATCGACCAGACAATAGTACATAAATGGATATCTTAAATATCAATAACTACATATGACAAAAAAACATATAATTCATAAATCCAGTACGTCTCCAAACGGGGGACGCCCCTAAGAGTTGACCCCCCCGCCAAGGGGCAACATACTTGTCGATAATAAGAAACTGAGTGCCCGCAGGGTTTCGATCATGAGATTCCCTGTAGTGTCGAGGCACAGTGTGTTTAGTACTACCTGCTTTAATGCGTTTAATGTGTTCGGACACACGTGTTGTAAAAGATCTAATGGTCCGTCCCACATACTGCTTACCACATGGGCAAGTCAAAAGGTAGACAACCCCTGTAGTAGCGCAAGTGCAAAACTGTTTGATCTCATAAGTACGACCAGTCACGGTAGAGGAAAAACTATGACTTACCCTTCTACAGGAACTGTACTGATCTGGATACCTTCAAGGCCGTTTTATTTATTTTCTCTGCTTTTTAGGTTGTTGTAGCAGTTTATATGTAGTCAATGCCATTCTAGATACTTATATACTCATTACTAGGGTCTGGTGACCTTTTATGAATTATATGTTTTTTTGTCATATGTAGTTATTGATATTTAAGATATCCATTTATGTACTATTGTCTGGTCGATGCCCCTTCATAAATTTGATGAGGTTTCTTCCAACCTTGTAACAATTTACGATGCCCCTTATTGGTAGTGTCATCTCTAAGTTTTCTATTAATTTTTTATTATTTTTAACACTTTTACTAATCATTATTAATTTTGGGTGCCCGTTTTTATTTTTATTTTTTCTCAATTTTTAAACTTGATGATGATTGGCATTTTTTGCATACTCGACCATCTCTGCTGACACTTATGGTAGACGTCTCCTATATGGGACGTAATATTGGTTGAATAAACGAAAGTGAGGCTTGGCCTGTAGGTGGAGCGCATCGACGCCGCACTGGGAGTGCGGAGATGACGTCATTGCGCTCACACTGATAACGAGGCTTGGCTGGGGAGGTGGAGCGCGGCGGCGCTGCTTTACCCCCATAGCCAATGAAGGTTGGCTTTAATGAAAGCGAGGCTTGGTTTGCGTTCGGGATATTTCCGAACTAGCAAACCAAGGCTTCACTGTAAACACAAATTACACATTATTTTCTGTAATAAGCGGGGGACAGTCTTTATTGATTGCCACTTAATACATTTTTAATCTTATGTATGTGGGATTTTTAACATCTATTAAATCTTTACGAAACCGGAAGTGGTTTGAGGCCACATTTCCGGTATTGTGACACTCCCAGTGGGGGTCATATTTTGTTTATTAAGCGGTGAGGTGAGGGGCTCCACACCCCAGATGACGGCTGTGTAGCTGAAACATGTCGGGTGGATCCCTCACGATTACCGCTATTTGACCATTTTGAGCTGTTTTGATCTCCGAAATATGTGAGTGCATAGTTTATTCTTTTACTTAATAAATTGATGTTTTAAACGTTATCACGCTATGTGAGCTTTACTTCCTGCATGATATACGAAATTTTTGTTTGGCCCTATTGGATCGTTGGTGGACGTGGAAAGCTTTGCTGATACCCCTCTTTCTATCGCAAGTTGAGGATTGGTGACGAGTTACCCTGTCTAGACCGGTTGGTCAACAAGCCTTTTTGACTTGTAAGACGTATGTCTTTCCAAGTCACTAAGTTCCGGTAAGCCTCCTGATGTTTCGGTGATGGTACTGCCACCCATCTAGATCCTTTGTCCACCTGTGGTCCCTTCGTTATTCATCATCTTGTTGGATGTGACAAATTTCATTTTCGTGTGAAGTTGGAAGTAATTTTCCACCATTCCCAAACGCACAACACCCATAGACTTTCGGTGGAGGTTTCCTTTTTTCACAAGCTTATTATTTATTCCTACTTTGGACTTTTATATATGAATTTGAGTGGCTGATCTGCCATACTTTCACAGTTTTTCAGATTTATTGTATTTACTTCATTTTTATATTTTGGTCACTATTATTCATATTGTATTTCAGTTGATGTGTTGAAACATATAGTGTCGGGGGGCAGGAGGCGGAGCCTAGCGGAGCAGACATGCATTGTTAGAGCTCCACACCGCTGAGGAGAGAAGAGAAGGACAAAGCGGAGCCTGCAGCCTCAAAAGGTATCCATTTGAACCTTTTTGCCCCTGGGAACAAACTGTGAAAGTTTGGGCAGGAAATATGGTACTGGGAGGAAACCGTGGCAGAAATAAAAATCACCTCACAAAGAGCTCACAGGCACTCACTGCAGCTGAAGCAGCTCCAGTCACCTCACAAGATACAGCATCAGGGCGCTCTCACAGACAGAAAATGTCACAGCAAGACTCTCCATTTGAGTCAGATACAGAACAAATCCTCTCACAAACTTCTCCACAAGCCTCCTCAGTATCCCCAGTAATATTATTACAATTTGAAAAGATGCTTCATAAGGCTTTAAAACAAACCTCAGACCAAATAACAAAAAGCCTAACCAAAGAAATAAGAGAGCTGGGAAACCGCACCGCAGCCTTAGAAATAAAAATGGATGAAATTGAAATTACAACCCAAGAAAATATAACAGAATTGGAACAATTAAAAAAAGAGAATTTAATACTTCAAACTAAGCTCGAAGATTACGAAAATAGAGCCAGACGTTCAAACTTGCGCATAAGGGGAATACCTGAAACTGTGACAGACCTGCAATCTACTATTACTGCTCTATTACAAGAACTAAAGCCAGATATCCCTATTGAACGTTTAGAACTGGACAGAGTACACAGAGCCCTCACAGCCAAAAAGAAAGATGAACCCCCACGTGATCACAAAATTTCATTATTACAGAACGAAAGAACAAATACTAATTGCTGCAAGAGAAAAAAAGGAACTTAATTTTCAAGGACACAATTATCAAATTTTTGCTGACCTATCCCAACTTACTATTACTAAAAGACGATCCATGAAACCCCAACTAATGGAACTGCAACGCCACAACATTATGTATCAATGGGGCTTCCCCTTTTCAGTCAGATTTAACTACCAAGGTACAATTTACAGAAGCAGATCAGCAGATGAACTACAACAAACCCTTTTAAAATTAAATCTGACAGAACCCACAAGCAGCAACACTCCCACACGCAGAAGAATGGCATCATCTTCACCTTCAGGCAGCACCCAGAAAATTTCAGAACAAAATGGGAATCATCATTCTCACAAAAGAGGCCGTTATGCCACATCATCCATGGACCAAGAAGATTCAATGGACTGACATCCTAATTCCTGATATCTCTTCATTTATACTAAGAGATGGTTCTCTATAAAAAACCTGTATTTACAACTGAATGTAACTGCATTCTGATAGTCACACACTGTGTGGGATCATGTTACATTCCAGTTATATTTCTTATTACTTCTGATTCATATAGCCTTAGAATATATAAGTGAAATAAGGAAATTCTTGTTTAGTTATATATTATCAGGTAATAACAATAGATTTATTACTTTTTAGGACAAATATGTTCAATAATCCAGAAGTAATGGAAGCTTTTTCTTTCTTTTCTTAAAACAAATATATTATTACCTAACTAGTTCCTAGAATTATGTTTTTGTTTATTCTAATCTGAAGCAATACAGAGTTAACATATCTAAATAGTTACATATGAATAAAATATGTAATTGTTTACTCTAAAAGGGTTAAAATCCCAAAATATTTCAAACTATCTTCATCAATACCAAAGTTATTAACAGTACCTTTCTAACTGAATTATTTAGCCTAGGGCAAGACTAACCATATACAACCACCCTGGAATAAATAATTTCAACAAAAACTATATTCTGCACTCCAATTAATGAAACATCATTTTGATGTCTTTTGACATAGCACTTCTCTCCTGTAAGTGGAAGATCCGTGTACCCCCATTAGCCCTCCTCATTCTCCCAACCATATTATGTGGGAGTGTGACGAAGGCACTTATTCTCCTGAGAGAGATATTTATTCTCTTTCACGGGTAAATTGTGATTACTTGCAAAAAATAATTTATACAAGGTATCATCTAATCTCATATGTTTTTTGTTTACTCTTTACTCCAGAATTCACTGGTTTCTTTTCTATCTATTCATCTCTTCAGACCACACAGGTTGATCTGCGCAGTCAGCTCTGCATAACAAAAAGTAAGTCAAAACTATCTGATCTATTGGCATGGCACCACTGAATATACTTTCCCTGAATGTTCAGGGAATAAATGTCCCTCAAAAAAGGACCAAAGCCTTCCGTACTTTCCATAACAAGAAGGCTCACATAGTATGCCTCCAAGAAACACACTTCACCAAAGATTCTACTCCAAAATATATTTCTCCTTTTTATCAACAAATTTACACGGCTTCTGCCTGTACCAAGCAAAGGGGAACTCTAATTGCATTTCACCGATCCACACCATTCACCTTATCATCAGAAATTAAAGACCCAGAAGGTAGATACCTGATACTCATGGGTTATATAATGGATACAGCAATCACGGTGATTTCCTACTACGCTCCTAACAAACAACCTACACCATTCCTCTCACATATATTACAAGTGATTAATACACACAAAATAGGAACAGTGATAATGTGTGGGGATTCGAACCAGGTCCTCCTCCCATTTCTAGATAAATCACCTTTTACACCATCCAAAATAACCTCTAGATTACCTTTTTTTCAACTTCTTTCCAAATACAATCTGGTAGATTCATGGAGAGAAAGTAACCCAATGAAAAAGAAATTCACTTATTTCTCGCACCCTCATCAAACCTTCACCAGAATAGATCATATTTTTCTAACAATAGGAATGATACCAGAAATTATTGCATCAGATATAATTCCGATTCCGTGGTCTGACCATAATGCAGTATACACTACTATAGCCTCAGCCATACCAAAAGCGCATGACCCAACGTGGTACTTACCGGACATAATGCTCAAACACCCACTACATCAGATGGCCATTGAACAAGCTTTAAAGGAATACATATCAATTAATAATACAACAGACATCTCCCCAATAACACTGTGGGAAGCTCATAAGCCTGTCTTGCGTGGTACAATACAAAGACAAATGGCACTATTTAAACGGGAACGCAAAAATCTAGCAAAAAAACTAGAACTCAATTTTAATGCAGCCTACATATCATTTCAAGATAATCCATCTCAGAGTACAAAATCTCATCTGGAAAAATCTAGATTGGAATACGATCTATTTCTCACTGAGTCAGTTGATAAATCCCTCAAACGCTCCAAACACAATTTCTACATGAATACAAACAAACCAGGTACATATTTGGCTCGGGCATTAAATTCAACTAACAAATCTTTCAAACCAATACGTTTGAAATTATCAAAAAATGTTTACACTTGTAATCCAGTTAAAATAGTCCATAAATTTCACTCACATCTCGCAACTTTATACAAGACAAACAATGAATTTAATCCTACAGAGGCTGAATCCTTCTTCTCAAAAATAACCTTACCTGAGTTATCTCAGAATCAAAAAAGCAGTTTGGATGAGCCTATAACTATAGATGAAGTTGCTAACGCCATAAAAGACCTAAAACTTAACAAAAGACCAGGCCCAGACGGCTACTCGGCTTTATACTATAAAACATTCTCAGAAATACTCTCTCCCATTCTCACTGAAACTTTTAACAAACTTCTAGATGGACATTCTTTTCGGCAAGAAACACTAATGGCAATTGTTTGTATGATCCCAAAACCCCTTTCTGATGATACTTCCTGTGTGAATTATCGGCCTATCTCTCTGTTAAACCTCGATATTAAATTATTAGCAAAAATAATAGCAAAACGCCTCAATAGCATTATAGGAAAATTAATACATAGAGATCAAGTAGGCTTCATGCCAAATAGACAGGCAGGCGATAATATACGCAGGGCAGTGTTATTGGCACATATTGCTAAAAAACGGAAAATCCCTTTATGTTTTCTATCTCTCGATATTAAGAGGGCATTTGACACAGTATCCTGGCAATATATGCAATATTCATTACAAAAATGGGGTTTTGGACCCCACTTTTTAACATGGATCAAAGCATTATATAATAAACCCAAAGCCTATATAAAATATGCTGGATACAAATCTGAAGCCTTTAATATCGAAAGAGGTACCCGACAGGGTTGTTCATTATCTCCCTTATTATTTGCCCTTATACTCGAACCCATGGCCCAATACATCAGAACAAACCAAACTATAACTGGCATTGAAGTAGGAGGTATTACACACAAATTATGTATATTTGCAGACGATATATTACTTTTTCTATCATCACCACAGGTCTCTGGTCCTAACTTAATACCAGCTCTTGATGGATTTGCAGCCCTATCCGGCCTTATGATTAATCCTAAGAAATGCCTAGTGCTTAATATTTCACTCACAAACATGGAATTGATCCCGGCTAGGGCTGCACTCCCATTCACATGGGCAGAAAAATCAATCCCATATCTTGGAATTCATTTAACAGCATCTCATTCTGACTTATTCTCAACCAATTATCCTCCTGTATTAAGACAGATCACAAATCTAATAAAACAATGGTCGCAACTTCCTTTATCCTGGATGGGGAAGATTAATGCAATCAAAATGACTATTCTACCCAAATTGCTTTATCTATTCAGAGTCCTCCCTATTCCAATTCCTTCCTATTTTTTGAGAATAGTACAAAAAAGAGCAACTTCGTTTATATGGGGCTCTTCTAAACCACGTATACCTATACACACACTACATCTTCCCAAAAATAAAGGAGGCCTGGGATACCCTAATTTTACTAACTACTACAGAGCAGCACATTTGGCCAGTCTGTCCAAATACCATGCAAAACAGGAAATCCCATTATGGGTATTTATAGAGGCTTCAGAAAATGACCCTCTATTAATATCAAATTTATTATGGCTTGATCCTAAAGACCGCTTTAAAATTCATAATCCCATAACTAAACACTTCTTATCTCTCTGGGATAAACTAAAAACCAAATATCAGTTACAATCTCCACACAATCCTCTCCTTTCTTTTATCAGAAATCCGGCCTTTTATCCGGCATGGATCTACCCAAATTCTTTTAAAGCTTGGACAACATCAGGCATTCAGACACTAAATGACTTCATAGCATCTAAATCATTCCTTTCATTCCCATCGCTTAGAGAAAAATATGATCTACCAAACTCTGAGATATTTAGATATCTCCAAATCAAAAATTTCTATACACCATTCCTAAAGGGGGATACACCATTATCCCAATTATCCATTTTTGAATCAATCTGTACAAAAGATCCATTTGCTAAAGGTACAATTTCATCACTTTATAATCAATTATATGGAGTAGCAAATCTTAATAGACCCTCTTACGTTCAGAGGTGGGAGGAGGACCTGGGACGAACTTTAGAAGACACGGACTGGTCTAACATATGGCTCACATCTAAGTCATCTTCACCCAACATCTTAGCACTGGAGACAAATTATAAAGTCCTAACTCGCTGGTACCTTGTACCCGCTAGAGTGGCAAAATATTCACCTAATACCTCAGCTCTTTGTTTTCGAGGATGCCCAGAAATAGGCACATATTTACACATATGGTGGACGTGCCCAGTAATCCAAACCTTCTGGAAGGAAGTCTTCGTGATTGCATCTAAAATATTTAAAAAAATAATACAACCAGATCCATATTTAACTTTACTTAATCTAAAACCGGAATGGTTAACACTCTCTCAATTCAAACTTATGATCCAACTAATAACGGCTGCAAAACAAACAGTGGCCAAGGCATGGAAATCTCCTACATTGGTACTAGCAGAAACAATTCACAGAATGAATAATACAATGTCCCATGCTAAGATGGTAGCCATCGATCAAAATCAAATTCCAAAATTTGAAAAACTTTGGCATCCTTAGATAAAACAACAGTTCCTGTCAAACTTCAATGACTCTGTCCTGTTGCCATGGTAACAGATTAAATGACTTACAGAGACACCCATTCTAAGGCTTCAAAGAGAACTAAAAAGAATAATAAACTGACGAGCGGGACAACCTTGTAGACCATACCTCTACCTTTCAACCCTTTTTCTTCTTTGTCTTTCCTTTTCTCCACCTTACGATTAAAGCTCATTATCAGAATTTATTTGACCTATATACACTCTATTTGTAAACAATATGTATAGTGGGTATAAATCATTTAAATACCTACAAAAGTAACTAAGGAAATGATATATATCTTTAATTTAGGTTTACGTGAACCCAATGTTTAATATTTGAAATTTCATGATATTTACCTATATAAACCCTACTGTAAAACAATGAGCTTACTTTATAGATCCTTGTAAACTTACTTTATGTATCTTTATAACATTGTATACTCAATAAACTTCTTTTGACAAGGAAACATATAGTGTCACTTTGTTCCACTATTTATACCTTTGTCTATAAGGGTTGTTTAGGTTTTATTTACTGTCTCTAGGCACGTTAAAATTTTTTTTGTTTAATGTATATAGCGCTACACTTTTTTATTTCTATATTGAACTCCAACCTAAGTCTATACAGTAGGTGTGTTAGCTGCTAATCGGTATATACATTTGTGTAATTTCTGGCGCAGCGCTGTACTTACTTTTACATCTCCGAATTAGACATTTGTAGAAAAGGGAGGGCAACGATGTGCAGGGAGAGAGGGGGCTGTGCTAAGGAATCAATTTTTTACTGGAATAGTCAAATTTTTAGCAAGTTTAAAGGCACATAGCAAGTGAATAAAATCATTTATGAAAAGGAAAACACTGCAAATGATTATTTAAAAAATGTTGGTGCCAAGTAGTTAAAGCGGAACTAAACCCATTGATTTAACAGTTAAAAAAAACAGTTACATTCCAGGCATGCTGGGAATGCTACCTGTCATTATTGCCTGTGCTCTTAACGGAACTGTCAAACCACCAAATGGCTGGAGTCATAACTGATCACATGTACAGCATCATGCCAGTTGCAGGTCAAACAGAGGCAAAGATGGCAGCTTCCTTGGCTGATAAGGATAGGAGGGTTTAGTCCCACTTTACCCACTTATGTACCAATGTACATATATAAACGGCAGATCGTCAGCCCTCTATTTACCCAGTGTTATTTATGAACAGCACTGGATAAATAGCCATCAGGTGGCTGATCCACCTAATGATCACTGTGTACCCAGCTGATCTAAGCAGCTGGGTACTATGTGATCGCTGTGATTGGTCATCACAGGGATCACATGGTATTGTTTACTGTGCTGATCCCTCCCCTTCCCGTTACAACAGTGAAAGAAGAGGGATTAATACCTTTAAATGGGCACAGGATGATCATCGATCAGAAGCTGCAGCTGCTGATCCTTTATATCTGTTGCAGTGGCACAGAATATTTTTTTAACCCCTTCATGCCCCCCACTCTCCTACACATTCTGTCTCTAATGCTGCCTCTATGTGACCAGTATATTAACCCTTTCCCCTCCCTTCCCTGGTCCAACTGAACATTAAACTTTTCAACTCTATGATGCCGCTGTATGTGAACAGTGCTTTAACCCCTCCACCTCCTGCTCACTCTGTTTATGACCTGTACATGTTATCTATCTATTGCACCATTCCCCAGCCTTGTGTTTAACCCCCTCAGTACTGTTTCTTAATTTCCAAGAAATTGGGGCAAAAAAATGAGATCACCTCAGGGTGTCTACTTTTCAAAAATGGTCATTTTGGGGGGTTTCATACTGTTCTGGAGTTTTATCTTAACAGAAAGTAAGGGAAAAGTTTTTCCAAACTTTTTGGTCTTTTTCTTTTTTATAATTTAAAAATTAAAAACAGCAGTTTTTAAATACCACCAAAAAGAAAAAGCCATCTGTCTCAAAAAATTTATGTAAAATGTATTGGGGTGCTAAACAACACAGAGCTCTGTGCAGAGGGAGCGATCTGTCAGTTTTACTAGATCTAGTAGTAAAAGCAGCACACTTTACACATTGTTGGGCACATATTTAACCCCTTGATTGCCCTAGACGTTAACGCCTTTCCAGCCAGTGTCAGTGCTTTTATTTACCACTACTATTCCTTTATATTGGCTTTTGAAGTTTACAAATGCAGCAAGTTAGAAATTGGATGAAAGGTTTAGCACTTGGAAACACTTTTGAAAGATAAATAGTGCATTTTATATACAACTATATAAACCACACCAAAATGAGGGACAAATTAGTATGAAAGAGGAACAGAGGGACTTTGTTCCAAATCAGGGACAGTCCCTCAATATTAGGGACAGTTTGAAGCTATGTTAGTGTCACTGGTGACGTCAGTGACAGTCAGTTCTCCCCAAGCGTCAGTTAGTGTCAGATTGTCCGCCGCACTATTGCAGTCCCATTTCAAGTCGCTGATCACCGCCATTACCAGTATAAAAAAAAATTCCAGTATCAATACAATAGTTTGTAGACGCTATAACTTTCATGCAAACCAATCAATATACACTTATTGTGATTTTTTTAATTAAAAACATGTATCAGGATACATTTTGGCCAAAATGTATGAAGAAATTTGATTTTATTGGATATGTTTTATAGCAGAAAAAGTTAAAGATATTCTTTTTTTGTTTCCAAATGTTCATTTATATCGCAAAAATGTAAAAACCCGGTGGTGATCAAATACCACCAAAAGAAAGCTCTATTTGTGTGATCAATTTGATTTGGGTATAGTATTGCATGACCGTGCAATTACCAGTTAAAGTAGCACAGTGCTGAATAGAAAAAATGGCCTGGTCATGTAAAGAGTAAAATCTTTTGCAGCTGAACTGGTTAACAGAAAGTAAGTTTTTTCCAAACTTTTTGGTCTTTTTTCCTTTTTTATAGTATTAAAAAAAATCAGTTATTAAATACCACTAAAAAAAAGCCATCTGTCTCAAAAAACTGATGTCAAATTAATTGAGGTACAGCTTCACCTGACGGCATATTTGTCAGTCAAACTATCACAATGCTGAAAACTGACTATGATGGGATATTACAGGCTGGTACTCAAGTAGTTAAAGAAAGAGTGGTAGAAGCTACTACTGTTTAATATGATCTATAGTTACAAATGTATGCATAATGCAAAATGATGGCCGCAAAGTGGTTACGTTTTCCTGACTGGGCTTCATATGACGTCCAGCAGGATAAGCCGCTCACGCACGCCCGTGGGGGCGCACGGCGCGGCGATTGGTGGTACGGTGTGTCGCTCTGACACACCGCATCTCCTATCTTGGTAAAGACCCTATGACGTAAGCTCTTTACCATGTGATCAGCTGTCACAGAAGGTCACATCGTAACCAGGAAGTGCCGATTATCGGCTTTTCCGCTATTCGTGCTGACAAGGCACGGGTATAGGAGAACCGATCAGAGACTCTCCTGACGGGGGGGGGGGGGGTCTGATAATCAGCGCATTGATTATCAGTGCAGACCCACCAGGGATGCCCACTAGAGTTGCCCACCCATGCCCATCAAGGATGCCAATCAAAGCCCATAAGAGATGCCAATCTGTGACCATCAGTAATGCCTGTCAGTGCCATCTATCAGTGCCCATCATTGCCGCCTATCAGTGCACATCAGTGCCACCTATAAATGCCCATCAATGCCGCCTATCAGTGCCCATCAGTGCTGCATATTAGTGCTTCATCATCAGTGCCCATCATTGACACCTATCAGTGCCGACTCATCAGTGCCCATCAGTGACACCTCATCAGTGCCGACTCATCAGTGCCCATCAGTGACACCTCATCAGTGCCCATCAGTGACACCTCATCAGTGCCGACTCATCAGTGCCCATCAGTGACACCTCATCAGTGCCGACTCATCAGTGCCCAGCAGTGACACCTCATCAGTGCCGACTCATCAATGCCCACCAGTGACACCTCATCAGTGCCGACTCATCAGTGCCCATCAGTGACACCTCATCAGTGCCCATCAGTGACACCTCATCAGTGCCGACTCATCAGTGCCCATCAGTGACACCTCATCAGTGCCGACTCATCAGTGCCCAGCAGTGACACCTCATCAGTGCCGACTCATCAATGCCCACCAGTGACACCTCATCAGTGCCGACTCATCAGTGCCCATCAGTGACACCTCATCAGTGCCCACCAGTGACACCTCATCAGTGCCGACTCATCAGTGCCCATCAGTGACACCTCATCAGTGCCCACCAGTGACACCTCATCAGTGCCGACTCATCAGTTCCCATCAGTGACACCTCATCAGTGCCGACTCATCAGTGCCCATCAGTGACACCTCATCAGTGCCGACTCATCAGTGCCCACCAGTGAAGGAGAAAACGTACTTATTTACAAAATTTTTATAACAGTAACGAAAAAAAACTTTTTTTTTTTTTTTCAAAATTTTCGGTCTTTTTTTATTTGTTTACCAAAAAAATAAAAACCCAGTTGTGATCAAATACCACCAAAAGAAAGCTGGGAAAAAATGATACCAATTTCGTTTGGGTACAGCGTTGCATGACTGCGCATTTGTCATTCAAAGCATGACAGTGCTGAAAGCTGAAAATTGACCTGGACAGGAAGAAGGTGAAAGCGTCTGGTACTGAAGTGGTTATAATAATTGATTTGTGGTAGTAGGTAACGAACAGCCTTTCCAGGGACACACTGTAGCATCCATAGCACAACCATGCAGTGGTTAATGTCCGGAGGGATGCCGGGGATGTGTGTCTCTCAGAACCCAGAGAAGGCTGGTCAGAGCTCGAGGTGGGAGGTGTTTGCGCAGCGCTTGGTAGAAGGTGATTGGGCAGAGCTCAGGATGGGCGGTGTTTGGTCAGAGCTCGGTTGTAGATGATTGGTCGGAGCTCAGGATGGGCGGTGTCTGAGTAGAGCTCGGTGGGAGGTGGCGGGCAGCGAGTATGAGATCACAGGGCCTTATGTGAGAGGCCCGCTGTGCTCCTCATTTCCCCGAGCTTCCAATGAGAGAGCTCGGAGCCGGATGCCATCACAGCCCGAGTGACATCATCAGCACACTCCAGCTGCTGGCTGTGCGAGGAAACTTTCAATGAGCACATCTCTCCCGCTGTCCTGCCGTCATGTCCTGAGCTCCGCGCCTTCCTCCAGGCTGGGATCTGAGCGCACTCATACCACTTCATAATCGTTTCCTTCCATTGCTCCTCTCTACACACCATGGGATTGCCTCCGCTGGAGTTCACTGATTGCTACCTGGATAGTCCTCAGTTCAGGGAGAGGCTAAAATCCCATGAGACCGAGCTGGACAAGACCAACAAGTTCATTAAAGAGCTCATCAAGGATGGCAAGTCACTGGTGGCAGCACATAAGAGTAAGTGTGGGTATGGAGGGAGGGTACAGTGCCCATGTGGGGGGATTGGGGATTATCATTATGGATGGGCAGGTGTGAGAACTAAACCATGGCGCCAGGTCACATCAGTGCAGGCTGTGTGACGTCATAGGATCACTACATAATATTATACTGCATGTCTTTTCCATCACTGCAGGGATGACACTCCACAACACAGCCTGATACACCTGTCTTATGGAGGGTGACACTGTGTCCCGTCCTATGGAGGGTGACACTGTGTCCCGTCCTATGGAGGGTGACACTGTGTCCCGTCCTATGGAGGGTGACACTGTGTCCCGTCCTATGGAGGGTGACACTGTGCTGTGGTCACATCACTGGGTCCCGTCCTATGGAGGGTGACACTGTGTCCCGTCCTATGGAGGGTGACACTGTGCTGTGGTCACATCACTGGGTCCCGTCCTATGGAGGGGGACACTGGGTCCCGTCCTATGGAGGGTGACACTGTGCTGTGGTCACATCACTGGGTCCCGTCCTATGGAGGGGGACACTGGGTCCCGTCCTATGGAGGGGGACACTGGGTCCCGTCCTATGGAGGGGGACACTGTGCTGTGGTCACATCACCAGGTCCCGTCCTATGGAGACTGACACTGTGCTGTGGTCACATCACTGGGTCCCGTCCTATGGAGGGTGACACTGTGCTGTGGTCACATCACTGGGTCCCGTCCTATGGAGGGTGACACTATGTCCCGTCCTATGGAGACTGACACTGTGCTGTGGTCACATCACTGGGTCCCGTCCTATGGAGGGTGACACTATGTCCCGTCCTATGGAGACTGACACTGTGCTGTGGTCACATCACTGGGTCCCGTCCTATGGAGGGTGACACTATGTCCCGTCCTATGGAGACTGACACTGTGCTGTGGTCACATCACTGGGTCCCGTCCTATGGAGGGTGACACTATGTCCCGTCCTATGGAGACTGACACTGTGCTGTGGTCACATCACTGGGTCCCGTCCTATGGAGGGGGACACTGGGTCCCGTCCTATGGAGGGGGACACTGTGCTGTGGTCACATCACCGGGTCCCGTCCTATGGAGACTGGCACTGTGCTGTGGTCACATCACTGGGTCCCGTCCTATGGAGGGTGACACTGTGTCCCCTCCTATGGAGGGTGACACTGTGCTGTGGTCACATCACTGTCCCGCCCTATGGAGGGTGACGCTGTGTCCCGCCCTATGGAGGGTGACGCTGTGTCCCGCCCTATGGAGGGTGACACTGTGCTGTAGTCACATCACTGGGTCCCGCCCTGTGGAGGGTGACACTGTGCTGTGGTCACATCACTGGGTCCCGCCCTGTGGAGGGTGACACTGGGTCCCGCCCTGTGGAGGGTGACACTGGGTCCCGCCCTGTGGAGGGTGACACTGGGTCCCGCCCTGTGGAGGGTGACACTGTGCTGTGGTCACATCACTGGGTCCCATCCTATGGAGGATGACGCTGTGCTGTAGTGATATACAGTCACTGATTGCTGTATACTGTAGTCCTTTCCTGTGCAGGATTACAGTGTGCTGTAGTCAGATGATTGTTGTGCACTGTAGACCCGCCCTTTTTCAAGGTAACAGTGTGCTGCAGTCCTGGAACTGATTGCTGTGTGCTGCAGTCCTGGAACTGATTGCTGTATGCTGCAGTCCTGGAACTGATTGCTGTATACTGCAGTCCTGGAACTGATTGCTGTATACTGCAGTCCTGGAACTGATTGCTGTATGCTGCAGTCCTGGAACTGATTGCTGTATGCTGCAGTCCTGGAACTGATTGCTGTATGCTGCAGTCCTGGAACTGATTGCTGTATACTGCAGTCCTGGAACTGATTGCTGTATACTGCAGTCCTGGAACTGATTGCTGTATACTGCAGTCCTGGAACTGATTGCTGTATACTGCAGTCCTGGAACTGATTGCTGTATACTGCAGTCCTGGCTAATGCAGGGATATAGTGTGCAGTAGCCAGATAAGTGCTTGCTAATCACTGTAGTCCTGTCATGTGTAGGTGTACAGTGTGTTGTAGTCATATACAGTAACGGATTGCTGTATACTGTAGTAATTTCCTGTGCAAGATTACAGTGTGCTGTAGCTAAATGATCAATATGCAGTGTAGTTCTATCCATTGCAGCATAACCGTGATCTGCAGCCATATAGCTAATTGCTTTGTACTGTAGTCTTTCTTGTGCAGCATTATAGTGTGCTGTACTCAGATAAATGATCAAGGTGTACTGTTGTCTTTTCCTATGTAGGATAACAGTGTGCTGTAGTCTTATAACTGATTGCTGTATCTTGCAGTCCTGTCATGTGTGGGCTTGCAGTGTGCTTTGGTCAGATAACTAATTGCTGTGCACTGTAGTCCTGTTCTGTACAGGGTAGAGTTTGTTGCAGTTATTTTGCTGATGCCGTGCACTGTAGTCCTGTCCTGTGCAAGGTTATAGTGTGCTGTAGTCCTGTAACTGTCCAATGCAAACTTAGTGTGCTATAGTCAGATAACTGATTGCTGGTACTGTAGTCCTGTCCTGTGCAGGGTTACATTATGTTGTAGTCATACAACTGATTGCTGTATAATGTTGTCATTTCATGTGCAGTAGTCAAATAGTTACTGTATACTGTACTCTTTTTTTTGTGCTGTAGTCCTATAACTGATTGCTCTATACTATAGTCCTGTTCCGTTCAGGCTTATATAATGTGCTATAGTCATATAAATAAGTGCTGTGTGGTCCTGTCCTTTTGTAGGCGTACAGTGTGTTGTAGTCAGACATAGGGCTTTGTACTGTACTCCTTTCCTGTGCAGGGCTACAGTGTGCTGTAGTCATATACCTGATTGCTGTAACAGGACTACAGTGTACTGTAGTCCTGTAACTGACCTATGCAATCTTACAGTGGGCTGTAGTCCATGTAACTGCCCTATGCAAACGCACAGCGTGCTGTAGTCTGATAACTGCTGTGTACTGTAGTTCTGGGGTGCTGTAGTCAGATAACTGGTGTGCACTGAGATCCTTTCCTGTTGAGGATTACACTGTTTTGTAGCAATGTAATAAATTGCTGTGTGCTGTAGTCATTTCTTTTGCATGGTTAAAATGTGCTGTAGTCTTATAACTCATTGCTGTGCGCTGTTGCTCTGTCCTGTGTAAGGTTACAGTGTGCTATATTCCTATAGTGATTACTGTGGTCCCTTTCAGTGCAGGGCTATAGTATGCTGTAGTCAAATAACTGATTGCTGTCACTGTTGTCTTTTTCCTCTTGCAGATTACAGTATGTTGTAGTCAAATAACTAATTGCTACACACTGTAGGCCTGTCTGTGCAGGATTGCAGCGTGTTGTGGTCAAGTAAATAATGGGTGTATACTGTAGTTCTGTTCTGTGCAGGGTTATAGCTTGTTGTAATCACAGAACTGATTGCTGTCTACTGTAGTGCTGTTCTCTACAAGCTTACTGGGTGCTGTATATTGTTGTCCTGTTCTATGCAGGATTACAGAGTGCTGTTGGTCATAAAACTGATTTCTGTGCACTGTTTTCCTGCCCTATGCGGGACACTGTAGTAACTGTTCTTTGCAGGGTAACAGTGTGCTGTAGTCATATCATTGATTGCTGTGTAATGTAGTCTGTTCTGGAAAGTTGTCATAAGTAATTGCTCTGTTTTTGTAGTCCTTTCCTGTGCAGGGTTTTACAGTGTGCTGTGGTAATTGATAACTGATTGCTGGGCACTGTACAGTATTTCTGTCTGACAGGATTATGGTGTGTGGTTATCATTTAGTGATTGTGTACTATAGCCTCTCCCTATACAAGGTTATAGTGTGCTGTAACTAATTGTCGTTGTAGTCTATTCCTGTGCAGGATTGCAGTGTGTTGTAGTCATATAACTGATTGCAGTTGCTGTAGTCCTTTAGTGCAAGATTACAATGTAATGTAGTCATATAACTGCTGTGCTCTGTAGTCTTCTTATACAGGGTTACATTGTGCTGTACATCGCCTGTCATACTATTGATATATACAATTTTTGCCTATACGTTTGACACTATTAACTGCTGTATGACATGTGACGGACGGCAGCAAAATGAAATGAAAATGATATAAAGCCGATTGTGATAACCGGTATCGGTTGTGTGTTCCGGAGTTATTTTGATTGGTCATTTCCTTTTTAGAGATATATTTGTGCTTTTTATCTATTGATAATTAAATCCCTTGTAACTATTGAGTTTAGTGGAGTACCTGAGCTGCACATTTGTGTTCACTACTTATTGAAGAAGTAATGGTCACCTAACTACAGCGTAATGTATGGGATTTTTTCATTACTGTGCTTTATTTATGACATTTTAGTAACTTATTCTTTCTGAATGTTTTAGCTGGATTTATCATGTTTCCATTTTATGTATTTTGAATGTAGAAGTCAGTTCACCAAGATTCACACTGGTATCACCCCAAAAGAAGACTTTGATTTCTGTATTCCTCTTCTGACAATACTAGAGCCTTATGTTGGTCCAGCAGCTTTAGCACGTTCTTAGCCAGTGACATATTTGGAGGTCTCTAACCACTGACATTCATGTATCTACATGCTTGTTCCATATCTTAGACTCAGAGTATTAAAACGGAACTCATCTCCTCTTGCTCCCTTGCTGGGGCCAACATCTTCACTTTGGTCATATTCTGGGTTCAGGATCTTCGGTCATCTTGATTGGCCAGGTTGGAATGATGTAATGCCTGTGCATGGCAGTTCATTCTTTCTGACAGTGGGTTTGCCAAGCATATACACTAAGCTGCGCATGCACAGCTAAGTGTACATTCGACCATTGTGACCAGGCAGGTACGTTTGTTTT